>NW_023416306.1:53524869-56492369 GCF_014176215.1 Rousettus aegyptiacus
TTTTGAGTGGTTTAGAGACACTAAAATTGGGTTGTAAGAAAATATACAATAGAATGTCCAATCTCACTTTTATTTGTAGTCAAAGAAACTGACCATAGGCTATGGCATCAGTAAGGCACCGATCAGGGATATATGATGCGGGATAACCAAAACATTGTCCACTTAATTACGCTTAATCGAGATGGCCATTTTTGTTACCTTTTTTTCCCTTTCTTATTGTCTCTGGAAAACCAAAGGCTAGATTCACATTTGAAGAAAAAATTGCCAGAATGTGACTAATTTTAGAGTAGTTGAATTAATTAAACAAGGAGGCCATTAGACTGAGGTGTTACTAATACTGTGGGGCTACATCAACAAACCAAAACCTAAACCAGTATATGCCTCAAGCTTATAAAATCAAAACCCAAGGACAACAAATTGCAAATACCAAACTAGGCTTCAAGCTATAGATATTCAATAATTCCCTTTTTTTGCTTTGACCTTTTCTCTATAAAAGCCTCTTCTCAATCTCCTGTCCATGGAGCACCTCTAACTATTTCTGGATAAGTGAGGACCACTTCATATCAATTTTCCCTTGAATAAACTTAAAAAGTTTAATATGCCTCAGTTTATCTTTTAATAGGGTCTATGCTATAAAGTGTAAACCCACCAGAAATGAGGCAGTTTCACACAGTTTGGGTAGCTATTAATGACCATCTTATTTCTTATTTTTATATACTGTTTATTTTATTTATTTATTAATAAGCTCTATGTGATGAGTCCCTCTATTTTGAAAAAAAAAAACAATAAATCTACTTGTATATTTTCATAATATATGCTTCTATTTAATGCACATCTATGCAGTGTGAACCACAGAGCAAGCATCAATTTAGGTGTTGGAGATGTAAAGGAGAACATGGATATACACACTTTGCTTGAGTAACATCAGAGATGGTATATAATTTCCTTAAAACAACACCTAGAGTCACAATAATGAGAAATTTACTTGCCTTTTGAAATCTGAAGAACAAGTCGAAGTAACTTGGCAGATTGCTCCCCCTCCCCCTCAGCCATCAATGCTCATACCTCATCTGACTTTCAAGTATTAAAAGGCGGGGGGGGGGGGCAGCAACTGAATTCTAAGGTAGAAAGGTTCTTTATTCATCATAAGAGTTAATTAGGACATTGTAAAAATGGACTGAATAGGAAATATGGCAATGTGATTTGGAACCAAACATTTATTCAATATGCATTTTAAAGTACTTATTGATGCAAGATATATGAAGTTCAAATACAGTAATGGAAATAAGATATGCGTAAGACAAATTCTAATTTAAGAGTGGAATGCTATGGCTTGGAAGAGAGGTGTGGATGAAATGTTAAGGTATATTTAGAGAAAGAAAGACCTCTTATGATGTATGCGTGGGCACTGAGGAGAAGCAGGGTAAATAGAGTTATAGCTACATTTTCACACATTTGTTTTAACAAAATTTAAAAGTGGGCATTCAAATCGACTTGAATTTATCTTAAAATCTTGCCACTTATTGTAACTGCAAAAACAAGACCTATTGGTCAAATATTTTCTTGTGATATGATGAGCATGTAACATTACCAAACTTAGAATATTCTAATCAAATTTAAGAGTCTCCTCAAAGGTGTATGAGAAAGACAACAGTAAACATTGATTGCTAGTTGCTGCTAGCATCAAATTTCACCTCGTAAAGCGTCCAAAATACTGTTAATTAATGCAAGAGAGTCAATATTTTAATTCTTCCTACCTCTACTATTTCATTCCCTTTGCTTGATAGACTGGTAATTAGTTCTCCAGAACCGTTCGCAAAGACTATCTTAAGCTGGTTAGTTTACTGTTTTTCAAACTGCAAGGATCTAAAGGAGGCATTGATGCAGGCATAAGCCCATAAATCAGTTTCTAATTTAAGAAAGAGAATGTCAGATATTTGCTTTTGGGATTAAAGTACTACATGAGAACACTGTAGCTGTATCACCGCACATCTTAAATTTGGAAAGTGTCTCTTTTGCCTTCTTCCACATGTTTAAAATGACCGAATCCGCTAATATACAGTACAATACGCAAATTGATTAAGAAAATAAAAGATTTTATTATTGACTCTTACATAGGGTTAGTCTTTCTAAAAATATTTTTATCTTTGATTTTAAATGATGAGACCATAGGAAGATGTTATTTAAAAATATATTTAAAATACATTTATAATATCTGACATACATTAAGTATACAGTAAAATAAAGGTAGAATTCTACACATGCTGAAATGTAATAAGGGTCAAGGTCATGAAGGGTCAGTGCTATTATAAAGGAGTTAATATTAGCTAGTGTCATAATTAAATGAAAAAAATGATCTCAAGAAAACATGTCATATACATATGCACAAAATCCTACAGATAATTTTGCATATGAATTAAACTCTCTTGCTATAGAAATGTTAAGCAAATTCTTAAAAAATGTAAGAGAAGTGTTGGTTGTTTACCTAACACTGACAGTATCTAACAGTCTGACCTATTTTTTCTAACAAATGCAATTGTCAGGGAATCTGCATTAATTGCTTCCAGTTAGTGATTTATTTAGGAATGAGTATGTAGTGAGATTACTCATGAGTTAGGAAGAAAAGCTTCTTGGGCTCCTGGGAAAGGTTTTCTTGCTGATAAATAGAGACACAGACACAGATGGAGCCTTTTACCCCCCACTGACGACTAGTGTCTGCATCTCCTTCCTAGAATGCATAGCCATTGCATAGCCACAGTGGATGGTATCTGATGATAAAGCCATCTGGCTGAGGAAGGCAGAGTAAAAAGATTGTACTGTAGGTTGTTGAATCATGACTTCAAAAGACATCAATGTCCTAATCCCTGCAACCTTTAAGTGTTACTTTATAAGACCAAAAATAATTGTTTGGATGTGATTAAGGAAACTTGAATGAGGAGATGATACTGAAATATCTGAGTAGACCTTAAAGATAATCACAAATGTCCTCATAAGAGACAGAGGAGATTTTATCACAGAGAGGAAAATGTAATGTGATGGAAGCACAGTGAGATTTGAAAATGTTACACTGCTGACTTTGAAGATGGAAGAAGGATCCACAAGAAATGCAAGGGATGTGGCTCTAGAATTTGTAAATAGCAAAGAAACAAATTCTTCTCCAGAATCTCAGAAGGAAAGGTGGCCCTACAGATAACTTCATTTCACTCAGAGGCACAGATTTCAGACTTCTGAACTCCAGAATTGGAAAATATTATTTTTGTGTTATTTTAAGCCATTAAGTTTGCTATAGCAGTCACAGGGACCTAATACAAATGGAAATATTTATATGAGGCATGAAATTAATCCACTTTGGAGCTACTGAAAAGCAGTACTACAAGGCATATGTGGAAATTACCTGAATGCCATTGGTTATTATTTCCTCTGGTAAATATCTGTTTAACAGACTATCATTTATGCTGGATTTTGTCCTAAATTTCTATGCACAGATAGCCTTACAGTAAATTCTCCATTATTTTAAACAATTTTAGTCCCTTTATTATCAGAAGTTCTAAGGTGCCAATCATGGCTCAGGAAAAATTAAAGCATTTATCACAATTTTATGTAACAAATATTAAATATTATCTCAATAAAAAGCAACACTATATTTTCAATTGCTCAAAGGAAAGATACTTAGAAGCCATCTTGAATGTATTTTTGTCTCATCCCACATATAGACTGTTAACACATCTCTCAGCTCTGCCTCAGTAGTTTTTCCTATTTAAGTGCCCCCATTCTATAGTACTTGCTACCTTATTTTCATCCACCTACATTGTTAGTTTTCAGCTGTTTTTCCTGATACCATCCTTACTACACAATAAACAGAACGATTCTTTAAAAATACATACAATGGATTGTATCAATCCTCTGCTCAAAAAATGTAATATTTCTTGGAATAAAAGCCAAATTCTTCTAAATCAGCTAAAAGTCCACACAATAGGCCAGATCCCAGAATAAAAAAGACACAAGCCCAGAGCTAAAACTGTCCCACAGTGTCTCATGGATAACAAATAACATAAGAGAGGAAATCTCTAGCCTCAAATTCTGTGTTTACTGATTCCACATCAAAATTAAGCATCATGACCAGAAAGTTCAATAAAATGTTGAGGATTCCCTGAAAAAGCTATAGGCAAAAAAAAAAAAAAAAAAAAAAAAAAAAAGAAAAGGAATATTTGGTATTTATCTTATTATTTTTTTTTTTTTACAAAAGCAATATTTCAATTTAAAAAGAATACTGAAAATGTTTCAATGTATACACAATTATCAAAGTTTTGGAGGTGAAGGATCTAGCATTTGAAAAGAGACTTAGTTTAGACTCTTTGGGCAGGAAAAAATTAAAACCTGAAAAAGTTAAGCTTGAAGAATTCTAAATTTTGTTAAATTTATATAAACTATATCTCACACTTGCTCCATCGTTAGGTTGAGGACACTCCTTGAGTGTTTATAAAGTCTAACATTAAAATGAAAAGAACTATTCTATCATAACATGGGCAGGAACTTTACAAATCCCCTTTCCCCAAAGTCAGCATGCTAAAAGTATATATTTAATTTTAAAGTTTAGAAAAATTAAATGATAAATTATGCTATTTCAGTCAAAATATTTTGAGATATGATTCTAGTTCCTTTTGGTAGCAAGAACTACCACACAAGTCACAAGGGTGACTTTTTCAGAGACACCAAGGTGATACATGGAATTACATTCATCTTAGTACTGATCTCGTCAGAATATTCTACATTCTTAAGAACACCATGGAATCAATATTGTGGTGGATATTTTTTTTCCCACCATTCTCACTGTGGTTGCTCAGAGCTCTGTGTTGTGTAAGCACACAATTTAAAAAGTGATGGATTCTCACTGATATTTCCATTAATTATGGAAAATTCACTAATAAGTATCAAGAATCTCGACATTGTGCAAAATAGGTAAAATGTTTCCCAGAATTTGGTGTCTTGATAGTAAATTGCTCATGCTTCATTTTCATACTATTTCAGTAAACACTACCCAAACAACATTTTTATGGTTTTTTTTTTTTTTTTTTCCCTCTTCTTTTCCTATCTAGGGAAAGTTAGAGAGATATCAGGCAGGCAAAACCTCAAAAGAATTTGATAATGTTTAGTGGTTATAAATACAAAGAGATGTTCATCTATTGAAAACACAGGATGAAAAAATTCCCATTAAGATAAAGCATCTACTTTGAAAGAAGCAAAAAGATAGGAAGAAAAAGTCAGATCATTGGGTGGTTACAAACTAAAGTAAATAACTATTAAAAACAATCACTTAATGTGCTATTTTCCCCATTTTGGAAAATGACTGTAAATCAAGTCAACCTAAAAGCATTGTTTTCTGGAAAGCATTTGCATTTGTAATTGAGAATTACTTGATCTCTAAAAAATACCTTTAGATATCAATTTATTTTTTACTTTATGCATACATTTCCCTGGACAATCCATTACCCTAGTATAAAATTCTATATATTTATAGTATGAAAATACCTTAGAGATTGTTTAATTGAAACTTCTCTTTTATAGAGATAGATAATTTTTTTCAGATTGTTTAAGAAGTAAATTTTGGAGTTAGAATATATCAGAAAAGTGATAAATTTTAATTCCTGTCTTTTGATTTAAACCTGCGCTATTTTCATTTCACTTTACCAACTATCTTTAATATGTGTACTGGAAATAATAACATTGTCTTTGTAGTTACTAATCTTAAATGAATAAGAAATAATGAAGAAAATGTTTCATAACATCATGCAGCTTACTGAATAATTTTTCATCTATGTATCTTTGTTAAGAATAAATAAAATATAATGAAAAGAAGTATGACCTGATAGCTAGATTAATTTTACTTAGTAAATTTATTGTTATTTAATATACTGAGAAAAGAGGAAAACTTTTAATTGCTGAAAGTCTTTACAAATCTGTTAAAAGTCTTTAATCATTGTTGAAAATCTTTAAAATGATATTGTATGAATATATTATCTTAGTGACAGGTTTATGGAGCACTCTTACATGGGTTTTGAGGTATCATTTTTATATTCTAAAGTGTAACATATTTAGTAAAAAAATGTATAGCTTTACATTTTTGTGCCATGAGCTGTTTTTTCCTTAAAACAAAGAACATCAAACAATTCTCAATATTTGAAGATTTCAATTATCTCTTCATTTATTCAGTTAAACACATAAAATTAGGTTTGTTGCTATAAAAGGGCATGAGCCATAACATATATGTTCCAATTTCATCTAAGTTATAGGTGACTTCCAAATTCATAGAGAATTTAAGTAACTACTTTTATCATACAGAGAAATAACTAAGAAACTCAACTTATAACTATTGTAAGAGAAGAAACAGTTGCTCAAGTATCTGCGATAAGCCAAAAACCCAGCTACAGCACCACTAGCTTGACTAAGAGATGATTTCTTAGGTTCACTCCAAAACAAGAATATATTTGTGTCATGCCATGAAATTACAAGTAGGTATAGATTAAAAATTTTACCTTTCATTTACTATGATAAATAATGCTGTGCATAGATAAAATAAATGTCCCATTTAACATATTTTGGTTATTTGCCTTTATTTTCTAGTTTACATCTGTGTTTCTACTGACTAATTATAATTATTCTTTTCTGTGTGACTTGATAATATTCATATATTTTTATTAAACAACTTATCTGTTTACATTAATCACTTTTTCATTAGTATGGCAGGCAGGATGGCTCTTCAATATATCCCCACCCTAATCCTAAATCCTGTAAACATACTAATTTACAGTGCAAAAGGGATTTTGCAGATATAAAGTTACAGACCTTATGATATACTATCTTTACCTGGGTGGACCCAATCTAATTACATGAACCCTGAATACAGAAAACTTTCTCTGGATGGTGCAGAAGGGATGCAGAAGTCAAAGAGACATACAGTGTAAGAATGGCTGTATACAACTTTGCTGTTTTAAAGCTGGAGAGGCCTAATGGACTAGATATGCAGGTTGCATCCAGGAGCTGAGAGGTCTCCAGCAGGCATGGCCTCAGGCACAATGCCCCAAGAAACTTCATTCTGCCAACAATCTGAATGAGTTTAAAAGAGGATTCTCCCTAGCAGTTTCAAGATAAGAGCCCAGATGGCAAATGCCTTGACTTTGGCATCCTCAAACTCAAAGGAAAGGAACTAGTTAACCCAACACACACTTCTGACCTACAGAACTGAGAGATAATAAATTTGTATTGCTTTAAGTCAGTGACTCTGTGGTCATTTGTTATCCTAGCATAGAAAACCCGATTTAGTTTACAGATACAATAAACACAACTAGATTTATTCTTCACGGTCAGAGATAGTTTCTTACTCATGATGATATCCATGGTCTCTTGAAGTACTTTCCACATAGGAGATGATCAATAAGGTTTATCGATTGAATATAATGCTCTATTATCTACATCCTTGATCTTATTTTAAGTTGATTTATTTATAACCTATTTTCAAGAAGGATATAATATGATTTACAATTAAAGCAATGTAAAATAAGATCCAAAGATAGAAGCAAATAATACAAAATAAGATGTAAAAGAAGGGTAAAAAGAACAGCAGATCCCTAACTTGATAAAGTTAAAATTTTTGAATCTACATTTAGCTCTAAGCATCCTATAAAGTGAAACAGAAAAAAACAGTTTCTTACATATTTGTAGCCATATATAGTATTAAACTATCCAAATCAAGGAATATATGGAATTTTTTACACGGGGTCTATATATAAACAGCATTGAACATCATAATAAAAATTATCATTTATAATACACAACAGAGGACTTACATATAATTCTATGTCATATCAGACCTGTTACAGCTAGATGTATTGTTTAAGCTCTTTTTTAAAAAGGAGCACATCTAAGAGGAGTCATTGATATAGCTTGGATTTGTGATGTTTAGATTACCAAAATTAATAAACAGATTATACTTAGAAAATCCTTGGGATGTTAACATGACAACTGTCACTACCTTTCAAAGCATACTCTCTGGGAAGTGTCAACAATTTGCCGTTTGCTCAGATCCCAGATGAACTGCTCACGCTAACCAACAGAATAGTCTGCAGTTTCTCAGTCTAGTGCTTTTTATAAACAGGTATTCCGAAGGATAGAACCACATGACAACATAAATACCCAAACATATGCCTGATGATCTCTCTTAAACTTGGACCACAGAGGAGAAACAATAGGTCATGCTTTATACAGATAATTGGAAGTGTATGTGCTCAACTAATTTCAGTTGTAGACAAACTCAAATTATTTCATCTCCAACTTAATTCTTTCCTACTCAAAAATCACTCAAAAATCACTTGATGATTCTTTACATTTTTATTTATCTAATTAAATAATAGTGTTAGCACAGGAGGGACCCTACTCTCAGGTTTCTGGAAGCAAGACTAACAGGTCAGTTTCTGTAGAACTCTCAGTTGAAAATAATAAAATTCCAAATATGGTCTTTACTTGTTTTGTTTCTGAGGTAGCAAAAATGTAAAAATTGTGTCACTTGATCCATTTTAGATTTTCTTTATTCTTAAAGTTTGTTAATCTTTTATGTTGCCCTCAAGTCACTGAATTTACCAACTTTACTATTATTTAATTTTGTAGTATTTCCCATCCTTCTTAGTAATGTCCGTTCATTTAGACCACTGCTACTTGAACTTTTTGACTATAAACCCCTAATAACGAAACATGGTGAATGTGAGGCTTTACATCTGCGGCACATCTCAAGTCTACATGAGAATTATTATTTCCGCTAAATATTTGAGTAATATAAATAAAAATAAATTCCAAAAAGAGGCATGATTTTTTTTTTCTTAAGTTTTGCAGACTCCCGTGCATGCAGTGTCCTAGGCATAGACAAGCTATGTTCTTTTAGTTGCCTTGTAATTCTAAGAGAAAAACAATTTTCAGGTGAACATACAATATCTGGGCTACATTTTCCTTTCAGGAAGTATTTCATTTTAGCAGGAAAAGTGAGTTAATCAGGGTGAGTTTAAGTAATACTGATACTTAAAGTTTGCAGATGGCCTACCTCTGCAACCAGTTATTTTCTAAAAATAATACAAGTTACTGATGTACACTCCAGAGTAGATTCAGGTCTAAATAAATAAATAAATAAATAAATAAATAAATAAATAAATAAACAAACAAATAAATAATCAATCTATCAATCAGTAAATTAGAGTAGAGGAGTTTAACTAATACGTGGCTGTGTGCCGAGGTTAAAACCAAGACTTTTAACCTTAGCTGTTTAATTATAGTGGCGGAGAATTGACAGAGGGATGTTGGTATGGTAAATATATGCTTGACTATGTACTTCTGCTTATGCGGGCTTTACTCCAATGATTTGGAAATATTCAGATATAGAAATATGACATTTTCAAGGCATGCTTCATATTAAAAGCTCTACCACTAGAGTTGCTATTTCCTATGGTAAAGTTCCAAAGCAAGCAGTACTAAAGAATATAGGCATGAATGAATGTGATTTTCCAAAATATCAGGCAGAAAAGATGGTTCCCAAAAGTAACGAAATATATGCAAAGCACAGAAAGTGGCAATCTGAGGTTATTCTTTAATTTTGGGGTTCCTATATTAAAGAGAAATCTTTAAAGTGGTGAAAATATATCTCATGAAACTATTTTCATCACTGCTAAATCAAATAACAATATTGTATTGTATTTATTTTGTTTTACTTATGATAGCTCTTAATATATTTTTAATGTGGCAGGTAAAGTAACTGTGTGTGCCCTAAAATAGAAAGCAAGTTACATCTCCTGAAAGGTTAAACTTAACATATTATAGGTTTTAATAGCAATGTATTCTGAAAGATCCATTATCTCAACAAGAAATCTTATTTGCCAAATTAAAGTTCTATTGGTTTCAATTATAGCACAGATATATATACTTTGGCAAGCCATGCATTCAATTTTCAATAGCAATAAAGGAATATGTTAGTTCAAAGAGAATTTTTAAAGGTTGTATTTTTAAATGCACCTTTGTATTCTGTTTATGTGCACTCACTCATTTTATATGTTTCATTGAAGTCCCCTAATATTCAGACAGCAATACTTAGTTTTTGCTGTTACACAATAAATAAAATTTAAAGATCTAGATAAAATCTAAGAGCACCTATTTCCCATGAATGTGGTACCTCCTTTCAAAGAAAGAAATAGTTTTAAAACATATACACATACATATACATATACATATATATTAGTGTAGCCTAAAAGGCATACCATATTGAACATAAATAATAATGTTTTATATTATTGTTATTGATATGAATTTTTACTACACCTATGACATCTAATTTCTGACTTATAATTTTAATAATCTTTTTGTCCACTTCTTTGATTGGAAAGTACCTAGTAACTTTCTAAAGACTTAGTGCCTTCTTCTATAAGATGAAGATTAAACAAAATCTACATTTACTGCATTATTGAGAATTTAATTAATGCATGCAATGACATTGCAGAGTACTGGATACATTATAAATGTTCAACAAATCTTGTTCGCTAACATTTATGGTTTGTTGTTTTAATATTTACATTTTACTATTAACACTATGATTTATTATTGTAATAATTCTTATATAGTAATCTTGTAATAAGATTGGGTTGAATTACTGTCATGATCATCAAAAATAGATAATCACTGAGAATCTATTTACTACAGAATATTTTGGACTACTGCCCATTTTTTAGCTATAAATTATAATTATCAGAAATCTGAAGACTGTGAGCTTTGAACATCAGAATGGATATTGAAAAGAACTTTCCCGAGAGGCAGAGCACCAAATGCCAATTTCAGCTACCCCACAAACCATAATATGATTATAAAAAAATGTTACCCTCTCTAGAATTTATAATCCTTGAATGTTAAAAAAAAAAAAAAAGACATGAAATGAAGAGATCTTTCTAAAAGTATGTGGTGAAGTCAAGGTATTTGTAAGGGACACTGATAACCAAATATCGACAGCCCAGCCCTCATTTTCTTTCATGTAAGAAACTCAGTAGATTTCCAATGTGTTCATTTTATAATATAACTCTGAAGGAATAATCTTCTATCCACTGCACTATTAATTAGCCCTGTATATCGGTTAAAATCTCCCAAATTACTTCAAGTTTAAGTAATTTTTTTCCCATTTATTTTTTCTTCGTATCTTATTTCTTCCTGCACACCCAAATTTATTTTACTTTATAATTTCTAAGTTCATGCAACAAAAGAAAGTCTTACTTCATTTTCTAGAAAAGCCATTTTATAAATACTTCCTTCAAAATTCAACTGATTTCTTTCTTACAGGAGCTTGTTCATCTTTATCACAACCAAGATCATTTGTTTCAAGGTCAAATACAGAAATTGAAAAATGATATGAGGAAATTTTCTTCATAAAAGATTGGGAATGGAATAAATTTTAAAAGAAAAAAAAGAAACTTAAACTAAGAATGGTAGAATATTGCAGGCTAACAGTACTTACAACATTTTTTTTGAGTTGTGTTAACACCTTATCACTTGATATCATTGATTTTGTCATCTTTGTTTTTTCCAAAAGTGCAGCATAACATAAAACTTTTAATAAAATATTATGTCAAAAATCAAATACTTATTGAGAAAAATGGAGCTCTCCTGGGCTACCAAACAATCAAGGTTGGGAGTTCTTCTTCACAATTGGTAAAACAGTAATTTACTAAAAAATTATTATTTTTTCTTACACACATAAGATGCCTTTATGGAGACTTAACATGAAGCAAGAATAGTGTAAATCAATAAAATCCATGCCAGACCCTGAATTTGTTTCAGGGTCAAATTCAAAAATCTAAAAGTGGTATGAAAACATATGTACATAGCATTTAGACAAAAAAATAAAAATAAATAAAATAAAAAGCAAAAGGAAAATATTATTTACTAATGGGTAGTCAAAGAAAAGTCAAAACATATATTTACCTTCTCTCAATACCTGTTAACTGATACGAAAATAGAAAATATGTAATTTCAGAAGTATAGGAGCATATCAAAAGAAAATATATATGCCACCATCATTGCTATCAGCCATTCTTATTTTTAACAAGGAAGTACAAAATTTACTAAGCTTCTAGAAAGAAAATCCTGCAAATAAATTACAGGTGTAAGAAACAGCACTATGAGAAAGTAATGTCTCTGTGGCAAAAAGGGAAGTGACACATTCACTGAGAATTCTTTAAAAATGTGTGGTTGTTTTAAAGGGAAAAGATAATGGAAGTTTGGATCTTCCCCAGATGTTTGGAGAAAATATTTCCACAAATCCCAAGGACTCTAAAGCTTCTGGCAGAAGCTCAATTGTCTCTCGTTTGTCAATAGGCATTTGGAGTATTTGTGCATTCCTGCACAGACATCTTTGCCACACTGTCTTCAAACAAGACACAGCAATAGTGGAATTCTGACAAGTCTGAATGATTCTTAAACACAAAAGACTGTAAAGATGGTTTCTCCATTAATATGGCATTGCTTTGGGCGGAGGAAAGCTGAGTACAAAATAGCTTTGAGAATAAGCTGCCTCTTCCAATAACTGGCTGTACCTACATTTTCAAATTTATCTTTGTCACAGAAGAAGCATGTGTGGCAAATGGGAACCAGTTTTGAATGCAAACACCATTTGGCCCCTTTCCATAAAAGTATGTGCAAGATCCAATTCTGGATATTTAAATTCAGTACACTTATACTGAGTTTTTTGTTTTTTTTTTTTAATGTTTTTTTTTTTTTTCTTGTGCTTTAGGTAGGTAATGTTATACTTTACATTCCGTATGTAATCCTCAGCCTTCCCCTTCCTCTTCCTTAGTGCAAGGTGCTGATTTTTCTTATATTGTCATAACTTTTCCATTCTTAATATTCTAAACTTGGAGGGAAAATGTTTACCTTTCTCAGTGACTTCGTCTAAGCTCAAAGCCAGCTTTCATACTGATTATGATAGAACTAAAGCTCATAATTATATGTACCTGAAGGACAAATGTCAGTTTTAAAAAATACGGTGATAATCTAAATATAAATGTAATATGCTCTAGGAATGTAGACCTAAATATTACTTTTGGCCTTGCTACTCATTTTGCCAAGTGACCTTCATAACATCCTTATCTGGCCATAAGCTCAGTTTTCTCATCTGTAAAATCAAAATGAATGAAATCACACTGTCTATCTCATTGGGCTACCTGAATACTCATTCCATTCTTCATTCAGAAATGTATCACTTACTTAATGAGTACCCACTGTGTTGTTAGGATGAGGATCACATGAAATTTAAAACCATGGTAATATAAAATATATAAAACTTACAAAACAAAGAGTTATACATATATCAGATATTGCTACTATCACAAGTACAACTTTTTTACAACAGGTACAAATACAACCATCACTGTACAACTACTGTAAAGAAAATGCATTGTATCATCTTCAAAGTGAGGTTTTCATTAAGTTAAAGCTATGTAGGACTTGCATTTATATATGAAGAGAGAGATAGAGAAAGAGAGAAAAAAAAGGAAGAAAGAGAAAGGTAGTGACTACTGATAGTAGTTGCATTATACTGGTCCTTATATTACCAGATACCACTTTAGGCAATGCAATGGGATCAGTTTATAGTATAAGAGCAACTAGAATATTCGTAATGGGCTACCGCATTCTCACTGTTAACCACTCACGGTAATGTTGATACAATAAATGTTTTGAATCAGGAATGGCCACTAGGGAAGAAAGATATCACAGTTTTATTTACCATCTTTCTTTTCTCTCTCTTCCTACCTCCCACATACACTTGTTGTGACAGTTGCTCATTTGGAAATCTCACACAATAACCAATAAGAAGGTCTCATTTACCTCACTGTTATTGTGCACCTCTGACATCTGCTCCTACTTAAAAGAAATAAAAATAACTGAAGTCTCATGATATGGAATATAGTCAGCAGTCAGATTGGTTTTATACTGTTATTTGATGAGAGAATACTTGAATGCCTATTATGAGATTTTATGTTATAATTGATTTTTTCATTACATACTCCTGTACTAACATTGGTAGAAAAAAGCAAAGTCAATTATTTCTGCATATTTGAGAAATTCACTCTTCCTCTTCCATTTGAACCTATTTTGTAAAGAACATTGATTTCTTAAAAGATTGATTTTGTTCTTGATAAAGTAAGCACATATACAATTGAAATAGCATTTTAGTATTATAGGAATATGGTCATATTGATTATGACGAATAGAAGTAGAATCCATATCTGCCTTCTAGTTTTGTTGGATTAGAAACGGATTTTTAAAAAAGAAACTCTATCAGGCATTTTATAACTTGTTAGAACTTTTAAAATTTATACACTGATTCTTAAAATAAGATCCATCTACATCCTTTATCTGATATGGAAATGAATGACCAATAACATTCTTATTTTCTATGCTTATTTAACTAGCTAGTATATGTCTTTATAATAGTTTTACTAGTATATAATGATATACCTTCTCTAAAATATATGTCTCTTAAATGTAAAATCTCAACAAAAATGTAACCAGGAGAGAGTCAGAACAAGACAATAAAAGTGAAATTAAAATAGAAAGTCAGCAAGAAAACTCTCTAAGGATGGGATTCAAAGGAGCAATTCCATCGACCTTGGGCAAAGGAATTTTGTTGCATTTGCGCTAAAGTTCAGGAGCAAATGTTAAACTATTGAAATGTAATTTTATGAAATGTAAAACTTATCATCTATATTGCTTTTGTACAGAGTAAAAACATTCTTATTAACTTTAAAGATTTATCTAGTAAAACAAGGTCTATCTTTGTTTGTCAATGGTCTTGATTGACACATAGTGGCTAAAGATATACAGATACGACTATCAATAACCACTGAATATGTGTACTTTACATTCTCATTGTTCCTATATTGGCTATACAGTTTGGAATCTCCATAAGTGGAACCTTTCTTAACTTAAGATTGGGAGAGGATTTTGAAGAGGTGCTTCTAAGAGATTAAGTAGGAGCTTAACTTCCATCATTAGACAATTCAGTCCAGGAAACCATCCTGATGCTTTCACACAGCTCCACAGGGCTAACCTAGATTGTATCTCCCATTCATTATTAATATAGGTTACTGTAGCTAATAATTAGAGATTTCATAACAGAGAGGATGAAAACTTGGAAATGGAAATGTACAATCTGCAGAGAAACAGCAGACAGGTGGTATATACATATCTGTTTCCTAACTGGAAAAATAATGCCTAAATGCTTGGTTTACCTTCATTTTACACTGTCATTAGTATGGTTATTCCAAAATACAACTATTAATCATGGGATTTCAAAATTTTAAATCCTTCAAATAGCTCTTAATCACTTTAAAGTAGACATTTCTTAGCAAGAAATACGAAGCTGTCTGTTCCAACTCCCACCATATTCACATACATAAGCCCATGTTCCAGAACATGCCACTCTGATGTATTTGCAAGTATTGCTCCCTCTCTGTTCAATGTGTTTTCAACAATTTTCTCTGTGTGTTGAATTCCAGTCATCAAACAAAATTCAGCTGAACTAACACCTCCCATTGGAAGCCTTCCATAATAGTTTCTCTTCCTAAGCTAAGAAAGACATAAATTATACAAGGACCATTGTGATAGCTGCCATAAAAAAAAAAAAAAAAAAAAAAAAAAAAAAAAAAAAAAAAAAAAGGCGTAGGTAAAATTTTCCAATGGTTCAGATTAGATAGACCATTTCTCATTCCAGAGACTTGTCCAAATTTATGAAGTGGTACGTCTTTGAACTGTGAAGATTTGATAAGTGGAGATAAGATACAGTGGTGGAAACAAAAGCTTCTGAGCTAGAGATAAGGTTGAAAGCAAGTTTGGGATTAGTGGAAGGAATCTGCATTTTAATCTTGAGGTTAGTGAAGATATTCAGAATGTTATGGAGCAGGGAAAAGATGTAATCATAATTATCCTGTGGAAATATTAATATGGTAGATATATACGAAGTTCACTTGTATCACAAAGGATATGTCATGTGTGAAGACCAGTTATAAAATTATCACTATGTTATAGGAAAAAAGTTTCCAACAATGATAATGTTCAAATGAAAAGGGCAAATCATAAAAGGTTTTAGAAACTGAATGAATGGGATTTGTCATCTTATTAGACGTGAAGAGTGAGACTGAAAGTGTAGATAAAATGACATCTTTTGAGTCTAGATGAATAGGATTATACCAGGAGCAAGTAAATACAAAAAGAATTAGGGACTGTCAGGTAGGGAGATAGATGACGACTTTAGTTATTGTCATAAAAACTGAGTTTATGGTGGCATGTGTTACTAGAAGAAACTGGGAGGCAATGCATCCTAAAGTTTGGGAAAGAACTCAAGGCTTAAATACCTATATGCATGCATACATACATACATACACACATATTATAAAATAAATGCATATCACACATATATATATGTGTGTGTGTATATTTGATCATAGTTTTCATAATGGCATGAGAAATTATAGATATTTGAGAGGGAGAGAAAGGGATGTAAAGGTAAATAGGGAAAAAACTATGTGTATATAGTATGAAAGAAGCCATGGAAAAATACTTTCAAGAGAGTAACTGTAATCAACTCTATCTAAAGACCACGACAGCATTCCTTATTGAAAAATATTTTAAGTAAATGGTTGAGGCTTAGAATTTGTGTCTCTGAATTCTAAGTTCTTTTTTGAAAATACCACACAGTGCAATATCACACCCAGTTTTTCAGAATTGTAGGTTTGCTCTGGTATTTGAAGCTTTGGTCATAAATTTCTTCTGGGCACTGAGACAGGTTAATGCAAACTTGTACAGTCTAACTTCTTTTCTTGTGATCTAAATGCATCTGGGGATGATGTGGCAGGTAGTAGGTAAAGAAGATTTGTAAACATATCGAAAAGAAAGATCAATATACCAAGTTGACATTCAAATGTATGCATGTGTAGTTCATTTTAATGACAAGAAAATACATAATTATAATTCATTTTTATATGAGATATTCAGAATGAATGTCTTGATTATGTTTGTGTTAATTTTATCATTTAAGCTTTTCGAATTCATTCCAAGAATGTTTGTTTTTTTTAATAAGGTAAATCATAGAGTCCATGATTTAGGATGCCTGATATATGCCATGCATACAAATTAAAATGAGATAAACCTAAATAAAAAGCAGGATAATTTTATTTTACTTTTGCAAAATTTAGTAACCAGCATCATAAATGGCCTGAATCCACAACATTCACCAACACACATACCTCTTCTGATATCATAATATATATATATATATATATATATATATATATATATATATATGGAACTATAACATAGATATGAAAAATAAAGTAAATTATTAGAACTATAGGGTTTATTTTTTAATTCATGACATGTAATACAGCAATAATTCAAAACCAAATTTCTGGAACTATCCAACTATGTATTTGCATTCTATTTCAATGCATAATTTAGAGTGTTTCAATCTTACTATCATAATATTTCTTTGACATTAAATTTATCCTTAAACTTTCTCATGAGGTAATCCAAATAATTTGTGTGGGTAAAAAATAAAGCATATTCTGTTGTATTAGCCCTTTACAGTTCTGCAGAGTGCAGCAATAGGCCCTATGGAAATATAGAGAAGAATTAACCTTCCTTCTGTGGTTTTACACTCAAGCTGGTTGATCCTCAGAAAGTGGCTCAGCTGTTAGCTGGTGGCTTATGCCATTTATAGAAGTATATATACAGAGCTAATTTTTGCTCAGGGCAACTTTATGCTGCATCCATTTCAAAATATTTTCCACTTTGAATTTTCCTAAGTTTTATGATACTGTCACCAGAATCTCTTTTAGGCCCAGATAAGCCACTGAAATTTATAGCAAGTGTACTTAATGTAATACATATACAAGTGTACTTAATGTAATATTTGAGGTTTCGAATCTATGAAAGTGATATATGTTTTATAATAATTTTTAAAACATTGTTCATAACACTCTCTAATTATTCTAACATGATTGTCAGATTTTTAAAGTAAGCCTCATTTCAAAAGAAAATTCCAAATACCTAACTAATATCTTTCTCTCCAAACTGGAGACAAATTTAACAAATTCTGTGATAGAAACCAACTCAGGACAATTCCAAAAATAGGAGAGTGACAGAGAGAGAGAGAGAGATCACATGGGTATTTCCTTAGTACTACATGGCAAATATTCATGATTATAATTACAGTGCATTATTTTACAAAGTAATAAAATAATGGTATGTTATTCTTGATAATTTAGCAAATAAGCACGTTGTCTTAAACCATAAACATTAATGGCCTGGAAATTTAGAAAATTACAACTACACTGATAATAACAATAGTTCTTAAAGGGAAAATGACTGAGAAAAATGCCAACACAAATGGGTGCTTGCATACATGGGTTACATGTCATGATTCATGTTACTGAAGATCAAGGAATGCTGAAACAATAACTGACAATAAATAGGAAAAAGGAACCAAGTAGTTCGAGTAATTGTGTATGCTTCTATGAACAGGAAAAGATTGAACAAGGAACTATATCTTTGGTCTATGGTCTATATTTACTTTTTTTTTTAATTGTGAAAGATACTATTTTGTTTAATTTTTTCCAGAAAATTCACTACTGTTTTATGTTAAAATTATGTTATATTAGATCATTACATTATATTTCAATATAGTATGTATATTATAAATTCAATATATTTGATTATATTATCTTAGATCAGTACATTCCTCAAAACATTAGATTCTTTTTTAAAGCACCTTTTCTGACATACTTTCATCATTTCTCACACATCCACTAATAACAGCAATTCCTATCAAAGTTATGAGTAATATATTACTCTAACTGTAAAAAATAACAACTTAGTAATACATTTACAACATTTCCAGTCCTGGCAAGGTAAGTATAGATTCAAAAATGTAAAAATAATTTCCCAGGTGTATAAGAAGCTAACAATCTACATTATGGTGAGTGTTTTAATTGAAGACTTTAAACCCTAACCCAGTGGCTTCTTTAAACAGTCCTATCTCAAAAAATAAAAAAAAACAAATAAAAACAAAACAAAAAATAAGACATTCATCTATTTGTAAAGCAAGCATATTCAATTTTCTGTATAAAGACTATTCATTTATTAATGCATAGTTTGGAAAATGTAATTCTATATACAATGGGTTTATTTTTTTGGTGAGACTAGCTATAGAACTTCACAGTTTGAGCTATGCGGAAGCACCAATGCAAAAGTCTAGGCTATATAGAGCACTTAGCTAAGTAGAGGCAAAAAATAACTGAAAAAAAAAAAAGTAACTTGGGTAAACCATTCTTACCATTCTCAGCTTTCTAATTTAATAAAATAGATTTTATGTTGTCATTTAAAATTACTTTTGAATTAGTTTCTCCTTTTAAATGATAATGTGAAACCTTGCAGATTATACTATTAAACTATTTTAATTTTATATTATGTTATAGGACAAACTAACAATAGTACATTTAAGTAAAAAATTTATATGGAAAACACAACTTTCAAATTTAAATGTCTATATGAACCAAAGAAGTGAGTAAAACAGTCTGTAAAACCAGAGTCAGAACCAGGAGAGGGTTTATAGGCATAGGCCATGTAAGATACTACAGTAAACTAAAAATAACACACGGTGGTTGCTTAGCTACAACTGAATTTTATTAGAAGGTGGGTCCAGTGTTGCTAAATCTTTTAATATTTTCAGAGAAAATTTAAATATCTGGATTTATATGATCTGTTGATTTTTGAACAAGGTAACTTAGTCACATAAAGTTAAAAGTAACAGACCTAAACGAAATAAGCAAGCAAAAAATAAAAATCGCCCTTTTGGGTTAAGCCATATGTCTCCAATGTGGCCTTCTTGCTGGTAGTATCCAACCTCTGATTATACTATTTACAAAATTAGTCTTTGGGTTATGCATGTGCTACATATATACAACAATGATTTTTAATATTCTGCAGTAAATATATAGTCTAAATTCTAGTTTCATTTCTCTAATTTTCAATATAAATATGGCATTTGAATCCTAGTATAAAAATCTCCTTCCTGATGTACTATTTTATCTAAAACTTAGGCAATTAATAGTTCACATGTCTAGTACCTGTTTAGTTGCTATTGTTTATTCCCAAGTGAACTAAATCAAACTTGCAAAGTTTAGTCTATCGTTTGACGGAATATGTATCTGCTTATAAGTCATGACCTTTGCAAAATGACAGGAAAATTACTGTTCTTCCATTTCTCATGTTTGTATCCATGAGGAGTACAAGTGGTACATTTAGTTGAATCAACTCCAGTGTCATAACTATAAAGGAGGTTATTTTCTCAGGTAAGAATACATTAAAAAAATGTATGGAGTTTGCTTGGAAAATTACCAGAGGCCAAGGCTAGCTCACATGCCTTCCCTGAGCAATGTTAATTTGTAATTGTCATGACCACAGCATAGCTATTGCACCTCAGGTATGAAGCCAAGACATTAGGGAGTAAGATAGAGGGTATATCAAAGGTCATAAGGTTCCTGGCAGCCTTGTTGATCTTGTTTAATCAGGAAATCAATAGATTCACTGGGACCCCTACTCAGTATATGCCGCCTTGTATCTGGTTAGCTAGAACTGGGTTGTAAGATGAAAACGAGCTGCATGAGACTCTGGGAAGGGAATAATTTTTAACTGGGTACACTGCTACCCCAAACAAGACAGAATTCATTAGTAAGACAGAATATATCCTTGTCAAGCATCTACCAGTACCTGCCTGCTATGGTGATTCTATTTATACATCTGGAAGTAGGTCTGAATTTGTCAAGGAGAAGACTTCTGAGAGCCATTAATCAAGCTAAACACATATTGCTGCTGAGGCTTCACCCCCGGCCCCCTTATTCTTCTCTTCCTCCTCTTGCTACTTTTATTCATTCATTCATTCATTCATTCATTCATTTATTTATTTTTGGGTAAGAGAAAATTTATTAATCGAGAAGGTACCGACTGAAAAGATGGGAGACCTGGTGGTACCTCAAATGCATCTTACCAAAGTACGGAGTTCAAACTTCTTTTATGTCAAAGGAAGGTTAAATGGGAGAGACAATAGATGATTGACCACCGCAGACATCTGGGTGTCAACAGAGATCTGAGAATGTTTATACTAATTTATGTGAGTCTGGTCATGAGGTTCCTACAAATCTTTAGTAAACACTCATGATTTTTATACATACTTCCCTTATCTCCCCCGTGAGACACCTTCTAGTAAGGAGTTGTTTTTGTAAAACAAACAAACAAAGAAAAAACTCAAGTTGCATGTAGAATTTCTCTTATGATTAGCATGTCTATATGTAAGACTAAGCAGAAGCAGGCTTGAATAAGATCAGTCAGAGAAGTTGAATATTTCACTGTGATGATTCCCCTATTTTTGTTGTTCTTTCCTCAGTCTTGAGGGAAATGCAGCAACTGGGACCAGGTTTAATCAAGAGGGAGGATCAGCTTTAAAATGGAGTCAGATTTCTCTGCCAATTGTGCCCTGCTTACCTGCTCTTAAAGTCTCACACACCTACTTCTTCCATAATAGAAGAAGAGACCTAGAGGAGACTTAGAGGGGACATTCTGGGTGTTCAATTTAAACAAACAATAAAGAGTAACTTCTCTTATTAATTCCCACAGGACCCAAACCATAATGAGTTTGCCACTGTACATTTCCTTGGTCCACTAACAAGAAATCTCAAGCAATCTTACTGTCTAAGGACTCATTTGCCAAGCACTCTAAGGTGGTCTGTTGGAGTCTTGGAGCTTAAGCCAAATGGCTATGTGGGTTAAATTCTATATGATTTAATTTTCACCAGGTGCTCAGTAAATGTTCTGTGTGGCTTACACAGCATCAGTCACTGAGACTGGCCAAGATGAGGATCCTTTGATAATTCTAAATTAATTTGTGCTCACACAATTAGAAAAAGCCAGCTATAAATTAAGAAGAATGAATGGAAAACATATTTAACCTATTTCCCATTTTCCCCGGGAATACTCACTGGAGTGCTTGCATCTGCAGCTCTTATTCCCAGATAACTCACGGATTACAGTTCGAAACTTACCTCCAAAGTTTGCCATGAAATATCTCACTTTTATTATTATTTTTGCATTATTCTAGTATATCTATAGTCTTTGGAAATAAATGATATCATCCTATTTATAATATTCTGTTTTTATTAGTGGTATTTCCATTTACAAAATGTAGTAATTACCAATCACTAAAAATGTCAA
Organism: Rousettus aegyptiacus; assembly: GCF_014176215.1. Lineage (NCBI taxonomy): Eukaryota > Metazoa > Chordata > Mammalia > Chiroptera > Pteropodidae > Rousettus > Rousettus aegyptiacus. The sequence continues at coordinate 53,547,211 of NW_023416306.1, forward strand.
ATCCTAGCAAATGTAGTATTCCTATGCATGAGGTTTACATTGTTCTTGAACAGTAGTTAGCCAAAGATTCATTTGATGAAACTGATTTTTTCTGAAATAGAATACTCTGATAATTGTTCAGATAGTGCTTTGGAAGACAATATGGTGAGGCCTTCGTCCAATTTGGAATCTGATGGAAATAGCCCTACATCAGCTGACTCAGATCACACTCTGACATGGTCAATTCATGTTATGATTTCACGTCAAAGGTATGACTTTACTGGCACACCTGGCAGAAAAGTTGATATCAGTAATACCACTGACCCACTGCAATATTTTGAACTGTTCTTTACTAAAGAATTAGTTTCAAAAGTTACCAGTGAAACGAATGCCCAATCTATCTTGTTAGGTTCAAAACCATCTGGTCCAAAAGGATTTTAACAAATGGATAAATTGAAAGACATTGACAATGACGAACTGAAAGTCTTTTTTGCAGTAGTGCTACTGCAAGGTATTGTGCAGAATCCTAAGCTGGAGATGTTTTGGTCTACAAGGCTTCTTTTGGATACATATTATCTCAGGCAAATCATGACTGGTGAAAGATTTTTACTTTTGCTTCAGTGCCTGTAATTTGTCAACAATTCTTCCATATCCACTGATCAAAGGACCAGACTTCATTGCAGATCAAATCTGTGTTTGACTTTTTTGTAAATAAGTTTTCAACTGTATATACTTCTAACAGAGATACTGCAGTAAATGAATCACTGATGCTGTTCAGATAGTTATGAAGCAGTACACCTCAATGAAATGAGTATGATTTGGTCTCATGTGAAAGTCAATCAAGTTATGTGTGGAAGGCACTTGTTCACACAGAGCCCAGTATGAATTTGAAAGATTCAGCTGATGGTCTGAAATATTTGCACATTATTCTTACTTTAGTCAGTGACCTTCTTGGCCAAGGATGTTGTGTCTTCCTTGATAACTTTTATACATCTCCCATGCTTTTCAGAGAATTACATTAAAATAGGACAGATGCATTTGAGACAGTTCATTTGAACAGAAAACAGATGCCAAATGAGATATATATATATATATATATATATATATATATATATATATATATATATAATTTGTGAACTTATAACACTGAAATGGTGTGACAAAAAGGAGGTGACAATGTTGTTAACATTCCACAATGATACTGTGATTGAAGTAAATAACAGAAATGGAAAGAAAGCTAAGAAGCCATGTAGATTATAACAAGAATATGGGAACGGTGGACTCAGCTGATCAGATGCTCACTTCTTATCCAACTGAGTGCAAAAGCCACAGGTTTTGGTACAAGAAATTCCTTTGCCACCTTCTAAATATTACAGTACTGAACTCCTACATCCTGTTCAAGAAGGATAATCCTGAGCACACAATCAGCCATGAAAACTTCAGACTGACATCGATTGAAAGAATGCTGGGAAAGCATCACGAGCAAGGGCAACAACGTTTTCAAGGTCATCAGTGCTCTGATGGTATCACAGTTCTTCGTCTGTCTGGAAGACATTTCTCCAAGAGCATACTACTAGCATCAGGGAAACAGAATCCAAATGGTCATGCAAAGTTTGCTGCTTGTCCAATGATAAGAATGGCAAGAAAATGCAGAGAGAAATGTGATATTTTTTTTGTGCGGAATGTGATGTTCTGCTTTGTGTTCCATGTTTTGAAATTTACCACACCAAAAAAAAAATGACTAAATACCGATCATCATATACATTTCTGCTACATTAGGATTAGAGACATGTTCTGTTCAGAAATAACTCCAAGAACAGTTTTATATTTTATTTTCACATTGAAAACCAGTCAGATTTGCTTCAACCTCAAAAAGCCTGTTTATGTAAAATTAAATTAACAGTGGTAGCAAACTGGACTTTTTTTTTTTTTAAGTGGAAAATGGGCTAATTGGTCTATTGGATCTTCAAAAGGAGAATTTAGATAAATAGATCAACCTATGATATTGTTGGGTGTTAACCAATTTTTTTGAAGTAAATGGCTGTTATTTGAAAAGGTGGAAGGTTATTTGAAACTTGACTTGAGAAAGGCAAATGTAAAATTGTAAATGCCTTTGGGGCAAAATCTGGATCCATCATTCTTTTGTAAATAGTGATTTTTTTTTTCTTATGGCTAAAAGGTCTCTGTCTGTGTCTGTCTATATATGTATCTGTATACCATGTATATTGTAAATGTGAGATAATTTTCTACTTCCAGATGGTTTTGTTAAAATTAACTTTAAAGGCAAACACTTCTAAGAATAGAATATTCTAAAATTCTCAGAAATATAGAAACTAACACAAATGCTTTTCAGAATCATGTGATCCGGGAAAATACTTGATATTAAAAATGGTTTTGAGTTTGGTTTGGTTAAATAGGTTATGTTATTTCTGTTGCAAAATTTGTCAAGAAGAAAAAATAAATTCAAATAGAGTAAATATTTCTTTTTAGGTTTAAAATGATTTTCTAAATTTCCTTTTATATTAGAATCATATGGTCAACTCTTTAAAAGTCATTTATTATAGAAAAATAGAAATAAAGATGGTAAAGCACATTGTGTCTATTGGCAAACTACCAACGTGTGCTACTGTAAGATGATTCAAAAGGATGGGCAGGGGACAGCGTCTACCTAAACTGTAATGCATTATTAATCTGTCTCTGAAACTGTAATTACCTTCAGATTCTGTCTCTTCAAGCTTGCAAACAATTGCACTTAGCCTTCTCCTTTGTGGATGAATTAATGATCATTTTATATTATAGTTACAGTTTGTTATTACTTTAGATTTCACATTTGAAATTCATTTAACTAATAAGTACATCTGAAATTATATGTTAGGCACTACCTTCCCCATTATATTGATGACAGCTTCTGTGGATGTTCTCTAGAACCTCACTTTACAAGCTCAAATATCAAATTAATTTTTGAATGTTTCTGGATTATATCTTTTGCAAGGGGAAATGAGTTGTAGAGTGGAAATAATATATATTTTCCTTCACTTATTTTTATAAAGTCACACATAACATAAAATCAGTTTTCACCACTAATTTTTTAAAATGGATATAGTATGGGATGGGTATTGAATGTAGTGAGAAGTATAACTATTCAGCCACTGTTTGTAAAACGGTATGCTTTTACATTTTTGAACAATAACTACTTGATAACAATAAAGAATATTTAAAGAGAGATCATGAGGGAGAGCTAACATATGTAAAACTCATAATTATAACAAAGGATGTGAGAGTAAGGGTTCTAGGTGAAATATTTGGTAATGACATTTTTTTCCTTCCTACTATAATTAATTCATAGTATTATCAACCAGTGCTAACCTAAAAGGTATATTTTCCAGTGAATTATTTTCAGCTACAAAGTGTCATTTCCCATGGAAATTCTAATAAAAGTGCCTAAAATGCATTATCTGACATTTTAGTGGATTAGTAACTAGCCTGCCAATTGAGATTCTAAAATCTTTACATGGTATGGATTTCTGTTTTATGTTCTAAACTCTTGACTTTTTACAGAATAATTTACATCTCAATGCAGCTATTTAGCAATGGCCTAAAAAATCAAGTTCAATTATAAATAACAGTTCCAGTTACACATGTACACTGCATTATGAAGAACTAGCAGTTGAATAGTTCTGCACTTAATATTGATAAATAATGTCTCAGACTTGCTTAAGTCAGCAATGCCTATAGCTGAGGAAAAAACAGCTGACTACATAAGCTTGAAAATATTCTCTGTTAATCACACTAAGCCTTATTAATACAAGGATCAAGAATTTAGCAAAGCTTGTCTAGCTTTCCTTTAAAAGGTTAAGATAAAACTTTTTTAGCCAACTGCTTTGTCATGCACTTGGTAAACACCTTTTGCAAAAACCCATAAATCTGATATTGCTTCATCCCTTTTATTAGTACAAACATTCAGCTTATTATCGACCAAGGCATTCAACACTAAAACCCGCAGATCCTGTATCTTAATAATATGGTTAAAATGCAAATCATATTGTTTTCTGTATGGAGTCTTAAACACTACCACTTAGAACATCTATTTGAAAGTTCTTCCATTCATTTATTCACTCACCAAATATGTATAGAGTATTGGCTAATATTTAGACATTAAATGGAAAACAAGGTAGATAATCTTAGCCCTCATGCACCTTTAGTCAAATAACAGACCTTACACTAATATTTAAGCAATCAATTAATTACAATTATGATGACTGATCTAAAGAAAAAATATCAACTGCTATAAAAGTGCACGTCAGAAAGTTCTAACAGAATTTGTAGATTCTGATGAAAACGTAAATGTTTTTCTGATGAAATAACATTTAAGCTAAAATATTAAGAGTGAGAAGGAGATTGGTCAAGAGAATAGTTGAGGAAAGAATTATAAAAGCAGAGTGAACAACAGTCGCAAAAATAAACAAATTGAATTACAAAGAGCCTGAAAGAAATTTTGGGCATCAAAGAAACTGAGAGAAACATAATACGGTTTGGAAGACAAGAGAAAGAATGTTATATTGGAGATAGAGCAAGACCAAACGGATTGTAAAACTACAGACTTCATCCCGAATCAGAACAATTAGAGGACTTTGAAGGAACTTAAACGTGGGGGTAAAGTAGGAACATAATATTTAACTATTAAGATAAAAACAACTATTTTATTTGTTTGCTTATTAAATAACTTAAAAGGGAGTATGGTAGACTGACATTTATGTGCTAAATATTAATGTTTGAGATTGCCATCCAAATAGGTAGATAGTTAGACTCGAGACCCCACTGAGTAAATTAGCTGACTCATAAGGCATTCACAGGATCATGGAGAAAACATTACACAATATCATACATTAAATGTTCCAAATTTTCCTAAAGATGAATTCAGTTTACCGTCTTAAGTATTTGAGCTTTGAAATAAATGTGTCAAAAAAAAAAAAAAGGAACATATATCAGTTAAGAATGCCTGTTAATGCAACTAAAATCTTAAATATAATGACAGAAATGGTAGTATGATTAAGACTATATATCACAGGAAACAAAATACATTCATATCAAGAGACAAAGTGAGGAAAATTTACGCTTTGAACAAACTATGTAAGGGTTATTGAATTACTGTTTCCAACAAGCTCAAGCCAAAACTCCATTAAATATTTGATCATTTTCTGAAAGACCAGCATGTACTCTTCACAACCATGAATATGAACATCTTGCAGACAGTTTAATGTATGACAGACCCATAAAAAAGATTATGCATGATGAACTAGTGCATTGTTGGCACATCCTAACTGCATGTAAAAATAAAAGTGATAAAAACCTCAGAACAACAAATGAGAGCTTAAGTTAGTTATGAAATAAGCTGTGTTTGGGAAACATTGCAGGCTGAGTCAGGAAGTTGCAAACTAATGCCTAAATCATTCAATTTCGATTATAAACTAAAGATTTCTCTATTGTCTAAGGTCAGTCTGTCAAATCTAGAATAAATAGATTTTATATTGTGCCAAAAAGCAGAGAGAACACACAGGTTTACAAGTGAGCTTCACAGCTAACCACTAAAAAGATGTTTTAAAAGTATATGTTGAGAGGCAGAATGAAAAGGTATCTATTCTCTAAGGGGTAAAAAAAAAAAAAAAAAAAAAAATAGTCCTGAGAATGCACTTGTATGAATTTTTAAGAGAAATTCAAAATAAATTGGATGATTGCCTTTCTTTGAATTAAAACTAGAAACATTTAAATGGGTAGATATATTGATCCATGTCTTTCTATAAACAAACCAAGCAAGCTCATGGTAAATTATAATGCCTCCTCTCTCAACTTCCCAAGATTTTTAGTTAAAGTATGAGAACCCTCCTATAAACCTGGGAATTGATCGATGTTCCTCTAAAGAGGAAAGCCAACATTCACAAATGGAGTTTATCAATAAATGATCTCTTATAGGAAGAAAGTCCAATTATTAGATACCTTGATAATCTCTTTTTTTAGTTGAGGAAAAAAAAATATTTAAACCAATATCAACATAGAGTTTAAAAATCTCTCGCAATGTCTCTCTGATGATAGTTTGAATGATGATTTTAACCATGCTAGGTTTAGAAAATATCATTCATTTTTAATGCAAAAAACAATCAATCTATTTAAGTGGATATGACTTCACAGCAGGAAAAAAATTCAAAGACAAGGTATATTTCCTGCTTGGTCAATAGGCAGGCTGTTATTGCTAATACTAGCACAATTAAATGAATATGCAGAGTTTCTGTCTGAGATAACTGTCATGCCATTGATTCCATGGTTGATTGAGCTGATCAGGTTGTTTACTCAGATGAACCTGTTTTCTCCAATGACTTTTATAAGCATCTCTCCAAGATAACTGTATGACATCAAAAGGGATACCTTTTCTGAGACAAACTCTGCTCTGATCAAAGATAGCACTTCTGGGAATCCCTTCCTTCAAAGAAGCGCTCAATGTCTTTTTATCTGACCATTATTAGATTTTGCAAACATAACTTGTACCTCAAACTTCTAAAATACTGTAGCAATAATGAGGCCTCGTCAATAGTATATGCTGCTAGAAATCTTCATGTGGCCTACTCAACACTTTGGGAAAATTAAAAAAATAAAATATCTAATTCAACAAGACAAATTTCAAATAATACTAACAATATCTATAATTTGAATATGCAAAATACCTTTCTGTAATTTACTTAAATGGGACTCATAACAACCATTCTTGGTGGGTATTATTATTAACACGGATTATGAAAAAGACTAAGATTACTTAAATGACATGTTATTTAGGTACAATATATTAAAATTAGTGCTTAGGCCAGAGTGGTTCTAGATTCCAAATAGGAACTCCTTCCTTGTCCCCAAGCACTCAGTGAAAAATGAAGACACAGGTGCCCTAGAGTAGCGCTTCTCAAATTTTAATATGTATCAAATCACCTGAAGGTCTCGCTAAAATGCAGATTATGACTCTTGGGGTGGGGTGTGAGAGTTTTAATTTCTAACAAGCTCCCAGGTGATGCTAATTTTGTTGGTAATGCCCAACAAAATGTGTAAGGATAATACACATTAGATAATCAAAAAAAGTTTATGTTATACATATACAGTACTTAAATCTCTATTCTGGCCACATTAATTTTGCTTTTGGGGAAGATAAATTATGAATAAGTACACACTATTTACAATTTTTCCTGTTATATACAATTTTCACCCTATAATCTTCATAAACAATAGTAAATTATGTTTATCTCATTATTTAAAAGAGAGGTATCAATAAATAAGGAACTGAAAACTGCTAACCAATATCCAGGATTTATTTTCACATTGCTGAAATTTCTGCTACTTTGAAAGCTTTAGGATAAGAAACTCAAAGGAAAGTAAAGATGAACTAAAAAAATGTTTATTTTTGTGCATAGCAAATGGTAATCAAAACTTTTGAAACAACCACAACTCCAAACCAAATACACTATTCTCAACCTATGAGATTAATCTCATATTCAATAATAATTAGTTAATTGTTGCTTGATTTTTCAATACAATGACAAAAGGAAGGATTTGGCTAGCATAAAAGTTGATTATTATATCGACTATTGATGTATGGTACCACTCTCACGAAACAGTAAGTATATTTTTTTCATTAGATTAACTTGGAAAAGCAAATATGAAATTTACAACCTAGCATTTAATAATTTTTTTATACTACATACCAAAAATGGTTTAAGGTAATTTTCTTTTCACATTGAGTAGAATATCAGAACAAACATGCAGAAAGGAAAGTTTGTCCAAACCTGGAATCTGATCCACTGATTAATTCTAAGCTAGACATATTTCTTCTCTTCCTATAATTATTCTCATTTCTCTAAGCTAAACACACCAAATAAAGAAAAATGAAAAAGCAATCTACCATGTTTGACTGGAAAATTTGCAAAACTTTTAGCCCAAATGAGTCAGCTAGATTCAGTAATTTTTGTGTTCCCTAGTAAAAAGCTGCCAAATAATTAAAATAAAAAGGTAAGGTCCAAAATGAGGACCTCTTCTCTTACTTGGCCAGTTAGAAATCTGATTATGCACAGAGACTTAACTATATTATATTTGTAAGGAATGCATTTTATATTCTTTTTGTGAAAAAAATAGCTTATTAATTAAACAAAGTTTAAAGTACCCTCATAGTAAAGAAATAAAAAATTTAAAAAATCAATAAGATGTTGTAAAATATGCTAATTAAGCCCAATTCCAAAGTTAAATTTTTCTTGTTTTTGTTATAAATCTCATAAGAAAATTCACCAAAATATATTGCAGATAGACTGACATTGCTTCAAGTTTCAATATCTGTCTAAAGAAAACCAGTTTTTCAATCATAGTATTGAGATTCTGGTCTCAGAGAAATAAGTACTTGTGAAGCTTAAATTTTCCACTACTGACTGATCATTAAAGACAAATTCAACTTCATATAAATGAAACTATTTTACTGGCTTTGCTTATATCCATTCCTTAACAGAATTTACAATGTACTTCCCATTCACTCTTCATTTTCAAATTGTCTCACATTTTGGTCTTATTAGCATATTAATTATAAAAGTAAAATATAATAATTTTTGAAACTTTAAAAAATATAGAAAAGTACAAAAAGAAAATCCCCTTTAAAGTCTATTATGAGACTATTGCTTTCATTCTTTGTGTATATTTTTAAGCGTTGTGTATGTTATAATATTTCATAATAGAAACATGCATTCTACATTGCTTAAATTCTTTTTTTTTAACTTTAAAAATGTACTCAAGTCAACTTTGCATTTAAGATTGTAACTGAAATATCAATAAAATGAGTTTTATAATGCAATGTCCATTCCTTCAATCAAAAATTTCTTTGGAATACGATATAACTGTGGAAATTCAAAACATTGATAAGCTCTGTGGTATAAAACATTTGCGCATCTGACAATCTATGTTTAAAAACTAGAGTTTTGTGATGGTTGTAGATAATGTTTAATTCATTTGAATAACCAATAGTGATTCTCTATTAGGCAGTTGGTAGGTACTGAAAACAGACAAGTATATACTTATATATATATTATGTACATTGCATAAACATATTGTTGAGATATTATATATAAAATATTACATATATACATATACATATCTCTCTATATATAAAGATAGCATGTTACAATTCTTTCACCCTTACAATCTAGTAGATGAGGAATAAAAGACTTTTATTTTCATTTAAAGTTAATGTGACCCTTTCCCCTAAACTAAAACACTATTTTCATGACAGTTGATTTATCTAAAAGAAACAACCAGACCATTTATCTCTCAGTGGGTTAACCAATAGCTGTAAGATAAATCATTATAAAATGTGCATGTATCTACATATTATTTTCTATCATTTCCTAATTTTTTATAATAACAGGAATTATTTTCAGGTCCTAAATTTATAGGTACTAGATATATTTAATGATGACATTAAAGCATTCAATCAGCAAAACCTCAGAAGATTTACAAAATATGCTATTTGAAACTAATTTTCTCCTTTCTAATCCTCCTGAGAAAGAATATAGAAGGAAGCAATCAATCTTTTTTTTTTTTTTTTTTTTTTTTGGTCTGTTACGTCAATACATGAATATCTAGTGCTCAAACAAATCTTTTGTCGAGGGCCCATTGATGACCTGACCATCTGGTAATCTCAGGGCTCCTGCAGTCCTACTCTTCGATCTCTCTTGGAAGAATAACTCTTGAGTCCTTGCAACCAGAAATGTACTACTTTGCAGGCACAATTTCTGGAGTTTTGATTATAACAACTTCCTATCACAAGGCTGGTATAGACAATAAAGGGAAAGGACCTCTATGGTCCCTCATATAAGCTCTCTGTCTCTGTAGATTAGCTCCTACTTTAAAAGCAAAATAACTCTAAAAAAAGAAAATCTTTATTTAATTGGCCTTACACAGATAAGGAAAAAATTAGAAATCCTAAGGAATATTAAGAGCCAAATATTTTTATCAGGGATGATCTAGCCTGGGGCCATTCCAGAATATTATTAATAGCTAATGAGGCACAAACAAAATTATTCATTTGTGTGTGTGTGTGTTTCATAATGATGTATATAAAATTACACCTGACACTTTAAAATGCTTTTGTACAAGACTGTAAAATCAAAAAAGAAAAAAAAAAAAGAAAAAGAAAGAAAAAGAAAGAAGTGAAGAAAAGGGAAGAGAAGCTTTTTGTATTTTTTTCTAGATTTGAGTACAAGAATTTCATCGTTTAAAATGCATATTTTACACACATTCATACACATATAAAAACACACACCTACTGCAAACCTCTCTACCCATAAGAACACATCAGTAACTTAAGACAAATGCAGAGAAAAGAAGAAAAATTATCTTACACAAAGTCTCATTATCTCCTGCAATCAAGTCAACACAGCTTTTGTCTAAAGAGTTTCTACAGAACTTTAAATGATTTACTTGGGGTCAAGTCTCAAGAATGACTGGCATCAGGAAAAATACTTGATTATATAATCTGTGAGTCTGGCTTCCATATGGGAATAAATTCAATTTTAAGCGGCAAAATACTTATTACTTAATTACAGTGGAGAAAGAAATAATATGACAAGTTCAATTTAATGGAACTTTAAAATCAGAAGGTAGCTCCTTTTTTGTCCTATTATTATTATTATTAAGTTTTTGACATCTCACTCTTGTAACTCAGATAGATCAAAATATCATGTTGATTGAAGTTCTCAGACCAGCCTAGTTCTTTTGCATCTTCATTAAAATAGCATGAACTGTTTGCTAGCTTCTACAGAATATGGCTGCTCTGTGAAAAAAAGGATGTTGTATTAGCTCTTCAGAGTCAGATTCCTGCGTTTTGATGATAAAAATAAACCATATTTTATTAATCTCACGAGTATTTGAAAAAGAACAAATTTAGAACACTAGCCTAGTATATTGGAATTAATAGTTGCTTTTGTTGAAGAATGAAGATGATTATAAACTTTGTTTTTATGTTTCCTATATATCCTTATATTTTAATGCTCATGGTCTTACATTCATAAATTTATCATTGTGAACTTCATATCACTTATCATTTAATAAATTAAAAACACACTGGTTGTTTTTATCTGACTCGATTAAAGTTTCTTTTGGTGGTCATTGCCCTTTTTGCTATTTGTGTAATACATGACTTATTTCAAGAAAGTCAAGAGGGGCTTAAAAGAAATTTTTAAATACTCCAAAGAATTAGGATTGAGAGCGGTATTATGATTTTAGAATCTTTAAAATGTTATTATATGTTGTAAACTAATCATTCGACATGTCTTTAGACAGCATATAAGATCATAAAGTCCATTAATACTTTCTCTACTTGAACTCTGGATGGGAGGGTAATCAGATCTTTCTCTCTTCATTTTGGTCGGAAACAACTCAGCAAGTACACTGCATACTTAATGTCTAGTGGTTAAGCTATTTTACATAAATACTTTTAAATTATAAATGTATGTATGTATAATGTATAAAAGTCTGGAAAATAAAAACAAATAATCTTAAAATGTGGACACAACTATTATCTGATATTCTTATCCATTATTGAGTTTGCAATGAATATACCATTTTACATACTTTTTGCATTTAATGTGATATAATATGTATTTTTATATCATTTAAAACTTCATAACCATTTTAAAGTACATGAAATAGTCTGTTAAATGATGTAACAATTTACTTAAGTGGTTATTGGATAGTCACATTTTCCATGTTTTTGACATTTTAGATAGTATTGAAAAAATAACAACACATAGATATTTGTAATTTCCGATCAGTGACTTAGGGACAAAAATTGGATACTAGGACATCTGTTTAACAGTATTCTTATACTTTTTTTTTTAGAAATTGACCTTTCCTTATTTCAGCCACATACTTGAGATGCAAATGTCAGTATGTAAAACGTGAACTTGCCCTCTGTCAATACTTATCTGAAATATTTTAATTGGGACTGAGAGAATGATCTTAATCTGCTCCGGGTGGTTCCACTAGGTAAATCTCAAGCAGTGATGGTGGTGTGTTCCAACATATAGACTGAGCGTACAGGGGAAACATGATTGGTATTAAAGGGAAAAATAAAACCAAATTACAGAGAAAAGCAGTAACGAAGAGCAGAGAGAGAATATGATGTGGACTCTCACAGAGATCCATTCCTGAGGCATATTTGCAATCCTGAACTTGGCTTTTGGAAGATAACATATGAAATTGTATCTTTATAACAATCATCCTTATTTTTTCTTTTTCTTTTTTTTTATGTTTGTTGTTGTTGTTGTTGTTGTTGTTGTTGTTTTGTTCAGTAGTCTAGATTGTGTTTATGTAACTTCAGGAGGTTATTATGTAAGTGAATGGAACTGAACATTTTAAAGATTTTTGATGAACACTGCTTGTGGTGTCCTCTATTGAGTTACCTTAAGGAAAATGGAACTATATTTCCCATAAATTAATTCCCTTTATGGTTTCCAGTTAGGCTACAAGAGAAATATGCCCATTATTTAGCAAGTAGAGATATGATAGCCATGTTTCTCCATAACGGTGTGTGGAGGATATCAGGCTCTGGGGTGGCTTGCACATACCCTGGTCTGCTGACTTAACTCAATGGCACAGAGTAGTACTGAGGCATGCAGCTCCTTAAGCTTCTGCTGATTCTCCTTCAGCTTCTCAAGAGTTTGAGTTAAATACATATGTAGCTCTGTCGACCTCTCCTGCAGGCCACAGGTATCATCACCATTTATGGTGGTGAGAGAAAGACGTGAACTGCAGTTTATCTTCATGGGTTCCACTTTACCCTCGTGGACTCTAGTTTCATACTAGCCCACCTCCACTTCACTGTTACCTGACTAATAAATTGCCCAACCAACTTATAACAACTTCAGACTCAACATCACATGCAAAATAAACAGTCTTATATAAACATCCCCGCTGGCTCCCAAAATTCAATAAGATCCCTATGATAAATGTCTTATCACATATCTTCACAGTAATTCTGCTTTTCTGACTAAACACTGACTAATACAGACATTTGTATAGAAGTTGAGTGTTATTACGATAAAAACTTAAACCATGTGGCATGAGATTTGGGCCCAGCAATGAAGAAAGTTTGAAGGGCCTTGAGAAGCCTGATTAGCCTGAAGGAAGCTGTCAGTGTTTAAAGAAGAGAGGCCAGCCCCTAACTGTTTGAATTAAACCCAGCTGCTCAAGTCTTCCAGCTTAAAACCTTGACACTGCACAGCAGAAGCAAATCATCCATTCTGTGCCCCGTCTGAATTCCTGACACACAGGTTATTTCATGCCACTCAGCTAGGAGTGTTATGTTTGCAGTAAGAAATGATTCATAAATAAATTGGTGCTAAAAGTGAAGCAGTCAGAGTTGCATCGGCAATCTGGCTCTTGAATTCCATACTATGCTTCTAGAATCCTGTATGCTTATAGGAAAAACTCCCCAGTTTTACTCATTAGTCCAAATTGAGTTTCACTAACTTGCAATCAACAAGAGTCCTAACTAATCAAACAATCAACATAAATAAACATTTTTTTAAAGTTCTTCATGCATAATGTTTTTTAAAAAATGGCCTCACTATATATATCCTTATTATTTTTATAAAATTTTGAATGAAGAATGCCCCTTACCTGAAAAATCATGATCCATTTTTATTCAATATTCATGTATAAACTTAAATCAGTTTTTTATTCAAGGAATTATACAGTCACCCATTCAATCACCTAGGAAATGTTATTGAGCTCTTTCAATGTATAAGGCAGTGGATTAAGAGAAGGATACCAAGAATTACAAAGATTCTGAGTAGTCAATCACATAGAAAAAACACTGAGACATATAAACAGAAACTAACACATTTCCTTGATTCTATAATGTATTTATGTTTCATGCTTTAAAATCAGGGTACACCAAATAATTGATGGGTGTATTTAATGTGATAGTGTTTTTTTTTGTCCTTGAAAAGTTACTATTAAATCGACAGTGTATTCCTAATCATCCATGATGTTTTAGAATGAAGGAAATGCAATAAAGAACAAGCTGGTATGTAATAAGCACCACGAGTGATATTGAGAGTTAAGATTGTCACTAGCTGAGATAATATGAGAAGATGTCAAAGCATTTCAACTGGGTCTAGAAGAGAAGGCATGGCATTTAACAAGGATCTCCTATGAATACACAATAAGAACTTTCTTATAATTTTAACAACAGCTCCAAAATGGTAGAAATTATCTGAATTTTCCTGATCAAAAACTGACATTCAGATTAGTGAGAAAAAAACAAAAATCTTTGAGTTTTTACATTCAGATGTCTGTAAATAGATGCATATACTCTTTTCAGAACATAATAATGAGAATTCACATTGCACTTCTTACATGCACTGTGTAATGTGTACTACATACTATGTTCTAAGTCCTTTACATACAATAAGACTCAATAGGTACTAATATTCCTACTTTAGAGATGGGGAAACTGAGATCTTGAGGAATAAATTAAGTTTCCCAAGATCATAAACCTAATAAGTGACAGAGCTGGACAGATTAAAAACCACTGTGCCATGAGCTTCTCAGGACAGCGTAAAACACTCTCTCCCAAACATCTGACTATGTGATGAAAAACTTCAATCCCATGAATCTGGATTTCCCTTAACCCACTCTATAATTGACAGATTTATGATGTAAATAATTTGTTTTCACTCCTTCCAAGCAATTTCCTTAATGGCAGAGGTTTTGCCTGTTTTGTTCGCTGACACATCTTAGCCTGGATCTGTGCCTGGCACAAAGTAAGGAGTTCAATAGGTATTTGTTGAATAAATAAATGAATGGATTTTTTTTTTCAAGTAGATGAGAGTGTGCATGCATGAACTTTAATTGAAGAAAAACAGAGGCAGAGCAGTGGAAGTTGTGTTCTGAAACACTGATTAGTGCGGTCTGCCTAAGGTGTCAAGTGGGAACAGAAGAAATCAGCGTGAGCCTCCAGAAATGGATGTTGAAGCCACTCAGGCTCCTACACACAAGCCTTTGCTCTCTTACATTTTGTTTGCAGCTTGTTCAGCAATAAACATTGGAAAGAAGGGCAGGAAGACATCAAAGTAGTCGTGCAGTTCATATCCTCCCTCCCCACCTCCTTTGGCAGTTATTTGCTCTATTTGCTGCTGACACTACAATTTCAGCAATTTAATGATACAATTGTTTCTGCAAACGACACAGAAGCAGACACCAACAGCCATTTAATTGGCTGCCTTGATGAAGTGAAATCTGCTGTTTTCTAATTTCATTTTTGAGGGATGTAGGATACAGAGAAGCTGGGCGAGAGATAACATTCGCTTCCATTAAAAAAGGTAAAATCTTAGGGGGAGACACTAAACTCAGCCTCTATAATTAAGGTCTGCCACTTCCATAGGTACTCTGGGATACCTATGAAGATAACTCAGTCTCAGCAAAGATTTTGCTATAATTGTTTATTTTCCAATTCAGCCTGCCTTTAGTCAATGAAATTTCAGTTGCCACAGGAATGCTACATTATTTTATAACAAGTTTACTCTGAAGTGGTTTGCTTTTCCTAATAAATCATAGCAAGGAACATAACACTGTTATAAATGATCTTTTTTCCAGCACAGTTGAGTTTTGCCCTATCCAGGTTTCTGGGCTTGCTTTACAATCAACTCCTACACCTGTGCATGTGACTGAGCCTTTCTGCTTTCTCAACATTTGAACTAATGTAGTAAATACTATGATAACTACATTTTCCGTTTTTATAAAAAAAAAAAAAGTCCCTCCCTCCACCATTGCTACAGAAATCATATCAAAGTTGACTCAAGTCTTACTTGTTTTAATTTTTAACATACAAAATGAAATATTGGATTTCTAAACAGGCCAGCTTATGTGGTAAATAAAAAATAAAACAAATAAACAAATAAACAAAACAAACAAACAACAAAAAAATGAAAAGCACAAAACAAAAACACAAATATGGTTAGTACAGAAAATACTGTGTTATTGATGTCCATGTACTAAAACCTAAGTATTTTAGGCAAAAATCAGTGCGAACTAAAGATTGGAGATGGAGAAAGTCTGAAGGTAGCTCATTGATTTAGTTAATAAACACCACGAAGAGAGGTTATGATAGGTCAATATAGCTACACCTTAACTCAAAAACCCTTCCCCCTAGGAAGAAAATACTTCCAAACTTCTTTTTCTTTTTCTTTTTTTTCCCCAGGACTTACCTAATATTATTTACTTGTCTTCTTCCTTCCAGAAATATAATGAAACTTCTTTAAGCTATTGACACAAAATCTTTTGTTCCATATTTCTTCTCTTTTCAATAACCTCATTCATGTGCCTTAACTTTATTACCGCTTTGAAATCTCACTTAAAATCAGAGCTTAGAATTCTATAGGTCCCTCTTCCTAGCAAACTAACTTTCTCAAAAATACATTTAAAAAGTCCATGGAAATACAATGGGAAAGCACAAATAAACAAGTGCAACCCTCAGCAAAAGGTTAGTGGGGCATCATTCTTTTTTTTCCTCTCTCTGTAATTAAAATGAATGTTTGAAATGCTAACTGAATATGACAGAACTCTAATCAATAGAGAGCCAAAAATAGGTGAAAGCAAGACTGAATCCAAGTGTCTGATGGAAGGAGATTAGTAAGTAGTCAGAAAAGGAAAAAAAGAAACAGAGTTTGGGGAGACCACTGATTATATGTGGCTTCCAAAGTTAACATAGGAGGAGAAAGAGAATGAAAAATCATGCGTGGAAGGTTAGTATGGGCCAGAAAGTGGGACATATAACCTTGCCTATGTTACATTGGCCAAAATTCAGTCATAAGTAAAAATTTAACAAGGAAAACTGGAGTCAATAGGCATGGGTGCTCCGAGAGGTAAGTAAATTATGTTCGGACTATCTTCATATGGGTCTCAGATGATAGATTAAAAAAATAAAAAAATTAAGGAAAAGTAGTGAAAGAGTGTCCTTTTCACTGGTGACAAACAAAACAAAACAAAACAAAAAATGTTGGCAAATAACGGTAGGACAGTTATTGACAAGAGCTATATCAGAAACAAGACATTAAAGTACGGGGGAGGGTCAGGGAGGAGTCATCCTATTGATGAAAACAGAGAAGTAATATTAAAACCAGATGTAAAGGATAACTGGGGGTTTGGAATTTGAAGACAGAAATCTAGGCCATTCTCTATAGAGAGAAAGATAAAATGTTTCCAATTGTGCGATATAGAAATTGTTTCTGTCCAGGAGATTCTGAATAAAGGATATTTGTTCAAAGGCAAAGTTGGGAGCCATTTGACAGTGTAGACTAGGTGAGTCAGCTTGACACTGAAACATCGGCAAATACAGACATATACTGAATTTTGCTAAAGTATTTAATTGCTTTTAACAAGAGATCTTTCCTTTTCAATTATATATCTTTAAAAATAAGTGCTCTCTTTTTGGTTTATTAAATATGGAGGACACTGCACAAACTCACCTTCTTGGCTAATAAATATAGTTATAAATTTATAGATATACTACCAATGCAACATGGTTTACTCTTCTTAATGGAATATTCCAAGGGATTTAGCTATAGTTTCAAAGAATCATACCTATTGTGCATTCGAATAGGAAATTTATACGGAAAACATTAGGCAGAGTATAAATGATTATGTACTAAGGAAATCAATTAAATTTTTAACATACATAATGACATTTTAAACATATATTTAAATTTGCCATGCCCTTGCAAACTTAAATATAAAACAAGACTGTATATGGACTTGTGCTTTATTTTTTTCCCCATTATAATTTGGGAATTTCAAGAAACTAAGTGTTAGATATAATTATAATAATACTAAATCAGCAAACTTTTTAACAATATGTAAAACAAGAGCTAATATATGCTTACATGTCAGAAAATTTACATGCATTAATTTATGTAATACTTAGAACAACTCTATTAGTTAGATATTTTTACAAAGGAAGAAACTGAGGCACAGAAACATTGGAAAACTTCTCTAAGGTCATAAAAAAAAAATAGAACCCATTATAGTATATATATTATGTTTCTCCAGGATCTATAGTCTTGATCCCTGTGCAAAACTACCTCCTATAACGTAATGACATATATTATATGAAAACATGTTTATAACAGTCTTTTTTCATTATAGCTTTCACAGTATTATAAATCTGTTAATTTATCATCTTGGGAAACAAAGCAACTATTTCTCCTAATTTTTCTATATCAGATGAAGTAAGCTAGATTTCTATCATATGAAACATTCTATTTTTAGCCCAAGATCAATTTGGAATGTACAAAAAGAAAACTATAAATGGAATAATACCATTGTGTCTTGTTAACAGTGTCATTGTCATAACCAGGAAATAATGCCAAGAAGGCCAGGTCCATGTCATGTCCATGCCCACATCAGCACAACTGGTGACCAGGTGTCAGCCTCTGCACAAACCTTCCTTTTTAGCTAATGAATGACATTCAAACAAGCAGAGGACTATTTCTTGAGAAAGTTGCCTAAAATTTAATGCTGGATATCTATCCATACCAATGCAACATTTAAGTGATAGGCTAAAGTACTTTCACAAATAGACAAGTGAAACAGACAAAAAATAATAATCTATCAGTTATAAGTCAACAATGCACTATTCATTCAACAAATAATATTTCTGTGTGCTAGACACAGTGGTACGGATATTCAGTGTTCACACCAAACCCTTGCAAGGTTGGCCTATTTTGACTTTTATTATATCTATAATAAAGGTATAGTGCTATTTTCCTTTCCAACCAAAAACTCTAACTCACCTTTCATTACAAATACACAGCCAAACAAAATGTCAAATCATATATATAGAAATGACTTGAATAGTCCCTACATCAAAATGCCGCTTTCTTAGAAGTTCAGGAATGTTAATGTATATCAGTTTAGCAAAAAGATCTCTAATGGCAAAGGTATTGCCTTTGAGAGGGGTAGCCCATGTTTGGAGTAGGAGAAAAAAATCATTTTTTTTTTCCTCTAAGAAAGCACAGCAGAGATCCAGTATAGAAGGAATACATTCAGCAGATGTATTTTCTATAAGGCAAAGGAATATAAAATAATAAAGTACATTCCTAAATGGGGACTTGGGATCAAAAATGTGATGCAAGACAGAACAAATTCTGAAGAAAGTTTGTTAGGTATAAATTCAACTGAGCAAGAAGAAAGCAAATCGTTCAGAGCATAGTTGCCAGTACTTGAGAGATACTGGTTAGGAAGCAGCAGGGTATGGGGTGGTATAATTCAGGTTCCTTAATGGGTGCATGTAAGCCTTGGAAGAGGGAGGGTTCTAAAATGAGGAAAGGGTTTAAGAGTCAATCTTCACTAAAGACAGGAGTTACCCTGTATTGTTTATCTAACAGGAACACAGAAAGCTTTCATGTAAGGGTACTCAAACCATGATGTTGACCTTTAGGAAGCTAAATGATTCTTAATTTCCATAAAGGCTTTTTCATTGTTGTTCCTTTGTTATTCCAATAAAATGCTTTCAAATAACAGCTACTTCCTATTTGTTTTTGCACCTTAGGAGAAAAACAAGAATCTCTTACTTTTCCCTTACTCCATCTAAAGTGCAAATTTTAGGTAAAAAGGGATCTTCAAAGCACAAGGAAAATCTTCACTCAGAAGCCTTCTCCACTAGAGTGAAATAAAGTTCCAGAATTAAAAACAAAACAAAACAAAACAAAAGTTTCATGACATTTATCCTCCTCCTCACATGATAGGAATTTTCAAAGTAGATAGGCAGATTGAAAAGAGATTTATTTACTTATTCAACAAGTATTTATCAAGAAAAAAATAATTGGGAGGAAAAATTGATATTTAATCTATGGAATTTCATGTTTGCTCCTTTGAAGAAAGATTGATCTAAAACATGGTATATGAGATCAGTAACATTTTCTCCTCAAAGCTGGTATGGAAGTCTGATTGGTTACAGTTACTGGAAAAGAAAATGCATTATTTTAACAGATAAAAATTAAGTAAAGATATTCGCCCTCATTATTTCTGCATATCTACTTAGTCTCCCCACTTATTTTTTCACCCATGTAGTCTACCCATCATAATGCTGTCATAATTCTTCCAAGACACAGCTCTAATTATAGCATTGTACAGATTAGAACAACAAACAAAAAATAATGAGACCAACACCATCAATGACTAGTTATTGTTTACATAGTAAAATGTAATTTTTTAGATTAGGCTTCAAAAACTTCTACCAGTGAATCTCAGTCCAAATTTTTGAAATAATGTCTCACACACTCTTTGTTGTTATATTCTTTGATTTACCTTATACCCATTTGCCAATGTACCTACTCATTTCCACCTTCATGATTCTTATATTCTCTTGAAAGACAATGTTATCCAATACCACACGTCTATATCCCATCCAACTCCAAATGACATTTACTTTGTTCAACAATCGTTTCATATCTCAAATGTTAAGTAAAGCCTCCCTCTTTAAAATTCTCATTTTACTTGTCTTGACAAATTATCAATCTCTGCCTATAATGTCATTATATATGTGTGTAGCCGATATTTTCCTACTCGTTTACAAATATCACTATATCTAATGACTTTATAGTAACAAATTTTCAAAGAATTGTTAGTTGGGAGTCAATAGTAAGAGCATATCAGTCTTTACAGTGTCAATCCAAATTGATCTTTGCTACTTATTTTTCTTATAGCACTTTGAACTATGCACCATGTTGTACAACTGATTAGATCACACTAGTTTGGAATTACTACGTACTTGTATTGATCTCTGCTTTTGTTTGTTCAAGTACAGAATTGGATAACACAAAAAGTGGGGATCTTGAGATTTAGATTTGAAACTAATTCTGACATTAAATAACTCTATGTACTTATACATGAATTTAGAGTTTAGCTTATTTCTAAAATAGAATAAAATGATATCTCTTACGATATTTTTTGTGAAGATTAAATAGGATGATTTATGTTAAGCACCTAGGGCACGGTAAGCCCTCAAATGAATGTCAGCTTTCTTCTTTTGCTACAATGTCTCATGAGCTACACTCTTTCTTCTTAAAAAGGAAATCCTGCAACTCATTTTCTAAATATCCTCCAAAATGTACAGGAGAACTGAACATAGGTGAAGTGCAATTAGTGCCACTGAATATATGTTGTCTAAACAAAGATGAAAACAAGAGTTTCCTACAGAGTTGTCAACATTCTGTCAGAAATTAGAAACTTATTAACAATGGATATAACTTGGGTCAAACAGTACAATTCTCATTCTAGATAATGCAGATATTACTCACTAGTAGTGTGACTTTGAGACAGGTCCTTTACTTCTTTGATTCGCCATTTCTTCACCTGCAAAAATGATGACATTGGACTAGAAACATGCTTTTTGATGTAATTGTTTTAAAATTTACTAGCTTATTTTTATATTCTATAAATGAAGTTTTATGGAAGTACAAAAATGAAGGCCTTAAAATCAGAGCTACTCTGGATGACACAAAGAGAAAGTTTAGGATCTCTACCTTTTGGTCTCTTACTATAGGCCACACTAAACCCAGCTTGAATCTAGTCAGAGATTTACAGAGGAGTCATAAAGAATTTTGATAGCTAATCATCCATACAAGTCTACTCGGAAAGTATGTATCAGAAATGATAAACTATCTATTTATCCATCAAGGGGTATTTAGGTTGTTTCTATATCATTGTTATTGTGGAAAAATGCTGAAATGAAAATGGGAGTGAAGATATATCTTTGAGATACTGATTTTATATCCTTTGGATATACATCCAAAAGTAAAATGCTGGATCATAAGGTAGTCATATTTTGAATTTTCTGGGGAAACTCCATCCTGTTTTCCATAATAACAGATGAATGGATAAAGAAAATGGACCCCACACACACACACACGGGAATATTAGTCACTCTTAAAAAAGAAGGAAAGCCTGTCTGTCTTTTGTGACAACATGGATAAACCTGGAGACTTTATGCAAGGAGAAGTAAGCCAGATGCAGAAGGACAAATACTGCATGTTCTCAATAGTATATGCAATCTGAAATGTCAGTCATAAAAACAAGACAATAGAATAGTGATCTTCGGGGACTGGGAGGAGTGAAATATGGGGAGATATTTGTCAAGGGATGCAGAAGCTCAGTTATGTAATATAAATATGTTCTGAAGATCTAATGTACAACAATGTGACTATAGTTAACAATAATGTATTATGAACTTGAAATTTGCTAATATGATAAATCTTAAGTGTTCTCACCACACAAGCACACAAAAATGCTAACAATATGAGGTGATAGGTATGTTAATTAGCTTGATTATGGTGAATAGTTCACAATTGGTATATGTTTCATATTATCAAGATAATTTTGTACACTTTAAATATATGCGATTTTTAATTGTCAAGAATTAAATCAAGTCAGGTAGCCTTTTTAATTTGGGGAAAAATAAAATACCAAATTTTAAGACACTCTTAATATTCATTGACTATTTCTTAAAGATTCGTTGAAGCTATAAAAGTATCTTACAAAGTATGCTGTGTACATTGCCTAATTAGTGAAATTATACAACTCTAATGCTTAAAGGAAAAAAAAAATCTTAGCTTATAAAAGTTAAAACAACTAACAAATGGGAATAATCAGATATTGATGTTTTGTGTTTTAAAGACAGTACTGGGTATAAAACTCATGTAGATGAGCTGTATTTACATTTTCAATATCGCAGAGAGTGTGTCAAGATCACCACAATATCATAGAAAGGCACAGTGGGCAAAAATCTTGCAAGAAATCATATAAGAAATTAAACATGTGCTTTGGAGTCAGATAGATGGTTTTAATATTTAAATATTAAAGTTCTAGGATATTTACTTATCCACTCTAAGGAGACACTTACCTGTAAAATGCAAATAATATTGATCTTCTTTGTTTCTATATATGTTTTGTGACTATTAAGTAATGATTTAAGAAAGCACTAGCTCATATTAAGTGCTTAATAAATAGTAGTTCCTCTTTTCTTCTCCAGATAGATAGATAAATATAGATATATAGTAATGTTACTCCACATAGAAGCAGCAATGTTAGCAACTCGACTTTTTAATGATCTCTTTCACAGTGGTTTCTACTTTCTAACCTTTTGAAGCTGTTAAAATAAAGTCAAATAATGATACTGCTGTGGCATAAGTGTATGCTAGGATCAATAAATTCTGGTTGTTGGAATAAATTGCAATTAAAGGGGTAGTGCTTGATTGCTTGACAGTAGGTAGTCTTTCTGGCCCAAATGAACTCAAGCATCAGTCTGATTTATAAGCTAATTAGTATGGACTTCACGTGCATTTCATTAGGAGGCCATCAGGTCATATTGACTTCTGTCCACCTCATGAGTGTGCCTTTGACTTTGTTCTGCTCCACTTATAGGTGGCAAATTTTCTTTACTTACTTACTTTGTGTAATCAAGAATATAGTCATCGTTTTTAATAAAGCAGAATGTAAAAGACATTTAGCATGTTTGCAAATAAGCACTCAAATGCTCTACTAAAGATTTCGGTATTGCTACCAGCCTTTTCCTATTTCTATATATTTAAGATAAAAATATGTGTAAATTCAGAAATGACAAAGGCTTCAACACAGTAAAGAATAATGATTATGCTGAATCTTTGTAGCAATAGAACAATACAAAGGATCTATTAACTTTTAGTCTGAAAAACCATAAGATAGATATTTATGACAAATTATTTAAATAATCCATTTTAAAAAGCCAATCTTTTGTCTCCAAATAAATATGTTTACCTAAAGTATAATATTGTTTGTTTTTCATTTTTCTATTCAATGTGGTATGTTTTATATGTAATAAATTCCAACATATGCCTGAATAACTATCTAGTAAATATGAGACATTCATAGACTAAAGCAAGGTAATTTAAATAACCCTGTGGACTGTAAATTTCATTAAGGCATATAATGTGTGCGTGTCTTCCTCTGCTAGATATATACTCACTAGTATATTTTCTACTAGAGATTAAATTTTTATTGAAAAAAATGAAAAATAGTTAATTCTTCAAAAGGCATAATGATATATATGGTATGAATGTTTTTTAAAAAAGTATATTCATATTTCCCATTTAAATAGCCCTACCTCCAAACCTCTTGTAAATACATTTTCTATTTTAAAAAGCAAGCAAAAATCAGAATCATGTAAAAACTTTCCCTGATGCCACACTTTTTCTATTGTCTCATATTTGTATGTTTTATTTTATGTGCTACTATTCATCCAGTTAATTTCTCATCAACCTTATTACAGTACAATTATGCAATTTTCTGTTTCTGAGCCCTACTAGGCTTTCCCTGCCTCTCCTAGATGGAAAGATTTGTGAAGGTTAAAGCCAAAAATACTATTTTTTTTTTTTTTGTACACTGATGAATTCCAATCACCCACCAGAGTTTCTGACTCATAGCAAGTGCTCAATAATTATTTCTTGGATAAAGAAACTAATCAAAGTTATTATTATGAATTATAAATGATCATATTTCTGAATTCAATCTACACATGAAAATGTATTTTGATAATTTTGAATAATATTTTAATAGCTTTTACATATGACAATACAAAATTATATTACATTTTTAAACATTCTAGATCAGGTAATGGATTGATTGATTAATGCATTTAAAACATGAATCGAATCCTCATAATGAATCAGATAGTGTATTTAATCCTGGGAATAAGAAGTTCAATAGACACATGTTTTTCTTTCAGGGAAAACCAGTTCTTGTTTTGGTTGGCATAAACTAAGAGCAAAGAAATGAATTTTGCTTCTAATTTTTCTCTTCATAATTTTTTTCATGGACTACTACCAATCTTTACATTGAAATATTTATTTCAGCATTTTGATCCTAAGATCCTATTTTGTTCTTTAAAATGCTATCATCAATTCTAATATTTTATATTCTGTTTTAGTATATAAAAATCAGTAAAATAATTAGAAAAAAATGAAAGTGTATGAGATATTAATTTGACTAAATTAATATAGCATACGCTACATATGCTATAATTTTATAAGATGATAATATTATTCTAAACTACAAGTGAATTAGAACTAAAAAGTTCTCTGGTAAGCCATTACCCTATTCCATTCTAAATTCAGTGTTTATATTATGATTAGAGTTGAAGATAATATTAGAGAGCATCTTGTGCCCATGTCTGTAGAGCATCTTGCTTTCTCATACTTCTGTTATGTTAGCTAAAATCGAAAGTAGAAGAGAATGAGCATCTGAAAGCGAGAAGTACTATAATCCTGCTTGTACATAGGCCTTATAGCAACTGTTTAGCTCTGACTGAATTTGGTTATGTTCATCTATCAATTTGTTTGAAATCTTGCATTAAAGAGTTATAGTTTTTAATGTTCTACATAATTCTTATGTCGTTAAAATAAAGAAAACATTTAAATGTTTATATCTTCTGCTTGGCCAAATCTTAGTGTTGGGGAAAAAAAATTCTCCTCTTTCTCCTCACTATAACACATACTGACTCTACCAGTCTTGGTTCATTTTCATTCTCATGAGCTACAGAAACCTTCCCCACCTCCCTCACCACCCACCCCTTCCCACCCATGCCCCAACTCTCACCCAGTGGCTTTTTGCTTCTCATCCTTGGTCCTGCCTGTTTTATGCTCCATTGCTATTCATTAGGACTAATCCAGACCAATTCTGCCTTTCACGAGTACATTTTGTTTTTTCTCCAGGTTAATTTTTTGTCTTGGATTATTTTTTGTCTTAGATTATTTTTATGAGGCAATATTAAGACCAGTCTGAGCTTCAAATTGAAAATTACCTAAAATTGCCAATCATATATGCCTATAATCCACTCTCTTAACATGAAATGTTACATAGATTTTTAACAGCATCATTTAATTTGGAGTAAAAAGAGTGTCAGAAAATAAGACTTTGGAGTATAAAATAAAACTCTATCAATTTAATTTCAAACAGGAATGATAAGCACATACTACAAGAGCCAAAACAGTGCCTCATGCATAAATACTTCACCAGAGTTAAAATTCTTTCCCATTGAGCAATACCATGGTCTCTGAATCCTTCTTAATAATTTGCTCTTGGTCAGTTATACAATGCAAGAAAAAACTTTTATCCCTTACTAAAAATCTACCTTGTAGCACATGCTATTAAAACATAAAAAATAGCTTACCTTGTCCATTTGCATACAACACGTAGTACATTATTGTTTTTGTTTCTAAATCTTTAAAATATTTTCCTAACAAGAGTCAAATGCAATCACTAGAATGTGGACAAGCATAAATACGCATGTGCATATATTCACATAAACGTGTGCACATGTGTATGCATTCACACACACTCCTATTTTCTAGCTCTAATTCCAGTCCCTAGAGATAAATTGTTCCAGGTACCATGGTAGTCTATGTCCCAACATGTTATTTCCAAATGAATAAATAAATTACTAAATTGTAATATGTACATGCATAAAAAAGCTTATATATAAAGCTCTCTTTTTGATAGATTATGGATTTGTTTCCATGTCTCTAAATAATTTGTGTATTTTTAAAAAATTAATTTATGATTGTTTGAATACATACATGAAAGAGTAGTCATTCTCCTTTAATAAATGTTGAATTTAGGATTAATTTTAAAATAATCACTCAAATGATAAAAATGAAAAAAAGGTATTTTTTAAATTAAAGTTATTGGGGTGACTGGTTAATAAAATTATATAGGCTTCAAGCCTACAATTCAACAATGCATCGTATATATGTTGCATTTTGGTAGTAGAATAATTGCCCCCTAAAGATGTTTATCTTATAATTCCCAGAACCCATGAGTATGCTACATTACACGACTAATGGCAAATAGGGAATCAAGGTTGCAGATGGAATTAAATTGCTAATCAGCTGACCTTGAGATGGTAGAAATTATCCTACATTATTTAGGTGGGCCCCGTGTAATCATAAGGGTCCTTTTAAGTGATAAAGAGAGGCAGGAGGGTAAGAATCTGAGTGATATCATCTGAGAAAGACTCTACCAGGGATTGCCATAATTGGCTTTGAAGATAGAAGTGTGCATCTGAAATGCAGTCAGCCTCTAGAAACAAAAACAATAGGAAACAGATATTCCCCTAGAGCTCCCAGTACGAAATGCAGCTATGCTATAAACATTTGTGCCCAGTTTTTAGGGACGTATATTTTTATTTCTCATGAGTATATACCTAGGAGAAAAATTGGAGTATAATTGTTGGATCTATGTCTATCATCTAAAGAACTTGTAAACTGTTCTTCAAAGTTCATGTGCCATTTATATTCCCATAAGCAAATGTATAAGTATTCCAATTGCTTCAAGAATACTTATTGTCTGTCTTGTTAATCGCAACCATTTTCATGGATCTGTAATGGTATCTTATTAAAGTTTTGATTTGCATTTATTTAATGGCTAATAATGTGAGCATCTGCTGCGCTTATTGGCCATTTGTGTATCTTCTTTAGAAAAAATAGCTATTCAAATCCTTCATTCAGTTTCAGTATCTTTTTAATGTAGGGAATAAAGAACAACTATTTTCTCTTTGAGGGTGTTTTTAAATTTTTAATAGATTTTTATTTTTTAAGTTCAAGCAAAATTTAGTGGAAGGTACACAGATTCCCCATATTTCCCCTGCCACAAAACATCCATAGCCTCCCCCATTATCAACATGCCCATCCAGAGCCAACCAAAATGGTACATTTATTCTAAGTGATGAAACAACATTGATACGTCATTATCATACAAACTATACTGTATATTAGGACTCACTCTTGTACATTCAATGAGTTTGGACAAATGGATAATCATATATATATATACATCACTATATTATTATTCAGAATAGTTTCATTGCCCTAAATATTCTTAGTGCTCAATCTACGCATTCCTATTTCTCTCCAACCCCTGCCAACCACTGATTTTTCTGTGTGTGTACATAATTTTTCCCTTTCCAGAATGTTATATAATTGAAATTAGACAGTACGTTCTTTTCAGTTTGGCTTTTTTCACTTAGTAATATGTATTTAAAGTTCCTCCATATCTTTTCAAGACTTGATAATTTATTTCTTTTGGTCACTAAATAAAATTCCATTGTCTGGATGTACCGCAGTTTATTTATCTATTCACATCCTGAAGAACATCTTGGTTGCTTCTTAGTTTTAGCTATTATGAATAAAACTGTTATAAATGTCCATGTACAAATTTTATGTGGAAATAGACTTTCAACTCCTTTGGGTAGATACCAAGGATCATGATTGCTAGACACAGTATGATAAAGGTATGTTTAGTTTTGTAAGAAACTGCCAAAATGTCTTCCCAAGTAGCTGTACCATTTTCATGCCACCAGCAATGAATGAGAGTTCCTGTTTCTCTACATGTTCGTAAATATTTGGTATAATCAGCATTTTGGACTTTGGCCAGTCTATAGGTGTGCAGTAGTATCTCGCTATTGTTTTAATTTGCATTTCTCTGATGTAATATGATGTAGAAAAGTATTTTCATGTGCTTATTTTCCATGTGCATATCTTCTTTGGTGAGTTTTCTAGTTAGGTTTTTGGCCCAGTTTTTAATAAGGTTATTTGTTTCCTTAATGCTGAGTTTTAAGAGTTCTTTATATATTTTGAATAAGTCTGCACTGGACTAAATTTTTTGTGTCCTTCTAAAATTTATATGTTGAAATCCTAACTCCTCATGTGATGGTATTAGAAGATGGAGGCTCTGAGAGGTAATTGAGTCATGAGGATGGAGTCCTTATGAATGGTATTAGTGCCCTTAAAAAGTTATCCAAGAAGTTCTTCACTCTCTTTCTGCCATGTGTGAATATGATGAGAAGCTAGCAGTCTGAAATCTGAAAGAAGGCCCTCGCCGGACACCAAAGCTGTTGCTCCCTTGGTCTTAGACTTCCCAGCCTCCAGAACTGTGAGAAATACATGTTTGTTGTTTAAGCCACCTAGTCTGTGTTATTCTGTTACAGCAGTTTGAATCAACTAAGACACAGTCCTTCATTAGATGTTTCTTTCACAAATATTTTCTTCCAGTTTGTGGCTAATCTTTTATTTTTTGATACTTTCATGGAGCAAACTTTTTCATTTTAATGAAGTCCAGCTTATCATTTTTTTTTAAGAAGGGCGTACTATTTAATATGGTTGTGTCACTTACAGAAAACAAACCTGTATATCTTTAATATGATGAGGACTTAGAGGGGGAAAAATTGGTTTGGATGAGATTTAGATGTTACTGGAAATTACCCTTAATAAGACTGAAAAATTTCCAGGATGATGTTACTATAAAGCAACTCAGGATTCAGATCCTTTATCTTTCAAATAATGAAAAGATAAGTATAAATGAAGCTTGTTAAGGCAGGTGGACAGGTGGAACTACCTTGTGTGGTGGTACAGATTCATAGGCTATGGGACAATATGGATTAGCAACAGTTTATGGATTAATAAATAGATTATTACATTAAGTCTACAGAATATACTTTCTACCCTCTCTGCATTTAATTATAGATGCATCTTGAAAGCCTTACAAGTTTTTAAATGTTTCAGCAATTAATCAGCAAGGAAATTCCTTTTACAGTAAAAACAGTCAAATGCACTAAGAAGTAACATTCAGAACCAACTTTATTTCTCTTGGAAGTAGGGACTCCAAAACAATTCTGTTATCTAAAATATTTTCTTTATATTATATGATATTTATTTTACATGATATTATCTGGAGTGGCTTATCTGAATATTATTAAAATTAATGAATCATGTATTTTACTGTCTCTCTGTAGTGCCTATCTCACAGCTGACAATAACTTATTTATCTCTCTTTCAATGTCCAATTATATTTTGATGGAGATTAAGAGTCATACACATACTACCTCTAAATAAAGGACTGGATTTGTTCAAATAGAACATTTTATTCACCTCTAAGAAAGGATGTTGTGTTGAAGCCATGAAGTGATTGCAGGGTACTAAATAGTCATGCAGGTTTCATCATGACTAAGACCCTTAGCCATTCACTGTGCAGAGGCTTGAATCAAAAGCTATAATTTGTTCAAGAAATAATGCTGGGAAATCAGTGGTTAGCAATTCCAAGATGTTTGAATAACTTATGATGTAGAGGATTCCTAAAATTACATTTCACATTTGCAAAAAAGGCCTCATATTTCTTCTTTCATTTATTAATTTCTTAAGCTTTCTGAGGAAGGGATCTTTGGAGTCTTAGGAAAATGCAAAAAGACATACTAAATAATATACATGTTCATTTTCCAGGTGGTATTTTGATAGTGAAGGCAGAGGGTCTAAAATGCAAACCTGCATAGGTGGGTCAGCAACTTTCTCTAAAAAAAAGATTACAAGAGAGACAGGAGTTTTGAGTCAGCCTTTGTTAGACATGTTAATTTTGGAAGTATTGGTTGGTAAACCGAATTTCATTAAGCCTCAGTTTGAGAACAGAACGTGGTGGCAAGAGGACTGAATAAGGTGGGTTCCTATTCCATCAACCTGTTTTCACCTCATTAATCTTAGTATGAGATCCATTTTCACCTCATTTTTGAAACTAATTGAGTTGTGTTCACTGAATTTATAAGGAAGCAGTATACTAAAATAAAAACATGGTTTTATCCCACTTTATTATCAATAGATTATGATTATACATACACTCTTATTGATCTGAATTCTAGTTTCATTGCTGGAAGTACTTAATACGATATAAGTGTATCTTCAGATGGACAGGTTTTTATACGCAGTCTTTTGTTTTGACCATTCTCATTCCTATTCTCCCTTCATCCTCTCTACCATGTTTCATTTGACTAGAGCTGAATTAACATGATTCATTGCTATTCAAGTAGAAATTTGACAACAACTCTGTAGACAGAGCAATTGAGTTCCTGAATATAGAATAGACAATTGTCTTACCTGTAAGGTTAAAGAAATGAAATATGGATTGCAAGAGGTAATATCTACATATCTGTGAGTGTGTAGCTTTTTAATTCTAAGAGTATATGTAATCAAATATATTGCTTCTTTAAGCATTTTGAGGTATTAGATATAAACTCATAATCTATTAGTATTGTGTTATATAATAATGGCATTACTATTTCTACTACTCTAGCCACTGTATTTATATTTAATATGTTATCTAAGTAACTTAAGGTAAGTACAGTGTTTACAAAATAGAACTATTTTACACCGAATTTTAAACATAAAAGTCTATATTAATTCTTATTTCTCTGCTTTTCTTATATAATATCCATGACACTGATCCTTAATTGCTGTAATATTCTTAGACAGTTTTTGTATCATTAAAGAAAGACTAACATATTCAACAGAGTTTATCGTTGAGTAAAATCCTCTCAAAGTTGATAAGCCACACAGAGTGTGTACGAGATGGAAGGTACATATGGTAATTTTCCTTTAACAAGATCTTTAAAATGATCAGAAAACCCAATTTCCACCCAATTTAATATCTAATTTACCTGAACCCCAACTAATATAATCACTTTTGAAAAATTCATTTCCAATATACTGAGCTATATTATAACTTTAGATTTGGAACTTTCCCTTTAAAAATCTCCCTTAAAAATCTATGCTTTAAAATAAGAATTTTAGAGGTGAAGTTGTGCCCATATCAATGTTGTTGAGGTAGTCCTAAATTTTACACCAAAAGAGTCTCTGCGGAAAACAAAACAAAACAAAACAAAACAAAAAAACTTGCAGTAATAGTTCAATGACACTGATGGAGCCACAATGACAAAACTTTATGCTTTTCCTTCGTAGGCATTCGAACATCCTACAACTTGTTTACTTCACTTTCTAACAATATTTTCAGTCAATATTAATTGAACAAACATTTTGTTTATACCATTATAATAATTACTGTTTTAATTTCACTATCTTTTATCCTGGACAATACAACAAACTCTCATGGCTCCCTTCAATCTCAGCATCATGGAAGGGAGGATTTGGGGAACATTGGGGATAAGTGAAGACTTCCACAAGAAGCATTCTAAAGTCAATAATATAGAGCCTCTCAAAAAATAAAAATAAGAATAGAAAGTCCAAATAACCTTACACTCTTTAAATTCAAGACTTTACCTCTCACAAAATGAAAGCAAGCTCTTTAAAATTAAAGTTTCTGATAGCCTTATGATATAATATTATTTATTGAATTCTCAATTCAGTTTTTTTTAAAATTCAAGTCCAAAAAAGAAAAAAATGTAATCATTTGCAAGAAAATATGTTTTGGTAAATTTTTTCTATGTTACATTGGAAAGTTACCCTTACCTATTAAAATTAAATGGACTATTAGGAATCCTCCAAGACTTTTTCAAAGATGAAATGAATAATGTATTTACTTATTATTAAATATCTAAAACATAACAAAGACATAAAGAATAATAAAGTGAACTTCAATATACTTACAATCCATTTAAAAAATATAACCTTATTAATAAAATGAAAACATGCTGTATTATGTTCTGAAACTACATTATCCTTGTACCCCCTGAGGTTACTAGCCATCTCATTATTATAATCTCCATGCTCTTCCTATATATACAAATATTTCTAAATGAGAAATAATATCATTTAGCTGTTATAATATATAAATAGTACTATTCTTTAAGAATAATTTTGCAATTTGCTCAGCCTTATATTTAGGGAATTCACCTACTCATATATATTTGTTTATGGATATCAATATATGTATATATAAATATTTTTAGACATTTAAGTTGATACAAATTTAGAATGTCTCCAATTTTGACTAGTAAAATGCTAATGTATGAACATGTACATTTTTGTTTGAGTATACATGAATGTTAATCTAGTTTAGGGTAGAATTCTTCAGATTCCGTAGATATTGTCTCTTGCCCTCTTTCAAACCTTTAGAACTCGAGTCCTTAGGTTCCTGAGGTTGACAAATGTGAATGGAATAGCCGCATCGATTCTTCTTAGGATTCTATCAGAGATTTTCCTTAAATTCTTTGGCTCTCAGCTATGAATTTATAAGAACATTTATTTTATTTTATTAAGTAATTGCTTTGTTCCAGTTTGTATTGGGAGGTGGTTTGAGATATGTTGTCTGTCACATTGCTTGAAGGAATCATATGAAGATGATAAAATATGAGGCCACATATAGTGTGACAGTATGTCTTCTTTCCTTTGTCAGTTCTATCTTCATGTAATTTTTCACTGAGGGGTGTGAGAAGTACATCAAATAATTCTGGTAGAGAAGATAAGGAAATGATGTGTGCTGTGTGAGCTTCATGTGTTTACTAGATGTCATGATTTTGGCTGTGGTCATGGTACCTTCCTCTGACCTTAATGTGTGTCTCATTGTTACATGATAGGCACATGGTAAAACCAATGAAAAAATCCATTCACTAAATCAATGTACATTTTCTCTTGAAATGCTTATGAATATATTATTTCACTTAGTAAAATAATAAAGAAAACAAGTATCTTATAATTATATAATTTTTTAAATTTATATTGTCATAAATTTTCTTTTGGCAAAATAGCTAATTCCTTTTGGCAAAATAGAAATCTGCAAAATTCTCATTTCTACTTTGCCATTTTCTAATCAACTGATTTCAGTTATTGAAGACCTTATGAACAAGAAATCTGTATCCTGGTATTTTCTATCCCATTTAGTAAATTTAGTTTCTTGCTATATTAGCAAACAAATGAAATCCAAAATGTTTTCTTAGTCAAATAAATTTGAGAAATATCCAAATCCTCAGATTTTTCAGGTTCAAAGACATGCTAATGTGAACTGCTATATTTTATAAATGTTTTATATTTAAAAACAGGAAGTATAGAAAATGGAAGAGACTAATATATTTTCTTAAATAATATGCAGAATTGAGATATTAAAATATGAGTTACTATTTCTATCAGAAATTTACTGATTATACTTACTAACCTAAATCTACAGTGGTATTAGCAAATACAGTAAGATGTGTACTGGGAATTTTATGACATTTTCATGAAAAATATTATCTATTACTTGGATTTAGTCACATCTCAAATTATTAATTCAATTAATTTCTTTTTTATTTTCAAAGGCAGACCTTTAAAGAAAAAACTGCTTTTTTATTCATTTTCATTTGTTTGTTTGTTTGTTTGTTTGTCTGAACCAAACTCAAATCTTCCTGTCCAGAGGCAAATGCATCTTCCTAAAAGCCTATTAATGCACTTCAGAAACACCAGCAGCAGGAAGCAACCTGGTGGAGACGGTGCCTCTAGGAGATTATTTGTCTCCTAGACAGTATCTGTTTCATGCCAGCCATGCTAAAGATCAGCCAGATGACTTAACCATAAAGGGGCCCAGAAGGTCCTCTGCACAAAAATTTCTCTCACCTAGGTTTGTCCCAGACATTCACAATGCTATTTCAAAGTGTTAATGGGTAATAATTAAGTACTCAGAAGTTCTGTAGATGTATGCTTTAAAAAAATTCACATATTTGATTTATTTAGTCATCACACAAAAAAAAAGTATAATGGTACTTAGTAGTCTCATTATATAGATGAGGAAAGAAGGCTGAGAAAAAAAAAAAAAACGCACACAAACTATTCTTACATATTCTAGCAGAGAATGACATATGCTTTATTACCCTAAATCTCATTTTTCTCTAAATTCTGGGTAGTTTCTATAAGATGATTATTTCCAAATGTTATAGCTCATATGCTCATAAAAATCTTTTAGAAGTATCAGGCACTACCAATACTTATGTATTTACTTATTTATAAATCAATAAATAGATTATGTACTATATTAGGTTTTGCAATTTTTACAAAAAATTAGGAAAGAATGATCTAAAAATATAATAAAAGCAGAAATGTTAATATTTTTCTCCCAACCTCCAGTGGTTCATCTTATGTATCCTTATACTATACACCAATCACTTTTGAGAATACTGCTTTGAGGGAGTTTGATTTTCTGTGAGTGTTTGATTTGATTCAGACATCACAAAACTAAGTTTTTAATAACTCTCTACTAGAAGTAAGTATTTTCAAAGGGATTGGTGCCTTAACAAAAAAATGGTAGTAGTAATATATATATATATATATATATATATATATATATATATATTAATCTAGTGCCTAATGGCTTGATTTCAAAAACTTGCTCTTACTTGTTATATGGCTCTGAGTATTATTTACCCTCTTTACTCAGTTCCTGTAAAATGGGATAAGATTAATATCTACATCAGGGAGTTGTTGTAAGGATTAAATCAGCTAATATAAATGCAAAGTGCTTGGCACATAGTGTTTCATGTATATTGATTATAAATAATCATGGCATTATTTTATATAGTAATCACTACATCATTTTAGGTCACTTGGTAAAAGGAGATTGTTTTAAATAATTAAAAAAATACCTACTATGCACAAAGCCTTGATAAAGGCATTGAGTATATGCAAAGATAAAAAGGAAGTTCCTTGACAACAAAATAACTTGTAATCTAGAAGAAGCCATGAGACCACTGGGGGCATTCTCATTAATCAGAGGTTTGTATTCGGTGCCTAATTATATTAAAGAAAAAAAAAAGATAATAGTGCAAAAAGAGTTCAGAAAGATATTTCCATACTCAAACCACTAATGTAGTAATATCGCCTAAGTTGACACAATAACAATAATGATACATTTCTGGATGCTCTATAATCAAAGCCCCAACTACAGTGGAGAACTGGATGAGAAAACCTCATTAGAAAGTTAATGTATAAAATCCGAGAAAGCAATGTATAGTGAAGAGGACAGAGGAGAATGGTGAGATAATTAGATCCTGTATGATGGATGAATGTCCACCTTCATCAAAAGATTATATTTTTGTCCAGAATTTCTCCAAACAGAAAAATCAATTTTAATCATGCAAAGTAGCATGCATAGAATGGAGGGTAAAACTCTTTGGAATAAAGACAGCAAATAAATGATGTGTGATGTGATAGTTTTATTAATTATTTTTTACAATCTCCTTCTTGTAGGATATTATAATTTTACTGATCACAGAAGCAATCTTAAAGTATTTTTACTTCCAATTAAAGTGCACATTTACTTTAGTTTGGCACTCTTTTATGTATAAACCTTCCTAGTTAACAGCTACAATTTCTGTGCGTTAACTGAAAATTTTGTGTGTATTAGCATTGTGTTCAGTATAAGAATCTTTCTAAAAAATTTTAATTTTAAATATAAAAATTATAAAAATGTCCTGTATTTAACTTGATTATTATATTCCACCATCAGTACAGTGTACACTAAACAGACATAAACAGACATTCTTTAATCTAAAATTTTATCTATTAACTTAATTGCAGTCTATGCACAATAGAACTACCTGTTTAATAGTAGGATAATGTTACTAAATAAAGTAGTCTACCAGAATTATATATTTTTGAGCTTCATTGGGCAGTGAATTTTTCTATCATGCAATATATTGTTTTTTGTTAAGTATTGTATTAGGGCTTATAACTTTCAGGATTGGTGTTAGTGGACACTGGGACGAGGGTCTCCAATTCCTGGGCTGTGGACCTGGTACAGGTCCTGGCCTGTTAGGAGCCAGGCTGGCTACACAGCAGGATGTGAGTGGTGGTTGAGCAAGCAAAATATGATCTGTATTTGCAGCTGCTTCCCAGTGTTAGCCCTGTCACCTCAGCTCCACCTCAGATCATCAGGCATTAGATTCTCAGAGGAGCACAGGTCCCTGATGCCAAAGAAGTTGGGGACCACTGCACTAATCGGAGGCATAGACCACTTGTAAAGTTACACTGTGCCGCGGAAAATCACATCATACTCTTATTATTATTGAAATGTGTTTGGCAAAGATGTGACTTTGTTGCCCTTATGTTGTATATAATATCAATCTAGTATTTAATATAATGATATGGAAAAATAATACTAATAAAAAGAGTAGCTTTTTCTAGAACTTGGAAATTTCTTAGGCTTATTTATTATTAGAGCTGTCTTTAACATTTAAACATTCATTGTTCAGCCATTCTTTCTACGTAAATCGAAATAACAGAAATATGAAGTGTCAGAAAGATTATGGGTAAATTGTATGTATGTGTGCATTTTCTTACATTTAATTTTTTAATCTAAGTAATACATATTGACTAAAAATCAAGTAATAAAGAAAAACTCATAATTAAAAAACAGTTACTGCCCTCCTACTTATCCCCCCATTCTCTCCCCAGAGGTAAATATTATACCTTTAAGCTGTTTGTTTTAATTTCCTTACCATCTCTTAGTAATAAGCATGTATTTTAAATAAGACCCAGAAAACATTCAGTAGCTTTTAATCTTGGAGAATGTTAACATTAAAATATACATAAGCTTTCAGTAAGGAAATAATTCTGGCACGAATTATTAATATGTTTTCTTGAATTTATTTCTAGAAGCAATGAAGAAAAGCAGTATTAACTGCAGTGTAATGGATTGAACATGAATCTCCAAAATATCTGTTTTTATAATTAAAAATAATTGTGTGTGTTGCAGTGAACTAAGTTCTGCAATGTAATTAAAATAGTTAACATATATTAACTCTATAAGTAATTTGCATATATTATTCTGCTTCACAATTTTAGTGTACACTAGGGGATACTGTGATTTTTATCAATGCACTCTATTAACTGAATGGATAATGATATGGTTTAAAAAGTTAAGATATAATTATAAGCCCCTTAGAATCTCTAAATGAAGGGTGTTATAGGTTATTGGAATAATTTGCCAAAATTACAGGGAGAATTGCATATGCTATTTTAAAAGTTAAAGTTAAACCTCTATATCTAATCTTTTGAAAAATAGCAGCATTTTAATTTTTTTCAATGTCCCTTTCTAGATTTATTAGTTTATATTCTAGTCATTTATTCAGAATAGTAGCATTATGCATAGAGTTCTATATAATTATAGTCATAATTTATCCTAATTGATAACTTGGATAAATATTCACTTTTGTGAGATACATGGTAGTACAATAAAACTAGAGACCAAAAACTTGATTTCTGATTCTTGCTTTGGTTAATAAGAGGCAACTGACTGGACAAGTCCTATCAACACTGGCTTCAGATTCTTTGCCATAAAATTCAATGGACTCGGACTCATTAAAACTCAAAGAGGCTCCCTCAAGTACTTCACATAATCAGTCACGATCACTCTCAATTAGTTATGTTATTCTATTTATTTTACTAAATCAGGAAATAATGTCATGTTATTGTGTGCCATACTGTCGGTGCCTGATTACCCTGAAAGGAGACTTTAGCATCTCATATTTTCTTTGGCTCACTTGGTCACCTTCCTTCCCTTCCGCCCTACAAGGCAAAATCTTAGGAAGAGTATAGAATTGTCAGAGAGCATGGGAAAGAAATGATTACTTGCCAAGCACAACCTTCACCTGTGTCCCACTCATGCCAAGGAAATAATGTAAACCAGAAGTTTTCAAATATTTTCATTTTAGGAATGCTTTATATTCATAAAAGTTACTGAGGACCCCCAAAAGCTTTTGCTTACATGTTTGTCTAATGATATCTACTGTAAATAATTTAAAATGAAGAGCATAAAACATTTATTTTTATTAACTCATTAAATTATCTTATTAAATTCTAATATACAATATTTTCTCACTGAAAAACTATTTTTAATACAAGCAAGTGAGAAGAGTAGCATTAGTTTACATTTAAAAAAACTCTATGATGTCTGCCTTAATGGTATTCAGGTGAATTCTCATATCTGCTTTCAATCTATTGTGACATGTAGCCTCTTGAAAATTTCACTGTACACTCATAAGAGAAAGAGAGTAAAAAAGCACATTGTTCTCTACTATTACAAAAACAGTTTTACATCGAAGATCCACTGAAAAGCTTTCATCCTTAAGCTACACTTATGAGAACCACTACTATAGACGATGCATGGGGAGTAAGATATGAAATGCTGTGCTTTGAGTAGCACAGTATCCAAGTGAAAGTGAAGCAAGAGATGTGAGGGTCGGTTGGCCAAGCCTTGATTATGGTGAACTTGTATACAATTGTATATACTACATATCTGGTTTATATTATTCTTTGATTCCAAGCAAAGGCTGCATTAGGAATAGACATTTCAAATGTGTGAAAAATAATAAATATAAATTAACTGATAGACATCCTATTTGCACTTGTACATGCACAAAAAAATACTTATGAATAGAATAACTATGTTATTACTTAGATGGTTTCACCAGTTTTGTTAAGTTTTATTATATCATTTAAAATATGTCATCATTTGGAGAGATTTCACTAAAATCCATGGAAAGATTAAAAAACAAACCAATTTAAGCAAGAATTAACTTCCTGCTCACTTATTAACAAACTTTACTCATAGGGAAGATTTAAAGAGTAAGAGCTTAGACACAGGATCAAGGCTCAAAGTAAATTAAATGGGCATGCACACATTCTCTGTGTAGAGCACACACACACACACACACAAACATATTATCTCTAATTATGCAAAATGCATGAAACAAATAACGGTTCAAAACTCAGTATCTTCTTGTCCAGGTTTTCAGTCCATTA
Source organism: Rousettus aegyptiacus (assembly GCF_014176215.1). Taxonomy (NCBI): domain Eukaryota; kingdom Metazoa; phylum Chordata; class Mammalia; order Chiroptera; family Pteropodidae; genus Rousettus; species Rousettus aegyptiacus. The sequence continues at coordinate 53,586,846 of NW_023416306.1, forward strand.
ACATCTAGTCAAAATTGACCAATTCAAAATCTATTAACTGGTTTACCACAGACTTTTCATATATTACAAAATTTAAACTCATATTCAGAGATGAGAAAAGATGCCACTAATAATATTTCTCTAACAACAACAGTAATACTCTCTCACTCTTACATAGTGCTTCCCAAATGCCAGGCACTATCTTGTATACTGTGTATATATTAATCCTACTGATCCTCAAATCAATATCCTGATGTAGACACTAACAGTTCCCCCATTTTTCAGATGAAGAAACTGAGGAACAAAGAGATTGAATATTTTTCCTTACGTTAGGGAGACAGGATTTGAACCCAGGCATTCTGGTCCAAGAATATGATCATGACCTAAGCAGCAAATGAATCTGGGAAATGTAACTATGTAAAAGTTTTTCAGGGAAAATTCTGCATGTCTATATATTCCTAACTTTTAAAATTCTTACACTTAAATGAGAATTTCCTCCCACTCTCTTGGAAGGTATTAAAATATTAATGGCTTGAGTATAAAGAACTTTACTGATTTTGTTCACCACTGTATCTTTAGAATCCATAAAAGTGACTAGCACAGAATAGATTATTAATAAATATTTGTGGAATAAAAATAAGTGTAATTTTATACTTATAAAGTAGGTTTATTTCAGAAATTCAATGAAGTAGAGGTAGAGAGAAGGTTCTTTGTTTTTGGTTTATTCTCCAACAGCCCTATTAACTGTCAATCTATTATTGATTTCCAGGTGTCCTCATTCCATTATTCTCAAATTCTAATATTTACAAAATCACTTGGCAATCTTAGTAAAATGCAGATTGTATTTCAGAGGGTCTAGGATGAAGCCTAGTGATGACAGGGTATTGGAATAGGGACCACTCTTTGAGTATCAAGGTGTTATAAGCAACAGATAGGTGTGACTTTCCAATTTCGTTAAAGTGACTTAAAAGTCAGAACAAGTAACCATGCAAACATTATGTGAATGATCATTCAATTTTCTTACACATTCCCCTTCTTATTTACACTGTTACCATTATTTTAGGACAAACTGAAAAGTGACATTTTTCACTGCTACTGGAATGATTGTCACATGGGATGTTAAATTCTTAAAGCTTTACTGGGGGACATACTGTGACTCTTTGTATGGATGTCTCCAACTGTCAATGTTTTTCTTATGACCTTTCCTATGGATTAAACACAAACAAACACTTAACAATTTGAAAAGTCAAGCTATCTTACAGTTAAGATGAAAATGGAAAAATCTACATCATTTTTAGATTTTTTTGGAATCACTCATAATTTCAGGATTCAAAAAGACAACAATTGTCAAAATAAACTAATAAAAAAAAGTGATCTGTTATATTTTTGCAATGAAGACATCAGATTTGATTTCTTTCCTTTCATACATGTTGACAGAGGGCATGGGAAACTATTCAATAAAGTAATCAATATTTACTTAGCAAACATCCTTATTTAATTACATTTAATTTGTTCCAGATAATATTCTAAGTGTTATATGAATATTAACTTGCTTAATATGTATAAACGCCCCAATGAATAAGTACTATTATTCTATCTATTTGATAGGTGATAAAACTAAGGCATGGCAAAATTAAACATGTCACCCAGGGTCTCATAGATTTGATGGAATACCCAGGATTCAAAATCAAACAGTCTGGCCTCAGGGTCTTTGCTCTTGACCACTATACCATACTACCTTACTCAAAGAATTTCTAAGGAAAATAAATACAATTTCCAGAGAACCCCAAACATTTTACTCAACTAGATTTTCGATTAACCTCAAGAATCAGACTTCTTCCAGTGACACACAAAGTTACAAACAGAACAGTGGCAAATAAATACTCAATTAAGATACAGAACACCGAGGACTTCAAGAGTGCCAAAGGAAGCAGGGCATGGCAGCAGCAAATGAAGGCTGGTGTTCTTCTTCAATAGAGCATCTTGGGTTCACATTACTCCGCATTAAACATGCTCTGCTACAATAAACTAATCTACTACCTATATCAACAGATGATATCTATATTTTTTCTAGCTCCCTGGAATTTCAGAAATATGTATTTTAATTGTCTGTTAGACATTCCCACCCACCTTTGTACAATGGTAATGGAAAGTAAACATGTCAAAATCCTGCCCAAATATGTTCCTTCCCCTGAAATCCTATGTTGGATAATGATATTACTGTCTGCTCATTAATTTAATTGGGAACTTCAAAGACATTCTCAATAATCCTCTGTTTTTCCCATATTCTATTTAACTGCACACCAACTAATATTAGTTGTACCTCAGCATTCCACATTGGCTGAAGTCCTCATTATCTGTCTTTTGGACTTTTGAAGTACTCTCCTAACTTCTCATGACTTCCACTTCTCTAATTATTATTTGATGATTTCATCAGACCTCCTTTTTTGAAACACATATATACACTGTTGCGACCTGTTAGTTTAAAGATCTATGTCATCCACTCTCTGTTTATAGATTTAAGCCCAAACTATGTAGTGAAGAATATAAAGCTATTTCTAACTTAATTCCAGACTGTTCAAGCCATAGTCTCAACTATTTCTTTTCCAAGCATATACATAAACTTCCTACTTCAGCAATGCTTTTAAAATCTTCTTAATATATACTTTTTTGCTCTGTCGAGAATGTCTCTGTCTACATTTTAGCTTGACAATTGTTTTGCACTTTTCAAGATGATGCCTTATACGTGAAGCATTTCCATTCCTTCCTAAGAAGACTAAACTTTATCGTTCTAATTTTCTATTGTACTTTAAATGTACCTTATATGAGTCACTCTACATTATGGCCTTCTAGAGGTAAGAAACTCTCTTGGTTTTCATATAGGAGGAGCTCAATATATAGTTACTGAATAGAAAGGTAAAAACAAATAATTGGGCCTAACCAATGATTTTACATTAATAATGTACTTCATAATTTTAAATAATTAATATAAATACTATTAATCATAATTAAATACGAGTATGACATTTCATCTTACACACCTTTACGTCAATGATTTCTCTCTTTTGGATGAAAAAAGAATGCTATCTGTAGTGAGCATAAAAATAGGAGTAAAAATATATCAATGTTCTCATAAATCTCAAGAGTACCTTCTACTCTATTCCCATAGCCATGCCTCCCCAGGCATGGGAATAAACTAAACAGTCAAATGCAGATTGGTGTAGGCTGTTGACTGCCAAGAGAAAATAAAAGCCATTCGTGTTGAGTTCAACATGGATTTCATTACCAGGAATGTGCTAAAAAAACACTGACACTGCTGTTGTCCTTGTGTAGGTGGTTTGTCTGACATGTGGGAGGCTCGTCTTTGGTAGAAACATGCTGTAGTGCTGCAGATATATAACTCTGTGATTTATGCTTTCCATGCCATCTGTAAATACAGGTGGTTCCTCCTTTGTACTATAATCTCTTTCTGGAAACTCAATTGGAGATAATACAATAGCAAAGAGATTATTTTCTTCACATTCACATGCACAGCTCTTGTATACTTGAATCTGAGAGCTTATACTAACTCATTAAAGTGAAGAAGTTTACAGTTATCATCTCGACCTCTAGATGGTGTTGCAGCACTAGTTTGACATTTGCACTATTTCAACTCACTTGGAGTTCCACTACATTGTTCCCCAAGACAGCCAGAAATGGTGGAATGAGCATACTCTTCCACAAGTGGAAGAGAGTAGAAGAAAATGTATTAGTTAGGGAACTTCAGATGAACAAAGTAGAGAGCTGAGCATAAACTAGTGAATCGCTGCACTTAACATTGCATGATATTGTTATTGATGTATGCTGAGACAACATATAAAATTGTTATATTTTATATTTTTTGATGTTTTTAATAATAATAATCATGAAAATTTTCAAGTATATTAAAAGTAGAGTAAGTGATGTACTAAACCTGCATATGCTCGTAACTCAGCTTAAGCAATTATCCAGACATGTCCTATTTTGTTCATATTTACTCTTGCCCACCTGCAACATGTTTTGGTGTTACATACATGAATGCATTAAAAGCCTTATAATTTCTTTTAACAAACTGATTTTGTGAATTTTAAACATATCGACCTTCGAAGGAAAGAGTAAACGTGTTCTGTTAAGTGTGGACCAAGAGGATATCTTCTTAGACCTATTTCTTGATCTAGGTAGTGAATACACAGATATCACTTTGCTGTAATTCAATGACTTACAGACTTATTATTTGTATACTTTTCTGTATGCTTATTTTATTCAAGAAAGAGAAAAAAGACAAGCAGAGAACAGGCACAGGCCTTATAAATTCTGGCCTTTTGACAGAAATAGGCTTAGAATATGTAGTAGCTCTTCCTTATCAACAATTGGAATCATGCAGAGTAATTATGGGAACATTTAATTGAACTGCAAAGTTTAGAGAAAAATTAAAAAGAAAATTCAATTGAGCCAAAGCCCTACACAGAGATTCTTGACATTTATCTCATGAAAAGCTCTTAAAGGCTCAACATTATCATCTTGATCTTTCTTTCAATGGGAGATATCATAATAATAAGAAGAAAGGGCATGACCACCTACTTGCCTACACCTTTATCTACTGTGGTCTCCTTTGAGCCAGCCACTGCCACTGGGGTGGTAAGCAGCCTTATGGATATAAGGGCTACAAATATTTTACTGAAGTGAAATAATGATAGAAGTTCCACCTTTTGGAAATCCACCAGGAGAATAATAAGCCAGAGGGAAAATAAAAGTGCAATCAATGGAAAAGTAGGAAGAGGTAATGAGATAAATCAATAGGAACAAAAGGAGAAGATGAGGTGGGGAGATCAGAGTATACCAGTTTTTCTCACTGCCCCCCAGAAGCTTTCCATTACTACTCCATTTATTTTCCTCTCCTCTAACTTTTAGAGTGTTCAGAAGTGTTATTTTATGTCAAGAAAAGTATAATGGAGTAGAAAGAGTATCTGTTTGAAATTCAGACAAATCTTGATTGAAACCTAGAGGATAATACTAAACCTTGTTTTAGCTCACTTATCTGAAAAATGAGGTTAAGAATATCTGCTCTCAGGGATATTTTGATTATTAGAGATAAGATATGTAATATATAATACGATGTCAGCACTATACTGGTGATCAATTAATAACAACCATTATTATCATTATCATTATTCAATTTGGTAGCATTTTCTCTGTACCTAGTAATAAACCGAGGTTATAGCAAGTGTTGATAAATATATTTTCAGCTTCATAGACATGTGTGGTTTGAGTGCAAGCAAAAATAGCCTTAGTGAGTGCACGGGCTTTGACATATTGGTAAGTCTTCTTATTTAATATAAACAAATCAGTTTTATTCTATATATGATGTTTTTATTAATGTATGTGGCTCTTAAAGACTCATTTTACTATTTACTAAAAATGAAAGTAAGTATAAGCCAAAAGAAAGTCACCTGGCTCATGGGTACCAAGTGTTAAAAATCTTTTACAAACATCTAATGGAAGAATTAGAGATAGCTTGTCTCCTCTGGATACAGTTATACACACACACACACACACACACACTTTATGTATGTGTATATGTATACACACACACACACACATATATATATACACACATACATATATATATATATGTATATTTATACTCACACATACATATACCAGTTTTCCCTTCATTTCTGTTCTAAGTGCAATTACCAAAATGAAATAACACATTATTGAAAGCAAACATGATCTCTCCACTTTCTAAGAAATAAATTCAATCCAATAGATTTTGTTTAAACTGATCGATTAGCAGTGCTTCTATGAGAGCAACATTGTTAAAGTTACATGGTTTTCATGAAGGATGGAGATACACTGGAAAGAGCAGAGGGTGTTATAACTGAGTAGTGTCAGAGAACGTTTGCCCTCTTAGATTGTGGTCACTAGATATTAGTTTTACTTATAGTAAGTAACCAAAAGATCATTGTAGTTAAGCTTAGACTAATCTTTATACAGACATATGATCATTTTCTATTTATACAGCAAACCTAGGCATAATTTAGACCTTTTTTGGAACAATAATGAAAGAACATATGACACATCATGATACAGAAATTTATTGATTCATAGTAGGAACTTTCATCAGTATTGTTACCTAATAAAATTAGTGATTTCCTTGAGCATTAAAAAAATAAGTAACCCGAGGGTATGATTAAAGAGTAAAACACAAAAAGGTAGAGTTATCTTACTCTTTTTAGTGGCTTAATTAGTATTTGTTGTGGGGAATGTGTTTTGTTTTATTTTTAAATTATACTTGATAAAAATAAACAAGAGAATTAAGGCCATAGTACTATGCCTCAACTTTGAAATAGAACATGGTAAAAAGTCATGCTAAAGTTAGTTTTAAAAGATCCACAGACCATTTCTTGTTTTCTCCATTTACTAGCTATTCAAACTTGTACAGACTATTTTTCCTTTGAAAATATTTGAGTGTTAGCAAATACTTTCTAAAATTCTTAGCAGTTTTAATGTTTTAGGATCCCATTATCCTTTGTTCTGTATTCAATTACCACATTCCATCTATTTTTCTAAAAGTTCAAACATGAAATAACAGATATGCTTCAATTCCAGTAGCCTGGAATCGTGTGTCCTTGTGGTGTGGTGGCAATTATGGGAGCTAAGTGGAAAGAGAGAAAGAAAACAAAGCAAGCAAGTGAGATCTGGCTGTTGTTTCTATAAAGAACTGCAATTTAGTAAGAAGCACCTAAAATGTCTTTGAAAGCCACGTTTGAAGATATATATGAGAAGGAAACTAGTAAAAATGATTCTAGATGATTTTTTAAAACACACACATAGTAGCAACACTATTATTCTGATCATCAGCCCCTTTAATTTACTGCCTTTAAGTACAAACAACTGACTGCTGCCTCCCTTATCCCATTCTCTGTCTATATGAATGGAACGTTTCACAGGATTAAAGGGTTCCAGATAAGACACTAAAGATAGACAATTGATCACCAATAGCACCCACACATTAAGTGCTTCATAATTTTTTCAAATGAACAACAAAAATTTCTGTTAAGATTTAAGAAACTACATGCAGAAAGTCATATCAAAAGGAAGCATAGGATTAAGAGCAATAATGATAGCTACTAGTCAGCTAGTGCTTAATTATGTGATAAGTATTGTCTTAATATTTTACATATATTATTTCATCAAATATTGATAGCCACACAGTGAGGCATTAATATACCCCTTGCTTTACATACGTTGAGATTAAAGCAAAGAAAGATCAAGTACATTGACTGAGGTCCTACAGCTCAAAATGGGAAAAGATAGTACTTGAAGGAGTGACTCCAACCACCACACCATGCTGCTTCCCAGCAGAGTGCTGTCAAGTCACATATTTCAGAATGTTCTTTATTTTCATTATTTCTCACATGTTCTATAGCCTCTGACATTTTTCTTCTCATTACAAAAAATTACAGTAATCAGTGAAAGGAAGAATCACAATACATGTTCACTAGTAACCACATAACCATCCTCACTAAAAAATTTCAAGAGAGTTAATGTATTGATTTAATTTTTAATGGAAACTTCTAACACTGCAAAATATTTTACTTTCTTGAGGCTATTATATTTTTAGTGTAACTATTCACTGACATAGTACAATGCTTATTGTTTCATGTCAACTTAAAAATCAAATAGTTCTCTACTAAACTTCCAGATGTTTGGCCTTGAAACACATTTATGTAGAATTTTTAAATATGTTAAAATTGGACTAATCAAACCAATAATTAAAACAAGATTAAATTTGCATTGAGGTCTACTTATAAAATTTCTGTAGACAGAATAGGGTTTACTTATCTAACTGTTTTTAGAAATCCTCAAAAAAATATTATGTTTAAATTATTTAATATATTAAGAAGCCAGCACATTTTCTTAAATAGTAAACATACTCCACCTACATGCACCTCTGTTTTGAATTAGTCTGAAAGGACTCATTTATTAGTTTACCGCTATCTTTTAATAAAAGATCTATCTTCTTCCCTTCAATTACAAATGCAAACATATAATGAATTTCTCTCTAATCAGTAACCCCTCCCACTTGTCAGAGTGTTCAGAGGAGGTGAACATGTGATCTTTGCTGGTAGTATTTCTGGTTAGTGGAAATAGCAGAAAAAAAATGCCTCTTTTTAATAGTAATTAATTTAATTACTTTTGTCAAAATAGAATACAGACATTTAAAACAAATTTATAATGAAAAACAGCAGTCCCCCCCATCCAACTATGTAACCCAATTAACGCTTTCTGGCGACCATACTTTTCAATGTTTTTTACATATATGTATATATATATAGACACACATATTTATATCCATATATCCATATTTCTGAGAGATAGGCTTATATTCATATTTAAACTTTTTCAATGTTAAATATTATAGATTTAATACATAATATGTAAGATAAATATTTAAATATCTTATACACTTTCACCCACATATCCATCGCCTCTATTCAGCCAGTAAAGCATCCTGATGTAAAAAGGTCAGGTGACTATTCATTGCTTATGCTATTAGCATTGGCTAAACATCTCATACAGCTGAGACAGACTGCATATTAGAATTTTATTTCTTTTGTTATACAACCTTTTCTTCCCTGCTTTGCCCTTTTTAAATCTTATTTTTTAAAAATAAATTGGCCACAGGCTTTCTGATAACCACTTAAAACTCCCTTGATTATCTACACCCCCGTCCCCTTAGATACATCCCATTGGAACACTTTATCCTCCTTCTCTAATCTGAACTAGTTATTTCCCTAGCTCTACTGAACACCTGTCCTCTTAAGACTTCCTGTTATCATTATCCTGGAATTTTCTTCTCTGTCCTATGATATTTCCTGAATCCACTTACCCCTCTTTCTTGGTTAGCTATTTCTTTTTAGTGGAGGACATCTCATTACATCTTCCTGAGAAAGATGAGCACTGGATATATTTTGCAAATACAACATATAGAAAATTGATCATTTTACTTGATCCAAAAGTTGGCTAAGAATATAATTTTAAGATAGAAACCATTTCCTTTGAATATTTTGAGAACATATGGTGTCCTTTGCAGAATTCTATGCCTGCTACTTCTACCTCTCAGTGTTGCTGGTGAAATGCCTGATTCCATTTTGGTTCCAGATCCTATTATGTTACCTACTTTATCTCTTGTGTCACAGATATGACCCAACTCTCTCTTAGTCGAAGGATGTGACAGTAATGGTTTAGCAGCCATTTTATCACCCACATTACCATAGAAAGTGGTGGGCAGGATGAGAAGGCTGCAAGCCAGTGGTGTCAGGAGAGGATGGGGCCAATACAAAATTAGAAGCAGAGCTGAAAAATATGAAGAAAGAAGCAAGAGAATGATGACAAAGCATTTGAGTCCTGGACGTAGTTCTGTCTAAAGCAAAATGTGCAACCCATCCTTCCCAGATGTATGCTCTCCTTTTTCATTATTAGTTAAGCTAGTTTGAGCTGACTGCTAGTTATTTGGATGAAAAAGAAACTATATTAACAATATATAACATTATGCTAAAGAGAGTAATTTATAAGAGAACCAACTTTTTGAGGGGAAAAATAATCTTCACAGCTATCAGATCAATGAAAGAGAAAGTATTTTGAGAAATTATTAGGAGCAAAACATTTATGGTAAAAATCAATTTGAGACAGTTTGGCAATTCTTGGAACCTCATTGTATAAGTGTGTGTGTGTGTGTGTGTGTGTGTGTGTGTGTGTGTGTGTGTGAAATGTAAATTTCTTTCATAAATGTAAAAGCACCTACTTTTTAATATTTAAGTTTTACGTGTGGCTTTGTTTTTTAATTTATTATCTGTTGGAAAAACTGATCTAAATACCTTATTCAGGGTTTTTTTTTTTTCATTTTGAAATGCATTACTGAATCTGCTTTATGAAAATTGTCTGTCCTACCCACTTATTTTTTGTTTCCTGAGTTAAATTATTGGTTTCTTTAGTAGAAATTGACTACTTTTCATTCTTTTTTGGTTGGTATGGAAAATGCATAAGTTATAATTTTCCTTGTATTGAACCTTGGTTACATCCTAGAGGCTTTGATTTAGAAAAGTATCATTAATTTTCTTTTTCTTAGCTTGTGAATGAATTAATGAATAATAAATTCTTTTATTTCTTTTGAACAAATAATGGCTTAGAAAAATGTTTAAAATTTCAAAAAATGAGTAGCTGATATTTACTCTTTGTTACACATTTAAAAGTTTATCTTTTGTATTTTGGAAATTTTATGATGATTTCCTTGCATCCTAATATATGAACAATTTTTTGAAATGTAATGAATACATTTTCTGTTCATAAGATATATAATCTTGTATGCTTATTAGTCATAGCAATGTGTAATTATAGGTTGAACTATTTGAATCATTGTCCTCAGTCCTTTGGGTGTTTACATTATTGACAGCTATTGATAAGAGTGTAAAGCATGCTGCATGTCCTCATGTTTCTGTTAATTATTCCTTTCACTTTCGAAAATTTTTACCTAAATATTTTCATGAAATTTGGCTTTTCAAATAATGATACCTTATCTAAATTGTAGTGATACCACTCATTAGCAAAAGAAGGCTTTATTTCTGTTTATACTTTTGACCTTGAGTTCAACTTTGTCGACCATTAACTTTTCATCCCTGTGCCACTTTCCTTTTCCCTTCTGCTTTGCTGCCTATCCTAAATCTTTACATGTCTCATTATATGCCCAGTACCTACCACAGTGCCTGTCCCATGGTGAGCACGCAGTGGCAGGCTACAAAGGAGTAAATGTAAGCTTTATCATTTCATAAATGTTCATTAAGCTGAAGTTCCCATTAATGTTTACATACATAAAATTTCATTACAAAAGTAGCTAGATATAGGCCCATAGGTAGAAGCAAGAGTATACTAATGTTTGCCTTTATCATTTAAAATTGATAAATTTTATAAAAATTCAATATAAATAGTACACATCTACTAAGTTAAAAATGAGGTCATGTATGGCCATGCCACCCTGAACAAGCCCGATCCTGTCTGATCTCAGAAGCTAAGTGGGGTCAGGCCTGGCTAGTATTTGGATGGGAGACCGCCTAGGAAGACCAGGTGCTGTAGGTGCAAAAAATGAATGAATGAATGAATGAACGAACGAATGAACCAACAAATAAATAAATAAATAAATAAATAATAAAGAGATTGTAAGCTGACAAGGTCCTTGCAATCTGTGAGGTCAACCAAGGGTCGCCTTGCCTAAAAAAATAAATAAATAAAAATAAAAATGAGGTTAAACTGATTAAACTCAGTAAAAGCACTCAACTTCATAGAGTCAAATATAAGATTTTATTTGGTGAACTGATTTGAATTTAGTCTCTACCAAAAACCTATTTATGTTTTCAGAAACTTTTCTTGTTTTCAGCACTTGGCCTGACATCTAATTTTCAGGTTACAATGTATTTCAATATAACTAACGCTTGAGGGGTTTATGTCCTCTAAGTAAACATTTCTTTATAAGAGAATTTCTCTTTCTAGTAACCAGAAGGACTCTTAAATTAGTTGATGCTATGGGCTCTAAATCATAAACAAGGTGATGTGATTGCATTAGAATACAGAAGTTTGAATTTGTGGGCAAGTATAGTAAGAGTTAAAATTGTGATTGGTTTTAGTGACATTGCTTTATCTAGAGGTTGATTGTGTATATAAATATATGGTTGCTCTTGATAAATGCCATGGCTCAACAGGTTAGTTATACAAAAGGTGCCCCCCTGGTGCTCTTTCAGAGAAAGACTAATGTAAAAGACAAGCACTCTGGTCCACACTCATGCTGCTCCACCTGCTGGAACCTGCCCACAGAATAATTGCCACTCCCTTAACCAGACAAGCCAGACCACAGATTTATCAGGACTCTACAGCTGGCTAGATCAACACCTGGTTTAAGAAAACCTGAACTCTTAATCTTGCCATGCTTCATAACACTCTCCCTCCTTCCTGTTCATTTTAAAGAAGTGAGAGGTGGTAATAAATTGTGATTTTATTTTCCAGACATCTGCTAGTACCACATACCTTGTTTCAGGGCCCACTTGATTAGGAAAAAGAAAAAAAGAAAAAAGAAAAAAGAAACTTATCCTTGGTTCATTACAAGGGCATCCATCTTTTACGATCAGCTGATATATTTTTTTTCTTGGTAGATATGACTACTTAGATCAGTACTGAAGGCTTGTGAGATTTTACTAAAGATAAACATTTACCAAAATTTTAAAATCGGAAAATTCTCTCTGTGCCCAATAATTTGAAAATGCTGTGAAATAGTGGGTCAAAGTAACATGGGCAATTATATTAATTAAAGAAATATTGAACTAGTTAAACTATTTTCTGAATTTTTGAAACTACAGATCTACAGGTCTGGGTTGTTTATACCGATTGGTTTCTTTATATAAATTGGCAGAATAAATAACTGAAGCTCAAAAACTTTGAAAAAAAATTAGACTACTAATTTTTTTGCTCGATGAGATATTACCAAATCAAAGCTAAGTCTGGGATAGTCAACGGGCAAGTGACTAAGTTTTCATTCTAAGTAGATTCCTAGACTTGCATTAGCATGTTGCTGGACCAAAATGATGCCGTGTGCTAAAATTATTTCCAGAATATTTTGGGGGTTACTCTGTGCATACATTATTAAACCCATTTTGAAAACATAACTGATCCTTTTACTTCATTTTACCATCTACCTTATTATGTGCATTGCTGGTGCATTGCTGAATTTTATAACCCCAAGACTACTTGATTATCATTTCAACTTGTTTACTGTAAGTGAGATATCCAAAGTATATTTTTAAATACTCTCCAGACATGTGATGAATCCCAGAGAAAAACCATGTTAGCATGTTCTATCTTTGCTAATAAGATTCCCTTAGAAATAACAAACAGAATAGTTCAGTAATTTAAAAACTGGCACATTATTACTTTAATAGGAACTGTGAATATTTTATCACCATAATCCCCAATGAATAATTCTGCTTTGTTACTTTTCCTTCAAGGAGAAGAGTACATGAAGTTATGTGAGATGATAGACTCTCAAAAACCTTTGAGATTCTCTACCAAGTGACTTTGAAAATCTTGGGTATTCTCAGAATACTTAGAGACAGCATTCAAAATATGAAGCAATTATTTGTTGAAATTATCTAAATATTGAGATTAGTTTGTCGTACTCTCTTTTGAATTTGTATTTTATCCTTTCTTTTGTTTCTAATCTGTTGCATACTAATGAGCCTTCTTTTAAGTCTCTAGGACTTCATTAATATTGGCTCTCTGCCTTTTGTTACAATGCAATATACTCATTTGCACAACGTTTTCATCAAGACTCTTTATCGAGTACCTACTATGAAAGAGAAAGTGATGCTCAACAAATATTGCATTTGCCTCCCTGCATTTCTTGAAATACATTGTAGTTAGGTAGAGGTTATGAAACTAGTTATGGCTAATATGTGATGGGCTCAAATAAATTACAGTTGTCCACCTTATCCAGTATCGCTTTCTGCAGTTTCAGTTACCTATGATCAACTGCCACATGAAAAGAAGAAACAAAAAATTTTAGAAATAAACAATTCATAAGTTTTAAATTGTGTGCCATTCTGAGTAGCATGATAAAAACATAGGCTGTCCATCTCCATCCCGCTCTGGATGTGGGATCATACCTTTGTCTAAGGTATCTAAACTGTATCACTACCCTCTCATTAATCACTTAGCAGTGTCTCCCAGATCGACTGTCATGGTTTCTCAGTGCCTGTGTTCAACTACCCTTTATTTTTCATAATAAGGCTCCCAAAGCCATTCACATAACTTTTACTATACTACGTTGTCATAATTGTTCTATTTTATTATTAGTTACTATTGCTAAGCTCTTATTTCGTCTAATTTATAAATTAAACTTTATCATAAAAAAATAGTACGTAAAGGATTTGGTACGCTCTGTGGTTTCAGGGATTCACTTGCTGAATACGAATAAGGAGGGATTACTGTGCGTCATTCCCTATCATATATTCTTAAGTATAGATATCTACCTGTATTTTGTCTTTGTTTCTCTAGCTTTATTGAAATACAATTGACATGTAGGACTATGTAAGTTTAAGGTGTAAAAGGTGTTGATTTGATACACTTATACATTGCAAAATTATTTTCACAGTAGGGTTAACTAACACCTTCATCACCACACATAATTATCATTTCATTTTTGTCGTGAGAACTTTTAAGATGTACTCTCTTAGCAACTTTCAAGTATGTAATAGAGTACTGTTAACTGCAATAATTATGCAACATTAGATTCCCCAAATTTATTCATCTCATAACCTTTATTGTATCCTTTGACCAACATCTCTCCCTTTACCCCCAGCTTCTGATAATCACAATTGTACTCTGTATTTATGAGAGCAGCTTCTTTAGATTCCAGATATAAGCGATATCATCAGCAATATGTCTTTCTCTGCCTGACTAATTTCATGTAACATAATGCCCTTGAAATCTATCCATGTTGACATAAATGGCAGGATCTCCTTCTTTCTCATGGCTAAATAATATTCCATTGTGTGTGTGTGTGTGTGTGTGTGTGTGTGTGTGTGTGTGTGTGTATGTGTCTTCAAGATCCTGATTTGGATATAAACTCAAAAGAAAAATTGTTGGATCATATGGCAGTCCTATTATTATTTTCTTGAGCAATTTCCATACCGTTTTTCATAGCGGCTGCACCAATGGTTCCCTTTTCTCCACAAGACATTTTGATAATAGCTATTCTAACAGATATGAGGTGATATCTCATTGTGGTTTTGAATCGTGTTTCTTTAACAATCAGTGATGTTGAGCACCCTTTCATGTACCTGTTGGCTATTTTTTAAAACATCATTTTTTGGGGGGAAATATATATATTCGGTTCTTCTGCCCACTTTTAAAAATTAGATTGTCTGATTTTTGGTTGAGTTATATGAGTTCTTTATATATTTTGGACACTAAACCTTCATCCAAATATGTATTACAAATATTTTGTTCCATTCCATAGTTTGTCTTTTCATTTCATTGATTGTTTATTTTGCTTTATGAAAAATTTTTAGTTTGGCATATTGTCACTTCTTGATTTCTCCTTCCATTGGCTGTGCTTTTGTTGTTATATTCAAAACAGACAATGCCAAAAACAATGTCAATGATTATTATTTTCCTTTGTAGTTTCTTCTAGTAGTTTTTCAGTTTGGAGTCTTATATTTAAATTTTTAATCTCTCTAGTTAATTCTTGTAAGTCTTTTAGGACAGAGGTCCAATTTCATTCTTCTGCATGTGATAATCTAGTTTTTCTAACACCACTTATTGAAGACACTGCCCTTTCAACATTGGGTGTTATAGGCTCTTTTATTAAATATTAGTTGATAATATTTGTGAGGGTTTATTTCTCAGCTCTTTATTCTGTTCCATTGGTCTATTTGTCTATTTTAATGCCAGCACCATACCATTTCGATTACTATAGATTTGTAGCACACTTTGAAATCAGGAAGTGTGATGCTCCAGCTTTGCTCTTTCTCAGGATTGCTTTGGCTGCTTAGGGTGTTTTGTGGTTTCATTAAAAAAAAAAATAGGATTTATTTCTCTGGAAAATGCTATTGGAATCCTCATAGGTATTACAGTGACTCTATACATGGCTTCAGGAAGTATGAGAAAATTAATAATATCAAGTCTTCTAATCCATAAATACCAGATCTTTCCATTTATTTTTGCCTTCATAATTTTTTATTAAAGTCTTGTACTTTTCAGTATACAGTTCTTTTATCTCCATAATTAAATTTATTCCTGAAAATTTCATTGTTTTGATGGTATTGTGAATAGAATTGCTTTCATATCTTTTTAGATTTTTTCATTATTTGTGTATAGAGACATAACTGATTTCTATATGGTGATTCTGTATCTTGCAACTTTAGTTAATTCATTGATTAGTTCTAACATTTTTTGGTAAAATCTTTAAGATTTTTTATATACAATATCATATCATCTGTATATCAAAACATTTGCATTTCTTTCTAATTTGAATGATTTTTATGTCTTTATTTTGCCTAATTCCTCTGGCTAGGACTTCCAGTACTGTGCTAAATAAAAGTGGTGATAGTGGGCAGTCTTCTGTTGTTCTTGACCTTAGAGAAAAAGATCTTAATCTCTTACCTTGAGTATGATGTTTTCGTGGGCTTATTTTATATAACCTTTATTATCTTGAAGTACATTCCTCCTATACCCGATTTGTTAAGTCTTTTTTTTTAATCATGAAAAGATGTTGAATTTTATCAAATGCTTCCACTGCATCTATTGAAATAATCATATGATTTCTATATTTCATTCTATTATCGTAGTATGTCACATTTGTTAATTAATGTTGAACTATCCTTGCATCCCAGGGGTAAATCCCATTTGATCGTGGTACATGATCCTTTTAATGTGCTATTGAATATGCTTGCTAATATTTTGCTCAGAATTTTTGCATCTATATTCACCAGGGATATTGGCCTGTTCGGTAGTTTTCTTTTCTTGCAGTATTTGTATCTGACTTTAAAATCAGGGTAATGCTGGCCTTGTAAAATGAGGTTGGAAATATTTTCTGTTCTTCGGTTTTTGTAAGAATTTGAGAGATTTGGCATTAATTCTTCTAAATGTTTGCTAGAATTCACTAAGAAACCATCTGGTCCTGGACTTTTTTTGTTGGGACATCTTTGATCATTAATTCAGTCTTCTTATTCATTTTTGGTGTGCGCAGATTTCCAATTTCTTCATGATTCAGTCTTTGCAGGTTTTTTGTTTCTAGGAATTTATTCATTTCTTCTAAGTTTCCAATATTTTGGAATATAATTGTTAACACTAGTCTTTTAGGATAACTTGTATTTCTCTGATATCAGTTGTAATGGCTCCTCCTTCATTTGTAATTTATTTGACTATTCTTTATCTTATTCTTAGTCTAGCTAAAGGTTTGTCAATTTTGTTTATCTGTTCAAAAATATAGTTCTTGGTTTTGTTGAACTTTCTATTGTTTTTCTGGCATCTATTTAATATATTCCTGCTCTTAATTTTGTTATTCTTTCCTTCTGCTAACTTTGGGCTTAGTTCATCCTTCTTTTTCCAGTTCCTTGAAGTGTAAGACTGTTTATTTGAGATTTTTTTTCTTTAGATAGGTATTTATTGCTATAAATTGTCCATCTTAGAACTTTTTTTTTTTTTTGCTGCATCCCATTAGTTTTGTGTATTATCTCTCCATTTTCATTTGTTCTAAGATTTTTTTTAAATTTCATCTTTGACCCATTGGTTGTTCAGGAGTGTGCTGTTTTATTTCCATATATTTGTGAATTTTCCATCTTTCCTCCTGTTATTGATTTCTAGTTTCATACCATCATCGTCAAAAAAGATACTTGATATGATTTCATTTTTCTCAGATTTATTGAGCTGCTTTGTGGCCTAACACATTCTATCTAAAGAATTTTCCATGTGAATATAAAAACATGCATTTTGCTATGAAGTATTATATATGTTTGGATCTATATATTTCTAAATGAATCTTTTAGGTCTATTTAGTCTATAGCATAGTTCAAGTCTAACATTTCCTTTTGATTTTCTGTGTGGATGGTCTAGCTATTGTTGAAAGCGAGGTACTGAAGTCTACCATAATTTTGTTGTTTTCTATTTCTTCAACTATATTGGTGTTTGCTTAATATATTTAGGTGCTCTGATTTTTGGTGCATGCATATTTATGATTATTATATCTTCATGATGAATTGACTCCTTTATTATTAGATAATGGCTTTTTGGTCTCTTTTTAACAGACTTTAGCTTAAGGTCTATTTTGTCTAATATAAGTACAGCTATCTCTGCTCTATTTTGTTTTCTATGTGCATGGAATATCTTATCCATTCCTTTACTTTGAACCTATATGTGTCCTGAAAACTGAAGTAAGACTCTTATAGGCAGCATATAGTTGAGTGTTGTTCTTAACCATTTAGCCACTCTTTAACTTTTATTTGGAAAATTTAATTCATTTACATTTTGAGTAATTGTTAATTGGTAAGGACCTATTAATGCCATTTATCAATTATTTCCTGATTGTTTTGTAGTTTCCTGTTTCTCCTATTCTTCCTTTCTTTGTGAACTGATGATTTCCTGTAATGATAGCCTTTGGTTCACTTTTTTTTATCTTATATGAAACTCCTGTAGATTTTTTGTATGTGTGTGTTTATCATGAGACTTTAAAAAAATCTTATAGATGTAAAATTATATTTTATTTTATGTTGATAACAAATTATATTTAATTACATATAAAAACTTATTCTTTCACTCTTTTTAAGATTTCATGTCACAATTTATCTCTCTTTTTTTTTTTTTTTTTTTTTTAATGCCTACAGCACCTAGTATTTCTAGGTGGTCTCCGGTCCAAGTACTAACCAGGCCCAACCTTGCTTATCTTTTGAGACCAGAGAAGGTTGTCTACATTCAAGGTGGCATGGTTGTAGACTACAATTTATTTTTTTATACTTTATATTCATTGATAAATTATTGTAGATATACTTACTTTTAATATTATTGTTCTTTAACCTCATTCTAGAGTTAAGTGATTAACATACCACCATATTACAGTATGAGAGTATTTTGAATTTTGCTATATACTTATCTTTACCAGCATATTATATATTTTCATATGTTTTTATGTTACTCAAGTCTTCATTTGAGCTTGAATAACTTCTTTTAGCATTTCTTTTAAGTTAGGTCTTGTGATGATATATTCCCTCAGGTTTTGTTTGTCTGGGAAGTTTTTTTATCTATCTCTCATTAGGAAGGAGAGCTTTGCAAGGTAAAGTATTTACAGTTTTTTTTTTTTTTTTTCCTTTCAGTACTTTGAGTAGATCATAACTCTCCCCTGGCCTGTGAGGTTTCTGCTGATAAATCCAATGATAGCTTTATGGGTGTTCCCTTGTAAATTGCAAGTTTCTTTTCTCTTAACTACTTTTAAGATTTTCTCTGTTTTAAATTTTGACAGATTTTTTTTTAAAATGATATATTTTGAGGAGGATCTCTTCAAGTTGAATGTGTTTGGTTACCTATAAGCTTCGTGAACTTGGATTTCAATTCTCCCCAGATTTGTAAAGTTCTCAGTCATTATTTTAAAATAAGCTTTTTATTCTTTCTCCCTTTCTTTTGCTTCTGAAATTCAGTAATTTGCAATTGTTTCTTTTGATGGCATTCCATAGGTCACTTCGACTTTCTTACCTCTTTTTCATTCTTTTTCTTCTAATCTCTTCTGAGTGGATAATTTTGACGGTCCTGTCTTCTAACTCACTAATTCTTTTCTTTCCCTTGATTTGTAGTTCTGTTCATGCTTCTATTTCATTTTTCATTTCATTTATTGTATTCATCAGCTCCAGAATATTTTTAGTTCTCTTTTTAAGATTTTTATCTCTTTGTTAATCTTTCAATTTTATTCATGTATTGTTTCCTTATTTTGTTGAATTGACTTTTTATGTTTGCCTAAAGCTCATTAAGCTTCCATAAAATAGCTACTTTGAATTCTTAATCAAATAAACTGTGGATCCATGTCTTTGGGATTAGTTACCAGAAGATTATTGTGATTTTTTTGTTGTGTCATGTGTCCTTTATTTTTCATGTACCTTAAAGTGTGTGTTGCTGTCTTCCATTTGAAGTAACAATCATCTCTTCCAGTCTTCACTATCTTTCTTCAAAAGAGGAAAAACATCCATTACCTCTGAAAGGAATTCTGAGGTTTTTTTAGACCTTCTCAAGGCATATCCGATCTAAGTGTCTTGCCTATTTTTCCAGTAGAATTCTTAAACTGGTATTCCTTGATCCTGTAACATAGCATGCTGAGTGCTGACAGCCTCCCCTTTGTTTTCCTTGAACTGTAGTTCAAGTTTGTTGTCTCTCCCTAGTCCTTACATTCTGGCGAGCTTTTTGTGCATGCCCACTAGACATCTGCCAAAGCTCACTCTTGCTGCTAGCAAGAGTTCACACAAAGAGCTAACCACAGGGTGTGTGTGTGTATGTGTATGTGTGTGTGTGTGTGGTGAGGGGTATTGGGGGTACCTATGAGCCAGTGGAGGAATCCACATGTTAGGTATCTCTGGCAGCTCATGCATAGGCTACTTAATGAAGTCCACAACACAATAGTAAGTAAGTAGGCTCCATATCTCTTTAATTCTGAGAGTCCTATCGGCTGCTCACCTAGCCTCTTCCTGCTCCCCCACCCAACCCAAGTGATGCAGCTCACAATTCAGTATTCTGAAAGTGGTAAAAGAGAAATGGGCTTTTCAGGCAGTATCCTTCACAACTGGGGAAGCCAGATGCTCACCCACATGTTCTCACTGTTCTCTAAGGGAAAAATCACAGGTTGAGATCTCTCTTGGCCCTGCACTGTACTACTTTGGGGAACAGTTAACATAAGAAGAGTCAACCTGTTTGTCTTATTCTCTCGATATGTCCAAACTTATTTTTTTAGTTTAGTTTTTTGTTTGTTAGTTGTTGTTGTTCTAATAGTATGCTGGAACTTCTCCATTGGAAACCTGAACTTTCACAAAGGCTCTCTTGTCTGTGAATGATTGTTAAGATGGAGTTTTCCAGTGGCTCCTGGACTATAGCCCAGAAGGGCTATGGATGTTTCATGGGTCATTGCAGTATCCATAGCCAGAACTGAGTTCTGTATGCCTATCACTAAGCGCATAGGTGAGTAAGACTCTTCCCTAGAATCTTAGCATATGGTCCTAGATCTCAGAGCTCCACAAAGGCACTTTTGTCTGCGGATGAATGCCAAATTGCTGTTGAGGGAGAAACAGGAGGAGGGATGTCTTACTTACACATGGCTGCTATCATTCACTGCATGCTCCTTTTTTTCCTGCTGTATCAGTCTTGGAAGCCTTGGATCTGGACAGTGCAGCTACTATGGACTATCCTAATTAATTGAGGGGCTAATATGCACAGCACAAGGAAATTAGAGCAAAGGAAACTTATAGAACAAATAAAGTTATTTAAGAAGCAATGTATATTAATATATATAATATTAATATATTAATTATTTAATATATTAATTCATGCCCTGATATCCTAATTAGAAACACCTATTATTGGCATTAAGATAGAAAAATTTCCCTTTATTTTCTTAGGGCAATATGACCTAACAAAGTGATTTATTCTTTTATGCCATTTAATTGCAGGCCCATGTAGTTGTTCAGTAAGAAGAGATATTTCTCAAATTTACTTTGATTATGTATATCATCAAAAGCAATTATTCTTGAGCTTCAGTTCAGGTATTATTTTTGCTTATTTGATATGAACTTGTCAACATTATGCAAGTAATCCAACTTTCAATGTGCATGCATGAGATTTTACTTGAAATACTCATAGAAATAAAGATATTTTTATGTCCAATAAATTGATATTGTGTTAAAAGTGTAACCGAGTTCAAATTAGAGTATTTGCTTAAACACCACAAATTATTTTTTCTGCATTACTTTGAGAGCAGTTCATTTAGCTTTTCCATGTTTCTAGTTTGTTTACTATCAAGAACATTAGAAGAATGTAATATAGTTTGAACCTCATGGTAAATTTCTCATAAATCTACCTAGAAATTCCCAAATACCTGTGTGTTATTATAGAAAACTTATTTTATATCTGATTCTTTTTTGATCACAGCATTTCTTTTTACATGGACAAAATATTGGGAAAAAAACCTTTTTTTTTTTTTGGCAAGGCAACCCTTGGTTGACCTCACAGATTGCAAGGACTTTGCCAGTTTATAATCCCTTATTTTTCATTCATTCATTCATTATTTATTTGTTTGTTTGTTCATTTATTTATTTCCTTATTTATGTATTTACTTTTATTATTTTATGCCTTTAGTACCGAGTCTTCCTAGGTGGTCTCCCATTCAAGTACTAACCAGGTCTGCCCCTGCTTAGCTTCCAAGATCAGCTGGAATCAGGCTTGTTCAGGGTGGCATGGCTGTAGACTGGGAGAAAATCTAAGACTTATTCTTTTCTTTTGTTTTCTTCTTTTGGTAAAGCTATTTTGCCAATTTGATTTCTAACTCATTTTTAATGAGAACCACAAAGAAACGTATAGAAATTACGTATTTCTTAAAGCACGATATTAATAAGGAAAACATTGCCTTTCTTAGAAAGCTTTTTCATGCAAACTTGAGCTTTCATGGACAGTCTGTGGAAATCAATGGTCCATGAGAACAAAACATACACACTTAGTTCTGGGTCAATATAAACACCAAAGAACAAAAGATGAGAGCAAGATGGCTTTGAATATTGTTTTCAAATGTGTTGTATCCACTTGAATTTTAGGAACAATGTTTTTAGCTCCCTTACATAAGAAGGGTTTAGCAGGCCCCTGAAAACTAAGCACCCTAAGAAAGATATCCTTCACCAAACACCACAATGTGTCTCTACTATCACCTGATTGAAAGAAAAAATGCCATTATACATGTCTCATAGCACTTATTCAAAAAGAAAGTTGTGCTTAATCCAATTTAATTTAGGATGTTTATGATACTGAGAAATTACTGAATGTTCTAAAGTTCATGGAAACAAAATGCATTAGTAAGTTCTGATAAAAACAGTTTGAAGATTGAAATATGAACATAAACATTGTAAATTATTTCTAAGACTCTAATTATCCCAACTCAAATATTCAAACAACCTTCCTTTCTTTACAATTTGATTTGCAGATATTCTGCACCAAACATATTTGAATTCCATTGTGGCAGGTCCATTATGCCATAATCAGAATAGTTTTATCATTTTTATCAGTTTGAAAGATGCACTTCACACATTGAAAATAGTTTTTCACAGGTAGATTTCACACTCAGACAGTTACTCCAAAGAGGATTGACATATGGTAGAGATTTTTTTTTTAAATGCACAAGCAGCTTAAAATAGAAAGATTAATAGAAAGTTCAAACCGATAAATGTAAAATGCTGAATTTAAATCAACTAAATAAAAAGAATTAAAATACAAAAATAACACAGTAACTCTAACTCTAATATTACTTTTCATAATGTTTCCATTTGCAAATCATGAACAATTACCCACTCAGTAAAATAATTTCTTTTCTAGTTTTAAAGCCACACTTCACCTTTATAAAAAAAAAAAAAGTATTTTTCTTTTTGTTATAAAACACTTTTCCACTTAAACTGCCATCATTTTTTAGGTATTTTAACTCCCTAAGAAATATAAAAGGTTTTGCTGTAATCGCAGAAATTCATTTAACCACCGAATTCCCTTTGTAAAACAGATTCATCATTTCTATATTATAAAAGTCTTCAATAAAGTGCTTGACTGCAGCCAACTGGCTTGTTATCTACCACACTTTCATTATAGTGAAATGGGCCAAACAGATTTACAGAGAGTTACAGCACAGAGTTATGGTCTTAACAGTATGACCTGTAGAACCATTTCCTTGAGATTCTAAAGTCTATGACACCAAGTATCTATTTTCAGTTCTCTTAATCTAATCTGTTATCTGGCTACAAAAGACCAGCACATATTAGTACTGGAGAGGGATCGTTTTATTCTCCTCTCACTTTTTGTAAGTACATTAACTCTTTCAGGAAATCAGGACACTGTTTATCACATACAGACTGATCTTCTAAAGCTTCTTTGACTCTGTGTGACTTTTTATCTATTATATCAGTATAGAATTAGTGTGGAGAAAAAATAGTAGGTTTTATGTAACACAGAAATGATTTACTATGAAAGCTAGAAATCTTGCCAGTGGAGTTATAGAAGAATTATTTAATTAATCTCTGTTTTTCTTAGGTTTCCCCATTTAGAATACATAAAAATAAGATCTAAATACAAAAGTTACAGCAAGAAATTTTTACATATAAAATAAACTCTTCTGTTTTTTATCTCAGGAAACAGTATCACCATCGTCTTTGCTCACATCTAAGAAACCTAAGTATTTCTTGTTCTCTCTCTCTCTTTTCATCCTTCAAATCTAACAATTCACTCAATCCTTCTACTCCACTACCATTGTCATTTCCAAAACTGGTATTTATTTGGTCTCCAAGTCTCAGTTTGGGTTGCTCTGTTCTTTACAATAATGCCAGATAGATCTCTTTAATACCTAAAATATCTGATCCTGTCATTTAATTTCAGTGACTCCACATAAATCTTCATATTTCTAATAAGACATTCAAAGTCTTTCACTCCCAAGTTCTTGGCTATGTCCTTCTTCCTGTAGACTAACAAATACACATACATCAATTTAGCTTCATTGACTTGTATCTAGTTACCTTAATATTCTGTACTTTACTTTTCACTCTAGTGCCTCTGTATTGTAATTGCCTACCTGAAATTTCTAGGTTCCACAAGAACTAACTAGCCATTACCATATTTACTTCCACAACTGAAACATCACCCAGTGTATGAAGAATTATTGAACCACAATCTGAACTGAGTATTAATGCTTTCATGCAGTAACACAGAATAGGATAGAGATTATGTTCACCATCATATACCCCTGGCTAGATTTCTATAGGAGGAACATTAGATGCTTTGTTTAAAATACATTTCTTAACCACCATGCCTGTATATACAGTAGGAAGTAGGTTTCATATTGAAACAAAATTGAGACAAATATGTCTGATAAAGTTGGTAGGGTAGGCAACCTTAAGATATCTATTTCTAGCCATTGATTAGCATGTGAAAAAAAAAAGGCCTTTGTCAAGGATGATCATCCCTGCACAAAATGCCAAGTGCTTTATAATGGTGCTTTATCTTTGTTTATTTTTTTCTTTCTTGTTTTCTTTCTTTCTTTCTTTCTTTCTTTCTTTCTTTCTTTCTTTCTCTTTCTTTTTTTTTTGTTTTTGTTTTTTTGTTTGTTTTTTATAAAAGCCTCTGAGAGGCTCTGAAATGGGACCCTAGTATGGAAGTGTGGTGTGGAGTAAGGAGAGGAACATTCTCCAGTTCTCCCAGCAATGCTGAGCTTTTGAATAAATTGGAGACAAGTGGCAGTGATATTTGGATCACTACTATTAATATGATCACATTTGTTTTTACAAGTTGGTGATGTCTCAAGACATTGGTTATTTTTTTTTTTTTTTAATAAGTGTCATACTAAGATGGTGTATGTAAACATATTGTGAACATAACAAAATTGTTCGGGTTTATATTTAGTTACTTTACAAATGGTAGAAACTATGAACTTTCTAGTATTGATCACTAGGCATTATCCTCAACCTAAATACTCCCCGTTTATTCAGATGATATTTAAAAAATATTCTTATTTAAATGTCTGTTAATTAATTCCTTTAAGTTTGACTTTTATTAAAATGACACTATCAGGTAAAATATCTGTCAGTGTAATTTTTTAAACATTAGTGCTCATGTGGTAATTTTTTTCTCATTTATAAGGCATTTCAAGGAATGTGACTACACCCCATGCTTCATCTACTGTTTTTTTTCCGAGAGTTCCTTGACACAATAAATACCATGTAAAAGATATTATAAAGCTAACACTTCACTTCATGTGAGAAGAATTATGATTTTGGAACTCAATTCAGTCTACATCTTCAGCTATTCTTATTTTAATTCACTTTTCTTTTTTTGTCACATGTTGAAAATGGATGACATCAGATCATCAAAGCAGAGTATTAACAGTTACAATGCTGCATGTGCTTTATCTGCACAATTTATGAGTCACGATTAATTAAAAATAACAAGACAAAATGCTTAGTAATAAGATTGGGGGATACAGTCATTCTATAGATTTTGAAAGCTACATAGGCATTCAACTGTCTGACTCTAGTCAGAAGTTAGTATAATAGAAAGGATTGTACCAGAGTATGTATCAGCTGTTATAATTTTGGAAATGGAGATACCAACAAATAATAATTATAGCATAAACAAAAGGAAAAATTTGTCTATCTTAAAGATATTAACCACAAGTTTAGCCTACCAAGGAGGTTTTAAAATATCATTCCAAACTTTCGTTAGAGTGTGAATATCATTCTTATTATTCTTTACCAGATGATTTCCTAGAATTCCCACAGCTTTTCCATTCTGTGTGATAAAAAGATAGGAACACAATTCTAAGAATCAAGAATACATATTTTAAGTAAAATTAAATCTTTCAAAAATACGCTGAAGTATAATTTTAAGAAAAATATCAAGAACCGTACATCCCTATAAAATTAAAAAGGCAGAAAAGATGGCCCAAATCCTAGTCAATAGAATGGAGGACCACACAGTTTGCTGGAAAAAAATTGAGAATTAAGAACAAATTTTAGATAAAGTAACAAAATAATAATATAAAGAAATAGAAAATTTATCAACATAAGATTTAAAAGCAAAACCCCTGCAAGTATACATACATGATACAAATGTATTAGCTTTGAAAGAAAATGGAGAAATAGCCTTTAAATTTGTCAGGAAAAGAGCTGCTTCTCCTTCCTAAAGAGATTAATTGAATTTTTAAAAAAATCCCAAAGTATAATCTTTTTATTGAAGAGTTACGTTGTCGCTTTTATTGCTTAAATCATAATTTAAACTTCTATTCTAAATCCTAAATGTGTATTCCCCTTGGTTTTTAACTCGGTCTTGTCCCGAAGACCAATTTTCTTGACTTTTCTTCTCTCTGTTTAATATGTAGATGGCTCAAGACATTATTTCTCCTTTCTCCACTTGTATTGCTCACCAGTCTTAATCTTGTGGGATGATTTTCAAACTCTCATAGATCCTTCGTACATTTCTAGACACTGAAATAAGAAATATTTAATGTAATATAATTTTCTCCAAAAAGGTCATCACTCCAGCCAAAAGTGGATTTGTTCTCTCTCTTTGTCTCTTTCTCTTTTAAAGTTCTTTGTATTTCCCACTGTGAAAATATAGTACTCTCTTGTGATGGTAAAATATATGTGTCTGTGTGTATGTGTGTGTGTGTCTATTTTATCTCTTCCACTAAATTTAAACTCTTCAAGAAGAATTAGAGTCTAGTTAATAGTTATTTCCTCCAGTAACCTCTAGCATATGTTCTTCACAGAAGGGCACTCAAATCTGTGAATGACAGAAGCATAACATATTTCATTTATTTATTAAGCAAATATTAATCTATATGCTGAGGGACCAAGTAAAAGGATGGTGTACTTCAGTGACTTTTAATGTAAGTTAGATGAATATAAACTCCAAGTTTATATTCAATCTATTATATTCCCTAAAATTAAGAAATATCATTATTGAAGAATATGGAGGGTCTTTTTATTTTTTTTTTTTTTGGTCAGAGAAACCTGGAATCTACTTAAATGCCATGTAATATGAAGCAAATTAATTTCTCTAAACTTTAATTCATTTACTTATAAAATATAGATAATACTTAACTTATAGTTTATTATAAAGGAAAAATGGCAAACATCTGAGAAATGTTTGACTTGGTGCTTGGCACACATATCATTATTATAAAAGGAATGAAGACTGTGAAATTCCCTTATGGTTTGATAAATGGCCAATAATGTGAATTAGTTTGTTTTCTTTAAAGTAAAGCCTAGGGACACTACTATCTTATAATTATAACAGAAAATTAAGTTTTCACATGAAAAAGAAAATGGGTGAGGAGATCACATATTCTATTTTGTTAAAATAGCATCTTTATACAACTATTTATCTATATATCTATTAAGGTCAGCGTAAGTATTTATCTTTGAAATCCATTTTATTTTTCTTTGAGTTACAAAAGTAAACTGAGCTGATTTTTGAACTGTTTTCATCTAAAAAACTAAAGCATAAAACCTCTTGCTAAATTGTTATTTAGCAAGAGGTTTTATTCATGCAGAATTTAAAACATATTACATATGATGAAACACCTAAGAACAAACTAATATCCACATTTTATAGAGAGTTTATATTTATGACTTATCTTAGGTGAGGAGACCACCAACATGGACATGTAGAGAGACATCAGTTACCCCAAATAGACAAAATATCCTCCCCACACACACATTGCTATGTAGTGGACAAACTATCCCGCCTCGCCGCCCCCCCCCCCCACACACACACACACATTGCTATGTAGTGGACATTTTGGTCTTCTGATTCCCTTTTCCCCTCCTTTTTTCAGCCTAATTGGCATACTACTAAAAGCCTCTTTCCCTATGTCTGCCTCTTACCTCATCTTAAATTTATATCATATAGGGGTGAAGGCCTGCCTAAGGTCTGAGGATAAAGAGTGTTTCATTTTGAATATTTCATTTTGCTGCCTACAGAGACTATGCACATGAAACAACCCAGGAACCAAGTTCATACTAGTGGAGGGAAGAGAACTCTTCCTTCCATGATTTAACCTGAACTTAGAAGGTTGTAGCCTCTTAGCTAATGGCAGACATCTTGCTGCCTCAAAGAACTTAACAATAAAACCCTAATACAATAAAAGAGGCATAAGAAGAAGAGAGGAAAGAGTCACCTCTGTGGTAGGCAGAAAAATGGATCCTCAGAGATATTCACATTAAAATCCCTGGGACTTATAGACGTGTTATGTTAGTGTAAGAGGGAATTAAGAATGCATGTGGAATTAAGGTTGCTAATTGGTTGACTTTAAAGTAGTAAGACTGGCCTTCTGGGCCCAATGTAATCAGAAGGATCCTTAGAAGATGGAAGATGGATATTGGGGAGTCTACATCAAAATAATACAGTACGGGAATGATTACATCAGTCATTGTTGGTTTTGAAGACAGAAAGAAGCCATAGCTAAGGAATGTTGATGGCCTCCAAAAAGTGAAAAAGGCAAAACACAAACAAAACAAATGAACAAAAAACTAGATTGTTCACAAAAGCCTCTTTAACAAAATGCAGCTCTACCTTCACTTTGATGTTAGCCCAGTGAGACCTATTTTGTACTCTTGACCTCTAGATAGATAATAAATCTGTGTTGTTTTAAGCCTTGAATTTGTAATAATTTATTATAGCAGCCATAAAAAACACAGTGTTCTACTTCTTTGTATAAAATCCCCACTAATGTCTATGGTCTTGTCAATGACATAAGCCATACATTTACTTTTTTTCTTACATCTTCTATGGTTAGTGTCTTATAGTTTACCAGATAAGCACAATGGCTAAATATGAGTGAAGGGGCATGCTTTATTGGTAAAATGTACATGCCAGGATTCTTCAGTCAGACCAGAAGGCACAAGTCCCCTTATTCTTATTAACTTCCCAATGTGAGCCTTACTGGGGCTGGCTGGGCACTTAGTAAGAATAGAATTTCAAGGATGGATCTGGCCTTATCTCACCTTCCTGGGAAATGATATTGAAGATTAGAGTAACCAGGCCTTTTCCTCTTACTGACCCCTAAAATAAAATTTCCTAGCAAATCCTATTACGTTAACCATACATACTTTGTGTTATTGTGCAATTTATTTTGAGCCCTGGCATATGACAGGTGGAAGCCTCAAAAAGGACTCACCTGGCATGACAGCTTAAGCACATTTGAGGCAATTTCTGTCATTTCCAGCTGAGCTAGTTGTTACTAATATCTGGTGAATACAGTAATAAAAGCATTGTGTCTTATCTCTAGAATTCTATTGGGCATTGATCCTAAATTCTCTGGCATACGCTGGAATTTCATTTATTCATTTGCTCATTCATTCACTCTTTCACACAATACAATTCATTAAACATATGATTATAATCTTCATGCTGAAACATAAACATAAATAACATATCATATCTCTTCTCAAGGAGTTCATGGATTAAAAGGTCAATGGGTAAATAAGTAGAAATTACAATACAATATGATATGCTACAACATGGGTATTTGTCATGTAAGGGAATAGGAAGATAACAAGAGAAGTAGAATTAAAACATTCAAAGATATTAGCTATATATAGAATTTAGACTCAACTACAAGTATTTTCTTCCCAAATGCGTAGATGTACATCCTGAGATAAAATGATTAAAAAGAAACATGTTTCCTGACTAGAGAATACACGTCTGCATTTCTTGGCAGGAGAAATGACTAAATATGTCAATTCAAGCACAGAGGCTTGACTATAAGAGGTACTTAATGAATACTTGTGGAATCAATGTCTAAATGGATAATTAGCAAAAAAATAGCTGATGGTGTCTAAATGATCTTACTAATTGCCACTACTAATAAATACATGCATTTTGAAATAATTTATAATTATAGTTAAAAAAAATCTTGTATTGACTTTAACTTTCACAAATAGCATATTGAATAGTGACCAAAAAATAAAATAAAATAAAATAAAATAAAACAAAAACTGGATGCCTGTGGTTAAAAAAATTGGCTTTAGACACTGACCAACCTGGGTTAGAGTCTTGCCTATTCCGCTTATTCGCGGCCACTGTGACCTCAGTCTGGACACTTGACCTTGCTAAATTTGTTTCCTCTTAACAGGAGACATAAGTTTGGAAACTATTCTTTAGAAAGTGCTGGGACTAAAGAAGGTAATGCATTTGAAATGCTTAGAAGAGTATAGAATTAATAAGCACACAATAAATGTTAGCTCTAATAATTAATAATATTATCCATATGAATATGTTTTAAAAATCAAGTGAGATTGAATAGAATTTGAAAGATTTAATCTGGAAAAAATATTAACTATAATGTAACTATTATTATAACAGATCCCATTGGAGTAATCATTTCTTGTGATTTTGGCCCATATGTTTATGTCAGAAAAATGGAACATGGCCAAGAATTTTCAAGTAATTGTGTAAAATTGCTCCTGTTATGTAAAATTAATTGAGGGTTTGCTCCAGCAGCTGTTATGTGTACATAGAGGCAATAAACCCTATTAAACAGAGTGATAACCATATAAACATGTTTTTCACATATTATTTTGGGCTAGCTATCACAATTAAAGGTTTATAAATAACAATGAATCATTTAAATATTATTGACACAGTGAGATTCTCTCAGTGCCTAAAGTACTCCCTGGAAATAGATCTGACATTTTGGAAATTATATCTCTTACTTTCTACCAGAGTACTATTTTAATATTAACATTAACATTACTAACATTAAAAACTATTTTTTGAAACATCCAGTTCAACTGAAATTTCTTCAAGCTAAACATGTGCACTGACCAAATCCACACAGAGCAATCTGGCACCATGCTTAGCTATACCTTTTATTACATAGCCAAAAACTCTTCTCTAAATACTTACATAATGTTTTATAATAGATAAAATATTTCATATATGTTATTTAATATTTTCTGCAATGTATTAACTTACCTCTCTAGTACAGATAAATAAATCAATATTTGGATGGTTAAAAGACTTGCACCCCAAATTACAGCACATGGCCTTGGAGTCTATTCTGACTCTACACCCTTGACTTCTCCAAATCATTGTCTCCACCACCACATATGTTCAATTAGTTTTTTATTTTCTGGTCTAACTTTAAATTTGTGGCAGCTGCCTATTTCAGTTTTTTTTTTTTTTTTTTGGTCTAATTTCATTTGACTTTGAGAACACCTGTGGAAGAAGAAAACAGGTGGAACTTATATTGCTGACGAGTTATTTTAATTTAGTGATTCTGTTATTAATTTAGAGGATCCACAGATTTTTCAGTCATTGTACGGCTAATGTTTTATGAGCTTGAGTTATTTATTTATTTTTCTTCCTTTAGATAACTGAATGTGGCTCACAATTACAATTAATTTTAGAAAAATTAATTGAAAAAACATTAAAAATAAACATAGTTCTAGCTGTAAGGAAAACATGTACAATATAGCTTAAATACAGTATAATTGAATATATTATTTCATATGCTCTATACTTCATTTAATTTTCTCTGCATTACAGATAAGGACATATACTGGTTAAATGGCTTACACCCAAAATCGTAGAATGCATCTTAGATGATTGTTAAACCCTTGACTTCTACCACATCACCTTCATTTATATACAATGAACCACATCCTGACATATTTGAAATCTGAGTTAGACTCAGCTGGATGACAGTCACTTTATCTCTCCTTCTCTGGATTAACCTGTGAAAACCTTGTTCCTCAGATGGGTACAAGCACAGTAAACTATTAACCCCTTCACAATAAACTATTAAAAGGAGACTTATTTCCACCTAAGGATTTGCCAAAATAGGGATTTTCTAGAGAACACAAACACTGTGTATGAAAGCTCAGGTAACAGCAACAGAGCGATGAATGTTTGACCATTATGTTTAAGGGAATTCCTTGTAATAATAATAATTAAATAGCATTTATATTTGGCCCTGATCTCTGAGATGAGAACATAATTTTCTATTTGGGGTATTAAAACAAGTGATGAGAGGGGTTTTTGGGACTCAACACTTGCAGAAATATAGCAAATTTCTTGGAGTAGAGTGCTTTCATCTGATTTATTCACATAATTCATGCCTGCAGGCTCTAGACTTAAGACTAAAATTAAATATTTTTCTACGAGATTTAATATGAATCTTGCCATAGGACTTTAGGCTTAAAACAGAAGAACAAATTTCCCAAGGTGTTATAAAATGATTGGTCTACCAGCAATATTTGTCAAAGCCTCAAGCCAAAGGCCACCAGGAATGATATAGTTGATCAAAGTTTGGTTTATTTCCCCTGCAATGGAGAAGAATGCTCACGATGTGGAATTGCGGGATGTCTCAGTAAGAGGCTGTTCGAAAAGACTTACAATAGTATCAGGACTTATGTTAAATAATTTGGGGAAAGAAAGTAAGCATTTTCTCTGGATTGGATGTAGTCAGAAAACAGGGGCAATTCTAAATCTTAGGTATCTTAATTCTTATCTAGAAGACAGAAGGAACAAAGCAGGACGAAATCTATATTTGGTAAAGTGGCAACACAGCAGGACTGTGGGACATTTGGATTTGGTCATTTTTGTAATTTGGACAATATTTGTGTCTTTATCTGTATTTGGGTATGATTAAAGAATGGCTTGCTTTTGTCTTGATCCATCATAATCATAGTATGCCCTAATGTGATGTGAGTCTTCTGTTACATTGTTTATGCGTAACAGGAGAACATCTGCCTAGATTTGAATGCCAGTGAAACTCCACATTTCACTAAGGTATAACAGACAGTTCCAGGACAATTCTCATCTGTCACTGGCTGTTTCTTTTTTTATAGCTATGACAGATATGAATTCCTGTACAGTTAGTAGCAAATCCCTGTGAGCAAGTCCTTTAAAATATATCCTAAATCTGACCATTTTTCAAACCTCTAACTGTTACAACCCTCATCCAACATTATTAACTATCTGAATCTCTTGGGTTTCCCTGCCCCCTATTGTTTTGTTACCACTTAGCAGCTGGAGTGATCTCTTTCAACATAAATCAGATCATCTTTGCTCTTGTGCACCAACTGCAATGGATCCCCTCAGGCCACTAGCCAAAATCCTTACCAAGATCTCACTCTTGGCAATTTCCCATTTTTTACTGCTACACATGCCATCTTGTTTTGTTGTTGTTGTTTTGTACTTCCTGTATGTCCTACCAAGAATTCTTTTCTTCCAGGTCACCGCAAAGCTCAGCCCCATACCTCATGCAGGTTTCTGCTCAGATTATCACCTTCCTGGTGAAGGCTTCCTTAAACATTATTCTTTCTACCTCTTATTTCCCTAGTTTTTCATATTTCCTTTTTTTTTTTTCTTTTCCTTCTTTGTTGTATTTTTCACTATGGGATTTAAATTATTTACTTGGGTATCTGTTTATTTTCTGTCTCTTCTAAATTGCAAATTCCATGAGGCCTGGAGCTACAGTTATTTAGCCACAGCTGTATCCTCAGAACTTAGAACATTTTCTAGGACGTAGTAAAGACTTAATCATGAATAAAAAATCTATGTCCACAGTATGTGTTTAACCACTAGCCATATAAGGATCGGGTTAATTCTCTGATTAGGTGGTATTATTTGAACTATTTAAAGTAGCTGTTTCTGCAAGTTAAGATGGTTAAATACCGGCCATTTCATATCACAGAAATAGAATAAGAACTCCCCATAACTGTATATAAAGAGGAGTCAGCCCCACTCTGAAAAAGACCAACTCTAGCAACAAAATCTCTACCACATGATTGTTCCCCAGCTACGCCTTTATTCATTGTTTTCATTTAACATTTATTTAGAATTTACCATTTCGGCCCTTTGCAAGATACAGTAAATATAAAGGTGAGCAAGATAAAATTTTTCCTTCAAAGAACACACTGAGTG
Source organism: Rousettus aegyptiacus (assembly GCF_014176215.1). Classification (NCBI taxonomy): domain Eukaryota; kingdom Metazoa; phylum Chordata; class Mammalia; order Chiroptera; family Pteropodidae; genus Rousettus; species Rousettus aegyptiacus. The sequence goes on from NW_023416306.1 coordinate 53,621,094, forward strand.
AATGTAGATACAAAAGAGAACAGGGTGAAAATGCCCTCATGGAGTTACAGAAAGTATTTTATAGTTGTCCATGAAGACTATTTTGAATTCTTCCAGGATGTGAGATCTAATTTGAAGCTTTAGGAATTAGTAAGAGTTCACCAGAGAGACAGACACAGGATTGGAAAAAAGTCCATTCATGTGGAAGGACAAATCCTAGCTCTATGAGACAGCATATTTTGCTCGGGAAGTACAGCAATTTGCTGGATTGGAAAGACTAGAACACAGTCCCAAGGTCTACAGTGGAGAAATAGGCAAGACTTGGTGTATAATACAGGAATCCATCACAATGTCTGCTGGATTCTGAACCCTCCAAGTAGCAGAGCAGTGTTGGAGCTTTAGGAGTTTGGGTCTTCTGTGGTGAGTCATATGGCAGTTATACTAATGCGCTCATGTTGGACCCCTCATACTCACCCCTTTGATTTCACAACAGGGTTTGTAGTTTACAGTACAGCATATATAGTCATTAAAAATCTGCTGTTCTCTCTTTACAATCAATGTATTCATTATAAAACATTTAAATCTGAAGGTAAAAATATGCCAGTGGTGAAACATTACAGAGAATGGAAATAATCACTGGTAAAACATATATGAAAGAAGAACGGACAACTGATATTTGTTCGTTTGTTTGTTTGTTTTTTAGAATTTTTGGCCAAAAATACAGAGAGCAGAAGCTACGTGTATGCATATATTTCATATGATCTATCTCATAATGAGGTTAATAAATTAGGCCCATTTCCTCCAGGGTTCTGATTTGTATTCATTGCATTGGTTTCCCTTCAATTTCAAAGAAAATGAAAAAGGGAAAGAAAAGTGTATAAAGTCAGTTTTATACTTTCCTTTTATTTATTTCTGTGTTTTTAAGTGTTAGTGCAGGTCGAGATTGATAAAGAACACATAGTCAATACTGCTGCAATTCAGCAATCCTTCTTTATGTTTTATCTTACTAAAGAGTTAATGAACTGAGGATTTTCTAGAATTCTCCAGGATTAAAAATTTAAATTTAGGCAGATGTTAAACTGTACTAATTTAGATTTTTTTTTTTGTTATTTACATAGCCATTTTTTTCCTGATTAGTAGAATGTTTTCAAGTTCAATTTTTCATAGTTACAATTACAAAACTAGTAATAAAAAAAATGCAGATTTTTCATACACATTTGCTTTGGAAAGAGAGGTAAGCCTTGATAGTATTTGATATACCTGAAGGATGAATAAGCTGTTCTCATGGGTTTTATTGATTGAGTTACCAAGTATGCCCTATTTTATAAAATTATACGGAAAAGAAATTTTTTTGTGTGCCACATTTCCCAGTTAATGCACTCTACCACAGTTCCTTTTTTCAGTAATATTGGAATATTGGAATTTTTAATTTTTCTCTTCACTGTTTCCAGAGCATTCGTTATAAACAAATCTGATAATTCCTCTTGACATGTCCTTAAAATAGATGTTTACTTGTTAATTTGTCTTATGTGAGTAAAATTCTCTTTTCTTTGACCTACCTTTTTTTTTTTTTTTGCTTTATTGCTTTAATAATTGTTTTCAAGTACAGTTGACACTCAATATTGTATTAGTTTCAGGTGTACAGCATAGTGGTTGGACATTTACATAATTTGTGAAGTAATCACATCAATAAGTCTAGTACGCATATGACATCACATATGGTTATTACAATGTTACTGACTATATTCCCTGTGCTGTACTTTACATACCCATGACTGTCTTTATAACTGGGAATTTGTACATCTTAACCCTTTTCCCTTTTTCACCCAGGCCACCAACCCCCCTCCCACCTGACAACCATCAGTTTGTTCTCTATATTGGCACATTTATTTTATTTATTTTTCAGATTCCACATATAAGTAAAATCACATGCTATTTGTCTTTCTCTTTGGTTTATTCATTTAGCATAATACTCTTTAGGTCCACCAATGTTTTTACAAATGATAAGATTTCATTCTTTTTTAAAGCCAGATAATATTTCATTGTATATATCCACAACTTCTTTACCCAATTGTCTATTGATGGATACTTAGGTTGCCTCCATATCTTAGCTATTATAAATAATGCTACAATGAACATAGGGATGCATATATCTTTCAAATTAGTGCTTTGGATTTCTTCATATAAATACCCAGAAATGGGATTGATGGGTCATATGATAGTTTCATTTTACATTTTTTGAGGACCTTCTATAGTGTTTTCCACAGCAGCTGCACCAATTTGCAATCCTGCCAATAGTGCATGACAGTTCCCTTTGCTCCACATCCTCAACATTTGTTATTTTGATCTACATTCAACTGAAAATGTAAAGACTAGGTTTAGTTAATCAGTTATAATTTAAGGTTTCAATAACTTACTCAACCACCTACCCTAAAGAACTGAGCAACCAGTGAATAATTATTTTTTTAATTACTTAACAGTATATAAGGCTAAGATTATTACTTAATAACCATATGACCTTATCAAAGTCATCTAACACCTCTAAGCTTCACTTCCCTCATCAGTAAAACTAATTTTAACATGAATCAAATGAGACTGCATAAAACAGAATAAGTACCATTAACCATTATGACACCAATATATTTATAAAACCAGATAATACTTCCGATAGTTCTCTAAATGATTAGCACATACAACTTAATGGTGACAGTGCCATGTGATTAATAACCTCTACTAAAATAGCCTTTTTGTGATACCTAAGGTATAATTTTATTTACCTTTTAAAAATAAATATATAATTTGAAAAATAATTTAATAGATTTTATTGACTTTCTGATTAGCTAAATAGGATAAACTGTCAATATGACTTTTTAAAAATTAAATACTTGAGTAATGTAGAATATTTTAGTTATCAAGACGGTTATCCCAAACATATAATCCCTTCATGTTTCTGACAGAATGTAGTATTAACGAGCACAACTGTGCATTTACTGGCCCCACTTATATACCACCAATTGTACTGACCAGCTCTCAGTGACACTGGGTGTTGCAGTCTGCACTTTATCAATACATGTTCTCTTCTACTCCTTGATAAGTGCTGTGCAATGTCTGAGAACTGCTAACTTTGCATGCTTTCTAAAGGCTGTGTTCTTGGCCATTTATTTTTTTAAAAATACTATCATCACTTAAAAACAATTAATGAGTCACTTCTTCAGTAGAAGGCATTGTATCAGGTTTCAGGTGAAACAATAAAAAATATAATCTGATTATTTTCAAAGATATTAATGCTTTGAAAGGCAAATCTGTACACAACCGCTCGCTGATTGTTGCTCCTCCATCCCACATACTAAAGTCAGCCTCTCACAGCCAAATATCTGATAGTCATACACATGAGCCTACCCAAGAGAGCCTAATAAAGTCTCAACCCTAGGAATTATATTGGGCGTAGAGATCCTAGTTCTTTCTAGAATTGGTTAAAGTGAAACAATTGAAAGCGTAGATGAAAACAGCAAATAAAACATTGCAATGCCCAGGAGAAATCAATGAACTGGTAATGTATTGAGTAGCAAGACCTCAAAACACTGGTCCTAGAGAAGCAAAGGGAGAAGAAAATGAAGAAAAAAGGAGAGGGATAATTTCCCAGCTCTTCTAGATTCTTCTGATCTCTGGTTCCAATCCATCACAAGCCTGACAGCATACCTACTGCATTAAAAGCTTTCATGTTGGGATATTCTTCTCCCTTTTTACTCTGGGTAACTCAAGGTAGTTATTTTTACTTACAAACAATAGTTTCAATTAAAACAAATGTGATCTAATGAGAAAATAAGGAGTCACTAAACTTCACCCCAGATATAGCAATGTTAATTTCCATGAAATCTTATGATTACAGGTAAGGCAGAGGAATTAGCTCTGCTTTGAGAAAAGAGGATACTGGGGAAGGTTGAGGGAGCTGGCTAGGCAATAGACCATGTAATTCTTCAAGATATCTCATTCTACTAGAATCAAACTATTGAGGAATGTTGTATAACATGTTGGTTATTTAGGACCTAATTATCTAAATTGTTGATCATCCTTTCTTTTTGTCCCCTAGTCCTAGTTTCATGCCAATTCTTTCAAAATGAGCTTTAATCCTATTAATCCCTCTGCCAGATTCTTCGGAAAGAATTACAAAGACAATGAAATTAAAATCAATGTATATGGTTGTCACTTAGATACTTAGTAAAAGATTTGGTGGAAATAAGTGCAAAATGATGTCTTAATTAGATTTGAGAAATACCTGTGGATTTCATTTATGTCTGCTCAACCTGACTAATGGGGAAGTACACATAACAATTGTCTATAATGCAATACTGAGTAGAACTTGCTGATTTTCCCCAGGGACACTGTAACTGTTCATTACTTTACATTGCGTTATAAATTGGCCCAGTAGGGAGGCAGGCATAGATTGAAGGGAGCTGATAAGAAAATTACATAGCTAACACTGCAGGTACCTCCTCCATACTTGAGGCACTGGGATCAAGCTCTTAATACATACAGCCAAATAATCTTTCTAATAACTGCAGGTTACACACCTAGCATATACCTAGGGAAACTACAGGGAAGTATGGGGTAACTTTGTAAGTAGCTCAGAAACATATGCCATTTGCCCTAATACCAACATTGGTTAACTGTAGTCCAGAATACACCTCCTCCCTCACAGGGATAACAGCTTTCCATACAAGGCTAAAATGTCACACATTTATTATACCAGCCTAACAAGATGTAAATGTCCCAGTAAGTAACTAGTGCATAAAAGCTCTGAACTTGGCACCTAGTGTTATTATTGTTGTTTTTGCTGTTGTAGCCTATTCTATATAATTCTGACCTCAGTCCTTTTGTTATTGAAGAGGGAACAATAACAACAACAACAAAAACAATAGTGAATTAATCATAACTGGTACAGTTTTGAAACTATTTAAATATATTCATTAGCAGCAGGTAAAATTAAATATTCACTGAGCTAGAACAGATTTTGCATTGCTCTAACATTTCTTAAGTAAAAAATATATATATATTTCTGGTCTCCTTCTGCTTCCCTAGCAACATATATATTAATCAGGAAATACCTGTGCATATTACAGTTGCCCAAAATAAGTATTTGTTGGAGGTTCAAGAAAATGAGCATCTATTCAGCAAGCAGATTAAGAATTATAGTTTTCAACTTTTTCTCAGGTGCTGTTTTGAGGGAAACTGGGTCATTAGGTGAAGACAGAGGTTCCTAAAAACCATATTCCATGAGATGTTAGCTATAGCTTTCAGGAATGGCTTACAGAATTGTTCTTTGACTCCAGCTGGGAAAATTATAGTATAGTTAATTCGTAATTCTAGTTCTGTTCTGGTCAATTTTCTTCTTGTAGCCTAAGAACATCAAAAAGAATGGGCCCTAGGAATGACTTGTATTCTTTATTTCTTACATTTTAGATGCACCGGCCTAAGGACAAAACATGCCAGGGGTTGTAAAAAAATATATTGATTTGTGATAGCCTTTTTTTATCTCAGTTCATAGTAAAAGTTCTTTACCTAGCATAGCATTATTAACATAATTTACAGATAGGAATTTTTGGATTCACTGTCCTATTCTATCTCCTTTTGGAGAACACTGAATAGTCTATTCTAATGGTGTGATTAATGGTGGGAGCTCAGAGACATGCAAGGTCAGTTCAGCTTCTGAAAGGGCTGGAAACCACAGGCAGCCAATCGTATCTATGTGACCAGGTCCCAATGAAAACCCTGGACATCAAAGCTTGGGCGAGCTTCCCTGGTTGGCAATACTGTTACATGTCATTGCTGAGAGAAATTAGCACTGTCCACAACTCCACTGGGAGAAGACAATTGGCAGCTTAACACATGGGAATCCCATGGACTCTGCTCTTTTAGCTGTGATAAACTGTAACAATAAGCATAACAGCTTTCAATGAGTCTGATCAATCCTATGAATTATCTAGCATAAAGTTGGTCTGGGGGACCTCCAATCTTGTAGTTGATAACAGAAGTGAAGGTAGTCATTATAAACATCTACTATGTACCTGATATTGAAGCTGATATTATGGATATAAAGATGAAGGAAAAACATTTTTCTACATGATGATGCTCATAATCCAATGGAAAAGCCTACTTTCGACCAACTTCACAGTTGAATCAGAGAAATTAATTTGTATTAGTGATGATGATGTTGATGATGAAGGTAACAGCAACAGCAGCCACTAATGCATATTGTGTCTTTATTATGAAGACCTTGTCAAATAGCTATCACAACCATTCTATGAAGAAGATAGTATAAAATACTAATTTGAGAAAGATGAAAACTTAGGCATAGGGTCAGTATCTTTCTAAGTTCCCACTGCTAGGAAATAATGGAACTGGAACTTGGGCTGCCCAAGCCAAAAGTTCGGCTCTTACCCACAGTCTATATTATCTCACACATGAGAATCTCTGAACATTGTGTGGCACAAGAAGAGTGCTTAATAAATTCCACATTTCCCTTCTTCAGGGCTTCTCATAGAACATAATCTCTAGTGATGTTGTGAATGGTTGGCTCCTGAAGAGATGATGTTTTTATTTCAAATAAAGAATCACTGTAAAAAAAATGTGATATCAAATTGAATTTACCCATCAAGACCTGTATAAGAAACTGAAAGATTATGAAATTTGTAAATTAGAAAAGAACATGCAAACATGAGACAATTGAATAAGTGGATGGACTGTGGGAAAAGATTAGATCCATTTTGTCCATTTAAAAATTTCCACTATTAAACACTTTTATGTCAAATACTTTGAAAACTTATATGTTGTTATTCAGAGGAAACATAGTAATAATCTTAAGCAAAAATAAGACTTTAAAATTGAAGCATATTTTTTGTGTTTAAAAGAACCATAAACATTTTCAAAATTATCATTCAATGCAACAAACATTATTGAGTTACTATAGTGTCCTCAGGCAGTACTATAAACACTGAGGATGTAAAGGAAGAATTACATGAAAGTATCCTTAAGAGGACTCACAAAGGTATACATATTCTGGGGTAACAATATCTATTGACAATATAATTCATTAGGCAGTGATATACAGGGAATAATAAGATATTAACTGCCTGGGTGAGGATTTGGTTCAGGGAAGGGTTTAGAGATGAAGCAAAAACTGAACAAATTTTAAAGACTGATTAGGTCTTCATATTTAGACAGACAATATGTGGGAGTAAATTATTCCAGGCACTGAGAATGTAAGAAAAAGCATGTCATGTTCGAGGAACTGAAAATAGTTCAGTGTTTCTAGACTAAAACCTACTAATGATGGGAGAAGAGGGTGTGTTTGAGCCGAAGAATGCATAACTGAAGAAATAGGTCAGATTAAAACACTAAAGGTCTTGTGTGTAATTTTAAGAAGGTTAGATTTATTCTGTTGGCAATGGAAGCCCCTAAATCATTACAAGTAGGACAATGGCATCACACTTTTATTTTTAAAATATCATTCCTCTAAAAATTACATTTTAGAGGAAAAACTCAGTTATTTTCTAGTTTATAGAGCAGAACTCTGATATAACTGTCTGTTCACAGAAGCCAGAGGGAATGGATTCAATTTTTGTCTTCTCCTCTTTTGTACTAGCTATGTCCTGGGGCGGGTCAATTAAAGTCTCTGAGATTTTGTCATTTTATTTCTAAAAGGAGAATGAGAACAATTCTCCCTAAAAGACAATTGTAAGGATTCAGGGAGTTAACACATATTAAATACTTAGAGCAAAGAAAGTTTTTAATAAATGTTAATTTTTAATGTAGTTATTACTATATCATTTTCTCTATTCAATACTAAGGGTATTTTAAATTTTAAAAGAAACATAATTCTTCATTTAATTGACTATTTAATTAACTATTTTTATTTTTACTAATGTAAATCCTTGTTTTGGTAAAGGAGTAATAGGTAATCCAATGTTAACACTATATATACTGAAGTTACTTCAAAATGCATTTATGGGAGATCAAAATAAAAAATCTGTAAAAAATAGGCTTTTGATTTTGTATCACTCAAAGTGAAATAAGAGACATCAATGGAATAGCGATGAAAATTTAGCAAGTTTAAACAGATTAGTCAAAATCTCCTTGAACTAAAATTTCAATTAAATTTCTAAATCAAATTAATTTTAAACTTATGCTTATTAAAATAATTAAAAATTGCAAATCTATTTTTCCTAGTTCCTTTTTTGTTTTTATTAATATTATATATAAGAAATTTATATATTTTGTCCCTCATAAGCAATGATCTGGTAGCTTAATCAAGAGCTAAAAGTTTCTTCTATGATGAAACTTTTAGCTCTTGTAGTCTCATTCCTGTCTTCAGTTCCTATCTTAACTTCATGTACATACTTATGTATATCCAGTCTATTCACCACAGCTATAATTATCTCCCCCCAAGCCCATGAAAACAATTTCCAATTAGGTCGAGACCCAATAAAAACTTAATATTGTTCATTTTTTAGGCCTAGATATTTAACTTAGATATTAAATATAAAACACTCTACTTGGTATTTAAGATTAACCATCAGATCCCTTACTCTATATACTAATTTTCCTTCCCATAACGCTTACACGCCTGTCAACGTGCCTAATGTTTATTTTCTATCTCATTATCATGGTGTTGTATCCCTCCCTTGATGACTCTTATCATCAATACTTTTCGATTATCACATGCTTTGAAATCCAACTTCAGGTTTTCATATTTCAGGAAAGTTTAACTTTCTCCCTAAAAATGACCTTCATCTGTTCATAATTTATTAAATTTTATCTGAACCATTTTACTTTGCACTTGTATCTATGCTACTTTATTTTATTTAACATAGCAATATCATGTCTGGAAATAATAAATTTCTCAAGGACTGAGGCTAGGTTCTATTTTACCAGCAGTAATTTATCTGAGGTGATCCCTAAATGGGTAAATCTGTCAAGCAGACATTAATTGAAAAAAGAAATCTCTAGACAGATAGTCAAGGACATACATTCCCAATGGGGCCAGTACCATCCTCAAAGGGATTATATTGGTTCTTAGGCGAAACAAATCTTAGATATGAAAATGGTTGGTAACTACCCACAGAATCACATTGTAAAAACAGATATGTACTATATAACTGTGATATAATAGTATATCGGTGGTTTTTAAATTTCATGGGTATTGGGAGGATTAAGAAAAAAAATTCCTTTGATAGATAATAATGAAAAAAAATTAAGACACATAGGTCTTGGATAATTTATCATGTAGAATTTCTTCTTTTGTTTACTTACAAAAGGATGCTCAGAGTAATTTACCAAATACAATTTTCATGTGTCCTGAGTCAGTAAGGGCACATGGAATCATGCAACATTTGCCAATTTTCCTAGAGTCCTGAATTTGAATTAAGTTAACATTTTAATATATTTCTAAAGATAATATTTTCAAATTTATCTAGTTGCCTTAAATATAAAGTTAAAATTCAGAAATTGAGCATATTCTAGAGTTACAGCACTGGAATTAACTACACCATAAGAAATCTATCTCACGTGAGATATAAAAATATTTCTTAAATCTAAAGTCAGAGATATAAGATGGCTGAAGTTTGAAAGAAGGCAAAAACAAAGGAAAATGGGTATCAAGTTTAAAAGTATCTATGTCCTTATAGAGCACATCATTGGCTAGCCATTGTTTTGGAAAGCAATAAATCTTAAATATAACTTAAGTATCTTTGGGTTGGCTGAGAGACAAATGCAAACAATAAATAATTGTATGGGAATGCATAAAAATATCTTGAGGTTGAAAAACTGATGAAAATTATTTATATCTCTTACACTACTCCAAAGAATTTCCTGGGACTCTAAAGGGAATTATATCACAAACTCCAAGATATATTTTAAAGGGTAAATTTACTCTGTGATCACAACATAAACACATTTGGAGATGTTTAAATATCCACTGGGCATCAGATTAAAATTTTAAGATGAAAAAATAGCAGATCCATAAAGCAATGTAAAGTATTTCTCCAATAGCTGATTTTGGAAACGCACCTTGTGATAAAAGTCACACTAAAATTTCTTTTTATTAACTGCAGGGTACACGAACATAAAAGTTGTAAATAATGTTACCCCTTAATTTATATAGAGTAAAGCAATTAAATCAAATTAATGAAATACCATATTTGTTAGCTTAGATAAATCATTTCTTCCAACCACATTAAGTCTATCTCTGACAGTTTCCAATCTACCTTAAATTCATCTCATTTTATTGAAACTTAATTTTCTAAGATCTCCAGTGAACCAGTGTAAGGAGAATACTAAAGGCCTGTCTTTTCTTCGAAACTGCGAATGGCTTTATTGCTTTAGAGCCTGAGGAGTAGGCTTCTAGACATTTATAATGTCACTATGTAGACATTAGATCTATTTGAATTGGTGTGCTTCTTTGACTATATTAATGGCCCACTTTCTTAGTAGATCAATTATTTAATCCTTAGACACCACAGAGGAAAAACCAGTCTAAAACTAAAGTCTTAGGCTAAGTGGCCCACGTCAATCTAAAAACTTTTAATCCATCAGTACCAATATGTACAACTATACACATGAAGATAAATCTGTAATTTTTAATAACATAATAACAAAAGAAAAACACAAAAACAGTCAAGTTGTGTGCGTGTGTGTGTATCAGAAAAAAATTCCGAAAGACTGATTCGCTAAGGACAATCTTGATATTTTCAATAGCAAAACTGAAAGGAGTAAATGAAAAATTAAGCACACAAGAAATTATTAAATCATAATTTATTATAAATATTTAATATATATTTTAAATATATACTTTTTTATTTTTAAATTTTAAATAGTTTTAACAGGTAGAGCTGAGATTCTCAACCAAGGGCTGAGAGGGGAGGGTGGTAAGAGGCAATTTTTAGGTTCAAGGCACCAGCATATTCTTTGTGAAATTGTGTACTATATGTATAGGTGTATTTTTTAATGTTTTGAGAGAGAGTTCAAAATTTTGTGCTTTTGTCAAAACATTAAATAACCACTGGCGGAGAGTTAATCAAAAGTTATTGGCATGGATTCTTATGTAGATTATTTTTATTTTCAGTCGATATATATTTTTTCAAAAAGATATACTTATTATTTTATTACTTATGTTAATTCAACACCTGAGATTACTATAATGTTCAAAAGATATTTATTAGCATATGTGGCTTTACTTTAAATTCGAGAGGGTCTCTCCAATGTGTCAAAAATCAACCAATGAACATAAATGACAAATACTATTTTTGAGTATAAAATTCTACAAATTATTTTATGTTTTAGCTCCTCATTTGGAATATTAATTCATATTAAAGTAAAGAATAACTATTAAATATTAAATCTTAATAACATGATATTTTCATATCAGAAAATAAGAAAAGCTCCATAATTCCCAAGCCAATTTAACATACTTAGCCCTGATCAAATGAACATCTGCAAATCAGGTCTATGTGAAATCTAACCTGTGCTCTGACATAATGAGCTAGGATCTGACTTTCTTCCTTAGCTCTAAAGTACCTAGGAGAGTTGGCCGGCCTAAATGAGAGAACAGTAACTGTGAGATGACACTTCGATCTCATCTTCCACAACTATGTGGCAATGGCATGAGCCATTCCGGTACTAACCTAACTCCATGACCTCTCTTTACTTGGGGACAATCAGAAGAGAGATTGTATCATATGCTTAAATTAATCAATGATCAACTGACCCAGGGCATATGCCTGGCAGGCAAGTGTTGAGTAAACTAAAAAAACAACTTTCCAAAAATGAAATTGGGGTCAGTGCTAAGAGGCATCCATGTTAAGATATCAGATCACTATTTTTAATCTTGAGACCCCATAATACTTCTAAGGCCTTCAAAAACAATGATGCATCTTTTTTTGATGATTGCATTATAGCGAGTAACTTTTTATTTAAAAATAATCCTCTTGATTAAGTGACAGATATTAAGTGACTTGGAATTTTTACTTTTACTTTCTATATACCTATTAACAAGAAGAGCAAATATCTATGATCTGGATGAGGAAAAATAAACAGGTAATAATATTGCAACCAGAATAGCAGGGCACGAGATAGAGAAAATAACAGTTGTCATAGCACAAAATACAGTAATATAATTAATTAACTAAACAAGAAAATGAAATAAAAGCAATTGATATTAAAATTTTTCATCTTTTCTAATTGTCTAGTTCTGAATCTCCTTAATCACTTATAGTAAATTATGCAATCATATTTAAAGATTAAGAAAGTGTATAAAACAGAAATTTTATAAAGATCCAATAGCAGATGTGTATCTGAGAATAATTGCAATAAATAGAAGCTCAATAGTTTAATTTCACCTACTAGAATAACTTCAACTAGTAAATAAACTTAACAATAACATGGCTTGGTAAAACAATTATAGCAAATCAGAATTAAGTTGATTAGTAGTGAGATTTTATTCAAATTAATTTTAAAACAATTGCTTGAGGATAGGAACAGATAATGTAAAAAATGTAAGAGCATAAAATAAATAATTAAAGATTGCACTATCCTCAGCTGTTGTGTACCACAGCATATTAATGACATTAATCTGCATTAACTTATATTAATATGAGTATATTATAAGAATAAATCATAATTTTTGAAAGCTCTACCTTATATTAGCTGAGATCAATGTTTCTTGCTAATAGATGGCATATTCTAAAATAAATTCTTCAGGAATAACTTATGTTACTATTTCCCTTGATAAATCTCGAATAAAAGTGAAATAAGAATAGTTGGTACTTACAAATGGTAAAGAGTTACAATCTCAGCAGTTGTCATAACAATCTTATAAAATTAAATTTTATCACAGATTTTCTTGCTCTGATAAAGTGAGCCTTTAAGCTATGATATAATCCAATTTAATTATAAAATTAGATTTTACATATATATATAATATTATAGTAAAAGGAAAATTATAGAAATAGTAAACATATTTTTCTCATGTCTACATAGGTTTCTTAGTCTTCATTTGAGTAAATACAAAAAGGCTGTATTTGCCTTGTATGAAATCCTGACAATATTCTGATTTTGGAAGGTAGAAAAATCTACCTATATTCGATAAGGAAATTCCCTTTCCAATGTTACCTATTCTATTACAAGAGAAAAAAAAACAAAATGAAATATTGCAACTGATATGAAACACATTGCTGGTGTGTACAGGTCCGCACATACAGAGAAATTTCAGCTATAAATATCTATGATGGAAGAATTTTCACTCTTAGTGTGTGTTTCAATTTTCTCTAAGGTGATTTCAGTTTAATCAACACAAAATCAAAGATGAGAGCCAGCTTTCACACGTCAGCATGGGTGAGCAAAGAAAAGGAATGGTAGAAAGAGTTTGAAAATTATTAAAGTTGTTCATGAAGTCCATTCTGATCTCATGATCTTGCAGACTCCCCATGGTGAGTGGGAATGGCAAGAGATAGGTGCTGTCAACAGTTACTGATTTCCTAGAGAAATAATTAGTTATCTTCAGTGGCCTCGGCAGGTAAAATAAATGGACAATACCCAATTATCTGTTCACCACAATCAGCAGACCATAACCACGACTATCTATCAATATTTTTCTTCGTGTTTACTGACAATGCCCATCAAAACAAGTATTTCAACACCCAACTCCTCCTCATTTGATGAGAAAATGACTCTGTTAGATGGCAGACTTATCTAGATAAGGGAAAACTTCTTTATTGGAGGTAGTTTGGAATTCTAATTCATAACTGTAAATTTAAAATTAAAACATTGCTTTACATGATCATATTATTTTATCCAATAATGTTTTAGATTATAGATTTGAAATGCATATGGTATCATTGAATGAATGTTAATACATGTATGAGGAATGTCATTCACACACCCAGACCTAAGTAAATCTGTTAGAATATCTCCATTTTCTTCAGAATTCATATGCTCTTGAATTTCATTTTATTATAAATAAACTTTAATTTGTTCAAAACCTGAGAACAAAACAAAAAAAGAATTAAAACATATAGTCTATCTACTAAAATAGTTGACTGCTTTGTACCATTCCTAACAGATGGCAGCTGCAAACAGCTTTAATACTCTTTCAACTCACCAAAATGTTTTCTTTATGTAGAAAAATGTTCAGTTCTAAGTGCATAAGGTTTGTACCTTGTTAGAAAGTTGTCAGAAATGTCCAGGGATCTGGTCAACAGTAATCTACTTAGTGAACTTAGTCTATCGATGATGCAGTTTCTAAATCAGTATGTATAAATTTGTGGCCTATATATATACATGTATGTATATATGTGTGTGTGTGTGTGTGTGTGTGTGTATAAACTTTTCTTATAAAATGGTAATGATCTACTAGATAAAGGAGAAGAACAATATATTTTATGCTAGAAAGTTAGACCTTGTAAATGATTTATTTTGTAAGTGTTAGCGAAGTATAAATAGATATAACTGATCAACTCATGGTAATCCTTTTTGATGGAGAAATTAATGGAAGAAGTTGATTTCTCAAAAGATTGTTTTATTTAATGTGCTACATTACAGATATGTCGTTATGTGCATGCCCATATAAAACACACACACACACACACACACACACACACACATGCACATGCACACACACACATGGAAAGAAGAGTAAGAACATTACCATTTAGTCTACCAATGAACCTCAAATTAAGTGGAATTGTTTTTCTAAAATTATCTCTGGCTTTAGGAAGGATTTAATTAATGCATTCTCCTGCCCTGGTGACTTTGTTCTTTGTTCAGGTTTCTTCCCCTTCTCTTGTGATTCCCATTTCTCAGTGAACAAGTGACACCCAACCAAACGGGCTGTTTTGAGATTAATAAATAAATTTTAGGTAAAGATTTTTAGACCCACAAATGAAGTTTTCCCAAGCTATGCACTTTCTAGTCTCATTCTCATTCTATCCTCCCCTCTTCCCTCCCTTCCCCTCCCCTCCCCCCTCCCCTCCCCTCCCCTCCCCTCCCCCCCCTCCGCTCCCCTCCCCTCCCCTCCCCTCCCCTCCCCTCCCCTCCTCTCCCCTCCTCTCTCTCTCTCTCTCTCTCTCTCTCTCATCTCTCTCTCTCTCTCTCTCTCTCTCTCTCTCTCTCTCTCTCTCTCTTGTGCTTATGGCTAAAGTCTTCTAGTTTAAATCTTGCCATTTCCTTAGAAGAATGGTATGTGAACTTTGGAGCTAACCCACCAAGTAAGGCCATTATCTTTTATTATGTCCATAAAGAAGTAAAAAGCAAATGACTTGTAATAAAGAGTGTCTTAAAGAAGAGAGTGCTTATCAAAGATCATGTAACAGAATCTCAGCAAGTTTTGATGATTCCACAAGGTTATCCAGCTAGAATTGGGGCTAGGATGAGAAAGCAAGACAGTTAGACTGAGAGCGTTTTATCTTCCCCTCTTAATATAGTATAACTGCATTTCTAGACTATTGACTGATTAAACCAGTTCTGTTGATATTTGTTTCGTCTTACAGAGTATATAATAGGTCCCATAAAGACAAGTAGCTCATTTTACTCTTTGTAGGCTAGTGGTACAATATTTATTGCCTAAAGACCTGGGTTTAGTTCTTGGCACCCCAACTTGGCAAGTTACTTAATCTTTCCAAGACTCAGTTACCCCTCTGAGTAAATGATCCTACATTTTAGACCATTGTGAGAATTACAGAAATATTGTCAAATGCCCTGCAAGGTGATTGGTACATTTCAGTGTTCAATATATGTTAGATATCGTTATTATCATCATGCTCATGAGCAGTTAGAAGGTGCACAGACTGTAAGCCATTCGATAAATACATGCAGATTAATAATATGAAGCTAAATTCTATGTGAGACTATAGATGGAAGGATGGTAAACTACAGCCCATGGCTTAAATTTGTCCTGCTACCTGTTTTTGTACTACCAGCAAGCTAAGTGTAATTTTCACATTTTTAAGGGATTATTAAAAAACAAAAATAAAGAATACGGAGATTGAATATAGGCCACAATTGAGTATATTTTAAAGAGGCCTGCATAGAGAGAATCTGAGACTTGCCATACAGCCAACATCAGCGTAGCAATCAGGTGTGTAAGTAATCTTAGAAGTAGATTCTCTGGCCCTGCTGGAGCCTTCAGATGACTGCAATCTCAGCAACATCTTGACTGCAATCTTAGGAGAAACACTGAGCCCAAATTTGCCAGCCAAGCAGCTCCCAAGTTACTGACTCACTGAAACTCTGGAGTTTAAACTGTTGTAAACAATAAACAAGAAAATTTATGTCAAGCACTAGCACAGAGCCTGGCATAAGGTAAAAAAAAATTAAAAGTATTGCTTTTTACCTTATTTTTTTTAACTACTTACAATATTGTTTAGCATAAGATTCATAGTACACAGACATGACAAAGATAAATTAGATAATGCAGATTTTTAAGTGTACTTTTATGTACTCTGAAATGGGACATTTTTGTATTCTTAATAGATCTTCAAACCATCTAATGAAGAGTAATTGTATTATAGACCTATTCTGAAGGAACTTCCAAGTTGACCACCAAACTCTTCACTCCTTATATAATAAAGTAATTATAACTTGTATTTCACTTCTCAGTTAGGAACAGAATTGTCCAGTTTACCTCGGAAAGCTGCAAATACATGTATAAGCTCTTGTCAATGAAATGTGACTTATATAATATCTATCTCAGTTACTTGAGAGGAAATCTTTGACTCTGAACTTCTGCTCTTTGATTTCCAGAATGGTGCTATTCAATTTGGCTGAGCTGCCCTCATGCTAAAGTCCTATATTACCCCTTGGATTATAGTTGTTTGCAAATTTGCTATATCGTACCTGACTTTTTAAACAGATAAGAAATAAACTGTATCTTGCTCGAGCAATTGTATTTTTGGTTTTCTTTGTTACGGCTATTAATGACACCTTAATACCCTCTATATTGATTCAATAAGACCTTATATAAGAGTTAGGACTTCCAGTGGCTCTTAATGACAAAGCTCGGAGTTATTAGATATTTTATAAAGATAATTAGAGAAAAGTATTGAAATTAACTTTTAAATATTATACATTGTCACATATTTATCAATAAACTTGATAAAATAATTTCAAATGTTCAAGATGTTAGTCAATAATATATATGAATTAAAAGTGCTTAAATTTTTCTCAATTAAAAATATGCTGTGTATCAAGATTATCATGTGTTTAGGTATGTATTATAAAAATTAAGTTTATAATTTTTGAGGTGATTAATGACAAGTGTCCATTCTCTAATAAATCCTACTCATGTAAAACTGTACAGTGTATATCAGAAAATGCTCAAATAAAGAATTGAAGCCAAATAAGAAGAATCTGAAAACTAATTCCTGAACTTAATATACGGCCTGGACAAATCAAATAACTTTTCTATAACTTAGCTACATCTTTTATAAACTAGTAGTTAAAAATAAGTACCCTTCAGTGTTGTCACAAGGACTGAATGGGATAACATATACGTGAACTTTTACTCTAACATATTATGAGTATGCATAGTGTTCCTAAGGAAACAGAAGATCTCATACACACGCATATACACATATAATCTTCTTTATTGCTAACATTTTTAGAAATGTTCTATTTTATGTGCCCAGGAAAAGTAGGTTATTTAGTCAACATATCTTACCGATTTTATATTTGCATTGGAATGGTCATCATTATAATGTTTCCAAAATTAAATCAGTATTAAGAAAGGCATCTAAGGGGGAAATTCATTAAGGGAATGCTGAACAAGATTTTTTTTTGTCTGTTTACTTGTTGCTGTTCTTAAAATTAAAAAAAAAATATTGTGGAAACACTACTAGATTTTGGAAATTAGAAAGCTCCCAATTACCTTTGAAAGTGATTTTGGTACAGTGGCATGGTTTAAAACCAGATTGCAAAGTATTAAATAGTTAATCATTCATTAAGACATGGAAGCAAAATATGTAGATCTTGTTCCCCCCAATTATTTGCTATGTGATAAAAACTGAGTGAGCAATATTAATTAAACTAGAAAAAGGATCTGGAAAAGTGGAAGATTCAGAGAGGAGAAAAATGGTTATTTGTTCAAAAAAAAAAGAGGATGTTATCAAGGACGTTCTGAAAATGTAGAGTGGCAGAGATAATGCACAGAGAGATGAAAGAACTGAGGGAGCGAAAGGAAGAAAGAGAAAACTTTTACAGGAGAATATGGTAGCACAAGTCCAAGATTAATTTTTTAATAGCTTTACTGAGGTGCATTTCCAAGATTAATCTTGAAAGATAATAAAGTTCTTTTTTTTTTTTCCTAAAGGACAGAAAAAAGAATATATTTCAAAATATATAACATTTTGAAGATAGAAATGTTAAAGATAAGCAATATTAAGATTTTGACAAATTTGAAAGAAGTTGAAAAAAATTGAGTGTTGAAGAAATTTTCAGACAATGTAAACACATCACCTTCTTGGGGAAATTAAAACATATGCCCTGTTACCAGAAGGAAAATAATAATAATAATAAAGCAATGAGGCTCAAAGAGTAGATCTTAGAAGTTCTCATCACAGGAAAAAGAAAAATTGTACCTATGTGAGGTGATTGATATTAAGTAAACTCACTGTGGTAATCATTTCACAGTATATACAAATATCAAACATTTTGCTGTACACTTTAACCTTATATAATGTTATATGTCAATTATATTTCAATAAAACTGGAGAAAAAAGAAAGTGATAAGAAAAAGAACTGCTTAAGTTAAAGCAAGGTACTAATGGACAATATGATTCAAACTAATCCCTGTCAATTATAAGCTCCCAGAAAATATTACAAAACTGTGAATAGGGCAAAAGCGAGTTTTTTCACCTCCTTGACAGAGACTTAGGAATGTGCAACCATGCAAATTTTCACTTCTTTAAAAAGACTTTTTCTCTTCTCTTTCACCCTGGTCTTGGGCTCACTAGCTTGTTTTCTATCCTTATCCTTCTGCATAGTGTATATCACTCCCTTAATCATTCAACTCTTAGGGCAGCATCAAACAAAGCCTCATATCTGTTGACCACAGAAACCAGACAGAACTATGCCATGACTGAAATCAAGAACCGATTCAATGATCAACTGTCTCCTATTCTAATCCCGACCAATCAGTAGCCCAGGACTTCAACTCCCTTAGCTACCATGACTAATGAGTTTTCCCCTGTGTAATCTATCCCCTTCCCTAGAGGCCATTAGAGATCCAGATCTTCAAGCACTAGCTCTCCTGCGTCTCTAGGCTTGGCACCATTTTTTAAATAAACCTCTATTTTATTTATTTATTTATTTATTTATTTATTTTTGCTGCAATCTCTTGTCTTTGTTTTTTGACTTTGACACATACAAGCAAAACAAATTCCTGAGTTCAGAAATAAATGCCTCAGTAGGAAGGCCAAGGTCAGGATATTTATGAGGTTTGGGCATTTGGCTTACAGTGGGTTCTTCTGTGAAGTAATTAAATTAATAAGGCAATGATTTAGCTATAATAGTTTAGGACTGATGGAAGAATTGAAATGAGGTTTTTAATGTGAAGGTTCAATGAGTCTTCAAAAATAAACAATTGTTTGATACCATTGATAAGTTGTTCAGCCTGATGTTCATTTAAACAAATTTTGAAAGAAAACTCTGAAACAAGTAAGTTTTCCACAACTTTTAAGTTCCAGGGCAAAAGTTTCCTTAAGTAGTTAAGTTGTTGATAAGGACAATAGAATTATAAATTTATGTTAGTGAAGACAGTGAAAACTGTGTGGGTGTAGATGTTTCTGTGCTCCATTTACTTTTTATTTATTTATTTTTTTAATGCAAAGCTAGAAATATTTCACATATACAGCATGAATTCCTTTCCTAGGCATGGATGATGTTGCTGTAATACAGATAGTTCAGCCCTAATCAATCAAGTGCTAGTAAGAAAAATATTAGAAACCTTTAAAATACATTGTATTCTAAGAATCCATCCATGTGGCCACCTTCTTATACAAATTAGAAATATTTTTTAATGATTTTAAGAGTTCCTTATTATTTTACTTGAATTTTGATATTTTTCTCATCCTCGGGATCTCAAAGTGACCCCAGAGGGATCTCTTGCCTTGGCTAGACACCCCTGTGCTCTTCCTTTACAACTTTAATACACTCAGAATGTGGGTGTAACTAATAAGCAGGGTAAGTATAATATGCTGTTATTATGATTTCAACAATTGACTGAAAAGTAAGTATTATAGTTAACAACAAACGTGACAATTTTTATGTGCCTTATAATACACCGATAATAACACATGAAAGACCGAGTTTAGATTCTGAAGCATTTGGTAATACACGCCATTAGTTAATATTTTTTTTAAAAAAAGAAAGAGAATTCAAGTTAAAATTGGTGACAGTGTCAAGGAAGACCCTTCCTTATAAAGAAACACGGGAATACTAGGACCTGAGACCAGCTACTCTGAGACAGCCAACATGAACTGAATTCCAATTAGAGAAGCATTCTAATCTTCACTGTTTGAATATTCAAGTATTCCATTAGTTTGCTAGCAGCACTTTAGATTTATCATATCTTCAGGACTTCATTAAATGACTCTAAATGTTTTTTTTTTTAAGTTCTAAAACATTTACACTGTGACTATATCATTTTACTTATTTATGGAGTTAAAGAGATTAGTTAATGACGTCTCTTAAAGCAGAGAAATGGAAAAAATGGGAAAGAAACCATGAAAGACAAATGATTAAGTAATGTAGATTGTTTTCTATTAAAACTATAAAGCAGGATAAAATATATGGTGCTTTCTATTGTTTTAAAAGGCAGTGGAAATAGAGAGGCATAATAATGGTATAATTATAAATCTTTGAAGTTCTTCAGTGTCTAAAAGCATTAAATCTATTAATGCAGCATGATTATGCTCATATCTAGCTCAAGACAAATATATTAACATTATATGTTTCACAATGGTATAATTTAAAACACTGTCTATAAATGAAAAATGTATGCTTTGCCCTTGGTTAATGTTTTGTGTCCCTTCGCCCATGGTTAATTAAATAAAAAGTAGGATTCATTTGTGAGGACTCTACCTGACCATTCATAGTGGGGCCTTTCCTGACCACATTGTTTAAAATTCTATGTATGTGCGCGCGTGCATGCACACACACACACTTTGTATTCCCTTTTCCTGCTTTTTTTCTACAGTATTCATCACCATCTGGCATACCTGTTAATTTTAAATAATAATTATTTATTTGGTTAATGTTTGTTCTCTCCAACTGCCACCACAGAATGGTCAGCTCCATAATCACAGGAATATTGTTTTGTTCCTGCTTTATTCCCAGGGCCCAGGAGAATGCCTACCACATAGTAGGTAACCATTAATGTGAGTTGTAGGAAAGGAGGGAAAAGGAAGAACAGCTGTAATAAAAAAGGAAGGAAATTACTTTAAAGGATGAGTCATTAACTGGACATCAGAACTACATGGCAGATGGACATTGTTAGATTTCTAAGCTTTCCTAGAAGTGACTTCCTATTTCACTTTTGTCCCACCATGCTGACCAGGAAAGAGGGCTGGCTTCCTTCTGGAAGTTGACTTTACTCTCACTTGTTTTTCTTGCCATGCTTTTCCCTACACTCTCATTACATTAGAATGATTTATATGAGGACTGTAATGGTTAGTTTCATCAGCTTGACTGAGCCAAGAGCATCAAGATATTTAGTTTAACATTAGTGCTTCTATTTCTCTGGATAACCTAGACTAATATAGTCTTAGAAGGCAAGTGGTCAGGAACACCATTAAGTCTTGCTTTAATGCTGAAGTTTTCTTTTCTTAGCTTGCCTACACAAAAGATGGCCCAATGTGGGGGGTCTCTCTTGGTCTACAGACAAAACCTCATAGCAATATAGAAATTACATGTGTGAAAATCACCAATGACTTACGTAATGCAAAATCCATCAGACAATGTTCATGCCTTAAATTATGTGATATTTCATCAGTACCCAACAAAGACGATTTTGCTTCCTTTTAAGCCCTCTGGTATTTTGTCTTCTCTGACACCGATACTCTGGTGTTTTGTTCCTAGTCCTCTGGCCTCTCTTTTTCTCTGAACTTTCCTGATGTTATCTACTCTACCATGGCTATAAATTTGTGGAAGATACACTTTATATATATATAAAATAGAGCAAACTTCCATGGTGATTCTAAAACAAATAATGGACATTATAAACACTATACAAAAATAAAATTAAAATGATTGAGATAAAAATAAAATGGCGATATTTAATCAAAACATACATTTTGGGAAAGATATTATTAACGATAGTGAAAAAAAACTTTAGACTGATTTCTTGATCATCTTTTATGAATTGTCAACAAAGAGGACCCATTAGAATTAAAAATAAAATCTACTATGCCATATTCTTGTTAGTTCTTATGCATGCATTCTCATTATATACAACCTGAAATTTCTAATAATTACTTTTATAATTTTATTAAATTTATTATAGTGACACTAGTTAATAAAATTACATAGGTTTCAAGTATATAATTCTATAATACATCATCTGTATATTACATCATGCATTCACCATTTAAAGTCAAATCTCCTTCTAATGCCATATATTTGACTCCTTTTACTTGTTTCTGTCTTTCCATAACACCGCTTTCCCTCTAGTAACACAATACTGTTGTCTATGTCTATGAGTTTTTGTTTGTTTGTTTGTCTTGTTTTTAGTTTTATATCCCACTTGTAAGTGAAATCATATGGTTCTTAACTTTTTCTATCTGACTTATTTTACATAGCATGATATTCTTAAAATGCATCCATGTCACAAATTACTTATTAACATAATGTGAATAATTAACCAAATAGTTTTACTCTAACCAAAATAGTATAGATTCATGTATTAGAGTACTTTAGTCTTAAATTCCAAGTTAAAATGCAAAGCAAAGTGATTTTTTTTCACTCTTTAGCGTAATAAAAATGAACATAGAGCACCTATATTTAGGTTCATATTTTAACATGTTGTAAATAATCAGCTCTAGAGACCAACAATAATTTTCTAGTAAATATAAAATGACTGCTGAGCTTGCTGACAGCTTATAGTTAGCTCATCAGTTATCTAAATGTTTGCCTTATGAAGAAATTACTGAAATATTAAAGTGTTAAATAAAGAACAATCTAACCTTATCTTATCCCCAGTCTTATTTGTGCTTCATAACACATTAAGATTAATATTTTCCTCTTGTATTACCTATCAAAATCACCAGAATATTCTCTTTGTTCACCTATATAACATTATTTATGTAAATATACAGCAAAACAATTATTCTCTGAACAATGAGATATCTCTCTATAGAGTATAATCCCTTATTGAGGTTTTCACTCAATTTAGGGCTAATTACATCATGCTCATACTAAACTTGTTTCAAGCAAAATGCTTATCATCTCTGAATTCTGTTGTTTTTCCACAAGTGAAAACTCAAGTTTCTTTTATACTGTTGAGATGTTCATCAGATTTACATTTTCCTTCTCATTACGGAACTTTAAAATGAGCCACACTTCACAGCTCAAAGTGTTGAAGATGTCATTAAACTAGCTGTCTAATCAAGAAGGTGTAAAAAATTTAATTAAACTAATAGCAGGCTGACTCAATTATTCTAAAATATATTAAAGCACATGCTGTACATGTGATTACAATCATAATTCATATAGAATTTTTATTTACTGTTTTGCTAATCTTAGTTGTGCTATTTCCTTGCAGACATTTATTATATGTATACTGAACAATATATATTTACATATATACATATGCACATATAAATGCATGTATACATATATACATGGAATTATAAATATGGCTATATACAAAATATAAATATTTTAGATATGAATCATTCCATGGTTTGCATTTTTTGTAATCTCCAAAGTTTTGTTTAATATATATTTTTTTAATTTTTAAATTACATTTAATATACAATATTATATTCATTTCAGGTATACAACATAGCGAGTAGACATTATATAACTTACAAAGTGATCACTTTGATAAATCTAGGACCCTCTGACACCACACATAGTTATTACAATATCATTGACTATATTCCTTATGATATACTTTTCAGCCTCATAACTATTTTGTAACTACCAATTGTATGTCTTAATCCCTTGTTTTCTACCCGACCCCAAATGCCTCCCATCTGCAACCATCAAAATGTTTTCTATATCTGAGTTTGTTTCTGTTGTGTTTGTTTTGTTCTTTAGATTCTATGACTGAAATCACATGGCATTTGTCTTTCCCTGTCTGACTAACTCTACTCAGCACAATATCCTCTGGGTCCATTCATGTTGTAACAGATGGCAAGATTTAAATTACTTTTTATGGCTGAGTAATATTCCAGTGTATTCCAGTGTATCTTTTTTATCCATTAATCCACCCAGGCAACCTCTATATCTTGACTATTGTAAATAATACTTCAATGAACATATGGATTTATATGTCCCTTCAAAGTAGTGTTTTGGATTTCTTTGGATAAATGCCCCCAATTGGGATAACTGAGTCCTTCTTTGTTTCTTGTTATAGCCTCTGTTCACTGTTTGCATTTTTATAATAGAAAATAAAAACACTAAAGCCATTATTCAAGAGATCACTGCATATACCTCACCTTCATATAGATATGGCTTTCCATATTTTAGCTTAGCATTACTGCTAAAATCATCTACTTTTTTTTATAATAAAATTCATCTTTACTAGAGCATTGAATAAAACCACAATTTTAAGGAGTTTTATCATTTTTTATTCTTAAATTCAATTCTCATTTCATGAGCAACCTCATTCCTCAGAGAGATTATGATTTTTCTTTATGAAATCCTTACTCTTGCTTTCTCTATTAGTTGCCTAATTGCACTTATTTTCTTCAATAGCCTAAGAGTCTTTGAAAGATTTGTGTGTATAATTCTGTGCAATTTTTCTTAGAAAACTCTGTGGTTTCACCAACAGCAGAAATATTATAAATTTTCCTATTAAACTGGTCAGGATTGCTTTGTTTTAAAGCCATCAGTTTATATCAACCTCTTTTTCAGAAGTCTTAAAGAAGTCCATTCTTAGTTAAGAAGAAGGCTGATGAGTTAGCAGTGGAGCTTGATACTGACAAAGGGTATGTTTCCACTGATGCAGAAACAACTGGAAATGTGCATCAATCAAAATAAGAGCCAGCTTTTCATATGCTAACTATGCTATCTTTGCATCTACCCAGGTAGGTTTAATCTTCTCAGAAGCAGAGAAAAAAAATTAAAATAGCTTTTCATTTTGAGATATCAGCTTGAACAGTACTATGGCCATAAGCATTCCCACACTTCTATTCTGCTTATATGTCCATAAGATGCACATTGACAAAGGCAGACTGTCAGTGTTCCCAACAATTTTGAGCGTCATAAATTTCAAAGCTAAGTATATTTCTCATTTTTTTAGAAAACAAAGATCTCAAAGACACCACAGTGTATCAAAACTAAGAAAACTGAATCATTTTACAAGAGAAGGCTACACAAAGGCTCTGTATTATTGCTGAAAAGAGGCATTTCTGTGTCTTGTTTTTCCTCTAATTTATTAATTACATTGTTACTTGCTTGTGAAGTATTTAAAAAACAGAATCAGTAAGTACATGATTTAAACAACAGCCTCTCTGACAGAAGCAATAGTATATAAAAAAACTAATGACCGTACCTTTGGCTAGCATTCATACTATCATTCTAGCTATGAACATCTTCCCAGTAAGATATCTAGATTTCTTCCAAATGAATAGAATGTAGAACTTCACAACACCATAAAATCTATGACTTGCTAAATATGATTGCAATGTGTATTACTAAGAAAAATAACCCTTTATTACCTCTAAGAGAGTTAATTGCTAAGGTCACACACAGGTCTTGATGTAAAGAGATTAAGACCTGGTTCGGTGGTTGCTGGCTCTCACTTGTAATTCTGAGCAATCTTTACTCTATTTAGTAAGCATTTTTCCAGATGGCCGATTGGCAACTGATAGCAATCCTACTCATCACAGCATATGATTCACTGATGGTTGATGACTGTCATTCAGGCAAAATTCACTAGAGCTACATGCCAATCATAAAACACTCACTTTCAAACAGGGATCAAAGCCTGAGCTGACATGTATAGCCTGTCCTGATTAAATACTAAATAATTAGTCACTGTCACTGGAAAGCTCCCCTTGTGTATAGCAGAACAAAACTGCACTGAAGTGGAAAAAGTTTGTTAAAATATTTTAAGGAGAGTGATTGACCATTAAAAATACCACTAACTTCCAAATGCATTATTCTATTCCTTCTGAAAATTTTACTGGCCTAATTTTTAAAGACAAAATGGAGTACAGGAGCATATGTTAATTTAGGTGTGTTCTTTCAATACCCTTATATCAGTTTTCCATCAGTTCATAATAAATTTATTTTTAATACATTGATTAATTTTTCCTCAAAACCCTAGGAAGTAAGTAGGGCATTGTTCTCATTTCTTATATTAGGAAATTCAGGCTCAGAATGGTGAAAGAATTTGCCTAAATTAACAAAGCTTTTTATTGTCAAAGGTACAATTAAAATCAAGTTTATTCTATTCTCTATGCCATTCTTCTCATCAACTCTTTGTGCTGCCACTAATTAATATATTTGCTACTCTTTATGGACCTTTGATTGTATTACAGTTTAGTTTATGTCCTATAAGAGTGATGATCTATATAAATAACTTAACCTGAATTAATATATAAATTAACAATGTATCTCCTTCCATAAGGTATGTTAGATGGACAAACTATTTTAGGATTCAGATCAAGAAATTCAGAAAATTTTATAATTCTTATAAAATATTTTTATGACAATTTGCTATCTTTAACATCTCTCAGTGTAGACACGTATTATTCTTTTATTGCGAAATTATTATTTACTTTAATTGTAAAAATAAAAGAAATTAAAGCTCAGATTAATATAAATCTACAAGTAACTTTTTGCAACATTTATGGTTTAAATAATGGTTAAATAATTTTATATATGTGTGTGTATGCCTCTTTTCTCTCTGTCTCTCTGTCTCTGTCTCTCCCTCCCTCTCTCTCTATGTGTGTGTGTGTGTGTGTGTGTACACATGTACACATGTGGAATATATATACATATGTATATACATATATGTATATAATCTCTCTATATAAAAGTATATACATATATAAGTATATACAATATGACATAAAAACTATTCATTATATCAGAAAAATGTACAAATTTTATTTAAAATATAAGCCTATAATTCAAAAAGCATTTTTACTTTTTAGAAGATACACGTATTTATATTTAAGTTATTTAATAGAACATATTCAATTTAATCTTTAACATCTATAAAACTTTTCAGTGAAACAAAAATATAAAGAATGGTTACATCCATTGCAATCAGAATAATGCTAATTAAACCTGGCTACTATAAAAATAACTAATTGAAATATATTTATAGAGCTTTAGTATTAATAAATATTAGCATTAGTGAAAGGTCGATAAAAGTAAATTCATAAAACATTTTTCATATTTTAATTATTTTAATTAATTTATAATTATTAGTGTATGGTAGGAGGAAGGAGACTATGTTCAAGAAGCTGCCATATCCTCTCTTTATTTCTGATTATTAACTGGAATTTGAAAATATTTGATGAAGAAAAGTTGAAAAGTTTTGATTATGTGAGAATATTTTGTTTTTAAAAAATTAAGTATTCTCCAGTTATATAAATTTATATAAATTACAGAAATTTTGGTGTCTGAAACTATTTTAATTTTTAAAACCTTAAAATAGCTCAACATAATAAAACTTTTTCAACTTTTCAAATATTATATATATACATATATGTATATACGAAATTAACCTCTCAATGTCATCTAAGTGCTTATCACAGATTAAACTAACTATAAATATATACAAAACTATAAGTGAATAATATTTAAAATAATAGACAATGCAGAAATTTCTCAAAACCATCAATATAAGCCTTCCAAGAGACCTCTAAAAGCTTCCTTTTATTGTTCTTTATAAATAATATTTATTGTAAGTTCTCTTTTTCCCCTTTCCTTGGTATCCTAAATTTCATCAATTCACAATCACTGTTTGAAATTTATCCTAGTCTTCTTCCTTTTTCCAAAACACCCATCTTTACTGTGTGCTGTGATCGCTAGTTCCTTACATACCCATCATATTCATTTTCTCCTCTCTTTACTACTTCTTAGTTCAGAACTGGACTCATAAAACCATCACTGACCCCAGTCTTCCAATTCTCCAACTCATTCTCCATAATGTTACTCAAATGACTTCAAAGCTGATAATTTTATTATATTTATAAAACACAAGTGTCCCTCCCACCCATTGTTATCTAAAGATAGTAAAGATGGCATAGAAAGTAGACGCTATGCAAGCTTCCTCTCAATACCACCCCATAATTATAACACAACTATGGAATAACCATCACTTGGAGTCACCTGAGGTCTGGCTGAACAGAAGTCCTACAACTGGGGACATAGAGTAGAGGTCAACTCAAGACTGGAAGACGGGGTGGAAATGCAAAGCAGCCAGGTCCCACAACTGCGTGTGGCAGTCAAAAATTGGGAGGATCATTTTGGCTGCAAGACCCCTCCCCTGCTGGAAAAGTGAGGCATACAGGCCCCAGAATGGGCTCCCCAAGCTAAATTCCAGTGCCAGGAAGAGAAGTCCCCACAACCTCTAGCTGTGAAAAACCAGCAGAGTTTGTGGCTGGGTGAGACAGAAGGCTGTGAGAGTTGCAGGCATTCCTCTTAAAAGGCCTGTACTTGGATTAATTTACTGACGGATTCACTAGATCTGAGCTCCAGTTCTGGGGCAGCTACTTGGGGAGCACCAGAAACATATGGAGAGAAAAATAAGTGGTCAAATTTCAGGGCAAGGGCTGTAGGTGCAGCTTTCTTTTGGACAGAAGTGCTAGCAGAATCCATTGTTCCTATGTTAATCCCTCCCCACACACTCCCAGCATGCAGATGCAGCTGCCTCCATATCCAAATCTCCATCAATATGGACAACCTAGGTTGCTCCACTCAGGAAATTGCCTGAGACTCTGCCTCTTCCAACTTGCAGGCTGCCCAAGTGGTATCCAATGGTTTATTCCCCACAGATGGTCTGTCTTGGCTCTTTCTGCAGACTTTTCTAAACTCTCTCAAAATCTCAGAAAATCCAAAGGAAAAAAAATCTGGACTTGGCATGCCTTGTACTTCTTGCTGAGCAGCCCCAAGCTCCACACTAGCAGCGGCTGGCCTTAGTTCTGGGCTTGTCCTCTCAAGGCACCTATAAGCTCAGTACAGGAGGCAGCCATTGGAAGATAGCTTGGTGACTCTTAAAAGGTGGCCCCAAAAGTGTCCACGTTGTGGCTGAATTTAGCCTGCACCTAGACCTCTCCCAGGAGGCCCTAGAGCCAGCACACTCAGTATCCTGCTTCAACCAGCACTGGAGCCAAAACACCACCTGTGGGTGCTTCAGAGGAGGATACACCAAAAGGGCAGACTGGACAGGCATCAGAACCCTGCTAAAGTGAATCCTGCTACATAGGGTCAGCTCCTCACTAGCCAATCCTTGCAATCAATATGCCCAAGGGTCAATATCCCCCATTGACCTGCAAACAGTAACCAAGGTTCAACCATGACAGGAAGGCACACACAACCCAGACAAGGGACACACTTCAAGCATCCTGCTCAGGTAACCAGGAAAGAGTGGGTCACTGGGCCCCACAGGACACCTATGACATAAAGCCACTCTATTAAAACTGAGAGACACAACAGCCCTACCTAATAAATATAAACAGACACAAGGAGGCAGCCAAAATGAGGAAACAAAGAAACATGTCCTCAAGAAAGAACAGAATGAAGCTCCAGAAAAAGAACTCAATGAAACAGAGACAAGCAATCTACTAGATGCAGAGTTCAAAACACTGGTTATAAGGATGCATGATAAACTTAGGAGAAGAGTAGATGAATTCAATGAGAACTTCAAAAAAGAGATAGGAAACATAAAAAAATGGAGGTGGAGAACATAAAAGGGAAACAGTCAAAAATGAAATGAAGGTTACATTAGAGGAAATCAACAGAGTGGATGAAGTGGAGGATCAAGTCAGTGGTATAGAGAATGGGGTTGTGGAGGACACCCAATCAGAACAGCAACAAGAAAAAAAGAATCCAAAAAAATGAGGATAGTTTTAGGAGCCTCTAAGACATCAAGTATAACAACATTCACATCATAGGAGTGCCAGAAAGTGAAGAGGTTGAGCAAGGAATTGAAAATCTATTTTAAGAAATAATGACAGAAAACTTCCCTAACCTAAAAAAGGAAATAGACATACAACCACAGGACATGCTGAGAGTTCCAATCAAGATGAACACAAAGAGCCACACACATCATAATTAAAATGCCAAAAGTTAAATATGAAGAGAGAATCTTAAAAGCAGCAAGAGAAAAGCAATTAGTTACCTATAAGGAATTTCTCATAAGACTTTCAGCTGATTTCTCAACAGAAACTTTGCAGGCAAGAAGGTCTTGGCATAAAATATTCAAAGTGATGAAAACCCAGGACCTACAACCAAGATTACTCTACACAACAAAGCTATCATTTAGAATCGAAGGACAGATTAAGAGCTTCCTGTTAAAGAAAAAGCTAAAGGAGTTCATCGCCATCAATCCAGTATTACAAAAAATGTTGGAGGGACTTCTTTAAGAAGGAAAAAAAATATGTATCCAAATATGAATAAAGAATGACAATATCTACATATCTGTCGACAAGTACTTCAAATAAAAAAAAAAAAATAAGTGTTCCAATCAAAAGATAGGGTGGCTGAATGAATAAGAAATCAAGACCCTTACATAGGCTATCTACAAGAGACTTACTTCACACTGAAAGTAAATTAATGGAAAAAGATATTTCATGAACCTAGAGGATATTGTGCTGAGTGGAGTAAGTCAGACAGAGAAGGACAAATGCCACAGGATTTCATGTACATATAGAATCTAAAGAACAAATAAACAAACAAATAATTCATAGATACAGAAAACATTTCGAGGGTCACCTGATGGGAGGGACTGGATGAGGGTCAGTGAAAAAGGGGGAAGGGACTAAGAACTACAAATTGGTAGTTACAAAATAGTCAATAACATTGTAATAACTATGTATGGTGTCAGAGGGGTACTGGATTTATTGGGGTGATCACTTTGTGAATTATAGATGTCTGATTACTATGTTGTACATTTAAAACTAATTTAGCATTGTATGACAACTATAATTGAAAAACAAAAATGTTATTTAAAAAGATAATGCTGTTAAAATTTTTAATAATAGTATGAGGACCTTTTGATCTTTCATTTGCCTTCTATGCTGCAGTATTACCTTCTTAGACACTCCATCCACATGTCTCCTTTCTGTATGAATGCTGAAATTACTCATATTTCCTACTGAGATGCCAGGCTGAGTATAAATCTGTTTATATTTTCTCATGGTGCCTGAGAAAATACATTTGCTCACGCTTCTTCTTTATTGGGACTGACCCCTTCCCCTTTTCATTTGTCGTCAGATTAGGTTTCCCTTGAAAATACTTGTTTGTCTTCCTTGTCATGTCCTTGCATAAGTCCATCCTACTAATTCAGCTCCTCCTATTTTTATTTTCAATAATGACATTGCATTGAGTATTGTTATATTTTAAAGTGTGCTGACACAATTATGTCTGTTTTGTACTTTTCTTCAGGGAAGATGTTGCTTGCTCAAAAGCAGCCATCATTGCAATTCACTCATCTAAAAGCCTATATAGAAAAAGACACATGTATCTTTCTTCCTCCTTTACTTTTGCATACTTCTACACATATACATTTATGTATTCTGATGTCATTTTCTGTGTCTTCACTAGTATAAAAAATCTTTAAAAATATACGCTGACAGTTACCATGTACAAATGTTTTGGTGAATCTTGTTACAGATAGTTTCTGGTTCTGTTATCAAGGTTTATAAAACAAATACCTATTAGTCTATAGACACAGTTCAAGGGTATTATTCACTGTAAAGGTAGTTGTAACTTCATTCCTCAATTCCAGATAGGACTGTTCTTTGCATTTCAACTATGAAGATTACATTATTATTGCGATGTTTTAACCTTGGGAGAAATATGCTCTCATGTTGTCTCATATCACTTATCTGTGACATTACCTCATCAAAAAATGCTTGTCACCTAATTTCGAGGGTATGTTCATCAGATTTAAAATCCACATAGAGCATATGTCATTAATGAAGAAAGAGGAAGTTTTGAAAGGAAAGTATCTGAAAATGGAATCTGATTACTCGGCTATTTGGAAATAGATAAAAATAATGAGAGAGAAGCTAGCCCCTGGACTCTATGTTTAGGAGATGATAGATTATAATAATAATAACATTTATGTTAAACCAAGCTTTTGAAATAGATATTTAAAAACTTTTTCATTAATTTAAGAAAAACTACTGGTAAAATAAACTATGAGTTATTTTAAACTCACAATTGGTTAGAATGCTATATTTTAATCCATTACATATTTAGTTAACATGCCATTGGCAATTAAACACATGCAAAAAATTGTGTTCTTAATTACAAAGACAGCTGTGGTAGTTCAGAAAATGACAAACACAATTAATATGACACTTTTAATCTCAAGAATACATTTTAAATGTCAAGATAGAGAAGAGTCACATTAAATCCCTTAACTATAGCATCTAGCCCACAAAAATATGTTTGCAATGGTGTGAGACCACAATTACTTATTTCGAATTTAACTGAATTTCAAACTTTGTCTCTATTTAATTAAACATCTAATGCATGGTTGGGATGTAATATTAAGGAAAATGTTTCAAAATGTCATCAAATAGATGATTCTTTGCAAGTTTAATTCAAAATGTATAAATTTCATGGCTAAAAATCACCATCTATCCATCTATTGTGATTCTCTATTATGTTACACAGGACATTAATGACATTTTAGTATCTCTTAGTATCTAGTCTTCAGCATATCTAAAATATGTTTAAACAAACTCCTCACAAATCTCAATCTCCCATATAAAGGTAAAAAAACTTGCTTCATTTTTTTTAAATGTACCTCGAGGCACTCTTTAAACTAGAAAGCATGATGCATACTTATTAGATTATAGCATTTAGACAACAAGTCAGCACTGCTCTTCAATTAATAACCAAAATTAATAGTCGATTTTAAGATAATAAGTTGAATTATCTAAATTAGAAAATAATGATGATTTTCTTAACTATTTTATATACTAATTTATACTTATTAATAAGTATTCAAAATATTAAAGAATTTAAGAGGAAGGTATCATTCTTTCTTTTAAAAAAGGATGACTTTTTATTTGTACATGATGATTACCATTATCAATTATAACACATCCTCATTCACAGTAAATACTATCAGAATCATAACAAAGGCTACACTTAAAATGATTGTTTAAGCTTCAGGAAGAAAGTGTTATTTCACATAGAAACAATACTTTCCCTCATGCTTTTCATTGGTGAAGAAACTTTTTTTTCTCTGCAATTTATTTTGAAAGAATTTATTTTTTGTTCTTCATGAGACTGTCATCACATACTGTTGTAGTCTTTGTTTTTTGTTTTGTTTTGTTTTGTTTTCATGTTTGTGAATTTTGAAAATCTGGCTAGATTATGATTCCCAGTAAACATGGTGCCTGTCCTTGTACTACTTTAGTGCACCTTAATATTTGGACCCAATCTTTGAGTTTTTGAGTAATGACCAAACCTTATACTTCCTTCCAAGTGCTGGACAGGGAGTAAGAGTATGAGAAGGGAAAAAATCGGAGAGCAAATAAAAAGCTGGAAAGTGTCTATTATTCAATTTTATTAGAATCTATAATGAGGATATTTTTGAAAGATGGTTTTGCTCATTATTTCTTGAAGAAAAGGCTTTATTGCTTCAAGGATCCAAGGAAGCCAATGTAAGCTGGCAATATTTAAAGCTAAACTTCAAAAGTACAATCTGTGTAAACTAAACAAGAAGAATGACTGTTCTCTCAATTTTAGCCAATGCTAACAGTGCAAATGAACAGGATCCAGCAAAAATCCTGAATGTTCCATAAAGTGTGGTCTATATAACACCATAATAAAGTATCCTAATAGCACCTTTACACCATTTATACAGCATGCTAAGCTTCTCAAAGCACATTCACACTCATTTTAACAACTGTCTAGTGTCTTCAATTTTACAGAAAGAAACTGAAGGACAGAAAGGTGACATTACTTGCCCAAGGTCCTATGGCTAGTATTGGGCAGAGACAAATTTTCAGTCCAAATGCCTTACTCCTCCTACTTTGCTATTTTTGCTATATCAAGTTGCATCATTGCATTAGAACTCTATTATAAATCATTCCTTTAAATTATTTTTATTTATGCTCTACTTTTCTTATTCTAAAAAATATTTGAAGATGCTTAAATATATATAATACCATAGGAAAAAATGGATAACCGTATGGAAATAAATCAACTAATATTTATACATATGTTTATTATCTTGTATAATTATTTAATGACAGTTACACATGTTGGCTCACATGCATTTAATAGTCAAAACAAAAATAAAAAGATGAGCTGTAAAATTAATTATACAAAATAAACCAAGTGTTCAAAAATGATTTCGACTTTTTTTTTAGCTTAAGGCTCATATAGGTATAGTATGAGATGTTGGCTTTCCTTTCCATGTGCTCAAACGTTTAGAATTACATATATTTTGTGTCTAAAAATGTATGTACACACATATATTATACAATGAGAATTAACCATTTTTGTACTATCTACCTTCTAAGATAAACAAAGAGCTAGACACTTTCACTAACCTGTTCTTTCAGGACACTTCTGAAGGTGATAATACATCAAGAGAATGAATGTAATGTTTTTTCTTGAAAAGACAGGTCTCTAGTCAAGATGCAGAATGGATTCTTTATCTATTTATCATCTATCTATCTATCTATCTATCTATCTATCTATCTATCATCTATCTATCTTCTATCTGAACATGTATATATGTGTATACATACAAATAAAAATCACAATGCAAATTGTTTTCAGAATTCTTACTTTGTTAAAAATTAACAGAAAGGAAAGGGTGTTCTGCCCCCATCCTTCACAATCAAATATCCTTTCATTCAAATTTCATACCACATTTTGTGCCAAAATGTATAAGAATTAATGCATACTGTTTTGGAAACAGACTAAATCATTAGGAATTAGTATTTAAGAAAAATATTAAATTATTTAAGATTTTATTTCTCATCGCTATAGTTTCCTGTTTTATTTGGGTGAATCTCTGTCAAAAATACTGACACAGATGTTTTCTGTCCATGAGCTTGTCAAGCATTCAAGAATGCCATGTAGGAATGAAAACTATCACTGCCTGAAGCTTGGTTCAGGAGGACCTTGAAAATAAAGTTTAAGAGCCAATATACTCAGGAAACTAAACATGTACTAAATGTGGGTGCAAGATGTCCACTTATATGTGCCAACTTGTCAGTTAAGTTCTAATGTGTCGGCTGAGTTTAACTGGGTAGTCATTTTGGAAGCAGTTTCTTAACTGCTGAGATAAGTAGATGTGCAATAACCACTTCCTCAGCACAACATCATGACCTAATTTTACAAGCTCCTGTGTTTCCCTAAAGACTGATAAACTTCCAGGAACCGCCATCCCTATATAATTGCTTCCTTTCATCATCAGTGATTCTTATGGGACTGTGTGAAATTTGAAACACCTTTGAAATCCACATTTCAATCATAGGTAGCCAATTCTTTTTTAGAGAGAGCATTTTTAAAAGTTCATTTAAAAAAACAAGGTGAACTCAAATGATTTGAACAGTTATGTTTTTTAAAAAGCCTGCATTTAGATATTTACAGCAGTTTTATTCATAATTGCTAAAACTTGGAAGCAACCAAGATATTACTTCAATAGGTGAATGGATGAATTAACTGCGGTACATGCAAACAGTGGGATATTACTTAGATCTAAAAGGAAATAAACTGTCAAGCCATGAATGAACATTAAGGAAACTTAAACACATATTGCTAAGTGAGAGAAGCCAATCAGAGAAGACTATATAGTATATAAGTCCAACTCTATGACATTCCAGAAAAGGCAAAACATTGAAAACTGTAAAAATATCAGTGGTTGCCTGGGGTTAGGGAATAGAGTGAGATGAATAAGCAGAGCACAGAGGATTTTCAGAGCAGTGAAACTACACTGTATGATACTATAGTGATGGATACATAACATCATACACTTGCCCAAACCCAAAGAATGTGAAACTCCAAGAGTTAACCCTTAGGTGGACTCTATGTAATCATTATGTGTCAAGGTAGGTTTATCAACTGTAACATATACACCACTCTGGTGAGAGATATTGATAATGAGAGACACTTTGTATGTGTTGTGGCAGAGGGTATAGGGCAGTCTCTGTACCTTCCGTTCAATTTTGCTGTGACCCTAAAGCAACTCTAAAAAAGTAAAGCGTATTTTTAAAAAGAAACCAAGAAGAAGAAGAAGAAGAAGAAGAAGACGACAACGACGATGACGAAGAAGAGAAAATATCTGTCACTCTGAAAAAAAAATAAAAAAAATAAAAAACAAACATATAAAAAAAAAGCAGCATGAATCAAAAATTCAGTAATGTGTCAGATTTTAAAATTCCATAAAATTAGATTGAGTGAACAAATGTATTCAAAGTATTCCAAATTGATTTTCTTCTTCTGAAATTTCAGGTACTATTTAAGCTGTTGCTAATTAAATCTGATCAGCACTAATGTAGTATTTCCAGTCTTCTTTTCAGATCATGGAGTACAAAATCAGCATGGAAATTCTAATCCCAAAATTAACGCAGCTGGGTATTAGAAGTTACATCAAGAATACTAGATTATGTGTGACTAATTAATGTTTGGTTATCCTTCAGGGATTGAAAATTTCTTTTAAGGTTTGAGGGTTATTTTACTGAATGGTATAAATTTTTGCATGTGTGTGTTGAAATCAACTTCTCTCTACCTATTATCGAACACATCTACAATACAATACATTGTGCTTAGCAGTAGTTATATTTTTTAAAAAGTGTGCATGGTTTCTATCCTCAAAGATTGTACCATTAAATAGATTATTACATTTTCATTTTACCAAAAATATTTTATCTATTAAATACATTATTACATTTTCATTTCAAAATACCTATCATCCATTTATCTATCTATCATCTATCTAGTCTATATCATATGTATCTATGATGGTATTCCTATTTTATGAAAGAAAAAGCCAAGGTTCAAAAAAAGTGATTTATTAAAAGCATTATTGTTTTATTATTATTATTATTATTATTGTTGTTGTTGTTGTTGTTATTATTATTATTATTATTATTATTATTATTATAGTGCTGGGGCCAAGATTCAGCAAAGGTATTCCATTTTTTAAGAAATTCTTTTTCATTTTCTTTTATGCTTCATTTGTAATTCATTCAACAATT
The DNA here is from genome assembly GCF_014176215.1 of Rousettus aegyptiacus. Classification (NCBI taxonomy): domain Eukaryota; kingdom Metazoa; phylum Chordata; class Mammalia; order Chiroptera; family Pteropodidae; genus Rousettus; species Rousettus aegyptiacus. The sequence continues at coordinate 53,658,695 of NW_023416306.1, forward strand.
ATCGAGGGCTTGTTTTATGGCAGACACCACCCTAGACATTGAGAAAACTAAGAGGACTTAGAGTTGGACCCTAACCTCAATAAATTTATTAATGTTGGACCCCAAGTCAATGTTTTTCCAATTTTTCTGGTAACTAGTTAATTTCACATTCAATTAAGATGATGGCTCTTATTTGTTTTTCTTTATTTACCAGTTATTATATCTATTTACTTCAAGTTCCTATTTTAAAAATAGATGTGGATCTCTTTGAAGATCTCTATATTCGCAGCTTAGCACAGTAGTTGGCATATTGAAGAAGACAAAATAAATGTATTTGGAATCTTCTATTATAAAGCTCACTAACTCAGACTTTCCTTATAACAGAGGACATAGATTATCATCATGTACAGGCAAGGTTTGTCTGCCCTCTGAGTGATGGATAACTCTCACTACTTTATAGCCACAATTCCTCTGAGCTAGAAGAGATAGCAGAAGAGAGGCCATGAAAGAATGTGAGAATAATGGCCCAATGAGACCCATCTCTGTATCCAAGACTTTTGTAGTCCCTTCCATCAGAGACTTTGGGATTGACTACACAGACCAAATGACTTGGCTCCTAAATGGAACATTAATAAATGTAACAAGCACACATTTGAAAAAATACCTGCCCACTGGAGCTCACCCTCTCTTGCTGCTGGAGACTCCTCTGCCACCTAACTCAAACTCTCAACTCACAGTATGCTTTAAGCTATTTCATTTATCTCACAGCAATAGTCAACTAATACAGAGGCTTTGGTCCTGGTTTGGCATGTTTTGTGGCAGTAATATGTTGAGTGCTTACCCTGGAAGATTTTTCATGACCCAGCTAGGGAGAAACAGCATGGTCTAAGCACTGTCATTGCTTTCTAAGTCTAGAGAAACTGACATTTTGTTTATGGTTAGCTGTGAACAAATAAATACACAAACAAATAAACAACTACAACAACAAAAACCCTGCATCTAGATTACTTTTATTTTATTCAGAAAAAAGTACTAACATGAAAAAGACAAAAACATAGGATAGTTAACATTGAAGTCGCACTGAAATATTTCTTCAGAATTCAGTGGACTTAGATACATATTTAAGGATAAAAAATAGGATGAGAAACTCTCTGACCTCAATGTTTTGACTAAGTTAGACAGAAACTCATTATGACCAGGAGGAAAACCAAATGTGGAATATTTTTGTGCAAATGATACACTAAATTTTAAAAGTAAAATAAAATAAAATAAAAAGAACAAAACAAACAAACAAGAAAACAAGAAAGCCACAGACTCTGAGGTAAAATTTTTCCATAATTATGTTTTCTTCTCTCCTCAACCCTCCTATCTTTACCCTGCCTTTTATTTTCTCAGTGATGGTATGGGAGTGAAAAAGAGAGCAGATGAAGGGGGTGGAGGTGGTGGACATCAACTTTTTTTCTCACTAGTAATGTGTCTTATTTGATATATGTATTTACACTGTCTCGTTTATTGTTAATCTATCTTATTCTATAATTTGGGTTGAAAATTTCCAAGTACTGATCTATTAGTGTGTGTGTGTGTGTGTGTGTGTGTGTGTGTGTGTGTGTGTGTTTAAATAGCTTCAGGATAAAGTTATAAAGATAATGTAATAGTTTCAAATATAAATTTGGGGTCTACTAATATAAATATCCTAATCAGGCTTTTACACAAGAGGTGGAAAATAGACTATTATTATTAATAATATGATAATGATTATACTTTGATGACATAGAAATATTTTCTTTACTAGAATAACTAACACTGAGTATATCATAGAAAACTATAACAAAAATATTTTTGGTTTGTAGCATTAGGTGTTCCTTTAAATATATGTTAAGTCAAAACGATATTCCCAAGACTGCACAAGCTTTATTTTTGTTGTCATTTCCATTGAGCTTTAAAGTTATTACTATGAATTTTAAAAGAAAACTTTTTCAAAATATAATTTGTTATAAAATATTGATGTATAAATCACATCAGTACATATATGAAAACTCTATCTAGAGAAATATTTTAAGCAACAGTTGGAAACTTGCTGGTAATTCATCTGCAAAGAAAGAGTGGTCTGGAGAAATGAATGAAAATAAATGGATAAGAAAGAAAGAAAAAAATCAAAATGTGATACAAAGAAAAAGATAGAGCAAGATAGCAGTAGAGAGGCTAGTTAAAAGGGACTAAAATGCAAAGAGTAGCAAATTCATTAATCGTGGCTGTAGAATTTCCAAAGAAATAGGCAATAAGATCAAGGTCAGGTAGCCTTTTTCACCTCAACAGCCAATAATATGGGGGGAAAAAAAAGCCAATTTTAACAGATTATCATTCTGGGAAGGTGATAGTTTCTGAAATTAAAACAAATACTAAGATTACAGAGGAACAGAAAGTATGTCTAGATCCATTTACCTTAACCCCAATCTTCCATGCTGAGTTGTTCCGAGGGTACTGATTTAAAATTAGAAAGATCCTGAGAGAGGAATATAAACTCCTAGAGTTGAAACCACTGAGTCCTGAATCGTTATGTTCACACATTTAGTACTTGTATTTTAAGAAACATCATTTTAAAGCTTAACTTCAAAGAGCAAATACATTTTAAAGAATGAAAAATATGCCCATGCCAACTTTCTAAATCTATAATCTAGTTCATGTCTTCATCATTTGCAACTCAATTTTTTGCTTTCTTGCCATTTTCATTCCCTACTGCATAATTCTACCAGAGTGATGCATTTAAATGAAAGTCTTCTATATTGGTTGCTTTACATTTATCCCATTGTTTTCCACATATAAAAGTCCATATCTGAAACATAGGATGACAGGTCCTTCTTGATTTGATCTCCAATTACCTCTCTACAAGTACTATGAGACCAGCATAATCTCATTCTTTTCTCTCCAATGCATGACGTAGTTTAGACATCCTGAATATTTTTAATTTTTTAGGAATGCCAGGTTCTTTCAGGTTGCTTTACTTTTCATATATATATATATATATATATATATATATATATATATATATATATATATATTTCCTATTCGGTATGCTTTTCTTTTCTTTGACATCCAACAGATATTACATTTATAATTGAAACCCCTGTATAACTGTTATCATTTCTTGGGAAACTTTCCAATTGTTTCCACAGAAGTATTCCTTCATTTGTGTCCCCATCATACCTGGATGTACCCTTATTATCAGGCTTAGCCTTTGCTGTAATCATTTGTTTACACTTCCACTTAACCATCAATGAATGGCACTGACAATATTCTAAAAATCTTTGTAATACCAGTCAATATATTCCACATTCAACAAGAAGTTAACAAATCAGAATACCAATATATGAGTGATTTGAGTCCAATAAATACAAGGCAAATAAACACATTAGTAGCATTAGTATTTATTGTACCAAGAGGTGTTTTCTGTTTAATGTTTGTCTATGCAAATAAGTATAGTAGTAGCATAAGTATTATACAAAGACATAGTCTCTAGTTTATTTGTTTAATGTTTGCTTATCTATTAACCGATTATAATCATCGGCTACCAGTTGAAAAGACTAAATCTGTCTGTTGACATAAGACAAAATATATCTGATTACAGAGAAAATTACTGGAAGAAAAAAGTTGAAGAATTGAAAAATATCTCTTTTTTTTTTTAGTATAGGCTGAATATTTTTGAGGAACCAATGCAATCACCAACTATACGTGATTTTCTGACAGAATTCTAAAATATCCAGTTTTTGAGATTAGCTACATCTAGTTGATTTGAGTTCATGTCCTTAGCATACCTTGAATGCAGTGATTTATTGATCACTGAGTAAATGTAACTCAAAATGTTTCTTCAATCTACTTTTCTATCAAGATTTAATTGTCCTTTGGCAAAGTCACCATTATTTTACTATGAGATCAAACCTAAAATCCAGTAAAAAATGTATTAAACAGAGTGAAAGAAATTTGTCCTAGTTTTGCAGATTTGAGTAGTGCTTGCTATTTAATTTGATCAGTACTACAGGATTATATAAATCTAAAGGACAAGTAAATGCTATTAGTGGTTGGACTATAAGGATAAATTTGGTATTATCTTGGTTTTCAAGAAGGCATAGGGAAGGGGTAGCCCAATATATTCTGAAAATGATTCTGAAGACATTAGCAAGGGGTCTCAGATTTGCTCATGTCTCCCCTCCTCATGAATGTGTAAAACAGCATAGCACGGGTTAAGAGAGAAGAGAAGTTGGTAGCAAACAGAGAAATGGGATCAGTGGCACTTCAGGTTTATTGTAAAAAGTATAAATTTACTTTAAAATTTATAGATTAAAAGTAAATTTTAAAGAGAAAAGACAAGGTGACTATAAATAAGTCTTTGTTTCTGCCTGTAAGCAATTGTTAAATATTGTTTACAATGAGAAGCAGTTACAAAGAGATATATTAATTATTAGAATATAGTACATAATGACATCCAAATTATTTACTATATTTTTCTACAGCCAATAAATTAGCTTATCTTGATATGCGTTATGCAAATGTATGTGTTAGAAGTGAATATATACACACAGATCTCTTTTGATGTTCTTTTTCTAAAGTTAAAAATAAAAGAAAATGCTAACTATATTAGGTGATAAATAATTTTTTAAACTTTTAAAAATGAGGATAGTAATTATTCACCATAGGGTTATTTTGAGAATTAAATGATTTTATATAGATAAGGTGCTTAAAACAATATTTAACAATAGTATGTACTTAGTAATTTTGACTTCTTATTGTCAAAAATAATTGTCTCATCTGGAAGCAGGAAACTGGAACTTAAGACTTCAGGTCTGAAATTTCCACTATATAGATGTGTTTATGTTTGCCAAAGAGTGAAGCCAACATAAATATTCTATCTTTATGAGACGAAATTGTATCTTTGCTCTAATTAAATTGATCAGGATACAAATTAAAAAAAAAAAACTGTAAGGTAGAATTTCCTCCATTGGCACACAGTTCTACATTTTAAGATAACTAGGGAAATGGACAGAGAAATTGAAGTCTGCCTTCCAATGCAGTCAATTTAAGAAGGAGAAAAAACCTTCTACTGGTTAAAGTGTGTGTGTGTTTTTTATTAGAGATATAGTCCTGTATTATGTGGACTGATAGAAATAAAGTCAGTTTACAATAAAATGTTAATGTCGAGGGCATATATTCTTAGAATCCAGTCACATGTGCCAAAAAATTAATGAAACCTGCAGCAAATTTTTTCTATCTTGTGGAACTATCTGATAAAGTAATGTATGATGATAAATTGGGTTTCTGGTGAGATGTAAGATTCAATCTGTGGTAGTAAATCTTCTAAACTAATAACTTCACTTAGACTACAAGCCATATCCAATGCAGTGTTCACCAACTGTCCCTTGAATCAAACCCAGTTTGACATGCTAGTATCCCCTATAAATTTTTCTTATATGAGATCAGAAACATTTCACAATAATATTCAAGAAAGAAATGTTCTGAGTAAGGTAATTGAAATTCTCTTTTGAACACATCCCCTTACTTCAACATATATCCATTTACACCTTTAAGTTAATTACTTGATGCTCCATGTTTTTTTTTTTTCCTTTGCTTGAAATGCAGATAGATATTCCCAAATCGAATAAGATTTATTACTAACGAGCTTTTCAGTGAGGTGTATTTGCCTTTCCCTTAGGATTTTTCCTCAATATCAGTGTCCATTAGCTGCCAAATACAATGCTAGTTCATAAAGTGCCTGACTTCAGGTGTAAAAAAAAAAAAAAGGCTTAGAAGTTAGAACTATGTAAAACTATTTACCACAAACCCACATGAATAATATTTCCACAACTTCTTAAAAGAAATCCTAGAGTTTGTTTTTTCATTAATTCACTTGTTGGTATCTCCTATACATTGTTTTATATATCATTTATAATAACAGGCAACATTGCATCTGCCAAGTTCAGATTATAGGGTCAATAATTATCCATTCTCCATTTAATTCAACATGCTTAGATTTCTTTCTTAGCTGTCAGAATACTTAGAAACCAAATAAGAACCAATGAAAGTTAGTTTATGGAGGTACCTGGTATTACCTACTTTAAATCCTTTAACCACTTCTGTTCTGTTTTATTCTGAAATATGTTATTTTCTATGAGATTTAATTCATAGGAAATTTAGGTGTTTTCAAAATAGATAAGACATTAATTTAAATAATAAAATAAAGATATCTCACAAAGGGGACTATGGCCTATTTGAATAATACATAGGTCCATAATGGTAAGTAGATTAAAAAAACTTTATAGATATAAATATTAAAAATATATCATCAGAATTACTTAACTTTTCAAGATTATATTAACAGGTAATTGATTTTTGTTAATTTTCTTTATACCACGATTTTAGAACGCATGATATTATTGCAATCAAGGAAATATGGTAGCATCTATAAAATGAATACTCCACTAGAGACAAGATACAACTCAACTATGGCAATAGTACAAAATATACAGATTAATGCTAACATTTGTTTTAGAAGATAATAAAATAGTCTATGATTCCACGAATAACAACAACAAAAGATGAAACAAAAGAAAGACCTAAAAGAAACTTTCAATTCCAATACACTGAAATGAAATAAAATTGTCTTGTGATTTTGGAAGCAGTATGCTCAGATAATCTTTCTAAATAAAAGATTTTGTTTGTTTCAAATCAACCGATTTTTACTTAAACAAATATTTTCCATATGAAACATTAACAATGGGAAAGCAATTTCTCTCACAGAAATTTTAAGATAGTAGGAGAAATTGCACATGCATAATATTGCACCTCAATAATTTTATATAAATAAAATGGAAGCCAGAAAGTACAAATTTTCTTAAGAGGTTCAAACCAGCAGCCACTGGCCTGCAGGGTAAAAAGTAGACCTTGACTGAGATCAGTGAAGGGTAAAAGCACTAGTGTTTCCAAAGTTATAGATATGTGTCCTGGTGAAAAGGCTATTTCTTGTTAAGAAAAGAAACAAAAGGGAGCAAGAGCAAAAAAAGCATCAGAAACCAGGAAATTCTTATGGTCAGAGCAGGGATTAATTATAGGGAAGCAGTGTTTGCTAAGCCCACAAAGATAATTACAGCAAGATTGCAGAAGGCCTTGTAGATTGAGAAGGAGTTAGAACGTCTTTGAGTTGCAATTGTTTATATTGAAGAACTTGAACAGAAGAGGAATACTATTGAAGTCACTTTCTTAGGCAGGTGCAGCAGACAGAAGATAGGAACGAGGAAACTGTCTGCAGTAGGAACAATGAAATAAATTAAGACCTAAACTATTGCTGTGACAACAGAAAAAAAAAAGAAAATAAGGGAATACATTTCAAAAACATAAGGAAGATCTAGCCATACAGGACTGTTAACAATTAGAAAAGGAGCAGGAGAGAAAAGTTGAAGTATGTTTAGACTTTATTTTGTGTGACTGGAGAAACAAGGAGTCAGAAGCAAGGGCTGGGGTTAAACAGATTAACATAATTTAGAAAGTGCTAACATGACAAATAAAAACACCAGGTCTAGAGATCACTATAGGTACCAGAAGGACAGATATAAAATCAAGATAAGATGAGGAGTGTGACAAAGTGAACAAAAAAAAAGCGAGCTTTACTTTCTGGCATTTTAGTGCTAAAGAAGAACAAAAAGAAGATATTTTGAATTGGCAGTAGTGGGATTCGATAAAGGTAATTTACAATGTCCAGAGGGTGTGGTACCCAACTTCAAGACAACAGGGTGAGCCTTTAGAAAAAGAAGTCTTTTTTCCTGTTTTGGAATAGGTAGAAGAGAAACTTTATGAAGATACAGATATGATGGAAGAAAATACAAGAGTTAAGAGTCACATTTGATAGCTTTGTCCTAATAATGTAGCAGATTGTGTCATCTTTTAAATATATTGAGGGTAAAGAGGTACAGCAGGAGATGGAGTTTTGAAGAAACTATAAAGGCTCTGGAATTGCAGCTCTGTGGAATGTTCAAGGGAGTCAGGAAGAGATGAATGTAAGAACTATTGAGAAGCGATGCTGGTTTGGCTGAACTTTTTATTAAAACAATTCCTTTGCTGTGACAACCATCACAGAGCTAAAAGATGAAGTATTTTGAAATTGTCCTCTTTTAGTGGGACCCAATATACTTCCCAAAGACTTCAAGAAAATCAAATAGTGTGGTAAACATATTATATTCTAGATTTTTCTTAAATCATAAAAGTTTTACTTTCAACCTGAAGAGTAATACATCATTAAATAAAATATGACATAAGTGTGTCTAAGTGAAGTTGTTAGACATTTTTAGTACATGGCAAGAAGCCATTGCACTCATTGTTTGATTTTTTCTTTTTTTGTTTCTGTTTTTTGTTTTTTGTTTCTCTCTCTCTCTCTCTCTCTCTCGCTCTCTCTTATTTTGATGTTTGATTTATTTGCAAGAAAACCTGCTGCCTGATAACCCCCTTAAGTCCTTAAGTCTCAAGATACTTTTGCATATGGAGACAAATTATTTCAATATTAAAAGGGGTCAAATATTTGGTGACAGAAGGAAATTTAGGTAGTGAACACACAATGTGATATACATATGTCGTATTATTGAATTGCACACTTGAAACTTATTTGATTTTATTAACCAATGTCATTTCAATGATATTAGTAAAATAAAATAAAATAAATTTTGCGAATCTATGAAGATGCTGGTTAATCTGAAAAGAACAGCAAATATACATACATACATATATATATATATGTGTGTGTATGTGTGTGTGTGGGTGTGCACACACACACCCACACCCACACACACACACACCCCACACACACACACACAGAAACTTCAGGGCCTAATGTTTATCCCATAACATACTGGCCACAATTATGTACTTCCAGTTATATAGAATTATAGAATACAGGGACTAATCTATACATGCACAAGCAAAGATGCATTTACAGAACTCTCCTTGTAATTACAAAGGGTATTAAGCTGATTTATTTTCTGTTAAACCTAAGAACTTCAGTACAGTAGAATAATAATCTTCCTATATATGTATTGAAAATTACTGGTTCGGAGAGAAAACTCTTACCAATTTTAATCCCATGTATCTTGGCAGAGCAAATCCTGTGATAGTAGCAGATTTTAGGAATAAGAGTCTCCATTCCAGATTCCCTGATACCCAACGAAGTATTTGATCTTCACTGACAGATAAAAAAAAAAAAAAAACAGGAGGTCCATTTCTGAACTTGTACAAGCAATACAATTTAGTACCCTTGTTAGCTGATTTAGCTGTCTCTGCATGAGAACACAGTATGCAGAGAAAACAACTGCTGTGGAAATTAATGAGAAAATTCTATGTTAGGCCAACCACATTCTCTTTCAGATCCTGTGTTCTCATCAACCTTGGTTGAAGGTACCTTTAGGCCCTGGAATGCTACTGTTAATCCTCTCCATTTTTTACATGCCTGCGCCTCCATCCTAACATTTTGGCTTCTATGGGTTTAGAGGGAAACATGTACCTCTGCCATCAGGTATGGTCTTTGCCAGTATTTTCTGAAATCTATTCATTCTTCACATTAAGTTATCTTCTATCTTCCCCAGGTTCATTTCCCAGCCTCCCACATTTCATGTTTTGGAGCACTGAGAAGTAACAATATAACTAATCACACTACACCCAAGCAATTACTTATTTTTATCTGTTAAGGACAGAGAGGAATACAGAATATGAGCACTAAATATAATATTTGGTAAAGGGTGGTTCATCTGAAATATAGCAAATATAAATGACAAAAAGTGGGTAAGGTGGCACATATTAATGGACACCGGAAATATAATTCACATTGTGGTACAAAATTTACATGTATGAATTAATTCCTCTTTATAATTATTGACTAAAATGGGAATTACTTTTATTTCTATATCATATATGATGTATTAGAACTAAAAAAGTTTAATTAACTTGGCCAAGATGCCAGCCTAATAATGGCATAGTGAGAAGAGTCAGCATCTACCCCTCTCCCAATCTTATGCTCTATTCAGGGCATTGGTCACACCCAAGGGAATCTTGTATACCCAAAAGAGTTCATTCCCTCCAAGTAAAGGAAGAGGGGATTCTCTAAGCTCATTATTATCTCTTACTAATGTTTCATGCTTTCCTAAATTTAGAATCTTTGCAAAATGTTTTATTAACTTAGTAATCTATTTAATGAAAATATTACTCACTCAAATCTTATTAAACTTAAAGGAAAACCAACATGATTTAAAAATGCCTCATGTGTATATCACATGATAAAATATATGCTTAACTCTTTTATCTAATTATTATATTAGCTTGCTGTTGGGAACTCTGAGTAGTCTGTATTCTTGAAGTTATGCTATTTGTCGATAATTCAGACAGATTTTAAGAATCTGCACCAACCACAATTATTCATGGCTTTATTTAAAGCCTTCCAGAATTTACAGTCCCTAATCTGTAGTATATACTTCATGAATTCTTAAGTATGCAAAAAGTAAGAGAAGTCAAATTCCAATTCAAATGAAGCTAACTGCTGTTGGAAGAATTACATTATTAAAGTTTGATCATGTATTTTGCTGTCATGTCATCTGGCTAATGTATTTTCGTCAGTCCATGAGCTGATCAGTTTGTACTCATTATTTAAAACCATTGTATTGGCGTTCGTTGGTATAAAAATGTTTGATTCAGAGCAAAGATTTCAGTAAATGTGACTGCTGTTTTACCATTAAGCCTTACTCAATTGTTGGCTGTTACTGCTTTTGGAATATTAAACAACCTTTTGTAAGAAAATAATGATTATTTACTTAGATTTACACATTTTTTAAAATTACTCCTAACACATTTAATTTATAAAAACCTATGAGAGATCGAAACCTATATTTTTGACACATTTAATTTACTAAAAAGTTTTATAAGTGACATTTAACAATATCTGATAAATAATTTTAACACTTTATTCATGAAGTAGGTCTTTTTATCCACCACACTTAATAGGTTTAAAAAGTATTTAAGTATACTTACGTTGTTATTTCTGGTCAATTTGGCTCACTACAGTTTTAAAACACCTCAAGCAGCAAAATATTCATTAATTCAATAAACATCAGTTTGAGACTCCATTACAAACAAAATACTTTTAGGGTGCTCTGGGGCAGAAGTAAAATAAACCATTGTTCTACTTAATTCCATTTTCTTATTCTTCAGTTTACTAGAGAATTTGTTTTAATGAAATTGCTGTGGTCTTTGATTAAGAGGTCATCATTCTATATTACACAATAAAATCAGTCCTATGGCATTTATAACTTTCCTTTTTGAAAACTGAAATGGAGTTTACTAGTGCGGATGAGAGCCTTAACCAGAACTCCGGGGTTGGAGGCCTCGCTCTTCCACTTTCCTTCCTGCTGGTGTGACCTCGAGCATGTTTCCACCACAGTTCTTTATCTGTGAACTACCTCACAGTGTTGTTTAAAGAATTAAATGAATCTGATACATTCAGCACCAAGATAAGTGTGTGGCACAATATAGGGGCTATTAAAGTGTTCCTATTCTTGTTATATTAAAGTCTGCAAAAGGTTTTCACTAATATAATGGCTTTCAAAGGATTTATGTGTCTTTTCCAAATGAAAATTAGTCCTACTTTAATTACTTATTCTTAGTATCAATGCTTTGTTAATCCTTATTTTAAGGTTTAAGGATTGTCTTTCCAGACTGTTTTTAAATGGCAATTAGAACATTAATCTGATCAAAATTTAACAAAACTAAACTTGACCCTAGTTGCGTGTTGAACAGCACAGGGATTTCACATTAACAGTTCAAGGTATTATTTCACAGCTATTTTTTTTTTTTTTTTCCCTTCTGGGAAGAAAGAGAAAGGAAAATAAAAGCATACCCAAGAGCAAAATAGGCCTTTCCTATAAGCTTCTGATTTAAAAATATCTTTTATCTCTTTCAACGTCCCTTCAAATTTTCAATTTATATCTCATCAATGAGATTAGTATAAGGGGCTACTAGTTCAAGTACATTTTTAAAGACTTTTGAAGAGCCCTTATTAATAAACTATTATATTCAAATAGAACACATATAAAAAGCTCTGTAGTCCATAGAGCATGCAGATACATGTGAATTTCTTATTAATCAACAACTATTCATTGAATGTCCAATCTTTAAAACTCATAATAGTCAGGTATCTTTCCATTTAACTTATCGAGTATGATGCCTCCAAAATTCTATGGTGCTGATTACTAATAACATAAAGGGCAGTGTCTACTACAAAAATTATATTTTAAAATTTCTTTTTTTTTTTGCTTACAGACACAACCAAGAGTTATTTAAGCATGAAAAGAGGATGAACGTTTATAAGTTTAGCAAAACAGCTTTGTGCAATGAGTACACTTATAAAAGACGGAGAGAATAAGTCCCCAGAGAAGTGAGAGGGGTATTCAAATATTCAAAGCTATAAAAAGGCTTCAAGGATAGTACTTTTTCTACAGCAGTGAGAGTGTAGGGTTTCAAAAAGGAAAGCAAAATAGAACCCAAAGTATAAGGTTATTAAGAGTTCAATTAAGTAAATGAAAAATAAGGGGGAGTGTGGGGGAAGATATTAGTGAACTTCCAAAAAGCAGTTTTCTTATAGAACCAGGGAAAAATCTAATGAAAAAAAAAAAAAAAGTATGAGTAAACAGTGAAGAAATAAAGAAAATATAACTAATTTAGCAGGAATTCTCCGGTGAACTCTGTCCTCCTGCATTTTCCAAATCTTCAAACCCTGCCGTCTACATTGTTTTCACACCTTTATACTTATTTTTTTTTCTATTGGGTTGCTTCAAATTCCTAAAGAAATAAGTCTTCTGAAAGCCAAAATCAAAGTGGTTCAATAAATTTCAATGGACTTGCATCCATTATTTACCAAACTCTCTGAGGTATGCTTTTTCTAAGGCTTGTCCCTAAAATACTCATTATTGAGTACACTGTTTGCCCACAGATATTGCCCACTGAAACCTGACACTAGTTGTTTCTTTAGGATTTTTTTATTGTCATTTTATTGAATTTATTGGAGTGCCATCATTTAATAAAATTATATAGGTTTCAAGTGTACGATTCAATAATACATCACATGTATATTGCATTGTGTATTCACCACGCAATTCAAATTTCCTTCTGTCACCATAACTGTTGTTCTTATGTTTTTAAGAGAGGCTATCCCCCAAACAATAGACCGGTATATAAAATCCTTTAGTGACTAAACTACATATTTTATGAAAAAAAAAAAGCATAAGGCAAGATGTTACCCTCTCCCTGTCTTTAGTGCCCTATAGTAGGGGAAATCACCAGTTATTTGAGTCTGTTTTTATTTTAAAAAATTAACAAACTATATCCACCAAACAAATTTCCATTCCTGAATATCCAGAATCTAGTTACCTGGATTTCTGTTTTATCATTTTCAGCTATTTCCCCACTTTCTTGAATATCTGCCACCTGTTCCTAATGCCAGATATAACTGCCCTTCTCCATTCTTCATGCATATCCTTAGCTGCTGATAGTTTCAGAGACACTCACAGGGCTTTATAGTTGATCATTAAAATACATGTTCTCCAAGCTCCAATAATTTATTGAAAAATAAATTTAGGTGAAATTATTTTTCATTTAAAATCAATTTCTTATCTTGTATCATTACTAAAAATAGCTAAGCCAAGAGAAACTATCCTCAATACCCATTTCCATCCTCCCTGCCCCAATGTTATAGTCAACTAATGATTCTTATTTTGCTGAAAAGTTATAAACTATTACATAGAACCTTTACTTCTTCTACCTTAAATGTATTCCATATTTTTATTACTTCTCTCCATGGTTCCCATTTTAGAGTATGTGCTCATCCAGAGGCTTTCTTCTTTATGCTTTGATTTCTAGCCTCATTCAGGACTTGCATCAATTTATTCATCTCTCCTTTGGAGATTTCTCTCATTTACTGGGTTCCCTGTACCCAAGTATGCACGCAGGTTTATTTTATTTAATTCTAAAAATCTTTATATCGATCTTATTTTTTCTCAAGCTCTCTACCAAATATAGTTGTGTTATAATATATACTATGTAATATATAATAATATATACTATATAATATACAGCATATTCTATATTAATTAGTTAATTAATTCACACATACACACATATATGGCAGCAGAAACAGTTGTGGGGAATAAATAAAACAGGTCTCAGTAAGAAGTAAAGAATTAAGATTGAAAGGAGCACAGAAATAATTTTAAAGTAGTTTTTCCAGAGGGGCAAAAGAGTGTATCAGAAATGCATTTTTAAATTGTTTTAAAATGCCCTATCCCTTTTCATCATCCAACTAAACCCTTATCACCTTGTCATTGGTTTCCTATCTTCCACATTGAAAGAAAACTCATTCAAAGGTAACCGATGATCTTCTTGACTCAAATTGACCATGTACTTTTTTTAGTCTCCCTTGGAACCTTTGTACCATTGCTGAACACAGCTTTCTTGAAAATCTCTCCATTAACTTGGGCAAAGTAAATCTATTTCTCTACTTCACTTACACTAGATCTTTCCCCTTTTGACTTTTAAAACCTTTATATCACTAAATTTGGTGTTTAGTTCTATCTTTTTATTATTCTCCCTTTGGAAATCTCGTGTACTCAACTATACCTTAAGCAGAAACATCTTTCTCTACAATACTTGTCCTAATCTCTCCTTTAAATTCATACCTGCATGTCCAAAGATTTTTTGGACTTTGGATATATTTACACACAGATGCCTCAGTCATACCTTACACTCAACATCAACAATTTAATCCTGGAATCAACTAGGTTTTTACCACACTAGTTTTCATTCATCCTGTCAGCTTGGCCTCTGCCTGCCTCCTTCACCCTCTCCTTCTCCCTCCCTCCCTCCATCCCTCCCTCCCTCTCTCTCTGCATTCTATCTGTACCACCCTTCAGCATACTTGAGCATACCATTTGATTAGATACTTCATGGGAAGCATTCGTCTTTTGCTGAGAGCCAATAAAGCTTTGTTCACTAATTTGTTTAACATTGCCATAGTATAATTTCTTTTCCAGCACTCATTTATAAGAAAAAAAGCCTATTACGCCTACTGAATCTGATTACTTAAAGCAGGTTTTAAGAAATATATGATCAATTGTGTTTCCTTTTTTGCTTGGACTGCTAGGAAATCAGAGGACAAGATTTAATGCAGAGTTACAAAAAACATTAGAATTTTGTTTCTAATCTTCTGATCCTTTGTTTCCTTTGAATACTCTTATTATGTAGTTCTGTTTATTATAAGTCAACTAAAACTGTTTATGCCTCAGGCTCACTAGAACCATGTGGAAGGAAATCTTGTAGTCTTTGTCTATCACATAAAGATGAAATGCACAGATAGATTGAACTCATTAAATAAAGTACTTGAGATTGTGTCTCCATTCATAAAACTTGATAAGGCTAAGCAATTTCAGCATCAGGAGAAATGGGAACCTATAAAAACATAACAGAAAAATAGAACAAAATAAAGGAGTGTAGTTTTAAAGTGCTGTTTTAAAACACCATTTCATAGCTACCATTGTTTAAAAACCTGATAACCATTTTTAAAGCTCCATTTACCAAGTGAATCAAAGCCTCTGCATAATGTGTGCTGAACCCATCAGGCAATAACTAAGCATGATAGTTTTGGTTAGCACTATTAGATGTGGAAGCCTTTAGATTTATTTGTATTATTTTTTTTTTAAGATCAAGATAGAAATCTAATTCCTCAGACACATTAAATCCAGAGATTCCAACTATATCTTAAGAAACTATCAATTCTTATTTTTTTCTTATGTGTTTGCTTGTTTTTATTAACGACTATTAGATATAGTATAGTCATCAAATAGAAGGCACTGTTCTCTGGAAAAAGGACATACATTCTAACAAATTAGTAAGATAGGCTTTGAGGCAGGCTCAGATACACCAGATCTGTCCCAGCTTCAGAGATGAATCTCTTTCAGTTTGCCACCTTTTCCTATTACTTATCTTTTGAGAGTAATGCAAAGTAAACATTTTATAGTCTTTCTATTTTATTTTTCATTAATTTTCATTAAACATCCTGCAGATGATACAGAACATAGCTCATTTCTGTCTCTAAGACTATCCATGTTAGAAAGTTCACGGTGCATATACGTGTGTGCGCGCGTGCGCCAAGCGCATGCGCTGATCTCAATTTATAAATTGGTAGTAGTCCAAAACTATTTTTTTTAAATTAGCAGCTAGGAATATGAAACACATTTTCTCTTCACAATGACTTTATATTAATCTCAGACCAACTTACAAAATCCAAAATAGCTGCAATTTACTGAGGTTCTACTAAATGTCAATATTATATATCACACATATTGTATATCATTGTTACTCTAATCATCTTTTTTTTGTTTTTAATGGAGCTAATTAATAATAACAAAAATACATAAAGTGCACATGTCTTCAATACACAGCCGAGAGCATTTTTATATGTGTATACATCAATGAAACGGCCACCTGGGTTAATGTATTGAATATTTCTATCACCCCAGAAGGTTCTTTTTGCCTCTTTACAGTCATTACTTATTCAATTCAATGTAGATAACAATTATTTGGACTTCTATTCCTATGCGTTAGCTTCGTTTGCTGAAGAACTTAATATCAATGAAATTATACGTCATACAGTCTATTAAGTTTGGGATATTTCTGAAAGATCCTTCAAAGTTCCTACACGTATCAGTAGTGTAGCATTCCGTTTTAAAGATTTGCCACATTTACCCCTTCTGTTACTTATTTTAGCTATAGCTAAAACTGCTATGAATGCTTAATATTCATTGCACTCCTATAATTCAGGGCTGACATATACTTACTTTTATTAGATACTGCCAAAGAGTGTTTTAAAACAAATGAGTATTCCAATTTTTCAATAATCTTGCCAAAACTTCATGTGGTCAGTAAATAGCCATGCTATTAGGTATATTGTTTGATATCTCACTGTAGTTTAAATTTGCATTTTTCTGTTGAAGAACTGTTATTAAAAAGTTTTATGTAAATATTAGCCATTTGAATAATATTTTTTACATATGTTTCTAGGAGTACTATATATAATCTGGAAATGAGTCATATCTACCTCAGTAACTTTTGAGAAAGGTAATATTATCTCTATTTTAATAATAATGAAAATGAGATTCTGAGAGATAATATAATCCACCTAATATCATATATCTAGTAAGTAGTCAAAGGAGCGTGGGATTCAGTCTGCCTTGCTCAAAAGCCTGTGCTCTTCAGAGCAGCCTACACTGTGTGGTACATAATATGATATAACCAGGATATATATCAAGCTTTCCGGGGAAAATGAAGCATCAGAAATATTTTCCTCTAGGATAAGAATACAAGATGTCCTTATTTCCACTAGTCCTCCCTTCAGAATAGTGGAAGTGGGCTATCATTAGTAGCTCACTGAGATGGGGATAAGGTAGCTGGGAGAAAAAAAAAATAAAGTTAATATGGATAAAAAAAAATACTGCATTTTACAAACTGTGTCCTAAGGAACACTAGTTATAAGAAGTATTTTTTGCTGTGCTGGGAAAAGTAGTGTAACATTGTAAAATTAATTCTAAAAATTCCAAATGCACTTTAGTATTTTAAAGCCTCTATAGATTCATTTTAAATTTGTGTAATTTAACATTTTTAAAATTATTTGACGAGAGAATACTTTTTCAAGAAATACTTATTAAGAGTTTGTGAAAACTACCATACCATGGAAAATAGCTTCTCTTTTTCCTTTTGATCATTCATTTTTCTTCTTACCCGGCCCACTGTGTGATACAAATAAATTCACACATACTAGCATACACACAGAAATCTGTAGCATATACTGAAATAAAAATGTTTGAAACAAAAATCCAGAATCTTGCAAGTATTGATACAAACTACCATTCCAGTGGGAAGGGGAAAGTGGTAGTAACAGCAAATATATGCCTCATATATACTAGCGCAGGAAAAGTAACATTTAGAATTCATGTCATGGTAGTACTTACTGGAATGACCAACTATGTTATGATTTTAGAAACAAAAGGATAAAAGCACCATCTAGTCTGTTCTCTCAATGCAAAAGATACTGCCACTAATTTGGACAGCCTCTGTCCAAATTTCTGAACAGCAGAGGCTTGGAATTTTCATAGGCACAGAGAGGTGGGTTCTCATTCTCTCCTGTGGTCATTATGTAAGGCAGACTGGATCAGCCCTTTAGTCATATGTCAATAGGCTTGCCCATTATCACTTGACTGTCACTCGATATTAAACCTAGATAGTTCACTCTGTTAGTAATCAAATGAAGTGGTTTATTAGAAAGAATTATATGTACTCCCAGATCAAAAAGGGAATACAATGCAGCTATAAAAAAAGCAACAAGGATAATATAAACCTTGTCATTTCTAAACATCTTTCCTAAGAGAAGGGGTAGAAATGCTTGCATGGATTTCTGTTTGGTAATATCCCATGCAGCATTTTTCATTTTACAGACACAGACACACACACACACACACACACACACACACACACACACGCACGCACGCACACACATGCATATAGAAACAGGTAAAAAGAGACACTAGTATATAAAAGTGCTTAATATTAACAAAGCCATTAAAATGAATACAGTTTTGTAAGGCCACTAAAATAATTAAAGTATTTCAAATCGATAAATTTAACAGACTGTAGGAATGCTATATAAATTGTATGTAAATCCTCATTGGTGATACCCAATTGAACAGTAGTCATTATCTTTGTATAAACTTATCACATATGTTATGTTCCTCTTGCTTTCCTAAAATTTCTATACTTTTTGTGATGTTATAATTAATGACTGTGAAATAATGCTGAATCAAAATGGATATAGAACTCTAAGACAGTATAATGTAGATGCCATGATATCATTACATATATATATATATATATATATATATATATATATATATATATATACACATTTCTGAATATTGAATATTCGGTAACAGTTTCTGAATGCTGGTTTTACAGGTTTCTGTTGTAATTTAAAAAATATATTCACTTGAAAGTGAGAGAAAAAAGGAAGTTGTCTTAAAGTTCAAGGAAATGAAGAATCTTTCCTGTTTCTAAGAGAACAAAAGCAAATATTTTTCAAAAGAAGGCAAACCATTATTATTTCAGGGTTCTCTGTTGTGACAGTCAACATCAGAAAGTAATAGATAACTTCAGAATCTTATAAAAAAAAAAAAGGTATGATTCAAGAACTCTGCTTTACCCAAGCGAGTTGTCATTCATATATGAAGATGAGAAGACAGTTTCAGACCTGTGAACTTGCATAAATTTTACCACAAAGATACCTTTTTCATTCTTCAGAGGCTGCAAAAATAAAAGATAATAAATGAGAGAACTTTGGACATGGAAGTTGATTACTATATGCAAAGATTGGGAAATAACTCCTTATTGAAAAATTAAAGATAAGTATTTGTTGTCATCAATTAGATGTGTAGCTACAGATGTATTAATAAATTTAACATTGTAATAGAAAAATATTTCTGATCATTATAACTGTTATAAGGGAAGAAAAGCTTACAGAAAGACATGTACCTCCTGTACCAAAGATGAAGAAAAAAAAAAAGATATATAATAGGGATGCATAATATTCCCAGTGACCTTGTTATGATTCTAAATCCAAAGTCTAATGGAATCAGAGATTAACCTTATTAGTTGACCTCCCTTCCGTGCACACTAGAAGCAACAAACTTATTCAGAATAACCAAAAAAAAAAAAAAAAAAAAAAAAAAAAAAAGCCTACTGATAAAATTTTATTGAGTTTTAAAAGAAGATGCAAATAAATGGAAATATATATCATGGGCCTAATCATATAATTAATATCATATAAATGAAGTAAATAAGCTTAACAAAATTCCAACAAATAAAACTATATATAGAATCTAAATACTACAGGCTAAATGCAATATAGTAAAAATGATATAATAATTCCAAATAGTAAATACTTTATAAATGTAATAAATACATAAGTAGAGCATAATTCCAAATACAATCAAAACAGTTTTTGAAACTGTTTGCAAAAGATATGTGGAAAAAAACAAATGAGTGACACTTTACAAATAATAATTATTGTACTATTGTTGCTAATACCACTACAAATACCATAGGCCTCCTGCCTATAATTTGTTGAATGATACACTTATTCCTCATAGTATTTGTTTTAATCTTCCAAAAATCAGATGAAGCAGGTAATATTATTACTATGGTGCCTGTTTTAATTATATGAAAAAATTGATTCTTACAAAGCTCAATATCTTGCTGAAATTACACAGAGAAAATGATGGAGTCAAGATTTAAATGCAGGCAGACAGACACCACTGCTGCTCAGTTATTTGTTTGTGAATAATAAATCCTATCAGAGAACAATGCTTATGACAATGTGGGTCTGGCACTAAAACAAAATATCAGAAATGTAAAACAGAATGCAGATTGAACATTAAAAACCACACATGAAATTTTTAAAATGGTAAAATGAGCTTTTCAAAACAAAGGGAGAATTATCAATAAAAATAATCATGGCAACCAGATAGCAATTCAGAGAAAGGGAAATATTAGAAGCACAATTCACATAAAGCTTTAAAATAACTTTCATGTCAAACATCACAACAACTTACCAGCTAGCAAGTGTAAGTACTGTAGATGTTAAATGTCCTGCAGATGCACTTTTTCTAAAAAAAAAAAAACCTATGATAGCATATAGTATGATAAGAATATTATAGTTCTTGAGACCCATGGATGGTAGCACCAGTTTACCATGGAGAGGTTCACTTGCTGCTCTATCCACTCCAGCCAGTAACCAGACATTACTCATCTGTCTTCACTCAGAATGGATGGCCAATTGCTCTGATGTCTGCCTTGTCCAAGCACCATGAGGAAATCCAAGTAAAGGTTCCATTTCTTTCTCTTGTGCAATGCTCATGGTAATAGTTTAGAGTGGGAAAATAGCACACAAGTTCAATAGCACAGAAGTAGGCTGAAAACATGACTGTATTCTCAGTAGGTTTGGGATGTTAGATCTAGCATTTGGAAAAAGGCAAATAACATTGCAGAATTTACTAAGTTGCTTTCAGAATTAAACAATTTGTATGTAAAATACCTGTATAAGTCCTATAACAGCATTTAATAAGTTGTTTTCTATTGATGTCATTATTAATATAATGGTGATCATTATTATTGAAAATAAAACTCATTATTATTGGACAACTCCAAAAAGATCAAAAGCATTTTTAGAGATATTGCCACAGAGCAGCAATATAAAAGACAGCTGATCAGAAGATGTGATGAGGGTAGCAAATTCTGACCAGGAACTTTAAGCATATTTTCTCTTCTTTCACATAGTAAACAAATGCAATTGCTGCTTAGAAATACTCCCAACATCCTGTCCTTCAGTGACTCTGTTCTCTAAAATACTTACTTCCTGTTGCCTTCTTACTGGAAGGACTCAAGAGTAGAGGCTTTGTGTTGGTCTCCTTTCATGAGTAACTTCTATCTAACCTCAAAAAGCTATTGCTCTTCACAGCAGTCTTCCCACACACACTCAGCATCTTTCCCATGTTACAAACACACCAAATGGATCAAGAGTTAATAATCTTTTATTTGAAACATGGGAAAAATAAATGCACATATGTTTATTCCCTATACAGAAAATGAAAAAGAAAATAAAGGAAAGAAAAAACATACAAAGTAATCTATAATTGTGGTAGATTAATGGATTCTTAGCTGTCATAAATTATAAAACAGTGCTTAATCTTATTCTATTTTCTTTTTAGTAACTATATTTTATAAAATAATATGTATTATGACATATTATTATTTGATTCTATATGATCAAAAGAGTAATTTTAGTTTGCTTTTTATTGAGGTCTTGTTCCAGAAAGCTGATGAACAAAACTAATTCAGAAATCCTCTCACTACAAACACATAGAAATGTTAGATAAAAGTAATTAACTTTTAAACATACATAGCTCACTGCAAGACAGAAAAAGAAATCCCAGATGCCAGAAACAAAGGAAATAAAAGCAGGAGCAATTAATAAGTAAGCTGACATGGGGTAGGTGTGAAGAAGAAAGTGGAACTAGTGACTTACTGTATCCTTAGGATTTAATGTTCACATAAGGACAGGAGATAGGTATTATGCCTGTACAAGGATGGGGGTTGATATAATTTCCTATTTAAGATGGTATCTTCATTAAACTGAACCAGAAAAATATGCTCGCTGGCTCAATAAAGTAAACTTTTCTACCTGGATACTACTTTTCTGATATGGTAATTAACACTCTAGGAACTTTACAACTGATCTTAAGCTAGAAATTCTCCTAGGATACCGGGTAAAAGAAAACATACATCCACAACAGAGGACTTGTTATGCAACAGACCATGTAAGATTTACAAAGAGATAAAAAAAAAAAAAAAAAGTACCTCTGGAAATAAGATTTATGAAAAACAAGAAAAACTGTGTGTATTGAGTATTGGCAGATGAAAAAAAGAAAATAGAAACCTGAAAGCCTAAGGTAATAATGCGATGCTCTAAAAAGAGACTGTAAAACACAAGTCAAATGATTAAAAGATAAAAATTAAATAAACCTATATGAGATTTTAATATAAAAAAACATAATGACCAGAATAAAATTAATTATTCCGGTAATGAAAGACATGAATTCTCAAACTGAACATCTAGAATAAGTCCTAAGAAGGACCATACCTTGACACATCCTGTTGTAAATGCAGAATACCAGATATTAAAGCTAATCAGAATAAAAAGGCTTATTCTAACAAAATAAAATAAAAATAAAATGTTTAAAAAATGATTTTCTCCTCAACAGCAAAAAATTTGTGTGTGTGTATGTGTGTGTGTATGTCTGTGTGTATATGTGTGTATATATACATATATATGTATGTATATATGTATATGCATATATTAATTATGCTTCATGACCAATCAGGGTTTAGCCCAGGAATGGAAAAGTAGTTCGCCATTAACCTATGTATATATTAATTTAATCAAAGAGATAAAAGAAAAAAAGTCATATGTTCCTGCCAATAAATACAGAAAACTCATTTGACAAAGTTAATATCCATTTATGGAGTGAATATAGCAGAGAAGTCCCTTAATCTAGTAAAGATTACCAAAAACCTATAATACTATCATGCTAAGGGTAAAATTGAAAATAATCCCCTTTAAAGATAGGAAAATGATAAGGCAGTAGTACATTATCCATGTTTCTTCTATTCAACAATATACTCGATTTCAAAGTGGGCAAAAGAGATCTAAGATTCAAAGAAGAAACAGCCCACAGACAATGTGGTTGCTCACCTAGAAAATTTAAACAATCCAGAAGTATATTCAGGAAATAAGAATATTCCATAAGTTTGCTTACCAATACATAAATAATAAAATATTAGAATGTTTTAAAAGGTAGCATTCACAAAAGGAACAAAACTATAAGCTATTGGGCAAAATTTTTAACAAAAAACTTGGAGAAATTTACAAAACATGATATGACAAAAGAAGATGTGTATATATTGATAAAATAATTTTTTTGAGGAGAGGACCATTAAAGAGGGCAAAGAATTAATTAAACTGTGGATGCAGTATGCGTTCAGTTAAAAATCCCAATAGGAATTTTATGAAACATGAATAACTCATACTAAAGCTCAGGGAACAGTAAAAAGTCAAGATAGCAATAAGAAAGAACGCACCTGTGAGGTATCAAAGTACATTATACAGTTATAGAAAATAAAATTAATATAGCAGATAGATTTCAATAGAGAATTCAAAAACTTCCAGTTCTTAAAAAAAAAAAAAATCAGTTTAAGATTGTCCTGGTTTATAACCTTAGTTCACAGTATTTAGATGATTGTTTTTACCAGTTACCCATTTTCTCTAAGCCTCAGTTTCCAAATCTGGTAGTTGTGAAAATGAAATACAATAACCTATGTGAAAGTCTTAGCACAGTGCCTGGAACATAACAGATACTCAAAAGCAGAGCTCTCCTATAATTTCAAGTAATTTACTTCATTCATAAAGTTATTATGGAAGTATTCATGATATAGAGGTAAATAAGTCATTGTTATACCATAGACAAAAACATAAAAGTTTAAATTTTTTTTTAAATTAAAAATGTCTGAAAATACTTCCTGTGGTAAATTTTAGCTTTAAAGTGAAAAATAGAGAGCAATGTTTGACCGAAAAAAATATGTAAAAGAATATCATGCAGAGTATCACCAAAAGTTAAGTACTGAAAATGTCACAAGGCCAGATGGAGTCAAAGAAACGTCTATTGAGATTCTTTTGATTTGTGCCTCATATCAGAAAAGACATACAGTCTACAGCCGTGCCACCCTGAACAAGCCCAAACCCATCTGATCTCAGAAGCTACGCAGGGTCAGGCCTGATTAGTACTTGTTTGGGAGACCACTTAGGAAGACTAGGTGCTGTAGGTGTAAAAGAATAAGGGACTGTAAGCTGACAAGGTCTTTACAATCTGTGAGGTCAATCAAGGGTTACTTCATCTTAAAAAAAAAAAAAAAAAGACATACCTGGGAGATGGGTTCAAGATGGCTAAGTAGAAGATCCTGGGTTCATCTCACCCAAAGAACACACCCAAACTACAATTACAAAGCAACTCTGAGAATTAGCTGAAGCCTAGAGGAACAGATTCTCTTCAACTGAAGATCAAAAGAAAAAGCCACATTTAATGCGTAAGAGGGGCAGCAACACTGCCTGGTCAGGACCCATACCCTTAATTCCACAAGTGAGAATGAGAACACAGTCACTAAGGTCCTCCCTGAAGAACAAAGAGTCTGAGACCCATGTTGGGCTCTACGGCTTGGGGAACATGCATGGAGAAAGAGTCCCCATAACATCTATTCTTGAGGATGAGCAAAGCTTACATCTGGGAAAGCTGAGAGGCTATGAAACACTGAATCTTTGCTTTAAAAGGGCCCTTGTACACACTCACTCACTCTGAGTCCTAGAAAAGAGGAAACAGTTTGAAAAGTGCCTAAGTCACACACGAAGCAGATATATTGACTAAATGTGGGTCATGTGCTAGAGAGGTGGGGATCCAATTGACCTTCTTCTGAGAAAAGAAGTATTAGTGGGTGTCATTTTTTCTTGGTTTGTTTTGTTTTACTCTACTTCTATCTAGCCAACCCCATGCTGGCGGGCTCCAGGTTTAACACTCTCCATTAATCTTTTAATAATTTATCCAACCCTGGCATTCTCCTGATGATCCACTCAACCCAAATTGCCCATCCCAGCTAGTGAGCACCAAAGCCACTCCAAAGCAGTGCCTCACTCCATAGCACATAGTAGGTGGCCCCGGAGCCCCTCCAAAGTGGTGCCCTGCTTCAGGCGATCAGCCTTCGCACACTTACATACCTGCAAGAGTAGAAATCCAGCCTTGCAGCCACCCACACCGCACGCCTATATAACACACCAGCAAAACAGCAGCAGTTGCAGCCAAACCCAACCGCCAAGCAAGCCAGTGCTCTTTCCCCAACACCTGTGCATCTGCAGGAGTCACAGCCAGACTCTATAGCCAGCCAAGTCAGGGACCAAATTCACTCAAGAACACTCTTTCAATAGTTGTGGCTCAACAACCATAGGAGGTTATCCCACACAAGAGACACTCCTGGAGTACCTGGCTCTGATTGTAATGGGAGGAGGGTTGAGCCACAGGACCCCACAGGACCTCACACCTTCTAAATAAAGCTACTCTTCCAAACTATGAGACAAAGGAATATGTTCCAAATAAAAGAACAAAACAAAACCCCAGAAAAAGAACTAAATGGAATGAAAATAAGCAACCTAACAGATAAAAAGTTCAAAATTATTATCATAAGAATACTTAAGTATGGATGAACACAGAACTTCAACACAGGGAGGCAATTTTATACAGAATCAATCAGAATTGAAGAATATAATAACTGAAATGAAAAAAAATTATATATATATATATATATACACACATACACTAGAGGAAATCAAAAGCAGATTAGATGATATAGGAGAGTGAATCAGTGATATGGAAGACAGGATAGTGGTAATCAACCAATCAGAACACTAAAAAGAAAAAAATAATAATAATAGGAGCATATAAGTTCCCTCTGAGACGGCATCAGGCTTACTAATTTTCTCATTATAGGGTCCCAGAAAGAAAAGAGAGATAAAAGGACAGAAAGCCTATTTGAAGAAACAATGGTGGTAAACTTCCCTAACCTGGAGAAGAGACATCCAAGTCCAGAAAACACATAGAATCTCAAACAAGAAGAACCTAAGAGGCTCACAACAAGACACATCATAATTATAATGTCGAAAGTTAAAGATAAAGAAAGAATCTTAAAAGCAGCAAGAGAAAAAACAAACAAATAAACAAAAAAGTTACATACAAAGGAAATCCCCCAAAAAACACCAGCTGATTTTAACAAAAACTCTGGTGGCCAGAAGAGACTAGCAGAATATATTCAAAATGATGAAAGAAAGAAGTTAACAACCAAGAAGAGATAAAGTTCTCCAGCCAAGTAAGAGCTAAAAGAATTGATCACTAACAAACCATCACTAGAATAAATGTTAAAGAAACATTTTCAAGTGTAAAAATATGGCCAAAATTAGAAATAATAAAATATATAAAAGAAAAAAACTCACTGGTAGAAGCAAAATTATAGTAAGGTAATGGATCAATCACTTGAAAAGCTAGTATAAAGTTTGAAAGACAAAAGTAGTAAAATCATATATATATATATACACATATACATATATATGTATATGTATATGTATATACATATATATATATCAACAATAATTAGTTAAGGAATACACACACAAAAGATGTAAAAAGGATAATGTCAAAAACATAAAATGTGGGTGAAGGAACATTAAAAATATAGTGTTTTCAGAATGCATTCAAACTTAAGGAACCTTCAACTTAAATAAACTACATATATACACACATATATATACACATATATATGTATATATATACAGTTTAAGTATGCACGCACACACACACACACACACACACGAATCTTAGCATAACTATAAAACAAAAACCTATAATAGGCACACAACACATAAAGAGAATGGAATCCAAATATAATACTAAAGAAACTCTTCAAATCATGAGAGGAAAAGAAAGAAGGAACAGAAAAAAACTGCAAAAATAATCAGAAAAAACAAAATGGCAGAACATACATCACTATCTGTAATTGCTATAAATGTAAATAACCTAAGTGCTCCAAATAAAAGACACAGAGTAGCCAAATAGATTTAAAAAAAATAATAAGACCTATATATATACTGCCTACAAGAGACTCACTTCATATCTAAAGACAAATACACACTAAAAGCGAAGGGATGGAAAAATATCTATCTATCTATATATTAATAACAAACAAATGAACCAGCAGAAAGAAAAATTGAGAAAACAATTCCATTTATAATTGCATCAAAAAGAAGAAAATACCTAGGAGTAAATATTACCAAAGGGGTGACAGACATCCAAAAATTATAAGAAATTGATGAAAGAAATGAGAAACTATGCAAATAAATGGAAGAATATATCATGCTCATATGGGTTGGAAGAATTAATATTGTTAAAATGTCCATACCACTCAAAACAATGAAAGATTCAATGTAATCCATATCAAAATACCAACGACATTTTTCCTAGAGCTAGTACAAATAATCCTAAAATTAACATGGAAACAATAAAGACCTCAAATCCCCAAAGCAATCTTAAGAAAGAACAGCGTTGGAGGTATTATAGTCCCTGATTTCAAACTACTACAAAACAGTTGTAATCAAGGGAGTATGGTACTGGCACAAACAGAAACACAGAACAATGGAACAGAATAGAGCCCAGAAATAAACTCATGCTTATATGGTTAATCAATGACAAAAGTAGCAAGAATATATAATGGAGAAAAAACAGCCTCTTCAATAAATGATGCTGAGAAAACTGAATAGCTACATGCAAAAAAAAAAAAAAAAAAGAGAGAGACTGGACCACTTTCCCATGCCACATATAAAAATAAACTAAAAAATCTCCTAGAAGAAAAAAAAAATAGTTAACAGTTTTACATTAGGCTAAGAAATATTTTTTGGATGCATTTCCCTAAGCAAAGACAATCAAAACACATATTAACAAATGGGATTATGGTAAACCAAAAATCTTTTGCCCAATGAAAGAAATGATCAGCAAAACAATGAAGTAACACACTGAATTAGAGAAAATATTCACAATGATATTTCTAATAAGAGATTAATATCAAAAATACATAAATAACTCATATAATTCCACATAAAAATAATTCCAGATTTAAAAATGAGCAGAGGATCTGAAAAGACATTTCTCCAAAAACAACACAGCTGGCTAACAAACCATATACATGAAAAGATGCTCAACATCACTAATTATCAGATATATGCAAATCAAAACCAAAATGGCATATCACCTCACACCTGTCAGATTGGCTATTATCAAAAAAGACAAATAATAAATGTTGGCAAGGAAGTGGAGAAAAGGGAACCCTGCACTGTTGGTAGGATTGCATATTAGTGTAGCTACTATGGAAAACAGTATGGAAGTTCCTCAAAAAAATTAAAAATAGACCTAAGATATGACCTAGTAATTCCTCTTCTGGATATTTATCTGAAGAAAATGTAAGCGATAATTCAAAGAGATATATGTAACCCTATGTTCATGACAGCACTGTTTACAATAGCCAAGATATGGAAACAACTTAAATGTCTATGGATAGATTAATGAATAAAGAATATTATTCAGCTATAAAAAAGAATGAAATCTTGCCATTTTTTTCATCACGTATGTTGGTATTATGTTGAGAGAAACAGGTTAACCAGAAAAGAAAAAATGCTATATAATTTCACTTATATTTGGATTTATAAAATAACTTTAATGAACAAATTAAAATAGAAAAAGACTCATAGGTATAGAGAACCAACTGATAATTGCCAGTGGAGAAGAAGGAGTCAGGAGATAGGCAAAAAAGATGAAGAAAAATAAGAGGTTCAAACTTTCAGTTGTAAAAGAAATGAGTCATGGAGATGTAATGTACAAAATAGGGAATATAGTTAATAGTGACACAATAATTTAGTACAGTGACAGATAGTAGATGTACTGTGGTGATTACTTTGTAAGGTATACAAGTGTTAAATAACTATGTTGTACACCTGAAACTCATGCAATGTTGTATATAAACTACAATAAAAAAAATTTAAAGATACACTTGATAACTAAACTTTATACAGTTTATGCAATACCATAAAATGTAAAAATTCTTGCTGCATGGTAATAAATGCAAGACATTCAACCTAAATTTTAAATTATAGAATTCATAAGATAACTTTAATTAGAATAGGGTAAATTAACAGTTTTTTTCCAGTCCCTTTTTAGAAAGTGTTAGAATAAGTTTAAAATAAAGAAAGTGTGAAATGATGTTTTACTTTAGCACTTCATACACAATGAATCTGTTTTGCAACACTTCCTGTCATTGATATTGAAATTTATTTATTTTGCAAAACCCAGAATGTCTTAAAGTGTTTGTGCTATTAAATCTTTGTTAAGATTCATATTACAAAAAGTGGGAATTTGGCTTTCAATAATTAAAACTGCGGTCCACAAACCTTAAACTTATTTAATATAAAGAAAACCAATTTTTAAGCAGGATGAAATACTGGAGGCTTGCAGGAATATATGGCCATGTCAGTGAGGTATCAACAACTATAATCTTTAGGTTACTTTGGCTTTGACAAGGCTGAGCAGAAACTTATGTCATCTTCACATTAGGGCTAGCTGTGCTATATACAGTAACAACTTTCTTTTTAACATTACTTAATGCTGGGAAAAACATGAAGTGTTCCAAAATATATATCTTTTTCTTTTTCCTCTGTGCCTAGGTACTAGAGTTCTCTTAAACATGAAGTAAACATTTATGACATCCTAGAAAACTCCAATTGAATGCAAACCTGATTTAGCAAAACTAAATCTCTTTCATATTAAGAAAATCATAATTATATTAGGAACTCTAAAATTATTTTTAAAAGAAACATGGAGGAAAAATTTAAATAAAATATGTTTAACAGCATTTTTGACTAAGTAAATGTGAGTAAATCAAGAGGTTTTATTACATGTTAATTGAGTGCTCAGTTCTAACACGAAGATTATTTCAATGTGTATAACTATATGAAATTTCAATTGTTATACCATCCTACAACACCCAAAATTCATTTCAGTACTTCAAAGTGGCCTACATGAGAATGTGGCATCATTTGATATCTGACACATGTAGTCACATCAAATTCAGTCAGCTTTGTTTAATTCTGGCTCTTAAGAAAACAAAAATTTGAAGAAAGCAGAACACAGAAAATTTAACATAAATAATAAAAGGTATAATAATTCAAAAAATAAAAATTGAACTTGAAACTAGAGACATTTCTCTCAGATTCATATGACAGAGTAGATTTAATTCTTTTGAAGATCTGTGGACTTAGAAAAGCAGATTAGTTGTGCTTCTGTTATTTGCAGCATTAGCACATCTCATTTTTATATAGAGATATATTGATTATTAATTTGCAGTAGTATATGGTGAATAAGAAATAACTTATAAAATCATTTTCCTAATAGAGGAATTGATGAAAAAGATGAAGCTTGTGTATACATGTGTATATGTATATGTATGTATATATGCTATATTTATAACGTATGCACTAAATTTATAAATTTTGGAAATAAAATGTAAAAAGTTAATATTTGATTATTTCAAGTACTAGCATCATTTCTGATTGACATTTTTTTTCTATAAATTCACTATTTTTCAAATCTCACTATTCTCTCCAAATGGAAAAGAAACAAATAAAAAATAAAAAGTGCTCAGTAGTCCTAATGTTTGAAAATTTTTGAGACATATTATTGGACACTAACTATTCTTGAGAGTTGTGAAAAGAGATCATAAACTATTTTTGTTCTTTCTATAAATAAGAGTCAAATTAATAGCTTCTCTTAATATCATGGAATTATTTCTGAATTATTTAATTTAGTACTATAATCTTCAAGAAAATTTTAACAATTCAAGACTTCAATCAGAACATCATCTAAAAATTACAGTATATCAAGCTAGGTAAAATTAAAAACTCATTATATCCCATTTAAAATCTAATAAATATTATCACATTTACAAGGAAAAGTACAAGCCTATTTTTAATTACAAATAACCCAGTGTCGAATAAAATATAAAATCCTAATTCTAATCTTGCCACTTACTGTGTGACCTTGGGCATCCAACGTGAATGCCCTGAGCAAGCATTCCCATCTGCATACAGTGGCTAATACCCATACCTGTAGCTTTCCAAAGAAAGCTATCAATAAAACCACTTTATTGAGATTTCGCCTATGAGATATAAATTTTCATTGTATTTTGCCCATTAAAAGAAGAGACAATTGAGGAACAAATAATAAATTATACAAGATATATTCTATTAGTGAAATAGAAAAGTTATTCAGATTGTCTGAATTCTTTATTAGCTGACAGAAACACTAACATTTTATTTCACTATTTCTGGTGTTCATCTTTAATTAAACAACACATCAAAACCTACTCACCAAGTTTCCATAACACCTTAATACTTTTCAAATAAGCATTCATTCTACTAAGTTAAGGAAAATTTCATATATAAATTGCGTTCCCTAGATTCAAATGCTTTATTTATCTTATAATGATCGCAAATCGAACAAGTAAGAAAATTCAGCGAAATACTGGCAAATATTTTCCAATAAGATCTTTAAATAAAATTCGGAAGTTAATGTATAAACCACTTTTTTATGTCTTTCCAAACATAATTTTTAATTTTTTAAAAAATAAAAATAAAATATGGCACAAAAAGTTTTTTTTTAAAAAAAACCCACTGATACCCATAAAAACTTTTAAATATTAAATGAACTTCGCAAGAAACATTATGTAATTAAATCAAAAGCAAATTTCCTAGTAGTGATTTTGTTTAAAGAATATTTGAGTAGGCTAAAATAAATGGAATAAATAGAATATTTATTATCTTAGAGTCCTTGAAATGCTAAGAAATGATGGTACAGATTTTTCGGTCTTCAAAGTAGTATCCAGTTACATAATATTCCGAATCTGTGTTCCAGCATTTACATAGAAGGTAGAACAACTAACACTAGGACTATTTGTCTGCCATGGGGAAAACACTGGCTAACTTTTAGATTCCAGGCTTTTAAAATGACACATATATCTTTCAGGAAAGATGGCGATAAAGAGGATGCTTAGAATAAACACTCTTTGAAAGACACTGAAAAAAATAAAGAGAACCCAAAACTTAATTTGCATTCTACCTGTGTATTACTTCAGCCTTATACCACATATTCTGAAGAATAACAGGCAGATAGAATATACTTAGAAAAATGATGAATAGGGCACCAGGAATCAAGTCACAACTCCATTATTTAAGAATAGATTGTGGTGGGGAAAAATATGGAACATATTTGTTGACTCTCTCAAGACTCTTTATTCTGAAGGGACCATGTTTGTAGGGGTGCTGAAGAAAATTCATAGCCTTAAGTTTTTTGAGTTTCAAGAAGCCGCATTTTTCATCCTCTTATAACAAGGGACAAGTCTGGAAGCAAGAGGTAGCCGGAAGACATATATGAATGACTGTTTACATCCTGATGAAAATGGACACCAATAAACAAAAGTCCCCATGCTAATGGTCATATACTCTATTTTCCTGGAAGTTAAAAAATAAATAAATAAAACAGAAAGTATATAAATATCTAACCAATGTACTATATACTTGAAACTAAAAAAAAAAAAAAAAGCAAACAAACAAAACCCAGAAAGTTCTAACTCCACCTCCCCTTGACAAATGAGTCTCACCTGGATAATAAACCATTCCAGGCCCAGCCTGATTTGTCCAGAGTACAGACATTTTAAAGACAAGCACAGATAATAAAATTCACTCCAATGAGGCTTCAGTAGTCCCAGGTGCTATCTATCCTCTATCAGGTATCTGAGAAGTATAAGCAGAGAATAGAAACCATCAAATCCCCACCCTCTGGCTTGTATCAAAAGGAAAATGAAATAAGAAAGTCTATATACCTGACAAGGTAAGTCAATGTGATGTTACAAACACTATTTTAGTGACAAGTTTTATTCTATATTCAAAAAGCAGTAAATAGAAGACCGATAATTTTTATCAACTCTTGAAGCAATAAGTCAGGATGAAAGAAATGCAGCATGCTAAATACAATAAAAATTACTGGAAAAACAGTTCCTCCAATAGTAGGAGAAAATATTAAGTAAGTACAATATCAACACAGCAGGGAAATGTTTTGTAAATGTGAACTGTAAATAAACAAGGGTAAAATGAGTAAACAATGAAAAAGAGTTAACAGTCTAAGAAAATAAATTAAGAGAACAATTAATGCAAGTGTGGAATTTAGATTTAAAACATTAAATTACAGATTATGAATTGATAAATTGAGACATGAGAGAGAAGCTTAAAGATGCAAGAGTGAATTAACAGAAAAAAAAGCACACACATTATTAGATTGATAAAAATTTGATGAATGTATAGAAAGGAATCTGTATAAATACAGCCATTTTCTCCCTTTCATTCATCTCTAAGCCCCTTGAGGATCACTTTGCCTTTCTCCATGAATCCTTGAAAATTGCTCCTGCTGCCCTCACTAAAGATTCTTCCTATCCTCATGTAAACAAAATAGATGAAAAAATGTTTGTCCTCCTTGAATTTCACTTTCAACATTTTACAGTTGACTACTTTCAACTTTCTCAAATATTCATTTACCTTTCATTGGCATTATTTCAACAAACATTTCATTAGATACTTACTGAGTACCTCTCATAAGCAGGCATACTTTTCGTCTTTAAGCAATGCAATGGTTAAGAGTAACAAGTTTTTGCTTGCCCTAATGAAAATTAAATTCTACTAATAGAGATATTCAAGAAATGAATTAAAAATGTAACTTTGAATTAGAAAGAAAATAAGGATATATCACAAAAATGTCAAAAGGGTCCTCAAAAAAATCCATGTCTACCAACAAATAATAGTAATTTATTAAAGTAATTATAAACCCATGACCTCTAACATATTATGTTTTTGCCACGATTTTTTCTAATAAAAGTATATAATGGCATACTTTATTTATACATAATTTATATTTAATGATATATGATTACATAGTAATAATATATTATTTTCACAACACATTTACTTCTGCAAAAATATTCTAAAGATTTATGGTCACAAGGGTTTTTACAAAAGCACATATGGTATTAAAATTATTTCATTTTTAGCACAGGTCATTCCATCTTTACTGTCATTTTTCTCTTCACCAAATGATAACTAAACTCTGCCAGATCCTCTATTGTTCATGGCTTTAGATTAAAGCACTACTCCGATGTCACTATGATAAACTATACTAGTATCATTTCATTAAGAATTCCAACAACGTTATCATTAACTGTTTCAAAATATGCAATTTCATATGTTTTATATCGTTTCTTACACATTTCTACAAATTTCAGATATTCATATCCAATAAATATATAGGGATATGATCTATGTGATATGATAGATGTTAGTTTAAATGTGGATGCACATTTAAGGGAAGGTCTAAATGTTTAAGTGATCAATCCATTAGTGTATGGGTGTGTACAATTATCTTTGTATATCAGCTCCTTTTCTATAAAGAAATTTAAATGTTGGATAGGAAAAGTGAATATTAGGAAGTTATGGACACTCTTTAAATAAAACTGTAAAGCACAATGTGATGACATTTAAAAGTTTTATTGTATATTAACAAATTATTTAAACATTTGACAAAAAATACATATTAATCTACAATGCAATAGACAAAATCTCACTTTATAAAAATGTTTTTATAAAAACAATCTTTGCCATCATCCTAATGTAAGCTGTTATTGAGTTTGAATTACTCATTAATATTTCAATGAGCTCCCAACTTCTATAGACAGCTCCCTCTTTACCATATCGAATCAATCTTGCATAAAATTGTTTGATTAATCTGCCTAAAGCATTTTGACATTCCTTAGACTTTTTCTGAATAGAATTCAAATCAATTTACAAAGTAACCTCAATTTATTTTTTAAATTTTCTCTATAATTTCCTTATAGAAATTATGGTTTCCCTGTTATCTTTAAATTATGTCTAACGATACAGCTTTTATCCATGCAAAAAGTGGTATCTAAGCCCTGTTACTTTTATAACATTTACTCATACATCTCAGGCAGATACTCTTGTGCTTGGTGTGATCTCCCACAGAACTTTTGTTTATGCATCATCTGTCATTTAGCATGTTTTGCTTTATAACATTTTTTCAGTTATTAAAACTTAATACTTCTTCTAGTGTGTAAATTCTAGAAAAAATAAATTCTAAGTGGTATATTTTACCTAGTATCATCTTTATTTTTCCCTATATTAATACCGTACCTAGAACTTACCATTACCTTTACATGTATTTACCGACTTTTAAAAAATTTTACTGTCTTGCTATCCCCATTAGATTATAAGCTTCCTGAATGCAAGGAATAACTGTCTTGATCACTGTTACATAAACAACACATATACGCACACCCAGGATATACTCTGTTCGACAAATAATTGTTAAATAAGTGCATAAAAATGAGTAGTCACAAATAATTCTCAAAGGCAATATATTGAAAAGATTCATGTTTGCAACTGAGGTTACAGTATAACATCACAAATATTAGCTTTGATTTCATAAAATAGACCATCCCTTATTACTCTTGAGAATGCACATGTTTCTAATTATCTTGAATTTTTATATCAATTATGATATAAGAATTAGATCTCTGAGGACATAAACTTTGCTATATCTTAAAAAGCCACTTTTAATTTGTAATAGCAATTGTGAATAATTAGCAAGGAAAAGTTAACTTGGAACCTTTGGGTACAGATGCTATATCTTTTTATTGCAAATCTACATGACCAATTCAAGAAATTGTTGAAATGGCAAAAATTATGAACAGTCAAGTGAATAATAACATATCTGCATTGATGATTAATAAAGGAATGAAAGATATTAGACTTAATAAAAAGACATTGAGATTTATTTTTAGAGGGAAAGTGGTAATTCTGATAAATAGAGCACAATATCCATAGGGTTTCTTTTAATAACTTTTGATCAATTCTTGAAGACTGTGCTAGGCTAATGTTACATTATCACAATCTTCCCTATCTTTATTTTTTAAATCCCCTATTCTATATTATAATTTTTTAAAATTTTATTTTGAGTTAAAAATGTGTTTTTCCCAGAGTATAATGATTCACATGTAACATATTTCTTCTTCTCCCAGATTCTTTGGGTATATATTTTAAGTGTGCAACAAACAGACCTCTGTCGCCTATAATACTAGTAATTGTACTTAATAACTACAATCTATTTCAGTCATGTACACTAATACAAAGATTATGTCTTAAATCATCCAGTAAAAGGAGATAGTACCATACCTCTTTGACATACTGTATTCAACATTAATCTGTATGTTTCTTAGCTTAGCATAAATTTGTATACCAGATGCCTTCTTGTAATTAACAAGTTGGGATTTGGGAGCAGTAGATTTTGCTGGAAACAAACTTTCCATCAAGTCGACATCTGTGATTTATACCTCCAACTCACTTTCAATATATTTACATAATCAGTTCAATTTAAGCCCAGATTATACATTCTTCTTACATTTGTAAGCAGTATCCCCTAAAGATAGTCAAAAGTAAATCAAGGTGAAGTTTAATTCTTTTTTTTCTAATCAAAACTCACTATGAACATATAATCAAATTCTCTGATTACATGCATTTATTTTAAAAGAAAAAATATGTGTTTTTATTCTGATAAATGGTATATAAGACCAGAACAGGAATACTTTAGTTACTATCAACATGATCAGACAACTTATATGCACATAAATTTAAATTTTTAATATAATTTTAAGAAAAGAATTTGGCCTAAATCATTCTTTTGGAGTATTCCCATTTAACTCTTAAGTAAATTGAGGTTTAAAAACACCAAATGACTTGATGAGGAAGTTTGAAGTTTCAGGATCAATAGTTTTTCGTTTTGTTTCTCGACTGAATATAAGGGCAGATTTCACGTATGTTTCTCCCAGTCCAGGTATTTTTCCACTCTAACACATTGTCACTGAACATAAGTAATTGTAAAACTTAGAAATATTTTCAAATTATTATACAAAATGAGATGTCATTTAATCAAAGGTTTCACAGAACTTCAGGTTTTCTAAAACTATTTTAATCATAGTATATTTGGTGTCAGTTTCAAATAATGTGCGTTAGAGCAGTAAAATTATTTTTGTGTAATTTCATTTCTAAAAGATTCTAGATTAAGCAAATTACAGCATATAATACATCATTGTAAAAATTCTAGAAGACACATTTGACATATTAGTATGCATATTTGGTTGTCAAATACTACTGGAATGACAATATATAATCACAAAATTATGGCTTAAAAAAAAGAACATTGCCAATCTTTTTATGTTCTCTTGCAATGAAATGATTGCTGGAATATGATATAAATTGTACATATGTAAGAAATACATATATTAACATGTGTTTACCTTTGTGTCTGCTCTTCTATTTTATTCTTAAGAAAATTCGACTTAAATGGTCTTTTCATTAGCAACACTTTTCGATATGACTATAATGAATAAACTACTTTAAAAGACTGGAATACATTTTCAGAAGGAAAATAATTTATAATCCTTTAATAGGAGAGAAGTTTCTTTGATACCTATATCCCACTTTCTTAATGTTGTACAATCACAAAGAGTAACTCAAGAGAGAGAAACGAAGAGGAGTTATCAGGAACCAGCAAGAGTGTCTTGGAATTGGAGTGCACTAGGGTACTTTACTGATGAAATATCTCTTTTCTGCAAAGTCAAGACAGAAATTACCCAGAGTTAAGAGAAATGAAGAATAACTAGAGTTTAAATGGAAAACCCACTTCACTTCAATACCAAGTTTACAATTGTTCTGTTGTTAAAGAAGAAATCTAGGCATCCAGATGTCACATTTATGGTGAAAAAAGAATTCCTCACCTAAAATGAATGCCCATCCACCTTTTATTATTCTCCTTTAGGAGTTGGGTCTGCCTAGAATGATCCTCTCTGATAATAAAGTCTGATAACTTTAGCAGCTTTTACTACAAAGCAGGCACTATTGTTAAGTGCTTTGTATTTATTATCTCATTTAAGTTCTGGCAGTTATATAATTGAGGGAAATTTTTCAATAATAATAAAAAGATTCTAATATACTTAGAATTGCATGTAATTCCTAAGTAGAGAGATAAAGACTGCAAGAAATTCTGTAAGCTATAAATATACAATTAAATAATGAATGCTAAAAAATAACTTGATTTCTGGCTTTGAGTATTTAAAACGTGAAACATTTAAAATGTGAAAAATTATAACTTACTGGTATATAATGTCACCCAGAAGCTGTATCTATTTAAAACCAGAATATCAAGTCAGTTAAATTCCTTTATTAGGAAAAATATAGTTGTGTTTTTGGTATCATATAGAAAGAACAGATCGGCTAGCCGAGTTTTCACATGAAGTTTTTATTTTAGTATTTGTATGCTTGGTTATAATGATAAAATCTATTTTCTAACAAAGGTTTAATTAAGATTCATTAAAATATTTAAAATTATTACATTATTAGTATAGTGTAACTGTTCTTAGGATATATTAATACTTTAATATTGAGAAACAAATTCATAATTTCTGCTTATATTCTCAGAATTATAGGTTAATTTTTGTGATAGCTATGATACAAAAAACAACATAGTTTATTTAATGAAGATGGAATTCAGAGAATTGTTAATCTTTGAATTTTTCTAGAGCACTTTAAGCAATTATCTGAAACTTCTATTAAGATAAAAACACATTTAGGGACAGGGCAATAAAGTTTTCCAAATACAAACTACATTAGTTACAAACTGTTGCATTTTTGAGACATCAAGCAAAGATGGATGACCCTTGCTTTAGAGAATAAATTGGAGAAAAAATGCATTAGCATTATTTAGCAACTATTTTATTCAAACTAATTATTTTATCATTAAGAATGGTTGGCATACAAGGCATTACTATCTTAAATACTTGAATTATTTTCCATGTATTTCATCACATGACATACACATGAATATTAAACTGTAAGTTGACCCCACAATCAAGGCCCACGCCTATCTCTTTGAATCTTGTATTCTCAGTTTTTGATACAATTTCTGACACTCAGTATGTGCCCGATAAATCTTAACTTTATAAATTAATGAATGAGTTTAGTCACCCAGTTTTTGGTCAGATATAAATGTAGTTCAAGTATATTTTTCTTTGGATAGTTTGAAATTATATGACTAAAATTGGTTTGTAAAATATTTATTAATATTTTATAGTGCACAAATTATTAATCTTATTTGTACAATAAATGTAGCAATGAATATGGTGAATTAATTTCCAACCTTTAAGTTAATTCATTGAGGATATAAAATTCTATTTAGCAAAAAAGAGATGAATATGTATATATGTCATATCGAATATGTAATACGTACTAAAGGAAAACGAGATAGAAAGACATGTTAAACATTAATTTTCTGTATTATTTTGTCTATATTTTCCTTTTATCCAAACATTTACATTTACTACTTCATGGAAATATTACAATTCTTATGATTGACCATTAAAATATGGTATAAATAGTAGAAAATGTTAAAAAATGTAATATGCGAATCATTATGTACCATGCACTGAATTGCTTACCTACTCCATTGGTTAATAACTGGACTTTTATTATTAGCTTCACATTAAAAGATTAGGTACAAGGAGGGTCACGACCTCAGTTAACAGAAATATTGCTAGTGTGTTGCTTGCTTCATGCATAATTTATAATCCATTTAAACCAAATGAGCTGCAGAGCAATATTATAATTAACATTCAGCTGTCCCATAGATTTGCTTTAACACCCTTTAGGAATACTGTTTGTAATGAGCAGCAAGACATGATTTTTGGGGGTACCTAACATGCCACTCCGGATTCTAAAGTTTATCTTTTAGTAGAAAAGAGACTCAATACATTAAAGTTATTATTTCCAATAATGGTCTAGCAGGTGAAAAAAATAAACCAAGGCTTATGAGAGAAAAGTTTAATTTTAAAAAATCAATATGCATATAATAACTAATGTGAAACACTATTTGTATCTGAACACCAAAACAAAAACAAACAAAAAATACAGCCATTGGCCTTATAGATCCTAATAACAATCCTGCCAGTCGCTTGATGCCAGTTTGTTCTACCACATGAACAGAAGGCTTCACTTGCAAGGTAAAAGCAAGTCACATCGCCTTTCTCTTTTATTTCAAATATAGTCTCAAATCCATAAACAGAAGGAAAGATCAATTTTTAAGCACGTATATTTTTGCATGTATCAAGAGTTTAATTATTTGACTACTATATGTATTTTATAGCTTGTGATACAAGGGAAAATGTGGGAAGAAAAATTAGTAGTAAAAGTAAAATTTCTACAATAAACATATATGGAAAAAAAAAAACGAAATACCTATCTTTCCCCTCCTTTCCCTTAAAAAAAGAACAAAAGGCAGGTCAATTGCTTACCTCAGTTAGTATTACAAACCGTTACCAAAGAAAATTCAGACAGACATAAGGCATTTTAATGAAGCTG
This sequence comes from Rousettus aegyptiacus, assembly GCF_014176215.1. Taxonomy (NCBI): domain Eukaryota; kingdom Metazoa; phylum Chordata; class Mammalia; order Chiroptera; family Pteropodidae; genus Rousettus; species Rousettus aegyptiacus. The sequence goes on from NW_023416306.1 coordinate 53,699,574, forward strand.
AACAGTCTACCCAGTCATTATCCGTTTTGCCCTCTATTATACAGATGAAGCTTGAAGTTTTACAATAAAGAATTTGTGATTAAAACTATTAAATTATGACCACTAGGAATAACCAAAGATTATACACTCAGCCTGCCTCCACTTCTCTTTGAATCTGCATAAAATCTTTTAAAACTCTCAGTTACTATCAAGCATATGGCCAAATTAAGAAGATACACTTTACATTTTTTCTGAAAAAAAAAAAGTCTAGATTATTAATTCTATGAGGCTGTTGTCAAGAATGACTGCTAAAAATATTTTAAAACTATTTTTAAAATGCACACATGTGATCAAATCCTATCTGACTGCTCCATAATTGTTAAATAGAAATGAACTTGTTTCCAAGTTCATGCATCAGCTACTATGATTAAATGTGCACTATAAACCCAGTTGTAAATTAAATTAATTGAAGGTCTGATTTTCAAACATCCTCGAAGGTTTCTAGTCATCCTTTAAGATCATCATATTCTGCTTCACTTCTCTTGTCTTTACTTTTCATTAACAAAGAAGCTTTTTGTAGTATTTCTCTCATATGGCAAAGGGTGGTTTTATTAAAAACCATCCATCCTAACAGGTTGTCGATATAGCTTAAAAAATAAACTTGATTTTTAAAATTCTGCAACCTATTTTTGGTGGGAGAAATTCTGGTGGACAAATGAACAGTCTCATCATTAGCTTTGGATTACTGCTCATGACACTTATCTTCTTTTTTGCATCCCTTAAGCAAATCTGCTCTTTTCGAGATCATAACCTTTTTTCAAGACTAAAATGTTTTTATAAAGTTGCCAAATATATTTATTTCTAATAATTGATTCCTCTAACATGTAACTATGGTTGTCATGATATACATGTGTGATAGTAATAGTTCATATTTCCTTTCATACATATTTATCTCATTTGATCCTTGCAAGCATTCTGTGAGTCAGAAAACTAACTTTCTAGAATGAAATACATTCAAAGATTGCTTAGTCTCAAAACTTTTCACTCCTTTTAAGGTCACAGACTCCATTCAAAATATAATAAAATATATAGTTCCTTTCTTCAGGAAAAAAATGCATATAAAAATGCACGCAAATTTATAATTGCAGAGGATTCATGGACAATCTAAACTATAATATTATGGTCTGATCTATCAAATTACTCATACCTAGCAGAGTTAACTAACCTAAAATTTCACATTACTTGTTAATAGTATTAAAGATTACATGAAAGCAATTTGTAGAAATTAAAAGAAAAGGGAAGTTATCTTTGAACATTTATTATTTATCCCCTGCCTTAATGAGAAGAGATAATAATGCTTTCTCAATTCTCATTAGGAAACATATGGCAGGATATATGAATAAAGTAGGACTTTATTTAATGTACAACTTTTGTATTGAAACAATGAAAGCAATACCCTCTAATTACTTTGTTGACAAATTAATCACAGAATGAAGACTAATACTGAACATTCCTAGATGCACAATAGAATCACCAAGATTTATTTCACTTAGTGTGATTATCTCGAGGTCTATCTTGAGGTTATCGCAAATGGCAGTATTTATCCCTTCTTATGGCTGAGTAATATTCCATTGTGTAATACATATATACACATATCTATGTGTGTGTGTGTGTGTGTGTATGTATACACACATATGTACACACACACAAACACATGCACACATATGTAAGATATAAACTTAAAAGCGACAAATGAACAGGACAAACAGAGACTCATGGACATGGACTATATAGACTAGTGGTTACCAGAGGATAGAGGGTGGAGGAGGAGAGAGGAGGTAGACAGGGTCAAAGGGGGTCAAATATATGAGGGGAGGGGGAAGTGAAGTGGGTAAAGGGGATCAGATATATGGTAGCTGAAGAAAACTGGGTGGTAAACACACAATAGACTATACAGATGTCAAATTATAACATGTACGCCTGAAAATTATATAATTGTATTAACCAATGTTGCCTCAATAAACTTAATTGAAGAAGGAAGAAGAAGAAGAAGAAGGAGGAGGAGGAGGAGGAGGAGGAGGAGGAGGAGGAGGAGGAAGAGGAAGCGGAAGACGAAGAAGAGGAAGAAGAATCACCAAGAGTGTTTAAAACAAAATGAAAAAAATAACCTGGTCCAGGTCCCTACCTCATGATAGATCATAGTTTAATTGGTCCAAGGAAAGGCTCCGTCATCACTACATTTCTAAAGCTCTCCAGTAGATTTTAATGTGCAGAAATGAGAATCACTGCTTACAAAAAAAACAATAAAGGTTTTGGGGTTTGTTTGTTTGTTTGTTTGTTTTTTACTTAATTTTGATGAATAATCAGTATGCTATTATAAAATTAATCACAACTCAGAAAAAAATCACCATTTAATGTTGGAGTTCAAATTAACAAGAAGAGGTGACTTCAAATAAATATTGTGAAATTAGTCAAAACCTATTTAAAACCTGAATGAGGAAAAAAAAATCACCTGGTGCCAGAGTTAAACAGATTAAGATTGTATAAGAGAAATTGTAACTATTATAGTTTCTAAAAGCACCTAATGAGATTTGAAATGTTTAATTATGGAGAAAAATACTTGAGATAGAAAAAGATATTTAATTCTTTTTAGAACTTTATCATTTAATTAACAAATATATTTGAGAGGCTACTATGCCAGACACTACTGTAGCTACCGAAAGCATAGCAGTAACTAAGATAGACAAAACTATCTGACCTCCCTCCTGGCATTTACACATTAAGAGACCAGTTAGACATTAAAGAAGATAAATGAATACAACATATAGTAAGTTAGATAATTATAGGTGCTAGAGAGGAAAATAAAGCCAGGAAGGGGATAATAGGTGTCAGGGTGAGGAAAGGGACTGTAATTTTAGAAAAGATACACAGGAAAAGTCTCATTAAAATGGTGATTTTGAAGTCCAGAGCCAAAGGAGGAGACTATTTCTAAGACAAAGATAATATACATGTTGAGCTTTCTCCTTTCTGCACGTAAACAGTCTCAAAATTAATGTCATTGCAAGCCAGTGTTAAGTTTAATATTCAAATTGACTCTTTAGGATTTTTATTAAAAAAAAAAAAAAGAAAGTCTAGAAAAAAATCCACTCATAGCTTTAAATGAGAGAAAACTTAGGGTTGTTCTGCTCGTAGACATCTGCATACATTTAATTTAAGTAATCAATGAGAATTATTTTATTTGATTTCCATTTGGTATTACTGTCTCAGACAATTTGGACATTCAGGAACCTTTGGTGAAAATTGCTAAAGATAACTTAGAGGTAGAAACCAGAGCCCAGAGCCATATCAAATTCAGAGCTAAACGCAGCAATATCAACTTAAATGTGTTTGGGACTTTCCATTTTACACAGCAGCTCTTCCAAATTCATTAATGACAACTTTATAAGGGAAAGAGAACAGTTCCTTTTATTAGCATTTTGCAAAAAAAGAAATGGAGATTGAGAACATTAAAGTTACTTCCCCACAGACATAAAGCTAAGTACCGGGGAACTGCGTACTAAAATCTTATTTTTAATTCATGTATTTTTTTTCCATTTTATTTTACTGCCTCCCTCATATTCCGTTCACACCCCAAAAGAAACTATTCTCTTGCTGTTTTGTCAGGAGCCAAAATTGAACCCTGTTCTTGGATTTAAAAGGGGTGAGAGATGGGACTGCTGAGTTCCTATAAAGCTGAGTTGTAATACCGGTTATATACTATAGTGTTTGTTGGCTCTTTGTATACATCAAACAATTCTAAATTGTTCAGACATCCTGTCAATCTAAATGCAACACCTGTTATAGCTAGAGATGTTAGGGTACAGTCAGAAACTCTGGTCTTGTCAAAGGTAAAAAAAGGGGGGAAAGCTTTACAAGCAATAAGCATTCAAGTTTTAGTAGCAAGTAATATGTCTGCTAGAGGAATATAAATGTCCTCCATTCTGGTTTCTCAACATGATTAAGGTAGTCTTATTCAAATCCATTCAGCTTATATAAGGTATTGTAAAAGTGCTGTTATAGTCAGTGGTGACAATATTCCAAAGAGAAGCAATTAGATTTCACTAGATTTAAAGTTTAGGGTTCATTTTATATGATATTTTCTTTCAGCTGGCACACATATTGAAGTCTTCAAGAAAGAGTTATATAAAACAAGGGATTCTGTTTGAGCTCCACTGATCTTGAAGAATCCTGACTGCCAAGCTGCCAACTGTGTTCTCAAAGAACAGACACATCAGCCTCTGAATCAAACAGCCGTGAGGCTCTCACCTGCCTCCAGTGGGTAATCAAGAAACAACTGAAAGATATACCTTCAGAAAACCAGAATAAAAGGTGTTAGGTTGCTATAAAACTTATACTTTTCGTAGGTCTCACCAGGTATGCCATAACTTGGAGCAAGCATGCTCTATAAAGCTGCATCTTTCTCTAAGAGGACAGCAGAAAGTTGAAAAAGATTATAGTTGCAGATTCTAAGCAGTTATAGGTCCATGTTATCAAATAAATATAACTTCAACTGAGTTATGTATCATGGGACATGGCTATCTAAAGGAAGGGTATATGTTCCTCTACTATCAAAATCATCAGGAAAAGATTAATAATGAAATTGGTTTTAAAACACTTAAACAAAAGTTAGACAATGCTATAATGATAGGTAAAAATAAGCAGAAATAAATCAATGAGAAGAAGAAATTGTAAAAAAAAAATATGAGGGTGTCAATAACTCAATGATCATAGCCTGGAGGACAGTCACTTATAATGACAATTTAACTCATATTACTCCCAAATGGTATAAATAAATGGCATCAAATCAAGGTACCATTAAAAGACAAATACACAGTACAAAAGTAATTGCTAGCAGAAAAATTGGTTTCATAAAGATTTCATAGAATAACATGAAGATTCTCTACAAATCCAGGACAGTGGAAGGGCAAGAGGGAGTATGTACTTTTAAAGCATTGATTTTTTTAAATTTTGAGATAATTATAGCTTTATAAAAGAGTTATGAAAAATGATACAGGTAAGTCTCATATCTCCTTCACTCAGCTTCCCCAGATACATCTTCTAAAACCATAGCACTTTTATCAAAACTAAAAAACAGTGCTGGCATAATACTGTTAGCCAAATTAGAGAATTTATTTGAATTTCACCAGTTTTGCCATAAATGTACTGTAGTTTTTTGTCATTGTTGTTTAAAAAGACTTGCTTCTTCAACAACTAGCAGTGATTATTGTGTACCAGTGGACACTGTGCTAGGTGCCAGGATTACAAACATGAATTAGAAATTATTCAAGTCCTCAGGAAGCTTAGAATGGGAATGATTACAAAGCTTGAACTGGATATTAGTAGAGCAAAGAGGAATGACAACTAACCTAATTAGGAATGTCAGGACAATCGTCTGAAAGGATGAGCAAGAATTAGCTAAGTGGTGATAGAACAGAAGTAAAAGAACAATGGCAATAGTTAAAGCATGTAAAAGAAGGATGTTTAGACATGATGTCCCTGTTTAGAAATAACAAGTAATTCTGTATGGCCATAACATGCATTTTAATGGGAAGAATTAAAAAGATGACATTAAAGAGTTAAGCAGAAACCAGATCATAAAGAAATTTATACTATACTAAAGAACTGAAACATTATTCTGAAGATCTAGGGACACCCAAGGATTTTAGATATAGGATGATGGTATTAGATTTGCTTTTATAAAGTCTACATTAGCAGCAATGTGAAGAACAACTTTTAAGGGGGTGGGGCAAAGTAAAGGAAGAATGACCAATAAGGAAGCAAATATGAAAATCTACAAGGGAATTATGTCTTGAGCCGAGCTAATGGTTATGAGGAAGAAGAGAAGTGAACTGAAATCATGAGTCATTAAATATTTTAATATATACCTTGTACTGGCTGAATTTATAAGGTAAAAGAGAATCAAGGATTGAGCTTAGAGGATGGTGGTTTCATTTGCGAAAAGAACGAGATGTGAAAATATTTTGGGAGAAAAGTGTGAGTTCAGTTTTATGTTGTTACAGAGGAGATGGTAAAAGGACAAGTGTAGCTTTCTAAAAAAAGCTTGGAATAAATTTAAATTTCAGAAGAGAAGTCACAATGAGAAATGTATATTTAAAACAAATTGATGTATGACTGTGTGAAGACACAAGTGTAGGTATTGCTGTAATGAATGTGAAGTATGAATAGAAGAGGATGCAAATGTAACTCCAGAGCTGAACATATTTAATGGCGGGTAAACAAATTATATATCATGAAGGAAAAACTAGGAAGAAAGTCAGAGACATAAGATCACCAAAGAAGATGTTGCCAGAGCAGGAAACAAATGAGATGTTAATAAGGAGGCAGTGAACGACCAAAGCTGTTAGATTTAGTGGAAAAGTGGACTTTGCCTACCTTGACAAAAATACCAGAAATAAAATTGAAGGATTGAAGAACACGTTATCTAAATAAATAAGTAAAGAAAATTAGAGGAAGGGAAACATATAGTTATGAAATTAATTATCAATAAAACTATATGTGTATATATGTGTGCATATTTTATATTAAGGTGTATATATACATACATACACATGCACACATAGATGTGTGCATGTGTATGTATGTGTGTATATATATATATATATATATATATATAGATAGAGAGAGAGAGAGAGAGAGAGAGGTTCTAAGAAACTGTAAAATGAAAGAAAAAGTAATAGTTGATAGAAGGCATATATCCAAGAAAGGTATATTTTATAGAATAAAGGCTCTTAACCATGTGTAAATGCTAACGGAAAAGGGCTCAGGAAAGGGTTGAAGATGCTATAAAGAGAGAAAATGTTTATATAATTCACAGTTACATGTAGAAAAATTAACCTTAGATGAATAACATTCATTTAATTTCTATTTAAGGAGAGGGAAGGAATCAAATATGAACACAGGAGTACTTTAATCTGTAATAGTGAGTCAGGCCTCAAAGGGAAATAGGGCAATGTGACAAGAGGGAATAAGAAAATGAGTAAAAAAATGGTGTAGTAGGTACTAGAGGACTTAGGTAAGGCTTGAAATAGCTACTGGGAGAAAATGCAAGGTAGATGATAAAGATCACACAAAAGAATTGGTAGATACATTAAGGAACAACCTAAGGTTGGAAAACAGAAGTCAGGGTTTAGAGAAAGAGAAATAATCTGAGCCTACAAATCAGGAGAGTTGAAAGGATTTAAGAGAGAGAGTACATAAATTTAAAAAGTGGGCAAATTAACCATTTGGGAGAAAACTGACATCATTGTGTTGAATGTTGTGTCATCAGAGCCACTGATGTCAATCTGGTGAAAAAAAACAGTGGAAGAAAAGATTGGGCCACATGATATAAAATCTTCAATTAAGATTAGTGAAGGATAGAAAGTGGCAAAAGACTCAGCTACATGGAGTGGGGGTTTTGTTGTATTGTTATTGTTTTCTCTTTCTTATTATTTTTATTTGATATTGTAAGTTTATGTGTGTTTTAATAAAGACTTTAGTTTTAATAAAACACTAGTTTGGAAGTTACATGAGGATGATGCCAAATATATTGAATTATCATTATGGAAAACATATACTTATTAATAAATAAAACTATATGCATATACATATTTTACTTGCTCGTGTATAGAATAGACAATTCTATACTCAATTTAGTTTTCCTTTGTTTCTTTTTTTCTTTTATTTTATGAGAAGCTCTTCTTTGGGAAATGAAAAATCACAATTTTAAGAATTATAATTACAATTAGAACTCTAGGTTGTTAAAAATATAATATATTCATTAGCCATCTTCACTGATCATAATTTATGAACATTTCATCATATATACATATATAAGATATAGTTATATATATAACTATATTAAAAATTACATATGTTTATATAAATAATAGATGATTTTTATTTTCTCAGGAATTTCAGATTTCATATATTACTGCAATAAAATTTCCTTATATTTACTAACTCGACAGATAACCTTATTTTTCCTGTATCTTTCATGGTTTTAGAAATTCAGATAATTTTATATAAAATGTTTGAATAGATTATTAACCAAGTTATCTTTTACCTCCTGAAAATTTAAATATGAGAAAGCATTGCAAAACAAATGATACATTCCATTTTGAATTATACATTAGGTAAATTTACTTGAACACGAGATAGGCTCTTATCCTTGAGTTTGGGCTTAATAAGCACCAAGATATATCTACCCGGTCCCTAAAGAGTCTGATATGTCTACTACTAGAGACCCATTGGTTTAGGTTCCTCATTTGGAAGATATTCATTTTTAAAATGCAAATGCTTCTGGGAACTAGAGATAGGGGAGGGATTAAATGAATTCACAAGAAATTGCTGACAATTGACCAGATCAACTTCTGTTGAAATCACTTGAAAATTAACCAAACCATGAGAGAACAGAGCTTTCCTACTTAAAATTTTATCTCAGCCCATACTTCCTCAAACTCCATTCCTAATTTGTAGGCCTTTCAAAGGCCACTGTCTTATTCCACTTTCTAACCCAGCACCAAGTACACAATAGAAAATAGAAGGAATCTCAACATAAGTTTGCTGCTAATGATAATGCCTTCACAGATAAGAATACCTATGAATTTTGAAAGAAAAACATGACTTCTTTATGTCCCATGTCTGTTGAAAATTGCTAAATATTAACATTAATATGTATCTAATGGTAAAACTCTCATAGTCTACAAACAGAATGATGCTCTTCTGGGTCTTTTATTAACATACAAAGGTAAACTTTGGGTGACATTGACTATTGCTAGCTAGAAGAACAGAGAAAAGTACAATGCAGGTGCTATGGTCTTGTGAGAAATGTTTTAAAAATTTAAATCTGAGCATGATTTATCTGAGACCCATTTTATTTTCTTTATTTTTATTCTTACTAATTTTCAAATCAACAAAATAGAACAAAATATTTTATACAATATAATTGTCAAGATTCCATTAATATTCTGTGTAATATATGTGAATATATCGATATCAATAGTTATATCTCTCTATACATTTATATACCTCTTTTTTATGTATGATAGTATTATAGTTTTTGGCGAGGGTACCCTGTAGACGGACAGAGGTAAGGGTCTTTGTTGTCCACCTTTGAAATGTTAACACCAATAATCCCTTCCCTTATGACTGTATTTCTCCATCTCTAAATGTTTACACTTTAAGTTTAAAGTGTGTTTAGAGATGCTATATACAGGAGAAATTTTTTTCTTCTGTATGCTGAAAGAGATCAACTTGTTCTAAGGTACAGAATTTTAGAGATAGTTTGGAATTTACTGAGTTCTCTACTAGTAAAAAATATAGTTACACATTCCATAATATCACTTAGTGAGGAGGTGATAGAAATTACAGATAGAAGAATGAACTCAAAGAGCTCAAACTGAAATCCATTGTTCTATTTCAGTAAACAGAATACTATAGCTCTATACTTGACTAATTGCAACTGTGTGCCTGACATATAATTCATATTTGATACTAATAGTGAGAAAATTAAGGGCAAGAATTTAATGATTAAAAAAAAAAGATTCAATGTCTTTTGATAACCTACCATATACAAATCACGAATATTATGTCATTAGGGAAGCCAAGGATCCTGACATATGTTCTTACACATCTCACTTGCAAAGACTGGTGAATTTACATGTTGTATCTATTAATTAGATCAAAATAACAACAAATAAAGTATTATAAATGATAATCAGCCCATTGAAAAACTAAGCGTGAAATAAGATGTTTCATTTAATCATGTCAGAGTAAAAAAATAGAAGGTAATTGTGCACAGATTGGTCAAGGTTAAAATTTATGTTTAGATCAGACACATTGTTATTCTACTTTCAAACTGTAGATTGTCATGGTAATTCAAGACTTCTAAAAAAGGTATTCCATAATAATTCAAATAAATTCTTTTCATTCCAATAAGATAATGAGTAGGGCAAAAAGAGATTTTGCTACTTTTCCTTTTCTAGGTAGATTTCTTTTTTTAATGGTTTGGAGAAATGGTAAAAGAAATGAACCCTTATTTCCTATTTTCAGCTAACTCTTACCTCTTGCCTTCTAGCTTTCTATACTACAAATCCAACAGCATATCTACATTGTCAAGCGAAAAACTTGAAAGAAATTTCATATGGTGAAATCTGTTAGATAACTCTTGAGGACAAAATGGCAATGTAAAAATATCCTCTAGCAGCTTTGCCAGTATACAACAAATCCAGGTCATTCTATTCAGCAGGAAAAGTTATTAGAAGAACTCTCTTATTTCCTCCACAAGAAAAGTAACCCCACAGAATCGAATGACCTGTTAATTCTCTTTTGGGGGAGGTAGCATATGCTGTAGACATTCCATTAAGTATGTGTGCACTATGACTAAGATTACAAAAATCTTGATTCAAAACATGTTACAAAATAACATAATAAAATAAAACCAAGAATTTCAAGCATATAGTACTTTAATTTATATGAAAGTAAGTACTTGCTAAAATTTAAAAAGGATATAAAGAAAACCAGTTCCACTGTAAAGAGCTTCTTGGAGTTTAGTGGAGTAGCTTATAGCAGATATTGCCTTTTTGACCCACAAAGGCTGTGTGCACACGTGTGTGTGTGTGTGTGTGTGTGCGCGTGCCCCAAAAAACAATATTTAAGTAAAGAACATAGAGAAATTAGGTATAAAGGAAAATACAACTGGTACATGGCTTTAACCAGTTAAAGACCTATTATTCCTTATATACCACCTCTCCTATTTCTTCTCTATGAAATGTGGACATAGAGGAAGAGTGCCATTTTGGAACTTAAATACTAAGGGTTCCCAAAAGCAATTATTCTTTTCAAACCATTGTCAGGGTTATTGTTGGCAAAATCTCTGGGTAACACACCCCAGGGATCCAAATACACAACCATCAGCTGTGTGGCTTTGAACATTCACAAGCATCCTCCTCAGTTGAGCTTAGATATGATAATTCAAAATTTACATAAAGCTTATGAGAGTGGCTTCTATATTAAAAGCTGAGAAAAGCTGTTTGCTATTTTAAAAGACTTCTCACCACCTGGTATAATTTACCAAAAAAAAAAAAATAATAATAATAAACTCTCTGTAGAAATAAAACTGATTATTACCTACTGCCAGATCATTTGAAATCTATATTTCTTAAAAGTAATAGCACTAAAGGTGACTCCAAATCCTACAGAAAGGATTGATTTAGAGAGAGAGTCTTACAACTGCGAAGCCAGGGTGACCAATTGAAAAGTTCAGACTCAACCTGAACAATCATATTTTAATTTAGATTTATTTTCTTTATATAATGGTATATATTCAAGTGAATATAATATCAGGTAATTTTCAGACTTTTAAGTCTTAGAAACCTCAATCTGGATTATTTTAAGCACAGTGAAATTGAACATAATTTGGAAAAACTGAATTTTTTTTCAAAAAATGTAAATAAAAATATTGTTTTATAATGTAAGTAAGCCAGCCTTTGTCTCAAAAGAGTATTTCCCAAAAGAGGACCTAGGTGTTTAATTATAATTTTTATTAATGTTCTGTAAGGGAGGCCATAAATAAGGACAGAAAATGAAATACTAGTTTAAGATCAATTTTTTTTTATTAAATACCCCTCTTACAACCAAACACCTGTTTCATGGTTGTTGCATGTATAATTAATGCAGCCTAATGAACATGCTTCATCAAAATCTCTCCGTGGTTTAAAAATAAAATCAGAGCGGTAAGTTTTACAAATTATAACATTTAAGAAATATAGAATAATATTTAAAAATACATCTCATAGCATTTTAGTTCAAAAGACAATAAGCCTATGTTGACAAAGTCCTCTAAGGAATCAGGTCATAATTTCTATGCTTTACCATGGCATATTACTACATACAGAGAGAGGGTCATTTCATCAACACTCTTGTTGCCAGCCTACATTCTCCTGAAGGCATGCATATTTCCTTCTTGCCTTGACAGATTAGGTATCAATGACAAATCAGCTGTCCTAGGCAACACTTTTCCTAGCTCAGCAACAATCCTACTGCTCCCACTTGAGTCTTGTCTTTTCTCAGTCATGCTCTGCAATCATAATGAAGGCATTTATCCTCCTGCAAACAAGCCAGACTTTAGCTCTTTAATATAAACGTGTGGAGAGAATCATAAGAAGAAATAAACACTTCATAATCCACCCCGATATTTTTCAAGTATACTAATTTGTACAAAAAAATAATAAAATAAAATAAAATAACAAATGACTTCAAAATATCTGCTTATGGGTAAAATTTTGTATGACTATTGATTCTCTATGATTACTGTAAAAAAAAATGTGTCCATTGTTAAAAACAAAAAATCAAACATGCTGCTAATTTTGATTTCAGATGAAGCTAATTACACACATGGTTGCCAATAAATTCTGCCATTTGATTAATACAATGTAAAATATCCTCTCAGTGTGCTTAGGGTGTCATAACAAAATACCACCAACTGAGGAGCTAGAGTTCAGGATCACAGTGCCAGCATGTTCAGTTTTTGGTGATGACTCTTTCTGACTTGTAGGCAGCTGCCTTCTCACTGTTTACTCATATGGCCTATCTTCCGTGTGCAGGTAGAGACAGAGAGAAAGAAGCTTCTCTCTTCTTCTTTTTATAAGGCCACTACTCCTATCAGATTAAGACCTCACTATTATGACCTCATTTCATCTTAATTGCCTCCTAAAGGTTATATCTTTAAATATGTAACATTGGGTGTAAGGACTCAACATATTAATTTGGCAGGGACAAAATTCAGTACATAGCATGGCATAAAGCAACTAGTTACTTGGGTACAGATGTCATACTCATACCTACCAAATTGTCATTTGTTTGGAGGCAGTGCAAAATGTGAGGCATCTGGAATAATGCTTTCACTATACTGGAGAGACATCTTGTTTACAAGAAATCAAAAGGTGTAAAAACATCCACTGTAAACTAAATTTTATATTGAACTTTTCTGTGAATAAAAGTTATGAAGTGCAAACTCTGACATCACTTGCATTCAAGCAGATTGCAAATTGGGTCTAAATTCCATTATTTGTTTATATAACGAAAAATTTACACATGTCTGAGATAAATAAAAACTTATGAAAAATGTTTCCATATTTGGAAAGATATTATAATTTATTCAGAAATATTTACTGACTGCCTACTGTATGGCATACCCTATTCTAGGAATGCAGCATATATTAAAAAACAAACTAGGCAAGAATCTTTGCCTTTATTAAACATACACATAAGTAAATAATGTAATTATTTATGCTAATATGTGATGGAAACTGACGTAGTACTGAAAAAATTTCAATTAATGTTAATTATTAAGTTTCACGCTATATGTATTCTTTTCTATGCTTACTAACTACCTCCACCTTCTGTGAAATAGTAAAAAATATTATTTAGAAACAGTAGTCTCACTTGAGGTTTAAGATATAATTGCACTTAACTTGTTCCTAAATCCAGGGAGGTCGTAGATTAAATTGCCTGGATTTTGGAGGCTGATCACTTGAGTTTGAGACCTGGCTTGCCTTCTCACTACTTCTATGAACACAGAGAAGAGCTATATCAATAAGCTTCTCTGTCCTCACCTATAACAATATACCAGTAATAATATTTAACTTATAGGGTGTTATGAACCTAAATGCATATTGTCTAACATCTAGTTCAGTGTACAATAAAATCTGCTATTACTAATGTTTAATATTTAAACTGAGAAAATTATATCTGAAGCATATATACATATTAATATGTAAAACTTAATAAAAGACAAAAATAACTTTCCTAATATAAATAAAATTAAATAAGTTTAAGGAAAATATCACTTTATTAACCACCCAGATCATCTATGGAATCAATACCTAATTTTGCCAAGTCTTTTGAAGAAAGACATGTTTTAAGAGAATATGTTCTCTTTGAGGGTACATTTTTTTTTTTTTTTTTTGCACTAGAATTCAGCATATATTGAGGCAGTCAATTATTTTTCCTTTCCTTTCAGAGGCACTTTTTTATATCCCAGCAACCTGTATTCTCACATCTTAAAGTGAGAATCCAATTCATGGACACCTAAAGTCATGTGTCCTATAAAGACAATGATGTTTTGGTTAAGAGGAATCCCATATATGATGGTGGCCCTGTAAGATTATAATGGAGCTGGAATTTTTCTATTGTCTAATGATGTCATAGTCATCCTAAAGTCTTGGAGGAATATATTACACAAATATTTACCAAAGTGTTACAATTGTCTATAGTACCTAGTACAGCTATACAGGTTTGTAGTCTAAGAGACATGGGGATCTGTCACCTCAAAATATGTCTTTTTGGCATAAGAATCATTTTAGGCTGGTTAATATTACAAAACAGCAGACAGGAGAGAAGCTCTGAAAATCAAATAGAAGTTTGCTTTTGCAAGAGAAATCTCCATCTGTGTGGGTATCTATCTCCATAGCTAATCCAGGAAGAGGGGAATGCTCTTATCCTTAGAAACTCATCAATGCAGAAGTCAAAGATTTAAATCCACTTAAAAACTTTACCCTCATTTACTATGTTCTTCCTGGTAACCTCCCATAACTGACTCCCCAATCTCCCGATTCTTTTGTTTTTAACTGAAGATGGTATTTAAGATGGCAGCTTCAGTCACTTTCATGAGTTACTCAATTTTCCTGGGTCTCTCCCTATGTAAGGAGGTATATGCACTATCAAACTTTTGTTTGTTTTCCTCTTGTTAATCTGTCTTTTATTATAGGAATGTTTCCACCAGGAACACAAAAGGGTAGAGAAAAAATTATGTTCTCCCCTACAGAGCAATAGTCCATACCATATAGCGTAGGTATGTAGTCGGCTATACCATATAGGTTTGTGTAAGTACACCCTAAGAAGTTTGCACGAAGATGAAATCACCTAAAAATGCATTTCTCAGAACACATCCCAGTCATTAAGCTGCTCATGACTGTACTAACAAGCAATTTCCAATTAAATTCAAAGTATAATGTTGGCTCCTTTCCTTTCCTTTTTGCATTAAAAAAAGTTTTCCTGTTAGCATTTTAAGTCTTATAATTATAGATGAATTAAAATATAGAGATAAAATGGAAAGACAACTATAATATGACAATAAAATAAGCAAAGTTACTGTAATGTATTCTTGGTGGGCACACAGGAAGATAGATTATAATACTAGCACTTATATCCTGTGTCTCTTCACTGCAGGCAAATATCTCTATTTGTAGGGTAGCAGTCTCCACTTTCTCTCAACGAGTACTGTCAGGCAGAAGTACTAGTTATGACAGTTCTTTGATTCCAACAGAACAAATACTGTATATAAATCCAAAGTATTATTTAACTCCCCTACATTCTAGCTTTCAGATTTTTCAAACCAAATAAAATACTGAATTTCTAAATATCTTTTAATATTTCTCTTCACACATTTCAAAAGAATGTCTGTAATAACAACATTAAAAATATCTGGATATGTTTCTATGATAGCTCTTGGTTTAATTTGATGCCATAATGCAAAGAATGCCAAATAATTTCCTCTTGTTTAATTCTAGAATCCTCGTCTTGCTTAGAACACTTCTACACCGAGCCATCTAATTATTACACACTCAGTACAAATATCCATCTATGTGATATGAACCCACCAATAATATGAAGGATTTCTGGTCATAACCTGAAAGTCTATAATTGATATATATATTGCCTTTTAATCACATACCTCTAGTTTGATGTTATTTATTTCTTGCTTTAGGCAGTCTTTTCATATTACCGCAGATTCTTGAGTAAACAAACCCCATGCTAGAAATTATAATATGAAATTACAGATAGAAATACTCCCCGCAACATCACGCAAAGGTAGAGGGAGCAATTTTCAAAAGACAGGGAGTCCACAAATATATTCTTTCCTGAAAAAATGCTCCATTAGAAAACTCACCTATGATAAGTCATCAGCTGGTTCTTTGTTTCTGCCTTTGCATTTACAATTGTTCTTCTCCCACTACAAGTAAAGCTCACCTTTCAATCTTCCTGCACTGAGTACACTGCCTTAAGACTATGCTATCCAATATAGTAGCCACTAACTCCATCTGGCTATTTAAGTTTTAACTAATCATAAAGAAATAAGGTTAAAAATTATACTCCTCAGTCCCATACCCACATTTCAACTATTCAGTACACACATGTGGCTAACGGTTACTGTACTGGACAGTGCAAATTAGAATACTCTCATTGTCACAGAATATTATGTGGAAAAAAATTGTTCTAAGATACGAAGACTTTGGAGCAAAAAAAAGGGGACACTAGTTTATAAGTCAATAATGACTAAGACTTTTAAGAATAAAATACTGTACTTTATTCAGATAAAATTCTGCTGGGAAATGAGAAATTCATATCAAAGGAGAAAATAACATACAATTTCTTACAATTAAAGCTTGGACACATATTTTAAAGATAGATGATTGTGAATATGATACTGATAATGGTGAATTTATATTTAGATATATTTAAATAGAGATGTAATATTTTAATAAATATTTTATATGAGGAAAATTATATATTCATTATCATTCATCTTATGAAGAAAATGACGGATTTCAAGCTAAGTAAGTACAAGAGAATACAATTTAAAAAATGGTTTCAGTGAATTCTCGGGGATGTGGGGGGTAGAAGGATGCTATTCAAAACTCTCTTCTTTGATTTTCATACCTGAAACCCCTACTACCAAATCTCATCATTCTAGGTTAGTTTCCACTGTCCTCTTAACCACTAAGTCCTGTTCTTTAATTCAATTCCTTTCATTACTCCCTATATAAAAGAGTGTTCCAAATTTTAAGGTGATAACTTTCTCTCTTGCTTATTTACTGGCAACTGGGACTGAGGTTCCTTACATTTACAGTATCCCAGTACAAGAGGAGGTGCTATGACTGTAGATCCTAAGTGATAGACTTGCCAAGCAAACCTCAGAAAGAGGGAAATGGCTAAAGCAAGCAGATTATATATCTCATGATCTATGTGTTCATCTTGATTGCAGATCAGCAACAAATATAGAATTTTAGGTCAGGAAATCCATACTTTACCTTCCATCTTTTACCTCGTTCCTCATTTCCACTATTATTCTTGTTCCTCTAATCCTGCCTTACTAAAAAGGAAAAGCCTTTAGTAAGGAAAAGCCTTACTAAATATAAATGCACAATTGAAAAGCAACTTCATTTACTTAACATAGCTCTCCAGGACTTCAGAATAATAAATTAGACAAAAGCTAAATCCAATTGGGAAAGGTGTTATTTATCACAAGGCTATGGTGTAGACAAACAGAAACTAAGAATAAATAATTCAACTGATTCCAGGCTGTGCCACTTCTCCTCCTATCTTTTAGTTAGGTAAATGTGCTCCAAAGTCTGCTCATGTCTCCCAGTAAAGAGTCGTAGGGATTCCTGACACATTGTACCACTAATTCCAAAAAGAACGTAATCCCAAGCAGCTGAGAGACAAGGGACTAGGTAACAGTAAATAGTGACACAGCTGGGGAGTCTATTTTCAAAACATGAACTACTGTGTGCAAAAAATATATCCGTTAATATGCAAAACTTAAGTACTGAAGCATAAGCTATTTCTATATGCATTGGGTGAAATGGAAGAAGACAGTAACTTCAAAGAAAAGCCATAAATGACTTGAATATTGTCATGCAATATAATGAGCATCAAGATTAATAAATTTAGAATAATTTAAAAAGATAGACCGGACTCGATATATAAACCATTGCAAGGTGGAACAGCAGAAGCTAAATTCAAGAATTTTTCCCTAAAATTCAACCAAGTGTAAGGACCTAGGAATATAATCAACATAGAAAGATTCATACTGATAATTTAATTAACAACTAGAATTGTTTGCTCTTAAAGTTCATGTAAAATACAGATCCATTACATTAGAATATAGGATTCAATAATAATTACTTATGCACATGATTCATTCTGCCTGTTTGAGATAATACTTGGATATTCCATATTTACAGCATTAAGAAAGAGAATTATGTGGTTCCCACCTGAATAAAATTGATGATAGTTATCTTGCTTTTATTATATACCATATCTTAAATTATCTGTATTAAGGGTAAGATTAAAACAGAAAAATTAAAACTAATTATGACCTCAAATTTCCATTGTTTTCATGCCCTTCCCCACAAAACCTTGACCAGAGTTCTTTCAGATCTCACCCTACAACATACACGTACACTGGAGTGAAAGCTCCCTGAGGGCAGGCATGTGGTTCAAATGTTTGCAGCGAACCCTGCTCTAACTTCTCCAGCAGAAGTGTTTCTCTCTTTCTTTTTTTTCCTTTCTTCCTCATTATGAGGACTCAGAGAGAAGTTAAAAACACGGACTCTGCAGCCAGACTTCCTGCATCTATCTAATTCCCAGTTCTACCATCTGAGGGGCATCCATACATCAGTTATTCAAACCCTCTGAGCCACAGTTTCCGCATCCGTCAACCTACCATCTAGAATTGACAAATGAGAGATAACTGAGATTAGACACAGAAGCACTTCAAACAGTACCTGACACAATCAATGCTATATTGTTAGCTACTATGATGAATGTGAAGCTGTCTCTTTTCTAGAATTCACTGCAATATATTATAAAATCTGTTACCGCAATAAGAATATCAGCATATTAATAACAATGAATAAATAAAATTTCTCCTAAAATATATTTGAGATAGAAAATAAAAAATAAAAATTAATATATATAATTTGCATCCTCAGAGACTAGCCCAATGGCCAAAACATATTGACAATCAATGCTTTCTAAACAGATGCCTGAATCCATTATCTTGGTCACCAAATTGGCCTAAAAATGAAAATAAATTGATATATAACTTATCCCATAATTTATAAGTTAAATAAGATTGGCATGTATGTTGTATGTATAATTGTAACTTCTCTTGAGAACTCACAGTAACTGTCTTCAAATATTTTATAAATTACTTGCCCCTCCATATTTCAAGAACATCAAATGATGCTTTTATAATTATACTTACACATTTGTTCAAGTTTTCAAAACAATAAATGTAATTAAAACAGATTTATATCTCTAAATGTTTGTGTGAATAAGGCTGTGTATATGGGGATGGGAAAAAGAAGGGCAAATATTGGAAGATTTTCTTCTTCTTTTAAATTAAAAACCATAGATTATCAAGACAATTTGATTGTTAAGGTTTAGAGAAGGCTCTAGTTCTATTTTTTAAAATTGAATCGTCCATGTTTTAAAATGCATTTGTTTTGATGATAGTGACAACAGAAAAGAACTTTTATCTTCTTGATTTTTTTGGCTGGTTAATTCAGACATCACTTTTCTCTTCACAAACTCAACTATTCTTATAGCAATGAAAAGTTGATTTTGGCAGTTTTCACTAATATTCACAAATATTTAGAAATTATTTAAATAATACACCCAAAATAAAATTAATGGTAAAATTCTTTTTTTTTCTTGTGGCCTGACATTAGACTCAAAATCATTGTATGCATACGCAAGTTACAAAATTGAAGCGAGTATACCCTACTATCCTTTTGACAGGAAAAAGAAGTCAAAATGATTATTATTTATAGAAAATAAAGAAATAAAAAATTTTAAATACTATAAACATGAAATGTATTTTTTCTGTAAATTCACTTTTGTGTTTCAAAAAGTAAGTTTTTCAGAACAAGTGTCCTTCAGAATGTTCTATGTCCTCTTGTAGTAATGAGCAAATGTAATAAGTCTTGGTTTCTAACCATCATTGTTAAATTAAAGGAACCAACAGAAGCAAGTAATTAATTCTAGGATCAATTCAGAGAAAGCATACAATAGCCAGGAATACCTAGCTGTGTGAGAAAATAAGAAAGAGCTCAATAAGTTATGGAAATATGGCAAAAAGACATAGGAGACAGATTAAAAGAATTCCACTAATTTAAAAAAAATTGATTATCAAAATAAATAATGGCATATATGGACTACAATGTATTGAATTTTAAAAAAAAGGATTCACAAATGAATACTGATATTTAAAAAGATAGTCATGAAAGTTTATTCTTACATCAGAATATTAACTATTTAAATGTAGAGAGAGCTAAAAAAATGTCTTTCTACTACCAGGCAATGATCATCAATGGATAATAAAATCGAGGGGTGAAAATAGGATATTTATGTATCCTAAAAGCATCAACAACAGATTACAACCAGTTCTACTATTATGGCATCAGAGTTCCTAAAAATTACCATGTTATGAAAAATTGCATAATAAAAACTATAGGCTTGTGGAAAAAGATAAAGATATCATTAGTGGCATATTAAAAAAAAATTGCAACCTAAAATAAAATGGTAACATATTAAGTGATTAAGAAATACTATAATAAATATGGCACTATACCTAGAGAAAGATTTAAAATATTCTTCTAGTTATGGGTGTTGGATGAGTTGTAGCTTGTGAATTATTGTGAAGTGGTAGAAGAAAGGTTATCAGAAATTGGTAAGAAGTTGTAATATTAAATATGGATGGTATTTTCCTATAATATACATGGCCAACTGAGGTAGTGGATGTTGTTTGAGGTGTGTGCAGGTATGCATTTTCTATATTTTAACATGACTTGATCCAATTGAATATAATTTTCTGTGTTCACCTAGTGTTTCTCTAAAACACACTTAAACAAACACATCATTAGGCTCGATTAGTTCCCTGATGTATCAATCACATCAATTAGCATTTCTAAAATGCAATACATTTGCATTTTCGAAAGTATTATAGCAGAACTAACTATACTCAAATGGAATTTCACAGTGGAGAAATCTAATACCACCTTAACCAAGGGATCAGAAGTAACATTGCTAATAATAGGACAAATTGCAATGCTTGCCAGATAATTTGTTTAATAATTGGTTTTAAAAATATTCCCATGACCATATGAACAGTGTTTATGTACCTTTTTCAAGACCTGTTATAATCCACTGAAATGTAAAACTTTCTTGTTATAAAGACTACTACAGACTCCTTTAATAATGCTGTACCAAAAGTCTCTTTTAAATAAGACATGTTATTCTTTCAGATGATGAGAATCATATATTACATATTTTTCTTTTTTACTTTGTTTTTGAGGAATCTCAGAACAAAATGTAATGCTTCATGACTATAAATCTCATAGACAGCAGTTTTCATTTATTTAGCTTCTCCTGCAGATTTATGTCTCCTTATGTAAATTTTCAGAGACCCATCCATCTATCTATACATCATTCATTTACTAAGCCAACTCATTAAGTGCTGACATGAAAACTATCTTCATATTTTATATGCATTTGTAGATGAGAAAATTCTTCTGGAATGGAATTCACAGTCATGTATAATAGGTATATATACAACTATCTCACTGGGTCTTAGTTTGTTGATTTAATCCCACTGTATTGGAAGTAGTCTATTTTGACAGGTAGAGTATTCTGTTTTTTGTTTTTGTTTTTGTTTTTTTATCAGTAATGTATAAAAGACTAAGGTGCATGTGTGTGTGTGTGTGTGTGTGTGCGCACACACATATATATGTATATAAATATATATGTGTGTCTACAAATATATAACATTGCTAATTATATATATCAGAAAATGATTTATGCTAACCCCTCCTAATGCCTTACCATGCATACAATTATGTAAATTTTGGGGAATTAAGAGCTTTTCCCTAGAACTGACAGGCTTATGTGAATGGAATATAAAATAAAAAAAAATAATTATTATTCATGTTTCAAGCACATATTTTAACACAATTTCACCTGAACATTAGTTTCCTCTCTTGAAAATATTGTTTTGTAAGCATTTCATAGTACACAACAAAATAATTTCATGATTTTTCAAGTAGAAAGTTTTTATTATTAAAAATTGTTCAATTAGAAATTATTGATAAATATTTTTTCTGTTAACATTTCATTTTAATAATATGAAACATATTTTGTCCTCACTTCAATAAATACAGTGAAATTTATTTTTACTCAAAACCCATTCCATTGAAAGTTTAAAATCTTACAAATTCTTTTACAACATATTTATTAAAGTAAATCCTTACTGTCATCAAATTGTTTAAGGCTTATGTCACTCTATACTGCAATGAGATTCAAAGAAGGTAATACTCTTCCCTAATTGAGGTACATTTTTAAAATTTTAATATTTAGAGTTCCAAAAAGATGTCAAAATCACACCATGGGACCACTCTCTAGAGTTTAATACTTTAAATACAGAATACTTAGACTTTTGTTAGAGAAATCATTCCACCTTTTTTAAATTAAAATGCAATAATTCTGTCTAGAAGAAAACGGATTACCACCACCCATTAACTATCATGATTTCCTTTTAAGTATAACTTTGTGTGACCAAATTTTAGTTTTTACTTGAAGTTACGATTTTGTTTTTAACTTGCTGATTTACACAGCATACTTGAAGACAAAAGCAAGTGTCTTGATATGAGCTTTTTGGGTAGGTATTTATAGCTCATAAATCTATACATGTGGTTCAAATTGTTCAGAGGCATTTAGATATGAATTTTACAACTGGAAACAAAACCTTCATATAGCGGGACAAAAGTTCTTTTTAACTGACGCTTGTTAGGTAGGCAGATGCAACTTATGTCTTTCAAGGTCCCCAAGGTAAATGCTACCATCGACTACGAAGAAAAACTATGGTAGATAATTTTTAATTTGTTGTTAATCATCTGCATTTCCTATTCAATTTGGAGAGGTAACATTTCATTTAATTAGTCCTCTCATTATAAATATTTTCCACAGTGATTTAGCTGATACAAGTTTTCTGACACTGACTGCAGATGGCAGAAAACTGGTGTCTGGTCTCAAAGGAACTATTTGACCACTGCAGTAAAAGAGCAATAAACAAAATAACAATATTGCAGCCCACTTCAGTTTATGTAGGCAGTCAGCCTTTTATCGCTGTAAAACCTTGAAAGAGATGTATGAGCTTTGCTGCAATAAACAAAGAGTTGTTTACAGCTTGGGGATGGCAGGTACCAACACTGGACTGGATCTTCAGCAGCCTGAATGTCAGGAACTGACTAATGTGAAGAAACATATTGTGGGTTGTTTTATGGAGAATATGTTTTATAAACCTCAGGGGACCATTTATCACAAATTCATCCACTCTGCAGCAGATTGCTGCTTTAATGTTGAATGCCAGTTTTCAGTCAGGCCCTTAAATAAAAAATAAAAAAAAAAAAAGGAAAAAAAAATCAAACGCTATTTTGTTTCTGTTTGCTTTATCTTAATGATTCGCAAATTTCACCATAGGAAATCTATTTTAACTACTTATTCTCTTCCTTAAACAAACTAAATATTTTATGACTTGGGGCTAATTCATTAGAAAATCTGCATCTACTTAGTGTTGTGAGCTATTTAAATGCCATTTATTTGCGATCCAGTGAGCCTGTAGTATGTGAATTTCTTTAAAAAGGATAACGTACCTAACAAGTACATGCTTTGCTAATAGGCACAGAAAAATACACTTTGTTTCCCATGAAATGAAATAAACAAATGACCACAGCAAAGGTTTTTACAGTCTTTTGTTTTTCTTTTTTTTTTTTTAACCCAATAACGAAAGCCACAGGAATATATTTCAGAGATGTCATGGGTGGAAATCATTAAATAAAAATAATATACTTCACTTTCTTCCTCATATATAATATAAAACTTCAGTGCAAGAGAAAACAGCAACTCCTCTCAATCTTCAGGAACTGTGCAATGCAAGTGGAAAATTGATATCTAGCATAATGTCAGCAACTCTATGTTGTAGATGAATCCAAGCATACAGTAAAATCTGTCCCAAGATACCTTTTTACCTTTTTATGGCTTGTATTGTTACACAGTAAGAAAACCAACATAATTTTCACACAGGTGTGTTTATTTTGATATTCAAACAGTTGGTTTTTGGCTTCAAAAATCAAATACAAGGATTTCTGGGAATAAGAACAATGTTGAGACTATAACAGAGTTTTTCAGACAGTGGTTAGGAATTCTACAACAGAATCATGTGTGAGTGGGCAGTATGTGGTGAAGATAAAAGTCTAGATTCCTGGGCCAAACCCTAACCTACACAATCTGAATTCTCCAGGGGCGGGTCCAGGGAATATGTCTGTATAGTAAACCTTCCTATTACTTTTCTACACACATATAGAAAAATTACTGAAGCAACGAGATAGGAAAGAACATTAATATAGGTGTAAGACAATCTATTGCAAAAGCATTGACCATTTTAAAAGTTAGAGCATTCAGAGAAATTATTCAACAAATACTAGAACTTAATTGGTTTCTTCTACTTCTTGCCTTTTCCCTTTCCTCCTTGTCTTTTCATGATTTCTTAGGTTCTACAACTATTGTCCTTTAATCATGAGAATATGACTTGTTTTAAATGAAAAGATAAACTAATGCATGCAAATTAGTATTTTCATGTGCATGTGTACTTGATAACAATAATTTAAAAACTAACTTAAGAAAGTTTCCCTAGCATTTGTCTCTGTTCACTCAAACGGTATCCGATACAAGCAACACAAAATAGAATTAGAAAGCTCAATCGGTGCTTTCTGGCCACGTTTTGTTGGAGCTGTCCAGTTCTGATGAAAAGAGTGTACACTCCACACTGGGTAAAGAGTCTTTTCCTGCTCAAAGCAGAATGCATTGCTTGCATAAATTTGGGCCCAGGGTACACTGCAGAGAATAGAAAATGTAAGCAAAAAGTCAGCTGTCTCACTAAATGTGAAGTTAATATCTCAGAACCTCTCTTCTTTTATCTGAGGTTTAAATGCTACCATCCGAACATGTGCTATTTCATGATTCAACTAATTTTCTTTTAAATCTAATTAGTGGCAATGTTTTATTTCCAGCTATTAGAATTTCACCTAAACCAGCAACTGATAGAAACACAGTGAAGTATTTCAGATAAAAGTTTCAAAGCTTCTTTTCTTTTTGGATTATCTTAAATATCTCATAATTGAGTTGGGCATTTCTTTCCCAGCCCTGGAATAAGCCCCCTGTGGGATGAATAGCTTCAGTTTCTTTCTAGAGAGAAAGAATTCTAAAAAGAATAAGAAGATTATTATCATCAAATAAATAAAAATCTATCAGATTATAATTACTAAATTAGGACATGTGGTTTAAACAACTCATGTGAAAGATAAGTTTTAAAAATCTAAGTGGTTTAAAACAGTTTATTCTAGAGCTGACATGATCTCTCTCACAACTCAGCCTTCTTCACACACTGATTTGTTAATGTCAGCTCTAATTCCAAATTTTGTTAAGGATCTCAACACTACATTCTGTTTGTTTCCTATTTTTGTTCCTAAACTTATTTCTGCTGCTTTTAGTTTGTGCTTTTGTACTTATTTTTATAATACAACATTGAGTATGTGAATAATAATTGGCTTAGAAATAGATAGCTATATAAAAAATGGGCATTAATCTAAACTGAATATTGTGAAAAATGAAACTCCAATGATTTTTATTCTCTATTTCAACTCTCGTTATTCTAATTGTTATCCTTTTTGGTTTGTCACCTCATTGTCACTACTTTCTTCTGTCCCTTAACCTTTATATTTTTCTTTACATCTTTTCCCTCCAAACATTTAGCTAAAGTATCTGTTTTCTCTTTATGGCGACTTTATGACTACACATACACACACACACACACACACACACACACACAAACACACACACTTACATATATATATGTGTATATATATATTTTACATATACACATATATATTGTATATATATTCTAAGATTATTTTATGACCCCCTAGAAGTATCTTTTAACAAGAGTATGTCTTAACATGTCTAAACCAAAACAATCATTTTATGTTCATTATTTATGTATGTAAGTAGTCTTGTGTAGAGCAGTGCGGTCACCAGAAGCAACACTCAGACCAGCATCCTTGGTGTTACCTGGAATACAGGTTCTTGGGCTCCGACGCAGTCTTACTGAATCAGAAATTCTAAAAGTGGTACACAGAAAGCTCTGTTTTAACAAGCGTTCCAGACTAAAATTTGAGGATCTACTCTATAGAATATAAAAGCATCATCTTTGAAGTCAGAAAGAGTTGAATTTGGGTTTAAGATTTTCATCTTATTTGTATGATCTTGAACAAATTGCTTAACTTCTGATTGGCCCAGTTTGAATCATAGTAGCTATCCTTAACCAATCACTATAGTCAGATAAATGGCCTAGATCTATGGTCAGACCTGATTGGCTTGTCCTTGATCATGAGCTTACTATTGTGAATAGGGAAGTAGGAAAGTTCGATCTTGATCACGAGGAAAAGAGGGATGGTTCCTTTTAAGGAGGAGATGCTGGGGGCCAAATGGCTTTTGTTTCTCTTGAGTAACGTTCATATTTTTCCAGTCTCCCAATTCTAAGCATATGTGATTATTAACTTTCTTCCAGATTTAGATCAAAATCAATTATTTTCAGAAAGTTTTCCTTGGTTAATCCACCCCTCTCTGAAGACAATTTTTACACATTTGAAAACATAACCTTTATTTAATAATTTCTTTGTGATTAGTCCCATGCAAGTTATCCTATGTGATTGATTTCTTGACTAGCTTATAAATTCTTCTACACAGGCACATTAATTTCCCACTATGTTCCCTCCTGTGTTTTATGAAGTGCTACATGTTACATAGAACCCTTGACAAATATACTTCAGTTATTAATGTCGTTCATCATTTAGATTCTAATCTAAATCACATAAAAGATTGCAGATATGATTTTATTGTTTTCTCTAAACACTTAACATATTTCTAATTAGGTTTGAGTATATGGATCTTATAACTAAAAGTCCTGGTGAATATTTTGAATCTTTATGAATATTCCAACAGATTCTATTAAATGAGCTCTCTCTCAATTTTCTCAGAAGTTCAAGTTTTTTTTATAAATACAAAACTTCTAATAAAGTAGTAATTAATATATTGAGTGATGATTTCTTTTATTTCGAAAATAGGACTATTATCTTCATTTCAAGAGATATAAATGTATGGTTAACTCTGCTGGTAGCAGTAAACCATTAAAGGTTTAAACAAGGTAGTGTCACAATCAGACTCTGATTCAGAATAGAAAGGGCAAGTCATGCAAGCCCCAATTAAGGCCATTCCTAAAATATCTCCAATAGTTCTATACTTCTTGATAACAGGAACATATAATGTCCTTTCTTTTTGTCATGACAAAAACATAGAAGAAAATGGTACATTTCTGTAAGAATTTACTGAGATAGTAGTAAGAAATGTACACTCTCAAATGTTAGCTACATAAAATAAGCATAAACTGTAAAACCATTTTTGAAGTAGTGGCTAAGAGTTCAGAATCTGAGTAAGACATATGACAAGTCCAAATTTTGACTCTCTGATGCATTGGTTTGCTGATATTCTCTGGATCTTAATTTGATCATCTGTAAATTTGGGACTCCTCATCTGGTTATTTGGGGGATAAAATGATTTACTGTTCTTAGAACAATGCTTGGTACATGATGAATGCTCAAAAATTAGAAGTCACTTATTATCTTCTTCATTTTCATCATTTACATTCATCCATCCAGCCATATTGATTATACACTCATTCTCTGGAGAACAGCAGGCTTTGCCTACAGGTCATTCTCCAGGGAGTGAAGTTTGGTGTTGGTTGTTTCCCAGATCATAAGTGTCATTCTCTTCTACATTAATGCCCCTGAGAACTGGCAACTTCGCTTCCACTCCATCCTGATCTTGAACCTATTTCTAAAGGTGAAATTAGGGACAATACTTTCAAGGGAAAACATCATTTGAATTTATTATATTGTTCATCATTGTAATAGAGTTAACTCTATTTTTCATGTTTGACTACTGACAGCTTTCAAATCCTACAGCTCCCTTTCCCTTCTGCCCCAGGTAAGGACAAGTTGATAAAAAAAGCCTAGGTGCTCCCTCTTTTGGTACCTGCTTGATGTTAGAACTGTGTACAGGCCCTGGCTGTAAGCATACAGCCCTCTTGGCCCCACAAACCCCAAGGCAGGCCTCTTCCTGCTCTCTGCCAAGCCACTTTCAGATGTGCTTTGGAGCCTGTCTTGCTTTTCCCAGAAAGGTATATTATGTGAGTCTTAAAGGTTTTCATCACCTTTTGGTGTATGTATGTGGCATCATCAGTCTTGACATTTGACCTAATTTTGGATGAAGGGTTTATATCACCTCTGTGGGGTATCCACAACAATTATTATCATTGTATGTTCATTAAACTACAATTACTTTTAACTCTTTCTGGAACTGTTCATGTTCAGACAAACTAACTCAGTATAGTTAGAATACTAGGTAAAAATATATATTGTTCTTTTAAAGTAGTGTGGATAAAAGAACTTAGCTGAAAGTAATCTCACAGGGTGATCTGATTATAAACTCCTAACTGCATGTCATGGATGGATAGTCACATCTCAGGTCTATAAAAAAGAGTTATCTTTAACTTAAGCAAGCCTTGACCATTGTTCTCCTGCATCTAGGTTAGCACATCTTAGAAATCCCAGAAGTAAACCTCTTTTTCAGAACCTAGAGGTATAATCACCCTCAAAGAAGCATATAACCTTACTAACTTCTTATAATTCCATCTCCTGCCTTGCTTTCTCCCACAATTCCATCTCCTGCCTTGCTTTCTCCCACCTTCATGGATTCTTCCTTATGTTCCCTCCTTAATTCCAAATGTATAGAAGAAACTATAAAACTGTTGGTCTCTGGGGCATTTCAGATCCTGCTTCCTAGCATATCGTCACTTCTGCTCAAATAAACTCTAAAAAATTCTCAACAGTAGTGTTCAGGGTGAATGTCAGTAATTTGGGGTCATCATTCCAAAAATCTGTTACTCTCAACTAGTTTGAATGTGCCTATAAGAACATCTGCCATTCATCTGAATCTTGTATAAAAAAGGGGCAGAGGGGAGAGAAAATCAACAACAACAATAACGACAACAAAAAAAAATGCTGTTATCTTTTTATCCCCTTTTCTATGAATAGCTTGGTAAGTTCTAGGTTCAGAATTTCAGTTCCTGAAAATCTCATTTTTCCTAGATTATTCCCATCTATTAGTATATATTAATTTTATATTTTTACCTTAATAGTTTATAAAGAGCTTATATTAATATTTTAAGTTTTAAAACCTGTGAAATATTATTGGCCTATAGCTTCTATGGCTGGTCCTAAGTTCTTTATTGACATAACTATTTTCTTCTTCCTTAAGTGGTATCTATGGATAATTTTGAGTGGCTTTGTACTAAATATGCATCCAGTGACTTTTAACTAAATGAAAACCCATTTAATTTAAATTTCTTTATTTTTTATTGTGGCAAGAAAGTGTCAATATTATTCAAGGAAAACAAAAGATAATAAAGATGGAAGACAGTTATTAATCATCTCCAGATTAGGTGGGTTTTTCTCTGAGTGTAATCCTTGATTGTTTCTGTGGTGTGTTAGAGGGTATAGAAGCAAAAGACTGAGTTCAAGTATCAGCAAATCCTTCCCTGCTCCCAAACTCCTCCTACTCTGAACTGGCCATGAGGCCAGAGATATAGACTTAATCCAGTTGCCTTATAATAAAAAATAAAATACAAGTAACCTCTGAAAGTTAAAACTTGTAGGATGTTCCAGATGCACTTGTTAAGCTGTTATATTTCTCTACTCAAAAAAAAAAAATGTTTGTTTGTTTGTTTTTAGGTAATGGCTTCTCGAGGCTGAGGTTGAGATTTGGTTTTGTTTACAAGTAATATGAAGTGGTATGTAGACTCAAACTAGAACTTAATGAATGTTTTTCATATCACAAAACAACCATGCAGTTTGGCACAATTTAAAATGACTGGCAGGCTCCACTTAGCAAAGGCCAAGAAATTAAATACCAGGGGTTTTGCAGGTCAGTGCATTGGCAGAGTTGTAAGGGAAAGCTTGTCTGGCTCTAGCTCCTGCAATCACTCGCTCATGCTCATGAGCAATAGAATTGAGCCAAGTGAAAAAAGAAATTATTAAATATTAATGTGTAGTACACACTGACATAAGAATAAGAATGTAAGAGGAAGTGTTTTTTGC
Source organism: Rousettus aegyptiacus (assembly GCF_014176215.1). NCBI lineage: Eukaryota > Metazoa > Chordata > Mammalia > Chiroptera > Pteropodidae > Rousettus > Rousettus aegyptiacus. The sequence goes on from NW_023416306.1 coordinate 53,729,708, forward strand.
ATTCTTCTTTTACTTGTACAGTTAATGTCATAAAATATAACTTAATTATACTATTTTATTCCCAAAGACAATTCCCTGTAACAGTTGGAAAATGTATGCATTCTTTAAATACTGATAAGAGGATTGTAATATCACTCTAAGCTGTCTATTGGTTAGTGATGTTGTGAAAAACATAAGCCAACCAAAAAGGAAGTATAGTTCCTGCCATTTACACACACACACACACACACACACACACACACACACAAAAAGCTTATCCAATTGATAGAACTTATTTTTAAAACATAAACAGTTTTCAGTACTGTGTCATCACTAGGTATTTTCATGTAGATTATCTCATTTAATCCTAAAAGGATTACAAGTGTCAAATTCTTAAAGCAAGTGCATTGTCAATGAATAACTTATGAAAGTATTAAAATCATGAGTCTACATAATGAGTGTTTTTTACTGATTCTCATTTCTTTATGCAGTTTTTTTTCAATATATAATGAATTGTGTCAATAAAGCAATGGTTTAAAATATCATCACTATGTTTTAAATTGATGTTTCAGTAATTCTTCCTATTTAATTTATCTTTTATCCTGACAACTAAAATTTTGTGTAAATAAATATATCATCACAGATTTAAAAAAAAAAAGGCAGCGATATGTATAATATTTTAATCAGGGGATTATTTAGTCATTTACCTTGCATACAAAATATAAGGAGGTATTTATAATATTTAGTCCATCACATATTACTGAATACTCCTTCAAAATAGGTAAAATAGAAGTAATCAAAAAACTTAAATAAGATTTATACCACTTGAGAAAAAAATAACAAAGTTGGAGGTATCACAGTACTTGATTTCAAATTATACTACAAAACTACCATAATCAAAACAATATAGTACTGGCACTAAATCAGCCGCATAGATTAATGGAAGAGAATAGAAAGCCTAGAAATAAATGCATGTATATATGGTCAATTAATATTCAACAAAGGAGGCAAGAATATACAATAGGAACTGATGATCTCTTCAATAAATGGTGTTGGAAAAACTGGACAGGTACATGCAACAAAATGAAACTAGATCACTTTTTGGTACCTTATACAAAGATAAATTGAAAATTAATTAAAGACTTAAATATAAGAACTGAAACTGTAAAACTCCTAGAAGAAATATAGACAGTAAACTTTTTGATATCAGTCCTAGCAACATATTATTGGATTTATTTCCTCAGACAAAGGCAACAAAAGCAAAAACACTCAAATGGGACTACATCAAACTAAAGGTTTTTGTACAATGAAGGAAATCATCCACAGGACAAAAAGGAAGCCTACTGAATAGAGAAGATATTCGCAAATGATATATCTGATAGGAGTTAATACCCAAAATATATAAACAACACATATAACATCAAAAAATCCAACTAAAAAATGGGCAGAGAACTTGAATAGACCTTTCTCCAAAGAAGACATACAGATGGCCAACAGACCCAAGATAAGATGTTAATCACTAATTACCAGAGAAACACGAAACCATAATGAAATATTACCTCACACCTGTCAAAATGGCTATTATCAAAAAGAGGACAAATAAGTGTTGGCAAGGATGTGGGGTAAAGGAAACCCTGGTGCACTCTTGGTGAGATTATAAACTAATACAGCCACTATGGAAAACAGTATAGAGATTGCTCAAAAAATTAAAAATAGAAGTACTATATGATCTTGTAATTCCAGGTCTGTGTATTTATCTGAAGAAACAGAAACAATAATGCAAAAAGAGATATGCATCCCTATGTTCATTGCAGCATCGTTTACAATAAGCCAAGATATGAGAGCAACCAAGGTGTTGTCTACTGACAGATGAATGGATAAAGAAGATATGATACACACACACACACACACACACACACACACACACACACACACACAGAAATATTACATACCATAAAAAAAAAAGAATAAAATCTTGCCATTCGAAACAACATGGACCTAGAGAGCATTATGTTAAGTGAAATAAGTGGGCCAGAGAAAGACAAATACTATATGATTTCACTTAATATGTGGAACCTAGAAAAACAAAACAAACAAACAAAAAATACAAAATGAAAACAAACTCAGATACAGAGAACAAACTGATAGTTGCCAGAAGGGAAGGGTTGGGGGGATGGACAAAAACAGGGAAAGATTAAGAAGTATAAACTACCAGTTATAAAATAAGTCACAGGGATGTAATGTATAGAAAAGGGAATATAATCAATTATATCATAATAACTATGAACCATGACCAATAGATACTAGATTTACTGTGGTGATCATTCCATAAGGTATATAAATGTTGAATCACTATGTTGTACACCTGGTACTAATGCTATAAGTTAATTTATAATTAAAATAAATTTATAAAGACATTTTACAATATTGACTATTTTATTTTATATTTTTCCTTGTGCAGATCAAACTGGAGCTCCATTAATTGGCCTAATTATTATATTGTTTATCTTTTTTTAATAGCTTCTAACTTTTTTCTAAACATACCAATTGAGAAATTAATGTACATGGTCAATTACTTCTTAAATGAGAACTAAAGTCTTACAACGTAGCATTTTGTAATTCCTTCTTATCTTGCAAGATTAATAAAAAGTACTTCTGATATAATAAATTTGATCAAAATCTACTTGCAGTTATAATGACAAATTTTACCTAATAAACGCAGCTGCTTTGTACTAAGAATAGTCTCCTCCTGCCAATCCTGGGTAATTCTGCATCAGTTCATATTGTATTATAAAACAGCATGAATTTTTTATTAGTTCACTGAAAGGATTTGAAATATGGTTTTCCACTTACTCTCCAGTCATTGCTTAGCTTCAATTGCTATGTAAGGATTCAAAGAAAAGTAACAACATAAATCTAAAATATTTTAGTTAATGTCAGAGTACTCCATATTAAAATACTGTCATTCTCAACTAAACCATCTAATACTTTATGTAATTATAAGTATACTTTTGTTCAATTTTTTAAAATATGCTTATATTAAATAATTATACTACTTAAGTATGTAGAAATATTACCTTATTATGAGACTCAATTAAGATGATTTCAATGTACAATAATTCTTTATTTATTCCTTTTCAGAGCTATAATAGGTATTTCTTGCCTTTATAACATGTATATTTATAGTAAAATATTATAACTGGTGATTTGCCATAACTTTTCATTTTCACACAACAAAGGAGAAGAGATAAGGCTAAAAATCAGTTTGTTTAATTTTGTATTTAGGTAAGGGCTAAAGTAATTTGATGTATTATTATGTTATTTATTTATAAAATTGGACTTGGAAGAGAACTTCATGACCATCTAACCAAACTATCAAGTTTTCTGGTTGATAACAATACTTTCCAGAGTTGAAAAATTTAGTCACATAATTTGTGTGTGAGAAAAGACTAGCATCTTGGCTTAACTCTAGAAGTTTCAGGAGTAAAACCCATGAATGAATGAATGAATGAATGAATGAATATTTCCATGACCACGAATATATTCTTCATGACCACAAATATATTCTCCAGTTCAGATATTATGCTATCTTAAGTATTTCTGCTTAAGCACAAGATAGGTTACCTCATTGGAAGAAGGATATCTATAGTGAATTCCAAGTTCAAGCAAAGTAATTTGCCAAGAGATAGGGAAGTCTGGCTTTGGGGCCAAGAGCTCTAAATGCATCACTGCCAAATAGCTTTGCACTGTTGGCATAAATGATGATTGTATACAATCATAATGTAACATCTCATCAGAAATATATAATAAGCTTTAAACTATAGTTCAGAAGTGTGCCTAGGCTCTAAGGTATAAAAGAATTGCCTTGTGGTAGGAAAAAGCCAACATGGAGTCTGACTGAAGGTTGGGAAGGGTGTCAATCATGAAGAAAACTTCTATCCCGTGAATGGATGTCTCAGGACCTGACCATTAATTCAATTCCAGTTTTCAAACTGCTTCCTATAAGAACATTTCGTCATGGTCTTAATAACTTTAAAAAACAATCACACAAAACTGTTGTTTATAAGGAAAAATAATTGCCCAACTATACTTTATAAGTTTGCTTTCTCTACATATTTATATATTTTATATATACATATATGTGTATATATGTATATAAGGTAAAACTGAGATATGCATGTCTTTATCATATCATAATGCTATCTTTAAATAGTATCTATTGTTCTCCTTGGAAATAAAATGAAGATAAAATTGTGACAGGTTTGGAGTTTCATAAAATTGTCTAAACTATCTTACTCTTTTAAAAGAAGTTGAATGATAAAATTTAAAAATGTACCAACAAAAGCTAAAATAAAAGTAGAATTTACCAGTAGTAAACTATTATATGAGAATGCCATTTCATTTTTGCTTTTTTCTTCAATAGTCTACTTAAAAAGTATATTTTAATCATGATGTGACTTAAATGTTTCTAAAGAGTAAGCTAATTTGTCTAGTGATTTGTACTACACCTGAAGAGAATCACCACTTTTCATTTGTAAAGCAGCAACCAGTATTTAAAGGTTCTAGGACTGTAACCACTTTCCACTTTTAAATACCCATCAGGTCAGACAATCATTTTCAATGATACATCGATACCAGATGTGCAGTCTGACAGCATCCTCTTTTTGAAAAGCATGTTTCCTTCCTATGGACCAAAATGCAGCTTGGATATAGGAAGTAACATCCAATATCATGAGCTGGCTTTAGGGCTTACAAGCGAAAGGTCTAAACTTCATTTCGACCATAAAATAATGTTTTAATACCTTACTTTATAAAAATAGAAAAGTAGAAAAACGTTCTAATGATATGTAACCATATTTCAGAACTCAAATTCTGCCCTTTATCTACCTAAGGAAATAAATACATCAGTTTATTTACAAACCAATTTTTTTTTTTTTTCTGGTTCAGGAAATGACTGCATCTCTTTTTCCTTTATCTTTCGTAAAGTTTAAGTTTGGACAAGTGAGAAGGAGAAATACTAAGAAACCGAACTGCAGTAGAGGCATAGTTTACTGTCTCACTTTCAATCCAGACAAGCTTCTAGGACAATTAGGCAGTGAGAACTCCACCCTGGTGTGGCTTTCATAGACAACTTCCTCATACACAGCCTGCATGTGGTGCCTGAATAGGAGCTGAATGTCAAGAGATGTCTCAAGGACCCGACTCTGAAGGGTCCATATTGAGAAATGAAGAGTGGGGAGAGAAGTTTCTTCTCCTGCCTGCCTGTGGCCCACTGTGAGGATGAAAAGTGCAGAAGATATCGTTAGATTAAACAGTTCTTCAATCTTAGAGATCATTTCTTTTAGATATTTTTAACATAATTTTGAAAAGGGCTATTTACATTATACACATAGTATACACACAGGCCTTAATAAAATCTGGTTTATGGCCAATTTGTTCAGCTGACTATAGCACAGAACTTATAAAACTGAAGCTTACTTTAATTTTCAGTTTGTTTATTTATTTATCTTGATCCAGGTACATTTACTCTTCTGTTCAAGGGATACAGTTTTTAATTGGCCATTTATAAATAAGTTATAAAATACATCTAGACCAGGAAAGACTTATACAAATTGGTGTAAATAGATCATCACTGAAGGTGAAAAAATGAATGAAAAATAGCTGAGTTCAGCAGTCCACTCTCTCAAAAGGTCTCTTTAAAACCCAAAGTGAGCAAAGTTCTCTTTCATTGTTTGACAACAAAATTATTTGCATTTATCTCTTCATATCTTCTATTATAGTTAATTTATATTTAACTTTCTCTACATTAGCACCATTATTCCATGAGATACTAGTCACAATAGAAACTCTGAAAATGAATTTCCTGATCAAATTAATTTAGAATATTATATTAGAGTCACCTCTTAAAGAATAAAAACTTCATCTTATCATATTAGAACATCTAAGAAGTCATGCAACAAAATAATTTGATTTTTTTAGCTAAGCATATTTTTATCATCTCTTATTTGGCAATGAGACACTACCACAATTTGCTTTATCCTGATAATAACTACAAATATCCTTTGGGACCAATGTTTTTATATCAGTGAGTGATAGTTTGGCCCTGAATAAATGAAAACACAAACAGACATATAAGTGAAATATATGTGCATGCATTTTTTTCCAGTTAACATATATTCTTGGAAAAGGTGTTCTTAGTTTTGATCAGTGGCTTATATATATGAAAGCTATTATATGTGACATTTTCTTAATCTCTTCCTCATGTTTGCATGATGGAAGCAGTACCTCTAGCTATCATATAAGTTTTTCATGCAAAAGAGAAAAAAGAAGTAATGAGGAAGAAAAACAACTTTCTTAGAAATCTCAGCAAATTCTAGCTCTTTGGTGGTTGGCCAGGGATGAGGCACATGGGCAGCCTTACTACAAAAAAGTTTGAAATAGATTTTTAAATTGGAAACATTAACACCTAGAACGAAATTGGAATTTGTTATTTAAAAATAAGGAGAAGATGCTTATTGTGCAAACACGAATATTATCTAACACAATTCCCCGGATCAAAATTTGGTTGGAATTATATGCCTGATTTATTTATATAGAACATTGCTTCCTTGTCAATGAAACCCAGTGAATGAAGCTTAATAGGTTGTCAATAAATATACGAAACAAAGCCTCAAAGAAATGATTCAAGCAACATCTTTAAACATGGCATGTAAGAAGTATAGGCGGAAAACTTAATGCTTTACACACTGTACAAGAGCTTCAGTGGACAAACAGATATATGACAAAATAGAGGCAGACAGAAGGTTCCCTATACAACTGACTATAATTAATAACATTACAAATGTTAACCATGGCTCTAGAAGCAAAATTTGGCCATGTGAGTTCACCACTGTTCAGGTAAGAGTTCCTGAATCACCTGAGAGGCAGGTCAAGCTGTCTTTCGAGGCAGATCATCTACTGTAGATTTTGCTGAGCCTTCCAATTTTCAATATCATAGTCCTATAGGTCATTTCTCTTGATATAACCTAACAAATCAACTTTATTATTTCAAGTCAGTTTATAACATACAACAGTATCAGCAAAAGAGCTGGGGCAGAGGTTGATAGAGAATTATACGGTTTCTGCTACTGAAAATAGTTTCGCATTTGGTTTCATACATTGACATCAGTCTTGATTAATTTACAGTCAGTAGTTTTGATTAATGATTGTTACAAATGATTTTTTTAAAAATAATTGACTCAGGACATGGTACTAAAGTCGCAATTCCAGAACTGTGAAATTTTACTACCAGGCCATGGGCCAGAGTAAAAACATGAAGATACTACCATGCTCTGGGGCCTCCTGGACAAAAAAAAATAAACAAAATACTATTTTTTGGTACTTTCTCAGATGCTATAATATTGTATAATACCAACTTTTCTTTAGAGCAACTTTGACTAATAAGCTAAAAAACACCTCCTCTCCTCTTATCTGACCCATAAGGACAAAGAAGAAATTCACATACTATATTTATAATGTATCTCTTCCTACTATATTTTCTCTTATCAATGAAACCCAGAGAAGTACTATTTTGCAACATCAAGACCTTTTTTCCACCAAAAAATTTGTTGTCTTAACCAACATTTGTAAATTTATCAATGGTTTGCAAATTTACAAATATAGAAGAAGAGGAAGACACAAAGCAGTAGAAGGGGGAACAATAACAGATTGTTTTATGTTTTGTCAAGAGATGAATACTAGCAATTCATTTTTTATCCCTTGGTACTGTATGAAGAACAATATGCTATTTGGTTGTGATAGTGTTTTAATAGATCTATAGTTACATGTTAATTTTACTAATGGATTTCACCAAGATTGCAATCAATCATGAGCTAAAAATATATTTATAACCATGATTATTCAGACTAATATGAAGAGATATTGAGAGAGAGGAAAGGCAGAGCTATAGCAGTAGCTGTGAATAGTTAAGACTTTCATGAACTTCAACATCTGCAAAACTTGAAAAAAAATAAAATTTAAATTAGAATATTTAATCATGTTTAATGTTGGGCACAAGCCTGGGATATGATTTAAAAAATTCATATATAAAAGTTGACTGAAGTACATATATAAAACAAGGTCTCTTTTTACATTTAAGTACTCTTTAACTCTCTATACAGAAGCTGTTGCTTTTTTTCTTCCTAAGAATAAGGAGACCTTCGCTATCAATCACACAAAGAAGTAGATACTCTCTGCCACACAGCTATTAAATGGAGAAATGTGCATTTTCTACTCCATCTATCAGGCCTACTGATGTATTTTCATCTATGACATCAATCACTACAGGAGCTTAAATACTTGAAAATGGGAACCCATGGGGCTCAGCCACCACCGATGAGGGCTCAGCTGTTCTGTGAAAGCCTTGAAAAGTGAAACATCTGAAAGACCCAAAAATACAGCTTAGAGTATCATCATAAGCCACTGACCATGTGGTGTTCTGGCTTCAGGCATCACATAGCCGATTTGAATAACTTGTGCAAATTCTAAAGACAAATATAAAAGTGGTGGCACTGAGATTCTCACTAGTGGTTTCCAGAATGTGAACAAAACCATGCGTCCTTTGCCACTAGATTAACTGAGAGCAACATCTGTAGGATGCCGGGAGTTGTGTGCACTCCAGGAGAACTGCCAATGTCACAGACAAAAGGTTTCAGCATAATTACAGAGTCTCCATGGGGGGAAAGCAGCACAATATCTCACTGGAGAAATGCAAATGATCTTTAGGACACTGTTATTGTGCATCAAATTGTGGGTGGCAACCAACTGTGAACACATAACCAATAAATCACACAGGAAAATAAGAGGAAGAATTTGCATGTGTCTGCTTGAACGTTTTCCACAAGAACCTTCACATATGACACAATTATGGCAAAATTTAAATTTGGTGGATTTTGTTCAATTTGGAAAGGAAAACATTTTATTATTAATTATATAAATTTATATCCATTTGGTCTTACCAATATGTGCTCTACACAGTACTCAGAATTATAGGGTGGCAGTAGATATAGCACATAAAAACTCTCTCTGGAAACATCCAATCCTTAACCATGTATACTTAATTAATGTAAGCATTGTTTTTAATAGTTGAATGTATGCAGTGTTGTGTTAGGTAACTCTGTGAGACCTCCACATGCAGAGCTAACAACGCTGAATCCCTGGTCAGGCTTTAGTTTCAGGGGTTGATTCTCACAAAGGCTGAGATTTTAGCCGAAGGAAAAGAGAGAAGGGGAGAGATGGAGAAAGATTTTAATCTGTTGTTTGGTCCAAATCAATCACCCTGCTTTACCCCCTCCCCCTCTTCCCCTGTAAGAGAAAAGGGCTTAGGAAGAATGTGACAGGACTAATTCCAGCAGAAGATAGGTGCATCTTGGAGCATAAAGTTATTTAACAAAGTAGGTAGGTTTAGCCCTCTGAGGACCAAGTCCCTATCCATCAGTTTATGCCCCTTTCAGAAGATTATTTCTCTCCCTTAAAGAGAATGTAAATCCTCAGATCCAGGAAGAGCCATCTTTACCTTTATGTTGTCTGTGTTTTTCATAGAAACTATTTGATAACTCTTGGGAGTTTTCTATTACACTTTGAGAGAACAATAGACTTAAAAAAAAGAATAAAAAGTAAATTAAGTTATAAAAATGTTGGATAAAGGGGCTAAAAAGAGAAAATCACTCATAGAATAGCCTCCTGCTCCCTCCCCAAACTCCTTTCTGTTATTCATTAAACTATTTTTTCTGCCTTATCAAGTTACCCACCCTCATCATTCCTTAATTTCTAGTGCCTCGAATGTTTCCAAGAATTTCTTCTGGAGGGATTAATGAGGATGTACAGGTGGGATTCCATAAGTAACAATTCCATAACAATTAAACCTAGGTATACCACACATGAAAGAAGAGAAAACTGACCCAGGAGATTATTTAATTAAAAATACAAATACAAAGCTGTTTCTCACTATAACCCATTGTTTATTGATTTCCCTAGAACATTCACTACAGTTTTATTTTCCAAACATTTTCATTATCCACAACTTCCCATTGCTAAACTGTTTATTGAGAAAATAAATAAAGTACTGCCTTAATTTAAATTTTCTTAAATTAGAGCTGACATGAGGATTTGGGTGTAGTTAGATTATTTGGGAGTTAATTCCAGGGAGCAGAAATGAGAGTAGAGAAGGTGAAAGCCACCTTGGTGTGCTTCATTGATCTAGTTATTGATCTGGGTGAGTGAAAAATCAATCTCTTTGGAGATTTGTGGAGATGCTCTGAGGAGCCTTATAGAAGCCACCTCAGAATTATCATACTGAAAGACATGGATCCTGGTGAAATTATCAACAGACATTTTTCCTTCATTAGCTAAAGATGGTTTGGGGGTATCCTTAACCTCCACACTGCCCCATACACACATATCTATGAACTGAGGGACACTGTAACTTGGAGACAGCCTAAGGCAGGAAAGCCCTCTTAGTGTTTGCTTCAGATAAAATGCTATAAATACCCATAGAACTATCTAACACAGATGCTACAAAATGGATTGTTCAAAGAGGAAATGTATCTGTTACACATGGCCAAATATGAGTTCATTCTCTACCTCTCCCTCTTCCTATAAATATATTTATTCCACAGTGCCATTGTCCATTTTGCATAGGTTTTTAAGGCTTTATTCACTCTAATATTAACTTTCGTTCATTCTCTAATTGCTATCCAAACATTTCCAAATTTGCTTTTCAGAAACCAAAAACTAGCTCTCCTTTGGTAGCATAAATACTTTAATACAGCTCTGTAATTAATATTGCACATTTACCATTATGATTCATTTATCTTGCTTCTCATTATTGCTTCTAGACTATTCACCTTGGGCTTTGACATAAGCTGAGTTGATAAAGTGACAACATATCCCCCAGAAGAATAACAAATCCTGAGACTGGGAACATGCTGCCGCCTTTCATCTCTGAATCTTTAATTATCACTTCAAGTACACTCCTTCCACATATTCTATCAATATCAATTTTCTACTTTCCATGAATGTTTTCGACATCATGCCAGTACCACCAAGATCAGGCCCTTGGAGTTTTCTAGCAAGCACCATCTCTATATTTTGCTTTGTCAAAGGACTGATCCAGTATCATTTTACTTCAATTCATGATTAACTTTTTTCCTAAATACAACCTTGCAGAAATTTCAAGAGCTTCACCACTGCATTCACACTGTCAATGGTGTTTTGGGATGGTGGCATCATTTGTGTAACTCCAGATTGGTGCCATACCATACTGCTTTCAGCAGTATTATTCTTAACCTAACCTATTTTGTTCTGTATTCTACCAACTTATAGGGTGCTTCCTCACACGATCCGGGAAAATGAAACAAAGCTTTCTTCTCCTTATTATGAACTTGGGGGATTTCAACGTACCAGTGCAATAGTTTCTAAATTCCCTATTCATAAAGACCTCTTTGGTCCCCATACTCTCAACTTTACTATTAAACCAAGAATGGCTTGAATGTTGAAACTTTAAACTTCATTATGCTACTGACAGAAAACTATTATTTCAATATGGATATCTTCATTTTTCCACTATCTCTTTTTCTACTTGATTATGTTTAAGTGTCTTTTTAACTTTATTTTAAAATTATTTAATTTTAATTTGATTTTATTATTTTATTTTATTTTATATTAGTCTCAAATATACAGTACATTGGTTAGGCATTTATATAGTTTATAAAATGATCTCCCTAATTGCTCATTCTCTCCTCTGGCTCTCCACCTCACCATTACATTAATGCTAACTGCATTTACTGCTCTGTCTCCACCAAGTTCTTCAGTTTTTACCTCCTGTCTCTACTCATCCAAGAGTCTCACATCTATCACATTTAAATCTCAACAACTACCAAACTCTACATCAGTCAATTCATCTTTTCTCACTCCAACTTTCATTCCTCTTGCAAAATTAACACATTGACTAGAAGAGGGCCACTGCAGATTACGGTAGGAGGTTTCTATTCTCTTTTAGTCCTCTAACAGAGAGAGAGAGAGAGAAGTAGAAATTATACTTTTCCATGAAAAGTCTGAAAAAGTCTCTCACATTGGAGAAGCAGCAGTATCCTCACACTGCTAGGTGACAGCACTCAGGTCCAAGCTAGCCACAGGGCAAGGTATTCCTACTTCCTCTCTCTGTAAGAAGGGAAACCCACTCTACCCTTACATGAGGTCTTGTGCCAATCCCAGTCGATGCAATCTAGGTTCTGGGACTTCAAGTTGTTTGCTAGAGTCATCCTAGATGATAGGGTTTATGATGGCTATTTGTCCTATAGTATTTTTAATTATATTCAAGTCCGGACATAAGAATTGGGGTGAAGCATAATCTATGCCTCCTGCTGACAGTGTCTAGAGCCCAGTATGTGACCTCTAGCAATGTCTCTATGCAGAGAATCATAGGAGCACATTGGGAATTGTCATGTCCCTGTCCATTTTTCCCATGGAGGTCAGAATATAGTAGGAGACGCCATAGCCCCTAGTGATGTTGAAGACATTACTTAGAGATATAACGGTTGCAGGTGGAACATCATTTTTAAATGTGCCTGGGACACTGCAGGAATTTTAAAAAAATGTAAGAGGTTGAAATTTCTGCGAATATACTGAGATGGCTCAAGTCATAGACTATGAGATTATCTCAACTATCTTTATTTTTAAATTAAAAAGCTAATGTATATACATAAAAAATATAAACAGCATAAAATGATTCACAGTAACAATTAATCTTTACAACCTCGCATTGCATCCCTAAAAGAAACAGTTGTATCTTTCTCGTTAGGTGCACTTCTAGAGATTTTTCCCAAATATACAGACAGCTAGGCACATAGTCTCCCCTACAAAGATGAACACTTCTTTTTTAAAACATAAATAAAATTGTATTACATGCAGTGAGTTTTACCTGACTTTGTTTGTCAATACACTTTAGGACTCTTTCAATAACAGCATGCATAAATTCAACTTGTTTTGTTTAAGGACTGTGCATATTATATACGATAATTAACTTCTTTTTCTATCATGAGGTATCTATAGTGTTTTTAATACTGTAGTTACTCATTTGGTCAGTGAATGCTTTCATTATGAGTTTTTGCTCATTTGTACCAGTATCTCTCTGTTGATTAGATTTATAAAAATGGAATTGTGAGGACAAAGAGTGAAAAAAATTGCATTTTGATAACTACTATCAAATTTCTGGGAGACTGCTATTATTTTTTCATAGCAGTATTGTTCTCTTAATATCCCCTTTATTATTACATGGAGAGGTAGTATGGGAAACCTCAGTTTGACATGACATCTACATGTCACTTTCAAAAAAGAGAAGTCATAGGGCTCAGTTTCTTAATCTCTTATTACTGTGCAAATACCCACACCAAATATATTTGGTGAAGAACCTTAATGATCAAGCCTTTAAGTAGGTAGCTAAACCTTCTCCATATGTCTTTGAACTCTACTTATTGTTCCTAACCCTTAAATGGCAATATGCTTTCTCAGTTATAATGGCTCTTTTCTCAGGATATCATATTTTCTCCAATGGGTCTTACTTCTCTGGAGAAGTTATCTGATGATCTTCTAAACCTTTAGCCTCTTCATGGAAAAATAGGGGATAGAAACTATAATTTCTAAGATTATTTCCAGTTGTAAACTTCTTAGCTTTATATTTTTTCATCTGTGTGGCTGTAAAATATATTTAAGTTTCTGAATAATGTTTTATCATTTTTCCTTATTGATTTCAATCCTTCATTTCAATTTTCTGATCATTAAATATTATCCACATTTTCTGCCTTCATTCTCTATAGTCATAATAGTATCTAGGATTTGAGGATTCCCATTTCCCAGAATAATATATTACAGGACACTTGCTATTAACAGGTTTATACATTTCTACATACCATGGCCTCTATCATTTATAAAATAATATATTAATTATTAAATTGCCACCTACTTCTATTGTGCTAAATTATGAAACTGATATAACTTCTCTGGTTGGTTCAACTACAGTTTTTATAAAAGGTCAGTCAAAAAACTTTTAAGGTAGGAAAACAAATCTTTCCACTGCAAAGTTAAATGTCTAAAAACTCCTAAATCAAAGACATAATTTTTCATCCAGTTTTACTAGGTAAAACCAAGTCTAACATATTTGTCAAAATAAGAAGACTTTTGTAGTGTTTTCAGGGATGAGGGGGAGACAAACTTGCCAACAATAGGTACAAGAAAAAAAATAAGCAAAATATTTTCTCATATAACTAAAGAATGGTTTATCCTATGTTGAATTGTATCAATAAGCAGGGAAATGTCACCTATTATACTAAAGCAGTTACCATCAGATGTGTTTGAAACATGATTGGGGGTATTCTCTTGCAGTTCTGGGATGAAAGCCAAACTACTAGAAGAACTTTGTTTTTTGCAGCATTAGCATCCCTTTCACCACCTCCAAAAGATACACCCAGTCAGATAGGATTAGAATAACCCAGTCTCCTAAAAAAAGCGAGAATACTCATCATTATAATTAATGGCCTTCGAAAAGTGTTCTTTTCTTATAAAAAAAATATATATATTTATTAATTGATAATAAACAAGCTCTAACAACTGCAATATGCAGACAATTTAAGGCATTTAAAAGTTTTATAGACAAACAGTAAAAAAACATAAACTCAATTATCAAGATACACATGGTTAAGATATAAGATATAAGGTGTCTTCACTAAAAAGACATTGTAGAGAAGACTACTAAGAAAATATTAGATTAGTAAATAAAATAAAATAAAATAAAATAAAATAAAATAAAATAAAATAAAATAAATAAACATGGCAGAGATGAAAGGGAGTGAAAGGTCTGGAGAAAAGAGAGAAAAAATAATTTAGGCTAAGAAAACTAGGATGAAATAGCATTGTTGGTAGAAATACATATTAGTTATACACCTTTGAAATTTAACAAATGATCTATTGTCTCAAAGATTCTTCATAATTTTAGATTAAAAACATTTAAACAAACAAACATGACAAACAAATAGAGACCCATGGACATAGACAGTGGATCAGTGGTTACCAGAGGGAAGGTGGGCAGAGGGGTAGTAGACAGCGGTAAAAGGGGTCAAATATTTGGTAATGGAAGGAAATTTAACTTTGGGTGGTGAACATCCAACGCAATATGTATATGATGTACTTTTGAATTTTATACTTGAAATCTGTTTGATTTTATTAACCAATGTCACTCAAATAATTTTAATTAAAAAAATTCGGCATAATGTATGGATCTCATTCGATCATTTAAAATGTCTGCTTAAGGAAAAATAAAAACATTTGTACTCTCAAATTAATATATTTGTCAAAATTCTCTTCCCTTTTAAAATTTCCATTAAAAACTCAAAATGTCACTGAAATAATTGTCAAACAAAACACATTTCAACAACATACGTGACAGATAAATGGATAAAAATAAAAGTATGAGCATAGCTATATTTTAGAAATTTACTTCAGCAAGTAGATTGACATGAATAGTAAAATAGATCAACTACTTTTAAAAAATGGAACAAGCAATTTGTTTCAATATAATCAACAACAGTGAAAATTGTTAATTTGGTTAGGAATGTTAGAAAAAAAAGAAAATGGAAAAGTATTGTTAGTATCCCCATTAAATAGTGGCGTCCTATAGAATTGGTGATGTACCAGAAAGCAGTATTCTTGCATGGTTATAATTGCAATAAGTACCTTCTGTCCCAACTATAGCTCTTGTGTTGCGCCAATCAACTGGACTTTGGGTGCTAGTTTGGTTTTGTAGTCATTGTTATTTTCAAATGAGTAATAATACCAACATTATAATACTTTCACAATTTTCACAGTAGAAAGCGTCATACTCAAGAAAAACAGGTCGAATTTACTTTTAATTCAATGTCCCATACAATTCATTGAAATCACAACATAGCCTTCATTATCAAGGGCCATTCGATCAAAAGAAATAGCAATTCAGTGAAATTAGCAGGAGTAATAGGGGATTTATATTAAAGGAAAGAAAGGGTACAAGGGACTGAAAAAGGTTCATGGAAATCATAATCATCACTTGTTCTCCATTTCTCTATTATTTAAAATGATATCCCATTATTTAAAATGATATGAAAACACAAAATGGCCACACAAGATAGTATTAATTGTTAAAGGACTAGTAGAAAATGAATACCCATCCCCCTACAGCCTAGTCCTCTTTCAATCCCTCCCTTCCTCCTTCTCCCTCCCTCTCTCTTTCTCTTTCCTTTCCTTCCCCCCCCCCCACCATCTCTCTTTGCTATATCTGTTTTTCGCTGGACTCTACAACCCACTGTTGATGTAAATGTTTTTAATTCAGCTTTCCCATAACTTTTTCTTATCCACAAAGCTTTTAATGCTGTTCTCATTAACCCCAGATCTACAAAGCTCACAACTTCAGTGCTTTATAATCTTTGAAAATGTTCCTGCGTCCCTTGTCCAAATCCTCAAGAGATAAATTTGACTAGCTCAGCTTGGATTAGATGTTTAGCCATAAACCAATCACCTGCACCCACATATGGAGTTATCTCATACAAATATAGGCCGCTGGACCTACTCCTTCAGGATGGGCTGTGTAGGTCATTTCCAGACAGGACTGAAGTTTGAGGGATGGGTGCATTAAACTTCTCTACTACACAGCATATGAATTTACATCACATTCTGAGAAGTACTTATGTGTTTTAGAAAAAAATGTTATCAAGGTTGGCTTTACAAGCTCATGCGGTTATACAAACAAAGACCCTACTTTTGGTTTAATGCTCTTGTGGACTTGCAAAAATTCTTAACGATATTTGACAAGTGTCTCCTGCATGTTCCTTTTACACTGGTCCTTGCAAGCTCTATAGTTGGATCCACCCACAGTCCTTTCTCCTGAGACAGCAAGACCCTATACTGGATAAGGCTAATCTGCTGGAAGAGCATTTCTGTTTCAGATTCAATACACTAAAGAACAAAGGATAAAAGTAGTCACTGGCATTCTAAAACAGTATTTTAAGACTATGCTAATATGCTTAAAATAATGAAGTATCACCAATTAACTTACATTATATTAAAATCCAATCACCTTTGATATAGATCAATTTAGATGGGCTATTAATTAGAAGTAGATAATAGAAGGAAAATAAAAGTTTCAGAGTCTAGGTAAAAGTAATTTAATTTAATTTGACTTTAAGAGTCTTGATACTCTTCCTGAATCCCTAGTGCTTAGCAAATACACCAAGAAATATAATAAAAATGTACCTTTTTACACATTCCATTGATTTCCCTCAATTCTCTCTTTTTTTCTTCTTCTTTTTTTTAGGCAAGGCAACCCTTGGTTGACCTTACAGATTGCAAGGACCTTGTCAATTTACAATTCCTTATATTATTTATTTATTTGTGTGTTCATTTGTTTGTTTATGCCTACAGCACCTAGGTGGTTTCCAAGTATTAATCAGGCCTGATCCTGCTTAGCTTCTAAGATCAGATAGGATCCGGCTTGTTCAGTGTAGTGTGGCTGTAGATTTCCTCGACTCTTAACCTTTGTCTCCAACTTCTTTAGTATGAGAATATACTATGTACAACTACTTATAGCTATGTGGTCTAGTTCCCTATTTTACAGTATTTATACTGTTATTGAACAGCATACAGCCTTGTTTTTCATATCTGTAAACCGTAGAAAATAAGAGTAATTAACAGAGAGACATGGCTATGGGGATTATAGGAGAAAATGCATATAACTACTCAGCATAGGACCCAGCATTAAACAGGTATTCAAAAACTCTTCACTTTTATTCTTATAATACTTATCACAGTGTTTTACAATTAATGTCACTTTTTTTTTGTCATCTACCAGATTGCTTGCCACGTCCTTGCTCAAGGGGACTACTTCTTGATTATTTTTTGTATCATTAGTGCTAAATACAGTGACCAGTACAAAGTACAAACTTTAGAAGTGTTTGAAGTATGGATGGATGAATAGACTCACTGAGAACTTTTAGATAAGAAAAACGATGATAAGTATGTAAAGAACATATTCCCCAATTTACCGAAATCCAGAACAAAATATTTGCTTATGAACATCAGCAATCACCATAAAAACAACACAGTCAGAATTAAAACTCTTTTTTCACATCTTGTTTGGAATACTATTTTAAATGTATGTACAGTAGGCCTCTCTTATTCATGGGAGATCTATTCCAAGACTCCCTGAATACCTGAAGCCACAGATAGTATGAGATGCTATTTATGTTGGGTTTTTTTTTGTTTGTTCTTATACCTATATACCTACAACGAAGTTTAATTTATAAATTAAACTTTGCTAATATTTATAACTTATTAATTTAACTTTGCTAGTAAAACATTAGCAACAATAGTAAAATATAATTATAACAATAAATATACTGTGAATGTGGTCTCTCTAGTTCTCTCTCCCATCCTCTCTCTCTAATTTTTTTTTTTCTTTCCAGTCCAAACCTATTCCTGAATCTGTGTAACCATCTCTTTCTTGCGGTAATGGTTTGGTGTCACCATTTCAGGGGATCCCTTTCTGAAGTCTCCATACAGGCTCAATGCTTTCCGGTGCAACATGTTGCCATTAATCTGAACAGGTTTTCTGTTCATGTCTCCCACCCACGAATTTAGTGCCTCTTCCATCTCTACTAAGCACTTACATGCACTGTAGCTGTTAACTTTTTCAGCTTGAGGCGCAACAGCAAAGCCAGCACAAATTTATTTTTCCTTCTTCACAATTTCCCAGATAGAAGATCTGTTCTTACACTAGATCTTAGCAACCTCAGCATACTTTTTTCTAATTTCTCTATTGCATCAAGAACATTCACCTTTTACTTTAAAGGAAGAGTTTTATGGCTTTCTTTGGAATATCTGAATTGCCAGCACCACTACTCTTGAGCTTTAGGGCCATTGTTTAAGTAAAATAAAGGTTGCTTGAATACAAGCCCTGCAATATCTCAATGGTGAATCTGATAATCAAGATAGCTGCTACATGACTACCAGGCAGAGAGTATATAAGAGACAGCATGGAGGAGATACTGGACAAAGGGATCTTCACATCTGGATGGGGTGGAGGAGGATGGAGCAGGGCAGTGAGAGATTTCATCACACTATTCAGAACAGCATGCAATTTAAAACTTACGAATTGTTTATTTCTCGAGTTTTCCATTTCATATTTCCTAACCTCAGTTGACCATAGGTAACTGAAACTATGGAAAGCAAAACCGCAAAAAGAGGAGACTTCTGTTACTTGAAAGAAGTGTCTGATCATGTTTTATGAAAATTATTAAAAATCCCACTTCACTTTTATATATTGTGCTGGTGAAGTTTCAATATCCAGAGACTTGAAAGCAACCTTTAATAAGAATCAACTTCATTAGAGGAAAAACAAATGTAGTATGGGTTAAATGCAAGGATTAGAAATTATAA
This sequence comes from Rousettus aegyptiacus, assembly GCF_014176215.1. Lineage (NCBI taxonomy): Eukaryota > Metazoa > Chordata > Mammalia > Chiroptera > Pteropodidae > Rousettus > Rousettus aegyptiacus. Next base: position 53,749,184 of record NW_023416306.1, read on the forward strand.
AAACATGAAGGTGTCCCATGTTCCTCTGGAAAGGAATGTTTTTGAATACCTTATAAAATCCCTTCAGGATATGGTAGAACAATTTACTTAAGAAATTTTCACAGGCACCCACATTATAGTATTCAATTGTATGGTTTCCACTAGTTTTCTAAAATCTACTCGAGCACATTCAAGTATGTACAGACCTGCAATATCCATTAGCCACTTCACTAGCCACTAACCAAATATCGCTATTTAAATTTAAATAAAATTAAAAATTCATTACCTCAGTGTCACTAGCCAAGTTCCAAGTACTCAACGGGCACACAGCTATTTAAATTTAAATTATATTTAAATTAAGTTTAAATCATTTAAAATTAAACATTCAGTTCCTCTGTCAAACTAGCCATATTTCAAGTGTTCAACAGCTACATGAGGCCAGTGGCTTTGATGCTGAACAGTGCAAATAGAAAACATGTCCAGCATTGCAGAAAGTTCTATTAAACAGCCCTGATGTAGACCCTAGAGAACTCTTGCTAAATGGAAGGAGTGTGTACTTGGTGCACGCAGTGCATATGGGTGGAGAAAGATTACATTCAGAGAAAACATAAATATAAGTATTTCTTAGTGAGCCTAAACTTGCTTTCTTTTTCTCCCAATTACTAGTTCTGTGGATATAAAAATTTTCCTTCAAAACAAAAATGAAAACTAATAGCAGCTTGGTATTTTGAATAGCGTCTATTTTGGATTTACCAAGGTTGAAATCCAGGTTTTCTATTTTAAGCAGGTGGCAATTAGGCAAATCAATGACTTTTTTAACCTAGAAAGTAAAGATAGTAGTACTTATCTATCAGGATAGTTTTATAAATTAGAAACAAAAGATCTAAAGCATTGATTTAATACATTTCAGATATGGTAGCAAATGTAATAACACTTTCGACCAAGAGTTTTAGATTCCATCTAGTACGCCCAATTAATTTTAATTATCAACATTGGAGAATTTATTTTGTGTTATTTCTCCACTGCACCTTGTTCTTAGTGAACATGATTATATGCATCTATCATCTTTATATTCCTATTTCCTGGAATACTACATAGCACACAGCAGTCATTCAATAAATATGTGTTGAATGAGTGAGCTCAAGGCTATAGATCAAGTTAAGTGCAGAGGAAAGAATATATCCCAAGACTCCTGCAACTGTATTTCAGTGCAAAGAGCAATGGTAAAAAAGGAAAATAAAATATGATTTCACTTTTTGTTTTTTGACCTTGAGCAATCATCTAAACTTTCTGTCCCTCAGTTTTCTCTTCTGTGAAATAAAGAACTAAAATTACATGATCCATACTCTTCTCCAGTTGATTAATAAGAATCAAATTCATTAGAGGAAAAGCAAATGTAATATGGGTTAAATACAGGGGTTAGAAATGCAGCTATAAAGAGTCCTCCATTTATAAAATATTACAGCAGATCCCACAGGACACAGGACAATAAAGGCCCCTCACATATCAAAAATATATTTTTAAGTATTTCAGAAGTCAATTTATGACATAGAATACCTCAATTTTATTAGTGTTTATTTTTGTTTGAAGAAGTAATAGTGAAGATTATACTTTTATTTATAGTTAAATGGAAAGTACAATATGTGGAAAATGTGAACTGATAACACTAAGAAGTGAAACATATTCCACTATCTCTTCTTTATTTTTTAAGTCTATGTTTTAGACCAATTTTATATTCAAAATAAAATTGAAAGTAGAGAGATTTCCTATATACTCTCCTGCTCCCATAAATGCATAGCCCCCACTATTACCAATACGATTCAACAGAATGGTGTGTGTGTGTGTGTGTGTGTGTGTGTGTGTGTCTAATATACATATAGAGAGAGAGAGAGATTTTTTTTCCAAGGATAAACATTGACACATCATAATCACCCAAAGCCCTAAGGGTTCACTCTTGGTGTTGTATATTCAATCGGTTTTGGCAAATGTATAATGACATATTCATTATCATACCATACAGAGTATTTTCACTGCCCTAAAAATCCTCCATGCTCTGGCTATCCATCTCTTCCTCCCCAACCCCAAATCCCTTGCAAACACTGATCATTTTATCGTCTTCATAGTTTGGCCTTTTACAGAATGTCATATAGTTGGAATCATATAGCACAGGGGTCCCCAACCCCAGATCATGGACCAGTACCAGTCTGTGGCCTGTTAGGAACCAGGCCACACAGCAGGAGATGAGTGGAGAATGAGCAAACAAAGCTTCACCTGCATTTGCAGCTGCTCTCTAATGCTAGCAACACCGCCTCAGCTCCACCTCAGATCATCAGGCATTAGATTTTCATAGGAGCACCAGTCCCTGGTGCCGAAAAGTTTGGGGACTGCTGAATATTAGACAGCCTTCTTGAACTGGCTTCTTTAACCTACTGATATGCATTTAAAGTTGGACTTTTCATGATTTCATAGCTCATTTCTTTTTAGCTCTGAATAACAGTCCATTCCCTGGACATACCACAGTTTACTTATACATTCACCTACTGAAAGGCACATTGCTTCCATTTTGGCAATTATAAGACTGCTATAAATACCTATGTTCAGGTTTTTGCCTGGGCATGTTTTCAGCATCTCTGGGTAAATACCAAGGAGCATGATTGCTGGGTATATAAGAGTATGTTTAGTTTTGTTAAGAAACCACCAAACTGTCTTCCAACGTGGTTGTATCCATTTTGTATTCCCACCAGCAGTGAACCATAGTTCCTGTTGATCTACATTTCACCAGAATTTAGTGTTGTCAGGGTTCCAGACTTTGGCCATTCTAATAGATGTGTAATGGTACCACATTCTTGTTTGTATTTCCCTGATGACGTATGATTAACAGCATCTTTTCAAATACTTATTTGCCATCTATAAGTCTTCCTTGGTGGGGTATCTATTAAGGTCTATGGTCCATTTTTTAATTGGATATTTTGTTTTCCTATTGCTGTGTCTTCTTTATTTAATGTCTTACCTCATTATGAATCTTTCATACTATATGGTCGGTCATCCATATCCAGGAATTCTGAAGAGGATAGTCTGTCCTTAGAGAGAAATTACTTTGCCAGGGTTCTTACTGAGAAATACTTTGCAATCCACTTGCTTTGAAATGCCATCTGTGCCAGTTTTTCACCTGTTGTTTCCCCAGGTCCGTTCCCACCCTTCTAAGCTCTGCTCTAAACCGATGGAACTGGTTTCCAGTAAATTATATATTTTTAGGCTTCCTCAATACCTGACTTCTTTTAAATTTTGGCAATAAGAGGCACTGGAAGAAAATAACCAGGAAAGAAAAAGTAAATTTTCTGCTTCTGGTACCAGCAGTACAGAAGTTTCCCGGCAACTGCCATGACATTAGCTGGGCTAAGGTGATTTGTTCCAGACTCAGACAAGAGCCATTTCCTTTTATAGCAGCTCCAGCCTTGATGGAGGTGACATTTATTTGTTGAATCCAGGACTGACTGTAATAGCATCTCCAACGGCACAGAGCAGGTGCAGATTCATGGGTTCACTAATATTACTTTTTGTTCCCTAACTTGCCACTACCATTTCTTTTTTGTTATTCCAGCCTATCGAATTCTTTTGTGATCAATTCATTGTTTTGCCCCCCCCCACTACCCCTCCACCCTCTCTCGTAATTGAAATATGTAGAGTGGCTTCTATCTCAATAACTAGACCCTCCCAAATAAAAGTTAAGTATTCTTTTTATTTTTCATTTAAATGTTATTTAATAAATAACCCACCTAACTTCATCTTCTATCTCCCAGAAATAACCATTTGGTTGTATAAAGGGACGAAGTCCAACAGACATGGCTTGGCTGATTTCGACCCTTTCTAGGCCTCGATCCTCTCATCTATTAGATGAGAGCCTTCCTGTAAAAATGCAGCATATTTCCCACAGGCCATATATTGCTCATCACTTTCCTAGGGATGTTGTGATTACATATAATAAATGTGATTTCCAAAAGATTAAATATAGAATCTATAGGCATTTTATACAAATTTGGCACAAATTTCTATCTAAAGATCTATTTCATCAAACGGCTTTGTCGTCTACCTAATTGTCCAAACCACATCTTAGATTCACATCTTATTTACATCTTAGCTTACTGAAAAAGAATTTTAACTTGTTTCTCTGATGCTCAAATTCGCTCTTCTAATATATTCTTTTTACTTTATTAAAATCCTTCATTAGTCTTCATCTTCAAGGTTTATTAATAGAATTTAACAAATATTTTTGTTTCACTGATTATGTAGCAGGCATAATGTATTAAGAATGGTGAATTAGACACAAATCTGATCTAATAGAGCTTATGGTCTTGTAATGAAGACAGATGTTTAATAACAACAACAACAACAACAACTTAGTAAATTGTATACCTGGTAAGTGCTACAAATTTTTTTAAGTATTATGGACATAGATTTAAAAATTAAAACCTCCTTAGAATAATGTGCAAGACCTTCAGTAACCTGGCGTCCTCTCTTACTAATCTATTACACTCAATGTAGCAACCTAGTGTACCATGGTCCTATAATTTTTCGAAATTCCTCATATAGCTTATGCATTTGAGACTTTGCACATTCCATTTCTTAGCTCTGACATGTTCATCATTTTTCCTTATTAAATGAATATATAGAAAAGTATATATTTTTAAAGTTTTCTTTCATTTTCACATGGCTAACTCCCATTTAACACTTAAAACACAAGTTAAAAGGTTTTATTTACTCTATGAAGATTTCTGTGAAATCCCCTTTCCTTACTGAGCAACTGCCTGCCTTTTCACATGTCCCCCATCTCATGTGTTTCCATGATTAAATATAGGACCTATAGGCATACACACACACACACACACACACACACACACACACACACACACACTTGCCTTCTTCTTTCTTGGTATTTATTAAGTGATATTGCAAGAGTCTGTATATTGTCTTTCTCACAGTGGACTATGAGTACCTTTAAGAATAAAGATATTCCAAATTATCTTTATATTTCATATGCCTGAAACCAATTTTAACACGAATAACGATACAAACTTTCCTAAAACTTAACGTACCCGACCACAAAATCAAACTCAAATTCATGTTATTATGCAAAGAAAAATGTATTACATATTCATAATTACACAAAATTTCACTTTTTTAGTATTATTTAGTTAAATAGTATAGCTTGCTTAAAAATAATATAATCAAAATATCAAAGTTTCATTTTTGTGAGTGATAATATTTCTATAGTAATTCTAGGGTATATTGTTAGTGGTTTTCAAAGGGCATCCTCACAGTGAGACCTTCTTTTCAAAGACACTTTGAAGCAGTTCTGATTGTACTGAGGTGGATGCTTGTAGCTCTATCTTTTTGTCTTCCCTTGAAATCCATGAATTATCTCTTTGTAATCTAAGAATTGAGGAGATACACTAAAAAAATCACTAATATATAGCATAGGAAGTGCAGACTCTGAGTATATGTTGCTTTTTAATAATCTTTGCTTCCTCTATTAACCAAAAAATTATAATCTCTGAATTTTATATATATATTGATATTTGATATTTAACTTTCTAATTATGCATGTATACAGATATCATAATTTAAATCAATGTGATAGTTTCCATCATTAAACTATTAGAACCAATGACATGCTCTTTACAATATGACAATTCTTTGTTCTCATTTCTAGGAGGATCAGAGCCAAAGTGGCACTAAATTTAATAACTATACCAATATTTCTGGTTAACATGTGTTCCCCTTCTCCCCTTACATATCTTAGTTCTAATTCTTAATTATTATTTTATTAATCTATTTGCATATATGTTTGATCTGTTATTAAAAATCCACCCTGTATATTCGTGGGTGCATATATATCTGTATAGATATGTAGCCTTTATTCCCATTGAATGGATGCAATATACATATATATATGTATATATGTACACACACACATATACTGCAAATTTATACAGCATATGGGTTGATTATTATGATCGTTTTCATAGTCATGTAACTCATTTTAATATTCTTTCTACAAGAAACTTTTTCTTAATTTTCTAAATCTGTCAGACTCAATCATATATATAATTCTTTCTTCAAAGTGAGAAAATCATGAGATTTTGTTTTATTTACTCATGTGACAACTATTTTGTAGGTAAATTATATTTTAGATTGTTCTATCTTAAATTAATTAAAATCCTGTATGTAAGTAATAAGCTCAGGCACATTGACGGATGGGAAAAAATGTGTCTTCAACATAGTAGATAACCTAAAGTGATATAATGGTATCGGTGCTATTCATGTGATATTCCTACTGCTTTGCTTTGAATGGGTGGTTTTTATGTTCTGTCCCTATCATGGCATTTAGTACATTGTACCAGAATTTTTTGTCCACTTACCTGATTTTCCAACAACACCCCAACCTTATCTAGACTATAAATTTGTTGAGATGATATTTTATTCATTACTGTATCTGTAATACCTGGCACATATTTCCTGTTCCAAAAACATTAGTTAATGAATGAATAAAAAATAAAGATTGCTGAAACAATTCTCTCTCTCTAGGACTTCTACAGTCTTTTCTTTAGAGCTCCCCTATAACATTTATCACATTCATCTTTATATAGTATCTACTTCTGTATATGGCTTATAGCCCCCTCCAGATGTGGTGGTAAGCACCTAATTCTTGTATTTTTCCTATAACTGTTTGCACTGTGTTCTACACAGAGTAAGTACTCAGTAAGTGCATTTTAAACAAAAGAAAAACCTAAAATAATTGTTTATGTGTAAGGAAATTTAACTGTATCTTCAATTTGTTCAATGGAGTAGTTTTTTGTTTTTGTTTTTGTTTTGTTTTGTTTTTTGCTACTTCAAATGCAATTTAAAACAACAGTGTTACACAATAGATTTGGCTACAAGTCACTTTACTAATATATAGAACAGTTTTTGAATACCTACTATAAATGCCAGATTGTTCTACATGCTGGCAAGACAGTGACAGTGAAGAGACAGAGTCTCTGTTTTCAAAGAGCTTATAGTCAAAAAGGAAAAAAAAAAATAATGTAAAAAATTGTGATGATAAACTTGGGAAGAAAAAGCTATTTGGTTTGTCCAAGAGAGTTGGGGAGATTTTATAAAAAGTGACATTTCATCTTTTTATATCATGTATAGAATGTATAAGAGTTTTAATGACAGAAAATTGGTAGGACATACTTTAAAAAGCAGGGAAAAATGCTATTTGTAAAAAAAAGTGAAAATTTAAAAATATATATAAATAAGGGAACTGAATATACTACTGAATGTATAACACTAAAAGCTCATCATTTCCTTAGCTAATAAAAATAGACTTGTTGAAGGTTAACATGATCAATATACCTATAAAATAACCCAGCATTAGTCTAATTGTCTACATATATTAAATAGATCATATATACATTACACTATAATATTTCCTAATATACAAGTTGCTAAGATTATTAACTCATATTCCTGGATTTTCAAAGAGAATCTTAAAGAAACAGTTAATGACTCTCACTTGTGCGCATGTGCATTATCACACACAAGCGTGCACACACATGCTCTCTCGCTCGCTCTCTTTTCCCTTCACAAACCATTGGACTTTATGCCATCTGTTTTTTCATTTGTTACCCATACTTCCTGTTCTGATAACTAGAATGTCCATGAATATCCATCGCATTTCACTATTCAAGAAAGAATCTTTATAAACTTTAATTTATGTATTAATCTATGGAATATCATACAGTGGTCACTGCAAGAAAGTGGCCCAAAGGTCATAAATGATCTTGGTAATCTTAAATTGCTAAATCGAGATTTTATATTTCAGCAATGCACTCTCTCCCTTTGAATGATATGAAAAGACAACATGATTGTTTACAACTAAAAAGCCACAAAAATATTGAAGAGAAAAATACTGATAAATGTAGATGGCATTGAGAGAGAAAAATGAAAAAATGTTCATGTAAGATTGAAAATCTGAAGATAAATTTAGATCAAGTGCTGGGAAAAAAATGCATGTGTGAGTACACACACACACACACACACACACACACACACGCCATGTGGTGGAAACCTTATTTTACTCCCTCGCCATCTTTCTCTAGCATTTCTCTAGCCAGGTCTAGCTGCCAATTCAATTCCCTCCCTCACCTAAGAATTTGTAAATCTGATTGATCCAAATTCAGGACATTCATATGGCTACATTTTACCGGAGGCTGCAGATCACCATGTCTTAAAGCCTGCTGCTCAGGCTCCATGTGCTTTATTTGCTTATTATCTCCTATCTGGTCAACCTTCCTGGGCATGCCTGGAAGTCTGCCCAATTGTTAATAAGGTAATTTTCTTTTCTGTGTGGCTCCTTTCTTGTCCAGGCACAGTGCCCTTAGTCCAGAGCAATGTAGGAGATAAGAATGAATAGAAGGATTCTGGAACTAAACTCTACCTGAAACCCATAACAATGTGCAGTAGAATATATCTAAAGATCATGTTGCTGGCTCCTGAGACATTTTCATTCATCTGTCTTGCTATTTTATGACTACTGCATTGTAGTATGGTATTTTGTTAATATTTATGCCATTGTAGATAACATGCAGCATATTTTGCTATTTTTAAAACCATGTATTTTTTAAGAATAAAATATGTGATATTTATGATTCACAGAAGCTTTTAAAACTGATTTTGTTAATGAAGATACCAACAGATCATATTTAGTTATCAGTAGATATAAAAATATAATTTAAAAATATTACAGCACAGAGATGTTGTTGCAGTTCAGTAAGGACTGATGCAACAGCTCCTGACATTTTCATTATGCCTACTTTGAGTGCACTCATATTTTCAAGCACCTGGGTATTTTCTTTATAATAATCTGAGAGAAACCTACCTTTAGTTTAAGTGTCGCCATCAGATATGATAAATAGTTCATTAATTTCCAAAGTCTTCCATGATATAGTGGGAAAACCAGTTTTTGGAATGAGGCAGGTCTGGATTCAAATCCTGATACTGTTACTTATTTGATGAGTGATCTTGGAATTTTATTGTTTTCTGTGAGCCTCATTTCCTTCATTTCTTAAGTGGTCATAACCACTACCCTAGAATGTTACCTTAAAACCGTATATTTAAAAAGCAAGTCATATGGAAAGCTTTCAATTAATGTGCATTCTCCCTATCTCCCTAGTATACAATACTATTTGAGAGAGTGACAGTAAATACTGGATTTTACATCTTTAGTGCCATCTTCACAATTTTTAGAAAATGAAACAAACCATACTTTTTTCAGTATATATAATCTAAGTATTCATTCATTTGTAGAGTATTTTCATTGAACCATTAACTCTTCCGGACTTGAGGGCTTTATGGAGAACTGGAGTGAAATGAGTTTTAAAGCCGTGAAACACTTCAAAAGACCATCAACCCAACATGTCTAAGTCATTGCACTATTATAGGTCTACTGGAGTTCAAAATTTATGGGTTATTCTCTAATCATATTGTTCCTGAAGGAGAAAGAGAGTAGTTTAAAATGCAAAGTTCTATATAATGAAATAAGTCATTAATAGTTATTTTTTTTTCTAGACAAATTATCTCAATACCACACTGTGAAGTGATTTAATCAACCCTTTAAACTTGTTCCTATGAAGTAAATTAGAAGAAAGCATAATGTTACCAAACCCAGAACAATGACATAAGAAGCTTATAACAAGCTAAACCATCAAGTATCCAAACTATAAAGATGTCAGCAGTGGGATGAGGAAGAAAAATCTATCTTTAAAAAAGTGTAGTTGTTCACATCTATGATATATCTATAACTCAGAAAAAGAAATAAATCTTAAAACTTATTTACATACAAAATTATCCTATGCTTTCAACTCAGTATTAGGAATAAAGTAAATATACTCACTCCAGACAAGAAGAATTTAGAAAATTTTACTTATAAAAGTTTCATTTCTAGAAGTGAATTGCTCTCTCTATAGAACCAAATGAACTGCTGTCATCCACAAAGCTCACCTCCTTTTCACATGCTAGCCTTATTCCTAATGCCTTTGTTTTAGAGGACTTATATTAAACACCGGCAAAATGGTTCTATTCCAAATGAGGTATTGTGTAGAACTACTGTTGTATTTTGGGTGGGAAAGTGATAATTGAATTGCAAACTGGAATGTTATAGAATCTTGCAACCTCCAAGAGAAATAGCAGATATCTAACTTGTGAGTAGATAAGTAGCTCCTGATACACCAAATTTAAAAGTCAAAAAGCAGGAGAACAAGAGTCCAAATACTGAAAATAGAAATATATGTTAATTTTACTGAAAGGAATGATCTCATTTTATTTCTGTATATTTCAATGGTTTTTACTCCAATATTAAAACATACAGAAATTAAATGTTATTTGATCCCAATAAATACATCCAGCTCCAAATGCAACTTTCCCTAACTGGAAATCTTTCATTTACAAATTTACTTCTGTATACACATTCAGTAATCTTCTACACGTGGTTTCAGATATATACATGGAGCACATAATTCAAATCATCTGCGTTGGTAAAAATAAATATTATTTCTATCCCAAATATTTATTTAGAATGAAAAAAAAATCAACATACATACATAAGCAAATGAGGAAATTCAAAAATTAGAGAAAAAATTAAGGCACATGAGAATAGAAATTGTTTTCAGTGAGGCCATGAGAGGATAAAAAGAGCGAATAGTAATAAACCCAGGACACTGAAGCAGGATAGAGCTGGATAGGCTTGGATCATGCATGGTGTTTGCCATGATGAATCTAGAATGCATAAGTCAATAACTTAAACTGTATAAATCAGAATTCATATAGATATTTAGATAATGGAGCAATGGAGTAGATGAAGCATTGTGAATAAAACATCTATAAAAAATGCATTTTTTTAAATGTTAATAGTACAAAGACAAAGCCTAGAACATCTTTTTAAGATAGACAGATAGATACATAGGAAGGTGGGTACATGGAAGTGTGTGTGTAATTTTAAGTACACTGAGTTATTTACTTAAATGATTGTGAAATCAATTTAGGACTTTTATGATTTCATGGCCTATCTCTGCCCCCAATCCTATTCTGTTAAACTAACATGTTCATGCTTTTCATTACAGAGTTTTCTACCAAGTTTTTTGGGAATGTAGAACTTCAGAATAAACCTCAAAATGCTAATTTATTCTCAATGAATGATGTAGCATGGTATATTGGAATAATTACTATACTCTGAGGCTGCAAGTCAGGGTTGAATCCCAAATCCGTGACTGCGGAAAAACCGCAAATCATTTCTGTCTTCACTTTATCAGTAAAATGAGGATGCAACTGGGGAGAAAGGTGAGGTTTATCATGTCTTAGATTAGGCTTAGGTATAAAAAGTTTTTAATTCCAATAAATCCATGAGTTAAATTCCATCAAGATCCTTGACTAGCTTAAGCAATGCAACACAGGAAGTTTCAAAGCAAAATTCAGAATCGGAATCATTGTATGATCTGTTTCAGCAAGTATGCTTTCTCCATTAACTTATATTAATTTATATTTATATAAAATTCCTATTACTTTAAACTATACATGGTTGAAACAGATCTCTTAGATTCTTCCTGCACTTTTAAATGTTTTATTACCTAAATAAACAACTTTTTTATCACTTGACTGTCTTCCAAGAATTTTAAATGACATTATAGAAGTTTTTGAAAATAAATCTTATAGTAAGCTAGTTTACAAAAGTATAATTTGGGCTCGAAAATCAAAAGAAAAAAATCATAAAGAAAGATACAAAAACTATTTTTTTAAATAAGGGAAATATGTTAATAGTATGGCATTAGGCAACTTGACAGCTGTCCTTTAGATTGCTGAAGTCATTAGTTATCTTGACTTTGAAAAATAAGATAGCTTTCTTCCCCATTACTTGTTATTGTAGACATCAACATAATATCTAAATTCTTTGAACTATTAATAATCATCATTATTAAAAGTTTAAAGCAGACAGAATAATTTTCAAATACTAACTGTAAACATACTATTTTGAAGATGGTGAAAATTAAACATTATTAATATTTATTATTAAATAACATGCAAATTTCAATAAAAGAACTAAGAGCTTTTACTGGAAATCAAATGTAAGAAAATGGTGTGCTCTACCTAACCACTGCATTTTATGAGGGCAATAAATGAATTTTTTAATCATGGCCTAAAGTGAAAAAGTTGTAAAACACTAGTGTCTTTGTTTATGATCTAGAAATTAACTGTGCACATTTCCCTTGGTAATTAAGAAAAGAACACAGTCATTTAAATCAGTCATATAAAGCATGACTTTAATATAGATGTAGGATGAGGAAAATGCACAAGTATCAATCCATGTCTGTTAATATCTGTTTGCCAACAACACCAAAAATGTTGCCATTTATAGTGATTACAAGTCACATCAAGTGTTAGTCTATATGTCAGTCACATCTTCATAAGAGATAAGTGGTAGCTTGATAAATTTTCTTTTTTACCGTCTTTCCCTCTGCTTGTGCCTCTCTACTCATCTTTTCTCTGTTTCTCTGTCCCCAAACTTTTCTATCCCTAGGGTTCTGACGTGTCACTGCTACATTGCTCAGGAGATGAATCCTTTTTTCTTTCTTTTTTTTTCCCTTTTAACTCTACTTGCTGTGAAGATAAAGAATCTCCTCATTGACTTTGACTAGGGAATTTTTTTTTTTAAAGTAGAACAGACTTCTGACCTTTCAAATGATCAAATTAGGATGGTTATTTTCACATTATTAAGTAATCAAGAAACAAATGCATTAGGAAAGAGTTTCGTTCACAGGCGGACCCATCGGCTTCTAAAAAAATATTTTGTACTGAGAGCTAACCCAGATTCCATTTCTCCCTTTGCCTGTAAACCACATGGGAAGCTAAAATGCATTTTAACATTGCATTTTGCCTAAAGGCTATCAGTAAAATTTAATTTTCTTATTGCATTGATTTTTCCATTATAAGTTGTAACAGACTAATGATATCTCATAAGAATTTTCAGTATTGAGGAAAAGGATGTGAATGATTTACCAATGATAACTGCTTAGAAACGTGATTTTGAAACAAATCTTCTTTCTCTTTTTGATAGTTGTTTAAAAATATGGTACATTTCAAGCTTAGATGATGCTTTTATTTCACACATTATAAGGTTTAATATGTAAGCCTCCCCTTAAAAAATAGAATCCTGATATTTGAAATTAAAAAAAAAAAAAATCTATTGTAGGCCAAAATTCACTATCTCTATATGGAGCTGTTATTGTTAAAAATTAATGTGCCACACTGAAACAAAGTGACTGAATGATATTAGTGTGTAATGCTCTTGTCTTGTAGTCTTTATTGCATTTAGTAAAGGTTGACATTGTACCCTAATTACTTCAAATATATCAAGTTGTCACATTCTTATTTGAAGATTAGACAAAGCATATTTCAAAAATATTACACCGACCATTTCCTTGCCCAAAAAAAGACAAGAAAATCTCATTCTTTTCCTTTTAAATGGCTGTCTCAATGCTGAAGCTTCGGCAAAATTTAAAATAACCATGTTGAGAAAACATATAAAAAAATAGAATCGGTGTCACAGTGAAATCAACAAGAGGATTCAAAGTGCCTTATGTTCAATAGCTCCAAGGGAATATTTTAATTACTATTTCACATTGTCACAAACACTACAGGTGGTTATAAATATAAATCAAAGATTTGTGAACAAAATTTAACCATGTTGAATAAATCATTGTTAACAAGGGTAGATGCCAAAATGGAAAATGTCTTAATTGCTATCACTAGCCCTTATCTTCGGTATGTTCATTGTGGGAATGTCTCTGATACTTATTTTCATGCAATTTAGTTCCACATTTTTTTTTAACATTTAAAGGGCTTGAAATAGAAATGGAGAACATCTGTTTCAAAGAAATAAATTGTTCTTTAAAATGTCAAAAAAATAATTTAGAAAGTCAATCCTTTTCCTATTTTAAAACTCAAATTTTAATTTTTAAAATCACTGCTATACTGAGATAACTTCGAATTGCATTTTCATTCTTTAATAAGGATCCATTTCTGAGTAACTTCATGGACACTCCCATATCAAATGAGCCTTCCAAATGTTTAGTTTCATTTTATATACTAATATATCTTCTGTTTAGTCATTATAGCCACACAAAATTTATAATTACAAACTAATTATAATCTCTTCATTATTCTCTATCATCACTGTTGAGCTATTGATCATCCATAGTAAATATGAATAAAATTACAGACTGGAGGTAAATTTCTGAGCCAATGGCATTAATGACCATTTCGGCTTTTAAAATCTCCAACTGATCTTGACTGGGCCATGTCATATTTCTGTCTCCTATTCATTACTCTATTTAACATTTTTATTTCTGACTTGTGTAAACAAGGGCCACGTGTAATTTGGAGTAGAAAACATTTGAGATTGACTTTTCATTTATAATGTTTTCAATTAAGGGCAAGAATAAGCAAAAACATATGCCAATAAGAAACAATTCTTTTAATTAGCCACTCATCTTCTGTAATTTCTTCTATTGTACTTAGGTTTATGTTAGTTCCTGGGAGTGGTAACACTTACGAATATGCTACCCATTGTACAAGGCTCTGTCAAATAGTCACCCCATCCTAGAAATCTCTTCTTCCAATATTCCTAAATTGAATTAATTGCTAATCTTAATGAATAAAAGATGCATTTATTATTTCTTCTATTTCGGCTGGATGCCCTTTTGCCTGTCTCCTTCAAAAGATAGTAATTTATTGCATTAAAAAATTTTTCTGGAGAAAGACATATATTTGTTTTATATGTAATAGGTCAAGAATATAAACGTCTTAAATTAAATCACCTCTTTTTCGGTTTAAGTGCTTTCCACTGTAAGTAAGGAAACTCCTTCAATTAATTTATGCAAAAGGAAAGAAATTAACTGAAGAATCTAGGATTATGTTTGGCTGTGTGCTGGTAAATGTTTAACAAATGGCTCTCTAGCCCACATTCATAGCATTTGCCAATTTCCATGGTGTAAATACTCCCATTATAGTTTCAAGCTATGACCACGATGCCACAGAATGTAAAGTTCAAAAGATATACATTCACTTGGCTCTCAAAAGCTGATTCCATCACATTATTGGTGTGTTATAAAACTCAAGAACCAGTGAGGCCTCACAGGGACTGAAAACATAAACTAGAAAGCCATGAATAACTGAGGGTGCTCTGTGTTTCTTAGTGGACAGGAGATGTCCTATCTCTACCTATCTACAAAATATGGTTCAATTATTTTTCTGGAGGCAGAGGAGCACTCATTCTTTTCACATATGTATTTCTGTTAAAGTCACAGAAGATACTAATATACATTCTTAATACTGAGTATAATGATTTTATGGAGGTACAATTTATTTGCTGTTCAACTTGAATGTGATAACCATCCTTGATTCTGATAGTGGTGATGATTTCGATGGTGAGTGAGTGTGAGTATGTGTGTGTGTGTGTGTGTGTGTGTGTGTGTGTGAGTAATGATGATTTTGATGGTGATGTGTGTGTGTGTGTGTGTGTATTGGGTGTGATTGAGAAATATTTAGACTGTGGTAGCACATGGAAATAAAATAAACTGAAGAATACAATGTTGTGGGTAGAATAGTGTTCAAAAAAAGGAAATGGACCTTGTTTAAGTGAGAACCTATCTATTCCTAACTGAAAATGTCTATTGTACTCATTGTGGTAGAACAATTCCCTTCCAGCCTCCAAAGATGTTCATCTTCTAATCCCTGGGATGTTTGAATATATTATCTTACATAGCGAAAAAGACTATGAACATATAACTAAGCTAAAGATCTTGAGATGGGGAAATTATCATAAGCCCAATTATCTCAGGGTCCTTTTTAATTTTTTTTTTTTTTATGGTGACATTGGTTAACAAAATCCAGTAAATTTCAGCTGTACTTTTAATAGTAAAGCATGTATATATTTACATTGTATGTTCACCTCCCATAGTTAGCTTTCTTTCTGTCACAATATATTTGACCCCTTTTACCCCATGTACCTCTCTCCTCCTCGCTCCCCTTTACTCTCTGGTAACCACTAGTCTATTGTCCATGTCCAAGAACCTCTGTTTGTTTGTCCTATTCATTTGTTGCTTTTAGATTTATATCCCAGATATAAGTGATAGCAGGTGGTTTTCAATTTTTTCTGTCTGGCTTATTTTAATTAACATGATTATCACAAGGTCCATCCATGTTGCCACAAATGGCAGTATTTCATCCCTTCTTATGGCTGAGTAATATTTCATTGCATATGTGTACCACAGCTTCTTTATCCAATCATCTATCGTAGGATACTTCAGTTGCTTTTATCTCCTGGCCACCGTGAATAATGCTGTTATAAACAAGTGTGCAAATATCTTTTTCAGATTCAGAGTATGTTTAAGTAAAAGAGCTAGGCAGGAGAATCAGAGCCAGGAAAACACGATGATGGAAGCAGAGTTCGGACTAATCTAATCGCTTACTACAAACATGGAAGACAGTCACAAGCCTAGGAAAGCAAGTAACCTCTAAAATGTGCTAAAGATAAGGACACTGATTTTACCCTAGAGCCTCTAGAAGGAATGTGGCCCTGCTGACATCTTGATTTTCACTTAGTGAACCCTGGTTTGGAGTTAGGACCTACAAAAATGTAAATGTAATCAATTTTAATTGTTTTATGTTGCTAAGTTTGTAATAATGTTTACAGCAGCAAAAGGAAACATTGATCAGATGTTATTTTCCAGACTAGATAGTTAAGCATTTATCTCTAAATTGGAAATCAACACAGAACTTAAGATGTTTTACTGATTAAAACTAGCTAATTTATACATATAGACTACTGATATCATAACTAAAATAATTTTAGAGTGACTTAAATTAAGTATCCCACTTCGGTTTCAAGGTATATCAATAAGTATTTCTTGAACACGTTCTGAAGCTTCAAAGATTATCATGTACCCGGAAGATAATAATTTTGGTTTAAAATATACATAATACTTTATCACAGATAGAAAAACAATAAGAATTCTTATTTAAAAAAATTTATATTATATCCAAATAGTAATAATTGGTATTGAGTGTGATTATTGTATTTTAGGGGTTCTTTGCTTTTTTATGTAAAAATTCAGTCTCCAAAATATAAGAATGATATCCATTAAGATAGTTTCAAACAGAGAATGAGCCCAATAGAAAGTGTTGATTACATACTATTCATTCTCCTGCAATATGAATTATTTGTTATTTTACAAAGAAATGAGACTGATCAATAACTGGGAATTCAGAATCTTGTTCCTTCCCCTGTGGAAGCAAACAATTAAGATTTGCTTAACCGAGATTACTATATGTGCAAATACATGTCATGAATCAGTAACAGGCTATGGTTACGTCATTTCCATTCACACTAGTTTTCTGTTCAATTTTGAAATCAATAATAATTGGAGTCAGAGGTTTAATATTTTGTTGTTCTAGCTTCAGTAAGTGTAAATAATGACGATGGAATACTTTACTCTTGTTTTATATTAAACTCAGGAGAACATAGCCTAACTCCTTTTCCATACAGCACCAATAACACATTCTAGTAACATTAACTTGAATGTAAAAATAATGTTGATATGATTATGTCATTTATAAAATAAAACATAATACTGTCTCAATAGTGTGTTTTTACTTCAATCAACAGTGTATAAAACTGTATCAACATATCCATTATTTAAAATAAAATACAAGTTTGTGTGTATGTATGCTGTGAATACAATGCTGGTTTAAAGCATCTTCTGATTCCCTTAAATTTTCTTGCTTCCTTTGTTTTACTTTTTTCTTGTTTTCTTCTATTTTTAAGGCACAAAATTTTACTGATATATACATATATGTGTGTGTATATATATGTATAAATGTGTGTGTACATACACAATTATTTTATGGTTAGATATGGGAATGATTACAAACTCTGTCAGAGCTGTGCCACTCTAAGGTGAAAAGGCAGCACTAGTAATAATAGTAATCATATGAGTAGTATCACAAACTGCTATAAATTAAAACATTATGAATTACGATATCTAACCCACAGAAGAAACTGGGTCTGAGGGACATAAAATGATTTGCACTGCATCACGCCAGTAGGGTATCTGTACAAATACTCAGGAGTATTTGATCCTTAAATCAGTCCTCTTTCCACAATATCATTTGATCTGCTATATTTAAAGTATCATTAGACCCCAAAAGGATTTAATATAGCATAGACATACATGTCTAATGAGAACTAAATAGTTCACTAATTTTCTTCTAATGTAGAAATTGTTCATCAGAGAATGATTGCTTTCTTAGTTTAAGCTGCTACAACAGAATACCATAGACTGGCGAATTAAACAACAAAAATTTATTTCTCACAGTTCTGGAGGCTGGAAGTCTGAGATCAGGGTTCCAGCATGATTCTTGGTGAAGGCCGTCTTCCTGGTTTACAGACAACCTGTTTTACAGTGTATCCTCTAGTGGTGAAGAGAAAAATGCAAGTTCTCTCTCTTCTAATAAAGACACTAATCCCATTATAGCAGCTCCACCCTCATGACCTAATTACTTCCCAGAAGCTGTAAGTCCAAATACCCTCACATTAGGGTTTCAACTATGAATTTAGGCATTGCAAACATTCACTCCATAGCAATTGCTCTTTCAACAGGAGGTGGCAAAACAGGAGCCCAGAGTGCTGACTTAGGCTGCAAGCTTCATTGGTTCCCATCTTGGTTCTCCCACTTCCCAGGTGTGTAAAGTCATGCAAATTATAAGCCATAACTCTTCTTCAATTTCCTCTTTTCTAAAATGAAGATAGAAATCATCCTTACCCCATAGGACTATTATGAAAATTAACAGTTAATATTTATAAAGCACTTAGAATACTATCTGGTGCATATAAAGCACCACAGAAGTATTTGTTCAACAAATGAGAAACAATACTAAGTCTCAGAAGAATTGTGTTACTCTTAAAATGAACCAGTGGATTAACTGTACTCTAAATTCCAAGGAAAGACATATGATATGAAATTCAAAATAAGATAGTTATAATCACTCTGCTCCTGAAAGGAGAATGACAAGTTTATAAACTATTGATCTGTTTATTCACAGACTTAATCAAACAATTCAAACCTTGTCTTTTAACATTAGGATGAGTGTCAAGTCAGGGGCTGTTAAAGAAGTAAACTCTTAACAAACAGTCCTTGAGCTAATATTCAAAGAGTGACCAATCAGTGGGAGTGATCCTTTCAGCTACCTTAGGACTATGATGCTATCTAGCCTCAGTGATAGTAACAAAGAATCAAATTAATGCCAGTTCACTTAGCAGGGTCTGTGTATTCTGTGTACAATTAACTACCACATGCTGGAGTGACACAAATCACTTGCTGTGTTAATTGGGTAAGTCGCCTTTTTTATGTCATTATCCCTCAGTTTAGTCACAGCAGTTTAGGTCATTTCTGAGGGATATGTCTATTAAATAGTAGGAAAATAATATTTTAAAAAACTGAATATATTTACCTTCCGTATAGACAGTTTAAAATACACGTTCTTATATTATTGGTAATGTTTCTCAAAAGATAATCACCATCAAGATACATTGCTGATAAGAAAGTAGGGACCACTAACATTACCACGAATAAGAAATTCAAACCAAGAACGTAGTATTTAAAATACCTGTCACTCAAGGATGCCTGAACTCTGGAGCTGGAAATGTTTGGTGTAGTACACAGCTTTTGGCAGAAATGAAAAATCAAACACATTTTTTTTCCCCCTAGAGATTTGATCAAATGCTTCTTAAAATCCTTGCCCTTTTTCCTTACAGGAAGTATGTCACATCATGTATGATCAAATCATGTATTAGAGTCATATATAGCTCAAGATGCTCCTGGATTAATGGACATGAGGGCAAAACTGTTTGTTGGTCAACAACAAGCAGCATAACCTATTACAGATTTTTCATCAATGAAATTTCATTCCTACACCTAGACTTGAATTTTTCACACCACTCCTAATTTTTCCTGTCTCTTTTACCTCAGTCTATGTTTTTAGTATTCCATCCACTCCAAAACATATGGTTTAAACAAAATGTGAAATTTTTGTTTATACTAATATCAATTTAGAATCAATTCTCAAATTCACATTATTAAAATATATATTTTATTAGTGTATTTCTCTATGGTATCCATATTGTGCTGATAAACTAACTATTCTCTCATTTTTATCTAGAACAAGCACAAACTCAGAATTTGAAGATATCCTAGAGGTCTCCTCTACCATATCTCTGGTATTACTACCCATCTACTCTTGATTACTTCTATTTTAGAGCAGATGTAATATGTATCCACCCATTAGATATATATTTACTGAACAATCCCTATGCTCTGGATAACTGTGGGCCTTCTTTAAAAAACACACCTTATAGTCTAGAAAAAACAGTAACATTAAACAAAAGAAAAAATAGACAAACAATTGTAATTGAGATAAATACTGTCACGAAATAATTAAAAGAAACTATTAAAGTCAATAATGGAGTAATCCAACCTAGTTTTCTGTGAAGAAACAGTTTACTTAATAGGAAATAATATTTAGCTAACATGTAAGGGAATAGTAGAAGTAAAATAAGATGTGATGAAGGGAGAAAAAGAAGAAACATGTTTCTGACAGAGACAAAAGCCTGAATTAACATCACGTTAACCTATCATTAAATCTAGCCACGCAAGTCTGACTTTGGGTAATAGTCTGGGAGTAGGTGGTATAAAAAAAGTAATGAAAATGATGGCATGCAGAGTATCACTGAGAAAACAACCAAAATTACGGGCCATGGAATCAGAGGAGTATAGAGTGAAAGATAAAGCCTGGGAAACTGAAAAAGGACTGATGGGCTAGTAACACCTGTGAGCTTGGCAGTTATGATGGGGATTTTATAGTAAGTTTTATAAAAATTTACTGGAATAGTCAATATGCTAATGACTTCAACCAAGTTACTAATGAGACTATCGAGTTATTTGTACATTATAACACTGACCCAAACTCATCAAGCAAAATGAAATGTTTATATATCTCAATATTCTGCTCGATTATGTTTTCTGGTAGGTCTTTAATAAAATCACATCTCAGAATACAAGAAAAAAAGTCATAAGCTTAAACTAAGAACTATAGCTCACCATTAATAGAGACCTCATTCTTCAAATCCAAGGTCCGGCATGAATTTAATTGAATCCCAAATAAATATAAATGTTTATACAAATACTTTTTCATTTTGTAAATACTAAATTATTATGATTCTCTCTTAACACAGTGGGGGTGGGGGGATAAGCTATTTGCATCCCAAAAAATCACATATACCAGTAGATATAATCCACTTAGGGCATAAACCAGATCTCATTCATCTGTTCAAAGACTTAACGTAGAGTTTGTTGCAATAGAAGTTTGTTCAATGGATGAATATATGAACAAACAATAAGAACTATCTGGCTACAATTGTTTAACAATAGGGAAACCTCTTGGACTACTTTTGAAACATAAATTTGAACCCATCGCCAAAGAAACATTCATGTCTTTGCTGGACCTTTGACAGCATCAGCCAAACTACTCAAGCCCAAATAGTATAATATAAGACATAACAAATTTGAGCTTTCAGATAATAAATTACTAATAGTGATCTAAAATAGTAAATTAATTTCATCTTCCTTTGAATCATGTTTGGTAAATTTGTCCATCCTAAAATAAACTGAAATACATTATAATATAAACAATGGTTGTTGTTGTTATTATTTAGTGTCCCTTCTCCTTCTCCCAATCATCGCTATTTATGCAATTCTCCCACTGATCAAAGCCATCTTTAGACAGTACCTCATACTCTATACCTTTCACCCATCCTTCCAACTCACATCCATTCTTATCTTGCTGAGATGATAACTTATCTAATTGAATACATTCATTTTTAGAAGTCAAAAATGAAAATGTTTTCCAATTCAGGAAGAAAATATTTACATTTTCATAAAAGAGTTTTAGAAAATGAATACTTCAAACAAAAGAATTTCAGGTCTGAAAATGTGATGAGGAAATCTCATATCACATCATATTAACTAATGCAGCAACAGATAAACTGAACTAAAAAGCCTGTTTTATATGTTGCTTTTTTTCTTTAAAAAAATGGAAGAAATTTAAAGTGTCTATAAGTTCTATGAGTAGAATTAAAAGAGCATTAGATTAGGAAATAAAACATACATACACAAGCACATGTAAGTAGGGAAAGGAAACCCTATCAAAATATTGGAGACTTTTCAGAATAACAGCTGACTTTTCCATTTTTTCATATTTTAACAGCTTAGATAACAAAAATAACATTTCACAAACTAAAAAAAAATGCATAAAAAGTCATATGTGAATTACTCCATTCAATGATGTAACTAGGTTAGCAAGGAGAATCTTAAATTTAATGTTCATAAATATATAAATGTTGTATGAAAAGATTCATACCTAACAAGATATATTTATTTGAAGCTACACAGGTATGAAGTGCTTTTTGAAACACAATCCAATCAAAATTTACATAAAAATAAGAGACTTAAATAATCGAAAAATTTTTTTTTTTTTCTTAGATCCCTGGTTTTGGTTATCTGACAAATGTCTGTCCATAGTTTGCAATAAGAGATATAGTAGACTATGTAAATATACGCAATTATTTTTTTCCTAGGATTAAATAGCATGAACTATGAGCATAAGATGAAAAATATGTGAACCTTATATCTTTGTTGCCTTCACAGAGATGGTGAGAGGAGTTTTACAAGAAAGAATGCTAAATATAGACTGGTATTATGCCAATCTGAAATTGTTATATTAAGCTCAATAAAAAGTGACATAGAAAAGAACATTCATGAGAATGAAAATATTCAGAAAAGATGTCAAAAAGCCCTTTTTTAAGAAAGCATAAAAATTACATGGCAATTCTACCTAAAGTAGCTTGTGAGAATAAATCTTTTGTAGTTAGTCATAGAGAAACAAACCGTAATGATAGTAAGAATCTAAAAAGAATGAACTATACATTCTTATATCTCTTTCATTAGGTTTGCTTGTGGGCATAAAATTTTCTTGAAAACTAAAATGTAGCAATGACTAAATTGCAGAGAATGCCTATTTCCTCTTACTTGATACTTAGGAAAGAGCAAAGTACCATCAATCATTAAATGAGTCTTCAAAAATTCATGGATACATATACTCACACACACATACATGACTTTTATAATTGATGCTACTTTGTTGTAAATATAATTAAATTTTCAGATTGAATCATTCTCAGTTTACAAGAATTTTTCTTTTCTTTTTTTTTTTTTTTTAACCATACGAAGTGTTAAAGCCACACTCATTCTGTGCATTTTCTATGACAATATTTTAGCTGTATTTCTCTAGGAAATTAAGAGTAGACATTAAAGACGGACAATTTTACTAATGTAACATTTAATAAATAGAACCAATGCTAAATTTTGAGGTGATATTTACCACTAATAACAAATCATTAGAGATGTTATTAAATCGATCAAGTGAAGTGGCAAAGGCAGAAGCATGAAGAGACGCACTGTGACAGGTAACGCACAAACAAGTCAGAGCGGCTAACAGCAAAGGTTCTACTTTCAGCTATGAGGAAGTTGCAAAGAGCAGGTCAGGCACCTGCAGTCCTTTCTCCCTTTGTATTACCTTTCTCTGAGCAGGAAACACTAAAATGTTCTCTACCAAATTATATTCTGGAGAAAATTGTATTCACCCACCAGTATTTATACAATATGTATTCTAATGCTATGGACCTAACAGAAGCTCTATAAACATTATTTATCAATTTAATGAGTATCTTTGGTATATTTAGCCTTTTCGATTTAATTCAAACAGTATCTACTTCCTAAGCATGAAAATATAATAACCATTATTATCATGATAATAATTATTATTATAAAGAGGAGGAGAAGTTAGAGGATGAAAATGAAGAGTAAAAGAGATGCTAACATTTGGGGATAGCTTATAAGGTAACAGACTTTGTTAAATGGGCTGAATCCAGATTATTGCATTTAACTCTCACAACAACCCTTTGACAGGCATGCCATACTTACATCCATTCTTTCAGAAGAAGGTACTGAGACCTGGAGAAACTAAATGGTGGGGAGTACATAGCTTGCTGCCAGAGGAGACCATACTTCCTTACACATCCCAACTTAAAGACTATATTCATATATACCATGTATGTGCTCAGCCCTGAACAAGGTATTCAAGATGACAAACTGAAGATATAGCCTCTGCCTTTCACATTTTCACACAGTCCAGTGAGGGGGAACATAGAGCTCAAGCATAGATGTAAATGTTCTACAGACGCAGATGAAGGAAAAAACACAGAGAACTCAATAAAAGCTAAAAATAGAGGATAGAACCAAAAATTGAATGAAAACAGATTTTGCTGACAAAAAAAAGTTCATATTCTTAGTTTACTGGATGGAAATATAGTTCATATATAATGGTTATCCCCACAAAAGATCAATAAAAGATAAGTCAAATACCTATTGCGCCAAGTATCTAATATATCACAGGAGATGATGTTTTGTAAGTTATGAAGTGTTATATAAAAAATGTTATAGAAAGGGAATGAGATAACTCATAAGCAGGCATGTATTAGTTTCATGATAGAGACTTTTTAGACACCCTTTTACCTTCAGAACCTTACACAATGCTTGACTCAAAATAAGTGTGCAACGAGAACAAGTTATTAAGTGCTCTCAGCACCTGGTCAGTCATTAAATTAGGAGCTAAGACTCAAATCAAAATTTGTTTAACTCCAAGGCCTGTGATCTTTCTAAGTCATTGCAAAGTAAATTACTAAAATGGTGCTCAAGATGAAATAAGAATTTTGAAAATGATGGATTCTCCACTTTGAGGTGATCTCACAAGCACTATTAAGTAACAATCATGCCAGCACCTCTGTAGAACCATTAAGATGCCACTGTGGCTTGGTGTACACATGGACACATGATGGTTGTCCAATCAAACCCAAAACAGATTTATAATGTCATTTACCTGACAAATGGCCCATATTAGAACTTGTAATGTAATACTGATGCTAGAAGAGCAACATAATTAGACTTGAAAGACAAAGTATTAAAAAATTATAATGCATATGCTCAATAAAGGAATGCTATTAAAATTTTTCTACTGAACAAGGAATTACTAAGTATATTTCAATGTGAGAAATTATCTCCTGTGATGTCTTTTAAACAAGGGTCTGGAAAACACTTTAAAATGTATCTATTCCATAAGCATTTTACTCAAATGCTTTCTTTTCAGTGAAAGCAGCTCTGGCTCCCTATTTAAAATTTTACACTCCACTCCAATACTGCCTACATACCTTCATCGCTTTATTTTTTTCTTCTTAGCACTTAATATCTATATGTGTGTATGTATATATGTATATACACATATACATATACTTATATATTATATATTTATTATATATGATATATGATATATGATATATTATATATGATCTATTTCTCCCACTGGAATATAAGCCTTAGCAAGGGAGGAGATCTTGCTGAAGAATTAATGAAGTACAACATTCTCCTTTTGTAGTTGGAGAAAGTAAGTAGAAATTTACTCAATTACTTATCAGGCTTAGATGAAAATGAATCTCATAAATTTGTCTCATGTAGAGGATGTTACCAGGACTCAAGCCTTTAACTCTATGTAAAGGTAGAATCATATCTAATTGAGTGTCAGAACACATAGTAGGAATCCTTGCATGAACCTAAACAGGGATTTCAGAAATGTCTGTTTAGGTCAGATAAACAGGTCAAATGGATCTGGAGAAAATCTGTTATCAAAAGGAACTGAGAATATCCTTGAAATAGAATATTGCCTAAGAGAAGAGGCAAACATTTTAAATTTGACCTAATAAAAATGATTTGGTCACAGGGAAAGAAAGGAAATTATCAGGGAAGTGTGGAACCAGACACTCAAATTACCCAGGGTTCAGCTTCACATGTGAATCTTATAAAGAAATGCCAAGAGTTATAAGGAAGCTTGTAAGTAAAACTAAAGGAACTGTTTCAATAAAATGATTAAGGCATTAGAGTAAAAGCAGCAACCCTATAGTAAAGTATGACAGAAATTTAAAGGGGAGATGAAGAAGATGTTCTTATGAGCTTGCAGATGAATTACCATAATAACAGCTAGAGGCCTGTCCAGTGCATCATTTAGGAGACAGGATAGAAACCCTGGGCCCAGCAAATTTTTGACAAGAAATAGCAGAACTTGATGGACCTGGTGGCAGCCATAAGATGTCAGGTGAACATAATATTATCCAGCATAAGGCTTAGAATCAAGAAAAGAAGAAAGCAGTAGCAGAGGCCAAGGAATAAATAATTTGTCATCTGATTAAATGTATATTTGAACATATGTGAAACGTCTGCCTAAGACTCCTGAGAATACATGAAGAGCAATTTTTCCAAGGGATAAGAACATGTATAATTTAGAAAATTTCCATTAAAAATTGAATCTATGTTATTACTATTAATGTGATTCCATTTGTAATCAACCAATGGATAATGAGGCCTATAGAAACTCAAGTTTGACAACTGTGTCAAAGAGAACAAAAGCAGTAATCTAAAATGTAATACTTTCAAAATTAAACTTCTGAGGTATGTTCAACTAATATAGTGTGATAATCAGCAAGATTTAAATTTAATGCTTTAAGAAAAATCATGTGAATGAAAATCCGTCCGCAATCTTATGTAATAGTAGGTGGAAGTTGGAAAATGTTATGTAATTATCGCAAATGCTTTTGTCTGTTTTGTCTATTTTATATATTTTGCTAGTTTGTGTATAAGACGAGCTAGTAAATTCATTTTCTTTTTACATTTTTAAAATCAACTTTATTTAGGTTTAACTTACATATCATTAAATGTACTCATTTGAAGTTAACATTTTAATTTGCCAAAAATGTATACTCACATAATTACTAGTCCAAGATATAGAACATTTTCATTATCCTAAAATTACCAAATGCCCCTTTGCAGTCTCTCTTCTACATCTTTCCCTCTCTGAGTCAACCACTGATCTGATTTCGAACACTATAAATTAATATTGCCTGTTTAAAAACTTCATACAAATAAGAATATATTGTATATAATTTTTGTCTCTAGCTTCTTTTAGTAAGCATACTATTTTTTGAGTTTCATTTACATTCTTGAATGCATCTGTAGTGTGTCCTTTGTATTGCTGTATAGTATTTCCTGTTGTGTGAATACACTGTAATGTACTTATCCATGCTCTATCAAATTCACATCTGAAGCAGGTTCTTCCATTATCTAAGCAACTTATTCGAAATCTCTTAGGTTCACAAAGATAAAGCAACGATCCATCCATTATTTTTAGTAGAGAAATACACAGTCATTATCAGCCTGGATATAGGTATTTTATATTGAAAACTTAATACCTGGTGTATGATGGAAATTATCTTTTCTGTGTGCATGAGTGCCTGCGTGAGTTTATATGCATAGGAGGGCCAGGTTTGTGACTGGAGGATAAGTTAAAGGAAAGAAATGTTAATTTACTTTGTATGTATGTAAACAGCATCATGCTTATACTATTGAGTGTTTTTGTGAAAGTGAATGGCTCTCATGGGTCTATTCATTCTGTCTTGTTTTGATTTGAGAGTTGTTCACAGGAAATGAGAGCCAAGGTACAAAGTCTTCAGAAAGTATTGGAGAAGACCAGTCATTCGATGTGTATGATTATTGAAAACAGAGCAAAGAAAAATGGACTGTTAATGGTAATGTAAATGTAGTCCTATTTATCATACACTATGGTGACACTGCCTTGTTGGGAACAGAAAACAAAATCATATTTTGGGGGAAGAACCGCTTACCAATCAATCATCCTGAGGGAAACACTGTGGGAGGGAGCCTCCAAAATGGCCTCTGCGATTCTAACCTGTGAGTGTGCACACCCTTTATAATCCCTACCTGCTGTGTGTGGGCTGCACTTAGTGACTCATTTCTACTGAAAGCAATGAGGTGGACATGGTCGTGTGACTGGGAGACTAGGTTATACAAGGCAGTATGACATTTCTTTCTCTCCCTCCCCTTCTCTCTCCTGGTAAGTCATGAGGGGCCCTAGGAAAACCACATGGCAAGGAACTGAAGCCTCCACTGTGGACTCAGGCCAAAGGTAGCTGCATTCCCTTAGCCCCCAACCTTGACACTCTGCAGCCTTATAAGAGACTGTAAAGCAGAACCACCCTGCTGAGCCACTCCTACCTTCCTGACTCCAGAAACTTAGATATGAACATTAGCTATTTTCAACCACTGAGTCTGAGAATAATTTGTTGTGCAGCAAGTTTAATACATGGTCTAACCTAGATCCACACATGGCAACTCTAGTGCTAAGTATTAGACTGTAGAGTTAGAAACTTCTTATTCTGCTAAAACTTCTTATGAGTTAGGTCTGAACTCAAAAAGATAGGTCCAATATTTATGGAAAAGGGTCTCATGGCAAGGAGCGGAGAGCTGAGAAAGTGTTTTACAAAGCCCCTGGTGACAAGTGTGAGCCTGTGGACTGAAATGAAACGGAGCGGCCAATTTTAAGTTATTTTTTCGGTGTATTTACCTGTCTTTATCCCCAAAACTTTAGAAAAGGATGTTTAAAATTTCAGCATGTTTCTCCTTATGTGAGGTTTGGGGCAGGGGTTACCTAGTGGTTGGAGACAGTGTTAAATGACAGAACATAACAAGCATCTCAAAAGGACCAAGTTGTGACTCCAGTTACAAGTTATAGCCATGTCAATTATACTTGGCCAACCGCTCATTCATTAGGTTCTCTGGCAGAATATAAAGTGTCATGGCATTTTGATAAGTGTACCAAATCAGGAAAACATGAAATTGAATTCTAAAGCAGCAAGTCTCAAACCTTAACAGGAATCACCTGAGTATCTTGTTAAATAAAGATGATAATTCAAAAGGCCTGGGGTAGAACCTGAGATTTTATATTTCTAACAAGTTTCCAGATGATATACTTTATGCTGCCCCACACACTGTAATTTAAGTAATAAAGATCTCCAGTATATGTAAGAGTGATTTCCCATGAAGACAAAGCATTGAAATGGACATTGTTTAACGGCCAAAATTCCTACAATTAAAAACATGGGATCTCAGTCATTTTTACTTGAATGTTATTGCAAATATGACCTCATTTTATACTTATGGGCTGGTTAAACCTAGACTATCAAGTTTTATATATAAAAAAACAGGGATTTGAAGGTCACCAAGTGGCTTCAGAACTGTGTTCTTGTTCCAAATATGTCTATATTTCTCTAAGGATGCATCATGAATAATCCTGTTTCAATATATATGACACATTTCATATTAATACAAAGAGAATTGGGAATTCTTCTAAGAATTTTGGCAGACAGACATTTTGGAACTTGAGCCAGATTTTAATGAACTATTTTCAAATGAAGGGAAAGCTTAAAGCAAAATATGCATTTCTATATAAAGAAAATCTAAGCTTATTTGTAACCCTGACATGTTAATTATTATTTATTATTATTATTATTACTGAACCAAAAAATAGGAAATCTACAGTTTAAAAATCTTTCCTATACCCTAGGAAGGTGCCTTTTTAAAATTCAAGTAATTTCTCTCTAATTGTGATTATAGCCTTCTCCTTTGTTTCAAAAATATATATTCAGTGCATAGCAAAAGTCACATTATCATTAAAACCAGAAATACTTTGATTTTTCCCCTTTCTTCCTAAAAAGAAAATTTAATCTCACTCTTAAGTTATGCTTCTATCTTTCTTATTTATTTTGAATCATTTAAAATAGTTATTATCCATTATGTTGAATAAGCCTAAATAAGAATATTATATGTGTTCGGTTGCTCATGGGCGCCATTACGCCAGCAGGAAGGTGGCTCAGTATCTAAGATGGTTCACGGCTCATGACCAGAGTTACAGCAGAGGATTCCCGGGTGACAAGATCAGCCAAATGGAAAAGTCCCCGCCCTGTAACCCCACGGATATCTTGGGTCAAAACCTCTAAAAACCGCACCTATACCCCAGACACGTGCGACTTCCCTGGCCCCTTTGCTGGACCAGTGAATCTCACCTGCGGATCCTAATAAAGCCTGTTTCATATTTCGCTTTGGCTCATTTTCACCCTCATTCTCGTCTCCTCCAACCGATCAATATGAATTTCTTTACTAGTAATTACAGAGGACAGTTTCCCTCTAGTTTTGAGACACATTGTGTTCCCTATTTCCCTTAAAAATAAAGAAGAAATTGTATTGCACATGCTTGAGTAAAATACAACTAGATATGGCTTTTACAGTCTTCACTAGTGACACCAGAAATGCCTTTTTATATTTCAGTCTTCATTTAACTAAACTCAAAAGGGTAAAGCTCCTATAAAATTATGATTACTGATTAATATTAAATCAGTCCGAATACAAGCAAGGAGCTTAATATAGCAAAATAAAATGATGCTATTTATATCTAAATTTTCAGTTAATTTATGTTCTTTGAAATGCTGATTGCTTTAAGAGAGGCAGATATAAAAACGCCTCCAAGAAATTGCTGCATTTTTCAAAAAACCTGGTATGTTGTTGGAGTGTTGCGGCTGGCAGCCTAAGAAGAACAAATGGCTTACAATCTTCTGGGAGTGACCCACTTAGTCATTCACACCATCCATTTAATGGGAGACTGCTTCAGAGGTACAAGGTCACACCCTTGCCACAATTATTCCGTCTAATGAGGTATCACAAGATGTCTACTAGTTGAAAGGTGAGTGGTAAGGGCAGCTGAGCATAAAATATTTGATATCCTTCCACTGAAGTACGGATATAGATTTCTGAGCCCTTCTTTATCACAGTATCAAATTAAATGAAAAAAAAATTGATACTTCTTTATGGAATAATTTGCACTTTAAAGAGGTAAAAGTGATACGAATTTTACTTTCATGTTGTCAAGGAGTGAAAAAAAAAAACATTCAGAAGAGCCTCCCCACTTCACCAAAGCTCAATGACAGGTTGACTTGATTATTCAAATGGTAATTTTTATAGTAGATAATTAGACCATATGTTAACCTCAGAATTTAAAATAACTAATTTACTTATATTGTGTGATTCTTGTCTAACTCCGGTACCATTTTCAGAGTAAAAAAAATGAAGGTTAGGTCAAATCAAAGCATCCATTAACATTAATGTATCTACAGAAATCCATAGGACTGTATTAATTATCTAGGAAGCTGTTTTAAAGAATTTTTTTAAGTTAATTGCTAATTAAATAAAACTAATGATGGAAAGTAAATTAAAAATAAAAAAGAGTGAACTATAAAAGATAATTAGAAATTTATGACTAATTGAATAGCTTTACTTGAATTTTCCCTCAAATAACCAATAATTACTTCCAAATAAGATAAAAAAATCAGTGACAATTCAGTAAGCTATCTTGGCTTTAAATTTCTACAATGTGAAGCAAACTTAACAATGGCTTTTCAGAAAGAAATGTTTCCTTCTCATTTAGATCACCAGATAAGCTGATCTTCTAGGGGAATTTAGGGGTTGCTTTTTTGACTCATTCTGCTCCGTAGCTTCAGAGTCATATCTGGATAATAACCTAAGTTTTACTATTTCTGAAGCCCAGGTTCCTTATCAATATTAAATACTATATTTAAAAATTATGCCTGCTTAATTTATAATCAAATTTATTAATCATTTTGTTACAGAATGTAAACTAAACATAGAAAAAATTATTAAAATTTCCCTAAAGCACTTAATTATGTTTATATATAACATATGTTACACACATGTGTGAATATATGTATGTTAATTATTAACGCACTTTTACTGAGTCTCTGTCATACCTAGACAACAGTTTAGACCCTACAGTTTAGCAATTACTAAGATAATTTTTTGTAAATAATATTATCTTTCCATGATTTTAAACAATGACCTATCTTTAAAGGTAGTATGAAAGGAAACAAAGAATAAGCAGACATATTTGAATGCTAGTAGATCATTTCTTATAGGTTTGTATAATTTAATATATACATTAATTATTTTTTATTAAGTAAAGCATTGGTGAAATTTATCTATGACTCCAAAGTCGGTATAATAATAAACACCTCAAAGAGCTGGTAAAATGAGAAGTTGGTGTTCAAGAATGGAAATTAGAGAAAAAGATTTTTTAGGAAAAATATAATTGATGTATGTGACAACTGGCTACACTGTAAGTTACAAGTCTGACAGTTGTTCACAGTATTTATATTAATATTAGAATAACATTAGGTTACATTGCATGAACATAAGTATAACATGCAAACCATGAGGTATCTTATGGTAATAAAGCCCAAGCCTTAAATAGTATATGTAACTTTTGCTAAATAAATTAAATTAACCATAAAAAAGTTTATGTCTGTTTCTAAAAGAGATGCTCTAAAAAGACTAAAAAACAAAACTACCTTTGTGTGATGGTTATTAAGGAATTTTCTCTAGAGTACATCGGAGTCTTTGATTTATTATTTTATTATACATATCAAGTGAGACATTAAGAATTGCTCAAAAAATGCTTTATTACCAGTAGTATAGTACAGATAATAAGAAAGAACATAAAGGCACTCCCAAAATATTTCTCCCCAAAAGAGGTTATTATTTGGTATCAAGACTGGCCATTAAAATTGTTTAGCATATGTAAATATACATGTTAAATAGTTTATTTATAGTCAATCATAATTTAATATCTTATTTGATTTTATCTATCAAAAACAAATTTACAAAAAACTGTGCTTTATGTAAATACACTTTGAGCACTATCAAGGATTGGCTTGTCAAATGAATTTACTGAACTAATGCAATGATTCACCATTTGACTCCATGAAAAAAACTGGCATCTCAGTAACACTGAAATAGCAAATCAACAGATACTGAAAAACACAGTTAAATTCATTTGATATTCATTTGAAAAGAATGCATGACTTGTAACTTTTTAAAGAAGTTAAAACAGCTCATTTTAGATTAGAAAATATTTTTAATTAAGGCATCCTGCACTTCAGCAACAAGTTCTAAAATGTAACTGCAATGGTAAGCAAAGATTTCATTAACTTCCACCAGAAGTCTCAGATTTAGGAATATCAGCTATAATTAGAAAAATTAAAGCTACACTTCAGAATTAATTGAAATTATTAAAGTGTTTACTCTTGCATTATTTACAGCTAGAATGTCAGCAAGCAGCACTTTATACTTTCTCATAAGTAATTCTACAGTGCATATTAAAAACATGACTTCCATTGAACCCTGGATCTTTCCAGGAGGGCCTGCTATAAGCTTTCATTTTATTCTGATTCTCTGGACAACTTCATAACAATCTTCCTAACAATCTCAGAGAAATCTGAGAAAGCATGAGGGCTAATACATTCCTGATGGATGAATGTGATGCAAGATGTAGGCATTTGCTGCCCTCATCAAATCTACCAGCAGGACTCACCAGAAATCAAGACGGTCTTATCAGACAACTGTGTTGTGGATGAGTGACCAGCAAGCCACAGACTGAGGTTCAGTTTCCAAAATTACAAAAAAAAAAAAAAAATTTACAAAGCTTGAAGAGACTTAGATTTAACTATAAAGTATCAATTCTATGTTTTAGTAAGTCATTCATTGACTTCATCTCAGTCAGTTTTATCATAAGTATCACATATTTTGAATTTCTTAGCTCAAAGTAGACGTGTCTTTGGAAAAAGGGTATTACCCACTACCAAAATTTAAAGTAAATTAGACTCTGCCATGGTTTCTGCTTGATGCTCACTCAGCAGTGCACATAGGATTCACTAGCATGGAAGGAGTGAATGAAGGTGAAGAAATAGCAACATTTTAGCAATCCTCTTTAAAATGTTACTTTTTTAGGTGATTCTCTATAGAAAATAAATCGAAATTATATGACAATCAAATCACACTTTTTATTGCACAGAAGTCTAGACTGTGGGGTAAGTTACTTGGATTCTAATTTCACCCTTACTTTTGAAAAAATTAATTCTAAGAATTTGGCAATGAACATTATGAGGCCTTTTATTCCTTCATCTATGAAATTAAATATTTTGCATGAGATTTTTTCTCACTAATCTGAACTACAGTATGAATGACAAATTAACTCCTATTCAAGATTCAGAGTATAAAAAATAATAGTACAGGATGTAACATAAAGAAGGAAAAATGTAAGCTACCACCAATTTTTGATAAGATAGGGAATAAACTGGGAGAGAATATTAACTTTTTCAATATCTATTTTCTTCTATTTTTCTCTTCCTCCTTTTAATAATAGCAACCCCCAAATTTCAACTTGGTACATGGCTACTCAGCTTTGTACTACATTTTTTTCTTGCTTCCTCTGCAACCAGATGTGACCACATCATTAGGTCAAGGGAGCTGGAATGAAAAGCTAATTGCCTTGACTTTCTGTTTATAATCAAAATTTGATATGCAGATGAAGACTATATTCTAGGTGACAGCCAAGCAACAAAATGGAAGAAACTCGGGTCTATGAATGCCCTTGTGAAAGTATCACCCAATTAGTCCACATTATTAAGTGAGAAAATTAATTCGATTTCATTTCAGATACTTTGTTTTGGAGCCTCATGGTTACAGCATCTTTGTAATCTAACTTGTACAATGCTGAATGCTGAGTATTTAAATTAGAATTATTTATTTTGCTACTGATTTTTTCTAGTATAACATGTGAGTTAATAAATACTTTAAATTTATTGGATTTTTATATCAATTAGGAATCCTGATACATGACCTGAAATGTAGGGATGGGCTCTACAGTTCTTAGACTGGTTATTCTTTGGGAAAAGACAAACAAAAACTTCTTACCAGAACAAATATTGCACTTTTTTAAAGTTTGGTCATGGTTATATTACAATTTTCCAAACTATTTCACTGATCATGTGGTTATGTAATAATCAAAAAACTCAATTCCAAGATTTTACACAGATTGAAATAATTCAAGGCTACTCTATTTTCAATATAAAGCCTTTTTTTTCTTGTCAGTTCTACAAAGTTTCCATCAATAACAAAACATCTTAATTCTTTCCCTTTTTACTCACAAGTACTTGCCCTTCTGTGTCCTTTAAATCACTCAACAGATGACAATAATTATTATCTTTAGCCACTGATATAAAGAAGCAGATCTCCCAATATTATGGGTTCTTTAGACCACAGAAATATTTTGATATGGATATCATCATCATTTTTATAATCATCACACTATTTTTGGATTTACGGTCTAAAGAAAGGATAGCCAAGATATGGAAACAACCAAAGTGTCCTTCGATAGATAACTGGATAAAGAAGATGTACATATATACAATGAAATATTACTAATACTAAGCCATAAGATGAAATACTGCCATTTGTGACAACACAGGTGAATCTCAAGATTATTATACTAAGCAAATTAAGTCAGACAGAAAAAGTTGAGAACAATGTAATTTCACTTATATGTGGGATAAGTGAAAAAACTGAAAGCAATGAACAAGCAAGATAAACAGAGGCTTATGGACACCAACGACAGTTTAATGGTTACCAGAGGGAGATGGTTAGGGAGAGAAGTAGATAAGAGAAAAGAAGATCAAACATATGGTGACAAAAGATTTAACTTTGGGTAGTGAACACACATTACAGTTACACGTATGATGTGTTTTTGAATTGTACAATTGAAACCTATGTAATTTTATTAACCAATGTCACCCCAAATTTAAAAAATAAAAAAAAGAAAGGATCCATGCAATATTTTCAAAGGTCACTAATACAGAGATGGAAGCTATGACTATATGACTTGCTTTATCTTATGATATATCACTTTAAAATCAGGGTTACTTTCCCTAACACAATCAAAAATGATAAAATTAACAATGTTTTCTTTAAAAATAATTTCTACTTCGTAATTCCATGGACAATTGGTCATATCTAAATACCCAAAAAAAGGTTGTTTTTGGAGTTGTTAGCATCAAAACTACATTAAAAAACAAATCATATACTGCTTATGTTCTTTATCTGCAACATTCTCTTCAAGACAGATTTTATGTCACACAATATATGCCACACGCCTGGAAATTGCACTCAAATTCTTAAGATTGATGAGAGTAACCACACACATGCCATACTCAACAGATGTTACAGTAGCATCTCCAGCAACAAAGACCTGGAGCTCAGCCAGCTATGAGCAGCAAAGCCTGTGCCTATGGGAGCTGGGCTACAGTAAGAAACCCACATAGTTCCAGGATGGTAAGCCAAAGGAGGCTGACCACTTTGGAGCTGGCAGAGGAAAGACAACATAAAATTTTGCTAGAGATCATTACTTTGTATGGCAGATACTGGCTGTTGCTGGGAAGCAACAGAAACTGATCAATTTGTAGTGTAGAAATAATATAGTAGGTGGTTCATCTTGAACAAAACCACAAAAAGAAAAAGGTCCCTCAAAAGTTGGCATTCTATTGTATATATGTCACTGGCTGGAAAGAATATTCATAATACTCTGAAATCAGATTCAAAATTAGTGTCTGAAAGACACATACGTCTAATACTATATAATCTGAGACAGCCTCTTCACAGGGAAAATCAATTATAAACCTTTAACATCATTATCATTTTCATCACGAGCTACCTCAATTACTCAATTTTTAATCTCAACATTTTTATATGACTTTATTATAGAATACTTTTGGGGTAGGGGAGGCAAGAAATAGATAAAAAGTTAGTTTGTAACCTAGGTAGTGAAGGACCCTTTATGTCACACCTATATATATATATATATATACTCCTTGCAATTAGAAATCTTTTAATGTGTTAAGTATGACTAGATTTGCATTTTGGAAAAAAAAAAAAAGGTCACTTGGTGTCAGAAGAAGGTATAGAGGAGATAAAATAGTGGTAGGGAAATAGGAAATGGTCATCCAGGTAAGATTTGTGCTATGGGCTGAATGTTTCTGTCCTCCCCAAATCTGCATGTTGCAACCTATTCCTCCATTGGGTGGTTTTTGGAGGTCATGAGGGTGCAGCCTTCATGGATGGAATTAGTGCTCTTATGAGGAGATGGCAGAGAGTCTCCTTGCCCTTTCCCCATGTGAGAACAAAGCAAAAAAAAAAAAAAAAAAAAAAAAGGCTGTACAGGGACCGGGAAATAGGCTCCCTCGCTAGTCATCAAATCTGCCAGCATCTTGATCTTGGATGTCCCGTCCTCCAGAACAGTGAGAAATAATTGTTTATAAGCTACACAGTCTATGGCATTTTTGTAATAGCAGCCCAAGTGAATTATGACAATTTGGTAAGGCTCTGAAATAAAGTTATGGTCATAGGGAAAGATTTGATGAAAAAAGAGAAGGTGAGCTTGACAGAGCTTGGTCACTGGTAGGTATCTTTTTATGGTAGGACACTGCTGAGCTAAATGTGGATGGTGCCACAAATATGATGAGGAAACCTAGACTTCTAAAACAGTATTACTCTCCTGAAATTGCAAATTTGTTTATTTTAGCTAATTACCAATACCTATTACATTTGCTTGCCTACAGAGACTTAATCCAAGATATCTTGTACTACTCAGACTGCATATACAAGTTATATTGTATATAATGAATATATTATATTTCAAGAATAATTCGAACCACTTTGGACCTAAAGATCATGTCTTCTTTCTTTGTAAATCAAAAGAGAGAGAGAGAGAGAGAAAGAGAGAGAGAGAATTAAAAAACTGTTATTGTCAATGTGTTAAACATCCCAGGGTTTCTTTGTTTTTCATTCTTGACCACTCTGCCTCCTACAAGCTTTCTAGTGACAGGAGCCAAAATTCAAGTTTGTAACAAGCAGTTTAACAGTTTTCTGAAAGTCACTAGTAGATAAGTTTGAATCATAAAACTGCCCAGTCAATACTCATTTACAGCTGAAAATTCAATGAATTTTCTTAGCAAGTAATCAGAACACCTGAGGAAAGAAAGACCTGAGGAAGACCTAGGGCTCTGGAATAGGAAGAGAAATAATCCAATTACCCTGTTCAGTAAGTGTTTACCTGTCTTTCACACCCGAAAGAAAGAGTTTTGAACCACTTGAAATGACTCATAAAACAATTTAAACTTTCTACTTTTGGTATAATGTATTGCCTTCAATATAAGGAAAATGTAATTTTGTTTATGCCTTGGCATCTATTAGTATTAATTAAAATTATAACTTGACAAATGTATACCCAAGACCTAAAAAGTATCAATTCAATAAGCTGAGAAAGCAAAGCTAATATTCTTTTCATTGAATTTTAAAACATCACATAGCATTTCTGATAACTACAGAATATCTAAGATATTTTTCATGTTCTTTCAAAATTAGGGCACCAGATTCCCATCAATATGCAGCAAGCATTCCTCATACATTAGAAACACAATAAATGTTTACTAAGGATTATTATATTCAGACTTTTATTTTTCATTCGGTCAATGTAGAGGTAACAATTTAACTTTTTCATCCTTATAAACTAAAGATTACATCACAATTTATGTAGTAACTCATATTCCTTCTATTTGTTTTTAAGTTTCATGTTTCAGTTTCAAGTAAGCAGTCATACTAAAATTTGAGAACAGTGCTCAACCTACCAGAAAAACAATAAAAATAGTTTACTATTGCAGTCAAATTAAATTTACAATGACTTTAATTCAATTATGATGCA
This sequence comes from Rousettus aegyptiacus, assembly GCF_014176215.1. Taxonomy (NCBI): domain Eukaryota; kingdom Metazoa; phylum Chordata; class Mammalia; order Chiroptera; family Pteropodidae; genus Rousettus; species Rousettus aegyptiacus. The sequence goes on from NW_023416306.1 coordinate 53,787,986, forward strand.
ATGGTGAAAATTACCCAGACTACATGACAATGAGGTATAAATAGTAAGAGTCTGCACAAAAATTTGTAGTTAAAATGATTCTTATAGGATCAATTTTTGGTTTTCCTTTTACTTTTTTACTGCTTATGATCAGTATTCCTTATGTTATACTTTGTATCAGTTAATTATGCCCATAGTCTCATTTCATTATTATAGGAGATGTACATTATGGTTCTCTGAATTATATTCACTGGCATGTGGGACCCTCTTGACCCTAAGCTTCACTTCATGGTGCATCCTGAGCTCATCTTCACTGCCATTGCATTTTCATTCCACTATGCCTTTTACACAGGGCAAACTGACTTTAACATCTTGGTTGATTCTCAGTAAACTGTGGTTCTTGGTCACTAGTCACCAAGTGTAGCAATGTATGTATAGAGCTGATGTAGCATAAAATCTGTGTCCAAGAAGCTATAGAGGCCTGAGTGGTGAGAACCACCTTGATCAATCTACTTCTGAAAAGGGACCTGAACTTGGAGGGGGACCACAGAGAAAAGCAGAAAGTGCATCAAATTCTCTTTCTACTGAATTGAAATTTTCGAAGGAAGAAAGAGAATACATTCAAGAGCTTTGTCCCATGCTTACCCATTCAACTTTGGGAATAGATATCTGGAGATAGTTTGCTGCAATATGTTTGTCCCTGATTCTTTGTTCCCCTGAGCAACACTTTCACAATGTGCTATTTAAATGTGTTATTATTTACCTGCAACAACTTGTGTTCACTTCATTTTGAAGAAATTGTGTCATAAAACTTGGATCCCTCACTTTTTCCACTTTTGATACGTAATTGTGGAATTTCTCTTATATACTAATGTTGTACTTCTGGGAAAACATATTATAAATCTATGTGCCAAAATAGCAATATAACAAAGCAGTTTAAAATGTGGACTCTACAGAGTGTATAGGTGCTTCGCTTGCTTTGCTACTTTGGGCAAGTTTACTTAGCCTCTCTCTATGTACTTTAGCTTCATCATCTGTAAGTTAAAGATAATAAGTATATCAATTTTACAGGGCTGATGTGGGCATAAATGAGTTAATGCATATAAAGCACTTAAAATAGTGACTAGTATACATTAAAGAGTCAATAAATGTTAGCTATTATCATCACCTTCTATCTAAAGATTTTTTTCAGAGCTCATAAGAAGAAACTATGAGACAAAAATATTCCAAGAACTCAAGAAGAAAATAAACCCTGAGAATATCACTGATTGGTGGGGGGAGGGAGTTCCTTCTTTTAATGACACCATAAAAAATGATGGACTATTTGTGAAATGCAGATTATTATATTGATGAGAGGGATGACTGAACAGTAAAGGGACTGTATACTACAAAGAAAGGCAAAAGTCTATTTTTAAATCTTTAAAACATTCCCTTTTATATTCTCATATGGCCTATAGCGTCATTCCTGTACATTTGTAACACCAGGCTTTCCTTAAGGCCAAAGGGAATGGGCAGAAGAAGGAAACAGCAGTAGAAATAGAAATGGGAAGAGACAGACATATTGAATAAGGGAGAAAAGAAGCTTGCCCTGGAAGGAGCCATATAATATCTTCTGACCTAGCCCCTTAAAACTAATTCATCTTCAGGCTAATTCTCAGATATTGCCTGAAATAATACCTCTCTATGAAAACAGCATACAGATAGATAGGAAGGAAGAGATAAAAGGGACATATACATATAGATACATAGATAGTACAATTAGAATACTTCTTGAGATGAATTACTTCAAAAGGCCAGTAAGATTAAATGTTTGCTAGCTAATGTGGAATTTATGTCATTAAATCCTGGCACGTTTCCACAATGAAAGGAGTACATGGGAAAATAAAGCGTCAAGCCCCTGTAAAACAAAAGGAAGGCATACCTTGCTGAGGGGCAGAAAACAGGAGACTGAAGTGCTGAACTCAACCCTTAAAAGCACACAATTCTACCACAAGAAAGCCCAGCTGTCTTCAACCACACAGGTATAAATGATGAGCTAAGCCTTTCTTACAGAGCTAACCACATATGTTTCCTAGGAGGAAACAAATGGATAGCGCATATGACAAAGAATGAACACGTCCATTCAGAGGAGAACCCACCGGACATCCTTACCCACTAAAATTACAAGCAATGATCCACTGAAATAAATACCAAAAACAAATATTAATTAAGTACTAATTGAGTATATTATATAATATAATGGGAAAATCCAGATGATGGAAAACTATTTTCCGATCTTTGTGATGCATACAGACCAGCAACTAGACTTAGAAATATCAAAGATTCTTTTTGGAGTGAAACAACAAGATATTATCTGCACACTGTTTTTCAAATGTTCCTCTTGAGTAGCACCATCAGTTCATGCTTAATAAGGGTTTTTAGAAAGAATAAAAAGAAATTCTTTAAAAATTAAGTCAGAAATATTTTCATGATCTCTTCTAGAGAAATCAAAGTTTAAGGTATTTTTTTAACTTCAAATACATATAACATCCCAAGTAAATATCTAAAAATTTAAATTACATTTTTTCTTTCTTTTTGGTTATTTGATTCAAAGTATATACTAATGACCTCTTATGAAAATAACTCACACATTCAAATGTAGGGGTTGGAATCTGCTCTCTTTTCTCTGACTGTTCTCTTTCCTGAGAAAACTAACATTCTTCTCCTATGAAGCTTTGGCTACAGCTGAAATAATAACATGAACCTTGACTATTATTCATATGTCATGAATTTGGACATATAACAGATTGGTATATGGGCTGTAACTTGTTACAGTGGTCTGGAGATTTACTTGTGTTTCCTATATTTTATTGAAATGAAGATGGTATAGTGATATGATTATCATATCTTATTGCTTCTCTAGAACTTTGGAGAGTGGGCTACGTAAAGAATTAGCATTGGAGTAATCCAGCTTTAAAGATGCTAAAGGATGTCGACTAATTCCAGTGGAATACAGCACAGCCTGCAGCTGCTAAATCAGCAGTAAAGGATTCTACCCAGCTTCCAAAAGAGATGCCTCTAAATCAAGATGACAGAGAATAAGAGGGCAAATATGATAATGGAAAATGGAAGGCATGTATCTGAAAATTTTTCAGTGACTTAAAAGGAGAACTTCTTTAGAGACATTCTATTTTCTCTATGTTATCCGTTTTTGTTTGTTTGTTTGTTTGTTTGTTTTTATAATGAGGAAACATTTCATAAGACTATAAGATGGTCACAATTTGGCAGTTTTACATTGCTAGCTTATGAGTGTTTTACTCACCACGACTTGGCACATAGAAGTCTCAATAAATATTTCAGTAACAAATAGTACAGGGGGTACACTGTCATGTGGTGCATATTTTATAATCCCAACTAGTGACCCTGATTCAACAATATATACAAATTGGGAAATAGAAGAGGGTGTAACTTCTAGAACAGAGCATACTGTGGCTATGGTGCCTAAATTTCTGACCTGTCCTTAATTATTGTGGTAAAACCATAAAGAAATTAATACAGATCATGAACTAATAAACTGACCTTCCTTGTGGTTTTGAATGGATACATTATAGCAGTGGCAAAAACTTGGACTATGACACAGTAAAGGTATGAGACAGAATCCTTATTACTCTGATGAGCATTTACCCCAATGTGAAAAGTTGTATCTCTGATTTTGAAACCAATGTGCAGGAAGAATAAGAAGTAGAAATATAGTGCCTCTAGGGTGAGATTAACAAGTCTCTCCTTTCTCCATCCTCTTCTCTCTTCATTCTTTATTCTTTCTCCAAGTGGAAGTCTTGATTTTGATCATAAAGATTCTAGGTCACTGCATTAGGACAGCATCCCAGGGATATGAGTTTGTATTTTTCCTCCCATCTAAATAAATCTTGTACAAGTGGTCTAGACCAGTTCATTTAAAAATGGGAAACACTCTTACTTTTTTTTTTTTTTTTTTTTTTCTGATTCTGCATTCTAAATTAACCTTTCCTGGAACTGGAAGAAAGCTGTATCCTAGGTTTTAATCCTAAACTACTTAAGACCATCTTACCAAAGGAACAGGAGTATATCCCGTGACAAAAATCCCATAATGCATGTGTTTAGTAGTTAAGTGGTAAAAAGGAATATGTGTACACAATGCTTGCCTGGCTTTGTCCTCTGGTCATGTAGTTGTTGAAGGGGTCATCTTTTTTAATGCAAACTATGTTTGAGAAATTTAACTTTGGAGAGATTTTAAAAAGTGTAATTCACAGGAGCTCCAATATAATAAATTCATTATTAGACTTGTGTATCTGTTTAAATATATGTATGCTTAAAAGGGATTTTTATAAAAGTTCACTAATACTGTGCTTAAGTGTAATACTTTTATTGTTCCCTTGCAAAGTAAATCAGATAGCATAATAATATGCAATGAATCTTACAAGACATCCCAGTGAAAATTAATATATTTAAGTTAATTTTATATTCAAGAAAAATACTTTTAAGTAACCAACCATGTTATAATCAAATAAGAGTTTCTTCCTTTCCTCTTTTAGCACCTCATGTAAACACAAATACTAAACAAGGCAAGTAAGTTCCATAATCACAGATGTGAAATAACAGCAGTTATTTTCTCTGCAATTCTATATATATCTCAATATTAAGAATATTAAATTATTATAATATGGCATTTAGAAAATACATGGAGTTATTACAAGAGGCAAGGCCTTGGTAATATGGTGCATTGTTAAACTTTCAATGGATTTAAGAACTAGTCAGAAAAAAATTTAATATATTACATGCTAATATATTTTATTTCTCTTTTACTATTCAATTATTGTAAACATACTTTTAAAATTTTTGAGCATGCTAGTTTCACTAAGTTCCACTTTGAACAGATGCATTTAAATAGACACACACACATACACACATGCACACATGCAAACACACAACATGAAAAGCAAATGAACTCTCTGTAATTAATTAGTTATATCTTGTATTCCGAAGTAAATAAATTTTAAATATAGCACAATCCCCCAGACTCCAATGATTTAAAATATAAAACATTTTGTAGAGATATAGACCTTTCTACCACCCAAATATTTACAACAGAAAAGAATTTGGCACGCTGAGTTTTTTAGAGGGGAAAATTTCCAATTTCATCAATTATATCATATAAGTTCTATTTAGGAATAATGTCTTGTTTTCTATAAGGAAAGAAAGCACTTAAAATTAACATTGTATGTACTAATTCTCTGTATTCGTTTTCCACGGTTAAAAGTTTTATCATTATAAAATATTTTTAGAGAGAATGCATTGTTATCTTATATCATCAATGAAATTATTTTATTGATAATTTACTAAGAGATGTACAAAGCATTGTCTTTGTATTTACTTGCCAATGTGAGATCTTAGCTACTCATGCTCTATGATATAAAATCTCTCTATGAACTAGCATATTTATCTAAACATGATATTATAAAGAAACTAAGAAGGAAAAAAGTCAAAAGACAATAAGCGATTTCTTTTTATTTTTATCTTCCTATACCCTTTTGTAATTAAATATAATAACAAGTCCAAAATTACTTATAATATTATTTCAATAGCAATAGGTGGGTAAGAGGAACTTTAACTTACGCCCCCCCCCGCCCCCACTCCCTTCCATCATCCTCTTCCAAAGCCATTCCAAATAAATAGTAACAATGTCCAGGCCAACCTGATTTCAGGACAATTTCCTTAGCCCTCCTTCAAACAAAACGACTTCCTCTAACTTCTGTATGGATTTTCAAGCTGCCACAGTATAATCTGACAATTTACTAAACACTACTATTAAATATATTAGTAATTATATTAGCTTGTTTCATGTTATTTTGAAATTGGAATGGTTTCAAATTGTAGACCAATTTTTCTATTGGACAGAAGAGAGAACCCAGGTAGAGAGCACAGGTTACCTCCTTGAGGTCAGACAGACAATTGTAATGATGAGAGGAAAACTTAAAACCTTTGATTCTTCAATTACATAAGTGTTCACTTAGTGGGTAATGTTTATTTTTTATTTTCTATTCAACACATTTTTAAAGAGTTTGAAAAAGCACAACCATTATTGAAAGTACAGTTAACTTGTACATTATTTGATTGTACCAATGGAAATTCATTTATTCTTTATGAGCACCAAATTGCTTTCAACAGTCTAATTAAAACCCAATGAACTAACAGTAGTCTCAAAGAATCCGAATGTAAATATATATGGAGATAAACAAATTCAAATGGCATTCAACTGGATACAAAATCTTAGCCATCTAATTTTCACTATAACTTTTAAATTAGCATTATCGAATATATATCATTTGAATTAAATGATATAATATTAGCATATTAAATTCAGTATAGGTGTAAATCCAAAAAGACATTACTGAAATTAAGATACTTTCTCAAAACAACAGAGAACTTTTGAAATAAAGTTATTTGTTTCATTAAACATGAGAGATAGATTGATACGTAAAGACATATTGAATATAAGTATATTCAACCAAGCAATTGTGAAAGTAACATTTTTTTTCAGAAATTTATTAAAAAAGGACATTATATGGGTAAATGTAAAATGTGTAGCTTGCATTTCAGGTCACGCGTTCTTAAATTACCATATGAAAAATTTGTCCATTCCTCACCTTCTTCTATAATCCAGTCTTGGAATATAGAGATATTGAAAGTTATATTGATACTTCTGTAACTGAAGAACAATTTACACCAGTGGTAACAACATAACAATTGGTATATGTACTATTCAACATTTCTAAAATTTTAACATAGTATCTGCTAATTCTTTAATATAACTAGCAATATTTTAGCTTTTCTCTTACACTTAATTTTATTAAAGAAAAATATCCTTTGTACGTATAGATTGTATCTGAACTGTACTAGTAATACACAAAGAAAAAGAATGTCATCCCAATAGAGAAAAGAAGAATGAAATAATTTTTAACATTAGGTCAGCCTTTAAATATCACACATCTAATTAAACAATGTCTTACTTCCTAAATTAAATGTTTTAAGTAAATAATAATCATATTCAAGGAGTTCCTTAAAATATGACATGTAGTCTACAAAATCCTCTCTAAGTTACTATAGTTACAGGACTAGACCTGTAAATTCTATGTCATCATTAAAGAGAAAGAGAAGTATGTTTGCCTTTACCAACTGCAACTGTAAGCAAATGCAGGTATATGGTGCTTTATTAGTAAGAACTCCTTTAGTAAGCACACGTTAGAGGAATTAATCATTCATTCCCTGCAGACTGCTTATGTATTTCATCGGGCCATTATCTGATCTGAATAACAAGAACAACTGCATAATAAAACACATTACTGCTGACACTAGCAACTTCTTTCAACTTTAAGGTTGCAACCACCTCTGTATTGTACAAAAAGCTGGTGGCGAACAAACAACAACAACAACAAAAAACCCTGACAATTAAATAACACTATTCAGCTTTGACTTTTTCTTCTATTATTGGATAAAGACAATGATCATATATTATAAGTGCCAGCCTTACTAGAAATGGTTTTAATTCAGGCTATTTCCTCAGCACTATGACATAATTATAACAGAGACAGAATGTGTGTCAGATTAGTTTTCATGTTAATTGTAAATCTTTGCTTTCAGATATTTAAAAAAAGATCAACAATTCTGTCATACCTTTTCTACTGCGGAAAATATGTCCTATAGTAACATGTGTAATAACATGTTTGAATCACTCAGATTTGGCTACTTCAGTACAATCTTACTTTTAATTTTTCAGTAATTATTTTTTCAAACATCAGATACCCTCTCAGCTACTCGAGGTCACAAATGAGTAGAGGTCATACGCTACAATCCAAGTATGATAAACTGAGGGCTGCATTCAAAATTATTCAAATTTATTTTAAACCAATAACAGAAATGGCACCTGAGAGCAATAATAACTCTTAGAAAACCCATGTGGATAGGTAATGAAGTAATATACAAGGATCAATGACATATCTTTCCCAAATGATTTCTATGGATACTTATATCATGTCAACAGATTTATCAACTGTCCTACTGTTATTTCATTACCCTAAAAACTTATATCCCAAGATATTCAGTGTTCAACGCTGAATAACTATAATAATTCTAAAAGATCTTTTCCTGTTTTTAAATACTGTACATTAGTTTATTCTTAAATCTTTTAAAATGCTGAATGGATAGAGCTGCTTTTATATACTTATTTGAGTCAATATAAAGGTAAATTTTTTCAGTTTATAATTATTAACAATTAAATATAAGAGATCCCTTAGTATTATCTGATAGAAAGGCTTTTTGTTGAATTGAAATTATGTGTGTGATAAGTAGTTTTAATTTTCAGTCTGGTTTATAACTCTTGAAATAATTTGATTAGAAAAGTATGTTTTAACTGAGACAGAAATCTGAAAGTTGAAGATATAACAGACAAACTTTTTCTAATCACTATTCTACACTAGTTAGTAAGAGTATCATTGTGTCAAATAACTTCGGATTTGTTTAAAATCAGCTGTTTTATCTAAATTGTAATTCTTACTGTATCTACTGTATTTGAAACAATGAGAGAAGAATTAGATTCAGAATCCATTTGGCAGTAATATGGGAAAAAATGCTGAAACGTTATTGATTCTCTCCCTCTTGTGCAAAACAAACTGACTCAACTATATTTTTCCTGACATAACGCAAACCTTTAATTTAGATATTACAAAATATTGGAAAATGCTACACTATATGTTTTTTAAAAATATATATCATTAACCCTTTCATTGAGAGGGGAAGAGTGTCCTACTTGTTTTTACAGAAATGCTGCAGCTATTGACATGATGATGTTAGCTCCAAGAGGAATATTGCCTGCAAAAGTTTTTGATGCAGAGCTATTCAGCCCAAGAAGACACCTTAATTCTGTCACTGGCTGTTGAGTCCCTGTCACAGTTTATAATCTGCCACATCAAAGTCAAAGTCCCAGCTCCTGCTTTTTTCCAGTCCATTTTTCATATCCACTTTCCAAATTAATTGCATCCAAATTCTCCAAAGTAGGCTAGTTCCAGGATTTTCCTCCACATTTTATCTACCTACAAGCATTGAGAAACTGCAACAGGATTTTCTTCCAGTCTTTCAAAGCATCTTTATTAACTTTCCCTTGACCCAATTTTTTTTGCAAGCTGTCTTCAGAGCTAAAGATAAAACAAGCCACCAAGTGAGGCCTGAGAAGAATGGGAGTTGGTGCGGATTAAGGTTAAGGTTAAAGGTAGCAGGAGAAGTAAACCAGTAGGGTTAGAATTCTTAAGCGTTTTCTAGGTAACCATTCTTAAATCTTAGAACCAACCAACATTTCACAAACGAGGCTCCCAATAGCCTTTCAACCATAAGCGTTTAAAAATCAGATTCCTCAGTGAGGTTGCTCATACTGAAATCTCAGTGCTCTCCCTCCAAAAAGAAAAGAGAAGGAAAAAAAAAAAAAAAAAGAAGAAGCATCTTAGCAAACCACTTCTCAATTAGGAACTATTGAAGTTATATAAGTCAACTTCTTCCCCGGTAAAACGAACAAACTGGCCATGCTATTGGAGAAAAAAGCATTCAGCATATGCCTCACTTTAGAGTCAAGAATCACAGAAGCACAGTTACTTACTAAAGCAGCCGCTCCGATCCTCCTTGGAAACCCTGAGGAGTCTTCTCTTTTCTTTCCTACCAGTCAGATAAAGAATTGTCTCTCTATTCCACACAGGCCCACAATAAACTGCAAGAAAGGACAGCACATGCACAGAAGCCCGTCGGGCTTGGGCTTTGGTAGGGTGCTTCCGGTTCGGTTTGTTTCAAAAGTGGGATCTTCTTTCCCGGAGAGAGAGAGGAGGGCAAAGACAGAAAGAAACCGGGGCGCTCCGAAAGCTTGCTTGGGTCCTGCCAATTATTCTGAAGGCAAAGTGCCTGCACTCGGCCTGTCAGCGCCGCGCGCGCGGGGAGGAGGCGGAGGAGGTGGAGCCGGGGGCTCGGGCCGGGCGGGAGCTTAGGGCGGGGAGGCCGGCGAGCGGCTCGTGGAGAAGCCGCGGGCTCTGCGCGGAGGCGAGCGGTGGTCAGGGCGCGGTGCTGCCCGGTGCGCTCGGGCTGCCCCGTGCGGGTGCGGGTGCGGGTGTGGGTGCGGCGGGGCGGGGATCAGAGGCTGCGAGCATCTCCCGGCCGCTCCCGCTCGCTCGCAGGCGCTCCCTTGTCCTCCCGCTCGCACACTCAGACACACACCCCGCGTCTCCACGGCAGCCGCTCCGCTGCACGCACTCACCTGCATTTCCTTAACGAGCCACTTGATGGCTGCCAGCGGCGCGGGCCAGGCGCGGGCGGGCGGGAGCCGTGGCGGGGAGGACCCGGCGCGGGATGTTCCGAGCGCCCGCCCCGGAGGCGGCGGTGGTGGTGCGGGCGCGCGAGCTGGGGCGGGAGGAGGGTAAACTGGGCAGCGACCCCGAGCCGCCCCGGCGCGGACCAGGCTGACCCCGCGGCCCGGAGACCTTGACGGGATCCCAGGGCTCCGGGTAAAGTGGTCCGCGCGGGGAGACGAGGATCTGCCAGGTACAGGCTATTCCCGACCACTAAAGCCACAGAGGACTTGCCAGGTGTGGATCCCGATTTAGCTCTTCAGGTGTTCGCGTGCTTTCGATTATTTTATATTTTTTTGTTGTTGTTGTTTTATTTTGTTGTTTCGAGGGACAGCTGGTCCTAAGGGTTCGGGGTGGCGGCTTTAAACATGCAAGGGATAGGGGTTTCATTTTCAACACAATCCGTGCTTAAAAGAGCCCACTTTTGTGAAGAGTAGGGACGCGGAGCCAAGGTTTCTGGACTGGGGCTGTTGTGTATCTCGTATGCTGATTGTAGTTTTCAGTTGGGGCGCTTGACAGCCTGGCTGGGCTGGAGGGAGAGATACGACTCTGCCAAGGTGGTCATTGAGAAGGGAAAAACCTGTGAAAGAGTTGCTGGAATCCAGCCTCGCTGTTAAGGAGAGGACACGGACAGCATGGGCGGGGAGGTGATTTCTTCCCCACCTGCTTAGTACCCCAATGTAGAGCGGCCAGTGCCCCTGAGGTGTTGTATCACAGACTCGGAAAATAAGGGAGAAAGGAACTTACACCCCTTGAGCAAATCTAGAAAAGGGGACTGGAGCTGGGGAAGAGGGTGGGCAGGATGGAAAAAATCTAGCAGAAAGCTTTTATCACTTTACCCTTCACTTATGTCTGATCAGAGCCTGCAGATATGGCAACAAACGCTATCTCTCTTGCTAAAAAGGGAGAGAGAGCATTGTCACTATGTTCGTGCATTAAAAAGAAAAAGCAAAAATAATCATCCTGTTTGCACTAATGCAACAGAGACTTTCCAACTACCCTCTGGTCAAAGGTGCTGTAAGCACTGTGGGGAAGAAAAAAAGCCATGAACTTAAATGTCCATGATCTAATAGCAGAAACGTCACTTTCTGCCAAAGAAAAATAAAGCTTAATCAATGTAGGTGACATTTTCCCCAGGGTCCGTTCACCTTTTTCTTTTCATGCCTGCTTCATTGTTTGCCATGTCCTTTTGCTCTTCAGGAGTGACCCTTCTGAACCCATCTCATGCCTGGCTCCCTGCTCGACCTCCTTAAAACCACTGAGATCACTCATCCAAGAAGGTTCACATGTACAGTCATTATCACTTAAAGCTGTTCTTGGAAAGGATAGGATATAAGCCAAAAAAGACTTATATCATGTGTGCCAGTGTGTGCATGTGTATATCTATCTTTGTAATAATGCACAGCACCTGCCCCCTTATGGTGCTGTCTGTGCAAGATGATGACTAACTCATTCTCTCTCCCTCTCATTCTCTTCCCCCGTCCCTCCCTCCTTCCTTCCCCCTCTGCACAAATACACACACTCCTGTCTCAGTTCCTTCCTGTCAGTGTTCAATAATGGTTTTACATGAACTTTCTGTTAGAAAGCCTCTGACTACCAAGAGCAAGTTGGAGCAGATTGGTCTGAGAGATTCTGGGGCTCAATGCTGCTGCTATGTTTCCTGTCATCATTCACTCATTACAAACACTACTGTACTTAATGCCAAGTGGCAGCAGAAATGATTTCCTCTCTTGTTATTCGTGATAATATATTTGCCCTCCCTCGGAAACACATATAATTAATAATAAAAGAAATAATGCATCTTGAAACCATGGGAAGAGCAGATAGATGCTGATGTGGTGATGTCAGTCACCTTTTCTGTTGTTGCTACAAAGACAATATGATCACTACTCTATTTCTTCTGCTTCTGGTGGGTTAAGCAAAGCATTTGGCCCTTTTACTGAATTCTCTGTTCCATCTTTCCCTTGACAATAGTTTGTGTATTTTAAATAAAGATTTCATTCTGCCAACCCGCAGGAAGCTTTTAACAAGATGCAGCTGAGTGTGTCGATATCTTATATCTTTTTACTGCTGTATGGGGGTGTTCAGCAACTTGAAACTCCTCTCTACTTCAGCTCAAGCTGGCATCTCACAGAGACAATGCTCCCCAGAGAGGATTTACTCTTGCTTCTATACAGCTATCCTTTGATGCCCTCTGGAAGAATAAATACAGGATACTTTAAACGATAGAAGGGTGAGGGTTATACTCAATCCCCTTTCTGCTGCATTCCTCCCCACTTAATAACAGCACAAGTATTAATTGTTAATTGCTTATTGATGAGAATGTATTAGTGATTCACTATATTTGAACTGGGATATCTTTTCTGAGGATACTTGCACCACATCTGAAGAGTTAAGAGAATTTTACGGAGCTATCTCCATCTCCTGTAATTTGATTTATTTTTCCTTCTTAAATGGAAAGAAAAAGTCCTTTTTAAGTTATTGGTGTATATTTACTTTTAAAAGTCAATGAACTATGTGTCTAAAACAACCATACAAATGTAAAATAGAAATAAAGAGAATGTGGGATAGGGCATGAAATCACGATCTTAGACATCAGTCATCTAAGATTAGTCTTGAGGTTCCCTTTATTTTACCATGTTAGTTCATTTACTAAAATTTTAGTTAGCCTTGTTATATTTGGGCTTATAATTGATTTTAACGATATGCTGTACGTAGAAGAAATCCTCAATATTACATTTCTATTTCGGATTTTTGGTAGGATTAAGTACTTTATTGTCTAAGCTTTTGAATTAGGCGGGGTATCAATGGCAACTCCACAGCCATAAATTGCTGTTCTATTATGTCCCTTAAACATATCAATAGCATCATGGAAAAAGACTTCCTAATTATATAACACTGCATATTGTGGAATTGAATAAGGGAGAAGACATAGATAATAGGGTAATACGGGAGCTAGAGAGAGCAAGTAACCTGTTCCAAAGGAGACAATGGTTAGAAGTATTCTGTGGCCACCCAATGGGTAGATGCAATTTGTCAGGAGTATCTCTTGTACTTTGCCATCTTTGTTTTCTTTCTTCAGTCTGCAAAAATGGTGTACACTTAATTTGTTCTCTTTTCCCACTTTTTCTTCTAAAGTTGTTCTGATTGGCAGAAACTATAACTATAAAAAATTTATATTGATAACAGGGTGGGAAATCATGCATGTAATGAGTCAAAGTGCTCATACTTATTACATATGAGAGGAGGGTAATCCTCTACCCTTCAGCTTTTGTTTTGTCAGTGAGGTCAGAGTTCTAATTGACCAAATGGGTCTAATTTACCTGATTTGTTATCGATGGGTGCTACCAAGAAAGCTGCTTAGGAACCTTAAAACTCAACAACAACAAAAAAAATGTCTTAACTGTACCCACTTTCAGGTATTTTAATGAGTGGAGTCATATTTGTAATAATTGTGGATTCATTATTTAGGTATTATCCCACTGAAATCACCATGTGGCTAATGTTAAGTTATTCCAAATCTAAATGCTTTGGAAATATGGATTTTGGCATAAGGTATATACTGTTTAAAAGCATTTTTTGTGCTGATTGTTTTCTATTTGGTACCCCCCCCCCCCCAAACCCAATGTCTATCATTTGCCTTTCTTTATTCCCTAGGGGTTAACCTCTAGGAACTACATCCACCTGCTTTCCCTTGCCCTCTGGCTTCTATTGGGGTATTGTCAGTCGATGAGAGGCAGGAGAAGAGGGGAGTAAGAGGAACAATTGATGAAATCTTTTTTTTTTATTTTTGTAATAGAGGTGGGGCTGATTTTGCCCCATTCATTCTATAAATTGCCACTATAATTCTTTCTGGCAGTGGCTGTATTTCTATAGAATGCATTCCTTTCCATACTCCAGCTCATATTTGCCTCTAATAATACTATCTTATTTTTTTGCCCCTTCAGCTTTCCACTATGACTAGAACCTACGATACTCAATATCTCTCACCAGTTCCCCTAACCCAGACACTCCTCTGGAAAGTAAGTCTTATTTAAATTCTCTCCAAAATCATTCAGATTGTTCTTCCTGTTTTTTCAGGTATTCTGACTTTTGTTTAAAGGGTTCAAAAATATAAGAAATATTTTATTCAATTGTTTTAAAGTTCAACTAATATATCATCTAATGTATTTAAAAGTACTATAACACTACCATTACTCAAACTAAACATAATTTTAAAATACTACAAAAAAAACTTGATTGTATAGCTGATCTGTATAGTGATATAACAATGTATTAATATTTTCCCCAAAGGTGCCATGTCTCTGTGTATTAAGTGAGCCAGATTCATCAAACTTGTAAAAATGTTTTTCTTAAATATATATCTCAAAGCTTTTCTGATTGGTATCTGATTGCAAACTATCAATAATACATAATAATAATAATGATACATGTTTTGAAGGTTAGTATTTATTATTTGATGGAGCATGCCACGGTTTGCAAGGCACTGTAATTTTCATCAATTTTTTTAAAAAACTCAACAAGTTATGAAGACGATATGGATTCTTTCTTCCAGTTATTAAAAGAAATACTCAGTAATGAGGATGTAAAAAGTTGATCTAAGTCACAGTGATAACCGCCACATAACTGCTCAGTGCATATATTTTGGAAAGAAAACAACTGGATATGAATACCAAAAATGCAGTTCATCAAGTCTTTTAAGCAAGCATTAAAAAAAAAAAAATCAAATTGTATAAATTAACAAGGATCAGAGCAAGTTCTTTAATGAAAGTAAAATATAAATTGATAAAGAATATGCAATAGTTCCTTTGGGTTTTTGGTGCATTTTTGATCTTAAAAAGTAATAGAAAAAAGTATCTAATATAAGATGTTACCTACATATTTAGCTGAAATTGAGAAATTTCTTACAGTGAATGAAGAATGTAAGTGGGGGATGTTTCAAATAGAAAATTGTGGTATAGTCTTAGAGAATTAATGTTCAATTCTCAAAGTGGGCCTTTTATTTTACATTTCTATATGAATTATTTTGCATATTATTTTATGTGACAAATCATTTTGTTCCATATAGTATCTAAGGGCACCATAGAAAATATATAAACAAAATAAATTTATAATTTTTCTGGATAAATTATGTATGTTTGTTCTATTACCACAGTTTACTGCATTTCCTACCTTTTCCTTTTGTATAACTGTTTTATCTACTTATGGTTATTTATTTTCCATCCTCACCTACACCAGGAGAACAGAAGTAATATAAAGCTATAGAAGGTAATTCTACGGTATACTGCCTCTCTTTTATAATAAGGGGTCAACTTTCTGGAACCTTTATAAGATTCCCCTCTGTTTTAGTGAAGGACAATATGTTTTCCAGGTACTTATTCCTGACCTTTTGCTCATGTGTAATGATATTGTGTCAGGAAAAAATTATAGTAGCATTTATTTTTATCCCAGGTTTTATGTATATTTTCAAATTTTAAAATTGTAGATTTAAAAAATAGAAGCAAAAGGAAGAAATGTGATAATCATATTATATGGGAATCTGCTTTTAGCACTCTATATTCTGTAGGTGACAAGTAAATTAGAAACTTATCTCCTCTTTTTGGAAAGATATCCAAAGTAAATCAAAACAAGTCCATATAGATTTTAAAATTATTTTTTCAATGTAATTATCAACATCAAAACACGAGATGATTTGGCCCAGCACCTTCACCTTCTTTCCCATTTTACACTACTAACCTCAGTGTGTGTGAAATGTTCAATTTTGCATGACTGATGAGCGATGAGTCTTACTATTTCTAGGCAACTCTCCTTATAATTTAAAGAATAATTTTAATGTAAAACATTTTACATATACATATGTGTACATTTCTAAACAAATTTTAAATGAGTCATGAAATAGTTACTGCTATACTCAAAAGCTGAAAGCATAAGACTTCTCACAGGAAATCTAGAAAGGGAAGTAAAATGATGTGCCTAGTGGGGAGTCATCTATACAAATTCTTATCACTATTCCTAGTATTAATCAGAATTTTCTTTAGAGTTTCATCTAAGCTGTAAAAACACAAATATATAAGGATATAAGTCATAAATATGAGTGTGAAGGGAAAGGATTTATGAATACTAATGTGTTCCCCACCTAAATCTCTCCCTGCCACCAGTCCTGCCTTTCTTAGACACACACACATGCATGTACATCCACTATAAGCACTCAGAGCACAAAGGTTATACTTTCCTTGCTAAACTTTTTTTCTTATCTTGTCTTCTAAGGCATCTTTGACCCCTTGTCCTCAAACTTTCATTGTACAGAAACTGGAGAAGGGGGAGGAATCTGGGGATGAAAAAACTCAGACCAGAGATTCAGCCGAAAGAGTGGAAAGATAAAATGTAAGCAAATTATAAAGAAGGAATCTTCCGAGCCACTAGGAGATGTGGAAAAGTTGGAAAGGAGAGAACACTATGTTTTGTAGAAGTGTCACTGAGGAATATGAATCAGGGCCTCTCAATAGTGCTTTTTAAGGGTCCTGTATTCAAAACTAGACTGGATTTTTATCACTTTTTTGTTTTGTGACTTTTTATTTCTTTGGGCAGTCAAAAACTATAATGAAATGAGGCTAGAATTTTTGTGGTTTTACATATACAGACAGACAAATATAGTTTTCAACCAAATATAGGTTACGTAGTTTATAAATTGATTTTAAAATATTGTTATTTTTAAGAGGTACCAGAATGATTTTAATAGGATGGGGTAAATATATTTTTATATTAAATGTGTATTTTTTCTAAGTGATATCACAACATAAATACATTACTTAAATCAAAGTTTTAATTAATAGTATTTTTCATATTTAACGACAACTATAATACTTGATATCAAAAGAAAATGTTTACATATTATGAATGTTAAATATTCATTATCTAATAACAAAGTGTTTGCTTTATTTTAACATTTTTAACAGTGATTTGGTAAACATATCTACAACATTTTTCTCATTTTTATTCTCTAGTAATGTAAAAATTATTGTCAAAAGTTATATTTTTGAGGAGTCAAATCACTGCTTCTTTGAAATTTTTATTTCCAAAGCCTCTCCACTCTCTCTCTACTTAATAAGTGACATGCATGCCCATGATACACAAATGTATAGTATATACTCATCCAGACTAGACATATGAGCCACATTCTCCATTCTTTGTTGTGTTAACACTGTGCCAATAATAGGTGGCAGAAAGCCAAAAGCAATATGGGCATACCATACAGTTTGTTTGAAAACACCCTATATGCCTTTTGGTGTAGAGAGAAGGAGGGAACTAAATTTCAGTGAATTTAGCCAAAGGAATTTGGTGAGAGCCTACTGTATACAAGATAGAGGGTGGATGTGTGTATAGGGAAAATGGAGGATGGCTAAATGACTAATGCCCGAGAAGTCTGGGAGCAAGTAATTAGAAATAAAATGTCTAAATGCAAAATTTAATCAAGTTCATCAGGCAATCTTGCAATCAACACTGTAATGCAGAATATTCAAAGAAATCTACATGGCAGCAAGATGTCGAAATCATCAGACTGCCAAAATTCCTAACTGAAATTGTCATGAAATAAATTAAGGAAAAATCCTTAAAAATCTGAAAATTTAGAAAGATTGTTCTTGACTGACAAAAATTAGAAATTCACAGTCTATAAACTGTATTGATGGAATTATAGATGAAGATATATGTGGCTAATTTAAACTTTGATCCTCAAACTATAGCAGTGTCAAGGAAAATAAGCAGAGAATATTCTGGAAGAAACTAAAATCCTTAGATTTCTCGACATAAGGCCAGACCTTGTGGCTATTAAGGAATACGAAAAATGGCAAAAATGGCATGAACTGTAAAGTACCATGAATAAGCAAGCAGCATTGCTAGATGTTAAAACAAGAGAACAGGATTCCTCCTGTTTGCAGTAGGTGGCAGCAAGGGTTAATCAGTAAAAAAAGCAAAGAAAATCTGTGGGCCCAGACTTAAAAGTGCTCTTTCAAAGATGAGAAAATAAGATTTTTCAAAGTAATGGGAGGAATGCAAAGAACGTTATTGCTCCAAATACTGGTCAAAGATAAACAAAAAATAGGAAGAATTCTACAAACAACTCCAATATGCTTTGTATGACTACACGGTACTTCTGAAACAATGGTGAAAACGGAAAGGTGAAAGCAGATAATAGAATATAGTATGATATTTTAAAATTAGTTCTTTGAAAGGAGGGAGACATAGAAATAGGTAAAATTTAAATTGTAAAAAGCTACAAAAGATAATACTATCAGAATTAGAGAGCGAAATACAAGAGAAATAGAATTTATACTGCCGAAAGTTTCAGTTGAACACAAAAAAAAACATATTTAGTGGTAAGTATGTTTGTTCTCAAAAATATGTAAATGATAAATATGTTCTTTTATAATGTTAATTAACATGCAAAAGTATGTAAGTGTGTATACATATATATAAATATATATATGGGTATATATCAATTCATCTATCCTAATATCGCATTATATATGTAAAGAAGAAGATAATATGTACAATAATACCTAGAACTATTATAACTTTTATATGTATTTTCTAAAATAATTTATTTTAATTGTCAGAAATATATATTTAAATGTAATTTTAAAATTTATTTGAAATGTATTCTGAGAGTAGGTAAGTACTTTTTCTTTTTTTAAGGATTCCCATTGCTTTCAGTAGAACCTATATACAATTTGCAAAAGAAGCTAAATCAGAGTAATCACTTGATATAGATCTTTACAAGTGGAGTTTCATAATATCTTTTGCATTTTTCATCTTATCTGAATTCTTGCTGTATATATTACATAGTAAATATGGTAAAACTAATGTTCCGTCTCATTTGAAAAGCTTTGAAAAATTAAATTTTGAAGAAAAGTTTTGTATATTTTCTAAATATCTCCCAATTGTCCTACTGTATTTAAATTTGTAAAGCTATATTTTATACATTGTGATGAAAATTGTTTCCATTCATAAAAAGAACAAAATGATAACTGAATAGTGTCAGAAAGTTCAAATATGTGGCCTTTGAATATTTTCCACAGGCATATTGTTTTTTAAATTTAGTTAAAAGCTTTAGAATTGTACTCCAGGAATAACCTTTAAAAAATTAAAAGGTACATTTGTATCAAATTGAGTAGCCCATTAAAATTTTAAGTTTTAATGATTCATATTGAAAAGATTTTAAAGTGGAAAACAATAGCTTTACACTGTGAGTATATAAATGTTGACCATTTTAAAATATATTTGTTCTTTTTTTAACATTTGTATATTTTGTACTTCTAGTTTCATTACATAGGTACAAATTTGCACCTATTGATTTTGTGTTATGAAGATTTCAGTAGGGCACATGAAAAACCATGGTATAATGGATGAATCACTATATTTCCTCAACTAAAACCTATTATTTTCAAGCACAGAATGAGAATTATACAGCCCATAGCAAAATACTGAGTGCATAATTCTTAAATTATTTCCTTATATCAACTTGATGATTACATGATTTCAAATTTAATTCTGATAAATTACAGTCATTAGAGTTCTAACTAGAAAAATATACTCCAATCAGATATTTCCTAAGCGAAACCAGGGTAAATGACAATAACAAATATCATTTATTTAAAATGTTAGTTTTATAGTCATTATAAGGTAAGATATTTTGAGAATCAGTGTTACAAAGATGTAATTGTTAACTTGAAAATTATAATTTTCTGAAATAGAAAAAGAGGGGGAGATGGAGAGGCAAAGGAGAGAGGGAGAGGTTTGTTTCTTCTTGTAATTTTCTATCGTACTGCTTTATACCATTGTACATCTAAAATGGAAATCTCTTAAGGAGTGATGATGCTCCAATACAGAATATTTGTGGGTTATTTTTCCCTTTTGGACTTTTTGAGCCTTCTTTTTTTTTTTCCCTGAGATAATTCTCCTGCATGGTAGAGGATTCCCAAGATGAGGAACTGAATTTCCTATTACAAGTGCCAATTTCATAAGTGGTTTTAGTGGTTTGAATATTTGTCCAAGAGTAACAACAGAGAAACCACCAATGTGTATCATATAGACCACCAAAGAGCCATCAGCCTCAAGTGGCTTTCAGTCACCATCGACCTCAGTTCTCTGAAAACATAGTTTCTCAAATTTTGCTTGCCTTTAACAAGATCTTCTATCTTTCTGTGTGATTTTACTTTCCCACATTTTAATGTCTACATACAAAAATCAAACACTAACATGCTAAAACAGAGAACCAAATATTTTAAGTTGAATCATGTCAATAGCCCTATTATCCAGCAAGTCTGAGTTTCCTGTTCTCATTCTATAGATGTGTTAGCAGAAGATAAGAGAATGTAAGGTTCACTTTTCTGGGGAGAATAAGTAGCAACTTTAGTAAAAGATAATTAGTTTTCTTAAAAACAGTGATGTGATACTATGTGCAGGTTATGTATATGAACTCGGGAGCCAAACTGCCTTCGTTCAAATCCCTGTTTTTCTATCTACCAATCTTGGTAAATAATTTGGTTTAACTGAACAGTATATTTCCTTCACTTCTATATAAATTTTTTTCTCTGTAAAATGGGGATAATAACAAATTTCCTTTAGCTTCCTTCCCTGTAAAACATTAATAATCATGGTGGCTCCCTTGCAGGATTGTTGTGAGGAATATCATATGTACAGCAGTGTTTGAGAATTAACTCTTGCCGGTATAAAGAAATTGAATGATTTATACAGCTTAGCCACCCTTGCTAGATATTTTATCTTTTATTTCTACTCTGTTAAGTGTTCAAAGTAGTAAATTTGAGGGTGACTGCCCAGACCACATCCCTGCTTTGAAATTACCCTTATCAACAGCTAGTACTACTTACTAATGGGACTCTACTTACACCACCTTCCAGGTGACCATAACTGATTATGCCAGGAGGGGAAAGGTGATTAATTAGAAAACAGAATATCATCTTATTTTTATATACCATCTTCCGAGGATATCAATAATAAGATTCAGAAAACATAGTCTGAAGGAGATATGTTGGGGAACTCTGCAGTTATGTAGATTCGGGGCAGGCAAACCTATTCAGCCATGCACTAACAGAGAGAACTGACTGCAAAGAGGAAGAAGAAAAGAGAGCCTGGGAGGTGAGGAGAGAAAGGAGTCCATGTAGGCATCAAGAGGTAGGCCTTACTTAGCTCCTGAGTTTTTGCTCCTGTGTCCAATTAAACCTATAATAAGGGAGGCTAAAATTTGTTTTCTCTACCTGAATTCAAATGAAGATGTGCTCACCCTAATAAACTTGAAGTTGGATGAGTGCTTTCTGTTTCTTCCAATTAAATGATTTCTGCCTCAAAAAGATGTTTTTGTATTACAAAACTATGAGCATAAAGTTGTATAAGAAATGCACTAAGTGATAAATGTGAAGAAGCTCTGGGAGAGTGGAGGAGTGAGTTGATCCCAGGCAATGCCAAGCATCACTGGGCTGAAAATAAACCTTAAGAATTAATTTCTCTCATATCAGCAATGGATATTTGTTGGACACCCATAAAGAAGAAACACTGAAATAAAAAGGAATAAAATGTTGCAAAGAGTTAAAAAGTATTTAGAAGGGACAATCCAAAACAAGTGATCTGTACAAGTGCATCTTTAAGAAGAAATTGACAAGATGGTATCAGTCTGCTTAGAGATTTGGAAGGAAATGAGCCTAGGTAGAAGAAATTAATAATAATAATAATAATAATAATAATAGCAGCTGAATATTAGTGAGAAGGAGTAACACTATAGGGAGCTGCAAAGTGTAATATAAAGAGCTCAGGGGGTTACCTTTGATAGATTTTCAATAGAATCGTAATTCTGCCTTGGACAAACGAATTTGTCCCCTACTC
Organism: Rousettus aegyptiacus; assembly: GCF_014176215.1. Taxonomy (NCBI): domain Eukaryota; kingdom Metazoa; phylum Chordata; class Mammalia; order Chiroptera; family Pteropodidae; genus Rousettus; species Rousettus aegyptiacus. Next base: position 53,810,260 of record NW_023416306.1, read on the forward strand.
TCAGCCTCCTTACTGTAAAATTAGAATAGCAATTCATATCACGTGGGGTTTATTATGAAGATTAAGAATAAAGACTTTCATCAAACAGACCTAGGTTCCTATCTTGATTCATAATAAAGGCTCAAACAATATTACTTCTCAATCACGAGATTTATTAATGAAAAGGGGAATGGAAAACTAGTTGGAATCATCAAGCTTTAAACAACAAGAAGATTTTACCCTAATCTTTTATTGGAATTCAGTATTAAATTGTTTATAGTTTATCCACATAGTAATGTGCTGTTTTAACAGCACTTGAGATTTTGAGGAACAATAGTACTCAGTAATGATTATTTGTTCATGTTTTGTAATGATGTATCTCTCAATCCTCCACATAACTTAAAGCCTAACTCCTATCTTTGTTCCTGTGTCTGAACAGTTATCATGTTTTCTCTATTCAGTTACAATAAGAACTCTTAGTTTTTTAAGTGAAATTTTATATCCTTATAGAATTCTGAAATTAATTCATAAAAAATTTTACAACTTTTATATGCTCACTAAAGATTATCATCTTGGGCAAGTCACTTAATCATTCTGAACATCAGTTTCCTCACCTGTAAGGTAGGGTTAATAACAACTAACTCTTACTGTGTCACCAGGTTGTGAGGACAAATACCAATCTCACTGACAAAATCTTGGAAAATGTATACAAGCTCTTCACTTGCCATCAGGAAAGCAAATACAGCTCAAAGTGGTAAGCTTTTTTCTGAAAAGTTTATATAATTAAGCCTGTTTCCATGTGATATATATTCCATACCGTTTCTCTAAATTTAACCCTCTTTATTCACCATAAAAACCACAGCCTATAAGAAGCAGTAGAGCATTATCAAGTGCATTACGAAGAAGATAAACCATAAGTGAAAACTTAATCATCAATGTGAGCAAATCTGCCCTTTCAGTAATTCATGACCAGCCAATTTGCCTTTGGAATCCTTCTGAGAATAAGACACTCTAATTCTCTTGTCTCTGGTGATATGCATTGTGATATATACCTCCAACTGCCTATTCAATATTCATTCTCATTCTCTTTCTTAATAACCTGTTTGGGAACGAAGGAGGAATACGCCCAGATATAATTGGTCATCTTGTAATACCTGCAGCTAGGAGTGGCTATGACAAATAATTTTGGTCAATTATGTGCAAGAATTACCTAGCTAATCTTCTTAGAAATACCCACAGAAAGGACATTGGCAAAGAATGCATGTTTGTATCCTCCCCAAATTCATATATTGAAATCCAATTTCCAATATGATGATATTTGGAGGTGGATCCTTTGTGAGGTAGTTAAGTCATGCTGGTGGAGCCCCATGAAAGGGATCAGTACCCTTCTAAAAAGAGATCAGACCCATTTTTGCCATGTGAGAATATAAGAAGTTGGCAGTTTGGAACTTGGAAGAGGGCTCTCAAAGAACCCAACCATGTTAGCACCCTGATCTCAGACTTCCAACCTCTTAAATGCTGAAAAATAAAATGCTGTTGTTTATAAGACACCCAGGCTCTGGTAATTTGTTATAGCAGCCAGAGCTTAAGACAAAAATATTCAGCTGCCATGCTCTCTTGAGCCTTTTCAACTTCTACCTTCTTCTTACTAGGAACACAGATACGATACCTGTGAGGTTAAGCCTAGGTGCCTTCTATCATCACTGGGATATTCCTCCAACTCTAGTCTGCCAGATTCCTAAGCTTCTTGTTTAACAAAAAAATAAAAAACTAAGTTTTCCTCAATTCATGGCACCATTGATTGGACTTTTGCCTACAGCCATAAGTGTTTGTCACTAATACTGGAGTCATCTTCAATATTCTAATATCAAGATATGGATGTATCATGATTAAATATATCTTAATAATGAGAAAGATACAGAGGAAAAATATAAAACATTTTTAAATTAATGGAATTCAAGATATTATTCTGGAGCTATATCAAAAGTGAAAATGGACAAGAGGTACTAGAAAAGCAAGCAGAACCAGTGAGTCAGGTTTAACTGAATGCCGCTGACCTCACTCCAGTTTGAGAAATTCTCCTTTTAAGTCTCCCCTATAGAAAATAGCAACAGAAGCAAAAGCTCTTTTTTTAGTTAAGGCAATATGCACACTTTTGTTATTTATATACACACACTCATTTATAAACATGTACACATATATGTATATATTTATAAACTTGTGAATTATGTTAACGTTTAAGAAGCAAATAGAACAATAAAGAAATAATCACAAGATTTTGAGAACTATCTTAGTTACCAACTTGCTTTCACAAATGTTCTGCTAACCTCATAAATTTAAGATCACTTGCTAAATTTATGCCAGAGCAACTTATGAATCTACAGTAAGAAAAAAATAGAGAGATAAAAGCACTTACAGCAATTATACTTATCAAAGAAGATTAATTGATGTGTGCTCTTTCTAAATAACATGGAAGCAATTATTATTCAGCCCTGCTAAATTATATATCTTGAATCATCACTTCATAATATTTTGAAGCTAAAAAGGAATTTTAAGATTATGTTGTTCAACTTTATTTTCCATTATGGGAAAACTGAGTCCTGGAACAATGATAAAATTACCCAATGATGTTCATTCAATTCAATTATTCTTTAAAAAAATTGATTTCAGGGTTAATATTTCCAGTTTCTAACAAGACTTTAATTGCCTTCTTCCAACTTACAATTAAAAATTTGTAACTATGAAATTTTGTGCATGAAAATTGTAACTATGCATTATGATTATAGAGGTCCAATATTGAAATCTAAGAAAATAAGACATTTAGGCATATATAAAAACTTCAGAAATTATCATGCACCTACATGTAGAAAGGAACAAATTATCTTGAATTTCCTTACAGTTAATAAATTCTTTCTACTTTCTCTTCCGAACTGATTGTTAAAATAACAATAGGCATTACAGTTTCTTCTTGTATATTAAAGGAGACTTTATAATGATATATGCAAGTCTGCATCAAATTATGATGAAAGAGGTTTTTACATCACTTGTTCCCTTGGTACGCCTTGGTTTCATGAGATAAATGACATTTATAAACTTCTTACCAGTCAGATTTTGTCTTTGTCCTTTTCTATGGTTTCCTGGGACACTGCAATCGCTCGGCAAAGTTTCTTTTCAGTAACATACTGAAAGCTAAAGATAGTGAAGAATAAAGAGAGTTGAGTTGAAAAATAAATTAATAATTACCTCTTATGGGAATAGAAAAATATCATCAACTCTCGTTTTTTTTCTATAGATTGTACATTGACCAAAAGAAAAAGTGACCATCATCACAGAATTTTATTTTCTGAGAAAGAGCTGTGTTACTCTCAACCCTTTCTCTTCTCTTACCCCACAATTCATAATAGAAATTCCTATTGCTACAGTTAGACAGGAAACTTGGATGTCATTAAAATATCTGTCCCTCTCTCCCCATCCCCAACCTCAAACTTTTTTCTTTTCACATTTGTTTTGTTATTATTCATACAGAAAAAAGCGTGTGAAACACTGGGACACGGCCAGATTCAGGTTTGATTCACACACAAAATGCAACTAGAAGGGAGATATCTTCACATTTACAAAATTCTGGGAAAGTACTCTGGCTGGCAAAATTTGGATCATAAATGCTTCATATTTCAATTGCTCTATCTAAATAAATGAAATAGTATTATCGTCTCAGTTCGAATCATGTACACAACCAATTGATAGTAGTGGCAGGCACTATGATTAGCTTAAAACACTTGACACAAATGGCTTGAAGGAGCACTTTCCAGAGTAAGGGAGTGCTTGTTTGGGTTCTACGGCAATTTTTTTTTTTTTTTAATTGTTCAGCCCAGCACAGACACACACAATAGTGTATGATAAAGGTAGTGCTAAAAATGTTCTAAGAATTTTGGTTACAGAATTTATAGTCATCTTCTACCTTTCACTACAAAATAATTATAATCAGACTTTCATTTTCCATTCTTACCATGACACACAGATACATAATTTCTAAAAATGTTAAGCATTAGCGGGAGAAAATACAAAATGAATCAAAATCAAATGTGTATTATTTTTTAAAGGGTAAATAAACATTAGGTAAATAATGTGTGGGCTACATATAATACATTTTTAAATAAAATAGCTTCAGAACACAATGTTTTTGTTTGTTTTGGTTGTTCTTTAAGTGCATAGTTGTTAATTTTATATAGTCCCATATTATTTGGAATGTTACTAATTTTATTTTTCCTTAATCTCATAAATAAATTAAAATAATTAGTGCTGATATTTTAAAACTACAAGCCAAAATATAGAATTTTATTGAGTAAATAGTATAACCCCCCAACTTTAACCCATTCTCATTCCTCAGAGCGAATCACTGATAACAGTTTATAGGCTATCGTTTAGATACTGTTCTGTACACATACATATACACTCGTACTCTTTTTAAGTTTTATTTTTACTAAAATATCATATTAATTATTTTTGCCACTTGCTTTTTTAGTCAATAAAATTAAGAATTATTTTCATTTCAGTATATGAATTTTTTTTTTATTTCAGTAGATGCTTATTTGTCTAACTCCTTTTTAATTGTATATTTTTCCATAGTGTTAATGAATGTTATAAAATAATGAGTACATACTACATGCTGGGTACTATTCTGAGTACTTAAAATGTCACATCTAAGTCCACACACACCAAAAAATCCCTGAGATGAGAATTATAGCTATTTCACTGATTTGTAAACTGAGGAAAAGTAAGTAACTTTTTTTAATACTTTGCCTAACCATTATTTTAGTAGTGGACACTTAGGATATCTCACATATTTTCACTATTATAAATAATGCTGCACTAGAAAACTGGAAGTGAACTTGTTCAGTAAAAAGAGCTGTAAAGTTTAATTTTTAGAATTATGGCCCAGTTGCCCTTCAAAATTGCTTACTGTCATGTATAATACTGACAGATTTAAATCTTTGAATGTTTTTGCCAATTTTATAGGTGAAAATTTTTATTAAATTGTGACTTGACTTTTTCTTTGAAGAAAAAAGTTGAGTATTTTTACAGATTTTTAATAATAGTTTTTATATCCAAGTCTACTCATATGCTTATCTATTTCTATTGGGTTATATTGTTTTTAATGATTTATATTTGTCTTTTTCTCCTATCATATGAAATGGAAATTAAATATGCTACTCAGATCTTCCTCTGTGAGGAACAATATTGACTCATGGCCCCACTGCTGTCCCACTGAATCAACTGCAAGGTTCACTTATATAAGATGCTTATCAAGAGCTGCTCTCCACCATGTCTAAACAGGCCAGGATACTAACGCAGACCCTTTCCAGTGAGAGTTGTTGGTCCTCTAGCTGACTGGCAGAAATTATCTTGTAACTGTGCAGTTGAAAGTCCAAGAATCTTGCTACCCATACTGCCTTTCTTGTTCTCTCTACATTATCTCTGTCATTCTGATCTGAAGCTCCCACCCCCAATTCTTACTTGGGTTTGCTTTAAGTGGATCTGAATAACACACTTTCCAATTTTATTTATGAGAATCTTTTACTATATAGAGGTTTCATGGTTGCTTTATCTTTTTTTATTGTTATTGTTGTTAAATTTATCTTTACCACCATAGTTTCTAAGTTTCATTCATGCATTAAAAGATTTTCCAACCACTATAATGAAAAATAAAAATATGTTTGTTTAATTCTAGTACTTTCATGCTTTCAAAGTATTCTTTATACCCCATAATTCAATTGAACATTTTTAATACTGTGTGGTAAGACTCTAATATTAAATTATTTTCCAGATATATTTTTAGTTACCACAATATCATTTATGAAATTAATCATTGTTCCCTATCATCTCTAATGACTAAATTTCCATAGAAATATATGTCTATTTCTTGATGTTTCAGTAAATTCTACTAATTTATTTTCCATAACTTTGAATATAGTTCAGTTATCTGGTATAGCACATTTCCTTTATTTTGCTTTTCCAAATTGCTTTTTTTTTTTTTGGTCTACTTTCATATTCTTGTATTTATTTTCCCAGCTGAGTACGAGAATTAACTTGTCAACAAGTAATGTGTATATATTATGAAAATTACATTTGCTACATCAATTAATTGAAGGTACAGAAGACTTATGTACTTGAGTTAGTAGGTCTTCTCATTTAGAAATATGATTGACCTTTTGATTATTCAGTATTCTTTGTGCCCTTCTACAAAATTTTATAGTTTTTGGCATATAGTTTTCATTGGTTTCTTGTTAAATAGATTCCTAGATATTTTACAGATTTTGTTGTATTGCTTAACTTACTTTTAAATGTTTGTTTGTTGTTGTTACAAGCTGTTGAACTACAACATATATGATATATCTTAATTGTGCCAGTTTATATGAAACAACAACAAAAAATATAACCAAATGGTTTATGAACTTTAAAGCAAAATAAATAAATGAATTCATCAAATAAAGAGAATATGTTTACTGGGCATGATATTTTCTTTTCTTAAGCAGAAATAAAAAACATTATATTTTAAAATATAAAAGACAAAGTTATTTTAAATTAACCTTGGACGCTTAGCTACTTCAATTTTTTTCTAAACTTGTTTATAATTTGAGCTATCAAAATCAATAGATTCTATTTATTTGCCTCTTATTTTTATTATCTTTAAAGAATTGTAAAAATTACTTTTTTTCAGGAATTAAGACTGATTTTACATACTTCCATAAGTTAGCTTGATCCCTTAGTACATTTCCAAGATATAGACACAGCTCTTCTATAGGATACTGAAGATAGGAAGCTTAGAAGCAGACAAGAGCAAGGTAAAATGCAAAGTTTACATCTTTCCAACAATCTTATATAAGATATATTTGACAGAACTTCAGGTTGTATTCCAAGCAGCTGAATATATTATGCAACATTATAAGGGGTCTTTTTTTTTTTTAATTTTAGTGTACTACTTGTTTTATTATCAAGAGAAATATACCAATAATATTTTAATCACTCAGATTTTGGGCTTTGAAGCTTACATGTGTGAAGCACCTTCATACCTCTGACACCAAACAATTCCTGATATTTAATATAGCCTCTCACTTTCTTTTGTTTATGACAACAAAACAAAGCAAAAAATTCTCTTGGCTACTCACAAGTGGGAAATATTTGTTGTGAATGGTTAACAAAGTATAATGAGGTTGTCACTACATTTAAAATCTTTATTGGGTGCATTTTGGAAATAAATTTTGTGAAATAAGGCAGAATAGCTAATGAATACATTATCTTAAACATTTTGCTTCTCAGAATAGCAAATATAAAGATGATAAAATAAGTGATTACAGGTATATATGTAAAGAACAAAACTAATATTTGTCCAGTGCTTTACAGTTTGTCTAGCATGTGTATGGAAAGCATGTGTATGAAGGGGTTCTTATTCAGCAGCTTACTAACTGGGTCTGGTTCTGCCTAGATCCCTTGCAGCCCAATGGCAGTGAACCAGTCACTAAACTTTTCTGTTAAATGAAGACCATGGATTCTTATGCTTCTCTCATAAGGATTTTGTGAAGATTAAATAGCAATGTGCAAGCAAACATTATTTTTATAAAATACAATGCAAATGTCAGTGATGACCATTCTACAAAAAGTATAATTCAAACATTTCATTTTAAAATAATTTAAACATTAAGCAAGCCACTGAAAACAGCTGTGTTTGTTTCTCAGCTGTCAAAACCCCACATTTATAAAATTAGATAAAATCAGAGAAATTTAGTTTACCACTGATGGGTAGCAATATCAGGTGAGAAAAAAATAATGTGTCCAATAAATATTTAGTGTGCTCTTGCCTTCATCCTGCTAGATCTTGGTTAATGGTATACATTATAGTAATAGGGAAATATATGATTTAACTAGAGCCTTAAACTAGTTTCCTAGTTCAACTTCTCTTTCATTTACCTTATTCCATTTTCTCCTTGACTTCCTTTCTCCTATTTGTGGTTATAGGAAATAACTTTTTTTTTTTTCTCATTTATCCTCCTGTTGGGACAAAAGAAAATAAGGTAATTAAAAATTTTAGAAGAATTACTCTGATATGCAGTCTTCAAAATATATATGATTAAAATTCTCAACACCACATTCATTCACATATTGATTTTGTGCATAAAAACACTGGGAAGATAATACTGCTTAGATATAACTTACCTTTAAGTATAGGTAGAAAGACCATTTAAAATACATATATACAGATAATAAAATATCAGTAATAAGTGCTTAGAAGGAAAAGCATAAGAAGGTAAAAATCATTTGAAAAAGAGGACTAACTAGTGGTGGATGGGAAAGTTTTACAAAAAATGGTCTGAAAAGCCCTCTGGAGATTAGCAAGTGATTTAGCAAGTGATTAGCTGAGGCCTAAGTGTCAGGAAGGAACCAAGAACAGGTATTAGGGAAGAGTGTTCCAGATGGCAGGAACAATCTCAGCATGTTTCAGTAACATACGGAAGGCTGCTGTGACTGACATAAGCAAACAAATGGAAAGCTAAGGAGAAAGGTATAGGCAGTAATGAGGCCAGAGAAAATAAAGTGTTTAGGTTTTCCTCCAAAGATGATAGTAGATTTATTAGACTCTGTGAATATAATTTTCTATTAAAAAGTTTTTTTCTTCTCATGTATTCTACTATGTTTTCCATGGTCGGCTGCAGGGGAAAAAAAAAAAAAACTATATATATATATATATATATATATATATATATATATATATATATATATGCCAATTTAAATGCTAAGATTTAAAACATTGGGTCTATTTTGATAAAGCTTTTCTTGGAACACAGGGCAAAGGCTATAGTTAAAACAAGATAATTCTGTTCTTTACTGCAAGTTTAAAAAGAAAAAAAATATGCAGTACTGCTATGTGGTTGACTACAGTCTGGCTGATAGACATATCAATATTACCTACATAGTCACTAAGGTCTTGGCTAGCAGCCTTCCCCTTATAATTTTATTTCTAACAGAGCAGTCAGCATGTGTTCATTACCATATGTATTACATTTATTCCCTGTAGTTGCCAGAATACTAGTCGCCCCAAAGAAGTCTATGTATCAATCCTCATAACCTATAAATACATTAAGTTACATGGCAAAGGGCAATTAAGGTTGCAGATGAGATGTTGTTAAGAACGTTAATCAACTGACCTAAAAATTGTGATGTTATTTTGGATTATTCTGTGTCCCTAATGTTTTCACACGGGCCTCTAAAAATAGAGGAAGTAATTAGAAAATAAAACCATAGAGATACAGAATGACAAAGCTAGACTCAACATTACTGCTTTGAAGATGGAATAAGGGGACTCTGAGACAAAGAAAGAAGGCGGTCTCTAAAAACTGGAAAAAGGAAAGAAGAGGATTTTATCTTAGAGACTCCAGAGAGAAACAAGCCAATTTCAACACTTTGATTTTAGCCCTTGACACACTTCTGTCCTAGGAACCATAAGATAATGAATCTGTCTTGTAGAATCTATAGAATTTTTGATAATCTATTACAGAGGCAAAAAATAAATAAACTATACCAACCCCAGCTACTAGAATATAATCACTAATGTGGCCTGAATCCTTGTCTCTTGGATTACTACTGATGGTTGCCTATTACCCATCTGATACACATAAGACTTCCAATAAAGATTTGATGAATGGATGCCAACATTCTGCTCAAGACCAATCAATGGCTACTTATCTCATTCAGAGTAAGAACAAAGATTATACAGGTATACAAAAGACACTACACCTTTTACTGTTACTTTATTAACTTAACCTCTTACATTTCTCCTTGAACACTATACCTTAGCAATATTGACCTCTTTGCAGTTCCTCTGGAATATCAATCATGCTCCCACCTCTGTGAATTTGCTCGTGCTATATTCCTTTACTTCAGATGCTAATCTTTAGATATCTACCTGTCTTTCTCTATCATGTCCTTCGAGTCTTTGCACAAGTGTCCCTTTAGCAGTGAGGTCATCCCCTACCACACTAATTGAATCCTCAGCTAGCTACTGGCACATCTTTTCCTGTGCTTTATTTCTCTTGATTGCCTCATTACCATCTGTATGTATTTTATTTATCTGCTTATTGTTTATTTCCCCATTAGAACGTAAACTCCAAGAGGACATTTTTTTTGTCTATTTCCTTCTCTGCTAAGCTTGACACATAATAGGTGTTCAAGAAATAATAATTGAATAGATCATACTATTCCAATCAAGACCTTTCTTTAAATGCCTCCATACATTGCCATGGCAAATCATAAGATCACTCCAAGAAAGACTGTGATTTATTGAAAAAAAAAAAAAAAAAGACTAGCAAAGTTTAGGTTATAGTCAGAAATCTGCAGCACTGCGTAGACATAGCTAATAGAAAGGCAGCCAGAATGTCCAAATAAATAAAGACCTTGAATGTTAATATTTTTCTCTGAGTTAGTAATTATACTGAAACAAGAACCAAGCAACTCAGAACCAATTATAGGGGGCAAGAAAACCAAGAGACATAATAATGAACCAGAAAAAATAAGACTATGCCTTTAGCCCTTAAATTACATATTACCACATGAGCACATGAGTTTTCTGATAGGAAAGAAAAGATAGTAGTATAAGAAGCTACGGGACATCTATTACAGTTTACTTTAGACAAAGCTGTATAGTTCTTATGCCTGAGGTTGGAATAAATCACTCTCATTAAATTCTATCAACGTCTTCATAAAATTCCAAGCCTCTTTAGATAAAAGATATTGAGATTATTTGGGATAAAATGGAACTTATGACCGATAAGAGTCAAGATCCTATCACTTAATGTTCACTAAGTCCGAGAGGCCACTATCTTGTCAGAATTCACTATCTAGGAGTCCAAGTATTTCCTATAATTCACCGCCCTCGCATTCTGCCAATACTATTACCTGTAAGACTATAATGATGCATAGCAACCAGGTTTCCCCTCGTTCCAAATAGAGAGCAAGGTGTGCCAACACTCCATAGAGGGAATCCCTCAAACTTCTCTTCCTACCTAAAAAGAAGGCAAACATGCTCATCCTGCCTTCCATGCTTCCGTTCATTGACTGAACTTTGGAAACCAGAATTCAGGGGGCTGCAGGAAGATGCCTGTGCTGTTTCGAAGCCTTAAATTAATCACTGAACATTGTAAAGAGATCCCATAGACAAGGGAGATTAGTGGAAGCTGTTTTGTTGTTGACTCCTAAAGAGTGCTCTTACTTCACAAGTATTTTATGGTTGAGTAGCAGCAAATTGGTGTCCTTGTTTTGTTTTTTTCTAAAATAGTTCACTGCAGTCTTCCCTAGTTAGGTCCTTACTTTTACCTTTCACTAGATTTAGTCGGATGCAATGCCAATTATGTTAAGGTATCAGAACAGATGGATTCTACATTGGGTTGGCTTTCCTTCTTTGCATTTGTCATGTCCAATTATTTATGTACCTAACTAACAGTAATATGATGATGATATTTCTGTAGCTCTTCCTAATTTGCAAAGTAGTATTTTATAATCTTTCTTCCCTTAATCTTTGCAATGACTTATGGGGTAGGTATCACTAGTCTTGTTTTGCAGATGATAAAAATGAGAGCTTAGATAATTTGTCCAAATTATAAATCATAAGTGGCATAGAAAAAATTTAAATGTGTAATTTATGACTTAAAATCAATGGCAACCCATTAATTAGAAAGCTATGCCTTTCATATTTATTAAATGTTTGTACAATGAAAGAAAAAAAATATTTATAATCCAGTTGTGTTGCATGCATTGCTTCCCCACTTAAGAGTAACAAATTTTAGCTAAAGTAAAAGGAAGAATCTTGGTTGTTTGCATATTAAATTCAATTTTGTAGCCAATTACAGGTAGAAGAAAAGGATCTATTATTTACAATAATATCATTTGTATTGACCCTATTAATCAAATAATCATTAAATACAGACAAATATTTATTGAAATGAGAAAGAAAGCATCAATTTGTTAATTTAAAAAAACTACTTTGAACAAAGGTAGCAGGAAATAAGTCAAACTTTAAATGGACAGACAGAGTACAAACTTTTAATCAAAATGGAACTTTTGAAGTAGTTTTTTTCTCTCTTCAAAGGAACAAAAATTATAGGATGTCAAAGTACAATTCATTCTGTGCCATAGAGTTATTGACTCCTATATCAGTCTATCTAACCTGGACATCTAATTTCCTCTGAGAATTTTTGTTTGTTTGTTTTAGAATTGAGCAAAGTAAATCTTTCAACTTTACTAACCTGCAGCAAAACCACGAGGAGGAAAGTTTATGTGATGAAAAATTCTGGAAACACGTTAGAATTTAAAATAATACGTTGAGCAAGAAGCATTTTTCAAACAAATTCTTTAGTAGTATTATTTCCAAATCTGAAATTTGTTCTCTGTTTTTTTCTTTTGATTTATAGGTAGTTAAAACATTCAGGGTTTTGAGCCACAATGCTAGTTAAAGGAGGACTGCATTAATTTTGATCTAATGCAATTCTTCTTCAAAATTCTCCCAATTCTTTCTGGTTACCTTTGTAAATATTACTCAATTTTAATTGAATCTCTTCCTTTATCCACTATTTTTCCAGTAAGTACAGTTTCTTATCAATGGAATGTTTCCAAATTTTCAAAATGTTCATGTCAGTATACTATTAATGCCAAATGAATACAGAGCTTAAATCTGGTGCCTCAGACCACTTGGCCAAGCAAAAATTATCATAGTAATAGCCTTTAAAACACAGGAATTTACATGAAGAAAAATATGTCTAGTGTGAAAACACTTTAAAAATTATTTTTATCCATAAAATCTGTAGGAATACCAGGTACCTCTTTTGGCAAATACAAGTTCGATTCACACTTAACTCCTCCACTATAGTTTAAATGTCACTTTTAACTGATTCAACATTGCTCAACTAGCATGAATAAAACATCTTATATTATGTAATAATCAAATGCCTGTTTTGTCAGGTAACCTTAAATGTTCTTTAAACTTTTCACTTGCCCAATTATATCAATTCAGAATCAATGTTAACATCGTAAATGATTACTTTATCTGTTTTTATTAATTGCTATATTATCATCTACAGTGACATATTGTTGGTAATTGCTTTAAAATGGATCCACTTTTTATTAAAGACATGTAAAAACAGACAAAAGAAGAGTTATAACAATAACAATAACAGTACTGCTCTAATTTTGACAATGCTTCGATATCCATTTATATCTTTTGACCTTCCCTATACTCTGGTAGTTAAGAAAGGCAAGTTATTATCTCTCTTTACAGAGAAAACCAGAACTCATGAAGTTTAAGTGACATGTACAAGGTCACTTTGCTAATATGTGAAAGAGCAGTCACAAAGGAAAGTGCTAGAATTAGAATTTTGAAGTCAGTGCTTTTTTCTGTTTTAAAAAATAGCAACACTACTTTGATTAAACTTTGAACTGTAATAAAGAACAAAACATTTTATTGCTGCTATATATAAGAAGGAAGTTGCAGCATTTTTATGGTAGCTCTGAAGTGGAATTAATTTGCTTTGTTCATTTTGATGGTGATGATTATAGCATGTATTTTCTTTATGAGATAAAATAAATAAATTTAGATTTTAACAGTTCTGAAAATAAATACCAAATAATATTGAAAGAGGATATAAAGGAAGTCATGATATGTTGGCATTTTTTCCTGTTTTTGAACTAAATTTTGAAAGATGAAAATTATCCAGATGGTTTTGCTGCATGAAAAGTGTCTTGAAATTATGTCTATTTTAAATCCTTATAGATTTGGATTTTTATGGTACACACAAATATCAAGAAAGACAGCACGTAATGCAAAAACTCAATATCTTTATTCTAAAACCGATAAATAATTATTTTGTAAGAATATTTTTTGCAATTTATTTTTAAATGGCTACTAAGCTCAAATGTTTGCCAATTTTGTCATTCAGTTTCAACATGAGCTATTTCACTTTAGTAATCATTTACCCTGAAATAATTTCACATACATTTCTCAAGAGTGTCACTGCAATTCTAGTAAAACATCACCATTACCAGGCTAGCCCTCTGTCTTCTTCCTGAGAACCTAGTAAGAAGTATTAAATCCGAAAGTCCAATATCAAAATGTATTATTTAGCTGTCAGGATTTTGATAGCCTGCAATACTCTAGGGCAAAGAACACACTTTTATGCCACATTTAAATTATTATAATTATTAAAATAAAAGTTTTCAATAAAAGTGACTAACCCAGTTAGTTTAGACAGGTATATCAGCTATCTACTGCTGCAGATTAAATTACCCCAATATTCAGCGGCTAAAACAATGAACATATCTCACATGTTTTCTAAGGATCTGGAAACTGTATGTGGCCTAAATGAGTGGTTCTGGCTCAAGATTTCTAGGTGGTTATACTCAGGATCTCACCTGAGGCTGCATCATCTGAAGGCTTTGCTTGAGCTAGAGGGGCTGCTTACAAGATAACTCAACCGCATGCCAGAATAAAAAAAGTTTTCTGTTTAAGTTTTCTTTTTTATTATTTCTGAAACTTTCTAACAATTTAGATGTTTAAATTAATCTAAATTGCCCTGAGAAACCTAAGAATACTTTACCCATTTATGTCTTTCCTATATGTAATTCTGCAAATATTAAATAATTTCTTTATATAACTTACATTTCAGCAGTCTTTAAAAATATTCTATTAATATTTAATGTTAAATGATGATATCCTTATAACAAGAAAAATTTGTAAGGTACCACAATTTCAGTGATTTAGATTAATACAAATCACATATTCTCATAAATTGGAATGTTGGCATATGACCTTCTTTTATATTAATCTTCTTAACTATAATGGAAGGCTTTGACATTTTAGGCTATAAAAGAATGGCTCACTACTTCTACAGTATGGACAGTCACCTTGCATCTTTGAAAATGTTCCTTCTGATTGCACTCAAATTAAGGTCATTCTGAGACTCAAATCTCTTCTACTTGAGTTATTCATTTATGAAGATCCAGGTAGTGCTGGAGAGTGTAATCAGGTTGCAGCAAAATAATTGTCCAGACATTGAACAAGTGAATGTTATAATTCTGAGTGAAAAAAAAAATACACAAAAACAAAGTGGAGTAGGAAGGTTTTTTATCTTTCACAGGATGGTAAATAAAGCTTCAAATAGTTTTAGACATTTAGGAATCTGAATTTTGTTATATAGAAGAAAATATGTATTCAGAAGCAAAAAAATTTATAGGGAACATATTAGAATTACATTGACTTCATAGACAAACAAGCCATTTCTTTATTTCAATAAAATTCAGTTACTATCTATGGCAAGTCTTAGTATATGACACACAATATACCAGAAAAGTATTCCTGGTATATCTCCATTTTATTCACAAGAGAACCTCAGCAGGATCAACCAATGTGCCCAAGTAATAGCTGGACTTATAATTCAAACTGAGGGATATTTATCTAAATGTGAGTGTTCTTACTACTGTATACTTTGAAATATCATTGTAACATTTGTTAGCCTATTCATCAACATCTAAATAAAACTATAAGGGAAAGGAAGAGGTAGATAAGAGGGTTAAGAAGGAAATTTAACTTCTTAAGGAAGAAAATTTAACTTTGAGTAATGAACACACAATGCAATATACATATGATGCATTATTAAATTGTACACTTGGAACCTATATAATTTTATTTACTGATGTTGCACCAATAAACAAAAAAAAATTAACAGAACTAAACTGCAATGTGTATTTTTACTCATATATACAAAACTGCATTGCATATATTTGTCATAAATTTGACTCACCTAATCTGATACTATTTGTGCTTCTCCTATGATTGCTATCACAGAAAATGTAAATATATTATAAAAATGTGTGATTCTTTTTTCTATAATTCTGTACTTCATAAATATATTATAAATAATAACTGATGAAATGCTATTTAAAATTGTTAAAATCAATGAATAATTCAAACCTTGTCCAAAAAGTAATGTGGAATATACATTTAGGAAAGCTTCAGTAAAACTTTTTAAGAATTATTGAATAATGTGGTTAATTTTTGAGAGTAACCAGTCAAAAAATGTCGAGTGTTTTTTATAAAAAGAGCTTAGTTTATTTTGCCTGCAAAAAAAGGATGAAAAATAGCTCCTTCAAGTGAATTAGGTTGATGACATAAGGACTGGATGTCTTTACAAAATCAGATAGCCACCACACACTCCGTCCAATATGATTGAAGGTGACTAATATTACACAGTAATTGAAGAGAGGCAAGTCAACAACTATTGGGGATTGAACTAATTCATTTCAACCAATTTCAACAAGTTCCCTCTTCCTGTGCCAAAAAGTCAGAGCAGAGAGAAACTGACGTGTAAATTTTTACATATGTATATATGTAAAAAATATATATTTATATATATGCATATATATACATGTGTGTATGTGTATATTTATAAGAATAAATATATATATTTAAAATGTTGAACAGAAAGGTACTTGAATAAACAATTATTAAAATATTGTGAATCTTCTGGCTATTTATTGTTTGGTAAATATCCAGATATGTTTCACTATGCAGCTAAAAGAAATGACAAAAATTAATTCAGATCTTGTAGTATTGGAAAGAGCACAGGATGTGGTAACAGTGAAGCTGGCTGACTGTTTAACATGTGGGAGTGTTGGTTCTTCTGTAGAATGCAGAGGATTATATCAAATATATTATCTCACATAATTACAACTAGGGTCCAGTCAGATTATCTGGATCTATATTCAGCAGTTAATCTATATTACCTTGGACCTAATTTTAGTTTTCTTGACTCTAAATTAAAAGTAATCCAATTTAATCCATTTAATTTTAAAGAAGTAATCACCTTCTTTCTATAGGGTAATCAGATGATTAAATGAGACAATGTAGTTTATATGCTCAACAGATGCCTAGTCTATATTAAGTTTTCAATTAATATTAACAAATGTTACTATAGTTTCTGTGGTTACTGCTCAAAAAAAAATGAAAAAACAAAAAAAACAAAATTGTCCTTAAGTATATTTGGAAAACTTTAACCAAGGAAAAAAATATAAAAAGGAGTTTAAAATCTCTGCTTGTATTCATTATTTTTGACTAGTCCTATCGGTTTTACTATAATCATTAGTATTTTCACAATGCTTAGAATAAAAATAAGTGTCAAAATCCAAAGCATATTGATAAATATATACATATTTAGTTAAATATATATGTGCATTTATATTGTTGATGAGCTTTTAAGAGTTATTGAACAACAAAGCTAATTTTCAGGAATAACCAGTCAAAAATATTAAAGATTTTTATTTAAAAAAAGAGCTTAGCTCATTTTGCCTGGAAAAAAAAAAAGATAAAAAATAGCTCCTTTGAAAATTAGAATGTGGTCCCGAAGAGCATTTAAATTTGGAGAGTCTTATTTTATCTGAACTTTTGAACCTGTTAAACAATTCCTCATCAGGATCTTTGTTTCTCTCATTATTTCTCTATTTTTGAAATATTGATACTTGCTCTCCATGTTTTCTTTCATTTTATATCATCAAGGATTGTATGCTTCATTTTCCTCTTATATGAACTTCAAATATATCTGCTATTTATTCTTTAATAGCATAGCTTAACCACAGTGACAGTAAACCTGCAGAATTACTGAAGAAATATGCCCAATTTCAAAACAAAATGAGTTCTTTAACTATAAGCTCCTTATTATCTCTCTCCTTTTGAGTTTTACTAAAATTTTGTTCTTATCCATTTTAATGAAGCACATTTGCACTTGGAATACCTTTTTACTTTTGTGATAACCTTTATTACATATAAAATACAGTTGTTAGAGTCTAACTTGACTACACAAACTTAACATACAAGCAGGTGAAGAAATAATTATGTTATTAAATTTCTATCAGTTTATTTCATAAGAATGATTTCTCTTCAACTTTCCTTAAAAGTAGTTAGTGATGCCTGGGGAGGTGAGAACAGAGGTTGCTGAAGGAAATTGATGACTCTTTAAACATATACCAAAAACTGGCCTGCTGGATATTGGAATTAAGTCGAAAAGTTTGCTACATGAAAGTTGATTCTGCTTGGCTGGGCAGATGAACCCTTCTCCTCTTGTTTCTGGATCTGCTTGCTCAGTTGAAAATGCCTGTCGCCTCTGACAGAAACACACACACACACACACACACACCATGGGTGATTTATACCACCAGATAGATGAGATCAATTAAACACATCACACTCTGTTTCAAAATAGGGGTTTCTACCTATGTTGATCATGTTGTGTGTATGCATTTTTCAATTTTTTATTTTACTGAAGAACTACCTTTATTATTAAAGCTCAAAGACACATGCCATGGTATACCTGTAAGTAGATTTGAAAACTGCTTATCATCACCTACTAAGTTACACAAAAGATTTCAGTTCAAGTCGACAAACAAAATGTAAACTGATTTAAAATGCTGTATTAAAAAACAACAAAAATACAGTTTGCATTTTCAGGTAATTAAAGTAAGTGGAGACATAAGACTTAAAAAACTAAAACACACACATGATTATAATTACATAATTGTTCTATTTTGCTCTTTTCATTCTAAGAATATAGGTTTATTTAGAAAATGACAGTTAGCTGGTCAAATTTTTGCTTAAGGCATTTATTTATTCATACTTAACCAGAGAGGTTGCAATCAGCTATTCTAAACTCTTTTATGTTAAATATGAACATTTTCCCAATACTACTCTTCAGTCATATCTCATTTATATTCCTCATTAAGAACCACATAGGCTCCTTTTAACTAGTTTAAAATAAACAGGTAATAAACTACAGCATTTACTAAGAGTAGAAGTAATCTGGTTAATGCTCAAAATGGTGTGGCCAGAGGAAAAGTAAGCATTATTAAATATTAATGTAATTCTTGCCAATACAAATTGAACTATTTTTTTCCTGATAAAAAGCTAGTCCAAGATAGGGTCTCATTCTATCAAGATATATCATTTCCAAATCATAGTGAAAGGGATTTGAGTAATTTACCAGTTTTTTTTCCTAGCGTGTGCCTCAGCGATACCTCACTAAAAACTGGTATCTGACACAACAGAATGACGTTTGCAGAATGTAATATTGCAGTACAGTATTGAGATTGATCGTTATAAGTTATCTGAGTATTAAATGGTTACATCCTAATTATTTATACAGAATATTGATTAAATAACAAAAATAGAAATCAGCAGCAGGAAATTTGTCTCATTCAATGCTCAGAGATAAAAGGGTTAAACATCCTTTCCATTATTTTCTACAGATAAGTCCACTGTTTACACTGAAATTTGATGGAGATTAAATGCAGGCATTTTTTTCAAGCCACTGTATGAGGGGGATGCTGAAGGCCCTCACTATATAGCATATTGCAACGTAAGGACTTTCATTCATCAATTCTGGCACACTTCCAAAATATATCCAATAACCCAGTTTTATTTCTGTCTAGGAGGCTTGGTGCCAAGGATCGGATATAACCACAGATTCATATAAGCAGCAAGATCACAGTCAACAGATTTTAAAAACTGAAAATGGAAGACATAGTTAGTCTGGCAAAGCCAGAGACACATCACCTTTCCCATGTGTATGCATTTTCCATGAGAGAGCTGAGCCAGACAATGACACAAAATATCTCTGTGACTTTAAATAAATCATTTAACTTTTCTGAAAGCTGGTGACTTTAGTAGTGTATGAGTTCTTCTCTACTCTTAATTTAAGATTATAAAATAAAATCCTGGAATATTCACTGCGAATAAAAGATGATAGAGTTTAATTTTTCCTCTTTGGATAAACAATATAAAATTTACCCCTTAAAAATATCGAAATGTTTTAATAATAAATATTTCATTCATTCAACTCTTAATGCTAATACTAAGCCACTTTCCCCATAACTATCTTATTAAATATTTGATAGAAGCCTAAGAAATAAGGATTCTGATAACAACACCTGCCATTGTTGATAACTTACCAAATTCTCAGCATTATGCTAATAGCTACAGATAAATTAAAAATAAAGAAGCAAACTCCTGGAAAAGGGGTGACTATGTAATTTATTATCCAAATCTGGGTACTTTCGAGAGCAAAGAGAGCATTATTAATAATTACACTAGGAAAACAAGCTTAAATGGAGATTTTCCTGGGAAAATCAACATACAATATCACCTATATATATGTTAAAAATTTTTGCATGAGCAAGAAGAAAAAATTGTAAAGATATGCACAAGGGCATGACAATTACTTACCATAGCTGGATAGAATCAGAAACAGGATGGGAGAAAATTATAAGCTGTTCATTGTACTGTTTTATAAGTTACAATAAATAAATTTATTGCTTTTGAAATTTGAAGTAACATTAAACAATTAAAAAAAAGAAGAATGATAAAAATGTCTCCTAATAATCTTAAGGTATAAGTAGAAAATATTTCCCTTCTTAGATGAGATAATTAATGTAAAAATGTTGGAATGAACTTGGCCCAAGGACACACCGTGAGTAAGATATAAAGCTGGGACTATGTGCACCACACTGCGTCCTGATTATGTTTCCCAAGAGAATATTTCTTGGTTGAGCATCATGGAAATTCATGCTTCTCCATTATTGATGGAGCTCTCTTGACAATTTCAATTATCAGAATTGTGCCCTTAGGGATTTCATAAATTAAGAAAGAAGATCATTCCATACATCCATTACTAGAACAATCCTTTGTGGCATTTGTCTCATAAATATCATGCAACTGCAGTTGCCAGTTGGTGTACAACAATATCCAGTACATGAAAATAATAAATATTTTACCAGCTTCAAATTAAAATTTTCACTGAAGTTCATGGAAATATGACATTAAAGCATGTTTAAATAAATGTCAAATGAAAAAAAATTATGTAAACTATATAAACTATTTTTAAATTATGATTAATATTATCCTTATTTCTGAGAGAGATTGGGGCTGTGTAAAAACAAGACTCTATTGTATAATAGGTGGTGACACAGAGTGAGTCCCTTTATTACATATTTTTGAACAATATATATAAAATTTGGCATTTTTGGCATCAGGTTATTAAACATGTTAGTTTGAACAATACAAGTGCAATCAACTGGTTATTGTTAAACTAAGTCAGTCAAATTCTCACCATGTTTTTAGTTGTGTTTGGAATAACTTAAAAAAAAATTCATATATTAGCCACATTAGGTATTCTAAATATTAAGAAATGCAAGTTTACTGGCAAGGTATATAAAATAATAAACTAGAAATGCAATAATAGACATTCATTTATTCATTCAATCAGTCATTCATCAAATATGTGTTTAGTTTCTACTATGAGCCAGGAATTTTGCTAAGCACTAGGATATAGTTGTGAATAAAATACATACTTTTCTTTCATAGAGTTTGACATTTTTTAGAGAAATTAAATGTTTAATCATTAACATGCTTTATGAAGAAAAGTGCAAGCTACTAAAGGGATGTGTAACCATAGTTGTGAATAAATATGAAAGTCAGGGAAAGTTTTTAAGACTTCAGAAGTTCCTGGAAGTTAACTAATCAGGACTGATAGTGTGCTTGATGAATGAGAAAGAAAAAAGTTAAAAAGCTATGTAAATGTCTGAGGTAGCTAAAGGCCTTTAAAGGAATTGAATAGATGTCAACTTGGGTGGCCTACTTTGTTTTTAAAAATTTTCATATTGTAGACCCTTAGGCCTAGCAATCTGGTTGAAGGGTATCTTCCCAGCTAAGGGATATTTCTTAATACTTCGTTAATATAGGAAGCACACTATTTTTAATTATCCTGCATATTTTGGATATCATTGGGGGTAAGGTTCCCCCAAGTCGCCTTGTGCTGTTGCTCTGAGTTAGTAGGAAAACATGAAGAGAGGAAGAGAGGGTGATGAGCAGTTCGTGAATAAAATTATAAGAGCTCACAAGTTGGTGTAGCAGGTTTTTTGTAACTAGTTAGGTGCTAAATTACTGTCTTTTAATTTTAAATGTTTTACTGCATCGTTACATATGACTTTACTGTTTTAGGAGTTTTTGTTTGTTAGAAAGAACATCTCTTATATTAACAAGGGTATGAATATAAAATTAGAATTATATAAGTAGGAGAAACGATATTGGGTACTGAAAGGCACATGATGTCTGGTTCTCTGCCACAAGTGATCCTATTATTTATTGTTGGATTAAGGGGTCACTGTCTTATCTTTCCATTGTAAAATTATACTTTCCTTATACTATCCAGTAATCCAAACTGTGAAACTAAGTAATCATGCAACTATACATTATGCCCAATGGTTAATCTAGATGAAAAAAAAAAAAATGCTCTTCAGACTGAAAGAACACTTAAGGGGCCAAGAAAGACTTATAAAAATAAAGTCATACATTTGCACATGTTAATCAAACTTCAGATCACCCAATAAAAAAAATCTTGAAAAAGATAAAGATTAAGAGAAGAGAAAAGACAGTGGAACAGCAATTATTATCATTTTTTTTTTTTTTTTATGCTTACAGGACTTGTTCTTCCTAGGCGGTCTCCCATCCAAGTACTAACCAGACCCAACCCTGCTTAGCTTCCAAGATCAGACAGGATCGGGTTTGTTCAGGGTGGCATGACTTTCAACAGCAATTATTTTAATAGCAGAATTCTCACTAGATTCAAAAGATGCCAGAAGAAAATAAATTTGTATCTTCTAATGTTTAATAAAAATTATTCAATCTAAAAGTGTATAGCATGTAAGATATCATTTAAGAGGACAAAAACAAAAACAAAAAAATTTTACTATCCATATCTTTCATTCATAGAAAAACTTACATATTCTGTTTGTTAGAAATGTTACTGAAATCACAATAGAAAGTACATTGAGTTAGAGCACAGAAAATCGAGTTATAGTTCTGGCTTTTGTAAGAATGAGAAGAAGCCATATTTTCATTCAAAGTCAAAGGAGAGTGTGAGTGCCTCAACTTAGAGATAGTTATTTTGGAAGGAGGCTCTTTTGACCAGAGATGTTGCTTTTGGTGGAGGCACTAAGCAAGTCCTTGATAACTCTGTAGGGAAGAAACTCAAAAATATATACCTTGATCTTAATTTCCTCACTCCAAGAAGGAGGGCATAAGAACCTATTAGTAAAGTCCATATATTTTAGTCTCTAGGGAAAAGCTCATTGTGAACATGAACATGTGTTTACACAGTTCCGTGTATCAAAAGATAAAAAAAAAAAAATGCCAAAATAGTTTGGGAACTCAGAAAGAAATGGAAAAAAAAAAACAAAAAAACCCAAAACCCAGGAAATGCAAATGCATATAAAACAATTTTCGACTTCTTCCACTGAGATTTACACTTATTAATAAACTTTTAAAAATTTAAATGGACACAATTTAGAAAATTAAGAAACAGAAATTTCAAATAGATGTGAAAAAACTGTCAAATTAATTTTTACCAAACTATATTAAATGATAATTAGATACTACTTCTTTCATTTCATAACATCAGATTCTTAAATGCTATCAATGCTTACTTTGCAATAACAAATATATTATAAAATTATCTGAAACATACATATCATATAAATGATATGGAAATTTATATAAATATTCATAAAAATTGGTAACTTGTATCTTAGTCATTCCTCTTCAAGGATATATTTAAAGGAATCTATAAAGAATGGTAATTTATGTGGAATATATTCACTGTTCATCGTACTAAATTGAGCAATACTTCAATATAAAGTAATATAAGTTTTGTCAAACAAAATTTTTGAATTAAATGTAAAAATGTTTTATGTTAAGTGTAAAAAGCAAAATTAAAAAGTAACCATCTTACATAGAAAAAGGAAAAATAACAAAGGGTAATAGTGGTTAAAGTAATTAGAGAAAATCAGTTAAATCTGTTTAATCAAAAATTCTACTTAGAAGTTTGAGTTAAATCTGTTCAAATACAAATATACGCATATGTGTGTGTGTGTGTACTCTCTCTCTCTCTATATATATAGATATATATATATAGATATCTATATAGATATATATATAGATAGATAGATAGATAGATAGATAGATAGGTGATAGATAGATATGTATAATATATGTAATACATATAATCTCCACACAGAACATATATATGTAACTATACAGCATAGAGAAACTGTGTGAGAAAATTGAGCTTGCCAGTGTATATGTGTGTATATGTTTGAAGGTGCATGTGCACCTTTGTGTACTTTTCATGGGAAAATGTTTATAATGCTTTTATGGTTAGCGATTTTTTATACGTCATTCATAAAGTGTGTCGGGTTCTGTTTTTTCTTAATTAGCAAATTAAATTTTGTGAACAAAGAAACATAAATTTTTTCCTAGTAATATGGTGGTGGTGGGGGAAGTACAGCTCTTCCTGTGTTCATATTTTCCTTTTAAAATATTTTATAAGTTGAAATGCTATTAGGTAACAGTTCCATTGCACCAAGCATCTGATTCTTGTGGTGGACATGGTATATCGGTGACTAGGAAACCATCTATTTTCTTGACAGGTGACCTATTTTAGAATCGAGAATGCCATCATCCAAGGGCAGTTACTTTACCCATGTTCGTTCCTTTAATCATCACAATTTACTTGGATGAGTTCCAAGATATGGGTTCATTTATTGTTCTTTTATAATTATATTCACACAGATGAAGATATACAATGTTATTTTTGATACTATTGTTAAGTATTTTTAAATAATCAATTTTGGCAGTGTAACAAGTGATTAACTTTTTATCAACATATATGATTATCTGTAATTTTATTTTTATGTTTATCAGTCAACATTTATGTGTATTTTATTTAAAGTTCACCTAAGCAAAACACTAAAAAGGATAATATATTTACAAAAACACCTAATCAATTGTGAACATCCTGCAACTGCTTTATTTTCTAAATATTTGTTATCAAAAAGTTTCTAAAAATTTTTCACTAATTCGTTTTATTATAAATGATTAGTCAGCACATCATTCTCTTTTGAGATCTATATTTACATTAATATCCACAAAGCAAATGTAATTGAGCATAAGGGCCCCTGGTATTCTGTTATTGATGTCTTAGCTCTAACATGAAGGCAGCAATTAAGCATAATGCTATAAATAGAAAAATATAGTGGATATCATTGGCTCATCTTCTCTTTTTTAATATCTCCTTCAAGGTAAAGTATGACATAATGTAATTACTGTGGCAGAGCTTTCACTGTAGGGGAAATTGTTATTTCATTTCACAATCAAGTAATTAGCTTCTCTACTGGATGGTTTACAGTATGTTGCTAATCAAGCTATACACTGGAAAAAAAGGTTTATTTAAAAGTTAGTGAAGACACTGCTGCTATAACATTAAAGAAGGCAGCACAATGCAATGCAAATTCGTATTATGTGATTTAATTAATTAAACGTGTTTACATTTACCTCTCTAAAAAAGTTACAACACAGTTAATGGGATTTCTGGGTAAAGACCAAGTTGTATATGCTGTAGCTTTTTAATATTATAAAAATTAAATATCAGTGATAAATGAACAAAGATTAGTTTTTTTAACACTTAGTGTTTTAAACATAATGATAAATTTATCATATTTGTCTAAATGTCTAAATGTGTATATTGATACCTTGTCAATGACTAGTAAATAATATAATCTCATATTTTTTTAACTACTAAAATTCAGTGAATAATGTAATCAATTACTGTAATGCAAATGATTTAGTAGTATTGTAGTTTACTGGTTTGGAAGTCTAAACTAACTCTTCAGGATGCTAACAATGATTTTGTGGTAAACAAGGATAGTGAACACCTGAATATCTTGTAATTCACTGTGTCAAAACCTGTGGAACCAAGCAGCAGTGATTTCTGGTATGGAGCTCTCATATGTTTATCATGAAAGAGAGGCAACAAACCAGTTATTACAATTACATAACTACAAGTGTGAAAGTTATACGAAGGAAGGCAATAAAGGAAGACAAGCAATGAGGAACTGACATAGTTCATGGTAATGTCTCCAAAGGCTCTTCTCTTGTAGGGCTTTGAATGTAAAAACTGAAAGATGAGTATGAGTTAGTAAGTGGAGGAGAAGAAAAACAGTTCAGGTGTTAAGGTCTAGAGGCAGGAGAGAACATGGGAGCATGAGAAAAACTAAAAAATATCAGGTAAGACTTGATATACGATATTAAGTAATCAATCTACCATTTACAAGCATGTGACCTTGAGCTAGTCACTGAAGCTTTCTGCATGAAATTTTCTTTTTTGAGAAACTTGAAATTTGTCCTAGAATTTGTTACTAAGTGGGTTTTTAGATTGAACCACATAAATCATTCTTTATGTAGGTAAAAATTGGTCATATATCAGCAATGCATGTAGTTTATAACCTAATGTAAGTTTAAAAGAGGTAAACAATTTATAGTTATGAAAAATTACTGAATTTATATAATTAAACCATATCAACAGCATTCAAAATGTATTCTAAAAATGTCTCCTCTTTGGAACTCACTGTTTTAAAACCTACTCGTTTAAGCTTCGGGCAGAATTTTGTGTTAACATTGTTACAAAACAGACCTTGCCCCTCAGAGTCATGTGTATTTAAAGCTGCGGGTAACTGTTGCTGTTTTCAGCACTGCTTTGGCTGTCTAAATCAAGGCTAGACAAATTGTGCCTGGGCTGTATTGGCAATAGTTGGAGCACTGTGGTGAACTATCTCTTTTATAGTTAGATTACTCTTGCCTTGCTACCTTGGTGTAAATGTAATTTGAGAGGCTGGTTTCTTGTTTCTGGTAAGTGTTGTGACTTTGAAGATGAAAATATGTCACACTAGCTTCTTGTTGGCTCTATTTGGAAAAGACATAGAACTGTCACCAGTAAGAAAGGAGACAATCTTTCATTGTCTACATTAAACCCTAAGGATTTACAGGATCTGCAGTATAAACAAAGTTGAAGTACTTTTTGTGTACTAACTTGCAACTTCAAAAAAAGAGGTGTTCTGGGTCCCATTTTTTCATAGCTATTGAAGATTATTTTTTAAAGAGAATAAATTCCTCCACCCTCTAGAAAAGAATGGCTTATCACTTTTGTGATATAACAGAAAATAAAGCCAAATCCATTTGCAAAAAGCCCAATTGGGGGAAAAAAAATGATGGAAAATGTTCACTACGAGATAATTTTTTTTTTCTTTGAAAATGCATTCCATTTGAAATATGTAATTTATTGATACTTTAAGAAGAGGATGACTTTGCACCTTGAAATTAGAAAAGAAAGAGTAATAAGGAAACAAATAAAAATCAGTTCCAAATAGTCATCCAGGAATATAAATATGTACAGGTACTCAGATTATGTAAACTATAATTTTTTTCATAAATTTTTATTTATTTTTAGGTGGTTTCTGTTTAGTGAGATGAGGTCAGAAGTTACTGTGAGCTCAAATGTAGTAGAGTTGTTATTGTGTTTGTGATTTCTTGTTCCTGATATTGTTTTCCCCAATGCCACTTTTCACCATTTAATTTCCATCTGTATTTCAGATTTTGGTATTAGGTTGTGTGCAGATAATAGTGTTTCTCAACAATGTGGATTTTCACTTTCTTTTGAGCCTTCATGAGTATTTTAGTGAGAAGCTGGGGGATGTCATATTGACAGGTGCATACAAAATACAACTTTAAACCAGATTTCAAATATAATCTTTAAGTTGTATTTCTATTTAAAAATTCTATGACTCTAAGAATGGATGGATTTAAAGAAAAAAGGAACAGAATAAGTAATAGACAATAAGAGATCATGGTATCACATTTACAGATAGAAAATTTAGTACATTTAATGCATTAGGAAAGATTTAAAGAATAATATAAAGATAAGAAAAAGATAAATGACATACAACTTCATGGAGAAGGAAAAAAAGTGAATTTGTGGCAATGCATTAATTTTCTTTGTAAAATAGTATAGATTAGAAACAGTAACTATGCTTTAAGCCAGACTAATCAGTAAGCATATATTTGAAGTAGGTCATGTTTGTTCATTCTGTAATTTTTCTCTAAAAGTCCTCTTTGGTCCAGGAACCCAAATGGAAACCTGATAAATGACATTGATTCAGAATGAATATTGGATGACAGTTTCAATAAAACATTTGGACAAAATATAAATTTAATAAAAAGAAAACGGTAAAATGATTGAAGAAGTAGAGTAAGCTTAAAACTGAATTAAGTGGACACAGAAAGAAAAGGGAGAGTTAGAAAGAAAAAGGCAGTGGCTAAAATATTTATAATGATGTTTGGACAAGCTGCATGTGGTGCAATGAGATTCTGGTGGGAGTGGAAATGGCACCATCCTTGATGGAGAGGCTGTTTGTTGATAAGGTGGCTGTGGTAAATACCTTAGGTAGAGGAGAACTAAAGATAAATGAAACAAAAGTGGGCAAGAAACAGAGATTAGTATTTCAGATGGAACTTTAATTTGGATATTAATTTTTCTAAGAATGAGAAAAATGATCAGTGTTGGAGAAAAGAAACTCACATACTGCCTTGCTGAGGAAGTTGTAAATTGATCATGGAGAATAAAACATCGTGGTGAAATGATTTTGAAAGGGAAGTGACAGGCTGGCCTACTGAGTATGCATGTTTTGAAATTTTGTATTATCCAAATATTCCTAATACGTAATTCAGTATTTAAGATAAGTACATTATGAAAGCCTTTGGTAATAAGTGAGTTAATTAGTCCTTTCTATGGGTTATCATTAAACTTTATGCTTTACATGTGGTTTAGTGCTTTATACCAAATATTTATAAATCTCCATTTCATCACATGTTAGGAATACATTCCTCCTGCCCTTTGTAGTTAGGCATACTATATGAATTGCTGTTGCAAAAATAATGTGAGAAAACATCTTTAGTAGCAAACGTGATTTATTGGCTTCTCTTTCCCTCTGACACGGCTACAAACAACATTTGAGTTAATGGAAGCACCATCGACTTGTTTCTCTGCATGCATTCTCAACATGCAACAGTGCCTCTAGTTGCTCCACAATGGTGAAAATGCTATAGTCATTTTTTTATGGTTACCAGAAATGGAGCTCTCAGTCAATTGGCAATAGATATATAGTGTGAAGGCAAAATGTACCTTATTTTTATAAGCCACTGGCACTCTAGGGTTGAATATTACTGTCACATAACCTAACCTGTCCTTACTAACACACATATGTAACTAAGTGTCTGCTTACAATATAAAAGGTGTGCATCAAATTTTCCTTGTTACAGATGAATAGACTGAGGATAGATGAGGTTAAGGAAGAGTGAAAGAAATGTTGAGGCGCTACTTTGTCCTTTATAACCTGAGATGTTGGATACCTTTATGATACGCTAGTCCTCATATAGTGGTGAAGTTTAGACAATTCTTGTGGCCTAGCTAGAATACATAATAATGATCATAATATTAGAAGTTCGGCATCACAAATTCTGAGTATTTCTTACAAGAATGATTTGAAATTTCTAAGTGATTATAAAGAATTAACAGAACTATATGTGGGCAGTATGTAAGGACAAGTTGACAATTAAATACCCAAACATGTTTAAAGGAAAATAGGAGAGAATATTCAGAAAATCAAATTGCTAACACTGGACGTCATCTTAATCATTTTGAACAGTGTTTAGAGGGGGAAAAAAAATACACATCTCACCTTTTTATTACATTAAACCAAATAATCTTGAAAATGTGTGCATTTAAAAGTTCTAAAACACTCATACCTGCACTTGTCTTTATGTTTAAGATTTATATTTCAAAATCAAATGAAACTTCTATTTTGGATAATATTCTCAAAGGAACATATAACATTTAAATGATCTTAACTATTCCTTCACAGGTGATTTCATTACAGACAATTCTATGTGAATCCTTGAACATTATAAATATGTAGATATAGAAGGACTAATGAGAAGAATTCATACTTATTAAGATAGAGGGAACTGATACTAAAGATTGATGTTACAGTTGGATGTTGAAAACAAAGCTCTAAGAATGTAAAAAACATACTTCATTTTTTTCATAAAGTTATCTCATTCTCTGGCAAGCAATTTCAATTAGTGGTTATTCAACCACATCCAAGCCATTCAGATATTAGAGTTTCTTAACTTAAAATCGACACTAGTAATGAGATTTCAATCTCCAAATGATTAATTTGAGATTGTACTTATGCCATACTCTTAGTCAAGGCTCAATAAATAGATGTCAAATAACATGGAAAAATGAAAATAACTTTTATAGTTTTAAAAATACTCATTTATTCATATTATGCTTTCTAACACTGTAAATTAAGTGAATCTTCAATTGAACTGTTGAGAGTAAGCCTTACTTTCAGGCAAAAGGATTTATACTATGTCCTTACCCAATTATTTTCTATAATCTGCAGGATCCAATGCCTGTAAGATGTTAAAGAAAAACTCAGCAATTGGAATTCTCCTGGCAAACTATCTCATAACCAAGCCAGGCTCATTACCATGTAGATAATTCCAAATGCTGATACTGATTGCTATCTAAAGAGATCATCAATGAAAAATAGTAACACTCTCATAAATTCTAGCTCCTTTCCATGACAACTCAACATAATTATTAGAATTTCTGCTTCATGGTTTACCTAGCAAGTTTAACATAAGAAAATAAAAGAATATAAGAATAATATAAGAACATTCAATACCATATTTTAAACTCTTCTTTTGGTCTAATGTTAATGGTCATATAAAACATATGTTTGCCTTTTTGCATTTATAAAAGGTAGCCTAATACTAGTACAATTGTTTTAAATAATAAAAGAATTCACTATCAATCATGTCCAAAGAAGGAGGATGATTTAATGGTAAAGAAAAATATCAATTAAAAAAAGCATTATGACTTTAATCCTTGTCCATAAAAAATAACATTAGTTTTAGAAAATTAACTAAATGCTGTGAAGCAGAATAATAATGTATTGAAATGTTTATTAATGTCCAGAATAGAAGTAGAAACAAAGCTGCTAAAGAAAATAAAGAGGGGGATATCTTCTATCTGTTGAAAAGAATGTGTTGGTGTCTTTTTAAAGTATACATGATTTATAGTGGGTACTTTTCGGGCATATTTTTAAGAGCACAAATATTGCTGGTGATGAGATCAATAAATAAGCAAACTCTTATGTTTTGCTTAATTTAAAAGCAATTAAATCAAACATTTTAAAGTTACACATATCAGATACTTCTTATATTTTTTTCAAATCTATAACAAACGAGTTAAATGAAACTCAAATTACAATCAAGTAAAGAAATCTGGTAAAATAACAAGTACGTTGTCTGACCTACTTTTCTCCTTGTTCTTCTCAATGTCTTATGATAACAATTAGATTACAAAGATTTTTTTTTCCTTTATAATTACTGAAGGAAAAGCAGACAGAAACTAATAATATCTAAAGTATGAAATACAAGAATATATATGCCTTGGTCAACAGATACCTGTACCTACAAATGAACTAGACAACTTGAGATGTTCTATTTATTATACTAGCTCTTTACTTAGTTTTTTTTCTACAGTATGGCTTCTCTCTCTCTCTCTCTCTCTCTCTCTCTCTCTCTCTCTCTCTCTCTCTCTCTCTCTCTCTCTCTCTCTCTCTCTCTCTCTCTTTCTTTTGAAGGTTTAAAATGCAAGGGTGGAGAGAGAGAGGATTATAGGTTAGCACCAGGTCAAATCAATGTCTCAGAATAAGAGAAAATAACAGAGCAAGGAAGAAATGAGTGATGTATAACTGTATCTTGGTTACTAATAACACTTTCTTTTCTTTGGAACTAGGTTACTTACGGTGAACAATGGAGAAAAATTTTTTAAAAACCTCGATCTAAGATGCATGATGCTTGCCTCATTTATTCATCAACCGTTTAGAAACATCTAATAATGATTTCTATCTATTGTTGACAATTTATTATATGTCAGATGCTTTGTATATAAGTGTTATGACTATCAGAAATGACAGCAACTGTCAGTCTCATTTGAATGATAAAGAACTTCAGGTCCCCGGATGATAAGTTACTAGTCCCAGCTCTTGGAGTTGGTATGTGCTGCAACGGTGATTTGGGCACAGGTCTGTCTTTTTTTCCAAGTCTGTACTCTTTTCTACTGTATTATAGCAGACACTAGTGATAAGAAAATTTTGCTCAAATTCTAATGATAAGAAAAAAAAATTAAAAATTTAAATATGTCAGTATAGAAAAAAAATCAAAGATCTCTGAAATCTGCACTATAGATTATGGAAACATATTAGATATGAGTCTCATGTTCTACTTATACAAACTACATCATAATGCAATACACGGTCAAAATTCTAGTTTAAATTCAGAGATGTATGTAGAAAAAGAAGTTCGAATCAATGACTTACTCTCTCCACATGTGAATCAGTCTCACATCAAATCAAAGCAAGACGTTAATCTAGAATAATGATTCCTGGTCATTTTTACCACTATTAAAATATTTAAATTTTTTAGAGAAAAACTGGTGATATTTCTAAAACCATACTCATTGCTTCAAAAAAAAAAAAAACACTTTACCTCTTCTTTACTTAGCTGTACGTTTACTTAGCTGTACAATTTCTAATATTCTAATGGGGGTGAGAGTGACCTTGATTTCTGAACAGGTGACTTTGTGTTTGCTGCCATGAATCCTGGAATTACAAGAAGAGAGAAATAAGGTAGTATGTTTATTATCTGTGTAATGCTTACATAGTCTCATTTTATTTTCACATTTGGAGAAGTCAAGTCACAGAGAGAAAGTCAATGATATGCCTAAGATTACATGTCTATTAAATGTCAGCTTAAGTCCTTTTTGACCTAGCTTAAAATGATAAGCTAGCTTTACTGTACTGTAGAGTTCCTTTAAAGAACAAAGTATGCTCAACCCTTCAATGAAAGCAAACAAACAAACAAACAAACAAACAAAAAAGAGAGAGAGAAAGAGAGTTAGGGAGCCAAAAATATAGAAATATATAACAGAGCACTTTCCTCTCTTGTGGCCCTCTGTGGATCTCTGTATCTGTTCTGTGAAACACAACATCAAAGGTCACTGCCAGTATCCGGAAATACAATTTAAATAATAATGACTTAAATTAGGTTAAAGAAAAGATTTCCCAAAGAATACCTCTTGATAATTTTGACTGCATACAAAAATCTCCCAGTGTAATAATGCAATGGGTATGTTTCAAAGACACTTTTGGTTGGATTTTTAAATTGCCATCTATTTGCAGTAAAAGTCATAAAAAATCTATATATTTTTTCTGTTTAAAGTCTTTTACATTGAAATTTACATGATATTCTCTTTATTAAGCCCATGGTCTGGGGAAGAAAAATACATTTTCTCTTTTCTGTTTGCTTCCTTGACAGTCAACAAGAAATATACTTTCCGTTTTGTCCTGATTGCTATGAATCTTATAACCAAATGTTGGGTTTTTGTCTTTTATTATCTTTGTGTGTGTTTATGTGGGTGCATGTATTTTTATTCTGATGCACCACAAATAATTTTTAGCACTTGGTTTGGTACAAACAAACATATAAAATAAATGTGAAAGAAATATTTTGGTGTTACAACAGATGCCACCTTTAAAGCATTCTCTGTTAACGTATTTTATTAAAAATGCCTTAAGATAGCTCTTTTTTCTCTCTTGGCAATTGATGTTATTAACTCAAGGTTATATTAACTGCTCTGTATATTATCATTCCTCTTCTTTTCCTCTTAGTGCTTAGAAGCTGTTCATTAAAAAAAAAAAAAAAATAGAAGTGTTTTACTAATCACCCTGAGAGATATTTTAATGTCATCATACCACTGCTATCTGACAATGAACTAAGTTTCCACATCTTGCTGAGGCACCATAGTTGCAATTAATCTTAAATAGAATGTATATGGTGGTTTTAGTTTAATTCTTAATGGGCTATACTGTACATAATAAAATTACCACATAGAATTGATAAGTAGCATTTAATTAGCAAATGGCAGCCTGATCTTAAAGACTGAAATGTCTAATTTCTCAGACATATTTCTTGAGAAAAATATATAAAACATAGAAAAATATAAAATGGTGTACTTATTTAAACTATTTAAGCACAGATTACAGGGGAAAATGGAATGGAGGTTACTGACATTTGAAGTATGCATGGATCCTACTAGTTAAGACCAGTCTAAAGGTCTGACTGCCTGTTCCCAACTCCTATCTTCTCTGTCTTAGCCTGGGTTGCCCATATAGCAGAACCTGAAGCAAAAGTTTCAGCAACACTAATTTACTAAAAAACAAAAGTGAGGGAAAAGATAAATAAAAGGAAAACAAATATAAAAATGTGTTACTAAGCTGGCCATCACTTAGTGTCAAGCATTACTGAATGAAACTCATGAGATTACCTCCAAAAGATAAAATTAACAACTTTTCTTAGGACACTTATTTGTTGGTTCAGAAAATAGAATTTATCCTCTGGCTCTCATCTCTTAATAATCAAATTTATCTCCTGAGTAATAATTTTACTTGTATTTCTGGGTGGCATGTGTGGTGGCCCTGAGTGGATCCACAGCATCTCATTCTTTAGAGAACAGAAGAGACTATTGTAGAAGATGAATAGTATTCAGAACATCCATGAGATGAGACACTTTTGGATTGTTCTTGATGAACCTGGTTGGAATCCACACATGATGGGTTATTAAAATAGTGGCTTTAGTCCAGGACAAATAGTCAAAGTTTCTAGAAATAGTTAGGTTGAGAAAATCAGAAATAAAACATGAGAAGTGTCTGTCTGATTGACCCATCCTCAGATCTACTGATGCCCTCCATAATATCCAGCTACTAAATAAAATATGGTACTTCCATATTTGTAAGATGTCTTCATTTCTTTCCCTAGAGGTGAGGTACAGGTAAAATAAGTCACAGATTTTTATTTAAGGACAGCATCTCTTTTAAGCCAATTCATCTGTGAAGCAGGTCTGATTTTATTTTAATTCTACATCAGTTGTTCACAGGAAATACTTCTAGAAAGCCCTCAGCATAACTTTGAGGGAGAGATGCCAATGAAATAGAAGTAGACGATATAGTCATTAGTTTATCTGATTTTTTCATACTTTCTAGATCTGCTTAGATCAGATCCCAGGTGCCATTTTCACTGTAAAACGTGTTAATGCTTCACATTTCCAAATTTACAACTCAGCAAGTCTAATAATAACTAATTTAGAATAAATAGGTGAGTTTATATAGCATTTGGTATCCCATGGTCAGGATCTTTCTCTACTAAGACCTAGTAGCATATTAGGAGTTAGTTTTTCAATGGAGATTGATTTTTTGACTATAGAATGCTTGACCTTGCTCTATAGCCTAGGATTCTACATGTCAATTGTTCTTACTGGGGCTTGTCAGAGATTTAACACAGCATCCTAAAAATACTATAGATACCTCTAGCACTATTATATTTTCTGGGTCACATACTTTAAGTGACAGGGCAGCTTTAAGTATTCTGACTATGCAGAATACTTTCCTGCTCTTGGTCCTACTGAACACACATTTTTTTTTGAGTCACTTAATAAATGAATTATAATAGTATTCTAAAGTATGTTATATGCTCCCTCAAAAAAATTCTAAGTTCCATCCAGTACTATAATTAAGAAATGTAAGGTACATTACATTTTTATTCATCTTAGAATGTTCTGAATCCCTAAAATGTTCACTGATATCCGAGGCCCCCTGCATCTTCAACAGGATTTTTTCTTTCACTCTCTGGCATTCTGATGCCTTCCTAGGGCATACAGCACACAGTTCCTAATTATTGAGTTCAATTAGCATGAAACTTGATTATAGTAGACCCACACAATGTTCTTCAGAATAGCCAGAGGATCAGTACTCCTGCAGAGTCTATTACGAACATGATCATGAACATTAACATACCCCTGGGCCATCAGTGAAGGTACACTGCTGCCCCTACTATGTGATGGCAAACTGCTTTTGGTTCTCTCTACTTAAAGGAATCAAGAATACAATTGCCCAATCAATTCGTGTGTGCCAACTGCCAAAGGTGTGTGGTATTGCACCAATAAATATACCAAGCTAAGCCTATAGTTGCAATTGGTTCTATACCCTGCGTAAACGTAAGGTAGATATTCTATAGTTATCTACCAAGTGGGATCAGTTGTTCATATTGCTCTTTTTCACAGCAATCCTGTCCAGTAGGTAAATTGAATAGGAGTACTACAGGAATCACCACCTCAACATTTCTTATGTATTTGATGGTGGTGCTTATTACTATAATTCTTCCTTCAATATAATATCTTGCCTCTGAACATTAAATGCTGCCATCTATAGTTTTCTATTACAGAATTCCATTATCCCTACTTATCCCAGAGAGCACAGTTGCATGGCATCATCTCCTAGAGTCACTTAAGTCCTACAAGAACAGGAAACATTAAGTTTCTTAATGATGTTCATTTCTACTTCATGCCCTACCAATGCATTCCACATTTGCATTGCATTGGTGATGGACATGGCATCTGGTAATACTTTAGAAAACTAGTTTGATGATGTATTCTCAAGTTGTACCTCACAATCTATTCTAACATTACCACTTTCTTGGGTATTCTTTCTTCTTTCACATTTTGACAAGGAAATACTGACATCCCTATCTCATTTACTTATGATAAAATTATGTCCAAGCTTCAAAGAATTATCTCAAAGATTATAGGACCAATTCTACTTCTAGACAGAGTATTGACTCTCAATTTGTGATTGAATGACTCAAATTCAATAAATTCTCCCATATTAATAGCATTTGCTATGGTGTTCTGCCCAGTTCTTCACTCAGGACTAAGGTATGATTTTCACAGCTGCTGGCAGTGTTGGTTGATGCCTCATAGCTGAATCTGTTTATGAGAACTTCCCTTGGCCACAAGGAGCTGCCTAAACAATATGCCGGGCCTCCAGGTTTCAGCCCATATCAAATGACTGGTGTTTGAAGGAATTCAAAGCCCTCCTTTCCTTGATTCAATTCCAGACAACTTAGATGATCATTTAACGCCATAATTCTTTGTGTAATTGACTGAAGTCCCTTCCTCAAATTCATTACACCAGTGCAGATTCTGCCTTTGCCTAGTCCTACTTCTCTCACCCCTTAATAAGTGCTATTTCCAAGAGCACTCCTTCATAAAACTCTTACATGCAAATCTCCATCTCAGAGTCTGTTTCCCAGAGAAGTCAACCAATGCCAAGCTTTATATTTTACTACTATGCTCTGATATTTTCAGGATCTACTACCACAATTATCCAGCAGTTCTTGTGCTATACATATTAATCAGGTCCTACAATTTCAATTGGTGATTAAATGACTTTTTCCTAAAGGAAGTACTGAATTCCCTTGCTTTATAATGAGCCTGGAAATTGTAAATATTAGTAGGGCAGCTCTTGAAGAACACAAGCAACATTTTGGGAGACATCTGCCTCTATAAAGTCTTTGTATTTGCTCCAAGCTCAAAAATCTTCTCTTTTCTGTCACGGGGGAGGAACAGTTTTTGCTTTTGTTCAGGAGAATAGAGGGTTCAAATTGTTCGGTTCTGTCCACACAAATGCCCTCATGCATCTCTCAAAATCTTGCTCATTTACAAACTCAGTCCTAAGCTAAATAGATGAGATCTATCAAGGTAACATAATTGGTTCCTATGGTTGAGTATGACTCTGAAAAGTCCTCTGTACTCATAGATGTTAAGACTCTACGTCAACAAAGTCATATGGGCTCTTTGGTACTCACAGAGTGCTTCAAATTGGAAATTGTCTGCTCCAAGCCTATAATTTTCACTTTGAAAGCTTCCAGTATCATTAACAAAAGCCAGCCTGATCCAGAGTCCCTATAATTATCATCGTCCCCATACTATATAAGCATATAGCCACTGCCTAGCCTAAAGTCTTATCTTCCACCTGAACCTTATACCAATTAACCACAAGGGAAAGCCTTAATAATTGTGATGTCATGGCATGCCAGACATCATCAGCTCCTATTAACACTTGCAAAGGGATCTTATTGCTGTGAGATTGGTCAGTAATGCAGTTTCATTGTATTATCCTAAGAGTCCACTTTCTAAGGCCATTCCTGATAACAACAATCTCAGACTGAATTACTTAGAAACAAATCCTAAAGCACAGACTTATGTGTTCATAATTTATTCAAAAGTACAATCCTTGAGAGCAGGAGTGAGGGCAAAAAGAAAGTAAGGCAGGGAAGAGGGGAGAACTGCTACAGGGTTAAACTCCCAAGCTAAACACTACATAGTATTAAGTGTGATTGACTGCTTGATATCATGGAATTATCTCTCAAGAAGTCTTACTAATGCCTGCATCTTGAGAAAGTCTATGCATGGAAGAAGAATGGGGAAAAAGTTACTCTCTTCTCACTGTTATCTCCTGTTGGCAATGATTTACCTTCAGAGTTACAATTTCTTCCCAATTTAGTTGTAGGCATTAAATTTTGCCAAGGTATCTTAATAATTGACATCAGCAGGAAGTCTAAGGGCAAAAGTTGTGTATTGGGTCCATAAAGAGAGGAACGATAATGTTATAGCCAGTTCAATTTGGTCAGAATCCGCACAAAAGGGATCTTTGTGGCTATGGCTGGTAGTACCACATGAGCCAAAGGTCTGTAAAACTTGTGAAAGAAAGAAGACATAAAGGAGGAATTTAAAAGGTATCTGATAAAACTATTTATGAATTTTGTGACTTTTTACCTTGTCCCTTTGACTCAGTTGCTTCTCTATAACATGGAACTAATAATTGCACAATCTCAATTGGTTGCTTTATGGATTATATGATATCTTGTTTGGAAGTACTTTTCACAGTTCTTGGACCATTAATATGTATTAACTATTGTTGCAATTTTCATAGAGGAAAATTCTTGTAACCCAAATAAAAATTTGAAATACCCCTAGTTATTATTTAATCTTGCAAAACACTGTATATAAAGAATACCATAAAAATATTGTTAGAAGAATTTGGAATATTCTATGTCATGAAGAGGTAAAAGAAATACTCATTAAATATTGAACCTGAATGGGGTTTCTTATTTTTCTTTAAAAATAGAGATAACCAACTGGCAAGGTAAATGATTCAAAAGAAAAATTTTTTTTCTTATTATTTTTATAGAAATAGAAAGACCCAAACATTCTTTTTTTTTCTATCTCCAAATGAGACTAGAAATGATTATAGACTAGTATATAATTTTGAAATTCTTTCAAAATTAAGACACCTGCCCCTTTGCATATTATAGTAGAAGTCAGACAGATTTGGCTTCTTAGTATGTAGTATGTATTCTTTCTCCTTCTATCAGCAATTTAATTCACTCATGAGAAACATCTGTCCCATAATGGAATTAAGTTATTTAGGAAAGTTAATCTTATCCTTAAAACCAGTGGTGGAATGTTATGTTGGTACAACCAATTCACCTATTTCGTTTCTCATGATGATTGACTCAGAAAGGTCATATGACCTGTATCAGTACACTGCAGAAACATTATATATCAGGGTTATTAAGAATATAGATGTGAGCCTGAAACTTCTGTACATCTTTCCTCTATGCAGGGAATTTCTGTCTGAATGATGATAAAAAAGAGACTATAGAGGCAAATGATGACAGAAAGATTTTTTTTAAAAAAAGGAGCTGAATTTTCATGACGGTGTTTGAGGCCTGATTCTGATGATACCTAAATCTTGCATTATTCTTAGATGGCTCAATATCACTACTACTACTATCAATACTACTAATACTACTTTAATATAGTCTTCTGTTACTTGCAATCAAATTTATATTGGTTCATCAGTTGTATATTTTGATTCATTAGTTGTAATGAATGTACTATAGTTATAGAAGATGGTAACAGCGGGGGACATTGGGTGTTGGGTATATAATATCTTTCTCTACTATCTGTACAACTTTTCTATTAATCTAAAATTATTCAAAAATAAAGTTTATGGGGGAAAAAAGTATCCTGCATAATAAAATCTGGTTTGTTATGTCATATTGCTCAAAGGTAAGTAGGTCTTTTTACTATTAAATATACGGTTAAATAAAAAGATGAAAGACGTGCATTTCTCTAATATTCACATTTAGAGGATCTCTCTCCGCTCCCTAAATCTATAGATAGAAAATTTCAAAACACAACTCCATATAGTAAGTTTGGGACAAAAACATCAATGAAGAGGAGATGAAACAGGATTAAAAACATAGTATTTCAGTCATTATGATTTATGATTTGGTAAATAATGGTCAGCTTTATATCTCTTTTTTTATTAATTCTAGTATCTGATCTTTTTACACTATAAAATACTATAGCTAGAAGTGGTTTCCTTATTTTTATTCTGTCAATCTTGTATCGATAAATACTTATTTGTAATATGGTATTTTAATTGGTATTGCAAACTTATATAACTTTGCAGAATATTTTTTAGAACATTGTATGTTTAATAATAATTAAAAAACAAACAAACAAACAAACAAACAAAAAAACCCACCTCGTTCCCAAACACCAGATAGTGAGGTATTTAAAAATGTTGTTAATTCAGAAATGTACTTTTCAGTGATTACTTTGTGGAAGGATCAGCCTTTAGCATATAATCTCAAGATGTTTAATAACTTCAATTTCAAAAGAAAAACTGAAATTGTAAAACTAAACAGAATATACTTAATTTAAAAAGCCTATCCCCAGTCTTGCACCTTGTGTAACATGACTTTTCTTTAGCATGTTTTGATCTCTTTTCTAGGCCTTTTACAAAATAGAAAGGATCTAGTTGATTTCATATAAGAGTAGGATGTATGTGTCAAAAATTCTAGAGGCCCTCCATACCTCTGAAGTATCTACCATGGTACTTCTGTTAACAGCGTTCATATAGTTTAGAAGAAAAAAAAGCTATATTTATAAACCGATATTCAAATTAAAATGTTGAAATTTATAGGTTTAAAATCAGTCATTGTTGCGAGAGCAAGGATTACCTTTCCATTTTCCTACTGAACATATTGTTGTCTGGGCTTGAGAACTTAGATGATAAGAGTTTGATGTAGTAGAAGACCTAGGAAGACAAGTAATAGAAATAAATTAAAATCCTATCATCTATATTTTCACAGAAATTTAGAGGAAAAAAGGAAAAGAGCAAAGAGACTGAAGAAGTGTAACTCAGGGCACTATTGTACCCTGGTTTTTCAGCCCTAGAATTACAAAGAATGTAGTGATTTGAGGGGCAAGTTTCAGTCTGATGTCAATTCTTTGTGGGATTTGTCCAACAGATCATTTGAGATGCAGAGAGAAAACTCCTGCATAGAGTGTCCCTGAGCTAATGTTGGAGGCTTCACATAATCGAGAGGTAGAGCATTGTTGTCAGGCAAAGAGAAGGTCTAGCTACTTCCAAATCCATCTCTGTTCCTGAGTGTCACTGACAACAGAGGATCAGAAGGCAATGTGGTAGAGGGCAGGTAATCTCCTAGTAGATGCTACCATTAGACCACAGGGCAAATAGAAGAAGCATCAAAAATTTCAAAGGTCAACTCAAGCTGGAAGATTCCTAGACACTAGGAAACAAAAAAGAATAACAATACATTTGATGCAGAAACCAGCAGTTATTGCCAACAGAATCAGGGAAAATAGCAGCCAGGGTATATTAAAAATTAGCAGAGCAAGACCCTTTTCCTAGTGTCATGAAATCATGTCATAAGCATGACTCTATCCTTAAATAGCCAACGGCATCTTAGAGAATATGAGATTGATGCATTTGAGTCACCCAAGGAGACAGATTTTCTAATGTAAAATTTTTAATGATTGGGTTGTAATGAGATTGACAAATGAAAGTAAGCTTTTCTCTCTTTTTTTTCTCCTTCCTAGCCATGGTGAGAAAGAATGAGAAGTTATTGGGAAAAATAAAGAATCTATGTTTCTTTCCCACATCTGAGTGCCATGTGAATCCTTCTGCAACCCTATAAAACATGTGTTTTGACTTCTCAGTTTCAGAATTCTTTATATTTAGATCAGTAAAACTTCTCTTAATCTCTAGTTTTGCAGTCAATTTCTAGATGCAATCTCCAAATTCAGATTATATTTTGGCACCAAATCTAACCATTCTTTCCCGTGGTTATGTTCCAGATATCTTGAAACTGCTGTGAAGAATCATTATTCTAGTTCTCATCATTCTGGTTGCTATGTCAAGTTAGTTCTGCCATGATTAATTTGAAACTCATTTTTAGAGATTTTATTTTCAACATCCTCAACATTATTTTTGTAACTTTTCTTGCTTTCTCCAGTTATTTTTCCACCTTATTTCTCATTGCTGCCCTGACCTAGTATTGTGTTTCGGGGTTATTAGAGGATGAATACTGCAGTGGCAAACATACAAAATGTGTTTATATGTGACGGATACACTAAAGCTTGGGGTAGGGTGGTAGTGTGAGGAGTGGTTAGCACTGAGGTTCAAGGTATGGGAAGATGGAGCTGTAGTGGAGAGCTGCAGAAGACTTGCTAAGGAGTTAGCAGAGGCTTTAAAGTGGAGGAGTAACACTAACATATTTCTCTAAGGTGATAATTATAACCACTATGTGTTGGAAGGATTAGAGGCAGAGAGATATGTGATGAGGAGTCATTTTGATAGCTTTCATTGTAAGCCATACTAAAAAAGACCGAAAAAAAAAAAAGAATGGCAATTAAGATAGCTAGAGTGACATATATAAGATTTGATGATTTATTACGTAAAAGAGTTAAGAGAGGATTTGGTACCAAAATAGCTTTAGTAATTCCAGGTTGTGATTTTGGAGACCCAATTGATAACGGTGACAAATACAGGGAAAAGTAAGAGATTTGAACTATATCCTTACTACTTATTTTCTATAATCCTCAGAACCCAATATGGAATAAACAAAATTCAAAGAATCATCAAAATGAAATAAAATAATTTATATGACGTCCTTATAACAATGCCTGGCATAGTAAGATAGCTAGCACTACACATATTAGTTGTTGTTTTTAGGTGAGGCAACTCTTGGTTGACCTTGCCAATTGCAAGGACCTTGTCAGTTTATAATCTCTTATTTTTTATTGTTTTATGCCTATAGCACTTGGTTTTCCTAGGTAGTCTCCCATCCAAGCGGAAACCAGACTCAACCCTGCTTAGATTCTGAGATCAGACTGGATTGGGCTTGATCAGGGTGGCATGGCTACAGACAACATGTATTAGTTTTATAACAAGGTGGGTTTCTACTCATAAATTTAGGGATAGACAAGAGTACTGCATACTGTTAATTACTCCATCTCTCTTTGAGAAGTTTAAAAATGTATTATAAATTTCATATGATCTTTGACATATTTTGTGAGCTAGCATTCAAGCAAAAATATCAAAACCAATCTTATATTTTATTTTTAAACCATTGTTACCTACACTCTTCTTTCCAAGGGCTTTGCTATGCTTGTAAAATCAATAGCAAGAAGCAAGTACTTCAGTAAGCAGAAAATCAAGGACAGCCTCTAATTTCACTCTGCAATGTGTCTAGTGCTCTAGAAGCACTCAAACATGAAATGACGTCTTTACTCAAAGTCTAAAAATATTTTAAGATTTTCAGTATCATCATCAAACTTGGGCCTCTAATATGTTTCTTTTTAATAATAGTAGCCATTTTTCACTGAATCTCCCTGTGTGCCCAGCACTAAGTGAAAGACTTATAAATATTATCTACAATCTTAATTGTAATCCTATAGGATTTTTATTCATGTCTTCTATAGCCACCCTCAGGCATTCAGATGTTGAAATAATTGGCTCTAGGTCAATGCAGATCAGGGTGCAGAACAGGCTATCACCTGAGGTTCTAAGTCTTTACAGCTGACTAGCTGAGTTGTTTCTGAAAATTATCCACGCAATCCAAAGTACAC
Source organism: Rousettus aegyptiacus (assembly GCF_014176215.1). Classification (NCBI taxonomy): domain Eukaryota; kingdom Metazoa; phylum Chordata; class Mammalia; order Chiroptera; family Pteropodidae; genus Rousettus; species Rousettus aegyptiacus. The sequence goes on from NW_023416306.1 coordinate 53,854,185, forward strand.
GACAAATAGGAATATTCCCTGTGGTCTTCCCTTGCTAATTCACTGGATTTTTTTTTAGGGTTTATAAAAACACCAGTGAAAATTAAGTGAGGGGGGGTAGGAATGTGGCAATTATCAGGCTCATACAAAAAACTTTGACACCTGAAAGATACTGCACATGCTCAGGAATGTAATGAGTTACATTTTTCTATGCAGACCAAGAAAAGGAGAGGTTAGATGTGTGTTTGATATTGGTGGAACCTAAGAAAATAAGGCAGAATAATGCAAGAAAGGAAAATGATCACTGTGTAGATAATTCATTCTCTATATTTTCTGTGTGTGTGTGTGTGTGTGTGTGTGTGTGTGTGTGTGTTATTCAAAGTATGTGATATTTTTACTTCACTTTGTCCCAGATTTTTAGTAGATTTTTGCCATGCAGAAGAATCTATGTTAGATTCAGTATGATTGATTTAAATTTGGCTGCTACCTCTGTACCTGTCATTTAACTGCTAACAAAAGTGTAGTTGGACAACTTTTCATTTGGGCCTTTCACCTCTTTTCATACAAGAACTATCTTTCAAATATGACAATAGTGGCCATGAGCAGGAAAAACACTTTGAATGCAAAACTCTTACTTGTGGTGGTGTTGATGTGCCATACCAATTTTCATGGCCTTTTACAAGTATTGGAGAGATGAATGGCCATGAAAGGTAATCAAAAACAGTATCATGGTTTTCGAAGAGATGATAGAAACTTAGACATATTTTATTAAGGACAATAAAAGTAATTTTTATTTTATTAATAAAATATTAGTGATTGAATTTATTTGCCAGATATAAGAAAATCAATGGATATAGAATAAAATATGGTATATATTTACCACCTATGTTTTTGTTACATATAGCACTTATAATAAAAGGAAAAATATATTTAAAAAGATGAGCAAAAATAGAAACCCGTAACCCTTAGATATAACTAAGATGATGGTTTTCAGATATATTCTCCAGGATTTATTTTTCATTGAAACCACACAATCTAAAAATAAAGAAATATTCATTTTTTTCCAGGTGTTCTACCTACCTTTTATTATCATTTCACTATACCACTCATGTTGAATTTATAGCATTTAACAATTATTCATTATCTCCTGTTCAATTATGACAAAACTCAGAAAGACCTCATGATTATTATCATTACTGATTTTATAATCAAAATTAATTCAAACCTCGATTTCTCTTATCAAAATGAATTAATAAGGATATAAGAAACATGGGGGGAAACGCTTTATCAGTCACATGCCATGCATTTCAATCTAACTTGAGAAATATGTCAATAGTATGATATTGTTTTATGTACAACTTTACAGAATAATGTGGATTTTGTTGCTAAAGATCTCAAAATGAAAATTGCCATTCTAATCCATTAGCAAAATGTAAAATGCCACGCTGAATGTCACTACTGCCCTCTTAGACTGTACTAAGTAAGGTTTTAATATTGATTTTTGCACATGTGTTACACTTTTCCCAGTGTTTAGTACTTCTGATGACAGGTTTTACTACAAATCACTCATATCTTTGATCCTGATTGTTACATATACATTTTTTATACATTTTTATTATAGTGCCTGTCTTCCTTTAGTAAGGATTATAAATGATTTTGCATGTTGGGATAGCTTTATTGGAGAAATAGAATGAAGAAAGGTTAGGAATAATAGCTATTTTTTTTGGCCTAAAGTGCAAGTATTAAAAAACAAACAAACAAATGATAATTGGAAGAGAAAAAAGCTTCACCTGAAATATAATCCATTATCAAAGTGATTTTAGAAATAATAATAATAACTTAGAATTATATAACAGTTCAGTTTCAAATCACTATTACATACATTATTTCATTTAATTTTCAGAACCACTTACTCTGTTATGTATAGAAAAAACAATTACTTCCTCCATTATCCAAAGCCAGTCACTGGCTAGTAATTATGAAAGATTTTGTTACTTGCCCAATGTTGTAAGGCTAGTAAATAATGAAGTAAAGATGTGGAAGAGGGTTCTGATTCTCAGTCCATTGATTTTACTTTATACTCTACTAGGATTTCTTCTGTTCATAATAAGCACAAAAATTAAAAAAATATACATATGAACCAAGAAATTCATCCTGCTGCTCTCTTTTCTTTTTAATATTTTGTAGATTAATTTTCTAATATAAATTTGTGCCTGGAACAGTGCTTAGCATTCATAAGAATACAGTCAATGTTTTTAAATAAATGGGAAACTCAATGAGTAAATGAGTTAACATTCTTGAATACAATAGTTGTGAAATTTGATTCCTGATCATTCCCATAACCATTGTGAAACTAGTTTATTTGTGTTAGCTTTGTCACTGTAGTTATAGTGTTTTGTTTACATCTAAAATATTGTACAGTGACTGGTGAAATTATCATTTGACCTTGCATATTATTTCTTATATTAAATAGAGCATAGTGAGTATTCAACAAAAATAATATACTAAATCATTCTATAGGACATTTTCCTTTTCTTCTTGATTTAAATTATTTCTATTATATTAGCAACAATAGACAAAAGAGGCTATATTTACTTAAATTTAGATTAAAGAAAGATTTGATTCATTGTTTTTATAATTCTGATCTGGAGACTACTAATGCCCATTAGATTTGCCCATGATCATATGCTTTATATTAAATATGACTATTTCTAATCTCATAAGGATATTTTTAGATTCAAATGGCTAGGGTTGTACAGGTATACAAGTATTTAATTTAATTTTGTGTAAAAACTGGATTTATTTGGTATATGTTAATATTTTTCAAATAAGTATTATTGACTATCATCAAAAACCATAAATAGCCTAATAAAGTTGTTTGAACATACATAGCCTCAAATCATTTAGTGTTAGAGTTTTGTAAGTGTAGTGGTGTATGTAGGCATAGGCGTGTGTGTGTATATGTATGAAAAACTGGCAAGATGCTCAACAAACTCATTTCATCTTTCTGCATCTATAGAAAGATTATAATTCCAATCTTCACTTGCAGTACTTTGTTAAAAAAGATTCATATAAATGGGTTCTGTCTAAAGCAATGTAGGTAGAGGGTGTTCTATGCCTAGGTATAAGGCTTGGTCTGTGAGCCTTCACAATTTCTTATTCTTCAATGATGACCAGGGCAGTTATATTAAAGATAATGACAGTAAGTCAAGAAATAGCCTAGCCTTTTGAGCTATTTTTTGGAAGGAAACATTCAAGAGAATCTCTGGCACATACTGGAATGGATAAGAAAAATAATATTGTTGAGTTAAGCCATTAGCTGTATAATTTACTCATTAATGCATCATAGTCTAGGCTATACTAACTAATAAAGATATTGTAATTTGAAGTGTTTCTATGAAATTACAAGAAAAAGTAGTATAAGCTTAGAAATCAGAATGGACAAAGAAAAAACTAGAACTTGAAGCTAGAAGGCTGGTGAATTGTGTTAGGTAGCAGCAAAATACACTGAAAGCAGACTGTGGACCTATTATGCTGTGGGTCTAGAGAAAAAAGTTAAAGATCATTATTTAGTACAGTTTGCCATTATTGATTTAAATAGATAAGGAACTATAAGAAAAAAAATAACTTTTGGAAGATTTTAAAAGATTGTGAGAAAAATGAATAGCAAAATACAGAGTTTGGGGGCTTTACATTGTTGGGAAAGCCAATTACTTCTTGATCTCAAATAGTAGGAAATTAAGAAATATGTCTTTTAGCAAAACCCTTGTAAAAATTTTCAATGAAATCAAGGGACAATATCAGATTAAGTTATAGCCTTTCTATTCAAATCTGAAAGCTTCAAGACAGGCACAACTAAATTGAACGAGACAGACAGGGGAATGAGAAAGTAGAAAAATATAAGTAGATTTGAGAATTATGCCTCTTAAAACTTTAAGTGCAGAACAGATTAGAACCAAATAAATGTAAAGTCTACTAAGTTTTGAGGAAAATTACCACCGTAGAAAAATTAAGACATTTTAAGACTTAAAACAATTCTTAAGACCTCAAGCTTCATGAGCAATACACATATTTTGAAAGCTCTGTGTCTGCATGAGTAATATTCCTCCAGAACTATTTTATATATAAACAAAGTAAATAATGAACTAGGAAGAACCTCTCAGAGTGTGGAGCCAGGAGTCAAGGAAAACCATTGACAAGACATTTTCTTCCACAGAGCACATTCAGAGATAATCAAAAATCAGAGAACTCCTGGCACTTCTAGGGTAGAATAAATTGTACAATACCAGCTTAATGGTGTTTTCCAATTGCTAGAGACTGATGACTATAGAGTTGACTCATTCGCCTTTCCAAATGGGAGCATTTATTCTGGTTACTCTCTTCGACCCACATTCCTTTAGACAGTCCGTAATCTACAAATAGTGAGTGTATGAGTCTGCAATCACATAACTTTGTGATCAAGAGACATGACCACTGAGACTTCTAGGAGATCATCAGGACCTCATGGATAGGGCTTTGTATGACTTAAAGATCATGAACTTTGAACTGCATGCAATAACTAGATGGGATTTTGTATTGTCCCTTTAGGGGGGAAAAGAGTGAGTTCTAAATGTAAAAAAAAAGTGGCAGGTATTTGTTGAATGAAAAGGAAAATTATGTCGCATAATACCCCGATGTTCAATAACTCCAATACTTCTTTTAGAAGTGGTTTCCAAACTGTTGTAGCTGGTTTTGGATCTTGTGACTAGATAATAGTCATGTGACCAGCTTCTTAGTGTAAGAGCAAGTGATGTGTACCATTTTCAGGCCTAGAAATGAAACTCCTTGCAAAAACTTTCACACCGACTTTCAGTTTTGTGACAATCAGGAAGGAGATGATGACATAAAATGTTAATAGCCTGCTTTACTTGATTATTGCTTGACAGTCACCAAGGAAAAATTCCAGGCTAAAATATATTCCATGTATACTAGAAGTAAAATGTTATTGTATGAATCTCCTAACATTTGAGGGTCTATTATTACCTGAGCTTGGCATAATCTACCCTATCTAATAAAATATGTCTCATTCAGCTAATAGATTTGACAGTGTTTTATAAATTTTGTGTGTGTTGAGCACTTAAAATTTTTGGCATGCAACAATGTGCAATTTGTGTGCAATGAGTGTTTTTTTTTTAAAATAAAACATATCATCAATAATATGAAGAAGGTAGGGCAGATAATATTTTACAGAGAAAACACAGATTACATATTATATGGTAAATTAAATTATTGCTACCAATTCTTCACTTTTCATTATAGCAAAATCACACCTGGACAAACTTTGGCCTTATATTTTTTTAGTGCAATGTCTCTTTGAGGTCAGAGTAGATTTGCCTACCCCATTGATATTGGTATTGCCATGTGACTTGCTTCAGCCAATGGGGTGCATGTGTAAGTGAGAGTATGCTAGTTTCCAGCTGAGGTGTTATAAAGCATCTAGGTTACCATTCTCCCCTTGGGCTTATTTTCAGGCCATGAACAGAGAGTACCCAGGGAGCCATTGTTCTCAGAAGGAGAGATGTGGGAGGCTATGAACCCACCTACAGTCTGTAGCCCAGCCCATTTGAATACGTATAATCTGGTAAAACTGCTTAAATATTAGGAACTCGAAGACCTTGGAGCTATATAAAAAATTGTTGTTGTAGGACAAAGAGCTTCTGAGGTTATTTCCTATATAGCAACAACTGACATTACAGTAAATTCCATAGCTGAAAATTGAATTCAGTCTTCTGACTTCGGATATCTACTACTCAATGGGGAAGATTCATTCTGAAGTCCAATAGTAATTCTATTCATCCTTTACTAAAATTTTAATTTGGACTACATCTAAAGTCTTTAAACAAGTTATTTTTATTTGCTTATAAAATATATTTGCTCTGTGTAATTTATTATTTTAAAAAATAAATTTTTTTCACTCAAAAGCAATTTGATTCCACAATTAGAAAATTAACAAGATAAAGAAAAGAAAGAAAACGCAAATGGTCATTTTCAAGCATATTATTTTTCTTCTTTAATGAAAATATGTAACTCTAATGGATTTTGTTAATACCTCTCAAGTCCTCTATTGCGTTTAAGAAATAGTATTCACTGAAATTTATACACTATAACTAAGCAATTAGTTTTCCATCTGCAATGTGTAGCATGAGAGAATGCTAATTTATGTTTAAATTTTTTTTTAATTTTGCCTCATTTATTTAATAACAAACTATTTACTAGCAAGACCAAATAGACTTCTAATTACTTATATTTATTTTTAGCTCTTTCTTCATTAAATCTGACATTAGGAAAAAAAAAGGTTTTTATTCCATCAAGTATCATTATTATTGTGCTGTTGTCCCTTCTGTAACTCTCCTTTTTGTGTGTACTTAATTGTTTCTTCTACAGTAAATCTTTTAAAATACCAATTTTATTTCCTTTTTTTTTACTTTGAGCTAGATTTAAGACTCCTTCCTTGGAGGAGCCTTTACTTCTTTCAATTCAGCAAAGAAAAAAAAAAGGAGATGAAAAGTCTCAGCAGGAGGAATGAATTTACTACTCAAAGCTATTAGCAAATTCAGGCAAAATAGCTACAGTTTGTACATTTAGACCCATGTGGTGTTGAACTTTATTATTTCATACCACAGCTAAGATTAGGAGAGGCACACTCTAAATTACAATTACAGCACATCTTTGTGTAGGATGGATCATGTGTTGCTATAGAACAAGATATTATTGCTAGAATTATTGCATATATAGTTGTTCCCAGACTTACAATGAGGTTACATCCCAATAAACACATTGTAAGTTGAAAATTTAATAAGATAAAATTGCACCTCACCTACCTGACATCACAGCTTACTTAAACTAGCCTACCTTAAACATGCTGAGTACTTAAATTAGACAATAGTTGGAAAAATCATCTAACACAATGAATACATGTAGAGTATTAGTTGTTTACCATTGTGATTGCATGACTGACTGGGAGCTGGGGATCACTGCCCAGCATCATGAGAGTATTATATTGCACATCACTAGTCCAGGAAAAGATCAATATTCAAAATTTGAAGTACAGTTTCTATTGAATGTGTTATCACTTTTGCACTATAGTAAAGTCCAAAAATTATAAGTCAAATTATTGTTAAGTCAGGGACTATCTGAATTCTGAATATCTATAAAATCACTGATCACATATTTTCACCAGATCTATTTCCTACTTTATTTACACATTACTTAATAGTTTAGAAAATAGAAAAAAATTACCAAATCAAATAGTGTACATTAAATACTAGGATTTTGAAATTTATAAAGGTATTTCTGATCATTTGTTCCTATGTTTTCCCATTTAGGTACTTTTCCTTAGCAAATAAAGTAAAAAATGTTACTGACAACACGTACAACATTTAGAAGAGAACACATGTCTTATGCGAGAAAATTTATTTAATTTCTCCATCCTTGTCTTCATAATCCTATATTTAACGACATTAAAAGACAGAGGAGAGTTTTATTGTTTAGAGTTGTGAAAATGAATGTCAGAGATTGTTTTCAAGTTTATTCAGCAATGGAAGCTTCTAACATTTTTATAAGTTTCGTCCTTTTCTTTTTCTTTTGAACTTGCACTGGTGAGTTAGCATTGCCAGATTTCTTTCATTCTAAAGTGATAAAGAAAACTCTGATTCAGTTATCAACTGGAATATTGAACACTGCTCCCAAATTACTATAGTTTAAGTTCAAGTTGAAATGAATAGTGTCAAAGCAGTTCAACCACAAAGGAAGAAACAGGAAATAGGGTAGCATGATTGTAAATTTTTATACTGACCTGATTTTACTAATACCTGTTAGTCTATGCAACAAATTTCTTGTGCTCTGAGACTGTGTATTACCTTTGTACCCCAGGTATTCTCAATCTTGCCGCCATTGACATTTGGGATTGAATAATTCTTAGTTTGAGAGGTTGTCCTGTCCATTACATGTTTAACAGCATAATATGGTCTCCACCCATAGAAATGTCTCTGATTCACTGGCTATAATACATGCTGGAGGCTGGTCTCTGATTCTTGCAGGATATTGCCTCAAAGCTAGTGCTTTAGATTTTCCTTCAGCAGGCCATTCTAACACTTTGTTAAGACAGCAGCATCTGAGTGATGCATTCTGCTTTACAACCAGTGAGTCCTGTTGTGAAAAATTTTGGGGGTATTACATGCCTGTGGACCAGGTATTCTGTAAGCAACTGCACAATGGTGCTAGCTGATGCCCAGAAGCAAAAAAAATTAAAAATTAAAAATAAATAAATAAATAAATCCCACACTCAGACTACATGTCTGTTTCTATGAAAACAAACCAAATAGTCTTATATGATAGAAGGACCCAATATAGTAGACTTGAAATCAAATAGTCATTCGGTCTGCTTAAGGAATAATGCCGTAAGGGAGGTAAGCACTGGTCATTGTTGTAGGCATTTTGGATATTCAGAGGTAGCGGTAGCAGTGGGTAAACTGGACCTGAACTGAATTTATCCTTTATCCTTTGTCCACACAAAGTAAACACCCAAGTGTTCATGTATTATGACTGTCTTTCAAACCTAACCTTGAGTAAGGCTTTGACAAAGCCACCATTTCTTTTCAGCTGGTTTCCACATAATAAGATATCCTACGTGTAAAACAAGCTTGGAAATTTTACTTTTTTTGGAGCTATCTGTATATGATTGCTCCATATGGTTATAAAAATGAGTCGAAGTATAGGAACTGGTGCAACTGCAGTGGAAGTATTAGGGGTCTGGGCTACTTTCTCATGCAGCTTGCTTATGCTCTCTGACCCTGCTTCCTATAATTCCCAGATACGCTGTACCTTAAAAATGATTTTTTTTTCCTGAGTGTACTAAACTTTGCTATTTGATGGATCTGACAGTACCAAGCTCAGGAAGGACAACTGCAGATGGTCTAGCCTTCTCTCTACTGGTGTTCAATAGCACTCCAAGAGCTATATTTTAAATGACTTCAAATTCTTTATCGAAGATGACATAGGCTTGCTCCAGAACCCCATGACCCACTGGGGCTTGCTGTAAACTCCATACTGTATCTTTTTCTCCAATATCCAAACTTCAACTCCATAGAATCTACTGAGTAAATTGTCCCACAATGTGGCTGCTCTCTCTGCAGCCTAGAATGGTTGCAGAGATGTGCTCCACTCAAAGCTTGCAGCTTTCATCATAGTGTATACCTAAATTATATATAATTCTTATTTGTCAATTATAACTCAATAAAGTTGGAATTAAAAAAAATAGATGTAAAGAAAAAAAAAGTGGCAGGCAGTCTCGTTTGTCTCCCAATATATGGCCGGAGCAGTATTCATAGATGTGAAATGTGTTTTCTCCAGAATTTAAGGATGCTTAGTATTTGTTAAATTTCCTTCTTTGTAGGAGGGAATGCAAGAGGTAGCATTTTGTCATTTACTTTAGAAGAAATGTCCTGGCATGTCTCTAATAACTATTGGAGACTTTAAAAACTTTACTAGAGCAAAAGGCCCTTGAATTATTTGGATTTATCTTCTAGACTCTAGAACGTACATATCCCACCAAGGTCTTCAAGTTAGGAGCTATTTCTTGCTATCCTTCCTGATTAACATGTCATCAGCGTAATAAATCAATGGTTATATTCTGCAGGATATCTAAAAAAATTAGACCTCTTTTTACTATACAATGACAGAATATGGTTGAGTTAACTAAGTTAACAAACTATAGTTGGATACTCTTACTTAGACCAAGAGAATGAAAACTGTTTCTGATGCCTTCACTGAACAGCAAAGAAGATATTCACTAAATCAGTGCATACATACCAGGAGCCTGATCTATTAATGTGCTTTACCAAAGATATCATATCTGGCATAGCAGCTGTCACTGTAGGTGCTGCGTGGTTAAATTTATCCTGGTCCATAGTCATTCGCAGGCATTCAGGAATGATCTGGTGTCTGTAGGGGGCAGACTGGTAGACTGAAGGAAGGCATGATGGAGACTACCATCCTTTAGTTCTTCCAGTGTGGTACTAACCTGTTTTTCCCTCTGATATGTAATGCATATTTTTGTTTGTTTGTTTTAGTGTCTTAGATGGAGGCACAGTGATAGTTTCAGAAACTGCTTCTTGGCCTTCCCCATTGATCGCTCTTGTTGCCATTTGTGAAAGACACAAATTTAACTGTTATTCCAGTGGTCAAATATGTTAATGCCGAATACATATCCAGATATCATGGAAATTTCTATTGGTTAGGTTTATGGACTCTGTGGGCCATTTTAATTTGGGTTTTAGTCAGGTATCGATTACCTAAAGCCACATGAACCCATTAATCAGAAGAGTCATAAGGACACTTTAGTTCTTCAGGTATTAATGTCAACTTAAACTCTGTGCCCAACTGTCCTCTAATGTGTGTAGTCCTTTTTCCCAGTATCTAGTAAATGGCCAGTAGGTGCTAGCACAAGTAAATGGTTACTGGGAAAGGCCTGGAGGAAATGTTACAGTGTATCTTTGCCAAGGTTGTATCATCTTTCACTATGGGAACCCAGTGTCCTCTTCAGGTAATAGTCTCTGTTTCTGAAACAGCTTCACATAATACCTGTTTCCCTGAGCCTTTTAATCCCATCTTCTACCATCTGTCATGGCAATTCAGGAAATATCAACATCTGAATGGAGTATGCTATGACTTAATTCTGGTTGTGTCTCTGGAAACCAGAAGTGGAAGTGACTCTCCTGAAGTTCTCTTTGTATAATTTTCTAATATTGGAGAAGTGCTAGACTTTAATGAGATCAGATGGGCCATTTCTTAAAGCTCAGATGTTAAGAGAAGTCTGGGGAGTCCAAAGCTTCTAGGGCTTTCCTTCCAAATGTCCCTATTCTGCCTCAGAGTCCCAGGGTTTCCCAACTAGGGTCCTGTTTTTGGTATAACAGTTCTCTTACAGTTGAGCATTAATGGTTTTTGAACTTCAGCACCTAGCTGGGCTTACACTTAGCTTTATCTGTTTATTCAGAGAAAGATAAGAGGGTTTCTTTGTGAGCTATCAAAGAGACTGATTCTCAGTTCCTTTTAAATTGTTTGTTAATAGCCCTCAGCTTTTCATTAATAGTCTGCATCAAGGGAATAACCATCCAATTCTGTTATTTTTATATTTATACTCCTCCCTTCAAAGATACATTTCAAATGCCTGGGTCCTGACACTGCATTCACCTCTACTCATATGCCATTCCATCTTCTCAGGGATAATAATTTTAAGAATTGAACTGCCATCATATTCCAGTGACTCTGTACACATTACTTACCCCAGGCACAGGGTCCTGATTACCAGCTGTATTATGACTAAGCAGGTTCTGGCAAAACTCCATCCCAGCACAATTTTTCACAGAGTACTCTTGATACCAACTGTCGCAGGTTGATTTTTCTGAGGAGCAGATGAAATTAGGAGTACAGAAAAATTTGAAGAAGTGGAAGCTGTAAAAGAAAGGGTAGGAAGCACGATTGAGCAGGATGAGCTGTTTGACCATGCTACATACTTAACAGATCTTTGCCAGTCAAATGGTAGACTCCAGAGCAAACATTGTCCATTAGGGATGCGCTGTCTTAGTTGGAAATGGCTAGCCCCTTGTACATACCATCATCATTCATGTCACTGTTTTTGGCTTCCCAAATCTTCAGACTTTCTAAACTCGTCATCAAATTGATTTTGTGGAAGAGACAGAAATAAAAATAAATTGTTCTGTATAATAAAATTGGAACTTTTTGATTTCATTTCTTATGCATAGCAAGTGAAGGGAGAGAAAGAGAAAAGAGAAATGCTAACGGGGTTTGTGGCAGTGGAGAATGTAAGAGCCCTAAGCTCATGCAGAAAGCCAAGAATGTATGATATGCAACTTTCGATATTTTAATTGCAATGATATTAACTTTGTTTGGTCTTAGGAATACTCAATGAAATTTGATATAAAAGGTCAGTACTTTGTTTTTGTGGACATCAAGCATAATATTTTCAGACCACATCTGGGATAATACAATATAGAACAAGAGAACCACAAGTGGATAATGAGATAATCCATCCATAATTTCAATCCCTTCCTGAAATACACCTATCTCTTAACAGAGCCAAAATTTATATCTTAAAATCTGTGGACTGTGCACCCATCTGGACTCACAACTTATTGATGTTCCCTTTTAAAATATGTATTTTTTCAATTCCCAGAAACAAAACATTGAGATCATCTTTCACAGGTTTACTTTTCTTCATTCTGTTTATCCAATCAGTTGACAGGATACAAGGATTCTTTATTTTATTTTTATTATGTTTTTAATTTTGTCATTTTAATATGTAATTTAATATATTTATACATTAATTTTATGACTTATTTTTATATTTACAGGATTTTTTCATAATTTTACTTGTACTCTATTCCTACTTTCCACCACTGATAACCAGACTCACAGTACATCAATCTCAAATTTTTGACACTAGCTTCCTGTATTTCCTCTTTGAAGTCCATCATTTAATTTCATGCTTCTAAAACACAACTGTTACCTTGTTATTTTAATATCCAAAGGTATTGAGAGATTTCTAATGGCTTATTATTTTTTCACACATATTTGCTGATTAGTAGATACTAGCAACTGCGCTGTGTTGGGGTATAATGATAAAGTCACAGTTCTTACTTTTTAAAATGTCATATATTTGTAGACATTGTAGAACATAAAATTTAAGTGAGAGATTTGCATAGAGTGACATAGGTTGTATGAAAGGAAGATTTATATTGATACCATCAATTTTAGTTTTCACGGTTGAAATTATTTTATATAAACTACTTACCCAAATTTCTCCAGTCCCTGCCCAACACAAATTCCCTGTTCAATACCCATATACCAAGCACTTGCTCATCCCTCTATCTTTTATTCATTCTTCCCACTTATAATCACTTTCAACAACTCATAGGTGCTCATTTACATTCTTTTGTTAGCTTTTAAAATATAAGTACCAAAGCCAAGGTTTTGTTTCAATCATACAGTGTGAGAGACAATCAAAATCTATAGTTCACTCCCCTCTCTAAATCCTTTCTACACATAACTGATTGGATCCCTCTCTCAGAATTTATCTCTATTTGTTGTTGAATTTGGCATGAGCATAACTTTTTTTTTAAATTAGTTATTTTATTCATGAAGAATTTATTCCATCCTAAGAAGCACAATTAAATAGACTCCTATTCCTATTAGTCATGTACGTTACAGAGAAGTAGGAAGTGTTAGATGGTTTAGCCTATTATTGATCAATTACTTTCAGAACTCCTATCAAGTTACCTTAGCAAATTGTCTTGCAGACATGGTGAATAAAGCAAAAAAGTCTTCTTGTCTTCATGAATCTTATAGTAATATAGACATATTATAAATAATAAAATAATAAAACCTATATTTATAGACTTTGTAATAATGGAAATAATATGTTACAGAAAGAGGATACGATAGTGTCGGGGAGTACATAGTTTCTTTGGGGTACTCTGTAAATTCCTTTTTAGAGGAGTTGGCATTTGATGTTTGCTATGTTAACTCCTTCACATGGAAAAGAGTTAGACATATGACAAGTATGAGAGAGTATTTCAGGCAGAGGAAATGATTAACACAAAGCCCTGAGAAGCTTATGTAACTAGAGCACAGTGAGCAAGTAAAAGGTGGTTTAAGATGAGGATGAAAAGATAGGCTGTTTTTGTTAAGCGATAGTGTAATTCTGTTTAAACTTATTTATTATTGATTCTCTCATACCAAAATGTTTTGTTCTCTTTGGTGGAGTATGAATGACTACTGGCCCTTGATGTTTTGGTGATTGTTTTTACACAATTATATCAATTGAAATTTTAGGATCAGACTTATTGAATAATGCCTTAGAACGGTTATATCCAATCTTTCCCAAATGGCTTTCCAGCCTGGTATTTCTTAAAGTTTCAAATATAAAAAATAAAAATAAAAAGGCACTGTTACTATGTTCATGTTTTTTTAGAGCAAACCAATTCCTGAATCAAGTTGTTGGTGGTAGTGGAACATATTGTAATTCTTTAAAAAATTCTGAAAAATCAGCCTAGTGACTTAATACAGAGGAAATGCAATAAAATCAGTTTGCTATAGTTCTGGCCCCAATGTGTTCAGGTGACCTAAAATTGAAAGAATCCATCCTCTGAGTAATCTTATTTTTTTTTCTGGTTTAATTAAATTAATCTTTTCCCTAGGGTTCTCCCTTTTTCTATTTAGAGATAGCCCGTGAGGCAATTTGAAAATTTTCCAATTGTGAGAGTAGTTTAATTATTACAATCATAATAGCTAATATTTAATAAGTACTTACATACCAGAAGTTTGCTAAGAATCCTACATGCATTTTTCTCATTTAATTCTCTCAAAACTCTAGGAGAAAGGTATTATTATGTTTACCTTTATTTGTAAGATTCATAAACAGGCTAAGTGAATGTTCTTCAGGTTACATTACATTAGTAAATGACAGAAACAGGATTTGAATCCATGCAGCTTGATTTCTGAATTGACACTTAACCACTATTCTGTCAAACCAAACCAAACCAAACCAAACCAAACCAAACCAAACCAAACCAAACCAAACCAATGAATACATAAAAAAGTACAGGGAAATCTGAATTGTATGTGTTTTAAATCACCAATAATCAAATTAACTAAATTATTATAAAAACACCACAACACTTCATGGCATATTTTAACAGCAGATGACCTATTCAAAAGAGTAGAATACTCAGAATATTAAATAGATTATGTAATTTTTGAATGATATACAAAGAATGAATGTGAATTAGTGATATAAATGTACTTTTATAAATAGGGAGCATAGTGAGAAAAGTTTCCTAATTCCATTTTTTCAAATAATTTTGTTTATGAAGCCAGGGTAACTTCATCAATCCTGCTTCTCTATGTATTATTTTAAAAAAAAATTAAATGCCTTCTGAAATTTCTAAAAATGTGTTAGTTAATTTTAGAGATCACCATATATGTTTTATGCATACATAATTACAGAAACGTTTAATAAAAAGGATGTTTAACAATGAACTTGCTATTTTATATAGAGATTTTCAGTCTTTGGAGCATTTTGTATGAACTTTCTCCATCATACAATTATTTTTTAATTATTCAAGAATGCTTTTGACATACTGATTAAAAAATACATTAACTTTAACTGTTGGAAGACATTCCAATTAAAAACGAGTAATCATAAAATAAATTAAAATTTCAACATATGTTATTTTTAACTTTGTGAATTGATCCAATAGATTCAGGACTCTCTTAACTCTTTTTACATTTTTTGAGATCTTTTATTTTCTTCTGCTTTCCCTTGATTTAATTTTCAAAGTCTTTAACGTTTTATGTCTTTTCATGTTTGTGTTTGTGTGTGATATCATGTGAATTATCTCTCTTTTTCTTTTTGTCTGGCATGGTTTCTGCCTCTTTTCTTTTTCTCAGAGGTCTGTGCCTTAGGAGCCAGGGAGCTATAGGTACATAGGCTTGTATCAGTGAAGGGGAGCTGGCCCACAGCATGAACATTCTCCTTACTGAGGTCATTGCTAACTAGATTTTGTAGGTTAGCCTGCTGGTGCCATCCTAAAAAAATTGTGAAAAATCAACCTACTGACTTAATATAGAGGAAATGCAATAAAAAAAATGATCATCTCAGTATTGACACACATCTAATTTTAAAAAATGTTTAAACTCCTTATTTTTAAAATGTTAGTCACTAATTTAAAATTAAAAAGTCTGTGCCAAATAATATATATTCACAGCCTGTCATTTAGCAAAGTATAACAGGATTGACTCTGATCTCAACTGAAGCTTGACAACAGAGTGACCATGGTGACTTTAGTTATTTGAGTCTCTAACTTTTTCATATTTAAAATAGAGATGATACTATATCACATGGTTGTTTTAAGTTGTTTTAAGTAGTAAAAGATGTAATGCAGATGAAAACTTCTGGCACATTTCCTGATGCAGAAAGATTTAACTATATTGTAATTAACTTCCTTTTGTGTCTTTTCCTTCTCTTTGCACATTTTTATTTGACTGAATGTGTAATATCAATCTATTCCATGAACCTACCCAAACTCTCTCTTACTCCTCAAATTTTTCCAGGCTTTATTAATTTGCTATTAATTTATAATGGATTATTGTCATTAAATACACCCCTACTTAAAAAAAAAAATGTGGTTTCTCCCTTTGCAAATGTGGTTTCTCACATTGGGTACACAGTCTTATGTGTACCCCCAAAAAATGTGGTTTCTCCCTTTGCATGTTCATTCAACACTGGAAATGAAAGGAGAAAACATTAGATCTGATCTGTAACTACATGCAATCTACAGCAATTTGCTGAAAAATGAATCTTCTTAACTTGTATTTGAAAAAAAGAGCTATGTAAATCGAATATGTTATTAATAAAAACTATTAATTGTATGGGTTTGGATGATTCCTTTGAAAGCCTACCTTGCGAAGCCTTGCAGGGAATCAATGTGAGGGCAAACATTCCACAGTCATAGAAGTAGTTCTTAGTTTTTCTATTTGATCTATTTGCATTCACTGCATCTTTTATCTTTCCTATTATCAACTCTCAGTCTTATTTCTGTCAACTCCCTCCAGACCAACTATTGCCTTTCATTTACCAAATTTTACTTTGTTTCCTAGATTTTAATCATTGTCTTTTTCATCTGACTCAAAATTTCCATGAACAATAAACATAACTGTCCATGTTTGGCATGGCCTGGGGTTCTTCAATATTTTGTACTGTCCTAGATTCTCACATTGGGTACACAGTCTTATGAACAATGGAAAATAAAAGATGTTGCACATCACACAGAAAACAAAATATTGGCAAATTTACTCTACTTAATTTTATAATTGAGTATTAAAATATATGCTTAATTTATAATATTTTTATTAAAATGTATTTTATATTTTAATGAAAAAATTAACAAATAGGTGGTTCTGAAAAACTTGAGCTAAAATATTTGGGATAGGTTATCATCATAAACCCAGAAAACATATAGTGCTCATGATTTGTATGCACAAAAATGAATGAACTTCTACAACTCTATATGCCTTGAAGTGTATGTTCCTCTAAACATGCAATTACAACCTTTACACATCATTCTATTCCAAGAGTGACATAGAGGAAGATATATGCTTCGTATTTTTTCTTTTATTTTTACTTATAAAGTTTCATTTATTTTGTTCATAGACTTAGCCCTTTCTTTTTCTTAAATGGTAGTTGAAAGAATTATTTTACTTTTCATTTTTATAAATAGAAGGAAACATAGAAAACACTTTCAAATGAACTGTGGTATCTCATGTTTCAGGTGAGATTTTTTCCATAAACAATTTTTATTACAAAAATGTTTTTCTCATTAAGCAATGGTCTCTTTTCTGCTGGTAACATTCAAGGAACATATTAAAACTATCAATTTTAGGGACTGTTCTTATATTACAGTTTCATGTCTCTGATAACACCTATAGAAATTGATATTAAAACCTGAAATATATAGCATAAGAAAAGAAAATTACAAACTAGTTTCACATATAAACATATATTGAGAACTTAAAATAGAAGTATATAAAATCTATTAATAAAGAAATATAAACATATAGTTTAATATTAGGAAAGTTATTAATACAATGCATCATATCAGTAGGTCAATGGGAAAAAAATTTTATGGTCAAACTGATAGATGCTGCCAAAACAATACTCACCATGTGTTCTTAATTTTAAAAATCTTGTTTAACTCGGAATAAAAGGTTAAAAAAATTTCTTACAAAATGAAAGTTGCTAATACACTTCATTATCTTACACTAGAAACAAATTAAACCAGAAACAAAGCTGAAATCATTTAAAGAAAACACCCAAAACATCAGTGGAAAGATGAAATATCTTGTGCACTTTCTTAACACAATGTATTCCTATCTAGGCTAAAGAAAGCCTGTATCAAATGGCTGGGCACTAGAGACATTACCATTAAACTTTGGGGAAGATAAAGTTGGCCATTATGACAATTATTTTTTTTTAACATCCTTCTGGAAGTTTTAATATAATTATTCAGGGAAACAAAATGAAAAAAAAAGCCTATAAATTCATAATCAAAAGAGGAAAAGTAAATGTTAAGTGCCGATGACATAATTTTCTAGGAAACCAAAAGAATTAACTAAAATCCTAATAGAACTAATCTATACATTAGCATAACTGAATTGAAAATGATGGAGAAATCCAATTTTCCTATATATTAATTGTAAACAGTTAAAGTGGAAAATAAGGAGCCATAGTCAACAGCAAGAAAAAATTCTAAGCAATGAACTAAAGGTAATTTTCCAGATCTTTATGAGATGAACTACATAAGTTTTCTATGGAATTCAAAGGAAAGATGAAAATGAGGAAACACTCTGATCTTCAATAGGAAGACACAGAAAGAGAGAGATAGCAATATTTGTTAAATTAATATTCACATATAAGTTTACTCTAAAGTTTAATTTTATAAAGGCACATTAAACTAGATGAAATAATTCTAAATATCATATGGATATGTCCAGTTAGAATAAAAACTGTAAATTATAGGAGGAGCTTTCTCTTGTGATCATTTCGAAGTTTATAAATATTCCATTAATAAAATAGTATAGTAATAGCAACAGAGTATATGGATGCATTAATACAAGAATAATGGAAGGTGAGAAGTAAAGATAATTATATATAATTACTTAGTTGGTGAATCTTACATTGGCATTTTAAATCAGTAGTTTGACCAAAAGTATTAATCAATAAATGGGAGTAGAATCATTGGTTAACAGTAAACATGCGCGCGTGCACGCACGCACGCACACACATACACACACACAAACCTACATTATATTTTATACCAAAATAAACTTTGGTTGGATTAAAGATTTCTATTTTCATGATATTAGTCTTTAATCCTCAGGAATTTATTTTTCTAATACCCAGTGATGATGAAGGCACTTTGAACACTGTTAATTTCATGCTTAGAAATATATTTTAAATAGTCAAAAACATTTAGAAAGTTCATTACTATATGATAATAATAACAAAAACTTATAAATACTGATAGTACTTATTAATATGAGATTAAATTAGAGGTTATTAAAATGTTAATCAGTCTGTAGTCATTACAAATATATATTGTATTTATGTTGAGATGTTCAAAATTCTGTGCCTTTCTCTTTATTAAATGCATACATATACATACATATAAATACATATATAGTCAGGCATGTACATACATACACACACAAATTGAAAGTATTTATACCACAAGGCCAATAATTATTAGCAGTAGTATGTCTTAAAATTCAATTAGTATTTTACTTACATTTTCTGATATTTTTCTATTCACCATGGATTACTCATAAAATGTGTTATTTTTATATTCACATAAGATATACATAATTTAAACTAGTCAAAGAATAACATTTTTGCTAATTATACTTGCTTTATTAATTTTATATGAAGATATATGTGGCCCTAAATAGGCTGTAAACAGTCATAATGACTTATACATCCTTGTATTCTCCAATGTGCATACAATATTGCAAAAATGATTAATAAATATTGCCTGTATTATCATCATTTAAAACAAATTCTCTTAGTGCTGAAAACAGAGATTAACAAACATAAACTTATGTTTCTGCCTTTAAAAATAATTTCAAATGTACTTTTAAAAATGAAATAACAAATAGACTAGCAATTAATATAATATTAGTAAGCAAATTGTATTGTGAACTGGTTACACTAAGTTTTTTGGAGTAATGAGTATTGAAACTGCTCTGTAAAGAAGATTTAAGACTTAACTTGGGGAAGAAGCTTTCGGAAATGGTCTGTTACTGAAATAAAGCATCAGATTAGGAAATTGTCAAATGTCTGACCAATATCAATTGACAAAAGAGGTAGGGAAGCAGGCATTCCATAGAGACTGGTGAAAGTATAAATTAGAACAATTTCTTTAAAGAGCAATTTAATATATCCAGAAAAATTGATCATGTACATACAACTCAAAAATCTCATTCATAAGAAAATTCTTGCACAAGTGAGGTAGGCGATATGTACAAAGATGTTCTCTGAATCATTATTTGTAATATGTGGGACATGAAAGGATGGATCATGTAGGAAAAGTTAAAAAATATTATTCATATTCATATACTATACAAAGGATATTATATATCACTTAAAATGAGTAAATTTGATCTCATAGATGTTCAGGAAGTCCCCTGAACAACTGTCCCCTCTAGGCCTCCTCAAACAGGAGCAGTCCAAACAGGCTTGTATGGATATTTGGTGGAAACTGCCACATCAAGACCTAAGCACTTCATCAATTTCAGGGTTGTATGACATGAAATATAACTAAAGTAAGATTTAATACAGTCAGGCTTGAGAATAGTATTCAGTTAAAACCTCTGTCTTCCACAAACTAAAACAGCCTGGTCACAATAACTTCTAGACCTAGAGCTGTGGCATTAGTGCCAGGACCAATTCCCCAGACATTGCTGAAAGTCACACTAAATCTCTCAGCCTCTATAAAGTCTATGCTACCCAGGATCAAATTCAATTTCAGAAAGACTGGAATCTGAAGCATAAGGAGGTCTTGGGACCTGAAACTGGTACAGAGTGAATTGTGGTGGTCTTCTTACTACAGAGCATCAACTAAGGATAACCAAAACCAGAGTAACAACATAGGAAATCAGGGAGGTGTGGGGGGAATTATGGGGATGGTATCCAAAGAAGACATCAATTTAAAGATGTTCCCAAGAGTGTGAGCTGAGGTGCCAAATTCAGGCAGATGATAAATGCATAAATGAACCGGAAAGCCATGACTGGAAACCTATGAAGGACTCTCAGTAGACTGAATACAAGAAATATCTTAAACTAGAGATGGGTGAACCCTGGTTAGGCATTGGCTTATTTTTAAGCCATTTATAAATAATGTGATTATGAAGCTCAATTATATCCTTCCTCCAGCAAGGATAGATAATAAATTATAGATAGATAGATCAATCGATATTCATGAAATTATACACAAAATATTTTCCTTTCATGCGTAAATCATGAATTACTTTTATTGTCTGAACTACATTAAAAGCATTAACATGAGACTTGTAGTCAGGGAAATCTGCCAAATGTTAATGACAAGGCCAGTGAAGTGGTTAATAATTAAGTTCTATGGAGTCAGAGAGAAATCCTGGAAGATTAGAAATTAACTGTGTGGTGTATTTTAATATATGAATGTTTCTAAGTTTTCAAAGTTAATATGGATGGACTTTCTCTCATAACTTTCTCAAGTAATTTTTAGTGTTGCAGTATAAAACATTGACTCTGAATTTAGATAGATCTAGTTTTAAATTCTTGTATTGATATGTTCTAGGTTTTGGGCATATATATAAATAATACTGTATTTTTACAATGACATAAGCCAGAGAAAATAACATCTTAAGAAAATAATAAGGAAAAGAAAATACATTTACAGTATTTATTGAAAAAAGATCTGTGTATAAGTGGACCCATGCATTTCAAACCTGTGTTGTTCATGCATCAACTATAATTATATATAAACGCATCAGGGACACATTTAAAATATATATAAAAAAGTCTTTAACCAGTATATTCTACAACACTGCTATATTTTTAACACAAATGACCACATGAGGTCTAAAGGACTTATGGCTCTCTAAATATTAGTTAGGGATCACTAAGAAAAAAATTCTTTAAAAGCGTATTTAAATACAACCTTGTTATAAATATTCTCTGCTTTTTGTTGTTTCTCTATTATATAATACGTGTAATTACAAAAAATGTAATGAGTAGAAATGTATTTTCATAGTTTGACTTTTATTATTCTCAGAGATAATCACTGTGAACATATTGCGAATAAATTTCTATACCATATGTACATGCATTTATGTATATGCATATACATATACATAATTTATTTTAAAATAGGATAAGATAATCATGCTATACTCTTTTGCATCCTTCTCATTTAACTGCACATCCATTTTCTTAATATTCTTAATAAGTTTCCAAATAAAATTTGCAACCATATTCTCAGGCAATACTTTGACTGAACAAAAGTATAGCTATTCCAAACGCAGTTATAAAGAAGCTGCTCTAGAGAACAGAGGCTTCTGGAAGCAGGGTTATAACTTTAGTTTATAAAATAGAACATCGTGTTCTATTTAAGTTTTTCAGCTTATCTTGAACACATATATTTATTTCATTTTGAGATAATGACATGCTGGTTTGTCTAAAACCTTGTGATCTTTGTTCGAAAGTGCTGAATATTATTACAACCATTTATCTTTACATAGTAAAAACCCTTGACTGGAAAAGGCACAGTTTTATTTTCCTGATGCACTAGGGGAAGTTGCTACATTTTTGGCTCTAGCTATTGCTATTAATTCCCCAACTTTTATGACCATGAATCACCACCCTCAAATTATTTTCTTCCCATTTTCATCAATATTGCTATATATAATCTTGCTTTTACAATGAGAAAACAGACCAACAACGCATTACAACTGGAAGGCTTATGCAAAATTAAATATTACCTGTTGACTTGAGAGGATCTTTATATCAGCTCTGAATTTATAATCATTTTTCACATAAACCTCATCCATTGATTTAGGTACTTGAAGACAACCAGTAAACAACAATATTAACAGTATACATTTTTCTTTATTAATAAGAATACGTACAATGGGTTTTTTCATTCATTTGCACTTAAAGTCACCAAAGTTTAATTAATAAGTCCTTTATATGCCTGAGACAGGTGGCAAATAGTTTCTTGTAACACGATAATATATTTTTATAAAGCCTTCCAAAACAAAGGTTTTAAAAAGACATTTCAATCATAAACAGTCTGAGAATTTAACTGTAACAATAATTGTCATTTAAATATAAACTACCCACTCCTGTGAACTAAAGAATTTGTATCAATTTCTACTTTACCTGATTCTGCCACTCAAAAAGTAGGTTTTTAATGGTAATTACCATTATCCCAATATTTTTCTTTGTTCTAACATAGGTTTTATTGTTTCCTATGGCTCTTTCTTTATCAGATACTCAGCAGTTGTTAAAATATCAGACTTTTTGTCTAGATCTTAGTCTTAAAAAAATAAAGTCAGAGACATAGACAATGGACTAATGGCTACCAGAGGGGAGGTGGTGGGAGGATATAGACGGGGGAAAAACATTTGAATTATCTCTTCAATTAAAAAATAAACTTAAAATAAAAAGTCAGAGAACTAAGTGCTGCCTGTGCTGGGAAGTTAGCTGAAGGTGCCACTTGTAAGGAGATGATATTTTATAGTGGGTCTGAAGAAAGCATGATAATTTCATTTGCATCGTGACCACTAATCTCATCCTTATGTTGCCTGAATGGCAATGCTATTGAATAGGGTATTGTAATAGAAAAAAATGATTCCATAGTAATGTAACATAGAACATTCAAATTCTCCTCTTGCCACTGCTGTGACATTGAATCTACTGGCAGAGGCAGTAAGAACTTAATTCAAAACGGTACTCTCATTATTTATCGTGTGTCCTAGAAAAGCTTTTCTTTTTTGAGTATTAGTCTACTTATCTCCCATATGAGAATAATAATACTTTTCTTTCAAAGCTGTTGGAAAGATTACAACTCCTGTATATATTGTCTAGACTAGCTTCTAGTTCCTAATAGCTACTCGAGGAAGGGTAGCTGTAATTATGAGAGTTGTTATCAAGTATATTCCTCAGATTTTCTAGGAGATAGCCTAGAGGATCTTTAGGTTTCCTCCACACCCACCCCTTTATGAACCTCATCTTCATTTTAAGATGGAGGAATTTATTATACTAGTTGAAGGGAATTTGAGTGCAATAGAACAGTACAGTAAAATATTTCCTATAGAAATAACATTGATTGGGTGTCCTTAATTAAGAATTTTCTTTATCCTATCTTTCTTTCTTTCCCTCCTGTCCTCCCTCCTTCTCTCATTTTTACTCTTCTCTCTCTTCTCTTTACTTTCCTCTATACAAACATACACACATACATATATATTCTTATCATTTACTCCAAACCTGCTTGCTTATTCTTTTTGCATTTATATTCTGAAAGTTCTTTAGAATTTTTTTCTGCTTCATAAAAAGAGTATCACTAATATCTCAGACTTAAAATTTTGAGGTATCAATATGTTTTGCATCTTATCAGTTTGTGTAGATAAAATCTCATAAAAATTTCAGCTAAGCGGTAGCATGGGCTTTTAATGTAAAACATATACAAGAACTTCTTCAGTTAACTCCTGATAAATTCTGAGAATAATTTACTACATATGTTTCTTAAGAACTGTTTTTTAAAGCTACTGTAGTGGTGTGGATAGCATACCTCTAAATCAATGTATATATGTCTAATTCTTACAGTCTGTTTAGATATTTTTTCTAAAGGTCTTCTTGCCCATATGGAAGGATTTACTTTCAGTTCTTTATTTTGTCCCTTCTTAATACAAGGAATGGTATAGCTGAGCTACCATTAAGAAAGAGTTGTCAATCTATTTATGAAATCCAAGTTTTTTGCTGTATTCTTCTCTAGTGATACAAAACTCCCACAATATTTAGGTTAAAAATCTGATGCTTAGATTTCAATAACTATGATGATTAAATGATCAGTTGTGATGGTTAAGTAATGACAGCTCCTTTCTGCCTTCCATTCTCCTATATGGTGTTAGTTTTGAAATCTGTTTTGCAGCCTCTGAATTGGGGTTTTTTTCTCTTATGGCTGTCAAGTATTTAGATGTACTATTAAGTTGAAAGAAAATGTGAAGAATGAAATCTTTCAACTAATATGCCTCTTGAAGTTGCAACATCAGGATTCACAAAATAAGATACTGGAAAAATGTGGCAATATCTCATTGTTCAGCAACATCTCAAACCATCTAAATTGTAAGCGATATTCAGTGACCTCAGCTTGTCCTTGAGACTCTAGCAAAATGATAGTGCTGCAGTTAGAGCACTGGCAGTGACTGGGGCCAAGTTTAAAATGAAGAATGCTGCTGTTTTCTGTCTCTACAAAACCGAGTTTGTAGATCTAATTTATTAAAATTGTTTTTGGTATTATAATGCTATTTTATGAAACTTAGTGAATTATTTTCTCACAATTTATAACAACTAATAAGACTGTGCACTTTTAGATATCCAACAGACTTGAAAAACTTTAAAATCTTTTGAACACCCTTTTCTACTGAGGAACTTAAAGAGAGAGCATTAAAAAAAAATTGACAATATAAATGCACCTTTTTAATTCTTGATTTATCAGAACTTCCAGCTTTAAAAAAAAAAGAAAAGCAAAAGAGGAAAGCCTATTTGCATGCTTTAAAGATTAATGTGATTTTAAGTTTTTTCCCCCTTTTATGCTTCAAGTAAAATGAGTTGTGAGGTAGAATGTATACTGGAATAAAGAAACTTGCTGTAGTTGTTGGAACTGAGAATTCACAATTATGGTAACATGAATTTATCATAATATCTACTGAATATGTCCTTTAATGAAGTTAAAATAAAATTCATGTTTTTATTAAATTTATATTATTTACATTATATGACAATTGTGTGTGAGAAATAGCTTGGAATAACATGGAAGATATACTTTTGTTTATTACTCTTTAATAATGGAATCGATCAAGGTACTTTAATCAGTTATTCAAAAAACTCTCTAATTTGTATGCAAACTAGATGCAAAGACTTCATAAAACAAAGCTCTGCAATTAAATGCATTGGAAATATTCATTAATGGGGTCTAGCCAGCTCTATTACATCCACCCTGAAGTTATCGAAGCTCAGCCAGAGACTTGAAAAGACTGTTAACTATGGAAATATATCTGACAATGTATATGTATTTTTAGTTGCAAGGTAGTAAGTAACTCAGTGAGATACATGTTATTGACCAAGTTCCTCCATACTATTGTTTCTTAGTTTTGTTTATAAATTCAAATGTTATTGTTCAATATGTGCAAAAGCCACATAAATTACTGTAGTGCGCAGTCAGTATGAAACCACCAATTTACTTTTCCTCACCTTAGCATTAAATGTCAAGGTGTCAAGTTCTCCCTTCAGATTTCATTGGCAAACATAAATTATTGCTAATAGAATGCACCAGTGAAATTTCTGAATAACAAATGGCTTCAAAAAGTATCACTACAAGAAGGAACTATAGGACACTTGAGATAATTTATGACACAAATATTTTCAAAAGCTGCTTTGCTTGGAAGTTTGATTTCTCAGTGTAAAATAAATAACTGAACTCCATGTGTTCAACTCATCCTCCTGCAATTTCTGTCAAATATATTCTCAAAGTCCAAGCTCTGACTGCAAAACGGCAGTGCTTTTGAGTGCTGTGCTATATGGTGAAAGATTCAGCTTCAAATTAATATCTTGAGTTCTCCCGAACTTACATTTTTTTAAATGGATCCAAATGTTGTTATTTCATGTGACATATAGTATCTGTTTTATACTCTGAGATACTCTGAGCTCAAGAAGGGTAGAATTTCTGAGGTTCTGACATTCTGAATTTATTCATTTTAATATTCTGCATCCTTTCCATTTTCAAGAGGAGTATATAGAGGGGTAAAGAATGTACCTCTCTATATATTTTTTAAAATTTTACTAGAGATTCTAGCAAAAATATTAACCTAAAGGAGACACTGAAGATAGTTTTCAAAAAAAAAAAAAGCTAAAAGAGAAAATAATTCAAAAAATGATGGAAAGAACAGATATCCAATGTTTTTTTTTTTTTTTTTTTAAACCAGTTAATTCTTTCATTGGGCTCAAAGCAAGACTTGAACAAGTCAAACAGACATACAACTAATAGAATCACATAGGCCTGCACATTTCCTCTGTAAGTTGACCTTTCCTTCTGAGAGCCTCCTATCATGGTAAAGCAACCTAATAGCTAATATCCCCAAATTACTTTAAAGTATTACTTCAATACTTTAAAACATTAAGTATAGAATTTATTATAATTGCCATACCTACAAATCTACATGGGGTATTGAAAGTCAATTATTTAGAAAATATTTTAAATTTCTTAATATTATCCTTTATTATATTATCAATTTTTGCAATGTTTCTTATCCATTTATTTTATATACTAATGCATTAACAAACAGCATTTCTTAGTGATTTTTCAGGATAGTTGATTTTAATGGAAAAAATAGGAACTAAATCAGATGAATTATCTGGAATAAGAGGCTAAATTATTCCTAGGCTTCAGTACAAAAAGCATTTCAGTTATTTTTGATGTAGGAACACATTCTAAAAATAATGACACAAGTTAACCATGGAAGAAGGCCTTTGGAAAAATATTTTGCTCCTCAAAGTTTAATCTGTGGATATCTATTTTAATATCTTATTTTTTTTCTATTATACTCTTTTAATAGAAAAGTAAAATTCCCCGTTCTTGTAAGATGTGACTATGCATTTGTTTACATAATTGTATCACTTAATAGCATGTTAAAATTATTTTTATATCTATTACCCTTCTGTATCAACAGAAAAAAACTAAAGTATCTATTTCCAGATCCCATGAGAGGGTTTAACATTGATTAAGCATAAAAATAATTTGGAGATTTTGTTAGAATGGAGTATTGCTTCCATCTCCAAAGATTCTGAATCATTCCTAAATGTATCATGGGGCCCAGAAATTTGTGTTTTAATAAACAGCTCATATGACCCAGATGATGGTGTTGCATAAACTACACTCAGACTATTAATAGTCTGAGACATCAGTTGGCAAGACTTATTAGCAGACCCAGGTATCAGATAAACTCAACTCTTTCCTCAACCAGGAACTTCACTATTAATTTATCCATTAATTGATTTATTATTAGTCTGGTTATTAATAATGAAACAGATTTACTTTGGGACAACTAAAATTACCTAATATTCTTAATATTATGTAATTGAATTTGACCCAAGAATGAAGAGATGCAACAAGGTGTAGGGAAAAGTGTAGACTTTGGAATCAGACTCTCTTGGATTAGAGTCTCATCTTTGTCACTTACTAGATGTGTAACTTTAAGTAGTTGTTTTCTCAAATGATATGACTATATAACCACTTTGAAGGGTAGTTATGAAGGATAAAATAAATTTTTGTATATGTATCTGACAAATTGTAGGGCATCTATAACTGCTTCAGATAAATCTGTAATTATCTCCTTTTTCCTCTTGCAGGGAAGTATATAATGGCTATTTGGTTTTCCTACTGAATAAGTGTAGCCTTCTGGCTAATTTATCAAATTAGTTGTCAAATCCTCTTGTTTCTTTCTAAGGTCAGGCCATTTGTATTTCTTAATAGCATTACTACAAAATCTTTCTAATCATTATTCTTGATTCTAATCTCATCCTCTTCACTCTATTTTCTGCAGTGCATCCAGGCTGATTGTACCAAGATCCGTCTTGTGAATCTCATCTCTCTGCTGCTTTAACAATGCTATACTCAGAAAAAAGTCAGTCTACATAGTCTCTCGTTATATGAACATTGTTATTTCTCTTGTTTTATATCTAGTCATTCCTAATTTATTCTATACCCCAGCCATGTAGACATTGAAAATTCCATTAAGAAACTGAGTTTTCACTTACCTATTCCTTCCTACCTTACTCTACCTTTCACCTGGTTAATATGTACATGCATTTCAAGCTTCATATTAGACATGCTTTTTTCTTCTTAGGTTTTGTTTGTTTCCTTAGATTCTCAGGTTTTACTTTTCAGAAGTTTATCTATGACATTTTTAACAAGTATCACATTGTATTATAGTTGCCATGCTTTCCACTTTCTCCCAATAGATCATGAGCCCCTTGAAAATAGGTGATGTATTCTTTAGTTAGCATGCCCCAGTGCCTAACACAGTACTTGGCTCATATCCCCACCCCCCCACACACACACGCACACAATGATTGAGAAAATAGAAGCTTGTGTACAATCATCTTACTGAATACTACAGTGTCAGAGAATTAGTTTCTAGCTCTGGATTTATCATGTAAATTTGATAGATATGACAAAGATGGGAATGAGTTAAGGTTAAAGGTCAACACGAAACTAAGACAAGCTTCTAGATAATGTAACCCTCTTATGACTGCAGCTAGATGAATTTTGCTGCATTGTATCAACATAAGAAACCCTCTTATGACTGCAGCTAGATGAATTTTGCTGCATTGTATCAACATATTCTCACAGAAAATATTTCACAGTGTCTTTTTAGTTCTGCAGTAACAGAGGCTAATGCCTTCATTATTCTTCATTTTACTCCATCTTGCATATGTTAGCAATAAAGGAGAGAAATGCTAGAAATTCAGATAATAGAGGATTATTAGTCCTTTGTTAATTGGGGTCATATTTAAACTTTTTTAATAAAATTTTTGTTTAAACCAAGGTTTCTCTATTGTACTAATTTTAAGTTTCACACATCTGTGCATTATGCAACTAAAGATTTTGCTTTACATATGAATACAACCCTAATTGTTTACTAACTTTTATTTTGACATTAGAGATATTAATTTCATACACTTGCCTGACAATATGCTAGATAAGCCGTGAAGATTAAATGCAATACTGTCCTAGGCATATATGATCATGACACTCATTAATTTATATTCAATACATATATTTTCAACAATTATTTTGAAGTATTTTTTAAACCTTTTGCTAAATTTTATTTTAAGGCAATTTTTCAGGATTTTGTATGTTGACTCCAATAAGGGACAGTATATGCACCTCTTTGCAGAGTCTGAGTATAAAATTAACCAAGTCTTTATATTTGGAAGTATTTTATGCCTAGCTAAAAACCAAATAGATTAATAAGTGAGAAGCAAACACTGGAATTATTCAATCTCTTCATGATAGAATTAGTGTTGTCACATAACTGATTATTACAATGCGAATCAGTATTTTATTGGTATAATTTTTTAATTCAGTGGGCAATACAGCATGCATATTGACAGAAGGACTGAATATTGAGAATAGATTCTTCTATAATCTAGTGTTAAGAAAAGGGGAGAAGCCATAAACACATATGAAATGCCTGTTGTGTGTCAGATACAATGTGAAGACTTTCACATATACTATTTAAGTCACATAGATGTTGTGAATATTAAATTTAAACAAACATACATATTACCTACTTCATTGCTTACAGCGCCACACTCAGAGTAAATTAAAATAAAATTATTTTTACTCTTTACAACTAGCCTGAGAGAAAAATTTTCCTCCATTTTACATTTGAGGAAAATGAGTTCAAAAACATTGTGGTTTTTTTTTTTTTTGCCCAAAGCTCCTTTTTTTTATGACATACAAACCAAGATACAACCCATTTCTGATTTTCTTCTGTTGGCTTACACCAAATCACTTTACTAAATTTGTACCCTTAGGACTAAAGTTTCTGTTAAAACCTTCCACAAAGTTTAGTGAAGGGTATATATTTCCTTATATAACACTCTTATTTTTTTCTGCAGCATGATTCAGTTATTTTTCTTGCACAATGATAGTACTCTGATTTTCAAGGCTATCACAATTTGCTGAAAGAGTTGAGGACATATTACATCTCAGTGATGAGTTTGCTATAACAGAAGAACTCAGGAAGTGGGGTCAAAAAGTACAGTGTTAGTTATTAAAAGAGAAATCTCATACATGGGGAGAAACTAGATAAGTAATCGTGATAAAGGTGCTTTGTAGACAAAAGAATTTAGATCTTGAAGGAGACTAAAGACTTAAAATGTTATATATTTATATATAATATTCCAAGAAGATGATAAGTGAAAATATTATTTCTTGACATAGTCAATAACATCAAAAGTTAAAGTTCAGTGTTGATTTTTGTTTGTTTTAATTGCATAAAGCACAGGCTAAGGGGCATGGTTCAATAGCAGTTAATCTGAAAAATCCTTGGGAAGTATATATATGTGTGTATATGTACGCACATATATATATATATATATACACACACACACATACACACACACATTAACATACACACATACAAACAAATAACAAAAACAATTACTAACACTTTAGTGTTACTCTTCGCCAAACAGCTGGAAGTAGTACAGAAAGGTAGCTAAAAACATAAATTCACCCAGAATTTGTTTTAATCAAGACAAGAAAGCTAGAATTTCCTTGAAACTCATAAGGGATATTGTATTCAATTTTGTCTAATATTACTGTGGATATTAGTTCAAGAGTTGAAAGACTGAGAAATTCTTGGCTTTGGAAAGACAAATTTGGGAAGACTGGCATAATAACAGATTTTAATTATTGGACGAGTTATATAAGGATTTGATTTCATAGCAAAATATGACTGGCCAGAATTGGCTCTAATAGGAAAAGATATGGAAACTATGTTTTAGCTCAACATATGAAAAAGTGTTTTAGCCATTAATGCTAAGTAATAATGATATGGACCATTTTATGAACTACAAAGAGTTCTATTTGTGTATATTTTCAAGGAAAGGCTGGATGATTTTCTGTAAGAGACACATAAAAGACATTGCTAAATCTGAGTAGTTTAGATGACCTTAAATTCCTTTGTAACTCTGAGATGTCTTTTTAAGTATAGCTTTTGCCTTTAATTATCTTTATACTTCAGGACTTGCAATCTTGTTTCACCCATTATACAGGTATACCAGAGTGTGTGTGTGTGTGTGTGTGTGTGTGTGTGTGTGTGTGTGTGTGTTTTACATTAGAAAATAGACATCTTTGTTTCGCCTCAACATTTACTTGTAAGCAACAAAACATTATCCAGGGACTTTCTTTCCTGGGACATTATCTCTTAAATATTTATCTGAGAATAAATCTTTTAAAAATTTCTGGAACAATTTTGATCCCAGTGTCCTACTTGTTTATATCCTTCTTCTCAAACCATTAATGACATAATTTCCTTTTTCTATGAATAGAGCTACATAACATTTATTTAGCTAGTTTAATGAAAAGGTGGACATTGGTTATAAAAGATGCTTTGATCAAACAATTTTCACTAACAGCCTGGAAGAGAAAAATCTTCAGAATCAAGAGTTAAAATATGTTGAGCTTCTTAAGGAAAAATATTCTATCTAGAGAAAAAAGATTGTGGCCATTTATTGTAGCAATCATAAGTACAGTAAAGACTTGAAAAAAAGTTATCACTCAGTTTTAATCAGGTTACTCAAATATAACAGCTGCAAGCAGAGATTGCTGTTTAGACTGAAAATGGAAAAGATTGTTCTTAGAAAGTATAATGCTGTAGGATCATATATGAAAAATGAGACTTTTCTCTGCTTTTTTTTTGTAACAAAGCATAAAAGTATGTTTTAACCTTTTTTTATTCTAACTGGGTATTGTTAATATCACCATATGATACCCAGATATGCTTTCAAGAGCAAAAGTAGGTAAAAAAATCAATTTTATTACAAAATTCATTATTTTTTGTACATTTATATTTGAATTATGATTTATAACTTGGTAAAGATTACAAAAATCAGAAGTTTGAATGGAAGCTTCTTTAAATATATAAAATATCACCCTGTGGTAATGTTCTAACTTGTCAACAAACAACAAAAGCTGCATTTAAAGTGAATCCTGCATATTAATTTAAATAATAAAGTTTTAAATATTCACTTTTTCTTTGGGTTAAGTGGAGATGCATAAATTGATTCTTTTAAAGAAAGAATCAACAAAATCAGAAGGAATTAAAAATTGCCATCATGATTTAATTAACATCAATCTAATGAAGTGATATATAAAATGTCAATTTTCTTTAACAACATCAAAGCAATGCCTAGGTTTAATTTTGTAAGTGTTTATGACTATTTAAACTGAGATCAGCTAAGATCTCTTTTTGAAAATTTGAAATAAAGACATTCCCTTTACCTTCTAATCTTTGTGAAGCATGAGAGAAATCAAATTAACTGTTCTGGGGTCATAATTGACATTCATAAATAACCCGCTATCTATGGGCACTGCCTTTCTTGTTAGGTGATTCTCTATGTCTTCCCAGAGGCAAAAGAGAAAAAATTCCTATAGAAGACATATTTTCAATGCATAACAATCTTTAGCTCAATTGCTCTGCTTTTCACTCGAAAAATTACTATCTGGCTATACTTGCTGCTTTTTGCTGAATAGCACCTGATCACAGCTCTGAGTGGGGCATGTTCAGTAGTGGCAACCAGTTTCCTCTCTTTCAACACTGTCCTTTCATGTTATCATTTTGGTAATAATTCTTTGAGCTTTTAAAGTTTAAATAGCAAAAAGTCTTATAATTTTTTTGTGTGTATTTTAATAGGCTGTAACAGCATGGAGTAACTCA
This sequence comes from Rousettus aegyptiacus, assembly GCF_014176215.1. Classification (NCBI taxonomy): domain Eukaryota; kingdom Metazoa; phylum Chordata; class Mammalia; order Chiroptera; family Pteropodidae; genus Rousettus; species Rousettus aegyptiacus. Next base: position 53,887,545 of record NW_023416306.1, read on the forward strand.
GTTTCCTTTATTTTAAGGTTGTCCTAAAGACATTCAGGGTAACTTAGGTTGCAGAATAGAGAAGAAGCAGATAAAGAAGAAATTAGGTCAATCAAAAATAGGTGTGCAATGTAGCTTAAGACTTGATACCATGTGTTTTCAAGTGTGTGGGGAACAGGAATGCTCAAGCAATGTTGGTGTGAGTAAAAGTGTCTGTAGACACTTATCTTTGGGACACATTTTAAATTAAGAAAGAATATTGTGTTTCCCTTCTTCGTGCCCTCCCAACTGGCCTCACTGACTGGCTCAATATGAATACCAGTCCTTAAAAGTTAGTGCTTTGGTATTTTATAAAAATAATATATGAACTATCTCATCATTTAGAAACTATTAATGCATTATTATCATACAATAATATGTGTTACAAAGCAAGATTAAGGAAATGATGCAAGAGGAGGCCACCTGACATCCCAAATACTTGGTGGACACAGTATTTAAGCAGCCTGAAGCTCTTTCCAAATGGTAAATCAATTCAGTTGCCAGTACAAAAATGAGACCCATGAGCGAGATGGCAGCAGAACTATGAAAAGAAAGATGGCAGAGAAGACTCAAAGACCAATTTAGTTATTTATAATATATGGATATTTGGAACTCTAACTTGGCTACTAGATTTGTGAACTGATAAAATATGAAATAAAAATTTTCAACTTTTTATTAATCTTGATTTTTTTCATTTAAATGATATGTCAATCAAAAGTATAAAACACATAAAAAAAGAGAGACTCTGGTTGATGTTAAGACATTGTAATAGGTCATTACAAGTCTTATACACAGGGACCACATAAATGCACACAATTAGAAAATCCTTAGGTCCCATAACCCAAGAGGATATAAGAAAAGCTGCCTAAATATAAAGCAGCAAGAACTCAGAACCCTGAATCCAGTTGTTAGGTCTTGAATTACTGTTTTACATGGTGATAAAAGTTGTTCCTGCGTATTTTCAGATCCTTATGTCAGGGAAAGATATGAAAACCAAGGAAGTCTTGTCTGTGATGGCCAAGAAGCTGCTTTGGTGCTGTCTATTGATGTTATTTTGTTTATTTCTCCCCGAGGAACAGAAGATGAATAGTGGGACTTTCAATTGTAGCCTTTGTCTATGCTGTTTTTGTGTCCTTTTGATGCAAAATAAAGACAGCTGAACAGATTTATTTTGTCATATATTGAGGACAGTGCTGTCTTTTCAGACTTGGAATCAAGAATGGCACCATAAAACCACTATGTTTCCAAAATATACTGTTAGGAATTTATTGTTATATGAAAACGCATATATTGTTTAGGTTTTTAGAGATATTATAGAAGACACTTTCTATAAGTTGTATTTATGTATTAATAGGCAGTGTGGCCAATATAAATTTTATTTGTAAATACTTAGATGTAAAATTATCCGAAATTATATAAGAAATATGTTAAGTAAACATTGGGAGGCAAACACCAGCAACAGCACTTGGTGGAGCCTGGGACTCCTGGGCAGAATAGTTAGCAGGTACATACATCCCAGGTTACTCAGCATCATACAGAGTGTGATGCTGATGTCCATATTTAGCCTTTGTATCCTAGAGCTCTGACCCACCAGAGAGACTCTGCCCTCTTATTTCTCTTCCTTTTGGTAAGCATCCAAAGGCCTTGTCACTGTAACACCCCCTGAGCTTTAAAACAAAGGACTGGATCTTGGCATTAGGGGACCTTCTGGAGAGGAGGCTTAATCCCAACCTTAGTCTTCTTTTGGTCCAAAAGGTCTCACACTGGAGAATTAGTCTCCTATGTTACTTTCTCTTCATTGGTGAGAGCAGTGAACAGATGTTATAAGTGACTGTCTCCACTCTTTTCCTCCCTTAAATCTCTAAGACACCTGGAGAATGTAGTGAGATCCTGGATGGAAAGCAGATGAAAATAATCTCTGGAAATAAATCCAACCCAGGAGTCCTTCCACACTCAGTGTTCTAGATGTCCCCCATCTTTTCCTTTCAACCAGTCATCTGGATGCCCCCCTTTTTCTCTTTGCACAGTCTTCTGGATGGTCTTCCCCTTTTCTAATAATGGTTCTTAGCTTCTTCCCTATTACTTTTCCTAGATTTTTGAAATAATTTTCCAACTAACTTCTTTAGACACTAAGTCAAGCATCAGCTTTTAGAAGACCATCTAGAGAATGTCAGCTTAGTAGGCACAGCCTCTTACTGACAATTCACCACATAACTTTTTAAGATTCTGCCCAACCTCTATGTCAGTCTGCCAGTTTCTGAAGGTGTGTTCTACCAAGCCCTCCAGACTGTATATTCTTGGTTTCTCTTTCTTTGTTCCTCTTCTTTCTTTTCCATGACTTGCTTACAGCCAGTGCACCCATTTATCATAGGCCCTCCATCGAAATACCCTTGTTCTCTCTGGGTGAATGTGTCTGACCTCTGGCTACTACAATTTAACCTCCTTATCATATCAACCTGCCTCCTGCAGTTTAAGACTAAGCCAGAGCTAGGAGACAAAGCCAGGGTAGGACCAGGGATCTGACTTTATTATATTGTCTTTTTGCTAATCTGAAATCTAAGGAGTTGAAAAATTCTAAATTCGAATCTGGCCTCCCATGTCATTATAAAAGTATATCAACAAAGTAGGAATGCATACCATATTTTATGTAAAAGTTTTAAGCCAGATTTAAACATTTTATATATTTTTACATATCATATTTCAGAGGGCAATTTTTTTTATCTTATACACACACACACACACTTCTGTCCAAAATTCATTTGAATTTTACATGAATGGTTTAGAGTATATTCGTATAAATAAGAAATTTAATTATTTTAAACTACAATTTGATTTCCTAGTTACCCACAACCCCTACATAAGTTCGATAGAAAAAAAAAAGTGAATTTATTGTTAAAGAAGTATATAAGCTTCCATTTTATAATTCTTAGAAAAATAAAGTTTTAGAGCTGATGTTTCTATAGTGTTCATCTAGTGTTAATATAGTATATATTTCTTGAGCTAAAGTATTTCTATAACAGACAATTTTACATGATGAATTAAAAAGGTAAAATTTACTTCACACACATTCACTGCTCATTAAAATGCATGTATTAGAAAGCCATAATTGAAAAAGTAAAACAAAATATAACTTTTAAAAGAAAACATCTATTGATAATGTGATATTTTTTAAAAATAAAATTGCTTGATAAGCTGATTGAAAGAAGGGACAATTCTCAATATTCACACTGGCCTTTAAAGGTCCAACTCATTTTTACATAGATAGACATTTAGCATTCTAATAATTCCAAACAGCTATACAAAAAATCGTCTGCTGGATTTTTGCAAATCATTTTTTTTCTTGTGAGTTATTCTTAATACAGTCTGTTCTTCTGGCCTTTTCTGGTGGAACACTTTCACTAGTATTTGCGCTTGAAAATTCTTGAGCCTATCTTTACTGAGGCAAATCTAGTACCCGTCATTCAGGAAAATCTAGAAAACTCCATTATGTGATATAATGGCCTAGATTCCAATGCCTGGCTCTCACATGTTCTCTCATTTTCTTGATGCAAACAGAAGGGGTTTAAAGTCTGTTATTGTCTTTTGACTGTCACTAATGCCTGCTTCAAGGCAGTATAGTAAAGGGGTTAAAAGCTAGGGCTGTCAGGATAAATCATCCCAATTCGAAACTGGTTCTAAGAGTTATCTTTGGCCCCTTTCCCCAAACATTCTTAGCAAAAGGCCTGGAACATAGTAAGCACAATGCAAAAATATTTTCAGTACTCAAATAAACTCATATCTTCAACAGGGTTTGGGGTTCATTGGTTTGAACTTTTAAAGCAGTTTGTTCCTCTTCATCTTTTGGAAGAGCATATGGTTTGATGAAAATAAATGAACTCCTGAGTTAAACATCCATGGTTGTTTTTTAAGTCCCAAAACAAGCTGTTTTATATACTTTCAGAGCCTCAGTTCTTATTCTTTTGAAAAATGCTGTTAGTCACTATTAATATTAGAGATCTACGGTAGCTTAATATGTTACAGACAATTATTACTAATATCCAATCACCTGGCATTTAATTAATTAAAATACACACAAACGAGCCTCCTCCCTGACTCACCCCCCAAAATAACCCTGATAATCAATAATATCTACCTCCAGCCTCAGAAAATTGTAATCTCAATCTCAGCTGGAAATCTCAAGATGGATTTAGTAAAAAAAAAAAAAAAAGCTTCTTAATGCTGTTAGTATAGACTGTACTTCAGATTAAACACATAGAAAAAATATAGAATGAGAAATGGCAAGAACTAAAAATAAATTTGTCTATCCCTTTGTTATCCTGATATTTTCATTAAACTGGCTGAAAAAAAAAAGATTGATGCTACATCTAAAGAGAAAAAATATAATCTCTTATTTTCTAGACGATGTTAGCTTTTCTAATTTCATACTAGTTATTTAACCCTATAATATCCTTCTTAACAAAAATTAAGGCTCAGGTTGTAGGAATACAGATTTTAAAAAAATATAAAATTTCCTTATAAATACAGATGCAATCAATAAAACTCAGAGATTAATCATCGAGATGTCACACTGCCGGCAAATCATTAAAAGGCTAGCTTAAACTCAGATTTTAAAAGTCCTCTTGGAGTCATCCTTTCACAGAATTATAATATATAGTTGAAATCTAAAGAGAAAAGCCAAATATCTACCATAAAACAGATAATAATTAGTATACTGTGTAAGAGTGATGAAGTAAAAGTTGGTAATTCTCTAATTTTTACCTCTAGGCAAGATAAAGACATTTGAAAGTCTCAGGAGAATACTGAGACTTTAAGATGGACAAAACCAAATCTATCATTCAATTGTGTCATTAAGGCCTAGATGTGAACTCAGGAAACAATTTTCAAAATGATTCATATAACTACTTTATGGTAATGTGAAATAATTTAACTAGAGATTAGTTGTGAAAAAAGAGAATGTTCTCCTGTAATTTTTTCCTCCAGGAAATATAAATGTGTGTGTGTGTGTACACACACACACACACATAAATAAATAAATGCTTAGCAAATGGGGAAAGAGAAGAAAGACAAACACAGCAGGATGTTTCAGAATCTTTTTTCCTCACATGCATAAAAAGCAGGCTAACATAAAAACCAAAGTCCTCTAAAGAATGAGACTGTCCTGTTCCTCTTGCCTCTATGTTCCAGTTTTTCTTAAGCCCTTCATCTGAGAGTCCTGGAGATAAAAGGAGTTGGTTATCTTAGTAAATAAAGAATGTCACTGGAGAAAAACTCAAATGAAGATTGAGAGATGGTCAAAATTTTGTGGAGTGGCAAAGGAACTCCTTGACAGAGTAAAGTCTTATAAAAAGGGTCAAAAAAAAAAAAAAAAAAAAAAAAAAATAATAGGCTCACAGGCTATTTACTTACATAAAGGTCTAAGATTTCCTTTTCAGGAGAAAGTTTTCATATTAGCTATTGTAAACCCTCTCTCTTAACAAATTGGTCTTTTTGCTATGTCTTTGGAAACATTTTACATGTGAAATGAAAATTTCAAATATAAACAAATATTAGCTGTGTTGCCAAAGTGCTTCCGTAACATAACTGAATATCTGCCCTGCAATTACTTATTGTATTTCCCTTTAAAAACTGCCAGGCTGAGTTAGTCGATGAACTAAGAAATATTTGAGAACTATGAAATATTCATCTGGTACTGTACAAGGCAACAACTCATCTAAAATGCACTGATTATAAGAAAATAGCTAAAAAGCAGGAGGAGAAAAAGGACTGTATAAACAACAAAAGCAAATCACATACGTCGTTAAATAGTAAAGAGGGCTTTCCAGAAATTTACCCACACTTACATTATACACAATCCAAATATACATGATATCTGGTTCCTCAATTTATAGGAAATGAAGGGTAACAAAATTTAAATTAGAAGGCGAGATTTTCATTTTAAAGCTCCTGGCCTTTGACCCAGTAACATCATATATAAAAACTTGTTATACAGATGTACTTATACTTTTTTTGCAGATGAGTAAGTATATTTATTTCTTCTCCTCTCATCCTTTTTATAAGTAGAAAATATATTGTAAGCAAATTAGTTTCCATTATGAAATTTAAAAAAGGATAGCATATCCACACAACAGGTCAGTAGACATCTGTTTAAAATAATGATTGCCTTCATTGTACTAATATAAAAGGATTGAAAAAAATATATTAGGTGAAAAACACCAAGGTATATCATGATACACTGAGCAAAAAATGTAATTTTTAATGTTCAAAATCCACAAACATTTCTGAAAGTTTGTACAAGAAAATTTTAAATTGATTATACCTGGAGAATGAGAGTAGGGGTGAGAAGGGTAAGTTTGCACAGTCACACATTTTATCTATGAAGACACAGAAGCAGAGAAAAGATAAATAACTTGCCAAAGTCCTACTGTTTGAATTCTGTATTCAAACCGAGGAAGTGTAGCTCTAAAGTCTGTGCACTTAATCATTTCTCAGCGTTGCTTTTCCTGAGACTAAATGTAAGCTTGCATGTCATAAACAGGATAAAATGCCAGTTTGAGAGCTATTGCTTTTTAATCCATCTGGTCACTTACTCAATTTTATTCAAGCTTTACTTTAAAACAAAACAAAATGAAAACAAACAAAAGAATTAAAAGTATATAAAAGAACAAGAAATAATACTCTTGTCTCAGATGCTCATCTCTGTATCAATATGTGTTATGTGCGTATTTTACAAACTATTTCAAGGTTAGTTAGACAGTCAAAGAAAAACTGTCCTCTAGAATTGACACTGTCTCCAAATTCCTGCTGTGGGAAATGTGATCTATGAGTAAATACAGGTTTAGAGGCCGTTCACTAGAGCTCTGCAATCGCCACCGACTACTACAGGCTTCAGAGTAAAATTCACATATTGATTTTAATTTATAAATCCCCTTCTTGTGGCCTGCCGTGATGCCATATAGATTACCTCTGCACCTGTAAATCATCCCACAGCTGGGATTGGTTGTACCACTCACAAACCTGATTCTTTGATTTAAATGTTAGGAAACTGAGAGCAGATAGTTTCATGAATCTCTTACGTATTTTTTCTTACACATTTTTCTTCAGGATAGTATGAAGATAATTATATAATCTTAACTCTCTTTGATTCATAATTTAAAGTATTTGGCTTATAGATAGTACAGTGTAAGAAAGGTTAGGCCTTGGCAAATTTGTGAAATAGGTATTTTTAGAAATCCAAGTTCTTTATTTGATTTCCTTTTTTACCCTCGAAGTCTCCTCTGCCACTCTCTAATGCAGTTTTCTCCTTTTAACATTTTTATAACCACTTACATTGCTACAAAGTATACGAAACTGCTGCTAGTTTTTAAATATTATTTCCACTCTAATGTTTAAATGTTGACAAGAATCAGCCCCTTTAAATGAAACTTTAAGGTTACCTTGAGTTGGGGGTGGTTCATGTGAGTCAGCCAAGTTTTGGATAAACTGCCAAGCTTATAATATTGCTTTTATACATCCTTCTCACCGGTGGATTTATGGCCGCCATATTTATTCTACCCAACCTTGCCCCCGGCTACGGCTAATTGGATGAGACGTGCCATTTGACACAGGTTGGTCCAATCAAATACTCTCAATTAAAAGGTCTGATATGGAAATGAGTTTCTACTTGAGATTTGAATAGCAATGTAAAATCTCAGGAGCTGGGGCTCTGCATATAATCATCCATGGATTTTAAGTGAGAATAAGAAACTGAGGATGGAGAGACACAAGCCATTCATGAGTCCTTGTTCTATTCTCGCTCTTAAATTCAATGAGACAGATTTATTTTCTTGTGAAATTAGCCCAATTGTTACTTGCAAATGAAATAGTTTAACTGTTGCAGAATGTCATCTGTCATCTAGTTTTAGGATAAGAATATTTAATATTCTCTGAGAAACTAATTTTTTTTTTTTTTTTTTTTTTTTTTTTTTTTTTTTTTTTTTTACTTATTATCTATGGGCTCAGATAAAATTGCTTCCACTTCTAGCTCCAGTGTTTAGCTTTAGGTCTAAGCTAAACAGAGCATCACATTTTCAGCCAGTGTGGTTGGTTTAAGTATAGGCATATGATGCATTGGGAGCTGATGCAATGAAAGGAAACTTCTGAGAGACCCTTTTCCTGTGGAATTTGAACCTGCAATTTTGCAGTCTAGAACTGGATCTCTTTTGCTATCAAGAAGAGCCGGTTTATGTGAATATGGAGTCAATCTAAAGAAATGGCACATAACAAAATAAAGAAAAAACAGGACTCTAGTGCCATAGTTAAGCCCTGCTTTAAACCAGATCTTATGTTAATATATTCTGTACTTGACAATTAAAAAACTCCTAATTGATGTAAAACCCCTAAAAAGTTACTGTGCCAGTGTTGCCTTATTTATCCAACCTATGTCTTATTCTTTGAAATAGAAAAAAAATTCAGATAGTAGGAACATTATAGTTTAATTCATTTTTACATATAAAATTATAGCATTTATTCACTTTTACATTAATTTCATAAAAAGGCAATTTTTTAATTCTGTACTGCATCTTTTAAAAAAATAATATTTCAGCAAAGGCTAGGTATTTCATAGAGAAAAAGCAACAGATGGGATATCATAAGACCTTAGTTTGTCCCTAATTTTACCACTAATGAGTTATTTAAAGAGAAGAAAATCTCTCACTTTCTTTTCTTCTTGCTTTCAAGAAATAGATAACATGTCTGCCCAGCCAATCCATAAGGATATTATGCAGACAAAAGTAACATGCTGTACATTCAAAGCTCTTTGGAAATATTTACAGTAGTATACGTATGTACCTTTGTATTCTTTGGAAATTAAAATATAATTCCTTAAATGTTTAGACTTGTGATTTTCTCCTGTAAAGTTTCATTAGAATATTTCATTTCCATCCAATTTACTAAAGTTAAGATAGGGCTTCTTTTCTGCTTGAATATTGCTCTAGTTCAATATTAGTAAAGGGTCAAAGTTTTTGAAATGGTATCACAAAGTCCTGGTTCCTAGGAAATGGTAATATAAAAATAGCCTCATATTATAGGCAAAGGATTTTCTTATCCTAGCAGGTTTTAATTGTGATGATTTTATTGAAGAAAATAAGAATGATTGAAGTCAAAGAAGTTATTTTTTAAAACTTTAATCAATAGCATAATTCTCTGAACTATTGTGACTATTCCTACTCATCTGTTAAAAATAATACATGGTTAACTGGTTGTCATGGTGTATATTTTCAGATATTTGTTATTTCAACAATTGAGTATAAATTTAGAGTGTACTGAAGAGTAATTGATGTTTTAGTTTGATTATTCATGTAATAACATTTTCTTAAAACAATGCTAGATACAAAATAACAAAATCTGATCATTGAAAGGTAGATAGGAATTTATTTATCATTACAGCCTGTTCTGTGCTTGTACTCTATTCTGTTATACTTTGGCATTCATATTTAGAGCACTGCTTGAGGAGTATTCTGTTAATATTTTACGTATTCTACTGAAAATTTTGATTCTCCTAGGTGGCAAAATCTATATTTTAATTATTTTTTAATCTCAGTGTCTAGCATTTACTAGGTCTTATAACTGTTTGTTGAGAGAATGAATGCTAAAGATTGCCTATGGTGCAACTTCCTGGGTACGGAAAGAATATCAAGCTAATGATTTGGCCTATTCAAATATTAGCACCACTAATAGTCTTTGGACTTATTTTTAATTAAATATAGCAAAAAGAAATTAAAGAATTTTTCCTGTTATTAATATTAACAGGGAAATGGAATGGGACTGCTACTTACATTTACTTTAAAAACAAATGCTTTTTTCCTTTGAATTAGGTAGAAACATATGTTCTTTGTATAAACTTTAACAAATAGAGAAACTGTAAGTAGTAAAACTAAAAGAATTCCTATATAACCATCCCTCAAATAATTGATATTTGTTAAGTTTTTAAAAATATTTTTCATACATATATATGTACACATATATGTATATGTAATAAGGTGATCATTAACAAAATTGAACAGCCCGTGCCTTGGAAAATATTTGTCAGATTTATTTTTGCTGTTTTTTCTTAGAATCCTAGTGGCTAGATATATTTACTGCCAAATATGCAGAGAATAGTTAACACTGAGGAAGGAACGTTGTGATATTAATTCCTGGGAAGGGAGAGATTCATCAGCTTTGTCTCAAATTCAGTCTTCCAGAAGGAATAGTTCTAGTTGAGGTAAGATTTGAAGGTAAGCTTTGTATTCAATGTAGGTGACCAAGTTGCCTGGCCTTCCCAGGAAAGTGTGGAATCCCCAAAGCTACCTTTTCCGATGATAGAAGTAGTTGTAAAACCTCTGAACTCTAGGTAGTTTGGTTGAATTCTGGTCTCACCAGCTAATGGAAAGGTGGGTGTTATTACCAGGAAGAGTTTCTGTAGGCAACTGAGCGTAGAAGAGGAATAGTTAGTAGATGAGCGGTTCTGTATCTTATTCCAGCGAGTATCAGAGCAACTTTTCTTCTGACAGATGACAAGAGATAAGCTAGTGGTAAATTGATTCATAGGCCTGTGTGAGTAAATACTGGATTTTGGGGAGTATATTTTGAGATGAGAAGCCCCTATAAGAGAGGAAAAATATTCCTGTTAAATTTTGTAAAAATGTAATTTTTAATGTCATTTTGGTTGGATTTTAAGTTGTAAAGCTCTTTATAGTGAGGATTTTAATATTCTGTCTCAAACACATGTTGAAATGATTTTTCCAATTTTTCTGTTGTCAGCCTATGGGATTACACATAAGTCTTTGTTTTGGGTTATTAGTCATATCTATTATTATTTTCTCTTACGGTTTCTTTGTTTTTATTCACTGGGACACATTTTATTTTTCTTTTTTTCACATGTTTCAAATATTTTAATAATAACATAATATTCACTAATGAGAACTTACTATGCATCAGACATTAACCTTTGCACCATATGCATACTAACACATTTGATTTGCACTAGAATTCTATCACGTAAATACTATCATTATTCCATTTAAAAATCAGGATACTAAGGTTCAAAGACTTAAAATAATTTTCCCAAACTTACAGAAGTTTCAGAATCAGTATTTAAATTTGAGCAGTCTGGCCCCAGTATCTGCCCTCTTAAGCACATACGATAGATCAGTATCCATATTTCACAGATAAAGAAGATCAGCTATAGAGGTTGAGTTGCTTAAGGTCAGGAGTCGGTGTGTGAACTCTAAGTGTCCAGATCCAGAGTTCAGGATCATTTAAAAAATTTATTTTAGCTTTTAAAATTAATTTTATCAGGGTGACACTGGTTAATAACATTATATAGCTTTCAAGTGTACAATTTGATAATACATCATCTGTATATTGCTTTGTGTGCTCACCCTCCAAAATCTAATCTCCTTCCAGTGCTGTGTATTTAATCCCTTTACCCCATTGATCACCCATCCTCCCTGCTTTTCCTCTGGTAACCACTAAACTGTTGTCTGTGTCTATGAGTTTTTGTTTGATTTGTTCTTTTGTTGAATTCAGTTTTATATCTCACATATAAGTGAAATCATATGGTTCTCAACTTTTCTGTCAGTGTTATTTTACTTAACATGATAATCTCAAGATTCATCCATGTTGTTGCAAATGGCAGTATTTCATCTTTTCTTATGGCCAACCCAAGTTTTTTTTTTCCTTTAAAGTGTCTCTTTCTCTTGAGTACATGCTGTCTCCGCTCTCTCTCTCTCACTGAGCTCTTTATTTAAATAAGTGCTAAAAAAAGAGATGTTATTTTATTCTATCCATAAATATAATGTAAAGAAATATTTCTGTTTTACTAAACCTCTGAAGATTTACCAACTTCTGGTTAGTAACTTATAGAGTAAATTTATAGAAAATAAATTAAGTATGCAAAATTTCCCAAAATCTTAAAATATTTTACTGGTAATTTGAGATTTACTTATATCTCCATTTCTGAGTAATTTCAGGACACACTATATGTTTTTACCTAATTTTTCAAGATGAGAATCATCATTAGAATTGATATAAATGAGATGATGACATGTTTAATAAAATCACTGGTGAAGCTTGAGGAAGATAAGCAAATATTGGATTTCTTGGAAAGAGATAAAAATACAGTGACTCAAGAGATAAATATCAAAAATTTTATTCAAATGAAAAAATATACTAACTACCTAAAATGAAGCTCTAAATAATGATTATTCAAAGTATAAAAACATACCTTTCTAGATCAGGGGAGGAAAAAAAGCAAACTCATTGGTTATCAATAATTTTATCACTAATTTTTGAAACAAAACATACCGAGTTCTTACACCTAAGTAAATATTCAACCATAAAGAAAATAATGTAAATATCAATATATAAAAAAAATACTTTTAGAGCTACAATGACAAGACATGAGTTATTAGTAAAGTGGTAATCTTGTTAAACTGTACATATTTTAGAGAAAAGTGATCACTTATTAGCCTAAAGGGATTTAAGTAAGACTACATATTATGGCAAGTGAAAATATTAATAAAAAGGATCTTTAATACAAATAGAAGAGGCACAATGAATTCTCAGATAGAGGTTGTCTTTAAACACAAATGAGCCTAATTGAAATGAAAAAGTTAGCAAAAGAAATGTATGCCTAAATGTATAAACTTTCTGCTATAAATACTAAAATTTATTGTATACATATTGTTATGTGTATACAGTGATGGAAGTAATAGTGTTAATATTATGATGAAAATCTGATGGTTTACATTCTTCTTTATCTCCTTGAGTAGACTTAATAGTCATTAAAAGTTTTATTATTTAATTCCCTCTTACAACTGCTCAAAGCTCTTTAAAATCTCTCTTTTCTCAAAAGTCTAAACATCCTGTTTTCCCTTACTCTCTATATAAGATTGCACTTCTAAAAATATTGATTCATCCTAGCAAAATGCCCAAAAGTCCCTAAAGGAATTTTATATTCATTTCAAGTTTTCTCCCTGTTTTCACTCACCTTATTCTAAATGTAAAAACATTTCACTTATGTGTCTGCTATATTCCTCTCACTCACATTTAGGAGATCCCTCTTTTTTAGGTTCTACCTTAACACGCATCATCAGCTTTTAACTTTGTATGCTCTTTTAAAAATACCTTTGCACCTACCCCAGGCCCATTTTCCTGAATGGCCTTCCCTCTACACTGTTATGGTGAAATTTCCATCAATCTCCTCTCTTGGTTTCTCTATTAACCTTATCCAAAAAGTTCTCTTTGTTGCTACTTACACTTATTCAATGCATTTAAAAAATAATACGTTTTGTTAAATTATAGCTTATGTCTAAAAGTGTGTATATCATGAGCGCTAAGTTTGGTGAATATTTATAAAGGGGCAGACCATGTAATCAGCACCCAGATGAAGAAACAAATATTTGCTAGCACCCCAGAAAGTTCAAACATGTCCAGCTTCTTTCACGACTTTCACCGAAGGTAATGATTATCTTGATTTAAATACCACAGATAAATTTTGCCTGTTTTTGAATGTTATGTAATAAGTAGAATTACACAGAATATAGTCTTTTTTGTTTGAGTTCATTTGCTGAGCATAGAATTATGAGCAGTTATGGTTTATTTCCATTGTTCTATTGAGTCCGTCGTGTGAATACACAGCGGTGTTTTCTCCATTCTATGGTGGTGGGCATTTGGGTTGTTTTAGGTTTCGGTTAAAAGAATAATGCTGAGAAGTATATTCATATGTTTTGACAATCATATGTATGCAGTTCTATTGATTATGTACTTCAGAGTACATACTTCTGGGTCATAAGGTTAGCACATGTTCAACTTTGGTAGATAACTTGAAAATAGTTGTCCAATGAGGTTACATTTTAGTTCCCACAAAGAGTGTATGAGTTCCTGTTGAGCCACATTCTCGTAAACATTTAGAGTTGTAGTTTTTATTTTAGACTCTGAGTGCATTTGTCTAACCAATTGAAATTTTAAATTTCCTTTTTAAAGAGTGTTACATTTCTCTTCATATTTGTTTTTTTTCAATTACCGTCAACATTAAATGTTATTTTATATTATTATTTCAGGTGTACAGTATAATAGTTAGACATTTACATAATTTACTAAGTGATTCTCCTGATTGGCCTAATACCCACCTTTTTACTGTACATAGTTATTATAATATTATTGACTATATTCTCTGTGTTATACTTCACCTCTGTGACTAATTTTGTAACTACCAATTCAGAAAGGTACATGTACCTCTGTGCTAATTGCAGCAGTATTTACAATAGCTAAGATATGTAAGCAACCTAAGTGTTCTTCAATAGACAATTGAATAAAGATGTGGTGCCTACATACAGTGGAAATGTGTCTTTTAAAGCCATTCAACTTGAGGTGTGTAGTGTCTTGTGATTTTAATTTGTATTTCCATATTTAATGAAGTTGAACATGCTTCACATTTATTGGTCATTAGAATAGCCTCTAATGTGAAGACTGTTCGAACATTTGCTCCTATTATGTGTTTTTTTTTTTTATTTAACTTTTTAAAACTTAAATTTATTGAGGTGGCATTGATTTCAAAACTTATATCGGTTTCAAGTGTAGAGTTCTATAATACCTCATCTGTATGTCACATTGTGTGTTCACCACCCAAAGTCAAATGTCTTTCCATCACCATATATCTGACTCTTTTTACCCTTTTTCTACTTCCTCTCCTCTCTCTTTCTCTCTGGTAACTACTATACTGTTGTTTATGTCTATGACTCATTTAAATTTCTTAATGTTGTCTTTTAATGAACAGAAACTTTTACTTTCTTTAATTTATAGATAATAAGTTCTGCATCCTCTTTAAGAACTTTTCCCAACCACGACATCATGAAGACATTTTCCAGTATTTTCTTCTTAAACCTTTTGCATGCAAATCTCCAACATTTATTTTTTGGTGTTTTGTGTAATACATGATTAACATTTATTTCATTCTTTAAAAATATCCAATTTAGTCACAACCACTTTAAAAACAATTATTTATTTAAATTAGTTTTAAGTATACAGTACATTGGTTAACCATCTATACAGTTCATAAAATGATCCCTCCAATTGCTCTTTCCCTCCTCTGGCCAGAACCACTTTTTAAAGAAAACATTCTTTATCCACTGCAGTGCAATTTCACTAATAATTCTTCAGTAGGCAGCTTCCAAGATGGCCACCAATGATGCTCACCTTCTGCTATCTGTGCCTCTGTATAGTTCCCTCCAATATTGTAATGAGCTTTGTCTGGGTAACTAATAATATTTACCAGAAGTAATGGTGTGTTACTTTTGATATTAAGCTGTGAAGAATGTGTTTTCCATTTTGAGCACTCTCTCTTGTGCCCTCTCTCTCTTTCTCTCATAGCACTTGCTGGAGGAAGCCAGCTGCTATGCAGGCCTAAGGAGAGACTCTGATAAGGAACTGAAGCCTGTTACCAAAAGCCACCTGAAAGGCTTGGAAGCTGATATTGCAGCCCTGCAGATGACAGCTTGACTGTAACCCCATGATAGACCCTGAGCCAGAACCACCCAGCTAAGTTGCTCCTGAATTCCTGACACATAAAAGCCATGAGATAATAAATGTGTGTTGTTTTAAGCTGCTATGTTTTGGGATAATTTGTTAAGCAGAATATATGACAAATGCAATTACTGATGACTCTATATGTTAGTTTATTTATAGACTCTCCTCTCTTTCACTGGTCTACTTTTCTCTCTTTATGCTGCTACTACACTGAATAATTTTCATAGTTTTAAAATAAATCTTTCTATCTGGTAGTGTAAGTACTCAAATGATGTTGTTCTTCCGAATTGCTTTTGGTATTTCTGGTCTATTTAATTTTTGTGTAAATTTTAGAATCAGTTCGTTATTTTCCATATATTCATAGACACAGACATGCACAGACATGCATAGACACACAGGCGCCCGTGCACACACACACACACACACACATCATACCTGAAGTGATTTTAATTGAGTCTGTAGATCAATTGGGCAGAAATGACAGCTCTATAATAGTAAATATTTCAAGCCCATGAACATCCCTAAATTGATTTAGTCTTTTAAAAAATATCAACACAAAAGATTATACAGGCGTCATATTATAAAATGTACACCTGAAATTTATATGTCATTAACCAACGTTACCCCAGTAAATTTAATTAAAAATACATACAAAAATCTATCAGTATTAGTTAGTGCTGTATATTGCAGAAATATTGTACACGTTTCACATAATTTGAAGTTTTTGATGCAATTGAAATAAAAATACATCAACTTTTTCTCTTATTGTTTATTGCTGGTATATGGAAATAAAAGTGTACTCTGTTACCTTACTATTTATTTTTTTAATATCTGTAATATCTATACTGATACCACCTCTGTTCTTGTTATTTACAATTTGTGTTTTGTTTATTTTTCTTTGATTGGCCTTATTATAATTTTATCAATTGTTTTAAAGAACCAACTCTTGGCTTTGTTTTCTCTTATTGTCATTTGTTTTCTGTGTTTTCTTCTATTTTTTTTAGGTTTAATTCACCATTTTTTAATTAATTTTTCAAGAATCTTTATTTCTAGTAAGTGTATTTAAAGCTATAATTTAAGCACTGCTTTAAATGTATTCAACAAGTTTTGACATTATGCATTATGGTTATCCCATGTAAAATATTTCTTACTTCCTTTGTGATATCTTCTTTGAAAAATAGACCATTTTGAAATAAACTATTTAATTTCCAAAGAGTTGAGCATGATTTAATTTTCTTTTCTGTTATTGATTTCTAATGATTAATGGAATATTAATCAATCATTTTATATTTCTTAGCTTTGTTTTATGGCCCATCCTATTGCTCGTTTTGGTTAATGTCACATGCGCTCTTTAAAAGAATGTATGTTGTGTCATGTTGGGGTAAAATATTTTTTACAACAACTAGGTAAAATTTGTTTATTCTCTTTTTTTAGAACTTTTGTAATCTCATTTTTTTCTTGCTTGCCCCCCCAAAAAAGACTTATTTAAATCTGCCTCTATGATTATAGGTTTATATTATATTTCTTTTAATTCTATCCAATTTTGCTTTATATATTTTGAAGCTATATCATTTAATAGAGCCATTAGGACTTTTTAATTTTTTTCTAGTAGAACAATATCTTACCACTTTAAAATATTTCCCTTCATCTCTGTTAATACTTCTTTACTTGGGGTCTACTTTAATATTAGAATAGCTTCAATTGTTTTTTGTTGGTAAATGTTTGCAAAGTACAAACATTTTTCCACCCTTTTACTTTCAATATTTTTGTGCTATATATTTAAGCCTCATGTACACAGAAAATACTTATTTTGTGTTTTAGTCAATTTGATATTTTTCCTTTTAACTGGACTATTTAATTTTTAATGAAATTAATAAAATATTGGTTTATATCTACCATCTATTTGTATTCTATTTGACCCACAGTTTAGGTTCCACTTTTTCCATCTCTTCTTATGTATTAATCAATATATTTCATTGTTGCATATTTTTCAGAGATTGTTAATTATATTTTTACTATTGCTATATGTTTACATTATAAAATACATCTCCAATTTATTACAATCTAATACAAACTATTAATATTCAATTTGCCCAATATAGTAGAATATTAGAAACTTTTATTTCCACTTATCTTCCACCTTTCTGTGCATTACTGTCAAGTATATACTTTTACTTACATTTTAGTTTGCATGGCATTTTACTGTTATTGTTTTGTATTGCCATTTTTTATTTATATTTATCCATGTATTTACTCTGATAATTAATCTTCATTACTTTCTGAATTTTTGTGTTTCCTTCTGAGAAAATTTTCTCTCTGCTTTTAGTATATTGTTTTATTATAACTATGCCAAAAGCAAATATCCACAGTTTTTGTTTGATTGTTTCATCTGAAAATATCATTATTTTGTCACCATTATTAAAAGTATTTTTGTTAAAGAGGGTTTCTTGATTGGATTTCTCAGTACTTTTAATAATCATTCAATTTTGTCTGCTCCAGGAAAAACAAAACAAAACAAAATAGGTAAAAAAGAGAACAGCAAAACAATCCACAATGAAACATATCCCATTTTAATTTAATCCTTTCCACCCCACATTTATCTTTCTTCTCTTTTATCAGACTATTACCCAGTTTCCAAAAATATTACTCTATCCTTGCCTTTGAACCTTTGCTCATATTCTTTTCTTTACTGCAAAACCTTTTATTAATATTTCTTTTTGACTTCTTACTTATCTATACCCCTTTCTTTGGTAACAGCATCTTTATTTTCTTTTAGAGAATTCTCTTTCTCTTTACAATTCACGAGTAGAATGTCAGTCAAAATGAATCATCTTTTCTTCACCAAGAATGAGTACATAATCCAGTCAAGGCCAAACAGATATTTTTTCTTTGGAATAAGAATCTTGAGCTTAGTTGTCCAAAGACTAAAAATGACTATAACTTATTCTTCCTGACGATGATGCAGTTTAGAAACACCATAGTTGTCTTTGTTACCTTGATATTTTCTAATTTTTCCAAAACCGATGCTTTCACATAGTAACTAGAAAAGCAAAGATAATATAACTTGTGTTGCTAAAATCTATTATAGTATTTAAGTTTGTGTTCCTATAAGAGAACAACCAAGAAGTTAAGGAGACCCATGGCATTTCAGATCCATGACATTTTAACCCATGATATTTCAGACTGAAAGAAGCATTAGTATGCCAAGATTAGATCCAAAAAACCTGAGATTCCTGGATCCAAGGCAGACTATTACTATTACTTAGAACAGTATCTATACTGGTTCCCCATATTCCATTTTCTTCTTTAGGGTAATGCAATGAGATCCAGATGTCTAGGCATGTGTTTATACAGAGATGGATGCCACAAGAGAGGACCCCAAAATTATGGTTTTGGAGTTTGTATAGAAACTACTATAGAGCTGCTCTCTCCCACTGAGAGTGAGAGAGAAATTTTATCTCTCTAATGTAAACAAATGTTCTCCACGAAGAGGAGATATAGGTCCCTAGTTTACAGTTTATGAATATAAATGAAATATTCCTGGTTTTGCTATATTTTGAAATGTATACCTATGGTTCTAAGGGGTGATGACTCTCTGGAGTCCTCTATTTAATCACTCTTTAACTTTAAAATCTTGTTCCTTACTCCACATTCTAGTTTTCCATGCTCAGAAAACTCTCGCAATGCAAAAATATGAAAACATTTTCTCTACAGTTACACAAAGAATTATCACTATTTTGCCACAAATAAGAAATTATATTAAATTAGAGGTTGCTTAAGGAGAGATAGGCTATCTTAGGGAGTAATAAGTCCTCTATTATTGCATTCATTTAAACATTTAGAGGCGTTATTATAATAGGGAGTCAAGCACCCTACAAGCCCACCGTATCTTCAGGACATGGCAAAAAACAGACGGCACACTCAAATAGGAGTATTGAAAACATTTTAATGAATAAACTCTGAAAAAGCATCGTTAATGTTAAGGAAAACTGACATGGTGGAGCATCCTCAGGCTAAGATGGTGAGCCGTTACTAACCTGGAGTTGAATGAAGTAAGGGAAGTAAGTGGTTGTCAGAACTAAGAGATCCCTGTTCCTTCCTTTTGGGAGAGGGTCATATGCAGGAACTGAGAGGAAGAAAATAGCCATCATAACCTCCTCTAGCTTGGTAGATTGAAAGCTGGGGAAATAAATATCTTGGTGTTAGGTCGGTAATCATGCATGAGCGACAGGAACGAAGGACCAGCTCTGTAACCATAGAAACGTTCCTTGAAGACCTTTGTTAAGTACCTCTCAGAAATACTTCCCTTTTAGAGTTATAAATTTTCCCAAATCCTAGAGCACAAAGGTATATAAAAGCTTCTGGCTAAACCAGCCACAAACTCATGCGTAGAAAGTACTGCCCATAACTTCAGCCTCATTATACCATCATTATAATGTTTAGTTTATGCCTGGAAGTTCATGAATCTAATTATAACAGACTGAATTCTGGGTAAGCACATGCGCACTAAGCAAACTGTTATATAGCAGCTGTTAGTCAAGGTGACCTCACGCATGGATCATCTAGGACCTCCCATCATGGCTCAAATATAATAAACATATCTTCAAATTTCTGCGTCATTACAGCTCTCCTTGTTGAAACCCGCTCTTCCCCTTGAGGCATACCGTCTTATTTCTTTACCTCCCAAATTCCACAGGGCTTTGGCCTTCTCTGGTGTGGCACATCTGCTTCTAAAATGTAATTTCAATAAATCTTATGTTTTCTAAACCTTGCCAATCTGTAATTCTTTATGGGGGGACAACCTGAGGGACTACACGCAACACCCCCGTCCTCTTCCTTCTTCTCTCCTATGCTCCTGCGGTGACACCAATTTCACATCACCCCAGTGGTGACATTGACATCTCTCTGATACTCTTACCCTCCACCCTCAATTTTCTGCTGGTGGATTCATTTGTCAAATCCAACAGGAGAATAGAAGGCAAGAGAGCCAGTCGACTGAATCCACAGAGGTCACCCACCCACTTAGCACACAGATCCTTATAATGAGAAGGCATCTGGTAGGTAAGGCATGACTATCTAGCCCAAACACTTATAAGTACACATGAACTTAACTAAACCCTGAAAGTCTCTGTGAAAGGTTAATCTTATTACATTCTTTCAAGAAATGTCTCAAAGCCTGAAAGAAACACTTAAAGGCAGGAATGAACAATTGTTGTATAGAAATGGATATCAGTCAGGTATTAAGTAAAAATGGATATAACTTGATAGCAAAGGTTAAATAAACCTCCACTAATGGAAAAAGTTAAGCTTTATTTAGTCCTGGCTTTTTTGACTCATACATTGATAGTCTGAAATCATCAGAATAGAGTACAAGCCAGTTTGCTTTCAACTCATTTCTTATCTCAGGCAGACACTTTAAAGAGTTAGAGATCTGTACCATCTTGGCCAGATGAAAGAAGACCCAATGCTTGGTGCCAGTAGCATACTGATGAAACTACATTATGAAACATCTCACTCTTTCCCTGTGAGGCTTCACTGAAAAGACTTTGCAGACAGTGCCATATGTCAGTGAGAACTGCAACATCTAGTGATGAGTTTGGAGAAGCAAGTGTAAAAGCTACTAGTTTCTTGTGTTTTTAGTTTCAAGTCTATACTCTACTAATATACCAGCATAGCTGATATAAAAATGCTTTTATCTGTCACTTTTCATTTCATTTAAAAATTTTGACTGGCAATCAATAGTAATGCAATGCAGATATTCAAAGCAATTTTATGCTGCCTTCTGTCATAAATTAAAACATTCCATTAACTAAACAAATTCTCAATAGCATAAATCAGCCCACTCTAAGTAAATCACAGTTAGTGAAAACTAAATTGTAATTCCATAAAAGTGATTAAGTGCTGGCAAGATATAGTGAGATATATCAGCTGTGGTGCAGAGCATGATTATTCAATATCTGCATGTTGTATTCTAGACTGGTTAATTTCTTCCATGTTAGGTATTTTCACTGGAAATATTTAAAGAAAAAAATATATATCACAGAAAATTTTGTATTTTGTTTTTGTCTTGGAATGTTTTGTCATTGTCTTCTCATTAGAGTACAGTTGATGGTTGGCTTCACAAATTTGATAACCTATAATGAATAATATATTTACTCTAATAACTTTCCTGTCAGTAGAGTCAATCATTTCTAAATTACAAAATTTATTCTCTTCAATATGTTATAAATACTATCAGATTGCTTTCAGTTACTCCTTTTAGAAACAGTTTATATTTTCCCTTATCAGCTTTCCAAGTGAATGAAGAAAGACAATTTTGCTGATTAATATATGTATCTGGTCAACTTATATTCAATAGATTTTAAGAAACATTAATATAATTATATAAATATAAGTCACGATCAGCATAAAATTATAAAATATTTATTTGTACAAAGCACTGAGGAAGTTTAACTGTTTACTTCTAATGAATTTGAATAAATTCATCACATAGGTTATTATCATAGCCTCCTAACTAATCTTGTTTCCATGTTTAACACCAACATTCATTTCTCTCAAAACAATAAAGGTGATCAAGTTAAAAATGTAAATTAGGCCCTAACATTCTCCATTCAAAATCCTCTAGTGGGTTTCTATCACAAATAACACAAAACTAAAAAAAAAAAAAAAATTAACACAAAATACAGAATTCTCACAATTGTCCAAGACCTTACATTCTCCTGTCACTCCTCAAACCTCATCTCCTCCTAGTCTTGCAGTTGCTCAATGTGTTTCTTATGCAGTCTTTATTGTTATTTCTTAAACTCATCAATTAACATCACTGTGGTAAACATTTCTATATCTATGACAAAAAATTATATACATATATATATATCATCATGTAGTATACTATAAAAATCACATTTTACAATCTAAATACATACAATTGTTGTTAATCATACCCCAATAACTACACAAATAATTTTTTTAAATAACTAAACCCATCACAGTGGCCCTCACCAACCTTCCCTAACCTGATTTGTACTTGATAGTCTCCCTTCTTCCAGATATTAACATTACTATTTTCCTTACTTTCAAACTTTTTCCCAAATATCATCTCCTCAGAGGGAGACTATCCTTAATCACTCTATCTGAATTATTAGCCCTATAACTTATTATCATACTAAATTTCATTTGTACGTGTTTTTATGATAATTTCATTATGTACATTATACATATGTACATTAATTCATATAATTTGTTTATTGTCTTTCTCCTCAAATAGTGTATAAGTTCTGTATAGGTACTTTTATTTACTCCAGCATAAACAGGATTTTACAAAATTCAGAAAACATTTGGTGAACTAATTAATAAATATGAATCATCGAAATACATTTACTAAAAAATCATTTGTTATAGTGCAAGAAGTGTTAGTTGTCGAATACTATCCTGGAAGTTAGTGATGGTTGAAGCTCTGTTCCCAAAAATATATAGTTCTGCCCTTTTACCTGAGTAAGCAAGGGCCTTGTTCCAAGATTCATACCTCATGGGGCCTCACACTTTGGAGTGGCTTCCTCAAAATTTTCTAAGATTCCTTCAATGTCTGGTGCAGAGACCAGTAGTATCACATGTTTTCCCCAGGCCAAGACAAGATGTCATATAGATTTTAAGCATTAGGACCCTCTGGGTCCTGGGACTAGTCATCTAGGAAGACTAGACAGCATCCCTGGTTACTATCTTTTACCATGAGGTTGTTTTCTGTCTTTTAACTTCCTCACCCCCACATCCCCTTGGGGCATTGACAAGATGCCCAAAGGAACTCTGAGATTGATACCTATGGAGTCATCCCAGGGCCCTGTTGCCAGCTCCCATTTCCATGTGGTGGCTTAACAAAAAGTATTACTTTTGCAGGATTGTGTGAGATTGGGCTGCCAGTTAGATGCTGACCCACTGATGTTTGGTGAGTTTCTTTTGTTGGACACAGAACTTAGTCAAGGGTCTGAGCTACCAACATTCCATTGCCAACCATTGGGATTGAATTTCTCTGTGTGAGACCTTAAGTTGTTTTCATTTCTGTGTTAAAATAGTGCTACCTCCATTCTATATCGCTTGAGGAGAATAGAGTGGCAGCAGCCATCTTTTATTTAATTTGTGAAATCTTCATACTTCTAGTACCTAGGGAATTGCCTGATCCCTCTACAAACTCCTATATCCTCTGAAAACTTTTGAGACTTTTGCCCTACAACACCAAAGTTCTCACTAAGATTCTCCAAGGTGGTAACGTTATGCTTTTTCTGGATTGGTCTTAAGCCACACTAGATGACGAATGAACATTTTTTTCTTAAATCATACCACCTTTCTTGTTTTACCCATGGGCTCCTTGCCTATTCTGATCACAGTGTATGGGAAGTAGAGGCAGTCAACTTTGGAAGTGATCACATTCTAGAATGCAGTCATTAGGCCTAAAGAGTTCGAGTAAAGACAAAGTTGGAAAATCTCTTGGCTTTCTTTTTTGTTATAAAATTCAGAAAAGTAAATTAATATAACTAATACATGGATCATCGTTCATATTTTCCTTCTTTGGCCTGAGAGATTTGCATTTCTGAAAGGGTGATTGGAAGCCAATATTCAGAGCCAAGAGTAATGATGTAGCAAGCATTAAATAAATGGTATTAGGCACTTGAGTAAAAAATATCTAGATTGTTTTAATAGACAAAGATTTTGAACAGCTATGGCATTATGACTAATAACAGTATTGCTTTTGTTTTCTAATAGTGAGAAATATGAACTTAGTCAGAAATAACATATTTGATAATAAAGGACACAAAGCCATACTTTCTGGATCTGAACAGGAATAGATACTGACTGGAAACTGAAAAATGTTTTCAAAATCAATGATTAGACAATAAAAAAGCAAAAACGAAACAACAAAAAAAACATAAGCACCTCTTTTTTACTCATTATCACAAGTCTTTATGGATAAATGAATATACTACATATGGACCAATGGACTGTGTAATACATTTTCAAATAAATTTGTTTACATAAATACTTCAAAAATATATGTTTGGGGCCACAAAAACCCATCCCTGGTGATAAATTCTGCCTTTAAAATCCAAATAGACCAAGTACTCTGTCACTTTCTTAATGGTAAGATGTACAAGGTCTTTATTTACCTTAAATAGGTGTAGAATATAGCTGAGATGTATGCATGTATATTTGTGGAGGAAGGTTGTTGGTGGAGCTGGTTTTGGGACTTTCATTTTACACTTCTTACAATAATGCACCTTATTCTACAGTTCAGAGAAGCAATGAGTTGTACATACAGCAGTTATATATAATCATCTTAATTACAAATGCAAGGTGAGTCCATTGATGCTTGTGACTCATCATCAGAACTTTACAAGTACTTCTTTTAAATACTGTATTCTATAATCTCCCACTCTAATCAGCTAGTCATAATGGCATTTTGTATTCCATGACTCTGAATCTGACAACCTTCAAAACATCTAGGCATTCTCCTTTTCTCAATGTTATTATTGTAGTAAAAGACCACAGATACCCTTGCACAAGAATTGGAGGAATATTCATTTCATATATATTTTGGTGATAGTGCAAGACCTTTTTTAAAGGTTCCTAATCTATATTTTAACCAATGGCTTCTGAATTTCATTTACTATTTCAGATTGGTTAACTGGTCAAAGGCTGGTGATTTTGTTTTTTTGTTTTTTGTTTGGAATGAATCCTATTCAAGGCTGTGCATTCATTCTCCTTAGCAATTTTGCCATCTTTCCAATTAAATTCTTGGCCTTGTTGTCCCCACAATCTTCACTGCACTTACAGGGTCTTTTTTTTTTTTTAACTGTCCTGGAGACTTTCACATTTTCACAGTATGCACAGAATGGAGAATTGGCTAATTTGTACCTGTCAGTCTTTTTCAAAAGGCTTTTGGAGTCACTAACAAATCCAAGCAACAGACAATCTTGATAATTACCATTTTCTCATGCCTTTCAAATGCTAGAGAGCTTCTACACAAGTTAATTTTACCTTTTCTTCCATATCTCCTAATCCATAACAGATTGGGGTAGGGGGCAGATTAGTAATTGTTATACTACAGCAAAGCAAGAATTAATAGTAACCACATATACCTTTAATGGGGTCCTTATAGTCACCTGATCAGTGAGTGATATAGTTCTAAATCTCATCCCGAAGACTGTCTTCCAAGGCCTGTTCCACCATTATATGTACTAGTTTGCAGCTCCTAAAAGCAAAGCCTTAGCCAAGACTTGATGTGATAGTTTATGTGGGAGGAGAACCCTGGAAGCAGAAGTGAGAGAAATAAGAGAGTGAGGGAAACACAATGAAAGATGTCTTATTAAGCTGGTTACTGCCTAGGCAACTGGAACTAAATCTTCTGATTAGTTCCTATGGACAAGCAGGCTTCATCATTTAACTCTGAACTCACGACTCCATGTTTGTGGGATAACTCTCCCACACTCCTTGTCTAGGCCTATGCATAGAATAAGAAAATTTCTTTGTTTTTAGAGATAGGGAAAATTTTAGAAAATGATCTAGAAAACTGTCAAACCCAGCTGCAGCTCAAATGAGCTAAGGGAATATTGTTCGTACCATCACAGACATCTGCTACAAGACTCAAGGAGTTTTACATGCAGAAATACAAATAGTCATAATTTTAAACAAAGTATTTCAAAATAGAAAGCTATCAAATTTTATGAAGCTAGTATAATTTTTCAAAAACAAGAAAAAAGTAATAGAAAATATTGTACCAATTTCATTTATTAATACAGATAAACGATTCCAAAGAAAATACCAACAAATTAAATTTGACATGAATTTAAAAAGGTAGTACCTCATGGTCAAGCATGCCTTCTCAAAGAATTGCAAGAAAGTTTCAATATTAAAAAAAAAAAACTATCAATATAATTCAACATGTTAACAAAATGAGGAAAAAGTCCATATAACCATTTTCTTAAATGCAGAAGAATCATTCAATAAAATGGGATACTCATTTATGCTAAAAACAAACTATGTAGCAAATTAAAAATAGAAGATAATTTATTTATCCCAGTAAAGATACATGTCAAAATCCTGCAGAAAATATTAACTACATTAATATTTTGGAAATAATTCCATTAAAGACAAAAGTAACTATTATAACTCCTATTTATTAAATATCTTATTAGAAGTTTTAGCAACCATATCAATTTAAAATAGGAGTAGGAAGGTAAATTTTAAGGATATATATTTTTTCTTACCTGCAAATAATATTGTTGTTTGCAGATAATTCATCAGAGTTGTTTATTTGTTTTTCGGTGTGTAAAAATTAAGCTATGTACAACAAGAATGACTACAATACAAAAAAACTTCTTGAGATCCGTTGCACAACAATGCTAATATACTTAACATTACTGAGCTATACATTTAAAAATGGTAAAGATGGTAAATTTAAAGTTTTATGTTTTATTTATGACAATTTTAAAAAAAATGGAAAATGTAGTGTAAAGTGTGCCCATACTCAAGAAGGCAGACTGATTGTCATGCCTTTTGCAGAAATATTTTATTCCTAGAAGTTGTATGGGTTAATTTCTTGAATATATTTGAGGCTCTGGATACACAAAACCTATCAAACAAAGGGAAGGATGAGATTAATGGCACACATGGAGCTAGGCAAAGTGGTGGGGAAACAGGATCCTTAGAGGGATCCTCAGTTGCTTTTGCAGTGGTGCATTGCCTCCTACAAACAAACAACATGAGGCGAGAGAAAAAAAAAATTGAATAGACTTTAAAATGACCCTTCAGACTTCCTGGTGAAGACTCTGGAGGGAAGGGGGCAGTTAAAAACTCTATATTTTGAGTATTGTAATATTGAAGAATTTGGGCTTTGAATCCAAACTGTTTGGGTTTGAATCCAGGCTTTGCCATGTGTGATCTTGGGCAAGTTTCTTAAGCTCCATATCTTCATCCATAAAATATAAATTATCATAGTACTTATGTCACAAAATTATTTTAATCATAATTTAAAAGAGATAATGTGTGTGAAGCACTTAGATCAGAAACCTGTTTAATTATT
Source organism: Rousettus aegyptiacus (assembly GCF_014176215.1). Lineage (NCBI taxonomy): Eukaryota > Metazoa > Chordata > Mammalia > Chiroptera > Pteropodidae > Rousettus > Rousettus aegyptiacus. Next base: position 53,915,179 of record NW_023416306.1, read on the forward strand.
AGCTATTACTATTTTCATTTTAATGTTAATCAGGGAGTCTTAAGTTTATATGGGTAATAGTAAGATAAAAACTCCATGTTTTTAAGGGACTCAGACTAATTGTAGAGAAAGACATTTAATAATCAAATTTAATACAATTAGTAAGTGCAATTAGAGCACGAGCGAGCATGTGTATTTTAAGTCCTTTTGGAATGTCATCTCTCACAATGAAGAGAGCATTTCACCTAGGATGGGAAGAATGAATAAAGATTTCCAGAGGAGCAGTTGTTTAAAATTGCAGTGGCCTTAGATCTCATGTGTATTAGGGGACACTGCAGCATTAAGTATGATGTTACTGGAGTATAAAATGTAGAGATGAAGGAAAGGGAGGCAGAAACATCAGGAGAGAAGACCAAATAGATCAGAAGCCAGAAAATGCAGACATTTTAGTTCATTACAAACTTTACAAGTTAGACCATATTGGTGATTCTTAAACTTTAATATGCATTAGATTCATGGACAGAATTTTCAAAATATTCAATTGCAAAGATCTCTCCCTTCTTTATGAGATGCTGATTTTATTGGCCTGGAAGAAGCCCAAGCACTAACACAGGTACCCTGATCCCACAATATTTTAAGACCCAGGACTGTAGACCAGTGGTTCTCAAATTTTGGCATGTGTCAGAGTCTCCGGCATAACTTGTTAAAACACAGATATCCACCCCTCAAATTTAAAAACATTTATCAGTAAAGGTGCATGCACCCCGATGTTTGTTACAGCACTATTCGCAGTGGCCAAGACATGACAAAAACTGAAGTGCCCTTTGGTAGATGATTGGATAAAGAAGGTGTGGTGTATACACACACACACACACACACACACACACACACACACACACAGGAATATTAGTCATAGGAAAAGATGAAATATTGTCATTTGTGACAACATGGATGGATCTTGAAATAATTATGTTAAACGAAATAAGTCTTATTAAAAAAGTTGAGAACCATATGATTTCACTTGTATATGAGAAATAAAACTGAAAACAACAAATGAACAAGGCAAACAAGAAAAAAACTCATAGACACAGACAACAGTTTAGTGGTTTCCAAAGGAAAAGGGGGAAGAGGATAGGGTAAAGAGGGTTAAATGTATAGTAATGAAAGCATATTTGACTTTGGGTGATGAACACACAATGCAATATACAGGTGATATAGAATTGTACACTTAAAACCTATGTAATTTTATTAAACAATATTACCTTCAATAAATTTAATAAAAATAAATTTTAAAAAGCCAACAAAAAACATAGATTATTGCACAGCCTCAGCCTTTCTGATTCAGTACATTTTGATGGAGCCTAGAGATTTCCATTTCTAAGAGATATCATCTGATGAGGTGATGCTGATGTGGGGACTATATTTTAAAAACTACTACTGTGGGCCATCAATTTACTAGTTTAGAAATCCACAACAGTAGCACTAGAGAATCTTACTCAAAATATCTACGTATAGGTCCCAGGCCCTGTACTTCCACTTCCTCCTAATCTCTACCCTGCTCTTACCTCACCCTCACCCCAACTTATGATAGGTCCTAGAATAGGAGCTCTACTGTTTGAAAGCACTTTTTGGCTGAGCTGTTGTAAAATCAAAGGTGACATAACCAAAAGTGCTTTGCAACTGCAAAGAGCAATATGTATAGAAGATATTAATTTTGTTTCTCACTAAATTGACTATATCACTCAATACAATCTCAAATTCAGAACAATTCTTGTGTGGCCCAAATTATCAAGTTGTGTATTTAGAATGAGAAGGGAAAAAGACCTTAGAGAGGAACAATAGAAATTAAATACATTTTAGAAATAGTTATTGAGTATTCTTATGCCTATTTCTATAAATGCTAGTTTGTATCTTACATTTTTGGTTAAGCAGTAAACAGCAGTATTTGATAACTATGTACTCTTATATACCTATTTACCTAATATTTAGAAGTACTTTAATCCAAAACACGTCAGATCCTGAGTGTGCTTAGTAAAGCAGGAACTGTTTTCACAGGTACTAAATGATACAACATTGATAGAAAAACAGAAGTAGGTCACATTCTGTAATCACTGTGGAGAGCTCAATGGAAGGAAAAATTCCAAAGACTAGCCTTTCGAATATTACCTATTGAATAAAAGCAATCTCTCTGTGATAAATTGAAGAAGGTAATTATGGGTGGAATAAATGCTTTCTTCAAAAAACCTCTCCCTAAAAATGAGAATGCGGGGTGAATTCTTCTAAAAGGTGTCAGCTGGAGATGGTCATAGTGTGAAGTTATTTTTCTACTTTCTCAAGTACTAGTATAAAAATAAAATAAGTAAAAACAACTCCTTCTAACTTACTTCGATTACATCGTATGGAACATCAAGAATGAAACAAACACAACACAAACAATTGCTTTGGGTAAATGCTCTCATTAAAGCTGTATTACAAAACAACATGCAAAATATATTTTCCTTAAAAATGTTTTGGGGATAAAAATAAGTCTCTCAGTATTGCCTTTGTCTCTTTTATAAGGATTTTTGTACCTGTCTTAAAAAGCTAAGAATGGAAGAAAAGTGTCAGGTAAGACAGATGATAACAATGCCCAAAGAACTGAAAGTAGGCATGGAAAATAGGAAGCCCTTATATTCTATCACTGACAAATTCTCCCTTAGTAACATGGGCCTAATATTTTATAAATTTATTTTGTTTTGTTTTTGTATTTGTTTTAAGACCTGGAAAGCTGAGGTTGTAATACGTGTTTAATGAATATTTATTAAACTTCATTTGATGTTGAGTGAATATACAGTCACTAGAATGGTTAAAACTAAAAAGTAAATAAGTGTTATGATTTTACTTTTATAATTAATTTCAGTTGCAATCAAACCTTACCATAATTCAACATTTTTCCAGACTTGAAGAAACTCACTTTGAGATAAAGTACAGTAATTAAGTTAATGACTTGGTTCCCATATCTTAAGGTGGCAAAAAGCCGGTAAACTATCAGAAAATAGAAAAGTCAGTGCCAACTAAAGCGTAAACCATTCTGGAAGCTACAGACATAAAAGGGTGAGTACACTAGATTAAACCGGCGTAGGTTAAGATGAGTAACTATTGGCAACAGTCTCTAAGAGAAATGAGCTAAACATAATTATGACAAATTAAAATGTCTGGCAAGACATATTTGTTATAATCTTCCTGTAACATTATTTACCCTTTTATAGTAAATAGATTATTTACATTTCTGTTATGTATAAAGTGACTTTATGGAAGTAACCTCTCCTCATTTTTATCAGAAAAAGTAAATATATTTACAAAAAAAAATGTTAGTTGTCATATAGTACAACATTGGCTCCATTTCCAATTTTTATTTTATAAAGGGTACAAATTAGTTTTTCTTCAACAACATGGAACACTACACTGGAAAAAAATCATAGAGTTTATTTTTGAATGAACTGTTGTGCTATATGAAAAGTCTGTCTCAGACTGTGATCTTTAGAGAAAATAGTCAAAGGCACCAGCAACTCAACTCTAAATTCTTCCATTAGAGTGAGACTAGCAGAATATTGTGTACTTAGATAAAAGTGGTTAGTTCCATACACTTTCACCTTCTCTGAGGTCCTTTATTATGTTACATTCTCTGCTTTTGCTACAGGCTATTTTAAGAAATAGCCACATGGAAATGAGTGTGTCATTTATCACAAAGCTGTTGTAAGGAACACAGAGGATTATATTTCTTACAAAAGATCTCAGGTGAAAAATTTCTTTTGAGATTTAATTGTGGCAATAACTTCTTCTTTTAAGTAACATGTTTTCTAAAGAAACAAATGCTTATGTAAAATTTTCCCAAAGAAATCTAGCTGAATGGCTAAGTAAATAGATTGTAGAGACTGCTTCTGTGGATGTACAACCTAGATGAGACCTAGGTAAAGGTTTGTATTTTGTTTTTGTTTTTTATACTTTCGTAAGACATAGTTCCCACTCTGCTTGCTATCTGAAGAGGAAATTCACCTTCTGTATTTCAAGGAATATGGTTTCTGGCTGTCTTTTGACTCCTCTTATTAATTAGTCAAGATCATCTCATATTATACTTCTATACTAAATTATTGATATTTTCTTAATTATACTTCTCTTTTCCTCTATCTACAACAATATTCCTCACCACAATTTCAGGGCTTTCTGACTCAGAAAGTTTGCCTCAAATATTGTCAAATCAATATAGTGGCAAGGACAATAATTCATAGCATCATATAATATTAAAACCCTGGGCATATAAGAAGACATAAAAGTTATTCAAATCCAGTCACTCGATAGACTCCTATCCAGAATATCTATATTATGTGGCTGCCCACCCTATGGATTTTAACATCTTCTAATGCTATCCAATACTTTGTTATAACTTTGTGTATCTTACTCACTACTATAATTATATAATTTTAGAATGTGTATATATAAACATAGCAGTGTTTTAGACATTAAAAGCAAGTTATTTTTTTTCTTCAAAAAGAAGCTAATGGATTAATGGAATTATTTTTTTTCTGTTCAGAGATCGAAATACATGAATATAGATATTTGCTTTGGGCTTTTGTGATCTTCCTGCCCTCTCTTATGTTTGGATATCTTTGAGAAATATCCCACAACATATTTTATTTTATTTATTTTTTACTCAAAAATTTTAATCTTTTAATAATACTTAAATTTCAAAACACCAAATTGATTTTTTATACTAATCTAATAAAGAAAACAATACGTTCCATAAGTTTACAAAACAAATGAAATGGCTGTTTCTGAAAGAAACTCACAAAGAAGATGATTTTAAAGAGAAATGTGAAAAAGATAAAGCATTTTCACACTGATATGAATAACACAAATATATCTAAATGAAGTATATATTAACATTTTTAACTTTGTTTTCATATCTATATTTTTGTGTAAAACCTACACCAGGATTTTACTAGGGTTTAGTATAATTCGTTATGCAGGTAATATGTGTATAATAAGGTAAGCATGCATCCTGGGATACATGAGATGGAGTATAATGAGATCAATTCTGACTTTATAAAATTTCAAGTAGCAGTGTTTTTTTAAGCCTAGAAAACTCGATTTAGATTACTCTTAAATTGTAACATTGTGTGTATTATCATCAATACCAACCAGTGCGTCTATCAGATATTTATCAACTACATTAGCTGTGATAGGAAGTTGGCAAAAATACTGGGCACCAATGATCAAGGAACGGCCATGGAACAAAATAATGTTCCAATTATCCTTAGGACTTTGGGTATACAATAGCTGGACTCTAAATCATGTCCAAATCCTATCCACTAATGGGAAGTAGATTCCTTGTATATTTTCATGCCTTTTTCCACTGATCACGTTTGTTTTTAAGCCCAGGCTGTATTAACCAACACTGTAGTCGGTTAGGGTTGAGAGTCAAGGAGGTAGCTTGAATTACACATCAAACTCAATGTCTCGCCCTACTTCATAATTTCTACTTTTTGTGCCTCCTGGTTCTGTCATATTGCCACAAAAATTCAGTATGCCTAAAATAATGAATAATCTTCAATACCCTTTTGCTTTCCCCACTTACCTTTTTTGTAAGTGTCTGCTAATTTCTACATTTTGCCCATATCAGAAATCCTCTCTCACTTAAAACTTCACATACAACTGATCACCAAATATCATTTTTATCCTATAAACATCTTTAAAATTTTTATATTATTCCCCTTTCTCTTCTCCTCATTCATTTAGTTCTAATTTTCTAGATCCCTTGTAATTTTTTCTTTACTATATTCTGATTTTAATCTATGCCTACTTCTGTCAGCAGAGGATACCATTCTAAAATATGTATTTTGCTCCATAAAATCCTACAATGATTCTTATTTTCTAGTTTAAAAACCCATGTGCAGAGACATATTAAGTACTTTGATTGTAGTAATCATTTCATCATATATGTATATCAAAATATCATGTACATTTTTAATATACATAGTTTTTATTAAAATACGTATGCTTGTTAAAGCTTTTATAATGACAAAAAGAAAAAGTAAAGTTAATGATACCGACAAAAAATAAAACAAAAACAAAAGCAGAAATCCTCAGCAGGGTAGTAACATTTTCTGGCCTAGTTCTTGTAGACTTTTCTAGCATAATCGTCCGCTGTTTTTTCCAAAACCGTTTCGATTCAGTAATGGCTACCCATTTGCTATTTCCAGGTGCACTACCCTTTCTGATGATTTTTGATAATTTTACATATGCTATTATTACCTCTGCTTGGAAAGATCTTAATCCTAATTTTAGTTCCCTTATGAATCTTTTATCTGTTCTTTCAAGTTCCAATTAATGTATTACTTTTGGGTATCTGTCCTGACAATTCTCCACCTTCAGAAATCCCTTATCCACACAAATACATAGTTAGGAACTCATCTACAGTATTTGTTTCTTTAGTAAAGATCTAGTTAACTTTGCATTTTTAAAACTGTGTTTTCTTCACAACCTAAATTTATTGAGGTCTAAGATTATGCTTTATTAATATTTGTATCCCCAGGTCCTGGCATATAATGGGTTTTCAATTATTTTCTCCAGCTTTCCCCCTCTATAATCAACTCCTATGGAAATGTCTTTCTAAATACAGATATGGTCATATTATTCCTTAGCATGACATGAGAGATCCTTCAAAATTTGGCCCTGATATCATCTTCTCTTACTCTCAGCACATCTGACAGAGTTCCCAAATATACCACCTGCACTCTAAAATTTATAATTCTATTTGTTCCATTCACTTTGTCTTATACACCTTTGTACTGTGACCATCTAAAAGTTACTTAAAAAAAGAGGGACACTAAATAACTGTTTGTTAAAAAAAAAATAGAAATAAATGAAAGATTGAATATATTAACCTGTTTCAGACTATATACATAGTAACAATGAATAACCATAACAATATATTTCCAGTTCGAAACTGACAACTCACCAATTCTATGGAATTGAAATTTTGACAACACACACTATTCTACCACAGAATCCTAAAGTAATAAGGGAAACAGGGATAAATCATAGACTGAGGAATGTTTCTTTCCTTTAAAGTACCTGTGAGTTTTCCAGGTAATTGAAAAACACTTGGTATAGTTTCAAGAGTTAAATCATCTTTCAGTCTAAAATATATTTCTTGTCAGTGTTTTATTTTCTGACATGTTATAAATAAAAGTAGAAAATTCATGACCTGTTTATTGAGACAACAAAAAAGAAAATTTGAGTGTATTTTAAGTATGAAATGTAATGTTATTTTTTCTGTGTGACAGCATTAACTAGAATATTGGATTATTTTATTATGTAATGTCACATATTTCTTTTTCTATCAAATTTATTGGGGTGACATTAGTTAATAAAATTATATAAATTTCAAGTGTAAAATTCAATAATGCATCATCTGTATATTGCATTGCAAAGTCAGATCTCCTTCCATCACCAAACATTTGACCCCCTTTACCTGTGTCTACCTCCCCCACCTTTCCCTCTGATAACCACTAAACTGTTATCTGTGTCTACATTTTTAAGTCATTTGCCTAATACATACACATTCATTACAGTGGACACATGGTCTTTTGCTGCTCAGATCCATTTCTCTTCTATTCTTGTCAAAGCATTCCTGCATTCATCACACCCTAACTTCATGAACAAATCCACGAATTTTAAAGTAATGAGCACTATAAATTTCCCTAGTGACATGGATGGCTCAAGCAAGCACTTTCCCTTTGACAGTATAATAAGGAAATTTCAGAATTTTTGCTGTTACAGAGTTATAATTTATATGTGTTAGTGATGCTTTATAAAACTGATTAGTAACTTAAATGAAGGTACTTGTCAGAGATACAATGTCAAAGAAAGAAAAGAAATAACTCACCCAATGTTTTATATATTATAGTAGAATGTCTGTTCACATCAATATTTTATTCTGAAAATCATCGCTCTACATTTGCTGATTTAAAAGGGTTATCCGAATTTTTGAAAATCAAAATTATCAAACTATAATAGACAATAAAAAATAATTCATAATACTAGTAAGAAAATGCAATAAACGAAGTACTATAAAGCTTAAGGAAGAACTAATTGAAAGCATATTTAAGTGAGATAATTAAGAACACTTTAACTTAGAAATGCATATAATGCTTGCACATGCCAAGTAAATCTACTGTATTGAAAAATTATAAGTCCAAGTGTTCATTTTTTTCTTTTTAAAAATGATATCAGTAATATTTAAATTGTTTTCATGGAATGTGAACATTTATTTCTAAAACCATTAGTTAGGAGTTTATAAGGATGTACGTTAATACATTTTTACATATAATGCTGGATACATTAAAATACTACTAATAAAACTTAAGAATTCAACCAAGTTTTCCCTTCATAAATCAACAGTGAAGAATTTAAGTTTTTGAAGGAATTCTCCAATTCTTATTTAAAATACAAATGAACTTTAACATGTGTTCCTATTGAAAGAGCAGGATGATATTAAATCATTGATAGTTATCCTAAAGTTATTAGTTTTTTTTTAATCTAGGAATTCAAATAGTTCATATCAATCTCTCTCTTCCACATTTAGAATCTGTTTCTAGTTTTTGACTCCTAAAGTTCAATCTGATACCTCAACTGGATGATTTCAAGGTGAGGGATTTAATTTTAAATAATCTCTGCACTGTTACCTGCTAGTCTTCCACTAATGTCCACAAGGACATTATCATTTTTTAAAATTTCTATTTGCATTTAATAAATGCTGGAGTTCACATGATTGTGAGATCTTCAAACCACTAACTTATGAATTAAGAGGGGAAAAGCATGAGAAGGTGAATGGGGGATAATTTATTGATCATCTTCTGATCAGTTCTCCTTCTGAGGAGCACCTAGGACAAAACTGTAAATGACTCTAGGTTACAGTATGAGTGATTTAAGTTACTCAAAAGGAAAAAAAAAATATGCACGTGTTTTGTTTGTGTGTATTAGAGAGGGAGAGAGAGATAGACATGGAGGATGCAAATCAAAACTATTCCACTCCTTACTGTATTTTACTGTTCCTTGAAAAAAATTAACACAATAAACATTAAGACTTTAATATCAATCTATTTAAAAATTATGTAATACTGTATCTAAAATATTATTACTTAATGCATTTTATTTTAAATATCTGGGGCTAACATTCAACTTTGTTAATGAAAGCAATGGTTTTCTAAACAATGCCCATTTATTTTAAAAATTTTATGTTTATTGTTTTAAAAGATGCATTTCTCTTCCAAATCCATATTTATAAAGGTTACTGCTCTAGACATATGTTATCTTTCACTTAGAGCAGAAGTGAAGTGAAAATGAGGCAAAATATTAAGAATAAAAAATAATTATCTGGATCAGACTTTCCTTAAACACTGAGCTTCTCCTGGTTACACAGAGAAAACAGAAGAAGTGAGTCTTTAGGTTTATGATGGCTATCCTTTTAACTATGAACTGATGTTCAATGAGGGTGGGTCATGAACAGCTTGAGAAGCTTCGTTGTTCTCAGAAACACTAATTGTGGCCCATTCTCTTCAAACCAAATTTTTCTCACTAAGGATGATTTACATTCCTGTAGGTTTCCAACCTTCACTTTGATGGACCCCAGCAACAACAGCAACCCTCTAGCTGTATGCTTTATGATGTCTTTTTTACTTTACTATGACACAAGTAAAAATAAGTATCTTTTAAGTATATTATAATAAAAAATTACAAGGAACATGTTTCTTTAATATCAAAGTGATAATATTTAGTGAGAAAATGAGGTGAGCTCTTTTTTTTGTAATTTTTATAAAGGGAATTGGTAATAAAATGTTAGCAATGGAACTAATTTTCTAGGGAATAGGAGTACACACAGAAGCCAACGTAATTTTTTATAAACTTCTAAATCAGCTAAAATATATTCCAAATAAAAAATATTAAAGAATACATATTATCTGTTGGAATTCTAAAATTCATTGGGCAAGCACAAAAGTCGGTAATACATGCATGAACATGTTGTTTCTTCTGAGATAAAGGATATTAAAAACAAACAAAAAAGAAAAAATGTTCTAATCTTTATTAAAAAATTATAGAATCTAGTTGATGATTATCAAAAAATTATAAAACTGCAAGCAATAACTTCTGTAACTATGAGAGGATTTATTAAATTATTTGAATTATCAACTTATTAAGATCCATTCGATGAAATTCACATCACTTTTTTCTTGTTTCTCCACCCATTTTTCCCTCCCCCCCACCCATCACTACACATACAAATTCATAAATGCTTCCTAGCAGACTGCCAGACAAAGTATGATTTGGTTTATATATTTATCCTGAGGACAAAATATTTAATTGAAAACAGAACTATCAGTTTGAGCAAAATTACCATTCTTATCACTCTAAAATCTAGTAAATGTTGCATAATGAAAATTTAATCTAGTATAAGTAAAATATCTACCCTTCCCCAAAGTTTCTTCTAAAATCAAGTTTTACAAGATATTTCTACCATTCACTTATTAACAGGGATATGCTTATGTGATAACAATTTCTCCTAGATTAAAAACTATTTTTCTCCTAAACCAAGCATTCTTGAGTTGTTTTTACTTAGATATCTCCTTCAGCCTAACCCAATTCATAAGTCTGATTGAATTTTACTAAGTACCTATGAAGTGCCCAGTAATGTGCTAATTCTAGAGATCTAACACATGGTTCTCTTTCAATGATCCAAAGTCTAGTGTGTGTCAGACACATCAATAGATAATATTATGACCACTGCAAGTTAAGATGCAAACCTAAGTAGTTAAGGAAACAGTTAGGAAAGAAACTGAAGCAAAGCCAGGTTCTGGAAAGCCTCAAAATAAATATTATTTATTTTACAAACAAACAAACAAATAAATAAAAGCTGATATTTTGAAAGATATAAGAAATTAGTCAGGAAAAATGTAAGTGTATTGTGCTGAAGGAAGGGAGTTAGGGAGGTAAACAGGCATGGAGTAAAAAACATGCCAAAGCTTGGAATAAACAGGGTCAGAGTTTTTTTCTGAGAAATACAGTGATTAACTATTAATGTAACTCAGTGCAAAGAGCACAAAGTTTATAGATGATGCTGGAGAGCTAGTTAAAAATGAATCTTACTTTGTACTTTATTATTTAGGCAATAGAGAATAATGGAAGGATTTTAAGCAAGGATGCGATATGATCATCTAAACTGATTAGAACTGTGACAAACACATAGGAAAAAAGAAAGAAATCTTGCTGTCTGTAACAACATGGATGGTCCTAGAGGGTATTGTGTTGAGTGGATTAAGTCAGAACAAGACAAATGCCATATGATTTCATTTACATGAGGAATTTAAAGAACAAAATAAGCAAACAAAATAGAAACAAATTCACAGATACAGAGAACATTTCGAGGGCTGCCAGATGGGGAAGGGATTAAGAAGTACAAATTGGTATTTACAAAACAGTCATGAGGATATGAAGTATACATAAGGAATATAGTTAATAATATTGTAATAACTGTATATGGTATCAGATGGGTGCTAGATGTATCAGAGTGATCACTTCATAAGTTATATGTGTCTAATCACTATTAATGTCATCTGAAACTAAAATAAGATTGTATACAAACTGTAATTGAAAAATAAAATAAATTATTTTTTAAAAGATTGTGGCAAATGTTTTGGAAGGGAAAAAGCTGGTAACTCTATTTATCAATTCTAAGACCTTACTAAATTGCCTAACTTTCTGAGCCTCACCTTTCTCATCTAAAAAAAAAAAAAAAAAAAAAAGAAGAGGGTAATAGCAGCTACATTCCAAAGTTGTTGTGAAGATTAGAGATTATTATTGAAAGGAGCTAGCAGTCACAGAAATCTATTAGGTACTATTAAGTAGATTCTCTTCACCAGGTCCTAGCCTCAGAAAAGTTAATTTCCAATTCTATAAGCAAGATGATTTTTCTCTATAACATAATTCCTCCTCCTCCCCCATGGCAACCCATTATCATATGAGCAAAGAATGTGGAGGTAGCTCTCCTGCTGGGAACTGATTAATGAATGTTTATGCACTTAGAAATGGAAACATGCCATATTAAAATAGCTATCTTAAAGAGAGATCATATATTACATGCATTTTGCAGCTTGAACTAAAAATCCAGGCACAAATAGTGATTGGAAAAATCCTAATACTGCTATTTTGCCATACAATTATGAAAGCGATGTGTCTGATAGAGATATTCCAGTGAAGAATGCTTGCTAATACTGAGCAGATCTAAATATATTTTCACAGGTGGATAGATTGTTAGCTTCCAAGTCGGCTTGTCATGGTGAATGATATTTAAGTGTGAAGATCAGCTGCGAAGTTGTTCACATTACCAGTTTCTCTTTCTTGGCTATCATTTCATAAGATAAAGTCAATGAACTAGGTAAGTGGAAATGCGAATGCGTCTGTTCGCATATGTTTGCTTTTTTCACCCCTTTCTCCAATACTTTGTTCTCCAGTTGGTTTACCTCCCCTAAATTAGCATTAAATATCACAAAGACAGAAAAATGCTTCCTAAGAAACACATTTTGCTTGACCTCAAATTAGACTTTGAAAGAGAAAAGCATTTTCAAATGCTTTCAGGAAAATGAGATTCCTTGGTAGAAGGTTTAATATTTTTTTCAAAGCTATGCCTAAGGAAATATTAAGAAAATTAGCAACTGGGCAGACTGGTTGAAATTGTCCCTTGTGGAACACAGTGTTAATTTCAGGCAAATTTAACTTGTGATTGAGTGGTAATTAAGCTGTGTAGAGACTGCTAGTCATGGGTTAAAATAATTTGTAAGGCTTAATTAATTACTAGAACAACTGATAGCCCTGTCAAATTGGCAAGTAAGTTCATTGATCTTAAAATTCAGCTGAGCTCAAGAGAAAGACTGACAAAATAATTTGTAGACTGTGACAGAGACAGCTGGAGATAAGTAACATGTGTGAAGATAGAGTAGAGGATATATCACTAGAAAATATAAAACAGGACTTATTAAAATAAAATTTTAAAAAAAAAGCCCACATTTCTCCAGAGACAAGACCCCAGGAGCCAAATATCTATTCCTCATGTATTGTACATAAGGGATTTAAAAATACTTTTAATGATTTCTTACTTTTCAGTTTATACTGAGTGCGTGATAAATAGGTCAGATTTTGTGCCATGTCCATTTAATCTCAAGTTTTGAAAGCAGAAATAGCCACATATCTGGCCTAAGTATGAGGATCTAAGTGCCTTTTTTATAACTGCCAGCTCTTAGGCTTCTGTGGACTCTTCCCAAGATTGAAAAGAGGTTGCTCCATTTTATATATATATATATATATATATATATATATATATATATATATATATATATATAAATTGGATATTTTTTTTTATCGTGTAGTCTTGAGACCTTTTACAAACTAGAGGCTTCCTGACACACAGAGCAGCAGGCTGCCACTCACTGATGTTTTTAATTCATAGAATTGATAGAACTCATCTTTAATTGATAGACTGAATGACAGGAAAACAATGGGTAATTTCTTTCACTTCTGCAGCTTTATGAATGAGAAAACCTAATCCTGAACTAAATGATTGAATTGTGGTGCAGCAGTTTTAATAATTTTAGTTATTCCTATAATCAGAAATAATCCTGATGTCCAATCTGTCAGGGAACATACTACACTGTCCACAGGGATGGCTAAAATAATCACATTAGTCATGTTAAATTTTATAATTTTTTAAAAAGTCATAGCGTATGTAAGTAGTAATGAACTTGAAGGCAATACTTAGAAAGAGCAGAACACTGACTTTTGTGAAAGAGTTCCAGAAACAAAAATCAGGATAAACTCAGATACTTTGTATTAGATACTTTCTATTAGATACCTTTCCAGTGCCACATTAGATCATCTGAGCAGTCTATGTCTATATTATACAGAATAATTTCTCTTGTCACTTTCTACATCTGGGTACGAATACTGTGCTCAACTCTGTGTGGGCTCTTCCCCCAACTCCAAAGACTGTCCAGAGAAAAAGTCAGGTCCATGGCTTATCAGAACATGACGATGCAAAATTGAATAACCGATCAAATTTGATACCAGTAATTGATCTTTGAATTGACTAGTTTTCTTCCCTGTCTCAATACCCTTTATCTTCATTTTTGCTCTTTGGAATTGCACTTCATTATAAACTAGTATAGAGTCTAGAAGCCTTTGCTTTGAATCTGCTTTCCAGTAACCCATAATAAAATATAATTCTTTTTAGAAGTAATAAAAGAAAATAAACTCTTATGTAAAAATAGTTTAGCATGGTGCCAATAAGCTGTAAAAACAAAAATACTGTGACATCTTTGTATGTATTCTGAGGCAATAATGAGGTATCCAGATGTTCTAAATTACTCGTATTTAACCAGGGGCAAAGTATTTTGGGGATGAGAATGTTCATACTATTGTCCGTTTTGAAAGGAAGGGTATAAGATGTATGAATGGCTGTAGTTTGTCATAGCTGGGGTACTTTAATTCGTTTATCTATGTATTGATATCTCTTGTTTTATAACTAAAAATACTTAGTTCTAGTAAATATGTTCATATTTATAACTATAATTATCAAGAGCTTCAATAGTTGTAGCAGAAATCATATATTACAACTTATAGTCTATGCTGTTATCTCCTCTATCCTTTTCTCAAACTCCTCCTTCAGCGTTATCTTACTGAAAGGCTTCTTTTCACTGCCGTGAAACAAGTTTTTATTTCTCATTTAAACTGGCAGTGCACTAATTTTAGTCATGAATATCTCTCAAGTGGAGTTTTTTTTTTTTTTTAAATTTCTAAGGAAGAGTCAAAATCTAGAGAAAACAAACTAGAATTCCCTGAGCTTTTGTATAAATATATGTAATTTCAAATGGAACTCTAAAAAGAAAGATCAAGAAACTAGTAAAAATATTAGACATTTGCAAACACTGATGAAAGTTATTTCTTGGTCCCTGACAAAGCTTTGGAGATGTAGTTAAGCTCGTTAGAGAGTGATAAAATAGGATCATACACATGAAGAAATACAGCAATAAAATAAGTCACTATATTTTCATGCCATTTGTTCATTTTATTTCTAGTAAATTATTGGGTTAACTTTTGCATGCAGTCATTTTGATTAAAAAGAAAAATGTGATGCTATGTATGTTACGTTAATGCTTTACTTTTAAAGTTTTGTTTAATAACTTGATTATTTTACCAAACAAGCATTTATTAGAAACTTTAAAATTCTAGACTTTTTACTGACATTAAAATTCTAAATATTTTAAAAATAGTTTCAATTATCAACAGCCTAATATCCAGTATCTGAGGTCAAAGAAGTAAATTAAACATGACAGTTTATTATAATCCAAATTATGATAGATTTATATGTGGCACATTATTGGATCACAAGATAGAAGTACTTGAAGGTAAGAGTTGAGGATCAAAGAAGACATTGCTGAGAAAGCAAAAGCCTAGCCTTTAAAAATAAATTGGAGCCATTTGAGCAAATATTGAGTATTAAGTTTGGAGGGTGTGTTCCAAATAATGTTAACAGCCATGTCCATGTTAAATGGATATGCAAATGGATATTATGTAAGACTTTGTTTATGGCTGGATCAATTGTTGAGGGGTCAAGTGATATGAGACAAGACATGAGGGATAGAAGTACAACGTGGATAAAATAGTTGAATATCATTCTAAAATCTTTGGGAAACAAAGGTTGTGAAATCCATTTTTTTTAAATAAGGGGATATAGTGATCAGGTTTGTGTTTGAAGAGATCTCTTGGTCGACATGCGCATGAAGCCTGGAACAGAGCCCAGATGGAGAAAATACCAGTTAAGCATCTTTTGCTCTTCTCTAAGCAAAAATTGTCATAACATGCGTGGAAGTGGAAACAGAGAGCACGAGATCAATAGGATAGATATTTGAAGGAACAGTTGATCGATATTGATGATAGGGTAAAGGAAGCAGTTGAGATACTGTTATTCAGTATGAACAGTAAGTTTCTGGGTGGGGAAACCTGCTGGGGGGCACTGGTGCCCTTAACTAAGAAAAACCAGGCCGACAAGGACTTGAGGAAGCAACTGGCAATTACGAGTTTACTTTTTAAATATGCAAACTTTGAGAATTATTTTGGAAAATAAAATGAAATGTCTGAAAATGCAGGTAAATCCATGATTCTTAATTTTAGAAGAAATAACTAGAGCCATGATACATATTTGGAGGTCACTTGCACTTAAGTAATAACTGAAATTATATAAGCGAATGAAGTTTCTGGAGAAGAGTTATAAAATTTTAAAAGTATAATAGGACGTTTCAGAAAATTTCCATTTGAAGTTTGAAAGTAGGAAGGACAACTAGTGAGAAGGACGAAAAATTAGCAAGTGTAGTGGTAATACCATCAAGCGTTATGTATACAATGGTATAGTATTATACAGAATAATTTCATCACCCTACCATATCCCTTGTTCTTCACCTATTCAATCCCCTTTTTTCCAAAGCCTTGGCAATCACAGATATATTTATCATGTCTATAATTTTCCTTTTCCAAGATGTCATAAATCACAAGCATAAGACATGTGGCCTTTTCAGACTATTTATTTTCACTTGGCAATATACTTTTAATATTCATCCATATCTTTGCACTAGAATATTCTCTTTTGCGGCCCAGTAGCATTCTATTGTAAGATGTACCATAGTTTGCTGATCCAGTTATTTGTTTATGACTTAGCTTGGTTGTTTCCAAATTTGGAAGTTATGAATAAAGCTGCTATGAACACTCAAGTACAGACTTTTGTGTAGAAATACTATCAAATCAGCTGGGTAAACACCTCAGAGTGTGATTTCTGGATCATGTATTAGGATTATGCTTAGTTGTGAATGAAACTGCCAGACCGTGTTCAAAAGTTGCTGTGCCATTGTGGCTTCCCATAGCCCTGAATGAAAGGTTCTGATGTTCGGCATCTTCATTGGCATTGTTTGATCGTTTGTTTGTTTTTGATTTTAAATTCTATTAGGTATGTTCTGGTATCTTTTTTTTTTTTTTAATTTGCATTTCCCTAATGTGAAATGATGTTAAACATATTTTTATATGCTTGACATGTGTATTTTCTTTGGTAAGATGTCTGTTCAGATCTTGTACCCATTTTTAATGACCTATTTTCTTGTTATTGAGTTTTAAGAGTATTTTGTGTATGTCAAATGTAAGTCCATTATCAGATATCGGTTTTGCAAATATTTTCTACCAATCTATGCTGGCCTTTTGATTCTCTTACCAATACCTTTCTCAGAGCAGAACTTTTCATTTTAATAAAGCTCAACTTTACCTAATTTTTTCCATGTTTTGCTTTTCGTATTGAGTCTAAAAATTCATTACCAAACTCACACTCATATAGATTTTTTTCCTAGAAAATGTAGAGTTTTGCTTTTACATTTATGTGAATAATAAATTTTGAGTTATTTTGGGGAAATATGTAAAATTTGTGTCTAGGTCAATTTGTGTGTGTGTGTGTGTGTGTGTGTGTGTGTGTGTGTGTGAGAGAGAGAGAGAGAGAGAGAGAGAGAGAGAGAGAGAGAGAGAATCTCCAATTGTACCAGCAGCATTTGTTGAAAAGACAATCCCTTTATCTTGGAATTGTCTATGTACTACTGTCAAAAAAAAAAAAAAAATAGTTAACTATGTTCGTATGGGTCATTTTTGGATTTTCTACTCTGTTCCATTGATCTGTGTGCCTACATTTTAACTGATACCATTCTGTGTTGATTATTGTACTTTTATAATAAGTCTTGAAATCAAGTAGTGCGATGCCTTCAACTTTGCATTTAGTATAATGTGAGTTATTCTGTATCTTTAGTGTTTCCATATAAATTTTAGAATAAGTGTGTTGACATCCATGAAATAAATTGTTGATTTTTTTTGTTGTGTTTTATTTTGTTGAATCTACATTCAAATAGGGTGTTATAATTATTACATGAAATAATTATCTTTTAGGTCAATATAGAGTAAGAAAAAGAATATTTTAATTTTATTTCCATTTATTCTTTTTCCAATAATCTTCCTTTTCTATAGATCCAAGTCTCTATCCTACATTATTTTCTTTATAACTAAAATGCTTCTTTTAATATTGATCACAGGAAGCTCTACTGATGGTAAATTCTCTCAGTTTATGTTTGTTGAGAAAGTCTTTGTGGCTCCTTCCTATTCAAAGGATAATTTTGCTTAATGTAAAATTTTAGGTTAGTATGTTTTGTGTTTTGTTTTGTTTTTAATTTCAGCATTTTAAACATCTCACTCCACACTATTCTTCTATAATTTCTAATGAGAAGTACTTTGTAATTTTTATCTTGTTTATTTATAGGTAAAGTGTACACTCAACATCTGGCTTATTTCAAAGTTTTCTCTTTGTCATTGTTTTTTAGCAGTTTGAGAATGATATGCCTAGGTGTGTTTTTGTTGTTGTTGTTCTTTGTTCTTAGTGAATATCCTGGGTGTGTGACTCATTACTTGGATTCTCTTTCTAAATCAAGAACAAATGAGTGACATTAAGCCCACAATAAATACTTTTGAATATATTATTGTCACTTAATTCTTATTTCCTAATAGTTCTAGGAATAAGTAAGCCCTCTAAATGTGTTGGGTATTAGAAGGCTTGAATTTAACTAAAAAAAAAAAATAGTAAGGTAATTTTCTATACTGCATTTTTCATATTTTTTTTTCTAAAATACCCTCTTTTTCTGGGGGGGTGGGGCAACTGTTGCAAAATGACAAATGTAAGTCTAGGATTATTTGAAAATCAAGAGTGAAGGTGAACTTTCTTTCTAGAATGACCACAAAAGAAAATGTTACCTAGAATCATAGGAAGAAGTCAACTAGCCCTATCATTTGCTGTGATCAGGATAAAGTAGTTAATCACTCAACAGATATTTATGAGGTTCCTTCTATGTATCCACCATTTAATAATGCCTTTTCCTCTACTCATATGCAAAAAATATTATTTCATTTTCTCAGCTGAGCAGAAAACTGTGTCTTTCTGATACTCATTTGTCAACGGTAAAACTTAAAGCAATAAAAATATGAATGATACCATTTTAAAAAGTTATGATGTACTTTTCAGACTAATTATATGTTTGCAGTTGATTATACCGTCTAGTAAGATATTTTCTAATCAATATGTTCTTGGAACCATTCAAACTTTAGAGCTCTTTCTGTAATTTTTATTATCATTATCATTAGTAGTTATAATAAATAATTTTCCCCCAAAAGCACATTGTAAAAATCCTAAAAAAAGATCTATAACTAAAAATAAAATTATAATACTTTAAGTTACACATTCAATATTGCGACAAATAAGAAATTACTTTCAGTTCTTTCCATTGCTATCTGCTAATTCTGAAGCTACTTGTTTCTTATGATAATTTATTTATCTAGAATAAATGAAGGTCTAAAAGGCATTTTAGAACAGGATAAGCCTGGACAAGGAGTATACTTTTATTGGTACAATTATGAATGAATTTGAAATACTTTTCTTAGCTCCCATTTTGGGATATTCTTGGCAAGATTAAAGGATTTCAATCTGGATTAAAGGATTAGGTAACTCTTAAATTAGTGTTTCATTTTAGAAAAGAAGAAAACATACTAATTTAGATTCTTTGTGTCAAGGGATGAATGGCAATTTACTCTTTGTAAGTATGCTTTATTTCATTTAAGCTGATAATACATTAATTTTTTTTCCAGTATTTTTCCATGTTGATTCCCTGCTCATCTTTCACACTGAATGTTTGAATATGCCTTGTGGGCTATAAAACGTACACTGGAATTGAGTTAAGTATTATGACCTCTGATGATAATGTTGCAATCACTGTTGTAAATCATAAAAAAATATGATAGCAAAAACAGAAAAAAACAATATAAGTAAAAAAATATTCTTTAAATATTTTGATTTCTAGGGAAAAACTACTGGAAGTTTTTTTAGTTATTTTTATTTTCAGCATGGATTAAAGACTAAGGTTTAGAATTCCAAAGAATATTCCACAAATGATTCATCAAATAACACACTTGAATGATGTTCACTTCCCACTTTGTTCTCGATACCTGTCAAGGGTAGAATTGGCTAATTACTTGTTAGACCACGGTGTCAAGTTACCAAATATCTCAGCCTAAGAGTTCTTTATAAAGTAAAACTTCTAGCTCTCATCATCATATTCATACCAGAAACTATCCAACAACTTAAACTAGATACCATGACAGATTTTGACACTCTCATGGCAAAAAGACCATAAGTATTGCCGAATGAACTAAAACCTCATAAAATTACATAGTAGTTCATTTGTGAAAAGCCATTTTAGACTCATATCTTTGAAATTAAAAATTTAATACACTTCTCTTAATTTAAATTATTCTGCCTTCTTTTGTCCTTTTCTTCTTCACTCATAGGATGGTCTCTTTTCAAAACACTGTGAAGATTTAGAAATTTATTCATTACTTGTTCTATCTCATATATTCCAAATCTCTTCTATTCTTTGATTTCAAATTCAACTCCAATAGAACATAATGGAAACTAATCTCTGGCCATTGCCTCCAAGGAGCACCTAGCTACTATCTCCATTTCTTTGCTTATCCTCATTCATCTTCTTACTTGGAGAAAAAAATGATATTGCTATAAGAAGAAACAGTCTTGTTAACTGGAGTCACAATAAAATATTTCTAGTGATTAATATTTGCTCATACATTTTATTGCCATAGAAGCTGCTCTTCAAAATGTAGTAATTCAAAGCAGGTAAGAACATGGACACTGGACTGTTTGATTCACCTGGTTTCACCACTCTGTATGATTTTGACAACTGCTTAACTTTTCTGTGCCTCAGTTTCCTTATTTGTAAAATGAGGACAAGCATAGTGCTTAGAATAATAGCTGACTCATAGTAAATGCTATAGATACGCTGATATTTCATTTGCAAGAAAATAAAATATCATTAAGGAGACATCTTCTTCACTGAGTTATTTCTAGTTCTCAGGTAAGTATTGATTGATCAGGAAGATTCTTGGTAGTTTATCTTTCTTCAGAAAACAATATTTAAAATTAACTAACTTTCATTTTGTGTGTGACACGATTTAATGTTTCCTTGAATATTTGTTTTGAAAATATATTGTGATAGTATTTTTAATATGTAGCAACTCTGTGGTTCTAAATTTTCTTCTTCAGAAATATTTTTTTTAAGATGTCAGCTTCCCTAAACTGCTAGAAAATCACAGATATAGATCAACCGAATATAGTTTCATTTTCTTCTATGGTACAACTCAGGAAAATGAGTTTCAAAAAACATTTAATTATTTGCTGTACTAGTAGTTTTTTAGATACTTCCTATTTCATATATTTTGTAATCTAAATAAAAATTATAAAACTCCTTCGTATTTTGCTAATACCAAGCATTTTTTGACTTTCAAGTTTTAAACATTGCTGTGTCACTTTAATTGCCAGACAACAACAATTTTCCAGCTTTCTGTTACACATTTAGCACTTTCCTAAATACTGTAGGCAATTTTCAAGATAATACTGATTGTCAAAAGCAAAAAAAAAAAAAAAAAAAAAAGTGGAAAACAGGTAGTATGATATAGATCTTTCAGAAGAACAGAATGTAATTAAGCAGTTAGGAAAATATGTTTATCCACTTTGTTACTGAACTCCCAAATATGTAGAATCTCAAACTGGACCCAAATATATACATACATGTATGCCTATACCTACAACTATATAGATACTTAGAGTACATTTACTCTGTGACTGGCTAGCAAATGGGATAGGAAAAAAAAAAAAAAAGGACCGCACCCACTTGCTTGCTTTAAATACATAGACATTTACCTTTTAGCCCTTATTACATTCAATGAGAATAAATTTGAGCCACTCTTGCAGGTTTTTTCTACTTTTTTCCCACAAATTTTCAAAAAGTAGATGGAAAGAAATGATGAAGTTATTTTTAATGATGTAAGAGAATCCTAAATTTCTCAATATCAATGTTCTTAGCTAATAAGTGATAACATTTCTAATTCCAATTATATAGATATATTATATTTTTGTTATAAACTATATAATTTTATTAAATAATTACATGTTAAGATTCATAAATCTTTGAAAAACATTATTAGGTGCATTATCCAATTCTGTTCATTCAAAATACTCAACTATCTTTTATCCTTCAGATTTTTTGGTTGTCTTTTTACCCATTACTTTTACAATTTGACTAATCTAAGACAAAAAATTAAAACTGGGTAATTTGATTAACATATTATATGTATTTTATAATCAACAAATAATTTTTATTATTTTCTCTGATAATTTTTTTCATTAGATTATATTTTCTTTCCTACAAAAGTAGAGACTATCAATAAAAGAACCTCAGGACTTCTAGCAAATTCCAGTAAATAAGTCAGATTGACATAGTGGGTAAAAATCAAGCAAAACAAATGCAATGACCCAAAATTACTGAGAGAGATAAAAAAAAAATACAGTAACAATTTTAACAAATGTTTGGAAATGAAAATGTGGATAGAGAAGTGGCGTGGTAGTTGCTATTTGTACTCCACTCGTATTCCTTCTGATCCCCTTACCATTTTCATGTACACTGAAATTCTTTCCTCACAACACAGAATTTTACAATATAGTGCCTCCCTTACTATTCCGAGTGGCTAGGTGATAGAGACATTTTACAACATGCAAGCTTTAAAACAATTACTTCTTATAGCCTCACTTTTAGAAATCTACTGGAAATTGAGCTTTAGCAAAACAAGGTGGCAAGCTAAAAATGAGAAAGTGAATAGTACAGTAAAGAAGTGAAGTCTTGGCCCTCATTGAGTTTATTGTTAAAATATGCAAAAAATAATTATCGCATAGACTGCGATAAATGTAAAATAGGAAAGGAAAGCAAAATAAAAAAATGAGGGTCAGGTGAATTTTTTTAATTTTATTAAATTTATCGAGGAAATATAGTTAATACAATTATATAATTTTTAAGTTTACATTATAATTTCACATCTGTATATTCTATTGTGTGATTACCTCTCAAAATCCAGTTTCCTTCAGCTTCCATATAATTGATCCCCTTTACCTACTTCACTCTCCGCCTACCCTCTTATATCTGATCCCCTTTACCCCATCTACCTACCCTCTCCTCCACCACACCCTACCATATGGTAACTACTAGTCCACACTCCATGTCCATGAGTCTCTGTTTGTTTGTCTTATTCGTTTGTTGTTTTTAGGTTTATATCCCACATATAAGTGATAGCATGTGATTTTCGACTTTTTCTGTCTGGCTTATTTCACTTAGCATGATTATCTCGAGGTCCATCCATGTTGTCACAAATGGCAGTATTTCATGTCTTTCGATGGCTGAGTAATATTCCATTGTATGTATCTACCACTGCTTCTTTAGACAATCCATCTATTGTAGGATACTTTGGTTGCTTCCATGTCCTGGCCACTGTGAATAATGCTGCTATGAACATCAGTGTGCAAATATCTTTTCAGATATAGGTTTTCAAGTCTTTGGGGCAAATATCCAATAGACAGATTGCTGGATCATATGGTAAATCAATTCTTAGTTATTTTGAGGAACCTCCATACTGCTTTCCATAGGCACTGTACCTATTTACAGTCCCAATAGCAGTGTATGAGGATTCTTTTTTTCTCTGCATCCTCTCCAACATTTGTTATTACTTGTCCTGTTGACTATAGCTATTCTAACAGGTGTGAGATGGTATCTCATTGTGGTTTTGATGCGCATTTCCATAATAGCTAGTGATGTTGGGCATCTTTCCAAATGCGTGTTGGCTATTTGTATGTCCTCTAGGAAGAAGCGTCTGTTCAGGTCCTCTGTCCATTTTTTGATTGCATTGTTTGATTTTTTGTTGTTATTGAGTCGTATAAGTTCTTTGTGTATTTTGGACATTAACCCCTTATTGGAAGCATTGCTTGCAAATATATTTTCCCATTCGCATGGTTGTCTCTTCACCTTGTTAACGGTTTCTTTTGCTGAGCAGAAGCTTTTTAGTTTGATTTAGGCCATTCGTTTATTTTAGCTTTTACTTCCCTTGCTTTTGAGGTTGAGTTCATAAAATCCTCTTTAAGTCCAAGGTCCTTGAGTTTCATTCCTATGGTTTCTTCTATGCATTTTATTGTTTCAGGTCTTCTTATATTCAGGTACGTAATTCATTTTGAGTTAATTTTTGTGTGTGGTGATAGACAACAGTTTAGTTTCATTCTTTTGCAGCTTTGCAGTTTTCCCAGCACCATTTATTGCAGAGGATTTCCTTTCTCCATTATATGTTTTTGGCTTTTTTCAACAATTATTTGCCCATATAGCATATAAATATGGGTTTACTTCTGAACTCTCGATTCTGTTCCATTGGTCCCTGTGTCTGTTTTGTTGCCAATATCTGCCATTTTGATTACCGTTGCTTTGTAGTATAATTTAGAGTCAGGAAGAGTGATGCCTCCAGCCTCTTTCTTTGTTCTCAGGATGGCTTTGGCAATTTGAGGTCTTTTGTGCTTCCATACAAATCTGATGATTTTGATGGGGATTGCATTAAGTCTGTATAATACTTTAGATAATATGGTCTTTTTAACTATGTTGATTCTTCCAATCCAAGAACACAGAATATCTTTCCATTTCTTTGTATCTTCTTCAACTTCTTTTAACATGGTCTTGTAGTTTTCATTATATACGTCCTGCATACATTTTGTTAAATTTATTCCTAGGTACTTTATTCTTTTTGTTGCAATTGCTAAAGGAATTATTTTCTCTACTTCTTTTTCTGACACTTCATTATTAGAGAATAGGAACGCTATGGATTTCTGAACGTTGATTTTGTATGCAGAGACTACTCTATTTGCTTATTGTTTCTAGTAGTGTTCTTGTGGAGTCTTTAGGATTTTCTATATAGAGGATCATGTCATCTGGAAATAGTGACAGTTTGACTTCTTTTCCTATCTGGATGCCTTTTATATCTTTCTCTTGTCTAATTGCACTCGCTAAGACCTCCAATGTTATACCGAATAACAGTGGTGATTGTGGACAGCCTTGCCTTGTTCCTGATCTTAGAGGGAAGGTTTATAGTTTTTCACCACTAAGTATAATGTTGGCAGAGGGTTTGTCATAGATCGCCTTTATTAAGTTAAGGTACTTTCCTTCTATACCGATTTTGTTATGTGTTTTGATCAAAAAATGGATACTGTATGTATCTTGCCGAAGGCTTTTTCTGCATCTATTGATATTTGCATATGATTATTATCTTTTTGTTTTTGTGATGTATTACATTAATCGTTGCCCCAGGGATGATGCTCACTTGATTGTGGTATATAATCTTTTGCATATGTTGCTGTATTTGATTTACTAGTATCTTATTTAGGATTTTTGCAACTGTGTTCATGAGAGATATTGGTCTGTAGTTTTCTTTTTGTGTGTTATCTTTACAAGTTTTTGGTATCAGGATGATATTGGCCTCCTAAAATGAGTTGGGAAGTACTGCCTACTCTTCGATTTTTTGAAAGAGTTTGAAGAAAATAGGTATTAAATCTATTATTGAGGTATTAAATAGGTATTAAATGATTGGTAGAATTCACTGGTAATTCATCTGGTTTTATTTTTTGTAGGTTCAATTTCCATACTGCTGATTGGTCTATTTAGATATTCCAGTTCTTCTTGATTCAGTGTGGGAAACTTGTATTTTCCCAAGTACTGGTCCTTTCTTCTAGGTTATTAAATTTAGTGTTATATACTTTTTCATAGTATTCTTGTAAGATCCTTTGTTTTTCTGCGATGTCAGTCATAATTTCCCCTCTTTCGCCCCTGTTTTGTTTGTGTCCATTCTCTTTTTTCTTTAGTGAGTATAACCAGGAGTTTGTCAGTTTTATTAACCTTCTCAGCTCTTTGTTGCATTTATTTTTCCTATCGTTTTCTTATTTTCAATTTCATTTATCTCTGCTCTATTTTTGATTATTTCTTTCTATCGACTTTCAGCTTCATTTATTCTTCTTTTTCTAGTTTTTTTTTTAAAGATGAAGCGCTAGATTGTTTATTTGGGATCATTCTTATTTTTAGTGATAGGCCTGTCATGATATGAACTTTCCTCTTATGACTGCATTTGGCATGTCCTAAAAGTTTTGCTATGTTGTACTATCATTATCATTTGTTTCTATGTGTCTCTTCATCTCTTTTTTTATTTCTTCTCTGACTCAGTTATTCTTTAGTAGTATAGTGTTTAATCTCCATGTACTTGTGATTCTTCCTGATTTCTTCTTGTAGTTGATCTCTAGTTTCAAAGCATTATGATCAGAGAATATGGTTGGTATGATTTTGACTCTCTTATTTTTGTTGAGGCTATCTCTGTGTCCCACCCAGTATGTGGTCAATTTTTGAGAATGTTCCATGTGCACTAGAGAAGAATTTATAAGTTTTGGGATGGAAAGCACTGTATATGTCAATTATGTCCAGTTGTTCTAATGTGTCATTTAAGGATTTTATTTCTTTATTGATTTTTTGTTTGGATGATCTGTCCATATCTGACAGTGGGGTATTTAGTTCCCCCAGTACAATAGTGTTTCGGTCTGTTTCTCCCTTTCATTCTGTTTGTAATTGCTTTACATATTTCGAGGCTCCCTGATTGGGAGCATAGATATTAATAAGTGTTATGTCATCTTGGTGCATAAATCTCTTTATCATTATAAAGTGTTTCTCAGTGTCTTTCTTTACGTTTATTATTCTGAAGTTTATTTTATCCTATATTAGTATGGCTACTCCTACTTTTCTCTGAATGTCATTTTCTTTAAATATCACTTTCCACCTTTTCACTTTGAGTCTATAATTGTCTTTGAAGCTGTGTCTCCTGGAGGCAGCATACAGCTGGGTTTTGTTTTTTTGATCCATTCTGTAACTGTGCCTTTTTATTTGTGAGTTCACTCATTTTCATTTAGGGTGAACATCAAAATATGAGGTCTTCTTATAGTCATTTTATCTTTTGCTTTCTGGTAGCTCAATGTTTCCATTGCTTCCTTGTCCTTGTGTCTCTGTTTTCTTTATTTTGTTTGGCTTTTGTGGGTTTTCCTTCTGGTTCCTCTTGTTTTATGTTGTATACTTTATTTCTAAATCTTTGGTGTGTAGTTGCCACTACGAATATATAAAAGATATATACAGTCATCCATTTTCTTCTTTGGTGTCTAAACTCCATTTGCCTTTGTGAATCTGGACCCTCAAATCCTTCCCTTTTCAGTCATTGTTATCTCAATTTGTCCCTATGTATGCTGAACATTTATTACTATCTTACTATAGCAAATCTCTTCTTATTTTTAAGGTTATAATGCACTGTTCTTGGTAAGGGTTGCACTCCTCTGCTTTTATCTGCCTGATAGTCACTTTATTCTTAATTATGTATATTTTTGGTAATTTTG
The DNA here is from genome assembly GCF_014176215.1 of Rousettus aegyptiacus. Lineage (NCBI taxonomy): Eukaryota > Metazoa > Chordata > Mammalia > Chiroptera > Pteropodidae > Rousettus > Rousettus aegyptiacus. The sequence goes on from NW_023416306.1 coordinate 53,942,669, forward strand.
TTTTAGGTGAGCTGACCTCTTTCAGTATTTCCTGTAGTGCAGACCTCATAGTAGAGAATTCCTCAATTTTTTATGTCTGGAAAAGTCTTAATTTCTCCTTCAAATTTAAAGGCACGCTTAGCTGGATACATTATTCTAGGCTGGTTGTTCCTTTCACTTGAAAGTTTAAATATTTGATTCCATTCCTTTCTGGCTTGTAAGATTTGTGCTGAGAATTCCGACAATAATCTAATGGGTTTTCCTTTATAAGTTACCATTTTCTTCTCCTTTGCTTCCCTGAGAATTCTTTGTCATTAATTTTTGATAATTTTAATACAATGTGTCTTCCTGAAGGCCATCTTGGGTTGAGATAATTGGATTTTCTGTCGACTTCTTGAATTCCAAGCTCCAACTCATTCTTTAGATTTGGGAAATTCTCAACAACTAAATGTCTAAAAATGCTTTCTAGTCCCTGCTCCTTTTCCTCGCCTTCAGTAATGCCCATTATTCTTATGTTCTCTCTCCTGATGGTATCAGCTTGTTCTTGTATTTCTCTTTCATTATTTTTTATTTCAGTTCCTCTCTTCTTCCATCGGATATATTTCTAGATTTCTGTCTTTGATATCACTGATCCTTTCCTTCATTTGGTTGACTCTATTTCCCGAGTTTGCTATTTCATTTTTCAACTCTTGCAGTGTGTTTTTAATCTCCAGAAGATCTATTCTGTTCTTTTTGAGGGTTTCAATCTCCTTGCTCTGCTCATCTAGTTGTTTTTTCAATTCCTGAAATTGTTGATATGGCTCGTTTTGTAATTCACTGAATTTTCAGAAGTACCATCCTGAATTCTCTGTCATTTAAATTGCATATTTTTATATCTGTAAGCTTATTTTCTGGAGCTTTTTTTTCTTTCTGAGATATCTTGTCACCTTGGTTGTTCATGGTGTTTAATGGAATATTTCTCTGCCTGGGCATTAAAAGAAATGTATTCTGCTTTTTTTCCAGAAAAATGATTTATCATACAAAGGTCTCTCTTTAGCCTGCTGCAAAGAAGGTGCTTTTCTTTTGGTTTCCAGTAGTTGGCATCTAAGCCTCTTGGATTCCTGCTTTATATAAAGCTTTAAAAATACCTTTTTATTTTCTGATAGATATTTAGTCATGCTTGCTATCCTTAGTTTCAGTCCCTGTCAGTGTTGGCGACAGTTTTAGTAGCGTTTGCTCAGATTTCCCTGGTGCTCTACAGTGTTCTGTTGTTGGAGGGTATGGGGAGAGGGCCCCTCCTTATTGGGGGTTGGGGGCTGCAGCTCAGCCTCAGTTTTGCAAATGCAGCCAGTAAAAATCAACTGTTGTTTTTCTGCTGTCCCATTTCTCTGCTTTCTGCCCTTATGACTGGGCCCTGTGTCCGGGTGCATGGAACTCACAACTCTCCCAGGCAGGACTGTTCAGAGAACTCGCCGCATTTTCTCCCCTCCCCCTCCCTCTACAGGTTGTTCTGGTGGCTGGAGTGGCCGCTTCTTTATTCCTTCAGTCCACCTCACAACACCCAGGGCTCTGACCTGCGTTAGCTCTTATGTGCAGATCTTATGCTCAGACATGCTGGTGTGCAGTTTGAGTGTTTTTTTTTGTTGAGTTTTAAATGTTCAGCTTATTGTTGTTTCAGATGGAGAGATTTGGGGACATATCTTGTTCCACCATGTTTCCAAAGTTTCTTAGGCGGATACTTTTTTAAGGTGCAAGAGAAACTTTCTAGAACCTGAATGAAATGCAGAAGAGCCAAATGAATACATGGATAAAAAGAGTTCTGGGGAGGGGGTGAAACAAGAGGTCCCCCAAGAAGGTAACATATTTGATTTGTTTAAGAACAGTAATGAAGCCAGAGTGGCTGAAGCAAATGACGAGCTAGGGTGAAGATGGAGTGACAACATTGGAGAAGTACAAAGAGGCTGTTTGGCCTTGGAAAGAACTTTGCATTTTATTCAGAATGTGACTGTTCATGAGAATCTGCTAGAGGATTTTGAACAAGGGAATAGTATCCCCTAATTTACATTTTAAAACCCTACTGCATGAAGATTAGCTGATTAGTTTATATTTTAGTATTTATTATGACTTTTTTCTCAAAATAATATTTTATATCAGTATCATAACCTTATCATTTCAGTTCTATTTACGATATATTGGCACATGGGTTTATAAATATGACAGGAACGACAACTAACCAAAAATCCCAGACATGATCTATCTGGAAATTAGTTCCCATGTAATATGATAATTTCCTCATTTGTAACTATCCATTATGACTTCTGTCAACAAAAATTATATGTAAACATAAAGTGACTGAAGTGTATTTATAAATTGTTGAATCAGTTATCAATATGGCTAAAATATTTTAATAGCATGTGGTCAAATAATTAAAAAATTTTTAACCAAGTAATTAAGTAAGTAGGAGGTAGAGGAAAAATAATAAGTGATTTGTTTGCATGCTTCAGATTTTTAACTCTTTTAGGAATAAACTTAAACTATAGAGAATCATTACACTATCGCATAATCATCTTCAGCAGGTAAAGTTAACTCAATACCCTAATTAAATATATGAAGAGACAATTGCCTACTTGATATTCACGCCAATTTTTCCTTTTTTCCTCTTTTTTCTGGTTAATACTTTCTTTGCTCACTGGAGTAAACAGAATATTTTTAAAATAAATATATATTTCTTAAGTAAAAGAAATGCCCATTTTAAAGCAGCCATCACTACATTAAATTTATCCTGGGACATATGCTAAAAATGGAACCTGGTATCATAATGTGCTCTGGTCCTCTGGGAAACTTTTTTTAAAACTCAACAAGCTATGAAGATCATCATAAATCCTCATGACAGTAATCCAGAAATTGCTAATGATTGCATTCTTGCATGTTAAAGATGTGCAGGGTCAGCAAAGAGCTACTAATGACAAAGATGAAGAAGATGAAAATCATGGCCTGCCTTCACAAGGGAATCTTTACATGCAGACTATGGTTTTCAAGCTTAAAAGTTGTCAAGAAGCTCCATTGCCACATATTCCAAATGACGCACTGATTAAGAAAGGTCAGTATGTCTTTTAGTAAGTTGACAGTCATGATATAGTAACTATGCAAAGCTGCAAGTCTCTGGAGTAGTATTTGTGTCTAATCTATATGGTCATAGGAAATATAACTGCCAGGAATGCCATATTCATCATCTTGAGTAGTTTTATCAGCACTACCTGATGTCGCACTCAAAAGAAAAATCGCCAAAAATTTGCTTGGCCATTCCATCATGAATCCTTTGTGAAATGTTCTTGGGGCAAACTTATGCCCAGAGATCAGAACATAAAGATGAAAATAAGATACTGACCCTGATTTTATAGTGCTAAAAAAAAAAAAAAAAAAAAAGAGGAGGGAACAGAAAAAAAAATAGTACAATATAGTGTTTTTAATTGCTATAGTAGAAATGAAATAAAATATTAGAAAAGTGCTAAGTTGTCCTGAGGAGGTCCCCATTAAAAGCACATCCATAACGTGTGAACAAAGAGAACTTATAGAAAATGTAAATATGCTAATCTATGCATGAGAAAAAAAATTAAATGATATTCTTTACATTCTCTAAAATCTGTATACTAACAACTCTAGTACTAAAGCTTCTCAGTCTGATTCTAACTCTATTGTTTTTCTATTAAACCACACAAGCAAAAGTAATTTCTTCATTAATTTACAGAGCAGACAAATATTTATTATATACAAATATATATCATGTATTATTTCTTTTCTAGATTCTGGCAATAACATTCCAAGTAAAAGTAGACTTTTTTTTTTTTTTTTTTACAATATAGCTTATATTCTCTAATTGTAGACTAGAAAGCTTGTTTTTTAGAAATTGACAGGCTGATTCTAATATGTATGGAGAAATTCAACAATCTAGAATAACCAAAGCAAAAACTAGAGAAAAAGAAAACTATAGCATTTTTACTATGTGAATTCTAGGCTTATTTTACAACTTTTTTTTTTTTTTTTTAATTCAGTAGGGTTACACTTACACAAGAATAGCTAAATGGATGAATGTGAAAAATAGAGTTCAGAAATAGATCTGCACATATATGCTCAATTGATCTTTTTATAAGTACCAAAGCAATCAATAGGGAAAGAAACGTCCTTTCACAAATGGTGCCGGAACAATTGAATATCCAAAAGGAAAACTGAAATGAACATCTACCCTTCCCTCACATCATGCATAAAAATGAACACAAAATGGATCATGAGTCTATGAGTAAAAGCCAAAGTATAGTACTTTAGAAAAATATATAGTAGAAAAATCTATGTGGCTTGATGTAGACAAAGATTTCTTAAATAGGGCATAAAAGTATAAACATAAGAAGAAAAAAATTGAGGACTATTGGTGTAAGAAATGTCCAAACCTGTAGAGAATTTTAATGAGTTTATTTGAGCCAAAATGACAATTGTTGGAAATCAAAACCTCAATAGAATAATAAAATGCTCTGGAGAATGGCAGTTTTGCAGTTTATTTTATACATTAGAATCAAAGGAGGAGACATAAGGATGGTTGATTGGTGGTAGATTAAGGGGGCAGGAGAAAGCAAAGCAAAGAAATCTCTGGGATTGGATAAAAAATAAAATTGAGGGATATATACTTCTTTTACATTGGTGGATATAGAAGAGTTGATAATTAACATTTATCACATAGAGATAGTATGAGGTGGGACAAGATAAGTATGAGGGGTCTGTGGGTTATGCTTTGAGGGGCCTAGAAAAAAGAGATTACTCTGACATTCCAAGGGTATGTTAGCTCAGATGTAAAAAAATAAATAAAACAATTAAAAAAAATAGGCGAAATTATGGTAAAGATTGACTTTCCTCAAGAAAGCTACAGGTCTGGGATGTGACTACCTGCCATGACCTGATTTAGGTTAGAAATTTTTAAGTTCAGACAATTCTGTGTGGTTTTTACAGTCTCTGAATTTGCAGGGTCAGCCATGATGGCCTCCTGTGAGTTTGTCATGTTAGTATGTGTTTTTTTTTCATCCATAGTATTATCAAAATTAAAAAAAAAAAAAAAACAACAAAAAAAATGCCCTGAATAGATCTTATTAAGTAAAGGAAAAGCAAGTTACAGCCTGAGAGAAAATATTCATAATACATATAACTGACAAAGGATTTATATTCAGAATATAAAAAGAACTCTTATAACCCAATCATAAGATGATAAATGATCCCAAAAGAAATGGAAATATTTGAACAGACAGTTCACAAAAGAACCTGTGCAAATGACTAAGTACATGTGTAAAATAGTTTCTCATCAGGCAAATGCAATTTAAAACCACAACACAATACAACTATATTCCATGAGGATGATTAAAATTAAAAAGCTAACAATATTTGTATTATTGTTTACACAGAACAATTTGAACTCAAATGGCTAATGTGTATTTCAGATAGTACAATACATTGGAAAACTAAAAAACCTGGAAGTTTCTTAAAATGATAAACTTCTACCTATCATTTGATCCAAAGTATTTAGCTAAGAACAATAAACACATACCTCAATCAGGTTGATATAATAAAGACAGACAAAGATGAGAGGTAGATAGGTAGATAACTAGATAGATAGGTATAACTCTGGGATCCATACTTACAGAGTTTAGGGCCCAATTTAGCTTTTGGTCTAAAGAGGAATGACAAAAGCAGGATCTAGAAAAGAGTGTGTGTTTTACTCTTCCAAAAAGATTTAAATCCTTGTATTTGTGGCTAGTGAATTACAAATTACAAATAATCTGAATGTGAAAACAGTTACATCTATCCCATTTCTGGGGGGAACTTCCTTACTATTCCAGCCTTTGGGACTGTTGTGAAAATACTGAAAATTTTTAAAGGATTTGTAGATTCTGAAACAGAGAAAAGGAAAAAAAAATCACATAGAAAGCAGAAAGAGCACATATGGAAGCTTATTCTGAAGTGTAAATTCCAAAGAAGGCCTATCCCATCTTTTTGGATCTCTGTGCAAATGTCTTTCCATAATATCTGAATGTTTATTTTACCTTGCTACAAAGATCAGTGATCAGTTTTTTTTTTTTTTTTTTTTTTTTTTAGACGAAAATTCAATTAACTGTCTGGCATGAGGAACTAGATATCATTACCACTAAATGTAAATAAATTTAATAATTAATGGATGTCATAAGAATTCTTATAAATTAATAATTAGTTGAATTGTGGAACTTTTGATTATGTGGAGGTAAAAAATTTGGAAGAATATTAGTAAAGAGAAACAATGAAAACATAGTAGTAAAACAAGAGAAATGGAGAGAAAAAAACATAGAAAAGTTACAGAGAAAAATTACAGAAAATTTTCCTACACTTATTCTGAATCAAAACGTGTCCAGTCCAAGGCTTAATGTACCTAGATAAAGGACAAGTATAGATACCTGACTGCGTAAGGAGTGAGGATTGAAAGATAAAAGGATGAATTGTAATAAGATTCCATTACAATTTGAAGGGGAATAAGGGGGTATCTTTCCTCTCTTTCTCGCTATCACATGACCAACTGCTCTTAGATAGCAGAAATAGGCTCTATACTTAAAACTCACTGTAGATTAAGTGGGTTTCAGTACAGTTGGAGAACCTTAGTACCCACTCCTGTGTTTTGATGTGATAAATATGGATTTTGTATAAACAAATATAACCCGAGAAGCTAGAGAATGGCAACATATTTCGATTATTGATAAAGGGCTCCTAGTCTTTAAGATCATAGTAAATTAAGTTGTGATCTTTAACTCTATGTTTGTAAGCTATTATTATTTTGAGAAGAGGCTAAGGAATGCCATAACTTAAAGCAGAAATTGTACCCAAAATAATAGAAACAAAGACTATGTCAGTGCTGTACTACATCACCTAAGGTAACTCCAAAAGTTTTGAGACAGTAGCTTTAAGAACAATTATTGTGAGCTTGAATATGACCAATGACTTTTGCATTCTAGGGATTTTATACTATTGATACCAAGACAAGTTTAGAGAGGAAGATATAACAGCTTAATTTTAAGTCCAATAATGTAAAATCTAAACATCTTCTAGATGAAAATTTTACAGTCAAATTTGATACTCAGTATATAAGAACAATGGTTGATTTTTTTAATTTTTACTCTGGTGGATATGTTTTCAAATCTGGTGGCCATCGCCTAAAATTGAGAACTATATATTTTGAGTTTAGAAGAGTTTCCTTTATGGTCATGCCATTCTACCAGTTCTGTTTTGGGAAACAGATCCCAGTTATTTTCAAAGTGTTGAGAATGACACTACTCAAAACATTTCTGTGTCCTACATATCTGAACATTCTACCTAGTGGTTTGACATTTTATAGTCGGAGAAAAGTTTCCAAGAAATAGCATGAAGATGTTTGCTGTTATGGCTGAAATTCACATTGGAGAGAATAGCTAAGCTTTTTAAAAAAAAAACCTTCAGAACAGAAATCTTCAGGGTGAAAATTATCAGGCTTATTGTATGTATAAAGATAGCTAGAAGCTGGAGGCAAAGGAGGAAAATGATGTATTGGAGAAAGTCAAGTTATCTGGCTGGCCAAAAATGTACATAAAGTTTTATAATAAAATGTTAGGTCCTATGTAGAGACATAATACTTTTATTGTCAAAATATTAATCTACACACTTGAGTTCCTATTAGCAATTCAATTACTCATGGCAGCACTCAAATCCAGCATTTGGAGTAAATTTTATCATAAACCTACTTACTGGATAAGAGTCTTAAAATTGTCATAAAACTAAAGTGTCATTTAGCATTTTTGCCAAACTGATTAATTCTTCACTAATTTACGTTTCAAAACCAGACAGCTTTTATCACAGTGTTTATATGCAAAGAGTAGGGGTATGAATCAAAATGTCTTTGGGCCCATGAATTAGTGAAAAGTGGTATAATATGCCAGAATTAAGTTGATGAATAGCAGCAGCAGGAAGTATCTGTGAGAATCAATACTGCTTGCTATCAGACTTGATGCTACAAATATTTGTCCTAATAAATGCTAACCATTCCTGGATTACTTTTATTTAATCCTGGGTCCAAGTTATAGAAATCTGGTGGGCCTAACATTATTTTTTATTTAATCATTATATTTATCATGGTATACCAAAATGAAAACTGATCAAATTAATTAAAATATTTATGTTCATAGAAAAGATATCTACATTTTATAAGGGAATAATTGTTGATATTCATAGACACTTGAAGTATAGAAATTATACATTTATGCCATATAATAATTATTATTAAATGAAAAATGGAATGTTTACCTATTTATAAGTATGTATTATTATACATACATACACACATATATATATGCAACATATATGTATGCTCATGTACACACAGATACACACACACATATTCATATAGATGTTGTCAAAATAAAAAAAATACGTAATTTTACTAGATCCTAAATTATGTCTAGATTCAAGATCATTAAAAAACATTGACAATAGTGGAAAATGCCCTGGAATACAGTTAAACTTTCACCAACATAATGAGAATTCTGTATATTTGACATGTGATTCAAACTTAGAGAATAAAATGATAAGAGATAAAACTGACTATAAATGATATTACTATGTTCAAGAAAAATATGTTAAAAATAGACAAATATGTGACAAAAAAAACCTTAAATTTAGAAAACAACTGATATGTAAGGAATATGAAAAAGAGATGGCCAATCTAACAGCAAACAATACATATAAGGTAAACACATACATATTAATGTGTGTAAAAACTATCTTCTTAATTAGGCAAATAAATGCATGTGCATTTTTGACCCCTTTGGATCATGGTTCTTGCACCTCTGGAAGAATACCATCTCGTACTCTGGTTATTACTGAGGAAGACTTGTACAGATCCCATCTAAGGAAGCTAAAAATCATAACTACAACCATTGCAATGACATGGGAGGTACATGTACAAGCCTGATTTAAACACAGAGACTTAGTGCCAGAGATGATGAGATTATAAAAAAACATAGTTAACAAAAAAGACAGAACAAAGGAGAGTCGTGAGGTTTTGTATAAATAGTTACACTTTTATATCTGAATATGCATTTTTGAATGCATCTGTTTTTTTTTTCAGTTGTTTCTTTAGCTCTCCCAGATTTATGTTGTTTCATTTATTCCAATCTTTTCCTATGGATACAGACTCAAACCTCAGCTTTTAGACTAGACATCAGAAAATGTGAAGACAACCCATAAATTCACATAATTCTGACTTATTGTAATATATTATTATATCTATGTAAAAGATTAGTACTTTCATTTACTTACAGAAGATATCACTCAATAGTATTTTTCTGAAAACTTAATGATTTCTTGGAGAGGTATAAAGAAAGCCAGAGGTTGGGAATCATAATTAGCTTAGTTAAACTGCAGAGAGATCTAGAATATTAAATTAAGCCCAGGGGGAAAAGAGGATAAGGATGAATCTATGTTATTTTCTTATACTTGAGATAATCTTATATCTTGGAAAATCACTATTTGGCATATGACTCAAGAATGTAATGGATCTAAGAATATATATATATATGTATATATATATATGTATACACACATATATATATATTCATATATATATATGCATGCATGTATTATACATATATTCATACACATCTATTATATATATACATATATGTGTGCATGCATATATGCATGCACACATACACAGAGAGAGAGAGAGAGAGAGAGAGAGACCGTGGTATCTTTCATCTAATGGCATGTCTGCATTTTTAGCAATGTCCCAGGGAATACTAGCATCAATCAGTTGTTTTTACCTGCCACTCTGTGCAGATAAAACAGGTATTATAAAAAAGAAGTATGCATACTTTGTATATCTCCTAAGTTTGCTTATAGTACAATATGTAAATGCTACAAAACTTATCCAACTTGTAGAAATTTAGAAAATTAACTCTCCAGAGAAGAAAAACAAATGAAATATCCTGTGTTAAAATATGGTAGGAGATATTTAGATAAGCAAAGGTAAAGGATTTCTTCGCTCTGGTACTTCTCAGAGCACATTTGGGGATAAAACTCAGGTCCTCTGCTTTCAGAAGCAATGCTTTTCACTTCCCCAAACTTCTGCTCTGTTTAGTTCATAGGGCCCAATGCCCTCAATTTGAGGCCCATGTGAATCCAATATCTTTGAGAAATGATGCTTCCCATTCTGTTTATTACAAATTCAGAGTAGCTGGCCAGGGAATGGCTATACACAAGTTGTACAAGAATTGAAAGAAAATATAAGGGTTAAGAGTATCAACTTTCCAGTTAGAAAGTACTGGATGTTTATTTCAGTGTCATCTTACACAAGCTGTGTGAACTTGGATCAATAAATTCCTTAAGGCCCAGTCTCTTAATCTTTAAAATGTTTGCTTAAAGAAATATGAGATTTAAAAATGTTATCATTACTACTTATTTATTAATTATTGTTCACTCTAATAATCCATCCGTTTTTCAATGAGGTTATCAGTTTTACCTCTGGGTAAATAGTAGCTCTTTCACTGGTTTTCTTAAAATGGTGTCAAGAAAAAAACAAACATGTCTTAGAAAAAATTGAGAGGCTTTATATCCAAAGACACCGTATTAAAACAGTCCCAAAGTAATTAATGTTATTGTTATTTTTATTAATGTATGAAAACCTTTCTCTCTCTCTCTCTCTCTCTCTCTCTCTCTCTCTCTCATACACATGCACATGCACACATTTTTTTTCTGTTTCTTTTATGTGAAAGAAGCTAACTGGTACTAGTGGCATCATATTAATGATTGATTTTCAGATTACATATCAATTTTAACAATGACTTTTAGTATGGCTTTCTCTACTAAAATGCTCAATACTCAGGACGACAATGCTGATGCCAATCACTTCTCAGAATCTGAATTAATGAGCAAAATTGTATTCTTTTGTCAGCCCGATCACTTAATGCGTTGTCATGTTAATTACCTAAAAAGCTTATATTTTGCCCCCCAAAGGTTTTATTTCTTAAAAATATAATGCCAGTGTCTATTTCCTAAACCTGTTTATATTGAAAATGATAATCTGAGAATAATAAAAGTTAAGCCCTAAGAACGTCTCAAAAACTGTAGACGAATGAAAAAGTATACTTAAGATCTACCATTAAATACACTTTATGACAGAAAAGCTGTGGGTTGAAAAGAACTAATTGAAACTAAAATTAAACTTATCCTCTCTTCTGGTAATGAAATGAGGAGGGCGTTATTGCTATAACACAATATTGAAATAATCCATATGATCGTATTGAAATAAGTAGTTTTCTACCCTAAGTATGCATTAAAACTATCTGGGGAGCTTTTCTGGTATGGCAGTGAGTGAGTTGCACCCAAGATCAATTAAATAAGTAGGTGTTGCTAATATTTTTACAAATCTTTTCAAGTGTATAATGTGCAGAAAGATGTTTGAACTACTGATCTTGTTAAATTAATTAAGGAGAGAGGACCTTAGATTGAGATGGTTCTAATACCTTAGCAACCACACAAGCAACCCAAAATCTAAGCTGGTAAATGCTTCAAGGCTAAGGAATTGAAACCTAAAAAACCCAATCAAACACAGCCAACTAGGCTTTTTCAAATAAGGCAAATACTTACATGAATAATTTCCTTGTTTTGTTTACGCTTTTTCTTTATAAAAGTTTTTCTGAAGTTGGAGTGTTTTTAACCACACCTGGTTTGGCCTTACCCAATTCCAATCAATATTTGCTCAAATAAACTCAAAATTTTTAATATGCTTTAGTTTATCTTTTAACAATGTGAAACATGGCTCCCTATAAAACAATGGCTTGCTTATAAACTTCTTTTGTATCATGGGGACTTTTGGCAATTAGATGATTAACTGCTGATATTTCGGTCTCCCAAAAAACAAACCCAAGCCCATCCACATCCACCCACACATACAAATACCACACAGATAACTAGACACATTCTCACTCTCACACACACATTTGACTTTGCATTCAATTCAAAGGCATAGCCAAAATTCTTGAAGCTCATGTTAAGAAACCTACTTCTAAGAACACTTAAATGAACTCAGAAGGAAGATAAGCTGTTGTCTTTTAAATGTATCAAATAACCACATTGACAATTCCTTTAATGTTTAAAAATCTCATGTTAATGACATTCCTTTTTGGCTGCAATTTAAACTCGTTTCACCTACTTACATTTTCAAGGTAAATATACATCAAATCTTGATCGCTCTGTATAACCATAAATAATTTACTTTCCCTCTCCGAATCTCAGTTTTCTTGTCTGATAAATGAATAAATTGATAGAGCATAGGGTCATAATTTAACAAAAATATCACATTGGTATATAAAACAGTCAATGAATATTAGCTGATATTATTATTGCTCTTTTATTATATTCTATTAAATGTAGTTTCATGTGCTTGTAGTCTTAATAAAATTTCTCATTTAGCTTTTTCATTTCTAGAAAAGTCACATAAAAAAATAAAGGAAATCAAAACAAACAAGCCATAAATAAAATAACATTGACGATAGCCGTTGCTATTTCCTTTCACTTTGCTTTCATTCATGTTCGAGTAAAAGATTTTGAATACAAAGGAAATGCTGAGATACTGCTTGTGCTTTCATTTTAAAAATCTATCTCTGTTGAGTGCGGTAAGGGGGTTAATTTAAGGCGGAAAAATGTGCAGTATTGTGTTCCTGACTCATGCAAACTTATTGTTCCCTTTGCCTCTTAGATCAGACTACTTCTACAAAACAAGTCAATTTTGGTTGTTAATTAAATGTCATTTTTCACTCATATGTTTTCCATACTAAGTATTAGTATTGTTTCCAGATCACATCTCTAATCAATTGTGAGCTATTTAAATTTAGATGTCAATATCCCAGCCCCTCTTCCATTTGGTTGTTGCATTGCCATGTTATGTATCTTTTAAATTACCTTAACCCAGATATTCAACTTTTTTTTCTTTCTCTCTTCAAAACTTCAAAGGCTACATACAGCTTTTAAACTAATTCAACACTTCCAACATGTGAAAAACACCTTGAAACTGAAACTGACAAAGTGAATCACATTCTTCTCCCAATTAAGATATACAGAGGCAGAGACACTCACAAGTGTGATATAGAAACACAAACACAGCTGGGCTGAAACCTGGTTTACCTATATGCTAACATAATTTTTAAAATTTCTCTGAGTCCCAAACTTGCATGGCCTTGGTGTTCTGTGAATATGGAAAGACGTTTCCGTTACCTGTCTTGTTAAAGATCAACATTTATAATACAAATATTTATTTAATTACCAATTTTCTTGAGAAATAAAGATAATACCCTTTGAAGAAGGGAAAAATAACTTAATGTAGCCCAAAGTTTACATGCATAGAAAGCAACCTACTCTACATCAAGCTATCTATTAATTTGCATTACTGTTCATTCTCAAAACCACATATAAAGCAGATATATTTGACCTCACTTTTACAGATGAATGACCTATATTTTAAAGGGTTTAAATGCCTTGCACTAGATCACACAACATGTAAGTAATGGAGACAAGATTTGATTCTTCTGCAGAGATTCTCTATTCTAGTGTTCAATTACGACATACTGCCCATGTTTAAGAGAATCAAAAAGTTAGCTTTCTTATTGTGCTTAACAAGTTAAAACTAAAAATAGCAGTACTTCATAAATCATGGTACTACAGGAAAGCATAAGAAAGATTTAAAATTACTTTTGTACTATAATTACATGAAATAGCAATAAAAATACTAAATGAGAAATTCTTATACTTAATTCCTATAAATGGCTCTATAACTTCTCATGTCTGTTCCCTGCATTTAGATGAAACTTGTAGCTATCACTTAATTCTACATCCTATACATGAAACTCAAATTGTAATAGAATATTTAAAAATATCTGAAATGACTGAGAAACACACTTTACTATAAAGCAGTTTTAGGTAGACTAAAAAAAAGACTTTTGAGAGATGAGAGTTAATTTGGTAAAATAAAAGATAGTTGTAGAAGACAAAATATGATTAAATTCAAATTTTATACAAAGCAAAAATAAATAAGACATAAACATTATAAACTCATATATATTGGTATGTTTTTAATTCCCAGTTGAAGATTTTATCTAAACAACATAAAGAATAACCCTGGATAATAAGTCAAAGGAAATAACCAAATCAAAGCTGATAATTTTGGTCTAAATCATGTAATTTGAGTATTTCTATTAATCAAAATAATGATATTCACTGGGTTTTAAGAATGTCCTTATTATTTCAAACATGTCCTCATGCAGTTTGCACATCAGTGATTCTATTAACCCACAAAATTTTCATGTTGTGATACTTAACTAAACAAGAATAAGATGAGTGATCTGGATGTTTAAAAATAGGGATTTTAGATCCTGCATAAATGGTTTAAAATTAGTACCATTCCCTTGCCTAAAAATTGGAAATCCATTTAAAAAACCAAGAATTCACATATTTTAGTAATTTTGCATTTATCGTTATTGGATATTTCTTGAATCATTTTTTTCTCCATTTTCCCCATTTCTTACAGAATGCTTTCATTGCCAACTACTGTTACAGTACCCTATTAATATTACCTTGGCTATGCTACTTGTACAAAATATTAAACTTGATGTATTCTTTGCAGACTAAGCTTTGGATGGGTATTTTAAAAGATCATATTTAAAGGCATATTCTGAATTATTCAAACATAAACATCCGCTTTTAATACTGACAGAGGAATAATATAGCTCTCAGACTTACTAGTGCATTGATTTTTATGTATTCAATTAAAAAAATCATGTGTGATTTAAGCTGCAAAAATGCAGGCCACTTTGGCTCAGATTTCTTTCCTGCATGACTCATGTCCTATGGATTTGAAAGGGAATGACTACGTAGGGAGAGGGTATTGGAAAAGTGCCAATTGACTAATCTCTGGAGTCTTAGAGAAAAGGCTGGCAGAGGACATTGCTATTTGTCTCAAACTTTTACTATTTAGGACAGTGGTTAAAAGCTCCGGTGTCAGACTTTCTGGGTGCGAATACTGACTGTATCATTTATTAGGTGTGTGACCTCAGGAGATTTAATTATCTTCTCTGTGATTCTGTGTTTTCACTGGAAGAATTGAGATAATAATGACACTGACATTATAAATTTGTTGTTAGAGTTTAATTATCTAATAGAGGGTTCTGAATTGTCCCTTGCATATGTTAAGTGAATAATAAATGTGTATTCACATTTTACAAGTTATATCAATGCCTTTCAGAATAGCAAATTATAACTTACTTTTAATCATAGTATCATGAGAAACCATTTGTAGTTGGAGCACTATTTCTTGCCTAGGGAGTTAATGACCTCTTCCACTAACATTTAAGTGTGAGCATAGGCTTTTTTTTTTTTCCCTCTATTGTCTACTGCTGTGTCTTTAGGGCTTAGATTAGTGCCTGGACCATACATACTGTGCTGATTGTAAATGTTGAAGGAATAAATCTTTGGTCCAACTTCCAGTTTTTTCTTGCCAAGAACATCCTCCATAATACTTTGTAATAGATAAAACGTTTCTTTTCAACATCCATCATAAATATATTCTAACACATGCTAGCATTCAATCTTACCTTTTTCCCCCCTTTAATCTGCTTTCTTCTGCTTCCAACTCTCTAGTGGATGCCTTGGATTTCAGGAAAATTCTAAATATCTCTTTGATATCCCGCTTGTGGTTTTCCAATATGGGCAATCCCTTAGAGAACAAAATAATACCTCTCTACCAAACTCTATCAACATTTCCATTCCTCGGTAGTATGAAAGTAATAATAGTGGTTGAAATTTATTTGGTACTTACTGTGTATGTATCAATATGATAACTTTGTTTTATCTTGTTTAATCATCACAGCAACTTTCAATGATACAGATTCAAAAACCCTTTCATAGAGGACATTTAAATTTGAGGAGGTTAAGTATTCATAACAATACTTATAATAAGCCACATACTATAAAGGGTAAAACTAATTTTTTACCAGTGCTCTTAAGAACCAAATAACCTCTTCTTCTACATAGGCTGTTAGTGCTCAGTATTAAAGCTATTGGAGATCTGATGATTTACACACACTAAGGTATTATAAGTAGGCGATATATTAATTATCAATTGAAAGTTTACTCTCATGGATATGTTTGCACTCTGAAAAAAGTTACCTTAAACATAAATGTATTAAACTGAAATAAACAAATTCTAATGGTGAATTTCAGACCCTGTGACAGGCAACCTGGATATAACTTCATTCTGAGTCTCATTTTCAAATTCATCTATATACTTCCCCTTTAACCCCAATAAAATAAATTGTTATTCTCCTTATTAAATAATTCAATTATTCAATTCATAAAGGTTTTTGGAATGTCTTCTATGTGCCAGACACTGTTTTAGACTTGGAGTTAAATGACTTCAGAAAATTCACATCTTATTGCAAGACAAATCATTTACATACATAATTACAGTATAATAAGATAACTGTTACAAGAAAGGCACTAACTACAAAAATGAGAATAAAAGGTACACATACCGATTTGCGGAAAGACAACAAGAAAAACTTTACTGGAGCAGTTACATGTAAATAGGAGTGGGGTGGGAGAAAAGAGAGAAGAGGATAGTAAAAAAAATATATATATATATATATATATATATATATATATCAGATAGAATAGTTTGAGTAGAGAATTCTAGATAAACATATTCAAAGGCATGGAGGTTTGAAAAAAATGCAGCTTGTTGGGAGAATTAAGATTGACTGGCTATGAACATTTTCTGATTACTTCAATGACAGCACTTAATAATTGGTTCTTCTTCTGGGTTTTTGTCTTAAATGTCGAGGCTACTCATCAAACTGTCCTCTTACTTCTCTCAGTTAGTTTTCTATGAGTTATCTCATTTACTTCAGAGCTTTAATCTGCAGCTATCAGAATGTTGGTGCTGGCTCTGTATGAGTTTAGATAGATAGATAATGGATAGATAGATAGATGAGAGGTAGGTAGGTAGTAGGTAGGTAGATGATAGATGATGATAGATGATGATAGATGATAGATAGATAGATAGATAGATAGATAGATAGATAGATAGATAGATGATAGATTAGATAGATACATAGGTGTATATATAGGGATTAATATACAAACATTTCTTTGCCTTGTCAGGTGAGAGTCTAAAAGATATGACACCACAGTAACAATGTGCACACTTAAGGAACTTATCTTGGTTTTGAATATTCTTCCATTAAAGGAACCTTGGAGAAATTGCTGATTCTAGGACTAAGGAAGAACATGTATAAATGATCCTGAAGAATCTTGCGATGCCAAAAGTAAGAATATTTTAAAAGAAAAAAAAGTACAAATTAGTAGTTCCAAAACAGTCACCAGGATGTAGAGCACAGCATGTGAAATATAGTCAATATTATTAGAACGGCTGTGAGTAGTGCCAGATAGGTGCTAGCGTAATTAGAGAGATCACTTCATAAAGTATAAAAATGTCTGACCATTGTACTGTATACCTGAAACTAACATAAAATTTAAAAATTAAAAAAAAAAACTTAAAAAACTCCATCCATTATTACGGTTTGTCAAAAAGCACATGAGCTAATGAAAAGAGTTTCCAAGGCCAAAGTTGGAACAATCAGAGCAAGAAAATCAAGTAGTATTAGATTATAATATATAAAACAAGTGTCCATGAGCCAATGCTGATATAGATAAATAATTTAATGAATTAAGAATGAGAGAGATAAATCTTCCATACAGAAGAATTTATTTATTTTACCCTAAAAGAGGAGAAATGTAACTCCCCACTCATGAAGTATGGACAGTTCATATCAATTTCTTTCCAAAGAGAGAAGTATAGAAATGGGGGAGAATTAGTAACTTTACGGTGGGGGAAAATAATAAACATTGCTTCAGGGAGTGAATAATTAAGGTCAACAGCAATAGTCATAAATCATGTTGATACTATGATATCACATTTATATTATATTATGAAAATTACATTTAACCTCTGTGATCTTCCTCTCTAAAACTCAAAACCCAAGTCTAATCAGGAGAAAAACATCAGACAGGTCCCACTACAGGAGCATTCTGCAATATATCTGATCAGAACTCCTCAAGAATTCTCAACATCATGAAAAACAAAATAAGTATGAGAAACTCTCATAGCCAGGAGGAGCCTAAAGAGCAACTAAGTGAATGTGGTTTTTTGGATGAGATCTTGAAACTGAGATTTCAGGTAAACATTGAGAAAATAAAAATTAACTCTTCTTCTAATATCTATTTCTTAATGATTTTATCTTCAAAGTGACTTTGATATAACGGTGTCAAATGATATCAGATGAATGTGTTTTAAGGAGATGGTGACGAAGAGTTTCTGAGTTGTTATTGCAGGGAACTCGGGAATCAGTAAATTGTGCATTTTTTGCTCTGTAATTTGCTGTTGCACTTTGAGCAAGTCATTCTTACTTGGCTAGATTTCAATTTTCTGTGTTATCTTGAAATTTAATTTTGCTTACCATAGAATTTATGCATATAGGAGTTCTACTGAAGGGTCTGAGAACCAACTCCAGATATGAACTATTTATGTGTGGAACTGTGGAATCTCCTGGGACATATCTCATCACTAGAAAAAATACTGTCCAGGCACACAGGGCTAAAACTTAGTGTCTAACAAGGAAGGGGAAATAGGACCAAATGGACAGACCAGTGTTAATTATCACATCATTTTTAGGCCAATCCTTATCAAATGTGACTAAATATGAGGACAGAGAGCTGGTAGAGAGTATATATTGTGTGTGCGTGTGTGTGTGTGTGCGTGTGTGTGCACACATGCCCACGCATATTCAGTTCTTTCACTAAAATCTCTGAAAGTCAAAGAATTACCAAGGCCTCATGGATTAGCATAGTTAGAGAAGTGAGATTCTTTCCCCACAGAGGAAACATAGTGGTTTTTTTTTTTTTTTTTTTTTTTTTTTTTTTTTTTTTTTGCGTTAATAGCTCTGAGATCTCAACGTTCTTTGAAGGCTCAAACAATTCTGGAGTGCCGAAACATCCAAATACTTTCTATCCAGTGAGACATAGTGTGGTATTGATTCCATGTGACTTTGATACTTACCAAAGATGGCTTTGCAGGGACCACACATACATGAAGTTTCAATGTTTTGAATTCCACTATGCATACCCATACCGACAGATTTGGAGAAGAGTAGGGCTTTTCACGACTTCAAGAAAAATATAGAATAAATAAAATGCATTCTGAGATCCTACAATTGGAAATAAAGCTAGACTTAGTGAAATAATATATGTTATCATCATGCTTGAACAATAGAAGTTGAAAAACAAAAAATGGGAGTTTTCAAATATTTAATCTCTAAAATTGGTATTTCATAAAATTTGAAGTGAAACTCTAATATCAGATACATTGGAGATGACCTCATAGAAAAATTATATATTTTCCAACCTTAAGCTCTCAATTTTTGGCCTCTTTCCTATCTCCTGAGAAGATCCAAGAATATTCTCAATGGAACAGAAGGGGATTCCAGAGCCCACAATGAAAAATTCTCAGCTAAATGATAGGTAAGTTTCTGCCTACCCATAAATATTTATTGGCTCTAGACCAGGGAGGTTTATTAGAGGAATATTGTTGCTGACTCTCACAATTATAAGGAAATGAGAAAACAAAATCCTTAGGAGCAGCTTAAATAATAGAATGTCATGCTGCTTTTCCATCCTCAAAATAATAGACATATGTTAATATTCTGAACCTTGGGACCCCTGCCAAGTCTCCATCCAAAGTTTCCTAAGTTAAATATTTATGCATCACTGACACACACAAAACTTGCTTGTCTGAAATCTTTGACTGCATAACCAAGATTAAAAGGAATTTGAAGAGAAGCAGAGAAAGCAGGCTGTTACTACTGAAGAAAGGCAACTTCATTCATCACATCCTTAAAAATGCCAGGGAAAAAGGCATTGATATAGTTCAGTCTGGGAGAAGTTAAAAAAAAAAAAAAAATGTTGGGAGAAAATGAGTATTTTGCAACTGAATTGCAGGCAATCCAGGGAAAGAACAGATAAGATAAGATGAGATATTAAAGACCCCCAGGACACTTCAATAGAAAGTCCCCCATAAAGAAAAGCCCATACTGAAATAAGTGATAAGACCTTTTTTTTTTTTTTTTTTAAGGTAAACTGACTGTAGACTATTTGTCAATCAATGAGCGCCATAGGCCAATCAGATGGGAAGAAAGTTTACTGGCCTAAAAAATATGTGATTGTATTAAATTGGTGGCCTTTGCAATATAAAACAGAGTGAAAAACTTACTAAGTTTGTCATTTACATCAATCACAAAGATGCTGAAATCAAATGATTTATCTCAGTATTCAGTAAAGCAATTTAATGAGATCCAACTTCCCAGTGTCCGCCCAATTGTGTGACATTTCCAGCACATGGTTATATAAAAGAGAATTTTGGGGAAGCAAATTACTAGCTTAGAATCTCTAAAGTAATTGTATCTAAAGCAAACCATTCTAGTTTGAAATTATGAAGTAACAAAATACACATTTTCATAGTTCAATTAGTGATATGATACCACATGGAGGGTGGTAGAAATAGTTGAATTCGTCTAACTACTAGAATAGGAGACCATTTGTGAAAGTTTCCTTAAAAAATACTTTCTTTGGCCTTATTTTTGATATTTATATATTTTGCAAATTGGATAAGCATTGAAGAGTAAATATTTCAGCATATCACCTGAGCTACTCTTACAGGTAATATAATACACCTTGTTCATGTAAATTTTACTTTTTCAAAAAACTTAAAGAAGCAGTCAGTATCTCTTGCTTTTATGAATTAACTCTTCTAAATACATACTCATAATCACATAGAGAACATCCTCACAAATCCTTGCAAAGTACAGAGTTTATTTTTCCTTTGCAGAGTTCAACTGTGTTCTAAGCTCAGAAGTTTACAGAAAGCTTTCAGAAACAATGATAAAATTTAATTTGAGAAATAAATATGTCTTTGAAAATCCAAATTAAGATATTTAGACTTCTGTTTCATAGTTAGGGAGAAATATAAAGATATTTTTCGTTTGTACCTCAAAAGAATTTAGTTTAAAGAGATGCTTTCCTTAAAGGCAATTAGCTGAGATAATTACATCATCTGACATATATAAAGAATTACTGATCTGTCTAGTTCATAATTTTGAACTGTGCTCCATTTTAAAAATGAGCCTTCATCAAGCACCTCTACAGAGTCAATGAATACAAGTTATTTTTAGTGTTAGAGCACCTTTCATCATATAGTATTTGTTTACCTACAAGAATTTCTAGGGATAAGACAATTCTAATGGTAACTTAAATAAAGAATAAAAAGAAATTCCATGTCAATACATCAGTATCTAAATAGATTTAACGAAGTGAACTTATGTTAGAAAAAATATATATATATACACACACATATATATATACACACATATATGTGTATATATATATATATATATGTGTCAATGGAAAGTAATTTTGTTATGTATACTAAAAATTATTTTTAGTATTTTCTTAAAATATATGAGATATAATCACATTCTTAGTTATTAAATATTTTCCCTTTAAAAATAAGTATTATTAGATTAAAGGTTTAAATTTAAGACTTGAAACTATAAAATTCCTAGAAGAAATCATAGGAAAAAAGCTCCTTAATATTGTACTGGGAATAATTTTTTGGATATGACACCAAAACACAGGCATCAAAAGTAAAAATAATCAAGTGGGACAACATCGATTTAAAAAGCTTCTGCACAGCAAAGGAAACCATCAATAAAATGGAAAGGCAACCTATAGCCTGAGAGAAAATATTTTCAAATCATATCTGACAAGGAGTTAATATCCAAAATATATAAGAAACTCAAACAACTTAATAGAAAAAAAATCCAATTTAAATACAGGCAAAGGACTTGAACAGACATTTTTGCAAAGAAAATATACAAACAGCCAAGAGGTACATGAGAAATTGCTCATCATCACTAATCATCAGGGAATGAAAATGAAAACCACAAAGAGATTTCACTTCACAATTGTTAAAATAGCTATTATCAAAATGACAAGAAATAATAAGTGTTGACAAGGATTCAGAGTAAACAGTGCCCTTCAACACTGTTTTTGGGAATGTATATTGGTACTTCCACTATGAAAAAAGGTATAGAATTTCTTCAAAAAATTACAAATAGAGCTGCCATACAATTCAGCAATTCCACTTTGGGTATTTATCCAAAGAAAATGAAATCACTGTCTTAAAAAGATATCTGCACCTCTTGTTCATTTCATTTCAGTATTATTTGTAACAGTCAAGATATGGAGACAACATAAGTGTCCATTATTGGATGAATGGATAAAGAAAATGTATACACACAGAAATATGGTTAACTGTATGAGATGTTAGAAGTGTTAATTAACTGGGTTACAGTAATCATTTCACAATGTATGCAAATATCGAATCATCGTATTGCATATTGCTAATGCATATATTTTTAAATTAACTATCATTATAGTTAAAATAATATTTTGTACACTTTTGACCCAAAGTTTTGAGTACTCATAAAATATATTAGGTGAATAGATTTGTGTTCTTTTTAAAATGCAGAATTTTTTATTGTAATAAATAAATTGATTTGAATAATATTAATAACAAAGTAAATTTATGTAAACCATTCTCTTTTCTAACTAAAAAATAAAAATTGGAGATTGCATATACATTTCAGAAAAAGTTAAGTAACAGAAAATTTGATGGATGGTAAGTTAAAATCTAGGGGCTCATTTTTTTCTCATTTGTCTGGTTCTGCTGCTTAGTTTTCTCATGGCTCAATCTGGAGAAGATCCTGGATTAGCATCTGTATGACTCTTGGCTTTCTTTCTAAGTAACAGGAAGATTTTAGACTCTATTCGAGAAAAATGCAAAAAAAAAAAAAAAACATGTATGTAGGCAGATCTATTTTTCTTATAATAAATCAAAATCTTTTCTAGAAGCCCTGTCCATCTTAGGAACATGCTTCATCATCCCACTGGCAAAAATTGAGTCATCATGTCACCCTTAAGTCCAGGGAAGCCTTACCAGTAGAGCATTAGTTTCTTCAGCCTCTGTAATAGAGGTTGTCACGGGGAAAGGGAAATGTAGATAGATCTTAAGTCGCTGAACCAATAGTGTTGGTGGTACTATGCTCCTTAAACTGTAGTCATAAAACAATGAATTGAAAGCAACTGATGTAGCAGAAACAGAGATCTGTACTTATCTAACTATTCTTTTCTTCTAGACATGTATTTAAATAAAATTTCCCAGTTGAACAGAATTTTGGCTAACAAAATCTGGGTGGAAGTGATGTATACTACTTCATGGTGTGGACCTAACATCCTCCATGCTCTTGTTTTCCCTTTTGTGATGACTCTGGAGACCACAAAATGAAAACTATAGGATTTCAGGATGAAATATGCACAGATTCTCAATTAGCTAGTTGAAGAACTGTCTGAGAGATCTACTATATCAGAAGCATGCACACGAGATACTAATAAACTTCATATATAGCTTCAATCCTGCTTGTAATTTTCTTTTCTACATACAAAACCTAGTCTACCTATTTATTTATTTGTTTGTTTGTTTGTTTGTTTATTTGTTTATTGGTCTCAACTCATTACTAGGTTAGATGATCCTCGGTGCTTTCATATGAGCTCTAATAACATTTGTTACCCATTGCTCTAGGTATTTATGAGATCTTGTTTTCACTAAAATCTTATTAGGACAGGCTTTGTTCATCTTTTTATCATTCTGCTTTAGCAGAGGATTTAGTTTAACACATAAAAACAAATATGTATTTACTGAATAAATCCTGACATTCTGAAACCATATTTTGAAGACTCAGGTCTTGAGATGTCTAGTTCTTCCTTTGGTCAAGATCTGCCCAAGATCATTTAGCTTTGGGAAGAGAGTCTAAAACCAACCAAGTCTCCGAGATCTCTTTTTACCAATTAATAATGTGAATATTTTTTACTTAAGTTCATTTTGACGTAGGTCTAAGTTTCTGTCTAAAACTATGCAATAACCTCTGTCTATAACACAGTTTAGTAATACTATATTTCAAGAAATTGGCCTGGAATTAATTATTTAATTAATTCAATATCTGATGAAACTTTTACTCTGCTAGAAATTTTTCATATTTTATGAAAATGGAACAGTACAATAAAGATGTAGAATATTCCTAAAGATTAAAGATTTTTAAGTACATAAAATAATGGCTCTTATATAGCTTTAAAATGACTTTATCAATAATTGGTTTTATTTATTTTATTTAACTCATTAATTAGTATGGAAACTAATAAAATATTACAACTGAGTCAAAGTAGATTTCAAACTGCTACACATTTATAATCAGAAAAGGAATACTGAATTTTATTTATAAGTGGATGGCAAAACTAGTTAATATTCACAGAATGATAATCAATTTCATTGTACTAGATACAATTTTGCATTATACTGGCATTCTACAAGTTATTTCCTACTTCTACAGCTGTAAATTAGCCTAGTTACTGACAAATAAAGGTAGAGATAATCTAGAAGGTGAAGCTGGTCAGGTCACTCACCAAATTTGAAAATTTCTCACAATTTTTCCTCATAAGAAAATTGCAGCTTACAGTCTAGTCTGGAGTAGAGAGTAATTAGTCATAGATGAATAAAGAGGGGATCTTCATTTGGACATGTGAGCAGGAGAGTAGAGATGATATCTGACCTAAAGATAAATAGTAAATGCTTGACTCAAATGGAGTCTATGTGTGGAGAAGAGATGGTGTTCTTAAAATTAAGTAAAGAGGGCAAGAGAGAGCTGGATATTTATGAACTGATCCTCTTATTCTCTTCAGCCATAAAATTGACCACTCTGCTGATATTTGTTTTCACAGGGGAAATTAAAGTACAGAAAAATATATGTATTAATGCTTGGATCTGCCTTTTTGGAAAGTACTCTCCACTGAGTGTTGGCTTTCATGAAACAGAGTGAACTGAAAAGATCATACATTTCTAAAGGTTCAGTCCTGTTGAGTTTAATCACCTAGACCATCCATCTCTACCTGGAAGACTAAGATAAAAAATCAGTGTAGTCATTTACAAAACTAAATATCATTGCATATAGAGTTGGGCATTTGTTAGAACAGGCATAGAAGATAAATATATGTCTTAAAATTCCCCCTCTTTTAATAGACTTGTACACTAGGTAACTGTGAGCAGGATACTTATCTCCTTTGTATCCGAGGTATCTTGCCCATAAAATGAACAATGATAATACAATTAATTACAAATATTTTACATGTATTTTTGTTTTTGCCATCTAGATCCTATGTCTAATTTAATATGAGAATTTGCAAAGATCTAAAATTGTGCTGCACCTTTTTCTCTTTCTTCCCAGAATTCCACATATATATTTTTACATATATTTACTAATAAAGTACTTACCTAATTCACAGAATATTTGTCCGGTATGATGTGTTTTCAATCCCCAGATGACATAGGCATCTCGAAGAAAGCAAAGAAAAATTGCCTATATTTTATTTTGAGTAACCCCAATATGAGGAACTAGATCTACAATTTTTTAGCAAAGCAAAAGGCAAGAAAAAGGCTAATTTAGCATCATGAACTGACATTTTTTATTTCAAAATGATACATTGTTTGAATTTATATTAACTAGAAGTGTGATTTATTTCCTGATCTCTGGTTAGTAATCATCAGGAAGAACAAAAAGTACTTTATAAGAATGCTATGTTTTAACATGTTATTGATACTTAACAGAATTTATTCAGAAGCTGGGAGACTTTTCTTTTTTTCGTAGACAATTATATCACATGCGACAAGAGTTTAATATTAAAACAATTATATTGTTTCTGGAAGGCTTTTCCTCATCTTCTAGATCATGGTAAATAAATTTCTTATTCATTTTTCTGGTATTTCCTTCCTTATAATAATGCCGAGTTAGATAAAATACTTAAGTATACAAGCTTCCCATTCTTAAAGAACAAAAATCCATTAAAAAAACATCAGTACTGGTATCAGTTTCTGAGAAAATAATAAAACCCAGATGTTTTTAATATTCAGTATTTCTTTCTTGAACTTCTACTGTTGCATAACTACGTTAAATTAATAAAATACGATTGATTTTATTTATTTTCTTATGTAACCTTCACTTATTTATTAGACTGGGGTATTTTTTGGTTAAGTTTATTGTGGTAACATTGGTTAATACAATTATATAATTTTCAGGTGTACAATATAATTTGACATTTATATCCTATTGTGTTTATGATCCGATTTCCAGTTTCTTTTAGCTACCATATATTTAATACACTTTACCAGATTCACCCTCCCTCTACCTCCCTATATTTGACCTCCTTTACTTGTCCACCTCACACCTCCTCCCACTGATAACCACTAGTACATAGTCCATATCCATGAGTCTCTGTTTGTCCTGTTCATTTGTTGCTTTTAGGTTTATATCCCACAAATAAGTGATATCATGTGATTTGCAACTTTTTCTGACTGACTTATTTCGTTTAGCATGATTATCTCGAGGTCCATCCATGTTGTCACAACATGGACACTTCGGTTGCTTCTATGTCCTGGACACTGTGAATAATACTGCTATGAACATCAGTGTGCAAATATCTTTTCAGATATAGGTTTTCAAGTCTTTGGGGTAAATATCCAATAGAGAGATTGCTGGATCATATGGTAGATCAATTCTTAGCTTTTTGAGGAACGTCCATACTGTTTTCTGAAGTGGCTGTACATATTTACAGTCCCACTAGCAGTGTATGAGGATTCATTTTTCTCCGCATCTTCTTCAACATTTGTTATTACTTATCCTGTTAATTATAGCTATTCTAACAGGTGTGATATGGTATCTCATCGTGGTTTTGACGTGCATTTCCATAATAGCTAGTGATGTTGAACATCTTTTCAAATGTTTGTTGGCTATTTGTATGTCCTCTGGGAAGAAGTGTCTGTTCAGGTCCTCTGCCCATTTTTTGATCGCGTCGTTTGTTTTTTTGTTGTTATTGAGTTGTATAAGTTCTTTGTGTATTTTGGACATTAACCCCTTATTGGAAGCATTGCTTGCAAATATCATTTTCCCATTCGCATGGTTGTCTTTGTACCTTGTTGATTGTTTCTTTTGCTGAGCAGAAGCTTTTTAGTTTGATATAGGCCATTCATTTATTTTAGCTTTTAATTCCCTTGCTTTTGAGGTTGAGTTCATAAAATCCTCTTTAAGTCCAAGATCCTTGAGTTTCATTCCTACGGTTTCTTCTTTGCATTTTATCATTTCAGGTCTTATATTTAGGTTTGTATTCTATTTTGAGTTAATTTTGGTGCATGGTGATAGACAAGTCTAGTTTCATTCTCTTGCAGGTGGCTTTGCAGTTTTCCCAGCACCATTTATTGCAGAGGCTTTCCTTTCTCCACTGTATGTTTTTGGCTTTTTTTTTTTTTTAATATTTGCTCATATAACATATAAATATGGGTTTACTTCTGAACTCTCGATTCTGTTCCATTGGTCCCTGTGTCTGTTTTGCTGCCAATACCATGCTGTTTTGATTACTGTTGCTTTGTAGTATAATTTGAAGTTGGGCAGAGTGATGCCTCCACTCTCTTTCTTTGTTCTCAGGATGACCTTGGCAATTTTCGGTCTTTTGTGCTTCCATAGAAATCTGATGATTTTTTGTTCAATTTCTTTAAAAAATGCCAATGGGATTTTGATGGAGATTGCATTAAGTCTGTAAAATACTTTAGGTAATATGGTCTTTTAACTATGTGGATTCTTCCAATCCAAGAACACAGAATATCTTTCCATTTCTTTGTCTCTTCTTCAATTTCTTTTAATAGGGTCTTGTAATTTTCATTATATAGGTCCTGAATATGTTTCATTAAATTTATTTCTAAGTATTTCATTCTTTTTGTTGCAACTGCTAAAGGAATATTTTCTCTACTTCTTTTTCTGATACTTCATTATTAGGGAATAGGAACGCTATGGATTTTTGAACATTGATTTTGTATCCAGAAAATTTACTCTATTTGCTTATTGTTTCTAGTAGTGTTCTTGTGGACTCTTTAGGGTTTTCTATATAGAGGATCACGTCATCCGCAAGTAGTGACAGTTTGACTTCTTCGTTCCTTATTTGGATGCCATTTATAACTTTCTCTTGTCTGATTGCACTTGCTAGGAGCTCCAATGTTATACCGAATAACAGTGGCGATAGTGGACAGCCTTTTCTTGTTCCTGATCTTAGAAGGAAGATTTATAGTTTTTCACCATTAAGTATAATATTGGCAGAGGGTTTGTCATAGATGGCCTTTATTAAGTTAAGGTATCTTCCTTCTATACCGATTTTGTGCAATGTTTTGATCAAAAATGGATGCTGTATCTTGTCGAAGGCTTTTTCTACATCTACTGATATTTGCATATGATTATTATTATTTTTTTGTTTTTGTGATGTATTACATTAATTGTTTTGTGTATGATGAACCATCTCTTTGCCCCTGGGATGATGCTCACTTGATCATGGTGTGTAATCTTTTTAATATATTGCTGTATTTGATTTGCTACTATCTTATTTAGGATTTTTGCAACTGTATTCATGAAAGATATTGGTCTGTAGTTTTCTTTTTGTATATTATATTTACCAGGTTTTGAAATCAGAATGATATTGGCCTCATAAAATGAGTTGGAAAGTATTGCCTACTCTTCGATTTTTTGGAAGATCTTGGTCTATTTCTTCTAGGTTATTAAATTTAATGTTATACACTTTTTCATAGTATTCTTGTATGATCCTTTGTTTTTCTGTGATGTCAGTCGTAATTTCCCCTCTTTCACCCCTGTTTTGTTTGTGTCCATTCTCTTTTTTCTTTAGTGAGTCTAGCCAGGAGTTTGTCAGTTTTACGAACCTTCTCAAAGAAACTTCTCAGCTCTTTGTTGCATTTATTTTTTTCTATTGTTTTCCTATTTTCAATTTCATTTATTTCTGTTCTAATTTTGACTGTTTCTTTCTGTCTGTTGACTTTCAGCTTCATTTAGTCTTCCTTTTCTAGTTTTGTTTTGCTTTGTTTTGTTTTAAGATAAAGCATTAGGTTAATTGGGATTGTTCTTGTTTTTGAAGATAGGCCTGTCATCATATGGCCTTACTTTCCTCTTATGACCTCTTTTGCCATGTCCCAAAAGTTTTACTATCTTCTAATATCATTATCATTCGTTTCTATGTGTCTCTTGATCTCTATTTTTATTTCTTCCCTGATCCAGTTATTCTTTAATATCATGTTGTTTAATCTCCATTATTTTGTGGTTCTTCCTGATTTCTTTTTGCAGTTGATTTTAGTTTCAAAGTGTTATGATCAGAGAATATGGTTGGCATGATTTTAACTCTCTTATATTTGTTGAGATGTCTCTGTTTCCCAATATGTGATCGATTCTTGAGAATATTCCTTGCTATATATATAGCAATTCTCTTCTTATTATTTAGTCCTTTAGTGCCCTATTCATAGTAAGGATTGCACTTCTCTGCTTCTATCTGCCTATCGCTTTACCTTTAATTCTGCATTTTTTTTTTTTTTTGTCATTTAGTTTTAGGTGAACTGACCCCTTCCACTATTTTCTGTAGTGTAGTCCTCATAGGGGAGAATTCTCTCAATTTTTTATGTCTGGAAAGGTCTTAATTTCTCCTTCATATCTAAAGGAGAGCTTATCAGGATATATTATTCTAGGCTGGTTGTTCCTTTCATTTAATAGTTTAAATATTTGATTCCATTATTTTCTGGCTTGTAAATTCTGTGCCGAGAGGTCCAATGATAATCTAATTGATTTTCCTTTATAGCTTCCCATCTTCTTTCCCCTGGCTGCCCTGAGAATTCTCTCTTTGTCATTAATTT
Organism: Rousettus aegyptiacus; assembly: GCF_014176215.1. Classification (NCBI taxonomy): domain Eukaryota; kingdom Metazoa; phylum Chordata; class Mammalia; order Chiroptera; family Pteropodidae; genus Rousettus; species Rousettus aegyptiacus. The sequence goes on from NW_023416306.1 coordinate 53,972,664, forward strand.
TTCATAATTTTAATACAGTGTGTCTTGGTTTAGGCCTTTTGGGTTGAGATAATTGGGTGTTCTGTTGACTTCTTGAATTTCAAGCTCCAGCTCATTCCTTAGATTTGGGAAATTCTTGTCCACTAAAACTTATCTGAAATGCTTTCTAGTCCCTGATACTTTTCCTCACCTTTGATAATGCCCATTACTCTCATGTTTCCTCTCTTGATAGTATCAGTTAATTCTTGTATTTCTCTTTCACTATTTTTCATTATTTGATTTCTCTCTTTTTCCTTCTGATTTATTTCTAGATTTCTGTCTTTGATATCAATGATCCTTTCCTCCATTTGGTCGACTCTATTTCCCAACCTTGCTATTTCATTTATCAACCATTGCGGTGTTTGTTTGTTTGTTTGTTTGTTTGTTTGTTTTTATCTCCAGAAGATCTATTCTGTTCTTTTTGAGGATTTCATTCTCTTCACTCTGTTCATCTAGTTGTTTTTTCAATTCTTGAAATTATTGATATGACTCATTTTGGAACTCATTGAATTTTTTCAGAAGTACCATCCTGAATTCTCTGTCATTTAACTTGCATATTTCTATGTCTGCACGCTATTTGCTGGAGTTTTTTCTCGTTCTTTCTGAGATGCCTTCCACCTTGGTTGTTCATGGTGTTTAATGGGCTGTTTCTCTGCATGGGCATTAATTGAAGTGTGTTCTGCTGTTTTTCCAGAAAGAAGATTTATAATATAAAGATCTCTCTTTAGCCTGCTGAAAAAAAAGTGCTTTTCTTTTGGTTTCCAGTAGGTGGCGTCTAAGTCTCTAGGATCACTGCCTTATATAAAGCTTAAATAATGCCTTTTTGATTTTCTTGTAGATAGTTAATCACATTGCCACCCTGTTTCAGTCCCTGTCAGGGTCAGCGACAGTCTTGGCAGCATTTGCACAGATTCCCCTGGGGTTCCATGGTGATTGATCTCAGAGGGTATGAGAAGAGGGGCCATCTGGTTTGGGGGTTGGGCACTGTGGCTCAGCCTCGGTTCTACAACTGGTGCAGGTAAAAATCAACTGTTGTTTCTCTGTGGTCTTGTCCTGTTTCTCTGCTTTCTGTCCTGATGACTGGGCTCTGCAGCTGGCTACGTAGATGTCACAGCACTTTCAGGCAGGGCTGTTCAGAGAAGTCGCCACATGTCCTCCCCATCCACCTTCTCCTGAAGGGGAACAACGGAGGCTGCAAGAAGCAGCTTCTTTATTCCTCCAAGTCTACTGCCTGACACCCAAGATTCTGACCTGTGGTAGCTCCCATGCACAGATCCCATGTTCAGACATGCTGGTATGCAGTTTGGGTGTTTTTTGTTCAATTTTAGATGTTCAGCTTATTGTTGTGTCAAGGAGAGTGATCTGAGGAGGTCTCTCACTCTACTATCTTTCTCAGAATCACCCTATTGATTTTAATAGTATCTTGACCTTCCAACAATGAAGTGATGTGCTTGCCAAAGCAGAGTGATTTTTCCAATACTTTTCCTAATAAGAATGACTATTTCAAATCAATTCTAACTGCTTTTGCACAAGTGGTAAACGTTAAGTCATATTTGATTCTCTAAATTAAAATAACATTTATTTAGCAGACCCCAGTAAAGAGTTACTACTTTACAACAATTACATTTTTAAGACATAAAAAAAGGCAAACAAACAAACAAACTTACAACAATTACATTTTTAAGACATAAAAAAAGGCAAACAAACAAACAGACAAACAAGTTGGTTCTGAAAACAAAGATGAATAGACAGACTTTTTTATCAGAATATAGGAGAAATTCCATGGATTATTAGTTCAATGTAACTAAATTGAAGGGAGGGGATCCTGGTGATCTAATAATACTTTATTTCATGGAAGAGAATTCCACTCATGAGAAAAACGACAAGACGCCCTTTGGTTCTCTTTCAATTTCTACCCCATAGGTCAGAACGGGGAATTGCAAACTTCAATGTAAGGCAGCAGCTCTTTGGGTTTACAGGATTAGAACAATTCTTTGAAAACAATCTCTGTGAAGGAACTTGCATATCGTCCATTTTGGAGACTCAATAAATAGTGCATATTGTAGCTATGAGTTCTGCCTTTCAAACCCCTAGATATTAGCTTCTGAGAACATCCCGTGTATGCCCTTCGTGCTTACTTGCTCTATGTAAAGCCCAGATCTTAGTGCCTTCATTAGTTCCATATTTTCTCATAAGACATATTTTTGGAGCATTGAGATACTTTTTAAAAATTCGCGGGTAATGACAAGGAATTAGTTTATATACCAGCTCATTCTTCCTTCAATACCCAAGAAAGGCCATTGATGGCAATATCTACCAAAACATTAACTTCTTGCTTAAAAGTTGTTACAAAAATGACCATTGATTCATGTAGTTAATAAACATAAAATATATATGATAGTCTTTAAAATAGTAAATATCAGATAACCTAAATAATGATACTTATTTTAATGGAATATTATGTCAAAATTTAAAATTATATTTCCAAAGAAAGTTTGATAAAATGCGGATTTCTTCCCATAAGAGTGTTGAGAGATCAAATAATAGGAAATTGTGCAGCTAAGGATTGCCTAAGATTAGTCATAAAAAATTGGATGTAAAATTTTCTTTTCTTTTTCTGCATATTCTAAATTTTAAAAGCCAGAAAACATTTCTCTCAATATCTGAAAAAAAGGTAAATATTATAAATATGAACTTGAGGGTGTGGATATACAATCAATAAAACAGTCCTAACAAATTTATTTGATTTACTTTGTTTTAGAGTAGAAGAGGTTGTCCAAAATCATTATTTGGTAATGTGAACTACAGATTTGTAGCCTCTCTAAAAATAGCAGACACTGACCTTCCTGTTAATATTTGTAAAATACTTTACAGTTTATAGTATGTAAAATATATAGATACATACACACATACATGCACACACAGGTAATTGTGTTTTGTTTTAAGCATTTAAGTAATCCTATAAACAATGTTAAAGAATCATTTTTCCCCCATTTTTCTATATGTTTCAACTTACCTATTCACTCAGACATAATTTTTACAATCAACTTCTTCAGAAAAGTTTCTGGCCGTATGACTTAACCATTGCATCTATATTTTGTGATCTAGTGGGTTATGCAGATGGTATTAACAAGTCCTTGACTTACACTACAAAAACCCCTATAAAATCGGGGTTTAATTTGCATACATCTGTATTAATAAGTTGTGTCTAAACTTCTAAAATGCTAATGGCTTAGCTTCATTACAGTTTCTCATTGAGACATAAAACATCTGGATTAAGTCAATCCTATTTTTCATTGTTCTCCATGAAAATAAATCTATATGATAAGCAAATACTGAGATTTTTATTTTTAAAATTAAGGTAAGTGATAGACCAAAGTATTAGTTTTCTCTCATTTCATGGTTGAATATTCTACAAAGAAGGCCCTCTCATAATGATATAATTTTTTTAGGAATAGAAAAAATTCTAGTTGTCAACTATGCATTTTGAAGTGTTCTTCAAAGTAGTTAATAAGATCTATAGTAATCTGGGAAATAACTATGACATATATAAGTCCTATTAGTGTATATAATAACTACTTAGCCAAATCACTCACTATTTCCCTGTTCTCGGATTGAAGAAAAGTGAGAGAGCAATAAAACAAAAATGTAATGTGGCAGATAAATATAGAACTCTAACTGATATTTAATTGTAGCACATATATAGTAGGTTGATTTTAAGTCACTGTCAGGAACACAATAAAACAAATTAAGAAAATATCACTTTAGTTAAAAGTCTGTCTTATAAAAACCATATTCCTATTTATTCTGTACTTTTATGCTTTATAGCAATCGCTATAAGCTTTCATACTATAATCATTGAAAAGTAACAGTTCTGGGGTCATTATGTATTCAAAGAATTTTGAAAATATTTTTTAACTATGTTTTGTTAAATATCTCTCCAATTCTTAAGAGCTAATTCTAAGATCTGTTCATTGTGACCTCACATGCCATATAATTCTTATGATTTTTTGACCTTGCATTCAAAGTCAGTCGATTATTAGATGTTATCTTTTTGGGAAACAATTAAAGGTTATATTTTGGTAGAATGAACTCTGAATTGTAAATTTGGAAGCTCAGACTTGTTCTGGTCTACCATTAATTGGTTAAATTCATAAATTTATTTATTTGACATCTTTTTTTTTGGTTAAATAATTATAGAGGAATAAACCAGATGTCATATTTCCCCTTAACTTCAACATTCTTTAGGAAACTTGGATACACCTTACACATGTGAAGACTCCTACAGCCTATCCAATTTTGAGGGCCAATTTCACTTATTTGGAGAATCTTGAGTTAGAAATTGATTCCACAGAGAGGACATCATGTAGGACATGTCTCTAATGCACAACCACAGACTTCTAATGAAGTTTTAGTCACTCTTCTAGTTCCCAGAAGTGTGTAGCTACATGTGTATCAGACCATGAGCACATGAATTGATTATGGATTTTAGGCTGATCTCTTATCTTGATTTCTTTAGCACACTGCTGATCACATAGAAAGCACTCAGTATACAGTCATGAATCGAATGTTGCCATTCCCCAGTTAATCCAGCATTTAGCAATTAGCTTCTATGTAAGGGAGCCCTGGAGGATGTGCCGCTACTTAATTAATATGCTACTGCTTATCAGGAACTAAACAGTAGGTGTTTACTAGCTCTATTGTAATGATGGATGGAGTCTATTTTTTATGTAAGACTTGGCTTTATGTAGCTATTTGTCATTGCTTTTGATAATGATTCTGTTGTATAACATCTCTTAGAGTTTAGAGACCAAGATTCTTACTTCGTAAGATTATCCTCTTTAAAGTATTGAGGTGTTCTAAGACATTTATAACCCCTTCGTGGTTTCACAATTTAGTCATCCTAATATAAATATTGTGTACAACTGTTGTAAAAATGTAAAAAAAACTAACAGAAAAACGAATGTTAATAATTCTTTCGAGACTTCGAATTTCTTTCTGACTTACCATACAGCAGTGAATTTTAGACTTTGTCTTCCCAGCCTAAGACGATAATAGTGGGTAGAGGTTACAGATAGCTGGAGACATGATTGGTGGCCTATAGGTTGTAAACGAAATGTGGATATTTAGAGGTCTTATATAAAAATATATCAATGCATTTTTTAAAATATCATGATTTAAATACTAGCAGTAATGCAGTGATTTCGTGTGTTAATGAAGTAGTCATTCATTCAAATACCTTTTCGAACATAGACTCTATTTGTAATAAGCACCAAAATGGTTAGTAATTTTGGGCTTTGGGTTCTAAAACATCTGCAACTACTGTGTTATTTTTTGATTTTCCCAAACTCATTTTCTTTAAATTTAATAAGGTATACATCTTGCTAGGAATGTGGAATATCAAGCCAATAATAAGTAATATCAGCTGAAGACCTAAATATATACATTCACTGTAGTTGAGTCTAATTACATAGGTTACCGACTATTTATTTACTCATTTATTAATCTATTTCTGATAGACAGTTTACATGACTATGAGTGATGGAAACCTAATGTAGATCAACAGGATATTGTTTACTAAGTTAACAGATTGACATACTAACACTGATTCATAATCTGTATTTAACTAATAATTGATCTGCTGTCATTAGGATTCCTTAATATATCCAAACCTTCTGTTGAGCTGATCTAAATGATGCATACCTTATGTTTTCCCAGGGGTAATTGTTTTTAAATGCCTTTTTATACACTATAAACCTTTGAAACATTTTGACTATAAAGCAAATAAATTATTGTGTTGGGGACAGCAGCAGCAGAACATAACCTGCTAATTTGTTGATGTTTTGATAAATACTAGGATGTGGAGGAGCATTAACTAGGGCACATACATATGCATTTATGGGTAAACTAACTCACTAGAGACAATATTAGTTTCAGTGTATGACCATCACTATGATTCTCCAACATCCCTAGAATTGATTAACTAATTATAAATGCAAAGTACTTCAATTTAAAATAAATTTAAAAGGATCTGCTAAATAAGTGGTTCATAACCTATTCACAAACTACATTTACATTAATACATTTTTTTGATTTCCAAACTTTGAAATAGGTTATATAGTTAAAGATTTAAAAAATAATTCAGGTTATTTCTTATATTGTGTAATCTGAACATCTAGATGAAAACTGAAGTAAGCATAGATAATAGCTAATCATGTAACTGAGTTTTACAAAAGAAATAAGCTGCTGAGAATGCAAATACTGAAGAAGGAAAACTAATGGTGGACAGAGAATGGTAAGATCCAAGGAGGCTTATTTCTCTCTTCACACTATTTTCTCCACTCTCGTTAGGTTTATCATTGTAAAAGACTAGAATCTCAGTCAGTCATTTGGCAAGAAGAAATATTTGGAAACTAAAGGGAATAGTTTTATATTCTTGTTGTAATGAACTAAACTGACAATGTAATTCACAAAATTGTAAAATTCCAAATTTACCAGTCATTTCCACATTTGGTAAACTTGATGTGGATGAGTTATCAATATACCTTATTTAATTCATGGGGCATCTACTATTTTACAGGCATAATCTAGGTATTGCAGACATATCCGGGAATAACAAAGATATAGTCTCTCCTCTAGAAGCCTATAGTCTAGTAGAAATAGAGACTTAATACAAGTAATTCCAAACTGATGACCACAATGGAAGAGAAACATATTCTCTTTAGAAAATTGTCAAAAACATTTACTGAAGGATTTTTGTTAAGATTCACAGAAGAGACGAGAACTAAAGAGCTACTTGACTCATTGGAAGCTCATAGATATCTATGCCCATTTGATTTAGTATTAGGAAGTGACACAGGTCTGAAAATACTAAAAAAAAATCAAAGGTGTCAGTGTAATATATTGAAAAATGGGAGGAACACTGCCTTTTCTTATAATTTAAAGATAGAAGGAAATATATAAATTCTTGCAGGATAAAAGTGAGCAAGATTATTTTAAAATGTATGTCTATTATGAGAATTTCAAAGCATAAAGCTGTTAAAATAATTTTGAGTATTTCTATAAAATAATGAAAACTTCATTAAGTCAATAGGATAGATCTTTAATTTTATGGTTTTTGTCATTAGAGAGTTATGTTGTTTCACATCTGGATGTCCACTTTTCAGAAATAAATATATTAATTGATAGTTACCAAACTATAATGATTATATAATTTTTTCTCTTATATTTCAGAAAGCTCTTTAGATAGATTTATCATTATCATTTAAAACTAATCAGCATTTAATTTTTTACAAGTGGCGAAATTAAAGATTAAACATATTTAAGTATACAACAGTAATTTATATCAAAATATCTGTTTCTTAGCATTTAGTTCAGGTCAGTACACTTTTTGGGTGGCAATAAAATTGTGTTGCCTAATGATGATAAAATATTTGCATATATTCAGTTTTGTAATTGTTAGTACTTATCAGAGATGTAGTTTTAAAAAATTAGTCATATTACTTGCAAAAAATAGAACTGAAATGATTTAAAAAATATCTTTTAGAATTTAACTCAAAAAAGTAATTTCTGTACATGACATATTTCATTGATACATGTTCAGACTCACTGTATTCAAAAGATTTTCAATTTATTCTTTTCTGTTTTTCACAATTTTTGTTTTACATTCTAATTCTAACCAATTTGTAGGGTAAATGTCAGCATTAAATTAGGATAAAATTAATGATAACCATAGTCTTAATTAAGGGAAAACTGCTACAGTTTGCAGGCTATTCTAAAAAAAAAAAACAAACTATATTATGTAGGAGAAGAAACTAGAGTAAAAATGTCATTTTATATTACAGACTTACAACCTGGTGATAATATAGAATAGGCAACCATGCAGCTGACTGAGGTGTAATAGGAAAAATATTACTGTAGATGCACTAATTTAAAGTAGTATTAAATTGTTACAAATTGGTGGAAAATAAAGTATAAAATAGAAACCTTTCTTTTGCTCCAATCAAATAGGGATTACAGAGCAATTTCAGATAAGAAGATTTCCTGTTGTATTCAACTTGAGGTCATTTTATATACCCTGTGTTTCTTTTTTTCTCCTTTCTTCTCTTCTCTATTTACTCAGGCAAGGTCAACAGTCTATCTAGAGTATTCTGCAGCCATCCAATTATTTTAGAGGACCAAGCTTCTGTAGTGTTAAAATCCTTCCTATGCCATTTGTGAGATATCATCTTGCCATTTTCTTCTTGTCTCTTGTTATATGCATCCAAATAACAGATGGTCTATTTCCTCTACCTCTTCTATGAGTCAGCAAGCAGACTGTGATCAGTCAATAGACAGTATTATTTTTGACTTTAAAAATATATGCATAATCTTTTCATTATTAATTGAATGATTCAACAAGAGAAGTATTTCCTGACCTAGGTTCAAATTATTTACTGTACTATGTGGGTAATATAAAATATAATATCTTGTTATTGCTAGTATTTTTCACTAAATAGTGAAATATTGCAGAAAAAAATCCTATTAAAAATTCAGCATTTTTAAGTAGTTTAATAAAAAAGGAAGAACTAGATAATTGATCTGTAATAAGAGTAAAGATGAAGAATATTAAGATTTTGTATGGAGTAGAGCACTTACACATGAAATATAAAAAAGAAAAATTGAATTGAAGTTTCATTTAAGAACACATTCCAAAAATAAGAATGATCCTCAAGAGAAAGCAACATGTGGCCATTGAGCATTGTTTATCAGTGTTGTATAAGGTATTTAATTTTTAAAGAAATATCTTTGCAGATATTTTTGTCCCCATCTCTCCCTTGATTCTAAATATTTTGAGGTCAGTAATATAGCCTATGTCCTTTATAGTTATTAACACTATGTAATTGCTGAGAATATATCAATCGATTGGCAAGATATTGTATCCTGAGGTATCTGTAGAACAAATATGTCAAGTTTCAAGGACGTGCAACTTTTAGAAGCATTTTCTCTCCATAAAAAAAGTAGATCTCTAGATCTGTTTAGGAGCCATAAAGCAATGAAATTTATATGTCTTCAGGGTATACTATATAAAGTGTACTTCCAAATCTTGACCATTTGTCTATGAAATAATTTTAGGACAGCTGAAGGAGGACATGTTAAGAGCAACATGTGTTTTTAAAATATAATTTCTGGATAAATATTTACTGAAGAAAGCAAAGAACAAAGAAATTTGTTAATAATCATCTTATCTTTATTCTTCATCAATTAACTGAACTACGGAATCTTTCTTTTTCTTTCAAAACACAGCTCTTATCATGTCATTTCTCCATTTAACCTCTCTGATGACAAACCGTTTCCTTCAAGGTAAAGTCCAAATTTATAAAAGTAAGTGTCAATGTATTTTAGGCTTTTATTCTTAGCAGTTTTCTCTGCTGTTCTTTGTTTATTTTTTTCTGCACTGTTAGGTCTGTTTTCATGAATTTGGTTAACACTCATCTATGTCACCTATTTACACTTTGATTTTGAGAACTCAGTTTATAAATCTGGCAACTGTTAATATAATCAATCACTTTATGTGTAATCTCCTACATTTATGACTAACCTCAAGATTTTACTTACAAACTCTACTATTCCTAATTTAATTTATTTCACCATCACTTCGGTGTTATCAAGGCCATCATATATATAGTAGAAAACAAGCAAAAAATCTTAGTGTCACAACAAACAAACAAACAAACAAACGAAAAGCACCATGTGTTTTATATTCTTACAAATCTATAGGGCTGAGCTGGGGATTTTGCTTTGCATAATTTTTATTCAAGTACCTAAGCTGTTGGAGCAGACAATGTCACATTACTGTGTACTGAGGCAAGGGAAAGGGAATGCATGGAAAATCATACTTAAAAAAATTATTATTACTTTCAAGTATACAGTACATTGGTTAGACATTTATATAGTTTATAAAATGATCCCCCTAATTGTCTCTTCTCTCCTCTGGCTCTACACCTAGCCACTACATTAATGCTAACTGCATTCCCTATGCCCTGCTCCCCATCCCAATGATCATCTATTAACACTAATTTATACTCCTTTAACCCTTCACCTCATTCTCCCAGCCCCCCAATCCCTTCCACTCTGGTCATCAACAGATTGTCCTCTATATTTGTGTCATAGTCTGGTTTTTAAACCTTCTTCATAGAATAGGTATTTCACTTCTTGAATTTGATTAAAGACATGTGAGCATACTTTCCCACAATGGCAGCTTTGTGTTCTTAGAGAAAGCTCATAAATTTTATGATATAAAAACACTAAAGATGATCATGTCCACCCATTTACCGAAGCTATAAAATAGCTATTCATTGCACTCTTTTACTAGCTATTATTGTCCATGTCCCTTTTCAGTCCTTAAATATCTCCCATATCTTTTTTCTCATCTTCAACCCAACTACTACCTTATTAATACTCAAATCTGATCATCTTTTTCCTAGACTATTGTATCTACTTTATTACTCCTGACTACACATTTCTCATGCCCTAACCCATTCCTCATACTGTAATTAGAGAATATCCTAAAATGTGGACCTATTTCTATCTGTCCTATTCTTAAATTTCTTCAACATAATAGAGTTCAATTCAACTTATAGTTTTAGTTCTAAGTTTCCTAGCTTGGAATACAAGGTGTGTTGTCAGATCCTGCTCTACTTTTCTGTTCTCATTTCACACCTCTCTTCTCTGACACTTCTTTTTTTATGCTCCTAACATAATGCACTACTTGTTATTCTTCCCAGGGAAAACACCCTTTCACATTTTGTTAAACATTGTACATATTCCCCTTTTACCAAATGTTCTTGTTCTCAAACCTCTATTTATTTTGTCAAGATTAATTTCAAACATAAGCCCTTTATCATGACTTCCGTGGCTCTTCCTTTCAAACGGCAAAAATAATTTTCTGAGCCTCTGCTTTCATATACTAAAGCAGTTAATGCACAGCTCTATTAATTTATTTCTTGAGTTGTTTTTATCTATAAATATGCTTGTGAGTTCCTTCAGGGCCAGGATTGAGTCTTATTCATAGTCTATGGCATGGGATAGGAGCCCAATAAATGTTACATCATTTAAACAAATATCTTAATGTTTCTACTTTTTTGAAGCCATTTTACCAAATATTACATTAAAACATTTACATAATTTCCCTTGAATTAAAATGGGGGAGAGTGTTAGAAAGCTACATTTTTTCAATAATTTTATATGATTATCTAAATTACTTTTCAAAAATTAGGTTTAAGTAACACTTCCAAAAATATTTGCAGGCTACATTTATGAACTGCATATTAAAGCATCTCATTTATAAAACTAATTGTACTAGTAATATAGCTTAAAATGCAAACTTTAGTGTTTAACCTGCTAATTTGAATTTGACTTACAGGACTTTAGAGAATATTATAACCATCTGGCTTTTCAGTTGGTGGTCCACTGCTATCTGAACTAATAGACACATCTTTTTATTTTTCTAAGGTTTAGTTATACCACCAAGAAATTACCCCAATCAATGCTGCTTTAGATATTTTATAACAAAGAAGTAGATATCAAAATGTGTAGTAGAAATAAAGTTTTCTGGTAAAGTTGATGCACAATTATTGGATAATCTCAGGAACTTTACTAAATATGGTTAAAAAAAAAAGTGGACCACTGTAAACTTGATTTGAAATTGTCACCATTTTGAATAACTAAGCCATCACATATTTACTAATTGTCTGAGATATTCCTAGAAGGAGTTTTTGCTAGGAATAGTGACAAAAAATATAATGCTTATCCCCAAAAGCCTTTAGTCTAGTAAGAGAGACACAAAATGCATATAGATAATTTCCACTGAGTAAGACAAGAATAAATAGAGAAACTATAACTATAACTATTACAGGTCCCGTATTAAGTGCATAGTGCATTAATCCTGTTAATAGCTATAGGAATTCAATGTTATTTTTCCATTTTACAGGTGAGGAAAATTGGACAGGAATAGTAATTTATCTTCTATTGTACACTAGTCAGTAAAGACTGCAGTTTAGGTCTCAGTGTCTTCTAAGGTCACACTCAATGCTGCCCTAGCTTTCTACCAGGGCCAGTATATCATCATCAGTAACAATGACCACCTGTATAATGAGTTACTAATTTAATGCAACGCGCTTCTTTTACTCAGATAACTTAAATTCTAATGAATGCCTTAATTAAATACTTCTATTAGCATGCATGCTATGTTAATTATTATTCCATGTCTTTTCATAATTTTCTTTGGAAAAAAATACTGCTTCGTTATAAATTTGGCAAAGTTGCTTGGTAAGTAATACTCTGTGTTGGTTGATTAGGTCATTGACTATGTGATCAAACTCAAAAAGAAGCCTTGCCCATACACTAGTGTCCCTGAAATTCCAACATTTACCAATTCTTCACTTTGTATTAGATATTTCTTTTTACTTATTTTCCAATTTCAAGGTGCATGCATTTGACTATATCATGAGGCATTTTAAATATCGATAGAAATAATTCCCTCTAGGGAACAGCATGAAAACATTGAGTGTCTACACAGAAATTGTTCCGAAAAGTGTTGATGGGAAATATACATGAGTGGACAGATGTAGAAATGATATACTTAAAAAAATCAGTATTTATTTATGTCCCAAGATAAATTTGTTTTGCTCACCTACACATTCATAAGTGATTAAAAAATCCTTTAAATTCTGTTGCATAGCATACTTACTCTCATTAAACTGGAGTTGTATGTGTGGCTGCAAGTTGAGATCAATTTTGTTATACCTGTGTGAGACAAATCATTATGAAAATTCCTAGGTACTGAGAATCTGTTGCCTAGAGAAAACAAGAAAAAGACTTAATCCAAATTAAGACCACTTCTATAAAAAAAGAGATATTTTTAAAGTTACATTGTGGAAGCAAGAAGGACTCCCTGAATTTGGTTTGAATGTCAAGCCAGATGATTCTACAGATACACTAAGAGGGTATGGAGAGGTTCATTATGCACATAATGAGTTTTTCTGAGGAAAGCAGAGTGGCTCCGAATAGTCCTGAAAATGACTGGAGAGAGCAAGGAAAGGAGACTGACTTGGTATTTTTATTGTGGTTAGAGAACATGACTATTCTTGCACATAGTGTGAATTTCACAGTGGTGGCAAACGAGAGAGTGCCTAAACTTGCAAAGATATGGGGTAAAAGAGGATATGCAAGAGATACAACTTAAAAGCTGTCAGTACTCAAAAATCGAAAATGGAGTCCGACTTCTGTAGCCTCCTAACTGACCTCCCTGCCTCCACTCGTGCCGCCTAATCCATCTGCATAGTGCTACTCGAATGTTCCAAAATATATCTCTTGAACCTATGCAGCAGCTCTCTTGCCTTTTGTATAAAGCTAGAGCTCCTCATTATGGTCATCTGGCCTCTGCCAATCCCCCACCCTGCACCAGCTGGCCGTGTTCCCACCATAGCTTTTCTCTCCCTGCAGATTTATCTTCCTAGACATCCAATTCTCATTCTCCAGTCATCTAACAAATACCCATTCCATGTTTAATATTAATCTCAAAGATCCTCTCCTGGACATCTTTTCTAACCCCCTCCCCAGAGCAATTCCTCTCTCCTTTGTATTCCAGACAAACTTCCACCATGGTGCTTTTGTTGTGGACATTTTAGGACATCGTTTGGTTTGTAGGTCTCCCTGATATTGCCTTCTGAGCTTCTTGAAATCTAGAGATATATATTAGTTATCTTTCAATTCTTCCTGTCTAAGGATTTAGTACCTGGCTTGTGGTAGACACTTAATACATATCTACTGAATTAATGAATGTATAAAGTAATAAATAAACAAATAATTTGTTTCTCCTAGTGAACGATACCAGAATTTCTTCAAAAGCATATAAAAGGTTTGCTCACTTATTTTGCCATAGTCAAATTTTGAAGTTAAAATAAGCCAATTTTTATTAATTGAGCCAATAAGTCACAGGATTTCCTTCTGATATCATCTACTAATGAAAAAATATTAGATATAAGACAAGTTCATCTTGGCCTCATGTAATAAGAAATAGACAATAAACAAGAGTAAATCAGCTTCAAGATTCACAAGTAGCTCATTAGCCCTGGTAGCAGTGAGCACTAATATATGCTTATTACGTACCTTGTCTTTTCCTAATCTTGACTCATAGTGATTAACTGTAAGCTTAATAACAATTAAGTATTTATACTTTTTAGCAATTTTTCTTTACAGTTATAATACTAAATTCTAATATTGCTATATGTGGTTATAGAAATTATATGTTTAATCCAAGATTTAATGTGAAACACCTAAACATAACAGCTGAAAGCACTTCTCAGCAAGTCTTCAATTTATATATATATACATATATACATATGTATATATGTATATATATATACATATATATATACATATATATACATATATACATATATATGTGTATATGTATATATGTATATATGTGTGTGTATTTATTTATTTTGTCATTGGAATACTACTAAAAGAAAAGAAATGAATAATTCTCTTTGGAATTATAGGTTATATTTTAGTATTCTCTTTGCTGAAGGGTTGACATTTTGCATAATTCTTAGCAGGAAAATCATAGTTGAGGGTTTAAAAAAATCACTAAAAATAAATTGAATACATAATCATATTTTGAAGTTATAGTTATTACCATATTGATGTCTTTAAATAAGAGATGTTTTACATTATATTTATGTTATCAATTTAAACAATTATAATACTAAAAACATGATTTTAGTCCATTTTACAGTAATTTTAACTTTTAATGTACTTAAATGTAAAGTAAGAAAAAATTGTTGTTCTGAGGAAAAATTTAATGGATATTATAGGTGCTACACATAATGTAAAGTTATATCTAAGTATTTCTAATATAAGTTTACTTCAGATGAAAGTAAATAATGTAAATGAGTTTCTAAATATAAATTATTTTTTATAATTTTAGAAAAATAATCTTTATTCTTGTATTGCAAAGAGAACTATGAAAATATACATTATTTGGCAGATTTATTTTTTAGATACAAATACTAACTTAAGTATAAGATAAAGAAGATATATTAACTTAGGAAATTTATCTTTTCCTAAGAAATTACATTAGCGTTAAGTCATTTAAGCCAGCTAATTGGCTTAAATCTCACAGAAGAGGTCAATGGAGCTTCTGCCCCAAAACAGCTAAATTGTTATCATTTTATTTATTCCCTGATATATGGTGTTTAAAATATTTTGAAAAATAAAGTTTCTATGCCAGAATAGCAATTTTAGTTTTTATTAATAAATAGTCCATTGTTTATTAGAAGAATTGATTCATATAATGAATATTTTTATGAGGGTTGAACTTATAAAGGTGATGAAACTTAGCAGTTATAGATACAGATTGACTTTTCATTTTTTATTTTTATTCTTTTGGCACAAGCCTCCTATTGATAGAGAACCATAGTTACCACAATTTTCAGGAATAATAGTTACATAATGGAGGTATTTAAAATATTGATGAAAAATACTTTGTTGTTATTAAAGTTTCATTTGCTGTTTCTAACAGAGCATACTACAAAGTTTCTATTTACTTATTCTATTTACTATAGTTTATGGCTTTATAAAGGTGTCTAAGGTCACTCTATTAATTTTCCTTTCTGTGATTGATAGATGAGGTAATTTCCATGAGAATATATATGAATTACTAGTACTGTACTTAGTTTATAATCTATAATTAATTAAGTCATATCATTGTATCATTTCTTGATATTAAAAGAGAAGCAAAACTTCTCCAAATATATATTTTAAAAAATGTAGGAAACTAAATGAATTTAGCAAAAACTGATCTCCAAAAGGTTTAGATTTTCTCAGAGAAACCAATTGCGCTTTTGATTTTCAAGGTAATTTAACATTCATTATTTGATCTTCACTAAATTTAGGTGGAGTAAATATTGCTTTCATTATACTGATTTTACAAATGAGGAAATAAAGCCTTAGATGGATTAATAACTTTTTGAACATATGGATTTAAATATTCATCTTTGAAACAGATCTTTATTGAAAAACCATCATATGTGAGGCATGCTCTGAGCATTATGGATGTAGACATAAACAATTAAAAAATCCCTGATGTAATGGACTTTGCATTTTACTAGGAAAAACAAACAGAAACCAAATGCATAAACATGTACCAACAAATAGTGCTAAAGAAGTTGAAAAAAAATTCTGAGAAAGAGAAGAGAGTTCGATGTGGGGAACAGTAATATTTTACATAGGATGGGTAGGAAAAGTCTCATTGAGAAGGTGGCATTTAATCAAGACATCTATTAAGTGATGCAGTAAGACATGTGAACATTATTTGAGATAAATCTGGTGAAGGAAAAATAATAAAAAAGGTTTTGAACTTGGAGCATGTTTAGCTTGTTGTATATGGATCGTGAAGGTCTTATAGGCATAGGAATGTGTCTAGATTTTATTCTGAGAGACATAAAAGCCATTAGAGAAATTTTAGCAGTGAAACGTTTACCATGTTGTTTATATTTTAAAAGTTCACTCCGACTGATTGGAAGGAGGCCAAAATCTAAATGGCATGAATACTGACCAACAAAACTTTGTCAATATGCAAATAAATACCTGTTATTTTTATACCGATAAGTAAATAGATGAATATTAATCAAATTGTCCCAGAGAGAGGGAATAACATAGGTTATTCTAAGTGTTGATTGAGAATTAATAAGAACTGGTAGCTATTTGACTAAAAATTAATACTAATTCTGTACTCTTCATTATCCAATGCTCTCTCATTTCCTAAACAAAATGTTTTACTCACCACACAAGATTTTTAATACTTATTTTCTGTATACTAATATTAGAGTTAGGAAGATAATTCAAATTTTGAAAACTATCTACTAAAATACTGTGATTATTTTCCATACTAGAATTTATAAAGTAAATACTAATTTTTGTAAAAAAGAAAACAACAAAACAAAACAAAAAACCTGTTTTTCTCAGCTTAAATACAAGGAGAAAATTGAACTCAAAATTTTTCTTAACACCACATTACAAATATATAATAAAAATCTTAAAATAGTTTTCATACTTTTAACCTTTTACTCTTTTAATTAATTTTTAGCAATATAACTCAATGAAATAATCAGAGATGGAGCATAAAAAATAAACAGTGATTATAACTCCATTCTACTTAAAGTAGTAGAAACATAAAATGAAACAGTGATTATAACTCCATTCTACTTAAAGTAATAGAAACATAAAATGAAGAAACATAAAATGAAGAAAGTAAAGAAGTACAACAGGTAATTGCGTAAATAAATTATATTATAGTCAGTGGATAGCCTACTATATAGTCACTAACGTGCTTTTAATCAATATTAAATATTATGGTAAAATGTTTAAACTTTTTTAAACTTGAAACAATGTCAAAAATAGTATATTTTAGAGTGTGTCCCCAAACACTGATGTGATTAATAAACTATCAAACATAGAAATTAACTATAAAAGATAAACATATAATCAATTGCTAATTTATTTGATAAATGCCATCCACTTTAAATATTTTCTATAATGACTATTAATTTTTATTATCAGAATAAAGAAAAATAAAACTGGAAATAAATCTACTTAATTGTACATATATGTAAACATATATATATATTATAAATTCACATATTGTATCAATATATAATCAGTTCTTACTACATTGACCACTGTATCTTCATCACCACCACCATCATTTTATTGCTTATACTTACTTAATGTGTACAGGCAAAAAAAATTTAAGAAAAAAAGTAAAAATTCTACATAGGTTCATCTTATAGCTTAAACACTTCATATAGGTTCATCCAAAATTCTGGTCTTATTTATGTTTCCTGTTTCCTTTAATATCCTCCTAGACTAGAAGTTGACTACAAGAAAATTAGAGCATAGGCCATATAGCAAATGCCTGTTTGCAACTTTCTGTGTAAGTCAATTTTGACAGTACAAATTATATAATAAGAAAATTAAATACTATTTTTTTTTAAACCACTGACACAAATTCTGAAAGTCTCAGCAGCTTACTAGGAAGAGAAACACCAAATGTTAAAAGGATTTGTATATTTTTTTGGTTTTAATTATTTAGAAACATTCATTTTACAATTTTTAATTTTAGATTGAAATCATGCCTAATTTTACATATGATTTCACAAAACTGTTTTTCCATAAGCCAGAATGGAACTACAAATTTGATTTACAAATCTTAGAATGCATTAGTATCTTTATCAGTTTAGAACTGAGAGTCTCAGATTTTGTGTAAATTATTTTCACAAAATACATTTTTAATATTACTCTGTCAAAGTATTTTTCATAAAATGTTTTATGTTTAAAGTCATATATTTAGAGTTTCCACTGAATTTTGTAAATAATAGATATTAATTTAAATTAAGGGCATATCTGATCAATACACATAATCAAATGCAAATGAAGAATAAAATATAGATTCCATGCTTTTCTATAAATCTAAAATTCATGGGCATAAGCAAATTATGTTACAATGTCATTCTAAAATATTTTGCAAACTGAATGCATTTTTGCTCTTAACAAGCAAGAATAAATCTTTCAAGATTTATTTTTGATCATTTAATTCTTTCACATTTCTGATGCCATAAAACACAAATCATCAAAAATATTCAAGTACCATAACATAAATATCCTTATAATATAATAATTCTAGATAGAATTAATAAGCAATAGAAAAGTTATAGGATCAATGTACCCTTTCAGGTAATTAAAAAATAAGAAGCAAGATAGCTCTAAAGGAATTATTATGTTTAGGAGTTGTATCTACCTCATTATTCTATTAAATATTTAATAAAATATTAATAACTCAATAGTCTCAAAATTTTACATTGTGCATTTAAATTTCTAAAGCTCTAAACAGACAGACATACCTTTACCATACGAGCTTATTTTTGATGGAATCCAAAGACTCAAGAAAATCTGTATGTACTTGAGATTTCAGAGAGAAATTATGTAAAGAAAACCCAAAATGGATATCTTTGACCTTAACAATTTCATACAAATAAATTTATCACTTTTGGTTAACATTTATCAAGTGAAAATGAAAAAAATATAATTGTACATTTATTAATGCTAATATGAAGAGGTTTTATTATAGAAATACAGAGGTAGGTTGAAGAACAGGGACAATTAGATGACAAAACAGTAAAGAAAAAGTTATCTATGAAAAGTAAGGGGAAAAATAGAATTGAGAAAGTCAGAATGTCCAAGAAAATAGTGTAACTTCTTTTCACCTCCCTTTTTACTTAAGGAATCAGAAAAGATTTAATTACTAACCACAGGTTTGCCAGAAGCCTAGAAGCTGCTCGTGGCCATGAGGAGGCCCAGAGGGTCTCTAAAGACAGGAAGTCTCAAAGATTACCTGGCAGCAATTTCATGGAATAGACCTGATGTATCTACTGTTTCTGTCTGCCTTGTACTTATACCCCTGTCCACAATCCAACTTTCAGTAATGACATCTTCCTTCTTCCTGATGAGTGGGTGTGGGACAAGGTTTGAGTCAATCATGGTCACTGTGATCGTGTACTAGCCAAGTAGGGCTAATCTGAGTCCTTTTCCAGAGAGTTGATAGGAAAATTTCTTTTCCTTTGTCTAGATATACTGGAATGACTTGAGAGCTGCCTATGGCTTTTTTTTTTTTTTTCCTGTCTGAGCACTAATTTATCCAGTAAGAAAAAAGAGGCAAATTGCGGGGAAACAAAAGATGAGGTTTACAGAGAAGAGAGGAAAAATGGTGATGCCCAAGTCCTAGATTCCAGACCCTCAAGTTCTAATTTATTTCTGTCCATTTTCCTCCCATCTGGTGTGTCAATGTATAGATAAGTGGGCTAGGAGCTGTTAACTGGACTAAGACCTAACTATTCACATCCTTGAAATGGTGACCACAATTACAAAGAAGTTTAAAAAGATTATTTTAGTATTATAAACCTTATAGGTAAAAATACGCTGATATTTAGCTAATGAGAGGGACGCACAAATGATCAAGTATCATTCTTTTTGATATGTCCCTGATGTCTCACAGTATATTTATTATCTGAATATTCTATTTTAATATTACCAAGTCAATGTAAGTAAACTGATGTTTAATATTCTATTTACATTTACAGTATTACATGATTACATTTACAGTATCTGTCATCCTTTACAAAAATATACTGTGCACTGGTCATGGCTCTGCTTAGAATATTTCCTTTAAACCCCGATATAAAATGATTTTGTTTATAGCCATATTTAAAGTCAAAAAACATTCCTCTAAGTTTTAATTAGCAAAATTAGAAGACAAGGAGTACAAATTATTGCTAAGAACCACTGAGAAGGATTAAGCGAATAGACTGTCAACAGCTACTATAGGAGAATAGATGCATGTATAATGAAACCAATGACTGCATATCTACCTGTTATAATGTCTAGGTTAGTAATTCTTAGTGATTACACCCTTGTGAGAAAAAGACAATATAGAGAGAGCTCCACCTAACTTGTATATGACGCAATGAGGACATTTAAAAACTTGAAACAAATGATTTAAATATATTTTTAAATCCCACAAGTTTTAGACTATTTTGTAAGATCTGCTATTTTATTACTACAGTTTGATTTACCCTGTGAAAGCAGATATACTATCCTTATTAGTGGAAACAAACATGAAAGCAATGCAAACCTTCCTCAACCAGTTAGAGAAACTATTAAAAATAGCTAAAAGGTAATAAATAAAATTGCCACGATAAAGAAGGTATCATTGCAGAAACAAATCCCCAGCATATTGTCTATTATTTTCTCTTTTAACACTAATCTACAGTTCTTCCTGCTACAGTGGTTGAAGCTATTACCCTCTACAGTTGTTCTAATTATATCTATCAAATGTGATGCATGTTTAATTGGATTTTAATAGGACTGTAGCTCCTTGTTTAGCAGCCAGTTTAACAGGAGAGTAATTTATTGTTGATAAGGTATGGGGTCTTCAGTTCCTCCTAGTATGTAAGAATTGGAAATCTGTTTGAAAGCCAATGTTTTGATGAAGTTCCTGTTCTTAAAGCAAATCTCTATAAATCAAAGTGGGTGATTATTTTGCCCATGTTCCAAATGGGATGAGAAGAGATATTCAAATGCTTAATAGCCCTTCCTATGAAAAATGTTGCTTTGAAAAGTGTTGTCTAAAATTTTCTTCAAATTAATTAGATACTGAGCACAAATTTTCATGATAATATCATAACAACAGGTACATTTCTTGCTTGAGGGAAGTAAAAACTAATAACAAATTAATTTTCTGAAAACATGAACAAGGCAGCTAGTAACCAAAAGTTGTAATATTCATCTAGAGAAATAACAGTGACACATTAAGAAGGTGCAGAAATTTCAAACAGTAGTTTTAAGGCAACTGAATCCATTACTATGAGAAGTTTTTTTTTTCTTTTATGTTCTATTAGATTCTTAGTTATTATTTTTGATAAGAATATATTAAAAGGTATTTAACTATATCAGTGCAGCATGGTGCTTTATGTAGCTGAAAATCACAATCCCTCCTCACATACTTATTTATCTCTAATGAGTTGGTTTCCATTTTGATAGTGATGACAGAACAATGAATGGGTATTAATCTTTACATTGTCAGAACTGTCCCCTGAATGTTAGACTAGTAATTTGAGGCATTTTGGAAAAGCAGACACTACAGGAAACAAGAGGTTATGCAGCTTCAATAATGTGACTTAATCGTTAATACATGTATATGCTTTCCTTAACATATTTTAAGTAAGTATTGTTATTTTCACCCTTTAAAATTTCAGAGTAATGGAAGATAATTAAAATTAAGCCAAATTTAGATAATTAACAAATAAACTTTGAAATTTTCAATTAAATCACAAAACCGTTACATATGTTTGTTTGTTTCTAACATCTTGTTTCTCATCCATTTATTACACAAAATATATAAAGTTACTTTGAAAATACCTTATTAATGTCAGTCTTCTGTACCTAATTGTATGAAGGAGGAAAACAATTGCAAATTCAGTCATGAAAATACAATTCATTATGTGCACTGCAGGTGTAAGCAAACCAAGACAAAACAGGACACTTTAAAAAATCAATTAGGATATTAAAGACTATATTTTCTATAACCTTAGATCATAAAGCATCAGGATCAGTACATCTTTGTTTGTTTAGATTTTTATTAAAAGCATGATAATATATTCTGTAAGTTGCCTTCACCATTGCTCTTTAAATTCTGCCTTAATTTTAAGGTCAGCATAGTATAAATATCTGACATTCATTTTGTCTCATGGCCTCTATATGTAGGGCATGGCATGAATTAATTTCTGTAACCTCCTGTAGCAAGAGTATACATCAAGAAGCTACATGGTAGGGTGCAAAGGGAAACAAATGACCCCTTACCCTTAATTAGGCCAGGTACTTCTTGCAGAGAAAGAATATATACATAAAACATAACTCTACAAGAGATCATATGAAAATGTCAGTTGAATTTAGATCTAATTCTAAGCCTGTGGGAAACATTTAGAGCCAACTTCCAATTTATTAATCTTCATACTGAAATTTTTTCACTGTGTTACCATTTACTTTCAGGCATTTATGAATTCCATACACTCCCAATATCCTCAGTAAAATCTATCTGTTCTCATATTGTTCACCATACTGTCCAGAGCTTACATCTTCATTGGAAGTGTGCATGAGAGCATAAAAATAAAGATGGCATTTAAAGTCAGAATCTCTGAATTTCTAGCTCTGGCTCTGCCAGTTATGAGTTGTGTGATTTCAAATACATTACTATCTATAAGGCTTTCCATCCACATCTTTAAGATGTGGATTACAATGGTACATACCTCAATGTTGTTGCATTAAATGAATGAAAGCATTCAAGACAGTACACTGCACATAGTAAGGGTCTGGGTGTTGTTTGGTTATTGTTGGTGGTGGTTATATAGTCATGCACCCAAGAGCTTTGTTTAAGTTGAACTTGGGAACAGTACATACCTACATTGTAACTATGGATTTTCTTGAGCAATTCTACTGTTTTCCAATTGCTGATTGAACTTTAAAGCTGACATGGCTTGATAAGAGAGAGTAATGAGAACCATACACTCTTGATATTTAATTATTTTCTTTTGATAATTATGGTAAACATAGAGTTGAAAGGATACTACTGGGAGTGTTTTTCCAGGATTATGGCTGATATTAATTTGGTTTTATCCAATGTGTTCTATGGCCCAATAATATCACTTACTGTATTTTTGTTAATTATTAATAAGGAAAAAGGAGTATTAGCATTTTATTTTTGATGTTACTAATTAACATATAAAATGTGTATGAAAACCTGTTCCAATAAAAAATGGGCAAAGAACTTGAATAGGTACTTTTCTGAAGAAGACATACAAATAGTGAACAGGTACATGAAAAGGTGCTCAACATCACTAATTGTTAGGGAAATGCAAATCAAAACCATAGTGAGCTATTACCTCATACATATTAGAATGGCTATTATTGGGAAAATAAAAGAAAAGAAAAGATCAGTTTTAGCTATGATATAAAGAAATTGAAACACCTGTATACTATTTTGGGGAACATGAATTGGCACATCCATTATTAAAAACATTATGAAGGTTCCTCAAAATATTAAAAATAGAACTATCATATCATTCAGCAATTCTACTTTGGGTATACATGTCTAAAATAATTAAAACCAGTATCTTGAAAAGCTATCTGCACTTCTGTGTTCATTACATACTTATTCACAATGACTAGGGTAAAGAAAATACCTAGATGGTTATTAAAGATTAATAGATAGAAAACTGGTTAACACATACACTGGAGTGTTATTCAGCCTTAAAAAAGAAGAAAATTCTATAATGTGTAATAACATGGATAAACCTTGAAGACATCATGCTAACTAAAATAAGTCAGTTACAGAAGGACAAATCTTGATGATTCCACTTATATGAGGTATATAAAATAGTCAAACACATAAAAGCAGGGGTTGTGGAAAAGGGATAAATAGGAAGTTTTCAATGGGTATAAATTTTTAGTTATGCAAGATGAGTAAGTTCTGTAGATCTCCTATACAGCACAGTGCCTACAGTTTAACATACTGCATTGTGCATGTAATACATTTGTTAAGAACATAGATCTCATGTTAAGTGTTCTTACCACACATATGTAGCAAGGAGTTACAAGAATCTTTTGGAGGTGATGGTTATGTTTATCACCTTGATATGGTGGTGGTTTCACAGATATATGCATATGTCCAAACACCAAATTGTATACATTAAATATGTGTAATTTTTTTGTATATCAATCAAATATCTTTAAAGCTGTTAATTAAAAATATATATATATATAACCGTGCATTTGAATTTAGGGGTTGTGATCTGAAATCAAATATCCTAAGTTGAATTTTATCCCCATTGCTTACTAGCCATGTAACCTTGGGTAAGGAGGTTAACATTTTTGTACCTCAGTTTACTCATATTTAAATTGGGAATATTGATAGTATATCCCTTAAAGCATTATTTCGTGGTTGACAAGAGATTGCATTTGTAAAGTACTTAGCATAGTGTTTGGTACACTGTAAAGCTCAGTAATTTTGTGCTAACAATATCCATAATACAAATATATTCTGTGTGATGAAAACTTTGCAGTATGTAAACCAGGGGAAAGTACTAAAGGAATGCAAAACAGGACGTCTAACCTTGTCTAGGCAGTTAAGTAGGCAGACATATAGCATGGAGGATCATCAGTAAATCAGGTGGAAAAACTGGCATGGGCAAGTCCTTTCCAAAACAGAAAAAAAAAAAAAATATGGCATATTTGAAGAAATGAAAGAAGCATCATGTGATTGGAATATAAAGAGTGGAGGAGGTTGTGGCAAGATGTGAGTCTGAGGAATTAGGTCAAAACTAAATTACGCCTATTTAAAACAAACATAAAGTTTTAATCTTTAACCTAAATACAGTGGGAAGTAACTAAAGGGTATTAAGCATGGTCATGATGAGACATGAGTTGAAAAAGACAAAGAAAATGAAAGCACTCTTGCTGCAAGGAAAAGAAAGTAAACATAGCAGAAACAAGGAATCTCCTTAAGATGTTATTATAGAAATCCAAGAATGAGATTATTTTAGTTTGTATTAGGTTGTATTAGGATGTGAAAAGTTGGAAGAGTGGGAAGTGAATTAATTTTAGCAGTGGTTCTCAATAATATTAGAATGTCTTGGGGTTATATATTAGAATTTCCTTGAGTTTTAAAGTTATTACTATTTATTCAATGCCTGGGACCTACATCAGACCGATTGAATCAGAATCTCTAGAGATGGAACACAGGCAAGTACATACTTTTAAAATGCTCCCCAGGCTATTACAATGTTCAGGACAAGATGAAACTGATTACATTAGAGAAATACTTTGAAAGAAGAATAGATGAGACTTGATTGATTAGATGTGGTGGGTTAGAAAAGAGACAGGAATTAGGAATTTGTACCCATTTTTCTGATTTTTATCACAGGATGAATAACAATAAAATTTATTGAAACAGGAAATGTAGAGAACGAACAAATTTTTGGTGAAAACATGGATTCAGTTTGAACATGTTAAGTTTGAGGATTCTATTATACATTCAAATATAAAGGAGGAAGCTGAGTTTGAGGTCTGGGACTTAGAAGAAACATGGGGTATGGAGGTGTGAAAATAGAAAGTATTTTGTATAGATTGATGGTACCTCATATTATGGGAGTAAATAGTCTACGGAGAAAGTTTATAGTGAGAAGAGTAAGATTAAATACTGAGGAATTCCAACATTGAATTTTTAAATAGACTAGAAAGAACTTTGAAAGAAAACTGAGAATGAACATTGTGGCATACTCAAAGCCTAGGGAATAGATTTCAGAAAGGGGCTTGTGGTCAAATACATACAATTTTGCTCAGAGATATAGAAATACAAGTACTGAATGTGTTTATATTTTCACCTGGAAAAAAGCCAAGTCTCATGCAAATCAACTTCCGCCTACCTCTTATCTGTATTGAAATAACACAAATGTGTCTGGAAAGAAGAAATAAAAACAATGAAGAATAAGGCCTAAACCTACAAAATTTCCTTTGGATATTTAATTTCTCATATCTCACGTTTTCTCTTTAAATTCATATCTTTTCTTCACCTCTCATTCCTTAACATTTATTCCCCACTTGCTAGTCTTAGCTGATATACCGATTAGTTTCTATTAAAAAAAAAATAGAACAGAAGATAACTATTTCTTCTTCCCTATACTTATTCTATTGCCTATTTCCATCAGTGCTCACAATCTTTCATTTTCTTCTCATTACCCTTACTCTTATCATATGCTAGTTCTTCCAGTTTTAAACTAAATCTTAAATAATTTTATCAGTCAAAGCCTGCTATTACTGCCTCCCTCGATCCTGAATCACTATTTCCCTCTCTTTTGGACTCTCATATCTGTCCCCTTAGCATTGTTTTTCTGTATACCAATTCCTCAAAAAATGTTCCATTGAAAATCATGATCCTCTTTGGACCCAAACTGCTTTTACTCATTTCATTATTTCTTTTTCCTCTTGTGTGTCTCTTTTTATTTAAGACTTCCTCTTTTAGAGCAATTTTAATTGATGAGGATGTACAGAGATTTCCAATATACTCCACTTACCACCACCACCACTATGAAGAGCCTCTTTCATTATCAACATGACTCATTAGAGTGGTACACTTGTTACAACAGGTGAACCTAATTGACACCATAATCATCACAAATTCATAGTTTACATTATTGTTCACTCAATATTGTACATTCTACAGATTTAGACAAATGTATTATGCCATGTATCCATCATTATAGTACCATTCACAGTATTTTTATTGCCCTAAAATCTTCTTTACTCCATCTTTTCATCCTTCTCCATCTTTGACAACCACTGATCTTTTTACTGTCTCCTTAGTTTGGCTTTTTTTTCAAAATGTGATAGCATTGGAATCATACAATATAATTTTTTTTTCAAGTTGGCTTCTTTCACTTAGTAATATGATTTTTTTCCATGTTTTTCATGATTTCATAGCTCATTTATTTTTAGCATTGCATACTATTCTATTGTCTAGATGTAAACAGTTTAAGGTCCATTCCCCTACCAAAAAATATCCTGGTTGCTTCCAAATTTTGGCAATTATGAATAAAGCTGCTATAAACATCCTCACAAAGTTTTTGTGTGAACATAGGATTTGAGTTCTTTTGGGCAAATATCAAGAAAGATGACCGCTAGATCATATGAAAAAAATGTGTAGTTTATAAGAAATTATCAATCTATCTTGCAAAATGAGTGTAACATTTTATATTCCCAACAACAATAAGGAAGAGCTCCTATTGTTCCACACCCTCACCAGCACTCGATGCTGTCAGTGTTCTGAATTTTGGCCCTTCTAATAGATGTGTAGTGATATCTCAGTGTTGCTTTAATTTGCATTTCCCTGATGACATATGATATGGAGCATCTTTACATATGCTTATTTGCCATCTGTATATCAGCTTTGATTAGGTGTCGGTTAAGGCCTTTATCCATGCTTAATTAAGTTGTTTTCTTATTGTTGAGTTTGAGTTATTTGTATATTTGGATAATACACATTTATCAGAGGTGTGTTTTGCAAATATTTTCTCCCACTCTGTGGTTAATATTCTCACTTTCTTGACGTTTTACTTTACAGAGTAGATGTTTTTAATTTTAATGAAGTATAGCCTACTGAATACTTTGGTATTCTCTCTAAATGACCCAAGGTCATCTAGGTTTTCTTCTATATTATCTTGTAGGAATTTTATAGTTTGGTATTTAACATTTATGTCTAGATCCATTTGAAGTAATCTTTTTTTAGGGAGAATGTAAGATCTGTGTCTAGATGATGATCCATGTTTTTGCATATTGATGTGTAGTTGGTTCAGCACCATTTGTTGAAGAGACTATCTTTGATCATTGTATTGCCTTTGCTCCTCTGTCAAAGATCAGTTGACTATTTTTCTTTTGGCCTATTGCTGGGCTTTATATTCTGCTCTATTGATCTATTTGTCTACTCTTTCATAAACTCCACCCCGTCTTGATTACTGCAGCTTTACAGTAAGCCTAAAGTTGGATAATGTCAGTCCTTCAACTTTGTTCTTCGTCATCAGTATTTTTGGCTACTCTGTGTCTTCTACCTCTCCATATCAGTTTGGTATGGTGATACCCAGAAAATAACTTGCTTGGATTTTGATTGGGATTGCATTGAAATGAAAGATAAGTTTGAGAATAACTGCCATCTTGAAATATTGAGTCTTTTTATACATGAACACGGACTATCTCTAATTTATTCTCTGATTCTGTTCACTGGAGTTTTGTAGTATTCCTCATATATATGTATATTGTATGTTTATTGTTAAATTTACATCTAAGTATGTCATGTTAGGGGTGCTAATGTAAATGGTGTTTTTAATTTCAAATTTCATGTGTTCATTGTTGGAATGTAGAAGAAAAGTGATTGACTTTTGTATATCAATCTTGTATCCTGCAACCTTGCCATAAATTCTGTTAGTTCCAGGAATTTTTAGTTGTTCATTCTTTCAGATTTTTTACATAGATGATCATGCTATCTGTGCACAATCTTATTTCTTTCTTTGCAATTTGTATGTCTTTTATTTTTCTCATCTTATTACATAAGATAGAACTTCCAGTACATGTTAAACAGAGTAGTAACAAGGATATTCTAGCCTTGTTCCTTTTCTTAGTGGGAAAGCATAAGTTCTGATCATTAACTTTAGTTTTTGTGTAGATATTCTTTATCAAGTTGAAAATGTCTCTGTAATTCCTAGCTTAGTAAGTATTTTTATCATGAACAGGTGTTGGATTTTGTCAAATACTTTTTCTGCTTCTATTAATATGATCAAGTATTTGTTTCTCTTCTTTAGCTTGTTGATATGATAGATTATATTAACGTATATTTTCAAATCTTGAAATAGCCTAGCATACTTGGAATAAATCTTACTTGTTCACGATGTATAATACTTATTATATACTTTATAATTTATTTTGCTGATATTTTATTGAGGATCTGTGTTTTTATGTTTATGGAAGATATTAGTTTACAGTTTCTTTTCTTGTGACAACTTTTCAAAGGTGCTATTAATTCTGCTATGTTCACTTGGCAAAATTCACATTTTATTTCTTTTTGGAAATCAAGTGCTGGACATTGTGCTAATCCTATTCTCCAATTTATGTCACACTATCAACACTGATCCTCTCATATATCTTATGTAACTTCCTCATCTCCATTTATCTATCCCTCTCTTACCAATCACTGAAATGGAAATATATCTTTGACTGTATATTCTCATAAAACTTGTATTGATTTATTATGCATTTACTTTTAGTCCACATTTATAGTATGTTTTATAGTCTACATTGTGTTCCTCATTTTTTTTCCTTCTATCTATGTTGTTAAAAATTATCTATGTTTCTATTAAACATCCAGGGTTTAGTTGAAATTGTTACATGAAATTCCATAGCATTTTTTCCATCACAACAATTATTCATATATACCAATGATACACACCTAGAGCCCCCTCATCTTCCAGTTGTCCTCATGCATGAAAATAGAAGATAACCGTTTTTCGCATGCCTTCATTTTTGAACATACTTGAGTATTTCCCTGCTATCTGCCCAGGAGTTTCACTAGGAGAAAAGTCATTATAACTAACTAACTAACTAGTTAACTAACTTACTAACACATACATATGCATACATATTGTATGTATACAAATTGTAAGCACTGCCAAATTTTTCTCCAAAATGACTACTCGTCTACAATTTAATCATTACTCCATGAGAGACTCTGTGTTCCCATACCCATGTTATAATACTTTATTTAAAATGTCTTGCGTTTGTAGGTGTTCTTTCTTTTTTAATAATATAGTTTAATTTTTTGCAACTTTTATCTAAACTTTCTTTTGATATTGGTCAATTTCTATGCATGTGAAATATATTTTAGTTACGCTATTTTTTACATGACATTAAGGTTTCTCTTTTTTAAGCACTATTTTTTTCCCTTTGGCTTCTTCAACCATCTTATCAGTTCAATTAAACTATTTTTGTCAGCATCACTAACAGCTACCTTTGTGTCAAATCTAATAGCTCATACTTATTTAACTTCTTAATTGCATATAACACAACTGCCCATGCTCACTTTCTTGGATACATTCTCCACCTGGTTTTCAAGATATTATTTTCATCTAATTGTATTCCTACCCCCAGTTTTCCTTCTGAATCTCTCTTTATGGTTTGTCCTCTTTTGCTTTGCCTCTGAAGATCAAAGTATTTTTAATCATTTTCCTTAACCCACATATTTTTAAAATTTATATTATGTCCCCTTAGGATCATATCCTGCCTCATGGTGACACATTCCATCTATAGACCGAAAATTCCTAAGTTTGTATCTCAAGGTCTGACCTTTCCACTGAGCACCAGAATCACATAACATAGCTCATTTTTGATATTTCCACTTGGATATCTAATAGGTATTTCTAATCTAATAAGGTTAAGTCAGAACCATATATCCAACTCCTACTAATGTCAAATTGGCCCTGATCTTAGTCTCCCAACTCTATTAACAGTATTGCCATTAACATAATTTATTGTATAAAAATGTTCAGATTTTCTTGATTGATGTCATCCTTGCAGACCAAACTTGTTATTGCTTCAGAGACTTTGCATGTATTGATTTTATTTTTAGAACATTGTTTAAAACAAACTCCTTGAAGATCATTATTTCTCATCATGTGAGTCTCAGTTTAAATATACTTTTTCAGAGAAAACTTCCTTGACAGGCATATCAGAGATAGTCCATCTCTCAATTATTCTGTACATTCAAGTAACTTCATTCTTTTCATAGCATTTCGCACTATCTTAAGTTAAATTACTTATTGGTTTATTTATTTTCTATCACCATAATAAACAGGCTACATATGTAAAGATAGATGAAAACTAACAAAGGCAGGAGAAACATGAGTATGGGACATTGTTAATGGAAATAAATCAGGAAAGATATATATATATATATATATATATATATATATATATAGAGAGAGAGAGAGAGAGAGAGAGAGAGAGAGATAGAGAGAGAGAGAGAGAGAGAGAGAAATTAGTTACCTAGGAGTGAATGATAGAACTATCTACACACTGAAGCTACAGGTACCTCCTGTGTGAGTAGTGGGCACAGATGGAGGTAGGACATAAATGTGAACATGCCTGGTAGATATTACATTTTATTTGGTAGAGCTGGTGCTTGCAATTATATGTATAAGTATATATAATGTACTTGTTCAGATATAAGATCCTTAGAATCTGGGCATTATGGAACATTTAATGCTCAATTTTGTCTTATAAACAACTCTAAATATTCTGGATAATTTCAAAGAAGTTTAGGAAGCAACATGTTGTACAAAATAAGGTATAAGGTTTAGGGTAATAAGTCTTAAAAGATAAATCCCAATTTCCCCGAAAACATCTTGTGTAATGGGACTCTGGCTTATTCATTAACCTCTGCCATCCGATGTTCCATATCTAAATAAGTGGGGATATTGATGTCAAGGTTGATTTTGAGGTTGAGATAATATGTACAAATGTTAATTCTTTCTCCCCTACTTACCAATGCTTTACACTGAATTACTCCGTATGGATATGGCTACTTGTTCTAAATAATAATATTAAAAATAATTCTGTTTATAAAATGATAGCATCGGAAAATATTTGGAAATATTTTTAAAGGATTTCTGAGGGCTTTAGTTATTATCCATGCCTCGGTGATTTAGAGGAGTCTTTTCAATAACAAGGCTAGATACTATTTTCAAAAGGTATATTCATGTCATGTAATAGTGATTATTGTTTGTTCTTGTTCAACTACTGTCATGTCAAATGTGTATCCTTAATAGCTAATATTTGATATGCTGTCAAGTATGCTTGCTCTCTTATTCAAAAACTCCTTTTTTTTTTCTTTTTTTTTCTTTTTGGTAGAATTCTACATAAAGCATATAGCACCAGCAAAGCATATTTGTTATTTGGATAGTTAGCAACATTAATGTCAAATGTTAATTTCAGGTGTCTTTTTATTTCTTAATAATAAAACAACTCATTTAAAATAAGCGTCACATTGTTAGATATCAGTTTAATCATTTGAAAATAATGTTAAGTGGTATCTCATGGTATTTCTCATGGATTTATGCTTCAAAGAAAAGGATAAATTAAATGAGGGCTTTCAAACTTTGAATTTAAGTATATCTCAGCAAAGCCGTTAAGCATATAGATGACTTGGAGTCAAAGTCACAGTTTTGCTATACCAGGTTCACCAATTAGTAACTGTGTGACTTTGAACAGGTTATTCAGACTTTATAAATCTCAGATTTCCCTATTTTAAAAATAAACATAAATATAATTGTAACACTAAGCCCATTTATTTTGAGAAAAAAAAATATCGTATATATAAAGTATGTAGGACAACTAGCATTTAACATTATTCTATAGAAGTTATCTTTATTTTTAACATTACTATTTTATTAACGACTATGACCTACTTCTCTGTGAAACATTTATAGAAACCAACTCTCTTTAACCAGTCAGATATGCATAATTAGCAAAGTCATTGCTATTAGCAACTTTATCTTTCATTGTTACCTGTATTCTTCACAGGACTTAAGTTCTTTAAAGTCTATGAATTTGTTTTACATTCGTGTTCCCAGTACCAGTATATTGCTTGACATGAGATGATCTTGCATTCCATATTGGTTGAATAAACTGAGTGACTCATCTTCATGTAATGACGTTATCTGAGAAAATATCTTTAAACACTCTTTCACAAAACTTCTTGTAAGGATAGCAGTTTAATTTTTTTTTTCTTATTAATAGGAGAACTTGTTTTCATAAATATACCTGTGTTAAATTCTTGATGGTTCATACTATTTTAGGAAGTGGGTGAATGCTGGAACAATTAAAATTCATTTCATGATATAATATGTATAAGAACTAAAGTGGAGAAAAATTGAAGATATTATATCACATTCTCATAACATAGATCTATTGTAATCCCCCTTCAAGTCTCAAGTGACTAGATCATGAAGATACTAAATATCCTATTAATATTTTATAAAACTGAGCTTATCTGCTGTAGCAAAGGCAGAGTATACGATCCTATTCTTGAAGGGTTTTTTTTTTTTTTCTACATGATGCATGGTTAATTTCATTTCAAAAATTGATTAGAATACCTGATTGATTGCAGTGATTGCTTTTCTTGTCTTGAGCAAGGAGATAGCATTTATAATTCTTATTAAAAGTTGATTAGTATTTAATATTGTTAGTCTTGTTGAATGTTGCATAATAAATTATAAAACCAAAACCTGTAAGGCCAATTACTA
This sequence comes from Rousettus aegyptiacus, assembly GCF_014176215.1. Lineage (NCBI taxonomy): Eukaryota > Metazoa > Chordata > Mammalia > Chiroptera > Pteropodidae > Rousettus > Rousettus aegyptiacus. The sequence continues at coordinate 54,006,182 of NW_023416306.1, forward strand.
AATATAAATATAAAGTAAATGACATCTTCAAGTGGTATAAAAAATTCAAAGGCATAATCTTTAATGTTTAAACAAACCTGAAAAAAAAATCTCATTAAAGGCAGTAGCTCTGTGGTCTTAAAGAAGCTTTTGTTGTCTTCTTTGTGAATGTTTGTGATTTTAGTCTGGGAATGAATAGAGCCAGCTTTGTCCCTAATGCATTTAGAATTTGCATAACATTAAACTACACAGCTATCCAATCAGCTTTATTTTCCTAAGGATTGTATCCGTGATTAAAGTACACCATGAATTAAAATGTTTATGCCTAATCTATATACCCACACTCCTCTGATACTTTGATGAAAATATTTACCTGTATTTTGAAATGGGTTTGCTAGTAAATGTAATCCAAATTACTGAAACAGATTATATAAAATGTTATCACTGTAAACATAGATCTATTTCTTCCACCTGTTGAACAGATCTTAATGACCATAAGATCTCATATGGTTGTTGAATGAAAGGACTTCTGGATAGTGTGGCACAAAAAAGACAGTTGTGTCATTAAGGTAGTGGGTTTTTTTAATTATTATTTTTTATTTTGTTGGTGACTCTCAGCACTGTGATATCAGCTGTTTTCAGAGAGATCAGGACATTATTTTCTCCTGCCAGGCATAGGGTACATTGCCTGTGACTACTGAAGAACATATACATTGTATATCTTTAAATTTAATATAGGGGAACTAAAAACTCGCAAGTGACAGCAGAGTACATGGCTCTGTGAGTATGCTCTGGTTATTTTATGCAATGACTGCCTGAGCCATCCACCCTGAATCTCATGGTCCACAGTGCAAAAAGTATATCATTCTGTTGACAGCAGACAATTGATATTAGTGAAAGTGACACACACATGTGGAGGAGTGCCGAGTAGGCAGAAAAAAGTGAGCAAAAGGGAAATGAAGTGACCTCCTAGCAGCAGATGAACATGACTCAATCAGCAATGGAAATCAATGAGCTGAAAGGAACTGGCAGGAACAATCGATGAAGGAATAACGCAGTAACCAATAAATTTTCTTCCCTTTTGTATTTTTGTCTGGCTGTAGCAACTTAAATATACGAGTATATCTTTTCCAGATCATTCTAGCCTTCCCATCCCTGTTACATTTTCAGTTGCCTCTAGCTCTTATACTACTATACATTAGGCTTTGTGCACAATTTAAAGCGTCCAAAGATGATGCGATTGTAACCCTCCTCCCCTAAACCACTCCCCTGGGAAAGCAGCAAAGGATTAGATTTCATCTGAGAACCTGGCTATCCAAAACATGGTAGAATGGCAATTAGTGAAAATGTTTAGACTGTGTCTCTAAGGATTGCAAACAAGTTTTAGCTTCGCCATGAAATTGTATCTCAGTGTCATTTACTTAAACTTTGAACCTTAATGATAATGGAAATATATGTAGACATCTTAAACAACTTCAGCATGTCAAACGGTTTGCTAGAAACTGTCTTATGGCTCTTAGGATTCTGTAGTACATTGTCAGTGGTGAATTAAATAAATGCCATCATTGAAGGAGGGGAAATCATTTTGTTTCAAGACTGGTAAAGTCAATTGAGCATTTAAACAAGATTTTAGGGTTTATGATTGTAAACTTGGAGCAATAATGAGCAACTCATGGGAAGGAACAATACTGGAAATTCAACTAATGACCATGAGATTAAAGTCTGACGATTTGAAATTTAGAGTTCTGCCTTGTGGTCTACCACAACCACGATTGCTCTTTGTGCTTTTGCTTCCTAATCGAAATCATACTTCCATGCTATTTCCTTGTGAGACTTCAATAAGAAAAATTTCATAAACAATATTTCAAAATCTATAAAGTTTAAAATAAAATTTAAGGTATTATGATTGGGAATATAGTAACAATCTGCACATATAGAGGTAACAGGGGAGAACGAAAAGAGCCACTTTATTTTTTCCAGTCTACATATAAAAGAAATTTGTGAGCAGACCCAAAAACTCGTTCACATTTTGAGATTTTAGTTGAGTTGTTTTCCTCTCTTTATCAGCAGAAAGTAATATTTTTTCCTGATGGTTAAGGCTGTGGTCACTGATTAAATATTTCAGCTTGTCAGCATTTCTATTTGGTTCCGTTAAGTCTCTAGTCTGTTTCCTTGTTTCTTTTCCTGAGTAGATTGCATTAAACTCTATAGCCTGGCTATGATTCCAGCTTCTTTGTATCTTCCATCTTATTTAGAAAAATAACTCATTTGAAAATAAGTGCTAAAAATATGGTTGATGTTAATGTTGCTAATAAATTACCTTGCTTATGTTAAGCATTATTAATAATAATGTAAAATACTTTAACATTAAGTATTTTAATTTTTACTAAATCCTACGAGTTGATTTTTCATCTTTATTTTTAAGAAAGCCAGGATGCAGAGCAAGAAAGTCAATTGTCCTAGAATGCAAGACCTCTAATTAGAAGGATCAGCACCTTTCGACTTTTCTCCACGGCTGTTTCATGAGAAAAGGAAATCTTAAACGTAGAGTTACCATTGGAATAAAAGTCCCTTTTAGTGAGGTATTTTTAGAGTAATCCTTTTTGTAGCTTGAGGAGTCTTCTTGTTTCATCTGAGCATCATTCTTTGGAGAAGGGATCCCCCTCATCTCACATTACCCTCTGCAAACTTTGGATTCAGGGTCACTTTATTATGGGTTTCAGCATTCTGTAAACTGCAGATCTATACAAATTGAAAGATGATTTTTTCCCCCTGTGAAATGTGATTATAAAGTGTTCACATTTAACTCTCTTGTAGAAATTAGAAAGCAAAATGAGGCAAGCTAATCAGAATTCCAAATGATCACTTTTCTCTTCAGTTAAGGATGCTATAATATGTATTTTTATTAAACATATTTTGCTCTCTATTTTAGGTACAGTATAGTGCATGAACAAAGTTTCAATTCTAGTTCTGAATGTAATTATGTTTAAATCTACCACTTAATATATTTATGATCTTCAACAAGCTCTTTAATCAAATTATCAGGGTTAATTTTCCATGTAAAAAGTAGTAAAACAATTAATCCGACAAGTAGTCTTATGTGCTATAAATAATAAAATGCATGTAAAATGCCCAACACAGTTAGTGTCTGTGCATAATAGGTATGTATAATGCTTTTTCATGTTCTTTGTACTAATAAATTGTGCAAGATAATAGAATGCTATTTAGAATATATATAATATATATTCTATTATTTATTATAATATATATAATATATATTATATAATATATATTATATAATATATAATATATTATATATAATATATTATATATTATATTATATATAATATATATTACTTTTACAAAAATAACTCTCTTTTATATATTATCTGTTATAATATATAATATCTATAATATATTATATTATATATTATATATAATATTAAATATATATTACTTTTACAAAAAAATAACTCTCAGCTTTTTGACTCAACAGAGTTTGTATTCATTAACTTCTTAGTTCAATCACGTTTTGTATACTTAGCTTATTTCTATACCCTGATCATAGGATATGCAGCCAAGAAACAGTGTAAGCAGAAGCAGAAGAGAATTGTACCCTTATGAAGATAACAGTCAAATGAGGAGAAAGGGCTATGGATCAAATAATCACACAAAGAAAGGTAAAATTATAACTGGGACAGTGTTCTAAGGTCAACAGAAACTGAGACAATGATACAGGTGAAGAATTAGTAGAATTTAACTACCATGGAGAAAAATAACTTGCTGGAATGAGAGAAATAAGGCATGTAGAGCAGGTACAAAAGAAGTAGGAATATAAGACTTTCAGGTAAATGAGCATCTCAGCAAGCATTCCAGTTAGGACTAAAGCAACAAAATAACTTGGAGCTCAGGAAATCGTAACATAATACAAGCAAAGCGATAGAGGACTGTTGGTTATATAGCCTGTCACCTAAGGAAAGCATATAGTAAATTGATTATTAGCACAAAAATAATTCTAGATGGTATTCTGTGGTTAGTATTAAAAAGGACAAGTGTATAAAGGGTACATAGGATGTCAGTCAAACAGAACTACAATGAATATTTACAAAGGAGCCCCAGAGAATAAAATGTTGGTGATTACTGACCCAGGACTGTTGACCAGTCAGACAAGGCGACTGAAGGACAGAACGTCTCTGGGAGCAACGCATCATTGCTGGGAGCTGGTAGAATTTGAGCCTTGGTTAATAGAACTAGACTTTGGGGGAATGAAGCATGCACTCAATTTTGGGGGAATAAGACTACATGTAGTCAATTTTGAATACTTTTTGAAATGAAGACAACTCACTATCTACCATATAATGCAATCCAGTTTGTAAAAGAATTTGGCTATTGTTTGGCCGTGAGAATGAAAGCAACAAACTTTATCTTTTTTATCTCTATATTGCATAGAATGTGAATATTATCAATATCAAATAGAAATAATGTTTATTGATAAATAGTTGAAAATATAGTAAGTAAATACTCTAAGATAGAATGTTGTCTAAAATGTTAAAGAACAAATTGCATTTTTTTACATCATAATGTTTGCTTTTAATAAGTATGACATAAAATTTTAAGAGCAGTTTGAAATTATTTATGCAAAAACAGACAAAAATTGATAAGAAGGAAATATTAGGAATAGTTAATGCTCAATGATAGAAACACACCTGCACACATATACACTCAGATGTAATTTTTCTTTTTTTAAGCACCCATAATTTTAAACTTTTTCTACAATTGGAAGGTAATACTTTATAACTAGAAAAAAAGTAATTAAGAGAACAAGAAATAATTGTGATTATATTAAAACATCTAGATTTCTAGGAGAAAGGAAAAACATCTAGAAACTTATAATTATTTTATTAAATTGATTTTCTTACTAAAATTTAGTTAACTAATTCAGTCAAAACGAGACATGATTTCATCACAATTTCAAAGAAGCAATAAGTTCAAAGAAACAATAACGTTTATGGATATTATATCAGATGTTATATACTTAGCTTATGCAATGTGAAAATATTTTAAAATATCCTCCAAAATTGTTTGAATATTTGTTAAAGCATTTGATAAAATTTAACATGTGGGATATATCTGCAAAGATAATTAGTTCTTCATTTCTGCATGTGTCATGTTGATGATTTCTCTGTGTGAATACAGACCAACATTTTCTAATTCATTGTAGGATACCAACATTTCCATTGGAACATCTGCTATATAAAACACGTGAATCTCTGTGAGAATGACTGGGGTCTAGGTTTTTGTAGGTAAGTTTAGCCTTAACTTTTTGCTACCACACCTTTGCCAAAAATCTAATTAAGATAAATGCTACTAAATAATGTAATCTGAAAAACAAGCTATTATTTATTATATCCTCTATTCAATGTCCCATCTTTGTATAAATTTTATCACTGGGATTTTCCTTAGTTTCCTGTAGATCTTAATTAACTTGGTTTACAGTAAAAATATGTTCATTAGGTTCAGGTATTATGCTTGAGGTAGACAGAATTTATAAAAATGACCTTTGCCCCTTGAGGTCATGCCTGCAGATATGTTAGGTTACATTGCAAAAAGGACTTGGCAGATGAAATTAAGGTTATAGACATTAAAATATGGATACTATCCAAGATTATCTGGGTGGGTCCAATGTAATTATCTGAGCTATTAAAAGCAGAGAAAATTTTCCAGCTAGGTAGGTCAGAAAAATGTGGCATAAAAATAGGCAGGAAAATAAGTCAAAAGGAAAAGTCATAGATTAAGAAAAGGACTTGATCCTACTTGTTGGCTTGAGGGAGAAAGGGCCCAGAAGCTAGGAATGTGAGTGAGAAGATTTTTCATCAGAAACTGGGGAGGGATAAAAGTGGTGAGCCAAGGTATTCGAAGTGCTAAAAGAAAAAAAAAAAAAAATGTCAGCCAAGAATCCTGTATTTGGCAAAATTGCCCTTTGAAAATGAGGGAGAAATTAACACATTCCCAGATAAACAAAACCTGAGGGAGTTTGTTGCTATTAGATCTTCTCTGAAAGAAATGCTTTAAAATAGGCAGTCCTTCAGTCTGAAATGAAAGAACACTAGACATTAACTACAAACCACATGAAAAATAAAGATCTCTGTAAAGGTAAACATATGGGCAATCATAAAACTTATGTAATTGCAATAATGGTATGTAACTCCACTTTTGGTTTCTACAAGTTTTAAGAAAGCAATACATTAAAAACAAAAATTAGTCAAAAAGCTAGTAATATTGTAACTTTGGTTTATGATTCCACATTTTTTTACATAATTTAAAAGATAAATGCACTTAAAAGAATTATTAGTTTATGTTGCTGAGCACATGATATAAAAAGATGTAATTTTGTAACATCAACAATTAAAAGAAGCAGAGTTTTTATGTTCTATTGAAGTTAAGCTGGTAGAAATTCAAATTGGAGTGTTATAACTTTGGAATGTTAAATGTAATCTCCATGGTAACCATATGATAAATGGCTATAAAATATACTCAAATAAATAGAAATGAGAAATGAATTTAAATATTTCACTCCCCCCAAATATTTAACTAAATACCAAAGAAGAAAGCAATGCAGTTAACGAGGGACAAAAGCTATGAGACATATGGAAACAAATAGGAAAACAACAAAAGTTAAGTAAATACATTCTTATCAGTAATTATTTTAAGTGTAAATGGATTAAGCTCTCTAATCAAAACACAAAGAAAAAAAACGAACAAAATACAAGGTCCAACAATGTGCTATGCAACAAATACTCATATTAAACCCAAAGACACATCCAAAAGGGAATTTATATCAGAAAAATATATAAAATTCCTGAAACTCCATCAATAACACAACAACAACAAACAACCCAATTCAATAATGGACAAGGGACTTGGATAGACATTTGTTCAAAGAAGATATTCAAATGGCCAATAAGAAAATGAAAAGATGCTCAACATCACTAATCATTAGGGAAGTGCAAATCAAAATTGTAATGAGCCACCTTACACACATTAGGATAGCCACTATTAAAAAAAAAAAATCAGTGCTAGCAAGATGTGAAGAAATCAGAAGTCTTATGCTCCTCCTCCCTCTTTTCTGCTAGTCACCTTCCCTGCTTCAAATCTCCGTTTCTTCACGAAGTTCCCTTTTACCTCATTGGACCCATATCTGACTATTGATTCTGCAATATGCCAATTCAGTATTTCAAGGTTATTCATAATTGCATTTAAAATTTGTATATCCCTTCTCCATCGTTTTTCTATTCCTCAAAGAATAAAATGTTCTGTCAAGTAGCCATAGTGACATTATGAACTAAAATTTAATTAGTAATAAGAGCATTATAAACATTAAAAAGAAAGCAACTTTTTGAAGCTGGAAGTGTGTTTTGTTTTGCTTTGTTTTCAATTTAGCCATCTGAAGTTAAATCTGCCCAAACAGATAAGGTCTGAGGTAAAATAAAATAACAGCAGATACCATGCTATTTCTTTTGTCCCTGCCCTTTAAAAAGTTCATCAATAAGCATACCTCTTAATTAAAAGTAAAAAGTAGTAACAATTCTCTACTTCTTCATTTCTGTTTTTTCTGAGATTGCATGAGTAAAATTGACTGCACTATTGAGCAGAAGATGGTCCCAAAACTTTATTCATTAGTATCAAATATATATATATATATATATAAAAGATTTTTTACAACCATATTGAGGAGAGTGCCAAGGGAAAGAGTAGAAACGGTATTTTGGGTTAGTGAAAGTAGCTCCCATGAAGAACAATGTTACCATAAAGCCTCATTATATATTCAGGTAATTTGATTAAAGTTAATAGTCAAGACAATTGATTTTTTTGACATGTAACTTTCTATTTCTACTTTGAAGAGTGTAAATATAAAAATAAAGTCTGTAATGTAGATACTATAAAAATTAGTTGTAAAAATCAAGCTGTGTATATAGAAATCAATACATAGAATAAAAAATAAGAAGAGAAAAACTGATGGGATAATGGCATATTAGTTTTTTTCACAACAAATCGCCATTGTTGTTAACTATGAAATGCAAAAAGCATCTCTTTGAAGACATCAAAGGTACATCAAAATATCCAAGGTTTGAAGGGTGAAAATTACGAAGAGAAGAGAATAATATTAAAGTAGATCAAAATTACTGAATGTCTTCCCCCACAAGGCATTTATCTTTTTGAAAGTAGCATTCAGAAAAGCTAATAAATACAATCAGAAAGTAATGGCTATAGCAGATAATTAGCAGTTGAGTTTCCATAATCCATTGGAGCAGAACAAAATATATTTCTGGGCTACCAAGTCAGTCAGGACATGAAGGACTAATAATACATTAGAATGGAAGAAAGCCCTTTGAAGTGAGCCCAACAGTTGAAGGAACTTTTTAAAGTCAAGGCATTTACTGATTTCTAAGTGGTGCTGGTACAATAGACTTAACACCAGTGAAAGCAATAGCTAGTACACTAGGAAGCTGATAAGAGTTTTCAGGAGTGTCATAGTGCTGAAGATATTTTTTTTAAAAAAGTGCTTCAGAGCCCACCACGTAGTGAAGGTTTTGATAAATGACACAAACACATGCACACACAATCTCACACAGTGTTTCAAAAAATAAGAGTGAACTGGAAATAGACTAGACATCACAAAAGACTGAGTAACATCTTTGACAAAATTCAATTTCAAAGTGAAATAAAGTATTCTGCTTCTGTTCTAACATTACATAGTTATTTTCAAGATGAAGTTAACTGTATTTGAAGTTCAATTTATTTCAATTTGCTTTTATTTTAAATTACCAACAAAAGTTGAAGAAAATGATGGGGATACTAGAAGATCAAATCAAATAAATAAAAGGGGAAAAACAAACTTACAATAAAATCTGACAAAGAGATGGTCCAAAAATTGTACTTATCAGAGAAGAAAAACAGATGATAAGGACATGTTTTCACTTAAAAAAAGGTGGAAATATATATATATACACACACACACACACACACACACACACATATATATATGTATATATATATCTATAATAAAGTTTTATTTATATGCATATAAAACTATTAAATGGAAATTATAGAATTGAAGACTACACCACATGGCATTCAGAAAACACTAGAATACTTAACAGCAAATTAGATGTAAAAGAAGAGGGGATTACCGAATCAAAAGAAAATATCCAGATTGAAAAAATTCAAATATAGAGACTAAAGATCAAAATGTTCTTACAAGAACATAATATATATATATATATATATATATATATATATAATGAAAAATAGTGAAAAGTTCTGACATAAATATAAATGGAGTCCCAAATGAGGAAAGGAAATATGAGGAAGATATATCATTAGAAGATATAATAACCAAAATTTTTCTGAAATCATGATAGATATAAAACCACAAATTTGAGAGCTTTACAAACACTAGATGAAATAAATCCAAAGATCTAAATAACTCTAAAGAAATAAAGAAATAAATCTGCTGCTAGAACCATCAGACTAAAACTTCTAAGATCAAAGACAAATAAAAAAAATATATAAAAGCATCAGGAGAGAATAAAAAATATGTTATCTTCAAAGGATCAAAAGTAATTCTGACAGTAGAAGTCCCCCCCCCAAAATGATGGTAGCCTGAAGACAGTAAAATGATATGATCGAAATGTTGAACCAAGTTCATCAGTACATTAAAAATATACACTGTGACCAAGTTGGACTTTTTCCTGAGATGTAAGTTTGATACAATATCTGCAAATCAATTACTGTTACACATCACATTGACAAACTGAAAGATAAAAACCATATGATCATATCAATAGATGTAGATGAAGCATTCGACAAAATCCAGCATCTATTTATGGTAAAAACTCTCAGCAAAGTGGAAATAGAGGAAACATACCTCACTACAATAAAGGCCATATATGACAAACCTAAAGCTAACATCCTACTCAATGGGGAAAGGCTAAAAGCATTTTCCTTAAGATCAGGAACAAGACAAGGATGCCCGCTTTCACCACTCCTCTTTGACATTGTATTGAAATTCTTAGCCACAACAATAAGATGAGAAAGAGAAATAAAATGTATCCTAATTACAAAGGAAGAAGATAAACTCTCATTATTTACAGATGACATGACACTATATACAGAGAATCCTAAAGATTCCACCCAAAAACTGTTAAAACTGATCAATGAATTCAGTAAAGTAGCAGGATACAAAATTAATATTCAGAAGTCATTGACATTTTTATATACCAATGATGAACTTTTGGAAAGAGACATTAAGAAAACAATTCCATTTACGATTGCATCAAAACCAATTAAATACTTGGGAATCAAATTAACCAAGGAGGTAAAAGACCTGTTCTCAGAAAATTATGTCATTGAAAAAAGAAATTGAAGAATATACAAATAAATGGAAGTTCATACCATGCTCATGGGTAGAAAGAATCAACATCATTAAAATGGCCATGCTACCCAAAGCAATCTATAGATTCAATGCAATATCTATCAAAATGCCAATGGTATTTTTCAGAGAGCTAGAACAAATAATTCTAAAATTTATATGGAATCATTAAAGACACTGAATATCTACAGCAATCTTGAAAAAGAAGAACAAAGCTGGAGGTATCACACTACCTAATATTAAACTATAATATAAGGCTACAATAATCAAAACAGCATGGTACAGGCAAATAAATAGATACATTAGAGAGTTAAGAGAAACATAAGGAGTGAGAAATGTCCTCAGATCTCTCCCCTTGAGGCAACAATAAGCTAAACATCCAAATCTCAAACAAACAAACAAACAAAAGCAAACAAACAAACAAAGAAAAAACAAACAAAAAAACTCACCTAAACTGTAGACTAGCACACTTGAGCATGAAATCTGCATATAAGAGCTATCATGGGTCAGAAACGCAGGTGTTGAACTATGGGCTGGGAGAACCAAAGAAGTTGCCTCTTATAGCCAGAGTTCCTTGTAGGAGGAAAGTGAAAAGAGAAGATGTGGCAAGTTCTCTGAACAGTCTAGCCTGGGAGAGTTGTGAACACAGCTGATATCAGAGCCCAGTCATCAGAACAGAGAACAGAGAAACAGAGTCGGCAGAGAAACAATTGATTTTTATTAGCCACAGTTGCAAAACTGAGGCTGAGCCACAGCCCCACCCTCAAATAGAGAGCTCCACCCTGCATTTTCCCTGAGACCAAACACCAAACTCTACCGAAATGATTGCTAACAGTGACAGGGATAGAAACTGAGGGTAGCGAGAGTGATTAAACATCTATTAAAGAAAAGGGGGATTATTAAGGCTTTATACATAACAGGGATCCAAGAGGCTTAGATTCCACCTACTAGAAACCAAAAGAAAATTGCCTTCTTTGCAGCAAGCCAAAGAAAGAACTTTATAAAAAAAAAAAAAAAATCTGGAAAAAAAAGAATACACTTCCATTAATGCCCAGGCAGAGAAATAGTCCATTAAACATCATGAACAAACAAGATGACAAGGCATCTCAGAAAGAAAAAAAAAAATCTCCAGAAAATAAGCTTACAGACATAGTAATATGCAACTTAAATGACAGAGAATTCAGGATGGTACTTCTGAAAAAACTCAGTGAGATCCAAAATTATTCATATTAACAATTTCAGGAATTGACAAAACAACTAGATGAGCAGAATGAATTCTTTAGCATTGAGATGGAAACCCTTAAAAAGAACCAAATAGACCTTCTGGAGATGAAGAACACAATGCAAGAGCTGAAAAATGAAAGAGCAAGTTTGGGAAATAGAGTCAACCAAATGGAGGAAAGAATCAGTGATATCAAAGACAGAAATTTAAAAATAAATCAGAAGGAAGAATAGAAAAGCCGAAGAAGGAAAATAATGAAAGAGAAATTCAAAAACTAGCTGATACTGTCAGAACAAGAAACATAAGAATAATGAGGATTCTCATGGGAAAGGGAGGAATAAGAGCTGGGATAAGAAAGCATTTTTAAACAAATAGTGGAAGAGAATTCCCCAAGTATAAAGAATGAGCTGGAGCTTGAAATTCAAGAAGTCAATAGGACACTCAATTATCTCAACCCCAAAAGGTCTTCACCAAGACACATTATATTAAAATTATCAAAAATAAATGACAAAGACAGAATTATCAGGGCAGTCAGGGAGAAGACAGTAACCTGTAAAGGAAACCTCATTAGATTATCCTCAGAACTCTCAGCACGAACCTTACAAGCTATAAAGGAGTGGACTAAAATATTCAAACTATTAAGTGAAAGGGAATACCAAAAAAGAATAATGTATACAGCTAAGCTCTCTTTGAGATATGAAAGAGAAATTAAGACCTTTCCAGACATACAAAAATCAAGGGAATTCTCCACTATAAGGCCTGCATTACAGGAAATAGTGGAAGGGGTCAGTTCACCTAAAACAAAATGACAAAAAAAAAAAAATACATAATTAGGAATAAGGTGACTATCAAGCAAATAGAAACAGAAGATTACAACCTTTACTAAGAACAGGCATTACAAGCTTAAACAATAAGAAGAGAATTACTAAAGCAAGATAGTAATGAATGGTCAGCATACATAGGGACAAACTGAGACAACAATGACTGTAAAGATTAGGACTTAAAGATCCAAATTCACAAAGGGAAATGAAGATAAGGCATGTGCAAAAGAAAAGGGATGACTCTGTGTGTGTGTGTGTGTGTGTGTGTGTGTGTGTGTGTGTGTAACTATTCTTTACATATTCGTATTGGTAACCACATGCCATAGATTCAGAACAAAAGTACATAACATGAAACATGAAGAACCAGAGGGAAAACCCACGAAAGCCAACCAAAATAAATAAAACAGAAAAACAAGGACAATGAAGCAATGGAAACACCGAGCTACCAGAAAGCAAAAGATAAAATGGCCATAAGAAGACCTCATATTTCAATAATCATCCTAAATGGAAATGGACTGAATTTACCAATAAAAGGTAGAGAGTTGAAGATTGGATCAAAAAACTATATGCTGCCTCCAAGAGACACATCTCAGTTCCAAAGACAAATATAGACTCAAAGTGAAAGTGTGGGAATGATATTTCAAGCAAATGGCATTCAGAGAAAAGCGGGTGTAGCGGTACTAATATCAGATGAAATAGACTTCAAAATAAAAAATGTAAAGAAAGACATTGAGAATCACTTCATAATGATAAAGAGAATCATGCACCAAGATAAAACACTTATTAATATGTATGCTCCCAATCAAGGAGCCCCGAATATGTAAAGTGATACTAACAGAGGTAAGGGGAGAAACAGACCAAAACACTACCGTACGAGGGGACCTAAATACCCCACTGTCAGATATGAACAGATCATCCAAACAGAAAATCAATAAGGACATAACATCCTTAAACGATACATTAGACCAACTGGACATAATTGACATTTACAGAGCCTTTCACACCAAAACAGCTGCTTATACATTCTTCTCTAGTACAAAGGGAACATTCTCAAGGATCAACCACATAATGGGACACAGGGAAAGCCTCAAGAAATATGAGGGTTCAAATCATATCAACCATATTCTCTGATCAGAATGCTTTGATCAACTGCAAAAAGAAATCAGGAAGAACCACAAAATTACGGAGATTAAACAACATGATACTGGAAAATAACTGAGTCAGAGAAGAAATAAAAAGAGAGATCAAGAGATCCATAGAAATGAATGATAATGATAGTACAACATAGGAAAACTTTTGGGACATGACAAAAGTGGTCATAAGAGGAAAGTCTTCTAAAAAATCGAACAGGACACAATAATTCTCAATATTACCCTGATGCCAAAACCTGGTAAAGATAACACACACACACACACACACACACACACACACACACACACAAACTACAGACCAATATCTCTCATGAACACAGGTGCAAAAATCCTAAATAAGATACTAGCGAATCAAATACAGCAACATATTAAAAAGCTTATACAACAATCAAGTGGGTATCATCACAGGGGCACAGGGATGGTTCATTAAAAACACAAAATGATTAATGTGATTCATCACATAAACAGATTACCAAATAAGAATCATATGCTCATATCAATAGATGCAGAAAAATCCTTTGACAAGATACAGCATCCATTTATGATCTAAACACTTAACAAAATCAGTATAGGTGGAAAGTACCTTAACATAATAAAGATATCTATGACAACCCCTCAGCCAACACTATCCTGAATGGTGAAAACCTAAAAACCTTCCCTTTGAGATCAGGAACAAGGTAAGGCTGTCTACTATCACCACTCTTATTCAATATAACATTAGAAGTCTTTGCAAGTGCAATTAGATAATAGAAATATATAAAAGGCATCCGAATAGGAAATGAAGTAGTCGAAATGTCACTATTTATGGATGACATATTTCTCTATATAGAAAACTCTAAATACTCCATAAGAACACTACCAGAAACAATAAGCAAATACAGTAAAGTTTCTGAATAAAAATATAAATGTTCAAAAATCCATAGCATTCCTATACTCTAATAATGAAGTGTCAGAAAAAGAAGTGGAAAATAATAATTCCTTTTGCAATTGCGACAAAAAATCTTTTGCTTAGGAAAAGATGCCAGACAGAAAAAGCAGAAAATCAGATGATATCACTTATATACGGGATATAAACCTAAAAGCAACAAGTGAACATGACAAGCAGAGACTCATGAGCATGGACTAGTGGTTACCAGAGAGTAGAATGTGGAGGTTGCGGGGGAGGTAAATGAGGTAACGGGGGTCAAATATGTGATGACTGAAAGATATGTAACTATGGGAGGTGAACATACAGCAAAAACAAATATATGCCTTATTTTAAAGTGTACAGCTGAAACTTACTGGATTTTGTTACTCAATGTCACCATAAAAATACATACATAAATAAATTAATTAATTAAGAAAAAACCTAGATACATTAATCAATGGAATGGAATAGCCAGAAATAAATCTGCACCTATATACTTACTTAATATATGACAAAGGAGCCAAGAATATACAATGCGGTTAAAACAGTAACCTCAGTAAATTGTGCTGGGAAAACTGGACAGATACATGCAAAAACAAAGAAACTGGACCACATTTTTACACCGTATACAAGATTAGACTCAAAATGGATTAAAGACTTAAATGTAAGACCGAAACCATAATCTTCTAGAAGAAAATGTAAGTAGTAATCTCTTTGATATTGCTACTAGTTGTTTACTTTTAGACATATCTCTTCAGACAAGGGAAACAAAAGAAAAGATAAATAAATGGGATCATAGCAAGTTAAATTTTTTTGCACAGAAAGGGA
The DNA here is from genome assembly GCF_014176215.1 of Rousettus aegyptiacus. Lineage (NCBI taxonomy): Eukaryota > Metazoa > Chordata > Mammalia > Chiroptera > Pteropodidae > Rousettus > Rousettus aegyptiacus. The sequence goes on from NW_023416306.1 coordinate 54,021,522, forward strand.
AACCATCAATGAAACACAAAGATAGCCAACTTAATGGGAGAAGATATTCATTTATGATACATCTGATAAAAGGTTAATATCTAAAATATATAAAAAACTCATACAGCTCAATAACAGACAAACAAACAAACAAAACCCCAAAGAACCCAATTTTAAAAATGGGCAGAAGACACAAATGGATATTTCTCCAAAAAGGAAATACGAATGGCCAACGGACATAGGAAAAGATGTTCAAGGTCACTAATTATCAGAGAAACGCAAATTAAAACCACAATGAGGTATCACTTCACACATGTGAGAATGGCTATCATTAATAAATAAAAAAACAAGTGCTGGCGACGATGTGCAGAAAAGAGATCTCTCCTATACTGTTGGTGGGATTGCAAATTGGTGTAGCCACTATGGAAAACAGTTTGGAGTTTCTCAAAAAATTAAAAATGGATATACCTATTGACTCAGCAATTGCACTTCTGGGTATGTATCAAAAGAAAACCAAAATAACAATTTGTAAAGATCTACGTGCCCCTATATTCATGGCAGCACAATTTATAATAGCCAAGATATGGAAGCAGCATAAATGCCCATCAACAAATGACTGGATAAAGAGGTTATGGTTCATATATGCAATGGAATGTTATTCAGTCATTAAAATAAGGAAATCCTACCATTTGCAACAATATGGATGGTCCTAGAAGTTAATATGGTGAATGAAATAAGTCAGACAGAGAAAAGTAAATAGCACATGATTTCGCTTATATGTGTAATCTAACGAACAAAAAGAACAAACTAATTAAAAACAAACTCACAAACATAGAGGACAATCTGGTGACTGACAGAACAGATGGGATTGGGGGCTGGGAGAATGGGGTGAAGGGTAAAAAAGTACAAATTAGTAGTTGATAGATGGTCATAGGGATGAGAAGCACAGCATAGGGAATGCAGTTAGTATTATTGTAATAGTTAGGTGGAGAGCCAGAGGAAAGAAAGAGCAATCAAAGGAATTGTTTTATAAACTATATAAATGTCTAATCAATGTACTATATACTTGAAACTAATAATAAAATAAAATTAAAGAAAATAAATTTATTTCACTAAAAAAATGCACTGAGAGAAAATATCTACCAGATCATGATTCTTCATCAAATAAAATTATTCTCAAAATTAAAGTATAATAAAAAATTAATAGATGAATGTTTAGGCATATATGAACTAAAAGAGATTATCATTTATTCTTCCAAGGAAAAAACTGTAAGCAAGAATATACATAAAAAATTAATAACAAAGGAAATGATAAATATGAATGAGAAACTGTTATATGAAATAACAATATCTTGTCAAGTTTAAAATATGAATAGAATAAAAATCAATAAAAAGTTACATAACAGGAGAGAGCAGATAAAGGAAACAGTGTTCTAAGCTCCCTATGCCATCCAAAAATTAGTAAAACTAATATTTTATGAAGAAATCAAATAAGGGAAAGAACTTATAATATCTACAGTGACCAGTAAAATAGAATAAAATAAAAAAGACTGCATACTTAATGAAGAAGAAAATCAGTAATAATTTAAAAAAGCTTGGATAAGCCAAAAATAGTCAATTAAGGAGAGAACAAAAGTACATGGAAATAGATGAGACAAAGATTATAGATTTAAACTAAAATAAATCATTAATTACATTAAATAGAAATTTATTCCAGTTTAAAAAAATTTTATCTTCCTTGTTAAGGAAATTTTATAATGCTTAAAAGGAAATACCTTAAAAGTAAGAACAAAAAAGGATTGAAAGTAAAAGTGTGGAATAAATTGTATCACAGATAAACTAACAGAAAATATCTTGTAAAAAAAATCAATATGAGACAAACTAAATGTTAAGGCAAAAATCACTCTAAGACATTGAAGTATATTTTCATAAAGATATACAGAAATTTTAAATTTGTGTACTCCTGTAAAAATATAAAATATACAAAGTATAACTTTACATGACCAGGTGAAACAGAAAAATCAACAACAATGATATTAGATTTGAACACATTTTTCTTGAGAATGTATGGAAAAAATTATCCAAAAATCTGTAAGGAGATAGAGGATTTAAATACTTTGACAAAAGATTTTACAGAATTTTCATTTAGAACAAAGCAATTGTAGAATGAACTTTCTTTTCATGCTCATGTGGAACATGTGTCCAAATGAACCACAGTTTAAGATCAAAAGCCAATCTCATCTAATTTCAAAAAATTAAAGACATAGTAAAAATTATATCTCTCTACTCTTGACATAACAGCAACCAGTTAGAAAATTTTAGTGAGAAAATTCCTAAATAATTTACATATAAATAATTCATGTACTGAAGAATCAATAACAATTAGAATTAGACAATATTTTTATTGGACTCATAATGTAAACATGTTATATCAAAACATGCAATGCTCCAAATGAAGTATTTGAAGAGAAACTTATATTCTTAGATTAAATTTATAAGAAAATAGTTGAAAACCAATGACTTGTGTGTTGATTTTAAGAATCAAAGGAATTAGAATATATAAAATACCAAAGAGTAGAAAATAATAAACTGTAAAACGAACATAAAGTACAAGTATCAACAAAGTCAAAAGTTGGTTCTTTGAATAAACCAATAAAATTCATAAACCTATACAATCAAGTAAAAAAAAGAGAATGGCAGGATAGAAAAAGAGATCACCACTGTTCAATTTTCAAGCATAAAACATAAAATTATATAATATTATGAATAAGTATATTTAAATGAAATAAAAATTAAATTAAATAAGAACATTTCTAGAAAAACACTTAAAATCCACTAAAACTTATATTAGAGATAGTTTTGTATCTATAAGTTGTATATTTAAAATATTTTCACAGACAAAAAAAAATCTAGATATACAATACTGTATCATCCAGTTCTACCAAACATCCGAGAAAGAAATAATTAACGCCAATTTGCACAAACTCTTCTAGAGGAGAAAACTTTCCAACTCATTTTATTAAGTCAGCATGACCTAAATCTCAAAACTTGAGAAGAATATATTGAAAAAAAGGTGCAGAAAAAACCTCTCTCATTAACTTTTAGTAAGATGATATTGGAAAAATGTATAATAGCTCTTAAAATATCTAAAAACTGTACAATATTTCACAACTATGTGTTTTTTAAAAATTCCAAGAATGTGAGATAAGTTTAATATTTGAATATTGTAAGTCACCACATTAAGTGATTAGAATTGATTTTTTAAATCATATGATCATCATAATAGATATAGACAAAGAATTTCATTAACATTTATTAACTATAATAACAGCAAACTATGATTACATGGAATTTCTGGAATCTAATGATGTATTCAAATTTGTTTCCATAAACAATGATTTGATTCTTATTCAAAACACGGTGGATATTCCTGATTTCAGTGGAACTGGACTTAAACAAGTTTGCATTTTACTCTTGCATTGTTTTTGTAGTTTTCTACAACAATCAAGCCACTTTTTACAGACATCATAATGCTGGGGTGGTAATCGGACCAAAGTAGCATCCTGACTGCTGTCTCTACTGTGACTAGACAAGTTGCTGAGCTTCTCTAGAGCTGTTTCTCTTACGCAATTGAGAATTATACCACTTTGACTTACCTTGTGGAGATGTTGTGAAATTAAGATGTTATTAACCTTCGCTATGTTTGAACAACTCACAAGTAAATATATACTTGTAACAACAACAAGAACAACAAAATATATATATATATACATATATTATACACACACACATATATGTATATTTTAAAGGTATAAAATAACTCAGATGCAGAAAGCTGAAAAGGCATCATTTTCCCTTTACAGTCAGAAACAAAGTAGGATAGACAAATTAATTATCTTTCTTGAACCCATCAAAGAAATGAGATCACAGGACAAACAACTAAAGTCACATTCAGAACAGTCCAGATACCTGTGATTAGAAACAGAGTATATATTTACTTAGGGCGGATACTGATTAATGCCACATAAACTGATCGACATATTAAGATTTTGTTTCAATGAAACCCTGTCCAAATTAAAAACATAGACAATTTAAAAATAAAAGGATATAAAAAGATATACTATGTAAATAGTAATAAAAAAGAGAAGGACTAGTTGTAACAATTTCAGAAAAAATTAACTTCTGGGGATAAAAGGATATTATCAGGAATAAAGAGACATTACAAACTGATATAAGGGTCAGTTCTTCAAAAAGACAATAATACTGATTGTGTATGTATCTAATAACACAGCTTCAAAACACATGAGATAAAAATGATAGATCTAAAAGGAAAAAGGGATATATTCACAATTATAGTTGGAAATGACAAGTAATTGATAAAACAGGTGGACAGAAAACCAGTAAATATGCAGATGCCCTGAATAACAACAAACTTGAATTAATTCACATTTTTAAAACATTCCACTCAACAATAACCAAATATACATTCTTTTCAAATGTTCAAGGATACATACATAACATTTTACTAAAACTTCTATCTTCTCCCAAAATGAACCAAATAAAGCACATTTTCCCAAGGACACAATGTATTGTACAAAACAGTTTTCAACAAAATAATGTTCTCACAATAGCTCTACCAGATTGGTAGGAAAATATTTTAAAAGAAGAAATAGGCAAAGGAGATTACAAGAAGTGATGTGATGTGCAATAAAAGCTAATGACAGAAATTGCCAGTTTTACTTGGACATGATTCTGTAAAATAAAACCTCTACATTAATCAGATCAACAGAAAAAGAAGATGGAAATGAGTCTGAACAGGTTAGAGATGAGGGAGATCAAACACTAGGAATCCAGAAAAGAGGTTACATTAATCAAAAAAGGGTTCTAACTGATTTTTTGCAGAGTGTAAAGCCTCCTACTTTGGCAAAGGAAGACAGAAAAATTTATAATAAGAAAGCAGGTATGAGAAATCAAGAATGAATGGAGTCATAGAAATCATAGTTACAAGCTAGATGACCTGTAAAACAATGGAGATTTTAGTGGAGACAGAGGAAGCTTTCAGAAAAAAGTGAAGAAGTCCAAGTACTTATATCAACTATCCAGACCACTTGAGTTAGTAGAAGTGTCTGTAAATCTTTTAAGAACAGATTATTTCACTTTCAAGTTTAAAGTGAAATCTCAAAATGCGTACTGCTGAAAAATAATTCACAGAGAAGGCAAAAAATTATTTAGTTTAAAGGTTTTGTTCAGGTACGCTGAGTCTTCTCCTTTCTAATCTCACTACATCCCAATGAATTATATACATTTGGATGGTAGAATAATGGTTTTCCTGGTAAAAAATCTAAGGAAGAGTAGTATTCTGTCAAAAACAATGCATACATAATTGCATATTAATGATTTATATATATATATATAACATATATAAATGATTAGATGTTTATCCATTCAAAATATTTGGCACAATAAATACAGGAAAAACAACTTATTCTTTCATGCAATAATGTATTTTAATTTTGCAATTTTTTGCTTTGATAAGTTATATCATTTATTTCTGGTATTCAAGGAAATATTTAGGAACAGGTGACTAAGAAATAGTTTGTTTTCTCAAATATTATGTTAATATTAATTATTATTTTCAATGAGTCTCACTGTTAAATATTATAGAATTTTAGAGTGTCATAAAGTACATAATTTTATGTATTAAAAAGGCTGCCAAATGTTTCTGCTTTGCTAATTTATATCTTTCTGGGAAAAGATTCAGCAACAAGCCATGATTCCATTTCTAGAGGGTTTTTACTTTTCTTCCCTGTTGCTCCACAGTGAGAATTCTGGCTCCAACAATGATGTACACATATTCATTTGCTCAGTTCTATTAGACTTCATAAATAGTTTCAAAATTATTTGTGCACACATGTACAAAAACAAACCTATTTGTCTTCCATTTCTATTTAGGATAATAAAGCTTTAAAGAATGTTTTATTCATAATAACAATGAGAAAAACCCAGATAACCTAGAATGTCAATACTTTAATTCAAATCATCGGGGAGCTGAAGTCACAAAGCAACCAAGTAAATTAAATTCCAAAGAGGAACAAATTCAAAAAGAGTAGAATGCACAAATTGTATCACCTGTAGTACAAAGCACATGAGCAGAAGAAGTACAATCCACTATACAAGTAGATGAGAAATAAAATCAACAAAACTTTAATGAAAGTCCAAGTATGGTATAGATGGGGACCACAGACCTAAGTGAAGTTGTTCTCCCTCATAAGCTTTTTCCTACATATCTCTACTAGGTAATTACAAGTAATACTGAAGGCAGGAGAAAAAACTGAGGACCGCCTCTGTAAGTAATGGCAAGCATGCAGGAAGTGATCAGTGGTCATGGGGACACAGGCATATAACACCACTTATTTCCTTGGACTCTTCTCTTATAGAACCTTAATACACAGAAGGAGAGATGGCATAGCTGTTCCCTGGGCAAAGACAAAAACGTGATGGCTAGGGGAGGAGTAGAAAAATTAAGCCCTTTCTTCTTGAAAGAGAAGTAGAAAACCACCTTAGGCCCAAGACACTGTACTGTTACCAAGCACGGGTCTTATTCCACTGAGAGAGAGAAAGGAAATTCCTGTCTAAAACTAACTACAGGCATACAGCACAATTTTGGGAAAAAACATTGAGGAAGCTCCTATAATTTTGGTTCAAATGAAAAATGCCTCTTTCAGATGGAAGCTGAAACAGAATAACAAAGAATACCTCATATTCCTAACATGAACCAACACAGAAGTCTAAGGGTGAAGAGGGGCAGGGCCATGAAGAGAGACCATCTCTCGAATTTTCACAAACAAAAGGGGTGAAAAGTTGGTGTTGAAAACTAAAACTGAAAAATCCTCTGACACCGAAGTTACTACCCTACACTTAGGAGATAACAGCTTGCCACTGGAGGAATTTGAAAACTGGAATCACTGGCATTAATGATAATCAAAATCAAAGTCAAAATCAAATCCAAATAAATTTCATCCCTTGCTCAGACTATGTTAACACCCAATTTCACATCCTGAGAGAAGATGAAGAATTCTCATATCAAGATACAGATTTTTTACCTCAGTACTTACTGTTTCACATATAATGTTCAGCAATTGATAAATGAATAGCATACTTTCTGTGAGACGCACAAGAAAATCAGAAAAAATTATACCACTACATATCATCAAGAAAAAAAGCAATCAAACCAACCTGACCTAGATATTAACCACAACCCATTACCAAATAACAATGTTAAAATAGCTATATTTATTGTTAAAATTAATGGAAAAGATGAGTGACATGGATGAATGGATTGAGGAATATTAACAGAGAAATAGAAATTATAAGAATCAGATAGAAAAGCCTAGCAAAGAAAATCCTAATATCGGAAGAGTTTTTGTCTGATGTGATAGTAGACTTGAAATGGCCACCAGAGTGTCAGGGTTGTTGGACACTTTTTATGATGGTTTAAAGACAGAGTGCTCCATGAACCCTGGTATAAAGCTGCATGACTTTCTATTGCCCAGTTCCCACTATATTTTATTAATCTAACAAGTCACTAAATTCATCCCAGATTCTAGGAAGGGGTACCATACTCCCTTTTGTTACTTCAATGGGAGAATTAGCAAAGACATTTCAGTTATTTTATTTTAAATTTCTCATTATGTATTACCCATTTTCTCATCAACACATGTTGGTTCAAACCAATCAGCGGCATTATCAATTTAAGATATTAAAATGTAAGTAAATTCATAGGAAATATATGTAAACTTCATAAGGATAAACTGAAATAAAAAATAAATAGGAGGAAAAAACCATTTTTATTGCTCTAAATTATACTCTAATGGAAGATAATACCAAGCCAAGAACTTGTTTTATCTATGACCTAAAATTTTTAACTTATTTTCTGACATCTAACTCCAAGTTTCTTACTTCATGTCACAATTTCTTGATAAATTTATTTTAAATTAAGTTATTAATCTAGAAAGCTTGTTTTACTGTTTCATATTATATAAGGATTTTTACATTTATCTTTTGTCTCTGTTAAGCTAAAATGGAAGATAAAATCAAAGTAAATTTAAGCAACAAGTTATTTTATTCTTTTTATGGCAAAACCTAAGCTAACTGATTTTATTCCCCCTGAATTTAATGAATTACCTGAATAGATAGGTTGGGTAGTTTTGTAGGGTAGTCTTGTTAGAATGAAACTTTAAGAGAAATATTTAAGTTTTAATATATAAGCAGTTATATTATAATCTTCCAGAATAAGCCTAACTATAGTACTTCATACTTTTATATTTAAATGATTTTTTATTGCCAATAAAAACAGAAATGTTGAGAAGATAGACTGTGAGCCCATGAGCAAAATGTTGGCAAGAATGACATTTTTACTCAGATTATATTTTTATTACTTAAATGATTTCTCCCAAAAGTCATGAAAAAGCATTTTGGTTCATATTTATGACTGATTCTGAATCTATGAAAATTACTGTGCCATTTTTTACAGATTTAGATATGAAAAAAATGTTGAACATTTTTAAAAGTATAATATATAGAATATTATGTTTGTCGCTTAAAAATGTATTCTAATTTGACTAAGATTTTTTAAAAATCCAGAGAATTAATATGATCACTATGAATATTTTAATCAGAAACACCAACTGAAGCAGACAATTAGTAATATTTATTTATCAAACTTAGGAATATATTGTTTTAATTAGGGTCTTTAATTAATAGAGACACTGAAAACTTTATATATGACTTGAATTATAATTGTAAGAATTATTTGAGACCTACAACTTTACTTTTATTCTTTTATGTATAATATCGCTTTTGGTTGCTTAGGAAAGCAATCAGTTATCTTCATTCACTTAGCAAATTTAATCAATTGTCATATGAGTAAAATTTAGTTCACACTGGTCTGACATACTGAACTTCTGGTTGGCAATCCATAGTAACCTATTCTCAAAAACCGCAAGATTACAGTTAGTAATACTTCAGTACCTTTTCCAGTGATGGGGTATGGTGCTAGCCTATAATTCATGTTGTAGTTTTACTATCTAAAATGTGTCTGGGCATGTTGATCAATAAACTATCATTCAAAGTATATAAAGGTGCTTTCATTTCAGGTCCTTGTACTGAAATATACTCTGAATCTGTTTACATCTATATAATTTTCAGTCTCTATTGATACTTCTCAACCTTAGTTTAATTTATTTCAGAATTTTATACATAAGTTTCTAGAACATAGTCTGAATATCTTTCTTTTTGGTCAGGAAAATCCTGTTATCTTTAGAAAATCAGAAATATGGTTAAAGGTTTAAAGAAAAGTTTGATGTTAACAAATGAATAGATATCTGGTGCAACTTCAGTTTAAATTATAGTATTGCGGTCTTTGTTAATTTTCTTTTATATTTAAATCAAAGCAGTTATTTCACATACAAAATTAGAAATGTTAATTATTAACACATTTAAGAGAAATAAAATGTAATTATTTCTTGCCCTATTGCACAAAGATTTGTTAAACCAAAGGCCCTGTTAATTTAAAAGCTATTACAAGTTATGATTAATCTTAATAGTTACAATACTTACTGAGAATAAACTCCTTAAACATTTAATTAAAAGTTGAATAATCATTAAAACTATATAATTTGGAAAGGAAAAGGTCTAGAGTTCAAATATTTTTTTCTAATTTAATACTAAATCTAGTTAAAATTTAGTTACACAGAAATAACTTTCAGAATACTGGTTTCGAACTAATAGTTTGAGAGATGCTCACACGATACACATTTCTTCACTTCAATACTAAAACACAGCACATCAAAAATTGTTTTTATCTAATGGGTAATGTCACTGACATCCATAAACTTTGCTCTTTTAAAACAGCAATTGCCAAAGTATAACTACATTCGAACTAGAAACATTTCACAATTCTCGATGGATTCTTAGTATGCCTTAATATGCTGTCTTTGGACAGGTTGCAAGTCAAGAAGATAAGGAAATCACTTGTGAAAACCTATATCAATTATGATGTTGTAGCATACTAAAAATGAATGCAATATCAATTAGAACTTCGAAGCAAACATACTGAACTAAGGCTCTGTGTATGTATGTATGTATATTTATATTTAAAAACATAGAAAACATTAAATAACTTGGGGAAACTATGCTGCCCCTTGGCTGTAAATTTTACCTTAACATCTTCCAAGAAAGAGAATCAGTTAACAATAGTGGAAATATCATTGAGAGACATCGTTCACTTTGAAGAGAAATTGAGATGTTTCCTTCATAAGAAAGTTGTGACTTATTTACCCCCACACACATACACATGCACGTGAATACACACATGCACACATACATGCAGAAAATTTCTTTTATTCATTCACAAGAATTATAACATTCATCTCACAGAAATAAAAAAGAAGTGGAAGTGTACATTCTTGCATGGAACTTTCTATTCTCCCTGAGAAGGCATTTTACTTGGAGGTTGTGCACAACTATGTCTTATTTGAGAAATGGTATAGGATTGTAGTTGAAATGTATAGGTTTAGATGTTTATAATATTAAAGGGAAACAACCACTCACGTAGCCATGTGTGACTGCCTTTTCTACTTAACCAGGTTTCATAAATAACCCAGTAACTACCACCTCTTAGATACAGAACTAAAAGCATAGTTCAATATTATTGAAAAATTAAGCACATTCAAGCAACTGAATGAGAACCAAGCTCTCTGTATCCACAAACACTTCCATATCTTGGTTTCCAATGGCTGTTTTTTTCATGTTACTGGGATAATAATTTGATATTCTATTCACAAATTTCTTCTTGACATCTGCAAATTCTCAATGTGATAATTAATAGAATTCTTATTTTATAAATCTGTATGAAGAATTTTCAATCTAATAAAGATTTTAGGGAGAATAATACAACCAGTAAATAAAATGCTAGCAAATTCCAAACTTAAAAATATAAATAGTGCTTTCAAATGTTATTTGTAACTAATTGTATTAGAATTGGGAATAAATATCTCCACTAATGCAATTTTTAAGCGATAATTATATTGCAAATTTAACCATAAATTTCATTTAACTCCTAATGTGATGGAAAAAATTTCACTTATTTCCAGGCTGCTTTTAGTTTTGTTTCAGACCATCTTAGTTTTGAATTCTATGAGAAAGGCAGGTGGTAAAACAAACAAAAGAAAATAAACAAACAAACAAATAAAGTGGGGTGGTACACAGGGAGCAGTTCTGGAAGCTTCCTTGAGAGGTGCATAGGAAGATTGATGTAGAAGCAGACGTATGGAGGCTGAAGAAAACAGGTTCCGAAAAGCTCATGGCTGCAGAAGTTGTACAATATTAACATTAGGTAAACTGTGAAGAGAGAGATTATATATAACAAAGGAGTTAAAAATACAGAGAGATATACAAAAAAGCCAGTAAACAAATGAAATGAAAATAGGAAAAAGAATAAAAGAAAAAGAAAAACATAATTTAAATAACCCAAAAAAAAATCAGGAAAGGGAACTGCTATTCACAATGAAAAGAGAACACACAAAATAATTATTCATCTTAATATAAAGTAATAGTTAAATTCAGACATATTAATAATTATATGAAAAATTAATGTTCTAAATACTTCAAAAGCCCAATTTCAAGGCTAATGTAATTTTCTATACCTACATTTCCTTCATAATACCCATTCTTTATTTAATATAAAATTGGTAAATTTTGATGAGTTTTAAGTAATTCAGAAATTTAGTATTTTCACTCTTGCCCAATGTTTTAACTATCCTACTCTTTTGAATATCATTAAATCATATTTTATTATCTATGTTGGCTCCTTATAATACTAGAATATGTATAGTCTTACTGTATATGAGGACATTTCTAACATTTTTTCTGCTGCTCCTAGAAATGTTTTAACCTTGGTAATACTTTTTATTTATTTTTCTGTTTTCTCTTTTCCATCTTTTCTTCCTTCACTCCCCACTTCCTGCAAGTACATATTTCTTTTTAGCTAATTCTCTTTATATTCACCCAGAATTTTTATGCTTTTATCTCCATATAATATCTTATATATTTTTATTTTTTCCATATTCCTTCTACATTGGGGGTTTTAACATGAATTTCATAGACCCCTTAAGCCTGAATGAGCTTCAAGAAATGCAGGAGCACTATGAAAGTGAATGTATTTGACATGAAATTTTTTTTTTCTCTGTGGAGGGTCTCTAAATATTTAAAGATTTAAATGAATAACCACAAAATTATTAAGAAAACTATAATTACTGTCCTAATTTCCCTTGTGTTCCCTTCTAGTTTCTATACTCTCCTGTCATGGTAAACCTCTAGAGAAATGCTATAATCTTTCTTCTCATTTTCATTTTCAGACTTTTTCTACTTTCACTTATGGAAAGGGTGAAATCTTTCCCCTTAGGGAACTTCATTGTGTTGGGAGGAGATGCATAGCTCCTTCGCAGTGCCCTATGGGAGTGGAAAAGAAACAGCAATCCACACACACACACACAAAAAAACTGACATCTTGCCCGCTCTTGCTGAATATCAGGAACAGGCATTAGCAGATGCTTCACTTCTAAGCATTCTTTGTTGCATCCATGTAATGATGATAAAATGACTTCCACTGTTTTCCAGTTGATTTAGAAGCTAACACAGGAATCTTACAACTTTTAACCCACTACTATTAGCTATTTTGAGATGTTGAAGGATCCAAGAGAAAAACAGCCGTTTTTCTACAAGTTCTCTGAGATAGACAATTATTATGGATATTTTCTTCACTTATTCCTCACAATCATTCAAATATTAAAGACAACTATTTTTTATAAGATGAATTACCTGAATTGCTGATATAAATCAATCTGATAATAAAAGTATTTTTCAAATTGCATGCCAGATCATAGTAAGAGGTCTTCTAGAAAAAAACATGCATTCACAGCACATTAAAAATTTAGAAATTTATTTAACTTAAGCTAGCATTTCCACAGGCACTAACTTTCAGGACATTTTTTAATTCACCCAGAAATATTCCATAGAAACCATTAAACTATTTGGGGAAATTATTAACTAGATAATAAATATTATATTTTATTTGAGTGATAGAGATAGCAATTAAAAATGTGATCCTAAATATCATTTTATTCAAATATTCAAATTTTTAACAAAGCAAAATGTCAACAAGCCAACCATATAAAAAAATAAATAATAAAAGTTAAAAGCTACAAAACACATATAACCCACACTTACAGTAAGACAGATAAAGGTATTAGAAATATCATTTGTAATTACTGAAATTAAACTGTTAAGTAGAGAAAAGGCAAGCCTTCTTTTTCATTCAGAAGTTTTATCTAGTCTTCAAGTATTTTAGTTGGAATGGCCAACATATGATGAGTAAAAGTATTTAGAATAAGAGTGATATACACACCATGATATTTGGGTCAAATTAGATGTTCTTGAAAATAGCATTGGCCTGAATTTATTTGATACCATGATATACTAAAAAAAGAGAGAGAGAGAGAGAGAGAGACAGAAAGAAATACAAAGGAGATCTAAATTAGTATTGCCAAATAGTCATAGAATAATTCCACTGAAATTTGTACTTTGTTGGGAAGGAATTAGAGAACTTCATCATGATATTTGAATTAGTTTTGTTAATTTAAAAAAAGGCAAAGCACAAAGATGAGTTTTATTTGTTGAGGATGCTCTGCAATGGAGCCAACCCAGAAAATAAATATATCACAAAATCATACATGGATTGCAAAAAAGAGGTATTCTAACACTGTCCATCAGATTTTTCCTATTTTTGCTTTTACATTGCTTTCGAGATTTGACTTTATGAGAGTCTGCTTTCTGCAGCGAGCTTTCTGCTGGCAAGGCACTATCAATGTTCTTTCTGAAAAATCAACAATGACATTCTTTCCCCAGCTCATTATCTATGTCTCCAAAACTAAACCACTTAATACAAATAAAATGTCTTCTCATGTTCACAATTTTAGAAAATATACCTTAGCTTTAGATAAGAAATCATCCTCAGGGGAGCTGTTTTTTCTTGCTGTATAGATATTGGCTTGTAAAAAATGTAATAGACAATTGGATGGTTTTTGACTTCTGTAAAATTTGAGAATAGATATTGCATTACTATTTCTTTAGAATGCAGTTTATTTAAAAAGAGAAGAAACTCTGGAGTCAGGCTTTGTTCAGACCTGAGGACTACCATTTATAAGTTGTGCATCTTAGAAAATTATTAAATATTTCTAAAATGAAGTTGCCTGCCTCATTTGAAAAATCAAGCTTATTATAACTATCACATAGTAATCATTTAAAAAGTGTACATGTAAGTTTATACATAGTACATATCATAGAACTGAGATTTAGGAAGTGATTAAAAATAAGTTTCTATTCCATTATTTTTTTAAAAAATGTATAGCATTTATTGCTTTGTGTGTGTGTGGAAGTCATTTGCTCTGATCCTCATAAACCAGCTGGTTTATATTCACAGTTATTCTGAAGATATTCCATAGAATGTTAATCAAATGCACACACATACACACACATGCACAACACATGTACACAAACATTTATGTATTGAATTGGTGTTAGAAGTAGTTAGCACTTCAGCAGTGTTAGAAGTGATTAACAATTTGCCCATTACGGGCAGGAAAAAAGGGCATGTTTTTTTGCAGACCATTGCCCAGAGTTTTTGAAAATGTCTTGCTACTATTACGATCACACTCCTGATCGGTCACAAAAAGGATGAGGTTCGGTATAGAAAATCACTAGCATAGATCAGTGTGACGAGGAGGTAAGCAGTCTCTAGAAACTTAACACATCGAACTATTAAATTCAATGAAAACAAAATAGAATTGTTTAATAAGATGCTTCTAGAACGAATGTTCTTTACTGCAATCTAAAGATATGAGTATATTTTCAGCCACTTTCCTTTGCCTTAAGTAAAAAGACCTGTGTAGAATATGAAAGTTGCAATGATACAATGACAGAGATTCTAACTTGTCAGAATACAAAAAAAAAAAAAAAAAAAAAATGTTTAGGGATATAATTTCAATGGTCCTTCTTTCAAAAACATGACTAGTGAAGGGTACATTAATTTTTTAATGTAAATTTTTGAAGAATAATACATTTAAGTGTTAATGCATTTGTTCTATGCTTTGTCTCAGTAAAATGATAGGATTGCTATAATGACTTCTCAGAATGAGTTTTGTCATAGAGTAAGAATGCAGACACAAGTTAAGATTCTTTATTCATTTTATGTTTTTTTTAATGAAAATTATGGCAATAAACCCCAAAAGCCACGTTTACTTGGATATTGCTTGTAAATTATTTCAGA
Organism: Rousettus aegyptiacus; assembly: GCF_014176215.1. Classification (NCBI taxonomy): domain Eukaryota; kingdom Metazoa; phylum Chordata; class Mammalia; order Chiroptera; family Pteropodidae; genus Rousettus; species Rousettus aegyptiacus. Next base: position 54,036,886 of record NW_023416306.1, read on the forward strand.
GTACAAAAGTGGAAGAAAGAGAATATCATAATTTTCTCATTTTGGTAAACCAAAATATACTTGAATATTTTTACAATCATAAGTTCATAAACTAGCTAGAAGTTCAAATATTTTATTACAGTTTTATTCCTCTACTCAAGAAATATCCCACATATACTATTGTCTATGCCTTCTAAATATATCTAAAATCTTACCATGTTCACTGCTGCCATCCTGGCTCAAGCCACCCTTATCTTTTGGCTGAATGATTCCAATATTTCAACTGATCATTCAAGTTCTATGTAACAACAGACAACCTTAGAAAACAATGATTTTTCAGCAACGAATATTTATTCTAGCTTATATTCCACTGGTGGTTAAGGGTGCCTGTTGTTCTATTGGGCTCTGAGGAACTTTATAGGCCTAACTTGGCTTGTGGTACAGCTGGGTATGGGCTCCATACTCTTTTATTCTAGTGTCGAGGAAGAAGGAACAGCTACTATCTGTGGCATGCTGATCTCATGAAAGATGACAGTAGCCCGAGGACAGAGTAATGGGGTAGTTTGACAAAGTCTAACTGTACACAAGTGCATTTAAAGCTTCTATTTAAATGTGGCAAAAGTCACATATGCACATATTTCATCGACCAAATCAGGTCTATTGCCAAGTCCACAGTCAGTGCAGTGGAGAACTATACTTACAGAAAGAAATTATAAAAGCATGTAGTGATAAAATAAATATGAACAAATAATATAATTTACTCTTTCTCTAAAACAATTTCTCTTCATTTCCCCTTGTTATATTTTAGGTGTTTCCCTTCTTCCCACTCAAATAGATTCAAATGATCTTATTAAATCAGAAGTCAGATTATATCACTCCTCTGCCTAAAATTTTCCAGTGATCTCTTACCTAATTACTGAGAGCAAAATACAACAAAGTTGTTACAATTTCCTATATCATCTCCTATTCTCTTAACCATTGCTCTCTTTGCAACATGTACTCCTTTCTAGTTTTGGAACACAGCAGATACAGTCTATCTCAGTAACGTTGCGATTTCCCATATGTTCCCATGTTTTCTTCCTTTACCTTCTTCAGGTTTTTATTTAAATATCTACTTCTCAGTTAGAGCTTGAGTCACTATTTTGTTTAAAATGTTAATCCTCTTTCAGAGCTAAAATAGCTCAAATTGTAACTTTTTTCTTGTCAATTAAAAAAATGCTTTTGGGATTATGTGACCCCATCACTGGTGTAGAGGAGGACAAATAGGTACCTATTAATAGTCTTATCAAGGGTAAGTTCAAGGGGTTAGTTGTGGTTCCCCGAAGAAAAACTGAAGGCACTTATCAGTTGGGCAAAAGCAGTTGCTGGTAACTGCATTAAAGTTATTTTATGCCCAATCAAATTGTTTAAATTCCTTATTTACTACAAGACAATTTTGGACAAATATATATTTTCTGAAAATTAGAAGTGTGATAAAAATTAAAATTTTCAGTAACTTTTTAAGTTTATATAGATATATATATATATATATATATATAGATAGATAGATATAGATAAATATAGACAATACAGAGACTAAATCTATAGCCTAAGTGGCTTAAATTATGTGTTGCCTACACTAGCACAACGAGTCGATAGAACTCAAGGTCAATTCAGCTCTTATATCAGCCCATGACTCTGCTCCACTAGTTTATGTGCTCACTAAGCTTAGACATGACACACTCCCAGTGAGAACATCTCTTCCTTGAATCTGGCCTCATTCCCCAGAAGGCTGTCAAGTGGGAGGGAGAAGTAGTCAGCTGAGCTAGTGTTATAATCATGAGGAAAGTGATAAGTAAGAAACAGTGAAAGCTCCTTTACCTCAAATGCAAGAGTCACAAGTAACGTGAGCTCTCCAAGTTGTAATATTTATAAACTCTTAAACAGCTGAGCTGTTTTGTGTAATTCAATCAAAACTATTTGTCTTAAATATTAAGAAGTCACAATTGAGCATCAAAGATGACTAATCATTGAAGAGTAATATTTCAAAACTCTGTCATCAATGCTGATGACTTTATATATCCCCACTTTTGTCCTTGTTTGCATCTCCCTTGTCCTAATTTCCTTTTCAAGAATCAGCGCTTCCATCTTTCTACTGACTAATTATACCTGTTTCTCAGATGGTTTCTCTGGAAATGACATTTTATAGTCAAGATTATTTTGTATTCTCAACTAAAATTTAATATCTATGAACACAAGGGTGTATTTGCTCAATATTATATCCCCAGCATCTAGCAGAATGTACTCAATAAATATAAGAGAAAAAAAAAATAAATTAAAAAAGCCACAAGTAGCCCAGAAAAAAATATGTGGTACCAACCATCGTGATAGTGAAATAGCTTTAAAGAATAGTTTTGGTTAAAGAATGGTTAATCAATAGCTTTGCCAGCAAATAGCTTTGCCAGCAACCCAGTGACTCTAATTCACAGCTCACTCATTAAAATATACACTACAGCACAATGTTTGCTCAAAGTGTGAACTAAAAAATATTAGTTCCTTAAAACAGTGATAGATGTAACAAAATAGTGTTCCATGGTTGAAATGTTTAGGAGACACTGAATAAAATTCAATAACAACAAAACAGAGAGGCAATAAACTGAATTGGAGAAGATATTTACAAATAACACCTCTGATGGTGAATTAACATAAAAAATATACAAAGAACTCCTACAACTCAACCATAAAAAAATTGAAAAAAAAATGCAATTAAAAAATGGGCAGAAGACCTGAACAGACACTTCTCCCAAGAAGACAAACAAATGGCCAACAGGCATATAAAAAGATGCTCAATTTCACTAGCTATTAGGGAAATACAAATCAAAACACAATGAAATACAACCTCACACCTGTTAGAATGGCTATCATCAACAGGACAACTAATAACAAGTGTGGAAGATGTTATGGGGAAAAGGAACCCTCATACACTGCTGATGGGAATGTAAATTAGTACAGGCACTATAGAAAAGAGTATGGCGGTTTCTCAAAAAAGCTAAGAATAGAATTGCTATATGACCCAGCAATTCCTCTATTGGGTATTTACCACCAAAATTTGAAAACCTTTTCCTGTAAAGACATACGTACTCCAATGCGCATAGCAGCATTATTCACGGTGGCCCAGATATGGAAACAACTGAAGTGTACTTTGATAGATGATTTGATAAAGAAGTTGTGATACTTATATACAAAGAAATGTATACTCAGCCTTAAGATGAAATACTGCCATTTGTGACAGTATGGATGGATCTTGAGATTAGCATATTAAGTGAAATAAGTCAGATAGAAAAAGTTGAGAACCGTATGATTTTACTTTTATGTGGGATATAAATCTGAAAGCATCAAATGAACAAGACAGAGACTCATGGACACAAACAACAGTTTAGCAGTTACCAGAGGGAAGTGGGTATACATAAGGGTAAAGGGGGTCAAATAAATGGTGATGGAAAAAAAATTAACACTAGGTACTGAACATAATGCAATATACAGATTATATATTATAGAATTATACACGAAACCTATATACTTTTGTTAACCAATGTACCCCATTAAATTTTAAATAAATAAATAAATAAAGAGGATATAGCCTGTGAACTGTTTGACTTTGCTCTTAGTAATATCTTTTCAATGTCTTTTTGGGCAAGGGTAACAAAGGAAAAAAATAAATAAATGGGACTACATCAAACTAAAGTTTTTGCACAGTGAAGGAAACCATCAACAAAACAGAAAGACAACCTATTTAAAAAGAGAAAATATTTCTAAATGATACATCTGATAATGGATTAATATCCAAAATATACAACAAACTTATATAACTTAATGCCACAAAAACAATTTGATTTAAAAAAGGGCCCAATGTCTTGAAAAGATATTTCTCCAAAGAGGACATATAGATAGCCAATGGCCGTATGAAAAAATGCTCAGCATCACTAATCATTAGAGAAATGCAGATCAAAACTGCAATAATATATCACCTTGTAGCTGTCAGAATGGCTGTCATCAATAACTCCACAAATAATAAGTGTTGGCAAGAATGTGGAGAAAATGAAACCCTCATAAACTGTGGTTGGGACTGTAAATTAGTGCAGCAACTAGGGAAAACAGTATAAAGATTCCTCAAAAAATTAAAAATAAAGCTGTCATAGGATCTTGCAATTCCATTTCTGGGAATTTATCCAAAGAAATTAAAAATACTAATTTGAAAAGATATATTTTATTGAAGCATTAGTAACAATAGCCAAGGTATGAAAACAACCTAGATGTCTATCATTAGATGAGTGAATAAAGATATGGTACATATACAGTAGAATATTATTCAGTAATAAAAAAAAGACTGAAGTCTTGCTCTTTGCCATAAAATGGATGGACCTAGAGGGCTTTATATTATGTGAAAATCATCAGAGAAAGACTTAATACCACATGATTTCACTTAAAAGTGGAATCTAAAAATCACAAAACAAATGAATAAACAAGACAAAACAGAAACAGATCTACAGATGGAACAAACTGAGGGGAAGTGGATAGGGGAATGGGATTTTGAGAAAAGGACAGGGTAATTGTTAAATAGAAAACCACAGGCCCCCAAAAGCAATATTCATGCTAAAAGGCCTTGATATCAAACCTAGATTTAGTACCTGACCTGATTGCAAATTTAACCTATTCCAGAAAAATCATTTTTAAAAATATCAATAAATTGGAGGATAATAAAGAACAGTGAATAAAAGATGACATAAAAACTTAAGTGAACTTGTCTTATGTTTTGTTCCTAGGAACATGTCATCTGTAATAATAATTACAGATGAATTGTTACTACCTGATACATTTTTGGTATCTATCACCCAGGTAACCTATACTTTCCCAGTGTCTTCTTTACTGCATTTAACCAAAAGAATGTGTATGGTTGGAATTACATTCTTTGTGACCAGTTCAAGAAGAAACACGTTTTTATTTTAAGTATTGTGCATAATAGATCATATTCATTGGTGTTGTTAAATGTTCTGGTCTATGATGAGCATCAAGGAAAAACACAAATGAAACGTAGAACAATTTGTACTGCAGTGAATTACTGTTAGTGGTTCTTATTAACAAAACTAAAAAAAAAAAAAAAAAGATGTTAAGCTATATATCAGCTCAGAATGAATCATTAGAGAAAACTATAGTGGCTATGATTTGTGTGTGTGTGTGTGTGCGCGCGCGCGTGAGTGTGTGTGTGCGCGCGCGCGTGAGTGTGTGTGTGTGTGTGTGTGTAGTTTGTGCTTGTCTGCCCAACTGAAATACAGCATCCTGCATCTTTTCGTGCAAAAATTAAAATCATTTATTATAAAAACAGACTTTTACAATAACGACAATGCAAAAGAAAATCTCTACACTCTGGCCAAGCTCTCAAGTAGAAGGCCAAGCGCTCAAGTAGAAGGCCAAGATTCTAATGAGAATACCTATAAAAGGATATCTGTGAATTTACAAAAAAAAATATCGACTTGAAATTTCTTGCACATCCTTTAGCTTTTCTCAATAACTGTGTTTTGTTAACACTGTCTGCTGAGCCCTGATGACACCTGGTAACTGGAATATGTTGTTAACTGAACCGTTGGAAATACTAGTGCTTGCAGCTAATGCATTCTCAGAGCTGCACAGTATGAACACAGTGGGTATAAAGTAAAAGCAATAATAAAAAATTGAACAGACCTTAAGTGCTATGATTATTACTGTAGGCCAGTTTTTATCCACCCTTTTGAAAAGCTGCTGCTTAAATTTCCTGTGTCTAAAAGTATTGATAGCAATATTAGCCTTATATTTTCTTTCTTAGAGATGGGAACTATATAGCATATTTTTTAAAGCAAGTAATATTTGAAAGTACTTTTCCAGAGAGGGTGGACTACTTAATCTATGAATAAAATTATCTGAAAATACTGAGATTTCTTCAAATAATGTAATAACCGACAAACAAAATTCAATGTAGTAATAACTAAGAGTTTTAACATCAACTTTGCTCTAGGGAATTTGTACCCATTGATTAGTTTTGAATCCTTATCAGTAAAAGGAGGACAAAAGCTTGTTTTAGAGTAGAAACTATGAGTAGCAGAAAAGTTTTGCACTGATGATTGAAGAAAAAAATGATGATAATAAAATTCTAATTACGGCAGTCTATTAGTTATGCAAGACTATGTTCTGAGTTTAGAGTAAATTTATCTTTTCCTAGTTAAATACAGATAGATATAGATATTGATTTAGATATAGATACAGATACAGAGAGATATGTACCACCTAAAAGCAAGAAACAAAGGTGGGTTTATTTGAGTCAAATTATTCCAAGTAAATAATATATTTTACCTAATTACAGAGAAAATGTTGCTTTCACAGTTTAATGTTAAAATTGTTGTTTCCTTTAGTAATGTATGAGATGAAAGCTTTAAAAACCATTAGGAAATGTATATCTTACATGTATGTGAAGTGTTTTACAAAAGAATGTCCACACTGATATGTTCATGTCACTATATAATCATTCTGTACACTTTTTTCCTACATCCTGCATCTGACCCATCAACACATTCTGTCTTCTGTAACTTTGAGATATATTTGTTTAGAAGCAAATCACTTCTTACACCTCTAATTCTGTTAATCTGGTCCAAGTTATCATGCAACAGCCTCCTACCATGACCTCTCATTTAACTTGTTGTCACAGCCTCCTAACTGACCACTAACCATTGACCTATTTTAATAGAGCATCACAGTGATGCCATTAGATCTTGTCAGTCAAAACACTCCAGTGGTCCCTATCTGACTTAAAGTAAAAGCATGGTCTTTACAATGCTCTACTAGACACTACACAGATATCATTTCTTAATATCCTTCCTTTTGATCACTGTGCTCTAGACACAACCACCTCTTTGCATCTCTTTAAATGTGCCAGTCACACTCCTACCTCAAGTCTTTCTTACTTGTTATGCATTCTGCCTGGAGTGTTATTCCCCTTGATAACAGTTTAACTGGCTTTCTTTAGGTTGTAGCTCTCATATCATTATCTAAGCATAACTTCCCCTGCTCACTCTGTAAAAGACTACTCCGTCACTACTTCTTAATTTTCTTTACTTTTTTCTTCTTAGCACTAATAGTGCTATTATATTGTTTATCATTTATATCCCCAAATAGGATGTGAGGAATGTATTTTTGTATGTTTTGTTGATTGTTTTATTTCAGGGTCTAGTACAGTATAGCATGCATAGAAAACAGATGCTCAATATTCATTTAATACTTATCCCAGATATCAGAAAATTTTTTTGTAAATTATAGAGTTTTAGAGATACAGAAATCTTCCAATATTCTTGTTTTATGGAAAGGATACTGGGTAAAAAGTTACTGTGAAAATTATATTTTACTTACAAAATCAATGCATAATTAATGTCAGAACCTGGAGTAGAATCTAGGATTTTATTTTCTATTCTTCAAGTGATTATATTCCTTATGTATCACTAATACTGATAGGAATTATAAATTTTAAAGGACAAAATATGTGTTATCAATTTTAAAGAACAAAATAAGTTCAAGAAAAAAATAAGCTCATAAAAGTAATACTTCTAAGATTGTGAAATCTCAGTTATTGATACATTAAAGTTATCTATAATTAGAACAGAAAAAGATCTAGAGATCGTACAATGTCACAAGTCAATTGTTAATTAGATACACTACAGTGTGAATGAAAACAATGTACAGTACAAGCACGCATTGTACTGGGAAGTACTATAATTGAAAAAAGATCTCATTATACTCAACAATGGTCAAACCCTTATTAGAATAATACCTTTAATTCTAAGCTCAACAGCAAAATGGAGATGTGGTTGAATTGAAGTATGCTTAGTTGAGAGCCACAAAGATAATTAACTTCTGGGAAATTTAGTCTCTGAGGATAGGCTGGACTAACTTGGATTACTGAGACTGAAACAAAGGTGGTTGAGGGGATATTGGATAATAGTTACCATATGTTAAGATAATTATATTTTAAGAAAGAGAGTCATCTGTCAGTTTCTCCATTGGAGATTAAGAAAGAGGTCAATAATATTTCTCTGCAGCATACTAATATTAGGTTAACTGTAATAAAACACTTCTTTGTATGGGAGAATTATTAAATGGGAAGATGTTACTGAGAAAAAGTATTTTTATCAGGCAGTCTAAAATTGCCCACAGTGTTTCAATGTTCAAAATTGATTTAACCTGCTCTTTGATGTGGTTATGGATAAAGTAACAAAGTAAATTCACTCCTGGCCATTTCATGTCTGGTTCAGGTTCTCATTCTTCTTGATATACTGTTTGAATATAATTTAATTGTAATTTATTCCACACAGATATCTTGGCCACTTTTTTGTGTTAATCAAATTTAGTTTTCACTGAATAATGGTAAGGGAAAATGTTATGAGATTCACATAATCACTAATACATGAAAGCTATTTATTAAGAGCTAGATTCTTGCGATACCTTCTTAAAATTCTTTTTTTTTCTTTTTAGATGAGGTAACCCTTGGTTGACCTCACAGATTGCAAGGACCTTGTCAGTTTATAATCCCTTATTTTTTTTAAATTTATTTTTTATGCCTACAGCACCTAGCCTTCCTAGGTGGTCTCCCATCCAAGTACTAATCAGACCTGATCCTGTTGAGCTTCCAAGAACAGACAGGATAGGACTTGTTCAGGATAGCAGGGCTATTGACATAAAAGTCTTTACTTCCCTCCTAAACAGAAGTCTCCTCTATTAGATTGCATTCTACATTCTTGCAGAGGAATTAATTCCTTCTTCTAGCATATCTCTTGTCATAAAAAAGATAATTTTGGGGGAAAAAAATCATCAAGTGCACATTAACAATTTGCATATCTCTATGGTCAGGGGAAGAAAGGTTCTATTTATCTCCTGCACTCTAATCTTGGCATAATACAGTACTCTATTTTGGACACCATTTCCTTTGATAAACTGTACTTTAAATTATACTGACCTGTTTCTTTTTCATGAAATTTCATAGGTTGTATTTTGAAAGGGCAGAACTTAACCTACCTCATCATCGATCATTCCCTATTCCTTGTTTTCCCAGCTACTTGATCTACCTTTAAAACATCAAACAGATGAGTATGCCCTCACAGAAACAACTCTGTGACTCCAGTCCTCCAGGAAGGAGTGTGATTGTCAGTATCCTCTAACTCTCTTGTTTCTTTATTGCCCTAAATGTAGTGATTGCCTAGGCATTCTGTCCTCTGGAGTTGAAAAGAAATAGTTTATCAAAAACATGATGAATAGTGTTTTCCTGGCAATAAGTTGTTTTTCTTTAAAGATTTTCCAATTTTCTCTTTCCAAAATATATTCCATTTTGTTTCATGGCTTCTTAGAAAAGGACAATATATAAAGAGAATTTTATTTTCAGTATTGAGGTATTGAAAATTTCCTTTTTATTATTTAGGGTTGATATTGCTATAAAAAAAATACATAAATGATGTATTCCCATTATATAAAATGAGAAAATGAAAAGTACTCACAATTTTATCACTTAGAAAAAAATGAAAAATGTGAGATTGTGAGATTTACCTTTTGAGAGAATAATTCTATAATATTAATGAAATTTAAAAGTTATTAAAAGCTCATTTTAACCAAAATGAGATGATTATTCAAGTAATCTTTTATAATCTATTATCTCCTGTATTTAATATAGTAAATATCTTTCCACATCAAGTACCAATTTAGTCTGTTTTAACAGCTGCATAGCATGCTACTGTCTGGTTGTAAGGCTGCCATTTATGGTCGTGCAGGTTTTCCATTGATCAAGGATCCCTGAGTGAGGGTACAAATAGGGCTGAAATCTAGCCCACAGCCTTCGTCTAACTTTGTAAACACTCGTGCTAGCCCAGAGGAAATGTCCTTTTCTAATGAACATACATTATCTACATCAGTATCAATGGTCCTGTAGTTTTATACTAAAAGTTCTACAAGTGCATAGTTTAAAATATTGAATAACTCAACAAGGCCTATATACCAGTATCTCCGCCTCAAACCTTCCTACCCCAAATTTCTGATACTAGGGTTAACATCTTCATTTTCTTTAGCTATTTCTTCTGGAATTTGCATCCACATTTACCAATAAGATATTTATACCCCATATATTAATGTTTCAGTTTCAGATGTTATCCACTGAATTTTTACTATGAAAATATGGAAATTTCCTTTTCTTACTGACCACCACACCACTTCTACTGTGGAAAATGCACATACATATACAAACACAGTGATCCCAATAAAATTACTCAAATATTTTTACTAGATCAATATTTAATGTCCACATGTTATGACTATATACAGTGCATTCATTATTAAAGTGATATTTTACATTTCTAATTTATTCTTTTAATACTTTTTGTTTTAATTGCACTAAATTTTTATTTATTTGCTTATATGTGATTAAATGTTTCTTGCTATTAATTCATCCCACAACTCTCCTCTAGAAGTATATTATAATTTCATTGTGCTCACACAACACATATTTCATTGGTTTAATTTTTTTCTTAGATAAATACATCCTAAAGCTCTCTTCTTCTCTTCCTCATTCTGAAGTCTGTTTTTTAATCCTGCAGGATAACTGTGAATTTGTGATGCTGGGACATCCATTCAGTCTCATCATAACGGTTCCCATCAACTCCTTCCTGAACTAGATCTCTGCTTCCTGATTTTCATTTTTTCCCTTATTCTTGATGTATGTCTTTATTTTAATATTATAGTAGGGCATTGAACAAAGAATTGAAAACAAGTAAATTTTCTGAGGCCTTAGATGCCTATAAATGACAATCGTAGCTGAAACTAATTTAAAACTTCCTAGATGCCAGAGATTGTTCTTTGTATTTTATACATATTTACTTACTTAGTCTTTGAAACAATCTTGTAAGATAGTTCATCCTTATTTCCTGAGTCAGAGATGAAAATTAAGAAATTTAAATTTAAACACTAAGTCATGGGAGGGATTGCCTTATTAGCATAAAAATACCAGAAATCAGGCTTTAAGAGTCCATGTGTTAATTAACCCCTATACCATACAGCCACTTAACAGCACATGTGGTGAATCATTAGATGTTATTCAAAGTTTTGGCTTCTAGTGACACTGATATATTTCCTTTATTCTTTTTTACTATTATCCTTTTCTATTTTTTCACTGTTATCCCTTTCTATTGTTTGGATATTGGATATTTTATGTGAGCCATCCAATGCCATTTTTTCCAGGAATTTTCTATTTCTATTCTGGGAGGGGTTTTTCTTTGTTTTTTTTGTTTTGTTTTGTTTTTTTTGTTTTATTTTTTATTTTATTAAGTTTATTGGGGTAACATTGGTTAATACAATTATATAACGTTCAGGTGTACATTATAATTTGACATCTGTATATTCTATTGTGTTTATCACTCAAAGTCTAGTTTCCTTCAGCTACTATATATTTGATCCCCTTTACCCACTTCACCCTACCCTTACCCCACTATGTTTGACCCCCCATTTGACCATCTACCTACTCCCGCCTCCCGCACCCCCCTACCCTCTGGTAACCTCTGGTCTATAGTACATTTCCATGAGTTTCTGTTTGTTCGTCCTGTTCATTTGTTACTTTTAGTATTATATCCCACATATAAATGATAGCATGTGATTTTCAACTTTTTCTGTTTGGCTCAGAATGATTATCTTAAAATCCATCCATGTTGTCGTAAATGGCAGTATTTCATCTCTTCTTATGGCTGAGTAATACTCCACTGTATATATATATATTACAGTTTCTTTAGCCAATCATCTATTGTAGGACACTTCAGTTGTTTACATGTTCTGGCCACTGTGAATAATTCTATTACGAACCTCGATGTATACTTATCTTTTTGGATATGGATTTTCAAGACTTTGGGGCAAATATCTAGTAGAGAGATTGCTGGATCGTATGGTAGATCAATTCTTAGTTTTCTTAGGACCCTCCATACTGTTTTCCATAGTGGCTGTACCAATTTACAGCCCCACCAGCAGTGTGTCAGGATTCCTTTTTCTCTATATCCTCTCCAACATTTGTTATTATTTGTCCTTTTAATTATAGCTATTCTAACAAGTGTGGGATGGTATCTCATTGTGGTTTTGATTTACATTTCACTAATAGCTAGCGGTATTGAGCATCTTTTTAAATATTTGTTGGCCATTTGCATATCCTCTAGGAGAAAGGCCTGTTCAAGTCCTCTGCCCATTTTTTGATTGGATCATTTGGAGTTTTTTTTGTTGTTGTTGTTAGTGAGTTGTATGAGTTTTTATAAATTTTGGATATTAGCCCTTATCAGAAGTGTTACTTGCAAATATATTTCCCCATGCAGATGGTTGTCTCTTTACCTGCTGAACAGGAGCTTTTTAGTTTGATGTAGTCCCTTTCATTTATTTTAGCTTTTAGTTCTCTTGCTTTTAAGGTCAGATTCACAAAATCTTCTTTACATTCAAAGTCCTTGAGTTTAATTCCTATGTTTTCTTCTATGTATCTTATTGTTTCAGGTCATATATTCAGGTCCTTAATCCATTTTCATTTAATTTTGGTGTGCGGTGATAGACAACAGTCGAGTTTCATTCTCTTGCTTGTGGCTTTCCAGTTTTCTCAGCATCATTTATTGAAGAGGCTTTCCTTCCTCCACTGTTTTTGGCTTTTTTGTTGAAAATTATTTGCCCATAAATATGGGATTACTTCCGGACCCTAGATTCTGTTCCACTGGTCCATGTGTCTGTTTTGCTGCCAATACCATGCCGTTTTGATTACTGTTGCTTTGAAGTATGATTTGAAGTCAGCAGAGTGATGGGTCTGGTCTTTTTCTTTTTTCTCAGAATGGCTTTGGCAATTTGAGGTCTTTTGTGCTTCCATACAAATCTGATGATTTTTTGTTCTATTTCCTTAAAAAATGCCAATGAGATTTTGATGGGGATTGCACTGAATCTGTATAATGCTTTAGGTAATATGGTCATTTTAACTATGTTGATACTTCCAATCCAATCCAAGAACATGGAATATATTTCCATTTCTTTGTATCATCATTGATTTTTTTTTTTAGAGTCTTGTACTTTTCATTATATAGGTTCTTTACATGTTTCATTAAATTTATTCCTAGGTATTTTATTCTTTTTTTTTGCAATTGCAAAAGTAATTATTTTCTCCACCTCTTTTTTGACATTTCATTATTAAAGTATAGGAACACTATTGATTTTTGAACATTGATGATATCCAGAGACTTTACTGCATTTCCTTATTGTTTATAGTAGTGTTCTTGTGCAGTCTTTGGAGTTTTCTACATAAAGACTCATGTCATGAATGAATAGTGACATTTTAACTTCTTTTCCTAGTTGGATATCGTTTATATCTTTCTCTTGTCTAATTGCACATGCTAGGACCTCCAATGTTATATTGAATAACAGTGGTGATAATGGACAGCCATGTCTTATTCCTGATCTTAGAGGGAAGGTTTTAATTTTTCATCATTAAGCATAATGTTGGCTGAGGTTTTGTCATAGATGGTCTTTATTATGTTAAGGTACTTTCCTTTTTATACCAATTTTGTTAAGTGTTTTGATCACAAATGGATGGTATTTCTTGTTGAAGCCTTTTTCTGCATCTATTGATATGATCATATGATACTTATTTTTAAATTTGTTTATGTGGGGTATCACATTAATCGATTTCTGTATGTTTAATCATTCCCGTGGCTCTGGGATGAAGGCCACTTGATCATGGTATATGATCTTTTTAATATGATGGTGTATTTGGTTCACTAGTATCTTATTTAGGACTTTTGGATCTGTGTTCATGAGAGATACTCGTCTATAGCTTTTTTTTTTTTTCGTGTGTGTGTGTGTGTGTGTGTGTGTGTGTGTGTGTGTGTGTGATCTTTACCAGGTTTTGGGATCAGGGTAATATTGTCCTCATAAAATGATTTGGGAAGTATTGCCTCCTCTTCAATTTTTTGGAAGAGTGTGAGGATGATAGGTATTAAATCTTTGAATGTTTTGTAGAATTCACTGGTAAAGCCTGGTGGTTCTGGACTTTTACTTTTTGGTAGGTTTCGATGATTGTTTCAATTTCTATACTGCTGATCAGTATTTATATTTTCCAGTTCTTCTTGATTCAGTCTATGAAGGTTGTATTTTTCTAAGTACTGGTCCATTTCTTCAAGGTTATTCAATTTGGTATTATATACTTTTTCATAGTATTCTTGAATGATCCTTTGTATTTCTGCGATATCAGTCATAATTTCCCCTCTTTCGTCCCTGATTTTGTTTGTTTGTGTCCTTTCTCTCTTTTTTTTTTTTAGTGAGTCTAGAAAGGGGTTTGTCAATTTTATTAAACTTCTCAAAGAACCAGCTCTTTGTTGCATTTATTTATTCTATTTTTTTGTTTGTTTGGTTTTTTTCAATTTCATTTCTTTCTTTTCTAATTTTGATGATTTCTTTCCTTTTGCTGACTTTAGGCTTCGTTTGTTCTTCCTTTTCTAGCTTTTTAAGATAAGCATTAGGTTGTTTATTTGGGTTCATCCTTGTTTTTAGAGGTAGGCCAGAAATGATAAGAACTTTCCTCTTATGAACACTTTTGCCATATTCCAAAAGTTTTGACATGTTCTATCATTATCATTTGTTTCTATGTGTATCTTGATTTCTCTTTTTATTTCTTCTCTGATCTAGTTATTCTTCAGTAGCATGTTGTTTAATCTCTATTTATTTGTGGTTCTTCCTGATTTCTTTTTTGCAGTTGATCTCTAGTTTCAAATCATTATGATCAGAGAATATTGGTAGTATGATTTCAACCCTCTTATATTTGTTGAGGCTATCTCTGTGTCCCAGTATGTGGTTGATTTTTGAGAATGTTCCATGCACACTAGAGAAGAATGTATAAGCAGCTGTTTTGGGATAGAAGGCTCTGTAAATGTCAACTATGTACAGTTGGTCTAATGCGTTATTTAAGGATGTTATTTCCTTATTGATTTTCTGTTTGGATGATCTGTCTATATCTGACAGTGAGGTATTTAGGTCCCCTACTACGATAGTGTTTTGGTCTGTTTCTCCCTTTAGTTCTGTTAGTAATTGCTTTACATATTCGGGGCTCCCTGATTGGGAGCACAGACATTAATGCATTATGTGTTTTGGTACCTGATTCCCTTTATCATTATTAAGTGTCCCTCAGTATCTTTCTTTATCTTTTTTTATTTTGAAGTCTATTTCTGATATTAGTACCGCTCCTCCTGCTTTTCTCTGAATGTCATTTTCTTGAAATATCATTTTCCGCCTTTTCACTTTGAGTCTATAAATTATCTTTGGAGCTGAGTTGTGTCTCCTGGAGGTACCATATGGTTGTGTTTTGTTTTTTGATCCATTCTGCAACTCTGTGCTTTTTCATTGGTGAGTTCAATCCAATTACATTTAGGATATTTATGGAAATATGAGGTCTTCTTATAGCCATTTTGTCTTTGATTTCTGGTAGCTCGGTGTTTCCATTGCTTCCTTGTTCTTGTGTTTTTGTTTTATTTATTTTGGTTGAATTTTGTGGGTTTTCCCTCTGGTTATTCTTGTTTTATGTTATATACCTTAGTTCTGCATCTTTGGTGTGTGGTTACCATATGAATATATAAAGGATGGTTATATATATATAGTCGTAATTTTCCTTTTGCATGTGCCTTATCTTCATTTCACTTTGAGAATATGAATCTTTGAATCCTACCCTTTTCAGTCATTGTTATCTCAATTTGTCCCTATGTATGCTGAATTTTCATTACTATCTTGTTATAACAATTCTCTTATTATTTAAGTTTATAATGCCTTGTTCTTAGTAAGGGTTGTACTCCTCTGCTTTTATTTGCCTGATAGTCGCCTTACTCCTAGTTGTTGTTGTTGTTGTTGTTGTTGTTATTATTATTATTATTATTATTATTTTGCTCATTTTGTTTTAGATGAACTGACCCCTTCCAATATTCCTTATAGTGCAGGCCTCGTAGTGGAGAATTCCCTCATTTTTTTTACATCTGGAAAGGTCTTACTTTTTTCTTCATATCTAAAGGCGAGCTTAGCTGGATACATTATTCTAGGCTGGTTATTCCTTTCATTTAATAGTTTAAATATTCAATTAAAACCTTTCTGGCTTGTAAAGTTCGTTCTGAGAAGTCCGAGCATAATCGAATAGGTTTTTCTTTATAAATTACCATTTTCTTCTCCCTGACTGCCCCAACAATTCTGCCTTTGTTGTTGATTTTTGATAATTTAAATGCAATATGTTTTTGTGAAGGCCTTTTTGGGTTAAGATAATTAGGTGTTCTGTTCACTTCTTGAATTCCAAGCTCTTTCTTATGCCTTCAATTCGGGAAATTCTCATCCACTATTTATCTGAGAATGTTTTCTAGTCCCTACTCCTTTTCCTCACCTTCGGTAATGCTCATAATACTTATGTTTCCTCTTCTGATGGTATCAGCTAATCCTTGTATTTCTCTTTCATTATTTTTCATTCTTCAGCTTCTCTCTTGTTCCTTCTGATTTATTTCTAGGTTTGTGTCTTCAATATCACTGATCTTTTCCTCCATTTGGTCAATTCTATTTCCCAAGTTTGCTGTTTCATTTTTCAACTCTTGCAGTGTGCTTTTAATATCTAGAAGTTCTATTTGTTTCTTTTTGAGGGTCTCAGTTTCCTTGCTCTGCTCATCTAGGTGTTTTTTCAGTTCCTGAAATCATTGATATGACTTGTTTTGGAATTCACTGAGTTTTCTTAGAAGAACCATTCTGAATTCTCTGTCATTTAAATTGCATATTTCTATGCCTGTAAGTTTATTTTTTGGAGATTTTTCTCTTTCTTTCTGAGTAACCTTGTCACCTTGGTTGTTCATGGTGTTTAGTGGACTATTCCACTGCCTTGGCATTAATGGAAGTGTATTTTGCTATTTAAAGTGAAAGAAGATTTATTATATAAAGGTCTTTCTTTAGCCTGCTGCAAAGAAAGCACTTTTCTTTTGGTTTCCAGTAGGTGGCATATAAGGCTCTCGTATCATTGCTTTACATAAAGCCTTAAAAATGCTTTTTTTATTTTCTGATAGATATTTAACCACTCTTGCTACCCTCAGTTTGAGTTCACTGTCAATATTAGCAACAGTTTTGGCAGCATTTGCTCAGATTCTACTGGGGGCTCCATGGTGTTTGGTCTTGGAGGGTATGAGGGAAGGGCCCTCTGAGTTGAAGGTTGAGGGTTGCTGCTCAGCCTCGGTTTTGCAACCACAGCTGGTAAAAATCAACTATTGTTTTTTGCCATCCTTCTGCTTGGCTTTCTGCCCTGATGACTGTGCCCTGCTGCCGGCTGTGTGGAAATCCCAACTGTCCCAGGCAGGGCTGTTCAGGGAACCAACCACATCTTCTCCCATCCCCCTTCTCCTACTGGTAGCTCCAGTGGCTGTGAGAGGCAGTTTCATTATTTCTCAGAGTCCACCACCCGACATCCAGGGTTCTGACCTGTGGCAGTTCTTATACACAAATCCTATGCTCAGAGGTGCTGGTGTGCAGTTTGGGTGATTTTTGTTGACTTTTAGATGTTCAGCTTATTGTTGTTTCAAGGAGAGAGATTTGGGGACATCTCTTACTCTGCTATGTTTCCAATGATCTCCTGAAGGGTTTTTTTAAACTTCACTTTCCAACACTTTGAAACTTTATTTTTAACATATTTTAATTTTCAATATTTTTTTCTCTGTTGTTTTCAGCCCCCTCTTCTTGATTCATGAACACACTACATTTCCTCATTTTTATAGATGTTGACTGCTGGGCTTCTTTATATGGTGATCAGGTTGGGTTGTTTCTTGGGGGAACTACAACTGTCAAACTACAACTCTGTTTCCCTGAAAGGAAATTATTTAATATCCTACCTGTAGGCTACAAGCCCAGCAGCCAATGTTCTCATTTCTGAGTGGGAGAATCAGTTTTACTAATCTGGATATGGGCTTTTACAAATCTCTGCTTTTCATCTAGTATCTCCATCCTCATTTATACCTGGAATCCACAGGTCCAGAGCCATATATCTTCAGACAATTAGTCTTCAATTTAACACAGTCTATTGATTCTTATACAAATTCCAAAATAACTCTCCTTTTCGTCAGCCAGACAAGCATCCTACTCATAGAAGTACCTCTAATATTTGTGATTCTGTGAGTCAAAAATGCTTTTTGCTTAGATTTTTGCCACTCCTGCATTAGAATGTTCTCTGTTCTGGTGCTAATCAATTATCATGTGTTTGTCTGTTTTCCATTTTTTTCACAATTTATTACTGTATCTCCTTTTTTATGTTTTGATAGATATTTTCTACCATTTTTCTGACATATGGGGACCAAACAGAAGTAACATATATTTGACCCACCAAGATTACCAGTAGCTGTTCTTCATTCATAAAATAAAACTCAAAAACCACTATGTTACCACTAGAAAGAGATTATTCTCATATAAAGAGGCACATGAATCATGTGAGCCTAATATTCTTCCCCTGAAATTCATGTCCCTTCTGTTCTTAATATGCTACTGCCAGCATCATTCTAGCCTGTTCAACCCAACTATCTTCTTAATATTTACCAAAATGCAGGCAGCTTCCTTCTCTTTTTTTCCTTCTTTACTAACATATGAAATAACTTGATTATTCCATAAATATTTCGAGTAGGCCAAAGATAAGAAAAACAATTTAAAAACTGAAAGACATGCCAAAATTGCTGACTCCTTATTTTATGCAGCTCTTTCTCCCATCCCACATATGTACTTCTGTTTTGAGAACACATGGAGGTCACTTTTAGGTTATATCTGTATATCCAGTTTTTGTTTGTTTGTTTATAGAGGATAGTTAACTTTAAATACTTTAAAAATCTTTCTGCCTCTCTTTGCAAGGTTTATTTTTATTTTATTATTATTATTTTTTATATATTTGCAGTAAATTTACTTTTTCTTGATCATAGTATGGATTTCTTTCCTTTCAGAATTTACCTATGAGCTTCTGGTATCTGTGTAACTCTAACCTCTGTAAAATCATAAAAGTACAGACAATATCTTCTTTCTTCAATAGCAGATTTTATATAATATGGATAATGTATATTGAATATCACAGAGATGGAAGGTAAATTCAACCAATAAAATCATTTTCCACATTTTGCCTACAATACGCTTAGATGAAAATCTAGTGATACTTTAATGTTGACTTCCAACATTTTTCCCTCTTTTTCAACTTCAGTGGCTGGTGGTTATTTTGACATTGTCTATGCCGTTTTCCTTAATACTTAGTGGAATATACCATTGTTCTATATCTTTATAAATTTTGTTTCTTACATAAAATTATCATAAGATTGGGAATAATTATGAAAACATGCATATTAATTTCAGATAAAGGGAGATATAACTCAGAGGTAGCATGAGCAAAATTAAATGTAAGAGCAGAACAGATATAGAAAAATAATCTCCAAACTGGCAGAAGTAAGTTTTAGAACACAGAAATAATGTCAAGATATCATGGGCTTGAGGTAGGGGAGAGAAGATGACTTGTTAATGAAAAAATTACATGAGCATACGATTTAGAAGGAAAAATATTCAGGTTATGCAGAAAGGGATGGTTATGATAGTATTTAAAATATGCATTTGAGACTGTTAAATGTATAGCCATATTGTGCATAACATCATTGTTCCTAATTTATTTCAGATGGTACTACTAAATACTAACAAATTTCTTAATATTTCCCAGAAATGAAATTCCAGAATTTCAATATTACAAGTTGTAAGTATAACCGTGGGTTTACAGCTGTGTCTAAATCTCGAATGCAAACGTTGATTTCTGTATTTTGACAGACTATTTGTCTTATATATACTCATGTCTGACCTCTCTGTAAGTTAGACATAGATGAGGACCCACTTGCCTAAGAGATAAATAAGCTTTCTAATCATATTGATTAAAAACACATATTTTGAAATTACTAAAATCAATAGTGTTTGCCTTGTTACCGGTACTGTGTATAAGATAGAATAAATGCTACAATAAAATTTTCTGCTTGGAGAATTTTGTAAGTACTACATAAGGTGGAAAAGTTAATATCTTTCTATGCTGCATGTCATTTCTTCTGAACAAGGAGTAAATATATCCCTATCACTCACTACAGACCCTGGGAAATGACAAAGGTGTACATGTTGTTGTTGTTGTTGTTGTTGTTGTTGTTGTTGTTTTATAGAATAGGAAAACATAAATTTTAAACACAAATTATCACTTTTCTTTCCATGTGACATTTAGGGTAAATACTTATTTTTTTCGTTTTTTTTTTTTTCAAGTTTATATTTTAGCAGAAACATCCTTAATCTCACAGAAATATTCTATTTGACGGTAGGAGATGTCTTAGTTTTTCACTTCTGTATCTCTTTAATTTTGTACTTGCTTGTGTTAGTCAGTTCATATTTTTTAAATGATTGCAGAATGAATAAACAAATCAATAAATGCTAAAAAATACTCTCAATCAAAACACAAAATATTCTCATCAAAGCATCACTACGACAATAGTATTTTTTGTATAGCTGTACTGTTAGTATATATAAATTCTGCCTTAACCTTCTTTTCTAGTTTGCTAACCCAAAATATTTGGAATTTAAAATACCCATGATTTTCAAATATATTTTGTTGTTATAAATACTACAATAAGATAAATATCTCCTTGATTTTTTTTTACTTTCATTGTACAAAATTTAATCCCTTAAATATAAATATTTGACA
The DNA here is from genome assembly GCF_014176215.1 of Rousettus aegyptiacus. Taxonomy (NCBI): domain Eukaryota; kingdom Metazoa; phylum Chordata; class Mammalia; order Chiroptera; family Pteropodidae; genus Rousettus; species Rousettus aegyptiacus. Next base: position 54,057,665 of record NW_023416306.1, read on the forward strand.
AACAAATTTATTAAATCATTATGACTCAATATCTTTTGAAGTCAAGGCCAAAAGACTTACAAATGCAAAGCTATCCATTAGGGCAATAATTCGTAAACTTAAGAAAGCATAGAAAATGACTAGAGAGCAAGTTAAAAATCAAAATTATTAAACTCTTCCTGTAGAGATTTTGGTTCAGTATGTCTAGAATACTGTGCTTTTCTAAGCATATAGATTATTTTCTGATGTAAATATTATTTGACCTTATTTTGAGATACACTGGAGTGGAGTGTAAATTACATTATGGCAGGTCCTGTGTTACAATTTTTACTTCTCAAGAGCTGACCTGAGATTAAGATGCAAATGAGAGCAGTTTTTGTTTGTTTTGTTTGTTTGTTAATTTGTTTTTTGAAAATGAAGATTACATCAGAAAAAAGAAGGAATACAACACAGGTAAGGGATAGGAGCTAGTAAAGGGCATACTGTTAGACAGTTACTGCAGTGGCCAGCCAAAGCCTAATTCCCAGGGGAAATTCAGAGCAATTCAACAACACAAATTCTTCAGTATTATCCCACTGGCAAGGAAAGGAACTGGGGTATTTATATACTAATTCTGGAGAGTGATTGGGAAAGACTGCTCCCAAGGGCTGTTGATTTCTCACCACCTTCAGTTGCTTGGGGTGGTAGCTGGACTGTCCGCAGTTCTGGCACAAGTGGTCTTCAGCACAGATGCAGAACTGCAGGTGGAAGTTGCATAGAGCTTCCAGTAATAATGTCTGAGCATTATGGACTAGGCACTGACAGTGTCTACGGCCGATTGGGTCTGTATATTTATACCTTTCTTCTTAGCGCCTAGAATACAGTAGGCAATAAATGAGTAATTCCAAATAAATAAACAATAAATTAATGAAAGATGAAAGACAGCTACTGACAGATTTTATTATGTTCAAATAAAATCCAATTAGCGATTAAGGCAAAATGCTAAATTCTGGTAGCCATGGAACTCATGGTAATAAAATTTCAAAAATTTTCCTCTTATGTGATTTGTCTTCATCTTAATGGGCACTACAGAATTGCCTATTCTGTATGGGAACCTCTTCCTCTTCCTCATTTCCTTTAGAAAACTCCCTTCAGGAATATTTTCTCTAGAATTACTCTTAGTAGGAAGATGCAATAGGATTTAACATAAAGTTTCATGTTGCAACACAAATGATAGTTCCTAGTGGATATGCTTCCATCTTTCTAATTAAATATTAGTTTATTTTATCTGTTTTTTCTGATCTTGATTTTTAATATACTCATTATATTAAGTCATCACAAAAGGAAATAGGAAGTAGATATAAAAATTTTAGTCTCAGAAAGAGCTTAAATAAATTTATATCTAATTGGCAGATATTTTTTCCAAAAATAACTTGCGAACACTCATATGTGCACACTTTATTATACGCACACAGGCACACGTATTCACACACATGTACCTATATCCTTGAGTAAGACACATCTATAAAATTAATAAAATCCCTTCAAAGTGCTGAGTCAGATAGAAGGCAGGATGGCTTTTCAGATTCTCTGTCTTACTAACGTATCTCACATTTCCCAGTCTTATCTAACTCAATCAAGGCCAGAAACCTTGAAGGCTAAAAAAATTCAATATCCCGACTAGTTGTCTCACATCCTACTTGGAATTGGAGGAGAAGGAGAATGTATAAGCAAGTAATTAAGTAGTCTTAAATTAGAAGTCTCCCACAATTGCACAGAAAATATTCAGTTCCATACACTTATTTATTTATAGATTAAATACAGGGGTCACAAATCAAAGGCGTCAAAATGTCAACAAGGGAACAGAGGTGTCAATTAATCTAGCTGCATATTGGTTCATGGAAAATGGGGAAGGGAGAGGTAAACTATATAAATGAAACAGTTCATGTCTTGCCCAAAGCCACTGAGATAAAATGTTGTTGCATACACAGCTGGATATACTTGTACATGAGTGTGTGTGTGCGTGTGCGCGCACACGCACACACAGACACACACACACACACACACACACACACAACACACACACCTCTTCTGCAGGATAAATAAAACTTTGCCATAACCAACTTTCAATCATAACTTTGGGTAAAGTGTTCTCTCCCTTAAACAATGCAATCACATAGTTTTATTATTATGCCCTTAAATTGTAGTGATTTATAGCCATTTCAAATTTTCTGTTAATTTTTCATTCTATCATATCTTTAAAATCTTCTTGCCACAAATTAGAATGTTTTAAGGAGTATTCGTTCATTCAAACAAAATCTAGAGTTGTAAAGCTGTCTACATAAAATACTTGTAGCCTAAATTTTACAAAGTGGTCCAGAAACAGGATAAGGAAAGATGTTAATGTTTTCTCCAAAGTGTGGACAGGTTTATTTGGAATTTAGCATATATGATAGTGAGTACACAAGAAGCATGACTTAGATGTCTTTGGAATAAGCATTATGCATAGATATAATCAAATTTTTGTACCTTTTTCTTAAAATGTAATTTTTACAAGTTCCTTAAACTGCTTTACACAGCTATTGTGAGGATCAGTAACCATAATTTATTTAAAACATTTAATTCAATGCATAACACATCATGAGTGCTCAATAAACATTGCTTTTTGTTATTTCATTATTAGCATTATTATTATACCTGTCCAAAGACAAGTGGAACCAAATATCTGGGCAGCATTCAGAGAGCACTTAACAAAAGATAAAATAATAATATTAGCTGACATCTATTCGAGGAACAAAATGTTCCAAGAACTGTACAAAGTGCATGAACTCATTTAATTCTCTCATCAATTCTATTTCATTTCCAATTGTACAGATGAAGAATTGGAGTCTCTGAGAAATGAAGTATCTTGCTCAAGGTCACACAGGCAAGGCTGGTAATGGTAAACCCAGGGAGTCTAGCATTAGAGACAGGCTCTTAGACAACATCCTGCACTGTTTCTTGATAACAAAAATAACCAATCAAGTAAGAACCATGTGGATTAAAATGCCACATTGGGCAGATAAAAAAGGAATGGCAAAATATGGGTGAAAAAATAACATACATTTCCCTTAGCCACATTTGGCTTATGGCTTTTAACTACAAGAGGAATTAGAAATTAAATACTAAAATTTTGCTATATTAGAGGTACAAGTGCTATACTAATGAGAGAGTGACTTATTTATGGCTAAATAACCTGAATAGTTAGCTATAGAACATTTTCATACAATTGGGTGTGTTCTGTCACTATCAGTTTATCTTTTATTATTTTATTTTGTTTTACCATAAAGTAAAGCAAATATATACAACAAATAATATGTTACATATCAAAAATAATATATAATAAATATAATGCCTTAAAAGTGTCTTTTTTTCCAATATTGATTTAATAATCTACTACATTGCACAGTACTTGACAATCAAAGTTATTATTCTGATGTCCTAATAGAATAATAGGATTTCTATCCCTTATTTATAGAACGTCCCTTTATCTCATTCATTGTAGGGTGTACTTATGTTTTTGTATATATATTTCCTCATGGTTTTACTGCCCTACTTTTTCCTAGACACCATCTTCTAAGTACTCACACAAAATAGGCACACATAAAACCTAACAACAAAAAAGAACACATTTAGGGAACAACTTCTGTTGCTTTTATTTATAGTATTGAATTGCGCTTTGGATCCGCATAGTTAAATAATTGCCCAATGTGAGTTTTTATTATAAATCCAAAGAAAAACATATTATGTAAATAATAATTAATTTAATTAGATTTACTAACAATCACAACGAATACATTGTTAGTAAATATATTTTCCTCAAAAATAGAACTTTGATCACACAACATTTTAGTGACCGGACTACGTGCACTAAGCAAACACAGGGCTGGAAGAGGATGCAGCCCAAGCTGTCAGATATCTGGCCTACTTCTCATCTCCTCAGAGCAACCAGCTAAAAGCAGTAATGAAATGCGTTACCAGGCCCAATGTGTGAATGCTTAAAGCAGAACATGCTGGTGTGGTGCCACGAGCCTTTTAAAACAGTTTTATCTATACTAAAATGAACAGCAAAGGGAACATGCGTTCTAGTCCCATGGGAGCCATGTTTTCTAGCGTTTCCATTAGAAATAAACTCTGCATTTAACTCCCCACAGCAACATTATTATAAACACGATTTTATATGGATAAATTACTACTATATTTCAGCTACATTGTGGGTTAAATAGGCTTTTGTGAACTGCACTGCATATATTATCACCCCATATACTGTTGCTATTATAGAAAAATGAATTCTAAGTCTGAGTTAAAGACTGTAAAAAGAAATTTGATCAACATTGAAAATATATCCTAGTAAAGTCCTTCTAATCCCTCAAAACTGAACATTTAACTATGACTGCTTTGGGGCAGAAATGGATATTTTCTTCCCATATGGATATTTATCCTCATAATTTATCTATTAACATATCTTCTCAGTATGTTAGACTGAAACGTAAAATTTATAATATTTGACTATTTTGGACCTACAAAACTAGCAGCTTCACACAGTGTAATTTAATACACAGATATGAAACTGTCCAACTCTCCATTCATTATTATGTCTTATCTCCATTTCCCATCATACAATAGAAACATCTAAACACATCCAGTCATAATACACTATTTTGAACATTTTGATTTTGATTTTCATTCAACCACTATTAATTAGAATCTCTTATGTTCCAGGCACACTCTTTTTGTTTTCTTGCATAAAAGTATTACAGATTTATATCAGATTTGTAAAATACAGAAAGATGTAAATAATAAAAGTCATGAGTAATTGTAGAAATACTACTGACATTTTTGTAATTTTTGTCTGGGTTTAGACATATATATGTGTTTAAAAATGGGATCATGATAAATATGCAGTTATAATTTTTATTTACATCATATCTTTCCTGCGTCATGAAGTACTCTTAACATATAAACATTTCAATGACTGATAGAAACCCATGTTATGGTTGTATCAAAACTGTCTAACCCTACTTTTGCTTTTGGATAGTTGGTTGTTTCTAATTTCTCTATGCAACATTATGAAATGAGTATTTTTGCATATGAAAGTCTCATGCATCTCTGATTCCAACTGTAAGACAATATTTTAGAAATGGACTTTCTCGGTTAAAAGTAAATTTATTTTAATTTTTTCAAATAAAATATCTTCTATATTATTTTTAAAAAGACATATTTATTGCAAAACTCCTAAACAATACAGAAGCATGTGGCTATGTTGGAGTAATCAAAAAGATGCAACATTGCAACATTGCTGGTTTTGAAAATGGAGGGAGGGGCCATGAGGCAAGGGATGGGAGCAGCTCTAGAAGCTGATAAAGACAAACTAACAAATTCTCCCCTCAAGCATTCAAAAAGGAACCAGGCCCTGATGACAACTTGATTTTTTAGTCCGGTATGACACATTTTAAATTACTGATTTCAGAACTATAAGATGATAAAATTAAATTGTTTAAGTTACAGAGTTTGTTGTATTTTGCTGTAACAATAATTTTTTGTGGTAATTTGAGAATAAAACATTAGCTTATCCACTCACTGTTTTGATAGACATCTGTGTTTTTTCTAAATTTGTGTGTGATAAAGTTTCTATAAATATCAGTAAATCACTCTTATATGACTATATATTTTTATTTTTCTTGGTTGAATTCATAGGGACTGCAATCACCCATTTCTATGGTAATTGAGTATATAACTCTATGTGAAACTACTAAAGAATGCACAAAAGTTGCTGATGCATTTTACAATCCCTCAAAATATGAGAGCTTCAATTGCTTTGCATCCTCACCAAAACTTGGTCTTGTCATATTTTTAAAATTTTAGTCATTCTAAGGAATGTGAAGTATTATCTCCATTTTTTAAAGTTTTAATAAGATACAATTAACAGTATAAAGCTCACTCATTGGAAATGTATGATTGCATTTTTAATATCTTAACAAAGATGTACAACCATCATTATAATCAATTTAGAACATTTACATTACTTCAAAATGAAACTCTGTACCTATTACCAGTCACTCCCAATTGTACCCCAAATCTCCCCCTCTCCACCACATAACCACAGACAACCTCTTGCCTATTTTCTGTCTCTATAGATTTGTTTATTCTGGATGTTTCATATAAATGGAATTGTACAGTATGTAGCCTTATGTGACATGTTTTTTCATTTAGAATATTTTCAATTTTTATGCACCTTGTAGCGTATGTCACTATTTCTTTTTATTGCTGAGTAACATTCTATTGTATGGATATATCTTATTTTATTATGTATGGATTTATCAACTGATGAACTTTTGAGTTGTTTCAAAATTTTGACCATTATGAATAATACCTTTATGAATATTTATAAACAAGTTTTATTTTATTATTAGCTTCAAGTATACAGTATATTGGTTACATATTTATATATAATTCATAAAACAATCCCCCTAATTGCTCTTTCTCTCTTCTGGCTTTCCATCTAGCCATTACATTAATGCTAACTGCATTCCCTATGCCATGCTCCCCATCCCCATGACTATCTATAAACTACTAATTTGTACTTCTTTAACCCTTCGCCCCATCCTCCCAGTCCCCAAACCCCCTTCCTTCTGGCTGTCACTAGATTGTCCTCTATATTTGTGAGTCTGTTTTTGATTAGTTTTTATTTTTATCCCTTAGGTTACACGTATAAGAGGAATCATATGGTATTTATCTTTCTATAACTTACTTCACTCAGCATAATAACCTTTAGGTCAGTTGTGAATGGTAGGATTTCCTTTTTTTATTGGTTGAGTAATATTCCATTGTATATATGAAGCATAACTTCTTTGATTTGTTGTTTCCATATCTTGGTTATTGTAAATTGTGCTGCCTGGAACATAAGGGTGCATAGATCTTTACGAATTATTGTTTTGGTTTTCTAAATACCCAGACATACAATTACTGGGTCAAAAGGTATATCCACTTTTAATTTTTTGAGAAATCTTCAGACTGTTTTCCATAGTCGCTGTATCAATTTGCAATCCCACCAACAGTGTGAGAATTCCCTTTTCTCTGCATCCTCGCCAACACTTACTGTACTTTGATGTATCGATGATAGTCATTCAGACAGGTGTGAGCCAGTTATTACATGGATATAAGTTTTAGTTAATCTTGGATGTTAGGAGTGGAATTTCTAGGTCATATGGTAACTTCAAATTGTTTTGAAATATGGCTGTAATATTTCACATTACCATTAACAATGAATGAAGCTTCCAATTTCTCCATATCCTTGTCAACACTTGTTATTATATGTATCTGTTATAATAGACATCCTGTTGGGAGCCAAGTACTATCTTATTGTGGTGTTAGTTTACATTACTCTATTTACTAATGATATTGAGTTATATGTACTTATTTACCATTCATATGTCTTCTTTGGGGAAATGTCTATTTCAATTGTTTGCCTATTTTTCAGTTGAATTATTCATATTGTTATCGTTCAGTGGTAAAACTATTTATTTTGGCTACAAGTTCCCTGTTGTATATATTATTTGCAAATATTTTCTACTATTTAGTAGGGTGTGTTTTTTGTTTTCTTCACTGTGTCCTTTGAAGCACAAAAGTGTTTAAGTGTGATTAAGTCAAATGTATCTTTTTTAAATCACTCACGCTTTTGATTACTGTACTTTTGTAGTATGTTTTAAAAAAAGGAAATGTGAGTCCTCCAGATTTATTCTTTACTTTCAAGACTGTTTCAGCTATTGTTTATCCTCTGAATTTCTATATGTAATTTAGGATTATGTTGTCAGTTTCTACAAAATAGCCAGATGAAATTTGATAGAGATTATCTTGAATTTAGAGTTGACCTTTGAGAATATTGTCAACTTAACAATACTGTCTTCAGAACAATAAACATGTAATATACTTCCATATATTTAGGTCTTCCTCAATATCTTCAGCAATATTTTATTGTTTTCAGTGTACAGATTTTGTGCTCTATGCTTAATTAATTTCTAAATCTTTTATTTTTCATGCTATTATAAAAGGAATTGATTTCCTAATTTAATTTTTGGAGTATTCATTGGTAGTGTATAGAAGTGCAATTGATTTTTGCATACTCATCTTGTGCTCTAAAAGCTTTCTGAACTTGTTTGCTACTTCTAACAATTTTTACTGGATTCCTTAGAATTTTCTTTATATAAGATCATGTCATCTGAAAGTAGAAATAGTTTTATTCCTTCTTTCCAAATATTGATGCTTTTTCTTTTGGATTTGTGCACATTTTTTATTGTTCTAATCTTTATTTATTTCTGTTCTATTTTAAAAAACATATACATTTTTTTCTCCTTTCTTTGGTTTTAGTTTCACTTTCCTTTTCTAGTTTCTTAAGGTAAGAGGTAGTGTTATTGACTTGAAATTGTTCTTCTTTTCAAATATAGACATTCAATAATATAAATTTCCCTCTCAGCAGTTTTCTATTCCATTTCATAGGTTTAGCATGTCTCATATTTGTTCTCAATCACTTCAAAGTATTTTCTAGTTTTTTTGATCTGCTGGTTATTTAGGGATATGTTGTTGACTTTCAACTCTTCTGTAAATTTACCACTTTTTTTTCTTTTTTTATTTATTTCCAATTAATTCCATTGCATTTGAAGAACATACTTTTCTGATTTCAGTCATTTTAAATGTATTGAGACATAATTTATTACTTAGAATATGGTCTCTCCTGAAAAATGTTCCAAACGCTTCTCATCTTGAAAAAAGTGTGTGCTGTCTTGCTTTTGGATGTAGTGTTCTATACATGTCTGTTACTGTCGCTAAATCTTTTATAAGTTGCTCATCTTCTGTCTAGTTATATGCACCGTTAAAAGCGGGATATTAAAGACTTGTATTACTATTGAATTACATATGACTTCCTTCGTTTTGTCAGTTTTGCTTTATGTATTTTTTAGGGATGTTTTAGGTGTACGTTTATTACTATTATACATATATAGTGGATTTACCCTTATACCTTTACAAAAAGTCTCCTTTTTATCTCTAGCAACATATTTTTTGTTTCAATATCTATTTAGTATATCAGTATAGCTGCTCTAACTTTGATATGGTTGCTGTTTTTGCATGAATATTTTATCCATTCTTTCGATTTCAACTTGTGTCTTTGAATCTAAAGTATGTGTCTAGGGGCGTCAAGATGGACAATTAGGTAAACGTGGGGTTTGCCCCCTCTCAGAACCTCATTAAAATTATAACCAAACTATAAAATAAGTAATGCAGAGAACCACCTAAACTCCAGTTAATCAAAACACATACATTAAAAAAGACCCGAAATAGACTGATCCTACATTGACATGTGATAGTTGAGCACTAGGAGGGACAGAGTGAATACAAAAGCCCCACTGAAGGAGCGAGGGGCCCTAGCCCCACACAGGACCTCTCCAGCTCAAAATTCTAGTCCTAGGAAGAGGAGTTCTCACAAAATCCAACCATGAAAAATCAGTGGGGATTCTGGCTGTCCAGGTGAGATGGAAGGAACCTGAAAACTCAGATCACCCCTTTAAGGGACCAAGCACAGATTCACTCATTTGCAAACATTCACCTTGGGTGCCGGCGGAGGGTCAGCAGTTTGGGAGGCATAAGAAACATACAGAGAAAGACTGAGTTGTATGGTGCCAGGGCAAATACTGGAGGGGCAGCTGGCATTGTTCTTTTGTTGGATGTCCCTCTGGGGCAGTCTACAGATGGGCACCATCTTGCCTGTGGATCCACCCTCTGCATGGGCAATTCTGAAGCTTCATTGGCCTGTGAGATTGGCTCACCTCGCTCTGTGTCTCTCTGAGACCCCACCCCACTCAACCCACAAATTGCCTATAGTAGTCCATTGCCAGGCAGCTGCCCCCACCCTACCCTTTCCTGGGGCTGTGTATTCATGGCAGAAAATGGCCCTCAGGCTCACACTGAAAAGCATTTCAGAGAGACATCTGGTGGCAGACCATTGGTGCCAGCACAAGCCGCAGTATCTCTTGGGTGAATGGTGGGGGTCTGTAGGCCCTACTCAGACAACAGTTGGCCTCACTGTGATCTGTGACTTGTGTGGGAGTCTGCAAACTTAGAACTGGCAGCAATTCTGATCTTATGTTGACCTGCTAGAATTAGCTTGCTCCATATCATGTCTCCTTGAGAACCTACACCACCCAATCTATGAATTACCCATGGCAAGCCCATTCTAAGGCAGCCAATCCCAACATTTTGCTTTCCTTGGACCAGGAATTAAACAGCAAACAACAGTCCTCATCCCATGCTGCCCATACATAGCCCATGCATCACATGAGACACTTTAGGTGGTGGGCTACAAACACTGCACCAAGCTACAGTATTTCCCCTGAATTGATCTCATGTCTATGATCCCAAGGCAGGCAGCAGCTGCTCTTGTTGTAATCTGAGACTTACAGGAAGCCACAGAAACAACATTGGTATGAAACTGACACTGTATTGGCCGGGGGAAATCTGTGTGGTATATCTGGGCAACTCCCTGGGTTTCAGCACCACCCTATTTACACGCCACCCAAAGGCTCTTCCAGCTGCAAAGTCTTATGAGGAGCTGGCAGGTGACCTCAGGTCTTGAGGTCCACTGGCCCTTTTGCTATGCTGCCCCATGCTTGGTGCAAAGGATAACCAGACCTCAGATTACAACACCGCCTTTTCCACTTGCCTTCAGATCTGGCATAGGCAGCAATCATCACAGATCTCTCTGTCATTCCTACCAGGTAGCTCCAAGCAATCAAAGGCAGTAGCTAACTTTGTCCTACTCAGGAGCCCCTCCCAAGGGGCCACAGTACTCTGACCTCAGCAGAGTACCACCCAACTAGCCCCATAAGCAGCATACCCAAGAGTGGCCTTAACAGGTACACGAGGCTGCTAAAAGGAATTCCACTATGAGGGGTCAGTACCCACACAGCAACTCATACCCTGTGGGCATGGCAAATTGCCCAAACCAGTCAACCCAAAAGTAAATCTCATCTAATAATGTGCTAACCACAATCAGGACTTAGCTACAATAGGACACACACAACCCCCACACAAAGAACATACCCAGAGTCCCTGGTGAAAGTGATTAGGGAGAATGTACCACTGGGCCACACAGGTCACTGACTACATAAGGCTACCTGGCCAAGATGGAGAGATGTAATAAAGTTTCCTTACACATAGAAATGTACACAGAGAGGCAACTAAAATAAGAAAATAAAGAAACATGTCACAAGTGAAACATCAGGAGAAAACTCTAAAAAAAAAAAAAAAAAAAAACTAAATGAGATGGAGGCAAGCAACCAATAAGAAGCAGAGTTCAAAACACTGGTTATAAGGGTGTTCAATGAACTTAAGGAAGAATAGAGGATCTCAATGAAAACTTCAACAGAGAGATAGTAAGTATGAAAAAGGACATAGAAATCATAAAAAAGAACCAGTCAGAAATGAAAAATGCAATAACTAAAATGAACAATACATTGGAAGGAATCAATGGTAGATTAGGTGAAACAGAAAACTAAATTGATGAGTTGGAAAAAAAGCAGCAGAAAACACCCAATCAGAACAGCAAAAATAAAATAGCATAAAAAATAAATGAGGAACATTTAAGAGACCTCTGGGACAACATCAAACGTACCAACATCTGCATCATAGGGATATCAGAAGAAGAGAGAGACCAAGACATTGAGAACCTATTTGAAGAAATAGTGATAGAAAACTTCCCTAATATGGCAAAGAAATTAAACATACAAGTCCATGAGGCACAAAGAGTCTCAAACAAGAGAAACTCAAATAGATCCACATCAAGACACATTATAATTAAAATGCCAAAGGCTAACGACAAAGAGAGAATCTTAAAAGCGGCAAAAGAAAGGCAACTAGTTACTTACAATGGTACTTCCATAAGAATGTCAGCTGACTTTTAAACAGAAACTTTGTAGACCAGAAAGAACTGGCAAGAAATATTTGAAGTAATAAAAAATAAGAACCTATAGCTGAGACTTCTCTACTATGCAAGGCTACCGATTACAATAAAAGGTGAGATAAGCTTTCCAGAAGGAAAAATATAAAGGAATTCATCATCAACAAGCCAATTTTATAAGAAATGTTAAAAGGACTCTGTTAAAAGGAGGGGGAATAAAAACCTTGTAAATATAAATAAAATGACAATAATTATGTACCTACCGATAATCACTTTAAATGTAAATGAATTAAATGCTCCAATCAAAAGGTATAGGGTAGGTGAAAGGATAAGAAAACAAGACCCATATATATACTATCTATAAGAGACACACCTCAGATTAAATTACACACACAAACTGAAAGCAAAGGGATGAATAAAAGATATTTCATGTGAATGAAAATGAAAAAAAAAAAGAGGCTAGGGTAGCAAAACTTATATCAGACAAAGCAGACTTTAAAACAAAGATGATAATAAGAGACAAATAACAATAATAAGAGATATTGTCATCATATAACAATAAAGGGATCAATACAAGAGGAGATAACCCTAGTAAACATATACGCACTGAACACAGGAGCACCTACATGTATAAAAAGCAATCATTGACCAATATAAAGATAGAGAAAGAAAATAACATGCTCATAGCAGGAGACTTTAACCCACATTGACACCAAAGGACAGATTTTCCAGACAGGGAATCAGTAAGGAAACAGCAGCCTTAAATGTCACACTAGACCAAATGAAGTCAATTGATATTTTCAGAGCATTTCGCCCCAAAGATGGCAGAATATACATTCTTCTCAGGTTCACGTGGAACATCTTCCAGGAGAGACCATGTATTAGGCCATAAAATAAATCTCAATAAATTTAAGAATATTGAAATCATATCAAGCATCTTCTTCGACCACAGTGGTATGACACTAGAAATAAACTACAAGAAAAAAAACTGGAAAATACACAAAGACATGGAAGCTAAATAACATGCTACTAAACAATGAGTGGGTTAACAATGAGATCAAGGAAGAATCAAAAGATACTTAGAGACAAATGATAATGAAGACATAATGACTCAAAATCTATGAGATGCAGCAACAGCAGTCCTAAGAGGGAAATTCATAGCAATACAGGTCTATCTTAAGAAACAAAATAATTATAAATAAAGAATCTAACCTTACACTTAAAAGAATTAGAAAAAGAACAGCAAACAAAGCTCAAAGTGAGTAGAAAATAATAGAGATTAGAGAGAAATAAATGAAATAGAGCCTAGAAAAACAATACAAAAGATCAATGAAACCAAGAACTAGTTCTTTGAAAGAATATACAAAATTGATGAACCTTCAACTAGACTCATAAAGAAAAAAAAAAAAAAGAGGAGACCCATATAAATAAAATCAGAAATGAAAGGAGAGAACTAACTATAAACCTCACAGAAAAACAAAGGATTACAAGAAAATACTATGAGAAATTATGTGCTAACAAATTGGATAATCTGGAAGAAATGGATATATTCTTAGAAACATTCATACAAACTCCTAAGACTTCAACAAGAAGAAACAAAAATCTGAACTGACCAATTACCACCAACTAAACCAAACAGTAATAATAATAATAATAAAATAATAATAATAATAATAATAAAACCCTAAAAACAGAAGTCCTGGAACAAATGGTGAATTCGTTGAATTTTATCAAATTGAATTTTATTGGTGAATTTTATCAAACATTCAAAGAAGAATTAATACCTATTCTTCTTAAACTATTCCAAGAGTAGAGAAGCCTCCCTAATTCTTTTGATAAGGCCACCATTACCTTGATTACAAAACCAGACAAATGTTACAAAAACAAACAAACAAATCATAGGCTGATATCACTGATGAACATTGATAAGAAAATCCTCAGCAAAATATTAGCAAACCAAATTCAGCAATACATTAAAAAGGTCATACACCATGATCGAGTGGGATTTATTTCTGGGATAAAGTTTGGTTCACTCTTCAGAAATCAGTGAATGTGATACATCACATTAATAAATTAGAAGATAAAAATTATATGATCATATCAATAGATGCGGAAAAAGGTTTTGACAAAATCTAGCATCCATTTATGATAATAACTCTCAGCAAAATGGGAATAGCAGAAACATACCTCAACATAATAAAGACCACATAAGACAAACCTATAGCTAACATCATACTCAATAGAGAAAGTTTAAAAGTGTTTCCTTTAATATCAGGAACAAGACAAGGATGGCCACTTTCATCACTGCTATACGACAAAGTATTGGAAGTCCTAGCTGCAGTAATCAGACAAGAAAGAGAAATAAAGGGAATCCGAATTGGAAAGGCAGTTGTAAAATTATTATCATTTGCAGATGACATGATACTGTATAGAGAGAACCCTAAAAATTTCACCAAAAACAATGTTAGAATTGATCAATAAATTCAGTAAAGAAACAGGATACAAAATTAACATGTCAAAGTCATTTTCATTTTTATACACCAATGATGCATTTTTGGAAAGAGAAATTAAGAAAACAATCTCATTTACAATTGCATAAAAAAACAATAAAATACCTGGGAATCAAAATAACTGAGAAGGGAAAAGATCCATTTTTTGGAAAAATATGTGATTGAAAATGAAATTGAAGAAGATACAAATAAATGGAAGCATACAGAATGTTCATGGACAGGAAGAATCAATATCATTAAAATGGCCATACTACCCAAAACAATCTATAGATTCAGGGCAATTCTTATCAAAATACCAATGGCATTTTCTTGGTATTTTTCAGAGAATTAAAACAAATAATTCAAAATTTTAAATAGAACCATAAAAGATTCCAAATACCCATGACAATCTTGAGAAAGAACAAAGTAAGAGGTGATCACTACTTGATATCAAACTATACTGCAAGGGTATAGTAATCAAACCAGCATGGTATTGGCATAAAAACAGATACATTAATCAATGGAACAGAATAGAGAGCCCAAAAATAAATCCATACCTATATGCTCACTTAATATATGACAAAGTAGGCAAGCATCTATAATGGGGTAAAGACAGTCTCTTCAATAAATGGGGCTGGGAAAATTGGACAGATACATGCAAAAAAAAAAAGAAGAAGAAGGAGAAGGAGAAGGAGGAGGAGGAGAAGGAGAAGAAGAAGAAGACCACTTTCTTACACTATATTCAAGAATGGACTCCAAATGGATTAAAGACTTAAATGTAAGACCCAAAACCATAAAATTTCTAGAAAAAAATTTGGAAATATATACTTGTAGATTCGATTAACTAATCTCATTTACTATTTCTGGTTCTCTTCATATGTTCTCATGAAATCAAGTTAATTATCTGATGTCATTTCCTTACTCTAAGACATCTTTGTTCCCATCCATCCAACACAGAGGGTATTGTTATATAATTATATGCCCATTGTTTTATACAATTACTTTATAATCAGTTGAGAAAAAAGAAACAGAAATATACAATTATATATAATTAGAATGTCTTTTAAAATCTCCCTCTAAGTACCTTCACTAGTACTTTAACATTTTCATGTGGGTTTAAATCGCTTCCTGGTATCATTTGCTTTCAGCCAAAAAACTTTTCTTTTGTATATTTTGTAAAGCAGTTCTGCTAGAAAAAAATCTCTCTCTCTCTCTCTCTCCCCCCCTCTCCCTCCCGCACACACACACACACAAAATCTAAGAATGTATTTGTCCTTCATTTTCTTAAATTAAATATTTTATTTTGAGAGAATTGACAATGCATATGTAGTTGTAAGAAGTGATGCAGAAAGTATTTGTGTTCCTTTTACCAAATTTCACTCAATGGTTGCAAAACCCATAGTACAATATCAAAACCAGACGTTAACATCGATGTATCCCAAATATAGGACAATTCTTACACAGTAAAGTTCTAGCATGTTGTTTTTGTATAGCCACTTACCCCAACCTCCTCCTTAACCACTTACAAACAATAATTTGTTATCTGATTCTATAATTTTGTCATTTTATGTATGTGATATAAATGGAATCACTCAGTGCATAGCCTTTTGAAAACTTCGAGATTGGCCTTTTCCCTCAGCAAAATTTTCTGCGGTTCATTTCCGATTGTTGTTTGTATTAATAGTCATTCCTTTTACTTTATATGCTAAATAGTATTCCATAGTATGGATATACCATTTTTTTTTTTAACTATTTAAAGTTGAAAGATATCTAAATGTTTCCAGTTTGGTCATTATGAATAAAGCTGCTATAAACATTTGTGTATAGGTTTTGGCATGAAGATTTCAGTAGTCTTTGGGGTAAATGCTCAAGAGTCCTATTGCTGTGCTATATGATAATTTTATAGATACCTTATTAAGACATTTCTGGAATGGTAGTACCATTTCATATTCCCATCAGAAAAGTATAAGTGATCTAATTTCTCTCGTTCTTATCAGCATTTAGTGTTGTCATTATATCTATCCAAAAACTACATCTATTCAATATTCCGCAATATACAAAAGGCTGTTTACCAACCGTACGGTAATTTTTATTTTGTCTTTTATGTTTTCCTCTTCATATTGTCTGCTCTATTTTGATATAATCTATTTTCTCTTGAATCATGGGAGTGAATGAGAAATTTTCTGAAATATACTGTTACTATATTTTATAAAGATTCATTTTGATTATTAAACCTGGATTAATAAATCAAACAGGACAAACCTGGATTATTACTTATTTTTATAAATAAAGCTCTATTAGAACACAACCATACCCATTTGTTTACATATTATCTATAGCTTTCCTCGGTCACAAAAGCAGAATTGAATAATTGCGATAGAAACCTTCTGACCAACAAAGTAAAATATTAATTATCTTGTCCTTTACAGAAAAAGTTTGTCAATCCCTGTTTTAGTTTTTTTTTTTTTTTTTTTTTTTTAGTTGAAATGCAATATCTTTTCTATGGCTGATAATAGTTCTTTGTAAATTATCCTTATAGAGAGACTGGTTCTAATATTAGAAGTTAAGGTGGATTCTTAAAGATAATATGAAATTCCCCTCTGAATCTATGAAACTAGGACAGTGTTAAAAGTAATTGGGACTTATTTTGTTATTTTTCAAATCAGATACCAAGTAATGGGTAAGGTGTGGAAACAGGATGGACTCAGGGTTAGAAACAGTCATGACAGGGATCATTAGCTTTATGTAGGGCAATATTCAAATATTTTCTAGGCTATAATTAGGAGGAACACAATAGCTCTTTTCTTTCCAAACATAACCAAATCCACGCTGGATGTAAATTTAAGTTTTGATTCCTATGATGAATGTGGAAACTGATATATTTTTGTTTGCCAAGGACTCAAATTCTATCCTTCTCCTGACATAATTCAATTAAGATTCTTCTGCTTACTTTTTCTGTCACAATTCCTTCATGTGCAGGTATTATAGGGATGAGCTGGAAATAGAAGTTCACATTTTCTAGTTTCTAATATTGTTTTCTTTTTTATCATTTTAATTATAAGAATGTGGTGGTAATTTCCATGAGAATATGTCTTTAAGTTATTGTCTTGCCAGAAGTCAACAGAATATGAGAGAGAAAGTGGAGGGAGGAGGGGGAGAGAGAGAGAGAGAGAGAGAGAGAGAGAGAGAGAGAGAGAGAGAGAGAGAGAAGAAACTGCCACTTTTATAAAGAATAAAAAGATAAAAGAAAAAGAAAAGAGCAGTAATAAAACAAATAAGCAACTCTAGAAGTAAAAGTGATATTCGATGTCCTCTGACAACGTCAAAGCCATATAGCAGGCATAGGCAGGTAGGTCAAGCAGGGTGAAAATAGAACACACAAGGACTGGCAACCTCTCAGTGTTCATTTCTGTATCTCTTATGCTTATGTCAAAATTCGTCTGACCTCAAAAGAAAAGGAAAAACCCAAAGATAAACATATATTCCACAAGGAACACCAAGTAAAATGCAGATTAACAAGGAAGAGGCAAATCCCTTTTGTCCTCTAAAGAGTGTCTTCGACAATGAATAAGCAGTCAAAGCCAAGCTTGACCTACACTATAAAGTCTCCCTAGGGAGCTGTTTTGTTTTGGATATCCTGATTCAATCTTACATTATCCCAAGGTACATAACATACTCAGAGACAATCATTAAACATTCACACTTGAAAAATAATTTTTATAGAACTTGTTTTCTATGATTTTTGATTCACAGACCCCTTTTAGAATCTATTAAAGCTATGGAGATTTATTCCAGAAAAAAAAAAAAATACTTACAAATTCAGGGATTTCAAATATGTTGTAATCCAATCCTTGTTCTAAGAAAATTTAATAAAAGAGCAAAAAATAAGAAAATTTGGTGTTGTCCATATTCTCATTACAGTATTTTCTTTTTAAAACATTCTCTGATGTCAGACATTATTTAACAATGATGCCCTGAATTCTATTTGTTGCCATTGTTATTGTACAGACAACTCTAGATCATCTTATTTTTCCTCCCATATATGTCTTAAGGAATCATATTACTCATTTGGTCCATGTTTGCTATATTTAAATTTTGAGACAGAGCAAAAATAGAAGTGGAAATAGATGATTAAAAATAATATCTAAATTTGCTCCCACTTTTCAGTTCGGGATTTCTCTTCCTAATAATCTGAGATATTTTAAAGACTTCAGAGTAGTTTATATCTTATATATGATTCATGTAGAATCGAGCTTCTGACATTAGTTTGACTGAATCTGTCTTAGCTTTCTTTTTCTCAAAGACTATGAAAGTGAATTGCAGGACCTCAAATTGTAGTGGAACTTTATATGGATCTCATTTAATTCAAAGACCTAAATCTATCCTTTAATGTAGTTTCACTTCCACCAAATACTTTGCTCATCTTCACTGGTATTACTATCTCTCAGTCTATGATTATCTGAAATCCGCATTCAAATTAAGTTCCAACACCTCAACCTTCTCGTTAAAACCTTTCAATATTTTCTACTTCTGTAATTTTCAGGTTTCTACTGTTTCCCCGCTAAAGCACAATTATGGGAACACAGGGCTACGCAATATCCTGATCCATTAGGAAAGTGAAGACACCAATGATAGTAATTATAATTACAATACCGGTCAACTTCTATTTCAATTCAAGACCTTTCATATAACTTTTAAAATGTATTTTAGCCCTTTCCCTACACATATAGATATTACCTTCATGTGGAATATAAAGGTAGGGGAGTAGGGGAAAATTGCCTCACTCTGTATCTGTAGGTCTTTGTACATTTATGATATTGGTCCTCTGAGAGTGGCCTAAAATTGAAATCAGTCAGATAGAATTCTAGAAATTGTTTAATAGGTAGCAAATATTTCATTATTATTTTTTATATTTCTAAGTGGTCTGGCTCACAAAATATCACCGAACTTTTTCTTACTTTAAACACAAAGAAAATAATATACATTTATTCATAGAAATCCCACATCTATATTCTCATTAAATCAAAGGAGAAATTACATAAATAATATTGGTTTAGATGTTTATTATTCAGGACTCAGATGAAAATAATCAAATGAATTTGAAATGGCTTACTTCGAAAACATAAATAAACATGCAAACAAGATGAACTATAGAAATTTTGGCTCTAATATCATAAAAGTCAAATTACAGTATGATTTTTGACACAACTAGGTACAAAGCTCAGTGTCATCATGACTCAGTCTTCTTCCTTTTGTCTTTTGGCCATGTGTTTATGTTTGATCTATTTTCAGGTGAGTTTTCCTTTACTGGGAAAATATGTTCCCTAGTCATTGTAGGGTGCATTCAATCCTTCCAGAAATACTCAATTCAAATAATCTCAAATAATCCAAACACACACACACACACACAACATACACAAAAAAACAACTACCCAGGATCGAGTTTCATTGGGCTTCCTTGGTGGGATTTAGATTACATGCTCACTTTTGGAATTCTGGGGACAGAGTAAAGTCCAATAGAAACATAAACTGAGATTTCTAAAGAGGTAATTACTTAAAGAAAATTAAGATCATGGTTAATAAAAGAAGAACTAATGGATGTAGGGCAGAGAAAAACAATAGATATACAGAATTATTTCATTACTCCTAATGTTTACTACACTTACATTACTGACTTCTGAAACCAAAAGCTTAGACATAATAAATTATCCAACGTTCCTTAAACGTGATATGTTCTCTCTTATCTCAGGACTACTGAACATTTTTATTTCATCTAGAATACATTCTCCCTATTTTTCTTTGCCTGGCTAAACTTAATTCACTTTTGGACATGAGTTTAGACATTGTTTTCTTGACTATGCTTATATTACCTAACCCCACTTCTAGTACAGGAGTAGACTCTAAACACTATGAAAGCAAAAGCAAAGCATCATTAAAAATATTACAATACTATCACAGTGCCTGGCAGTACTATATGATCAATAAATATTTCTTACATGATAGATAAACTTATATCTATATGAAATGAAGCCATATATTTCTGAGTGCAAACAGAAAATAATAAAATAAAATAAAAATTGGGACCTGAGAAATAAATAAAAAGAAATACTATTTCTGAGATTCTTAACTAGGATTTGTGTCTTTCACATAAAAATTATCCTAAATGTGTTATAGCATTCTCAATTACCTATCATGCGTTTTAACTATTTTTCTTTTATTAACTCAATGTACTTATAAATACCATAATATCACTTTTATCATTAGACTATAAGTTTTATAAGTGTAGGAATGACATCTTCCTTTACTATTGCTACATTCAACTTCCAGCTGTATACTCAGCACAAAGTAGACACTCAATAAATATTTTTAATTAACTAATGCATGAATCATCTCAATAATTGCTAAGTGACCAGAAAAAACAGCCTTTTGTCTTATGATCCCTGCAAAAAGGGAGGGTTCTTAGGTAGATGGCCAAATTCATGACAACTTGGAATCAACAGGAGGACCAATCTCTGAATACAAGAGTCTTGTCAAAAATAACAGCACAGCTATGTCAATACATTGTCAATAAACTTTCATTCATAAAAATACCTTTCTAATAATTAAGATATTTGTAATAGATATTCCTTTCATTGTGAACATAATTGGTGCCTCTTGTAAGTCACAAAAAAACCCTACTCGAATCCATTGTAAACACATTAAACACACACAGAAACACACACAACTTCATTCTTAGTGAATTCCTCTGAGAAATTACAAATATATGGGTTTATTTCTGGGCTCTTCAATCTGTTCTACCTGTCTCTGTGTTATTTTTTATGTCAGTGCCATACGCTTTTGATTAGTATAGATTTGCAGTATAATTTGAAATCAGGAATTGCGATTCCTATGGTTTTGTTCTTATTGCTAATAACTGCTTTGGTTGTTCAGTGTCTTTTGTGGCTCCATATGAATTTTAGTATTATTTTTTTCTATATCTGGGAAAAATGCCCTTGAAATTTTGATAGAGTATTGTACTTAATCTATAGAAAGCTTTGGGTATATATGCATAAAATATATAAGAAACATATATAACTCAATAGAAAAAAATAAAAATAAAACACCACAACCAACCAACCAAATAATCTGACTAAAAAATGGGCAAAGGATTTGAACAGACACTTCTCTAAAAAAGTCATACAAATGACCAACAAATATAGGAAAAGGTGCTCAACATTACTAATTATCAGGGAAATGCAAATTAAAACTGCAATAAAAAAACATCTCACCAGTTACGATAGCTATTATTAGAAAATAAAGGATAACAAGTGCTAATGAGGATATAAAGAAAAGGGAATCTTTTTACACTTTTGTCAGGAATGTAAATTTGTACAGACACTATGAAAACAGCATGGAGTTTCCAAAAATAGTAAAACTAGTACTACCATACAGCTTAACAATACCTCTTTTGTGTATATATCTAAAGGAATTGAAAGACACTCTCACATTCTGCACTCTCATGTTCCTTGAAACATTATTCATAATAGCCAAGATAGGAAAACAACCTAATGTTTCATCAGTGGTTGGATGAATAAAGAAAATGTATTATATTCATACAATGGAATGCTATTTAATCTTAAAATAAATATCAGGAAATTCTGCCATTTGATACATGGATGAACTTGGAGGACACTTTGCCAAGAGAAATAAGACAGATAGAAAGACTAACGCTACATGATACCACTTATATGTGGAATCTAAAATAGTCAAAATTATAGAATCAGAAAGTAGAATTGTGGTTGTCAGGGGCTTGAGAAGGAAATGGGGACCTGATGGTCAAAGAGTACAGTTTCAGTTATGCAAGATTATCTAAATTCTGGAAATCTGCTATTCAGCATAGTACCAATAGTTAACAATACTGTATTAGATACTTAAATTTTGCTAACTGGGTAGTACATCTTATGTTAAGTGTTCTTACCACACATGCACATACATGGACAAAAAAAAAAAAAAGAGGTGGGAAGAAACATAGGGAGGTGATGACTATGTTTGTGTCCTTGATAGTGATGATCTTTTCACAAGTATGCATTCATCATGTTGCATACACTAAATATGTACGATTTTCTACATAACAATTATACCTGAATAAAGTGGTTTAATTATTAATTCTACACTGAAGGTTATAAGAATAAAGTTATTAATTTTGTCAAAGAATATAGATTTACTATTAAATTCTACTTTGCTTCAGTTATTCCATAAAGGAGACAAAAACAAACAAAAATACACACACGCACGGACACACACACACACACAACACAAAACATAAGTTCTAAGCAGCTAAACAAAAAATTTGTTATGTTAATTTGTGAATTTTGTTTAGTTCTGTTCCAATACTCACTCTCTTCTAAAAGTCATATGACAAATTCCTAATATCATACTTTTTAGACATGCTGCAGCAGGTGTATGATTTATGATGACTAGAAAAGTAGATGAATGTCTTAATACATGCCTGAAAAGGAGTCCAAAGCCATGACACTTTTAGAGTATGGCCTTAATCTTGTCTTACTTATCCCAAAAGAATGTTCAAGCTATTATAGTGGTTAAGATTAAAGAAATATGTCTTTTGCTCTTACTTTGCCTTTTTTGAATTTTTTGAAAGGAAACTGAAATGTAATGTATGACATAGAAACAGTTTCCTTTCAAAAAATTCAAAAAAGGCAAAGTAAGAGCAAAAGACATTATTAACTGTTAATAAAGAAAATAGTTATAACGCAATAAAAATAGCCTATGTTAATTCTGGTCAACTCTTGATCTTAAAAAAAACTGCATAAATAAAGTTCTTGAATCTCATTTCCATTTTTTCTTATTAATCTTCACTTGCTATATTTTTGAACGCTATCTGATATTATGTCATTAAAATAGAAGGAAATCTTTCACTTATTATTGTCAATATCTTTCTGCCTATCTCAGCCCCATTACCAACTCATCAATTACTTGAAAATTCAAAAATATCACAAGAATTTCAATTTGTGTTTTCTCATGTTCCTCATAAACTGTAACCAACGCACAGTAGTTGAACAAGATAGCTCCTTGATTAGCTGCCATTACTTCCTTCTGTCTGACACTACTAAGTAGCCGCAGAATTCATCCAGAACCATTAAAGCTAGTATCTCCAGGCTATGTGGATATACTGAGGCATAACTCTCCCTTTGCTGAGCTCCTTAAATCTCAAGGTACTTTTCTTTTCCACAACAGGAGAGAACATTAAAACTATTGTGAAACATCACAATTTTGTTTATGTTGGACATAGCGAAGAATTTCAATAAATACATGGGTCTGATTATTTATTTCAAGTGCACAGGCATGCTAAATACAGTTTCAGATATTCCTTGTACCACCTCCATTCAACTTGTTTTCTCTGTACAGGAATATTTGACACCTATAACTTTGACAGTGTCTACTTTGGACGTATAAAATTGTGGTGACTAAATAATAGGCTTAGCATTAGTTTAAAAGGTATTCAAATGTTACCTATTTTTCTACCAATAATCTGATCCTAACTTGATGAGCTTTCCTTTTTATTTTTCTTTACCACTATAATATGAGTATTGTAGAAATACTCATATGTTGATCTCTGCTCCACACATGTTAGCTCTCTTCCTCTAATTATAATGCATTTCCTCTCAGAATAAAATCTTTATGAGGACAATTTAAAGTCTGTGTTGGTTAACAAAGTCTAGTATATGATATTGAACATTCTTTTAAAGATAAGTGGTAATAATATATTTGCAATCTTAAAATCTTGAAGGCTCTAGGTACTTATTTTGGAAGTCTTATATTAAACATTAAAATAATCTTTTAAAATAAAATTTACTTTAAAAATAACATTTATCCTTGGGATTTTATTTATTTTTATTTTATTTATTTAATTGTATTACATTTTTGTAACTGAATAAGTCCAAGTACTGTATTTCGTAGACATGTAAGTAAGCATTTATTGATGTCTTTAATTAATTTCATATTTTATAATTTGCAAATATACATACTTTTTCAGATGACAGATATCTTCTTAGGAGCTAGTAAAACCCATAGGCCATATTAAATGGCAAATAATTTTCAAAGAATGCAAAACTCCTAATATTTAAGGTAAATTATAGTAGTATAAGTTTCCATCATCATTATGGTAGTATAAGTTTCAATAAATAATGGATTAAAATTTCTGATGTCTTGAAAACTAATTAGAAGAGTTTATTTTCTAAAGGTGTAAAATAAAAGGAGCACATCATCTACCACATTTTGTGTGTTCAAATGGTATTTGGTAAATAATAGAATAAATAATCTTACTTGCAGAGAAAACTTTATTTTTACTATTCCTAAATCTCTCTGTTTAGTCAATCTTTGCTAGAGATTCATTTTTCCTTAGTTTGTTTCCACAACATTTCTAAATAGAATGGATATTTAGAAGCACATCTCCAACTTATTTGTTGCCGATATATTTTTAAAAATTTGTTGGCCTGTGATTGTATCAGTATACTTTATGGCCTTTTAATTTAATTTAATATTAAAGCAACATAACAACAGACTAGTTTCATGATAACTAATGATGAACTATCTCTTCAGTGACATCAGAGACTTTTTCTTCTAAATAAAATATTTATCAATGCTTGCCATAAAAACGACTGACTTCTAATAACATAACTTTTTTGGCCTATTAAGAAATGTAATTTCTAGTGCAAAAGAGGGCCATTCATTTCTGCCACCTCCAAATGTAATTTAAAAGGTTGTTATAAGGCTTCTTATATGTTCCTTTAGTATTGCCTTCAAGTGATTTGCTTAACAAATTTGATTGTTCAGTTGTGAAAATACCTGTGATGCAGCTTCATATTGATGACTATGTTGCACAGAACAAGCAAGATCCTTTGGGTAAAAGGTCTAAGATATATATATTTTGGTACTAATTGATCTAAGAGGACTATCTGCAAACTGCACCTTTTAGCTTTTAAATAATTTGTTTTCAGAATCATTTTTTAAAAGCTTATATTCATGGACTAAAATACTCACATCTAAATCTACTCAGCTTTTTCTTATTAAATTTTAAAGCACATATTTTAGAAACACATTTTCATGTTTTCAAAACCCTAAATATCAATAAAATAAAAATGAACAAGCCAATCCAACTCCACTGGGAACTTGTCTTATGAAATAGATCAATGAGGATTCCAGCTAAGCTCCCAAGAAAAGAAAAATCGTCCACCTGCTAGGGGATCTACATTTCAACAGGCTGTTTATATATTTAATCATGTTGAAAAGAAGCCAAATGCTGTGGTTTCTACCTTTTAGCTCTTCCAAACAGAATTTTTCCTTTATAAAAATGCACTTTAAAAGTAAGTTAAGCGCTGTGCATTTTTTTAACCTTTTATATTTAAGGAAATAGTTGGTGCATATAAAATATAGAGCAAATACAAAATCCTAAAAGGTACCTTAAATTGAAGTAGATAATGTATTTTTTTTAACATTTTACTTTCAAGGTTGTGTAGAAACAGAATATGATTTAAGAAATAAAAACCTAGGTCAGCCGAGGTTTTGTGTGAGCATAGTTTCCCAATGCATATGTGATAACAAAAAGACATCAAAATACATTGATAGAAATTCTTCATTCAACTGCTATCTTGCAGAGCATCAAAAAATCAGTAGTGGACCAATGATAGCAAAACATTTTTCCAGGGCACTCAATGATGCAGTGACTTGAAGGAAATCAATAAGATAGAAAGATGAGAGAGTCAAATACATTCTAGCTCTGGAGTGAAACTTCTTAATCTTCCTTAAAAGTCTCTTGTGGTCACCTAATAGAACTACAAAACCTGGAAGCTCTCTCTAGGATGCCACAGGAGAGAGATGCATGTCTGTGCAAGCTAATACTGATAACTCTTAAGCACAGTATAAAGAGAGGACATTAAATAGAAATCTTAATTGGAATTCTACCTTTCTCAAATACATACGTGTGTTTTTCAACAGCTTACTTATTTTGAAACTCAGTTTTTTCACTTATGAATTAGGGATAATGATGTATACATCATAAGACTGTTTTGAGAAGTACATAAGACATTTAAAATGCATAATATTATACAGTAGATGATAGAGGCTTCTAACATTTAAAAACAATTTCCAATGTAAGTTAATTTTAATGGTTTAAATTAAGCATTTTACATATTTGCAACATTTTCTTAATTAGCACTATGAGATAAATTATCAAATCTTAAACTGTATAAAATTCTTTACAACTTCAGGAAAACCTGATGTTGGACCTTTTCTTAAGGGATCAATGATTGGGTAGGTTGAATTAACCAATTTCTTACAAATTATATAGCAAAAATCTAAGATGATATAATGAGATTTTCTACAGGTCTGGCCACATCACAAGTACTTGGCTGTAGTGTGTGAACTTATTATAACAATAATCTTACTTCTGAATTCCTATATAAAAAAATTGAAATTATTAGTAGTTTTCACTATATTTTTACATACGCCCATAGATTTTTTCCTTTTATATATAGTACTTCCCTACTAATATATCCAGATAATATACAAGGAGAATGTCTTCTACTGGCAGTTACAAAACACATGTGCTTCCAGTAAGAATGCTTTTCCTATAAATACCAAAAAAATTATATGCATAATGTAACAAAAATACATTAAAATGTCTTACTGGCCAGGGCCTTGATATTTTAACTCTGTCATAGAAATCCAGAAGCTATTAGCAACCAGTCCCATATACCTATCCGACTTTCAACATCTATGTTTATATACTCTGCCTCCACCTGTCTTGTGATTAAACTGTCTAGGATCATAGCTTAGGACATCATTCCACTTGTGCAGTAAATCTATTCTTATCAGTATATAAATATTCTCTTATTTCTCCCATGAAGGAAAATAAAATGTCTTCTGACACTAAATCACTCTCCAGCTGCTACTTTACTAATTCTCTGCTCTCCTTTGACAAAACAATGCCACACTCCCCACAATTAAAGAATACAAGATATGCCATTTCTTTGCACACATTTCTCCAATCCTACTCCAATCAAGCTTTTGTTCCTACCTTTCTTTCTCGATACCATTCTTCTCAAGGTCAGCCATAACCTATACAATGGTAAATCCAATGGTCAGTTTTCAGCCCCTACCTTACTTCAGCCCTCACCAGTATTTTACACAGCCTATTATTTCCTTCTTCTGGAAGCATTTGCTACACTTGGACTTCAGAGCAGTTCTCCTCTGATATCACTGGCCATACTCTGCTTTAGTCCTCCTCAATGCCTCCTTTTCATCTTTGCTCTCTTTTTTCACTTTCTAGTTAATCTCATCAAGTCACATGGCTTCAAATACAATCTGCTATTGATTTCCAACTTTATATCTCTATCCTGGAAATCTGAATGTCAGATACATCAATCAAGTTTCCTATACAACATTGTCACTTGGAGGCCAAGTGATATCTCAGTATGTCCCATATGTAGCTCCCCATCAAGGATATCTAGTAAATGGCAATTATATTTTTCTCATTCCTCTAGTAAATAAATAAATAAATAAATAAATAAATAAATAAATAAATAAATAAATCGCCGATGTATCAACATCTCATTTTCTAATTCCCCATCTGCCATCTATCAGTAAATTCTGTGTCTCTCCCTTCAAAATTTAACCAGGACCTAACCAATTTCACTTTACAAAATAATTAAAATCTTTGCCTGTCTATTCAGTATCTCCCTAACTATTCTCCATTCTTCTGTCATATCCTGCTTCCATGTTTTCTCAAAATATCAATGCAACTGAAAATATCTGCTTTAAAAACCCTATATCAGATTATAACACCATTACAACTAATACAGTATCTTCTCATTTCCTATAAAATCACAGAAACTACATTTTCGAAATAATTGTACATTACGAATATAACTAGTTTGGGGATGATTATTCTGAGTTATCAATAAGAAACTTGTAAGAATAAAAATATTTTCTTAAAGTGAAATTCCAAAGTCAAAGTAAACAAAAATATATTTTAAGAAGAAAATATATTAAATAAAAGCTTTTTAATGAAAGTACTTATAGAGATGATGAGTAGCATATTACAAACGTATTTAGTTCCAATTAAAACTAAATGATATATGTAGTTTTATATTGCTTTATATTCAATTTATATTTAATTGACTTAAATTATTATAATCAAATAGAGTTACTAGTATATTTAATTTAATATGTTCAATAAATTATATTTAATTAATTGTATTTATTCATATTTTTTAATTTTGAAATGTCAATATTTACAAGACACAAGAAATCAAATCCTTTCAATTATACTGGAATTTATAACGAAAAATGTTAATGTTCATCTTAAAATATGTAAAGCAGAAACTTTTTGAAATTCATTTTAGGGTCTGCAAACAAAAGTGGTTAAAGGTCATTGCTATATAACATCTTCTAATTGTTAGGAATGGAAGAAATACTTGAAGACACCAAATTTATTTTGATAAGTACTCTTTTAACTCATGTAATTTTAACAAATTGATTATGTTTGTTGTCTCTTTTAAAAAAACCTTAAAATTCTTAATATAAAAAAAGATAATCATTGGCAAGGATGTGGAGAAACGGGAACACTTGTACACTATTTGTAGGAATATAAAAATTGGTGCATATGGAAAACAGTATGGAGGTTCCTCAAAAATTTTTTAAAAATGGAACTACCATATGATTGATTCAGCAACTTCCCATCTGGGTGTCTAGTTAAAGCAACTGAAATCAGTATCTCAAAGAGATATCTGTACTTCCATGTTCATTGAAGCATTATTCACAATAGCCAAGATATGAAAGCAATCTAAATGTCCTTCATTAGATGAATGGATACAGAAAATGTGTGACATACATATATAATGAAATGTTACTAAACCTTAGAAAAGAAGGAAATCCTGCTATTTGAGACGACTTAGATGAACCTGGAAGGCATTATGCTAAATGAAATAAGGCAGTCACAGGACAAATACTATATGATATCATTTATATAAAAAGTCTAAAATAGTCAAACCTATAAAAAGCCAAGAGTAGAATGGTGGTTGCCATGGGGGTAGAGAAAGGGGGAAATAGAGAGGTATTAGCAAAAGGTAAAAATTTCAGTATCCAAGGTGAATAGGTCCTAGAGATTTATTACATAGCATAGTGTCTGTAGGTAATTAGACTGCATTATATACTTAAAAATTTGCTAAACAAATAGATCTTACATTAAATGTCCTTATCACACACAAAAAAATGTATAAAGTGGGTAGGAAGGTATTTTTGGAGGTGATGTATATGTTTATAGCACAAATTGTGATGATGGTTTCACAGGAATACACTTATATCCAAACTCATCAAGTGGCATATGTGAAATATGCACAACTTTTTGTATTGGTTTAAAAAATAGAAAAAGAAATGCACATTATTTCCATGGGATTCTTGACAAAAGTGCATAACCTCAATATAATAATTAGAAATGTCAAACAAAATCAAAATAAGGGCATTGTATAAAATGATTGAAAATTATGACTTTGAAAATACCAAGATCATACAAGATAAAGGAAGACTGAGAACTGTCACATATTAAAGTAAGTCAAGGAGACGAGACAGATAAATGCAATGTGAAATCTTTAGTTGGATCTTGAAATGGAAGAATGACATTGGTTGAAAAATTTGATGAAATTTTAATAAAGTTTATATATTATAACAGTATTATATCACTATTAATTTCTTGGTTTTGATAGCTTTTAAGATAACTATGGTTATGTAAGATATTAACTTTAAGAGCCAAATGACTGGTATATGGGAACTCGAAGCTACTTTCAACTTTTCTGCATCTAAAATTTTTGTTGACATTTGTGAATCTGTATGTCAAAATAAAACTTTTTAAAGGGCTAAAAAATTAACTGGAAAACTACACATTTTTCTCATTTGTTTAAAAATACTTTCAAAGAAAAACAAATATAGCTCAGGGCCTGGGCTAGGTTCTATAAATACAGCAAAACATGCGAGCCTGGCTGCTTTCACTTAAGTTTTCAGAACACCTGTTTCTCAAGCTATATCTTGAGGATTTAGATCTGCATTGCCTTTCATCTATCCTATTATTAGTAATTTAACTAAGTAATTAATATTGACTCAATAAATTATAATTCTTGGCATTAAAAGATAAATTAAGTGTGTTCCTACCATGTAAGACAGTGTATCTCAACTCTTTCTGAAAGAAAGAGTCTGTATTAAAGACTCAAAATCTAGAGCTCCCTCCAAAAGCCAAGGAAGATTGGTGCTGGACAACAAGTTCCTCAGGTAACTGTTATAAACGTTAATATTTAAAACCATATTGTAAAAATATTATAGATCTATAAAGTATAAAATATTGCTGTATTATTATTTTTCTGTATTAAGTTAGTATCTTTTTCAAGGGGAAGGTTAGAGAAACATTTGAAAAAAAGAAGCTACTGAGGTAATGTTGAAAAATAAGTTTGAATTTACTAGATAAAGCTGATCATGAAAGTATCATATGAAAGAGCAAAGAATACTCTATGATGTTATACTCTCAAGTAAAAAAAAAAATATATATATATGTATATGTATATATATGTGTATATATATATATCCTTCAACTGCAGATTCAGAATCCAAATTAAATTAGTATTGCGTGACTTAAAAAAAATAACCATCAAATGGATGATTACTAAGTGATTTTTCCTAAGTCAGAATTTAAGAAAATGCTTTTAAGAGAGATGAAAGTGAACAAAATAAATAAGAATCAGGTGCAATTCATTTCATAAAATATACTTTTTTTAGAGTAATATTAGATTTAAGAAAATTTGAAAAGAAACATAGTTTCTTTTCACCTCTCATTATCTTTCCCAACATCCTAATAATAAATTTGTCAAGTATTTGGTAATTTTTAACATATGTTGCTAAATTTTATTTGCCGAGATTTTATTAAAGAATTTCATTTGTATTCATGAGAATATTGGCCTCTGGTTATCTTTTTTTGTTATATCTATTCTAATTTTGTTATCAGGTTAATACTAACCTTATAAAATTATTTAGGAGTGATCATTTTTTTGGAAGAATGTGTATATAGTTGATATTATTTCTTACTTAAGTATTTGAAGTAATGTAACAATGAAGGCATCTGAAACTGTAATTTTCTTTGTGGGAACGTTTTACAGATGAATTCAACTGCCTTATTAGGTGTAGGGTTATTTAAGTTATCTATTGTTCTTGAGGGTACTTTGGTACTTTGAGTCTTAAAAGGAATATATACATGTAATCTAAACTGTGACATTTACTGTTATTTGCCCATAACATTTCCTTATTATCTTTTAAATATATGTAATATATGTAGTAATGTTTCCTCAATTCCCAATATTAATAATTTGTTTTTTCTTTTTTCTTTTTCAATTTGGTTAGGATTTGTCAATTTTAAGATTTCTTTCAATCTGCCTCTGGTTTTATTGATATTATCTATTTTTGCATCTATGTTATTTATCTCTGCTCTTATTATCATTAAATTCTTCCTTGTTACTTTGAGTTTAATTATCTCTCCTCTTTCTATTTTCTTAAGATGAAAGTTTATATTTGATTCGAGAGTTTTATTCTTTTCGAATATACACATTCGATATTAAAAGTTTATATGTAAAGCATTTAGTTTTATCCCACAAATATTTATTTTCATTTTCATTCAGCTCATAATATTTTCCAATTTTCCTTATAATGTCTTCTTTAATTCATAAATTATTTAGACAGATGTGTTTAGAAGTTTCTTTTTTCCCCTGGCATCCATATTTCTAGGGGAAATTTTCTGGTTATTCTAAGCACCTTTGCAGTGATGGTTGTGTATCTGTGGCAGCTTTTAAAAATACTTTACAGTTTAAAATACCGTAGTTGAAATGTATTGCATTAATGGATTTATTTTTATTTGCATTAGTTTCTTTTCAATGTTATTTTACTATAAAAATGCATGCCTTCATTCAATGATAGAATCTTAGTTATATGTTCAAAGATTATTTTTCAATATACTTTATTCTGTGATGCCTATTACACGTGAATTGAAGTAATATAATCTGTTTAGCATATCCCGTAACTGTTCATATAGAAAGTGATATATAATTTCAATTTATATATCAGCATTGTGTTCTAAGTAAATTCTCCTGTAATATTTTCTAAATTACTACTTTTGGCTTTGGCATTACAGAGATAGAATTATTATATCTATTATATATTGTTTTAATGATGACATTTTTATTTAAAATATGTATAATTGTTTCCCATATGAAGCATTTCTAGTTTCACTTCTGCCTATTTTTTCTTATTTGTAACATTTTTATGAAACTCATTTTTTTTAAAAATTGATAAATGTAATCACAATCTTTTTAGGTAGTTCTATAACATTGACTTAAACTGTTCCAAGTTTTCATTTTCTTAACACTAGAATTTTTTTATATGTTTTGAAGTTTCTGTTTGTTGGCTCAATTTTATTTATTTTTTAAAATATTTTTAACTCTTATCCTCTCTTTCTATCCTCATTCTTCCTTATTTCTATTTTTCTGCAACTTATTGCCCAGGGCCTCAATTCTTCGTAATGTTGCTTTGAATTCCTGTCTTCTTTTGATGTCATAGATATCATTATCTATTTAATAGACCACTTGGCTTATATTTTTGAGGCAAGGCTGTTTCTATATGTTCTTACCTCCCCAAATATAGAGTTTTCTTTAAGCAATAACCACAGCCTGTGATTGAACTGGACATTTTATTCAACATCCATTCTTGAGCAGAGGATTGGGGAGGAGGCTGGCAGGAAGGGAAAGTTTCACCCTAACCTCAGATTTTAAGCATTGAGCTTAGTTCTGCTCTCACTTGTGGAACACCTTCAGTTCCTCTTACCTCCATAAAGTCAATATTCTAGCCAACATTACCTGTTCCTCACAAGAAGCCCAGTATACCTATGAAGTTACTTCTGCTTTACTTATCTATTTGTTTCTACTTTATTTACTTTTATAGCCTAACTATTTTTTTTGTTTTAAGAATTAACCTTATCTAATATTAGTATATATTTGTAGCAGAAAATGTGCATCAGAACATTAACTTCTTCAGCTGTGCTTACTGTCCTACTGTATACAATTTTAAAATTTCTATATCAGATCACTTTTGATTGTCATTCCTTGAGCTTTAAAATACAGAATTTCTGGTTCAGGTAAAGGCATCCAAAATCAAACTAACCTTGCTACTGAAATCTAATGCTTCTTTGAAACCTAGGCTATAAGAATTTCTATTTTTTTGTTGTTTTTTAATCAAGCTGAAGCTCAAATGAGCTATGTAGTTTGTTGTTGTTGTTGTTTGTTGTTTGTTTTTAAAGATCATACAGCTTTATCTTCACAGAGGCAAGAGTAAAGGGAATTCTGAGCTTTCCCAGGTTGGACCATATGCTATCAAATCAACCTATACCCATTGACTTTCAAGACAAAATTGAGCCTATTGCAGGACTAAATAAAATAATATTTGGCAAGTAGTGTCTTTATAATTCTTGAGTAAAGGGCAAGATCTATATTCCGTTGGAGAAGTCTCTCTTATAAGAGGGAGAGATAAAAGATATTGACCATTATAAAACAATTTAAATACTATAATTTTTAATAATTTTTAATAATAAAGAACTTGTTTTCTAGTTATGTGAAGAATTTGACATAAAAATTTTCAAAAAAAGTCATTTAGTTTATAAAAATTTATGGAGCAATTAGAATGAAAACTTATCTATGCATTGCTTAAAGGAACAATTGTTTGTCTTAGTAAAGTTTAAAGTCAATACTTTAACCCAGTCTGAATTTGCTTTCTTGTTCCATATCTAAAAATGAGGCTTCTTAGTATGCTGCCTGCAATCCATTCTTATATTGTAATATTGCTGTAGAAATTCTACAATTCTGCATGTAAAGAAATAAATGTATTTTGAGTGGAATATACAATTTCAGAAGGATGCTTTAAAAAGTAAACATAATTTCGAAAGCTCGAAGATATTTAAATGAAAATAATTGTCTTTAAAATTGACTTTCAGATTCTCTATAAAGCACTTTAGTACAATTATTTGGGTTTTCTTTCTCACATGAAAAAGATGGCTCATGCATTGCAAATTAAATAAGTGAATTGCCCAAAATAAACTAGTTGCCATGTCTACAAAAATGCATGGAGACTGACAATAATTGATGAAATGTGGGTGGTATGCACAGACAATCCAGAATATTCTAGCCAAGACTTTATTTTTCTTATTATCTTCTCATTTATTTGGGTAAAAACAAAAACAGGAAGGCGGTGATAACTAGAATTTAACTAAGTATTCAGTATTATTTATACCTTTGTAGTACTGATCAGTATATTCTTGGGAAATTGAAAGCACAGAAATGACTTGTTCTCTCTTACTATTGATGGTCATCATCATCTAAGAAAATTTCAGTGAGAAAATAAGATTTTATTTGAATGAAGATTTGGATAACACCAAATAATTTGACAATAATTTGACAATACTTTGTAATATGTTTTTCTATTCACCAAAGAGCAGAACACTGTTCTAAACACTGAGTGGGTGCTTATTAGACATGATTAATTGGATAATTAGATTACAAGTATCTATACTGTCACTTCCTCCATTTACTTAAAATTCCCTTTTTATTCTAGTCAGTTTAGAAAATGAGAAACTTTTGAGACTCATACTTTTAATAATCTTTCCCTCAAGCAAAATCAATCATTCCTTTCTTTTTGTCTCCAGTTAACCATAAATGTCTCTACTGGAGAAAGACTATTTCCTCCAATGTTGCATCCACAGCATGGTTATGGCACAGTAGACTTTTACTAATAGGAAGATAAGTCATAAACCATACCCCTTCTATTTGATGCTATCTTTATGACCAATAAACAGAAACATTTGGGGTGAAGATTATATAGTCAGTTGATAAAACAGTAATTTAAAAAGAATCTGTTGGTGGTTAAAATCAAGTCAAATATTAATTTTGACTTGTTTAGCACTTAAAAATACATATGCACATAATCATACCTTAGAGTGATGAGAGTAAATGTAAAATGAGTGAAAGTCTCATAGAAAAAAAATTTCTTAAAAGAAATAAAGTACTGCACTCAAAATATAATCTGTAAGATAAAAATACATTTTGACATTTATAAAAAAAATCTTAAGAAAGTATAATCTTCTTTTGTTTAAAAATACATATTTAATTCTTAATTACTTATAATTGCTTTATATATATCTTGATTTGGTTGAAAATTATTTTTAAGTTGAGCTGATTGTATATAGACATGTGTGACATATATGAATTGGCAAAAGAAAATATTTGACATAGTCATGTAAATGCAGTATATTTTTCTTTATGAAAATTGGAAGATCCATATTTTAAGACACTATATCAGAAGCTTTGTGTGAGTCTTAACTATTTAGTAATTGTACATTGTTGGAGAAATTATGGAAACCTCTGAGTTTCTCATACACATCTTATGAATTTCTAGTGCTACTTTTAATGCATATAGGCACTATTTTATTGTTGTAAGAGCTATTATTATTAATTTATGCTCATATCATTGATAATCATGAATGAGTAATTTGGATGATTTAGATTTAGCATATATTTGTTGCTTTTTATAAAGATGACAGGGTGTTTTGGAAATGCCTCTATATTCTGTATTTCAATAAAGTATATATTTCTAATAATTATAATTTATCTCTTAATATTTTCCTCAATTTCTTCTTTAGTAATGAAAATACTAACCATTACCTATGTTCAACTTGAAAATACAAATTCTAATAAAACTTTCTCCTGTCACTTACTTTATTCTTCAAGTAAATTATCAAACTCACATTTTCATTCTCAATATTAGGTAACAATAACCTAATTAGAAAATGCAAATATTTGAAAAAAGGGATGAAAATTAATAAGTGAATTTATATTCTGTGTCATTTCAAGAGAAACTTCCAGACAGATCCTTTAGGTCTACAAAGTTACAGTTGAGATTTTGATCTTATTAAAATGTGAAAATCAGCTTGTCAATAATTATTTGCATATACATGATTATCATTTGATTGCAATATTTATTAAGGTAAAAAGAGGGTTTTTTTAAACACTTTGTTAAAAAGACAAGTTTAGAATCTACAGATGTAATGTTAATGTGACAATGACTTACATTTTCCATATTTTCACTTTGTATAATATCTAACAGCATTATTTTCCAGAGAAAAGAATACCATTTGAAATAGAGCCTCTATTAATATCATTGAATATTATTTTCATATGTCATCTTACTTTCAGAGAATATTGCAAATTTTAGTTCGGTCAATGTTATTTCAACATCACAGTGGTATGTCATATTACTCCTACATATTTATTCACTACATTTTTATAGAATTGAGTACTTAAATTGGTTTTGTCAATAGTTACAGAAAACTCAAAGTGAATTAAAAATATGGAATTGATTAGCACATACAATTGGAATTAAGATATAAAGCAGGCTTTCTTCGGACTTAATCAAGGCACTGTGATCCCTTATCTCTAAAATTTTCTAGGCATCCCTGTTCTCTGCATTACCTCTTAATTATTCTGATAGTAAAATGGTTTGTTTTTACAAAGTTTGCATTTGCAAAAGGCAACATTTAGCAAATTAAGACTAATTTCTCCTTCCTGACTTTTATCAGTGATAATTTTTATCTATAAATCTTCTATAAGCTTCTCTTCCTGTCACTGACCTCATTTGTACTATATACCCATTTATGAATTCATCCATTAGGGTTAAGTCTGGGTTTCTGACAGAAAGGAGATAACTGAATATGATTGCCTAGATCCAATCACAATCCACCTCTTAAGAATGGACTAATTCCCTAAAGTGTAAGGCAGCTAAATAAAGGAAAGGGACATAAAATAAAAAATAGAGACAAAAAAAAAAAATAAACTGCTTATGAAATACTTTATATTATCTCACACAACATGACTGTTGTGAGTGCTGACCCATCTGCAGTTGCCTTGAGCATACATTTGTCAGCTCTTCAACACTATAATCATTAGCAGATTTATAGTCTATATAATAGTCTCTTAAGTTTCTTTGGGGTCCCAAGAAGTAACAATGCATTTCAACAAATGTCACAAATCAATAGAAATTTTTTTTTATGTTTTTACTAAAAAAAAAGAAAAAAGCTAAAAAGTTGAATTGCTCTGATTTGCGCAATCTTTTAGTTTATGAAAAATACAGCAATTTATATAATGCGCTCCCCTTAAAAAAAAAAAAAAAAAGCCCACTGTCCCGATATTCTAAAGCTAAGACTCTATATGTCAAATGACCAGATGGAAGTGAATCTTATTTAATCATTGGAGCCATGTAAAAATTTGGACAGAGTTCCATAGCACTCATTTGGATGCTAAATATGTGTAAATTATCAAAATAGACCAAATGGCAAGATAACCTGTGTAGTTTTCTAGATTTAGGCAGATATAGATATAGACAGAAATTCTTTCTCAGCATGCTCGATTATTTATTATTTAAATGCATATTTTTATTTTACTTATTTTTATACTTAAAGTAAATATTTTGAATGACTTCCAGAAACAAATATCTTCATTATGTCAGAATTTGCTTGATTTTTTTTTTCTTAAAATAGTATATTTTATTAAAGACTGAAAACTTTACTTTTGCAATCTGGCACTAAAGTAGTCCATTTTTGGATTTAGAGAAATTATGTAATTCTATGCATAGTTAAAAATAAACAAATTACGACAAAGTCAACAAAAAAATGTTTAGCAACCATTATCCTTTTGCGTTTGTTTAAAATGAATAAAGCACTTACAGGATGTTAAAATCACAACAATATTTAAGCAGAAAATTCATATTATTTATATTTCCAAGAGAGGAGCCTAGGGAATGGAAAAATGACATAATAACTCAGTGAGAAATATTTTTTTTTAAATGAGTGTAATAGTCTTCTGTTGCTCATAAAATGAACAACACATGGTTGCCCAATCAAGCATTATATATTGGAAATTAAAAGAAGATGAAATTTAAACACTTGATAATTCAAGGGGCATAAGCATTCTTAAAATGGACAAGTATCCTCACATGGCAAAGTTGTGGTTAGCAAGCATCTAGCACCACTCCCTTTGATGGGCAATGCTACATGTAAGGACCAGGGCTAATATTTTGTCTCCACTCTTAATTGTGTTGAAGCACATATTGAACATGAAAATTATTAGTAGAGAAGCTGACCAGTACCTTTTTGTTCCTGGCTCTCAAAGAGGACTGGAGCATCTAGGTAGACTAGTCTCTTCTGTTTCTTTCAGACTATAGTAGGAAATGGCTGAAATTGTGACTAACTTAGAAAGGTGATTGTGACTCCAACTGGTTATTCTGGCACATATAAAACATTTTACATTAGTGGCTGCTTCTGTTAGCTACTTGCCTTGTAGACTTGTCTGTCAGATCCCATGGAAAATAAGTGGCTTGTTTTCCTCCAATGTATGACTATCATTACCCTTCCTAAACATCTTTGTTGTGGTCTATGTGGTTCAAAGCTGAATGTTTTTTTTTTTTTTTTTTTTTTAGTTCTTTAAGAGATGTTTTTATGCCAGTGGTTTCTAGTTCCAGTATTTCTCATTTCACTAGAAATGGTCATTTTTCCTGTTTTCAAGAATTTTGGCTAGAGACGGATCACTGAAGAATGAAATAATAAGAAGCTACATGCAGGTAACTATATGATCTTTAAGAAAGATTCCAGCATTATTGTTTTATATACATGGTAATGAAAATTCACATCATAACTTACAATGGAAAGTCTCCGCATCCACATTCAAATATGTAGTTTTGAGAAGTATACAGACACACTTGAACCTTTCCCCCTAATCTTTGGGTTTATAAGATAAATATGTTATCCTTAAGAACAATATCTTTGATATTTTTATAAATAAATAGGGTTTTCTTATTTTTTTGTTTGTTTTTTGTTTTTTAGTTTTTGTATTTATTTATTTCTCTTGGTTCTTGGAAAACAATTTTCTTCTGCTTCTCATACATTAATAAACTCATAGTTCTCTATTACTAGTACGTTTAGGATCTAATTAGATTACTCATTGATTAAACTTCTGTGGTTCTTTCTAAAAGAAAAAGTGTAATTTTGTTTTTTGATACTGTTTTCTGTTTCTGTTTCTGTGATTAGAATTCTTTTCTATAGTTTCATTAAATACCTAAGGTTAAAAAGTTAAGTAACATTGACAATCCATCATCCCTGATAAATTTCTGAGCTCATGTATTTCATGTACTAGGCCTCTGTGCTTCTGACTTCCTTTGCCTCACAGAGATCTGTAGCCATTAGGTATTAGACATCTATGCCTTAACAGGTGCTGCTGAGTATGTCTGACTTTCAATATGTAAAATGTTAAATTGTGGAAAGATATAAAGATGGTGGAATTTGAAAAAAATTGTAATTAATGTTATAGTTTTACTAAAGAGACTATCATTAACCTGATAAATAACAGGTCCCATTTAATGGAGCTTAGCTCCCAAGCATGGCATGTCTTAAATAAAGTATAGACACAACACTGGGTGGGGTGGGGCGGGGGGGCTTCTGAGTTCAGTTGATCTAATATCTATTTGGAATATTATCTCATTTGGAATGAGAAGTAATTTTTATTATTTTTCTAATGTCTACTTTAATGTGAAATCCATCCAACAAAAAGTTGAATAGATAAAATTGAGATTTTTTCATCAATAAATAGACTAAATGGTAAAAAGAAAAATTATCCTTTAGATTCTTACCTGATTATTATTTAATAAATTTTAGAACACAGAAATAATTTCTAGAACTACTTACATTGATAAACCCAGGTAAGTAAAATAGACTGAAACCACAAAAAGAGGTAGTACTAACATCTATATTATGTAGTAAAGTATAGATCCTAATTAGTAGGTAGGAATGCATTAAGAAAGGCTGCTGTCTACTTCCTAAAAATTCCTTTTGATATTATCTTCAGATGATAGGCTAATTCTGAGTCAAATTTCATTTGACCTACTAGCATCTGATGAGTTTTGCCACTTTTCTTTTTTAATTAAATCAATTAATGAAATAAACATGGTAATAGGTGATGGTGGCCTCTGCATGTATTTCAGAGAATGGTTTAACATGAAGCAAAAAAGAAACCACCAATTTTATTACTAAGCAGTAATCGTTTTCCTGGTTACATAACAGGTTATAAAAAAGGACCAACATAAAACATATACAACGACTACACTTCCATCACCTCGTCATGTATACAGAGACACACACAGAGAAAGAGAAAGAGAGGAAGAGGAATACAATCATGTACATAAATCCTAAATGGTTATTTTGGTTAACTTTGATTAAATTATAAATTATGACCTGTTCTGGCAAGTCTTAAAGGATGAATCATTGACTTGCCTTTTTTTTTTATATTTATTAATCTTTAATTTAGTTATTTAACATTTTTTTTTGATTTAGTACTTTTTGATCTAAAAACCATGCTGTAGTCAAATCAAATTTCTAGTAGTTGGACAAGCACAGTCTTTTCAATCTAGTTTGTTTGTTTGTTTGTTTGTTTGTTTGTTTATTTAGTTTATTTTTGGTTTCAATTACTGTGAAATTATGAAATTTCTTTCAAAATCCAAGTGATCTATTCAAGCCTTACATTTTGTTTCAAGATCTAGTTTATAACCTACTTTTTAAAGGATTCCCTCTCTACTGAAGACGTTTTCTAGCCATCATATATCTCAGTACACCTGTACTAATTATAGTACACTTGTGCATGTATAGCCTCATCATTTGTCATGTCATTTCCAAAAAGATATTAAGTTTTTAGGGAAATAGACTATGTCACATATGTGTTTTGCGTTTTCTCATATAATTATGAAAATCCTTAAATAATTTACTGATCGATAAATAACTATGTACATACAATATTTCATATTTCAATCAGCCGCTGTCAGTATGCCTATAACCTTTGTTTGGCCATGAAATTTTAAGAAATTTCACACTCAGTCACACAGTGCTTATGGGACAATCCCCTTGCAAGATTGTAGACATTTATATTGTAATCACACAAAATCTAACATGCTGTGGCTAACTTTTCATTATTAGTCTTAATGCCTTTGAGTTTCTTTTTCACATGCAAAAGGAGGAAGTATTAAAGGAAAAGAGATTTCCTTCTCTTATTTTCTATACTAAGCGCTAGATAATTGCCCAGAAAATGAAAATTAATAAAGGGGTGCCTCTAATTTTGTGGTTAGTGTTAGATTAAAATATCTGAATAATCAATGTCATGGATAACATCAAATTTCCAACTGAAAGCGTCTGGCTAACTTTTTGCACACTTAATTCCTGCTCGTAGTTTTCATCTCACAATTTAACACTCTGCATTTCTCAAAATTGTTATACACAAATGCTGCCAAAAATTTCTAACCCTTTTATT
The DNA here is from genome assembly GCF_014176215.1 of Rousettus aegyptiacus. Classification (NCBI taxonomy): domain Eukaryota; kingdom Metazoa; phylum Chordata; class Mammalia; order Chiroptera; family Pteropodidae; genus Rousettus; species Rousettus aegyptiacus. The sequence continues at coordinate 54,099,580 of NW_023416306.1, forward strand.
CAGTTAGTATCTTCCTTACTCTTTCAAAACCTTGCCTCTTCTATTTTTCCTCTTTTTATCTCTTTTGTTCTCTTTTGTTGCTCTTTTTTTCCTGTTGGTCACTTCCTTCCTCTCCCTTTTATTTTTCTTTCCTTTTACCACTATTTTTTTTTTCTTTTTTAGAAAATTATTTAGTGCAAATACTGAGGTCAAACTCTGAGATGTTCCAATGTCAATTTGTATGGATTCTGCCCTTGAAGTACTTACTGTCTGGTGAGACAGATGGCATACACATGAATTAAATATAATATAAATTATAAGTGATAAATGCTTTGAGAAAATTACTAATAATATCCCTATTTTAAACCACTCTTTTCCAACCTTTTAAATCATAACTTCCAAATTCCAGTTTACTAAACCATTTGATTTCTTAGGCTTTTATATATTTTTTACAAAGAATTCTATCTACTAATGTTATTGAAAAATTGTTCAGTGTTTACTAGGACGTGGAGAGCTATAGAAAGCTTAAGAGTAAGGACTCGAAATGTTGACAATCCATCTATATGAGATAATGCTGGCATCTGTATTAAAGAAGATTTCAATTAGAAGGAGGAATCCCAGTTCAGAGGCTACTGCAGCAGTATAGCAGAAGAAAAATAAATGACTAAAGGCATATAGCAGAGAGAGAGAAGAATGCATTGGAGTTGACACAAATAGTACATGTGTAGTATAATTATTATTTTCCTTTTTCATACAAAGTTAAAACTCCTTGGGAAGAATAAGAGTCAGTGTGATATGGTTGGGCAGTGAGCAACTAACAGGAGTAGTGCTTATCAGCAGAATGTGGGAGCATATAAGAATGTCTGTCTAGAGAACTTCTTTGCAGAATAAGCCTTCTCTCAGTTGACCCTCCTGGTCACTGTAAAGCTATGATCTCTGAGCAATGACACCTTACACATATGACCACATTGAATCTGTTCAAGGAAGCTCAACCAAGTGTGGTCAAGAAATCCATGATGACTACAATCTGGATATAGAGCTATTTTCTAACTCTGAGTGCCTATACTAAAAGATAAACCTGTTTTTGGTCACATGCATATTTGAAATGAAGAAAGTGGATTCACAAGAAAAATAAAGACATTATGGATGAGGATAAGAACCAATGTCATGCCAAAAAGGATGTGGCAAAGAGAGGGAAGACAGAGGAAGCAAGGACAGCATGTTGGTTTGGATTGTGCGGACAGCCCAGCAGAGGTGGCACCAGAGGAATCCATCTATATATAGGTTATCCTGCAAATTCTTCAAGATACATATGTATATTTATGATAAATTCTCCTTACTTTCTTAAGCAAAATAAAGTTGAATTTTCATAGTTGCCAAATGTGAGAACAGCACAACCATAATGAGAAAGGAAACTTAAACATAAAAGTTCTCAGACAAAAGTGGGTTCTGTGGGTACTTTCAGTTTCTCTCCTAACAAAGATATGGTTGCTTTCCCTAAGTTAATCTGTGTCTGAACTGCATTCTTATTCATACAGTCTGTAAAATTATTTTAAACGGGAATAGTGGATTTTGGCATGCATGACTACATTAAAGAGATAGTCTTGTTAAATAAATTTATTTAAAATAAATAATGTCTATGTGGATAACATATAGTAAATAAAAACTCAATTGTTACATTTAGAAAATTATAAGTAGAACCTATTTTCAATATAAACTGAAGGTTGTAGGGAAATTAGCTAATGATTAACCTAGAAAGTTGATGCAAGGTGTAATAAAATTTGGCCTTTTCTCCCCCTATATTATAATCATGCCTAACAACAATAAAGTTAACTAGAAGATCAAAAAAGTTACTTATAAAATAAACTGAACTGAATTGATATGAAGGTTTTAGTCATGAAAGGATTTCCATGATTTTTCTGAGTCAGGACATATTCCATATTCTCATATATTTTCAATCAGCATTAATGTTTTAAATTCTAAATAAGTTTGGAATAATGCAAAATCCTCAGTGCTCATAGATAATTTCGACTATGCTCACTAGAACATGGGTTTCAAAACCATTTATCAAAATATAATCCCAGAAATAATATACTTTTCCTTGGGAGGGTTATTATTAATATAGAATAATTATGTTCATGACTGCACAATTTATTTATCTTTGTTTTTCTTTGTTTAGAAATAAAATATGTTATTAGCAACTTTCATTCAATCTGATAGCTATTTTGGGGGGAATGTTTATACAATGTGACAAATATATTTAATAATTTCTATAAAATATTACACATTAACCAGAATTTTCTGGAATTTGCTTCTTATTTTTAGGATTCAGATGCAAAAAAAACTTAAGGAACATGTGATAAATAGGAGAAAACTTTCTTAAACCCTAACTTTCATGACAAGTTAGATATTTTCAAACGATTAAAAAGTGAAAATGAAGACAAGGTGAGAAAGAAGTTAATGTGGAAGACAGATTAATTTTCTAAATGGTCTGTGGTTAGTCAGTATCCACAGATTCTCAAAATCTACTTTTGTGTGTTGTATCAACCACCAGGACCCAAGTCCTGCATGACCTCAGTTAGAATCCAAAAACCATTTTGCCTTCACTTGAGTGAGTACATAATGTGTATGTCAAAGAACCATCAGTTTTCATCTAGGTGGCCTCATGAGAACCCCTTTTGATAAGAGCCAAGAGTCGCATGTAATGTATTGCTTTGCTGAAGTAATGCCTTATATTTAACTAGGTGCCCGTGGTATGCTGAACAGCATTTCCAAAGATATGACCACATACTAATCCCTCGAACCTGTAAATGTTATCTTAGTTAGGAAACCAGTGTTTGCCAATTTGACTACCTTAAGGATCTTTAGACAAGGAGATCATTCTGGATGATCCTGGTGGGCCCTAAATGCTTACAAGAATATTTGCAATTACCCTTATAAGAGAAAGGTTAAGGGAGATTAGACAGGCATGCAGAAGAGGAGGTGGCAATGTGAAAATAGAGGTAGAGATTAGCGTGATGTGACCATAAGCTCAAGAATGCTGCCTCCATGAGATGGAAAAAGCAAGGATGCAATTCTCTTGTAGAGCCTTTAAAAGAAGTGTCATCTCACTGATACTTTAATTTTGGACTTCTGGCTTATAGTACTGTGAGAGAATGTGTTTCTGCTGTTTCAAGCCATCGAGTTTATGGTAATTTTTTACAGTAACTACAGGAAACTAATACAGTCTCTATTCTACTTTTGCTATATAAACATTCCTTTAGTCAATATCCTGAGTTAAAAGTAGAGTTGTGGAATCCAGTGGAGTGATTGCATAAAACAGAAATTGCTAAATACCTTAATATTAGTGAGAATGAATGGAACCAAAAACTAATGATCTTTTTTTAAGTAGAGCAGTAATCAACTGTACTTTTCGTATAAATATATAAGTATACATATATATGTATACATGCATGTGTATGTATATAAATATTATCCATTTGTTTAAAGGGAGCAAAGAGACCTTTTTAATCCTCAAGGTAAATCAAACTGATAAATTCTAATTTGTCTGTTAGTAAATAGAAGGGAAGTTAAGAAGGTGAGCTAATAAATTGAAAGAGAATTTTTTACCTCTCTGTTTATTGATGAATTTAGACTTCACAGGCGTTGTGGTAAAGTAAATAAAAGAGTCTATTCATGACACCTAAGCACCCACAGATTAAGAGGAATTATTTGCTGTCGCCTGCCCGACAGAAAAGATTTACCTGAAATGGACATTCCCAAGGAAAGAGTGTTGACCACATGGTTAGGCACAAGGCAGATTATATTCCATATTTTCACATACATAGCAAGTGTCTCTGATATGTTACAAAAAGACATTTCAAAACATTCAAGTGTAGCACTTTTTTGTCTGTGTAGATGCCATATATACAGTCTTTGCTGAGAGCCTCTACAGTTAAGAAAAACAGAAAAAATGAAGCCTATCATCATTAAACAGGATTGAATGCCCAACTCTGCTAGTCACCTATATTGAAACCAATCGGCAGCATGCCCTTCCTTTAATTTATACAGAATTTCAAGCACATAACTTAAATATTTTTAAACTTTAATTTCGCTACTATGAATAGTTAGAGAAAAGAGCCAGGGCATATGATATGAATACAACAATAAAAATTATAAATAAAAGTAGCAACATCTTTATTTTTTATTTCAAAGTTAAAGCAGATACCACCTGTGTAGTCAAAAACACCACATTCTAAACAGACTGGGAACTGTGAGTAGTCAAACAGGTGCTGAGAAGAAAATAGTAAAGAAAAAAATCTTAATTTCTAAAAATAAACAAAATACTTATTTTCAAGTTTTTGACATCCTGTTTTTCTTCGTATAAAGTTATAACAAGTTAACATATAGTTCAGTTATATTTTTCAGAAGGTAACCTAGCAGACCATAGAATTGTAACCTACAAAAAATGTCTAAATATTGATGGACCAATCTTTTTGGTATTTTTTGTTGTATTTCATTTTAAGACAACCCAAAAAGGAAAAAGGAAAGTTATCATCAGTCATTTATGTTCTTGGAAATAAGGAGGAGATTACGGAAACTATCTAGCTAGTGAAAAATCCTAACTTTATATTGGTCGCGATATAAGTAAGAAACCTTAATATAGAGATGCAGTGAAATAGGTGATACTCTTACAGTCATGGTTTGTAAGGTTATAAGTATAGAGAACTTATCAAGGCAGCTCTAGCTAAAATGAGGATTGCCTTTTATGCAGAATACAAAATTTATGGTTACCAGATAAAATGCAGGAAGCTCGGGAGTTTTAAATTTCAAAGAAATTACAAAATAATTTTCTAGCATATCTATGTCCCAAACATTGTACTATTATTCTATACTTCTACTAAAAACTTGACTCATGGTTTACGTGAAGTTCAAATGCAACTGGGTGTCCTGTATTTTTATTTGCTAAATCTATCAGCCCTATCAAGGTGTCTTAGCAATGTCAGTATCAGGAGAGTCTAGGAACAGGAAATTTCACAGGAAGCAATGCAATTTCTCTCAATGACTCTGACTCTCCATTTCATTTTTTGCCTTCTCTCCTCTCTCTTTTCTCTAGAACTGAATGTTTTATTTTTTTTTAATTATTATTTCATTCTCATTTTTTCTTAACCTAGAGTAATTTCATCTGCCTTTTCTTTCTTTTTTTTTTTTTTCCCTGTACTCAGTAAGTAAAACAGTTGGCTCAGCTTTGGTCAGAATTTATCTCTGGTCAAAGCAATATTCACTAGGGTTTCACGATCACATGGCCCAATGTCCCCTCATAGATATGGAAGAAACAGACTGAGAGAAGACATGTAAATCGAGTAGAGAAATTAATAAAAAACTTACTTAAGCCATAGTGATAAATCATGTCTTTAAAGAGTATTAGCTTACAAATCACAAATTTATAATATTAATTAAAAATATGAGTATACAAAATCATCTACACTATAAAACTCCAGCTTTGCTATACAACACAACTATGATCATACAAATAAAAATTAAAAAAAAAAGTAAAGAAAAATATACTGGAAAATTTCCCAGGGATAGTTGTTGCTATTGAATAAAATTAATTTTAAAATATATTTTTCTACTTGCCACATTTTCTACAGAGCCCTAATTATTTACATAAAGAACCACTGTATTAAAAAACAGATAACAGGAAGGAAAACATATTGCTAAGAATTATGAATGTTGGAAAGTTTTTGTAACCCAATGGATAAATAAACATTTTCCTAAATATAAATTACAAGGTGTTCAGTCCATATTTAAGAAAAAATACATTATTTTGTGTTGTCTTTTAACTTGATTTCTATATCTTACACAAATATAAACCAGGTCTGAACAGTAAGCATGTACTCAGCAAAAATTTTTAAAAAATTAAAGAGCTAAAAAATATTTAAGGTCATATAAGATAAGTCTTACAAGGCTTTCATCATTTGTACACCAATCTTAAGTATATTTGTCTTCAACTTTGGAAACATATATAGTTTTTTAGTCTTCTGACAACCTATTTCATTATTTGTTAGAAATAAATTCTATTTATTTATTTATTTATTTATTTAGTTGTTAGTTAGTTAGTTAGTTATTGTTTTAAGAGTCATCTGTAACTGCCAATGATTGATTCTGCTTTTGTACCTATGAAATGGCATAATTTCTCTTTTACATAATTTCTCTTAAATGTTTTTCTTCCCATTTGGCTGATTCTCAACTAAAATCTTCCATTCCTTCAACTTAGCTATTTTGCCCATCCAGTTTCCTTTTGACCTCCCGATTTCTGTCATAATAGCAATTTGTTTAGGCATCCAGACTAAACCTTGCAGTCCACAGTGAATGAATCACCAACTTCTTTCAATTCTTTTAAATGTAACGTGAATCCCCATGTTGATCTCTCTGCCACCACTACTTAGGTCGTTGTTTGTGCTTTGATTATTGAATTTTTAAAAAAGTAGTCTCTCTGCTTCTTGGCTTGTTCTTCATTTGTGAAATTATCTTAGAGGTGTTACCTCATTAATCTTTGAACATATTGCTTCATGTGTAAGTAGCTATGCCCTCAAATCATCCATGTCAAACACAAAAAAAGGGAAAAATCTGCTCATAATTAGCTTTTAGTACTTGATTACAAAAATAGAAATAACAAGGTATATTTTAAAATCCAAGACGTTGTTCATTACCGTTCAACTTGCTTAAAATACTTTTTATTTTATCCTTACTTCTAAAAGTCTATCTTTCCTTTGAGTCCAGTTTAATTGTTGGATCTTCCACAATATCTTCTCTTAAGTCCTAAATCATAGCGGTTGCATCACCATCTGTGATATAACTACACAAATCCTTTAAAATAAAGTTCTAAGCCCTTATGCAATATAAAGTGCAAGTTTTGATCAAGATTTTCAATAATCCAATGGAAAGAAGAAAATACTTAAATTTTCCTTTTTCCTTATAGTTTAGGAGCTAATGCTAACCATTGTTCAGGATTGTGTCAACCACTTTATGATCTGGGAGCGGATAAAATTAACATCTTGATGTCAAGAGTGCTGTAACTTGCATACAGGAAAGTAAAAGTTTTCTCTCATATATTTTGTTTCTATAGCAACATGCAAAAGTTTCTAAACTTTATAAAATTTATAATTACAAAACCTACAAATTTTGTTAAAAAATAAAGATCCGTTTAAAAATAAAAATTAATATTTCTTTTAAGAAAAAAAATCCTGGTATAATTCACAAATCTACATAAACCATGACTAACTTCAAATACACTCAAGCACTATAAATCTTATTCACCCAAAAGACATAATAGTAGCTAATTCTTTGGAATTACCTATGAGTCATTAAATTGCACAAAGGACTTTTCAAATATGAGACATGTAAAAGTTCTTTTGCAGTAAAAAAAATTACATTTTCCTTCAAAAGTTTTTTTTTTGTTTCCTAATCAGAAATATACTTTGTTTTCCAAATATTTTGTATTTAAATAGAGTTTATCATGATTGGGATTTTTTTTTTAACTCATGTAGCTAGGGCTGCTGATATCAACTTGAGAGTAATTAGTAGCAAAATACTAAGCAAGTATTATATAAGAGTTCTCTATCAGATACCTTAAAACAATCAGGAATGAAAATAATAAAATTCTTGGAATTTTAATCCCAAAGATAAAAAACTTATGAAATTAAGAATACATTGAATTTTTATTTCCAAGAATATATATAGAAATAATATTTTTGAAAGAATAACTATAAAATTAAAAAATATAATGAGTAATAGTCTTGAAATATTTTTTATATTTATATTATAGAGCCTCGATTTTATAAAGAATTGAAATTTGTGCACTGTCGATTTTCAGATATCTCTACCTAAAGTGAGGAATGAGTAGCTCATCATAGTCATTGTCTTGTTAGCTAAGAAAATTATACTTCCACACTGGTCTCACTTGATCTAATTTAGGTTTGAGCTAAGAGATGAGGCTAGGCATACACATTTTAAATTACGCCTTGGCATAGTGTTATTTCTACTATGCTTTGGGTTTATAGATTAGCAGCTATTTCTACTACAGCTGCAGGAACAAGTAACAAATGGAGAGTGTAGGGGCTGAATGCAGAGAAACAGGTGGAGACCATATCTTGAAGGGATATATGAATGGCATGCTAAGAAGCTAGAACTTTACTCTGGAAGTTATTCGAGGTGTTTGAGCAGAGTGACGTGATCTAACATTTCTCTTCTGTGACTGTACTGCTCTAATGTCTACTCACAAAGATTTTTAAGATAATTCTCACACCAGGAGAGCTTTGTTTTCCTTTTTAATAAGCATCACTGGCCTGGCAAGCTTTCATTCTTTGTCATTTCCATAAGAAACACTGTCAAATTTTCTAAAGTAAAGGAGCTGTCACATTCAACCATATCATTCTATAAATATCTGCTTTGACAAGGAGGTACATAGGTAAAGAAGGATACTGCTGTTATATTGGGCTTTGCAAATACAATAAAATACTATAATATTTAAATTGACAGTACAAAATACAATTGAAGTTTTAAATTTAACATCTGTGAGAAAAATGCTGAATGCAATAAAAAGAGGATACCTTAGTTTGGGAATATGTGTTTTACAGGCCCCTCCTTTGTTTACAGAGTACAAGAAAATGCATGATCCACCAGAAATTCTTCAGGTACTTATCTAGCTGAAGGATTTTCTAGGTATGCTGTTTCTACTTCTTTTTCCTTTTCCTATACCCATTTAGCTATTCACTGAATGTATTTGTTCCATATCTTTACAAAATGATACATTTACAGTGAAAAGAAGCAGCATTCAAATAAATCCACTCATTCTACCTATTTCCTACTCTGACTTAAATTAAGTATCGTGGGAGAAAATTAAGAGTCAATTACAATAAAAATCTGGGGTTCTGTTTTACCATGTTCTCCCCATTGTCTATCTTTAAGAAAATTAGCATTGGCTTCATATATTCCCGAAATCAAGTATTTTCAAACAAAAAAACATTAGACATGTACTTGGAACAGTGGAAGCTTGTAAATACCAGGGAAATTTTTATTGAAAGAAAAACAAAAACAATGTAGAATATCTGTGGTAAATAAAATAACTCTTATTTCAAAATAATCATTCAGGCACTACATGACTAAAAAACATTGTATCCCAAACTTGAAATTATTTCATCAATTCTCAGAATGAAAGGTTAATTGTTCATATGTATGTCATTGTTCTAACTAAACAAGTATAAAATTAAAGAGATCAGCAATAACTAATGTCCTTCATAATTTAAAAAAAAACTGAGTAAAATATCTTTTAATGTCTAAAATTTATCTCTCAATGTTCTAAATGAAAAAAAAATGTATCAAGGAAAAAATACAAAATATAGGCAGTATCATTACAGCTACATGTATAGTAAAATGTTCTCACTAGTTAGTGAATTTCAAAGGTTGTTTGACATTAGCAAAACATAGTGATATAATTAGAAATTAATGAAATTGAACTTCAAACCAATTTAACTTAACTATTTCTTATAAATTACATAATCTCGAGTAAATTGTTTAATCTCTGACATCATTTCCTCTTCAGTGAGAATAATAAATTTTAAGATTCTTTGAGCCCTACATGCCATACGTATATAAATGACACTATAGTATATATACATTATAAACTTTTAAGTACACACAGATAAACAGTTTTTTTTTCCTCTCAGAATAAAAGTTTTATGACTATATTTTGCAGGGTACAGATTTATTCTATGTTTGGAAAAATACTCTTAATAAAACTTTATTCGTATATATTTTTTATATCCTTTCCCTCTGTACACTCAGAATATTGTGTGCTTTAACAAATAAGGGCCCCCTGACATCCATTCACTCTCACTTACTATTATATCTTTTTGTATTCTCAGCGTGCACATCCATGGGGACAGTATATTCTCCTGGAGGTTATCTATTTATGGTCAGAAATAGCATTTTATTTTTGACTGGAATAAAAACCAAGTAAATATAAAGAAGAAATTCATGTTATTCAAGATGAGCTATCTAAAGAGGTCATGACCACACGCTGTATTCATTCTCCCTTTACGTATGTATTCTACTAGTGCTGGCAGAATCCTCCAAACTTTAGATTTTACTATGCCTTAAAAGGAAACTCAATGTCTTTCTCTTATGACCATATTATTTGCATTAGTCAGTATTTGCTAACAGCTATAGAAAGCAACTACCAATCTCAATAGCTTAACGTAATTCATATTTCATTTTTCCTATTGACATTACATTGTGTTTGGAAACTTTCTTACAATTGCAGACTCAGGGATCTTGGTTGCTTTTATCTTATAATGTTGCTATCTTCATCATATAGCTTTCAGGATCTGTGTGGTTGAGATAACAGAATGTCAAGCATCACACAAGGTTTTATTGGATAGGCTTGGATGTGATATATATTATTCTGACTAGCAGAACTGTGGCCAGAACTCAATCGCATGACACTAATATAACTATAAGGGAGCAAATAAATGTAGCCTCTAGTAAGCCAGCAGGAAAACTATCAGATTGGTGAAAACATAGCATCAAATCTGCTTTACTGTGAGTGCTCCATGAAGTTTGATACTTTGTATTTCTTGACAATCACTGTGTTGCCTGTCTCAAGAACAGGGTTAAAATACAGATGTAATGTTTTAGAATGAGCAAATTCCTGCTACAGGTAAAACAAAATATACAGATAATCATAGAACAACCAAGGAGAGCACATATTTTTGTGTCTAATAATACAATTATATAAATACTGAATTTAAAAAAATGCCATCTCAAAGACAATATTAATATAATATTGTCTACATAAAATTAATAATAATCTTTACATATTATAATCAAAGGGAAGTGTTTGAAAGCCTTAAATAGTATTATTGAGATGTAATACTTTTTAATATTAAAAAATCACATTTTTTTCAGCAAGGTTTAACATAAAAACTTCTTTTTTTTGACAAAAGCCAGTGGAGAGCTAACCCTAGACTAGCTCTGTGAGAGGTAGATGGAGGACAGCAGCACAAAGAGTGCCAATAGGGACAAATGGGGTAAAAACTATTCCCTGAGTAGCAAGTGGCAGATATTTTAGACTGCAATTTTTCTTAAATGTCATGACTCCAAAGATCTGTGAAAATAGACATATCAGTAGCTAGAGCCACAGAAATGGAATCAATGAAGTGCATGGAAAAAGAAAGGAATTATTGTGGAAAAGATACAAGAGAAATCAGGGAACCAGGCAGATATTTTCCAGAGTTGGGAAGAAAATGACCTTGTTAGGACAAAAAAAAAAAAAAAAAAAGTCTTCCTTGGTCAAACGTTTAAAAATTAACATCAGAACCATATTAGAAATAAACTTAATTTGTTAGAATATTTGGTAACTCCCATAAACCTATTTTTTAGTAACTTTTCAAATATGAATTATGTGAGGATTGTAAGAGGGTTCCTTAGATAAGTGAGTATTTTCATTAGTCCACACATACAAGTGACTTCACTGAGCACAAATCAGACCATCCTAGCGAAGAGAGTGTAGCTTCTTCCAATAAAGTGTCTAAGTATAAAAATTATACTAATAATGCCATTGTATAACCATCCAAAATAAAATCCAAAGAAAATAGTCTTTTCAGGAAATAAGTGGGTTTTCTGATGAACGATTATATAGAATCTTCAGACATTGTTTTCTAAAACAGAATAAAATATAAAAACCTAAATACTGACTTTAAAAGAAGGAGGCTATGTGAGAACAAATTTAATCTTTTTTAATGTGAGTTCCATTCAGGTTACTGTGGGTTTGTAGAATGTGTTGTACAGGATTTCTACAACTATTTCATGTGTTTATAATTAGTTGGACTGTTTCATTACTGATTTAGTACTGTTGATTTTTATTCTAAAATAAACACTGAATTCACATTAATTTTTTTTAATTCCTTTGAACAAAGAAAAAAAGCTAGATACTGACAAAATCTAGAATCTTTATTTTTCATTGGGGAGGGGAACAAAGCTGGATTCCTTCAATTTCAATGTATTTATATAGCACTGCATTTACATATATAGATACAGATATAGACATATATATGTTTATATTTGTTAGCTTAGATAGGGACACAATTACACATGTATACACACACACATACCACATATACACATATACATCGCTGCACAAGTCAGATTTAAAAATGCATTGAGTTAGAATTATTTTCTGTGAATTTTTAGAGCAAATATTTTCAATATGCAGAATCATTCACCAACAATATACTTCCCATGAAAATATGTTATTATAGCATCAAATAATTGCTTCTAAACAAATCCTTAATTCATCATTCCCAGTTAATCCTAGCTGACTGTTTGGATTCCAGAAAGGAAAGAAGTCCAATGTCTGTAGAATAGAACAGTAAAAGTAGATACATATTAGATGATTAGATAGATAGATTAGAGAGAGAGAGAGAGTGAGAGAGAGAGAGAGAGAGAGAGAGAGAGAGAGAGAGAGAGAGAGAGAGAGAGAGAGAGAGAGAGAGAGAGAGAGAGAGAGAGAGAGAGAGATGAGAGAAAAAAGAGGCTTGGTAGAATGAAAAAATAAGCCATTTGAAATTGGCTTATTTTGATGGATTGTAAAATAAAAATTGCAGGGGAGTGGGGCAAGGGAGTGCTGCAAATGCAAAGATTACAGAGAGTAATCACACAGTATCACAGAAAGTATTCCTGGACTAGGTCTTAGACTCTGCTACCTAGCTGCATTGTGTAGTTAAATGTAAGTGATATATAAAATCGAATATTACATACCTATTAACCAATATTTTACAGAACTCAAAACCTAAATTAGAACTTGGTAGACATATAATTCTGCTTCCTTTCTAAGAGCAGATGGTTTTTCTTTACAAATATATATATATATATATATATTTTAATTGGCTGTTTAATGGGGCAATACAGTCTGACATACTGAGTTAGAAAGAAAATGCAGCTGGTATTTCTCTTGCAGACAAACAGTAGTGGTTCTAATGGTGATATGGAGAAGTGATGCTCATTTCACCATGCTATCTTTTATACCTAGATTGTACTAGTCTTAAAAAAACAAATATTAACAAATTTAAGAGGGTCAAAATCTTATCAAGCATCATTTCTGACCACAATTATATGAATCTTGAGATCAATATTAAGAGAAAAACTGGATAATTCAGATACATGAAAATTAAGCAAAGTCCTGAAGGACCAAATAAATCAAAGAGAAATTAAAAAAGAGAAATCAAAAGCTATCTTGAAACAAATGGAATTAGAAACACAACATATATAAAATTACGGAACACAGCAAAAGCAGTTCTAACAGGGAACTTCATATTAACAAACACCTTAATGAAGAAAAAAAGAAAGATATATAAATGGCCTAATTTTATGCCTTAAGCAACTAGAAAAAGAAGACCAAACTAAGCCCAAAGTTAGTAAAAGGAAATAAAAATAGAGAGAATCAGAGAGGAAATAAATAAAAGAGAGACTAAAAAGACAATAGAAAGATCAACAAAAATAAAGTATTTTTTAAAAGATAAACCATATTGACAAAACCTAAGCTAAAATAACTAATATTAAAAAAAAAAAATCGAAGGCTCAAATTAATAAAATCAGAAGTGAAAGATGAGACATTACAACTGGTGATGCAGAAATACTGAGGATCATAAGAAATTATGAATAATTATATACCAGGAAAGTGAATTATCTAGAAATAGCACATAAATTTCTAGAAACATACAATCTACCAAAGGGAATTATGAAGAAATGTAAAATCTGAACAAACCAATTTGACTAAAGAGATTGAATCAGTAATCAAAGCTTCCTAAGAAAAACAGAATATTTCAGCTATTTGTGATAACTTGAGGATATTACGTAGAAGACAGATACTGCACAGTATCAGTTATATGTGGAATCACTTTCTCTCTCTCTATACACACAAGTTTGTCTGTTTGTTTAAGTCAAACATACAGAAACAGAATAGAATGGTGATTACCAAGGGCTAGGAGGTACAGGAAATGTGAAGAAGTAGATAAAAGAGTACAAATTTCATTTATAAGATGAATAAGTTTTAATGATATAATATATAGCATGGTGACTGTACTAGATAACTACATTTTATACTTGAAATTTGCTTAGATGATTGATCTTAGGCATTTGCACACACACAAAATGAAAAGTAACTATGTTAGGTGATTGATATGTTAATTAAGTGAATACTTTCACAATGTATATGTATATCAAAATCATATTGTACATTTTAAATGTATTACAATTTTATTTGTCAATTGCATCTCAAACAAGTTTGATAGTTCCTGCTAAATTTTCCAAACTCTCCTCTTAAACTGGGAAACAGAACTTCACAAACTATCGTTTCCATCAGTACTCAAAGACTGAAAAAATCCTTCCCTCCACTTAGATTACCTCTATCCTTGTCTCTAACTCATGAATATCTATTTATCCTTTGTGACTTAGGTCAACTTCAGTCTCATCTGGAAGGCTTCCTTGCCAATTCTCTCTTCTACTCTAGGCAGACTTAGAGACAGATTCATTTTGGTAGTCATAATATATTATGAAATAATATTACATATATTATTCCATAATATATGTGTATGTGTATATGTGTGTGTGTGTGTATTTGAGCTACATCACATTGTACTATCATTATTTCTTTTGTTTCTGTCTCTTTAAGTAGGTTGTATACTCAGCACAGATGTCTATACTCTACATTTAGTGCAATCTCTGAAACATACTAGTACCACAAGGAATGCCTATAGAATATTTTCAGGATTGAATCCTTTCGTGACTCATTTATGAACTGGTTTCATCAACTATTACTGCTTTCTCTTATAACCACAGTTTCCACTTGGCTATAGATTCCCTATATTCCTTACAACAAATCAAAACAAAACACGTTTTTGTAACTTTGAGCTATCATATTTCTGAAAACAAGTGATGACTATCACTGATTCTTCTTCCTTATCCCTAATTCATTCATTAGTACTTGAACTTATGTCTTTGTGACTTTGTGATATCCTGATTTCTGATTATTAGTCTGACTTCTGTGTCCCTCTTTCCCTCTCTATTACCAATAAGATATTTTCCTGTTTACATCTACTTTATGTTCATCTCAACAGTCACACCATATGATCTTAATTTCTCTATAACATAGAGGACATAAAATCTGTATCTTATTCTACACTTGTTGCTTATTTTCTTGGATATTCTGTTGGTGTCTGATTTTCAACATTTCTAAATTAAAATGTGTCATCTCCTATATCATACATACTACCTTTTTTATTCTGTATTTCAATTAATGATGCTGCATTGTTCTTCTCACTGCAACATGGACTTGTAACACATACATATGTTAATATCTCTCTACCATATGCTTCTTGTACAGTCAATCTCTCCTATAAGTTTCTTTTCAATGTGTTTATTTGTAATTCTTGGTTTTCTATTTTCTATTTCTATACTACTTAATTCATATTCCATTTTACTGTAGTTTTTATTTATTTTTAATATATATTATCTTCTAATTTAATTCATCATCAACAATTTCTGCTTGCTCTAAATTTACATAATATAACACTGTAAGTAGGTAGACAGGGTAAAGAGAGTCAAATATAGGGAACGGGGGAGGATGAAGTGGGTAAAGAGGATTAAATATATGGTAGTTCAAGAAAACTTGGCTTTGGGTGGTAATCATACAATAGAATATATAGATGTCAAATTATAATGTACATCTGAAAATTATATAATTGTATTAACCAATGTTACCACAATAAACTTAATAAAAAAAAACCACTATAAATAAACTTATAAAGTTGTATGTTTTTTTTATATTATTCATTACTAAAAAATCTGAAATTCTCTTCCCTTATTCTTTACCCATTGAAACATCTCTCAACTTTAAAGGCCTAACTCAAAGTCCATTGTCTCTGAGTCCTTCAGTCAGATTGTCTCCACCATCCCAGCAATAGCTCCCTTTAACTCTAATACTTCCATCTCTTAATTTGTTTTACAGTCAATTCCCTGTGCTTTTCCCTATTTTAATTTCACTGATATCTGAGAACCATCTCATTAATTTTATTATTTTCATGGTGCTAATCACATTCTTATGGCTTACCAAAATTAGGAACTGAGTTGTATTTTCTCTAACATCTTGCCTAACATTAAATACATACTTCTTAATAATTAATTGAATGAATGAATTTGTCCTAATCACTAGATACTGTCTCAGAACTTTGTACATAGAATCTGTGTATGTCAATTTGAAATACAGAGTACTACATAATATAATACAAACCCAAAATGTTGTTTATTTACATGTTAAAAAATAGCATGATGGACTACAATGATTTTGAATTTTTCAGTGAATTTAAAGACATTTTGAAATAACAAAGCTCCACATCATCATTATTGTGACTATAATTTTAAAATTCTCCAACCTATTGAGTGCTTACTAGATGTCGGGTACTATGTTAAACATGTTACACATATATACTGTATTTTCACAGGAACTATAGATTATTACTAGGTGCAATGTTTTGTTCATATTGTAGAGATGAAATATCTAAAGTCACCCAGTAAGTGAACATTGTAGTAGGGATCCGGACATTTCTATCTGTTTCAAAACCTCAAGCACTTAACCATTGCACACTATTGTCTTCCACTTTGCATGTTACAGTCCAAATGCATTTTTATTTTTCCTGACACAAAATAAATTGAAATGTTCTTTGTGAGTCATTTATTCGAGTACTATCAGTTGCCCTTTTCCTGATAATGGCATGATTCAGAACTTTTAATAATGATTATAATTAAGCAATGATATCATTGCCCCTCTGTTTTATGAGACAATAATCAAATTCCTAAATTGCCAAACTAGAA
The DNA here is from genome assembly GCF_014176215.1 of Rousettus aegyptiacus. Classification (NCBI taxonomy): domain Eukaryota; kingdom Metazoa; phylum Chordata; class Mammalia; order Chiroptera; family Pteropodidae; genus Rousettus; species Rousettus aegyptiacus. Next base: position 54,116,467 of record NW_023416306.1, read on the forward strand.
GGCCAAAGGCAGAGCAGTTTATCACAGTTAGAGAATAGGATTACTGCTGAACAAAATAGAGAGCCTTGATATGCATGTTTGAGGGTTAATAGCCCTCTATCCAAAGTTTTTTAAATGTTATATTGGCAAGATTAAAAATGGAAAGGAATAATGCTGGTTTTATTGGATATGTCTGCTAAAGTTTCTCTAAATGATGAAGAATATTAAATTTCTCAATAGAGCACTTGACTTGGAGTTAAAATAACTCAAACCTTTCTTATCTGATATGCTTCTTAAGTCATTTGACATCATTAAAATTCAGTTTCCATATTTTAAGGTAACAGACTCTTTGTTATTATATCCAATGATTGGATATGCCAGAGAAAAATCTTTGAAATCAGATGTAATGAGGGAAAGAAAATGTATTCATTGATCTTTTTCAGTTTTTCTGTATATATGAGCAAGTATCGTATTGTACTATATTGGCATATAGTACACATTAGGAAAGGCCAATTTCCATTTTCTAATCTAAAAAAGTATGACATTTCTCCCACTTTCTGACCTCCTACACAGCCTATTTGAAAAGGACTTCCCTATATAGCTTTATTTTAAAAGATCCGTCACACAGAAACTGACATGTCAGAGCTTCAAAAAGATTAAAGTAAAGGCATTCTCACATATTTTAATCTGTGGTTTATGTATTTATATTAAAATAGTCCTCACTCCAATAAACATCAAAAAACTTTAGGACTATAGGTATTTTAAAACATGTAATTAGTGAGTTATGTCTACATTAAATACAAATGTCTGAAACCTGTTCTTAAACTGAAGTCCAATCGCAGATAAGTAAATACATTAAACCACTGAGTAAAACATTATGTTTATTTTAGGGGATTATTTGAATAACAATAACAACTTACATATCATTTTAGAGGAAAGAAAAATAATTTTGTATAATACAATGAATTCATTCTTTTTAATAAAATGGCATAAACCAGAAAGAAATATGGTCACTGCCATAATATTACAAGTCCCTTTCTTTTTAGAATGTGCTACAAATATTTAAAGATTGTTTTAATATACCACATTGTTGAAAATTCAATTAAATAATTTTTGATGATGTGTCTGGTAATAAAAATCTATTGGTTTTAGACTAATATCTAATTTAATGAGTGAACATGGGTTTCATTGATTTTATCAGTTCAGTTTCCATTTTGCAATTGTATAAATATAACCTTAACAGTTTATAATTTTTATCACTCACATGTGTTATACAAAAAAAAATTTCAGTCAATTGTTAAAGAGCAGTAAACCAGCCTTTATTTAAGGCAGGGGTGGGGTGAGGGGCAATGAGGTTTTGTTATATGGGAGAGATACTATCTCAACTCCAAACACAAGGAAAAGTGGGACTTTACAGCCAGAGAGCAGATAGGGGTCAGTGATTGAAAAATTACTAAGAGGAAACATTGGGTAAGATGGGATCTGGCTAAACTGACCTGATTCTTGTTGAAGGCAGGTGGGATTAGACATTACTTGTTGGGATGGTAAAGCATGAGGAACTTGACTAGATATCAAGAGTGATCAGATATTGAGTATCATTTGGCTAAAATGACTTTGCAGTATTCTTCCTAAAAGTTGAGACCCAGTTGAAGAAGAGCTCAGAGGAGCCTGATTAGTTTGGTAGAGGAGAGATCTTTGGCTCCTGGTTTACAAAAGAAAATGGCTTCTTTAATCTTTTATTATCAGCCAAGTGTCACTGTCAAACTCACTAAGTGAGGTTGCTATCCACCAATCTCACTTAGACTTTGTGTATATCTTCTTGTATATACATCAACATTTCTATGATGGCATGTAAATCCCTTTTATAATCTGGGTCAGCAGTCAGGAAATTAAGCCACATGGGTTAAATTCAACTATTGCCTGTTTTTTTTTTAGTTTTATTGAAATCCAGCCAGCTATGTTTGGTTATGCTTTATTTATGGCTGCTTTCTCACAATAATGAAGGTACTGAGTACTTGTGATAGAGATTGTATGGCCCTCATATCTTAAAATTTCTACTCTGTCAATTACAAAAAGTTGGCTAACCTCCATTCTAAGCCAAAACTTCCATTTTAATTAATTTATTTTTGTCTCCTTCACTAATCTTAAAGTTCTATCAAAATGGGTCAAGTTTTGAGCCTAAAATTATGCCATTTCCTTATCCTTTCCTGTTCCCTTTTACAATATCAGAAACCATACTCATTTCAAGGCCTAACTTGAATTCTACTCAAAGTCTTAACATCCTTCCACTGAAATTGAGCTCTCCTTTCTACGAACTCTCACAGCATTTACTTTTGCAAATTATAACACTTGTTACATTCTGATACATGTCGGAATTTTTTCTGAGTATGTTTCATATCCCTCATAAACCCATTAGCTCTTCGAGAATCATTGCTAAGAATTACTAATTTGTTTTTTCTCATCAGATCCTAGCACACAGAAAATAAAAACTTTTATAGCTGATAGACATTTTAGAATTCATTGTGTTTCATTAGGAGTTTAAGAAATTCAAGTAGATTGTATCATGGATAAACCGATAGAAGGAAAGAGAGAGAGAGAGAGGTATGTGAGATATGGAGAGCAATTAAGTGGTTGTTCCCAATCAGAGAGCCTGAGAAAATAAATGTCAAGCATCTTGCAATATACTGTAATTTTTAGAGAAGTTTTAGATTTACAGAAAAATTAAGCAAAAAGAACAGAAAGTTCCCATATAGTACTTTCCACTTTCTGTATCCCCATATGGTTTCACTAATTATTAACTTACCACCTTAGTGTGGTAGATATGTTACAATTAATGAACCAATATAGATACATTATTGACTATGTTTGAGTGGATATATTACTGGACTGTCTATTGTGTTCCACTGATCTAGTGGTCTGTTGTTTCACCAGTATCACGCTGTTTTGATTTCTGTAGCTTTATAATAAGTCTTGAAGTCAGTGTTAGTCCCCTAACTTTTTTATTTTTCAAAATTATGTTGGCTGTTCTAGGACTTTTTCCTTTCTACGTCAGTGTTAGCATCTGTTTGTCAATATTCACAAAGTAACTTGCTAGGATTTTGATTAGAATTTCAATGATTCTATAGAGCAAGTTGGGAAAACAATATATTAACAATATGGAGTAACTATTCATGAATATGGAATATCTACTTAGTTCTTAGATTCTGTTCATCAAAGTTGTAATTTTCCTCATATATTGTACACGTTTTATTAGCTGTATACATAAGTACTGCATTTTCGATGCTAATGTAAATCATATTTTTAATTTCAAATTTATTATTTATTGCTGATACATGGGAAAGCAATTAACTTGTATATATTAACCTCGTAACCTTACTAAAATCATTTATTAGTTCCCAAAATTTTGTTGTTTTTGATTCTTTGACATTTTCTACGTAGAAAATCATGTCATATGTAAACAAAGACAATTTTGTTACTTACTTCCCAATCTGCATTCCTTTTATTTCCTTTTCCTGTTTTATTGCATTAGCTAGAAATTCTAGTATAATGTTGAATAGGAGTATTGAGAAGTGACATTTTCTCTTGTTCCTGATCTTAGTGGGGAGAGTCAGACAGTTTTGGTGGTTAGAAAAAAAACCGTAAAGATCTTGAATGCAATCCAGCCAGGACAGTCTTGTGTTTAAGGCTTAGTAGATGAAGACATTACGATAGTGAAGGTCAGGGTCTGGAATTTACATTATAAAAGCAATTGATCAATGTTGATAATCTTCATAGAGAGTAAATGTCAAAGGACTAAGTTGAATTTTCAGCTAATTTTTCATACAGGCTAGAATGGCCTCTTACTTGACCTCCACCATCTGTTCAAAACTTTGACCCAAGACCAAAAAAAAAAAAAAAAAAAAAAGCTAAAAACATAAAAACAAATGGGAAGTAGTCATATTCTCTGAGCAGCCTGAGGATGGATCTCAAGAATTTATTTCAGCTCATCAATCAGTCATTATTGTAAGTAGACGAGAATATTTATTTATTGCTTAATATATTACTTCATGTTAACAAAACTATTTTAAATTATTTGATGAGGGGTTTAATTTGTCAGAATTTGATGGAGAACCTGATCATTATGTATTGAGCTTTAGAGAGAATATTTTATTTTCATGGATCAATGACTAAGTATATTAGTCTCCTATGGCTACTGTAAAAAAATTTCACTTCAGTGGAATGTCTTAATGCAACATAAATTTATTACCCTACAGTTTTCTAGGTCAGAAGTCTGACATGGGTTTCTCTAAGCTAAAATCAAGACCGTTCCTCATTGTGGATTCTAGAAGAGAATTTATCTCCTTGTGGTTTTAAGACTGAGTCCCCATTTTCTTCATGATTGTCAACTGAAGGCCATTCCCAGTTTTTAGAGACCATCTGCATTTCTTGGCTCATGGCTCCCTCCTTCTGTTTTCAAAGCCTGTAATAGTAGGTTGAGTCCTTCTTATGGCTCATGTCTCTGACCCACACTTCCACCTTCTAATTCCACTTTTACAACTAATTCGATTATATTGAGCAACCTTGATGTTTTGGAAAACTCTCTCCATTTCAAAGTCCCAGATCTCAATTACCAAAGTCCCCTTTTCCATGTAAAGTAATATATTTGTAGATTTCAGGTGATCAGAGCATGGGCAATTTTTTTTAATGGGGGGGTTGTATTTTACCTGCCACACTAGATACTAAAGAGGACAGAAGAATTAAAGTCAAATGAGAAAATATTTAAGTTAAGGTCAAGGAAAATCATGGACATCTTTGGACTGCAAGGATTTTATGCCTGAATAAAAGTAAATAATTTTTCTTAATTATGGGCATTTGATACTTTTCTTCAAATTTAAAGTTTAGAGACCATAATTCATTCAACATAGTCATTATTTTATTTCATTTTTTTTTAAATATGTGATGCAACTATTCTCAAAAATCTTTTGTAATATAAAATACTGCATAAATTTTTAGTGTTTAGAAATTCTTTTGTTCTGAGGCATTTAAAAAGTTATTTCACTCAAGTATCTGAAGTGCCTATATCATATGAATTTTTTTTTATATGAACACTTATCACTATGGTGAATAATATTAGAATAGCAAAGGATTAAGGGGAAACCATCAAAATGTCTAGGATATTCAAGTTTTCATTGAGTTAAGGTATGATAGTTTACTTTCATTCCTGTATTTTTCTTATTATTCATACATTTAAGATTATATTGATAGATTGTTATTAGTCTGATTCTTCTCCTAAATGTGCTGTTGGAGGACAAGTTAGCATTTTCTTTATTTCTTTTTTTTTTTTTTCATTGACTTACATAGTGCTTGGCTTATAGTAAGCACTCATTTTGTTTATTCAAGTTGAATTTAGAAATCGAAGACAATATTATTCTTTCCTTGGGTTTTAATTAGTTTCCACAGAAACTATCATATTAGCACAACGAAATACCTATTAGCATGTATTACACAAAATAGTATAACCTCAAGAAGCCGGCTCCACTTTCATTTAACCAGATTTATTACATTTGAGTGTGGAGTTAAGATCATGCTCTAGGATAAAAAGGAGCTCATTTGATTATGATCTTTTGATTGCCCAGTATTTTAACAAACTAAAAGAACATCACAAATATGTGCAAAAGTATGTGCAATAAAATTGTCTTACACATTTAAGGTGGTAAAAAGCAAACTTTTATTTTTAATCTAAATTCAGATAATTGTAATTTCTAATAGAAGTAAAATTTTATAGCAAACATAACCCAGTGTTTATTATCGAAGCTTTTACCAACAACTTGTTTCAATCAATTTCAATAAAAACCCAATAGCAGAAAAGTAGCAATAACTCGTTAAATAAATTATAGGTCTACTAGTCTAATATAAATATATAATATTTCTTACACTAAAGAGAAGTGGATATCTGCTGATAAGCCTACTCCATTAATTTCCATTTTTAAAGGGACCTCCTTTCCACAGGGCTACTGTGTGTATTTTGGGGCCTTCTTGGGAATTTTCTTGCTGTTATTTTTGGCAATGTGGACTGTGCCTCTATACTAGGTTAAGGATCTGTTGCTAGGTGTACTATTTCCACTTTGAGTCATCAAATATGCTGTCCTACCTGAATTGATTAGAAATTTTTCACTTGCACATAAACAAGATCTGACTTCAACCAGTTATTAAAAAAAAAAAAAAAAAAAAAAATTTACTGTGAGGGTAATTGCATGTCTTATAGATGCAAAAGGATAACCCAAAGCTGGCCATTAGGATCAAATGGAACTAAGGAATACAGATATTCAGATTGTAATGCTTTTGCTCATCTCTGCTCCAATGTATGTACTCAGTTTCCTCTCCTTTGTCTTCCTCTCCTCCCTTGCCTTATTATTTATTTATATAGACATCCCCTGCCCCCATTGGTTCTGTTTCTTTGGACAACTCTAATATACCATTTCTAGAACTGAAACTACTCAGTAACCCTATAAATTTATTTATGTATTTCTGGTCCCTATTACTGCTCTTATTTGCACCATTGACAGTTTTTGATAGATGGAATTTTAGACTCTAAAAATAGCCAGGGGCCAGATGAACACCAAAACAACACTGAAATACATGCTAAGTCTTAACATCCTTCTCTGGCTCAAATTCAGTAAAGCAGATTTAAAGAGGCTGATCATGATGCCCACAACTCACATTGCCCTTTTTTGAGAGAAACCAATATATTCCCAACCTCGCTGAGAAAGCAATTCTAGGAAAAAATTACCTGTTCATTACCAAGTGGCATCTTTAAGGGGAATTGGAACTAGAGATATGCCTATAGAATCATTCAGTTATTAGTAGGAACAGAGTAGAAGGAGATTCAGAGAAAAAAAAAAAAAAACAGAAATAGAGAGCATTGTTATATCACTTTAATGTAGTGCACTAAAATGAACCCCAAGAACTCCTGCTGTGATTAGGGAGCCCTCATAGTGCAGCCACCCAAACTGCCTTGGATCCTGAACTCTCTTTAAAGCCATCTGTGAAGCCCTGGTTCTATACCATCTTTGGGTCCTGTAATTGTCTAGTCTCTTTTATTGATACATGTTGCCTAATAATAAATCCATTATTAGAGATAATCTAAACTGAGTCTCTAATGCCTGTATCCAAAAGAGAATAACTAATACATATCCTCAAAATACAGAGAAACCAACAAATTAAAAAACTTGAGAAACACATTAGAGTTCATGTGTAACCAAAGTGAATGCAGGGAGAATATAACATTGCTAAAATAAAAGGTTTGGTAAATCTTATTTCATTTTCTTCTTATGTACTTATGTCTACACCACAAATACGGAGATATTGAACAAAGTTAACAACCTATTAGAGCTACAAATGTTTGGAACACTCTTCCCTTATGAGATTAACCAGAAATGTTATTAGGAAAGTACAGAATAGTGAGAATAATTAGTGGAAGATTAGCCTTATTAGTTATTAATTTCATTTAGATTTAATAAGTGTGGGTAATTGAGTGGGTGCTGTGGACTGTAATATAAAACATGTATAAGTTGGATATAAGTGAAAGGTTTTTTTAATGAAGAGACTGAATTTTAATGAAAATTGAAAGAGTAGCTAATTCTGTGGAAATCTGAACCATTCCTTAATACATCCTAGCACTAGCATTCTATTTGTACAGTTCATAGATAAGCAGAAGGTTGGAGTTAACTTGTTTCAAGTATCAGAGTTCTATATCGTCAACAGGTGATACTTTTGTTGTATTGATGTGAAAATAAAATATAGTCCTGAGGTACCAAAATAAATCTTTTGTTTTACAATTAGTTTATGTTTTGTTTCAAGCTATGATGCATAATAAATGTAATCATCTTATTTTAAAATATTTGTTAAATTTCAAACAGTTTTTTAAGAGTTGCCTGCCTTTTTATAGTGCTGTGGGACAGTATCATTTCCAGTTACTTTTACTTGAGATCATAGTGCTGGGAAAAATTTTCTAACAATATGGTCAACATTTTTCATGTGTTAGTGATTAACATTTTATTTGTTAAATTTAGTTCAGTAATCAAATTATACTTACTAAATCAAAATAGTGTTCATTGATTTATTTATTGAGTGCTTACATAGTACTAGGCACTTTTTCTATTTTGTCAATAAAAAAGGTAGTTGACTTTTATTGAATTATTTATATGTGCCAGGAAGTGTATTGAGCTTTTACACACACTACCTCACATAATTCTTATGAGAGTAATATACAAAAAAAGACAGTAGTGTTAAAAAAATAAAATAAGAAGACAATTTTGGTGATACAAACAAACTTCATTTAATATTTCATGAACCAGCTGGTCTCCTTTTTGACAAATACAAAATGGGATGTAAGGGCAAGAAGCTTTTATAGTATAAAGAATAAAGAACATGAAAAAGACAAACAGGAAATATCTGATTGGCTGAGGCCACAAAGTTAACCTGGCTTGGGGTGAGAAGGCTCCGAGTTAGCTTGGTGTTTGGGTAATGGGTGACTGAACATACTGCATTTCTGGTCAAATAGAGCTTTTGACACGAAAGGGACACAAAAGTTATCTCAGTTTCAGTTTATTAAAATAGCACCCTGGACAGGAGTGGTTCCATCTTGGAGAAAGTTATTTCAACAGTTCCCCACTTTCGATCATCTTCTTGACTATTCAAGGAGTTTGATAAAAATATATATATATATATCGATCTTGGCGTGACTCTTAGTTACCATTGCCCCTTCAGGTCTCAGTGTAGTATTCACGAAGAGATGATGTCAGACTTCTATTCTTGGAGTTGGTTATATACTTCTGTTCTCTTTTGTTGTTCCAATTAAAGAGATATCATCTCTTGGGAGGTAAAATGCTGCCCATGCGCATATAAAACTTTTGAGAGAATGCAAAATATTTGGGAAATAATAATGGTCATTAGCAACAAAGCATTGCTCATGGTTTGAAGAGTACACCTGAGCCAGGGTCCCCAAAGAGCTAGAATCAAATAAGTCGAGAAGTTCAATAAGAGGAATACTACTTTAAGCTAGTTGACCTGTTTATGTATTTTGTGTCTCTGTGTCTCTATTTCCTCAGAAGTGTTTATCCATTGAGCATATTCTAGAGAAACTGATTCATTGGAAATGAGGGAGAAGTTTGTTACAAGCAAAAGGAACTACAGAATTACCAGTATTTAATAAATCCGATAATCATTTTCAGGTTGTATCATTCTCTTTTGCAATAGCTCGAGATATATATATATATATATACACACACAATGATGTTATCTTTTCAGGCCAGAGGAAGAAAGAAGGTGTATAAAAGAATCATAAAGACCCTTTTTTCATGGTGTAAGAATTAGGGAAAGAATGGTCAGGGAGATAGGAAGTAAGGAAAGAAATATTCTTTACTTTTGATATGAAGTCTTTGGAGGAAGCAATTTATCTTGATGTTTGCTATTTCTCTTCCTAGTCAAACTGATGTTTAAGGTCTCCAGCATTTGAATAGGACTAGATGTCAGGTGGAGCTTTCTTCAGCTGTGAAATATACACCCAAGCTTTGACATCTTGTAATTTGGCAGTGGTGTCAGTGCAAGTGTACTTCATAGGGTCCTTTCCATGAATTTCACTTTTGCAAAAGCATCAGAGTAAGACAATAACGGTACGTAAATGAAAAAAAAAAAAAACACTTAACCATGGTTAAGAATCTGATGAGAGTTCATTATAATGACATTGACAAGGAAATTTGGTTATTTCTGTGATACAGAATATTTTAAGATAACTGGAATTATGTCTAACATATCACAACATATTAGATTTCTAGGAATTTAATTTCTAAACAGATATGAATGACATGGTGCATCCATATGAATATAACTAAGGTTTAGTATCACTTATTGGGTAATACTTCCAATGTAATTTAACTTATCAAATAAATACAATTATTTTAACAATTTACCAGGTGAGAGACAAATATTTTGAGATTTTCCAGAGACCCTATGGAAAATTTCAAAATTAATTTGAGGTAAAAAAATATTTTATTAATAATTTGATTTTGGGGAAGTTTATCAAAAATTTTTCATTTAACAAAAGTGACAGTTAAAGACTTCAGAAGCAAAAACAGCAAGTTTCATAGTTGCAAAATTTTGGCTCTTTTAATATTGAGAAAATGAAGTTTGTTTAAGTAATTAAAGACCTGACAAAGACAACATAAAAGACAGTAAACTATTTTGGTAAAACACAAAATCTTTGCTTTCTAAGTTGATTATTAAAAAGTAAATAAAAAAACTTTGTTTATAATTTCTTATTAAGAAAAGACCAATAATCTAAGAGAACTTTGTTCTCTTAACAAAGCGAAAACTAAATTCCAATTTTGCACCAGTGCGCTTTTCATATTAAAACTCATTTTTTAATTTAAATAATTCCATTCAAATCTTAGTCAGCATAGCCACACATAAATTTTCTTTCTCAAGATTTATTTTCCAAAAACTTCTATAACTTCTTGTATTAGTGCACTACATTAATATTTTTATTTATTTTTTCCTTTTTCTTATACTAGATTTGTTGTTTTATTTAAGGGCAGAATTTCATTCTTTTTTCTTTAACAAAAACTGTTTCCTCATACCTCATACTTTTTTAACCAAAATATTCTACTTGTACAGATATGTTTCCCTTATTATTTTAGTAGTTTTAATTACATAGAGTAATTAGAATGCTTAATTCTCAGAATCTTTAATTCCTCATGAAAACGAATAAGTAAGCAATTTATACACTATTACTCTAGTGTCCTCTAGATTGGCAAATTTATAAGTACATTTCATAATTTTTAGAACTATCTTTTTCCTCATAGTAAATTTTTTGTCTTTATTGATAGGTAATAGACAATTAGTTGTTTGTATTTACATCATACAATTCACATTTTTTAATGTGGCTCATAGCTTGTTTACTAATAGACCCAAATATCTTCAATTTTTCTGTAAAGGAAGCTAAAAGTGGATAAGTCCATGCCCTGTAATTAGTGTTTCAGTATTTCATCTTTTCAAAAACGATATAGATATTCATAGAATAGCGATCATTTAACTTATTTCAGTGTGTTACCATTGGGGGCAATCTAAATTAATCATTGTTTCAGGAGTGCTGAGGGGACCTCAGTTCTTGCCGCTGATGCAAAGTAAAGAATTAGGTTAGAGAAATTTAGGAAAAGTAAGATTTATTAAAGTATGTTTTAAGAGAGAAACAGGCTACACCAGAGATGGTTGCAGCGCTGTAGAAGTGGGGAGGTCTGTATTCTATTTGGGCTGTGATGGGAGGTTACCAGGGTGGGATAGATGACTGACATGTTAGGTCATTTTGATTGACAGTTGGCTGTTATAAAACCGGTTGTTTATTGCACTAAGGTTACTCAGAATTTAGTCTGTATTAATTAGATTCATAAACTTCTGAGCATATGTATATTCTTATAATGATATAATGAGGCTAAGGTCAAGGAAAGGCAATATATGTATTAACTGCACAGGCACTTGTGGATGGACTGAACCAGTGGCTATTTTATGGTTTTTTACTTCCTTGTATTTCAGGATGTAAGGATATTTTTAACCATAAAATATGTGTTTCTGGGAGGTCCTAAGGGAGGCATTTTGTTTGGGCCTTCATAACCTTGTTGCTCATGTTTACCTAACTGCCTAATGAATATAACTTGAAAGTTTCAAGTTACCAAAAAAAAAAGAAAAAAAAAAAAAAAGGAAAATATTTTTAGTTAGATATACCATAAAGCATAATTATTTTTGAAAATCCATTTATAAACATTTATCTTACATATATTTCATTTACTTTTTTTTAACAATTAATGTTCAGATTAGTCATGAAAATTTCATGAGACATTAAATAGCAAATCAGCATTTTGAGTTATTTTCTTGCTGAAAAATTCTGTAACAGAGATAACATGATGTTTAGTAAACCTAGGTGGAATAAAAGTTGTATATACCAAAGTTTAACCTAGATCATATGCACTTGAAAAATATTTGGATTATTTGTATTTATGTGTGTGTATATATATATGTGTGTGTATGTACATGTATATATATATACATATTTCTGAGAATATATTTGATTTATATAAACAATTTTATTTAAGCTATTTAGAGCTCTTAACAAATTACTTTTGGCACTACCTTCTAAATGCAGAAAAATATCACACATCTAATGTACATACGTAGACATACATAAACATATATAGAAGAGTAAAAAGAGATCTTTATAGTTTCATTTAATATTTTAACCATGAGATATGTCTGATAATGCAAACTCACTAGCTTGTAGAAGAACAACTGGACCTGAATTGTGTTTCTGACAGATTAAATAGCTTGTTACGTGCTCAGATGGCTTAAGCTGTTATTTGTTGAAAGACTAAAACTTTTTTCACTCCTTCTAGTTTACAAATAACCTTACCTCCCCGCTCCTCCTTTTTTTCCCTTCTGATAAGAATTACCTCCCTGAAGTTTGCATTTCAAAATATTGGCCCTTGGTACCTAGAGAAGACCAGGTAGAACATTTACATCTCACAGGCACAGAGAAAGAAAGCAGGTTTCTCCAAGATAGACTTGTTTCCTAAGGCAAAAATTTTTATAATAACTATAACCTTTTGAGATGACTATGGAAGGTTCTGGAATTGGTAAAACATAGGTGATCTTCTCCTGTCTTATAAAGACTTGATTTGTAAGACAAGTTGTATAAGTTGTCCTCTATTTGTAAGACTGTCGCTTTTAATTCCTCAAAGAATTGGTTTGTAACCTGAACTGTATCACAGCACTGACCCACTTATCCAACTACAGTATTTTCAAATTTACTTATTTATATCAAGGAGAAGATCTTCAACAAAGATAGAAATCAAAAGATTCCTATGTTCTGAATTTAGAACCTTTTGCCTTAATTTATTTTCCTAAGTTCCCCAGTGATTTATGCTGTGGATTTAAGTCCCCTAACACCTGCTGCCCATTGTAGAATCTCAATATAATTATAACTGTGCACACCTTCACATCTTTCTCCTTCATCCAAACTGGCTTTGGTCTCACTTGCTTCTTTTCCTTTCTTGTCCTTCTGACAGCATAACCACTTCCTACATCATTAACCCCCTAAGTCAGCACCAAACACTCTTAGGAACAAAGCCTCAGATCTTTTGACCACAGAAATAGTTTCCATCAAGCAAAAGCAACATCTTGCAGCACCACACCCATGAAGGCACAACTTTACTAGCATTCCCCTTGCAACCAGACAGAACAATGCCGTAACTGACATCAGGACCTGATGCAGTGATCAACTGCCTCCTACCTTAGCTCCTAGCAATCAGTAGAGCCCACACGCCAACTCCCTTAGCTGCGACGGCTAAAGATCTTTCCCCATATAACCTGTCACCTGGAGGTCATCTGGGAGCCAATGTCCCCCAGGCTTTGCGTTATTTCCTTAAATAATCCTTTACTTTTTTTTTTGTTTGTTTTGTTTTAATGCAAACCTCTTTTCATATCTGTTTAGCTTCTATGCAATCAGGCAAAATGAACCATAATTGCACCCAACATTTTCGGGACCCAGAAGTTTTTATAGAATTTTAATAAAACCCGGAACCTTTCCAGGACACCAGAACTTTCCTAGGATGTGTAAATAAAGTTTAATTGATTTGGAGAGCTGCACACAGGGAGGTGGAGCTCAAATCACAGTGACTTACCCTTGGTAAAGAGAAACAATGAACTCAAAGTGTTAAGCAGGTGTCTCGCCTGTGCATCTTGTCCTGTAGGCCGTTAGCAGTCAGCTTTGGATCCCACCCTCATCAGCAAAAAACTCTGAAAAAATAATCAAAGAAGACAAATTAGGGGATATAATCAAACTTTAAGACCTCCTAAAGTTGACAGTCTCCTTTTGGAGAACTGTAAACTGGGGCAGAAGGCAAAAAGATTTTCTAGGATACAAAATAAAGAACAAAGAAGAGCCAAACCTAAACTATTTGATCAAAGTTATAGTCAACTTTGTTTCGTGTGAGAAGGCCTATACTTGTCTAGGAGTTTGGGGATTGACTGACTGAATATACTGCATTTCTAGCCAAGAAAGCATTTATAGAGACATGAGAGATATCTATGTTTCAGTTCGCTGATACGGCACCCAAGGCAGGAGTGGTTCCTTCTTGGGTGTAGAAAGATTTTTAACACCAGAAATTCACAAAGTGAAAGAAATTTACCAGAGGTCCCTAAGATAGAAGCTGTTAAAATAGAAATTCAAACTCTAGTCTACTTATAATCACTTTAGACATTTTGCAGTTTCATAAAATCAACCTTGGGAGAAATGCTGTGTGTAAGATGCTCCAAATTGTAAATTATTTTTATATAGAAAACACATGGTTTTATAATTGTGAACCATTTGACTTTGACAGTTCTACTTATAAAACTCAGATGCAAATACATTCACAACAGTATCAATAACAAATTATCAATGCCATTGCTATAGCCAGGTAGAGCAGAGATACAAAAACTGCAGGTTATTATTTGTCTGAGAAATTCACACTTGCCCAGATGATCAATGCTGCATAATTTGCTGTTGAAAAGCAAGAGAGCATATGCCACCACATTTAGATGGGCTACTTGCTGACATCATATTACATTAATTGCTAGTACTCTGTTCTAAACCATTTGAAGGTAAAAGCTATTTCTTTAACACTGGCATATGAACTACTTGTTAAATTAGCATTTTCTTTTTGCCTTCATCCAAACTGAAAGATTTAATTATCTTTATTTTTTCCTCTGAGTTTATCTGTTCATATTCTCAATAGGTGGTCTATTGGATTGTTTGAACTGAAAAATAATGTTTCCATGAAAATGCCTTCTAAGTACAAATTATATTGTATAATTTAGGGAGACAGAATAAAAGTATTTTCAAAATTTTGAGCATATTAAAAGATTCTTATCTTAACATATAACATCTTAAATTGTTTGATAAATAATTATTCATTCAGAAGCAGCACTAATCAATGAATTCTTATTTTAAAACTTTCACTGGACAGGAAATTCTTCTGGTCCAGCTTTTTTTTTGTTTTTCCTTTTAGAAGGAGAATATCAAGCAGAAAAAAAAAAAAAAAACAGATGAATATTTTAGGAGGACAAATCAGGGGCCAACCAATGACATGACCAAAGGGTGATTTATAGTTCTTTAATATTGTAGGAAAAATAACAAGAATAAATGGCAAAAATCTTCTCCATATGGTCTTTTACACCCTATAAATTCTTGTAATTTAGTTTCCTCAACATCCTCTCGTAACTCATTTGCTTTTATAAAGTAAAATATTATTATTTTTAAAGTAAAATATTGTTTATTAAACACTGTGTGACAATAATGGACTTGAGAGATTCATTTCCTGAATCATATGCCAAATCATGCAAAAGAGATTAAACTAGTCAAATTAACATATTTACACAAATTATTGTGTTAGGGCCTGAATATTCATAGTTCAACTATATAGCATATAGTTTTCTAGGATTTGCTTTTAAACACCTCCTTATTTTTCTAGCAATGGCCAATACATGTCAGTTTTCTGATTGCTATTTTCTTTTGGGTTTCATCTTTTTAATTTGGTTTTCTGCACTTCCTGCTTTTAAACACATTTAGGATTAATCGTAACATACTAAAACTATTTCTTATATTCTCTGTTTAAAATGTTTTTATATATTTGTTAATATATTTGCTGATTTAACAACTTTATGGGCTAAAGATGAACGAGGAATACTTCCAACAAAGGCAAAACAAATAGATCGGACGTAAAAGAGTAGTACTAAAATACCAATATAAGGTAAATTAATATGTAATGTTATTATCATTAATTTTAGTAGTTCAATGCATCATTTTTATTTTTATTATTTTAATATCTTGCTGACATTTACATCTATCTGTTTGTTTCCTACAGTTTATGTCGTAACTGGACTGTTCATATATATGTGTGCAATTAGGAAAGAATAATTGAAGAAGTTCTTAGAAATAATTAAGGATGTCTTTTTTATATGCAATCTTTTGAAAAATTAGATTTACAACAAAAATAAATTATATTTACTCTATTCCAACTCTTTAGCCAGATTAGAACTGGAGGCTAGAGTAACATTTTGTAAGTAATATATGTGTGCATATGTATGTGTGTGTGTATATACACACAATTTAGTAATTTTAATATTCTAGTTTTCAAAAAATATTTTTTGGTTGAGTGTGTTCTTTTGACTATTATAAAGTACACTGGCAAAGTGAGAATCTAGAGACACTGAAGCTATTTTCTTTGAACAAAGTGTCATACCACTTGACAGCCTCTAGTACTGAAATCGGTTGCTCATTCTCCAAAGGGTATTAGATATGTGGATCAGATAATAACTAGGCTCTGACATTTGCTCAAGTTGAAAATTGTTTCTAAGTGTAAATTTAAGTTTAGACTTTAACCTTTGACTATCACAATTTTTTTTTTTTTTTTTTTTTTTTTTTTTTAGTATTGGCTATATCAAATCATCTTGCTACACATAAACATTTGGTACATATTGGTAGAAACATCATGAAGAATAATATAGTGGATAGAGTACAATGATTAATTGCCAAATGTTAATAGGCTAATTCTAGTAGAGAATTTATAATTTTAGTATTATTCTCCAAACAGTGGTTCTCAATGCCTTTGAGAATGTGAATCCTTTGAGAATATGAAAGTTATAGAACAACACTGATTGATAAAAATACTGAATGAGTTAATATTCAATATTCTAGCATCCACATTAAAAATAAAAAATAATGGGTGAAATTAAATATTACAATATATAATTTTATATTTATATATGTATATTTAATATATATGTATAGCATATATATAAAACAGCATCTCAAAATTTAATCTATCAAAAATAATTTGATATTTTAATGTTTTTACACAAATCCTTCATAAATTTTATAAATTTATATTTTTTAATTACTTTCAAGTATACAGTACATTTGTTAGACATCTATAATGTTTATAAAATGACCCCCCCAATTGCTCCCTCCCTCCCCTGACCCTCCGCTTACCCATCATATTAATGCTAACTGCATTCCCTCTGTCATGCTCCCCGTGCCCAACTATCAACTACTAATTTGTACTTCTTTAATCTTTCATCCCATTGTCCCAGCCTCCCAACTCCCGTCCCCTCTGTCTATTATCAAATTGTCCAGTATATTTATGCATCTGTTTTTGATTAGTTTGTTCTTTTTGTTCCTTAGATACCACATGTAAGTGAAATCAAATGTTATTTATTTTTCTCTGTCTGACTTATTGCACTCAGCATAATAACCTCTAGGTCCATCCATATCATTGCAAATGGTAGGATTTCATTTTCTTAATGGCCAAATAATATTCCATTGTATATATGAAACATAATTTCTTTATCCCATCATCTGTTGTTAGGTATTAATGTTGCTTCCATCTCTTGGCTATTGTAAATTTTGTTGCCATGAATATTGGAGGGCATAGATCTTTACAAATTATTGTTTTGGTTTTCTTTGGATAAATGCCCAAAAGTGGAATTGCTGGGTCAAAAGCTATATCCATTTTTATTTTTTTGAGGAAGCTTTATATTGTTTTCCATAATGGCTGTTCCAATCTGCAATCCTACCAACAACATATGAGGGTTCCATTTTCTCCGCATCCTCTCCAACACTTGCTCTTTTTTGATTTATTGATGATAGCCATTCTGACAGGTGTGAGGTGATATCTCATTGCGATTTTAATTTGCGTTTCTCTAATGTTTAGTGACCTTGAGCATCTTTTCATATGTCCATATTTCCTCTTTGGAGAAGTATTTGTTTAAGTCTTCTTTAATTTATTATTTTTTGTTGTTGTTGTCGTTGTTAAGTTATATAAGTTCTTTGTGTGTGTGTATGTATGTGTGTATGTGTGTGTGTGTGTGTGTGTGTATTTATTTATTTATTTTAACCCCTTATCAGATGTATCATTAGTGAATATCTTCTCCCAAACAGTCAGTTGTCTTTTTGTTTTGTGGATGGTTTCCTTTGCTGTACAAAAACTTTTTAGTTTGATGTAGTGCTATTTGTTTATTTTTCCTTTTGTTTCCCTTGCCAAAGGAGATATATCTGAAAAGAAATTCATGTTAGTAATATCAGAGAGTTTACTCCCTATGCTTTCTTTTAAAAGTTTTATGGTTTTGGGTCTTACATTTAAATCTTTAATCTATTTCGAGTCTATTTTTGTATACAGTATAAGAAGATGGTCCAGATTTTTTTTTTTTGCATGTATCTGTCCAATTTTCCTAACATCATTTATTGAAGAGACTGTCTTTACCTCATTGTATATTCTTACCTACTTTGTCACATATTAAGTGAATGTATAGGCATGGATTTATTTCTGGTCTCTCTATTCTGTTCTATTGATCAACGTATCTGTTTTTATGCCAGTACATGTTTTGATTACTGTAGCCTTGTAGTATAGTTTGATATCAGGTAGTGTGATACCACCAAATTTGTTCTTCACAACATTGCTGTGGCTATTTGGAGTCTGTTATGTCTCCATATCAATTTTAGGATTATTTGTTCTAGATCTCTGAAAATTGCCATTGGTATTTTGATAAGGACTGTATTGAATCTATAGATTGCTTTCGGTAGTATGGACATTTTAACAATGTTGATTCTTCCTACTCATAAACAGGGTATACACTTCCTTTTATTTGTATCTTCTTTGATTTCTTTTTTCAATGACTTATGATTTTCTGAAAACAGGTCTTCTACCTTCTTGGTTAATTTGATTACCAGGTATTTTATAGTTTCCAACATAATTGTAAATGGGATTGTTCTCTTAATTTCTCTTTCTCAAAGTTCATCATTGCTATATAAAAATGATATGACTTCTGATATTTTGTAAAGTGCTACTTAATTCATTGATTAGTTCTAACAGTTTTTTGGTGGAATCTGATATGTATTTTATAATTACAGTGTATCTCAATTCAGATACTGTGTTTTCATTAGATATATTTGATTTGTATTTAGATTTTATAAAATTTATTGTCGAAAAATTATTCTCACATACACAAGTTGTTTCAAACATACTTAACTATTTCACGATAATTTAATTAAACCTCCAAAATCCTTTTAAAACAATATTTACATCCACATTGACAAATCAGGTTAACATTTTTTAGAAAAGTTTATTTCACTTTGAAGCAAAAGAATATTACTTTCAAGATAACATCTGTCCAAATTAATTAATTAACTCTTGTTTTAATTACCATAGAATTCAAAGGATCATTGCATATACTAAAAAGCAAATGTTAACATATAATATAAACAAAGTTTGCCAAATTTTTCTTATAGATTTCATAGCCAATTTATATTATACTATCGATTATGATTAAAACTTCTGCACATTGATTCACATAGAAAAGTAAACTTGGTATTATTCATTTGCATTATGGAAAGTTTCCATTTCAACATTTTATTTTCCTTGCTCAAGTCATGAATAAGCTTAACTTTTCTGAGATTCAAATTTAACTCATTTATGTGCAGTGTGATATTGGTGAGGAAATATAAACCATAGACATTTTTTGTCTTCGATTATTAAATATTGTGGTAAGCACTCCTTTTGTTTCAAGAAAATCAAGAATTGGATTTAACACTACAGTAAATCTTTGAAAACCTTTTCCATGACTAAAACAGTGATTATAAGCAAAAAATTATTAAGGACCATTAAACTCAATCTTTTTTTTCCCAGCAGTTCCATAAACTAAAAATTATATATACATATATATATATATATATACACACACACATATATGTGTGTGTGTGTGTGTGTCACATATATACAATGATTAACAATGATATCCATTATACCTTTCATAGGATCTCATTCAGAAAATGGTGCAAAATATTTGCAACATATATCCTACAATGGAAAAAACAAAAAGGGAATTTATCAGTCTTTTGTTTTAAAACTCCAATATATCCAGATCTTTCAGCTAACATAACTGAGCAGTATACACCGTGATTGGATTTAATTTTTCTTATCTAGTGGAATTCTCCATTGACTAATATAAAAAAAAACTAAAAACTATCTGTCTCATAAATATGATGTCTTAGGCTAAAAATTGACCATATTTATTTGTGAATTTGTAAATTTTTAAGATAAAATGTATTCTAAGACTAACTGCTGGTGTCTAATATTGTAATGCACATGTAATGTTAAAAATATCTGCAATTTTTAAAATTTTGAATCAATTGATCTTTGATATGGTAATAAAGGTCTGAAATACTACAGGCATTTGCTTTATAACTTAATTGAATTCTTTTACATTTTTAAAAATAACATTTTCAGATTTTGTCACATAATATCCTAACAAAATTTTTATGCCTGAAGTAACTTATTTTACCATCTCTTCATACAATAGTTTTATAACCTGCCCAAATTAACAGCTCAAATACTTTTAGAAATCATTTTAAATTTTTCTTGGACACTGAATTCTATTTTCAGGAAACAAATTCATTGATTTTTTTTTTTTTTTACATGAGAGAAAACTTTTTACCAAATTTACTACACAGTTTAGATGTCTCTTAATATTTGCCACTTTACTACCTTTGATTTATATTTTAAATAAAAGTCAGAATAATCTTTTTTTTTTGCACTCCTGCAGTAAATTGCATTTAACCTATCATAAAATGTGCCTTTTTTTCTGGTGTCTCTTCTTCATATTAGTTTCTAGTATCATATTAGTTTCTACAACTCCACTCAATTCTTCATCAGTATCATGTTTTTGTTTTAATTTTTAATAAGTTTTTTTTTTATTTTTTAAACTAGAAAAATCATTTTATCTTATAATTAAAATAATGATGTATTTTTATAGCAAATTATAATTTACATGGATTTCACTGAAACATACTGACTTCTAGAATATTCAAATAAATACATTACAATATTACATCTGTTTGGGGAAAAAAATTGAGCTGACTCACTGTTGACACCAACTTCATTAATGCTGTATTTATATGTAACTTTAGAAGGATGCATTCATCCCAAGCACACAACACTAAAATGTAATATACTAGATAAACTGAAGTTTAATCCTACAAAAACAAAGTTTTGTTTAATGAAAAAAAAATCCATACTGCCTTAATATTTACATTAAAGTTAAATCAACTAAAATTAAATTCATTTTTTTCTTCTGTCACACTATTCACATTTCAAGTGTGCAATAGCCATAAGTGTCCAGGGGCTACTTTTATTATATATAACTATAGAATCTTTTCACACAATTATGCAATACATGCAACATTAGATGAAAATTCCCAGAAAGGTGAGGGGAGAGCTTGTTAAACAGTTCAGATAGAGCAAGTGAAATAAGTCAGACAGAGAAAGATAAATACCATATTGTTTAACTTAAATAAAGAATCTAAGGAACAAAAGAACAAACTAATCAAAAACAGACTCACAAATATAGAGGACAATCTGGTGATGGCCAGAGTGGAGGGAAAAAGGGGGGCTGAGAGAAAGAGGCAAAGGGTTAAAAAAGTACAAATTAGTAGTTGATAGATGGTCATAGAGTTATGGAGCATGGCATATGGAATGCAGTTAACATTAATGTAATGGCTAGGTGGAGAGATAGAGGAGAGAAAGGAATTAGGGGGATTACTTTATAAACCATATAAATGTCTAATCAATGCATTGTATATTTGAAAGTAATAATAAAGTTAAATTTTAAAAAGTTCAGATGGAGATTACAAAGCAAATTTACTATTCAGGGTAATTTTTCTATAGATTATTATTTATAATTCCTTACATTTTTTAATACCATATCTTTTATAATTATTTACTTTAGATTATAAATAACAAAAGAGAAAAAGAAGTGGGAAAGAGTAAAACATTAGGGTTCCAAATTTGGTTTCAAATTTAAAATTGCGTAAAAAACAATCCAAGATTTCAAAGAATAAATTTAAGTGTCTTTATTATATTAAGGTATGCTTCTTCTATATCAAGTTGTTGAAAGTTTTTATAATAAATGGACATCAAATTTTTTAAAATGCTTTTCTTTGTACATAATTTTTGTTTTTCTTTCTACTAAGTGATATAACGCATTTCTTAATTTGCATATGCTGAACCATCATTATACTCCATGATAAATCTTACTTGATCATAGTGCATGAGCTTTTAAATGTGCTTTGAATGTGGTTTGTTAATATATTCTTGAAAAAATTTACATCTATATATATCAGGAGTATTTGTCTATAATTCCCTTTTCTTTTAGTATCCTTTGTTATCAGGGTAATGGTGGTCTTGCAAAATGAGTTTGAGAGTGTTTCCTTTCTTCAATTTTTTGAAAGAATGTAAAAAACAATTGGCATTAATTCTTTAAATGTTTGATAGAATTCACTAGGGAGGCCATGATGTTCCTGGGCTTTTCTCTGTTAGAAAAGTTTTGATTACAGATTCCATCTCATTACTCATTACAGTCTCTTAAAATTTTTTATCTCATTATGATTCAGTCTTGGAAGGTTATGTTTGTAGGAATTTATTCATTTCTTCTAAGTTGTCCAACTTCTTGCTTTATAATTGTTCATAGTACTATGTTAGGATCCTTTGTATTTCTGTGGTGTCAGTTGTAATGTCTCCTCTTTCATTTATAATTTTATTTACTTGCATTCTCTCTCTTTTCCTATTCTACATTGTACTAGAATTCCTAGCCTAAGCAGTTAGGCAAGAAAAAGAAATAAAAGCCATCTAAATCAGAAAAAAATAAGTAAGCCTAGTTAATCTATAACTATATTAAATATTAACTAGATTTATTGTGATTATTTTGTGATATCCACAAATATATCATTATGTTGTATACTTGAAACTAATAAAATGTTACATGTCAATTATTTTTCAATTTAAAAAAACAGAAAAGGAAGAAATAAACTTATCTCTGTTTGCAGACTACATAAATATATATTCAAACCTTACAGACTCCACTAGAAAACCTGTTAGAATTAAAGTATAATTCTAGTTAAGTTTCAGGGCACAAAAGTGACATGTAAAATTCTGTCATGTTTCTGTACACTAATGACAAACTATCTGAAAAATAAATAAAACAATGTCATTTACAACAACATCAAAATCAATAAAATAATGAGAAATAAATTAGCCAAACAGGTAAAAAATCCGTACACTGAAAATTATAAACATTAAGGAAAGAAACTGAAGCAAATACAAATAAATGAAAAGATATCCTTGTTCATGGATTAGAACCATTAAAATTGTTTAAATGTCCATACTACCCAAAGCCTTCTATAGATTGAATGCAATCCCTACTAAAACGACAATGGCATTTTTCACAGAAAAATAAAGAACATTCCTAAAATTCACGTGGAACCACAAAAGACCCTGAATAGCCAAGTAATCTTGAAAAGAACAAAGTTGGAGGCATAATGCTTCCTAATTTCAAGCTATATTACAAAGTTATAGTAATCGAAACAACATAAAAACAGACATATAGACCAATAAAAAATAAATCAGAGCCCCAAAATAAATTCAAGAATATATGGCTAACTAATATTTGACAGTATTAATAAGGATTAATGTAGCTAAATATTTCGATAAATCAAATATAATTAAAATAAAAATTATTAAGATTAATATATCTTGCATATATTAGTTTATTAAAATACATGAAAAACATTTTCCTTTTGTAAATTTTCATTTTTTGTTTCAGAGATATCAGTTTTATTATTTGTAATATTTTAACTATCATTTGTTTTTAAAATTTGCTACACTTTCTATTTCTCAGTAAAGAATTTTTTAAATGAAGATTTTACATGCCCAGTTTCTATATATATTATGTCGTTCATACTATAAAATGTAGTCTCCGATACATAATAATGATGTACATGTTAAGTCTTTATCTCTATTTGATACCTGTCTTTCTTGGGTAATGTGGAAGAGAGAGATCAGTGCAACTTTCAGAATTTCCTAATATCATCACAACATGAAAGTGAAGTTAAAAAGTGTTCAGCTTTGCTTAATATTAGATCTTGACTCAGATTTAATATGAGCCAAAATCTTTTTTTTTTCCTAAACATGATCTCATCCTTCAGAGAGGCAGCATGCTTAGAAAATAATTTTACCAATATTAATATAATAATCCTTTTGTTTCTCATGTATTATTAAATGAAATGTCTAGAGAAGAACTTAATGAAAAGATATCTTTGGGAAATTTAACTGAAAAAGATTTCTGAACATGAACAACTAAATTTAAAGGAATCGAATATAAAAAAAAATACAGATCAGAGAGAAGGTATCCCATGCAAAGTAATAAATAAATAAATAAATAAATAAATAAATAAATAAATAAATAAGATAATCTTGGTTAAACTGTGCATTTGCCAAAGTAAACAAGAAGCTTCCCGCATAACTATTTTGTATTCCAAAAGTGTGCTTACAAATTCAATCATTAAGAATTAAGTAGTAATTTTTCTTTATTCTTATTCAGTGCTTTTAAATTGAAGTCTTATCAATAGTCAAGGCAGTGTTCTTGTTTAAAGTAATTTTTATGAGTTTTGACAAATGTATATACCTATAAAGCCATCCCACACAATCAAGGTAACTTACTCATCCTATCCTAACGTTTTCCTCTGCTAGCTCTTCTATTTCTTAAAACTATGGTAAGAATACTTAACCTGATATCTACCCTCTAGTATTTTTAATTGCATAATAGTTTACTGTTAACTATAGGTACAATGTTGTACAATAGATCTCTAGACCTTACTCATCTTTCATAGCTGAAACTTTATAATCATTGAACAGCATCTCCCCCTGTCCTTTCCCCATCTCTAAGCAACCAACTTTGTACTGTCTGCTCTATGAATTTAACTATTTAGGATACCTCATATAAGTGGAATCATGTAGTATATGACCTGCTATGACTGGCTTATTTCAATTAGCATAATGCCAATTCAGTTAACCCAAGTTATTACATATGGCAGTATTTACTTCTATTTTTAAGGCCAAATAATATTTCATTGTATGTATATAACATATTTTCTTTATCCATTCAGATGGACATTAAGGTTGATTCTCTCTAATGGCTACTGTGAATAATGGTGCAATAAACATGGGAGTAGAGATATCTTTTCAAGATCCTGATTTCATCAGTTGCATCTTTATAGACTAATAGTGAACTATCTGAAAAGAAAATTAAGATAACAATCCCATTTACAATAGCATCAAAAAGAATAAAATACTTAGGAATAAACTAAGGAAGTATAAAACTTGTACAATGAAAACTAAAACATCAATGAGTGAAATTAAAGACAACACAATTGGATGGAAAAACATGAATTGGAAGACATGATATTATTAAGATGTTCATACTTCCATATAAATAAACAGACTCAATGCAATCCCCATCAAAATTTCAATGGCATTTTTTAAAAACAGAATGAGAACAAACAATTCTTAAATTCATATGGAACCACCAAAGACCCTATGAAGCTTGAGAAAGAAAAACAAAGCTGAAGTTTTTATATTCCCTGATTTCAAAATATATTACAAAGCTATAGAAATTTTAAAAATATGGCACTGACATAAAGTCAGACATATAAATCAATGGAATATTTGATGCAGAGTAATTCTGACTTACTGAGGGAGGGCCTGCCTCACTAGGTCTCTGCTCCCTCTATTACAATCTTCAGTTAGGGCTATCATTCTGCAGGGCTAGCCTTCCTGTTACTATTGCTGGACAAAGTGGTGTAGTATTCCACTGCCACTTTATGGAAGTGAGGTACAAACACATATTGGATAGGATAGGATAGTCAATAAATAAACCTACACATGCAAAGTTAACTGTTCTTCAATAATATTATCAAGAATACACAGTGGGGGAAAAGACAATCTCTTCAACAAATGGTGATTGTATATGCACATGCAAGAGAATTATATTAGATCCTTATCTCACACCATTCATAAGAGTTAACTCAAAATGGATTAAAGAGTTAAATGTAAGACTTGAACCTATAAAACTCCTAGAAGGAAAAACAAGGTAAAACCTTAATATTGCTCTTGGGAATGATTTTTTTGATATCTCACCAAAGCACAGTCATCAAAAGCAAAAATAGACAAGCAGGACTACATCCAATTAAAAAGCTTCTGCACAACAAAGGAAAGAAATGACATAATGAAAAGGCAACCTATAAATGGAAGAAAGTATTTGTAAACCACATATCTGATAATCTGATAAAGGTTAAATATCCAAAATATATAAGAAATTCCTGCAACTCAATAGCAATAAACAAACAAACAAACCCAAATAATCCAATTTTAAAAATGGGCAAGAGACTTGAATAGATATTTCCTCAAAGAACACATACAAATGATCAATAGGTATGGAAATGTGTTTTACATCTCTAATTATAAAGGAAATGCAAATTGAGACCATAATGTATATATGATCTCATACTTGTTGGGATGACTTATTATCAAAGAAGCAAGCGTTGACAAAGTGTTGTGAAGAAATGAGAATCCTAATACACTACTGGTGAAAATGTAAATTGGCATAGCCATTACGAAAAACAGTATGGAAGTCCTTCAAAAATCAAAAAATAGAACTACCATATGATCCAGCTTCCTACTTCAGGGTGTATAGTCAAAAGGATTGAAATGAGGATCTCAGAGACATATCTGCAATTTTTCTTCAGAATGGATATTATTAACAGGGATCAAGTTGTGCTCTTGAAAGAAATCTTGCAAAAAATTCCAAGTATAAATACTTATACTTATTTTACCTCAAGAAATCACAAAATGGTTTAAATATGGAGAACAAAAAAAAAGTCATTAGAAAGAACAATATATATACTACATCATTCTTTTTCAAACTGAATTTCATAATAATAATCACAAGTTAAAAAGTAATGTTTTAGCCTCAAAAAGATGGCACAATTACTTTTGGTGTGGTCATTCTTCTGTTTCACCCCTCCCCGCCCCCCTACGGCCCCCCCCACCCCCACTCTACTTTTGAATGCTATGGTAATGTAAATACAAGTGCGACCTGACTATTTCACTGTTTTTTGTAACATGAAATAAAGGCCCTATAAATATATAAAATACATGTGTTAAGACATTGTTTTGACGTTTAAGTCTAATATACATAACAACGGTAAAACAGAAAGTCAATTTTGTTTATTTGTATGTGTGTATACATGTTTAAGCTCCTAGCAGTATAAGGGACATTTAGAGAATCTCATCAAAAAATAAATTTTGTCATAAACATTTTTAGCCATTAATTGACAGGAGCTCTGCCTCAAGTTTCCAAAAGCCAAGAGAATCTGTACAGCCTTTTCCACTTATTACCTTTTCTTAAGGAACTTGAGGAAGAGAAGGATCCACAGTATTTGCAAAGATCTGAGTAATATTTACTGGTAGAAATGGAGTTAGAAAGCTGTTTTTTTTTTCAGGAAAGGATATTTAAAAAAGAAACAGAATTTGATGCAATTAGTAATATCAACTTAAATAAAATAACATTTTGTCTGACATGAACCAATAGGAATCAATATGGACCATAAAATTCACTCATTGGAGCTATTCATTAAATAGACATTTGGGGTTTAGTATCTCATTTAGGACTAGGAATGGTGAAGCAAATAAAAGACATAGTTCCTCTTCTCAAGTAGTTTTTTTTTTTTTTTTTAAACAATGTGCAGTAGTTTCTAGTTTTTCTCTTTTTTTAGTGAGAAATGATGCTCACATGTGTTAGCCCATGACTGTGAGCAGAGCCAAATCTGCTATAATCCAACATAATTGGGTTAAGGATGTGTTATGGGCTAAATTAGGTCCCCTTGAAATGCATATATTGAAACCCTAACCTTCAGTATGACTGTAGTGGTAGATAAAGCCTTTAAAGAGGTAATTAAGATTAAATGAATTCATAATAGTAGGGCCCTAATACTATAGGAATTGTGTTCTTATAAGAAGAGGAAGAAACACCAGAGCATGCTTTCTCTCCACTTGTGAACAGAGAAAGGATCATGTGAGGACATGGTTAGAAGGCAGCTATCTACAATAGAAGGAAAGAGCCCTCGCCTTGAAACTAACTAATCCTGGTGGCTCCTTGAACTTGGACTTCTGACCTCCAGAAGTGTGAGAGAATACATTTCTGCTGTTTAAGCCACATATCTGTTGTTTAAGCCACATATGGCATCTTGCTATGACAACCCCAGTAGACTAAAGCAGGATATATGTACCACAGCATTTCAATAATTTATAATTTCCATGACTATGAATATGAAGTATCAAATGTTGCTCACTACTAGATATATAATCAGTTACATCATATACAATTTCCTATAACTAGCTATAAATTCACACCTTTCTTTTATGCTAAAAAAACACATGTACCTGAAAGAAGGTGAGGGCAATATTGTTGAAAAATAATTTTCAATCTATTTTTATTATAAAAGTTATTCAATAATAAAATGTATTAATTATTTGTAACAGAAAAAAATTTTCAAGATAGCTCAAACAGATCACAAAAGCTTTGTTCCTTAATAGTTGAAAATAACCTGGTAGCTAGAGAACAAGGCAACAAAAGTAAAGAATACAGAGAGAAATATGGCAACATATATACTAAAGTTGTCCAAAGTTAAATTAAAAAAAAAAAATTTAAAAAGATATCAAGAGAAAAACCACATTTTAATTATGCCTGCATATTTTTTGTAATATAATTTTAGGCAGGAGATATCGTTTGCTTCATTAATAATGTATAGAAAATTATGTAATTGAATTGTTTTCTCAATTTTTAAAAAAAATCTCTATTAAGATATCTTTAAGGATGATTAAGGAGAAAATATAAAGTTGAAATTATGAGTTTAAAAAGGCAGTTGACATTTTGGTGTCAAAAGGAATTTTGGTATGATTGGAGTGTCAAATTTTGGTGATCGGCCAAACAGTAACCAGTAAAAAATGATTCCTTACAGGTCCAATTCTATCTTTTATAAAATTTCAGTTGTGCTGCCAGGCTAGATTATGGATCACTTTTATTATCTCTTCCCATATCGTGGTCCCTCCATAGTAAATAAGATTTAAAGATACACTCTCCATGTTAGGTTCTGGTATTCTCTGCATAAAATAACTACAATTTGAGTATGTACCTGTTTTATGCTCATGTGTTCTTGGGGCTATAAAAATAACATTTGGATATTTTAATGAGTCATTTGGCAAAAGCATTTGCCTGTAGAAGCCAATTATCAGTATCGGGAGAGCTGATAATATTAATAGGATTACAGAAATTGTAACATTGTACACAGTATTATAATTGAATTAAACACTATAAATAATAAATTTAAAAATACAGAATGAAAGACCTATTACATTCAATCAATATTTCTGCATAAAGAAATGAAACATAACCATTGATGTTTAATAATGTGGGGACAATACAATAGATACATGCTGCAAAATATTTAAAATATTTAATCACTTTTGACTGTCCTATTTAAAATATAGGATTTCTCTTCATGATTCATCTATTGTTTTCTCTAAAATTTTCTAAATCTTTTAATAGAAAGCTTCAAAGAAAGCAATAACATTCAACTGAAACAAGTTAAAATTAATAACTGTGACCCATCCTTTCTCTAATGTCAAGATCGTTTTATAATCACAGAAGGTTGCTATAAGCCTTTTAATCAATTTAATACTTATTTAAAAAAACACGGTGTATGTCAAGTAAAGTGTATTGTGGGTACAAAGAAAAATAAGAGGTAAAATCTGCCTTCAAATAGCTAAGCATTTAAGAAAACAACCTTCTAAAAATAATTCTAATACCGTATACTGTTAATCAAATTTCTCATAAATAAAACACAATAAAAGTGCTTTTCGGAGTTTAGGGTTCAAGTTTTCCTGGAGGGTGTAATGCTTAAATTGAGCCAAGAAAGATGATTGAGTTAAATAAATAAAAGAGATGTCACTATAGAGCCAAAGACAGTCTTCTGACATAGCATTAGGAGTAAACTACACTTAGAAGTGAACTGAAAGCTAACATTTAAGTTCTGATTTGAGTTGGTATTGTGTGAAGAATGAAGTAGCAGGAATACTCGTTAAGATCTGAACTTATTTCTTAATGATGGAACATATTAATCAGAAAAGAAATAAATATTATATCAGTAGTGTTACCAGCTATTCATATCTTAACTACTGTTTTTTTTTTTTTTTTTAACTTCTGCAAAGAGCAAGCAGGACCATAGGAAGGTAATAATGATAAGAATAAATTCACTGATAAAATTGCTTTGAACTTCCAAGTAGAACAAAAGTCAAGGAAGTTAAGAAGTTAGCAAAAGAATGCCTGAGGAAAGTTTTATTAATAATTGAAGCATTTGGACTTATCTTCCAATTTAGCGGCACACCAATCTGTATGGTCTTGAAGAAGTAGAAGCCAAGGTCTATATTTTAAGAAAGCCCAATGCCCCTCTGACAACTCAGAATTGTTACTGCAAAACCCTATTTGATTTCAAAATACTAGCAAATAAGGCATGGATAGCAGGGGAAAAGGTAACTCCTTGGTTCTTACTGCAAATAATAGATGAGTATCTGCTTACAATTCACGAATATATGTTCTGGTAGGTAATGGCCTTTTTACACACCACTTTTTAAAGTAAGTAAATTATGGCATTCAGTGACCTGGACTCTTTTTGCTGTAGTTTTTAAAAACTTTTGCTGTACTTTCTCATGATATATTAGTAAAAATATAAACTTTAGATTTTCCTGTTCTGTAAACATGCTTCACAAAATTGTTGGGATAATTCAACACCTAAAATAATTCATGGCCTAAAGGCATCACTCAAAATTATAATTTATCTTTCTGTCCTATCATGGACCTTCTAAACCATCTTAGAAGCCTAGAAGCTTAATATTATCTTTTCCCTCCCCACATGCATTCATATAAAACTCACTTATATTACAGTGTAACTAAATTACACCTTCAACTGTTGCAAAGTAAGAGGAAGATAATTTTTTAGCGAGACCTTTGTCCTGCCGAGTCAAATACTTAATATTTGAGTGAAAAATTTTAACATTATTGTAATGATAATGGAGAGTGAGAAAATAGGAAGCAGAGCAGATCCCCTGGTCTCTTTTTTAACATATGTTAATTGTGCTTTTAAATGGAGGGTTTGATTGTCCTAATCTAAAAACATATCATATTTATATTATATCAATAATGCAGGTAGCTGGACTCTCAGACTATGAACTGCTAAATCTGATTAAATCAAGCAAAACAAAACTAAATTACTACATGACTTTGTGAATACTAAATGGAGCTATTATAGAAGGGGCCATTTTAGCAATCATTTGTAACATTTGGAAAACATACAGCAAAGGGTACCTTGTTAAGCTTTTTGTCATTATATTTGAATTTTTTATTACAGAAAATTAGGATGTTATTCTTAACTCTATACACTGAGATCTGGGCTCATTTTGGATTCTGATCTCTGTCCTTATTTAGGAAAGTGCCAAGTGGCTCATCGGTGCCCCCATTCTGCACTACATACTCGCCTTTCCACTGAGTTCATTTTCTCTTACATCTTGGTTTTTCTGGACCCTGATATCTGTTTATTTCTACGCACTGAATTTATATGTAATCATTAGCAGATAATATAGAACATAATAACACATAGTTGCTAGAGAACTACCAAGTGCAACCTAGCAAATTCACAGTTTTATTTTATTCTCATTCTCAAGTAATACACACATGTGCATGCCAGCGTGCTGATGTGTGCAAACACACATACCCCAGAATCTTTTAATCTTCAAAGCTTTGCCATCTGGCTCAAATCAAGTAAAATAGCTAAGCCCATTACTCAATCTTAATCTTGTAGCAAAATTTCCAATTTAGATGTATTTTTTAGAGGAATTGTAGAATGAAGAAAGAAAACAAGAACTTTCATTGGAGGTTAGATTTGTTTTTTAGATTGTTTTGTGGGAAATAATGTTATTTAAGATTCTAGGGTCCCACAAAAAAATTCATAGAATTTCAAAATTATATTAATTTTCATTATCTAAATTTTTTTATATTAGTAAGAGAGTAAGATATAGGCACAAATCAATGCTATGTCAAATTATGTTGATTAAAGATAAAAAGTCCTCAAAATAATTGTCTTAGCTGTGCATTTCACTCTCAGACTGGAATTGACTTTAGGCAAAGTGATGAAATCTTTCTCCAGGTTTTCTCTTCCCTAGCTCTATTATTCTCAAAAGCAATCCCTCAGCAAAGACTCATATCTGAGACTGATTATCCTCTGTTCCCTATTCTTTGACATTTCCCCACCTATTCTCCATTTAGAAGTGTCAAGTCATATATTTGCCTTTCCAAAATTTGTGTGTGTATAATATATAATAAACATAATATATATTAAAAAATTAGTGTTGACCTCACTTTTATAATATCATACATTCATTTTAACACAGTAAGTACAATAACAAATGTGACAATAATAGTAGAGATTTAAAAAACATTTATAGAGGGGTCATTTATTTACCCACCCTCTATTAATTACATAACATGAGAGATTTTCGAACCCCCCACCCCCCATGGTATGGGTAGTTATATAATCTCGTTAGCCAGACTGATATATTGAGGATCAAGGACACTAATGTAAGTTGGAAAAAAAGGGCTCCGGAATGAGGTGGTCCTAGTATAGGTATGAAATACATGGCCTTTAAAATTAGTTGGATTAGAAACTGTCATTTGGGGGAAAGCATATGCAATGTTGAGGAATTTATTTAATCTTCTTAAGATTCAGAAAAATGGGAAAAAAATTAAGATACTCATGCAAACTGGCTGAGAATAAAGTGGGAAAACGCATTAGAAGTACTTCAATACATATTGACTAATAATATAAGGATCATTATAATTACAATCATTTAAGAATAGGCATGTAGGACCAAAACATGAAATTTATAGAGTACATGCTATATGTCAAATATTATATTGAGCAATTTGCAAATATAGTGTGGTATATCACAATTATTAGCCTTTTTTAAACATATTCTTTCTATCTGATGATCTATTATTGTTAATTAAAAGTACCTCTTAGTTAAGCAGAACTATGAATTATAGCTACATATTTTTCGGGAGAATTAATTAAATGGATTTATTCTTAGAAGTATTTTTTTGTTTGTTTTTTGAAACTATCCTAGACTATGGCAGGGAGAAACAAAACGTATAAATGGACAGAGACAACACACTAAGGAGGGAGCCAAATTTCTGATATGGGAAGAAGAAGAAGAGCCACCTGTGATGAGGTTCATGTACTATATAGAGAATCAACGCCAAATTAATTTTGAGTGTACCTCCTGCTGATGTACCATCTGTGAATAACACACCATTTAACAGTTCTTTACCTTTAGAAGTCCAAAAACAGGAAGCCAAGGACTGGGGGTTGGGAGGAAAGGAGATAATTGTCAAAGGGTACAAAGTTTCAGCTATGCAAAATAAATAAACTCTGGAGATAAAATGTAGAGCATGGTTAACAACACTGTATAGTATATTTGAAATTGCTAAGAAGGTAGACATTCAGTATTCTCACCACAAAAATAAAAAACATTGTTAACTATTTGAGGTGATGAATTAGCTTGATGATGGTCATTATTTCACAATGTATATGTATATCAAAGTACCAAGCTGTATACTTTAAATACATACAAGTTCTATTTGTCAATTATACCTCAAAAACATGAAAACAAAACAAAACAAAACACCACACCACATGCGCCAAATGCATTGTAATGCTCAGCATACGTTAATACAATATTTAAGTATTTCTAAAGGTATAAAAAGACAAAGGCAAAAAGAATGGAAGAGGACACTATAGCAAAAGAAAAACAAAAATGAAAAAGCAAGAGCTAGAAGGCAGACCTGGAAAACCTGAAAATTTGACAGCAACAATGCATCCAATTAGTCCTGCAGAATCCCCAAAGTTATTAGTAATTGGTGACATCAGATATAAAGATGACAACAGATCCAGAGAAGTTGGGTATGTAACTTTGAGAAGAAATGCACTTCTTAACAATCTCTTCTCTCACTTTGAAGACACCTGATTTTATGTGAGATTGTGCTGCCATGAAAAATAAAACAAAACAAAACAAAAGGCCATTCCGTGTGGCTGTTGAAAAACCGAAATTTATTTTTCACAATTCTAGAGTCTAGGAAGTCCAAGGTAAAGGCACCAGCAAATTTGGAGTCTGGTGAGAGCCGGCTTTCTGATTCATAGATTGCCAAGTTTCTGCTTTTCTTCACATAGTCAAAAGGGCAGGGGAGCTCTCTGAGATTTTTTTTTTTTTCATTAGAATATTAACCCCATTCATGAGGGCTCTAACCTAGTCACCTAACAAAGGACCCATTTCTTAATACAATCATACATTGGGTATTAGGTATCAACACATGAATTTGGGGGGAGGGGAATGTAAACCTTCAATCTATAGCACTCTCTCTCTTTATTTCTGGTAAAAGACTAGGGAAACTGTAAATGGAGACTATTTTAATCAAGAAAATAGGGTCCAATTGAAAGTAGAGAATTAAAGTGTACATATTAAACATTGTGATGCTCAGGCATATTTTCTCCCCAAAATCACAAATTGCTAGAAGCCAGGTGGGAGGTTGAAGGATTCTTTGGAGACTCTGACTAGGTCAAGAGAAAAAACATTATAAACCAATATTTTATAAACCAATATTGTAGTCCTCCTGAAAAAACAAACAAACAAACAAACACATTTTCAGCTTATCAGCCTCACTCAGATGCATATAAATTCCAATTAGCTTTGTAGGCTCATTTATAAATAAGAACAGACAGCCAACAATAACCTGAAGAAACCTCTTGAAGGAGAGAGAGGGAGACAGTGGGGAAATGTAATTTGAAAGAAACAAAGACCTTGTCTGGAAAAAATAGAAAAAAAAATGAGTCAATAATTTTGTAGTAACTGTGTATGGCGCTGGATGGGTACTAGACTTATTTGGGGATCACTTCATACATTTTATAAATGTCCAATCACTAAGCTGTACAATTGAAACTAATATAAAATAAAATTGTATGTAAACTGTAATTGAACAATATAAAAAATGTAATTATGCTATAAATAATGATCAAAACTAAAAATATATAAATAAGAGAAAGAGACACCAGAGATATGCACACACAGAGAAAAGGCCATATAAAGAACCAATGAGAAGATGGTCATTTGAAAGCCAAGGAGAGCGGGCTCAGGAAAAACCAAACCCACTAACATATTGATCTTGGACTCTTAGCCTCCAGAACTGTAAAAAAGTAAATTCCTGTTGTTAAATCAGCCATTCCATGGTAATTTTTTATGGCAAACCTAGCAGATTTATGTAGTTGGTGAAGGTGTGGGAAGGGGGAATAAATGAAAAATCAGGTTATCTAGGACAAAAGAGAAATAAAAATCTGAAGAAATACATGTTATTTTAAGTATGTATATTCACTAACATATCTGGATTCTGTCAAACTGACAAAAGAGGTTGCCACGGAACTAGGAATATTGTGATCTATCCCAAGATATAAATCATCTGGAAAAGGTAAGCCCATATTGATTTATTAAATAAAAAATCATGGGGGGTGTAAAAAAAAAGCACACCCTAAATCAACACTCCATCTCCACAGTGTAACAATTAAGCAAAAGAGGCTTCTGGTCAAGATGGCGAAGTAGGTAAATAATGTGCTTGCCTTCTCCCACAACTAAATCAGAATTACAACAAAACTACAGAACAACCATCATTGAGAATCACCTGAAGCTTCACCCTTAAGAGTGAGGCGTTCAAGTCCCACACCAGATATCCTAGCTCAGGTTGGAAGTCACTTCGCTGCCAAGAAGAGAGGTATCTACAACTTATGGCTGTGAAAACCAGCAGAGACTGTGACTGAACAACACTAAGGGTTGCTGGAGACCCAGGCATTCTTATTAAAGGGTCTGTACATGGACTTACTGAAAGACTCACTTGCTCTGAGCTCCAGAGCTGGGGCAGCAACTCAAAAGGAGCCAGGAGCACACAGGGAGGAACTGAATTGTCTGGCTTCAGGGCAAGGGCTGGAGGGACAGCTTTCTATCAGACAGAAGACATTCCTTTGTTGAGCTCTCCCAACACTCAGCCTGCATGCTCGGGTGAGTATGATATCTGAGTCTCCATCAACCTGCATAACATCATTTGCTCCACCCTAGTGATTCCCAGAGCCTCTGCCCCAACTAACTTGCAAGCCCACCCAAGCCTTTGCCAGTGGTTTTAACATACAAATGGCCTATCTTGGCTCATGCTGCAGAATTTCCTAAAATTTCTCAAAGATTCGTAAACTCCAAACAAAAAGCATCTGGCCTTAGTGTGCCTATACCTCTTGCTAAGCAACCCCATGCCTGGCACTAGCAGAAGCTGGCCTCAGTTCACAGGTTAGCCTCTCCCAGGCATCTTTAAGCTCAGCACAAATGACAACCAACTGCAGATATCTTTGTAGCTTATACCAAGCATCCCTGGGCAGAGCATAGGCTATGGCTCATCTTGTCCTATATCAGAGCTCCTCCCAAGAGGCCCCAGAACCAATACATCCAGTAGCCTACTCGGACCACTCCAGGGCACCACCCAACCACCTCCACAAATAACATATCCAAAGGGCAAGCTCAGAAGGCACCGGAGCCCCACTAAAGTGAATCCCTGTTCCATAGGGGCAGCCACTGCAAAACAGTTCCTCTACTCTAGTCATGACCAGTCTTCATAATCAATCAACCTGAGGGTCAATCCCTCCCACTGATATAACAATATCAATCAAGGCTCAACCACAACAGGAGGGCACACAAAGGACACACCTGGAGCACCCAGCTCATGTGACCAGAGAGACTGTGTTACTGGGCCCCATTAGTAGTACTACATAAGGCCACTTAGTCAAGACTTAGAGACAGCAACTCTACATAATACATAGAAATATGATACATAGAAACAGGGAGGCAGCCAAAATGGGGAGACAAAGAAATATATCTCACATGAAAGAAAAAAAAAAAAAAAAAAAGCTTCAGAAAAAGAACTAAACAAAATGGAGAGAAGCAATCTATCAGATGCAGAGTTCAAAACACTAGTTATAAGTATCCTCAATGATATCAGTGAGAACTTTAACAAAGAGATAGAAAATGTAAAAATGAAGATGAAAAATATTAAAAAGAACCAGTTAGAAATGAAGAATATTATAAGTGAAATGAAGAGTACATTAGAGAGAATCTACAGTAGATTAGATGAAGCTGAGGACCGAATCAGCAATTTTGAAGATAAGGTAGGAGAAAACACCCAATTAGAAAAGTGACAAGAAAAAAGAATCCAAAAAAACTGAAGATAGTTTAAGGAACTTCTGGAACAACATTAAGCATACCAACATTTTCATCATAGGTGTACCAGGAGAAGAGAGAGAGCAAGGAATTGAAAATCTATTTGAAGAAATAATGTCAAAAAATTTTCCTAGCTTGGGAAAGGAAATAGACATACAAACCCAGGAAGCACAGAGAGTCCCAAAAGAGATGAACCCAGAGAGGTTCACACCCCGGCACATCATAATTCAAACGTAAAAAGATAAAGACAAAAAATTAATCCTAAAAGCAGTAGAAAAAAGCAGTTAGTTAACTACAAGAGAGCTCCAATAAGATTGTCAGCTGATATCTCCATTGAAACTTTACAGGCCAGAGGAATTGACATGAAATATTCAAAGTGCTAAAAGCAAGAACCTACAGCCAAATTACCCAGAAAGTTTAGAATACAAGGACAGATAAAGAGGTTCCCAGACAAGTAAAAGACAAAGTAAAAATATAAATAGTAAAATGGCAATAATTACATATTTATCAACAATTACTTTCAATGTAACTGGATTAAATGCTTCAATCAAAAGACATAAGATGGCTGAATGGAAAAGAAAAGAAGACCCTTATATATGCTGCCTATAAGAGACTCACATTAGATCGAAAATACATATAGGCTAAAAGCAAAAAGATAGAAGATTTTTTTTATGAAAATGGAAACAAACAAACAGATAAAAAAGTTGAGGTAGCAGTACTTATACCAGATCAAAAAGACTTTAAAACAACGGCTATAACAAGAAACACAGACCCGGTAATTCCACTTCCTTTTTCATGGCTTCCGAACCAATAAATAAGATCAAGTCTCAACAATGCTTGTGTTATTTTGTAGTTTCAGGACATTGCTTTATATATACCAATGGCAAATGGAAAGAAAATTCCTGGTAACAGATCTACAGGGTGTTGGATCAAGAAAAATATAGAATATAAGTCTGGATATGGGAGAGTTGGTTGCTTTGCAGGCACTTTCCCTTGACTCAGGAGTTAACATCTTGCAATAACATCTGGAATTGGTCTCAGTATGCTGCTTGTGTAGCCACTGGAAGCATAGGAAAAAAGTGATGGCTTATCATAATTGTTCTGGGAAACGGAACTGACCGAGTATTGAAGAGGAGATCAAAAAGCTAAGAGACATACTAGAATACTTTGATTTCTTATACAAGAACAAGATATTAGAAGACACCCCACTTGCTAAGTCAAAAAGGAATTAGTCAGAGACTACTGATACTAGTGGTGGCTGTAGTTTTATGTAGGAAATGGTTGGAAGAAGGGTAGGATTCCATGGAATTGGGCTTTCTAATGTTAGTGGGAATGATAGAATTCTGGAAAAGCAAAGATGAAATGGCAGCACTTAAATGTGGGAAGTAAAGTAGACATGATTACTGTTACAGAAAGCAAATTACTAGTAGCAACAAAATGCCCCTTATTTTAACAAAAGCCATATATGTCAAGTCACATACTCAATGCTGTAAGCTTTAAATCTTTCCTCTAAGATCAGAAACAAGATTACATTTCAATGAGATATCCATATGCTAACCTTCACTGCAGCATTAGTTGTAATAGCCAATGGAAACAACCTAAGTAACCACTGGTGATAAAGAAAATGGAGTATTATTCAGTTATAAAAATGATAGAAATCCTGCCATATATAACATGGATGGACCATGATGGTATTACTCTAATTGAAATAGATCAGAGAAAGACAAATACTGCATGATCGCATAATATGCGGAATCTAAAACAGCTAAATTCATAAAAGTAGAGAGCAGAATGGTTGTTGCCAGTGGCCTGGGGATGAAGGTAGTAGGGAGATATTGGTCAAAGGGTACAGACTTCCAGTTAAAAATGAATACGTTCTGAGGATCTAATATATGAATGGTGGCTACAGTAAACAATCCTATATCATATACTTAAAAGTTGCTAAGAGTGTAGAGAACTTAAATGTTCTCACCACGAATTAAAAGAAAACAAGCTAATTAAATAAGGTAATACAGGTGTTAAGTAACCTTATCATAGTAATCATTTTGTAATATATACATATGCAAATCATCACATTAAACTTACACAATGTTATAGGACAATTATATTTTAATAAAGCTGGGAAAAAAAAATAGGTGGCTGTCGGGACTTGAATGGTGGTTTATAGTTTGCCAACCCTGCATTAGTCTATTTTTTTCAAATGTGACAAATAGTAATGTTCAATGGAGAAAAAATATCAGGCTAAGCCAGTCCTTTGGGCAAGGGAAATTATTACAAAAGTAGTTAAGTTATATGAGAAAGATCATGTTATGCTTGAAATCTGCACTTGGTGTAATATATTTTAGACTCTAAGCTCTGCAAAGGCTGGAATTATATCTTTTGTAATTTTAAGTGCCTTAAATTATCACATAGGAATACAGTATATTCTCAGTAAAGGTTTTCTTGATATCATTGAGAGAATAAAACATTTAGAAGCAATATCAAGTGAAAATAAATGCTGTTTTTTATAATTAAATAAGTCCACCAGAAATTCGTAATTTTTCCTTTTAACTTATTTTATCTGAACCTGAAATTTCTACTTTGAACATATGACTATATGTGTATTGTGTGGACAGTGAAAGAAAAACAAAAAGATTAAAAGAAAAAAAGAAATCACCTTGACTTGAATAACAGTAGCTTACATCAATTCTAAGAAATTGTAACATCAAATTTTCTGGCAAGATTCCACTGGTGGTGTTTATTTTTTATTAAATTCTGATTCTTGAGAGAATAGCTTACCAGTAGTAATAATAATAATAATAATAATAATAATAATAATAATAAGTAAAACAAAATACAGAAAAAAATTACCTTGAGTCATCCTAGGTAGAACAATTCCTGCCAGAAAGATTAAAAATATAATTCCAAATCTTTTTTTCCCCCAGTACTGAATAGTTGCTATCAAAATAATTATAAATACAATACAGAATATGTGAATTTTGGATTGAACATCTTTTAAACTGAGATCACTGTCAGATTAACTTTTATTGAATGAAAATTGATCCAAAGTGATAGTCATATCAAGAAAATACTTAAAGATTAAAACAAAAGAAAAAGTAAACATTGAAATGATATTCATTGGTATTAATACATAAATATGACACAAAATAAGTTGATTTTGAATATTTTTACATCGAATGTACATCAGTGTAGTTATATGTTAGTAAAAACAGATGGTGTAGTGAGTTAAAACTGCTAATGTAAAATTTGTGATATGGAGTGTAGAGGTTGAAAGAATTCATCTGGGCCAGATCAAGATGCCAGAATAAAGCATATATTATACTGTCATAGATAAGTGACTTTTTTGTTTTCTAAAATAAAGCATATTTAAACATCCCCTTTTTGTGGTAAGCAGTCTCTCCCCAAAAAAAGATTTAATATGTCACTTTCAATTCAGGCCATTCACATTCAGGCCACATAATCTCTTATAGGTTTTCTTATGCACTGTGAAGGAGAAGAAGAACAAAAAAGAAAAAAAAATCAGGAGGAAAAGGATGAATGGAAAAGTAAGAGAAAGAAAAAATACAATTGAAAAGACAGATGGAAAGATAATTGTACCTATTCTTCCTCTTGTTCTTTTTCGAAGAAGTATGAGAACTAGATATAAAAGTGTGTGGAAATGGTAGAAAATATTTTTGCTGATTTTGGTTGGTTATTATATTTTCAAGATTTTATTGGATACATTCAGATTCTTTACTAAAAGGTATTGCAATGACATCA
The DNA here is from genome assembly GCF_014176215.1 of Rousettus aegyptiacus. Classification (NCBI taxonomy): domain Eukaryota; kingdom Metazoa; phylum Chordata; class Mammalia; order Chiroptera; family Pteropodidae; genus Rousettus; species Rousettus aegyptiacus. Next base: position 54,157,575 of record NW_023416306.1, read on the forward strand.
ATTAAGAGTTTATATAGTTTTCCAAACCTCATTATCAAGAGATTGTTCATCTATTTCAAGAAAAAAGACATGAAATAATTTTGTGGTTGCCCAAGGTAGATTATCCACATGTAGGTAATCTTCTTGATACAGTAAAAGTAATGAGCTGAGATGGTCCAGGCAATTATGTTCCATGGGATAAGGATGTCTGTACTTTTCTTAGTTTAGATTCTGAATTCTTTTTGTCCTCAGACAGACTAAGAAGAAAAAAAAACACGACATCTTGGCACTGGGAACTCTTTTGTTCCATGATGGATGTGTTCCTTCTAGGAAGAGGAGAACGCTGTTGCACCTCATTCATTAAGTTGATGTAATGGTGGCATGAACTATCATCCACTGAGGTTTTCAATTGAATGTTATCTCCCCAATCACTTTCCCACAGCCTAATGGAGTGTCCCTGATACCAGAGTCTGATAAATTGCCCAATGCCAATTAAAGAAGATACTTTTCCTGTCAGTCATTTAGCTGCAATATTCTCCTTTACTAGATTAGGTTCCATAAAAATGACAGAAATGATGAAAGTTTATTTGTAAAATTCTTCACTTAAATTTTAGAAGCTACATAGTCTTCTGGGTTTCCACACTGGATCCAAAGTCAGGAAAGGCATTTATTGATGTTATTAGAAAACCAATCTAAGTAGATATTGTTTTAACAGAAATGCTGAAGGATGCAAACTTTTAGAGAAAAAAAAATGAAATAATTGTGAAGAAAATACACCCATCCATTTATCGAATATGTATTGATAATTTCTAAACATCAAATAGACTTCTTTCTTAATAGATGAGTAGGCAGCATAATCTCTGAAATTGCCCTCTGCCCCATACTTCCTGCCCCTCCCAACTCATCTCAAATTGCTCGGTTTTACAAAAATATATACTCTTGCCTACAGAAACATTTTCTACTTTAGTAAGCAGATTTCACTGATAATGCAATGTCTCTGAACATACATCACTCTCTGCTTTTTGATAGGTTTGTTGCCAAGCTACTGAATAGCAGATTTTAATGTTCTATATTTACCCCTATTAAAATATCATTTAGAATCTTTCTGGATTCAACACAGAGAAGCAATATTTTAATGAACTGTTATCATAGGAATTATTTAATGAACATAACCTATTATCTTGCTAGAGAAGTAGCATATCACCCTGGTTAAGAGCTTTACGTAAGACTGTTAGAGTTTGAATCTCATCTCCACTATTCACTAGTCACATGACATGACCTCGGACAAGTCATTTAACTGCTCTATGCCTGTGTGCCCTTCTAATAAGATTATTATAAGGTTTAAATATAAATTAAATATAAATATTAACAAAGTGACAAGCACATCATTAGCACTGTAGTTAGCCACTGTTATATATTCACATCAAATACTAAATTAACATCTCTCTTGAAACAAAGTAAACCTAAACACAATCATTCTTTCAAAAAGCATTTTGTATACCAGGCCACAAACTAGGTATTAGAGATATTTAGATGAAAAAAAAAAATACAAATGTTCTCCAAGAGTTTATGGATGGCTAGAAAGATAAATGCAATAAAGTAGGCCAATCACAAAAATATTAACAGGCTGTAATTGTAAGGTGAAAAAGTCATAACTGTGTTGTTTGCTCCTTTAAGACTTGCAGTCTCTCTCTCTCTTAAAAATTTTATTTAAAAATACAGAATACAGGTCTCTGTAATTTCTCTTTCTGTGGATCCTATGACCTAGGTCAGTAATACATTTGCCCAAGTTAATCTAATGAAAGGAACTACTTAGATACTAGGTGAACCATTTAACTTTGTCCAAAGAAAAAGTTTCAGTCTCTAGTACTGTGCTTTCTTCATCTATTTAATGATGGAATCTCATTTAAACCATGTTTGGGGCACTTTTTTTTTTTTTTTTCTGACATTGGGAACTTCATATTGTTTTTCATTTCCAATTTTCTTCTTCTACAAAAATATCAAATTAGCAGTATTTCAAGTGTTGGGGGCTTTTGATACCTGCCCATCATTAACAGTTATAAAATTCCATAAAATATTAAAAGAACCTATTTTCAGCCATTGGACAACTTCTAGATCAAGGCAGTGATCCTTGGAAAGATGGGAAATATATTAGAAGAGGTTCAAATTCACCCTGCCTTTTTTTTTTTTTTTTTTTTTTTTTTTTTTTTTTTTTTTTTTTTGCCTTGGAGCATTCTACAGACAGCTGTGATCCCACTAGGCAGAGAATACTAAGATGACAGTTTGGGGCTGCTGAGGTGACAGCAATTTGTGTTATAATGTAACAGAGAGGAAGAACTGAATAAAGAAGTCACTCTAGAAATCTGCATAAGAATCCCCTTGAGTCTTTTACCACATATGCATGCATGATTAAAGCCAGATGCCACCAGATTTGAAAGAAACCAGCTCCTGGAAAGAGAGAGTACTGAGACCTGACAAAAGATTCTGAGGTCACACAGTTTAGAGAGACAGGGAAGTTCTGAACAGTTTAAGAAGCTAAGGTGAACAGATTTTGGTGAATGTATCAAGCATTCGTTAAGACCCTCCCCCCAAACAAACAACATAACAAACAAACACCTTCAAAAAAAGCCTTGACAAACTAAAATTGACCCCTCAAAAAATTAAATTCCTCAAAAAACTAATTAGTCTTAAATGGAAGAAAACTAAATCAAGACTCCCAAAAAAATAGTATTCAGAGGGTCCAGTATATAATAAAAACTTACTAAACCTAGGGAAAGGGTAAATGATAACCCAGATAACAAACAAGCAGTCAATACAACCAGAGACAAAGATGACAGAGATATTGGAATTAAAGGGTAAGGAAATCAAAGTAGCAAAAAGAATATATTAAAAAATATTTCCATTTGTGACAACATGGATGGATCTTGAGATAATCATACTAATGAAATAAGTCAGATAGAAAAAGTTGAGAATCGTATGATTTCACTCATATGTGGACTATAAATCTGAAAGCAACAAACAAACAAGACAAACAAAAAAGCTATAGACACAGTTTAGTAGTTAACCAGAGGGAAAGGGAGAGGTAGATGAGGGTAAAAGGGGTCAAATATACAGTGATGGAAGGAGATGTGATTTTGATCAGTGAACACACAATGCAATATATAGATGATGTATTAAAGATTCATAAAAAATAAAAAATAAAAAAATATTCAAATATCCAGAAGAAAAATGTGAAAGCATAATGAGTGAACAATCGGAGTCACAATATACAAATGAATAACATAAGAATAAACCAAAGAGACATCTAAAATCTGGAAAACACAAAATTTGAAATGATAAATGTAGGTATGGGGTCAATAGTAATTAAACAATAGCAATTTAAACATTATAGAAGGATGAATCTATGAATTTGAAAAAAAAAGCTACAAAAATATTCCATACTGAAGAAAGTATTTGAAAAACTGAAAAAAATGAAGTGATTCATGACCTGTGAGATGATATCTGGAGGTCTAACTTAAGAGCTCATCTATGAACCACTATGCTAATGTTAGCTTAACTGTACTAATATACTTAAATAACCTACTATTTGTAGGTGCTATAGAGTGTCCAGTTCTAAATATAAAAATTTAACATGAAATTTACCTATGTTTCAAGTAATTTGGAAAATAATTTAAAGAGTTCTGCCAGGTTTAGAGACAATGGAATTAAGAATTCACTGTAGTCACTGGCTGAATAGTTATTTAAGATGAATTATAAAATGCTAGGGTTTTCAAACTTGGAATATATCATTTCATAAGAATTTATTTGTGTATTTGAATTTATAAAATCCTCAATTTTGTTCTACAACAGATGATTCTACCTTCATATACGTATAATCTACAAGGTATTTTTTTATTTAAAAATATCAAAAGTCACCAAATTTAAATATTTATCATTATTTTTATATCTCATAAATTATATGAATAACTAAGACTCTCACTGAATTTTAGAATCATTTCTATTTTCATACATTATTAAACAATATTTGTTTTTTGTTTTTTGAAGTATCTATCATTTTTGTCAACTGTTTAAACATCATTGTTTTAAATTTCATGCACTTCAAAAAGCCTTTTTTTTTTCAGATTTGTTTGGCATAGCTAAAGTTCACTGAAGAAATGTTATGTTCTATGTACAGTCTTTCAAAATATATTGTCATTGTTTGATATTTGACAACTGGATCAGAAATTTGCAATTGGTATAATGCTGCAATTCTGAACATTGTTAGGAAACGAAGCCAACTGGTATTTATCAAGACTTACCCTGCACCAGACATTGTATTTGAGTGTAGACCTGTCTGCAAAGGATGATGTTATTATCGCCATCTTGCACAACAGAAATTTCTGGCTAGAATGATTGAACAGTCAAGCATTCAATAAGTGACAAAATCAGAATATTACCTCTGGAATACTTCTTTAGTAGGGAAATAGAAAGTCATCAGTGACTTTTCCTCAATGTTTTACAATTCAGCTACTAAATTATGTTATTCTTGTTACATGTAATAAAACCCTTGTATTGGGTTCTTCCTGTCTACAACATAACTTAGGAAAGTACTGTGACCTTATGTTTTTTTTTTCCCCAAAAACTAATTTTTAAATAAATGTATGCACTTCATTTTTTAGTATTCATCTTCTCTGCGATGGCTTTTAAAATCTCTAAGTTTAAAGTCACACGGCATATACCATATAACACTAGGTGGCTAACTAGTGTTATTGAAAACTTAGATTTAGTTCAAAGTAATCAAGTCACTGTTAATTTAGAATCAACACTTTGGTCTAAAAATATAAAGTTATTTTTCCTAAGGCACAAAGAATATTTCAGGTAACAACTATGAAAAACTATCCAGAAAACTTTTAACATGTTTCTATGTCTTTTCCTTCCTTTTTTCTTATAATACATCATGAATCAAAACAAATTTCCAATAGTGCATTTCATAATAAATGCACCATTAATAATGGCACATTTTTATTTTTTGACTGTTAGCTTATGATGTCACAAAATGTACTACTGCCTCATTATCCCTAAAAAAGAAATGTAAAAAAAAAAGTTCTAACGTCAAATAAAATGAAAAGGTATCCAAATATAAAGTCTTAGCTGGTGGGTACAAAAACATTGACAGCTACAATACCTGTGTGATACCAACTACTGTTGAGAAAAAGTAGAGAAACAATGAGGTGTTCACTGCCACGAAGAAAAGATATACCAGTGGTATAAGGGTGGTCCTGACCACTGGCCTATTCCTACCTTTAGTCACTTCAGAGAAAAATTAATGACAACCACAGTATTGTGAATATTGTCTTCATCCTCAATCATATTAACTCCCCTTGCTTGTCCAGAATGGTCACCACAAACAGAAGAGACACAGGTGACCCTGGCTGAGTTCATGTGTTTGCTTCGCCTTTAGCTGTCTTGGTTGTAACTTCTTGTCTTCTGAAAAGACAGGAAATACATATCCAAATTCATCTTTCATCGAAATTTGTGTCTCTGCTGCAAAGAGAAAAGTTGCTCTAACTCTATAGGATCAATGCCACCTTGAGATACCTTAAGTGGTAAAGCATCCAGTTGTTTCTGCATAGTGGGGGTAAATTTGGAGGTGTTTCAGCTAACACTCTATCTCATCTTCTCTTTGGCTATGTTCTGGATTGGTAATCAGGCTGAATGGTTTGAGGACAATATTACACAATGCAAGAGGGATCTGTGATCACCTGAGAAATAAAATTAGTGCCAAGAGCTAGAAGAATGGAGAGAGAATGCCCTTTCAATCTCACCAGCAGAGCTCCTGAGACCTCCAAGTACCTGAACTGTATACTCTCTACCTATAAAATAACACATACTCAGTTCTTTATTTTAAAAAGATGGTCTTTTTTTTTTTTTTAATATTGAGTTTCGAGAGATGTTAATATATTATGGATACAAATTTATTGTCAGCTATATAGTTTGTAAATATTTTCTTCGAGTATATGGCTTGTATTTTCATTCTTTTATAGTAACTCTCAAGGAGAACTTTTTAAAGAAAAATCTGTTTATATGTTTTATTTTCATTAATTGTGCTTGTTGCATGCTTTAAATGTCTGTATATAGAAATACGAGTGATTTATATATTGATCTTATAGCCCTCAAACTTGCCTACTGCCTTCAGTAATATTTTCCAGATTTTATAGATTTTTTTTATATAGACTTTCAAACAAGGGCAGTTCCACTTTTTGCTTTCTCATGTGAATAATATTTATTTTTCTTGCCTTATAGCCCTCTCTTTAACCTCCAGAACAACATGAAATAAAAGTGATGAGAGCAGACATCTTTACCTTATACATATTAGAAAATTTGCATTCAGTCTTTTACCATTAAATATGTTCAAATAGATTTTGCTTCATGTATTTAATGTTCATTTAATAAGTACATAAATGTTTAAGATTTTATGTCTACTTTGTAATATGAAATGAATCATTTTATCCCTCATAATGTGCTCTCTTCTGGAGTCTACTTCATCTGATATTAATATACCCATTCTATCTTTATTTTAATTAGTTTTAACATGGTATATCATTTTACATTCATGACTTTTAACCTACTATTTAACAATCTTAAAATTTCTGCCACTTATATGGAGTGTTTGACCTTATATTTAATTATTGACATTGCTGAGTTTAAACCTAACAAATTATTTTTTTAATGTTTAATGTCTTTATTTCTCCTTCTTTTGATTAATTATAATTTAACTTTTATCTCCTAAGTTAGTTTTTAAATATAATACTTTCTGTGACTACGATTTATGGTATAATTATGTGTCATCAAAGTATACCACTTTATATACAGTCAACCATTGAACAACAGTTTGAACTGCATAGATTTACTTATATGCATTTTTTTTCCAGAAAATATACAGTCAGTCCTCTGTATACATGGATTCAATCAACTGTGATTAAAAAGACTATTTTCAACCTATGATTGAGAATCCATGGATGCAGTGGGCCAACTGTATGCATCGTTCTATACCATTTTATAGAAGAGACTTGAGCATCCATAGATTTTAATATTCACAGGGGTCCTGGAATCAATCCTGCATGGATAATGATAGATGACTGTAGTTAAATTATGGAGAAGTCAAGAGTTATACATGGATTCTTGACTGCATGGGGGTTGATGTCTCTAAGCCCCACATCGTTCAAGAGTCAAATGAGTAGTAAAAGAAACACAGAGCATACTTTCATGTTCACCTGACTACTTTTGGTCTACCGTTATCATTATTTTACTACTAGGTATGTTATAAAAATCATAAGATTTTAATTTTCTTCTTTAAAGTCAATTACTTTAAAAAGATGTTCAAAGAAAACTACTTTATACTTATTCACATGGTTACTATTTCCTCTGCTTTTCATTTCTTTGTGCAGATCCAGATTTTCATCAAGTATTATTTTTTTTCTGCCTCAAGGACTTCATTTCTTCTAGTGTTGTTTTTTTACTGAAGAACTTGTTTTTTTGCATGAGTAAAAAAGTCTTTTTTAAGTATTAAAGATACTTTAAATGGTTATAATATTCTAGTTTGACAGATTCTTTTTTTAAAATCTCAGCCCTTGCATTGTCTTTAAAGAGAAGTCGCTGTTATCATTTGTTTATATAGTATGCTATACGACTTTTGTTTCTGATTATTTTAAGATTTTCTTTTAAATCACTCATTTTTAGCAATTTTATTATGAAGTAACTTGATAGATTGTCTTTGTTTTTATTGTATTGGGGTTTATCGACTTCCTTGATTTTCTCAAATTTAGAAAAAACTTTAAACTATTATTTCACTTATTCTTTGCTTGTCCCCCTCTCCCTCACTTCTTCCTTCTTTTTTTGACTCAAATTACATGTATATTACAGCTCAAAGATGTTTCTGTGTTTCATTTGGATAGTTTCTTTTGCTGAGTCTTCAAGTTCACAAATCTTTTCTTCTACAGTATGTGATGTGGTGTTAATATAAATATAAAATAAATACAAAATATAAATACAAATATAAAAATTGTATTTTTTTATCTCTAGAGGTTTGATTGGATTTTATCTAAACTCTTAATGTCTCTATTTAACAGATTTAATCTTCCCTATACTTTTTGAACACATAGAGAACAGAGTTGTAACTACTGTTTAATGTCTTGGCCTACTAATTCTGTCAGTTGTGTAATTTTATCATGTTTCCATGAATTAAATTTTATCCTCCTTATAAGTCAAATTTTCCTGCTTATTTTTGTGAATGGGAGTTTTTTATTGGATGCTAGATGTTGTACATGTCACATGTTTGATTTATTTAAAAATGCATTATTCATTATTATCGCTATTCATATTCTTGAATCTTTCTCTGGCACACTGTTACATACTTGGAAATAGGTTCTTCCTCTGAAGTCTTGCTTTTAAGCAATTTTGGTCTGGGGCAAATTTTGTCCCATTAAATAATGTATACCCTTCTGATGACCACAAACTGTTTTATGTATTATGAGATTTTTCTAGTTTGGCTGCTGGGAACACGATTTCCAGCATTGTATGGGCTCCAAGATTTGTTCCTTTTGCCCATTTTTGTGGATTCATCTACAATCTCAGTTAGTTTCCTCATACACATGTTCTAATCAGTACTCATTTAAATATCACAAGGAACCTTTTTCAGAACTCTAGAGTTCTTATTTTCCAGTTGTTTTGTTTGTTTGTTTGTTTTGTTTTGTTTGTTTTTAAATAATATTCCGTCCAGTGAACACTAGCCACATTGGTCTCCCTGGGCTCCAAATGTGTTCTCTGCAACTTGGAGAAACTTCAATATTTTGTCTCATTCTTTCTTTCTGTGATACAACCGGGAAACTCTCTTTAGGAAGGAAGCTGAGGCAATTGTTGGGCCCATTTTTTTTCCCTTCTCTTAAGGATCACTGCCCTACATTACGTATAGTTCAAATTCTGCAAAACACTGTTTCATTATATTTAGTCCAGTTTTTTTGTTTTGTTTTGTTTTTACTTTTGCAGGCTATAGAATACAATTTGTATTACTTTGTCTTGGTTCGAAGTAAAAATTCTATCAATGAAAATTTGATTAATTGTTCCCTAAAGTTGTTCTGTATATTTTAATGGGAGAAAATGGAAAAATACAAAAACTATGTTTCTAACATCGTTCTTCCAAAAATTTACTCTTGCATCCCTCTTCAAGATGATTAGCTTTTGTGTGCCTGTGTATCTATATACTAGTCTTTCATACTTAGCACATTCTAAACCATTGCAAAGTTCAAAGCTTAACTTACTTTTCTCTTTCAACAGGCAATTATATCATGCACATTTATTTGTCCTCAAATGAATTCTTTCTAGTTTTTATGCTTACATTCACATTATATCTGGTTTATTCCTGCCAGTAGAGAATTTGTCATTTCAAAATGTGTGCTTCAGCAAAATGCTTTTTAATCAGAAATTAGCAAGAACTTGGTATTGTTTTCTACACTTAGCACATTAAAACATGCTCATTGGGTAAATTTTCTTTATTTTTATCTCACTTTTTTGGTGTTATTATTGGCCTGAAAACTCTTAAACAGCAAACAGCACTTTATGGTCTTTCTCTTTTATCTTTGCTTTTGATTAAGAATGCTGCCTAAATTTATAATTTTAAAAGTAGAATCAGTTTTTTTCTACCTAGGGGTGAGATATTTTCTGAATAGAGTAACATCAATTTTGACTGTATGAGATAAGAAAAAATGACTACGATCAATGTAAATTTCCAAAAATAGTTCATAATTTCCAGTGCACAGTTAATTTCACAGCCATATCAATTTAGAAATTTATAAGTAGAGCTTCTAAATCATATTTGCAAAGTCTTGTTACAATTCAAATTGCTAAATTAGGAAAATATTTTCAGTAATGTCTTTGCATTTCTGCTCTGGTTAGCTTCACTTCAAAAAATAACATAGTAGAAATTATTAAATCCATATTGTGTTTTAAAGCATTTAGATAACTAAAATAAACTAAACATAGAAATTGTTTCATATTCTTTTCATTATATAAGATAATTTTCTTAGCTAAACAAACGAGCAGCATAATAATCTTCATATGCAGGGCATGCACATTGAAACAATTTCAATTATTTGTTCAATAAGATCTAATAAAAGCCATTTATACTTTGTCTAAATGCTTAATTCCTTATATTTTTCAAGGAATATGGTTCAATCCTCTTATTTTAGTAAATAACTTTAATTTATTTAAACAAATGAATATAAAACATAAATATTATAACAAAAGAACTAATCAAGTACTCAGCTTAAATTAATTCAATGTATACAAAAATTTTCCTATTAAATCTGAATTTTTTTTCTAAATTGAGTCTGTACTTTGCTCACAAATGCTTATATACACACACATGTCCTGAATAGAATGTGGAAACTAAGTTTAAGTAGTTAGAAAGGAATATTTAAACAGCACATTGATGATCTTTAATGACTACAGTGAATAGAAACCATTTAAAGCTACCTACAGGGCAGTAACAGCATTAAATCACAGTATGTTTATCAATTTAGAACTTAATCATTTCTCTCTAAAGTGTATAGTAATTTCATTTTCCTTTACCTATATAATCACCTAAAACAGAAAATATACAGAAGGAAATAACTTAAATCTAAACAATATATTCACATCAAAGAGACAAAGGATCTATATCCATTCTTCATACTGCATTTAGGCAAATATATGTAATATTTATTTTTTATTCAATATTCGCTATGTACTAGATATACCCTAAGTGGTCGGAATGCTCCATTTGTTAAATAAATAATCTCTGCTTTCTTGGACCATTCAATCTAGTGAAAGTAGGAAGACGGTGAATAAAGAGACAAGTAAATTAAAATGTTATGTTCAGAATAAATGTTAACATTAGATATGAGTAATTGATAACTTCAAACTAGAATTATTGACTGAATATGTAAATTATGTAAATTAGTTAAGTATATAAATATTTATATACTTATTATGGTTCTCTAGTTGTACCCTAATTCAGCATTTCTTGACAAATTCTTGTTAATTCGAAGAATTTCAGTATATGTTGATAAAATGTATTAAGTACATTTTAATTAAGTTAAATTAATAAAATATATGTCCTTTTTTCTCACAATATAGTTGACTATGAAAGGAAAATAAACTGTCAGAATAGTTCAATATTTTTCATCAAATTTTTTCTAAAGATTCAGAATGGATAGTTGGCTAAAATGTACCATCTTTCAGATAGATATCTCCTTTGTGGACTGACATGCAATTCTTGCACATATTAATACTGACATGAATGAATGTATATGGAAGTCGCTGAATCAAGTCTTTGGTGTTCAATATGTAGATCGATCTTAAGCTCTTCATTTTGTAAAACTAATTCACACATTTGGTAATAGAGCTTGGAATAGGGACTGAGTTTACTAACCATTAGTGCGGACCCCTTTCCACTCCAGTTAATGTTCCGAATTACTTTATTTGAACCTGTTAATTTATCTGTTCAGGATATATTATTAATGAGGTAAAGTCATAGGATCGATACAGTTTTTTTCAATTAGTTAGAGAAAAAAATGAAACAAAAACTGGCCATAGAATGTATTTGTATCCAGAAAATGTTCTAAGCATGGTGGTATTGACGAACATCACGGAGGCATGCAGAAGGCAAATCCTCTATAATAACAGACAGAGTACTATAAAAATACATCCTTCTGCTGTGGGTATAGTAGCAATTTCATACAAGAGGGATAATATATTTCCAAGTGTTTCTGAAAAGAAAATCTTTGATCTTGCCAGTGCAAGATGAAAACAAGTTTCCTCTGAAGCATAATTTAAAAGCCGAAGTACTTACGAATCCTCCTTGCCATTTTGGTAGACACATTCCTGCTAACCCACGTAGTAAAATGTGACATCAGGCCATTTTCTCATTAAATCAGTATCAAATCACTGATATTTAGTTTTCCCAAGCTCCAAAACAATCAATATTCCTATTGGCTACTGAATTATATTTTTAATCTTTACTCTTTCACATTTTTATTATTTTCTCTCTTCATTCACCATGTAAAGAGGCTTATAAATACATAGAAATTAATAGATTTTATATCTATATACATATTTGTTTTGCTATCTGTATTACAGGGTATCCCTTTATATTTTTTTATACATTAATATAATTTGGATTTTTTCTTTAGAGGGTTTTATTACCAAATTAATTTACAAAGATCTGTTCATATTATTGAATCAAAAGTCTACATTTTAATTTTTAAAATTAAAACTGGACTTTATATTTTAGAGTAGTTTTTAGGTTCACAGCATCATTGAATGGAAGTTACAGAGATCTACCAAATACCATTCTCCTGAACATGCGAGGCCTCCCCTATTATCAGCACCCCCACCAACTGATAAATTTCTTACCAATGATAGATTTATACTAATACCATATTATCACCCAGAGTCCATAATTTACACAAGAGCTGACTCTTGGCGTTTTACATTCTATAGGGTTGAAGTAATATATAATTATGTGTATCCATTATTATAGGATTATATAGTGTAGTTTCTCTGCCCTAAAAAGCCTCTGTGCTCTACCTATTCATCCCTCCCTTCTCATTAACTCTGGCAACCACTTATCGTTTTCTGTCTCCATAGTTTTGCCTCTTTCTGAATATCATATTAGTTTTATAAGAAACCACTAAAATGCCCTACAAAGTGGCTATATATTTTTTTCATTCCCATTAGCAATGAATGAGAACTCCTGTTGTTCCACATCCTTGCCAACACTTAGGGTTGTTCCTGTTCTGAATTTTGTACATTCTTATAGGTGGGGTAAAGTATCTATTTAATTTGCATTTCCCTGGTGGCATATGATATGGAGTTTCTTTTCATATGCTTTTTCCCACCTGTATATCTTCTTTGGTAAGGTGTCTGGTAAGGTCTTTGCTCCAATTTTTAATCTGATTGTTTGTTTTCTTATTGAGTTTTAAAAGGTTTTGTGTGTGTGTATGTGTATTTTGGACATTTTACCTTTTCCAAAATAAAATTGATTAAATGAGATAATGTAAGAGAAAGGTGTTAATAATTTCCAAAATGTTACATGAAAGTAAGAAATTATATAGAAATCTACAATAACACAAAAGATAATTTAGAGGTGATTATGTTCTTCATGAAAAATTTTCTTAGTATTGTAAAGCATGATTATTATTCCAGTAAAAGTATTCCAGTAAATGGAGATCACCTAAATTGTTTTGGGAAAATTATTTTATTCCTAAAATCTAATATGCTTTCTTCTTACGAGAAACTTTCATTACATAAACTGGTACAGAAACTTACCCTTTACCTAAATTGATGTAGGGACTTATCTTTATTCTCACAAGATATTTTCTTCATACCATCTGAATAGTTATCTAGTTTTTGGCTATGTATTTTAAAGCATTGTATAATGAAAACCTTTTTATAATCTATTGCCTTTAATCTCCTGAGAAACTAAGGCAATTGGTTAGTTCTAAAGATGATAATGCATATATTATAAATGGTGGCTTTATCTTTACACGATCTATTTAATTAAGTCACAATCTTAATGTTAAGAAGTTTGGTCATTTTTCTCCCTAGTATTTTAATGATCCACCTTTACATAACAGGCCAGACTGAATTTACAGTTGATCTAGTTCTGTCATTAACTTTGCCAAAATCACTGACTCAACCATTTTTCATTTCTGTGCTTGTGATCACATATTCAGTTTTACAGTGCTTAAACTTTCCCAACTCTTAGGTTGTAGGGAAGGACTATTACTGTCTCTAGTCATAACCTAATTCATCCTGTTCGTGACAGGGCCTGTTACTTGTTTTAGACCTTGTCTTTTCATCTGGGCCTATAGGTGTTTCTTATTTGGGTGCTATTTCTGACACTTCTTTTTCCTTCAGGGTATGATTTTAAATGAAAGTGACGATTTTTCAAACTTGCCTGCTAAGTGGTGTCTGTCATGTACATGCCCAGTGTCATCCACTTGGTGGTTTATGACATTTCTGGGGAAAATAAAAATTATAATTTGTATGATTCTTAACTTAGCCTTTTCTTCCAATGATTTTTACTTGGGGCACAATATGACCATTAGAGATGGCAAATACTATGGGGAAAGGAATTAATATTTATTGAGAATCTAATGTGCGTGAGGTGTTATATAAAGCATTTACACACATTATCACATTTAAATCCTAACCTAGGCTTTTTTAGGTAAGAATATTTTTTTCCCAGGTGAGGAAAGAAAAGCTCTTAATTGTCTCAAAGCATAGATTATGGTTAATAAATGCTGGTGCTTGTTTTAATTCCAGGTTTATTTGATTTCCTTACAACAAGCCCTGTTGCTTATCTCATCCACAGACAATCTTGATTTTCTAATGGCTTTAATTATAACTGACATACAATGAATTGAATATATTTAAAGTATACTAGTTGATAAGATTTGTAAATATGAATAGACCTTTGAAATCAGCAATATGTCAAGAAGATGGATATATTCATGCCCCTCCCAAAGTCCAATAGGTGTGTAATGGTAACTTATTGTGGTATGACTTTCATTTCCCTAACAACTAATGATGTTGAAAGGCTTTTCATGTGCTTCTTTCCATCTATCTTTGAATCTCCCTTGGTAAGCTATTTGTTTGAATCGTTTGTTTGGTTATATATTGGGTTGTTTGTTTTCTTATCCTTTTGTTTGAAGATTGTCTATAAATATGGGCTGTAAGTCCTTTTTAAGATATATAATTTGTAAACACTTTCTCCTAATCTATGGCTTGACTTTTCATTTTCTTACCAGTGTCTTTTAAATAGTAGACATTTCTAATTTGCATAAAACCCAGTTTATTGTTTAATCTATTACTCTGTGTTTATACCCATATTAAATTGTCTGGATTACGATAGTCTTATAATGTCTTAAAACAAGTAATGGTCTTTCAGTCTAATTCTTTTTCAAATTTGTTTTGAAATGTGAAGTGATGATCTGGATGAGCCTGAAGATCTACCACATGAAATAAGTCATATTGAGGAACATTGTAAAAATTAGTTTTTTGTTTAATTTGTGAAAATTATTTAAAAGTTCAAATTTAAATAAATTATCCTGTAATTTCAATCTTGGAGAGGTAAAATTCCATAAAACTTATTCATTCGGAAGAAAGTACACAAATCTAAAACCTCTATTAGCATTCTCAATAGTGACTAGATCTCATTTAAATTCTCAGTCAGCTCAAGAAAACCAAATGACTCAGGGCTCATATTTAGGTTAAGTGATCTCCCAGCCATACTAGGCCAACCACCTATTCAAGACTGGCATTTTAAATAAAATAAAGAAAAGTGTCAGTAGCTGAAACATTCAATGATAGACACATTACCTTTAAGCCAAGACATATTCATACAGTTTACACTGACTCTCTTGTTTAAGAGTCTGCCACATAAATTAAATGAATCTCGGTGAAGGGTCTTTAAAGAACTAATGTAAATTTCAAGTAGTCCCAAATGAAACACAAGAGAATTTGATTCTTAAATATTATGTAGAAGTATCTGATATAAAATGATTAAATAGTCATAATGTCTACTCTAAATGAGAAAAAAAACAATAATAGAGTAATGACCCAGTTCATAATACTTCACTTTTGACAATATAGTCAATTTGTTGGGTGTACATTTTCTTTATGTTGCCTGTGACTAGAGCCATGTGATTACAATTAAGAATAAAGTGAATCATATGGTAAAATGTCTTCATTCCACAAGGCTCCATTAATATTACTTTAATAAAGATTACATTATGAGTAAGTTATTACAGTGTAGCTGAGTAGCTATGATCATTCCTCACTTTTAGTAATTAGCCATAGGTTAATTATTCTCTAATAGAATATTCCACATACAAATGTATTTGCCATATTATTTTAGGCCATAGTAATCTAAAATAATTTTTGATGAGAAACAGATTTCCAGAGGAAACAACCTAAATGGCATTAGATCTTCTAGTATTCTCATTGTTTATTAATTTAGATTTATTTTCTCCTCCAAAAATATATGTAAAGGCTGTAAACTTTTTTCTGTTCATTTTTAAAATCACTGTTCAACATTTTATTTAGAAAATATAAATTAAGGGAGCTTGTAAATTGATTTTCTATTTATTGCATAAAATCTACATATCAGTTAGATCATTACTCTTACAATGCTGAATAAGAACCATAAAAAATCAGAGTCTTGAGTCAATCTCAAATGCCCAGATTAACTACTTTAGATGCAATTCAAACTTTGCTAAGATGCCCGTGAACATGCAGGCCTGCTTCTAGCACTGGTTGTGGGCACTGGTTCTATCTTTCTCCTCTTCCCATTGAAAAAGAATCTTATTATTAGGAAAATTGACTTTATAATATGACACTGCTGCTCATCTGAATATTCCTCTCTAAAATTACAGGAACTTGTAAGAATTACATAAGGACTCCTGTAACTCTGAAATAAAAACCTGCTAACAATGAAAGAAGCTGTGGTTGCCAGCCTTTAATATTGTTCATGATTTTGTGTAAATCTGGTGACTATAGCAATATCTTGGCAAGGCCATAAATATGGCCGAGTGCCTATAACTACTGCATGTAATTATCTGTCCATTAATTTTCAAATGAGAAGGCTGGGAATTCTAGGTCAGGTTTAAGAGAAAAAGATCCTAGGAGAAATTTTTCAGTACCTGTCTGAGCTGAGCAACAGGATAATTGCAACCATAAGCATACCTGTTCTCACCAACTTGACTATTTACATCCATAAATGCATAATAATTATGCTCAGACATTAAGTGGTACACATAATGTATATTTAGATATATGTGTTTTAAAAAATGTATAGCTAAGAAAGTAAATGGGTAAGTATATTCCCACACATATGCCACACATTATTTTTATATAAATGTAAGCATTCACATTTAAGACCATTTAGATTTTGCAACTGGTGAAAAAAAGTCCTTAAGCAAATTATAGACTTCTCAATTTGCTACAGTGTAAGCAGTTTTTCAGAGAAAATGTCCTAAGGCATCAGGATTTGGCATATAAATTTGAGAGAACTGATATGTTCGTATCAACCCTAAACAGTATGACAAACTCAAGTCTCACCTTTCTCTAATAAAAAATTTTGTTGATTTGTTATAGTTGGTGACACTAATCATGAACCAATGACAGTAGTAATGAACGAGAATTTAGTTGACTTTGAATTAGGCTCACTAAAGACAAACCAATATTCCAAAAGATAATTACTTAGATTAAATGCATATGTAATCGAAAAAGGTGTTATATTTTAAAAGAAAGTGATAATTTAAAATAATCTGTTTTATCCATTTCACCTTGAATTATCAAATCAAGAATATGGTACAACTCAATACTAAAACTAATAAAGCCAATAAGTTACTTTTTGTGTCTGTCCTATAAATTAAGTTGCTTTTTTCCAAGACATTCTAATTATAAAATCTATGTTTCAGTTCTTCAAGTCAATTGTGAATAAATGGACCTGCTTTAAGTCTGATTTCACCAGCTGTATTAATTTCAGACTGCGTGTCTCCTTTCTTTGGTTTTCTCTATTGATTCTGGAAAAAGAGGACGGTATTTGATTAGAATGAAAGTGTATACTCCAGCCAATTTTGAAATTTAATTTGCAGGTGACTTCATGTAATGTCTTTCTTCTTTGATCTAATAATGAAAATGTGTTAGTATATTCTCATTACAGAAGCAAGGTAAAGCAGCCCAACTCTCCTGGGGCCAAAGGAACTACACTTTGTGAATTTAAAATGGGAAAATTATACTCCCAGTGCTTGGCAAGGAGTGTGCTGCAGACCTATTTCCTCCCTTCATCTATTGAACCACAACTAAGGCTGTAAAAACAGATGCCACACCAGAGTTCTAATATTGAGATAGAGAATGAGAATATGAGTACATATTAAAGGTTGCCTTGAAATTTTCTGCTCACTGTAGAATTATGTTAACTAAAATGATTTAAAAACAAAACCCCAAAATCTTTGGTTGTATACTTATCTCAACTTACACAGTTATTGCTATTCTTTAAATAATGATCAGGTTTATTTTTTGGTGTTAAGAGTATTTTGAATAGTAAAGGCTGACATAAATTTTAAAAAATAGATATATTACTCAAAACATTACCCTCTAAATTCACATAAAATAAATTTGAAAAATATTCACTTCTAAGAAGCTAACAAGACATGATTACATCAGGACAGCACTATAATTCAGTACAGTGGGTGACCAAATTTAATAATTACATACATCTAACAGGCAATGCACATGCTAAATTCATTTCAGTTCTAACATTCCAACTTAATTTTTAATTCATACATATATCACATATAGGTATAAAGGTGGTTAGTGTCTGTAAAGTTAGAAAAACATTTGATTTTTTTCAAAAAATAGACATACTATTTTGTTTTAGTTTCGCCTTAAAGGACTTGAAAAACATGCATAAGACAGACATTAACACTTACATATCTATGTTAAATAATGTATACATAACATTCCCAGATATATATCTTTGAAATTCAGTGATTTTATTGAATTAAATAGTGTCCCTCCAAAAGATATGTCTAAATCGTAACCCCAGATAGCTGAATATGAACTTACTGAATGTTAGAATAAAATCATACTGTATTTAGAGAGGACCCTAAATCTAATGATGAATGTCCTTATAAAGGAAAAGAGAGAAAGAGATTGGAGCACAGAAATAGGAGGAAAACCATGTGAAGACAGTGGTAGAGATTAGAATGATGCATCTACAGGCCAAGGAGTGTCCAAGACTGCCAGAGCCCACAGAAGCTACAAGTGAGACATTGAACAGATTCTCCCTCAAATACTCCAGAAGGAAGCAACCCTGCTGACAACTTAATTTCAGATTCCTAAAATTTGCATATATTGACTACAGAGGTGGTTATAGAGAATGTTTCTTGAGAAAGTTCAGACCGTATTGTAAGTATTTCAGGGAAAAAAAGCAAACAGACAGACATTAGGTAAATGGTGAAAGGATAAATACAATTCTACAGACATTCAATGTTCAGAAGGCAAGTTGATAATTTAACAGGTGGTGTTATAATTCTGCCTTTGATTCTTTAAGAAAGAACTCATTTCAAACAAGAAATTCTCAGTATTTTCAAATAATATGGAATCTACTTTCTTGACCAGATTTTTGGTTTTTATTCACCCATAATTCTCAAAAATGAGCCTGAAAACCAGTACTTAAATATAGATTTTTCGGTTCTTCCCCAAAGATTCTCATTTAGTAGAAATGAGGAGATGGGAGTTTGTTATATTTTTAGCATCATCTTGGTAATTGTGACATAGGAAGTACTGGACACCATTTTGAAGTGTACTGTTTAGAAAGATGTGTTCTAAACATTGTAAAATATCTCTTGACACTTTTAAAAAATACAGATTCTCAATTCATAACTCTGATCCACTGAATCAGAATCTGAGGTTTGTAAGACTTGATATAATTATTATGATTAGGCAATTTCACAAGACACTGTCTTAGAATATGAACTTGACTGACTTTGATGCAGGCATTGTCATCAATATAAGAAAACAAGGGCTTTAAAAATGTAAACCGGTTAAATACCATATATGACAGGATATAAGTTTTGGTAAACACAGCAACATGACCTTCTGGCAGAAATTTAAGTTTTGTTCACAAGTACCTTTGAGGTCAATGTTCATCTTGGTATCTTTCTCAGCATCTGCAGATTCCCTCAGCCTGCTGCTTGAACAGTTGCTAATGAATGAAGATCACCCCAGCCTGCCCCCCTGCTGTTGCTCATTTGCCCATTAGCATCTGCTTAAGCAGCAGGCTGGGGAAGCTCTGGTTCCCAATCAATGTAGATGATGAGGACTGCGGTAGGGAGACCTCTGTTGCCAACCGAGCCAGAGCATAAATCAACTCCAATCTTGGCAAAGGTTATTAATCTTAGAAACAGTGACTTATATATCACAGTGTAGAGATGGAGAAAAGCTATCCTCAACATTTATGGGAAACAGGATAAAGCTAAAATGTTATTTATATGCTAACTTTAGCAAATCCATTGAACACCAATTAAGTCTCAGGTTCCTTATATGAGAAATTATTTATAATAAGTTTCCTTCTTGTTCAAATGTTATCTGATTCTAGGTATGTGCCCAGAGATACAAAAACACACCTAGAAAGAAAAGTACCCTTAAGACTTTTTTGGAATGAGTTACCATATTTTTACTTAATGCATCAAATCACCTCATCAAACTTATTGGGGAAATACTCATTCTACTGTCTTAGTTCCACTGGATATGTGTTATTACCATGATTTCCAACTTGGAAGTGAAATGACTTAAGGTAAACATAGATAATAAGAGAAGATGGTTAGAAACCAAAAAGTAAAAACACACTCCATCCTAAGGTTGGTCACTGGTTTTATTTTCACAGAGGATGGTCTTCTTTAAACATTTTGAACAAAGACAGGATGCCTATCTGAGAGAGGATTGTTTGGCAATGCAGTGGAAAAAGGAGGGCTGGAACAAACGAGGGCAAGGTTAAAGCGAACTATAGCTAATATAAATAAATGGACTGTAAGTTACACAAAATATGGAATATTAAACAATAATACAGTGTTGTAAAGTCTTCTGCATATTCAAAAGCGCTAAGTGTAAAAAGGTTAGTCTGAATGAGATGTTGATACTACCTGATGTGAGAGCTTTCTAAATGGCACAAATAGCATTCGAAAAGATCCACTGAGGATTGAGTGTTAAGTACCTTACACATAAAAGGTGCTTCATAGAAAAATCACTCTACATTTTTTACAGCCATTGTAGACCAAGTGCAGTGCTTAGAATTCACTAGGGTATATTAGAGAAATAATAAACGAGATTCCTCTCTCAAGAGGTTTACAGGCAGTTAGATGTCATCCACAGAGAAAAAAATAACTACACAATAATATAGAAAAATGTGCTAAAATTATAAAAACAGAAGTTTTATTTACAAAAGTTCTATAAATAAAATAATCTTTCAGCATCTCAATATACTCTTTTAAAAATGGTGTATTTTTTTACATAATCATTATATAATTCTTTATTTATATAATTTCTCTCTATAACATTATAATTTGCTTCAAAAGTATTGCTTCCAGAAGAAAATTCTTATAATTGAACATGAATATCTATCATATTTAGTACAAAAATGCCAATTTTACTGTTAATAGCAGAGTAGTAAAAGGTAGTAACATACTTCTGTAGTAATATATAATAGATAACATTTTATCTTATCAACGAACATTCCCAAAGCAACCAGGATTTTGAAAATTATAGCATCTGGACATCCATGCTTACATTTATCCAATTGTCTGCCAGAAAATTAATACAAACTAGCACTGACATTTTCAAGTGACTTTGAAAATCACTTTCACATACAAAAGTAGTATAATAATAATAAAAAAAATACATGAGTACTCCAAACATTGTCATTTAGAATATTGCACTATTTTGCATTAATTAAAATTCACTCTGAAACCAAGAGAAGTCCAATAATTTCCAGAAATACATATTTTACCCATACATATGAAAAGACCCACCTCAATAAAACAAAATAATGTATTAAACATTCATAAGCATGAATACATTCAAAAGGGTCCTTAAAAGCTACATAACAAATCAATAATAAAATTAAGGGAGGGTTCTAAGTTTGAGCAAGGTCAGAGAGAAATGTTTAATCTCAATTGATTTAAATCTTTATTTTACCCATGTATTTGTTGTGTTGTCATAAACATGAAAATGTGGAACAGAGAATGATAATTTCCATTAATGTAATCAAGTTATCCAACAGATAAATCAGAAAGTAAATCTATCACATGTAGCAATATCAAAATAAATTTTCCACATCTCGCCCAAATCTGAACATTCTAATCCAAAATCTCTGAAACTTGTGTTTTAACTACCTTACCATGTGATTCTGAGTCATGACAACACAGAGAACCTAGGACCCAACTAAGCCAGAAATAGTGCAGCTGGGCCTGAGCTGCTAAAACCATTGTTGAATCCAGACACACGTGAGCTGCTTCCTATCCAATGGTTTCCCTCATGGACCCAGGTGTCTCCTTATTTGGCTACCAATTCTCAGAATAAGTTCTTCCTGACTTGAGTGCATCCATAAGAAAATCCTTACCTGGTTCTTACTTTGGTAACTGGCCAGGGTGGAAGATTACTATCTATACTCATAACAGGTCAAATTTTTTAGAAAGTGAGGTTCTAGGTGTGCTAGACTTGAGAGCTAAATATAAACGGCAGGGTATAAGGCATGCTTGCCTAGAACTAAGAGGTGTCAAACTTTTCCATGAAGGTGAAAACTGAGAGTCTATATATAGTTTTTATTTTCTGAGAAATATACAGAGTGAGAAGCTGTCTATATGAGAATTAACCAGCAAAATGTTTTCCCTCAGGCCAGTTCTTTTGCCTCAACCAGTGAGTTTAAAACCTCTGTAATGCTTCTGGCCTCACCAATCACTTGTGTACATTCTAGGATTAATTATTACTTTTCTTGGCCAGTTCTAGCATCAGTTCTCTCAGGAATTCCAGATCAAATTCCAAACCTTGTAAGTTCCTGAAATATAGAAATCCATGCTACTATTCCTGTGTCCCCAGAGATGAAGAGTTTCTGTTTCCAGCTCACCTCCAATTCTCTCTGGAGTGAAAAGCCTTCTATACTTGACTTCTGTTTCAGAGATCACCTCCCAATACTCAGCAGGAATTTTCACCCTCGACCTTGACATTACCCTTTCTAATACAAATATCTGTTCCTTGATACCCACCCATCCACAACTGCCCTGGGTACGGAGGGATTTCCAGTAACATTTTAATCAGCCTCTGAATGTTCTGTGTTCTAAAAATTCAGGAACTCTCTTAATTTCATGAAGAAGGGAACTGAGACTTTTAAAATTTTTATTTATTCATGAATTAAAATAATGAATAAAGGAAAATGCATGAGCTTTCCTAATTGTCAGAGC
The DNA here is from genome assembly GCF_014176215.1 of Rousettus aegyptiacus. Taxonomy (NCBI): domain Eukaryota; kingdom Metazoa; phylum Chordata; class Mammalia; order Chiroptera; family Pteropodidae; genus Rousettus; species Rousettus aegyptiacus. The sequence continues at coordinate 54,180,596 of NW_023416306.1, forward strand.
TCATTGTGCCAAACAGGAGTGTCATTCTTTCAGTCAAGAATCTGGGTTGATAAGATCCTTATGTTATGGATTCAAATGGATCCCGACAAAATTCTTATGTTAAAATCCTAACATCTTGCACCTAAGAAATGCGACCTAATTTGGAAATGGGGTCATTGTATATGTAATTAGTTAAGATAGGTCATATTTGGTCCCTAACATAATATGACTAGTGTCCTTATAAGGAAAGGGAAATTTAGAGACAGACATCCACACAAAGAGAACACCATATTAAGAAGAAAGCAGAAATTAGGGTGATACAGCAGAAGCCAAAGACACCAATTCTAGCAAATCACCAGAGCATGGAAGTAAACCATGGATCAGAGTCTCCTTCACAGTTCTCAGAAAGAACCAATCCTGTCAATACTTTGATCTCAGCCATCTAACCTCCAGAACTGTGAGACAATAAATTTCTGATGTTTAATATTCCCTTTTTGTGGTACTTTATTATGGTAGCATAGGAAACTCGTATGCTTGGATTTTTAAGTCTCAGGATCCATCTTGAAATAACAACAAAGCAAACCTTTATTTCATGGAAATTTAGTCCATCGTATATACTGCAAACTGTTTACATTTCATCCAAAGCCCCAAACCATAAAAGATTTAAAAATGAGTCTAAAAAGAAAAACATGTCCTCATTTTTTATGGACTATAGGAGAGAATGGAAATTAGGGGTCTGCAGCCTAAATTTTATCCCTAAAAGAGTCTAGCTTCCTTGACACACTGCTTTAAAATACTATATCTAAGCTCCTTGAGATGGAAAGTCTATATTTAAGTTGTATACAGATGTCATCCCATTCTATGGCTTTATGCTTTGCAATTTTACACATTTAGATAGTTTTCTTGGCATTTGGATTTATTGTCTTGGTTCAGAATGGCTTAATCAAAGAATATTTTATATGAAATATCAATTAATAGATTTCATTGTGTTGTATGTTCATCTATGTCCTAGGACTACATTGCGTGACATTATTTAATCATCAGCTATTGCTAAAGACATTGTCCACTCTGTCATTCGGTGACAATAATTTAAAAAGCATTATTTCTTTACAAATGCTAGTGTAAAATTATAATCATATAACTGATCATGGGTTTCCTTTTAAAAGCTCATTTAGGTATTTAAAACAACTTATTTTAAGTACTATAAAATTCTTTTTATATTAATGTGAAGTATAAGCACACATGAAACAGGTAGATGAAAGAAAAATGTGACAATAATTATATAATATAATAGGTACATACTCAAATAGCAATATTTCAGGAATATATCTCTCTTTTGGAATAAATTGTGTCCCTCCAAAATCTACAAGTTGAAGCTTAACCCTCAATGTAACTTTATTTGGAGACAGGGCCTTTAAAGAGATAATTAAGGTTAAATGAGGTCATAAATGTAAGGTGCTGTTTTAGCTGATTTGGGTTACTATAACAAAAATAATACTGCTTGCGTGTCTTATAATCAACAGAAATTTATTTCCTACATTTCTAGAGGCTGAGAATTCCAAGATCAAGGTGCTGACACAAATATTCAGTATATAGCAGGCCTTAATCCAGTAAAACCCATTTCTTCATAAGAAGAAGAGACACTAGGAGACTGACTGCCTGTACAGAAGACAGGCCATGCGAGGACACAGCAAGGAGGTGGTTGGCTGCAAGCCAGGAAGAGAGGTCTCACCAACAATCAATCCAGTCAGCCTCCTCAAACTTCCAGCCTCTAGAACTATGAAAAAATACAATTCTGTTGTTTAGTATTTTATTACAACTGCCCAAGCTGACTAATTATAATCACTTATCAACAAAGTATGACTTTCAGTAATGATGTGTAAGATAAATAAAATATAATCACATAATGTGTATGTAAACGTTAACTAGTTATTGATTAGATATGTAGATCTCACAATCATACAAACAAGAGTAAAATTTTAATGTTATCTGAATTACAAATTGGGAAGAAATTTTAATGATAATGAAAGGACAACAGATACAGAGAAAAGGTGAGAAAATGTAACTTAAATATATTGCCAGTATCTTTTTTTTTTTCTTACTGTCCTCTCCTACACTATACCTTCCTGCTGTTATTTTTCCCTGCTCCCCGGAACAGAAAATATTTTTCTTTATAAATCGTTTTTTATTATGAATAAATGAATTTTATTTTCTCTGAAAAAAAAGCCACAAAAAAAAACACAAAAAAAGAAAAAAATAAAAACTCATTGAGAATTTGAAATAGTGCTTTTACCAAGTAGAATAGCACACAGAAAAGCAAAAGCAAATAATCTACATTGGTAATTTCATTAATAATTTACAGAACTCACAGAAATATACCTAATATAATAGTAAATGCACTATAGTTAATATTTTGGAAAAGCAGCCGTAACTAATCTCAGACATAGAAACAGATATACAAACCGAAGGTTAAAGTAGTTAGTAGAATGTTTTCTAGCTGAAATTTGCTGAAAGGTGGTTTCTTCATAAATTATAATTACATGTCTAAAGCTACCTACTATGCACTGCTAAAAGGATATTAGAATAATTTGAGAAATAATTTAAATAATATTCGGAAAATCACAGAAGATCTAGAAATATATTTATATGCATTAGAAAATCTTGTTTAACCATTAATTAGAAACAATATTGTTTTTTGTAATATGGACTTTAGTAGGAAAAACAGTACTCATATATCTATATATGCATTTCTTGCACAGTGGCTAGTGAATATACTATTTAAATTTAAATACTAATGATTTCTAAAGCAGACAATCCCAGTTAGTCTGAGACACCTTTTCTGTTTAGAAGTAGGTCAAGAATTACTGTCAAAACCCATATGGGAGAGAGTTTCCATGGAAACGATGCAGTTGATCGGGGTATGAAATTGTCTTTATTACTCTGCTTAGACTCCCGGTGCCCACTCTTTTTAGAATTATATTCATACAGATCATGAAGATGTAGACCAGAGATGGACTAGTGATTAAGAAACAGATAATGTTATGTTATAGATTGAAGTTGGGGAACAGGGTTCTTCTGAGGAAAAAGAGACAAAAACCCTAAAATGTCTGAGGAAACAGAGAATTAGAAGAGTGCTTATAGTATTGCCCTTGAACTATTTTAAATTTTTTGAGAGATGATTGTAAAGACTGGAGTTCCCGTCTAGATTATTCTTCTTTGAATAGCACAGTACCCCATGACTAAATTACATTGGTCATTATTTATTAAAAGTATTGGTGGATTTAAGAAAAATATCTTTTGTATTGTAACACTTATTTCAAAGGATCTAACTTTTACTAAAGAAAGTGAAGGCCACAGAAAATGATGCTAGACTTTTAGAACTATAAAAGATATATGCTAATTTTATAGTTTTATATATAGATATACACACACATACTAATATATATACATAAACTAATGTTTAGCACATGGCAGGTACTCGATATATTTAGTTCCCTGTATCCTACGTAACCACAGGAAATATAGCACTGGGGGCCCTTATAGGAATTAATGACCAGGAAGAAAACATTAAATGGATGCAACTACTGACCAAAAGTACTTAGTCATTCAATAACTAAATCATAATGGAAGACGAATAAATAATAAAAATACAGGAATATAGTAAGTGATCAAGACAAATATGTTGAATAGAACAGAACCTCAATGAAGGAAATGTGGTAGAGATCTATCAAGCCAATAAATATAAAACGCCTGATAAAAAATAATAAGCATTCTTCCTTAATGTTCAAGTTGCTCAATAGAAATTATATATGTGAAATTAGAAACCTTAATAGTATACTTTAAGTACTTCAGATGGTTTGAAAATTAAACATTATACATGTTCATCCTTTCTCTTGTAGTCACTCACTCCAACACAGAGTAATGTAAAAGAAGAGAGATTTGACACATATTTTGTTCACAATCTTAGTCCTGAGTTGCTTTCTTATCATATTCTCATACTTGATTTTGAGCCAATTCTATCACTCCAATTATTTATAAGTAGATAGGTTTTCAGTTGTACTTTATGATAATTATGATTATGTATTCCAATATGTTTACCTTTGACACTCTCCAGTATATATTCTTCCTTGGACATCTTGGCACCATTGTGGGCAATCCTTTTCTAGACCACACTATTGTTTGCCCTTTATTTCTTAAGCTGTTGTTTCCTTTTCCTTTACATCAATCCTGCAAAGAGAAGTAGGAAAATACATTCTTAAATTCAATCTCCTACATGGTTCTCAGTAAAATTACTAATTTCCATTAGTAATGGCATTTATAAGAGGGGAACATTTTTCAGCCATTGAAAAAATTGACACTTTTCATAAGTTAAAGGAATTTTTAAAAAATAGATTTGTTTAATTTTGGAGCAAGATAAGAAGAATGAGAGGGAGAGTGAGCACATGTTACCTTTGCCTCCAGCCTTAGCATGACAGGTGATAGACACAGGAGCAATCTATTAAGTCATCAATCTTATTATCTGATCATCATGGAAGAAATAATAGAGCCACATTTCTACTATCTTTACCCTGCTAAGTTTGTGAATATTGGTCTTAATATATAACTAACAGAATTTTATTATTTTATCTATAAAAAGTGTTAAACATTTCTTCAGTTTATAATTGTTTCAAGATGATTGTATTTCCTCAAAGTGTGCATAACATGAAAGGTAAATACACAAGCCTATGTGCCATTCAGAAATCAAGCTAGATCTTTCAAATGTTGATAGGTGTTCTATGAACTTAAACTCAGTTAATCGTAGATAAGGACGACAGGTGTATTTGCTCTGTCTGCTACTGTCATGGCAGGATTCTTTAATAAGTTACTTTGAGTTATTACATGTCTCTTTGAGAAAAGACAAATGGATTATGTACCATGTCAGGGTCTTGTCATTTGCATAGGTGTAAAGTGTGACAATTACTAATTTAAAATGTCTCAGAGCTTGAGACAGATATAATCTTTCTTTCTATAAACTTTCCACATGTAATTTTGAAGAGAGACATGAGTCACATCCTTCATGTGTCTGATATTTTTTTTAACTGGGATAAACTCCAAAGTTTACTTGATGTGCAGAGACATATCTTGAATGTGATATTTTGAGGTTTAAGTAGAGTAGTGATACATTTCTTGAATTTTTAAAGACTGCAATGTGGAAGCCCTCAAAATAGAATCGATCGGTGTATTCTTATCATCATCTTATCATTTAGAGCCGGCATTTACTTAAGCTTTATTTTATTTAATTCTTGATGTCTATTGTATTCTATTCCTGAGTCTAAACCAGTTTTATCTAAAATCGATGAGTCGACATATAAATTTTAAAAAGCTATCCTTTCACACTTGGGCTTTTTCCAAAAATAATTTTATAACCATAGGACCATAAGTTTAAGGGGGTTTTAGAAGTTAAACCAACTCACCTAGTTTAACCATCTAAACAGAATCTTTTTTTTTCTTTGCAATATTCCTGATAGTCACTCATTTTTATTGAAATGCTGCTTATTGTGGCAAACCATTCCATTTTTGAATAATGGTGATACTTAGAAAATTCCTGTTCTATGCTCATCCTCTAATTGTCAAGTACTCTTTCTAGTTCTGTACATTAGATGAAAGCAAAACAATCTCATTCCTTCTTCTGCTTAAGCAAAACAATTTTATTCCTTCTGCTTGACAGCTCTTCAAATATATGCATTCATTCATTAATAAGCATACAATGAGTACACACTATGTCCCACAGGCAGAATTAGTTGAATAATATATGTTCTCTACATGTAGGTTTTATAGGAAGTAAATATGTATAATAATGTGTTTAAGTGTTCAACTTATGAAAATTACCCTATGGGAATACAGTGATCTCTCATTTTTTTTTTGCATTTTTCTCTCTTTTCTGGGAAGGTAGTAAATTCTTGATCTTGCATGTCTAGTGCTAAATTTTTTTAGCATGCACCCCAATAATGTAAGAACAGTGACTTATCAGTATAAGATGAAATTTACAAATCATCCAAAAATAGATGTTACAAAGATAATAAAAAATAAACACACATGAAAATTTTGATATTCTTTTCCCAAACCCAAAATGATCACCTTGCAAAGGCAGAAAATGATATCTCTTAAACTTCAAGATATTGAAAATTTCAATTTAGTTATTTTTGCCATCCTTTTAACAGATGTGCATGGCATAAGTGAGGTGAAGTGCATGCTTTCCTCCCTTTTCTACTGGTAAATGTCATTGTAGAAATGTCTGGTTGCCTATGATGCATCTTGATCATAACCATTAACTTATAAACATGATTTTATGAACATGTTTGTTTTCATAGAAATAGTTTTCTTGGTGGTTTAGTCCTACAGCACAGCTTTTGGAGTCCCTCCCTGAAAGATTAATCTAAAGTCAGCCTCTTCAGTCTTCCCAATAATTTTGCAATCTATTTAGTATTAGTAGGATATCTTTTTATGTTAAAACTAGATAAAATAGATTACATCCCCTATTATTTAACCAAAACAATACATTGATATGTCAATTTTTTATTTTCTCTAAGGCAATGCATCTTAAATTCACCAGGTCATTCAACTGAAGAAAATAGTATTTATTCAACCATTATTTAGAGAGCACTTGCCAGGTACCTGACACTGTTGTTGACATTGATAATGTGTTTATGGGCAAAACTAATTTAAAAAATCCTAGATTTTAAATTCTAGTGAGGATTTGTTTTATATGATTTCACATATTTACAACCGAGATTACTTACACACATCATTACGGAATTTTAAAGACTATTTTAATTGCCTAAAAATAATTTCTCTAAATATCTAACATAGCTTTTATTTTGAGATTTATCTTTGCCCTTTACTCCTATTTTGAAACTCCTCTTACCTTCTAAAATTATGAATTTTAAGAGGCAATATGTAATTTCTATAATAAATAATAAAAGTACTTTAATAATCTAATAGTTTTTAACGGGTTCACTAATGACATTTAAGTTAAAAGATGACTTTTTAGATTCAGGTAACATATAATACAATATAAAACAGCTCAAACACAACATTCTGTCTGATAAGTGCTGCAATCTTTAAAAACTGTGTTGGAAATGTAAGACTTGTCAAAGGCATATAAATGACTGGATAATCTGGTGCTTATTTCTTTGGTTTTATCAACTCTACATATTTGTAAAATGCTTTCTTCTAACTGCATGCTCATTTTATAGTGAGGATTAAGATTAAAATTAATGATTAAATGATGCATAAAATGCATTACATGATTATAAAACTAATAAGAGTTAAAAATATTTTCCTCTTGGAAAATAGCATAACAAAACATAAATCAGTTCCCAGACTCTGATATTTAGAAAACTCAATTTTAGAAAATATGAACTATAAGGAAAATACATTATGTAATCAGAATGTTTAGGAACTTCCAAGAATATAACCCTTTATAGATATATGGGTCACAGATTTGAAGTGAAACTGCATTCATCAGATTCAGAGATTAAGTTTCTATGTAATTTTGAAGCACATTATGTGAGTTAGTCCCAAGAACCTCGTTTTTAGTAAACAAACTACAAGTTGTGAGAAATCTCTGGAAGGTAAAATTTGATGGAATTACTCTGCCAAGTTCAAAGTAAATCACAACCAAGACCACATATATAGGAAAAAAAAAAAAAATCCTCTAAGTGGTCCAGAGAAACTCTGAGTTCAAAGTGTAAAATTGACAAATAAAAGTAAGGTGTTGGAAAACTTATCAAGGTAATTTACTAAAAAAAATTTACACAGTTAGGAACTTGGTCTATTCTTTAGGTAATTCTTCCGATGGATCCAAGAACATCAATAATTAAAATTATGAACTGGCTCTAAGAGAAAGTGAAATACTAATATGGAGGAAGGCAACTAGTTAGGGTAGGTATAAGGCCCTGGGAGCAAAGCAAAACTTGAGATTGAAATCCTCACTTCACAGCAGAGATGGAGGGGATGACCAGAGAAAAGGAGAAGGCTGATAGAAATGTTATTAGTACAAAGGAAACACACTAAAGAATCCTCTTCTGGAGCATAGCACAAACTGTTTATAAATTTATAGATGAAGAGCTACAACATGTCAATAAACACATTTATATATAATAAAAATTTCTTGATAATATTGAATGTATCAAATAAATAATCAATAAAATAGTTTGATCCATTACATTGGCCAAAGTAGTGGAAATTTACGGCAAAACAACAGGTTAATTTTATACTATTTTGATGGAAAATTTCCAAAACTGATCCAGCAGTTCAGCTTCTGGTATCTATTCTAAAAAAGATATTTTCATATGTTCCTAAAATTGCATACACATAGTTGTTAATTGCATTATTGCAAAATAATTGGAAAATACGTTCGAAATGGGTCAATAAGAAAATGGTTAAATGTGGGACATTTCCATGAATCCATTAAAAACTAGTGAAGTAAGAAGGGAAGAAGACGGTAGACTAGATAAAAGCAGGATTTATCTCCTCCCATATCCACATTGGAATTATATCCAAATTATAAAATAATAACGTGGAGAATAACCTGAAGTCCAGCTGATTGTAACATCTACATCTAATAATATAAAGGAGCCACACTGAAGCCGGTAGGAGGGGCAAAATCCCTAATCGGGCTTGGCCTACACCCACAGATCATGGAGGATCACCAGGAGGGAGAGCAAGGTTGCAGAGGCTCCCCTGAAGGAGAAGGGGACCTGGTCTCATTTGGGGGCTCCCTAGCCCAGGGGAGAGGAGATTCCAATAACTCTGTAAAAATCAGAGGGGATTCCAGTAGTCTGAGCGAGACAGAAGGAGACTGAAACCCTAGACGCCCCTTTGAAGGAACCAGAAATCAGAAATAGGCCCCCTCGCCCAACTTCAGATAACCAGGGGTTTTGTTGATGGAAGGTTGCCATGCCCCGTGCCAATTCAGGGCCAAGCATTAGCAGCTGGAGGCCAGCACTGTGAGCACCCATTTCTGAGATAGGGTCAGGCAGATCACTGCTGCTAATACAAACTTGTGTGAATCTCTGGGATCTGTTGGTCAGTATTAGACAGCAGCTGGTCTTCCTTTGATCTGGGACTTCTGCCAGAAGGTGCAAAAGGTTACCAAAGTTGCAGTAAGACTGAGGCTCTATGAATCTGACTGCCATTGTCTTTCTGAGACCCTGCTCCACCCTATGCACAAATTGCCCCAGGCGGCCCATTGACAGTGAACTGCCACAGACCTGCCCCTCTACCCCTGATCTCCCATCCACACAGGCGAGGGACTTTGGCTAGCACAGGGCAGACATTGCACAGAAATTAGTGACTAGCAGACCTCTACTACCTACAAGAGTTGCAATAGTGAGTCTGGGGAGTGCAGGAGTCTGTGGGACCACCCCAGACAGCAGTGGGTCTCTCTGTGATCTATGACTACAGAAGGAAAGCTGGGGCACAGAAGTTGCAGCAAAACTAAGGACGTATTGGCCCTTGTCTCCCTGAGATCCCGCTTCACCTGAGCTACAAAGTGCCTACAGCCCATTGACAAGCAGCCTCTTGTGCCCTGCTTGGCTCTGGGGTTGCGCAGTCTGCAGAGACAACAGACCTTGGCTAGGGCAGTGAGTGCATTTTGAGGAAAACAGTTATGAGCAAACCACTGCTGCCTGTACAAACTGCAAAATCTTTTGAAGGGATTGCAGGGGTCTGTATTGGCCTGAAAGCCCTTGACTCCCTAGGCTCCTGCCCCATTCAATACACAAAGAGCCTGCCGCACATTGATAGGAAGCTGCCCCTGCCTTAGGGTGCATTCAGGCCCAAGGTTGGCAGCAGCTGACCTTACAACAATTGGAAATGTATATAGGAGCCACAGAGACAGCACTGGCATGGAAACTTACACTACAGTGGCAAGGGGGTAATTTATTCAATAGATCCAGGAGACTCTGGGGTCCCTGCACGAGTATCACCCTGAGGCCTTTTCCAAATTCAGAGACTTACAGGTAACTGACAGGCAGTGTCAAATATGGAGGAGCACTGGTTCCTCTGCTAAACTTCCCTAGGTCAGGGATGGGGGATAACTGACCACTGCCTACAGCGTTGTCTGTTCCACTTACCTATAGATCCAGCATAGGCAACAACCATCTGTGAATCGCTTTGTAGTTCCCACTGGGTAGCCTTGAACAATCAAAAGCAGTGTTTGGCCTTGGCCCACAAGGGAGCTCTTCCCAAAGGGCCACAAAACCAACGTATCTGGAGGATAGCACCAGACCACAATGGAGCAACTCCTGACTAGTCCCATTAGTTGTACACACAAAGGTTGGTTGCAACACGTACACAAGCCTGCTAAGGCAAATCCCACTCAGTGAGGTTAGCCCCCACACAGCAACTCTTACCCTATGGGTGCAGCCAATTCTCACAATTAGTATGAGAGTTAATCCTATCCACTGATGTACTAACAACAATAAAGACTTGGCAACAACAGACAATCACACACAACCCACACAAAGATCCTGTTCAGAGCCCCCAGCACAGGGGATCAGGCAGAGTGTGCCACTGGGCCACACAGGACACTTTCCACATTAGGCCACATGGCCAAGGCTGAGAGATGAAACAAATATTTCTGACACATAGAAACGAACACAGAGAGGCTAATGAAATGAGGAAACAAAGAAACATGCCAAAAATAAAACAACAGGAGAAAACTACAGAAAATAAGCTAAATGAAATGGAGCAAGCAACCTACAAGAGACAGAGTTCAAATTAATGGTTATAAGGATGCTCAATGAACTTATGGGGAGAATAGATAAGCACAATGAGAACATCGACAGAGAGATAGTAAGCATACAAAAGGACATAGAAACCATAAAAAAGAACCAGACAGAAATGAAGAATTCAATAACTACAATTAAGAATACACTAGAAGGATTCAAGAGTAGATTGGACAAAGCAGAAGATCAAATCGGTGAATTGGAAGAGAAGGTAGCAGCATACAACCAATCAGAACACCAAAAAAGAATTTAAAAAATGAAATGTAACAATATCCAGGTCATAGGAGTACATGAAGAGAAAGAGAAAGAGCAAGGGATTAAGAATCTACTTGAAGAAATAATGACAGAAAACTTCCCTAATCTAGAAAAGAAATTAGATGTATAAGTTCAGGAAGCATAAAGGGTTCCAAATGAGAGGAATTCAAACAGGCTCACACCAAGACACATCATAATTAAAATGTCAAAGGTCAAAGATAAAGAGAGAATCTTAAAAGCAGCAAGAGAAAGGCAGCTAGCTAATTACAAGGGTACCCCTATAAGAATGTCTGCTGATTTTTCAATGGAAACTTTGCAAGCCAGATGGACTGGCAAGAAATATTCAAAGTTATGAAAACAAGAATCTACAACTACGAATACTTGCTACCCAGCAAGGCTTTTGATTAAAATGAAAGGTGAGATAAAGAACTTCCCAGACAGCGAAAAGCTTGAGGAATTCATCACCAACAAGCCAGAATTATGAGAAATTTTAAAAAGATTTCTGTAAAAAAGGAGTAAAAAAGAAAATAGAAATAACAAGTACAAATAATAAAATGGCAGTAACTATGCACCTATCAGTAACCACTTTAAATGTAAGCTGATTAAATGCTGCAATCAAAAGAAGTGGATAAGAAATGGATAGGAAAACAAGACCCATGCATATGCTGCCTACAAGAGATTCACTTCAAATCAAAGGACTGAAAGAGATGGAAAGAGATATTTTACACAAACGGACATGAAAAAAAGCCAGGGTAGCAATACTTGTATCAGATAACATAGACTTTAAAACAAAGGCTATAATAAGAGACAATAAAGGGCATTACTTAATGATAAAGTGATTGCTAAATCAAGAGTACATAAAAAGAGTGACCTATAGTAATACACCCAGCATAGGAGACTTTAACGCTCCATCGACACCAATGGACAGAACTTCCAGGCAAAGAAACAGTGGGCCTAAAAGACACACTAGAATAGATGGACTTAATAGATATTTTCAGAGCATTTTACCTCAAAGCAGCAAAATATTCATTCCTCTCAAGTGCACATGGAACAATTTATAGGATAGAACACATGGGACACAAAACAAGTCTCAAGTCTTAAGAAGATTGAATCATATCAGTCACCTTCTCTGATCACAATGGTATGAAACTAGAAATCAACTACAAAAAAAAAAAAAGTAAAAAAAAAACCCTGAAAAATATACGAACACATGGAGGCTGACTAACATGCTACTAAATAATGAGTGGGTTATTAATGAGATCAAGGAAGAAATCCAAAGATACCTAAAAACAAATGAAAATGAAAACACAACTCGAATCTATGGAACACAGCAAAAGCAGTCCTAAGAAGAAAATTCATAGCAATACAGGCCTACCTCAAGAAATATGAACAAGCTCAAATAGACAATCTAACTTTACAATTAAAAGAACTATGAAAAGAACAGCAAACAAAGCCCAAAGTGAATAGAAGGAAGGAAATAACAAAGGTCAGAGTGGAAATAAGTAAAATAGAATCTAGAAAATCAATACAAGATTAATGAAACCAAGAGCTGGTTCTTTGAAAGGCTAAAAAAAATTTAACAGGCCCATAGCCAGACTCATCAAGAAAAAAAAGAGAGACAACTCAAATAAATAAAATCAGAAATGAAAGGAGAAATAACCACAGACTCCACAGAAATACAAAAAATTATAAGAAAATCTATGAGCAATTATATGCCTACAAATTGAACAAACTGGAAGAAATTAATAAATTCCTAGAAATACACAATCTTCCAAGACTGAGCCAAGAGAAAGGAGAAAAACTAAACTGACTGAATACCACTTATTAAATAGAATCCTTAATCAAAATCCTCCCAAAAAGCAAAAGTCCTGGACCAGATGGCTTCATAGGCAAATTTTACTGAAGATTCAAAGAAGAATTAACACCTATTCTTCTCAAACTATTCCAAAAAATTCAAGAAGAGGGCATGCTCCCTAACTCCTTTTATGGGGCCACCATTACCTTAATTCCAAAACCAGACAAAGATATTACGAAAAAAGAAAACTATAGGCCGATATCTCTTATGAACACTGATGCAAAAGTCCTCAACAAAATATTAGCAAACCGAATTCAGCAATATATTAAAAATATCATACATCATGATCAAGTTGGATTTATTCCTAGGATGCAAGGTTGGTACAATATCCGCAAGTCAATTAATGTGATACACAACATTAACAAATAGAAAGATAAAAACCATATGGTCATATCAGTAGATGCAGAAAAAAACATTCGACAAAATCCAGTATCCATTTATGATAAAAACTCTCAGCAAAGTGGGAATAGAGGGAACATACCTCAACATAATAAAGACCATATATAACAAACCTAAAGCTAATATCATACTCAATAGAGAAAGTTTAAAAGTGTTTTCCTTAACATCAGGGACAAGACAAGGATGCCCACTTTCACCACTCTTTTTCATCATTATATTGGAAAGTCTTATCCACAGCATTCAAACAAGAAAGAGAAATAAAAGATATACAAATTGGAAAGGAAGAAGTAAAACTTCCAGTATTTGCCAATGACATGATACTATATATAAAAAACCCTAAAGATTCCACCAAAAACTGTTGGAACTGATCAATGAATTCAGTAAAGTAACAAGTTACAAAATAAATATTCAAAAGTCAGTGACATTTTTATACAGCAATGATGAACTTTCAGAAAGGAAAATTTAAGAAAACAATCTTATTTATAATTACATTGAAAACTATAAAATACCTGGGAATCAAATTAACTAAGGAGGTAAAAGACTTATTCTCAGAAAATTATAAGTCATTGCAAAAGAAATTGAAGAAGATACAAATAAATGGAAGTATACAGAACTCTCATGGGTAGGATGAATCAACATCATTAAAATGGCCATACTACCCAAAACAATCTATAGATTCAATGAAATTCTTGTCAAAATATCAATGGCATTTTTTCAGAGAGCAAAAACAAATAATTTTAAAATTTATATGGAATCATATAAAAACCCTGACTAGCCACAGCAATCTTGAGAAAGAATAAAGTTGGAGGTATCACACTAACATCAAACTATAGTACAAGGCTACAGTAATCAAAACAGCATGGTACTGTGGTACTGGAATAAAAATAGATGCATCGATCAATGGAACAGAGGATAGAGCCCAGAAATAAATCTATGCCTATATGCTCACTTAATATATGACAAAGGAGATAAGAATATTCAATGGAGTAAAGACAGTGTCTTCAATAATTGATGCTGGGAAAATTGGATAGATATGTGAAAGAAAGAAAGAAAGAAAAAAAGAAAGAAAGAAGGAAGGAAGGAAGGAAGGAAGGAAGGAAGGAAGGAAGGAAGGAAGGAAGGAAGGAAGGAAGGAAGGAAGGAAGGAACTGGGCCACCTTCTTATACCACATACAAGAATAAACACAAAATGGATTAAAGACTTAAATGTAAGACCCAAACCATAAAAGTTCTAGAAGAAAAGATAAGCTATAAATTCTCTGATATTACTAACAGTAATTTCTTTTCAGATATATCTCCCTGGGCAAGGGAAACAAAGGAAAAAAATAAACAAATGGGACTACATCAAACTAAAAAGTTTTTGTACAGCAAAAGAAACCATCAACAAAACAAAAAGACAACCAACTGATTGGGAGAAGATATTCAATAATGATACATATGATAAGAGGTTGATATCCAAAATATATAAAGAACTCATACAACTCAACAACAACAAAAAATCAAACACACACCTCTCCAAAGAGGAAATACAGATGGCTAATAGACATATGAAAAGATGCTTAAGGTCACTAATTATCAGAAAAATGCAAATTAAAACCACAATGAGATATTACCTCACACCTGTCAGAATGGCTATCATCAATAAATTAAAGAACAAATATTGGTGAGGATGCAGAAAAAAGCTTATGCTTATACATTGTTGATGGGATTGCAAATTGGAACAGCCACTAAGGAAAACGGTTTGGAGGTTTCTCAAAAAAATTAAAAATGGATATACCTTTTGACTCAGCAATTGCACTTCTGGGTATTTATCCAAAGAACAATAATTCGTGAAAATCTATACACCCCAATATTCATGGCAGTACAATTTACAATAGCCATCATATGGAAGCAACATAAATGCCCATCAACACACAATTGGATAAAGAAGTTATAGTTAATATAAACAATGGAATATTATGCAGCCATTAAAAGAAATGAAATCCTATCATTTACAATGACATGGATAGACCTAGAGATTATTTTGTCAAGTAAAATAAGTCAGAGAAAGATAAATACCACATAATTTGACTTATATGCAGAATCTAAGGAACAAAAAGAACAAATTAATCAAAAACACTCACAAATATAGTGGACAATTTGGTGCTGGATAGAGGAGAGGTGGGGTTAGGGGCCTGGGCGAATAGGGTGAAAGGTTAAAGAAGTACAAATTAGTAGTTGATCAATGATCTTGGTGATGGGAAACATGGCATAGGGAATGGAATTAGCATTAATATATAGACTAGGTAGAAAACCAGAGGAAAGGAGGAGCAATTAGGGGGATCGTTTTATAAACTATATAAATATCAAACCAATGTACTGTATACTTGAAACTAATTAAAATTTTAAAAAATTTGTTTATTTGCAAACAAAATATCCCAAACATCATTAATAAATGGTATTGGAATAATACATATGGTAGGGTAGGATATCATTTATTAAGGAGTTGTACTTTTTATTAATATTTGTCACTATCTTGTATAGTTTGTAATGAGAATGCCTTCATAAATTATTTCTATTTTTATATTCAATAATATATAAAGCAAAAATAGTTGCATTTTTCTAGGACTTTGGAAAGAAGGCAGTACTTAACTATCTAAATTAGATTTTGATTTGTAACAGAGATTTCAATAAGCATGATCATTTCTATTTTAATGTGCAATGATTTCATAACACGGAAGTGATTGTTCACCAAACCTCTTTTATAGACTTTCATTCATTCATTCATTGTATGAATATTCAACAACTAGTTCACATTTATTCTGGATCAGACACTTTCATAGGTCCTTGGAAGTAGCAATAAACAAGACAGACCTCATGTATCTTACACTGAAATGTAGGGAGAAGTCCCTATCTGAGAAATAGTCCAGGCCTATATTATACGTCTTTATCCTATTGATGAATTTAGTTCAAAGGAATTGGGGATGCT
The DNA here is from genome assembly GCF_014176215.1 of Rousettus aegyptiacus. Classification (NCBI taxonomy): domain Eukaryota; kingdom Metazoa; phylum Chordata; class Mammalia; order Chiroptera; family Pteropodidae; genus Rousettus; species Rousettus aegyptiacus. The sequence goes on from NW_023416306.1 coordinate 54,196,824, forward strand.
CGCTGAGCTCTCCCACTCCCAGGTTTTCATACCTTACTCCTATCTTTGGAATAGTACTTTCTGGTCAGTATATAGTAAGCCTAGTTTGGCAGGACAAGCTCCTCTCTCGGATTAACCTCCTGTCTTGAGGAATAATTCTATTGTAAGTCATGGAGGACATATAAGTAAGTCCCTTTGGATGAATGTGGCTACATCTGTTATAAAAGGAACAATTTGATATCCATTTGTCTTCTTACTCTTTGTACTCTTTACTTACTTCCAAATATAAGTGAAGAAAGAAAACAGAATTTATTGATCTTGTTGAGGAAAGAGATTATATATTCCTTTATTAAGTAGATAAGACTTAAAAGAATTATTTAGCTTCAATTTCATTGGAATTATTTTATTTTCAGTTTACTGTTTTACAAATTTCTGTAATAGAGTTTAATTAAAATGACAGGTCAGTAAACATTCAGAGTATTATTCGTTCATTCATTCATTCCACAAATGAATTTATCCTGATTTTCTCTATAAAATGTTTACAATATATCATCTGACACTAAATATTTGCCAGCTGCTTTTCTTTTTACATTTTCAAACCGCAAATTACTGCATAATCTTCCGGGCCTGACTGCCCTCAAAATTGTCTAAATGGTTCTAAAGAACCTTGTAGGAAACTAATGAAATGACTAAGAATAGAATAGGGGAAAGGATAAACTGTCCATTTTCTCTTAATTCTCATGAATGAGTACAGAAAAATAAATGTCGGCCAGATAGCTTAGTGTAATACTTAGACAATATATTGATTTAAAAAATAGAATCCAGTTTGAATAAGTATAGTTGTCAGTTGAGTATAGTTGTCACTACTGATTTGTGGAAAATGAATTATGATCGACTAATTTAATTTCTGTTACAAATTGGAACATGGAATAAAGACAAAAGTAGAATTCTCATTAGGGCATAACTAAGATGTTACAAATTAAATCTTTGTAGGAAGAAGAAATTAATTTGAACTCTTTATATTGTGGATAAGAAACCTGGGAATTCAATTTCTATGAAAGGTCATATTATATGCTCTACAAAATGGCATAATAACTTATAATTATATATGCACAATCCAAAGATAAATTCTGTTTGGGATTAAGAAACAAATATAAACATGCATTTTTCATATGTATGAATACATACAAAACTATGTTTAGGTTAGTTTACAAACTATTTGTATCACAGTAAAGCCAAAAATAAAAATCCTCTGGAAATATTAACTGGTAGATTTTATTGCCTCATGTGCACAAGAATGGTGACATTGTATATTCTAGATCTATACCTGATAGAGTTTTATCCCCAGAGATTTAAAAATAGAATAAACACGAGAATGTTTAAAAAAGATTTGATAAAGGCTGACTCGATAGCTTTTATTTCTGTGATGGGTACAGTAGGAAAGTGCTGACTTTGGAGTCCGGAAGACATGGAAATGAATTCTAGCTCTGCTCTTTACATCATATATGATCTTGTGTTTCAGCTTCCTTATCTAATCAAAGATGCTAATGATGGTATCAATTTATACATGTTATTCTTCACAATGTTGTGAGAATTAGAGATAGGCATATACAACAACTAATTATATATTATGTTATAGAGAGGTTTAATAAATCCAATAGATCATTTTTGTGGTTATTATTATTTTCTATCCCTGAGCATTCTTAGAAAACAAACTTAATGTTTAATGTCAGTTGCATAAATCCAGTCAGTATGACCTGGCAGTGATTTTTTAACAATATTCCCATACGAAGGCTTAATCATTAGTGGTAAATTGGATATGCAAAGTACTGTCTGATAACAGCTTAAGAATTTCCTATGATTTACCAGAATAAGAAGCATAGAAATAAGATTAAATAGGAAGTGGATAATATAAGAAATACAGGACTAATTTTATTTTCCTATGTTGCCAAGAGCTACTATATAAAGAAAAGTGATATTGTAAAGGATGTAAAGCCACTTAAAACTGAACAATCCTCTGAGAAATCCACTTGTTCCTCATATCTTCTACAGTGTGACAAACACTTGGCTGTTTGACTGCTGGGTAAATGGTAAGTTATTTAAAAGAAGAACATGGAACTAATGGATATAACTTTGATTTGTAAGAGATACTACTTATTTAGCAATAGGGTCACTGGACAGGTGTACCTCAGAAGAATGGCTAGCTCACTCTGCCTCCTGAGATTTGTATTATCCTATCCATGATATATACTGGAACAGAGCATTCTGTAAATATTTATTGGTACTGTCTGAAAGATTTAAAAAGAAGACTTAAATATGTGGTAAATGTTTTACAAATTTTATTTCAAGTGGTTAGCTAATTTTCTGACTTTGTATGGAAGGGTGAAATTTATTAAAATATATATTCATATGCTCTTTAATCATTTGGAGTCAAAAATCCACTTCCAAATGTTCACAAGCACAGTTCTTAAGCCACAACTATTGGGAGAGGACTTAGGAATCTAGGTGCAGAGAAAGGGCTTGATCTGTCAGGCCCCCTGGCTCTCTCATCTCAATTACTCCAGAAATTCATGGAGTGATGATGGAAAAATCACTTATCTCCTTCTCTCCCTTAGTTTTGTCATTTTAAAATAAAATCATTGTATTACATGATCCTTAAGGCCTCTTTAAAAACTGTCTTTTGTGGATGAATACAGATTGCTGAGATAGATGTGTTTTTGCTCTCTAGAGAAAGTAAAAAGGCCTCTGGTTTAAAGAATGCTGATTCTGTGAACAAAGTTTGTGTTCATTATGTCTTCTATATTAAAATATTTCTAGATTACATATTTAGATTAAAATATTTTTTCAGGTTCTGATTCACTATATAGCTAGATATCATTACAATGTTTTCAATAAAAAATAGTCTTAACAATTGGTGTAATGGTTTCTTTTTCCTTTTGCGTACAAACTGCCATGAGAAATAAAAATAACCCCCCTAAGGTTTTGAAGAATTTTTCATTAAAAGTATAAAATTATGCCACAATAGAAAAGATATTGCCAAAGAGAAACTATTATTTATAGTTAAAATTTCAATTCTTAGTGTAAGTTTTTTATTTAGTTGACAATTTTAAAAAGCTTTACAGATTTTTACTCAAATGAAATTCCAAAGGAAAGACTACCATTTATCTCGATAGTTTCATGATTTCTTACATTTTCTAGTTCACTTATTTTAAAAATTACTAGATTTTGAAAGATAGGCAGGAATAAGTATTATTATTATTTTTTTTTTATTTTTAAATGAAGAAAGTGAGATTCTGGGTCACAGAGCTGGAAATTGACAAAAATGAGAGTTAAACCAAGTCCTCTAAGGCTAGTAATGCCTATATGTTAAATAAATACTGGAAATCAGTTTACAGAATAATAATAAATTTGATTCTCAAAATCTCAACTTCTGTGTCTCTATCACTACTTTTTCTCTCTTATGTGTTTACTGTTCCTCTACTCTTTTTTCTTTAAACAGATGCTTTGAATCAACAACATAATTAACTTTTAATCAAGGGAAGTAAAAGGATGAAAACATGCAAAATGATACAAGCCATTGAAATGTCTCAAAAACACAATATGTTAACACTCTTTCCTCTTTTTTATTTTATTAAATTTAAAATTATATAGGTTTCAAATGTACGATTCAATAATATGTTGCATATATATATTGCATTGTGTGTTCACTGAAACTTAAATTTCTTTTTGTGCCCATATATTTGACCCCATTTGCCCTTATCTACCTCCCTTACTCCCCTCTTTTTTTCTGGTAACCACTAAACCGTTGTATGTCCATGAGTCTCTGTTTGTCTTGTCCATTTGTTCCTTTTAGTTTTACACCCGATATATGAGCAAAATCATGTGGTTCTCAAGTTTTTCTGACTTACTTTGTGTGGGTGCCTTTCCTTTTTTTCTTTTTTAGGCTTTTCTATTCAATGCCACATTTAGTAGCCTGAAGTTAGAAGGATGTTTTGGATCATATTTAATATTTTTCCCACAATATATTAGAAAGTTTAAAATGCTTCTTTCTATAGGTCAATCATTGGAATTACTTGTCATAATTTAATAATTATTTTGAAATATGCAAAGCTGTACTGCCCACATGGATATTTTTAAATAAATTTATTTTCCTAGTGATAAAACTAATACATAGTCATTTTAGGAAAAAACAAGTTAGATATAATAAGATGTCACTCGCAATCCAAGCATAATTAAAGTGATTAGGCATATTACTTTTTATCTTTGTTCTATATGTCATTATATAATCATCCAAAATACATCCAAATAAGGACAAATTGAGAGAAAGATCATAGTGTCCTTGCTAACTCAAGAATATTTATTTCCATCTGTTGAAGATACCAAATTGTAATTAATCATTTCCATATTTTGGAATATTCGGATTTCTTCCATTAAAAAAATTATCCCTTGTGTTTAAATTAAATGTATTTCTACAAATGTTGAGACAGAACTTCTCAAAAGGAAGGCAAAACAGTATAAAATCTTAATATTAACCCATGAATTAAATTTGATAAAATATACTAAATTTCAATATTATTAGACTAAATTCCCAATTTTGTGCAAAAATTTGACAATTTTACAGTTCAAAAATTGTTATATATTAACTTAAATTCCTCAGCTAATTGACAAGAGACAGAAACCCTACCTTCCCCATAGAAACTCTATTTCTCATCTTTTATAGACCTGCGACTTTCATTCATATACCTGTGGAAGGAACCAAAGAATAATTGATGTCCTATACTCATTGAAAGCAGAAAACTGAAATTACTAGCATTAACAGCCCAAAGTGTAAGTTGTAGTGTTTAAAAGATTTAAAACAAGTTAATAAATGCTTTTCACTGATATGTGTCACTTCAAGATTATAGAAGCCTTGCCAGAACTATCATGTACACATTTTGGATGCTACCTGGAGGCAAGACAATAACCATAGAGTCAGAATTGCATTGAACACTCCCTTCATCTTCTAATGACAGCGGGGAATATTTTCTAATCCTTGACCCAATCAATCACTGCACCTGACTTTTCGACCAACAGTGGAGAAGCCTTATTTTAATGCAAAAATAGACTAAAATTGCATGTTACTCTATTTTCATGAACTAGCATATATTTTATATGTATTTATATAAGTATAGTGAGTGTGAATAAATTTTTTTAGAACAAGGAACTACCTTAGAGTTTGTAATTACAAGAAAAATCTTAATAAAAAATAGAGAAAACTATAATTATAAATGGAGACCTAATTAAGACTATAAAACAGTTTTTATCACATAAAACAGTGAGAAACTTTGTTTTAAAAAAGATACCTTCTAAAATAAATTAACCTTATTATAATTAATAAAATAACAAAATTCATAAAGTATATGTTGTTGATATTATAAACCAGTTCCTCATAAAGATAACTCTATATATAGTAAAACTTCATCAGTCTCTATATGTGTCAGCTATGTAATTTGCATACTTAAAAGTCCCAATCAGTCATGAACATGAATCAATTATATTGCCTGAAATGATTCTAAAAGCAAAATCATGTTTAAGAGAATTATAAACCTGGCCCAAAAACCACAAAAGGAGCTCTGTCCCATGTTATTGCAGAGTCTTATCCTTTAAGAAGCTTGCAATCTCAAGTTCCAAATGAAAATATTGTTTATTTGAAACTAGGTTAATTAAATATGGATTTCAGTTTGCAGAGATGGCTGATTTCCCACATTTGGACAAAATTCCATGTGCTGCAGAGAATGAAGGTAAGAAAGAGTGGCGGAAGCAGAGAGATTTGTCAAAAATTTCTCATAAGTTTTAAAAATAAATATTCCTTTATCCTTCTGTAGGATACAGTTTAATATGCCATTTTACATTTGGACGAATTCCCAGGACTTGAGAATAAAATAGTGAAGGTTAAGCATATGTGCTTCCTTAGAATAGAAAACTAAAGGAAATCACCTAATCAGTGTTGTTTTCAATGATTTGATGCTTAACATTTCTCAAAATTGTTAGAAAGTCAGTAGTAACGCATTGCTGTATAATAGAGAACTTCGAATTGAATGGATAATTTAGAGTTAGAGATAAAATACTTTGGCTCAAGTGGATGATTATGCCCACATTTACAATATTTATTAAGCATTCACTATGTGCCCCAAGTGGTTATTGGCACTTTGGTTAGGGAAGTTAGCAAAATCAGAACCATCTCTAACTAAACAGAATGCGGAGTCTGTTGGGCAACTAGTCTACAGTACCTGAATGGCAGTTGCTGATATACATGGAATCAGTGTTAAATATTTTGAGGTTAAATCAGTAAAACTCAGGCACAACACATGTCGTCCATTCTAAGGTAAAATTTCTAAATCTGTATTTGTCCAAGTTACCTAAACTGACTGACAGGTTAATATGAAATATTAATATTTTGTTTTACATAAATTTTAATCTTCACTTCTGATTCTTAATCCACTTAAAGACTTTTGGGAAAATTATAAATATCTTTTGTTCCTTTATTAAAATAATTAGATTTATGTAACTAGTTATATTCAGATTTTCTGCTTTCATTGTCATGCTAGATGTTCAGAAATAAAAGTATTTTGTTTGAGAAATATAATAATTTTACACCTGAGTACAGTTTTTTTCACTGTGAATTTTGGTACTTACTGATACTACACTGGATAAGGGAACAACAAAAACACAAAAATAGGTCAATACAAACAATCCTGAATGTAATTATATTTAAATGTAGTAAATAAAGAAAAAATAAATTTGATAACTGCTTGATTTTAGATAATGTATTTTTTTCAATCACTAGACAGTTCTTAAATGATAACTCTAAGGCAGTACTTTTTAGAGTTGCCTCTCTGGAGACATTTAGCATTATATGGAGACTTTTTTGATTATAGAAAAAAAAAGTAGAAGAGGCAATACTACTGGTTTCCAGTGGGCAGAGGGGTGCTGCTTCATCCTATAATACACAGAACACTCCTCTGAATAAAGAATTATCTACTTCGAAATGTAAATAGAGTTGAGTTGAGATTGAGACCTGCACTGAGGTCGTGGTGCAACAATCACATTCCTTGGTGTTTAACTGAGGTTGAAAACTTATGCCCTTACAAAAAGCTACACAGGGATGTTAAAGCAGCTTTATTTATAATTGCCAAAACTTGGAAGCAACCAAAATGTTCAAAGTAGGTTAACAAATAAATGGAATGTGGCACATCCAGACAACAGACCATTATTCAGTGCTAAAAAGAAATGAGCTATTAAGCCATGAATACACAAGGAAAATGCAAAACTCTGGAGATATTAAAACATAAGTGGTTGCCAGGGTTTGGGAGAGGTAGGTGGAGCACAGAGAACGTTTAGGGTGCTGAAGCTATTCTGCATACCATAATGATGGATACATGTCATTACACATTCTTTCAAACCCATAGAATGTACAACAGCAAGAGTAAACTCAGGTAAACTGTGAACTTTAGGTAATTATGATGTATGACATAGTTTCACCAATTGTAACAAATTTATCATTCTGGTGGGGAGGCTATGCATATGTAGAAACAAAGATATTATATCTCTCCGCCATTCCCTCAGTTTTACTGTGAACCTAATAAAAGAGGACGGGGTAGAAGTGTTTTAGAAATATCCTAAACAAAGAATAAACTATCCTAATCTGAAGGTTTATTTAGAATTTCTCAAGGCTGCTATAATTACCCTTTAATAGTGGATGTAATTATTGGTGGTAAGACAGATTTCATTAAACTTATTTTGAGTCTTAATTTGTGTACGTTAATGGGCATACATGTCTCCGTATATGTTCATATGTACAGCCAAAGGTGAATACACTTATAGCAAGAACTTTTACTTTACAAGAGGAATATCCAAGAGACTTAAATATTGATGGGAATGGAGGCGCTGAAAAAATTGACAAGAAATATTAATTATTAGAGAGTAAAACTGATCTTTTTTTCCCTTCTTTTCCTCTGCCCTTCCACTCTTTCCTTCTCTCCTCCCTTCTCCTCCCTCCCCCTCTCTCTTCCTCTCTGTTTCTTTCTTTCAGTATCCATGTATTGCATTGTTTAGGTTTTGACTCAATAGTTTCTTTTATCCACCTGTTTTGACAACATTTTTTTGATATTTTGTTATGTTAAATGCATGATAATCATATTATTTGTGATACTTCTTTAATGCATGCATCAAACTTAAGAAAATTAAGGATGCTACATTCAAATTATTTTTAAACAAAAATAATTGTTATTTGGAGTCAGAAATTTCTGAGAACAATGTGACTGTAAGTAATATGCGACTTCTATTATAGTATGCTGTACACGTATATAAGACAAAAAATAGATTCTTATTGATTTTCAAATTAAGTAATAATAATACAATTCTGCTGTTTAACAAGGCAATAATCTTATTCTAAGCAAGATAAATCATAAACAAGATGCAAATAAGTCTGTGGTCCAAATAAAACACTGTGAAAATACCATTTTCGTATTATGTTATGAGTAATTTATATAATGTAACTTTTTACAAATGTTGAAAATGTTATACTTGCTAAAAACAGAAAGGTTATTAACTAATATGGTTAGGCATATATTTCTCCACAAACGAATGAGAAGAAAATAAATATTGTAAATATTAGTATAAAGATTAGAAATGTTAGATCTTTTAATACTCTATAGAATCATATGGACTAGCACAGACTAAGAATCTTGGTCTTCAAAAAAGAAAAAATAAAGAAAAAGGAGGAAAAAGAAAGGAATACAAAGGCAAAAATAACTCATGGGAGAATGTGGCATATATAAAATTGAATAGAGAATCTAATGTTGTTTCTAAAAAACATACTAAAAAAAAATTGTCTCTAAGAAATAGATCACCGATATTCATAAGAGGGATATTATAAATCAAGATATAAATAGAGACTTTAGGCTTTAATGTATTTTATAAAAATAAATATTTTTTTTTTATAAAGAGAGTGAGTTCAAAGGAAAAGGTAAAAGGAATATATTAATTTCTCAGTAGACAAGAACCTGCTTTTTCCATAAAGAGTAATGTAGTAGGCATGTGCCATAATATTATATTTTGAGAATCACCAGGACAGAGCAGTATCATTAACATTGCAGTTATCATTAATCATTGCAATTCTAAGTTATCAAAACTTAATAAGGGATAATCAAAACTTTTTGTTGAATGAAAAGATGGATTGGTGGCTGAGATTAATTTTGTGAAAGTGCTGAATTAGCAGTGTACAGATCAGGTTCGAGTTTGAGTTCTACTACTGACTTGTTTTAAAGTTGCCTACAGGTCACTATACATATTTTGTCTCAATTTCTATTTTAAATGGACTGATTTCACAAGTTATGTCTTAGAGGTTACAAAATTTTAGAGTCCGTTAACTTTAGCCATTTGTTATCATTGTTTTTGTCAGTCAAACATCAGCAATTTTATAGGTTTTACATAATACTCAGAAAGTAACACATTCTTCCCAATGAAAATTCCAGTAGGCTATTTTGTAGATATCAATAAATTGATTCTAAAGTTCATAAAGAAACTAAAAGACTAAAATTACCTAACGTAACACTGAAAAATAAAAACAAAGATGGAGTGTACATACAATACATTTATTATATACATCTTCTTGTATGTATATATACACGTTTGTTTATTTTGCATATACCTGTCTATGTGCACGCACACATTTATGTTTATAGTTTATATTAAAAGGCAGCACCACCTCAGGTGCTAGAGGTAAAACAATGAATAAAACATGGCTCCAGATTTGAAGAATTCAAGTTTTTTTTCCTTCGAATGCTGTAGCAGTGTGGAATATTATGGTGATAAATGGCTTGCTGGATTTGGTGGGGCTAAGTAATCCTCAGGAACTAGAGTTACCTACATATCTATCACATCTGCCTCCACCTCAACATATGCCAGTTACCAGTGATGGGATTAAGTTTAGCCACTGAGTCAAAAGAAAAAATTTATCTTTTTAAAAAATTTTTTTGAAATAACATTCCCTTCCGTAAAATAGACTGACAATATAAAGGGAAAACCAACCAAACCAAACTTTTCTCTCTATCCTCTTCCTTCCAGTTTGGAATATATGTATGTAAAGACATTATATTTGAAACTATGTAGCAATAGGCCTAATGAGCATTTAGTACATGAAAAGCTTTTTGAACTGCTACAGTCTTATTATGGAAATGTAAGGATAATGTTTTTGAGAATAACTGTGGGAGGAACCATCTACAGAATTATATAGCTATTTCCACGCTCATCTGCACTCTGGTTCCCTTTTCCTGTTTTCCTGACTGGTTATTTATCACATTATTAGTACATCACTGATCCTGAGTATCACCTCACTATGCAATTTTAATGTGACCCAGTGATTTCCAATATGATATCCTACAGAAATCTGAAACAGCTCCCAGAACAGCATAAGTATGAATTAAGTCTTCTTTCCTAAAAAGTATTGGTAATCAGGATTTGTTTATAGCTTAATCTTTTATACATTGCCTACATATTCACATTAAGCATATTTTGTTTTAAAACCAAAACAATTAGACAGAAAATACTAATTTGGTCATGTTTGTAATTTTAATTATGCTGCAATGTAGGCCCAAAATGATGATTTGCAAGTCATTTTCATATTTTATCCTCTTTGAATAGCCACACTCACAAATGGGGATTAACAATATCAGGCATGCTTGATAACTAACGGCTTGGATGCCAAGTAAAGAATCTACTTTCCAAACAGGTGCCAAAGCATTGTGTGTTCCACATATGATTCATAATTGCCAAGCAGCCTTTCTAAATGACTTGTTCTAATTCCTCTGCAGATTATGCTTCTAATTTTTAAGAAAGTAACTTTATAGCTACAGATCACTCTCAAACTTCCTATTTTTCAAGCATGAAATTTATAGAGAGATTATTTTGTGTAGTTCTGAGAGCATCCTCTTGTCATTCACCATATCCTGAGAACCAGTGTATTCATTTTCTACCCCTTATTAATCTGTCACTAGGTAATGCTAAAGTAAAGGAACAGTCAACACTGGAAAAAAAGTATTAAAATGATCATTTTTCAATATCCTATGTTTCTTCTCATCTTGTTAATTATGGAATAAATACTATTACTTTCAAGGGTTACATACAAAAGAGGGGTTAAAGTCTTTCGTTGCTATATATCGGCAGTACCTTTCAAAAAATCACATACTCTAAACAACAGAAAGGCATAGATTGCAACAGGGAATTGCAGGTATACTTTGTTCCCTCTAGAACACAAATCAATATTAAAAGGAACAAAGTTTTGGTCACATCTAATCTGAAGGCAAGCACCATTGGATTGATTATCTGAATCTAGAATGTTCCTAAAAAAAGGTACATATTTTTCAAATAAAAAACCTGGATATGAAAAGCAGATAAAGTTCAATATTTTGTACAAAGTTAAGAGATAGCAAAGGCTGCTGTGCTAAGTGCTGGTTGTAAGAATTTTGTATACACAAAATTTATACCAACTTACAGTAAGAAATTTAATTTAGAAACATTATCATTGATTAATTTTGATGGAGTTCAATTTATCTACTTTTTTGTTTTGTTTTATTTTATTGTCTGTGCTATTGAGGTCACATTTAAGAAACCATTGCCAAATCCAAGGTTTAAATAGTTGTTCCTATGTTTTCTTCTAAGAGTTTTATAGCTTCAGTTTTTAAATTTAGTTTTTTGATACATTTTGAAATATTTTTATTTCTATATGGTATAACATGAGGATCCAAACTTTATAATTTTGCATGTACATATCTTGTTTTCCAGAACCATTTTTTAACAGACTCATCTTTTTCCATTATATGACTTGGTACCACTGTGAAATTTTGATTTAGCATAGATTTGAGAGTTTATTCCTGAACATTCAATTCTATTCAACTGGTCATATGTTTATCCAATCTTCACCAAGACATATTATAATAACACTGTGAAAATGAAAGACAAAGGGAATCCTAAAAGCAGCAAGAGAAAAAAAAAATGTAATTCACAAAGAAACCCCCATTAAGCTTTCAGCGGATTTCTCAGCAGAAACTTCAAAGGCCAGGAGAGAGTAGAATGATATATTCAAAGTGCTAAAAGAAAAAAATAAAATAACAAAGAGTACTATATCTGCAAAGTTATCCTTTAGAAATGAAAGAAAATTAAGACTTTTCCAGAAAAACAAAAACTGAGTAATTTTATCACCATTTGACCTGCCTTTCAAGAAATGCTGAAAGTAGTATAAAGCCGAAATGAAAAGAAGCATAATTAATAACATGAAAACATAGGAAAATCAGCACAGTGGTAAAGGTAAGTATACAGTCAGATTTAGAAAACTCTAACTCTGTACTATGATGATGTGTCAATCACTGAAATGTAGTATATAAGTTAAAGGAAAAGAGTAGTAAAAAGAACTATAGGTATAGTTTGTTAATAAATATACAATATAAAATATGTAAATTGTGACATCAGAAACATAAAAGGAAGAGTATTCTGCCAAGCAAAATGATAATTTAGAATCCAAAGACAGATAAATAGTTTCCTAGACAAGAAAAAGCTAAAGGAGTTCATCAACACCAAATCAGTATTACAAGAAATGTTAGAGGGCCTTCTTGAAGAAGCAGGAGGAGAAAGAGGAGGAGGAAGTGGAAGGTGAGGAGGAAGAAGATAAGGGGAAAGGGAAAAAGAAAAAGATAAAAAATACATAAATAGTAAAATGGCAATAATTACATATCTATCAACAATTACTTTAAATGTAAATGGATTAAATGCCCCAAAAGATAGGGTGACTGAATGGATAAGAAAACAAGACCCTTACATATGCTGCTAACAAGAGACTAACCAGATCAAAAGACAAACACAGACTGAAAGCGAAGGGATGTAAAAAGATGTTTCATGAAAATGGAAATAAAACAAAACAAAACAAAGCTGGGGTAGCAATACTTACACTAGATGAAATAGACTAAAACGATGGCTATTACAAGAAACAAAGAAGGACCCAGTAATCCCTCTAAGTATTTATGCAAACAAATCCAAAACACTACTTAGAAAGCACTTATGTACCCACATGTTCCTTACAGCATAATTTACAATAGCCAAGATATGGAGGCAACTTGATGTCCATCAATGCATAAATAAATAAAGAAGACGTGGTAGATATATTTTTTAGAATATTATTCAGCCATTAAAAAATAATAAAATCTTGCCATCTGAAACAACATGGATGGACCTAGAATGCATTGTACTGAGTGGAGTAAGGCAGAAAGAGACAGACAAATGTCATATGATTTCACTTATATGTGGAATCTAAAGAACAAAATAAACAAACTAAACAGAAACAGACTCATAGATACAGAGAACATTTTGATGGTTGCCAGATGGGAGGGGGATTGGGGAGGTGAAAAAGTTGAAGAGATTAAGAAGAACAAATTGGTAACTATAAAATAGTCAAGAGGATGTAAAGTACAACATAAGGAATATAGCCAATAATATTATAATAATTATGTATGGTGAGGGATGGGTACTAGATCTATCGGGGTGATTATTTCATGTTATATAAATTTCTAATCACTATTTTGTATAACTGAAACTACTGTAATATTATATTTGAATTGTAATTGAAAAATAAAAAAGTGTTTAAAATCATAAAAGGAGGGAGTAAAAAGGTAGAGTTGTTATGTTCTTAACTAGAGAGAGATTTTAATTATTGGTACAAACTATGAAATAAAATATTTCATATTGTCTTTCATTAGAAATGTAATAACTTCTGAATTATTTATATATGGTTTGAACTACCTTATGAGCTAACCTTGAATAATTCTGTCCACCAGTAAGGTGTAGTGTAGATAGTTTTTTCCATTGAATGAATTGCTTAATATAATGGACCAATGGGAACCACATCAGAGAAGACAACTGATAGCAGCTTAGGAATGTGAATGAAGTAAGCTTTTGCTTTTTGTTTCTTGAGTTGCACTTGCTTAAATAAACTAGAATAAAGTCTGCGGGGGCGATATTTTGTGTCTGTTCCACTTTTTTTTTTTTTTTCTTGTTGCTCTACTTCACATAGTTCCTCTCATACAATAAGTAAAAAATAAATGTTAATTATAAATAATTTCGTTAAATATTAAGTTATAGAAAACCCTCCCTAGCACAGCAAGTGATAACTACAGAAGATAGTTGAATGTATTTAGAGTTGAATCAAATAAATAACCTTATTTTTCTTCTCTATTTGTCTTTATTTCTCATAATTTATTACCATCCAAGCCTCCTCTGTCAAGAAGGGACCTACCTTCTCACAGTATTTGGTTTCTCTCTCTTTTTTTGTATTCTCAGAATTATTTATTGATCCTAGAAAAAATCATCAGCGTTGGCAAGTTTTTCCAGCTTTATTGATATATTTGACATATTAGTTAAGATTTAAGTTTAAAATGTACTTACACATTTGATACAGTTACATATGGTAAAATGATTTCCACCATGGTATTAACTAACACCTCCATTACATCACATAATTTACATTTCTTTTTTATAGAGGGAACATTTAAGATTTACTCTCTTAGCAACTTTGAAGTATATAATAGAGTATCATTAATCACAATGCTGAGCTTCGGATGGCTAGAAATTACTCATTTTCTAATTGAAAGTTTACATCATTTGATCAACATCTTTCCATTTCTTCTATCATTCATCCACTGGTAACCACTATTCTACCCTCTGTCTCTGAGTTTGGTCTTTTTAGATTCCAAACATAAGTGATAATTATGCAGCAGTTGTCTTTGTTTGACTTATTTCACTTAGCATAATGCTGTCACGTTGTTGGTAGTGGCAGTATTTTCTTTCTCATGACTCAATAATATTAATATAAAGAAGAAATTATTACATATGCATATACACATGTGCATATGCATATATTCACAGACATTCACAGACACTTAGGTTGTTTCCACATTTCAGCTATTGTGAATAATGCTGCAAAAAATACAAGGGTGCAGAAATCTCTTCAGGATCTTGTTTTCATTTCCTATGGATATATATACAAAAGTGGAATTGCTGAATTATATGATAGTTCTGTTTTTAACTTTTTGAGGCACTTTTACACTGTTTTCCATAGTGATTGTATCAATTTACATCATGACCAACAGTGTGCAAGTGTTCTGTTTTCTCATCCTTAATACTTGTTATTTCTTGACTTATTGATGATACCCATCTTTAGAGGTGTGAGATGCTATAATATTGTGGTTTTAATTTATATTTCCTTGATGACTGAAGATATTGAACATCTTTTCAGATACCTTTCATCCATCTGTATATCTTCTTTGGAAAAAATATCTATTGAGTTCCTCTGCCCATTTTTTAGTCAGATTGGTCAATTTTTTGTTATTGCATTTTATAAGTTTTTTATATATTTTGGATATAACTTATCAAATATATGGTTTGGAAATAATTTCTTTCATTCTGCAGGTTGTCTTTTCATTTTTCTGATTGTTTATTTTGCTGTGCAGAAGCTCTTTTGTTTGATACAGTTCCAATTATTGATTTTTTGCTTTTGGTGTCATCCAAAAAATTGCTGCCAAGAACAATGTCAAGGAGTTTTGTTTTCTCTTTTCTCCTAGCAGTTTTAGTTTCAGGTATTTAAGTCTTTACCCATTTCAAGTTAACACTTCTCTTCGCTTGCAAATAGTCATCACAGGAAAAGGAACAACCTAGTATGCCTTTAATGCTTTAGGAACATATTGCCCCTGAATGAAAGGTTCTCCCCCTTTTTTACTCTCAGATTTTATATGAAAGAAACTTGTGGAAAAAAAAAAAAAAACATCAAGTTTCATCCGAAGTGTCTTAAGCAGAAGTTCTTGAGTGCTTTTAATTTCTTAAACACAAAATCACTCAACACCTGGGCAGAACTAGTGCCATATTACAAGGGCTATGGAACCAGGATTTCAAAAAAATTCCTAACACCTACATACTTCACCAGTGATTTATCTTTGTACATCAAGAACGATTCACTTGTATGTATTTCATCACACGTAAGCTTTTTGATCAAAAGTTATTTTGGCTCTATGACAACAAGTATAATGTCTCATACTTAGGCCCTCCCATTTTATATGTCTCTTTCTTCTCTTTTTTTAAGTCTTTTCTGGGTTGGTGCTGGGTAGCCAGAGCACATGATGGTGAAATATTGAGCAAAGTTCACCTTATGGTCTTATACATAGGAACTAAAGCCCTGACTCCACCTTACACTTCTCTGAATTTTTGGAATATATCTACACATACCTACACACATACACATACATATATAGTATGTACACACATTCATACACACACACACACACACACACACACACATATAGTATACATATTTAAGTAAGAAATAAAATGTAGGCTTTGAAATGATGAGTTTAATTTTCTGCATGTGGAGTATATGGTGACTCCTGTGAAAATGAAAATGTTGAATAGAAGTCAAGTCTGGGCTAGAAGTATAATTATGAGGTTGCTAAATGATTGAGATCACATAAGAATTTTGAGCAAGAAACTAGAGTCTTATATACTTACATATATCTGCATACATGAACATCTATCTGTGTATTCATAAATATGTAAATATATTAAGTAAATATGACAAAAACAAAACAAACAAACAAACAAGAGTCCAGGCAGAGTGCAGACAGAATTACCAGAGAGGTAAATATGTGAAGAAAATGTTTCCAGAGACATACTAGGTGGAATTCTATTGAGTACTCACATAAGGCTAGCATTCAATGTTTTGTTTGTTTGTTTGATTTTTGCATGTAGTGACATAACAGTGTATACTAGATATAGGAATAAAAAGAAAAGACACTTAGACTAAAGGAACAGAATCAAGAGTTCAGAAATAAACATGCACTATAGTCAACTGATATTTAACAAGGAGACCAAGAATACTGCCAACCTAGAATAATTTGTCTATAACTAAGGTCACAATAGAATTCCAAATGTTATTTTTAAGTATTTTTTTATACTTACATTATCTAATATTTCTCTAATATATGACATTCTTGACTCTCCTTTTTTGGTATTTGTAAAGATATTCTATTCTGGGATTTCTCCACCCACTTGAAGACTTATAGATTCAATTTTACTTAATGTCACTGTCCCTCAGACCTCAATTCAGAAACTTTACTCTCTTCAGTGCACTTATTCTTCTTAAGAAATTACATCCATGTGTGTGCCTTCAACTACCATCGTCATCTTAATAATTTTCAAAACTAATATGTTCTATGCCAGACTTTGATTTTGAGAATCCCGTATTATTTAATATGGCTTGCTATTATTCTTATTTCAAGGTAGTTAGTCCACAAGTATCTCAAATGCAATCGAAAATATCTGTATCTACATATTAAGCTATCTCCTATTTTTCTATAGCTTTTCCCCATGTACATATTTTTTTCATTTTCCCTGTCCAATTTCCTGTAGAAGTAAATGACACTACCATCTGTAACTTTTTCAAGATTAACATATCATAATTATCTATGATTCTGTCCTCTCTTTTCATAAATTCTCAGCAGCCAATTGGTTATCAATATTCTACAATCTGCTCACAAAGAAATTTGGAATCTGTTCTCACTTTTCCAAAATCATTTCCATTATCCTAGCCCATGAACTTCAAATATTTAAAATAGATTTTAATTGGTGCCTCTCTCTCTATATATATATATCCCCTAGTATCTCCTAACTTTAGCTGTACCTAGCCACTTACAGCTTTAAAAATCACCTCTTTCATAAACTCAGTCTTCATATGATCTTCACTTTGTCTCTTCACCTATTTTAAAGTATTCTCTACATAAATATAAATTCTTTATGTATTTCTTCTTTGTTGTGTACTTCTTGCTTCTTTTCTCTCTGAAGGTTCAATACTCAGTCAGTAACCCTGAGTTTAGGAGAAATGCCTAATTTAGGAGGTTTCTAGAATGGCAGACATTTTGCTCTTCTGAAATTAGACATTCTGATCTTTATATCCATGTCTTAAGGCTAAGAAACTAGGCTAAGGAAGGTGACCATTTTCACCACAAGCTCCGTTTTTCATGATGGCACAGACAATGTCCAACTTTTTAAATTTCAGATTCTTGGTATTTAGCAACATATTGACAAAAAGATGTTCAATAATTATATATTAAGTGGATACAATTTATAGATACTCTGCATCTTTATCTCAATTTTGGGTGAAGGTGTGTGAGGACAAATAATAGGAGCAGGCGTTTTATATTGTTATGCATTTGACTGATTGTCAATAGGATTCTTTAATATTAATTAAATGAGTTAATAGAATAGTAATAAACATGCTATATCTCATCAAGAGGAATCATTTTCTTGTCATTTTTCTCAGAACAAAGCACACTGCTAAATAGTTAAAATTTAACCTTTATTCCTAACTGAATATATTAGACGAAATATGTTTTCATTTTTCCTGACACCTGTGGCCAACAGTGTTCTCAAATCAAGAATGTATTGAATAAATACATATTATTCTAGAAACTGGTGTTATTTTAAGGGACAGAAGATATTGTACCTGAAGAAATGGTGTTGCTATGCTGGTGTGACAAAGATTACACCTTCCAGTCCATTAAGTCAAAAAAAACTTCTAATGGATTTATCATGGTATTTCTAAAATACAAAATAGTAAGCATTTAATATTAAGTTATATGGTTATTATCCATTTGACTAACATTAAATAAAGATATCTGTGAATTATTTAGGGCTGCAGTTTAGTCTTTGATATACCTTTATCAATTCGGTTTCCAGAAAAAAGTTAGATTTCAGTTGTCCTGACTACGCACCCATCAATTTAATGTGTATATTCATTCGATCCCCCATACAAACACGCTTTTGAATCATAATGAAAACATGGAACTATGAGAACATACAAATCAAAGGGAAGGGAAAGAGAGAATATGCTAGTATTTGCAGATTTCAATACTGCCTTGAAAACTGACTTTTCTGATAGGCCTATAAAGCAATAAGAACAGCTGATTTATACAGCTGTTACAGCAGTGCTTTGATCACATTTATTCCTCTTTTTACAAAAATTCACATGTGAATAACATTGAAATATACCTGTTGAACTGTTAGTTTGTCCATAGTTTTTCACATTACAGATATATATGAATCAAATACCTTGCCAAAATTGTAATTACTTTCTTTATCAAATGATAAAGTAGACAACATTATTTCACAAATTTCACATGACAGTTCAAGTAGTAATTGAAAACCACCTTAATTCGTTTTGCTTCTTAGCAAAATTTTGCACATTACCATCTTAAAAGTTAAATATAATGAAGATTTTTAATTATTGAACACTTAGCATCGCATTATATACCAAGTTTAACATGTTATAGGATATTTATGAATAAAAATAGGAACTAACATTAGGCAGAGTAAAATAATTACTATTTGAAAATCATGTTCCTTATCGCTAAAATACTAGTAAAACAAATTTTTATTAGAAGTATGTTTGATAAAAAAAATTCAAAGCACAGTTTAATTATTAGTTTGGACACTGATCAATGTTCAGAATTTTCAAAAATTTTTAAAAAACTATCCCCTTACCCTCTTGAAAGGCTGCAATAGTCTCAGTATAAAATTTATATTGTGCATTTGTGCTGTTAGATTGAGCATTTGTATACTTGTTTTGAAACTTGTGCTTAAATGTCCTCTCTCAAACTTTACTTAACCATAGAGCTTCTAGTGTTAATATTCACCCCTTTTCCTTGACACTTAATCAGGTCTTTATTGGCTCTGATGCTAAGTAAGCACTTTTAGTTTGCACAAATGGTAATTACCTGGGTTCACAGCAGGTTTTGTGAATTAAAAACTCTAAACAGGAAAAGAAACAGTTACAATTGCTTGAGGATCAGGCTTGTAGAAAAGGAGGAATATAAAATCCAAAGCAGCTTTAATGACACATTTTATTTATCTACTTGCTTGTTCAGAAGCAGATATGTGTTGGTCTGTATTCTAGTGTATCAACTCCTCTATCAGCTACTCTCAGATGCCTGCTGTGATCCCAGATTTCTGTTTACACAGGAGTTCCAGGTATTGTCCTCTCTATGGATGAGTATCTACTGCTCCCACTACTAATCACTAACTCATTCTCATTTTCCATTCAAACTACTAAACAGCATTATATTCCTTTAATTTTTCATTATCCAGATTCAAGAGACTCGTATAGGTAGTACAGTACTCTCATTACAGGTGATTTTATAGTATTCTGGGTACTCTAAAGAGAACTCCCTGCAGCCAAAGGACCCAATCCTGTTCCAGTCATCTAAGACTAAATGAGATCAAGTACTCCATTTTATTTTTATTTTTTTCTGAAGGTGTTGCGGGATAACAGCTTCCTACATAAGTGTATGTTCACCCAGCCTCCTTGGTGTTGTACACTTTTTTGGATATCCCTTTCAGTAACATGAAAAAAAAAAAAATCCAAACTCAAAGACAAACATTACAATGCAGTGTTCCTATAGGCTGCTTCTCCCGTCTTGCCTAGCCTCTAAAGTGAGGTATAGCTATTTCTTACCATCTCGTAGTTTATAGCATTTCATCACAAAGAAGAAAGTATATTTAACTGGTAATGGATTGGCATTTTAAAAGAGTTAAAGAATATATGATTCACATTTAAAATTTAGACCCTCTGTTATATAAAGCTGGATCATTTTGCAAAGCAAGTAAGGAAACAGGATTTTCAATCCTTAAAATGAAGAAAAATTTCAAGACAAAATTTATTTTAAAAGATACATAAATGCTAAAGAAAACTAAAGATAGTAAGCATATAAGGAGGAAATTTGGTATTTTCAAGAAGGTGTGGGATTCACATTGCCTAGGGAAACTGGAAAGTAATTAATTGATATAGTAATTAACTAATATAGATTTATATTTGTTTTTGTTTAGGGTATTAGAATATATTAGAATATATATATGTATGTGTGTGTGTGTGTGTGTGTATATATATATATATATATATATATATATATATATATATATATCACAGCAACAACATGGTTGAGTAGCATTATCCTGAATTTACAGATAAGAAAAACTATATTTTGTGAAGTTATTTAACAAGTGGGTCCTAGAGCAAATTAAGCCTATATATAATTTCTGAAAACAAAACTGAATAAGTAAAAATGTGATAGTGGGGTCTGAGATACTGGAACAAGTATTTCTAAGTCAGTCCTACCTGAAGCAGGGTGTAGAGAGGAGGAAACATGAGTTTAATCATAACCGAAACAAACTTTTTCTCTTTTTCAGAAAAGCAGACAAAGTGGTATATCAGACAGTGTAGTCAAGTGGTTAAGGGCTTAAACCTTGGGCTCAGAAAGACGTGGATTTTAATCTTACAGATTACATTAGCTTTGTTAAGTGTGTGATATGTGCTGTGGAGTCAGCTCCAACTCCTGACGACTCTGTAATGCCTGGTGTTCTGTCCTCGATAGCCCTGCTCAGCAACTTCAGACTCATGTCTATGGCCTCCTTTATGGAATTAATCTATCTCGTATTCACTCTTCTTTCCCTACTGTTTCTTTTTTTTTTTTTTTTTTTCTCAGCATTATTAACTTTTTCAAAGAACCTTGCCTCTCATGATGTCACTGAAGTAGGACAGTTTCAGTTTTGTCACTTTTGCCTCCAATGATGTTTCAGGCTTAATTTGCTCTAGGACCCACTTGTTAAATAACTTCACAAAATATAGTTTTTCTTATCTGTAAATTCAGGATAATGCTACTCAACCATATTGTTGCTGTGATAAATAGAATGGTAAAGATAAAAAACCATGTAGAGAATGTGGCACATAATACATGTCATAAGTTGATAACTATTCCATGGTATCCTGAGAATAATATTAAAGTGGAAATTAGAATTTAGAGTTCTAGTACCTATTTTGTAAAAACTGTCACTCCTAGTAACCCCTTTGGGCTTCACTATTCCATCTGAATAATGAGAGATATATGATATGATCTCTGAATATCTTCTTAGATGTAATGTTTTGTATGTCTTTAGGAAGAATTGTTAAAGTATTTACAATTACTCTAAATTATACCAATATTTAAACTTACATAAGAAGATTCAAAATTAATATTTCTTTATCACCACTAAGCTGGAAGAATCCATCAATTGACTTAGGCCTCTATATCATTATCCACAAGTAAACTGCTAAAATGTACAATTTCACCATCACAGATTCTGAACTTGCTATTCCAATCTAATACTGAAGACATTGTTACCATCTTTTCTATCTCTTCCACAGTTTTCAGTCAAAAGCAAGAATAGTTCCTGGCCCATTTGTAGTTATTTAGTTAGTGTCAACTAAATAAAACAGTGAATAAACTCACTAATTTTCAGACAAGGTTTAAGCAACATTGTGAAAAACATGACCTTTTGTGGATATATCAGGAATCCAAAGTATATTTTATATTATATCTTCTTTGTTAAAACACATTTTCATTCTCAAACAACTAACATGTTAGAAACATATTTTAATCCTAAATGTAGTGTAGGATATGTCTAGATAATGGGATCAAACTCATTACTTTGGTAAGTTGTAAAATTTTAATATCTAAGACTAATATTAATAATAACAAATTATTAATTTAGCACTCAAGTAAAAGTGATAAAAAAGAAAATGCTATTTTTTTTTATCTTGAATGTTATTTAATTATATAGTCTTGTGATTATGTTAGTATGGGAAAATTCAAAATAAAATTCATATTTTAAAATTATTTGTTAGATAATTTGTTAAAATTGTGTTAATTTCTAGTCACAGTCTGAAGTCCTTAACACTGACATTAGAGAAGATAAATAATGTTTCTAAAATACGATGTCATAACTATGTACAATTTTATTGAGCCTTGTAAAAAGTAAGCCCAGAAAAACATCGATAATAGAATCACCTAAGTATTTTATATATGTGTAATACTGAAAACAAATGATTCGTACTTGATTGGGATATATCTAAAAGTTTTTTATGAAAATCAAGGAAGCACAAGAAATAATGCTTCTCTTATTTCAAGTTAAAAGTGTCAGACATTAAGAACATGGAATTTCTAGACACTGGAAAGTTAGTGTCATATACATGACTTAGGTACACTTGGGCACTGACTATTCTTTCTCCCACTGGTTTCTGAGTAGGAAAATCAAACAACCAAACAACAAGTAAGTTAAAATTTAAAATGTAAAACAAAACAACGGGGCATCTGAAAACATTTCTTTAAACGGCAGCATGCAGTTTCTTAATATAAGTTCTAACAGAATGTTGATGTAGGTAGCCTGCAGATAAAAGGTGGAGGCACAGCATAATGCATGATCTTACCTATTTTGACAGTGACAACAGAACTATAGTTCTTAAGGAGTCATTTAGAAAGAAGAGATGTGCATGGTTATGACCCTGCTCTATTTAGCTACCTTAGTTCTATGAACTTCCATATTATTACCTGAACTTATAGAAGACTTACAGCAGATATGGTAGATGTCTTGCAAATATCTCCAATTTTATACACATGTATCTTTGCAATGTGACTATGATACTTCTCATTTAAGAAATGGTGTCTATTTTTCCACTCCTTTGAGTCTGGACTGGCTGTGTGCTTGGTTTGTTTTGACAGATACAATGTGGCAGATTTGACATCATGCAATGTCCAAGAAGTACTTCAGGTTCTGTTGTAGTCATCTTTATGTTTTGAAATTAAAATTCAAAGGGATTCAGACTAACTTCTATAAAGGTGAGAGATCCTATGGAGAGATGGTCCCAGGATACAGCCAGCACCATTGATTCACACATAAGTGACATACATCATTTTGTTCTGAGGTGGTTTGTTATGTAGCAAAAAGTGACTAAAAGCTGGTATGTGTGTATGTGTGTATGTGCGTGTGCATGTGTGTGTGTGCATGCATGTCCTTATGCATGCACATAAGTTGTTTCTTTTTACTGATCAATTGCTTATATTACAAATTTACCAAATTCAAATAAAATGTCATTATGACTTAGATTCTAATGCATGGATTTTTAATAGTAGTAGTCTTAACAATACCATTTATTTTTACAACTGCATAAATTTATAACAAAGTGAGGTAGGTCTTAGCACTATACCATGCTATTAAGATATATTTGAAATAAATTCTTTGAACTTCATATATAAGGAATATACTGAATGTTCCTATAATACAATGCCAAATGCCTGCATTTTTTTCTATTTCAATATATGAAAGTCAAAATTGTTCAGCAAAGTGATATATTATTTCTGAAGACTTTTATCAATTGAATGAGTAAATAAATTATTCAAAAGATAAATATAAGAAGTATATTTAATATAGTCACCATGTGAATAAATATTTTCATTTTTTTACAAAGAAAATTTTGAGATACTCTGCATAAGATACTCTCTACATAGGCAAAATGATGTGTTAAAGGAAAAAAAAAATCTTTACCAACCGTATTTCAGTTGGAGGTCATCGCTCTAACAAAACTCAGTATGCAAGTCAATGCCACTGGCAGAATGAGTTTGAATGCATGAAGGCAAAACAAAACACAGGAGATTAGAAAGGCAGATATATATATTTTTTTGTTCTAGAGTTTGATTATTTTTTCTCTATTTGTAGTTCTGATCTTAATAAGATCTGTGTTGCCTTCAGCTCAGGGTAAAAACAGTGACATTGCAATGTAAATTATCACTATTCACCTTGGAAAAGTCAGAAACTCTATTAGGGATCTGACTTCTAAACCCTATTAATTTAGCAGATATATGGTGAGCTCAGTTATAATGAAAAAAATGAGAAATATACTTAGTATTTGTTAAAGAGTTTTCAGGGAAAACTCATTATCCAGTTAATCGCATATGTTATAAAACATAATCTGTTACTCATCATCATAAATTTGTGTTTTGTCAATTGGGTATGAAATATAGCCGATTATCAAGAAAAATAAGTACTTCAAGAAATGAATCATTCACTAGGTACTAGTAGACCTAATTATAAGAAGTATCCTTGTTAGACTACAAACCCATTTATATATTTTCCTTCAATGATGAGGTATTATAACTATTTTATGGACTTTTATAATATCGAATACTAAATTTTATGAAGATTATTAAAAACCTTGATCATAACAATTATACTAATACAACTGCCATAATTACTACTACTAAGTCCTAGCAAGAATTTACATTATTGAGCATAATTCTGGAAGTAAACCTAAGAAGCAGTTATAATTTTCCTATTACACAGAAGAAACTGAGTCTTAGTAAGTTTAAATAGCTTCCAACTTAACTGAGCATGGTGACAGATCTGAATTTGAAACCAGACATATTGATTTTAAATCACATATATTTAATTGTTTCATTAAATTAAATGCCCGATAGTCTCTAAATTCAATGGTTCTCGTAGACCATCATGAAAATATGCCTACAAAAAAAGAAAAATAAATGTATTCAACCAGCTCAGTAATGGAGCAAGGCAGTATCATCACATAAATGAGATATGAGATTCAAGAGAATACAGAGTTCAGAATAGTTAAATAGAATGAAATAGCAAAATATTCCCAAAGTAAAATGTCTTTGTAGAAAGATCAAAAGAGGCATTGTGAAATTGTTTCCCATAGCTGACAACCCGAAGCAAACATCCCGTAACAAAATTCTGAGCCCTGGAGATATGAAATTTCTGATCATTGCAGGAAAAACTTTGTGCCAAGTCTAAAGAAATAACTGTGAGAAGTCAATCTCACTGTTTCCATAGCAATCCATTATAACTGTGCCCTGAACACAAGTGTTATCTCTAAAATGATGAGATGAGAGATGATGATGAGGGGTTAATAATATTTCTACGTGGATCATTGCATCTCTCACTTAAAACCAGAAACTAGAAATGCTTAATTCGATTAGCTTCACATTGTTCAACAATTAAAGAAAATATTAACCATTAACGCTTATTTGTTTATTCAATGTGTTTATTGAGCATCTACCCTATTCCAGGCATTATTCTATCTCCAAAGATGTAGTTATGAACTGAGGAATGCTGAAAAGCTGAAAAATATCATCATATTGAAATTAACCTGGGTTTATTCCAAAATAATGCTATGCAGTATAATACAAGTAGCATATGAAAGAGCTATGCATTTTCAAGGAGCTCAAGAAGTTAAGGCTTGAACTCGGCTTTAAAGAACAAATAAACTTTGGACAAGTGGAAGGGAAAATGTAAGCTACTTCATACAAGAGAATTAAAGCTCAAGGGTGGCATGAGTTTGGTGTGAATTTTTGTTTTGTTTTGTTTTTTGTTTTTTTTTCTTTTAAACTAGAACACTGTTTACATTATCTCACATATTTTATATATACACACTTACCTATTTTTTTATAAATTAGAACCAGTAATAAGGCTATATAAAGAAGAAACTGCAAATCTCATTATAAAGTGTGACATTTTAAAATTTAAATCTGAAATACAGTGTCTTCAGGTGGAATGACACTAGATTCTTGATTAGAGACATTTCTAATAATTTAATCATAGAATTCTATAAATTATCCCATTAGCATTGCTTTAATTGCATACCATAAATTTTGATATATGCTTTTATTTTGTCAATTTGAAATATTTTCTAACTTCATTTATGTCTTCCTCTTTGACCAATGCATTACTTAAAAGTCAGTTGTGTATTTTCTAAATATATATATATTTTTTATTTTTAGATGTCATTATCTTACTTATTTTTAGTTTAATTTAATTATACTCAGACTAGATACTTTGTATGATTTCAATATTTTTACATTTGTGTTGTATGGATTTTTTCATATATAGACAGAACTGCTTTTGAATATCTATAAGGGAGCATAGATTAACAGCTGGTAAAGTCAGGTTGGAATTTAGG
This sequence comes from Rousettus aegyptiacus, assembly GCF_014176215.1. Taxonomy (NCBI): domain Eukaryota; kingdom Metazoa; phylum Chordata; class Mammalia; order Chiroptera; family Pteropodidae; genus Rousettus; species Rousettus aegyptiacus. Next base: position 54,223,717 of record NW_023416306.1, read on the forward strand.
AGGGAGGTAATAGATATGTTAAACTTTTGGAGAAGAGGACAGAGTTAAATAGTTTTAAAATGGTTACTGAAGTGAATCCAATATGGAGTCAAGAAAAACTAAAGGAATCCTACCTTTGACATGTTGGAATAACAGAAACAGGATTTATCCATCTAAGTGAAACAACAACAAACAAACAAACAAACAAAAGAAGAAACTTGTTTTTAAGAAAGTGGGCCTTGTAAAACAAAATGCAGTGGCCCTGAGAGTTGGGACACAAACAAGAAGAATCCTATGGTTGCCATAATTGACAACCTTGAAAGTATTTATAAGCTACAATGCAATGAAAGAGAAGCTTTAAAATCAAGCAGACACTTCAAATTAGGGAGAGCCATCTGGAACTTATGAAAGAGAAAACATCTAGAATTTATAGGACAGAGGACTGGAAAGGAGAGCTGCACAGAGTGAGAGAGAACTCTGGAGATCTGCAGAAGTTTCCCCTAAAATATTGATAAGAATATTGATCAGCATATGCTCACAAGGAAACTACCTGATGCCAGAGAAAAAACAATTCTACTAAAGGGTAAAAGGAATAGAGAAGTTACTTTTAAAAAATCTCCATTACGAGGTTGTTTTATTTCTATTTTTTTTTGTTAATTTCTACCACCTATAAAGGAAAAACTTATAATTCACAAGGTACTGTGCAGAAAACTTAGAAGGACATAATTAGAATTAGCTCTAGATTAAACATAACCCTTGCCTTGCCTGAAGAATCTCTAAAGCAAGATCTCAAAGGGTAAAAGTGATTTCTAGTAACAGAATTGTGTCTTAGGACAAAGAAGTTAAGGATAAGTATAGAAATGCAAAATTATCCCACACCCAACAATGTAAATGTAAAATGTATGTTTGGCATCCATTCATAAAGTGCAAGAAAGCATGACTGTATGATTCATTATTGCACGAAAAATCAATATAACCACTGGCACAGATGTTAGAATTAGCCAACAAGAATATTAAGAGTTATTATAACTTGGAAATTGTAATTTAGTAAATATATACATACATATACACATATTATTCAAACATCTATAGATGAACAGAACAACGACTGAGGAGAAAAAACACACTAGTATTAATAGATGGTATTAATAAATGAGATTAACAGGAAATTAAATATTACAAAATAAAAGATTAATGAATTAAAGTCATAGAAATATAAACTATCCAAAACAAAGAGAAAATAAAGACTAAGTTACCTTTATGTATAATATACACATATGATATATATTATGTATAATAAAATATATAATAAGGTATATACAAATACACATACACACTCAAAGCATCAGTGAACCATGAGACAAGTTCAAGTAACTTAATAGGGCTGTAATTGGAGTTCTCAAATTAGGAGGGAAAGAAAAATTCTTGAAGAAATAATGACTACAAATTTTCCAGACTTAAGAAACTCAAAGAATCCAAAGAAGAAACTGCATAAAGGCATATTACAATCAAATTGCTTAAAAACTGGTAATGAAGAGAAAAATTTTAAAGCCGCCAGAAAAGAAAGACATATTATATATAGAGGAACAAAGATAAAGATGCCAGCACATTTATTTTCTGAAACAGTGCAAGCAAGAAGACAGCAGAGAAAAATCTTTAATGTATGAAATATGATGCCAATTTAGAATTTGATCTCAGGAAAATTTCTATTAAAAACAAAGGTAAAGTAAAGTATTTTATGGATCCAATACCTGAAAGAATTCATTAGAGAAAGAGCCACACTAGTAAAAATGTCAAAGGAAGTACTTCATATACAAGTTAAATGATGCCTAATAGATATATAGAAATATACAAAGAATGCAGAGCATCAAAAATGATAACTACATGGATAAACAATAAACATATTTTTTTCATATAAATCATTTTTAAAATATTTGCTTTTAAAGATTATATAACAAAATTGAGAGAAATGTACAGAGGTTTCACATATATACTCTGCCTCCATGAATTCATAGTATCTCCCATTATCAACATCACTCATCAGAATAACATATTTGTACCAAGGATGAATATATAGTGACATATCATAATCACTCAGAGTCCACTGTTTATTTTAAGGTTCACTTCTGGTGTTGTACATTCTATAGGTTTGGACAAATGTATAATGATATATATCCATCATTATATTCTTATTCAGAGTATTTTCACTGCTCTAAAATTCCTCTATGTCTTGCCTATTCATTTCTCCCCTCCCACCTCTGGCAACCACTGATCCTTTCCCCGCCCCCGCCTCAACTTTTTTGGGATATAGCACATAACATATGTAAGTTTAACGTATACAACGTGATATAAATAACCTTTAAAAGATAGTTGACTATTTAAATAAAATTAATAACAATATAAATTAGGGCTTAAAACATAAATATATGTAAAAGTAAAACATATGACCTCAGTAGCCCAAAGAATAAGAAGAAAAAAATGAAAGCATATTATTTTAAGGCTTTTATATTAGCATCTAATTTTAGGCTGTGATAATTTAAAGCATGTCTATAATGAACTATAACACAACCACTAAAATAATAACACCAAGTCTTATAGCCAATAAATCAACAAAAGAGAAAAAAAATCAAATTTATAAAAATAAGTAATTCAAATGAAATCAGAAAAAAAAAAGATTCAAAAATAGGACAAATAGAAAACAAATAGAAAGCAGCTGAATTTAAACATAACCATATTATCTTAAGTGAAAGGATGGTAATAAGGATTTAAGTTAAAAGGAAGAAATTGTCAGATTTCATAAAAAAGCAAGACCCAACAATAAGAAATGCATTTAAGAACTACACGGCATACACACTACAGGAAAATAATATTTGCATGGACTTAAATTATCTCGGCCAAAACATTTATTAATTACTGTGGTCATTTTAATATATGTTCAAAGATTCTTTCATACTTCTCTTTCCAGGAAGTGGAAATTCATTCCCCTCCTCTTTTGTATAGCTAGATTTAGAGACTCATTTCTAACCGACAGAATTCAATATTGAAAAAATAGTAAATGTACAGTGGAGAAAGTTGGCAGACACTCCCTCACCCCAATGATCAAGGTTAACGTTACCATTTATGAGTCATTTTGATGTGTACTTCCTGATGTAAGAAAGACATAACCCTTTGTGGTATGCTTCATAATCTTGTTATAATCATGAGAAGGCATACCTATGTTCAGCAAAATAATTCAGCAGTACTCACTCTTCCAAAATGTCAAAATCTTAATCTTTTAGGAGGATTTTTTAAGTAGAAAAAGACTGAGAAACTATTAGATTAGAGGAGACCAAGGTAACATGACAACTAAAGGCAACAGGATACTTTTATATTATATCCTGGAAGAGAAAGGAAGAAAACTGGGTAAATATATGCATAAATTTCAAAATTTATATATTCAAAATCTACAGTTTAATTAAAAACATTGCACCAACGTTAATATCTTAAGTTTGATAAATCCACGATGGTCATGTAAGTGTTAACATCAGGGGGAGCAGTGTGAGGCATTATGGATAGGCTCTGTATTATCTCTGCAGCATTTCTTTTCTCTTTTTTTTTTTTAACATCTCTTATGATCCAAATTAATTCAAAATATATTTTAAAAATTCTATTTGCAACATAGAGAATTGTTTATTTAAAACTAGATTAACTATGATTTTAGAATCTTCTGTTACCCAAAAAGACATCTCAGATAAACTTTGCTTAAAAAACAGTCTTAATTTATGATTTGAAAATATTTGTTTGAAATTGCTTGAATTGGAAATCAGGTCAAAACCTAGGTTACCTTAAGATCTTTGAATAAGGAATATACATACTTGCCTTTAAACAATATGGCACCAACATTCCAAGTGTTGTAAAAATGTCCTCCTAGTGTTTAGAGCTGGCATGTGCACCTCTGATTTAAATTACTCCACAGAGGGCTTTTTAAATTCTGATAGTTTTATAGGGACCAGTCAATATTCTTTTATACAAATGTGAATGTAAATATGAATAATCTCATATTTTTACCTTTCCAGGTTCCATTTCAATGTAGCGGAAAAGAGAAATAGGCTACATTTTAAAGAAAACATCAAGCTTCTGGCAGTGGGAAGTAGGAATGAGCATTTTTCCAAATATTTTTCTCAATTAGGCTCTAAGTTTCAAACTGTATAATATAGAACCAAAAGCAGTGAGACACTGTCTACCAGGACAGCTTCTCACTCAGCCACTGCAATGAGACACTCTTTAATGTCAAGGCACCATGTTTAATTGCCTCATAGCTGACAGAATGAATTTTTTAATAACCAATTTCAAATTCTTATGAGGCTCTTCCACCTTTTAGCAAAGCCAGGTTTTCTGTTTTATAGTTTACCACTGTATTATATTTTCAAAAGGATTGCCTGAGGCAATTAACAGTCAAGTGAAGAGAAAGAGATATGAACCTCATTTCAAGTCATGGCTGACACTGAATAAATACTTCCAGTGTTATATAATCATTTTCCTGTGTTTAAGAAAATCTGTAACAAAATCTTCACAATGGCTCAATGGGCCTACTTTTAAATCTTGCTACACTCCTGAGGCACATCTCAGAAAGGAACAAGGAGAAATGTAACTATATTTACACACAAAACAAGTCCTTATAGACGAGAAGGGATTTGAATAGTCTTGCAATATCTGTGGTTAGAATGAGCATAACTCTGCCTATGAGAGAACCACTATGTCATTATTTTGGCTACCACACAAATCTTAGCAACTAGGAACTATCAGCTAGGCACTATATTTTTCTGTTTTCAATTTTTCCCCCAAGTAATCCTGGTTTTGTACTTCGGGAAAATTACATAAATCAATTGCCACAAAATAATTAAAGATAGTGTAGTGATCCAGTGAAATTCTTATTTAGAGGTCCATCATTGAATTGTACGTTGCATATACTTCAGTCTTAAAAAGATTGGCAGCTCCCTCTGCTGTTTCTCTGGGTGAGGTGCGAGGAATCAAGGCTCACCTCTGTGTAATTCCTTTCCTGTGATGCTGGACTTTCACAGCTTGTCAATTAATGGCCTTCAAGCTGGCAAGCTTTCAAATACTGGCTGATTTTAGCAGTCTGATAGCACCTTTAGGACACCTGCTTCGAAGACCAATCTACTTCAAAAGAAAGCTTGATACTGCTATTAAAGAAAGACATGTGAATCACACACATTCTTTGAAGCTTTCTATTTCTGTGTATATCCGTCTGGTCTGTTTATAACAGATGCAGGCTTCTTCTGAAAAGCAGTCCTGCTTGGCAATAAAAATTTGTGGCTTCAGAATCTGATATCTTTTACATCTTTTTTTGCAGAAACATTAATTTTTTTTTCATGAAGCACAGATTGGTTGGTATCTATTCTTCTAGACCTCATTCAAATGTGCACAAACCAACTTTTTCATTTTTTCATCCCACTAGATACATTTCTCACAATAAAGTCTACACCTCTTTTAACCACACTTTTGTTATTGTGACTACAGAGAAACGAGGAAGAAACAGGTGCTACCATCTCTCTAAATAGAATTTTCCAGAAGCTTATCTGCATTCATAATTCCTTTTTTGTATACTGAGAGGATATTTTAAATAGCCTGGAATAAAAGTGTTCAGCATATTATAGTGGTTCAACCATTTTAGCTTAAGAGACAAGGATAAAATAACCTTCTTCATCTGCTAAAACATGTACAAGCATAATTACTTTCTTTTTTCCCTAAAATGAAATTCAGTACAAGAGCATAGAGTTTTTAATTATAAATCAATTCAAATATGTAAGAAAATTTTAAAAGGACTAAATTACAGTAACTGTCCTTATGAATATTACTATTTATGAAAAGGAAGATACTTATTTTTTAGTTTTTTTATATTCAACTAAGCATGAGAACTTATTTTTTTCAAATGGACAATATTTTGACTTTTTTCAGAATATCACTGAAACATGGTAAGCATAGAATAAATATAAAAGGTAAAGTAAAATTTTCCTACTTTTACTAGGAAAGAGGTACTATTCTTTGAATATATAAAGAATTATTCTCTATATTATGGTGATAGTATCGAGCATCTCCTCTGCAATCGAATTGTTGTTTTCACCACGATGAGATTAAATGTAGACAGATTTCCATGAATTGACAAGTATAAGAAAATGACCCTCCTTCCTTCTTCTGTTTTAAAAGTACCATAAGACAATGATGAGGATAAAATAATAAAACAAGCCATGGATGCTGCATTTGAAATGTTTACAATTTTGAAAGGAAGATATGTGCATAAACAAATACAAGTTCAAATGATAAGAGCCATGCACAAATCGAGTCTTGTAGTGCTTAAGGAATTAGAACCAAAAACGTTTAAATAAATAAGAAAAATTCATACTCTGAAACAGCATACCATGAAAAAATAAGTCTGTATCTACCTAGCAATGAAGCAATTACGTCAATTAAGAAGAAAAAAAAAGTGGTCAATTTTATCAGATAAGCAGATTGCAGTTTTCACACTGCCATTCCTTAAAAACCAGGCAGATCACTATCTATACTGAGACTACTTCATAGATTTTAGAACCATGAAAATGAAATGAATAACACAAGGATACTTACACTTCCATTGTTTCATCATTTAACTATTCTTTATTCATTCAATGAAATTATGAATAGAAAACTTTTATTGGCATATTGTGACAAGAAAAGGTAGAAACGCATAAAACTACATTGAATGAAATAGACTTAAATAATAATAATTTAATTTTAAGAGAAATCTTAGTTCTTAATCAAGGAGCATGAAAAAACTCAAGTAAATGTGGGCCAATTATATGATGTACTTATCATGATAACTGGTAAGAATCAGTTATGGCGTTTTATATGAAAGTTATCTCCAGTGCAGGTAAAATACTCTTTGTTGTTCTCTGAAAGTTTATTGAACTAACTCAGCTCCACTCTAATATTCTGCAGTATTACATCTGTCATCTCATGTTATTATAGTATTCACTAGAGCATTGTCCAAAGCCACTTCGTATAGCAGCCGAACTGCAATAGGACATTGAAATATTTTCTCGTCAGGCATCTAGCTCCTAACTTGCTGTGTTGAGATCTAATAACTGTATTTCCATTTCAACCATAGGTTTACACGACTGGAAACAGGGCATGATAGATGCATACTTTGTAGCTACTGAGACTGTAGATGGAAAACCACTGACTACTATAAGAGACCTAGCTATGATCTACTTAAATAGTCCTGTTGTACAAGTAAAAGCAAAATATGGTTCAAATATGACTTTAATCCTGGAAATCGTTGATTCAGATGATAAGAAATATTTTATATCTGTTACTTTTAGACATGGTAATTTTGTATATATTTCTTGCCTGTCTCTCTGCAAATTACCTTTACAACAAAAAAAATGTCTCTTATTTTAAGTATTATACCTATGGTTGAACTGGAAAATTTGCTGTTTGACATTGTTAAATATGAACAACAAATTACATATTTTGAAATAAACATTGTAAATGATCTTTAATAGAAATAGATTGCTTTTAGATCTGGTGTATTGTTATGAACATGGGGACAAAAAATGTATTTTTATCAATAGTTTGACTTTTTTTCTTGTTGCAGATTTAAAACAATAATTAACAGTGTTTTTACCTGTATTCCCCAAAGAACAATGAACACTATGCTAAATGTAAGAGTTAATAGTTTTACAAAACTTCTCTTTTGGAAGCTTTGTCAGGAAATGTCAATACATCCACTGCTATATGTTCTCCATTGGTGATATTGCATACATTGTATTTTATAGTTCCATGTTTTACAGATGTTACAATGGTAGATACATCAGTGTGTGCTGGCTCACTGGAGAACCAAGTCTGATCTAATGAAAACAACATGTTATATTTCTAAGGAAATTGATCAGAAATAGTGTTGGAACTGTCTAGTCTATCTATTGCTCTCCAGATCACTATCTTTCAATCGTAAATGCTAAAGCAGTAAATGTTCATTATACACATCAACACGTCCCGCATTGATTTTCCATCTTTGATTCTTAGGATCCAGATTTTGAACTTCGTACATTTTCTGTGTGAAAGTGTGATCACAAGAATTACAAATTTTATACTACTTAACTCGAATGTCTTGAGGTTTTATGTTACATTTCCCAAGATCAAAATGACACATTTATATTACACTGAAAAGACAACCATATTGCCATCTACTCATAGATATATTTAGTAAGAATACAATGATAATAATAATCAGAGAATAATATGAATCAAATAAGCCTGCCATTATATCGATATTTATAACTAAAAGAAGTTTTATAGAGCTGTTAAGGTAACTATTGAGACTCTTTCTTCACTACAATTCAGATGCATTTAAAATTTTTAGGAAGTATAGTTCTACTTAATGTATTTTATCTGTCACGTGCTTTATACTAGCTTAGTTCTGCTCAAACAGCAAAGAAAATTTTAGACGGCTTGACCAAATTATCTACTAGTTAGGGCTTTAAACTAAAGCATGAAGTGAGTGGAATCAAATAATTACATTAACATGGTCACTCATATAATGTGATTTTAAAACCAAATGGGCAGATATCTTTAAATAAAAGTAAAAGACACTAAAAACTGGTTTGGGTCATAGACATTTATCTTATTGGATTGAGAATGCAGCTTTGTATAATTGCTATGATAATTAAGTACACTAAAATAAAGGATAATATAATAGCAATATTCTAGGGACTTTAAAATGTGATCGAACTGAGGTTTCTCTTGCTGAAATAATTGTACCAATAAGAAAACTGCTAATAAATCAATGAATTCAACTATAACCACAGATACCAGAACTGTCAGATCATAGTTAATTAGACAATGAAGAATGATTTTTTTAAGGAGATAGTGTTTGATTCATTCTATTAAGCATATTTGTGTAGGAGCAAAGCTACACTTGGTTGACTTATCAGCTTCTACCGTGTATCATTGTTTATATCCCTTTGGAAAAGAGCCCTTATTTCTATGCTACATTGAATTATTGTTGGGCCTGGGGTCAAGAAAGCAAACATATATTAACCACACACTTAAGAGAACCAAACAGATTATCTGAAATATAATTATATTCTACAAATATTAAGTGACTATGCTCTACATGATTATTATTGTTTCTCATTTTTTGGACTGTTGCTTAGGAAGCAACATATGTTTACCTTTCTCCAGACAGGTAATGTGCCCGACATTAATTAAGCTTTTTGATTGTAGCATAAGTATATGACATTAGGGTTTTGATTGCCGAGGCAGCCATTTCAAAAGTCATCCATCTTGAATAAACATAATGCTAGCTGTATGACATAGCTATTAGCAAAACAACCAGGTATGAATTAAGCCACCCCCACCCATGAATGTCCCTCTTTCAAAAAGACCAGGTAACCTACATAAATGACTACTTAAGTGACCCTGATTCTCATTCATATGCTTTAAAATAGCCAAAAAAGAATGAACCCATGAAACCCTAGACTCCTCACCCTGGGATCCTAATAAAGGCAGACTCCCAGGTCCCTTCTCTCTCTCTTTACCTATGATCTTCCTGTGTGGCCCTTGGGCAGGCTAGGGCTTCCAGGACCTCTGAGTAATAAATCTTGTTCCTCAAAGTTCCCTAAAAGGTTTTGCTGAAATGCATCTTACATCCATACTAAGAATAAGAAGATCCAGTCCAGCCATAGCATTGGCTCCTGTCTGGAAAATTTGCGTGGGGATTCACTACAAGTAACAGGAACCTGGGCAAGTCCCTCCAGTGTTCCTAGCTGGTAGTTTACTGAAGCAACCTAAACAGAGAAGATAAGCTCCTTGGCACTGGTCTTGGTAATGATTTTTTTGAATTGACAACAGTAAAAAAGACAAAAGTAAACATAAAGAAGTAGAACTAAAAAGCTTCTGCACTGCAAGAGAAACTATCAACAGAATGAAAAGCCAATTTATAAAATGGGAAAAATTATTTGAAAACCACATATTCAATAAGAGATTAAAATCTAAAATATATAAGAAACCCACACAAATCAATAGCAAAAAAAAAAAAAAAACACAAACAAATAATCCAATTAAAAACTGGACAAACTATTTGAATAGTTATATTTCCAAAGAAAGCATACAGATGAACAATAGGTACATTAAAATGTGCTCAATGTCACTAATTATCCTGAAAATTCAAATGAAAACCACAATGAGGTGTCACTTCACACTTGTCTATTATCATATAGACAAGAGATTACAAATGCGGGCAAAAATGTGGTGGAAAAAGAACATTTGTACACTGTTGGTGCGAATGTAAACTGGTGCAGCCATATAAAAACAATACTGACTTTTTTTTTTTTAATTGAAAATAAAACTACTATGTGATCTATCAATCCCACTGTTAGGTATATGACCAAAGGGGGGAAAAAAATAGTATCTTGAAAAGATACCTGTACTCACTCCCATGTTCACTGCAGCATTATTCACAATAGCCAAGTATAAAAAACAACTTAACTGTCTGTCATCAAGTGAATGGATAAAGAAGAGGTGATATAAATGAATAAATAAGCACTCACATACATACGTGCACAGGAATATTCGGCTTTACAAAAGAAGGAAATCCCGCCATTTGCAATAACATGGAAGAATCTAGAGGGTGTTATGCTAAGTAAAATATACCAAACAGAGAGAGACAAATTTAGCATGTATCACTTACATGTGGAACTTCTTCTTTTTATTTTACCAGCTATGCTGAGAAATAATTAACATATAACATTTTATAAATTTAAGATGTATTAGATGATGATTTGATACATGTATATGTTGCAAAATTATTCTGACTATAAGATTAGTTGACATATCCATCTCACATGATTACGTTTTTTTTTATTAAGTTTATTGGGGTAACATAGGTTAATACAATCACATAATTTTCAGGTATACATTATCATTTGACATCTGTATATTCTATTGTGTGTTCACCACCCAAAGTCCAGTTTCCTTTAGCTATCATGGATTTGATCCCCTTTATGCACTTCGCCCTCCCCCTACCCCCTATATTTAATCCCCTATACCCCATCTACCTTTCCCCTCCTCCCCCACCCCATTAGTAACCACTACTACATATAGTCCTCTGTTAATCACTAGTCTATAGCCCATGTACACAAGTCTGTGCTGCTCATTTGTTGATTTTAGGTTTATGTCCCATGAATAAGTGATATTATAGGATATTCAACTTTTTCTGTCTGGCTTTTTTTGCTTAGTAAGATTATCTTGAGTTCCATCCATGTGTCACAGTGTAAGTATTTCATCTCTTTATGGCTGAGTAATATTCCATTGTATATATGTACCATAGCTTCTTTAATCAATCATCTATCATAGGGCAATTTGGTTGCTTCCATGTCCTGGCCACTGTGAATAATGCTTCTATGAACATCAGTGTGCAAATATCTTTACAGATATGAGTTTTCAAGTCTTGGGATAAATACCCAGTACAGGGATTGCTGGATCATATGGTAGATCAATTCTTAGTTTTTTAAGGAAACTCCATATTGTTTTTTATAGTGGCTGTATCAATTTTCAGTTCCACTCTAACAGGAGTGAGATGGTATCTCATTGTGGTTTCAATGTGCATATCCTTAATAGAAATGTTGAACATCTTTTCATATATTTGTTGGCCATTCGTATGTCTTCTAGAGAGAAGTGTCTGTTCAGGTCCTCTGCTCATTGTTTGATTGAATCTTTTTGTTGTTGTTGTTATTGAGTCGTATAAGTTCTTTGCATATTTTAGATATTAGGCCCTTATGGGAGGTATTGCTTGCAAATATATTTTCCCATTAATATGGTTGTCTCTTTATCTTCTTGACAGTTTCTTTTGCTGAGCAGAAGCTTTCTAGTTTGATGTAGTCCCATTCATTTATTTTGACTTTTACTTCCCCTGCCCTTGAGGTCAAATTCATAACATCCTCTTTAAGTCCAAGGTCCTTGAGTTTCATTCCCATGTTTTCTTCTATGCATTTTATTGTTTCAGGCCTTCTACTCAGGTCCTTAATCCATTTTTAATTAATTTTGGTGTGCGGTGATAGAAAACAGTCTAGTTTCTTCTTTTGCAGTTAGTTTTCCAGTTTTGAAAGCACCATTTATTGAATAGACTTTCCTTTCTCCACTGTATATTTTTGGCTTTTTTGTCGAAAATTATTTGCCCATATAAATATGGGTGTACTTCTGGACTCTCGATTCTGTTCCACTGGTTCATGCCAATAGTATGCCATTTTGATTACTGTTGCTTTCTAGTATAATTTGAAATCAAGCAGAGTGATGTCGCCAGACTCATTTGTTTTTCTCAGGATGGCTTTGGCAATTTGAGGCCTTTCGTGCTTCGATACAAATCTGATAATTTTTTGTTCTATTTCTTTAAAAAACGCCAATGGGATTTTAATGGGGATTGAATTAAATCTGTATAAGTCTGTAGGTAATATGGTAATTTTAACCATGTTGATTCTTTCAATCCAAGAACACGGAATATCTTTCCATTTATTTGTATCTTATTCGATTTCTTTTAATAGGGTCTTCCAGTTTTCATTATATAGGTCCTTCACATGTTTTGTTACATTTATCCCTAGGTATTTTATTCTTTTTGTTGGAATTGCAAAAGGAATTATTTTTTCAACTTGTTTTTCTGAAATTTTGTTGTTAGAGTACAGGAATGCTATGGATTTTAGAATATTGATTTTGTATGCAGAGACTTTACTGTATTTGTTTCTAGTAGTGTTCTTGTGGAGTCTTTAGGGTTTTCTATATTGAGAACCATGTCATCTGCAAAGAGTGACTATGTGAATTTTTTGTTTCCTATTTGGATGCCTTTTATATCCTTCTCTTCTCTGATTGCACTCACTAGGACTTCCAATGTTGCATTGAATAAGAGTGGTGACAGTGAATAGCCTTGCCTTGTTCCTGATCTTAGAGGGAAGTTTTTTTAGTTTTTTATTATTAAGTATAATGTTGGCTGAGGGTTTGTCATAGATGGCTTTTATTATGTTAGGATACTGGCCTTCTATACTGATTTTGTGAAGTATTTTGATCATAAATGGATGCTGTATCTTGTTGAAGGCTTTTTCTGCATCTATTGACATTTTCTGCATCTTTTGTCATGTCCCAAAAGTTTTGATATGTTGTCCTATCATTATCATTCATTTCTATGTATCTCTTGATCTCTCTCTTTATTTCTTCTCTGACCCAGTTATTCTTCAGTAGCATGTTGTTCAATCTCTATGTATTTGTGATTTTTCCTGGTTTATTTTTGCAGCTGATCTCTAGTTTCAAAGCATTATGATCAGAGAATATGGTTGCTATAATTTCAACCCTCTTATATTTGTTAAGGCTATCTCTGTGTCCCAGTATGTGGTTATTTTTTGAGAATGTTCCATGTGAACAAGAGAAGAACGTTTAAGCAACTGTTTTGGGATGGAAGGCTCAATTATGTCCAGTTGGACTAAAGTGTCATTTAAGGATGTTATTTCCTTATTGATTTTTTGTTTAGATGATCTGTCCATATCCGACAGTGGGGTATTTAGGTCCCCTATTATAATGGTGTTTTGGTCTGTTCCTCCCTTTAGTTCTGTTAGTAATTACTTTACATATTTCAAGGCTCAGTGATTGGGAGCATAGAATTTAATAAGTGTTATGTCTTCTTGATGTATGATTCCCTTTATCATTATGAAGTGTCCCTCAATACCTTTCTTTACCTTTTTTATTTTGAAGTCTATTTCATCAGATATTAGTACCATTACTCTTGCTTTTCTCAGAATGCCATTTTCTTGATATACCATTTTCTACCCTTTCACTTTAAGTCTATATTTGTCTTTGGAGCTGAGATGTGTCTCTTGGAGGTAGCATATGGTTTGGTTTTGTTTTTCGATCCATTCTGAAACTCCGTGTCTGTTTATTGGTGAGTTTGGTCCATTTACATTTAGGGTGATTATTGAAATATGAGGTGTTCTTATAGTCATTTTATCTTTTGCTTTCTGGTAGCTCAGTGTTTCCATTGCTTCCTGGTTAATGTGTTTTTGTTTTCTTTATTTTCGTTGTCTTTTGTGGGTTTTGCCTCTGGCTCTTGTTTCATGTTATGTAATTCAGTTCTGAATCTTTGGCATGTGGTTACCATTATGAATATGTAAAGCATAGCTATATATACACAGTCATTCATTTTCTTCTACACATGCCTTACTTCCATTCCCCTTTGCGAATTTGGATCATTGAATCCTCCCCTTTTCAGTCATTGTTATCTCAATTTGTCCCTATGTATATTGAACATTCATTATTATTTTGCTATTAAAAATCACTTCATATTATTTAAGCTATAATGCCCTGCTCTTAATAAGGGTTGCACTCCTCTGCTTCTATTGCCTGATAGTCACTTTACTTCTAATTATGTATTTTTGTTGTTGTTATTTTGTTTTAGGTGAGCTGACTCCTTTCAGTATTTTCTGTAGTGCAGGCCTTATAGTGGAGAATTCCCTCAACTTTGGTATGTATGGACAGGTCTTGATTTTTCCTTCAAATCTAAAGGAGAGCCCAGCTAGAAACATTATTCTAATCTGGTAGTTCCTTTCACTTAATAGTTTAAATATTTGTTTCCATTCCTTTCTGGCTTATAAGGTCTGTGCTGAGAAGTCCAATAATAATCTAATGGGTTTTCCTTTATAAGTTACCATTTTCTTCTCCCTGGTTGCCCTGAAAATTCTATCTATGTCAATGATTTTCGATGACTTTAATGATAGCTGTCTTGGTAAAGGCATTTTTGGGTTGAGATAATTGGGTGTTCTGTTGACTTCTTGAATTGCAAGCTCATGCTCATTCCTTAGATTTGGGGAATTTTCATTCACTATTTGTCTGAAAATGCCTTCTAGTCCCTGCTTCTTTTCCTCGCCTTCAGTAATGCCCATTATCCTTATGTTTCCTCTCCCGATGGAATCAGCTGGTTCTTATATTTCCCTTTCATTATTTTTCATTCTTCGGTTTCTATCTTCTTTCTTCTGATTTATCTTTAGATTTTCATCTTCTATATCACTGATCTTTTCCTCCATTTTTGGTCGACTCTATTTTGCAGGCTTGCTATTTCATTTTTCAATCTTTGTAGTGCGTTCTTCATCTGCAGAATATCTCTTCTGTTCTTCTTGAGGCTATCAATTTCCCTGCTCTGCTTATCTAGTTGATATTGTTTGCTTTGGATCTCATTGCATTTTTCAGAAATACCATCCTGATGTCTCTGCCATTTAAGTCACATATATCTATGTCTGTAAGCTTATTTTCTGGAGATGCTTTTCTTTCCTTCCTGAGATACCTTGTCGCCTTGGTTGTTCATGGTGTTTAATGGACTTTCACTGCCTGGGCATTAATGGAAGTGTATTTAGTTGTTTTTCCTGAAAGAAGATTTATTAAATAAAGGTCCCTCTTTAGCCTGCTGCAAGGAAGGAGCTCTTCTTTTGGTTTCCAGAAGGTGGCATCTAAGCCTCTTGGATCCCTAGCCGTTTCAGTAGCATTTGTTCAGATTCCCCTGAAGCAACGTGGTGATTGGTCTCAGAGGGTATGGGGGAGGGGCCCTTTGGGTCAGGGATTTGGGGCTGTAGCTCAGTCTCGACTGCAGCCTCCACCAGCAATTATCAACTGTTGTTCCTCTGAGGTCCTGCCCCACTTTTCTGCCTTGATGACTGTGCCCTTCAGCCTGCTGGCCACAGCTCATAATTTCCAAGGTAGAAGCTGTTCAAGGAACTCGCCATAGAAACTCCTGCTCCTCCTCTCCTTCTCTTCCTCCTGCAGGGACCTCCAGAGGCTGAGCAAAGTAGCTTCAGTCTTGGCAACATTTGCTCAGATTCCCCTGGGGCTCCGCAGCGATTGGTCTGGGAGGGTATGGGGGAAGGGGCCCTTTGGGTTAGGGGTTGGGGGAATGCAGTGTGGCCTAGGTTTTGCAACCAGGGCTGGTAAAAATCAGTTGTTGTATGTCTGTGGCCCCACCCCGCTTCTCTGCTTTCTGCCCTGATGACTGGGCCCTCTGATTGGCTGCATACAAGCCAGGGCACGTCCAGGCAGGGTTGTCCAGGAAAGTTGCTGTGCCTTCACCCCTCTTCCTCCTCCTATAGGGAGCACCAGGGGCTGTAAGAGGCAGCTCCTTAATTATTCCCAGTCCACTGCCCTGGGGTTCTGATCTGTGGTAGCTCTTATGTGCAGATCCCATGCTCAGACATGCTAATGTATAGTTTTGGTGTTTTTTCTTGAGCTTTAGATGTTAAGCTTATTGTTGTTTCAAGGGGAGATATCTCTCACTCTGGCATGTTTCCGTCGACCATTGTTACATTTTTTATGGTAAAAATATTTAAGATCTACCCTCTTAGTAACTTTCAAGTATATAATATGCTATTTTTAACTGTAGTCATCATGCTGAATATTAGATATCTAGAAATTATATATCTTATAACTAGAAGTTTGTACCCTTTTACCAATATCTCCACATTTCTCTGACCTCCAAGTTTATGGCGAGCTATATGTATTTTTTTTTTTTTTTTAAGGCAAACTCATAGGAGTAAAATGATGATTTAATGAGCATGGAAACAGGTTCTTTCTCAAGTACTCCAGATAAGAGCCCAGGCCACTAATATTTAATTTTGCTCTTGTGAGACCCTTTGCAGAGTGCCTGCCTGAGTCCATGTGGACCCAAGTTTTGGGATTTTTCAATTTTCAGTATTGGTTGTATTTTTATATACATACATTTGTTCAAAATGTTTAACTATTTAGAAATATCAACTATTTAAAATTTTAACTATTTATAATAGAGTTCTGTGGTTTGTTAAGTGTCTTTTGCTATTAATATTAGGAACTTAAGAAGTGGACACATTTAGTATGTTCAGAATATAACATATCAATTGCATTAACTTCAGGAACAAAGTCCTTTATATGTTTCTTTCATACATGATATTTTATAGACTAAGAGGTGATTTTAAGTCTTGTATTACAACTATGTTCATATTATTGTTCCTTAGACATCTTAGGTAAAGTTTAACGGATTTTGAGGCATCTAAAGAACTCATGGTATTTATATCTTTGATTATATTTTTATCACTACAAAATGTCTTATTTACTACATTTCACTTTGAATTCAATTTTGTCTAATAATAACTTCTCCATCCTTGCCATCTGATTTTGCATTTGCCTTCCCATTTTCTCATAAAGTCATAGACAATGGGTTGAGATAGTGAAATAGTAGAAAGAGAGAAAGAGAGTTTGTTAACTATATATGTTTGGTTGGGCCTTTGGACCTGATTTGGGCATGGTCTTACTTAAACCATTTCAATTTAATAAAATAATTTTCTATCAGTGATCAATTTTATAATTTATTTAGTTAGATAACATACATTTATGATGGACAGCTTGGAATCCTGTGATTGTGTGTTCAGTGTCTAGTGGAACCTAGTAGTGGTCAGAAGCTTCTGTTTGAATTGAAAGCAGTTATTCCTAGAAATCATAATTTTCCCCCCAAAATTCTAATTTTGTCAATTCTGTAATTTGTCTATTGAGACTAAGAAAAGGCTATATCTAGCATCTATGTTTAACAAAAATCTACTGATAGCATTGGGTTTACTATGTCATATTGCCCAAGTGAGAGAAAAATTTGTATGGTAGCCTAAACCAACTGTAGGACCTTCTGTTTGCTTTATTTTTACCTTTGATCTTACTGAGAAAAGAAACCTTTTCTAGGATATATGGTAAAATGGATCTGAATGATATGCCTGGTTATGGTATATGATACCTCCACAATCCAAAAGACTCCCCCAATAATTACTTGCATTTTTTTGAGATATATGCTATAAAGTTTAGCAAATTTTATATTACTTTATAGAAATACATTAATATTCCCAAGACCACTGAATTCCTAGAACATTCACCAATATAAAAAGCTGGAAATTTCACTGGATTTATCTTCCTCTGTCTAGATTGCAAATGTTTTACTAAAGCATCTAGAATGCTTGCTACTTCAGACTCATGAAGAAAAATTAGCAAAATATAATTATTGTAATGTCCAGCTTTGTATTTTGTGAGATATTAAGATAATCCAGTATGATCCAGATAGTATATAATAAAGTATATAAAACAATGAAGCTATTACCTTGCTTTTTTTACATAAGCTACTCCTGATGATCTTTCTGATATAAATGGAAATAAAAAATAAAATTATTTAGGTCAATACCTGCAATAGCTGTATACTAAGTATGAGGGGTTACATAAATTTATCAGAGTAAAGATACTTTATCTGGAGCCACAGCTGAGATCAGCATAAGAATGAGACTACATTTCTAATAATGTACTATTATTACCCATCTGGTTTTTGCACTGGCCAAAACATAATTCTGGTGGTGATAAGGTTGAAATCATCACCTCTAATCTCTGTCACCTGTTAATTCTACCAGAGATGCCACTGTGCTGTTGTCTTACTTCTTTGGCAAAAAGGAGTAAAGGGTTTCACTTGGTCCTATGTACTGTAATAGCTCTTATTCCAAAAATCTAGGAAACCTATTAGAGATTCTTTCAGTACTTAAGTATAACTATGGCTACAGCACTTTGGAAAACTGGGGGAAAAAACAATAGGATGGGTCTCTGGTCTCATTGGTTTCACTGTGAAACAGACATGTGTCAAGACACATATAACCTGAGCTGCATAAGCCCCTATTATGGCTTATAGTGCAAAGTGCTATTTTGGTCTCTAGGCACTGGTGACAAATATGAACCAAATTTGACTATCCCAAAAACTGCTTCCAGGAATATCTGTGTGTTAGTCTTTGTGTAAATATACGTTTTCATCTTTCTGCATAAATACCTAAATATAGTTTTGTTTGGTCATATGGTAAAGTTAGATTGAACTTTTTAAGAAACTGCCAAATTGTTTTCCAAACTGGCTACACTAGTTTACATTCCCACTAGCAATGCATGTGTAAGTTTTCAGTTTCTCCACATCCTTGCAAAATTTGGTTTATTTTTCTATTCTTTTCTTTTTAACTAAAGCTATCCCAGTGGGTGTGAAGTGGTATCTTGTGGTTCTAATTTACATTTTTTTTAATGACTAATGAGGCCAAGCATAATTTCATGGGCTCATTGGTCATTTATGTATCTTCTTTGAGTAAATGTTTAACCAATTTCATTCCCCATTTTTTAATTGGAGTGTTTTTGTTTTTGTTTTTGAATTAAAAGTGCTCAGCACAATAGTCTCAACTCACAGGAAAGCAATAGCTAGAAAAAATAGAATATTTATTATTAATAGCACATCACAACAAAATTTCTTTATAAAAATGAAAATTAAAAGTAAAGCTACAATGAAAGTAAAGTTTTAAGGAATTTATTTGCTAGCCACACATGAAAGTCATTCACCGATGGGTAGTTAATTAAATACTATTTGATTCAAGCAGTCAAAAAATGTATCTAGAGAATACATTTAAGAATATGAGACTTTCAGTGAGAACAGTTTCTTGAAGAGTTGTAACATTAGACATTGGGGAAATCATCAATAGTTAATTAGGAGCAAACCACCAAATATAGTATTTTTCATATTTGTAAAATAATATGAATTAACATAAAACAAAATTGTTCCCACATAAAACAAACTATCTTATGTGCAACAATATCTTGTATTTAGTAGTTATTAAAAAGATTTTATAAAAATAAAAAATCAAAGCAATTATTTTTGTGTTGTTTGCATTGGAATTTAAAGACTAGAAAGATGTAATTGATTATTTATTTTTCCAAGGATTCAGTGCCAAATGTGATATGATTAAAAAATTAGATAATTACCATCTATGAATAGTCTACATAAACAAGTTACATGCAAACACATTTTAGAAGTTGAGAAAATACTAATTTAGTACAACCTGAAGTGGAATCTGCTAAAAAGTATTAATAGTCATGATAGTACAAATATGTGAAGCAGAATAAAAAAAAGTTTCTTTGGACAAATTTACAAAAACTGTGAATAATTAAAGTGTTTAATAGCTATCGTATTCATTGTGTTAATTATTACTTATTAGTTATTAAGTACTTTGAGGAAGAAAATATGTGACTCTAGCATGTGTTATTAAGCCGGTATTGTCAATGATGAATGCCATTCATGCTTGTGAACTGTCATTGTTAATTCCATGAGTTTTTTTTTTTTTTTTAATCATAATAGCAGCTTAATATCCTGAATCATCCTACAACACAGCAGTTTTATGTTTGAGCAATGGTGAAGTTTTGTTTCAATTTATTGAGCTCGAGACCAAGATTGAAGGTCTTTTGAATTAGAAGAACCACTCTCAACCATTGTTATTGAACATTGAATGGTTTTGGAAATAAACTTTTGTCATATACTTGAATATATATCTTAGTGAATTCAATCTAAAATTATGAGGTAAAACTATTTATATGTGAAACTTGTGGCAAAGTCATTTTGGAAGAGACTAATATTGGAATCACAAGTAATGTCAAGCTAGTTAATACACTATTCATGCTGTCAAAAGCTAAAACAAAGTGCAAGATCTCTATTTCCACAAAAATTTGTAGCAAATATATTTTCTAAGTTCAAATTATGTGTCAACAGCCTTTTTTCAGACCTCAATGCAAGCACAAAGGAAATTTTCATATTTCACAATCCATTTAACTATGTAATTGAAGAGCTTCCACATAACCTTCATTTGGAAGTGATTTATTTGCAATGTGATGGCATACTACAAGGTACATATCAAGAGAAGAATTTAATGTGATTCTATAAATTCCTTCCAAGTGACACATATACTCAAAACTATCTGCTTTTATATTGATAACAGAATTTAGCGGGATTTATCTATGATAAAAGACATATTTAAAGATAACATGTAAAAACTGATTACAGATCAGCATTAACAAATGAAATTTTGCAATCAATTTTGCCAATGGAGAAAGTTTATTTTGAACCCTAGTTAAGAAACATCTCCCCCAATTTCATTCTTCTAGTTAATATATATAGCGCAAAAATTATGTGCAACTTTAATTTTTATATTTTAAACTTATTAAAATTGTGGAATTTTTCCAAGTATAGAATTATTTACATAATATTCTTGATTTGCCTCTTAGCCGAACAAAGCTAAACTGTTTATTATCTAGCCCTTTACAGAAATAGTTGCTGATCCCAGATTTATAGTATACATTTTTTTTGTGTAAGAAAAAAGGAGAAATATGAAAATACATATGAATCTGCAGTTTTTAACAAAAAGACACACGAAAAAGTTAAATGAGATTTTAATGAAACTGGTTACCTATATAGCATGAGTAGAAAGGATATAGAAAATTAGGAAATATAATATTTCTCTGAATATATCTTTTGCACTGTTCTGTCATCTCAAACCATTTTAATGTTTCACATACTTATAAATAAATGAATAAATTTATAAGTACACTCTATAAGGAATAAAAACCTCTAAAATCTAACAGACTCGAATGAACCAAACCATATTTCGAATGAGCAATAAAAATCACACTGAAGGAATAAAAAATTAACCTAAGTAACTTGAATACAGTATTAGAATTATATTTCCTCATGCTAAAGACAAGAAAAAAGAACTACAAACAGATATTAAACTCTAAACAGGTTTATTTTTACAGAGTTAACAGCATTTCTGAAACTACTTCTTTTTACATTCAAAATTTTAGCAAATAAGTGTATACTCTGGATAATGGCGGTAGATTTCTTACTGTTACAGTAGAAAGTTGCAAATAGGGAAAGGACAAAAGATAGCAAAAACACTGTGGCACTGGATTGGGATTGGAGTTATCAATATAATCTGATGGGTTTTATTTCCTATGCATTTTTAGATAGTATGTTATAGAAATGGACACAGATGGTAAACACATTTTTCAAAAATTACATGGGTTGGATAAGTTAAAGAAATCACAAGACTCTATAGATCATAAATATGAAGGGCTTTAATTCAAGTAAAGAATATGGTACAAGAAGAAAAATAAATCACCGGCAAGCTTTGGAGTTCTCAGACACTTCCTGGCACAGTTATCCAGAATCCTTTATTTCTAAATTATGAACACTAAGGTTTGCATGTGGAATCTTTATTTCAGTAGAGTTAATGAAAAAAGCTTTATTGGGGGCTTTTATTTTCCACTAGTTACTTAGCCAAATTAGGTTACCTAACACTTTTGACCAGGTTTAAACTGTCAATTTACACATCCTTAAATTCTGTAAACTAATTGACTCTGCTGGTGCTTATATATCAGTGTATGTACTTGTATAGATAGAGATATGTGAATATGCCTTTATATTTTATATCCTGTCAACTGCAGGGGTCTGGATGCCACAATAGCAATGAAAACAACTGACACCCACATTTCAGTTATTGAGTATTGTTCTCCGTAATAAGAATTAGGGATCTTAAAAGAAATGGCTGATTACTGAGCTTGAGACATAAGAAAGCATAAGGTTAGCCTGGGACATTTTCTTATTTATGAAAGAAAAAAAGTAACTGCTCAAAGAATGGAGGGGGCATGTCAAAATAAAACAAGATAGCTTTAAAGGGTCAAATCTAGGAATACGTGGTCTATTAAACAAAACTAGTAAAATCTGAGCCTCATAAGAAATGTAAAAGTAAAAGATTATAGCCAATTGACTAAAGCAATAATCAATACATTTACGCCAATGCAAATAATTATTAAATAAATATGATAAAATGAAGAAAAATTACTCCTTACAACAAAATACCAACTAATCAACAAAAAAGAATTATGGAATCAAAACCACTGTTTGGAAACGACAATAATTGATTCTGTCAGAAATTATTAATGGATACTAAAACTAGTGGGTTAATGTTTGAAGAGTATAAAATACTTAGATAAGTCTTAAAATTATGTCCATAAGATACTTATCACTTACAAAAGGTAAACTGAAGATGTAACCATAGTAAAGAAACCTGACACTCACTCCCTAAACCAAATGATCAGTTAAATATTGTTAATATAGGATTAAAGTAAACAGTGTGTGTGTACTAATATGATTCAATGAGATAAACTCAGTATTACCTCTTTTGTGGCCCTGCCAGTAATAGTTACTGGTATTTAATCATGAGAAAATATTGGATAAACTAAATTGAGGAATGTTTTATAAAATGTGTAGCATATGCTCTTTAAAATTGGCAATTTCATGAACTACAATGAAAAATTCAGGCATTCTTCTAAACTAAAGGAATCTAGAGACATGCCAACAACTAAATGCAGTTCATAATCATAAGTTTTGTTTGCTATAAAACACATTATTTGGCCAATTGCCAAAATGTGAGTAAAGTTTGCAATTTAGAAAATAGTATTTTATCAGTGCTAATTTTGTAGTTTTGACAGATATAAAAGAATCCCTTCACTACAAAACAGACAGTGAAGTACTTAAGGATAAAAAAAAGTGTGTATGACAGCAGTAAAATCATTTGATAAAAAGCATTAAATTTGAAATAAAACAAAGTATTTTAGATTATATGATTCCTTAAGTTAAGCCTCCAAAAAGCTACAGATAATAAATAAGAAAAAAATTAAAAATGTTGATGATAAGATGAAAATACAAGTGTTAGTATATATTTGCTAGTGAGAACAAAGAAAAATTAAATACATAAATTTATTAATAAATTATATTTGTTGATTATTTAACAAATGAAGTACTAGATATTTATTGAAAAACTATATAAAACTTTTGAAAACACCTATAATAACAATACATGTAATAAGTGCAAATATATTCTACATGTATGAATACTAAAATTTTATTATAGTTGGGAATTATATAAATAACATGCAATTCCATTCAGAATGCTAGTAGAATTTTTCATAGACACAGGGAATCCACACTACCGTAACAGCCTCTTCCCGTGGATACTCTCCGTAGTCTGAAGGTTGAACTCACAACTTGGTAGATCTAATTAATCAAACTTATGTCATGAAATCACACCTTTTTACTGCACTTTAACTGTGGTGCAAAATGCCTATATTTTCCCCTCAAAAAGATACATGTATACAGTTGAGGATGCCTCCAAAGTAGAAAGAGTGTGTAAAGGACAGCTATATTTTAAACTACATCCACCACTGTTTTCTAATTTTATAATTTATAAAAATTGAGTCGTAGGATAATTATTCACAAAATGTGAATTGTTCACGTACAATTTAGTTTTGGGTACTTATGATACATGTTCATTCCTAGACTTGAGAAAATGGCATAAAAAAATGAGGCAATCAAAACATAAGTAAAAAGCTATGATTCAAGATAATTGACTTAATCTAAATATGTATACAGTGTAGTAGGAACAAAGATAGAAAGTATTAAATCTGTTTGGTAACACTAGAGTATTTTCCATAAAGTAGTACCTAAGCTCGCATTTGATGGATAAATCAAAATTTTCCAGACAGAAAGAAGTGAGAGAAATCAAAGCCACTTATAGGTTCAGGTTGATGGTGTATGTTCCATGATAGCAAGTTGCAAATTTATCTTTTTTCTGAGTTCTTCCCATTAGTTTCTCAGCTAGAAATATTGCTGATCAAGGTGTGGAGTCCCCCAAACACTTTGAGATCAACATTACAAGTTGTGATATTAACAGTAGTTTTAACTAATTGAGCTTGCAACCTAGGTTCTAAACTCATTTGTTCTCTATAGCTACAACAGGGTATATAGACTGTCAACATGTAAAAGTAATAAATATTGAAATGATATGATCTTTAAAAATCACCTTATTAAAATGGAACCTCCACATTTTTCTGTTCTCAGGTAAAGCCTTGCCTTCTGTTTCTAATTTAATCTCACATTCAGGTTTTCTCTTAATTTTTTGCTGGTCTTAAAAGTTAATCTTTATGTAAATTTGTAAATGTATTTAAGGAAAGCTTATATATTGAGTGTCTTTTAAAGGCCTTGAAAAACTATTAAAACAGACTGTAATAGCTGAAAAATGACTGCTAGAAATTTATTACTTGCAGGAAAATTACTGCTTGGCTGTGTCCATGGGAACATGGCTATGTCCATGGGAACATAAGCTGTCACCCATAGGAACATAACATTCTAACAATAAGCTTTCTGCTTCTGTACCCCTGCTTACGCACCTGACCTGTGAGTTGACGGTAATGAACAGAAGGATAGACCTTTGTGTTTAGACAGAATGAAGAATGGGATTTTGGGCTTAAAACCTCTGTACCTCTACATTTTGGGGCTGCTTAATTTGGGGTCTGTGTACCCCTGGCAGACCCAGCTGGCTGAATAAAGAGTGTGTTTCCTATAACTCACTGAGTTCTGGTGGTTCCTGTGTCTTTCGGGGGCTGGCAGCTACAACAAGACTATTGCTAACAGATTTAGATAAGCATGTAAAGCAAATATCTTCCCGAAGTTAACCCTGATTATAATACTTAATCTAACAGGTTTATAATTATAGTAGGCAGAATTATAAAATGCCCCACCCCAAATATTTCCCACCCTAATTCAGGGACTAGTGCTATGGTGAGAGATCACTCCCTTCATGATATGCCCATGACTATCAAAAAAGGATTTTCAGATGTTTTCGACATTCCTTAATCAAGTGACTTTGAGTTAATCGGAGTTAATCAAAAGGAAGACTATTTGGGTGGCATAGCTACAGAAGAGGTCAGAGGAATTATAGGCACCAGGCCTCAACCTTGTCCTTCATGGTTCAAATATGAAAAGGCTTCTTGGGAAGGAAATTTGGTGGCTTCTAGGAGCAGAGAGCAGCTCCTGGCTGACATCCAGCAAGGAAATGAGAATTTTTGTCACTCAAAGGCAAAGAGCTGAATTCTACAAAAATCTCAATAAACTTGGAAGAAGATTCATCTTCTGGACCTCCATATAGGAGCCCACACCAGATGACACTTCGATTAAGACCCTGTGAGAATCAAAGCAGAGAACTCGGGACAGCCCTCCTGGGCTTCTATCCTACGGAACTTGTAGATAATAAGCAGGTGCTATTTTATGTCTCTATGTTTGTCATAACTTGTTGCTAAAAAATAGAAAATTAATACAATAACTAAATCACAGATGGGTGTTTATCAAAAATATACTTAAAATGCAATATCTGCTTACTACCTCTTGTCCTAATTAATGCCACAGAGGATAGATGCTAAAATGTTAATGACTTTGAGAATTGTCATGTAAATTAAATTTACAACTCTTGAACTTGCTTTAGAAGATCAGTATGGGTAAAGAATACATCTCATTTTATTATTTACTTCTCACATGCCTAGTAAAATGTTTTATATCATAATTGCTGAACAATTTATTTGATTAAACTCAAACAAGTTTTTAAAAATCTATTTTTATGATCCAATTTTTCAAGAATCCAAGGAACACTTATTGAGTATTTACATCTACTCCCTGCTAGGAATTCAACAATATAGAAGAATGCAATTGTATCCTCAAGAAGCCTGCAGCCCATAAATAGGATTGATTATTTATCTAAAAGGTCTGTTCCGATGGACATTTACAATGTTTTTAATCTTTACACTATCAAAAAGTACTGAATTTATCTTTAAATACTAATATATATATGTATCTGTTGTAATTTCCCAGTCCTGAAATTATTAATCTTGTATGTACATTTTAATTTTGATAGGTTTTTGCTAAATTACATCTTCTAACTAACTGCCAGATATATAAAAATGGTAACTGACTTTTTCATTACTTATTTATATCACAGCAAGATTAAACATTTTTTTCTTATAGAATCCCCTGTACATATTTTTTTCCTGACTACTGCCTGTACAATATTTTGTCCATTTTCTTATTTGTCTTTTTGTCTATGTAAAAAAGATTTGTAAAATCACTTGGAAAATAAAAGAAACCCTTTGCCTACATATGTGTTACCTATTTTCCTTAACTTTGTTGAATGTCTGTTATACAGACAATTTCTAATTTTATTCAAATATATTTGCACTTCTATTTTTTAAGGGCTCTAGTTTTGTATTTCACATACACCTAATTCTTTTCTTAATTGGAGAACTCAAATTGAACTTGAAAAATGCTGAGAGTAAAGATAAAATTCACTATATGTTGGAAGAATACTACCTAGAGCATATTAATTTTGAATATATACACAATCTAGAGAGTCTTAGGGCATTTATATAATGAGAAATACATCTTCAAATTTCCTGACTTCTTTCTTTATGTCTTAGTTTTAAAACTAGAAATCTTCAAAATCAAATTTCAATCTAAATTATCACTAATAGTGATTCTATGAAGAATTATTTCTTACACAAAAACAGAGTTGTTAGTAATTGATCACTGGCACTCTGTACAGTTTTAATGTAAGTTGTCAAAAATCAACTTGCCTGTTTACCCATGACATGATAAAATGTGGAAAATCTCAGTAAAATAATATTGTGATATCTATGACTCAAAAGATTATCACAACAGAGCCATTTTTTAGCTGAAGTACTAGAGTGAGCACATAAGAAGAGACAGGAAAGATACAGGAGTTAGGAAAATTTCATTTATCCTGACAGGCAGGATAAATTTAGAGATATAAAGGATTGTGAAACTTTTTTTTTCTTCTGATAGACTGTCATTTATATGTTTAAGATGGAAATTTAATTCTGATAAATGGGAAATTTAAAACAGAAAATGCTAAAACCCGTAGAGTAAGGGATCCATTATTTTGAGAATGTGATTTCTAGAACTAATTTGCTCCTAAGATTTCCTTTCCTTACCAAATATGAGAGCAGCCCAAATAGGCCCTTCTATCCTTGTTGATGTTAAATTCGGATCTCTCAGTGTCATCAACATATTAAGAGTAGTGAGTGTCACTGAAACTAGAGATCTTCACAAGTATAAGTTCAGTACTGGCCATGAGCTATTCCGGTCAGTGTAAAGGGCTTAGCAATGGAATAAGTAATTCTAGTGGTGTTTATGAGACCAGAGAGATAAAAGTCGTTTGTCTACATGCAACCACAATAAAAGCCTAAGCCAAGTCTTAGGAGAAAAGTTTGCTAAAGTAAATCAGCATCATATAAAACATGAAGAATAAATTATAAAGATTGGGGAATGTAGGATACTGAACCCAGGACAAGATAATATGCTATAAGTATCAAGATAAAGCAGAAGGAAGTGAACTAGCAGTACCAGTCCCAATATTAAGCATGCATATATTATGTTAAGGTTAATACACATTTACAATGCAATTTGAAATAATAAGGTGATTTTTAGAAATACTGAACAATTATCCCTTGATATTTTCTCTTCCTGTTGTTATCAGTTATTCTCCAAGATATTCATTGCCTCTAGAAACTGACATGATGGTAATTGAGCAGAAGACAAAAATAAAAAAACAATTTGGATTTCAAAATGTTAGTCTACAAGGTTACTCCGTATTAAAAAAAAAATACATAATAATGAATAGATAGGTAGATGAATAGATAGAAAGATAGATACTTGATACCTTTAAAGCAGACTACCCACACTTACAATAAAAGACAACTACAGTGGGGATAATGAATTAGGAAGAATCCAGAAATTATTAAGTATTGGCATCTCAGAGAAAGCAGACTTAGACCCTGCATCGTGGAACTCTTCAAAAGTCATCATGGAAAAGTAACAGTTGAGTATTGCCTGTGCCACAAAGAAATACCCCAGTCTTCCCAAAAGGCATAGTGTGAAGGTAAGAGTCAAAGAGGTTTTTACCAAAGGAAAGAGATTCAACAATACACACATGGACCAAAACTGGAACACCAGAGATGATAACATTCCAAACAAGCATGAATAAATAATGATAAAAATACAGATATACCTCACACCTATTTGTAAGCACTACACCCCACAACCCTTATTCAGTTTAGAGTAAAAGTAATTTCTTGAATTGCTAGAAGAGTTCAAAACAGAAATGGAGATAAATTATAGGAAAAAAAGTAAAACGTTTAAATGTTACATTTTCTTTCTCTGAATTTGCAGTTTTAGAGGAAATTATAACGGCGTAAATGCAATCAAAGTGAGTCAGAGAATCCCATTAGTCTATTGAAAAAAATTTACTATGAGATAAAGAAATACATAATGCAAGTTAGGGAATAGGAAGAGAAGTAGAAACAGGATTGAGTCTTGATTTACCTATTAGTGGCTAAAAGATTGTATTGGCTACATTGTTAGGATAGATTAATGATGAAATAAAGATGCACATTATGTCTTCACAGTAATTAGTTAACCATAAAACTAATTAGTTTTATATGCACCTGGTATTTGGCAATCTCACATATTATTCA
Organism: Rousettus aegyptiacus; assembly: GCF_014176215.1. Taxonomy (NCBI): domain Eukaryota; kingdom Metazoa; phylum Chordata; class Mammalia; order Chiroptera; family Pteropodidae; genus Rousettus; species Rousettus aegyptiacus. The sequence goes on from NW_023416306.1 coordinate 54,252,988, forward strand.
CAAATTATCTTGTTTAGGTATTCTCAAAAAAATTTTTTTTTTCAGTTTATTCAACATGTATACTAATAATCAAATACTGTGTGGAGTTCTGAATCAGATAACAAAAAGAATAGACATTTTCTCATGGGACGTATAGCCTACATAGGGACAAATAATAAACAAATAGTCGAATAAGTAAATTTTAAATTTCAGCCATGCTTAAGGGCTAACAGAGAATACAAAGTAAACAAGCAAAACTAAGATGATGACCTACCAAGCCTGAAAGAGGAAATTGGTGGTGATGGTGAGTGGATTGTCTCATGACAATGACATTTAAATTGAGAATCTAAAGTTCAAAATTCTAGGCAAGGGGATGAGATAGAAAAAGAAAGAAAATATTCCAAGCAGAGAGATAAGCATATATTTTATGTTTGAATTTAAATATCTGTGATTAATAATAAAGCCACCAGATTTGACTTAGGTGACCATAAATGACCATCCAGCCAGGGCCTTGGTGTTGATACAGGTAACTGAGTCTACCAGATTTCTTTTTGTACAGATACAGGTGGGTACCTGTATATCTTCAGAAGATAAAACCAAAACCAAGTATTAAAATTTTCTTTAATTCACATTTGAATCCACACAGAGCTGTATTTGGATGTATATCAAGCAGTCCTTTCTTTTTAGTCTTGTTGCATTTGTTCTATTTTCATTTTAATAAGTCAGTTTTGTTCTTCTGCTTTCTGAGTCTCCTCTATTCCCCAGTTCTTGCTCTATCTTGGTGATTGGCTACTGTATCCTCAAATTCATGGTGATATTTTTTTCCTGACTTAGACCTGAAGGGCATTCACAAATTTTTTTTATGACATACCACTCATATGAAATGTCATTCATTAATATTTATAATTGTTTACAATGGAGCATCAAGAAGGTGTTTTTCTTATTAATAGAGCCTTTCTCTCATAACAAACTTATATGAATAATCATGTATCAATCACTGTCTTACCAAAGATAGCCTTTCTCTTCAGGGTGAGAAGTAGTAAAGAGGTAATAAAAGTGGGTTGGGGAGAGAACACAAAACCCTTTCCTAATGTACTTAACTTCAGATATATCAGAATAGTTTTTTTCTTAAAGGAGCCAGACGTTTTCAGTGACAAGTTGGCCACCTGCAAATGATGCGGTAGGTTTAATAATCTCAGGCACCTCTTCTCTTCAGATTCAGCTTTATTTGCTTCTCCTAACATTTCACTTTTTCCTTCTGGGGCTCCCAGGGGCAGGCTGTACATGGCTGCTAGTTCCTGCTAAAGTGTCAGCTGTTAATTAAGATGATAGCTGAAACCTAAGGTGTTAGCTGACAAAATTTAAGGTAACAGCCCTCCTGGTGAATTTATACTTTAACAAGGGACTCTAAAAAACAAAAACTTCATTTGCATTTTTCAAGGATCAGTCTTTAATATATTTTCCTTCATTCTGAACACTGACAGAGACAATTTCAGTTCATGAAATTAGGGTGAAACAACTGTCTGTATCTAGATCTGTCAATTCCCATTATCTGCCTCTTTCTGCATCTACACTATTTACCAACAATATTCAAAATATGCAATAGATGGCAAAAAGTTCTATGAACCACATTACACAGAGCTACTTACAATTGCCTTTATCTCCTTCGGCTAATTCTTTCAACCCTCAAAATGATAATTATTAACCTTAACTGGCATTGTAAACATGGAATGACTAACCATAGGGTTCTTAGCCTCTATCCATGTGAATAAAATTTTAGCGATTGCCTAATCAAATAATAATTTTACAAATTTTCAAGAGAAGTATTTTATTGATTTCCTTAATAGCACTCATGTATTTTCTAATGACTTACTTGCAGGAAAAGTAACATGATAATTTTAGAAGTTGACAGTACTTTTGATCATTTAAGAAATCTGTTTCAAGAACCAGTCTCCCATGGTTTCTGTATTTTTTAAAATAGTCTTATGTATGGATTGTATCTTTTTTCTATATATATGCTTTCTCAAGTACTATATGTAAAAAGCTGTTATACAACATATGACTTTTCCTTTCCAGGTAAAGCATTCTTCAGCTATTCACATAAAAATTTTTTAGACAACTCATCAGTTTGCTCCCTTTCATCAGAAATAATTTATTTATGTTTTTGCTTCTAACTTACTTTCAGTTATCATCATTTATTATGAACTAGGTAAGACTTAATCATGACTACTTTTGTATGTTAATTAATGATTGGGATTTAACTGAATCCTGGAACTGTACATAGAGATGTTTAATATGGCATAAATACAAAAGAAGATAGGAGATGCTGAAAACCAGAAGACAAAGCTAAAAGCCTCAGTGACAGTGTGACAGAGTGAAAATACAGCATGTGAACGAAGTTATACTGAAGGCAGAATTAATGTTATCAGGCAAATAATTATCTGCGAAAGAAGATTACAACTGATTCAAAAATTAAAATGACTACGAGTATAGAAGTAGCTTTAACTGAAATTCAAGGATAATTAGAACTTTATAAACCAGATTCAGACTGAAACATGCAGAGATTAAGCTTTCAGAAAGATATTTAGACATATTCTGAAGAAAATATGAAATTTAAGGTGATCATAAGAGAATATATATGACTAGAGATTTATATTATAGAATTCAAATGATTATAACTGAGAGTGATTTTGATTCCAAGAGTATCTTAGTTCAGGCTGCCATTAGCCAAAATACTATTGACTAAGTTGCTTAACCACAAACATTTATTTCTCACAGTTCTGGAGGCTGAGGCATATAAGATCAAGTTATGGCCAATTTGGTGTTTGGTGAAAGGCTACTTTCTTGGTTTGAGGATGGTAGATGATATACTCACACCGCAGAGAAGCAAATACATTCATGCTTCTTTTTATAAGGACATTAATCTCAACATGAAGGCTCCAACTTTATGACCTAATTGGCTCTCAAAGGCCCTGTCTCCAAATATCTTCCCTTGGAGATTAAAGTTTCCACATATGAATTTGGGGGTTAAACAAATATGTAGTCAACAGCAAAAAGAAAGGATAAGATCGCCCAGAAGAGAATGTGGACAGGAAACACAAAACTTTGAGAAATAGATAAATATAAAAATTAATATGAAGGAATAATGATCAAAGATTTTAAGAAGTAATTAGAGAGGAAGGCTGAGAACTGGCATCCTGTATTTCAAATAAAATGACAGATAAAGAATATTAAGAATGGAAATCATGTTTAGCATTGATAGTTATCATTAATACGTACCAGATTCTGTACTAAGTGCTTTATGTACCTTATTTCAATGTGAAATAATCTCCTTACAGAATAGTATTATCCACATGAAATAACAAGTCTTAGGCAATTTAAGCAACTTATTTAAAAGCATATATCCAGAAACTGACAAAGCTGGAATTTGAATTTCAGGCTTATATGAATGTGATATAATCAATAAATTACATCATCCTCAATAATAACTATAAGCTAAGATTGAGAATGAAAAAGGATATCTAAACAGTGATCTTTGAAACAGCAGTTTGTGAATATTTATCAGGATACAAGCTTAATGACAAAGAACTGAGACATGATTAAATAGTAGTGTAGGGAGTGACAAGAAATTTGGCACTGAAATAGTTTAATTTATAGGTTACTGGGGTAGAATGATGACGTCTACAATAAATGCTCTTTTATTGTAATGATTAGGGAAACTAGAAAACTGCTGTGTTTTAGCAGAATCATTTTCTATTTGTGGTACAAGTGGTTCTATGGGTCATTGACTTAGAGCTGAAAACTGACACAATTTAATAGCAATTTATGCTCACTGAAGCTTCACTAGGAAATGACCTAATTTAGCCCTTGTTAAAAGTAATTATATACATAATATCAAAGAAAGTGAAATTTTAAAACACTAGATATAAATCAAAAAGAATTTCATTTATCTTATAGGAAAAAAAAAACTTGTTTCAGAAATATTGGTACTCATAAAACAGATGAACCAGTTTCTCATACGGATACATGACTTAGAAAATTCTGAAAATATACACATATTCTTGTAAAGTCTCCGAATGATGCATTTTAAAATTTAAAGGAAAATGGCTAGATGTTTGATGTTATTTTTCTTATTCCAGAACATTAGTAATTTTATAACAAACTGTGGTATATTATAGTGACGTCATCCACAATATATTTTGGTTAAGAGGCACTGTTGGGGCATCTGTGAATAGATTTGTATAATTGATATTTTGAATGAAGATTCTACTCAATGTGACAACATTATTTGAACTTTGAGAGTACTAAACCTATTAGAATACAAGATAGGACATTGGTGTGTTGTGCAACATTTAATTGATATGGCCTATAAAGGTGGAAGAAAAATTTATTATTTATTGTTTGCAACCTTATTTTTCTAATGGACAGAACACAAGTACCTTTTTCATGCTGTGGCTATTGGCATGTAGTTAAAGCACACAGTCATCTACTGTAATACATTACAAGAAATTTTGACACAAATAATGCATTTTTCCAGATTACATTCAAATAAAAACACATACATGAAACACATTAAATGGTGGTCTAGGGTCAGGAAAAGGGAAAAGGTAAACACATCCACACACACACACACACACTCCCAAGCTTTTGTCAAGGTGTGGTCATACGACCCATGGATTGAGAGCAGAAATGAAATATGCACCCACTTGAAAGTCTTCCCTGCCTATTGGAAATTGTTTCTTTGAGCTTTCTCACCTTCTTCTTCAAGTCATACAATTCTGACTATGTTGAATAACGCACTGGTGAGGACAGAACAATAATATAGAAGAAGAAATATGGGTCTCTAAATGATCTCAAAAAATAGCTTTGCCTTGGCAGCCTAGATTTGTCAGATTGTACTAGAAGCGGGCGGGGGGGGGGGAGGCGGCGATAATGATCTATCTCATGTAAGCCACTGTATTGTTCTCAATAAGATTAGAATTTCGAGAGAGGATGTATGAAATGTATTTGCTTTGTCATTCACCAACAGTAATAAACGACATACATGACTAAAACTATTGTATCACTACCTAACACTAAGAAAGCATAACTGGAAAGTATTCTTGATTGTGAGAATTGCATAATTTGGGGGGAAGTACAAAAAAATGCTAAATAGTAAAAGTCATCTAAAATCCTCCATTTTCCTTTCTAATTCTACAAAGTAGGAAAAGAAAATTCCTTTGCCTGATTCTTTAAGTATTTACCCCATAGCTATACATTGTTAGCAGTTTGATGCCTTCTCTCATCCAAGTTATAGAAATGCACCTCTATGTATAAATATATGCATGTAGATAATACATTTACATAATGGAATAATATAATACATAACATTAAACAACTTAATTTTTTTATTTACAAATATATCATGAACAGATTCCTAGTTCAGTATATATAGATCTACCTAAATTTTTTGAAAATCTGCTTAATATTCAGTTCAAATACCCTGCTATATATAGCACCATTTATCATGGTCATTTAAATTATCACTACTGTTTCACTATTACAACATATATTTCAATAAATTATGCATAGATGTATATAGTAGATGCCTTTATGTACACATGCTACTATTTCTATAGCTAAGGTTGTAAAAATATTATTTTGCCACAAAACAAGCATAATTAATCCAAAATTCTTGCCTCTAAAATGCTGTCACTAAGTTATAGCCAAATAAATAATATTTGACTGTCTATCCTCCACAATCTTACTACCAGGTGTTAGATTTTCACCTTTAGACTATAATTAACCAAATAGTTCTTTAAATTTTTTAAAATTAGATATATACACATAGTATTAATAGTAAAAAGTATGAAGAAGAATAATTTAAATATACAAGTTCATGGAAATAACAAAGTAGAAGAACAATTTCCAACAGCTGGTGTGTGCTGTTATATATACATGTATTTGATATATACTTACTTCCCGTCAAAAAGCACACATTAATAATTTTCCCTTTTTAATCATTCAAAGGATATTGGATATAAATTTTCTCCTTTTGTTCATATGGTTCCCACTAGAAGCATCAGATTGTATAACCTGGAATTATACCATCACAGGAATTGAAATATGATTATATCAAAATTGTTTTCACAGTTACTAAGACCTGAATTAACTTATTTTGGTTAACATGAATAGAAAGGCACAATCACAAAAACAAATAATATATTCCCTGCTGTTAATGGTATTGAAATAAATACTGCACAGATCTGAAGCTAATACAAAGGACAGTTACTCTCAAAGACTCCCATTTTGAATTCTTAGTATAAAATTTACCATGGAATGAAGGAGTTGATTTGAATTAAAATAACTTTATATTTCTTTGATTTATTTCTACTTTTTCCTACTTTTTGTTTCTTTATTTGTAGGTGTGGGGGAGCTAAGTGGATCTTTTTAGAAAGAATAAAAGAGAAATAGATAGATTATGTTATCTAGAATAGTCATTGAGAAATGTGAAGTGATATAAAGCAAATAAGGCTTTAAAAGAAACATTTAGCAAACCCAATTTTCCCAGGATCTAAATTACTTTAGTGAAAACCTGTATAGAAAACAAATTAATAAAAATGTGTGCAATAAAAATGAAATACAGGGAATGACATCAGCATCACAAAGGCATGATTCATTTTGTCTTTTCCTTTTAAGCTACCAGTAGGACATTCATGGCCCAAAATAGAATCCTCTACAGACCAACCAGGACATCTTTGAGATCTGTATATCTGTATATCTGAAGATGAGGGGATTATGCCTTGTGGAGGTAGTGGAAACAGAGGCCAGTGGTGAATACTGTGACCTGAGGTTCCAATAAGTGCAGTGGCATCTCAAGTCAAAGGCTCCAAGAATCATGGCAGTACCCAAGACCCAGTCTCTCCCTCTCTCTCTCAGTGGTGGTTACTTTAACTTCTGCCTTTCCAGCATTGGGGCTTACACCCAAGACCCTGATGTCCATGGTATCTAGCAGTGACACACAAGACCAGAGGTTCCCACATCTGTTGTGGTATATGAGACCAGAAGCCCCAGGAATAGAAGCAGCACCCAAAACCGGACACCAATTGCAGCAAAGCACCAGTGATCTTGGAGGTATAAGCAGCAACAAGGGCACCAGTAATGGTACTGGCAAAGTCAGTGAAGGTTGGAGAGCATTACCTTTCCAGTATAACTAGAAGCAACTCAGAAGGCATTCTCTACTTTAAGTGCACCAACAGAGGAACAATTTATCAATCACCATAAAAAAAATTAGAGTAATGTGATATCACAAAGGAAAATGGCGATTCTCCAGCAAATAAACTTAAAATCATGGAAAATTCGACTCTAATTGATAGAGAATTTAAAGTGATTTTTGGAAGAAACTCAACAAACTACAAGAAAATTTCAAATGAAATGAGCTCAGGAATAAAATTAATGCACAGAATGAGTATTTTACTAAAGAGATTGATAGTCTAAAATAGAACCAAACAGAAATTCTGGAGCTGAGGTACTCAATAAATAAGATGAAGAATGCATTAGAAAACACTGGAAATAAAGCAGACCATATGTAAGAGAGAATTACGAGATTGAAGATAGAAATTAGAAATGATTCAGGTGGAATAGGAAAGAGAATGAAAATCTTTAAAAAAAAAAAAGGAAGAAGAAGAAGAAACTATAGAACTATCTTACTCAATTAGAAAAAGCATAATAATGATAGTGAGTATTCTAGAAGAAAAAAGCAAAAGGGAACGGAGAGTTTATTTTAAAAAGTAATAGCTGAGAACTTTCTAAGCCTTGAGAAAAAACTGGATACATAAATCAGTGAAGCTAACAGAACACATAATTAATTAGCTCAATGCGAAAAGACCTTCTCCAAGTCATATCATATTAAGACTTTCAAAAGTCAATGATAAAGAAAGAATTTTTAAGCCAGTCAGAGAAAAAAGACTAACCTATAAAATTACCCCTATTGGGCAGTCAGCAGATTTCTCAGCAGAAACTTTACAGGTGAAGAGGGAGTGAAATAACATATTTAAAATTCTGAAAGATAAAACTATCAATTATGAATATTCTATCCAGCAAAGTTAACCTTCAGATATGGAGGGGAAATAAAGGCTTTCTCTGACAAATAAAATGGGGGAGTTCACTACCACTAACTTACAAGAAAAGTTGAAAGGAGCATGTCTACCTGAAATAAAACAGTAAAAGTATACAAAACTGAGTAATATTATAAATAGAAAGAATCATTAAAAAAGATATTTCAAAATAAGGTGTTAATCAGTGAGGTTTAGCATAAAGGTAAAAAGGTGAAAAAAACATTATACATATCTCTAGCTACTTCAATTTGGTAAAGAACTCACAAAATCAAAATGGAGAATGTGTAAAGAAAAGAATGAGGTCTGTATAGGTTAATGAATATAAAATTGTATCAGTAGAAAAAGGATTTTATTAATGATACATTTTATTCAAACTAAATGGTAACCACAAAAAAATACAGAACAAAGACATGAAACATAAAACAAAAATCATAAAAACCACCAAACTAAAATAACGGACATAATCACAAATGAAAAGAAATAATGAAAATATGTAACAAACAGAAAAAGAGATAAAATGGCAGTAGTAAGCCACCATATAACAATAATTACCCTAAATATAAATGAAATGAACTCACCAATTAAAAGACACAGAGTGGCTGTATCTATTAAAAAATAAGACTCAACTGTGTGCTTCCTGCAGGAAACTCATCTTAGCTCTAAAGACAAACAGGCTTGAAGTAAAGGGGTGGAAGAAGGCACTCCAAGCAAATGGTAGCCAAAAGAAAGATGTAGTCATATTTACATCAGACAAAACAGACTTTAAGCCAAAAAAAAGTAACAAGAGACGAAGATGAACGTTATATTCATCAAGAAGGCATAACATTTATCAGTATATATGCACCCAACATAGAGCACCAAAATATATAAAGCAATTATAGACCTAAATAGACCTAAAAGGTGAAATTAACAATAACACAATGATAGCAGGGGTAAATTCCCTAAGTTACATAGCCTTAGTTTTAGTTACATTAATGGATAGTCAACAAGGAAAGTCAACAAGGAAACATTGACCTTGAATGACATATTGAAACAAATGAATATAGTTATATAATATTTCATCCAAAAGCAATAGAAATACATTATGTTCATGTGCCTACAAAATATTCAAGAATAGACCATATGTTTGGGCACAAAACAAGTCTCCATAAATTAAATAAGTTTGAAATCATATGATGCATCTTTCTGACCACATTGTTATAAAACTAGAAATCGACTACAAGATTAAACCTGGAAAAAACACAAATAAGTGAGGATTTAAGAACTTTCCCCTAAATAATTGTGTTAAAGAGGAAATCAAAACAGAAATTAAAAATACATGGAGACAAATAAAAAATAATTCAACATACCAAAATCTGTAGGATATAGCACAAGTGGTACTAAGAGGGAAGTTCAGAACAATAAAAGTCTACCTCAAGAAACAGAAAAATCTCAAATAAACACTCTAAACTTACACCTGAAGGAACTAGAAAAAGAACAAAAGAAGCCCAAAATTATTAGAAGCAAGAAAATAATAAAAATCAGAGCAAAAATAAATTAAATGGAGACTTAAAAGATAATAGAAAAGGTCAATGAAACCAAGATATGGTTCTTTGAAAAGATAAACAAAATAGACAATCTTTAGCTAGATTCACTAAGAAAAAAAATGATGGCTCAAATTAGAAAATCAATGAAGAGGAGAAAGTGCAATGGTACCACAGAAATACAAAGGAACATAAAAGAGTATGGTAGATAGCTATATGAAAACAAATTAAGAGATACAAAGTAAATGGATAAATTTTTAGAATCACACAATATTCCAAGACTGAAATATGAAGAAACAGAAAATCTGAATAGATTAATCACTAAAAAGGATATCGAAACAGTAATCAAAACCTCTCAACAAACAAAAATCTAGGACCAGACGACTTCACTGGTGAATTCTACAATTATTTAACATTTTAATACTCAACCTTCTCAACTCCTCTGAAAAGCTGAAGAGGAAAGAATGCTTTCTAATCAATTTTATGAGGCCAATATCACCTTAATACCAATACCAGACAACAACAACACACAGAAAGACAAACACATATTACAAGGCAATATATCTGATGAACATAGATATAAAAACATTCAAAAAATTTTAGCAAACCAAATACAGTAAGACATTAAAAAGATCATACACCATGATTGAGTGAAATATATTCCAGGGATGTAATGATGGTTCAGCACCTGAAATTCAATCAATGTGATACAACACATCAACAAAATAAAGGATACAAATCATATGATTATCTAAATAGATGCAGAATATGCATTTGACAAGATTCAACATCCATTTATCATAAAAACTCTCAATAAAAAGGGTATACAAGGAAAGTACCTCAACAAAATAAAGACCACATAGGACAAACCCACAGATATTACACTCAAGTGAAAAAATGAAAGCTTTTCTTCTAAGATTAATAAAAAGACAAGAATGCCCACCCTCACCACTATTATTCAACATAGTATTATATGTTCTAGGTAGAGTAATCAGACAAGTAAAAGTAATAAAAGGAACCAGAATAGGAAAGAAAGAAGTAAAGCTGTAACTATTTGTGGATGACATAATTTTATATACGGAAAGCCCTAAAGACTTTACCTAAAAACTATTAGAAATAATAGAGAAGTATAGTAAAGTTACAGGGTACAAAATCAATATACAAAAATCTGTTGAATTTCAATACAGGAAGAACAAAAAATCAAAAAGAAATAAAAAATAATACCATCTATAATTGCAACAATAACATTTACACCTGCAACAATAAATCAAATAACTAAAAATGAATTTAATCAAGGATGCGAGAAACCTGTATGCTAAAAACTATATAGGTGATCTGCGCACTTAATGCAATCTCTATTAAAATCCTAATTGTATTTTTCATAGAAATAGGACAAAAAATGCTAAATTTGTATGGAAGGCCCTTAATAGCAAAAGTAATCCTGAGAACAAAAGAACAAAGCTGTATTACGCATACTAAACTAAACTACAAAACTACAGTGCCCAAAATAGTGTGGTACTGGCAAAAAGTCAAATATACAGACCAATGGAATACAATTGAGAGCCCAGAAATAAACCCACATATATAAACACAAATAATTTATGACAAAGGACTCAAGAACATACTATGGAGAAAGAAAAATCTCTTCAATAAACGATGTTGGGAAAATGAGAGAGACACATGAAAAAGAATGAAACTAGACCACTTCTTATATCATACACAAAAAACAACTTAAAATGAATTAAAGACTTGAATGTAAGACCTGAATTCATAAAACTCACAGAAATATAGGCAGTAAGACACTGATCTTTGTTTTGTTGATTCTACTCTAATGGCAAGTGAAACAAAAGCAAAAATAAACAAATGAAACCATATCAAACTAAAAAGTTTCTGCACAGCAAAAGAAACATTAAGAAAATCAAAAAGCCACTTACTGAATGGGAAAAGATATTTGCAAATCATACATCCAAATGGGGTTAATTTCCAAAATATATAAAGAACTCATACATCTCAACAACAACAACAACAAAAACAATTCAATTAAAAATTGTTAGAGGATCAGAAGAGACATTTTCCTAAACACATACAGATGTATAACAAACACATGAAAAGGTATTCGATGTCACTAATTATTAGGAAAATGTACATCAACACCACAAAATATTAATCGCACCTGTTAGAATGACTGTATTTTAAAAGACAAAAAACAAACAAACAAACAAAACATACATATAGGAGAAGATGCAGAGAAAAGGGAATACACTGTTGATGGGAATATAAATTAGTACAGTCACTATGAAACACTATGAATAATCCTCAAAAATCTTAGGGATAAAACTATCACATGATCCAGCTATTCCACTTTTGAGTATTTACCTAAAGAATATAAAAACAATCATTTGAAAAGATATATACACACCTGTGTTTGTTGAAGCATTATTTAAAATGGCAAAGGTATAGAAACAAATTAAGTGTCCTTTGATGAATGAACAGATAAAGAACATTTTGCATATATATGCAACAGAATAGTATTCAGCCATAAAAAAGGTAAGATACAGTCAAATGCAACAAGATACATGGACCTTTAGGATTTTATGCTAAGTGAAATAAGTCAGAAGAAAAAAGGTAAATACTATACACATTCACTTATGTGGAATATAAATAAACAAAAACAAAATAGATGAACAAACATAAAACAAAACAAAGACAAATTCATAGAGGCAGACAACAGATCAATGATTACCAGAGGAGAAGGAAAGTGGAAAGAGGGCAAAACAGGAAATGGGGGTCAATTGTATGGTAATGGATGGAAACTAGATTTTTGGTGATGAGTACAACATAGTACATAGAAATGTTGAACACCTGATATTTAATATAATGTTCTAAACAAATGTTACCTCAACTTTGAAAAAAATCACATAAAGGCCCTCCTCTGCCTGAAACTTAAAATATACATTTATTTAGCTTTATTGTATGTTTCATAGAAATATTAATTTGAAATTTGATTTTGTATTCCTTATATTTTGTGTCTGCATCTTTATAAATTGTGTATCTTCTTCCACAATAGATAATAAACTTTGGTGAACTATGAAAAGAAATATGAAATACACAATGTGTATCACCACAGAAATCAGATCGATAATAAATAAATATTCTATGAAATGCGGGCTTTGTCATTCGGACATCAAAAACTTTTATACCAAGTGACAAATTCTTTAAAAAATAAAAGAACAAATAGAGGGTACTGTTCGATTTCAAAAGTATAAGATTTGTGATTCCTCACACAAAAGTAATACAGTGCAGAATACTATTAAATTACCATTCCGCCCTCATGCTATGCCTGAGGAGTATATTACTGGTAGGAAGACAGGTTTCAAATGATATCAGAAAGACATATAGAGCAAATGTGCATACAAAATTTCCAGTTGTGCCTGTTTAATTAGATGCCAGTAACAGCAGCAAACAATAGTAAAGAAGGCATGGAAACAGTATGTTAACGAGATTCAAGTAAATCAAGTATCACTATTGGACTGGAGATAAAAGATAAGCTTCACTATATCTGCATTTTAATCAGGCTAATCATAGTTTTGATGAATGTGCCAAAGGGACTGTTCTTTGCTCTGTTTTCACAGTGAGTGAAAGGCAACAAAAGGAACAGTTTTGATTCTTACACTTCCTGACAGATGAGTCATATGGGATTAATGTTGGAATTCATTACAGCAAAAATTCTAGCAAAGGATGATATTTCACTTGATATATGCATTACCATTTTATAAATGTGATACTTAGGAGCCTGGTTAGCTAATTAACTGATTTTGATAATTGGACAGAACCTCAGCGTGTGTGTGTGTGTGTGTGTGTGTGTGTGTGAGAGAGAGAGAGAGAGAGATGCCTAAATATGTATGCACACATAAACATACAAATGATACCATACATAACACTTTCCCAAAAAAGATATTCTGAACCATACACAAAAAACATCAATTTTGTTATTGAATAAAAGCTAGAGCTCCCAGTTGTTCACATTGTCTAACCATGCATTGTCCAAGTCTCTAGCATTTGAAAGGTTTTTTAAAAAAATGTTTTATTGAGCAAATACTTATTAATAAACTAGTTAAAATGAGTTCCCAACTAAATTCTCACTACTTAACATTAGAATCACGACATGGATAGAGCTGGAGGTGATTGTGCTGATTGAAATAAGAGGAAGATAAATACCATATGATTTCACTTATATGGGGAATCTAAGGAACAAAAAGAAGAAACTAATCAAAAACAGTCTCACAAATATAGAGGACAATCTGGTGACAGCTAGAGGGGAAGGGTGTTGGGAGCTGGGAGAATGAGGTGAAGAGTTAAAAAAGTACAAATTAGTAGCTGATAGATGATCAAAGGGATGGGGAGCATGGCACAGGGAAAACGATTAGCATTAAGGTAATAGCTAGGTGGAAAGCCAAAGGAGAGAAAGAGCAATTAGGGGGATTGTTTTATAAACTATATAAATATCTAAACTGATATGCTGTATACTTGAAACTACCAATAAAATAGAATAAAAAGAAAGCATTTATTTTAGCTGGATGTTGCCTGCCAATCTTTCACTGAATCTCAGAAATACAGAACACTTTACATTATAGTGCAAATATAACAGAAAATGAGAGCAACTTTAAATTATAGATCTTGAGAAAGAAGCAGGATTACTTGAGGTTGATAAAATTTTTGTTGGAGAACTTCTCAAATCATCAACATGGTTTCAGATTTACTACTTTTCCAACAGAAGTAGAGTAGTAGAGCGTATTAGAATGAAAAACACAGAAGCAGAGATCTGTTCATTTACTTGAGGTATTCCTTGGTCTCCATATAAGCCTAGAACAGATATTTCAAAAGATTTTTGTTTCAGGACTCCTTTATACTCTTAGCAAATGTATTCTTAAGCAATCTCTTATAAGAGCTTTTGTTTTTGTGGGTTATATCTTTACATATTACTCTTTAATAATTTAGAATGAGAACAATTTAAATACAATTTAGTTCATGTAAATTAAAAGTACACATATATTAGCAAAAATAACATATTTAATGGAAAATAAAAATATTTTTCAAAACAAAGATAAAAATTCTAGTTATTGCTACAGGGTGTAGAGATAGAAAGAGTGTCACTCACACCTTTAACAACAGAAACAATAAGAGACAGATTAATTTGAAATTAAAAACTTTTTTTATCAACCAATTACAGAGCAGAATAACCAAGCAGACTCAAATTTAAGAATAAGTAAGTACCTGGAGGGAGAAAGTAACATGAGTACTCCCTGGGGTAATATGTGTACTTGTTACTTTTTAGGGCACCATGAAAAAGCTTGCAAAATGTAAGATTCAGTAAACAGTGTGAGGTTCTTTGGGACAATAGAAATTGAAGAGATAGCTACCCACTTGCGGGGAGAACCCTGAAAAAACTGTTGTTTTGCATACTAGAGTAAAGGGGAAGATAAACTGAAGAATGGGCACAAATTTCTGCCTGAACCTTTCCACTATCTCCATTATAATATAGAAGAATTAATACGTTGGGAAAAGGGCTACAAACATCATTGGCCTAAGGGCACTGGTGAAAATTATTGCAGCTGGAGAAGGAAACAGGATAAAACAATAGCTCTGGGGAAGGAGCAAGAGGATGAAATGGGTCTAAAACTCAGCGTGAGAAAGGGCATAAGAACTGTAAACCTCACACTTGCAAGACCCAGAGACACCGTGACTGCTGAAGACCGAGGCTTATTCAGAAAAAAAAACAGAGCATCCCATTTTCTTCCACTCACCATCATTCTATATTACCAACTTCTAGCAATATGTAGCTTCTGTGAGAGGGATCAGAGCTAAATAGCACGAAAAAGTTTAAGTCAACTCTCAGGCCTAAAGCTGAGAGCCCAACAGACATTATTTTGGGAATACAGTCCCTACTATAATTAACAGGTATGGCTACAGGAATTTGAAGCATTTAGTGCATATAAGGTAAACACAACAACATCAGATCTGAAAACCAGCCCAACTCCTATCTAGATTAACTCAGATCTCAGCACTAAGGCCTAGAAAATGGAAACATGTCCTCAGATAGAAAATCTATTTACCTCAGTTTTTACTATGCTACTTAAGTTTCACTTTTCAATAAAATGTTATAAAACATATTAATAAACGAGAAAAAATCATTCTCTAAAGATAAAAAAAAAATTATCAGTACCGTATTCAGATATGAAAACTGTTGTAACAATCTGGAAAACATTAAAATAACTTCAATTAACTTGTTAAAAAAATAATGTGAAATGTGGGTAACATGCAAGATCGGTAAGAGATGGAAACGTTGATATACTCTTCAGAAGATTCAAACAGCTGAAGAATTAGTAAACTTGGAAATTAGTATTTAAAATAAATACAAACTAAAATACAGTATGTAAAAATAATTTATTAAAGAAAAGGTATATGTCATTCTGAATTTCCGATCACTTTTGTTTCTGACTTCTGGACAGAGATTTATTGGGTTTGTGAGAGTAAGCTAGGACCTCTCAGATAATCTCTTTCTTGGTACAACAAAGACATGAATAGTAACCTGAAATACATTTACAAAATTTCCTTCTCTATGTTATGGAACACAATGATATCTTATCATATTCACAGTTGCTACACATACTCAAGGGGAGAGTATTATGGATTATGTGTAGTCCAGGTGGTGGGATGAAAAAGTCATATCTGTTGTATCGCCACTGATTTCAACATAGTCTTTCAGTATTAGAAAGCTTCAAGCTAAAGTGGTAGAAAAAAGTTTTTAAAAGTCTGGCTTAACTTTGAAAATTCGCAATTTATTTCAAGAAGTAAACATTACCAGTTGATTTACTTGCAGCAGTAGACCCGTTTTGGTGTTTTTTGTTTTTTTTTTAATCAAGAAAATATCTGCCAAATTCCAAGTCTATATAGTTTGTCAATTGCTCTTTCAAGTAAATTAGTGTTCCAAAAAGTAGAGGCATTTTGGTTTGCAACTCAAACAATCACACTGTCTACTCTGACAACCATACTTTAGTACGCAGCATAAATGCTAAATGTATACATCCTATTTTGTCACTCACACACATTCAATTTATCAGGTGTTGAGATTTAGTAATAATACATTTTGCTACTTCATCAAGGGCATTTTTAGCTCAAATATTTTTTCTTATTGTGAGTGCATGACAATGGACAATGCAGTGACTACTAGTATAGTTTAATGCATTAATTAAAGCTAAAGTGGTGGCGATTTTGCCTGCCTTTGCTTCTGCACCATGAATACAAATTTCAACACACATAAAATGCAAATGATGCCTTAATATATCTATAAGAATAATTTTGAAATTGCAGAGCCCATGAAAAGATTTCAGAGGCCCCATAATAATTAAAGAACCACTGCTTGATTTTATGAACAAATTACTTATGAATAGGCTATGTCTTCTGAGAAATAGTTTCTAAATTAACCTCCTATAGAGTGACTATGACTATACATCTTAGTTTGCCTGGTGTGTCACTTGTTCATATCTGTTAACCTACTATGATGTTTGTAAGAAGACTTTAACTCATGATAGTGCCCTAATATAGAAAATTACATTTCCAACTATTTTTAATATATACTTATCATCTAGAGGAGATATTATGTGAATATAAACATAATATAATATATATATTTTGCAGTGTCTCCCACAAGTCTCCTTTTACTGAGAAAAATGTATGTGTTTTTTTTTCCCCAAGTAAAAATTTATCTTGGATTATACCAGACTCTGAGCAGGTATTCCAAACCTGTAGACCAAACACATAGACCTCATGTCAATGGATGGCTGTGGCATCATTTTCAAGATCTGAAAATTCTGTGTGCATCATACATTCTTTGAAAATTTTAAAAATTTTGGAAATAAGTATGATGTTTAAAAATGTCCTAATTTATCATTTTAAAGATGTTATTTCTTATAGTTATAAAAAATTACTGCCAATTAAGTCTTGAGCTGTCATTAATCGTAAGCTCATTTTCATTCAGAAATGTTAAAGAGTGAAAAATGTTTGTTTCAAATTAATGAAATGTGGCATTATATTGCTGCTCTGCATAACAAACAAATTAATAAATTGACATTACTGTATCTCAAGATTATTTACTCTATAAATATCTTTACATATATGCTAAATGCTTATCAGGGTACAAATTGTCTTGTGGAGGTCGTCATCATCTGTCTAAGAAGATCCTATTGAACAAGTTGGGCTGTTTTGCAAAATCTTTCAAAATTTTATCATTTTTAGAGCACATATATTTATAATTTTTAAAGTCTTTTGCATGTATAGTAATTTTGAATTTAATTTTTTGTAGAAATGCTTTAATCATAATTATTTCATTTATTCATTCTCATCTTACTGATTTATAGTTAAAGTGTTATTGTTCTAGAGCCCTTATCAAAGAAAATATTCACTTACTTTGATTCATGAATATTAGTTTAATATCCATTTAAGGTTATAGTTAGGCATGGAAATTGTAATACCTCTGCAATTAATGCCTATAGGGAAAGTTTAACATATCAGTACCTTTCCTTTTACATAATTTTTTTAAATTTTTCAATTATATCTGTTGTAGGTATACACCATAGAGATTACACATTCATATAACCTACTAAGTAATCATCCCTCAGTACCTTTTCTTAATTGAAATTAGAATACACACAGTTGCTCCTAAGCCCAATGTTAAGTATAACTTTAAGACACAGATAAATAAAAAGACATTATGAAGTTTTTAATAATCTTCAGCTGAAATTTGAAAAAGAATCCTTACCTTTTCTTTGGTTATGGTCTTATTTGTATCATTCCCAACTAAAGTATTCTCATTCTTACTTGAAATACAGAAGTGGACATATTTGTCTAATTTTGCTTATGTTGGGCTGGCCTCATCACAGAATTTTCTGCAGGTTACCCATAGGGCACTTTTTGGCTACGCAGGTCCAGTAATCAGCCATCTTCCGGCACAAAGGTTGCGATCTCTTAGAGGTCTCTCTTCCACCATGAGTTGGTGCAGTGAACCCTTGGGAAAGAAGACATACTTCCTCATTCCCAGTAGGCATTCCACATTTTTATTTTCCACTGGGCCCTAAAAATTATGTAGCCTGCCCTGAGAACTTATGTTAACTTTTCATATGTTTGCTACCTTGATTGTGGCAATGTTTTCATGGGGGTATTCCTACGTCAAACATCAAATTAGAGACTCTTAAAGTATGTTTGGTATGGAAAATATGCTTCAAAAAAACTGTTAAACAAAATTCAAACACAGTGAAAAAATAGGTTAGTTTAATCTCAACGGATAAACCTGTATATAAATTTGGTTCTACATGCAATTTGGATAAAAGAAAAATAATGTGTTGTCTTTGCATCCTTGGAATGAACACAACTAGCAGTACTTTTGTCAACAAGGATAGGCTGTACAGGTATCAAAGACAAAAGCTAGATAAAATTACTTCCCAAATTATATTTACATGTTAATACATAATGCTAAATTTATGAGACTAGTTAGTGCTTTGACTAGGCAACACTATAAAGCCAAACTTTGGGAATTTCAAAGCATGGCAAGGAATTTCTATGGATGGAATCTTGGTTAGATTAAAAGGAGAAAACTAAGTATGAGGGATTTGTAGTTTCTTTTAAATAAGTAATTTGAAGTGTATGTGTTTCAGAAAATCTAAATCGCTGAAGTCCTATTGTACCTCCCACTGACCTATTTGCCAGTCAGAATAAATCAATTAATATTATCAGAATTGCACTTTGTCACTTCCTCTACTTCCTGCTTTAGTCTGGGAGGTCAGCAAATATACTTCCTAACGTAGCATTGAAATTAACCTGGTATTGTTACTTTGGCAAAAACACTCTTCCCTTTCCCATGGCCACCAAAGAGGTGTGAGATTATCCAATTTAAAGAGAACTGTCACTCTGTATTATATGATATTATACATCATTTTTAAAGAATAAGTTGGATTTTCTTGACATAGAATTTTCAAGATAAATATATATACATAAACTAGACCTTCAAAAAGGTAAATGTCACATTTAGATAATCACTAATAAAACACAATAAGAATAATACATAATAAAAGTTATCTTTATGTGTGTTTGTTATGCATATAAGTACATAAAAATATTCACACTACAAACTGATTAAAGGATTATCCTTTAAGAGGTGTCTTGGCTTGGGGAGCCATAGGGAAATGTTACATTGTTTAAGTTGTTTGAATTATTTCGCAATGAGAATGCTAGCATGTATTCCATTTATTTAAAAATGATTTTAAAAATTATACATGAATGTTCTTTATAAAATGTGAAGCATTATATAAAATCAACTGACAAACATTGGAATCTGCCAAAATTTAGCATTCTTACTGGCAGTATAAGGATGAGCTAGGGACAACATATAAAACCTAGAAAATGAGAAGACTAACGGAAGATTTTTCAGGGACACTGAGAAAGTATCTTAACAAATAGGAGAAAAACATATGCCATGTATTCAGAGCCATTTATTATAAAGTAGTCTGTGTTTTTAAAGGAGACATTTATACCTGTGAACCTCCAGTCTGTCCACAGAGTATATCTAAAATAAATTTTCTTTTAATACCATTCTCCATGGCAGAGAAGAATGTATTGACTCATTGGAAATAACAGTTGTAGAATGGACACAATATCCTAGGTATTGTGCAAGGCAGAGGGGATTCAAAATATTTGGTGTGATCTTTAATGGCTATGATAAAATAATGGAATGCTTTAACTGAATTAATAGTTTTCCCATCATTATAAAACCAATACTGTTATAATTGCCTAAAAGTTATTGCCCTACACATTTTTTTTTAAGACTACTTCATTGATATTTAGAAATAAGGTACACACAGAGAAAAAAGTGTCGTCATTATTTAGAATGCATTCCTAGGTTTTTGTATGTTTAGCATCCATTTTACATAAAATTTTCCGAATAAATCGTGAAATGTAGATATATTGTTGTGTTCCTTCTTTCCTCACTCAAACAGGGGTAATGTAGAGCTTTTCTAGAACTCTAATTGAACTAAGGCAAAGTCTTTGAACAGAATTATTTTAGCTTCTTTTCTTAGGATTCATGTTTTTAATATTCTACTGGATCTAAAATAAAAGATCAAAGAGAAAATCAACGAAGTTTACTCAAATATCAGAATTAGTTGTACTTATACTTTACATGTGAAAATGAACAGACTCCCATGATATTATTACCAAAATAGTAATTTAAATGCTACTTAAAACTGCATACATAATCAAATGAAAATGAATATTAACAATCATATTTAACCTTTAGTACTTGTAAATCTACACATACAAATTCACATATTTCTTATGATTCAGAAATCCAATATTTTTGTGTACATTTGTGTTAAATATGCCTTTTACAGCACATAAAACAGAAATTAATTGGTACTCAAGCTGAAATTTAACACATTAAATTTATATTGAATAAAGGCTCCTACAGAGGAAAAAGAGCAGCACGATTGATTTTCACTGTGCTTTAAGTTGTCTAATGTGAATGATTAACTTTTTGTATGTCATGTAAAGCATACAGTCCACTATAAGGGGGATAAAATACATAGCTTTAATCTCAGAAAGTGCTATTTTGATTGTTTAATTAACAAAACTAAAAAAGAATGAAAATAGGTTATTCAAATGACATAATAGTGTACATAGAAAACCCTAATATTTCACTATAAAACAGTCAAAACTAATAAATAAATTCAGTAAAGTTGTGGGACACAAAATCAATATACAAAAATCAGTTGTGTTTCTATACACTAACAATAAATTATCAGAGAGAGAAAATAAGGGAAAAAAATTATAACTACCTCAAAAAGAATAAAATAAC
Source organism: Rousettus aegyptiacus (assembly GCF_014176215.1). Classification (NCBI taxonomy): domain Eukaryota; kingdom Metazoa; phylum Chordata; class Mammalia; order Chiroptera; family Pteropodidae; genus Rousettus; species Rousettus aegyptiacus. The sequence goes on from NW_023416306.1 coordinate 54,274,491, forward strand.
TAGAAATAAATTTAACCAAGTAAGTGAGAGATCTGTGCATTTAAAACTATAAGACATTGGTGAAAAAGCTGAAAACACAAGTCAATGAAAATATATCCCCAGCTCATGAATTAAAAGCATCAATATTATTGAAGTATCCACAAAGTGATCCTACAGATAAAATGCAATCTCCGTCAAAATTCCAATAACATTTTCTTCACACAAATTTAAAGTTAGTGTGGAACCACAAATGTTCCCAAATAGCCAAAGCAATCTTGAAAAAGAACATAATTAGAGACATCACATTTTTTTATTTCAAATTATATTACAAAGCTATAGTATTCAGAAAAGTATGGTATTGGCATAAAAATAGACTCATTGATCAATGGAACAAAATAGAGAGCTCAGGAATAAACTCACACATATATGATAAACTGATGTAGAATAGAGGAACCAATAATACTCAATCAGGAAAGTACAGTCTTTCAAAAAATGATGCTGGAAAAATATGACAGATACATCCAAAATAATAAAACTAAGCCCCTATCTTACACTGTACACAGAAATCAACTGTAAAAGTGAATCAAACGAAAAGCTTCTGCAGAGCAAATTAAACCATCAACAAAATGAAAAGGCCTCCTACAAAATGAGAGAAAATATTAACAATGTATCTGATAAAGGTTAATATCCCAACTAAACGAAGAACTCATACAATTCGATGACAAAAAAATATGATTAAAAAATATGCAGACACTAAATAGACATTTTTTTCCCCCAAAGAAATATAAACGGCCAACAAGTATTTGAAAAGATGCTCAACATCACTAATCATCAGGAAAATACAAATCAAAACCACAAGGGGATATCACATCACACCTATTAGAATGGTTGTTGTAGAAAAGATAATACATAATAAGTGCTGGTGAAAATATAGAGAAAAGGAAACCCTTGCATACTGTTGGTAGGAATGTAAATCAGTACAGTCACTACAGAAAACAGTATGGAGGTTCCTCAAAAAATTAAAAATCGAACTATCATATGATTCACCAATTCCACTTCTGAGTATATATCCAAGGGAAATGAAATCATTCTCTTAAACATATACTTACATTTCTAAGTTTACTGCAGCATAATTTTTAACAGTCTTGGCATGGATTCAAACTAAATTCCATTGTTAGATGAATGGATTTAAAAAGGGGGGATATATAAAGAACAAAATATTATTCAGTCCAAAAATATCTGCCATTTGTGAAACATGATGGACCTTGAGGGCATTATGAAAGTGAAATCATTCAGAAACAGAAAGATAAATACTGCATGATCTCATTTATATGTAGAACCTAAGAAAAAAAAAACTCATAAAAACAGAGAACAGATTGGTCGTTGCCAGCAGTGAAGGTTGGGGTGTGGGGATAATGGGAAAAGATGGCCAAAAGGTATGATCTTCCACTTGTGACAAAAATAAGTTCTGGTGATATAATTGTTAACTGTAAGTTTGTAAGTTTCTAAGAGAATAAATCTTGAAAGTTCTCTTCACAGGGAAAATTATATAACTATGTGAAGTGATGAATGATGACTAAATTTATTGTGGTAATCAATTTGCAATATATACATATCTTAAATAATTATGTTGTATATCTTAAACTCATAATGTTACATTTTATTTCAATAAAAGTAGGGAAAACAGCAATGAACATGGTCTTCTGGTGATTTATAAATAAATAATTTTCACTGAAAGCAAATGAAACATAATGCTTAACCTGTTTGTTCTAAGATAATAGAATTTTACTTAAGAAAAATAAGCAAGAAAGTATGTCTTGTAGTCTTATTCATCCTTAAGAGAAATAATTTTATAATGTTATTATAGCTATACAAATTTCCACTGTTAGCCTCTTTATATATGTATGTATATAAATTATAAGCTATATTATATATTATATATATTAGACATAAATAAGAACACAGAAGTCAGAGGTGTTAAATAATGTGACTAAATTTAAAACAAACAAACAAACAAACATTGAATGTGTTAGAATAGAGACTTTAAAGATGGAAAGCTATATATTAAAACAACACTTAATAATACCTAAACTTCATTACTGCTTCAGAAGAAATAAAAATACTACCAGATAGAAAGAATTTACATGTGTCTAAACAAAATAATGGAAACATTTCTTAAAAGGAAAATAAATATCCATTAAGGAATCTTTATTTAAAACATATTATATTGTAGTAAAATACATCATGAAATCTAAAATTTTTTAAAAGTTGAAAATAAAAGTTAATGATGTATAAGTTGTGGCCTATTCTTTACTTGGACAAAAGAAAAGAAGATGCCAAAAGTAACTGTCACCCCCATTTTAAATAGGGCAATACAAGTTCAGCAACGATATGAGTTCAACAGAATGAGGGCACTGGAAATGCAGGCAGGTAAAGTAACTGGAATACCTACTAGAGTTTCAGTGGCTGAGGAAAATCGGTGCATGTATTTTTAAGTGCCTTGTTTTTGGTCAATCAGAACATCTTTCAACAATTAACTTTTTCCCAACAAAATGTATGATAACCTGAAGGCTTGTCATGATTAATATACCTTTAGAACCTTACCGATTCTTTTTTCTCAGCAATAACATTTTGAAAATCACTGATTTATGTGTGGAAAACATTTTATACATATTAGATCATTAATAAAACAATTCATCTGAGAATATTAAGTGGGAATTGTTTTTTAAAAAGTTAATATATATGATCATTTCTTGTAAACACACATACTTATAACATAGTGAAATGGATACACATGACAATTTTCAAAAAAATTATTATTGCTAATTCACTTGTTAGATTATTTGGAATAGCATTTGTGTCTATAGAATTACTCTAATGAAGGCAGATAAATGTTTTCATTCAAAGTTCAACTTAGAAACATGAGAAGCTTAACTGGGATTTACATAGCTAGAGTTTTAATTAAGAGCATTTCCCCAACATGCTGGTATATTTTAACAGAAAGAGTTCAGTTGCATAAAATTTTTAAGGTTTAAATGTGTGTACTGAAAATTTTGTCTTTATATTTTCTATTGCTTCTTTAACATATGTGTTGATGTTTGACAAAAAAACATGATAAGAAATTACTTTTTATAGCAGGCATTCTTTGACCCTGTTACAAGCAATAAGGGCAGTAAGATCTGAGGATTTCCCCTAACAGTTTTACAGCAATAGACAAAGTAGTTTCATTACCACAGGCTCAGTCTTCTCCCGTGAGTCTTAGGCTATTCTTTTACTGTCCTTATTGCAGACAATTTGTTATTTTAACTGTTTTCCTCTGAAGTCACATTGTTTCTTTGAGATCCTTGGTCTGTCTTGACTCTCAGGGCTCCTTTAACCTAAAAGCCATTTGGATGGGTCTATGAGACAGAAATTACTCACAAAATCAATTTGAAAACTACAAAAATATTTAGTGTGGTATGTGGAATAAATATTACTTTGAGTTGAAACACCTCTCCCGGAAGGGCAAGAAGTGATATAGTCCAAGTAATATGTTGTTGGCGGATCTTAAATAAGTTCTATCCTCTCATGGGTTGAGAAGCATAGATTGCCTATGCTTCATGAGAGCAAGCTTCTTGTCCCAGGAACGTAAAAGATGAGCTTCTGCCCAGAAGGACCTTTTCACAAATATTGGTATTTTTGCAGTATATCTTGTTTATTTGTTCTTTTTTTTTTTTAAAGATCTGTTTTTCCAGTGTTTCACAAGTTTGACATTGTGATCAGATATTTTCTTGCTCAAGCATACTGCCCAAGGCAAATAGCATCATTTCTGTTGACATCTTGTTTTACATTATGAACTGCATCCAAACCCCGAGAAAGGCAAACAGTTCATGTTGAGCAGTCTGGCAACAGATTATTTCTGAAAGATGAATTACCCTTGATGTCTTTTGTCTCCTTTCAATAATTTACTCATTAGGACGTGGGATTATTTATTTAAATTTTTTATATGAGTTTCAACAAAATGTTGTTTATTACACAAGAAATACTAAATCCAAACTGAAATCCGTTCCTCCTTTAGTAGAAATGTTGAACAAATATGAGTTATAGACAACTGTAAACATTTTAAACCTTCTAGGTCTTAGCCTTCTTATTTAAAAAATAATCGAGTTGACACATCATTACCAATGTGTCTGATGTTGTTTCTGATAATCTGAGACTCTCTGATTCCATTATCAAAAAAATTTATCCGTTTTCTATATAATATTCATGACAGTTTCTTAGAAAATGTTAGAAAGCAGAAATTTATTTCCTACAAAGAATGAACAGTTCCCTTTTTTTTATTGGTCTGAGAAATTTTAAAAATGAGGAAGACTATAAGGAACAATATAATAGACATGTTTCCACCAATTTGAGGTTTACCTTAAACATTTTGTTAAATTTTGAAAATAGAAAATAGAAACATAAATCACACAGATTTAGTTGAAGTTCTCTTTACTCATTCTCCTTAGTTCTCCTTCCCTCCAAAAGAAAAGTACTATCAAATTTTCATGCATATCTATTCCAGCCTGCAATTTCTATATTTAACAGATATGATTTTCCTAAGCAATGCATAAAATTCTTTGTTTTTAATAAACAGAATTATTATTGCTGAATTAATCTGTACTTCCACCTCACTGACCTTCTGTTTTGGGGAACTATCCACATTGATATATAAAAGTGTAGTTCATTCTTTTAAATACTTGTATGACGTTATTTTGTTTGAGTATTATTATCGACTAATAATTAAATTGTTTCCTGGCTGAAAGAGTTAAACAAAAAAGGTTTCAGCAAACACCCTTGTAACTGTTTTTTACAACCTTAGCAAGAAGTTTTGAGATTTTTAGGTTGGGTAAATTGCCAGTTTTAGTACCATGAATTTTAGTTTACTTATAACTTTCTATTTTAGAAAAATGGAATTAAGAACTGCTTTTATTTACTTAAACATATTGCAGGCAATTGTCTCTTCGATTTCTTAAAAATGTGAAGGATATTTAACATAATTTTTTTTTGCTAAAATAATGTATTTTTTGTATGAAAAATGTAGAGGAATCTCTTGTTTGCTGGCAATGTTTTATTTACTTTTAAAAACTAAATAATATACTTTGTGTGCCACTCAATTATTGATTTACAACTGGATACAAAACAAAATCTAATAATAGCATATTCCCCATTAATTTTCCTCTACAGAAATTTTCCAAAATATAAGTTAAAGGTATTCTAACCAAAAACAATAGCAAAATCCTATTTCTTAATATTAAATTTTATTAATAATGTGAGGTCTCATTTTTAATAAATGAAGGAAGCAAACTTTCTCAATAACAATTTATAAAATCTTTGCCTCAGAAGATGACTTTTATACCTTTTATGTAACAATTATTCTTCTGCACTTAAAGCCCTGATATATTAACTTCTACAACTCAAAAAATTTTTGCGCAGTACCAAATACGTTATTATCAGTACAACTTTCTAAAGAACAATATAGGTTTACATAATCTAATTCATCATTATAAAAACAAATGTATTCTGACACTAGCCAAATTCATTTAGGAAAATTAAGGAAGATAATATAAATTTAAATGTAATATCTTCCACAGGAAGAGGAGAGAATTATCTGGAGTTCACACCAAAAATTTAATAATACTGTAAGCCAGATGTTCTTTTAAAAAACCACTACATTTTACCTGCTACAAAAAAGAAATACCTGCTGCATTATCCTATATTTTCATGGCTGCACATCACCATATTCATAGCCCTATGGTGGGCATTTCTTGATTATTCCAATAATATATTAATAAATCCAAATGCATTTTCAAATTGAAAAACTTCTAGTTAGTTACACAATTGGCTGGAAATTGAGCAAGAGAGAAAGGGAGAAGGAGAAGGAGAAAGAGGGGGAGAGAAATCCTTTTCCAACCAGTTTGAACAGAATGTATTGAAAGAGATATTGAGTGCGTGCACACACAACACACATACACACACAGTAACAGTATAAATTTTTTAATAAGAACAGGAAATTGGTCAAGACTATAAGACTTGATTAGCAAAAATATAAAATATAACAAGGGTTCTTCCAGGCTTACACACCTACAGAAAAATATTTGAGCCTCCTAATAATTGCTAATTAATTCAAATTATATTTGTTGTAGCTTGGTTAACATCTGTTTAAAAGACCATTAATATAATTCCTAAATTTTTTGTAACTGTAAATCAATATTCTTCAATTGATAGAACAAAAAGCAAATGATAAAAAAAAGGTGGCCATTTATAAAACAGAAATGGAGTGTAATAAACATGTCCAAACTGTCTATCTGTGTATAGAAGGAAATCACAAAATAGATTTAGAAGCAGTTACATGAAAGTTATTCATAAATATATATATATATATATGATATATAAGATATACATGATACCAAAGAAAATTATATATATATGTATGTATATATATGTATAATTTGTGGTACATACACATAGAAGAGTTCCCTGCATTTTCATGTGAAAGAGTTAGTGAAAGATGATGAATAGAGACTTCAGGTATAGAATAGCAAGAATAAGTTGTGAGTGTGTGAGGGAATAAATATGTGTGCACACACACGTGTGTGTGTTTATGTATATTTTGGTGGGTGAGGTAATTGTACAGGAATAAATGAGGAGGGCTACACAAGAGAGACAAACAAATAACAAATACCAAGCAAAATCACAGTACCTATTGTACTGAGGAATTCCATGCAGAATAGTGCTGGTGAAAAAGAGTAGAATGTGGCAGTATAATAGCAAAAGTTATGGTTGGATTAAAACATAAGAATGATGTACTATTCTTGATTAAAAGAAAACATAAGTCAAGATGCTGCATAATCTAGATGAGGTTTTTTTTTTTTTTACCATTCTCTGTTTTACCTTAGTTTTTTTTGTTCATAAAATGAGAACACAAACAGTATTTATTTCAAAAGTTTAACAGAATTAATGAGTTTCTACATGTAAAGCACATAAAATTGTTTATGGCATTTTTAAACACTCTATAAGTAAACAGAATATAAATTGAATTAGAGATAGTGAAAGGATGTAACAAATTACTAGCAATGTTTTTCTCTTTATAGTCATATTTTATTTTATTTTTGTTCCAGCTTTTTATCTTTTGGTATTTTATATTTTCTAGTTTGTCTAAATTGAGTACTATGCTATTTCTATCAAAAACATTTTCCTTAATTTGTAATATTTTAATCATTAAACATTTCACCATTAACAGGATTTTTTAAAACTATAGCAAGAAAGTAGCTAGTGAGAGTTGGGTTAAATTGTTTCATGATTGCTCCATAGTTGAGATACTACTATCTTCAAACTTGTCAATATTTTTTTTATTCATACTTTTCCAGTATCTAAGCCAATGATCATGGAAAAATACTGTCTTGGCTTGTTTTTATTTTCATTATTCTTTCCTCTATCTCTGACTTTTTGCTTTATATTGTTATTGCTTTTAGTGTTGTTTTGATTTTGTTTTTTTTTCCCCCGAGATCATAAATCTGATCAAACTTTGACCAGACTTATGAGAGAAAAAAAGTGTTGCAGCTAATCAGAATTCTGATGTACTTTTTAAATTAAAAACGTCCAAAGATGATAGATGAAAAATGGCAAATCATGGGATAGCCTCCAAATAATTCAGTCCCATGGACAATGGTCAGTATACTGACAGAAAACTGGGTTGACAGATAACAAGAAAGAATGCTGGAGGAAGAGTCTGAAGTCTAATGAGCTTCTTATGATGTACTTAACGCTTCTTAGGAATCTCTTAAAGATAATCATACCATGCTACAAGTTAATCTGATACCTCCTTTCTGTTGCTAGATATAAAAGTGTGCAAAAAATTAAAAGTTTAAAATTTCAACTTACTCACTTTTTAGCTTTTTTCCATCTTCAAAACTATGAAAGCACAGCATTTTGAGTTGTGTTTACCTATGTAGGAAGCTCATGAAATATGTAATGTGATTTAAATTTTAATGTTCCATTTCATCTCTCTCTCTCTCTCTCTCTCTCTCTCTCTCTCACGCACATGCACACGCATTCATATACATATGCACACAGAGTCTGCCTATAAGAACTATCTCTGTTCTGGAAGAATTCACATCTCCAATCCTAGCAAAAAGTATTTCTGTGGAATCATTCAGGGAATAGACCTGAATCTCTCAGAATCTAAAGTTTTTATGTAGCATCTGACAGATTTTGATTACTTATGTATTGCAGATAAAAAAGAAAAAGACTAAACCTTTTGGGAGAGAGTTAGCTATACATTGCCACCTTGAAGTTGAAGATTCTACTAAATTTACATTATTATTCTTAGAGCTTTAAATCAAAAGCAACTGCCTTTCAACAAATTGCTTTCCTCAATACCCTATGCATAGCTTAGGTAAACAGCAAATGATAGTTTTTGAACGACTATCACTGAAATATAAAATTAATATGCTATTATTGAAACATAATGGAGTCTTTATAAATCAAGCAGAATAAAAAATTAGGATTAAAAGAATTATCCTACATACAATGAAAAATGAAACTAGCAATGTCTAAGATCATCTTATTTTAAAATTCTATATCTCTATTATATAAAAGTTCATGAAACTATTTTTTAAATTATTTTTATGGAATCAAAAATATTTAAAATTTCATCATTCTACATAACTTTCACCAACATACTATTTTTTGAAAATACTTTCTTTTTTTTTTTTTGATATCAAATGTACTCTAAATTTGTCTTTTCTTCTTTGCTACTCTGCAGAAATTCTAACCTACAAAATGCTCCCAAGAAATCTCCCCTGCATAAATCAACTCTAATTAAACGATATATTTACTCTTTGTCCTTGACTCCAATTTATTTACTATATCTAATTGCAATGGTTATTTTTACTTGTTTTGTAACATCTTGGTTCTCTCTATTGTACACATCCTGTACAAGCAGTCTCCATTAATGCAGAGAAGGGGAAAGTAGATGGAAAGTTGAGCAATGTTTTAGTGTAAGGATAAACAGTGTGGAGACTCTGTAGACTACTCCAACTACCTTCTACAAACTTCAATTACAACCATAATTTAAATATGCATATGTTCCTGCCAAATACATGCCCTCATACACATACATGCAGGAAAGGAAGATAGGAACTAATTAGAAAACATATCACTTAGAATTCTTTTGTTTTTGAAAGAATGGTTGTATAAAATCTGTATAAGAATTGTACTGGAAAACAAACCTAAAAACTGTAATATTCAAAGTTTTAGTCAATGGGACTCCTATTCCATTCAGAATTGGAGAGTCAGAAAGAAACAAAATAACTGTTTCAGTGGTTGTTTTGCCCTCCTCATAGGACATTTAACAAATTTTTTTCCTCTATGGAATATTGATCTATTGACCTTGTGGGAAGGTTCTGGTGATAATTTCTTCTGGATTATTAACTAATATAGGGTAATCAGAATCAATTATTTTTTAAGAATGAGTAAACTGATAAAAGAAAACCCATTAACATATTCCAAATAGCATGAAAAAATGATCCAATGTTCAGAGAATATTCAGGAATTTAGAAAATAAATTGAAATCAAGGAGATTTACAAATTTTGTAGAATTTGTATAAAATTTGTGTGTTCTGTGTTCTCGACAAGAAAATATTTCCTCGGTGGTGTCAACCAAACAAGTGTGAACAAATAGACAACCCATGTATTAAATTCTTCAGGAATAAGATAGATTCAAATGTATTCTGCAAGTCTACTAAAAGAAAAAAAGAATCACTGCACATTACTATCTTCATATGAAATATGTTTTGACTCTAAAAACATAAACTCATTAAGGTTAAGGTGTTGAATCAGATTAATAAAAATTTTTAGATATTCAATGAAAAATAATATATACAGATATTATTTTAAGTAATAAAAAATGCAGATTTGCTTTAGAGCATGGCATTCTCCAAAGCTGAAGTTGTTGCTCTCCAGGAAACTGGTCAATTAAAGGAGGGATGGAGAGATCTTACAAAATATATGCTTACAAATATTTTAAATGATTTCAAATATAATTGTTTTACATTTGTATCTATTTGGTAAGGTTGCCATAACAAAATAACAAAGACTGAATGACTTAAACTATTTTTCATGCAGTTCTAGTGGCTAGAAGTCCAAAATTAACATGTTTGCAGGTTTGGTTTCTCCTGAGGCCTCTTTGGCTCTCTTCACACTATGTCCTTATACAGCCTTTTCTCTGGGTGTTTACATCCCTACTATCTTTTTTTGTATATCCTAATCTCTTCTCTTAAGGATAACAGTAACATTTGAATAAAGCCCAAGTATTGTTTTGTTTCTTTTGGTGTATTTTTCTCCCACGATGGTGTAAAATTAGAAAACAGCACCAGGAAAAATTCGAAAATTACAGAATACATTCCTGAACAACCACTGGGTTAAAGAAGATATGAAAAGGAAACTAAAATAAAAAAATTTGAAACAAACAAAATTGAAACATCACAAACCAAAACTTATGGGATGCAGCAAAAGCAGTTCTAAGAGGGATGTTTACAGTAATAAATGCCTATATTAAGAAAAAAAAAGGATCTCAAATAAATGAACTAACTTTACACCTCAAGGAACTACATAAAGAAAAACAAGCCTCAAAGTTATCAGAAGAAAAATGCAAAGATTGCAACAGAAATAAATGAAATTGAGACAAGAAAAAATAAGAACATTTTCTGAAACGATAAACAAAATGCGCAAATCATGAAGAAATAGAAAATCTGAAAATATTGAGTAAAGGTTTCAATCAATAATCAAAAACCTTCCAACAACTGCTGAATTCCACTGAACATAGTTAGAAGAAATAACATCTATCATTCTCAAACTCTTTCAAAAAACTAAAGAGGAGGGAACACTTTCAAAGCCATTTTATCAGCATTACCCTGATATCAACACAATATCAGGAAATTAAAAGAAAAGAAACTACAGGTCAATATCTCTGACAAATATAGATGCAAAAATTCACAACAAAATACTAGAAAACCAACTCAAAAAAACATTAAAAGGTTCATAGACCATGTCAATGAGATTTATCCCTGTGATACAAGGATAATTTAACATATACAAATCAGTAAATGTGATATATTGCCTTAATAGAATACAAAATAAAAATTATATAGTCATTTTAATAGATGCAGAAAAAGCATTTGACAAAATTCAATGTCATTTAATTTCAAAATTTTCAACAAACTGGCTATTGAAGCAGCACACTTCAATATGATAAAAACTACATATGGCAAGACCACAGCTAATATCATATTCAAGAGTGAAAGGTTGAAAACTTTTCTCTAAGATCAGGGTAGTCATTCTCACCACTCTTATTTAACATAGTACTGGAAGTTCTAGCTAGAGTAATTAGGCAAGGGAAAAATTAAAAAAAAAAAAAAAAAAAGTCCAAACAGGGAAAGAAGTAAAATTGCTTCCATTTGCAGAAATTATCTTATATATAGAAAGTTATAAAGACACTACTAAAATATTGTTAAAAATAAAAAATAAATTTGGACGTGGTTCCATAATGTAGTAGTTAGCATGTTTGCTTTACATGCAAAAGGTCCTGGGTTCACTCCCCAGTGGAGTCACAGTCCATGGTCTATGGCCATGCAACCCTGAATAAGCCCAACATCTGATCTTGGAAGCTGAGCAGAGTCAGGCCTGGTTAGAACTTGGATGGGAGACCACCTAGGAAGACCAGATACTGTAGGCATAAAAATAATAGATAATTTAAATAGACAAATAAATAAAACCATATTGTAAAACTATAGAATACAAAATCAAGATACAGTAATCAATTGTGTTTCTATACACTAACAAAAAAACATCTGAAAAAAAAATTATACCAAAAGAATAAAACACTTGGAAATAAATTTAACTAAAGAGGTAAAAGCTTTGTAAACTGAAATCTATAAGACTCTGATGAAAAAAAAAATTGACAAAGATACAAATAAACTGAAAGATATTGCATGCTCATGGATTGGAGAATTAATATTGTTAAAATGTTTATGTCTCAAAGGTATCTATGAATTTAATGCAGTTTCTATCAAAAGTCCTATGGAATTTTTCACAGAAATGGAAAAAAACTATCCTAATAACTATATGGGAAACCAAAAGACCACGGAGACCCTAAATAATCCTGAGAAAGAAGAACAAAGCTGGAGGCATTGCATTTCTTGATTTCAAGTACTACAAATCTATAATAATGAAAACAAGAGGATACTGGTATAAGAACACTCAGGCTATTAAATAAAATTGAGAGCCCATAAATAAACATACATATAGTCAACTAATATTTGACAAGAAAGTCAAGAATACTCAATGGGAAAGGATAGTCTCTTCAATACATGGTGTTAAAATTGGATTATCACATACAAAAGAAATTGGACACCTATCTTATACCATTCACAAAAATTAACTTGAAATAGATTAAAGAGTTAAATATAAGATTTGAAATCATAAAATTCTTTGTACTAAAATAAGAGAAAATGTCCCTGACATTGTTCTTGATGACTTTTTGGATAGGAAACTAAAAGTAAAGGTAACAAAAGCAAAAATCAACATGCAGAACTACATCAAACTGAAAACCTTCCCCACAGCAAAAGATACAGTTTACTAACTAAAAGGCAACATACAAAATTAGAAAATATTTGCAAACCACGCATCTCATACTCGATAATATCCTATACATAAGAAACTCATAAACTCAATGGCAAAAAAATAAAAGCCCAAATAAAAATAAGCACAGAACCTGAATAGACATTTTTCCAGAGAAGGCACATAGATAGTCAATGTGTACATGAAAAGTTGCTCGATATCACTAACCATCAAGAAAATCAAATCAAAACCACAAAGGGATATTATCACACATTTCTTAGAATGACTATTATCAAAAAGTAGACTCAAATGTTGGCAAAAATGTGGAGAAAAGAGAACCCTTGTGCACTATTGGTAGGAATGTAAATTAGTACCACCACTATGGAAAACAACATGAATATTCATCAAAAAATTTAAAATAGAACTATCATATGATCCACCAATCCCACTTATGAGTATATATCCTAAGAAAATAAAATCACTGTCTTGAAGATATACCTACATTCTTATATTTATTGCTACATAATTCATAATAGCCAAGGCATGGAATTACCTTCAACTCCATTAATCAATGAATAGTGTGTGTGTATATATATATATATATATACATACATACATACATACATACATACATACATACATACATATATATATATATACACACACAATGAAATTATTATTCAGTCATAGAAAGAAAATTCTGCATTTTGTGGCAACATAGATGGACCTCAAAAACAGTATGCTAAGTGAAATAAGCCATGCAGAGAAAGACAAACACTGTCTAGATTCTAAAAATGCCAAAGTCATAGTAATAGTGAATAGAATGGTGATTGCTAGGACTGTGGTGTGGAGGAAATGGGAGGTTGTCAGAAAAGTATACAAACTTCCAGTTGTAGGATGAATAAGCTATGGGGATCTATAGTTAACAATAGTGTATTATATATGTACATAAAATTTGCTAAGAAAGTAAATCTTAAATGTTGTCATCACAAAATTAAGTACTTATGTGAGTTAATGAAAGTGTTAACTTATGGTAATCATTTCATATGTGTATCAAACCATCATGTTGTGCACTTATAGTTACACAATGTTACATGTCAGTTATAACCCAACAAAGCTGTTCTGATAATCTATATAACTCACTACAGTAAGACAACTAAGTGATTTATCTCTAGTAACCTCTCTGCTGTGACAGCTCTGAGAAAGCTGAAATCTCAATAGTGAGTGATAATACCTGCTCCATTAAGCATGAAGTGTACAAATGTAAAGATCTGTCAAGTAAAATAGGCTCCCTATAGGTCTGGGACTATAACTGATTCAATATATTTTTCTCTATGGATTAATGCAAACATTATTTGTTCCTGAATTAGTATTGAGAGTATGCAGATGTATAACAAAAACCTTAGCAAAACTCACTTCAGAAACTCATCTTGATAGTCATAAGAGAGGAGACTTGTATTATTTGATTATATTCTCAAGAAAAAAGGACAAAGTATATTGATGGATACAAAAGAAAAATAGTTTGGGAAATTACATTTAGTATTTAATTAATATCTTGTATCATTCTTTGTATTAATAAAATGAAAAAATATTTTATAATCAGTTTTAGTATGTAGGTGTGTTTTAAGAGACGTGTTTAAAAATGATGGCTAAGAAAATATCCCCTATTCTAAACTGAGAATATAGATTAATCTAAATTATCACCAGTGAAATATACAGAGGGAAGTTTAGATAATGGAGTTATTTTGAAACATTTATGCATTTATCAATGCATTCAATAAGCAACTCCCATTGAACATCAATTGGAACCTCACACTTGGCTAACTTTGTGGACTACAAGGATGAAAATACATATTTCTGCACTGAGTGTACACCTAATTTCTTGATACAGACAAAATATAGCATAAAAGGAACTCTAAACAAGGAAGAAGGATCTAGTAGGTATGTAAGGTCATAAACAAAAAAGAGTCAATAATGTTGCCAGTTTGACTGTTTTCAAATTTTGGACTGAAGTTATCTATAGAAAAAAATAATAAAACAAATCATTATATGCAAGCATAATAGAAAAAAAAAAGAAAATTCTGGTTGGAAAAGTGGTTTGGCGGACTCTTAGGAGTGGGTAAAAAAAGAAGATTGAGAACCTTCAAGGTCCTATCTGGTCATTTTCTGCCCTCAATCTTTTCCACATCCCATGACGACAGTTTCTGAAGATAATGTTGAACTCCAGCAACATCTCCCAGGAGCACAATTTGAAAACCAATTTTTGAGATCAACACCATTATGCTACAATGGAAGAAAATAAGTAGCAGAGAGGATAGAAGAATTGCCAATAATGAATGCATGTTAACTAATAAGAGAAGTGAGATAAATTGTATCGTGTTTCATTTCCAAGATATAAAGCCAAAAATATTATAACGTCATATATGAAAGAAGGGCACCACTTAACAGAAAATAAAAATAAAAATAAATTCAATTTATTGTTTTATTATTATTATTATTATTTAATTGAAAAAATGATTTTATTTCCCCATCTATCCACTTCATTCTACCCCCTACCCTCTGGTAATCACTAGCCTATATTCCATGTCCATGAGTCTGTTTGTTTGTCCTATTCATTTGTTGCATTTAGGTTTATATCTCACAAATAGTAACATCATGTGATTTTCAACTTTTTCTGTCTGGTTCATTTCGCTTAGCATGATCATCTTCAGGTCCATCCATGTTGTCACAAATGGCAGCATGGCTGAGTAATATTCCATTGTGTATACATGTACCACAGATTCTTTAGCCAATCAGCTATCGCAGGACACTTCGGTTGCTTCCATGCCCTGGCCACTGTGAATAATGATGGTATAAACATCGGTGTACAAATATTATTTCGGATATGTTTTCAAGTCTTTGGGGTAAATACCCAATAGAGGGATTGCTAAATCATATGGTGGATCAATTCTTAGTTTTTTAAGGAACCTCCATACTGTTTTCCTTAGTGCTTATACCAATTTGTAGTCCCACCAGCAGTGTATGAGGGTCCTTTTTCTCCACATCCTCTCCAGCATTTGTTATTACTTGTCATGTTGATTATAGTTAATCTAATAGGTGTGAGATGGTATCTCATTGTAGTTTTCATTTGCATTTCCATAATAGCTAGTGATGTTGAGAATCTTTTCAACATATTTGTTGTCCATTTGTATGTCCTCTAGGGAGAAGTGTCTGTTCAGTTCCTCCGCCCATTTTTTGATTGGATTGTTTGTTTTTAAGCTGTTATTGAGTTATATGAGTTCTTTGTATATTTTGGATATTAGGCCCTTATCAGAGGCATTGCTTGCAAATATATTCCCCCATTCAGATGGTTGTCTTTTTACTTTATTGATGATTTATTTTGCTGAGCAGCAACTTTTTAGTTTGATATAGTCTTATTCATTTATTTTAGCTGTTACTTCCCTTGCCTTTGAGGTCAAATTCATAAACTCGTTTTTAAGTCTAAGATCTTTGAGTTCTGTTCCTATGTTTTCTTCTATGCTTTTTATTGTTTCAGGCCTTCTATTCAGGTCCTTAATCCATTTTGAGTAAATTCTGGTGTGTAGTGATAGACATCAGTCTAGTTTCATTCTTTTGCAGGTGGCTTTCCAATTTTCCCGGCACCATTTATTGCAGAGGCTTTCCTTTCTCCACCGTATGTTTTTGACTTTTTTTTGTTGTTGTTGAAAATTATTAGCACATATAAATATGGGTTTACTTCTAGACTCTGGATTCTGTTCCACTGATCCATGTGTTTTTCTGCCAATACCATGCCATTTTGATTACTGTCACTTTGTAATATAATTTGAAGTCGAGCAGAGTTATACCTCCAGCCTCGCTCTTTTTACTCAAGATGGCTTTGGCAATTCATCATCTTTCATGCTTCCATACAAATCTGATGATTTTTTGTTCTACTTCTTTAAAAAACGCTGAGGGGATTTTGATGGGGATGGCATTAAATCTGTATAATGTTGTCGGTAACATGGTCATTTTAACTATGTTGATACTTCCAATAACACAGAATATCCTTCCATTTCTTTGTATCTTCTTTGATTTCCTTTAATACGGTCTTATAGTTTTCATTATATAGGTCCTTCACATGTTTCATTAGATTTATTCCTAGGTATTTTATTATTTTTGGTGCAATTGCAAAAGGAATTACTTTTTACACCTCTTTTTTTGACACTTCAGTATCAGAGTATAAGGAACGTTATGGATTTTTGAACATTGATTTCTATCCAGAAACTTTACTGTATTTATTTATTGTTTCTAGTAGTGTTTTTATGGAGTCTTTAGGGTTTTCTATATAGAGAATCATATCATCAATATATAGTGACAGTTTGATTTCTTTATTCCTATTTGGATGCCTTTTATATTTTTCTATTGTTTGATTTCACTCACTAGGACCTCCAATGTGATATTAAATAACCATGACAACAGTGGACAGCCTTGCCTTGTTCCTGATCTTAGAAGATTTTTAGTTTTTTGCCATTAAGTATAATGACGGCTGAGGCCTTATCATATATATATGATATTATTATATTAAGGTACTTTCCTTCTATATTGATTTTGTGAAGTGTTTTGATCATAAATAGATGCTGTATCTTGTCGAAGGCTTTTTCTGCATCTACTGATATGATCATATGATTCTTATGTTTTAATGTGTTTATGTGATATATCACATTAATTGATTTGCATATGTTGAACCTGTGCCTCTGGAATGAAGCCCACTTGATCGCGGTGTATGATCTTTTTAATATGTTGCTGTATTCAGTTGTCAAGTATTTATTTAGGATTTTTGCACCTCTGTTCATGAGAGATATTGGTCTGCAGTTTTCTTTTTGTGTGCTATCTTTACCAGGTTTTGATATCAGGTAATATTAGCCTCATAAAATGAGTTGGGAAGTATTGCTTCCTTTTCGATTTTTTAAGAGTTTGAGAATAGGTATTAAATCTTCTATGAATGTTTGGTAGAATTCACCGGTGAAGCCATCTGGTTCTGCGATTTATTTTTTTGTTAGGTTTTTGATGATTGTTTCAATTTCCATAGGTGATTGGTCTATTTAGATTTTCCAGTTTTACTTGATTCATTCTAGGAAGGTTGTATTTTTCCAAGCACTGGTCCATTTCTTCTAGGTTATTAAATTTGGTGTTACATACTTTTTTCATAGAATTCTTGTATGATCCTTTGTATTTCTGTGGCATCTGTCATAGTTTCCCCTCTTTCATCCTGATTTTGTTTATGTGTGTCCTTTCTCTTTTTTCTTCAGTGAGTCTAGCCAGGGGTTTATCAATTTTATTAACCTTCTCAAAGAACCAGTTCATTTTTGCATTTGTTTTTTCTAATATTTTTTATTTTCAATTTAATTTATTTCTGCTCTACTTGTGATGATCTCTTTCCTTCTGCTGACTTTAGGCTTCATTTGTTATTCCTTTTCTAGTTTTTTAAAGATGAAGTGTTAGGTTGTTTATTCGGGTGCATTCTTGTTTTTGAAGATAGGCCTTTAATGATATGAATGTTTCTCTTATGACTATTTGTGCCATGTCCCCAAAAGTTTGATATGTTATACTATCATTCGTTTCAATGCATCTCTGGATCTCTACTTCTTCTCTGACCCAGTTATTCTTCAGTAGCATGCTGTTTAAGTTTTTCCTGGATTATTTTTGCAGTTGACCTCTAGTTTCAAAGCATTATGATCAGAGAATATGGTTGGTATGATTTCAACTCTCTTATATTTGTTGAGGCTATCTCTGAGTCCCAGTAAGCGGTTGATCCTTGAGAATGTTCCACGCGCACTAGAGAAGAATGTATAAGCAGCTGTTTTGGTATGAAAGGCTCTGTAAATGTCAATTATGTCCTCTTGGTCTAATTACGCCATTTAAGGATATTATTTCCTTATTGATTTTCTGTTTGGATAATCTGTCCATATCCAACTGTGGAGTATTTAGGTTCCCTACTATGATAGTGTTTTGGTCTGTTTCTCCTTTTACTTTTTTTAGTAATTGCTTTACATATTTCGAGTCTCCCTGATTGGGAGCATAGATATCAATGAGTGTTATGTCTTCTTGGTGCAAGATCCCCTTTATAATTATGAAGTGTCTCTCAGTATCTTTCTTTACCTTTTTATTTTAAAATCTATTTTATCTGAAGTAGTACTGCTACTCCTGCTTTTCTCTGAATGCCATTTCCTTGAAATATAATTTTCCACTCTTTTATTTTGAGTCTATATTAGTCTTTAGAATTGAGATGTGTCTCTTGGAGCCAACATATGGCTGAGTTTTGTTTTTTGTTCTACTCTGCAACTCTATGCATTTTTATTTTTGAGTTCGGTCCATTTATATTTAGGGTAATTATTGAAATATGAGGTCTTCTTATTATAGCCATTTTATCATTTGCTTTCTGGTAGTTCGGTGTTTCCATTGCTTCCTTGCCCTTGTGTTTTTGTTTTCCTTAATTTGATTGGCTTTTGTGAATTTTCCCTCTTACCTTTCTTGTTTTATGTTATGTAATTCGGTTCTGATTCTTTGGTGCGTGGTTACCATTATGAATATGTAAAGGATAGTTATACACACACACACACACACACACACACACACAAATTGTCTTTTTTCTTCTGCACTTGACTTATCTTTATTCTTTTTTTTTTTTTTTTGGTAATTTTGTTTTAGGTATTTTGTAATTTTGTTTCAGTATTTTCTGTAGTACAGGCTTTATAGTGGAGAATTCCCTCAAATTTTGTATGTCTGTCTCCTTCATATCTAAAGGAGAGCTTAGCTGGATACATTATTCTTGGTTGGTAGTTCCTTTCCTTTAATAGTTTGAATATTTGATTCCACTCCTTTCTAGCTTATAAGGTTTGTGCTGAGCAGTCCAATGATAATCTAATAGGTTTTCCTCTATAAGTTACTATTTCCTTCTCCCTGGCTGCCCTGAAAATTCTTTGTCATTGATTTTTGATAATTTTAATACAATGTGTCTTGGTGAAGGACTTTTTGGGTTGAGATAATTGGGTATTCTGCCGATTTCTTGAATTCCAAGCTCCAGCTCATTCCTTTGATTTGGGAAATTCTCATCAACTATTTGTCTGAAAATGTTTTCTAATCCCTGCTCCTTTTCCTTCTTTTCAAGAATTCCCATTATTCTTGTTTCCTCTTCTGATGATATCAACTAGTTCTTATATTTTTCTTTCATTATTTTTCATTCTTCAGTGTCTCTCTTCTTCCTTCTGATTTATTTCTAGATTTCTGTCTTTGATATCACTGATCCTTTTCTCCATTTGGTTGACTCTATTTCCCAAGCTTGCTATTTCATTTTTCAACTCTTGCAGTGTGTTTTTTATCTCCAGAAGGTCTATTTGGTTCTTTTTGAGGCTTTCAATCTCCTTTTAAAGAACTCGCTCTGCTCATCTAGTTGTTTTTTTTCAGTTCCTGAAATTGTTGATGCGATTCACTTCAGATCTCATCGAGTTTTTTCAGAAGTACCATCCTGAATCCCCTGTCATTTAAGTCAAATATTTCTATGTCTGTAAGCTTATTTTCTGGAGATTTTTCTCTTTCTTTCTAAGATGCCTTGTCACCTTGGTTGTTCATGGTGTTTAATGAACTATTTCTCTGCCTGGGCATTAATGGAAATGCATTTTGCCCTTTTTTCCTGAAAGATTTATTATATAACAGTCTCTCTAGCCTGTTGTAAAGAAGGTGCTTTTGTTTTGGTTTCCAGTAGGTGGTGTCTAAGCCTCTTGGATCACTGTTTTATATAAAGTCTTAACAATGCCTTTATTTCTTACAAGTGTTTGTCACATTCACTACCTTCAGTTCCTTTCTCTGTTAGTGAGCTTCAGTAGTGTTTGCTCAGATTCTCCTGGGGCTTTTCAGTGTTTGGTCTCAGAGAATATGGGGGGAGGGGCTCTATGGGTTGGGGGATGGAGGCTATGGCTCAGCCTCGATGTTGCAACAGCAGGTAGTAAAAACCATCTGTTGTTTCTCTACAGTCCTCTCTCCTCTGCCTTCTTCTCTGATGATGGTCCCTGCCACCAGCCTTATGGAGCTCACAGCTCTCCCAGGCAGGGTTGTTCAGGGAACTTGCAGACCTTCTCCCCTACCCTTCCTTCTACAGGGAGCTCTGGCTGCGAGAGGCAGCTTCTTCGTTTCTTCCAGTCTACCACCTCAACACTCGGGGTTCTGACCTGCGGTAGCTCTTATGGACAGATCCCACGCTCAGACGTGCTGGTGTGCAGTTGGGTGATTTTTGTTGAGTTTCAGGTGTTCAGCTTGTTGTTGTTTCAAAGGAGAGATCTGGAGACATCTCGCACTCTCCCATGATTCTGATGTCACCTAAATTCAATTTCTTGATGTAATCATAACATTCCAGTTATTTAGGAACTATAAAGCAAACATAATATAAAATAGTCTTTATAAAAAATAGTGAACACCTAATATGAAAGTGTAATATAACACACGTCATTTTCTCTTGGGAAACACTGAAGAGAAAAAAAAATCTATTTAAAATAAATAACATTACAATGTGGAAGTGGAAGCTAACTCTATACCCAGTGAAATAAACTGGTTATACAATTTTATCCTGTTTAAATTAAATCAATATGCTTAGGCAAGTATAATAAAAATATGAATAAATGCCCATCAGTGCCCAAACACAGTAAAATTGTTTGGAGATCTTCCCAATAGTCTGGCTGATTTCATTTCTCAGATGAGATTTATTACACTGGCATAGCACTTTGCAAAATAATAATGTCACCATCACATTCTATCGGCATGGCCAAAGTTATACTGTTCACATTTCACCATTTCTTTTTATTAACAAGTTGCTATACACATATTAGTCATATTGTCAGGTAGTTAGACAGACATGAGTGAAAGGAGAACAAAAGAACAAAGGCCTAGCTCAGAAACCACCCAACGACCTCCTTAAAACACTCATTTTATAGTTATAAATCACTCTGAGTTCTCAGAAACAAAGAAATGTAGGGTCATAAGCCTATAGCTGGTTTAAACCAGCCACAAATACATCTATCCTAACCTGCCCATAAGCCTATAACCTCAGCCTCATTATTATATCATACCTACACCCAAAATTTCATAAATCTAAGTATAACAGACTGAATTCTGGGTAAGCACATGTGCAGTAGGCAAAAGGTTATATAGCCAACTATTAGGGTAACCCATATACAGATCATCTAGGACCTTCCATCACACCCAAATATAAAAAGACCTTCCCACATCTGCACTGTTACAGCTGTCTTTGCTGAAAACTCATTCCTTTCTTGGTGTGTACTCTTTTATTTTGCCACTCTAAAATTCCACAGGGCTGTAGCCTTCCTTAGCATGGTTTGTCTCCTTCTAAAAACATACTTTAAATAAATCTTACTTTTTCTAAATCTTGCTGACCTGTAATTCTTTACTGCATTGACAGGGAGGAAACAAGGACTCCCTCCATGTCTCTGGGGCAATGCTAAATTTCACATCGCCCAAATGGTAACAATATCATAGCTTTGATAGTACTTCCTTTGGGAAGTTTTGTATGACCATCTAAAACTATTTTAAAGTGATTCATGAATGAGTTTGAATATTAAACATGTCTTTTTTCGTCTCAAGATTTTTTTCAAATAATAGTTAAATTAACTAGAAGGTATACTCATACAATGACAGAGAATTAGAGTGGAATTATGTGATTTTTTTTTAAAAGATTGAAAAGAAATATAGTTATTTATTCAATATGTACTTATTCTATATATCAATTTTCTAAGTACCAGGAATATTGTGAAAAAAACTGACACAATCTCTTTTAATGAAGGGCTTACATTTTTGTGAGGAGATAATAAATTAGCAAACACTATATATTTAATTAATTATATAAAAATGTTTATATGACATATAATATACACATGTAATACAATTAAAAGATACATTTATGTATAACATTTACTATCACATGGAGATAAACCCAATGAAGACCAATTAAACAGTATAAGGGATTTGAAAGTGAGCAAGTGATGGTAGGGTGGCTGTATAGTGAAAGATGGTTGGGGAGAGTCTCTAAGATTAGGTAATAATGGAATAAAACCTGGATAAGTTGAAGAGGCAGGCCATGAAGATATCTAGAAAACAATATTTTCTTAAGAGTAATTAGAAAATGCAAGTGTCCAGAAGCAGAAGATGCTTAGTTTATTATAATATAAAGCAAGCTCATGTTATTTTTTTACATCTAGAAAAACAGATGAAAATATATGTCTGATTATTTTTCCTTTGTGTTTTTATCTCTATTTTTTGCGAAAAAATGGAGTTTTTATGATTTTGAATATACATTAAGAATCTTTTTAAGCTTCTATCTTTTCTATAATTAGTTTATGTAAATTAAATGTTATATGTGTGTATAATAAACATTATACATCGCTAAAATTAGGGTATAATGAACAATAAATAGAAAATAAAATTGAATAAATCTTACATGCTTATTCATTAAAAATAAAGCTGAGAGATTTGACAACTGCATAATATTGTGTAATCACTGCTCCAAAACAAGATTTAAATCATTTCAACCATCCTCAAATGCCCACTTTTGCCTCTTTTGCTCAATTCTACCATGGTAATTTCTACTATTGCCTCTGCCCGGACTGATCTGATTTCTATGATTATATATTCATTTTACCTATTATGGATTTCACCTAAATGAAAACATACAATATTTTATCTGTTTTTTCTCCTTTAACAGGACATAGTGTTGTGAGATTCACTCATGTTACATGTATCAGTACTTCATTCCTTTTTCATTACCGTATAGTATAGTAATATGTGTATGTCAGAATCTTTTTAATTCATTCTGTTTCATCTCATGGTTTTCAGTGTTTGGGTATTATAAATAAAGTTGCGATGAACACCCTTTTACAAGTGTTTTGTGAATATTTTAATTTACCTTTCTTTTAAATTTCATTTAAATGTCTAAGAATATAAAAGTGTGATCACAGGATAAATATATAATTGACTTTTAAGTACCATCAAATGGTTTTCCAATGATGTACCATTTTACACTCCTACTAGTAACATACAAGAATTCTAGTCGATCCATATTTATCAGTGTTTTTAATTTTACCCATCCCACAAATTTGGAGATAGGAGAAAAACTTTAACAAGCTATTCTGTACTCCATTTGTTCACTTTACCAGATGCATGTCCTGCCCTGATTAAAAGAAAAGAATACAGATGACTTGGTCTCATATCCTTGTTTAATTGAATCTCTAGGTTAATGGACTAATGATATTTGCTAGGAGGAGGAGAATTCTCTATCATGTTCTTAGGACAATGATCATGGCAAGAGGATCAATCCTAGTAAAACTCAAACACAAACACACACACACACACACACACACACACACACCATTTGAGTCATGGCTTACTAGAGAATATGTGAATTATGTAATCTTCTGGAATACAACATGGAAATCATCCATAACTTAGAGAATCTCTGCTGCCTGAGGTATCTCACAAAACCTCAGCTGAAGAGATAATCTATTATTCCTGGCTTAAGGGGGTATGTTTCTTTGATGTATGTTTTTGTTTATATTCAAAACTATTGTACCCATGCTGCAGAATTTCTTCATAGTTCCAATAGTCCCTGACTTTCTTTTCTTTTGGGATTTATGCTGTCTCCACTTTTAGTTGACTAAAAAGGCAGACATATAATTTATTTGTAAGCATTACTTATTATTAACATGTAGATTTTGGGGGGCTATTAATTTTCTCTAGTAAAGTGTTTGTATTTCTCTTTGGGATTTTAGAATGAACCATTGGAATTTTGCAGAGAGTAGAAGACTAAGACTATGTGTTTGACCTTTTGATATTCAGACTTTGAAATAATTCTTAAGTTTGGAAATTCTCATATAAATCTTGCTTTTTCACATTCCTCATGTTTATAACACTTACCCTTGTTAATTAGATATCTATAGAAAAACTTCATATTTTATACCTGAGAGAGGAAATCTCTGTAGGAGTAGTGTTAGAGAATGTAACAATGATACAAATCAAATCTTCATGTAAAAGTTAATAGAATGCCCAAATAAGTAAAAATTGTGGGTGTAATGGTTTGAAGATCATTTCAAATCTGGAGTGTTTTAAGTAGAAGGAAAGAATAGTCTAGAAAATCAGTAAAGAGAAACAAAGACCTTAACATGCTGTAGAGAACGTAGTGCCTTTATTGAAGAAGTGTTTTTTAATGAGAAGGAAAAATATAAACATTTTTTTAAGTTTAATGTATATGTTATATAGTAGGTATTTGTTTCAGTAAGGAATGTGTTTAGTTGCAAGTATCAGAAAAAGGATATATAGAGTTTAGAGGCTGAAATGTATAAATGTTTATTTTTTTCTCAGTCTTAAAATAGGCATTTTATGATTTCACTTATTTACTGGTATCACAAGGAACTAAAGCTCAGTCTGCTTCTGTATCTCTATTCTAGCTGCTAGCTTTTTATGATTGAACTCTGTTCTCACTAATGTAAGACTGTCACAACAGTTCCAGACATCTCATTTCCATTTAAGACAGGAAAAGAATGAAAGTGTACCACCAATACATTTTATTCTGGACTTTTCCCCCTTTTTTAAGCAAAGCTTTCTTAAGATTCCTCCCTAATGACTGTGATAATGCCATACTGGACAACCCTAGATTCAAGGCAGCCTGAAAAGTATTTGCTTTTTCATCTCCCACATTAAAAACAGGAGAGGAAGAAACAGATTAATCATGATTTTGGAATGTTTAACCAAAAGTATGAGCCAAAACACTAAAAAAGATAATTGAATTAATACTTTTAAAGACATACAAGTATTGAGGAAAAAAAGCTAAATAAGATAATATGAGTAAGCTTATGAAATGTAAAAGTGATATGAGATCAAAAAAAGAAAAATTATAGTCTAAAAAGAATTTTCTTTTAAATGGTAGTGTTGTGTAAAGAAGATCCAAATAAGATGTTCCAATATTCTCACTGAAATTTAGATATTAAATTGCCTACTTTATAGTTATTTTATTATTGTATTATAAAATAAATCAGAAAGTATTTAAATTACAGAGCCTATTATTTGAATTTTGGATATAGATTTCCTTTGTGAAAATATTTATATATTTAGGGGTCATATTTGTCTTATATATCACCTCCTCACTCCTACTCCAAGTCAAATAATTTATTCATTTGATAGAGCTGCTAGTTTCCACACTAGTCTAAGCATCGCTATCTAAATTATCAATACATTTTTATTATATTAAAGGTCAGGTAGTTAGAAGGCTACATCTTAGTTAGATGTTCAATATAACATGGTAAATCAAATAAATTATCATTTTTAGTATAATTATACATAAACCAGTTACATTACTAATCTGATATTTTGTATTGTAATAAATTTCCTGAATGTTGTCTTTAGAAATAAAATTACACATATTTTCTCAGTTCTCAAGTGCTATATTATTATGTCTTATAGCCGCATAGTTTTTCTTTAGCAAGGAAATATGTTCAGAAAAAGTAATGAAGGTGGAAAGGAAAATGCTATTTAATACATACTAATTAAATTTTTTTTGTATAAATTAAGATTTATCTAGTTCATGAAGTAATAATTTGCTTATCACAATTGAGTAAAGCTATAGGTTCATAATTCATAAATGTATGACTACTTTAGTTAAAGTCAAAAGAAAAAAAACACCTGAAAGGCACATTTATAAATTACCTTAATGACAGTTATGATTTGTCAATAAGAAAAATTAGGTGCAGAATTATAAAAAGATTAAAAACTCTTTTGTGAAACATGAAAAATAAAGTTGAATTCTAAGAGCACACCTTTTAACCTTGTGTTCTCTCATTTCATTTTATGAATAACTAGAGGGCAATTTAAAACAAAATTTAAAATTATGATGAATTTCTTAATTACTAAGCAACATATAAGATAAAATTATAGTTATATCAAATTTAAATCTTAATTATTAATATTTTAAAATATTTATTTTGAAGATTCATTTCTACTTTGTGTATGTAGCCATTCACCAAGTTGATATACTGATATTTTAGCTAAAGATTTCCTGAAAGTATTTAGTTCATATTTGTTCTCACAAGTTTCATATTATATATGATAAAATATGAAAGCTCCAAGATCATTTTCACAAAGTTCTTCAAAATTTTCAATAAGTTCTTCCATTTCACAAATCAGTAACATGAACTAAGATGAAGGAATATAGTTTTAGAGACATAACATTTAGGCCTGAAAAAAATTAAAATATTTTCCTAAACTTCTAACTATAAAAATATAAGAAAAGCAAGAGAGCTTCAATCAAAATAAGTGAAATAAACACTTGTCATTTGCTTGTCTCCCTGAGTTGAATGAATAATACAGTTAAGAAATGTCTACAAATTGCATCTACTCTCTTTACTCTTATTGAGTTTCCTTTCTTTTATGTATATTGTTGTTGTTGTCCAAAAAACAATAATACAAATTTTCAAATTTTATGAAATAGTAAAATTACCTGTATTAAATACTGTGAATAAATGTATTGTTTATGTATCTAGAGAAATAAACAGATAGTATTATTATTTGCCTTACTTCAATTGAAAAATTGGTAATCTACTATGTCACTGAACTTTTCCATTCTATCCAGTTTTTTGTTCCATAGGTCTATTTTAATTGCGCTGCTCTCTTATAATCACTGGGCATATGAAAACTAATTAATTTCTTGGGGGGATTATAATTACTAAACCTGACTTAGAGTGGACATCTCATCTTCCGTTCTGATGAATTGTCTAATATACATATATATAAAATAAAGATAGAAATTTCCCAACTTCCAACTGTTTTTTAGTATTGTTCCCTTAAAGATATATATCTTTGTTGTTGTTGTTGTTGTTGTTTTTCACTCTTGAAGAATGAAGAAAGAAAATAAATTCTTATTTAATTTTGAAACTCTTTTTAGTTTACGGTGAGCCTGTTAAAGATAATAATGACCAATAAACCCTAGAAGGATTGCCATCTCTTGAGTTTTTATTCTTAACACTGTGTAGATGTTATCTATCAATGTTAATCCTTGTAAAACTATATGGAATAGATAATATTATTATTATCTGAAGAAGCATAACTTCACAGAAAGGTAAAATAACACTTCTTAGTTTATATTGCTAATAAATGATAGGGTCAAACCTTACAACTCATCCTTTAATCATTATATTCTTTCAGACTTTTTCTGTATAGGCCTGAAGAGAATTTACAAATGACAATGATCTCACAATGGAATGAAGAAAATATAAGAAGTTGAATAAGATTAGATTGTTGCATATTTATGCAACATCCTCTAACCTAACATTTGCAAAAAAATAAAATTGGTGCTTTCTTCCTCATCTCTACATCTTTGGACCCAAATTCAAATGAAGAAAAGAGGCATTTTTCTATTGGCCCCTTTCAAACCTTTCAATTTAAATTTTAACTATGATTTTAGTATAAGACCATTTTTTTACTATTATAAATGAATAACGTATGAATTCATGCTTGCTAACACACTCTTTTGTTAAACTCAAAATTTTACGTGAGAGAAGAGCAATTTTGTGATTGTACTTCTAGAATAGGGTCTTAACTTCCACACTATTGACATTTTAAATAGAATAATCCTTTGTTGTGGGGCAATGCCCTATTCATTGTAAAGTGCTGAGAAACATGTCTGTCTTCAATCTGCTAGATGCCAGTAGCAACTCCCAACTGTGACAAACGAAAATTTCTCCAAACATTGCCAAATGCCCCATAAAGAATAAAACTGTCACAAATTAGAACTGTCATGTAGCATAGTAATTGAAACATATCAAATGCATATAATTTTATTAAGTTTTAACTTTCAATATTTATGCATCTGTGATTTATTTACATGAATTAGAGGAGACATAAATAGCATTAATTGACCTAGCAATAAAAGATATGAGGACATCATTTAGGATTTTGTCTGTTGTACAAACAAATAATAAATAATGCTTTAGAGTCACAATCCAAAAATTTTGGTTGACATTTCTGCTAACACTAAGTAGCAAATCAGCAGGTGATTCTGCCACTATTTGTCAAATAGCATTCAGTACAAACACAAGGCAACTTTCATATGAACATTTTGAGTGTTTGAGGCAAGAGATAGTGTAAAGAATATATACACCTATAAATTACTGAAGAAAAATCAAGGTGATTAAAGTACCTGAGTTGATTGGATGCATTAGCTTCCACTACTTTCCTAAAATCTAACTTAATTGCCCACAGGTTGCATTTCTCTTTATTAGCTTTTCCAGCATTCAAATGTAATATTTGATGCTGTTACTAAGAAATAATATGGAAAGAAATATGGGGGAAGGGGCACATTTTTTCTCAAATTATGGTAAGAACACAAGACCAAAAGTAATCATTTTGTTTGAGTCTGTAGAAATGTTAAAATTTCACTAATGGACTATTACATACAAAGATTGTTGCTACTTACATTATTTCTAGGCATAAAAAATATGAATTACTGAATTCTGACAGCTTAGTGAAAAAAATCTTATTAGGTAATGGAATGTACTACCAGAAAAAATAAGTAACATACTAAATTGAAAAGCACTCAAATTTATATCCAAAAAAATACTCTTTAGAGAAAAAATGCTTAATTTTGAGAGTGCTTCAGCAACAACACAGCTTTCAGAGGAGATAAGTAAATATGCTCAATCATTTCAATTGGTTGACAAGTTTGTATATCAGATTTTACTGGGTACCTTTCACCTAAACTAGGTTACTCAAAAGAAAGGACATTTCTCGAACTCTGATTCACAGCCCTCAAAATATTGCAAGAGAAAAATATGAGCAAATCTGAGAATCAGTAAATAAATGCATACTGATATGTACGTATTTTACAAATAATGTTTAAATTTATTTTGTGTAAAATATAATTTTTATTAGTATGAATGATTTTCAAAAATGCATCTCAAACTACTTTTGTACACCCTGAAAGTAGCTTAAATTCAATAGGGTCTAAAATGTTAACTTAGTCTCATCTGCAGGGTCTTTCTTAGGTTCCAAGGATTCAAGGATAAATTAACATATTTAACCATAGCAAAAGAAATGGTGCAGCCACTATGGAAAACAGTATGGAGGCTCCTCAAATTTAGAGAAATTCAGTAGCTATTTAATTTTTAAAATCTCATTTGGAAATATATTTTAAATGAAAAATGTCTATATTGCAAATATGCATTTCCTGGAGTTCTTAAAAAAACGGCATATGAAAGCATGTTTAGTATCAGTGAGAGTAAATAGCAAAACCATTTTGTTATGGGTAAATACTTAGGAAGTTCTAGATTGTTAATAAATAACTACATTGAAGGAGAAAGAACTGAATTGATATTAAAAGTCAGAATTATTATCTGCAGACTTATACTAGCTAGTTTTGATAAATTCTTTACATATCACTCCTTTACTTCTTTCTTGTTATATAACCCATCCTTCATCAAATATTATTTGCTCTATTTTTCAAATATATTTAGACTCCTTCCTTATCACCTCGATTAGTAGTACCCTATGTCAGGACAGCAAATACTTGAGTATGCTAAAGATAACTCTATTTTACCCAGGAACATATTTATTTGGGTGACACATACAAACACATAAAACCATATTTTCATTTCCAAATTTATGATATGCATTTGTTTTTCTAAATTTAAAAGGAATCTAAATAGAAAAAAATAACTCAATTTAAATATTGTAAATAACTTTAGTTGTGTTGCATTATTCTAATTATAATCTAAGCCTAAAACAGTTTAGTTTTCAAAAGGAGATACACCTAGAGATGCTGAGTATTTTTTCACATTTCTTAGCCATTTGTGTCCTTTAGGTTCTAATTTGTATGAGTTTCTTATATTTTGGATATTAATGCCTTATTAAATATATTATTGGCAAATATCTTCTCCCATTCAGTAGTTTGTCTTTTCAGTTTGTTGCTGGTTTCCTTCACTACAAAAACATTTTAGCTTGATATAGTCCTATATATATTTTTTTCCTTTGTGTCCCTTGCCTGAGGATATATATATTGCTAAGAGCCGTCAAAGATACTGTTTATGTTTTCTTTCAGGAGTTTTATGATTTCAGGTCTTATATTTAAGTCTTTAATCTATTTTGAGTTTATTTTTGTATATGGTGTAAGAAGTGGTTGTTTCATTTTTTTAATTAATTTATTTTTTATGGTGACAATGGTTAACAAAATCTGGCAAGTTTCAGCTACATTTTAACAGTAAGACATACACACACACACACACACACACACACACACACACACACATTTACATTATGTGTTCACCTCCCACAGTTAGCTTTCTGTCACCACATATTTGACTCCTTTGACCCCATCTATCTCCTCCTTATCCCTCCCCACTACCTTCTGGTAACCACTAGTCCATTGTCCATCTTCCATTAATCTGTTTGTTTGTCCTGTTCATTTATTGCGTTTAGATTTATATCCCACATATAAATGATATCATGTGATTTTTCAACTTTTTCTGTCTGGCTTATTTTGCTTAGCATGATTATCTCGAGGTCCATCCAGGTTGTTGCAAATGGCAGTTTCATTATTTTATTTTTTTGCATATATCTGCTCACTCTTCCCAACATCATTATTTTAAAAGACTATCTTACTTCACTGTATATTCTTGCCTCCTTTGTTATAAATTAATTATTAATTAAAACCACAATGAGATATGATCTCATGCCTGTCAGAATGTCTATCATCAATAAATCAAGAAACAACAAGTGTTGGTGAGGATGTTGAGAAAAAGGAACCTAATGAACTGTTGGTAGGATTGCAAATTGGTGCAGCCACTATGGAAAACAGTATGGAGGTCCCTCAAAAAATTAAAAATAGAACTACCATATGACCCAGCAATCCCCACTTTTGGATATTTACCCAAAGAAATTTAAAACACTAATTTGAAAAGATATATGCACGCCTATGTTCACTGAAGCATCATTTACAGTAGTCAAGATATGGAAGCAACCTAAGTGTTCATCAGTAGATGAATGGATAAAGATATAGTACATATATACAGTGGAATATTAATCATAAAAAGAATAAAATCTTGCCATTTGAGCAACCTGGATAGACCTAGAGGATTGAAATAATTGAAATAAGTGAAATAATTCAAAAAAAGATAAATACCATATGATTTTATTTATATGTGGAATCTAAAAAAATAAATGAACAAAATAGAAATAAACTCATAGATGCAGAGAACAAACTGGTAGTCACCAGATGAGAGGAGTTTTGGAGATATTGCTGAAAAAGCAGAAAGGAATTAAGCAGTACAAATTACCAGTTATTGAAATATTCATGGGGATGTAAAGAACAGCATAGGGAATACAGTTAATAACATTGTAATAACTATGTATGCTTGTCACAGGAATACTGGAATGATCACTTTGTAATGTATATAAATGTCTAATCACTGTGTTGTACACCTGAAACTAATATGGTATATCAAGTGTAATTAAAAAATAAAATTTAAAATTATGATCAAAGCAAAAACATTCAAAAAGCTTAAGAATAAGTAAATTTGAAAATTAAAAATAAAATAGAATTGACCAATAATCCCAAGAGATAATATTTTTAATTCACCAATAGAACAGAATTTTCAGGGTATATCTCAAAACAAATAAAAAGAAAGCAAAACAAGAGACAATACTATCCATGTAGGAATTAATCACAGAGTCAGAATTTGCCACTCAATACCTACTATATTTCAAAATTTCCTCATATTGGATAATTCATCAAGAAGAGTTACAAAATATAAAGTTTGCTATAGATCAATGAAGACATTTGCCAAATTTAGTCCTCAAAATATGCTTTTGGCCTGATAGACTTAAAAGCAATAGTTAGTATATTTCCAGGAGTAGTAACGGTTTCTGACGGATTCAGTTTCAGAGAACGGAATCTATGCCAGCTATGTGCATGAGAATAATAAATCATAATGTACTATAGAATTGTCAAATTGATTTAAAGAATTATAAAACTTTTTAAAAACTAAAGAATTAGAAGTTTGCTTAGCTTTAGAAGTGTGCTTAGCTTCTAGAAATAACTCTCAGAGCCACAATACACACCCTAGTATTCGCTCTCCTGACATAATCAGGAAAGCGTTTAATCATGAATTTATCTCTGTAATCTTGGTTCTAGGATTATACCTTTTTCTCTATAATCTGCACCATGAAATGTGCCTGAATGCCACTGTAACACACAGTGAAATCTCCACATAAAATACATGTTCAAGAATACACTCAAAGAACAATTTTATTTCATATTATAATGCTCCATTTCTAGTGATTTTCTTACAGTTCCTACTATTAAGTAATGTAGCCAAGGGTTTCCCTATAGTCTATGAAAAACAATAATAGGAGGATTAATTATGGTTTTAATTGGATGTATAATTATCTGTCTGAAATCACATCGATTTCACGAGAAAAGGCAGGAGATGTAACTTAAAAAAAACAATTAATACATTTAAACTACTACAGTTGATGTTTATAGAAATACTTAAAATAAAAAATTCTCTGCATTTAAAATACATTATATTTTTATACATATTATATATATATTTTTGACATCTCAGCCACTTTTATTTTCCTCTGAGAAAGTGGAAAGGTTTAGACTATGTTGATCAATTGTTTGTCTGAAATGGTAAAGCAAAACGGCATCTGCCTTAAGTGATCAAATTCTATTCAGTTTGTGTATCAGTTTGATCACTTGACATTGCTGTTTGCTCCCATGGTTAAGTGTAGAAAGATTTGCAATACTCTTTTTCTGAGGAACTGAAATGCCCTCAGAGGCCTTGCTTAAGAGACAAGTATTTATTGTGGGAAGTTGTGTTCTGTGCCACTTGAACCTTGGCCTTTCCACTAGAGCATTTGACAGGAGTGCTAAATCTGGAAGTAGCCTCTGGTTTATCTTATTATAGTATTTGTGTCCCTTAAGCATTGGACTGAAACCTCCTATTCATTTCCAACAGACCTTGGACACCAACCAGATGGTAGTTCTTTCAGTTAAAATAAAACTAAGTTTAACCTCATACCTCGATGTGAACTATTCCATAGCAAAATTCTTATAGCACATGGTTCTTCTTTACTAATTTTCTTAATATCGTGCCCACAGAAAAACCTATGCCTATGTAAGTTCTAATTTAGAAATAACTGTAATATATTATTGATGATGGAATATTATCTATTTCTTTAGATGTTACTTTGGTAGTCTCTATAATTTATTGAGACTCAGTCTATTTTGTCTACTACATACAAGGCACTTTACAGTCATCGTCTCATTTAATAGTCAGAGTAACCTGCCGAAGTACTTATTATTACCATTTTATAGGTGAAGTGACTCAAAGTTCAAAGAGGTAAATTAATTTTTGAGGACTTATAGCTAGTAAGAAACAGATCCTTGATTTGTATAAAGACATCGATACCTTCAAAGTCTGTGCTCATTCGACTAAATTCTAGAACTCTTTATAATCTTCTACCAAAGTATTTTAATCATGCAGAGATATCAAAGTTTAGCTCAAATAGCTCTCTGAAAGTTTAAAATGTTATAGAA
This sequence comes from Rousettus aegyptiacus, assembly GCF_014176215.1. NCBI lineage: Eukaryota > Metazoa > Chordata > Mammalia > Chiroptera > Pteropodidae > Rousettus > Rousettus aegyptiacus. The sequence continues at coordinate 54,308,734 of NW_023416306.1, forward strand.
GTCTCATGTTTCACCTTGGAAATGATTTATATGTTGTATTATACTACATATCTGCAGTTGTTTTAAAAAATATTCAAAATGATCTACATGTTACTTTTCGAATATTGGTGAGAAACTTATGCTCCCAGATATTACATCACGTCTATTGTGTTACTTTACTCCAATAATTTTACAGAACTTCATACTTCCCAAATTATAAGGATATGCACACCAGTTTGAGAAGCACAAAACAACACAATACAGGAAGCAAATGGTATGAACAAAGCCATAAGGACAAAGGTGAGCTTGGCAAGGTAAAGAAATATTTGTATGGGTGAGAAATATGGTCACAAAGGCGTATGCCACGCTCACTGGGTCAATTAATTACCTGCCAATATAATTGAAAGAGAATAGAAAACAATGGTTCCATAAAAGTAATTCAATGTGATCCAATATACCCTTTATTAAATTGACTTATAAAATGACAAGCATTATGCTAGATGCTGGAATGATACAAATATTTGTAAAACATAGTTCCTGTAAAATATAGTTCTAGAGATCTAACACTAAAAACCTGGGAGAAGGGACACACACACAAAATTATAATTACATATAATGTGATATGTACCATAATAGCTTTATTCAGAGGATACATAGGAACTACAGAAGTAAGTTTTGTGTCTAGGGTGCAATCTTCCCTGGGTTTTTAAAGATTTGGTATAGCAAACGGGTGGAGAGTAACACAGTTATGAATTACCGTGATGTGTTTAGTGAATATTAAATAGGTTAGCAGGCCTGATTGCAAAGGAGTGTTGATGCTGAGACAAGTGTACTAGGAGAAATAGTATGTACGTACAGTGGAATTTAAATATTCATGTGGCTTGCTGCACTTTTCCTTTATAAAACTCAAATGTCCTTGTAATTACTTGTTCAGTGGCTGCCTTCTCTACTAGACTATAAAAATCAAAAATCATGGAGGCTGTATCTTGTCTTCTCCTGCTTAGCACAGTTCCTGACACACAGCATGCATGAGGCTTTGGAAAATCTCCAAAAGAAAGGAAAATACCTACTTGATTTTGTTCACTTGACAGCCAGTGATTAAAAAGTCATAGTGAAGTATGGCATGGAGTAGCATGTGTAAAATGGTGTTTTTAGAAGATGTGACTGGAAGTAATATGGGGGAGGGTTTAGGTGGAGGGTAGATGAGTTATTAGTTCACACTCAGAACACAGTGAGAGTCCTGGAGAGAATAGTGGCAGACCACATAGGGAAGAAAAGAATGGATAAGAGCCATATGTTCAAGATATAATTGTCCAGAATTTTGAAAGGTAATATAAAACATCTGAAAGAAAAAAAAAAAAAAAGACAAATGAAAGACCACTGTCTTCCAATCTGAAGGATAGAAGGAGAAAAGGATGACTTTGGAGGAAAAGGAGATACTTTGGGGACAGAAAATAATGACTTGGTAAGAAATGTAATTTGAAACTACTAAGGATTTTTACTGAAGTAATTAATCCGCACAGAACCCTCTGTTAGTGAATTTTATTGTTTGAAATGTTAAAATCTAGTTTTAGAATTAGGATAATGCTGTTATTGTTTAAGCTTACTTTAATGATTTATGCATTTATATTTTTTAAGCCATACTTCGGTTTATTTACAAATCTGTCAATTTCAAGAAATATATCATGATTTTATTAGAAATATGAATTCCTAGATTCAGGCCTCTATTAGTCACATTGACTCCAATGAGAAAGGATTTATATCCTTTGGAAGCAGCTTACATCTTTATCAGAGTACTATGGAGTATGCCCTTAAAACTCTCTTCTTACTAAATTTAGCAATGAAAAGTAGTAAAGAAAGTTTAGAGTCTATCATAACAATGTCTACTTTTTGTTTTCTTTCTTAAACGGAACATTTCAAACTTTCTCTTCAGTTTTTTGGGAGATTTCTTAAAAAGGAAGAATCTGTCTGGCATATTATATTTGGAGACCTTTTTTTCAGATAATGAGGTCACAGGGCCTATGGGTCCGAATCGTTTTCTTAAACCCAGGATGAAATGCAGAGGGAAGGAGACCAATTCAAGGACTTAATCTGTCTTCAAATGTTTCACTTCCCAAAGAACAAATGAAGGTTACAATGGTGTTTACTTTACTCTCTCCTATGATTAGAACTTTTCAGGTTGATTTTTAGAATACAGTGAACTAGGTTTCATCTTTAGCTACAAGCTTAGTCCTTAGCAAGAGAAGATGGATATTTTCAAGGTGCTAAAGAATCATAAGTAAAGTCAGATAAAATAAGGAAAATGCTATATCCTTTAGCAACAAGGTAAATATGACAGGTAAACACAGAAGATATGTTTTAAAAAAACCTTTTTTTTTTTTTTTTTTTTAAAGAAGGAGAAATACTATGAGTGATGGGACTGTGACAGAAAAAAAAAAAAAAACAACCCGATAACAAAGATATTGATTCTAAAAGCTGAAATAGAATACTTTACATGAAATGAATTTAGGAAATGGTATAGAGGTTCAGATTAATGCCACCAGGGAAACACTGACATTTTCCTCTTATTACATAAAAATAGTAAAAAGTAAATATTGGGATGGTGAAGGAGAAACATATGATTACACTGAGATTTCTCTGGACTAAAGTTTATGGTGTGAGAAACATGTCTCTGTATTATGAATTGTAAGAAATCCAAACTCCAGTATGTCAAAGTTTAGACAAGCTAATATTTATATTACAGGTTATACATGTATAGTTCTTATATATAATATAAAAAAAAATCTTGTTTCTGATTCTAAATTTAGATTGCTAAATAATCCAACCCAGTTCTTTCATAATCAAAAAATATGTGTCTATACATACTTTATCTTAGGCATTGTAAGATTTTCAAATTACACTATAGCACATTAATAAATGATGCTGGGCAATATTTCTATACATCTATTTTAATAAAACTCATCTTTGCTCTAACTTAAATTAAATCAGCCAGAATGAATTATATACAAACAAACAAGTTGCTGTGTAATATTCAGTCATGATGAGCAAGAAAGTATGATATACCCCTTACCTTCAATACACTTAGAATCAAAGTAAGTGTTCCGTAGAGGAAACAATCATAGTTCTGGAGACAGAAAATCAAAGTTCAAGATCCATCAATGACCTCTAGATTTCAAAATTATAAAATGACTTTATTATTTGTGCCTGAGATTTTTTTCTCATTTTTAGCATGAGGGCATTAACTCTCTAAATATGGGTATTAAAAAAGACAGAGAAAATAATAGTAAAATAGACCACTATAATGTTATACACGAGAACATATGTCCTTTGTCTCTACACTGATCACATAGTCTTCTAAAAGGGAGAAAAAATTGTAGAAAATTTTCATTTTATTTTATTTATGCACACCTGGTCTTCCCCCTAAAATGACAGTAGAAGTTGATTCTCTTAATTTTCAATAGCTATAGTTATCTTCCTTTTTTTATTTCTTTATGTTAATGTCTGGATATCTACTTTATGTGATGTCTGGATATCTACTGGTTGTACAGGCTTTGAATCCAAGCCATGACTGGATGTAGCCATGTTTCCTGTTAATACCTGCCCACCTAAGCCCATCCTGTAGTGTCAACTAAACTTATTTTTCTTCTTCTGGCAAAGAGTCTCTTACTAATGTTTTCAGTTCATGGAACTGGAGAGGAAGTAAGCATATTTATTTGTTAATTTCTTAGTTGAGACATTGGTATATTTAAGATACATCCTCAGAATTAAAATGAGGTAAAATAATGGGCAAGATAAAAAGAGTAAAAGGAACAGTGGTTCAGAATAGGTGGCTGCCTACTTGATCTTCAAAGATGAAGGAATTGTTGAACATACCTATTTTTTAAAATACATGCTACATTTTAAGAGACAGAAGAGAATATACTCATCCCCAAAACCAGCATTACTATGGTGGGATTTTGGTTTATATACTCTTTTCATAAGGTCCTTCCTTAGATGATATGTATAATCCTGTGGTTGCTCTCTTGGTTCATATTTCTTTCAGGCACTAGAAAATTATATAATCACAGGTGGAAGATGGAAGCTCTTCTATAGCACACTTAATATACTTGTCCTTAGTCAGAGCTTAGGCCATGGGCAGCAGAAAACATCTACACAGACTAGATAAGACAAAAAAAAAAAAATATGTGGAAATAAGGGAAATGCACATGAAGATGGACAGGCTTGGAGTAACTGGAAGTGATGATATAGGGTGAATGTCCAGGTAGAAGAAAAAATAGCCTTCAGGTTGACTATGCCATTACTGTGAAGGAACCTGGCCCTAATCCTCTAATATTCTAAAGTGTGGAAATGATTCATGGAAACTTGAGCAAAAAGTACATTTCCCACTTGAGTACATCTTCCTGTGGTTCTTACCGCTGGCTATCACTTTTCTCACATTGATGATTTATATACAAAACAGTATCCTGGATGTTCTCTCAGGAGTTGTCTAATTCTTTGGACTACTGGTTGGCTGCCAGAATATTTGCAGGATTAAGAAGAATACGAACGATTAACTAAGTGGAGTCAACCACCGTTTATAAGTCATGGTTGTTCTCAAAAGGAGAGGAATGTTCCAAGTGGATAAAGAGAGAATCTTTTTAAAAAAATTAGCATAGAAGGTTTTGCAGCAAAGATTATTTTCTGACTACAAGACTGATATGTTTTTTTTTTCTTTCTTCTATATACTCAGGGAGTAGAAAGTAAATGGGATCTTTAAGGTCTTTTATAAATCAATTGAGGATATGGTTGGTAGCCTTAGGAAGTAAAATATCTGTTTACCATATCACAGAGTAATAGTAGGCATTAGATGTAGGCTGATTCTGTGAAAGAAGAGTATCATTTTCATAAGTGCATCCTCCAACATTATTATTATTGGCCCTGGGAAAGGTGACTAGTCATTGTGATGATGTTTAACAGATATTCTACAAATAAAGTTTAAGCAGATAAAGGTCAAAAGTTTCAAACTTCTACTATTGTTAGTGGGTGTTCAAATATCAGAAAAGTATGTGTTTAAGAAGGATCACTATCCATTCTTCCAGACTACATTTGCAGCTGTGCACAGATGTTAATATCTGCCATGCAGAATAATGTCCCAGTTATAGCACTTGGAGAATGGGTTCTGACAAGAATAAATAGCTTCCATTCGTATAGAAAAAATAGCATTCATATTCTTGGACAACCTCTGGAAAGCAGAGAGAAGACAGAGAGAAGAGAGAGAGAGAGAGAGAGAGAGAGAGAGAGAGAGAGAGAGAGAGAGAGAGAGAGAGAGAGAGAGAGAGAAAAGAGAGGAGGAGGAGAGGAGGAGAGAGGAAGAGGAGAAAGGAGGAGGAGGAAGGGGAGGACAGGAGGAGGGGGGAGGTGGGAGAAGGGGAGGATGTTTAGTCCTACGGTAGGATGCTAGGGAGCCTGAGAAAAACTGTTGACAAGTGGAAAAATTCCTGTTGTACAAATCCCTGAGAAATTTTATTACCACAGTATATGGCATTCAATTTCAAATATGTATTTTTAATCAGCAATTGGTAATCCACATATGACTTATTATACATCTACTTTTGACTCTTTGGTGGGCTGATGTCCCTAGCCCCTGCATTGTCAAGGGTCAACTGTAACTTGCTCACCATTATGTAATCCTCACTGTTTCCCTACTCCTTCAACAAAAATAACCAAAGTAAAACAATCTTGTGAGTGATCCTCTGAAAAATGGAACTCTCTCCAGATTTGGGGATACATGTGGAGGGGAAAATATCAATCACAGAAAGCAAAATATTAGTAACATTCAGAGACTAAAGGGAAAAAGACTGAAGTATAAGAAAATATGTCAATGTAAGTCCTCAAAAATAAATAAATAAATATATATATATATATATATATATATATATATATCTTGAGAAGGGCATTATAATTTTCATATTATTTAAGTAGAGACTTGGGGTATCTTTTTTTGTTCACTAGTTTTAATAATAATGTGGAATCTGGAGTCATCTATATTTCACTTCTGCTAACAAGAATTTGGAAAACAACTTAAATATTAAGGTATCTGAAAATTGTAAAACCGATTACAAGTCTTTCATATGATACAGTAATAGGCATTCATTGATTTTAGTTAATAACAAGAAACACTCAAAAAATCAGCAGTGGGAAAAAAGGCTGCATATAAAATTTTTCAAATAATAAGTTGTACTAATAGCACTTTATTTTAAAAATACTATTAAAATGTATAATATGTTAATAGGAAGTATTATTAAAGGAATTTTGATGTCTTCCTGAATTGTCTGTTGTTTTATATAGATGTATTCCTGCTATAATCCAAATGCATTATTTAAAAAAATCAAATTCTTCAATATATACTTATCCCATGCCAAAGGAAAAGGTTTTTTTTGGTTTGTTTGTTTGTTTGTTTTTGGCTAACACCTGATTTCAAATATGTTTTTTAAAATTTCATTGTTACTTAAGTTGTATAAGACCTTAAAATAAAAAACTGGGAGAAGAGGAGGTAATTTCAGGTGAGGAAAAATAAAAAAAAATTTTTTGGGGGGTCTACCAGATATGGTTAAAGCCAGAGTAGCGCCTGGGATCTGTCAATAGCAGAGAATGAGATATTAGAATTTTGCAAAGAAATTAAAATTTTGTAAAATATCTATTATAATAGTATCCAACAATCTAAAAAAAGTTGATTCCTTTTCTAATGCTTCTAATTTTCTGTATTGGGCATTTAAAATGGGAAATAAACTTGGATTCAAAAATTTAAGTCAATGAAAAACTACATTCATTTAATCAATTTCACTCTAGAAATAGTTTTTCTAAATCACATTGACTTCATAAATTTGTATTCTTAATACTCTATTCTTAATGCAACAAAACTCATTATAGTAAATTACTGAGACTCGGATTTCTAAAACTGTTTCTATTATTTGCCCAAAAATCCACAGCAAAAAATAATATCACTTTTCATTTATTTTACACAAAAAATAGAAAAGTATGCCATCTATCCAATTTTCAAGGTTCTTTGCTTTAGGGATAATGCTTTTGTTTTTCTATCACTGCTTTTCCAACTGGTGGGTAGTAGAAACAGAAAACATGCAAACTCAAAATTGACATGCTTTGCAGAATCCGAGATGGAATGTTTCTCTGCCTATCAGTTCAGGCAGAACGTATAATTATTTCTACATTTCACAGAAGTAGTCCTTTCAGTGTTAGATTTTCTTAATGCTTTGAGTTGGCAATGACAGGGAGAAAAAGAAGGAAAAAACACATTTGGAGACTGTCATTTACAGTCAGTCCTTTCAAACTAATTTTGGAATGACTTAAATTCTGCAAAATATTTATCAGGCAATTCTTTTGATGGAGAAAACAATTGTTTCTCTGTTAAATTTGCCATAAAGTTTTCTCAACTTTTTTTCTTATTTTCTTACAGACTATTTTCAGGAATGCCATCAACCATAAGGAAGGTAGTAGCAGTGTGCATGCTGTCCTAGGAAGACTTTCATTAATACATTCTCCTTGTCCAATTCTACAATACAGTAGGTATTTAGTACAGATAAGTACTTGCATGAATGAAAATAAAAATAACATCATCATTGCAATCTTTGGGACTCAGTTTGCAAACTGGAAAATGATTGACATTTAGATCACATGAAAACTCTTTTCTTTGTTAACAATACAGTTGATGATTAGATCTTATAGGTAATTTGATATAAAATGCCTTGTTATGAGGAGTCAGAACAGTTAATACCACGATACTGAAACCATGTTAAGGTGTTAGAATGTGTGATGAAATAAAGGTGAATAAAATCGAGCTGTAGTAAAACTATAGCCTGATCATGCATCTGTCTTTAATCCATTGCTGCAAATTAAAAATTTACACACAATTTTTTAGGGAGCAAGCAAGATTACTTCTTTGTATCTCAAAAGGATATACATACTGAAATGTGAACTTGAAGTATAAAAGAGAATCTTACTGATAATGATACAGGCTCTTAATATTCTATATCTTTAAGACTTTCTATAGAGGCTTCTACTTGGGGTTGAAAACCATAGACTAAGTGTAATGAAATATCTTATTAAGAAATCACTTCGGGGGCGTACTTAGTTATTCAAAGTTAGGGCCAATGAATAGCTTAATCTTCAGGACTGAGTATGAGATCAAGTTTGCTCTTTAATAAGCCAACCGACTTACTGATTATGAGGAAAGATACTATATCAGAAATAAACTCTGTGGATCAATGCATATGTGTGGGTGGGTGTATGTGTAGGTCATATTTAGAGGAAATTTTGTATGCAAAAATTCAGGAGATATTTAGAATTCAATTGGATGACTAGAATTAGATTAACATGTCTTAGTCCAAGTACATGGTTGCATTAACTTGTACTTTGAATACACTGGAATGATAATGTGAAATGGTATAATTTATGTCAAGGGGGCCTAAAGTGGTACTAGGAGGCCATTGGGGACATTGATGTTATGCATGTCCACACCTAGAGGCAATACAAACTTTTAGACTATGCCAACCACAGACAGGTACAATCTGTTGCAGTTCTCAGAATGAAAATTATTTTGCTGAACTTCAACCTAGCAATCAGCATAGTAAACTATCCTATATAGACTAATGCTAGTTATTTGCCTATGCTAATCACAATTCTTTCAAAACAACTTACGTATGCTTAGGGTTTTTGGCTTTATAAACCTTATCTTTCTTCTCTCTAATAAATATCAATGCAAGGAAATAAGGAATTTAATTATTTAACAACATATCTATGACTGAAAATGTGGAATAAAGCTAATAATTCAGGTGTGATCTGTCCCATATAGATCTCAAAATCTATGGATATCTAGACACTGTAGCACAGTAAACTGCTCTGTTTAACAATGGTGAAATTGAGAGGGCATTATTGTGATATATTCTTAGACCCTAAGAATGGGTTTCCTTTGAGCTGCAAAATAGATCTAGGCCTGACATCATCCAGAGTAAAGAAGTGTCCACTGACTTCCTAGGGCTGAGTTTATGTAGAGAATCCATGTGGTTTCAAGAAACAGCCACAGCATAAACTGAACATACTTGTTTATTCCATGACTATCTCCAGAAGTGAACTGAACTACAAAATCTTTGGTTTGAGCGAGCTATAATTTGTCAGTCAGTTTGTAAGGAGTTAACAATCTTAATTAAGAGATATCAGACTTCATGTTAATGTGATAGGTGGCAGATACAAGGTATCACTAAATTTTTAATCATATTTTTTTGGAAGAGTGCATATTTCTTTTCTGGAAAAACAAATCAAAAACTTGAATTTGAGGATTTAGGGGCAATTATCTAGACAGAAAAAGAGAGAAGTTCGAAAAGGAAGGTACTGGCCCAAAAATATGTTGAGAAAATGAAACTGTATCAAAAAAGTGACCTTTTTATTCTAAGGATAGGAATAATTAGGAAACTATTAAAAACAATATGTTTAATTTTCATATTAAGGTTTTATGCAGCTATATAATATCCTTCTAATTTTGAAATCTTCAAAGCTATCCTTGAGTCATATTTTGAGGAGAGAAGAGATTAGAGTGGTGTCTAACAGGCTGTCATGATATAGATAAAAGACAGAAGTATAAAGGAAAGTGAACATTTAGAATCTTATCACGGACTTTGAGACAAAAATTCTATGAGAAACACTATTTTGTGTTCACAGCCTAGAGTATCCCCTAGAGCAACTGAGACATTTACTGTGTTTTCTATCATATGGGGAACAAGGGCCAAGCCAATTTTAACTAAATCTTAAATTACTGAATGGTCTTAAGAAGCTGGAGGGTTTGGAGTTATCTGAGAGAAAGACCCATATCAGTTACATTTGTATTTTTCACCTTAGAAGTATTTTTCTGTGAAAAAATTTTAAATGGTAAGAGGAAAATTATATTTCACGAGTTGAGTAGGTGAAAATTGCAGAATGTGTTTATTTGCTATTTTATAAGGAGACTAAGTAGATGATGTGTAAAGGACTTACAGAGGTTAACTTCAAATATAAGTAGTTTGAAATCAAATTAAACATTTACATTAAAAATAATTGAAATAATTGTAGGTCATCCACTCTTATAAATATGCGCTGATAATTTATCCTTTTGATATACATTGGATATAGAGATGAATATAGAATGGTTCTCATTCTTGAAGAAGTAATTGTACAGAATAAGAAATATATTTATAAGCAAATAATTACAATAAAAAATTCTAAGGTTTGCAGTAATGATGCACATATAGGACTTCTAAGAACCTGGGAAAGAGCATCTAATGCTGCACTGAGATGTCAAAGAACCTCCCCCATTAGAGCAGAGTCTTGAAGGAGAAGTGGAAATTTCCCAAGCACATAGAGAGAAAACCTTTCATTCAGGGGAACTTACGTGTGCTAAGAGAAAAGACTCTCGTAGGACCATGATACATCCATGAAGTAGAAAATTATTGAGTATCGGGAGGGAGCAGTCGTGAAAGATGATGCTGGAAAGACAGGCTGAACTAGTTTATGTAAGCCTTTGGTGAGGTGATCAGGCTAGAAGTTTTGACTTTACTTTTGGACCACTGAAGTTAAAGTGGTAAGATGGAAGTGATGCATTACAGAAGTACATTTCAGCCTAAAGAATGCCTGAACTTTGTTTATTGGTCAGCTAAGCCAAAAGAATAAATTGCTCTAAAAAATTTAGTGGTGTAAAGTAGTAGAATTTTATTTTTTGCTCACATAACATGTCTAGGTGGGAATTTAGGTCAGCAGGGCAGCTTTCCTTCAAACTTTCATGTAAAGGCTTAGGCTCTTTCTATCTTGGAGCGCTGCCATCTTCTGAGGTACAGTAGTTTTCTGTGAACAGTTGGTACAAGCAGAAGGAGAACATGAAGAAGACACACTTATTGCCCTAAAATATCCAACCAGGAGTCGGTACAGATCATTTGCAGTGATTTGTATTTGGTCATGGTATCACACCAATTATAAAGTAAGACTAGAGAAAGTATTGTTTATGCATGCCCAGAGTAAAAAGTTATAAGATGCAGCTCAAATTCAAATGTATTACAGACATTTAAATAAAGACTACAGTTTCCTACTAAATATATTGCATGACAACTGTGCTAATTGGTAAGAAAACTAAAACATGGAGTTTTGAAGATAGGTGAATTCAGTAGCAATAAACTGGACAAAGCTTGACATCTCTAACCCTGCTGTACTTAAAAAAAAAAAGGAGCATTTTCAGTCAAGTATTTGCTTAAAATTCAGTATATAGATCCTTTAAAACATTTCTCTAAAGATCCCTTTCATCTAGTGACCTCTGAAGAGGCTCTTGAGGCCTCACGCTAACTTAAAACAAACAGGGCACACTTACAGACTGGGGATAACGCAAGATAGACAAAAGTAAGATAGCATATGGTTTCACAAGCAGTGAACCGAATGGGCATAACTTATTTGTGAAAAATCAGTGTTTTTTAGTTTAATTTGAATGCTTTGTCAAAAAAATGCATCATTTATAGTCCAAAGAAAATATGTGAAATGATGGGAAGAGTTTAAAAAGGATAAGGAAGAGTAATATTTTGAAAAAAATTCAAAATAATGTGGATGGCAGGGGATATAAAATTTTCCTTATCTGAATAGACACAGAGAATAAAGGAGTTTCTCCATGGATTCTTCTAGTCATGGAAAATACTTATAAAATAATTCAGATACCCTAGATATGGGGGACAGACTTACCACTAGCAATCTAAGCAAAACCAGCTCTCTTTTCTTTCTCATGTTTATTTACTCACAGTCATGATATTATCAGCTATCTGAGGTTAGTATCTGTAGTAACCTTCCCTGAGACATTAGTACTTTGGGGAATAATCATTGATCCCATATTATATGCTATGTAATCTTAAAGTAAAAAAATAAAATAAAATAAAACACAATTCTACTGTGTAGTAAATAATGTCATTGTTTTAATTCTTCATTTTCTCTCACTTGTCTAACTAGAGTAACTTGTACCTTGGCTCACTCAACTACACTTCATTCTATATATTGTTGTCAGTAGATATCCTAAAGTATAGTTCTGATAATTTCATTCCACAGACTACAACTTTCCTGTGGCTCTATACTGCTTACAGGCTATACTCCTTTGCATGTCATACATGCTCCTTTACTACCCAAACCCTGTTTACTTCTTCAGTTTTACCTCCTACCACTTTCCCATTGTTATATTGTGCTTCAATTATGAAAAAAGTTTTCTCAAATAGACATGATTATTTTCTACTTTCATAAGATTACATGTGCCTTTGAATGTTCCCCCAATTCTAATCCGCATTGATACCTACTTCGCTATTTATTTAAAAGAATACATTTCCAGGAAACTTTTACTGATCTTCATAATTTGAGTGAGATACCCATTCTTGATATTCCCAGACTACCGAGGAATATCTCTTTAGATGCTGTTAAAGGCACCAGTTTACCAATCAATATCCCATATTAACTTTTAAGATCTTTGGAACTGGAACATACACCTGCGTTCTTCCTTTTCTTGTAACCTCTATGTAGTGTGGTAGACATGGAGATCTTACTTCATGAAAGTAATTGCTGCCCAACTATAAGCAAATAGCCTTCAGCTAACACCTTCGGAGTTTGCCTTCACCACAGTAAGCTGCGACACCCAAGGTCATACTTTTCCAAGTGTGGCCTTTTTCCAATGACTCACAAAGTTAGCTGTTGCTGTAAAAACCTGGCCATTTGTCCTAATGCAGGATATCTGATGAACCATGTATGTTCCTCTATGGTGATGGCTACAGTTTGTTGGGCCTACAGTGTTGTAGGACTTTTTAATCTACTCAATGTTTCTGTCCCCTCTTTTACAGAGACGTTGATCCCTAATTAACAGCCTGTATACCAAATTCGATCTTGTTCTTTTCTCACGGATGACATAGTTACAACAGTTGTTACCAAGAGGGTCTGAGAAAGCTGGCTATAAAATGAGAGTCTTAGAAATGTATCACTTGTTACCAACCTGGAAATGAGGATCTTATTACTAGTAATAGTGAATTTAAGAAAGCCCTATCATGAGCTGCAATTCTTAAAATCCTCACCAGCAGTACACTGTAATAGCAAACAGACAGGAGGATCTGTACTATTTGTGCTACTTAACAGGTGTTTGAGAAGTACAGAGAAACAATAACTATAAAGACATTGGAACTGGATAGCTAAATACTACTGATACCAAGAAAAAGATAATATGAAGCTGCGAGCCATTAATAGACAACTGAAAGTTAATTCTGGAAGCCAAAAACCTCCCTGGCAGACTACAAAGAGGCTTTTATCTTCTGTAGCTGAAAAACAGAAAGTTGAGGATTAGAACAAGGATTAAATAGTCAGAATGGGTGAACCCCCAAGAAGGGTGGATGTGAAACCAAGGCATTGTCTATTATGGCAATGATATGGCCCCAATTAGGATAAATTGGGACCCTGGCATTTATTAAGAAGACATCTGGGAAGATTCCTCAAAATATTTTGAAATACTTGATTTTATCTGTTCATTTGAGCCTCCTTATTAAGAGTTAGCACTTTAATACAACTGAAGACAATAGAGAGGACTCTTCTTTACGAGACATGTGTCTTCCACTACCTCTGCTTCTGGCTACTTGACCTATAACTAAGATTAAATTGTAACATAGCCTAGTTGAGGACATGATGGGCCTGATAAGGGTGGAACAGGACTATATACCAATAGAGCTACAAGTCCTAAACAGGATGTAACAGCAGGACAGACTAGATTCTAAGAATGCTTGATCAAGGTAGTTGGAACATAAAATTTGGGTGAGGAAGATTATTGACTTGGGGGCATTATTTAAAGTTAGAGGACTTAATAGCCTGGTGAGGACCACACAAAAGCTCTGAGAAGCTAGAACAAAGGGCTAGCTTATTCTATGTAGAGTTAAACTGCCAGAATTTCTATGGGTGATGTTTTAGGAAAGGATTAAAAGGCTCAATGGAAGACACATCACATAATTATATCCGTGAGATGGTCTATGATGCACCATTTACTGAGACTGCTGATGAGAAGGAGCACTGGCATAACTCAGTGGGAAATTAGAATTAGAGTAGCTGATGAGAATGGGCATAATAGGATCCCCTCCCCCTCAAAAAAAAAAAAGATAATGAAAACACTTAACTGTCAAAAGACATGCAGACTAAACTCTCATAATGTGCAACAAGTTTAAATTGCAGATAAGGAACATTGACCTACGCAGAAATATGGAGGAAGTTAACAGAACTTAGTGTCCCTAGAGAAAACGTAAATGGCCAGCCAACAAGAACATTACTCAGTTTATGCCATCAGAAAAAAACATATATATTAGTTAATTAATTAATTAAGGTTAGATGACCCCAAAAAGGTCATAAATTCTTGCAAGTTTTCAGACACACAACCCACTGCCTGAAATTACCGCTGGGCTTGTTGGAAAAAAGAAAGGATCCTGCAACACACAGAGAGTACTTTGATCACAGTTCTATGTGTTTCCTCTCACGGTCATCTACTTAAATATACACTGGTGAATAAGGAATATGAAAATACATTGATGAAATTTAGATAAAAGACTGACATTAATACCTATTAATCTGATAATCATTGTGGCCCTCTCCTTACCCCTGCTGCCTTGCTGTGAGAGTGGGAACATATGATGGCCAGGTAAAAAAAAAAATAGAGTTTTTTTAGGATCCAGAGTATTCTAATACCAGTGAGTCTACAGACCTATCCAATTTTAATTTTCCTGTTCCCAAATGTAAAATTGGAATTGCCATGCATAAGAGATTGATTGAGCCACACGTTGGGTCCTAGGCCTGCGGGGTAACAGCTTTCCAGATGGCGATCATTAAAACTACCCCCAACCAAGAAAATAATTCAAAAATAATATCACATCCCAGGGGGATGAGAAGAATAAACTCCATCCTTAAGGATCTAAAGTATACAGGCACGGTGGTTTCCATTTAATTCAATAGCAAAATTGGTCCATTTGGGCAAAAAGTGACTGGCTCACTGGAGGTCTTAGTAAGACATACATTCTGACAGACGAGGATAGAGTCTGCAAAGATTCAGAGGTCTTCTATTTCAATAAAATTTTTAGAGATTTAGTGATCACTGGCATGCTAGACCATCTTTTTTAAAGTAAAAGACAAATAATTGCAGCTTGGACTCTAACCACAATGAAAGAAATATATTACCTGGTAGGTCTCTTCAGGTTCTAGAGGGGTATACTCCATATCTGAGAATACTGTCGAGGCCCATATATCGTGTTACACAAAATTATACTATCTTGAGGGAGGCCTAGACTAGGAAAGGGCTCTGCAGCAAATGTGGTCTGTAGCATAGGTAACTCTGCCATAAGTCCAACAGACTTTATGGTATAGAGGTGGTAGTGGCCATCAGTTAAAATGATTCATGGAACTTTGGGAAGTCCTAGAGGGAGAATCACAATAAAGGACTCTAGGGTTCTGAAACAAGGCAATGTAATCTGCAACAGGAATTACAAGCCTTTTGATTAAAAAAAAAAAAAAAATCCTGGCATGCTTCTAGTGGAGAAAGTGTGCCTGATGATGGAAGAGCAAAGGACTCTCACACTGACCAATCTTCATGAGCTGGGTCATATCCGATGTGACAAATCTTAAGATTTCCAGATCCAGTCATCAGTAATTTGTGATCAGATATGAATAGAACTGGAGGTCACAAGCAAGCTGCATGAGCAAATAGCCCAGATGCACATATTATCTGCTGCTGTTGCACCAATGCTTCACTCTCAGGTCACACCTCTGGCATATCAAAGACCCTGACTAAATGGATATTGAAGAAATAAAAACTAAAGCTTTTTTAAATGGATGTGCCAAAAATGGATGGCATTTTCATGGCAGCCTTTTATAGGAATAAACTATTCTGTCATGAAGAAAAAAATTGGCCTCAGTTTAGAATACACATGGTCTTAGGGGCTGATTGGTCAGAACATTGAGAAAAGAAAGTTTAGAATGGGTCCATGGTATGTAAATATAGTAGACATAAGGGTGTGGGCACAAAGTGTAAACTTTTGCATTGATGCAAATCATAAAGCATGCATTATAGAAAGACACGGCTAGTTGATATCAGGCATCTTCAGTTATCAGCCACACTAGTGTTGGCATGTTGGGTTCATAAACAGAATGGTCACATTGAAAGAAATGGAGATTACTCATGAAACAAACTACCTGAGCACCCACTTACAGAGATTCATTAATACACTTCTGATATTGAATGTTCAATCTGCCAGCTTACTTCCTTATGTGGCACTATGACACTATGTTTCAATGACAGCAATTAATTACATCTTAGAAAATTATACAACAGAGTCATTTGATCTTAAAAGAGCCAAATATGTGTTGTAACAGAAAGAGAGAAATACTGAGAGTATGGCTTTTCCCAATGGCTGGGCCTCAGCCAGCACCATGATCTGAGGACTTGCGGACTGGTTGATTTATTGGCATTTAATCCCATGCAATACTGTACAAAACCACAAGAACACATTTATAGCAAAGGAAGTATGGGAATGAACCAAGTTACATGGGATCTACTCATTATGTCAAATAAAATATAACCCATTTTTTTGTCAGCCCCATACAGCACTGGTATAGTCTGAATGTGTAGTTGAAGTGTTAGCTTGGAGATGGTATTGTACAAGGATTAGGCACCATCCTTAGGATGCAGTATATATATTGAATCGAAATCTTGATATGCTGCTGTGTTCCCAATAAGAAGAATACTTGAATCACTACACTTCTGTCTCTGTAGTGCTAGGGTCCCAGATCTCCACAATTGGTATGCAAAAGTCACATTGACCACTCAGATGAGCTATTATATTCCAGAGTTCCTTGCAGAATTATCTTGCAATAGAGTTGCAGGCTAGACGTGTTGATCTCTAAGAAATATCTTACATGCCAAACTCTATCTCAACCTCTGCTGCTGGAAAACTCAACTGGCAACATACATCTTTAAAGAAAGTTTTTATATACATTTCATATGTGTTAAAATATAATTGATATACCACATATGAAATGAATATCAAAGCTTTATTTAGAGTTATATTTTATGAACATATCACAGTTGATAACTTCTTTAACTTTTACAATAATTCCATGTTTGGAACTTTCCTGGCCTGATAAAAAGCAGGACAAGTAGCAGTTTAGGGAATTTAAAAAGAACAGTGACACAAATATGTCATATTTCTAGAGATGATATACAACTAGCTTCTACTAAGTTTTTACTTGACTATCTCTGAAAATCTAATTTATGCTATTTATGTATTATTTAGTACTTAATACATTAATAGCATATCAGGAGGATGAGAAATGATGGAACACCATTTCATCAAAATTGCTCTATAGGAGATGAAAGGGAAGAAGAAAGGGGGGAGAAGAGGAGAAAACATAGTAAGTAAATGCAAATATATTTGAATGAAAATCAAACATCTATACACTATGTGTGTCATCTACTGATGTTTACTATTCTATGCATCTCTGTGAAGAATCAGGAAGAACCTGACGTTGCTGAAGAAAATTAATATTTCTTACATTCCAGGTTACATTGCAAGTTCAATCTAACATTAATCATTCACCAACCTTAGCGTTTGTCATTTTTTTTTTATCAAAAATCCAAACAATGAAAACCTGTACCATCTCTAACATAAACATGTTTGTTTCAAAAAATTATCATTTCAACAATAAGCTCTATAATATAGATGATAAAATCTAGATTTTAGAAGTTGAGGATTATATAACCAGGAGAATTATACTAAAAATTGTCATATTTTCCTAAGGTGTCTTTCTGTGAAGATATAGACTCATCTGTAAAATATGTGCACTAAGCAGTAAGACAGCAAAATATCAAAGAGGCAGCCAGCCGTCTCTTTAAACCTAGTTGTTGCACTGGAGGCATTATCTGAATAGCAAGAAATTAAAAAAAAAAAAAAAAAAAAAAAAACAAAACCCTGCTACAATGAACATTTGAAACGTGGTCCCATGTGGGGTTTAAATATAATTTATCCTCAATTAATTATTTATAATAATGCCCTTAAAATGTTAGAGAAATGAGGCTTAGGACATTTAAGTAACTTACCCAAATTCTCAGAGCTGCACTAGAAAAGGTGGAAGTAACTCTTACCTGTAGCTCTGCTTAACCAGGTTAACATGTAAACACATCCACAAATGAAGAGTTCTCCAAAAGTGGTGGAGAATGGAGAAGACTAAAAATCATCTCCAAAACAAGTAGCAGCGAGTAAAACCTTTACGTCCACATCTACGTCGGGGTCTACGTCACGTCACGTCACGTCTGGTTACGTCACGTCACCTCACGTCAGGCCTACGTCAAGCCACGTCACATCAGGTCTACATCACGTCACCTCGCGTCAGGTCTACCTAATATCACGTCACGCCTAGGTCGTGTCAAGTTAGGTCCATGTCAGGTGATGTCACATCACATTTATGTCTACTTCTGGTCTAGGACAAGTAGGGCTTAAGTTCACGTCTACATAGAGTTTACTGGTATCTCTTCATATATACAAGCATACTTGTTTCATTGCACTTAACTTTTTGTGCTTCACAGATTTTGTTTTTGATTTTGTTGTTGTTGTTGTTGTTGTTGTTTTATTACACATTGAAGGCAAGAGTCTCCACTAGTAAAAAGATTATGAGTCTCTTTATTGTGATACTCGCTTTATTGCAGTGGTATGGAACCAGACTTGCAATATCTTTGAGGTATGCTTGTATCTGCACCTATGAAGATATGGACATAAATAGTGTCTTACTGATTCCAAGGGAGATACTTATTTGAGACAATTTGTAGAAACCATTTTCAGAGAAAAATTACTGTTAGGAGAATAGCGCCTTCCAACTATATCGCACATACTTAAATTTTCTAATGGTAGAAAGAGAAAGAGCGAGGAAAATGATATCAAGTTTGAAATTCACAGTCCTGAAGTAGACTGAACTTGGACCAACTGGCAAGTTTGAGAGCCTTCTTCAGTAAGTATAAAAACCATAATATCAGATAAAAGAATAAATGTTTGTCACTGTGGGAAATAGAAACACACACTGCTCTGCAGAGGTCAAACAGACCATCTAATGACAGGATGAAATCTGGGTGAAGTTGGGATGGTCTATTCTCTGGCCTTTTGACTAGTGCATTCATGTAGGATGCCTGCATGTAAGCACCAGAGCCATACTTAGTTATCCTGGAAACTTGCATAATTTGCTCTGTGTGTGTGTGTGTGTGTGTGTGTGTGTTTACTCCAACAAACAGATTTATAAAGAAGGATGCTGATTTCCCTTTTTCCTTCCTAATCCTTGTGTTTATTTATAACAGCTTGGATTACAAGAATCTGTTTTGTGCTAAGTGTTACAAAGTAACTAAAAGACCTTGAAGAAACCACAGTCCTCATTAGTCACCTTCTTAGGATTTGTATTAAACACAAGATAAACAAACAAATCTTCCAGCAAATAGTATCTGAAAATGCAGTTTTTTGTTGCTGTGATTGGCTTGAAAGTGACTAAGTTAATGACGATAATGATAATAACAGATGATATTATTAGTTAAAATATATTTTTATTTTTAAGATCTTAAAATAATTTTATATGGTATTACCTTATATTTAAGATTGGGAAATAGATTCAACAAGGATAAGTAATTTTCTCAGACTTATGTATTCTATCGTAGCATACTAACTTTCTCTCTAAATAAAAACTAATTAGCAGAATATATACTCTTCATCATGGTACAATCATCTAGAAAGAACAAATGCTTATTATAGTATAAGACTCATTTTTGAGCAAAGGGAAGCTACTGTAAATCAAAAAAAAAAAAATCTTCAGTTCACTTTGGGGACAGCTGGTATAAGTCAAGAGCTGCATGGTTAATGTATTCAGGCCTGAAATAGCCTCCAATACTGTTCAACTAACTTGTAGCATATCTTGCAGCTCAGGCTGCTATTTGGAAACCACTGAGAGTGCAGTCCTGCTGCCCTTGCATTTCTTGTATTCTCACATAACTCCCATTAACATTGCTCAAAGTTCAGGGTACCAAGAACTAAGGGCAGTTTTTCTTCTCCCTCCTCAATTCTCAGTAGCTTTGCAGTCATACACATTTAGCAGCACTTTCTCAACAAGAAGTGAGTATTTTGCCCAGAAATAAGAAAGCTGCAGGGAAGCCCTGCTTATTGCAGGGAATCTCTGTGTGCAGATCCACGTGACTTGTGGCTCCAGTAGAGCACCAGCTGCTTGGAACCACCTCAGGGCTATAGGCTGTGTGTACACCTGATTGGCTGTATGACAGCGATGCCTTCCAGCTGAGCAGTTTCTGTTCCAGTATTCACCAGATGCAATTAGCAGAGTCAGAAGGAAGCAACTTAAAATCTTCCAAAATAGGTCAGTAACCTCATTTTCTGCCATTTGGTAATCACAGGATATATCTTTAGACCAATAAAATTCCTATGAAAATTATACTAAAGTACCCCTTCACTCCTAAGTTTTGTCATAGTACCTCACTTTGTTAATGTATTATATAAAGTAGATCTCATATAAAAGAGGAGTTATTTCCAATTGAAATCTGTCTCTACATACAACTTACAAAAATTATAAGTTCCCTTGGTAAATTAATAATTGCAAGAGCTCAGATTATTAACGATAGTTTGTAGGTTACAATATGCACATACATTTCCTATTTCCTCAGCTTGCATTTTACCCTAATATTTTTCCTATAAATAACAATCCATAGATTGATTTTTCTCAGATAAATAAGTCATATATTAAATACACTATGTTGATATTTAACAGGGAACACAGTGTCACCATTTAACATCACTCTAAAGCAAAACGTTACCACTTATTTTTATGATGAATTTTCTGCCTTTGAGATTTGAACTGGTACCCGAATTAAAAATGTTTTTCCCCTGAATTTTCGACATGGAAATGTCAAAATTTTTCTGACTAAAATGTAAGTTCTGTTTTGAATTGGAAGCACTTGAAGTTTTTTTCAAACCTTGACGCACAAATTAAGAGATGAGTGATAGGTTAGAGTAAAAGACAAGTGGGGAGAGTACAGGTGTGCTTTTCTTCACATCTCCAGAATAACTGCAATTTTTCTTTACTGATCCTTTACTTTACTTTCTTTTTTATAGTAGGGCAACATGTGTTATGGCTAATCATATATAAGCCACTGGGAAAATAAATGCTGTCACAATAATTAATGGTTTAACTCACTCTGAGTATTTTCAATATTAATGACCAAAATGGGACTTTTGTGTTAGTAGAACAGGAGCATATGTTGCTTATTGCATTTTGTCTCTAAGAAATAAAAATGGTGAGCCTGCTCATTCTTCACAGGTTTCAGGCAGTGTCTTGATTAGAAGCAGGCCAGAGGAATGCAGTCAACACCCTGGGTTCCAGTATGAATTGGTGCAATGTGCTGCCATTCCATTAGCCTTCAAACCATACTTTTTCTACTTCTATTCTCAAGATGGTTTAGGATAGTATAAGGGATTTCATATATAAAGAATAAATGTTCTTAATCAAACAAGCAAGCAAACAAACAAAATTTGAATAACAAAGCAACCTTTGCTTGTGTTTCTGGGGTTGTATCAACAGCCCTTTTCAAAAAGATTCGACATCAAATCCAAATGTTCTTTTCTGATAGTAAAAGAATATATTGTTATTTGAATCTGATTTCTGTGCATAAGCCTTATAGAATGATTATCTAACAGTATAAAAAAGTGTTTTTACTCTCTACATATATGTAAACTATGGTTTATTCATTATGGACTTTTTTTTTGTCTATTGTTTAGAATTTGTTGTTGTTGTTGTTTCATATTAAAATAGGGTTCTAATGTTTTAAATTAGCCTCAGGGATATATGGATATTTTTATGACCACATTAAATACTAGGACTGGAAAAGACATGTAAAAAATCTCAGTTCCATCAGTCATTTTTAGTCCTTTATGGAATAAACTAGTTTATAAAAGTAGTATTTATTCATTGATATCTGCCTATTTATTCTTGTTTCAAGGCAGACTATTATGGGTTTTTTATTGATAATATGATACTTTGAAATGCATTAAATGTTTATCTAAACACTTTAAATTAAATATATATATTTTTTTCAGTATCTTCACCGTAATGCTGGCATCATGTTGATTCTTAAGGCCACTTAACTTGCAAATAATTTTTTTCCTTGACCAAATCAGCATTACATAGTTATACATATAAACAAAAGCAAATTTAATTTTTATAAGACTTTTTAACATACACTAACATATTTTAAAGTCATATATAAGAAAACTACTTTCCTAAGTATTAACCTTCTACCTAAGCACATGTCGGAAGTTCTACAAGTAGAGTTACCATGTATAAATTGGTTTAGTTATAAAATTATGATGATGATGATGATTTCTATCATTAATCATCAAAATCATCAGCAAACAAAAGGAACAAAAATATGATAAATAATCTTTTGCATGTGTGAGAATATCAATATTTGATTTATGACAATATATAGCTTATGTACACAGATATTGTGTGGCTACTATATTCCAGGATTCACATACATTTGCCACTTTACTCAAACCATCTTAGAGGCATTTATTATTTTCCTTATATGGCTGAGTGAGTAAAGATTCATACATGTAAAATGACTTGCTCAAGGCCACACATCTAAATTGTATTGGCTGGAATTGTTATCCTTGGATTCCTACTAACCTTGCAATCTTTTATCCTCTCTTTATCCTAATGTTTTTAAACTGCTTTTAAACTTTATTATAAGAAATAAGCAATATTTTAAAACATTTAAAACATAAATCCAAGATATAAGACTGTCACTTCTGTACCTACATATGATTAGCCATAAATATGTTACATTGCTTAAGCATCATATCACTATTTTTATATCATTTATATCATTTTAATAATAGTAGGCATACATTATCTGTAACAGTAGTAAAATGGTAGGGGGTCAGAGAAAAGAGATTTTGAGAAAACATAATAGACAAAAGAGTGTTTGAACTTGCATGCATCATTCAGCCAATAAGATAAAATTCCTACCTAAAAATGCCTTCTATTGAAGAAATAGGCCCAGAACAAAGCAATGTACAATAAATATAGTTAATTTTACTGTTATTATTATTGGACAGTAATATTAATATTAAATAAAAAATGATGAATGCAGCAAAAATAAACAATAGGAAAAAAAAAATAGTAACCCGGGAAAGAAATAGTGGTAAACTAAAGAGTGTCACTGAGCTATCACTGCAATTAATATAATGACCTCGAAGCCATGAAATAATCTGTTTAGAATGATCACATATTAACTAGGACCTATGTTCATTGCTATTACATTTTAAGTAGTATGAATACATTTGAGTCCCAGGAAAGTAGGATTAAAATCCAAAATATCCACTTTATAAAAATATAAGTAGCGTGCAAAAATGAGTGGATAGAGTGTACGTAAACTCAGGCATGATACAATTATGCTCACGTTAAATGTTACATCAAAATGTTTTCCATTTAGTGAGTTGTTATCCCAAATCAATACTTTATTTAGAAGTCTGATTTAAAATTTTTCGTTTAATCTTTGTTGCTAATATAGGTACTAAAATCTGTCACAAGTGTTTTAAGAGGAACTGTGTTACACGAAGTCAGTCATTTGAAATTCTCTTGCAAAATGTCACCTGACATTGAATTATTTTTACTTGTATATATAAATCTTTAAACTTTTATATTTGTATTCTGGAAAATAACATCATCTATATTATTAACCTCTGCATATTTTAATACTTATGAAGATATAATTTTCACTTGAATGTTTGAATTATTAGCTAATCTTGCAATATGATGTCTAAGAATTTTTGCTTAATTATATGCCAAATGGTACTGGATGAATAGTTACAATTTCTGGAGAATGATATTAAGAATTGAATGTATACTCTAAAGCAGTCATTTTTTCTTTAAAGTTATTAAAGTCAGTGATACTTTCCCCATATACTGTTCTGGTATAGTTTAAGCCACTCACCATGATTAATTTATCAAATACTTATTTAACTCAGAGGCTAAATAAGTATTTGATAAGTTCAAATACTTCAATGTTTATCTGTAAGCCTAGAAGCACAGAAAGAAATAAATGCTATCTCTGGCCCTGAAGTTTTAAGCAACCATAATGAACTCAATTCTTATTTGAAAAATTAAGTTCAGAAGTTTCACTTGTTTAGGCATGGTGGTCTCTCTATATAATTTCACTTTCACTTAAATGCAACCTATTTCTTTGAAACTACTATCTCAATTTTATTTATTATCTCTTGAACCCAAGAAAAGGCCTCAGCTCACAAAACTATCAAGTGATATATTCAGCCATAAGTTAAACAAACAAACAAACTAACAAAACAACTTGATAATCAGTGGTCACATCACAAGTGAAATGACCTATATGAGTAATCAGAGATAGGAATTTCTGAGATTTGTTCAGTAGGTCATTGATATTATGAAGTTCATATTCTCTTTCTTTTTGCTCAGCCATTATTTTGTGCATTGGCTTTGGTTCTCTGTGCCAATGGATGCAATGTGATTTCAGCAGCTCTAAGCGTTATATAACCATTATATAACTGAAGAATAGGAAAAAGCCTATTACATTTTATTTAAATCAGAAATGAATTTCACATAAGTCCTTAGCAAACTTGCTGACATGTCCTTATACCTCACCGATGAAAGCCAAGTCATATAGCATCTCAATCTCAACGGAGTTTAGGAAATCAGTTCTTTCTTTTCTTTTCTTTTCTTTTTTTCAGATTTAGAGCATAATGTTAGGCATTATAAGATTTATGAAGTGATCCTCCCCAGTTACTCTAGTACCCACCTGTCACTATACCTAGCCATTACAATATTATTGCCTATATTCCCTATGCTGTACTATGCATTTCTGTGACTGTTTTGTAACTCTTAATTTGTATTTCATCATCCCTTCACCTTTTTCTTTCTGCTCCGTACCTAATCTCCTTTCTAGCAATTACCAGCTTGTTCTCTCTCTCTGTGGTCTATCCTAGAAAATGTTCCATGTGCACTTGAGAAGTGCATATTTTGCCACTTTGGAGTGAAATGTTCTGAAAATATCAATTGTCTTCATCTGATCTAGTGTGTCATTTAAGGTTGCTGTTTCCTTGTTGATTTTCTGTCTGGAAGATCAGTCCATTGATATCAATGGGGTGTTAATGTCTCCTACTATGAGTGTTTTATTGTCGATCTCTCTTTATGTTGGTCAATATTTGCGCGCACGCGCGCTCGCTCTCTCTCTCTCTCTCTCTCTCTCTCTCTATATATATATATATATATATGCATGCTCCTTTGTTGAGTGGATATATGTTTACTAGGGTTATGTCCTCTTGTTGTAGTGATCCCTTTATCATTATGCAATGTCCTTCTTTGTTTTTTATTATAGCCTCTATTTTAAAGCTTATTTTGTCTGATATAGGTATTGCTACCCAAGCTTTTTTTCCATTTCATTTGCATGAAAGATCTTTATTCATCCCTTTAAGTTCATATGTGTCGTTTGATCTGAAGTGGGTCTCTTATAGACAGCACATGTATAAGTTTTGTTTTCATATCCATTCAACTATGCTATTTCTTTTGATCAGGGCATTTAATTCATTTACATTTAAAGTGGTTATTGATAGATATATATTTTTTTGCCATTTTATTACTAATATTTATGTTTTTTATTTGTTTGTTTTTTCCTCTTTTAAAAAAAAAATTCCAGCATTTCTTGTAATACTGGCTTGTTCGTGATGAATTCCTTTAGTTTTTTTTTCTGTTTGGGAAGATCTTTATCTCACCTTTGATATTAATTGATAGCCTTTCTGGGTAAAGTAGTCTTGAGTACAGTTTCTTACTTTTCCTTGCTTCAGATATTTCATGCCAGTCCCTTTTGGCCTGTAAAGTTACTGTTGAATCAGCTGACATTCTTGTAGGAGTACCTTTATGAGTAACTAAGTACCTTTTGCTTATTGCTTTTTGAATTCTCTTTTTGTCTTTAACTTTTGGCATTTTAATAATGATGTGTCTTTGTTTGGGCCTGTTTGGGTCCCTCTTGTTTGAAACTCTGTTTCTTAGACTTGTATGTCTATTTCCTTTACCAGGTTAGGTGAGTTTTCTGTCACTATTTCTTCAAACAGGTTTTTAATCCCTTGTTATCTCTCTTCTGATATTCCTATGATATGTGTTGGTATGTTTGATGTTGTCCCAGAGGTCTCTTAAACTTTTCTAATTTTTTTTTTTTTCTTTTTGCTTTTTCGGTTGGGTGTTTCCTGCTACCTTGTCTTCTACTCACTAATTCAATTCTCTGCATCAGTTCTCTGCTTCGTCTAATGTGCCGTTGATTACCTCTATGGTATTCTTCATTTCAGTTATTGTAGTCTGCCTTTTTGATTGCTTCTGTTTTATGTTTTCTGTGTCCTTTTTTACCTTACTATCTCCCTATTGGAATCCTCATTGAGATCGTCTCTGCCCCCCCTTATTTCATTGAGCATTCTTATAACCAGTATTTGAACTCTTTATCGCGTAGATTGATTACCTCTATTTTATTTAATTTTTTTTTTCCTGGAGATTTTTTCTTTTCTCATTTGCCGCATGTTTCTTCGTTTTCTTATTTTAATTGCCTCACAGTTTTAATGTATTAGGTAGATTTGTTACATCTCCCAGTCTTGGCCAAGTTTCTTATGTAGTAAAAGCCCTATGTGGTCTCCCTGATCACATGAGCTCCAGGAGTGTTCCTTTTACAAGTTGTTTATGTTTTCCTGTTGTAGCTAACTAAGCCTTGATTGCTGTTAGCGCATCAGTGGATGGGTTTGACTCTCAGGCTGACTGGCTATGAGAATTGGCCATGCCCATGAGCTGCTATGTAGGTGGGGGCTGACGATAGTAGGCTCCTGTACCTTTTGAGACCACCGTTTGAGTTTGTCGCTTGTGGGGCTAGTTAGGTGGTACTCTGTTGTGTTCTGACACCAGCCTCTAGACGTGTTGGTTCTTAGCAGGAGCTCCTGTGCAGGCCAAGGTCAGCCATTTCTTTTGGTTGTTTGGGGAACTACAAAGCAATCCATGGGTGTTCTCTGCCTATGCTGGATTCGGTGGCAATAAGAGAGACCATGCTGCAAACTGTGGCTGGTTGTCCCCAGTACTGTGCCTAGGGCGGTTTAGCAAAAGGTCTAGGGTACTCCAAATCTAGAGGCTGCCTATAAGACTTAATAGCTGAAAGGGCCTTTTGTTGGTACTTAAATTAGGTAGGACAGGGACTCTGGGAATAACAGGTAAAGTGAATAGATTTCACTCAACCAATGCGGATTCGGGTTTGGTGCCAGTGCTGAACCTATAGCCATCAGCAAGAATCTCATATCTCATGGAGGCCAGGCACTTCTCATCTCAGGCCCTCAAACTGTCAAGGTTTTTTCAAGTGATATTGTAGCTGATGTTGTCTGCCTACCAACAAAAATTTCTCCTGAGAGGTGCTGGCCTGTTGATTGTTGTCAAATGTGCCCTCTGTAGAGAGCACAGGGTGGGATTGGTTGCTGCACAGAGTCTACCAGGGGTAATTTGTGAGAGGGGTGGGGCAGGTCTCAGGAAGTCACAGAGTGGAGCCAGCGGATCTCATCAGAACAATGCAGATGGAGATATGGTATCAGTTCTAAGCCTGTGGCCTCTCAAAAGTTTCAGATCACACAGAGGCCAGTTACTGCTTGTCCCAGGCCCACAGACCCCCATGATTCTTTCATGAGATACTGCAACTCAGGCTGGCACTGGTTGCCCACCACCGAAAATCTCTTCTGGGTTGCACCAGCTGCATGCAAGCCACATGAGCTGAAGGCTATTAATTGCTGTCAGATGCACCCACTCTCAGAGAAGGCAGAATAGGTCTGGTTGCCAAGCAGTGAGCTTGGCTTGGGTAAATTGCAGGTTTGATAGGGTAGGATCTCAGAGAGACACAGAGTAATGTGTGCCAATCTCACTGGGCTAATGCAGATTCAGAATTGGCTGTGTAGGGAGAGGGTTAAAAATAGTCAAGATGGCGCCCTTCTATAAACCATACCTGAGGAGGGCTGGCAAAAGAACAATAGCAGCTATCCCTCCAGCCTTTGCGGCATGCTATACAATTCAATTTTTCCCTGTCTCCTGTGCTTCTGGAGCTGCTAACTCTCCAAGAGACCCCGGGGTGAATGTCTGTGTGTAAGTCTGTACATGGACCTTTTAAAGGGGATGTCTGAGTTTTCAGATTCCTTCCATCTCACCCATATTATTGATATCCCTACTGATTTTTCCAGTCAGATTTTGTAGGAACTCTTTCTGGGACTGGAATCCTGGTTGGGGGAACCCTTGTGTGAGGCTAGGGCCCCTCACTCCTTCATGGGGACCTCTGTAGCCACAATATCTCTCCTGGTGCTCAACAGCCATGCGTTTCACATCTTCACCCCACCTACCGCTCTTAATGTGGCTTTTTCTTCATATCTTCAATTATATATAACATGTTCCTCTAGTTTTCAGGTGATTTTCCAACTTGATTATTTTATAATTTGGTCATAATTTTAATGAGGTCATAGGAGGAGGTGAACCCCATATTTATATAGCGCACCAACTTGATCCTCCTCCAGTTATTTGTCTTTTCGCACTTCTGAAGTGGGTAGATGGGTGAGGGAGAAAAGGGAGTCGGAATATTCTTTTAATACCTCGGTTTTTATAGCATCAAACTTGACCCAAAGTAATATTCACAAAATATGAAGTTCTTTAACATATGAGTTAGGATAATTTCCTTATTATAATATGGGGATCACACAATAGATGCTTCATATTGTTATTCTGATGATTCAGTGAGAGTTTCAAAGGTGTTTTTTGTTTTCTTTCTACTAAGAAAAGGGGGAAGACTTTAGACTCAGTCATGTAATGACACATTTATACTATCAAGGTTTAATGATATAATTTATCAGGGTTTAAACAGATATTTTAACTAATAAAACAAATAGTAGATGAAATTATGCTTAAAACCTTTATGGAGAGACTAGAAGACTGGAAGTTAGTAAAGCTAAAACTGGAAAATAAATTTCAAGAACTAACACTGTAACTAGCAATTAGAGATAAGAAAGTTGCTGTCGCTTCTCTCATTGCTAGTGTTTTCACAGTTAGCTTTTATATGCACAAAATTTGTGACTAATAAAAATAAGGACAGCAAACACTATTTTTACCATTATGCTGTCCTTTCTCTTTTACTCTGATTGCAGAATCTAACTACACACCCATTTCTGTAAACTCCCTCATTATCACCAACAGCAGCTAGAGGATGTTTTATGCTTCAATATCTCAAGCCACAGTTTCTTGTTGAATTGGTATGCCAAATGCAAGAGAGTCTGGAAAATTATTATTTTTTCTTCTTCCTTAGTTCTTAGATACTGAAAGTACATAGGAATTGTTCAACTGAAGGCCATAGTCCAGAATAAATAGAATCAGTTTTAGGATCAAGACAAGCACAATTTAAGGGAAAGTCAATGAAGAAATAAAATTGGGTTTTCACTCAGTATGTATATCTCCCAAGGAATCTGTTACGAGCTGCTCAAATCTAATTGGTAGTGAAGATTATTTCCTGCTATTCTCTGGTTTATTATAAAGATATTAAAAGGCCAATAAGTATTTTCGCCATAATATAAATGATTTAATAATAGTACATTTTTTCCCTGTGGTACATGAAATTATTATAAAGTTTTATTAAAATAACCAGTCATTTATCAAACTGATAGTTTACATATAACAAGTGTTTCTACTTATCCAAATGAATTTCATATATTTTAAACTTAATTGTTACATTGCACCTCTAGTTATTCCTATGAATGATGTTGAAAGATACTTCTGTTCATGCATATGTAGTTAAGTGACTAGTATTTGTTCTGTTGTGAGGTTTCAGCATTAATTTTTGCATTTTTTGAGATTTTAACTTCCTAGACAACTAATGCAAAGTTCTTCTTTAAAATGAGACAGCCATATAAAATTCTAAATATTCCCCAAGCTTTTATAAAATTTGAAGGATTAAATCTGTCAGTGAGCATTGCTGTACATTTTTCTTTTGAGGAAATGAGAGTAGAAGTATACAAAAGAAAAAATGATTGAGAGGAAGACAGAAATATGTTAATTGAAATGCTTGATGTCATTTACTCTTAATATGGTATATAATATTGAGAAATTCAGTTTTAGTAGTCATAAATATTCTTTTTCACTTTTAAAGGATTTATCTGTCCTTTGAGTTTAAAAAAGTTTTTATGTATAAGAATAATAAACATCTATGTACAATCTTTTAAAATTTGTCTAAATCCATCTAAAATCAAGTTATATAAATATATTTTTAAATATTTTTTAAATGTCTCACTCTACGGACAGTGTGTCATTAGTAGAGAATTAATTGAAAGCCCTTCCTTAAACAAAATGTATAGAATCCAAATTTCAGATATTTTTATAACTTTCTGTTCTAAAGTTGCATAAATCCAAAATACTTAAGAACTTGTATTACACAAGTCTTAGATATTCTACACAATATTTTCTTAATATGCATCTGAGAAATTTCACCCAAATTATATAAGCTAGTTAACTGAATTCTAAAAATGTCATTGAAAATCATATTTTTTATGTAGCTTTGAAAAATTAATATTTTCACTTTAATAAAAGTCAGAATGTATTAGAAAGGAATACTATACAAAATTATATAGAACACTATTTTCAGTCTAATAGACTATATAATCAAATTATTAGTCTATTTATGTACATATGTCTGCATATACACACAAGGATAGAGTCTAATTTTTTCTGTAATGAACATTTGGACAACTATGTGAGACAATGATTTTAAATACTTTTGTTAAATTGAGAATATTTCCATTATTACATTTATGTTTTAAAAATGCGTAAATGCTCTACTTCTTTAAAATATATACTTTGCATTTGAATAGGAAAATGAAAATGTAAGTAAGGGAAGGATCTGAGTTTTCATTCTAATTCCTTTGCTATAAAAAACTGGAGATGTCATTACCTTTTTTTGAGCATTAACATTCTGATATAAAATGAACTAATTCATGTGGCAAATTGTAACACCTCCCTCACCAGATATAAGAAAAAATGATTTTGATTTGGAAATTTCTAAGTCAAAACTCTAATTATGCTGTTTCTATGTATCTTAGCTAAAGTAGCTCTGTGTGTGGTTAAGAAATTATTTCAAGTTTGTGGTAATAGTGTGGGTGAGTTTTCCAATCTAAGTTGCAATTAGTATCTATGCTATGATAATATAGGAAATGCAAATAAAACACAAAACATTGGCATTACTCTCCTTAGTTACTAAACATAATGATGTTATTTGGAAAGTCTCCTAAATGTGCCTGCTTTCTGTATTACCTCCCTACTACATAGGCGTGATTTATCATCATTCCTTGGAGATAAGATAAAACACTTTTAAGGAAGTACGCTTTTTATTTTAAGAGTATAACAAATATCTATTCATGACAAATGTTTTGTTTAAAAACATTTTATAGTAAGTTATCTTTTATTGACTTATGGACCCTTAAGTATTTACAGATTTTTATATTCAACTTCACATTTATCTGTGTTGTGTCCATAATCCAATATAGACAATACTGTTATTAGAATGAAAGAACCAAACATACTTCGTATACATCCCATTTTTTATTTCGTTCCATGGAATAAAACTTAATTTTAGAGATATATGATATATGATATATGTTATATTAAGGGTATGCTTATTTTTTCTTGTTGGTGTTTCCTTCAACCATCCATAAAATATTTTGTTAATTTAATTCTTCTTAGTTCATAGAGTTAGGCATTATCTTAAATGTTTTAAAACTTTATTTTGGATGTTAGAATATAGTTTATACAAAGAAGAGGAAGTTTTTTCTTCTCTTTTCAAGTTTGTTATTTTGTGTGAATAATATTTATTTAAAGATTTTATGCATCAGCAAATTCCAATTATTATATGAGAAGGCATTAATGATTAAGTTTACCCCTTTTATGTCAACTGTTACATTCATTAATTTTTAGACTAAATTGTTTTCGCAAAAGTTTCTCTGTTTTATTTAAAGGCACTTTTCCTGTTTTTTGTATGATCCAGCAAATTGTTTAAAAGTTAATTCTTAATAACTTTGTAATAAAATTCACCAAATATTTTGAGTTCTTTTATGAATATCAAAAGAATATGAGCAACAAAATACATCAAGTAGTATTGGACCGTAATCCAATGTATAAAATAAATAATGAGTCCATAAATTATTAAATTAATTTTTAAATGAAAGAGAATAACAATTCTTAATAATTTTAAATAACTCTTGTAGATGCTCTGTCCTCAAGGAGAGGGATCCTAACTCACCACTTCTTAAATGTGGGCTGTGCATAGTGGAAGAGAAAGGGAGGTGAGAAGAGGAATGGGAGGAGAAGGAGGAAAAGAGGTTGAATAAGCAGCAGCTGTTTTTGAGTCATATTTCACAATTTACACAAAATCAAGTTGAGATGAACCATAAGCCTAAACTTAAAATCAGTAAAGATAATATAGAAGAAAATATGAGTCTATTTTCATACTTTTGAGTTAGGCTAGACTTTTTAGAGAAGACATAGAATGCATGAACCGTAAAATAGAACATTAATAAGCTGGAATTTATAAAATTCAAAAATCCTCACTCATCAAAAACAATAAAAAAGATATCTAGTAGAAAATATTTGTAAACTATATATGTGACTGAGAAAAAATTATATTCACAATATAGTTTTAAAAATAGAAATCCAGGCCTTAGTAACAAACAAGTGAATAAACCAATAAAAACTGGCAAAAATACTTGGACATTTCTTAAAGAAAATATCAGAAAATCCAATAAATATATAAAAAAATTGTCAACATCATTAGTTAGCAAGTAAATAAAAATACAAAAGTAAGATACAACTACATAACCATTAAAATAGCTAAAATTAAAACAATTTACATGGACAATAGGACTAGTGGTTACCAGAGGGGAGGGTGGGAGGTAGATGAGTTAAAAGGGGTCAAATATATGGTGACATTAAAGAATTAAAAATAAATTAATTAAAAATAAAAAAAGTAAAAGTCTGATGTAAGGACAATTTACACTTACTGCAAAAAATACAGGCCCCTTCAAGTACATTTCTGCGGAATAAATACCAGGAAAACTCTTTAAAGACACTGTAATTTAATCCTCACTGGGGCCTGAAAGCGTCTTGACTCAATTTCAAAAGCACTTCACCGCCTTTAGATGCACTGTACACTGTAGGCTGTATTAAAGAACAAAAAGTCAATTGAGGAAATTTGAACATCAAAAAAAACAAAAACAACTTAAAACACTAAATATTCTACAGCATATGAAACAAATGAAACTCTAAAAATTTAAGTAAAAATTATATGCTCATTTCGAAATATTTTTACTGTTCATCTAGTTGTCTTTTTGAGACCATTTTCCTTTGACTGAAAAATACCAGATAGTACCCTATAGTATTTCTATTACATGTGAATTTAAAAATATTTTTTCTGAGAGTATCAGTATTTCATGGTCATTCTTTAAGGGTATTATTATCTCAAATTAG
Source organism: Rousettus aegyptiacus (assembly GCF_014176215.1). Taxonomy (NCBI): domain Eukaryota; kingdom Metazoa; phylum Chordata; class Mammalia; order Chiroptera; family Pteropodidae; genus Rousettus; species Rousettus aegyptiacus. The sequence goes on from NW_023416306.1 coordinate 54,342,400, forward strand.
GACAAGTTCTGGTTTAGATGTCATTTTCTAGTAATATTTTGAAGATATAATTAGGTTCCATTACTATTATTTACAAGTTAGCTGTTCATATTTGATACTTAAACATAAATAATCTTATTCCTCTGGCTTCTTTTAAATTTCTTCTCTTTAACTTTGCTTTTCTGTAAAAATAATTGTTTTTTATTATTGATATCTTTTATTAGTTTAGAAAGTTCTCAGTTCATTCTTTTACAAATATGGTCTCACTTTGTTTTGTGATTGCAATTAAAATATATTAACTATTATTATTTACTTTATGCCTCATTCCTGTGATTTTTAAAAATATATTCTGTCCCTTCATGCTTTATTCTGAATATTTATTGTGATCTATCTTCAAGTACACTAATTTTCTCTTTAGCTCTTTCTAATTTCCTGCCAAAATCACCTATTTTTTTTTATTTCTACATTTCATATTTAAGTTATATAATTTCCAACTCTCTGTTGAAATTTTCAATTTTGTTGTTTCTATAGTTCCACATATTTTAAAGTTTGTGTCTATTAGCAAGAATAATTTTAACATTTGTGTTTATTTTTACTGTGTCCTATGTTGATTTTTTCTCATGCTATCTTTCTCTTCAAATTCATAATTATTTTTTATTTTGTCTCAGATATTGTGTTTATAAAATTAATTGTGGAAATATTTTGAGTCCAGAGATAATCTTTTTTTCTTCCAAAGAATACATTATTTTTCTGCCAGGTGACTGGCATTGCTAGTAATTTGGAACCATCTTGTTTAAATTTTAGTAAATGGATGATTTGCGGCTGAGCAATTCTTTAAATTTCCTCCATGATTCTTCTTCATGTCCCTTATGTATCCTTGGAATAATAATGATATAATAATAAGCGCTCTTCTCAGTGCTTTGGATATGTTAACTTATTTAATCCTAAGAACAATTCTATGAGGCACGAAAAAATTTATCCACATTTTACAAAGATGTAACTGAGACAAATGAAAAATAATTTGCTCAAGATTAGTAGTAATTAGTAGTTTAACCACTATTCAACTGCAAGTTTTATTTTCTTAAAACTACTATATAAATGAGCATTCCCATAAAAGATAGTTGCTCTCATCAGCAATTAATCACTTTGTAAGAATAAATTTAAGAAATTACTCTTTTCTGGAGCATTTACATTTTAATATAGGATCATCATGAGAGGGACACAGAAGTATTTATCTATAACTACCATCTTTTGAAAGTTTTACATACTAAGTTAAGCAGTGCTCCTCTGACCTCTGATGTTCCTTCTAACTCATAAAAGTCTTATTATAATTTTGAAATTTAAGACACTGGAAGGCAAAGAGTTTTCAGGCATATAGCAATCGTTCACTACATATGTATACACATATATGGCTAATGCTTATAGAATTTACTGACAGCATAGATTTTTGAATTTGATTATTAAAGCAAATCTATAGTAAATATTATTCTCATTCAAACAGGAGAAAAACCTAAGGATAAACATTATGTGATTTAAACAAATCTCATAGTAAAGATATATGGTATTAAAATTGTCTTTACCATTTTGACTCAAGAAACTATTTTAATCATGACACAGTTTTGTCTACATTATATAGACTTGGAGTTCTCTAAATATTCTAACTGCATGATGATAGTTAATGGTAACAGTATTTTGCTCAGTAATTGATCTGAAATAATACAGTCTTTTCATTTTGACAGATTTATTTTCCTTTTAGTACTATTGATACAGAATAGAATAAATTAGGACACTATGTTGGCAATTAGGCATTATAACTAGAATATAGTTTGTAATTGAGATGTCTCTTTCTAGACTGGGAAACAAGTATCTCAGCACCAAAATTTAATAAATATTTTTGTTTATTTGAAAAGAGAAACAAATGAAATTTCTTTTATAATCTGATACTATCTTGCTTCCTGATATTAGAAACTTTAAAAAAAAAACTAGAGCTGCTTCCAATAAAGTCATAAATATAGATCTATGTAAACTTATTATTTCATTTTTTCATGTAATATCTGAGAAAGAATATTAAAACATACACTTTTATTTTTCATGTATAGACTGTGACTTTTAATATAAAGTCTTGATATGGTTTTAAGTGTTCATAAAAAAATAATAATAACCAAAATTAGAATTTTGTATTATAATTTTTAATGGCTGTACAAAACAAGTTAATTTCCATTGAGTAGAGCCAATAAATCATACTTTTAATATTTCTATTTGTGGTCTATTAGGGATAGATTTATTTGTCTTTCCACTAAACTCCACTGAACCCTTCATAATTATCTATTCAATAATTGTTACCTATTTTCTTGAAAATAATTTCTCTTCATGTCAAATACTCAACAGTGCATGTTTTATGAGATGATGCCTATGATAAAAAAATAACTAAGAAATAGTATTCAATTTGCATATGTGAGAGAGAGATAAGAGAGAGAACTCACCAAATATGATTAAGTGAGCCTCAAAATAGATTCTATTAAAGATCTTTCATCTTAGTGCCCTACACTGTATACAGTTCAGTAGAAATTAGAGCTATTTAGCTTCTCAAAAACAGTGTATTACGGCATGGGGCAACATGAAGGATTAGCAATTTCTAGGAATTAGATTTAAACTAAATCATTGAGTTATTATTAAGAGTTGACCTTTGACTATTTCTTACAAAACATAATAAAACCATCTAAAAGAAAAGGCTAAATGGAACACCAATACACTTTCTAAGCTCAGTTAACAGGAAACATTTATTTACCAAAGAACAGCTTTAAGTGTCTGATGAAAAGATATTTTTTGCACTGTTGACAAAAAATCTAATGATGAAAAAATAAAACAGAGATGACTTGAATTTGAAAAGAATGTTTTCTAAGAAGCTATCATAATACTGACACTGTAAGATTGCTTTTAATTATTTTTCATCATGAACGTTGATAATTTGGTTTATTAACTTTTAAACAATTATGGTAATAAGAACAACTTTGAAAAAAACAATCGTAATAATTACTTTTTGTTTTATTTAGGAAAAATTAAGGAGTAAAGTAATGGCATCTCTGAAATGTTTTAGTTATATCGATATTAAACTACTAATACAATTCCCTTTAATAATGAAAGAAAAATGAACTACCTAAATTTTAAAGGTGAATCTGAATTACATACTCTTATTTTAAGTATGTTCATATTAAGTATTTTCTTTAATGTAGAATGCTTCCTAGCTATGTCTAATTCTCTATAATAAGTAAAAATTTAAGGTGGAAGATTTAAGTTAAATAACAATAACTTCATCCTAAACACATATAATTAATGTTCAGGTATATTAATCAAAAATTTTATATCATGATGGTTATTTTCACTATAAAAATGTTAATTTGATACAATAAAGCTTCATTTAAAATATAAAATTTAGATAATAGATCTTTGATGGAGCAAAGATAAGAAACAGTACTTGACTCATCAAAGATCATTTGTCTGAATTTGGAATTTGTCAATATGAAGTCTTGATTTAGACTTAAATGTTATTTTAAAATTAATAGCCAAAAATTAGAATTTTATATTGTAACTATTATAATAGCTGTGCAAAACATATTAATTTCCATTGAGTAGGCCCTATAAAACATATTTTTAATACTTATATTTATAGTCTAATAGGGATAGAATTATTGGAGTCTTTCCACTGAACCCTTTGCAATGAACCCTTAATTACAATGCATTGTATTATATTACATTTATGATTATATATATAATTATATAAGGAATAGAAAACAGTTATAATAAATATTAATCCAACTATCTCAATAGTCACTCTAAATGTGAACAGTTTAAATATACCAGGGATTGTTGAAATGGATACAAAAGCAAATATATGTTGTCTATAAAAAACTGACATTAAATATAATGACAGAGGTTGAAACTAAAGATATAGAGTAAGGTATGTCATGGTAAGAATAATGAAAAGAAAGCTTAAAGAGCTACATTAATTTGAAACAAAGGAGATTCTAATCAAAGAAGATTCTTGGAAATAAAGAGAGCCATTACATAATGATAAAAGAGTTAAATCTTCAAGAAGACATAACAATTCTAATTCTGTATGTATTTACAAAGCTTAAAAGAAGAAAAAACTAATAGAAGTGAAAATATATATACTCTTAAATCTATTAGTTACATATTTTCTATTTTTGCTAATAAAAAATAATATGTTTATATATATAAAATGCAGCTAATACATTTTACAAAGCAACCAATATTCTTCACTCATTTATTATATGTTTCCATCAAGAAGCAACATAGATTTGCCTTTTATTCCTTAATATGATACTTAACAGTGTCGTTAAAATAAACATAACAGTTACTAAAATGAAATAACATCAATCAATTCTCCAGTTCTTAAAAGTTTTGATTTGAGGATTACTTTACATTCCAAAAGTTATGGAGAATGCCAAATAACTTTTGTATGTGGTTGTATATATCCATATTTATCATCTTGACATCAAAACTGAAATTTAAAAAAATATATATTTATTAATATATTTGTAAATGACAACAGTAAACACTTCACAATTTATATTTGTAAAATATTTATAAAATATAATTGTAATTCCCCTGCCCACTTCCAAATTAGTGACTACAGTGGCATTATTTCACAATTTTGTAAATCTCTTTAAACTATGGATTAATGGAGGATATAGCTGGATTTACAATATGCTTCTGCATTTTTTGTTGCTTTGTTAATATATGTGAAGAAAATATAGCTTCACAATGATACATATTTGAAAAGGGAAAAGTAATTTGATATGCTTTTCAGATAAGTAGTACTTTATTTTTTTATTAAATTTATTGAGGTGGCATTGGTTAATAAAATTATACAGGTTTCAAGTATCCAATTCAATAATATGTCATATGTAGATTTCATTATGTGTTCATCACTCATAGTTAAATTTATTTTCATCACCATCTATTTGACCCTTTTTCTAAAAGGTTAGTTACAATGTGGAGTCAGAAATAGAATCAGTGAGCATTAAAATCTGAAACTGTATCACTAAATAATCAAATTCACTAGTTTCTCTTTCTTTTTGAGTAACACAGAATATTATAAGAGGTGTACTTAAAGGTTAATCATTATTAAAATTAATAATTTTTAAAATTGATCAAGAGCATTCTTTATGTTTTTTTATTTTTTGTCTTATTGCAAACACATAGAAGTGAAAAATATAATAACTTCAAATACAGTTGGCGACAATACCTTGATTGTGCTAAAATGCTAAGTTTATACATCATAGCTTTTGCATCCTCAGCACAAATATCAAGAGTTAAAAAGACAAAGTTTCAGTATTAGTGTAGTAGACAGAATAATGTTACCCAAAGATATATATATCTTAATCCTTAAAACCTGTGATTGTGTGACTTTACATCACAACATGGACTTTGCAACTATGATTAAGTTTATGGACCTTGAGCTAGGGAGATTATCCTAGGTTATTGGGCTGGCCCAATATAAAATCACTTTATCCCTTGAAAGCAGAGAACCTTATGTAACTGCAGAGAAAGAGAGAGACAGACAGAGAGAGAGAGAGAGAGAGAGAGAGAGAGAGAGAGAGAGAGATGAATGAATGAATGACAGAAAAAGAGGCAATATAGGTTTGCATTGTGAGACTCTCAAGGCACTGTTACTGACTTTAAAGATTGTTTGAGAGGACCATGAGCCAAGAATTGTTCATTGTCTCTGGAAGCTGAAAATGTCCTTTAGCTGACAGTCATCAATAAAAAGGGACTTCAGTTCTACAAGTGCCAGGAATTAAAGTTTGCCAACAGCCTGAATTAGTAAGGAAATAAATTTTCCCATGGAGCCTTCAAAATAGATCACAACCATGCTGATCCTTGTTATGTTAGTCTAATGAGATCTGTGTCAGACTTTTGATCTACAGAGCCGTTAGTTAATTTGTGTTGATTTAAACTGCAAAGTTTGTGGTAATTTGTTTTGGAAGTAATAAAAATTGATATAGTTATTATAAAAACTCTTTTGACCGTACGGTCCCCTGGGTAGTGTCCCAGGAACTGCCAATGGTTCAATACTTCCTACACTGGAATTAGTTGATATATCCGAATTATTTCTTATACCTCTGCTATGTTTTCTATTTTTTGTCTTTTTTGACAATGATACTTTTTATATGTAACAATAGAGCTTTGTATTTTTAAAACTAGTTACCGTTTTTTCTATTTTGTCACTTTAGATTAAAATATTAAAGTAAAAAACAATGCAAGTGGTTTAAACTGAAACATTTGCTTCCACCTGGATCCTATACAAATCTAAAGAAATTTAAACCCTCCTGCATTGTGTTACTTATATTCCAGATAATTATGAAACATGCCAGAATTTATTAAATAAATAAACATCTAAATATTTTCTCAACTATCAAGAGAAAACATAGGGTCAAGAATATACTTTTCAGTTCCAGAAAAGCATATTTGATTTAAGATGCTTAAGTCTTCAGAGAAAAAAAAAATTTTATCAACAAATTATAAACCACTTGACTTTAATTATAGTTAATTATATTTAATTATAGTTAATTATTTTCCAGTACCATATATATATATATATATATTTTTTTTCTTTTTTAAGCCAACAGCACCTGGTCTTCCTAGTTGGTCTTCCATTCAAGTACGAACCAGGTCAGACCCTGCTTAGCTTCTGAGATCAGATGAGATGGGGCACGTTCAGGGTGGCATAGCCGTAGACCAACAGTCTTGTTCATACATTTTGTGTAGGAAGATATAAACATCATAGAATATATTAGTAATGGACATTTTGACATAAAAACTTCTAACCTTTTAAAGGACAATAGGTCTGTTAAGCCAATGACATAGCTACAAACTGTTTTAGAACTTCATACTGGTTCTGTACAATTTTCTTCTAGATCTTTGCTAAGTTAGCTCTTTTCGATGGTTCAAGTGTCAGTATAAATATCACATCCTCAGGAAGCCCTTACCTAATCACCCCTAACCCCTATGCATTATTCATCTAAGAGCAATAATTACATTATTTATTTATTCTCAGTACCCCCACTTTGATAATTGAAGCCTCGCCTACTTTATTCAGCAATATATCCTAAGTGCTTAGAACTATTTTTGGCTCATAGGAAATACAACAAATATTTATTGGAAGAATGAATGAATATATAATGCTCAGCTTACTTAGAAAACCTGAGGCTAGCTTTCATATAACACTAGTCTAGCGAAGAGGTTTGCGATAGTGTTAGGGAAGCTTCGAATAGCAGCTAAGAAGAAATATGCTCCAGACAATTAGAAATAGTATTTATTCTAAGAGCAAGATTACATTAGATACTCTAAAAACTGTATATAAAAAGTTATATATTTACTTTTATGATATTACAAGTCAGACCCTACCACATGAAGGAAAGTGCCTACCACAGAAATTCACATAAAGCCCCTTGGACCAGCAGGGCTATACTGTGATCAGAGTGCACTTTGGTCAATCATGTTGGAGGAAATGCGAGGCACAAACATGGTCTCTTACACTCAAATGTGTTCATAGGGTAATAAATGGGGGGAATTTGAATTTTTTAAATTCCTACCATTTTCCTGGCATATCAGTGAAGAATTAGTTTTCACACCACCTTGTGAGACAATATTAAAGCACTATTTTACAGGTGAGGACACTGTAAATCATTCAGTACTTTCTTAAGAGTTACAGTTAGAAAAGTTTAAAATAGGGAATGAACCTTGGACTTTTTAGCTGCATAGTTCATCCTATTTCTAACAGTGTGTTAACAAAAATTTTCCTGAACTTTGAGCCATTTAAAGTTATATTTATTGACTTAAAATTGAAGAGAGGAAATTTCAGGTATTAGTCTGTATACTATCCTTTTAATTAGCATCAATATATCCTGTGCCAAATTAAAATATGAAAAGTAAAAAAAAAATAATAGTAAAATAGAAGTCTTAACACAGTTCAAGTCTACCTTAATTTATGGCTTAAAAGTATTTCATCTGACTAAAAGAGAAACATTGGTAACCTTGTGAATGACTGTTGGCAACAACAATGAAAGATGAGTCATAAGGTATCAGGATCAACCCGAGTTAGCATTAGACCCACAGGATATGAGAATTCAAAGACTGCTCTAGGACTGGAGTTGCCAACAGGTAAATGCTTAAAATTAGGAAGTAAGAGTGAGGAAATGAGGGTAAGTGAGATAGACATGCTTTTCTTCCTTCAAAGGTTTCAGCTAAATGGATTTACTTTTCTCTGGCACGGTTCACTTATGGTCATTAATGCTGTTTGCTGATCTGGATGAGAGTATGACTTGGGCTCTACTGTGAATGCAAACTATTAACGTGGCTCTATAGTTAATTTGTGTCTGGAATTTTCAAGTGGTGTGAAGAATACTCTCTTGCCATGATAAGTGAATTTTTTCAGTGACATTTCAGTAAAGCATTATAGTGGAAGTGATAACTAACTTAGTAGTTCTCAACCTTATTTTTTACTATAACCTTTTTTAAACATAATTGTATTTTTATCACTAAATTATTGATTCTGATTTGAAGTGGACCTCTGAGTTATTCAGATGATAATAGATTTCCTTTACTGGCGGTAGCAATGTTGGGGACTTGAGACCTGCACTTGTATCCTCCACCTGACACTCTCTGTGGCTCCTAAATCCCATTAACATAAAATGAAGATGTCTGGTGTAATTTAGCCCTTCATTTTAAATATGGGGAAGCTGAAACTTAGATGAAGGTCCTTGTGCAGGGTCATACAGATGGTTAGGATAGAGCTGGGACCCTGGTCTAATGCTTTCACTAGAAATAGGCTACTTATGTTCAACTCCAGATTTTCCTGTCATATCTTTCTCCTATAGACCAGGTTTCCATTCCTATGCCCACCTGTTATAACAGTAACTCTTAAGTTCTGAATAAACTCTGAGCTTTGAGGAAATGCAGAAGTGTTACTTTAGTCCTAGCATTCATAAATTTGTCATTTTTTATCACCAGTATACTAAGTTTAATGGTGATTTTGTCCAAACTTTTCATACAGCATCATTCCATAAACTGCTTTCTGTTGGTAAATATTTCAGGGGTGTGTGTGTGTGTGTGTGTGTGTGTGTGTGTGTGTGTGTGTTTGTTTCCACAGCTAGCATGAATTCTCCACGAGAGCAGAGCCACATATTAAAATCATAATGAAAAACAAAAGAAACAATTATATACTTGTCTTTGTTTACCTACTATGTTTGTGGGCAAGAGAAATTAACAAAGTAAGGAACTTTCAGTCTCAGCTAACCCACAGTAGTATGACATAGAAAAAATAGCTTTTGGGGGGTTTTCATTTGTTTTCTTTTTATTCTAAAAGTCTTTTCTTGGAGTAAATATACTTTTCAATATTTTTGTATGTTATCATCATATCTGTGATCTTTACCGCTCTTCTATCTTTGGTTGTGAAATCTAGAATTATAGATAATTGTAATTTTGCAAATAGATATTAAAATATATTCTAATATTTATCTGGCTTATTCTTTAATATATCTTGCTGACTTCCCTTATGAATAGTGGAATATATCTCACTAACCTAGAAGACAAACTTAAACCCTTTGTTCTGGAGGAAAACATAAAGCTTCGGATATTCATGTTTAAAGCAAACAATTTTGAAATTTCATTACGTTTTTTATTCCTTAACACATAATTTTAAAATTATGTATAGTACAGTATTCAGATATACTTGCAACAGGTTCTTACTGGTTGCATATACATGCAATATCAGTTCTTACCAGTCAATATAAATGTTTTCTACTTGTGTGCATAATCCTGAATCAGTATTGCTGAAGAAACAAAAAACTACTGTTACCTGCTGGATAGAGGTACAAATATGTGAATTCTTTGATTTCAGCGATTGACAGAACATAAGAAAAATCAGTTGTTCAGTAGACAAAAAGATATTGTTGATGTATACTTCCAAACAATAAGGAATTTCTTGGTTTGATAAATTGATCCACTTTTTTTTTTAATGCAATTTATCTTCCTCTCCCCTAACCTGCTTATTAAGAATGGTGCTACAAAATCACAGAGAAATAGAGTTTAAGAAGTTAAAGAATTGGGAAGATATCCTGAAACTTTTGCTTTGGGTGTAAAATTTAAGTAGCTTTCGATACTTAAGTCTTAAAAATTTATTTAAATACTGATGAGGAAGGAAGCATACAAGAAAGATATAAATTTGGACCATAGTTTTATAAGACTGATTTAATACGGGCATGAATAAGTTCTAAACTGTGGTGAATTTCATTATGTCCATAAGGATTGGGATACTATGTGGGAATTTTTTGCCCATTCCTCTTACATCTGATCATGGGAGAGACAAATTTGAAAAATGTATTTATGCACTGTGGATTGAGTCAGCTAAGGGAGACTATATGTATGTGTGTATACATACACAATATATATGTATTTGTGTGTGTACACATAAAATATGTAAAATAGTACCTGATATAGATAAAAACCAAGTTAATCAATAAAATAATTCGGAGAATGATAACTAGGCTAATAATGTGCCACAAAGACACAAATATTTTAAGCTACTTTGCAGAGAAAAGCTATACTGCATTTTAAATTGAACCAAATGTCATTGACAGTAATAGAAGAGAGAAATCATTACTGGCAGATCTAAATTACCTCTGAGGCCTTGGGTTTTTATAGTTCTAATTTATATGATTTTGCTGGTCTATAGAAATTCTCTTTATAATATACACATTCTCTATAGTTACAAATACTAATGGGTAAATTTTACCATCCTTGAAATTATTTAAAAACGTCCTAAAGAGATCTCATCTAATATAAAAGTAACAGCTAGAATTATGAAGGTGGAATATTGTCTAGTTTATCTTAGACATGACTACATATACATGTTGAACTAGTCATTAAGTGGATAATGTATTTAAAAAGCTAATATTTATTTCACAATTATAATTTATATTCTTGATACTTGCACTTATGCATAAGAATTTATTCTTAACATCCGAAAGTAGCTTCTTCTATTTTAAATTCAAATGTTTTAAAAAGTGATTTATAAATTACTCTAAATATACAATATCAAAAATTAGATTGCAAAATCAATGCTTAAATACTGTTATGGAATGAGTTGTGTCCCAAATTCATATGTTGAAGTCTGCACTCAAATCTCAAAATGTGACTGCATTTAGAGATAAAGGCTTTAAAGAAGTAATTAAGATAAAATGATATCATATAAATAGGCCCTAATTTAGTATGACTGGTATTTTTATTATTTGTTTGCTTTTTACTATACGACATTTTTTTTATTTTTTTCACATAATCAATTATTATTAATTAATTTTAAAGATATTTAATACATTTATTATATAATTATAAATTCTGATACCTATCATTCATTTATTTATATTTAAATTCTGATCTGATATCATTTTTTCTTTATGTGTCTAAAGAGATTCCTTTAACATTCCTTGTAGTTTAAATATGTTAGTGGTGAAATACCTCAGCTTCTATTTGTCTGAATAGGTTTTTCTTTCACTTTCATTCTGGAAAGTTTTTTTTGTTTTGTTTTATTTTTGTTTTGTTTTGCCAGGTAAAAGATAGCTATATTGAAGTTTGGAAATCCCCCGCAATCCCCACCCCCCATCCCAAGTGCTTAAATGTACTTTAATGTTATCCATAAATTTTCTCCTGTCTTGCATAAATTTTGAAAAGAAGGCTTTGTTGCTTTTACCTTTCTTCACACTTAACAGGTCTTTTTTTAAACATCTATCTGCTTTCAAGATTTTTCTTTTGATTTTGGTTTTAACGAGTTGGTTTTCATATGCCCTAAAAAAATTTATTTCCTTATATTTTTTTTCTGATTGAGGCTTGTTTTGATTCTTGGATGTGTGGGTTACGAGTTTTCACCAAATTTTGAAACTCTACTATTTTTGTTCTCAAATAACATTCCCCCTTCCCCAAGTCTCCCCTCCTTCTGGATCTAATTACACGTTAGAATACGATTATTGTCTCACAACTCACAATGGCTCTGATTTGTACAGTCTTTTTCTATAATCTCTTGCTTCATTTCTATTTCTATGTTTCATGTTTACTGATCACTTCTTTAGTATCTAATTGGCTATAATTTTTAACACATGTTCATTTCGTAATGTTTTATATCTCCTATTGAGGTATTAAGTGTTCTCATATATGTATTTTTTAACCTTCTTAAATCTGTGGCAGGCTGCTTGCCTAAACAAAATGGATTCAGAGGCAACAATACCATGGAGTAGCTTAGCTAAATTCTCAACACTGTGACGTTTACCAACATTATTTCTATTGTATTCTGGCCCACCTTTGTGCCAGACATTATCATTTGTTCATATTTTTGTTTATACCTTTTTCCCCATGTAATGTTTTGACAGTTAGGATATTTAGATTCAATGAAAAAGAAATAGTTCCTGTTTTTCTGTCAGGCCTTCCCTCACGGTCTTAGACATAAAAGCTATTTTTTCCTAAATTCACAACATCTTGTTAAAATCTCCATTATAGCACTCAGTATGTTGTATTATATTGCTATAATTTGTTTATACATCTGTGTTCTCCATCAGAGTATGAGTCTCCTGGAGACGAATGAGTTTTTTTGGTCATCATTGTATTTCCAGATCTAGTACAATTCTTTGACAATGCTGTGTTTAATTAACATCTACAAAATTTTCATATCTTGTTAATAGCTTAGGAATTTAATCTTAGATAAATATATATTGTCTTATTAATTATTAAAATAAGCATGTGGTTAAAAGATGAGTGTATTTGTGAGTATAACTTACAATAATTGATTAAGTTTGTCAAAATCTGAATGAATACAGAACTTGATTTATCTTAGAATTTCATCCTTTATGTATTTTTTCAATATTAAAATGCTTCACAAACAAGTTTATATTTACCATGGGCTTCATTCAGTTTTATTTTATATGCTTTTATTAAAAAGTTTAGATGTTCACCTTTGATGTAAAGTTTTATGATTTTACAAATCATAAAACTTTGGGATAATAAATATTACTTCCTAAAAAGGAAAAAAATATTGATATAATATAATAGTTTCCACATAAGATAATTTTAAAAATATTAATATATTCCTTCAGATAGAGCAAAAAATGTATCTTTCAGTCTACTTAAGAATCACTTTTCTAAATTTATCTATAGCCATATTCCAGTTGTTATGAAAAAGAAGGCAGATTAACTTTCTGCAATATGCTGACTTTGAATAATTTGATATTAAATTTGAACTGAATTTGGGAAGTCGCCAGATGAAATGGGATGACCATCTGTACCATATGGTCTTAGAAAGGTTGCTAATACCCAGGTACTAAGGAGGAAGTCCAGAAAGTTTTCTCTTACTAGACGAATTATATTCAGCCACTATTACAAAAGATTTAACTGTGAAGAGCATGAGTATCTTAAGAATAGGACCCAAACCAGGTCCTAAAACATCTTAGAAATATGTAACACCTAAGGCTACAGAAATGATCATCTCTTTATAGCAAATAAGAGAAGAGAAAAGGACAAATTGCCATAATAATAAAGTTCTAGGTTAAAGTAATCAAAATAAACCATATATATCATATTGTATACAGTGACTGCAGAGATAAATTAATATCAAAATTTCCAGGATAGTTGCTATTTAAAAAATGGAAGTAAATAAAAATGTTCGATTCAAGTTTGTCCCAAGTGTAATTTTGTGAAGACTAGCAATCTGTTTTATTTAAATGTAGCATAAATAGAAAAATATTATGTTCTGCTGAAAACAAAGGGCTTTGTAGTTTGTGCCCAAGAGAATCATTCTTTATCTAATTTTACTGTGTTGGCAATTAGAATGTAAAAATTCTAATAGTTTACGTTTTGTTTTTTGTTTTTTGTTTTTTGTTCTTGCCTTTGGTGATTTTAAGTTTGTTTCTTTGTTTCTTTTATTCTGATTGGGTCATTATGTGGATGTAATATCTAATTATTTTTTTAAATTTTTTAATGAATTTCTTCACAGAATAGATCGTATTAATTTCGACTTTCCTCAATAGAACAAAATATGCAAATGGCATCGATATAATACAGATAAAAGAAAATAGAAATTTGTTGAATGCAACCCAAAACTTTAAAAGGCACTATATCAGAAACTACTGTAGCACAAGCAAATACCACCAAATTGTAGCCTAAAAATAAAATATTTCTATATGTTGAACAATGTAAACTTACCCATGTAAGTTTCTCTTACTTCTATGCCCCTCCCCCATACCTACGTAAATATCTAGGGCTTTTCATTGATGAGGTTTTTTTTTCCATCATCAGAATTAAAAGATAGTTCAGACCTAAAACCAAAATAAATAATAAATCTGAAAGTGGTGTAATTGGTATTTGAAGCTTAATCTTGTACTTTATATTGACTATCAGTGGGGGAGTAAGATATAGCAAAGTATTCTTATGAAGAGAATATGAAAGTTTTCATTTTCATTTATTCATTGAAAAATGCTCTACTTTTGGATTGCCAACAACTTTTAATTACATTATACATATACAGGTCTAGATCCTCAGTCAGCTTCCTTGAAGTAGAACCAATTATGCATCCATGTAAAGAGTAAATGTAAAACAAATAATATACATTGTTTTCTATGAAGGGAAAGGTGTCACAGATTTTTTTATACACCCTTTCAAAGACAGTTTTTTCCAAAACTCTTTCCCTGCAGTTATTTGTGGGTAAGTTAATGGCAGAGTAAGATGCTTCCTGGAAGAATAGAGATTGACCACTTTCTTTGAAATTCAGTATTATTATAACATTGCAAATGGATGGAAATGATGATGACCGGGGCATTTAGACAGTAAGAAACAGTAAGTGGCTGTGAAATTCACAGAATAGTTACCTAGCCATCTAAACATATTTGAACCTTATATATGTGGATTAGTTTACATGAAGAAATAAGTTTAAATGAATTACTAACACTGTACTCTTTTATTCTATTTTTTTTATTGCCAGGGGTCAAAAGTATGACAACTGACTAACTACATTATACATGGAAGGCATTGTCATCAAACTAAGCTTATGGTGTTAATGAAATTAGCTGACATGCTCAATATGCATAGAAAATGATATTGCACACACCACACCACCCATACACACATGCACACTCTCACACACACTCACACAGTAATAAAATCTCAATTTTATTAATTCTGAAATAATTTCATAGAATCTAGTTTAATATTTAAGACTATGCACAAGTCAGAAATAAAATACCTTTTATAAACCATGAACTCAAAAAATTGTATGCACAGTTAACCTAAAATTAGAAAGCTGAAATGAAAAACAAGAATTGAAATTCAAGAAATATAGACTAGAAACCAGAATAGTGTCCTAATTACAGAGTGAAGGCAAGGAGTTTTTGTGAGAAGAGGAACAGAAAAATTTAACAAAAGGAAAAAAGAATTCCTATAGGTGTGAATAAGTTGAGCCACTCTCAGCTATACATGATTGGTTACTGATTCTATCTTCAGACAGAGAGACCTTAATCATTACTCCTTGTGGTCAGGTTGTCTTCTGGTTTTACTAACAAAGTGTTGGTTTGGCCCTGTCCCAAAGTCTGGCCCAGCTTAAGCAGTCCAAAGTTTCAAGAAGTGAGAAAGTAAGGCAGTCCCTCTGGAATGGCAGCTCCAACTCCATCTTGAAGCTACAACATTATTTTATTTTCCACAATATAATTCAAACTATATAACTATTGCTACCATTTTTATCATGATAAACTTGTACCTTTCTTTTTTTTTGTACCCTCTTTATATCTCTAAGTATCTGTGCCAGATATCTAAGAATGAAATCATCCATTAGTACATTCCTTTCTGAAAATGTCTGGAATCACTACAATATGTTTCTGTTTATCTTAAGTTTCATTATTTTTTCTTTCTCTATAAAAGGCTGCAGAAAGAAATAATCAGTTGATTCTGATTTTCAAGATATCAACTGAAAAATTTTACTCAGGCGACCCTTAGCTTATAAACTTGAGATTTTCAAATAAATAGATTAATAAATGCTATTTTTAAAAGTTATCATCTCATATCTTCCTACTGTATCAGACTAGTTGCAGTAATTTAGATTTTGAGATATTAATTGTTCTGAACATAATTGCCTTTGGAATTTATCTGTGTTAAATGTGTACTAACAGATTATGGAAAACACACTCACTGTTGGTAAATGCTCTGGTTACATTTATTTTATAAATCAATTTGGTTAGATATATAAAAATGTGTTTCTAAAATATTTCATAGCTTTTTATAAGTATTGGTAGATTGTTATTAACAGAAGAAAATAGCAGATAAAATAGACAGATCCATACAATCATTCCATCATTTTTTTCCTTTAGACATGAAATATATTTTCCTTTTACTAGTCTTTAAAGTTACTATTCTTTCTCTAAAAATGATGTGCAAGCTAGAAATGTCTCATATATATTCAATTTTTTTCCTGACAAAACTTTGCAAGAGCAAAGTTGTACATTTTAAGAACCCTAAAGTAATATATCAAAAAATTATGGGTCTTTAGACATATACACATGGAAAATTTAATAATTTTATTTCATTGAAAGCTTGCCACTCTAAAACAGTTACAGAGTTCATTATATTATACAGGATATCTTTTGTATCATTTGCTTTTTTAATAGTACAAAAATACACCTTGAAAAAAAAATGGGTACATGGCTACTGATAATTTTTATTTATAATATCTCTCAAGTCTTATTTGCATCCTTTCTACTTCCCTATCATCTTGAACTGGGCTCTCATCAGCGACATTATGCACTAGTCTTTGCAGTGGATATTCTTTTCTTTAGGTATATTTCAGTTTGACACTACAATCATCCTCTTAAATTTTGCTGTCTCAAATTCATTCCTTGACTGAAGTGTTTTAGTTATTTTCTAAAAGATACAGACATGCTTCTTTCAGTATGCTTGCACATACAGCCATATCCTCAGTTGCTAAGGCAATGTTTTGATTAAAGGCAATAATATATATTTTTATAAATTTCCAATCTATTGCAGACAGATAACTTCATAAAAGATAATACAAAGGGATTACTTGAAAATAAGTAACAAAGACATAAAAATGCAAGTTCAGTTTTAATTGTATTTACATCCCTCACATAAGAATAGCTCCAATAAGTTTCTATAGAAGTATGTATAGAAAACACACTCAGTATCTGTACTTACCTTGTGACAGACCAGCAGCTAAAAGTTCTTAGACTGGCTCTGATCAGTAGAACACATTTTGAGTAGCAATTCACTGGAGGACATACAGAGCCATAGACACATCCCTTTGAATAATAAATATTAGTAAAAAGCAAAACCAAAAACATACAAAACTTTTGGAAAATTGTTTCTAATTTTTATATTTCAAAAGTGTTTAACACATACCTCTACACTGTATTAGAAAATCTTTACAGTTTTATGTGTGTATAATAAACCAGTAAGTTAGATTCTTTTATCTTTACTGAGTAACAAGAAATGCTTTACTTTTATTTATTGAGGAACCTAATATCAGATACAGTAAGTAAGTTGTGCTGTGACGGCACCAAGGCCAGGGTACAACCTGGTCCATAATATAAGCAATAACTGGTCAGCTACAGCACAGTACAGTTAACCAAGATGTTCCAGAAAAATTAACAGAATTAGAATCATAGGAGTATAGACACCCACTGAACAAAATATGTATGCAATTCAGCCTCAATGTAGAGAATATAGGCAAAACCTGTGGTTTTAACATCATGCTGATCTGAATGTTGTCATTTAGCCCTTCTCTGTGTGTTCTGACAAGACCATTGACAAAGGTTCTGCAATAAATAAGACTGCCTCTCTATGCCAAGTCTAGAGAAGTAGAGACCTGTTAGCTTTGTCCCACCTGTGGATTTCTAACTTTTAAAATAATTCCAACAACCAGATATTAACCCCATTTAGGTAACTGCAGTTTGAATGCAACAAAATTAATTGTTTATTATTACAACGACAACCACCCCGTACTTTTCAGAATCATATAAGAGAGTATAGACTCTCAAAATCAAAGTTCATCTAAAATGACAGAAAATAATTTTAAAGCAACAATTATAAACATGCTAAAGTGTATAATAAAACACACAGTAAAGAAGAAATAGAAAATCTTTGCAAGAGATATAAAATCTCAACCAAAAAAATCGAAAACTGATAAATTGAATAATACAATATCTAAAATTATAAATTAATGAAATATGCTAAAGAGCAGAAAAAACAAGATGGGAAAATATCAGTTAACCTGGAGATAGATTAATTGAAACTATTCTATTTGAAGAACAGAAAGAAACAAGGTGAAAATAAATGAACAGTCTCAGAGGACTGTGGAACAATATAAAAATTCTAACAAGCATGTGATTGGAGTCTTAGAAGAGGAGTGAAAGAATGGAGCTGAAATAGCATTTGAAGAAACAATGACAGAATTTTCTTGAGTTTTAGAAAGAAAAAAAGTTTCAATAAGCTCAACAAAATCAAAGCAAGAGGTAAAACCACAACTCGACACATCATAGTGCAATTGATGAAATCCAAAGATAAAGAGAAAATCTTGAAAGTAGTGGGAGAATAAAGACATTATTACGTAGAGGAGAGCAGCAACTTGATGGACCAATGGCCTCTCATCAGACTATGGTGACTATAAAACTGTGAATCTGCTCTAGAGTGCTCAAAGGGCACAAAAAATAAATACTAAAACAAACAAAATCTGTCTACTAAGAATTCTACATCTAACAGAAATATACTGCAACAATGAAAGAGAAATAAAGACATTTCTGATGGAACAAATCTAAGAAATGTTTTACTAGCAGACTGACACTGCAGAAAACATTCAAACTCTTCTTGAGGCTACACAGAAATAATAACATATGGTCACCAGATTATTCAGCAAGAGGTGAAAAACAAAAGAAATGGTACTGGTATTTCTTTCCAGAAATAATATTTGTGGTGAAGATGGTGATATGCCACCCTGGTCCTCCTTCAAGGCAGAAGTGTTGCCTATAGACAGCTTTTAGTCAATAACACCTTTTGAGGCACCTCAGAAACACATTCTTTACATGCAGTGTTTGCTCAAGGTGGAGGTAGAAAGGCGTAGTCCTTTGTCGACACAAAATAATGATAGTTCATTTCAGCTTCAGAGCTTCTGATATGGTGAGTTAGTGCTGCTGGATCTATACTCTGGGTCGATGTCTCTTTCAACCTAATAGTGTCTTCTCAGTTTCTTTCTACAGGTGTTATTCTAAGGAATAGTACCTAACAAATGTCATATACACTAAAATAACAGAAAATACAGAATTTACAAATTATTGAGAAGGATAAAAAGACATTTGGTCATGACATAGTATGTAATTAGTGAAGGAAACACAACAGTTATACAATTGTATACACCAAATAAAGTAGTTAAAGATATTTTTAAAAGGTTTACAGCTAAAATAAAACCTTAATAAAAATTTTAATTTTATTAGCAGACTTCTGTAAGCCTTATTCATAATTTGACAGATATTTTTAAATAATGTGTCTAGAGATATGAAAAACCTAATGTATGAAAATTATACACACATACTAGATATACATATATATACATACACATTCTTTATTACATATGTCTATGTATATTCAACTGGGAACATAAATTAGTAATGAAATAGGAATTTTAACACTTAAGCTTGCAGTCAAGTAAGATTCAGAATAATCTAAAGTAATAAATCTAAAGTAGTATATAATCTAGAGTGGTAACTAAATGACATTTTTCCTTAAGCTCTCCACATTCAATCTGACTTTCAAAAAATTCTAGAAACCAAAATTAAGAGCAATCGATCCAACACAAAATTTATCTTGTATTTATATGTTTATTTAAATACAGCATTATTATCAATTGAAAGCAAATGAGCCTAAATTGACAGTCTGCCAGATAGGCCCTTCTGCCTTTAAAATCATCCTGTCTCAGTATCACATTTTCTTTAGTAATAAATTAAATGTGCTGCTTCCTCCCAAACTGCCAAAAGTAACTTGCTTGCTGTGAGCATCATTTGGCAATAATTAAGACTACCTACCTCATCAGAGATCTAGCAATTCAAAAAAACCTTAATTCACAGCCTTCCTGTAGAATAAACTACAAGTCAAAACCACTCCTTCCATTTCAAATGTTATTAACATTAAACTTGTTCGGTTTAATCATTAAATAATGTCTGATTTATATAACGAAGATAAGCAGATGCATTGAGAAAAACTAATAATAACAGTTTCAAATGATAAAATAGGGAGATGGAAGATTATGGTTGATGGACATAATTCTGTTCACAAAAAAAAGTAATCCATATTATTGAAATAACCTAAAAATAAAATAACTTCATAAAATTAAATGGATATTGTTTTGTTTAATTTAAAAAAAATTAACTTCATTTAAGTTGAAGGACTATGTCAATACTGCTGGATTTTGGTATTCTATAAGCTCTGAATGTCATTATGATATGTGGCTATTCACTTATGCATCTAATATACATCCACTATATCTTAAGATTGTGTAAAGTACTTGAAATACAAAGAACAGCAAAATATTGTTCTGATTTCAAGGAGCCACAAGTTCAGTTTAATCAATTTTGTTAAACCTACCTGCTGTATGTAATCATTTGGGTGGGGAGGGTTTGTCTATAAAAGTACAGATGCTCATTTTTCCACCTATACCAATTAAATAATATTTAATCAGAAGATAGGGACTAAGACTACTCCAAGATGATTCTAATGGGAAACAAGATTTGAGAAATCTATGTACATAGTCCATAAAAGTATACATAATTCAGAAAAAAATTCCCTTTCAAATAAAAAAATAATTTAAGATCGTTTCTAATCAAACGTTAGGCTAAATATTCAAAAATTTCTAAAATTTCTGATTTTATCTGATGTCAATGAAAAATAATCAAACTCTAAAGCTATAGAATGTATTCTTTATGTATTCGAGAGTAAGAAGACAAAACAGAACTACAAATTATATGATGGGTGAAAGATGTGTTAAAATGTTTTATAATCTGGTACTATTTGAAAAAAAATTAAACATTAATTTATTCTAGAGTTAAAAAATAAATATGCCAGATAAAAATATTAAATGCTGAAATGTTTTTTTTTTTAAATAAGTAAATCCAGATTGATAGCAAGATATAAAATGACATAGGTAATGTAACCTCAATAAGTCCATAGTATGGTAATAAAAGATAACGACAGAAGGATAAAAAAGTGATTTGGAAGTACACCTTTAGAAATAAGAGCAAAAATATTAAGAGTATGATATGCAAACAGACAGGTTAGATTGAAAACAAACATAGTAATAGTGAGTCTGGATGAAAATGCAGAATCAAACTACAGGCTTTGTATAAGATAGGCACCAAAAAGTTCAAATGTTGAATTCTTGAAAGTCAATGGGGAAAACCCCCTTAAAGATTTGACCCGAATAAAGCTTTGTTAATTTGATATGAAATAGATTTTAATGTAAAATCATGATGTAGAAATCCCTATGTAGTTTTGAAGAGTTCAGTTACTCAGGAAGCATTGACAATTTTATACTTGTCTGCATGTAGTAAGAAAGCATAGATATATAAAAAGTAAAAACTGATGGAAGTTCACAGAAAAACTAACAAATCTTTATCTTATGAGATCTGTGAAGACAAGTATCCCAGTTATGTATAGTGAAGCTATAATATATTTTAAAATACACAATTAACAAGCACACATTTAGAGTCCAGCACCAGTTACAGAATATACATTCCTCTCAAGAACACTTGAAATGTTTGCGAAAATTCACAATATATTAGGTCCTGAAACAAAAACCAACAAATTTCAAATAAATGTTACACAAGGCAGCCTTCTCCATGTACAATGCAATTTATACTAAAATGTAGGCAAAAGGCAACTTAAAACCTCATACTTTTAGAAAAATAAATATCCAAAAGATGAAATTTTAAGACCTATTGAGAATGCAGTGAAACTAAAAATGTTACTTACAGAAACATGAGGCATACTCCTATACGCTATTTTAAAAAAATAGTACATAGAAGAGAAGATAGACTGATAATGCTTTAAGCACACAGTTTAGAAAAAGAATAAAAGAACAAAGAGGAAGGAGAAATAAGATTACAACATATAAAAGATTAGCAAAGGCAAATTTTATTTTTAAAAGAATATTTAAAAACTTTCAGACTGATAGAATGGTAAAACATGCAAATAATGTGTTACAACATAAAATAAGGTTAAGTATTAAAAACTAAAATATAGTACTTTTATGAATAAATCAAAACAAGTCAACTTTAAATTTTTGATAAAATTATCTATTAATTGAATTATAAAAAATTATGGCCTTGAGTAATCTTATATGCCTTTAAATAATTTTCTATATTTAATATTCTTCCTTCAGCATAAATCTCAGATGCCAATGAACAAATTGTTTTTAATCCAAAAAGGAAAGATTTATTGAACATTATGAGTGTTGTAAATGTAATTCGTATTGTTAACAACTTAAAGGTAAAAAATATGTACATACCTCAATGGCAGCAGGAAAAAAATTGAAAAAATTTAAAACACTTATATGAAAACATAGCATACAAATTGGGATAAGGAAAGATCTTGATTCACTTTAGGATTAGTTAGGTTTTCCCAGATTTGCTTTTGTTATAACAATTTGTAGATCCATTAAGAAATTGATCGTATCTAAAATTTGCATTGATTTCTTTTATGATCTCACTTGTGAAGTACAACATATACACAAGAAAGTATATAAAACAGCCTGTAGCATCTTTATTGGCACAACTAATTGGAAGCTATCAGGTTTAGTGACTCTTAACCCCAGATCACAAATCATACCATGGAAGAATGAGTTTAAGGTGAGAGAGAATAGCCCATTAACCATCAGTCCTCCTCTATGATCTCCCTGCTTCTACTCTTGTGCTTCTACAAACTATTCTGAACAAAGTTGCCAGAGGAAGCAATCAGAATGGAAGTAGTTAGTGTCACTGTCCTACAATGTCTCTCCAAGTATTGCAGAATTAAAGAGTATTTAAAATAAAAGTAAAATGGCTTCCATGAACCTTCTGATCTCACCTCCTATTAACCCTTCCTTCACTTCTCTATGCTGCAGCCACATAGGTTTCTGTGCTATTTCTTCAATGAGTCAGGAATCCTTCTCTTGGAACCTTTCTAGTTGCTATTCAAATTTCCTGGAATTCTCTTCACTGAGATATCCCCATGGCTAACCCCTTCACCTTATCCTTTTCTTTGCTCAGATGTCTCCCCTCAATAGACCTTCTCTAACCATCTTATTTAACTTGCCTCCTCCCTCCTCAAACTATCTTCTTTGCTGCTTTATTTTTCACTATTTTGACTATTACCTTCTCCTTCCCTTGCTTATTTTTTGTATTGTCTTTCTCTATCTAGTAGAATAAAACTCTACAAAACTAGATATTTTTGTTTTTCTGTTAGTCAATGAATCCCTGGTGCTTAGAACTGTGCCTGTTACACAAATGCATTTGATTTAGTTTCAACCTTGGTTCTAACATAACAATTCGATGTCTCTATCTCAATTTTCTAAACTGTTCTATTTCTTATCCCATGGCTTTTTGTGAGAATTGAAAGAAAAATATGTACACAATAAAAAAAATTATCCATATTATCCAGCATATATTAGGCATCCAGTTAATATCATCTATTATGTTATTTATAATGTATAATCTATTTTTAACATATCGTTAGCAATAATTAATTTTAATAATATTTGTGAAGGTATAATTTTTAAGGAAATATTGATTTTCAGGTATTTTAGAAAATAATGTTAAGGCACTACAAGACTTTTGGTTGTGTTTTCACTTGTTGTAGTACATTTAATAGCTTTAGTTTTGCTAAAACAACCTTTTTTTCTGGTAAAATGTTTTAAGGAAGATTTGGCAAGGCTGCAGTCTCACTAACTGTCAGCCAAGGCTGCCTCATTTCCATATTTCAAGGTCCCTGATTCAAGAAAGGCTTACTCTCTTAAAGTTCCAGGAGCCTCCTACTCAGAGCTCTCTGTGTTCATGACAGTGGTGTAGATCCTAGGTTGTGTTCAAGATTTGTTCAACTTTCACTGGCTTCCCAAATACGGAGTTGTTTTGTCTGTATTAGGGATGTTTTCAATGACTGTTCATATATACAAATTTATTTTCCTTACTAAAAATCTGCTTTATCGTTAATTATTTGACTTTCCGTTACAAGATGATAAATTTCTTGTTAGTGGCAGACTATAAGCCATTGAAATATCTTCCAGGCAGGTTGCTAAGTGTTAAGAAGACTCCTATGACTTTCCTAGTTATGCAGACAGTGAATTTCCAATTTTCCTGAAATTGCCGTGGCATGTAATATGATCAAGCCCTCAGTATCCAGAAGTCTTCCTTTGCAACCTAAAGATGAACAGGCATTTTTTTTTTTTTTAAATGAACTCTTTAACTGCTTCCCATTTGGGGACTTCTTAACTATCAAAAGCTTTCTTCGTATTTTTTGTAAATGATGTGGACTGTCCTTGATGTCCTAGTGTTGCAGGAAGCGATACCCAATGGAGGAATTCAGACACTGAGATAACCTTGTTTAGAGGAAGGAGCATTTTTTTAGGCTGGTGGAGCACATGGAGTTAACAACTCCAGGCACGTGCTCACTCTAGTTGGATTTATTACAGTTTATGTACTTTTGCAGTGTCTATACAAGGGGCATGTGATTCCTTTGAGGTTTCACATATGTTTCATGACTTAGGATGGGGTGGGGGAGCTTCCAGCAGGGGACTGCAAGGGGAAAGGAACTTCTAAACTACTGATTCTATCTATTTACAGGTCATTTTGCCATGTAGAACCTATGACCTTGGTGCTACCAACATTATTAAAGAATTTTCGGAGAGAGGAGACATTGAGGCTATAAACAGAAAGTAGCACTTATTGATGCTGGCACCGGCTCAGCAGATTCCTATCTAAAGGCTGAGCTCTAATTGTAACATAACAAGCAGTTTTATACAGTCTTGTTATTCCTACACGGCTACAGAGATAAGAACATTAGTTGGATAGCAAGCTACGAATCAACAGATGTGAACTGGAGAGCCCTTGAGGTGGGGGAGGTAGCTATGGGAAAACATGGTAGCTGGAGAGCACTGGGCAGTATGCAGGGAGAGAGCAGTTTTAACCAGCTGAGTTGGTTACTTCTGCAGGCCCTTTTCTTTGCATTTTTTCATTTGCCTTCTCTCCTCTCTCACTAGGAACACTACCTTTGTCACTAAACCCCGCTCTGCTACAAGCTGACATGGAAAAACACTGCCAGTAGCTTATGAAATGCACATTCTGTAATCAATTGATAAAGGTAGATTTTCCTTAACATCTTTCTGAAGAAACTCTGGGTAACCTAAAATCCAGAGATGGTGTCTTCTGGAAGAGGCTTGAGAATGTTAATCCTTGAAAATGAATAATATCCCTAAAGCTAGTCTGAGAGTTTTAGTTTAGAAATAAAATCGAGACTAGCTTTTATTTGGCATGCTGGGATCCTGGCTTAAAGGTTAACTACCAACTGTGATCATAATCCAAGGAATAGAAATGGTTTGTACAAATGTTCTAGAATCAAATTTTACAAAATACAATAGGCAGAAAAATTTTAAAAGTTCAAACCTGCTAAATAATTTAAAAGGTAAATATTTACTTTTATATACAAATATAAAGTGTTACATAAAATTATATTTTGATTATTCATATGTTTTAATATTCTTTATTTTATGGTTAAATAAATGATCTCTAAGGTTAACTAGAGCAAATTAAACATGTTAGCTCTGTCTTTATTTTTAATTTTTGCCTTAAACAAAACATTAAAGCCCTAATTAGACAAACTATTTCAATAAGAATGTGTGCTAAAATGAAAAATAATTATTCAGAATAAAACAATACTTTGAGAATGGCAACTATTATTAAGACTTTATTAATAAAACAAGCAGAAATAGTTTTACCATTAGTGTTTATTTGAAGAAATGTTTATTTTTTTTCATATAAAAATGATATTTAATCATTGAAAACCTGCGATAAGCTAAAACATGAACTTCACAGCATCAATACTTCTTATCTAAGAAGCATAGATAGCTCATATTCAATATTACAAATAGAAATTGTCAGTGATACCAATAACCTTTGTGGAAATGGAATGAAATAAAAAAAGATGACAGCTAGGATGAAGGAAAAAATGTCATTGTATTTTCAAATAATAACTGGCATAATAGAAATTTACAATAATGCTTTTGGAAAAGTACCCTTCATTGATGTAATGTCTGTCAGATATGTCAGTCATGTGAAATATTTAACTCACCCAGGCAAGTAAAGATGCTTTAAAAAAAAAAAATTCCCTTGAATCCCCTCATAGAGAAGATTAAAAATTAACTAGGAAAAAGTTATACAAGTTTTCTCCTCATCCAAGTGTGGTAAAATGTTCAGAAAGAAAGAAGAAAATCATTACACATTCTCAGCCACATTTTTTCTGAGTCTGTGTCAAATTAAATGATGTTAACTAAAAGAACTCATTTAATATTTAGGTGGATGTTATTAGGATAGTTGTCAGAACTCACTTGGCTTTCTACTTCTGACTCCTCTTGAGAATATATGTAGCTTTCTATGGCAAGTTTATTGTCACTGACTGTGTCTCTGCATAGGGAAGACATAAAGATTCTCTTCTAAAAAGAGACTGTCTCAGTTTCAAGGTGACTGTTGCCACCAATCCTACTTATAGGTATTACTTTTCTTGATAGATTTTGAAGTCTACTATCAATTTGGCTAAATTCTGTGATCTACCTGATTCCCTAGATACTTTTGTTGCCTTTTGGACTCAGCATTCTCATGGATGCCTAATCTTACTCCTTGTTTCATTCTCCTAATTATAACATTTTCTTCTATTTAAATCAAACTTCTGGATTTATATGCCAGTAACCTACACAGTGATATATTTTGTTTATATCACACATATGACATCATAGATATGTAGTTAATGATATAGACTTAAAACCAAAACTGTTGTATTCCAAAGTCCAGTGATATCTAGTTCTCAGTCCCTCAATGTTAGTCATAGACTTGACAATCCTTTCTGACTTATATACAAGTATATAAGCTTTCTGGCAGTATATGTAGTCAATTGTCAACCTCAAAGCAAAGACCACTGCGAAAAGTGCTAGTCAAGGAAAGCTAAATTTATTAAAACAGCTGAAGTAAAGGCCATAAATTAAATTTAAAAATTAAATTAAATTTTAAAAAATTAGTAATGTCTATAAAGAGAAGGTCAAGGAAGTGTGTCTGTAAGTCTTGGAGTCAGACTCAAGCAGCTTAAGGCGTGTCTCTTACGAAGGAGGCAAATTTAGCATATTATTGGGCATTAATTAGGAAAATTTAGTAATTTAGAATTCATGGACACAGTAGGAGAGGTTATTTTTTATCAGAACATGTATTTTAAATTAACTAAAAATTAAGACAAGGAATTTTAGAAAAACTGACAGTGACACAAAAGCTACATTAGCTAAGAAAAAATGATGAGTTTACCTGAGGAGAGAAAAAGAATTGTCTATATAGAAACCATAATGAAGACATTAATACCTATTTTTTTTTTTTTTTTTTTTTTTTTGTCTCTGGGACCAGGGATGTAAGAACTGTTGGAAGAGAGAAAAATAATTACCAAGGAAATAAGTAGAGAAAGATGTGTTTTCAGGCAAATCTGGATTGATACTTAGATAAAGACATTTAGAGAACTTAGGATAAGGGATATGATGGTTAATTTTATTTGTCCATTGTACTGGACTAAGAGATGCCCAGGTACCTGGTAAAACATTATTTCTGGATGTGTCTATGTCTCCTGAAGACATTAGCATTTGAATTAGTAGACTGAGTAAAGATTGCCCTCAGGAATGTGGGTAGCCATTATTTAGTCCTTTGAGGGCCTGAAAAATACAAAAAGGCTAGAAAGGGCAAATTCAGTCTCTCTGCTTAAACTGAGACAAGCATCTTCTCTTGCCCCTGGACATCAGTGTTCCTGGTTCTCACACCTTTGGACTCAGACCAGGATTAACACCATTGCTTCTGGCCCCCTGTGTCCCACTCCCCCTCGCCCGTCTTGGGCCCGTGGACTCAGACTGAATTATACCACTGGTTTTTCTGGTTCTTCAGACTGTAGACAGCAGATCATGGGGACTCTAGGCATCCATGATCATGTGGCATCCACGATCATGTGAGCCAATTCCTATAATTCTGATTATCTTTCTGTCTATCTATCATCTATCTATCTATATCATCTACCTATCATTCATCCTGCTAGTTCTTTTTCTCTGGAAAACCTGATTGATACAAGAAGATTAAGACAGAAAGGGTTTTGTAGATGGTGGACCATAATTTTGAAGTGGTACATAGTAGAATTTCAGGACTTGGGGGAGAGAGAGTGATATTGGAATAAATAAGAACATATAGAGTCTTATGGTATTTTTAATCCAGAAGGTGAGAGGGAACCTAGGAGTCTGAGGTTTATTTGGTGACTGGCATTAAGATCTTGGTGATCTCAGACAGTTAAGACAGTGAGAATGAGTTTTAGAATGCTAAAATGAGTATTAATCTCATTGATGGAAATGTGGAAGCCTGAAAAAGGGAGATCTGGAGAAGTATGAATATTTTTTTTTCAAAATTTATAGTATATTATCCTGATTTTTAGATAAATGCTAAATAATAGGTATATACTCTACGTAATTATACTCACAATTTATTGCTAAATTAAAATGAACTGCATTGAAAGATGTCAAAATTTATTAAATTTTTTTACTTTAATTTACATTTTAAGAATTGTGGAATCTTGGAATTAAATTTAGTAAATGTCCCCTATTTTACAAAGGGATGGATTTTAATAATTTGTTCAATTTGCCTACAACTGTGGAATAGAAGACTCAGGATTACAGCAAACACATATTGAATCCTAGCTCAATTTCTTTTCTGATTTCCAAAATTTTCATATAATGAATGCAGAATTACATCTTGCTTTTTTTTTTTTTTTTTTTTTTTTTTTACCACATCATACATACATTTCAGGTAGAAATAATTTAAAGAGATTTAAAAGACATAAAAATTTTTCTTAAAATTTCAAACTCTTAGAACAAGTTAGGATACAATACAGTAAAAAACAACACATGTTGTTGTTCATGTGCCATGTGAATATTATCGCTTAGTTAATAAGGCTCCATATTTTCCTCCTTTAGAGTTACAACTGAACATAAAACATCCATCATCTTGAACATCACTATTTGTCGTATCAGAGAAGAGAGAGCACAGAAAATGATATACCTGTTCTTAAAATCTTCAATCTGAAAGTGACACATATAGTTTCTCTTCATGTTCCCCTCCCTCCCCCACCCAGAGGAGAACTGGAAGTATGGGTAAACAAATGAGTCACTAATATAATCTGCCTTCTAGACATCAGATATTTAGTTCCTGCTTATTCCCAGACAAAAACACACTCCTTTTTAAGGGAGAATCTACAAGTCCTTTATAGGTCACTTTATTCATACCCAAGAACAGAATATTTGAGAGTTCATGGCAATCTCTGAATTGGGGTGCTTTGAAGTAGTTCTACATTGGTTCTAGAGTTCTAGATGTGGCTTTACTTGATCTAGAGAACTATAAAAAAAAGAGGAGGATGATCTCATTCTTCAATATTCATTGGCAGAAGAGAAGGAATAACTACAATTAATACCCTCTCTTAGAAAGGGGAGAAAAGGGGAGACAAATATTGGTCCCTCCTTGTTGGCTTTTATGAATTCTGACATAATACACACACACACACACACACACACACACACACACACACACAGATATTTTGAGAATTGCCTTTCTATCCTGCAAGAGAGAATTTTTAATTAGGCTGCTCCTCTCATTAATGCATCCCTATTCATTACTTCCCTGTCACAGACACCTGAGAGACTTCTTTCTCCTTTTACATCACCTTCAAGTAGGTGTAGATATATTAGCTCTTACTAAAAGCTCAGCTAATTTTTTAACTCATATCTGTACAAAGAGAATTGGAGGCCCAATGGTCATTTTTAGCCTTAAAATAATTTTAAGTCCAGACCGATGCTTCATTTAGCCTTTATTCACTTTTCTAAAGTTGAGTGAACCACTTCTCTGATTCCAAACAGTTCCATGTGCCATATGGACAAAGTATTCTTTGAGTTATAATTGTCATTTTACTATATTTCTTTTATATTTTCTAATCCACAGATCTCTCTAAGGGTAATATGAGTGCCTTGAGCCCATTATATAATGATCGAAAATACTGCTCCTTAGATGTTTTTCCATGAGTCATATTTCCCATTTATAATGATAATGTTTCACTCGCAATATACCCTTGATTGGTTGTTTACTTTTACTTTTACTTGCTTTAATTTATTCAGAGGTTTTCACAGTGGAGTAATAGCCTTTGGTGACAGCCTTAATAAGTCTTTGTTGTTTTAGCCATTTTTTACTGATAATTTCATTATACCACACTGAGAATCAGTTTTCTCTTCCAAACCTAAAAGTTTCAAATATTAGATTCTCTCTAATTTCTTTAATTCCTATTTTCAAATTGCCCATGTATTTCCTGAAATTATTTCTTTCCTGTGATTCTTTATCCATGACAGTCACCAATAAATAATACGCACAACTAATATCCTGTTGTCTTTCAAACCCTGGATAATAGTTTCCTTGCTGGCAGCTAGCTAACAAAGCTTTGCTACATATCTTATGGTTTTGTTATGATAACACTCAACTTCTGGTTTCAGTTTTTTAATCACTAAGGATAGTCTAATGCTGAAATTAAAAATAGCTTACTATATGGCTTAAAAAGAAGCTTTATTTTTCACTCATACAAGTCCATTATGCTTAAACTGGGGACTCTGTCTTATGTGTTCCTCTGTCACACCTGCAGGCTGCTTACAATAGAGAGAAAGAACCTCAAAGTTCTTACCTACTTTAAAATGCTTCTGCCAAAAAGCAAGAAATATCATTTCCACTCACATTTTATTAGCCAAATAAGTCACATGATCACACTTTCCTTCAAGGTTCCAGGCAGTGATACCCTGTCATGTGTCAAAATAGACAAGAAATATGACTATTACATAGGTCAATTCGTGTTATTAACATTTTACATATTAAAATTAAGAGAAAATTATAATTCCGTACTTTGTTTATCCATCAAAATTAAACATGAAGATTGCTTGATGAACTTTAAGTTACCTCAGATAAACATAATGATCTAATTATTGTTTCAAATATTAGGCAAAATTAATAACAATTAAAATCAATGAGGACCTAAGTGGCAAATTGCAATGCTACACCCTTTCCTACTTCATATTTGCTTTTGAGTTCTAAACTAGTCCTTTCTGAGTTATAATTATCTGAAATATTATTGAAGATATACCTGCCTTAAAAGTAGCCATCCTTTAGTTAATAAAATTTGAAGACACTAAGAAATGTCATCACTACATCTGCTTTACAACTCCATAACCGATTCCATAAGTTGCCTCAATATTCTTTGCTCACTGACACTAATACAATCGTAGGGATGATGCTGTCATAAAGAATTATATTTTGTCCTTTAAAAGACTACAGGTCATAACATTCTATTCCTCACTTAAAGTTAAAAAAAACCTGAGACTTAGGTGGTGGCATGCTAAGTCTTTGCCCTCAGTTATATGGGCAAGATAGGCTTGGCCATAAAATACTTTAAAAATCAATGGGAAGCTCTGCAATTTTTCTCATTGCAGTGCTAGGAAAAAAGTTTTAGAAGAATAAAAAATTCATTTTTTGTCAGAAGTATGCTTTCTCTCCAACGTTGTTTCAAAGCTTAGACAGGGTTGATATTTTCAAAGTCCTGAATTCCTCACTTATTCTTTATTTGAGTTATTTTATGCTGGAAAATAAAAAAAAGAACTAACATTAGTTAAGCAGTTTCTGTTATGTTGTGGTAAACCTCTTTATATGCTATATTTCATTTGACCTGCTATTATTATTGTTAACTCAGAGAATCCAACTTTTTCTGAAGTGTCATAGTTTGTAAATAGTGGAAGAAGAATTAAATATCATAACTGCATCTCCAAGTAAACAAACAACTCATCTTTTTTCACTATATTACATGTCATCTCAAAGTACATAGTGAATACTCTTTTTTAAAAAATTAATTCAAAGCACTGTGCTAGACCCAATGAGGAGGAGAAAAAAGGCTCAACCTTTTCCCCAAAGTGACTTATGGTCTTGTAAGGACTGGAGAATGGGGTAACATTAAAGTGAACATGGGAGAGTAAGGTTTTCATATTCTGAGCATTGGAAGTCTGCATTCTATACTAAAAAGAGTGTGAGGGAAGTTGCAAAAAGAAGTACACAATATCTCTATATGACTGATGCTTACGTGAGAAATAAGTTTAGCCAGGAAGGAGGTACTTCAAAGCCTCAAAAACCATGCTAGAGAATTTGAACTTTCACACTGAACCTTAGGATGAATTATTAGTCATGTGTCCTTATAAATTCTTTGTTTCTGAAGACACTAATACCCTCTCTACACATCTTTTCTTGAATATTTTTTTTTTCAAAATAGTGAACTCATCCCATGCTTTTTAAACATTTTTTTGGATGGCCCCTTAACACTGAACCAAACTATGATACCATACTCAGCAGTGTTATGAAATTGCCAAGGAACACAACATAACTTTTGTTCTGAAAATTTTCTTCGGATCTCGATAGTTCTTGTGAATTCTACTTCTATTTATTAATGCAATGTCCTCTCTAATGTCCTTGTTTACTCCAAACCTGGTATTCCAAAAAGAGAAATGGGATGATGATGTATTTGGTATAAGCTGGACGCTGACTGAGTGATGACATTTAAGTACATTGTGAGTTAGAACTAGTGCAGTATAAAGAGCAATTTTGGCTGAGGAGTAAGGAGGATGGGCAATTATGCTTCTAGTGGGCTATTTTTCATGCCTGTAACTGGACATAAATATAGGCAATTCAGAACAGGAAGAAATATGACTGGAACTCAGTTTGGCTGACTTAGTTGCAAACAAAAAAAGGAACCTGAAAAGGTCTGGGAGTTGGTCCATTTTTGCCTCATTTATTTTCAAGAGGAGTCTGTTTCTGCCTCATTGATTTCTACTGCACATTGAGTCATGCTCCCATGCTTGTTAAATATCATTTCATTTCTTTCAACTTCATCCTTCTTAGTCAACATCTCTCAAGTCACAGCATAGTGGCCCTATTTTTTTCATCTGTGTTCATTTGCCACACTGATATGCACTATGAAGACTTCAGTCCTTGTTAAATACTTTGCGATATCACATCAATGGCCTTGTCACCATCAAAGGCAGTGACATATTTGAAACAATAGGAACAGTTATCACCTTGTGGTAGTTCACTAGAACATGATGGTGAGACACAAGTTACAGGAAAGAAAAGGGTCTTCCTTTTTCCCTCGGTGAAAGAGCTCCTTCACTCTTTTATACTCACAACCATATCTTCAGTAGCATCAAGAGGGAGAAATTATAATGAGCTCCCCATACTCGGTGTTCAGGAATACAGTTAACTGAGCTGCTTACTTTAAATCAAGAAATTAATAAGGGCTTATATCATCACCTTTTTAATTTCTATTAATCTCAAGCCATAAATTATCCAGATACTCATCACCATACCAGTTCATTTATCACCCATAAATCTAATACCCTACTCCTCTTCTCCCTAAACTCTTTAGACTTGTGATTTTTAGAAGTCCTCTTTAATCTCAAGACCTCCTGATGGTTCCTTAATCTTTCTCTTAGTGAGAACTGGAATTCTCTTGCTTCTTGATAAAGCAGTTTTTCTTGTAGGCGTCTTAGTAGAAGACATTTTATTTTTATTCTTAATAATTAGACATCAGGGGTAGTGTAGGTGTTTTCCTGTATTCCACTCTAAAATGCAAACTATTTTATTCTAGCTATTCCTTCTAAATGTCAGCTTCTTTGAAATTTATGTCATACAGCTACAAAAACAAAAACATTAGCCTTCTTATTTGTCATTTACCACCCCCTTAGATATCTATATCACTCTTCTCAATCATTGAATAGTATTATATATTTTGTTTCACTTGTGTTTTTCTCTGTCATCATTTTGATGATTTCAGCATCCATATAGGGTTCCACTAACACTCTGGCTTCTCAGCATTTTGAACTACTCATTTTCAATTATGTTTCTCTTCACTTCATCTCGCCCTCCTGGTTATACCTTGGAATTAGTCATATCTATTTTTAGCATTTTCTAGTTTTATACACACACACACACACACACACACACATATATATATTTATATTTGTATATATTTCATATAAATATATATTTGCCATTTCACATGTAAAATAATAAAAATTGTTATTTAATAAAAATAATAAATTTTACGGCTCCATAAGGATAATCTTAATTACACAGTCTCTCTATTTTTCTTTTGAGAGCATGGTAGTGAAAAATAAAATGACTACTAATAGAGTTTAATACCACTATTATGATTCATGGAATAGCACCAGCATATTTATCTACTATATATTTTTTTGTACTAGAATTGCAAATGTCAGTGCGGCTAAATGCAAATAACATCTAAAAATAATTTTGATATTGGGAATTTTCTGAAAGTGTCTTAGGACAACAATTGTAGAATATTTTTTTGAAAGTGAAGAAAACTTCATCTAAAGCATGAATTTTAAATTAGATACAGAGTTCTTGATGATCTGAAATTTATATGATGCTAGAGTGGACAAAAAGCGGTATTTTAAAGTGGTCATTATGACATAGCAAGAGGCAGCATATGCTATTTCTTAATTCTTAAGATTTTCCAGGAGTTTTTAAAAAAAGCAGGAGAAAGGGAGGATAAAAGGAAGTTCTACACATAAGCATTGAAGTGTTTAGATATCATGTTTAAGGGAGAATGATTTAAGGAAAAGAGGATCATTAACTTGTAGAAGTGAAGACAGAGTAGAAATATTCAGCTTTTTAATGAGTTGTATTATGAAATTTGGAAGCTTGGTTCTATGTTCCGAGGGTAAACCAAAGGCTATTGTGTAGAGGTAAAAGAAATATAATTAGACTTAGAAAAGATATTTCTAATTATTAAGCCAATCTTTTAAATGTTAAATTTCTCAATAAAAATATTCATGTTCAAAATAAATTCTCATTTTCTCCCAGGATACTTTAAGGATAAGTTTTACTTAGGAGAGTTGGACTAGCACACTATGACCTCTAAAGTCCATTCCCAAACTAAAATTTTACATTTCTGTGATTCACCATGGTACCCAGGTGGCCAAGACCATATATTATAGCTTAGATATTCAACCAAATTATTTTTCCTGTAGTACCACTACTCATATATACAACTTGCTTTTATTTAGTTTGGGCTATTCTCTCATCTCGCAAAAGCTATTTGTTTCTGCAAAGGCTCATCACATAAGTTTAAACTTCATACTATGTTCTCATTTCACCCACCTCGAATTGGCAGATATAAGTTATTTAAAAGTGATTCCAACTTTGTGTCCAATAACTGGACACTGAAAGCATTTAAGAGATCAATTTACTTTTTTTAGGTTAAAAAAAAAAATACTATTTAGTTAGTTAGAGACTTCTGCACTGGGAGGAAAGGAAAGAATAAGAGATTATCTCTTTTTAAAAGTATGAGAGCCAGAGTAGCTAATGAAAGTTTGCTGCCAGAGGATATATTTTTATTAACTTTATTTTACTTTTGGGATCCGCAATATAGTTATTTTGGGATTCAGTGGTTTCTACATGCATATATACTTCTTCTGAATTTTGGATTGGCTTCTCGTAGGCTAATTTGGCTCTTTGGTAAGCAATCATTTTGAAATGCGCTGGAAAGTATAGATATTCAGATATAGAATCTCACATTTTTCTGGCCAATAGTTTTCAGCTCTGATTATTGTGTACCTATAATGTAAACAGTAAACATACTTAGAGCTCCTTCTTAGCTTCTTAGAACAATAAATTTCATATACAAACAAGAGTGATGGAAGGACACTAGGTTTATCTCTGCATGATGCATTCCTGAACCACCCAATATATTGAACTTTGAATTCACTGATTCTGAGGAGTAACAATCAAAAGATAAAAAAATAAAGTGGCCATTTAATGCCCCAAATTTCTAAATCTTATAGAATTTGAAAATTTATGCTTGAATCTAATTTTTAAGAACAAATTCAAAATGTTAATTTGAGTCCAAAAGTTGAGTCATGGATTTTCTATGCATGATTTTTTTTTTAATTTAGACATTTAACTAAACACCTTAGCAAACTTATTTAATAAAACTGCTTACTATAAAATCAATATGTGTACATTTAAAAATATTCCAAAAATTTAGCAAAAATTCTCCTTCCCATTGATCTAAGTTCTTCCTGAGGTATACTTTCTTACATATCCTCAAAAATTTGGGGGATACATATTAATATTCAAATAGGATCATATTAAACATTTTTGAAAATTTCATTCATTTTTACTATATTTTTGAGATCTTTTCATACCAACACACACTAATTTTCACTTTCTTTTCTTTTTAACAGTTTAACAATACTGTATTCCATTAGAAACACTATAGTTTACATAAACAGTCCTAGGTGAATATATTGATTCTTTTCAGTTTTTTGGTACTTGAAAAACAAGTTATAATGGGTATCATTGACCATATATTTTTGCACACCTGTGAAATTATACTTTATGACATTTTAAAAGTGGACTTGCTGAGTTAAGAGGTATATGTTTGTAACATTTTTGTAGGTATAGCCAGATTCTTATAG
Organism: Rousettus aegyptiacus; assembly: GCF_014176215.1. NCBI lineage: Eukaryota > Metazoa > Chordata > Mammalia > Chiroptera > Pteropodidae > Rousettus > Rousettus aegyptiacus. The sequence continues at coordinate 54,379,319 of NW_023416306.1, forward strand.
TTTCAGTTTCTGTTATTCTGTGGTAACTTTAGCGAGTCTTACTCACATTTGTTAGAAGTCTAGTAAATACAAATTTGTGGACTGAGATTCAGAAGTCCAACATATAGAACCATAGTCAAATGAAAGAGACTAGCTTCTTAGTAATGTAAAAAATGCTTTATGATTCTTATCTGTTAAATACAAATTAAAATTGATCTGATGTTTTATTTGGTTCAATATGACTTACATATGAAGGCCAATTTATAGATCTTGTTCGTTAAACACAAAATATAATTTATTCTCTGGAGTATAATTTTTATAAGGACAATATGGGTATTTACTTGTCTTTTGCCCCCAAAGCTATTGTGTAAAAAATACCTAGTTACACAACTATGGTGTTTTACAACTAGAGAAAGAGGATTAAATATTAATATTTTTATATTAATAGGCATTAGGAAAAGTATGATTATCTTTATAAGTGCTGAAAAGACTTTCATCAAATTTCAATATCCATTCTGATTAAAACACAGAAACACACAGAGTAATATATATTAAATGATAGCATCATTTTCACTATGACAAATTATATATACGTTATTCTAGACTAACATTTTTCATAATGGGGAAATTGAAGTATTTTCACCATGGAAAGTAAAAAGGAAGAGTTGACCAATGCTTTCCATGCTATTTAACATTTTATTAAAATTATTAGACAATTCAATTAAGAAAGAAAAACTAAAAAGTAAAAATTGGGAAAAAAGTATTAATGCTTTTTCTCTTGGTGTATATGATTGAATAACTGGGCAATCTAAGAATGAATGATGAAATCAACAAAATTAGTTTAAAAAGATATCAGGATTTAAACTTAATATGTAATAAATAGATCATATTTTTAAAATAGAACTAATTAGAAAATATAATGAAATAAAATATTTATAATAGCAAAAAATATTAAATAGTAATAAGTTTTAAGTTATACAACTACATGTGAGGAAAAGTTTAAAACAGATGAAAGATATGAAGTACTCAAAAAAAGGAGAAGCTATTACTTTATTTTGGATAAGAGGAGTCAACATTTAAAGATGCCAATTCTATCTAAATTAGCTTAGATATTTAGTAAAATCCTAGTAAAAGTACTAAGACATGTCCCTCATTTTACTAGTGTTATATGAAAAATGAATATGAAGAATTTTTATTGCTATTTATGGTATTTTAAACTGAACTCACATTCCAAGAAAACCATCAAAAACTGAACAAAAGATAAAGATGACAGTTATAAATATTGGAAAATAGGCAAAATAGGTTTTTGTTCCCTTAGAGAAATCAAACAAATGAAACTAAGCGTATAATTGGCTGATGTTATGCCCCCATGTGCTATCTAGGCCATGGCTAAGGAAGGAAGTTCAAGAAATACAAGTTGGTCTTTGGTCTCCCTGAGTTGAAAAGAAGATGATCAAATTTGGAAGGCCCAGGAGAGTGTAAACTTACATAGCTAAGCACCAAAGAGAAGGAAGCTACACAGAGAAGGGACCTCAGAAATATATACAGTGGCTTCTGTGAATTTCTGACTGAATGTTAGGCTGTGTATGTAGAAGCTTTATAAGGCTGGGAACTAAAAACATGTAACATAAACCATTTCTAGAGCATAAACACACACACGCACACGCAACAGCAAGGGGGGATAAAAACGAGCAAAACACAAGAAATAAGGTAAAAATGACAGGAGCTCAAACGTCGATTGACATTTGAGTTTCAATCATCCCCAGTAGGGAAAACATAGGGAATTTAGTAGAAACTCCAGAAGGCTATACATTATCAGTATGGCTCAATTAGTTCTATAATAAAGGTTGCTTTAGACTTATCCTTACAAAACTTCAGTCAAGCCTTGAAAGAACCAAAATGATATGCAACCATTTTCGTCATTTGCCAAAACAAGTGCCAACAATTATAAAGGAAGACAATAAAATCCTAATACTTCTTACATGATTTTTTTAATATAGTACTCTAAATCATTACTAGGATATAACCCAAGGTGAAAAAAAAAAAAGAACCACAAGAAATGAACTTCCCTCACATGTATAACACAAGTATAGTATTATAGTAATATTATTAATAATATTGAAACTATTATTAATAGTATAATAAATAAATAACTACAGTGTTAAACAAATAAAAGTATTACATTTAAATTGAACATGTCTATAAAAATTAATTTTAAAATTTATTTCTGAGCTGTGTATAGTGAAAGATCATTAGCAATGAGCATCTCTAAAGAGCAAATCTTAGATTCAAAGCATCATTTCTCACTAATAAGTTACAGGGTCTCTTGGAGAAATGTGTATTTCTATATGTAAGGCAGGGAGATTACAAGAAAAATATGATGTATCTTGTCCTATCAAAAAGCAAGATAGCTTTCAAAATCTGATTTGGGGGCTTTTCAAATACACAGATACCAAGGCGAAGGAGCCAAATATGGAACAACTAAAACATTAAAAAATTACAGTAATTGATTTAATACAATTAATGTATAAATATTAGTATGTATATATGCTTATAAAGAAATAAAATGAAAATGAATGACATACAAATCCATATCAAAGAAAATGTAAAGCAAAAGAATCAAGCTTATATCTTACTTTAAAAGAAAACGTTTGTTGTTTATCATAGTTGATGAGACTGTGAGATTACCTCTAGTACTATATAAAGAACACCTACAAAAAAATAGGGAGGAAAAAAAAGATGAGAAAATTTGTATGATTTAACCCTCAAATCAATAATATTTAAGCACATATCATTGACATGTTAGGCATTATCTTAAATTTTACTAATAATAGAATAAACGAAAAGATCTCATTGTCTCCCACTAAATTAAGTGATCTAATTAGTATGATTAGTGGTAGGACAATTAAACATTAAATATTTCTTCATGAAGTTCAATGAACTAGCCAATCAACTGTATATTTTTTTGCCCCCAAAATGTGTAAACTAAATCCGATCCAGTCTTTAGGCCTACGTTCCAGTTCATAAATAATACAGTGTATGAAGGAACAAATTGAACAGCAAATCCAGACATTAGTATAGTCTATAAAACAATATCCTGTTCTTTTCAAAAATTAATAGTGTAGAAATGCTTATACTACATTTCAGGAATCTAAAGAGATTTAATGTAATAAATACGTGACTCGAGTGAAAAATGGTTCAACGAATTTGAATATGAACTAGTTATTTGGAAATGGTTTAATAAAACAAAAAAGGAAAAGATAGATGAATAGATAAATAAAATAGATAAGTAGATAAATTATGATAGATAATAGATGATAGATGTAGTACAGATAGATGTTAAAGCAAATGTGAAAAAATATTAATAGATGAATCTAGATTATCATTGCATTATTGTAACCTGTTCTTTATTTTTGAAACTTTCGTAATAAAAAGAAGCAGTGTTAATTTCAAAGGAAGTTCACTTCTCACATTTATTTTAGATAACAGAAAAAAGTCAAAAGTATGTAAATTTTGTTTCTAGTTACCAACAAATTATATAACTGATCCAAAAGCAGTTTTAGTGAAAATTTAATTAGACACAATAAATATGGTTTAATTCATCATCATCTCATTTGTTCCTGACACATAGAAGGTCCTTAATAAATAATAAGGTCAAATATAAATAGCATATGTACTTTCATAATTGGCCTTTGACTTCAATTTTCTCATATTTAAATGTTTGTTTTTAGCATGTTATATGTTTCTTAAAGCTATTAATTAATTGAAGATCTTTAGATCAAACTTTAATATTTAAGAAAAAGTTATTTTCCAATACATTGATATGAAAATATATTTGAATGAGTTAACTAATAAGTTAATATCAGGGACAGGGAATAACCCAATATACCTATAACTCATAGCATCTTAGAGGTTAGAAAACCTCAAGATGCAATTTTAGTATTTAAGAAAAAGTTGTTAAGCAGATTTTCAAAAAATTTTTCAGGCAACTTTATAAAACAAATGCTTCATGTTTTCACTTCTCTAAAACCAGCATTTTAGCAGAGTATATATAGTTTATGAATTGATCTACTTTGTCATGCCAAGTTTTCATGGAGAAGATCCAGCTTTTGTGCTGATCTTTGTGGGTTTTTTGTAATTTTATTTTATTATGCTAACAGTCCTTGGCTTCTCTTAAAACACATTTTAATATTGCCTTAATTAAGACTCTGACCCATAACTCAAAAAGGGCTTTTATGATTTTTTTTTTTAATTAAACACATCTATAAGTTTTCTAAGACTTTTGGTCTACAATCAGAATTTCTTTTATTCTTAAGTGATTTTTTTTCTATCTCTGTTTCTAATTACCTATGAAAACTAAAGAACTTAGTTTTTTTCCCTCAATCCTTAGTAACTGAATTTTTAATTTTAGATTCTATTGGGTTTTCCATTTCTGTTATTATACTTTGGCTTCACAATAACAATATCTACTTTATTCTCATTAAAATTACACTAAATATGTATTCTAGAAATGAAATTAATCGCCTGCCTTTATCGCTTCTTCAAAGCGATCCCTTTTCCTCTTCATCTCACTTTTCTGAAAACACATACAAATATATTAATATTGGAGCTTATTTTTCTTTTTCTAACTTAGCTTTAGTTTCTGTACATCAGTTGTCTAGTAAGATATTTTCATGTGTTTTTATTACCCATTATTGGGCTAGTGAATCATGTGGGAAGAACTTTTTCCTACACCCTAATGCAGGGCTAGATTTCCAAAGCCCAGATGAAAGGAAATGGAGTAGAAGCCAGAATGCTGCAGCTGCTGCACAGATCAAAACAAATATGTATTTTACATTTTGCAGACAAGTAGACCAGTTATCAGTGTCAAATCCCAATCTGACATAGAGTTCCTGACATCACAGCACACTATGCAATAAAAACATCCTATTAATAGACTAGTAGCTAAAAGGAAAAACAAAATCCTTTTTTTATTTTGAAGACATTTTTCTAAGGGCATAAGCAAATTAAAATTCTGTGCTGTAAGACCTTCAACATAATTTAGTTACAGACAAGCCTTGAATCTTGTCAAGAAGGGATTTTTATCTGGATTTGGAGAAAGGCTTTGCATCTCCCTATAGCTGTTTGATGACCTGGTATTCAATAATAACCTCTGTTGAACATTTCCATCAATATCTAACTGTAAGCCATCACCTATAGTTGCATTAAACCTACATATATCAACTTTTAATTCATTCTCTCCAAAATATAAATCAGATTATCATTAGTTTCTAAATCTATATATGTTTTCATTTCTAAATACTTGTTTAGATATTTGTTGATGACCTTTCAGTCTTCCTGAGTGTCATATTTATAAGATCTGGATATTTTAATCTGATCTTTAATGTAGTGAAGCATTAAACTTTATCACTTCTTTCTTTTTTTAATTCATTTGAATAATATTTATTAAACTTTTTCAATAACAATATTTTACTCTAGTTCTTTTCATTTCTTTTAAACAACTCTCATATTAATGATGTATTTAAATAGCTAAAAACTTAGCATCTTAAATGCTGGTTTGCTCTTACTATCTGCATGAATTTGAGAAAATGAGTTCACTGTTCTGAGACTTTCTATAAAATAAGGCATGTATGTAAGGGATGTGCTCCTATTTCATAAGATAAATTTATTAAAAAAAAATAAATAAAGCAATGAAATATTACTCAGCCATAAGAAAAGATAAAATACTGCCATTCATGACAACATGGATGGATCTTGAGGTAATCATGCTAAACGAATAAGTCAGACAGAAAAAGTTAAGAACCATATGATTTAACTAGTATGTGGTATATAAAACTAAAAGCAACAAACAAGACACACAAACAAAAACTCATAGATACAGACAACATTTAGTGGCCACCAGAGAGAAAAGGGAGTGGGAGAAGTTAGGGGTCAAATATATGGTGATGAAAGGAGATTTGAATTTGGGTGGTGAACATAATGCAGTATTTACAGATGACATATTATTGAATTGTACACTTGAAACCTATATAATTTTATTAACCAATGTCACTCAATAAATTTAATTTTAAAAAGACAATAACGAAAATTTTATTTTTTGAATCTTCGTTAAATTCTTTGTCACTACATGGTTTTCAAACATTAACTCTCATTTCTTTTGAATCTACCTATGATCCTGATGTCACTTCACCATTTTACATTTAAATATTATTTCCTTGTATTAACCATACTCATGTTCTACCAGGAAAAACTGCTTTTGTCTAATTCTAGATTTACCTAACTCGGTTAATGTTCACACCATCCTTCTAATAATCCAGAAAAGAGAACTGTGAGTCAGGTTATATCCTTACATCTTTCTTTCCAATACTACATTTGGTACAATGTAAGTTCCTTTTATTTTTCCTAAAATACTCTTCCTCTATTTTTATTACATAGTCATTAAACTTATCTGTAAATTCTTTAGAAAAATTTAAAAAGCATTTTAAAGGCTCATGTGTATTTTTATTTAGGAAAAATGTTTTTTTTTTCTTGCTTGTTTAAATAAAACTACTTGTGTATTTTAACTTCTTTAGTAATTGAGCCATGAGACTCTCATTTTAATTTTAATATTGATGGCATTTAGAAGCATGAATGTGATTGGAAATATTTTGTGTCTTGGTTTTGTTAAATAAAAACAATGACAGTATTTTTTAATACCCTAAGATAATGAACTTGTTTTTATTTCTTCAAATTATTTTTTTATTCCGAAATTAAATTATAACAAAACAGTGTTATTATTGGAAATGGTAAGCTTGTACTGATTGAGATTGCATAGACATTAATTCATTTAAAATTTGCCCCATGTGTTAGCAGGAAGGATAGCCATTACTTCAGACTAAAGATTTTTCATAATTTATGCTTTTAAACAAATTCTGATCAAATCTGGTATGCTGTGTTTCAGATATTAGTAAGTGTATTACTAATTAAGGAAAAGAAAACATCAATCTATATTCCTGAACACTTATGTTCAGATATTTAAATCAAGATAAATATGTAAAAGTTACTTAGACTAGACATTATCACTTTATTGTTATTATCTAAGTGGATTATTTTAAGATAGACATTGGTCGTGAAGTGGCTCAAATTTTTATTTTGACCTATTAGCTTCCTTTACTTGTTAATCTAAAAAATTGTTATTGAAAAATTTCATCACATCTCACCACGTTATCAGTGACTATAACTTATGTAGAAATTTCCAATAGATGTGCCAATTTTCTTCTATTATTAGGTCTTGTGAATTCAAAGAATTATTTTGATCTTTTTAGAAAATGATACTTTATAATACAAAGAATATTAACATTAAAATGTGGCATTGACAGTTTCATTTCTTTCTATTAAAATGTCCTTTTAGGACAATGTGACCATGGTCACATAGCAATGGAACACTCCACTGTGTTTGGTTATTTCTAATCAATTTTGAGAATTTTATGCCTACAATTCTTGGGAAATGTTTCCTTCCTTTTAAAAATGAATTCCACACAAAACAGCAAAGAAAGTGATATCTTAAATATTGCAATATTGAACTAAATTAATTTCTTTAATAAATATTCCTAATTTTCCTGTAATATAGAAAAATACTAAGCCTAGACAATCAAATTTCTTCAATAGTCTATGTTTTTAAGTCATGAAAAAGATTATAAACTATTTTATCAGTGAGTTTCATTTTACCTAATTCTTAACGCTTGTTCCTGTTTTTAGAGAAAAGATATTTTAAATATTACCAACAATTTTGTCTTTTAAATTCATTAAAGATTGATTCTGTAGTTTAAAGGCAACAATGAGAGTCCTGAAAACATTAAAATAATATTCTTAATTTATGTTCAAAATCCGAGCTTTACTTGTGGCAAACAAAACTAAATGTTTAATCCTACAAAATATTGTTGTTTTAGCTAAAAATATTGAAAACTTGACTGATCTTCAAATAATTCTAAGGATATACTTTGCCTGTTTTCTTTGATATTTTGGCAGTAGGCTACCATTTATATCTTTGTTTTTATGTGGGTAATATACTGAATGCTATATCTTTGTAGTATACCTAACTACTCATTTCAGGGCAACATAAAATAAAAATACATAGTTCCAGTGCTTTATAATATAAAATGTGAGAGGTTGCAGTCTCAGTTACATAATATGACACAATTGTTAAACCCATGATCGAGGCATTTGTATATGATTTAACAGGCACTTCAGCTTGTTTTTGAGAGAATTTTAAAAGACTTTGATGGCATTAAATATTTCCTTACTTCTTCCTGTATATAAGACACTGAATATCTTATGGGTTTTTGATGTATACTTAGAATGTATACACTTGTATGGTTTGAAGTGGACCGTATGATATGATGAATTAATTCATTCAGCACAGCACTGGGCACATAGAAGATAATTAGCAAATATTAGCTAAATCAATATTAGTCATATTACAATATCTTTGCACTAAAGAAAATTTCAATTACGTAAAGTGTTATTGCATGTTATAGTATAGCTTTGCTAAATATTCGGTGGAAATGAGTATATGTTTTTTCTCTTGTAATTAACCATTCATAGGTCTTTCTTTTTTCCTTTATTCACACTCTTAAATATGCATGCTCTAATCTTAGTATGATCTATTCTTGGCTATTGGTCTTAGTAAAACTTTATATCTGATTTAATCAAAGGCTTCTAAAAATGTAATGTAGTTTGACTTTTATATCCTAAGATTTCTTTTTCAGTTTTGGAATAAAGATAGTCTTTTTTCACTGTTGAGAATCACTGTCTCAAAAATAAGACAATAGTCTTCCTAATTTGAGCTGATGTTCTATCTGGCATTTTAGAATGTTATATTTCTTAAAGTGAGAAGTTACATATTGGTTAATCTGTGTACTGAAAGCTATTTTCAGGTACAAGACAGTAAAATTGTTAAGCTATCAAAGTAATTAGCCACTATATTAGGTTTTACTAGGCTATAGTGCATAGAAGATTAAGAAGCATTTATGAACAGAATTGAGTTTGCAGCTGTTCTGTGCTTCCCATACAAAATTCACTATCTTGAAAGATTAAGATGGGGTACATTTCTCTGGAGTGAATGCTTCTGAAAAATTATTCACATTCACAGTCCTCCCAAAATCTAGGAACCGTTATTTCTCACAACAATCTTTTGAGTGGCAGTACTTGAACTTCCCATTCCAATACTAATGATTAATGTATAAGAGTTATACAGTTTAATATCATTTTTTTTTCTCTCTGAAGCTTCTTGGATCCTGATTTCAGTAACTGATTTAACATATAAATTACTCCAAACTTGGCAAAAATCAAGAATATTTAACAGGGCACAGATGGTACAGCAGAAAGCAATATCCAGAGATTTGGTGACTTGAGTGCTCTCTAAACCTCTACCAGCTGCTTTAGCTCAAGTGTGAATAAAGACCTTTTAAGAATCAATGAAATGTCTTATGTTGTGCCTAAGTATTGCCCACCCAACCAAATGACACAGAAACAGAAACAACCATATGGTTTTAAGTGTATTAGAAAAAAAGTAGGTTGCAGCTTGATACTTAAGATTAAATATGTTAAAGCATTAATGCTGATTGCTTGTACATTGCATACTTCTAAGAAATATCTGATATGAAAAAATATAATCAGCTTTGCCACATTTAGTGTTTATTAGTTTTCTGGTTCAAATATGTAAGAAAGCATAACAGACAACCATTGCCCAAGGATAGAGGATAATGCAGAAGACATCTCACAGATTCCTTTTAAGAACTGAAACCAAATCACAATCAATACAATTTTAGTAGATTGGATCTGATATAATATAAACAGAGGTGAACAATTATTTTCAATGGCTAGAGGTGCCTGCATGGCTTCTTCAGCTTGCGGGAAATGGTGACCAATTTTACACACTAATTATATTTAACGTGTGAACTTTGATACTTCTTCATGTAGCTGAAGACCTCCAATAACAGCTTTTATTTTCAGCAGGTAATATTAAATGAATAATATTTCTCTGAGTATACATTAAAAATTAAAGTGGTCATGGTTAATATAGAATGTGTTTCCAAACTATAATATAAAAAATATTTGATCTAAACCAGGATTTTATATTTTTATAGCTTTTTATTAATCACAGGAGTGAACATATGGAAAGCACTTGTTAAAGAAGTAGGAAATAAAAGTAGCATTATTCAAATGAGGTGAAAAAAATGAATGTGAGCCTAATATGTAAAGAGAATTATTTAAATATCTGTATCACATACTAATGTATTTCACTAAGAGGATAAATTTACCCTAAAAACTAAGTGCTTTAAATTACCCACTTACCATTATAACTGTTTACGTATGATGACTGATAATAATTGTATATTTAAAATGATTTGTCACTTGGATATATTTAAGAAAAAATAATTTCATCTAAATTCTCCCAATTTTGAATTGAATTATGCTACATGTTATCTACAAGAGTAAATTATGAACATACTTCAAATGACTATTTGTCATTCCAAACAAAACTTTATATTTTTTTTTGTTGAATGTTCTATTTGAATAGTATTATAAAGTAGTGTGAACCTCATCTTCTAGCAGAATGATGTAAGATTTAAGTTAAGATAAATGGCAGAAAATTGGTAAAAGGTGACAATAACAACTTTATTGCCTGTTTTTTTGAGACCTTTGACTGAATTTTTTTTAAGTACCTAAAAAAATTATGTGATAGAATATTTTAGAATAGAGGAGGCAAGAGGATAGGGGAGACAAAATAGAGTATAATCTTTTTTTTTTTTTAATTAGCCAAGTAAAACAAGGGTTATTTTGGAAAACAAAGAGCAAAATTAAGTGCAAAATAGGCTGTCATCTAGAATGTTGCTTCCTGTGATTTAAAAAAAAAGAGAGAGTGAGAATGAGAACTAGTGAAAAGTGTGAGTCACCTGCTACAAGGGAGAAATGGCTCTCTTTCATCCAGTTTTTAGATCCAATCATATTATCACACTCAAACATACTCAAAGCACACTAATTGAAGTGGAGGCTATGTTTCTTGAGAAAGAACATTGCAATCCCTTTCAATTTTCCTCAAAGGAGACCATTGAGGAAAGAGGAATATTTGAAATTTTAAGTCTGTTTTATGTGGAGTCTCAGCTAGCATTGGTACCAGATGTCTTTAATTGCTCTTATGGCCTCTGGTTAGAGGGGACTTTATGGCATGAGAAAATATATGAAAATATTTGGAGTCCTGGCACAAACATCTCATATTGGATACAATCAGTACACAGACCCAGTTTGTGCTTATTTACTTGGTACTTTAATGTATTATTAGAATAGACACACATAGCTGTTAGAATAAATAGTTCTCACAGTGGTTCCTGATCAGAGACATAGAAAGAAAAGGCCAAGTTGAAGCCCCCAAAATTGCTCATCATTTTTCTCAACTAAGTTAGTAAATCGTAAGTAATACTTATGGGAGAAATCATTGAAATTGTCAGTGCAACTCATGACTTTAAAAAATTCACAAGGTTCCAATCTCCATTACATTCCTTTTATTTCATCTGTTTCTCACCTCTTAAAAAAAAAAAAATGAAACAGTATTTCTACCTGCATTGCCATATATGGTTACTTTACCGAAAGATATTTTTACAAATTTTCTATTTGTACCATTCTTCCAGAAAAATCAGTTACTTGATTTCAATTAAATTTAATTTTATCCCTTCCACCTTGGCAAAGGCAGTAATTTATACTCACCAGAGTTGATAACTGACCCAAGTATGGATTTGCCTTTCCTGTCTTCAATGTCTTTGCTAACAGCAGTGCCTAAGGGCATACAAAAAATTACATTTATTTACATAAAAGGCCATATAAATTGTCTCAGATAAAGGTGTTTATTTAATGGCAAAGGAAGTGCCATAATTGACACATCTCCAGGCATGACTATTTCTATCATAAAATACATTACTAGAAGCATCAAGAAGTAAAAAATGAAGAGTGGCCTGTTGAAGGTTCAGCTAAGTTGCCATTTCAGGGTTAACACCTTGAGAGCTTAGGGCTCTATTTCTGAATTGTAGTAAATGCACTTAATCAAGTACAGATGTATATTGCTTTAACTTCAATGGGTATGTTTTAGGGAAAATATGGTGGTACATACACAACTACCTCCCTTTCTGTCATACTGACTCTCTTCTTAAAAATAGGCTTTCAATCTTTGGTAATCTAAATTCTGATGGATTAGATGTCCTGCTTTTTAGGTAGAGCCCTTCTTCCAAGGAATACAATAAAGATTACCCTAAACCTAAAGTAATAACTTTTTTCTGGTCACTTTGAATATTGTAAGCTGGTTTATTAGAAAGAAGATAAATAAGTTATAATATTGGTATTGATTATAAATTTATATTAGTATGAAGAGCTAGGTATGCATAAAGATCTATAAAGCATGTCTAGAATTTAGATTTCACTGGGAAATCTCATGATGTTTTTATGTTCAGTGACACTCTTGAATGTGTATCTGATTGAAGCATTACCTGGCAAGGATCAAGAAACCCAATGTCCCAGACCCTTCTGGGAAGAAAGTCTGGATCACTCTACCAAATAAGCACACTACACAAGCTGAAGAATTAACCAAAAGTGAGGGGAACCTAGAAAGTGTTGTGGAGTAGGAAGATAACAAAAATAAATCAATCTATGAAATAAATTATGGACTCAGGAACAGTTGTAATAGCACATCTTGAACTCAGTCATAGAGTAGACTAATAATAGGGAACAAATTATCTCAATGGTAGGGGATTCCTTGTCTTAGATGTTTATTGTGTTCTGATTCACATTAGTTCTGCTTTAACTCTGATTTTTTGCTGTATCAGGTGTGTAGAGTCCTTGTAGTACAAATACCAAAATAAAAATAAATAAAACAGAGGACAATTTTACTTTGAATAGTGATATAAATATTATAAATTATTTAAAAACTATTATAAAATTAATGCTACATATTAGATGGAATTATTTTTTTAAAAAGTAAGGATGGCTCCATAATAGATAATCCAAGTAAAATTATTGAGCTGTAAAGTTCCTAGAAATCAAATAGATACGTTCTTTACATTCCAAAAATAATTGAGTGAAAAGACAAGCAACCTCAGAGAAAAAAAATGGGTAAAGAGAAATTAACAGCTCACAGAAAAAAATAATAATAGATATTATACATTTGAAAATACCTTTGGTTTCACACATATTTGAGTACTAATAACATCTACATTAGTTTTATTACCGATTAAATTGGCAAAAACTAGAATTGATAATGTTATATAATAAATTCATATTCCTATATATTAAGAACTTTCATTTGTAGGAGTTTATCTTGTATAATCACAGGTTGGAGAAGACACAATCAGGAGTATAAAGTGATGCTATGCAGAACCGCACAGTTAATAGTGATTATTTCTAGAGTTTGAAGTTTGTATGCTAGGATGGGTCTATTGTCACTTTATAGACACCTGGTCCATTTGAATTTTATATTTTACTTCATACTATTTTTACTATAAAATTTAGTTTAATATGAAATCATACAAATATATTATTAGAAAGGATTTCAAAGGATAATTAGACCCTGGGACAACATGTGACTATACAGAAACAAACACCTGCGATTCTGGGTATAATACAAGTAGACATGGAACAATCTGATATGAGATACAGGTTGATGGCCATATAAATAATGATTGAGCTAAATGTAATGAGGAAATGCTGACGTTGAGCCAATTACATAGCAGAAACAACATGCCAAGGAGGGAGACTTTTATATGATCTTAGAGGTTGCATTAGAGTTAATAGGAAACAGAAAGAATTGTGAGAATGATATGACTAATATTACTGAACATCAGCTTTCTCATTTGAGAAGACACTTGGGTACACTTAAGCTATTTGTACCTTAGCCGCTAACGTCGATAAATATCTTAAGCTCAGTATTAGACTTATAACATAAATTTCACCTTTGTATTGGAAGGTAAACCCTGTACAATATATGTTTACAGGCTAAAGGCAAAAATGACCCATAAAATTAAGAAATGTATTTATAGACAATTAAACTATTAAGTATGGAGAAAATACATTCAAGAAAATGGTCACACATTTGTCATTGACTTTTGTGTAAACATTCATTCACATGAGCAGTAAAAGTTTAATAAGACAAAGACAGGTTTTATTTCACCCAAAATATACTTCCTCACTGCTTGACATAAGCCCAGGCTTCTGTGTAGATGAGGTAGATAAGATAAACTTTAGATTTCCTTTCTACTGTCTGTTTCGAAAATTGTCTAGTTTTCAAGAAACATATTTTATTGCTCACTGAGTCACAGAAAATAGCTTCAGAAACAGTGAAATATATTTCCCTTAAGAGAGATTAATTTTGTTAACTACATTTTCCAAATACATTTTCATTTTTTATTAAATTAGAAAATCAACTCACAAGCTGGTCTAAAGGGGACACTTTCAAAATCAATAATAGTATGTGTTTTAAATGTTACATGCCATTATTAGGGTTTCTTAATAAAAAAGAGGCATCTGTAGCTATTTTTTTATGTCCCATTTTACTGTCTAAAGAATTCCTGTTCACATCTTGAAGTCAAAGACACCAATTTATTTGCCCTGACATTAGAAATTTGAATGCTATAATTATTCACTTTTTGATTGAAAATGCATAACCAGCTACTCATATCTACATTTTAAATAAATCTTTCCCAAAAAATGGAAACAGCAATATTACACTCTACTTAAAGATATTAATGGACAGCAGCACACTTACTGTTTAACCAGAGACCAATCTTAAGTGATAGCAGAGCTATTTGGAATTAACAGCAATTTCAACACTATTTCTTCTGTTTGTTTTATTTTTTCTGAATGGTAGAGGCAAAATGACATGCGCGCGCACACACACACACACACACACACACACACACACGTGTATTTTTATAAGAGAATGTATTTTAAACGACAATAATGAAATTATGTAGCAGATAAAGAGGTCTCAAACCTTGGTCTCAGTTGATCATCAGTCTCTGAGGATTCCTTAATCCCTTATCCCTACTTAATCGTTATGGAGCGATGATTAGAAGTGAAGAATATGCCAATAGAAGGGAAAGGACCAAACTGATTTTCAGCTAGTGGGGCTCATTGCTTTGTTAAGTTTTATAGCATTAATAGCTGCAAAAGATTCTCACAAAAATAACCCAGGCCATTAACTGACTGACTAACCAAGCTATAACAATCCTCTGGAATTCAGTAAGTAAGGAAGAATGACAAAATAAGCTGTCACTTGAACTTCAGAGAACAAGATACGCCTGGCCCAACGTGCTCCATCCTCAGCACTGGCCGAAATCATTGACAGCATAGAAACTTAAGATTAAAATGATTTAAGAGTAGAGTATCTGAGAGACTAAAAACCTCATTCTTAAAGAAATATCTTCTTAAATTTTCAATTTAAAAGCTGAGGTTATTTTCATAGATGCTAAAACATAAGATAGTAAAGAGAGAGAATAAAGAGAGTGGAATGAGCAGACTGTAAAAATAATTCCAAATGGTCTTTCCAAGCTTAAGAGTAGATGAATATGACATAATTAACTATGTAAAATCCACCCTATGAATGACTATGATTTCCCTAGATATTTTTCTCCTTTTTTATCCCAGAATCTAGAAGTGTTAATAAACTCGATGATTAGTTATATGTTATTAATGTTTTATATTTTACATTTATTTCTTATCTACATGTATATTTTATATTTTTATATTTTTTATTTTATATCAATATATTAATTACATTTTATATTTAAATTATAATATAGAAAAAGACTAATTAGGAAAGAATGACTGAAACTATAAATATAAATAAAATTTATCTCACAAATTATAAAATACTTTATATTATATATGTCTCAAATAATGAAGAAAAGTAATCATGAAGATTCATTTACAAAATTATAACCTCTCTATGGAATGCAATTGAAGCTTTGAAAATGTTCTCTAGTTTTCTGTCTTCAGAGTGTTCTCCCCCTAGATATTCACATAACTTTTTTCTCTTGCCTACTTCAAATTTCTCAAATATTATCTTTTCTGAGAAATTTCCTTTACTATCTTAAAAATTTAGGCCTTCCACCCTGACAATGCTTATTACATAATTTTGTTTTCTTTTTACTCCTTGGTGCTTATTACTTTGTAATATAATATATATATTATTTACTTTTCTGATGTATTAGCCATTTCTTACACTAAAATGTAAACTTTATGAGAGAATGCACTTTTTAGGCTTTGTTTAATCTCTGGCACTTGAAAGAGTATTTAGCACAGAATAGGGGGTTAAGGAAATGTTTATGGAACAAAAAAGTGAATATATTCGATGGCCTATGATAATAATATAGCTGGAAATGTAATAAAGTGTACCCTTGAAGAAAAACAAAATTAAAGATTGTGTTGAAGGGTAACAGCTTCCAAAAAAGAAATATGAAAGTCAGAAATGTAAGTCGAAATTTCAAAAAATTATTTTATTAAAGAAGACAAGAGAGGATTATTTTAAGAGAGTGGTTAATTGTCAAGAAGTAAAAGTGGTCAAAAAAGAGAATTAATGAAATTTCATGTGTGACTGTGACATGGATATCACCGATAAATTCAGTGAGAGTTGCTACATTAGAGTGAGTGTAAAACCTGATTAAATTAGGCTTGCGAATAAATGAGAGCCAAAGAAATGAAGACATATTCAAAAAGTCTTTCAGGAATGTGTGAATGAATATGAAATAAATTTAAAAAATAAAAAAGAGGGAAGACCCAACTAGATAGCTGAGGTATATCTAAGAGAGAAAGGATGTCAATAGTATAAACTCTTTGAGATGTGAAAGTAGATGATGTCACAGATACTGCTCATTGCTTATCCAGTATCTATTCTCTTTGCTTCTACACGAAATTCTCATTTTTTTCAGCATAATGATGTTCCCAGTAAAAAATACTCATCTCCCATGATTTCATTGCTGTTAAGTATGATCTCGTGATCCATTTTAACTGAAGACATATAAAGAGAAGTCATTGTTTAGCATTCCAGAAATGTTTATTAAAAGATCAAGGCATCTCTTCTACATTGAAAAGATCCTTTGGACTAAGAGATAAATCATACATCAGGCAGACTATTAGTCATCCACATGACATGAATGCATCTATAGTAAAAACATAGCTTGAGTTGAGAAGTAAAAAATTTGGGTGAAAAAGCAAAGTCAAGGGTGCAAGTTTTGATAAATAAGAATAATAAAGATATTAACAAATAATTGCTAGGAAAGAGAAATTTGGTATAGCCAAATGGACATTAAAGGAATGGGCATAGGCATCAAAGGAACAGAAATTATTTTTTAAAAAAGGATGGAAAATAATAAATCATAAAAGCAATGAAAAGCAAAGTTAACTCTGAAGTACATAAAGTATTGGATAATAAAAACTGCCATTTAAGAGGAAAACAATGAAAATTGTGGGTTCAGAGAAGACCTAGTTTCCTCTCATTACACAAAGGTGGTTGTACTATTTCCAAAAAATTTTAGGATAAAATGGAATTTGCTACTTTTGGGGTGGCAATTTCAAGAGGTAAAGTAGCATATTTGGGGTGATGTGAGTTGAGAAATTAGAGTCAAGGGCAAGAAAATACAAAGGATAAAGTGAATGATGATGTATCAATAGTAGGTAGCTGGTAATCTTCTATTTACACAACTTCTAACATTTTAACCAAAATTAAAAATTTTTAATTGGTATAATTATGAATGATATTTCCCATTTATGCTCTTATATTTCTTTTATATTAAGGAGTCTTCATTATAAAATTAAAGAACAAAAACAAAATATTAGATCTTTGTAATTTTACCCCACTTTAGTTTCTTAATTTATGTTATACTAAAAACAATGTACTATTCATTTTGTGCTTTTTAATTACTTTCTCCCAATTGCTTGTGATATCACTTCATCTCCACTTTTACCTATAAACTTTTTGGTTTCCATTATCAACATAATTACTCTCTCACTTGTAATCTTCTAATATGATCTTCCTTCCACTGCCCTCCCCAACCTCTACCAATAATTTCACTGTTTCTTTATGATCCAAATGGAAACATTTTTTTTTTTCTCCCTTTGAGGCTCTTAACTCATTTTTGTCAAGAAAAAAAAAAAGTTGTTCCCATCAATTCTCTAAAGTACTAGTGTTAACCAGAATCTACTGTGGAAATAATTTTAGCTAGCACTTCCATTTCCTGCTTAAGCACTTCCTGCTTAGTTAATCTTCTTTATAAATTGAAAGATTCAATTTTATTTTAATAGAAAAGCACTAATTTTAATTCCATGAGTACACCTTGTCAGTAACTACCATGAATATTCAGTTTATTTATTATGAATATTTAGAATATACTTATTCAGAAATAAACATAATGAAGTTCTTCAGGGCTAGTAACTAAGAAAAACTATGTGAGTGAAACACAGTGTCTTTCAAATATTTCTTCTTTGGGGCAAGTGGCACATGTCTATACAAGAAAACATACCCCAGGGGAACAGTGATTGATGGCATAAAAAAAAATAAAAACTTAGCCTTAGATTTACACAGGGAGGTACATAATTATTTATGATGAGGCAGTATGTTAGGAAAAAAACTGGGTATCCATTAACTATAAATGGTGAGATAAAGAAGGAGTAGGAGAAGGATAAAAAGTAGTAGAAGGATGCATGGTAAAGGAGGAGGGAATAAGAACTTAAAATAGAGAAAGGAAAGATATGGCAATACAGGGAGTGGTAAAGAAATTCAGCAAATTCATAGTCATGAGAGAACATGGCACTTTCAAGCAATGTAAAGTAGATATGGCTAGACCACAGGTATATAGAGTAGAAACAGTTTTGAATATCAAGTAGGAAATATTTTGAATATTTTCTTATGATATTTGACAGATTTCAAGATTGTCTCAGATTTGCCAAAATCAAGTCATTGTTAAGAACACAATATATAAAGAGAATGAATTCTAAATATAGTGTGCCATCTTTTAGGCCTACTTTCTGCATCTCTATTTAGTTATTGGATAATGATTTTATTTTTTAAATATATTTAAGCATTGCAATCTGTGAAAACATTATAGTATGAAAAATTAGAAATAAAAAGCAAACAGTATGATTCATATATATTTCTCTCATTCTCTAAAAAACACAATACTTATGAATAATAGTTATTTCACTTAATGCTTAAAAGGTTATTGCTTTTATAAGTAGTTGAAGACAGAAAATTTAATACATTCAGTTAGATAATATTCATTATTCCTCTGTGCAATGCTGTCACTATCATATTAGGTATGCTAATTTATACAATTAACCTTATAAAATTGGTTTAAAGACCTTGTCTAACTGGACAGTATATTAGTTCATTGACGGAATAAATGAAGAAGTCTCAAATCTGAAGTAATTTCTTAGAAAACTCATTATTACAATATATATTTTCCTTTTAGTTTTTCTTTTTTTTTCTCCTTTCCAGAATTAAAATTATTATTTAAAGTAAATAAATCTTAAAAGATTGTTCAGAATCTTCCAAAGAAATTTAATTTCTGTCTGGTTCGGTGTATAGTTCATATTATTCAAGAAGAGCAAGTAATGGATAATCATTATTCAAGATAAAAACTGGTTTATTTCAGTCTTAATTAGAGCCAAAAATTCAAATAAGCATTCAGGATGTGAAAGACAATAAATACAACAGTAAAGCAGTATATATTTGTGTATTAAAATTAAGGCACCATATGCAAGTTTTGTGCTTCATTGCCCAACACATGCTGATGGAGAGCAAAAGAAATAGTGAAAGGCATTAACTGGGTAATGGATTCTGGAGTTACTGGCCTAGTGACAGACAATTAGATCAATCAACTCAGCACAATACAAGCATTGTGTTCTAAAATAAAGCCAAAACAATAAACGTAAAATACAATTTATGATTTTAGTCACATTTTTATCAGATCCTATAAGTACCTGAAACTCTACATACACAGAATAGAATTCATTATCACTTTTTCCTCAAAAAGCAATTATTTCTATTGTACTGCTTCCTCCCAAAAGACTTTTTGTTCAAAGAGAATTTTAGCCTAGAAACTTTGACATCATAATCAAACTTTGACTTTGACTCATTTCTCAAATTGTATGTTATGTAATATTACGTTACGTTATGTTATGATGTTTGTTCTAGTACACTCATCTATTTTAGTCTATTTTGTTTTAAGCATATAATTTAAAATGTCTTTCTCATTTTCATAGCTCTTTTCTAAAGTGTCTTAATATTTAACTACAAATTATAACATGGCTTAAAACTATCTTCATGTCTAGCCTATCCTAATCTCTGCTTCCTGAGATACCTCTTAACATGAACTTCTTTTTTTACTCTTTTGCTCAAAATGAGTAAATGTTTCCACTTTGCTTAAGGAAAAAAAAAAATCTCTTGCTATGGCTTTCAAAGCTACCTTTCTAGAATCACCTATTCTAATAAACTCTTTCAAACCTCTCCAGAACCCTATACTGAAGCCACAATGTATCATTGGAAATGCTAATTTAAGTCATACCTTATTTTTTACTCATGAATTTTTTCTACCTAAATGCTATATTATTTTTTCTTTAGAAATATTCAATAACTTTGATGCAGAATTTATTCTGTAGCAGTTATTGTTCATGCCTCCCAAAATCTGCAATGGATTTCAGAGTTTTACTGGACCTAATGACTTGCCTGCTAGAAACTACCTTTCTCAGATTCTTTTGAAGTTTAATGTGCCCCTTTAACTTTATAAGAGGAAGTCAAAAAAAAAAAAAAAAAGAATATGTATAATTTCAGTGCCATGTCTTTAAAGAAAACTCCTTACTCTCTATATTTTCTTCCCCATTCCAATGGTGAAAAATAAAGGTATAATGGTGGTAAGCCAATTTTAACCATGTGGAATAAGTTACCATGTTAGGTGATGGCAGAAGAACAAGGTAAATGATATCTGGGTGCTGTTGTTACTGCTTTGTACTGTCCTGAATTATAGCTCTCAACAATTTGGTTATCTTTACAAAATTATGTGAAAAGAAAAAAAAATTACCTATTTTAAGATTTCCATGTTATATCAGATGAGTGGATCCAAGTGTGTGTGTGTGTGTGTGTTTGTGTATTTGCTGTGTATATGTTAGAACGTTCACCATTTAATAGTAAATTTTAAGGACCTGAAGCAGAAAACCTTTGTCTTCATTAATTTTGTCACATTTGTTTTCTAATGGTGGTCCTACTGTGAAACATTATTTTATCAGTTTTCTACTGCTGCATAACAGATTGTCCAAAAATTAGAATATTATAATAACACATTTATTATTTTATAATATTTATGGGGCAGGAATATATATGTGGCTTAATTGGGTTCTCAGGCTCAGGGACTCTCATAAGTCTGCAATCAATGTCATTCATGATGTAGTCATATCAATATTTGATATTGATACAATCCAGGATCTTCCCAATATTTGATATTGATAAGATTGAAGATCCACCCAAACTCGATTGGTGATTGTAGGCAGCATTCAATTTCTTACAGGCTCTTGTGTGGGGGCTTCAGTTCCTTGCTGGCTATTTGCCACAGGCCGTCCTTAATTCCTTGTAATATAGACCTCACCTTACAACACGGCAACTGACTTCATCCATTTGAGCAAGGGGGAGCAAACAAGAGAGAGAAAGTAAGTGTGAACAAAAAAGAAGTCACAATGATTTGTAATCCAATTTTGGAAGGATATTACATCACATGGGAGTATTCTGTTTGTTAGAAGCAAATCATTAGATCCAGTCCACACTAGAAGGGAAATGTTTATATAAAGGTTGAAATACAAGATAGTAGAGATTTTTAAGAGGCAGTACAGAATCTACCTAACAAAATGATTTTTTGAAGTGCTTGCTTAATATGAGGATTTCTTTGGTTTATTGCCATAGATTCTGTTTCCTAACTTGGGTTAGGAGTAAGGACCACCCCAAATAATTACAATGGAAAAAACTGATTATACAGTGCTCTAATTTTAAAATGTTCAAAATGAATAAAAATAGTTACTAAAAATATAACAGACATAAATTTATTTAAATTCTCATAATGTATCATAATTAAGCAGCAATTATAATAACAAAGATCAGGAGCTATATTTCTCTAACCTATTTGGGGGAAGAAATACCTCAATATCATATTATTATTGGCTACCTATAGTTTTCTGCTCTGAATAAAAATTTAATATATAACTTTCAAACAATTCTTTATTTATTAATCTTACTGAGCATGCATTTTGGATACTAAAAAATTTATATTTAAAAAAGTGCCAAAATGAATGTTAAAAATAGCACACAGTAAAAGAATGCTTCCAAAATTTTATACATATATTTTAAATATTGTTTATCAAAACGTGGGTGTGCAAAGACAAAGAAGCTTCCTAGTTTTCCTATGTTTATAGGTATGAATGTTTAAATAGATAAAATACATATGTTGATATAGATATAAGTATAACTATGTGAAATATAAATGGTAACAATTGAAAAGTTACATGAATATACTATTCATAAACAAAAGCATTCTATCCCTTAATCAACTCTAGGACATTTCTGAAGGCTCCCTGATTTTTCTCCTTCCCTTCCTTTCTCTTCTCTTTCCTTTTCTTCCCTTCCCTTCCCATCATGTCCCTTCCCTGCCCTCCCCTTGTTACTTTGCATACTCTTGTGACAATATTATCAACCCCCATTATTGCTTCAACTCCCCATATATTCACAACTTAAAACTCTATATCTTCAACTCAAAATTTATTCATACAACAAAACCATGCAGTTCCCTGCATCTCTATCTGTGTTTGATTGAAGATACCACTTTCCATACCAATTCTATCAGTTGCTTAAACAAATCCTTACATTTGATGTCCTGAAAAAAAAACTGCACAATTCGCAAGTGTTAAAATAATTATCTATACATTGTTGTTTCACCAACAGAAATCGCATTGTCTTGAATACAAAATAATAAATAAATAAATAAAACAAAAATCTAAACCTCCATTATCTTACTACTCCTTGCAATTATCACTTTATTTCCTTCATTTTCTTTATGAACGGACTTCTAGAAAAGGCCGCCCCAATGGTCTGTCCACGTTATCAGCTTTTACTAACTCTTTAATCCAATCTAGTTCTCATTCGCAATACACCACAAAAAAATTATCTTCCACAGATTACCAACAGTCTCAGTTTGATTAATTTTCCAAGAGTGTAGGTTTTAGATCTGATCTTTCTTTGCTCTTTCATCAGGACATAATTCTGTTAACCACTCGTTTCTTTTGTTTGTTTGTGTTGTTTTTATATACATTTTTTAAATTTATTTTAAGTAGTTTCAAGTATACAGTGGTTAGACATCTATATAGTTCATAAAATGATCTTCCAAATTGCTCCCTCCCTCCCCTGGCCCTCTACCTAGCCAACATATTAATGCTAGCTGCATTCCCTATGCTGTGTTCCTCATTCCCGTGACCATCTATCAACTACTAATTTATACTTCTTTAACCCTTCACCCTATGCTCCCAGTCCCCCAACCACCTCCTTTTGGTGTTCATCACCAAATTGCCACTATATTTGTGTCTGTTTTTTGATTAGTTCTTTTTTGTTTCTTGAAATTCCACATATAATTGAAATCATATGGTATTTATCTTTCTCTGTCTGACTTATTTCACTCAGCATAAGAACCTCTAGATCCAACCGTGTCATCGCAAATTGTAGGATTTCATTTTTTTAATGACTAATGTTCCATTATGAACCATAATATCTTTATCTAATCGTCTGTAGATGGACATTTATGTTGCTTCCATATCTTGGCTATTTTTTCTTTTGAGTTACTTTTTCCCACATCTTTTTTTTCCTCCTAATTTCTCTTCATGCATCAGATACATCCTCATTGACCTCTGTTCTGACCTAGGCTATTGAACCTGTTGTTTCACCGGAGAAAGCAAGATGGATAGCCACACATAACTTCAAAAGGAGTAAGGAAAATGTGCTCATAAAATGGAGTGTCTACAACAGTACTCTGTTAATAATGTACCCTGTCTCTATAGACTATCAAATCTAAGCCTGCATTGTAATCTTCAAGCATTTTTAACAATCTTCAAATTTCTCTCTGTTTTTCAATGTGATGCAATTGCAGAATGAATCCAAAAGAACGTACTATACTAAACTATTAAATGCCAATATGACTGGTCCCCTTTCATTTTCCATTTACCAAATACACATAAGCTTTCCATAAAGATTCAGTGCCCAATTTCTAATTACAATTTTGATGCGAAATCTTTTACCTGCATAGGAAAAGACCAGCATGATTTTCCTGTCTGTGGATGAGCCTAGAGTTAAACCATCAGGAGAGCAGATTCTGTTGGGCTTTATTACAGGCACATGATTTTATTCTCTCAGACTCAATATTTCCCAAAGTGAGTATTTTATCTAAGAACATAATCCAAAAAAATAGATATAAATATGTATACAAACATGTTCATTATGGTGTGGTACTGTAGACAAAGTCTGAAACCAAATTATATGTCTAGAAGCTGGAGTATGGCTACATAAATATTTACTTACCAATTTAATAGAATGTCTTTTTATCCATCTAAGTGATGATCATTGTGAATATGTATATGAATGTGGATAATTATTTTTGATATAAGCAAAAGAACTGAATGATAATATACTCCATTGATTAGATAGGAAGGTGTCTAGAAATTATATTATGGGTACAGTTACTACATTACAGCTCTGTGTATTTTTATATATTAAATTACCATTGCAATTGTTATATTTTCTGTTAAGAGTAAAATTAGAAAAAAAATGAATATTGGCTATTAGGAAATTGGTACTGAAGGTAAAATTAAATTTTTGTCAATGGTCACTTCTTTGCCGTGATTATATATATTTTTATGATTAAGAACTCAAAGAGGGCATAAATAATCATAATTATTAATAAAGAAGCTACTAAAACAAGAAAGTAAAAAGATGAGAGTTTGCAGTCAGGAATTATTAGAGGTTAAGATATTAATATTTTCTTTTGGAGCCTTCATATATGGAGCTACGGAAACAAAATGGGAACATAAGTGATACCAATATCAAATTTCTTGCTTATGCCTAATTATTCATTTTATGCTTTTGGTGGGTGGTAGTTAATTAGTTATGGATAGTGTAAGAACATGAGCCATCATAGAGAAAAACCCATATTTTGTGGAATAAATAGTAATATTATTCCTGTAGAAGGTAACTGTACAATTCACTTATGTACTAATATAACTTAATGTAAATCATTCTTAATTAGGGTTAACAGTGTTAAATAAGTAATTGGAAAGGCACAGAGAGGTTACAAATGTATCATGAAAGTAACAATTGCATGAAACACCTGCCTCCTTTAGGAACTGATAAGACGAACTAGTTCGGATTATTAAAATTTAAGAGCTTAGAGAAAGGGCCGCACACAAACTGAAAATGAAACCTCTGAGGAGGTGTGTCCTAGTCAGCTTCTACAGATACCTTTGAGCTGCAAGGGAGCCAGACCTCTGAAGATGAGGGGCCAGAACAAGGTGGCAGTGTATTTGAGAAACAATAATGCCATATTTGTGACTTTTGTAAAATAGCTGCAAACTTGATTCAGTTGCTCCTTTTGGAAGTAACTACTGTTGCTACAGTGAAGAAGCAAGGTTGCTAAAGAAGGAGGAAGCAAATAGAAAAAGAGGCCTTCCCCCACTGCTGGCTTCTCAGTCTTTCTCAAGTGTCCATTATTATTAGAGTCTGAAAGGGAGCAAAATGGTAGAATGAAAATATAGTATGTGGAGTCCCATCCACATACTATAATTTGCTGAAACAAATTACTGAGGGACAGAAACTTATTAACTGGTACCAAAAGAGTTACCAAAGGTCACTGGCCAGAGTATATATAGAGAGTCATTTATGGATTTAGTTGTAGCCAGCTGCCATAAACATTAATACACATCAATTACACGAAAAACAAATTGATCGTCTCCTCACATATAAGTAAGTATAACATATGGTCCCCAGACTCCACAGGATTATTTAGTAGTAAGTTTATCTGAGGTCTTAAATTATCATCTGAATTTACATCGTTTAGCCTCTCATTATTACTAACAACATCACATTTTACTTACAAAAATATTCCCATTGGAATAATAAATTATATGTTTACTGAACACATACCTTACACATAAATAGAAATGATCAAAATCTATTAATTCGTATTTTACTAAAAACATATGTAAGAAATATCAGTAATAAAATTGAGGGAACACATAGCTACATTGGTATAGATAGTACAAGTGATATGAAAGGAAATATTCTTAAAGGAGGAAATGTTTCAGTTGGGTGTTAGAAGATTAGTGGAAGCTCACCATTGTCTTGAGGAAATAAGGACACATCAAAGAGCAGAGATAGCGTGGGACACATGAGAGATGCATGAAGTTTTAACCAAAATATGGAACAAATTTGAAGTTCATATGAAGACATGATCAACCAATCAAAAGTATCTGTTGCTAACTCTGAATCTGCCCACTTCAATTAAGACTGCCATTAAGACACTGCAATGTTGATGATGCTAGGGTCATTGCAGATAATATCTCATTTAAAATTGAGAGAAATAAAATTAGGCCTATATTAAGTTTTTACTATTATAAATGAAGTTTCTATAAACACTTGTGCACAGATTTTTGCTTAAACAAAAATCACATCTCTTAGAAAAATGCCCCCGAGTGCAATGTCTGGGTCGAAATGTATTATTTTCAATAGAGTGTTTTAGCTGTTCTGCACATATATCCTATCTTACTATTCTTTTTGGCATTTGAATAACTGCCATAATCTTGTATTAGCACTTGGAAGGGTATGCAGTGGACCAGTGTGCATGTATGTGTGTGTCTGTATGTGTCTGTGTGCACAAGCACATGTGTATAGGAGTGTCTCTCATGGAGGAAAGCTTTGATCAACGAGATTACAGTTACAAAAGAAAAGAAAGAGATAAAACTTTCAAAATATTTTCTAGGAATCTTTCCAGATCTAAACGTTTGGTAAATAGATGCTAATAGGAAATTTGCTACTGAATAAAATGTGTAAGGAAAGCTCTAGACTTTTTTTCTAGTGGATTTGAGATACTATCTAACCTCCTTTGTTTAGGAATGTGTTTACTTTTTTTTTAAGCCAGTATGAATAAGTATAATGAATTTTTAGACATATTGGACATACCCATCTGTGTATGTTTTCAAGGAGAAATGCACCTGGGAACTGAAAAATGCTGCATATAACAGAATGTTAACAACTAATTATTACTGGTAGGTCATACAGAATAGGTCAGCTTTTAGATAATACTGCTCTATGTGTTTCTCCTGATAAGATATAAACTTGCCATTTGTGTAACTGTGGATGGATGCCTCCATTTATCAAGTGTTTGAAAGCAATATTCCTCTGGAGGAAAGAGATCAGTATAGAACTTTGAAAATATAATACCTAAAGAAATGGACTAGAGGAGAGCTCTAATTCATGACTCCTTTGTACAAAGTAAAACATGGGGTAAATTGAGTCCTGTATAACAATCTCATGGAGACCAATAAAAGAAGATATACATAATTACTGATACTAATTTCAATCTCAACAGTAGTTAAATAAATTAAAAGCTCTCATCTGATGTCCGAGCATTTCTCCTGTTCATCTGATATTTTCTTCCACTTTTATTATTTTTAAGGTCTTTTTTCAGATAATTCTTTAGTTGAAAGTTGTGTTTTAAGCTTCCTACATAAATGGTGTGCATGATATAATTAAATATCTGTCAGTCACTTAAGACAACAAAATAACCATTTTTCAGAAGTGCATATAGTCATTGTTAAAATTTTTCTGATAAAGTGTAATACAAGTAAATAAAATCCTTTAGTGGATAAATTAAACAAATACAATGACAAAACATTACTGTGGGAGAATCAGACTATTCATTCAATAGAAACAATTTGGTTTACCCTAAAAACTCTTGATATATTGAAGAAAATATACATAATGGAAATATATACCATGCTCATGGGTAGGAAGAATGAACATCATTAAAAAGCAATCTATAGATTCAATGCAATCTCTATCAAAATAACAATGGCATTTTTCAGAGAACTAGAACAAATAATCCTAAAATTTATATGGAACCATAAAAGACCCTGAATAGCCACAGCAATCTTGAGAGAGCAGAACAAAATTGGAGGTATCACACTACCTAATGTCGAATTATACTACAAGACTATAGTAATCAAAACAGCATGGTACTGGCATGAAAACAGATACATTAATCAATGGAACAGAATAGAGAGCCCAGGAATAAATTCACACCTATGTACTCACTTAATATATGACAAATGAGATAAAAATATTCAATGGGGTAAAGACAGTCTCAAATAAATGATGTTGGGAAAATTGGACAGATACATCCAAAAAACAAAGAAAAAAGAAAAACTTGAACCACCTCCTTAAATCATATATAAGAATAGACCCAAAATGAGTTAAAGTCTTAAATGTAAAACCCAAAACTATAAAAATTCTAGAATAAAATATAGGCAGTAAACTCTGTGATATTACTAACAGTAATTTCTTGTGGGATATATCTTCCCAGGCAAGGGAATTAAATAAATAAATAAACAAACAAACAAATGGGACTACATCAAACTAAAAAGGTTTTGTACAGCGAAGGAAACCATCAACAAAACAAAAAGACAACCAACCGATTGAGAGAAGATATTCGCTAATGATGCACCTGATGAGAGGTTGATATCCAAAATATGTAAAAAAAACTCGTACAACTCAACAACAAAAAAATGAACAATACAATTAAAAAATAGGAAGAAATGTTGAACAGATATTTCTCCAAGGAGAAAATACAGATGACCAACACACATATGAAAAGATGCTCAAGGTCACTAATCATCAGAGAAATGCAAATTCAAACCACAATGAGATGTCACCTCATAACTGTCAGAATGGCTATCATCAATAAATCAAAGAACAAATGTTGGCAAGGATACAGAGAAAAAGGAACCCTCATACTCTATTGGTGGGATTGAAAATTTGAACAGCTGCTATTGAAAACAGTCTGAAGGTTTCTCAAAAATTAAAAGTGGATATACCTTTTGACCCAGCAATTGCACTTCTGGATATTTGTCCAAAAAAAACCCCCAAAACAGAAAAACAATAATTTGTAAATATCTATGCACCCCAATATTCATGGCAGGACAATTTACAATAGCCAAGATATGGAAGCAACCTAAATGTCCATCAACAGATTATTGGATAAAGAAGTTATGTTTCATATATACAATGGAATATTAGCCATTAAAAAAATGAAATCCTACCATTTGCAATGACATGGATGGACCTAGAGGTGCTTATGCTGAGTGAAATAAGTCAGACAGAGAAAGATAAATACCATATGATTTGATTTATATGTGAAATCTAAGGAACAAAAAGAACTAAACAAAAACAGACTCACAAATATAGTGGACAGTTTGGTGATGGACAGAGGGGAGCAGTATTTGGAGAGCTAGGAGAAAGGGCTGAAAAGTTAAAGGACAAGTCAGTAGTTTATAGATGATCACGGAAAGGGGAACATGGCATAGGGAATGAATTGCCCGGATCATAACACAAAAAATGAAAAATACTACTTTTAAAAAAAGTATTAACACATATATATATACATATATATTGATAATTGTGATGAATATGAAAGAGCTTGCTTTAGATATAAACATGCAAAGGTTGTTATAAACTTCTTACCAAAATTTTAAGTTATTCATCCCTGTTTCCTTAATTGTGTTTTTAATTATAACTTAATAGGAAATGCATCTGAAATAGGTAAAGTTTTCATTGTCAACTTTATGATTAATTAGCAATGTCAGTGCTTTGTGCTATATTATATAAATCATGACATATGCTACTGATCAAGGATGGTATAATAGTTATATAATAGTTATATATTATGTATATATATTACATACATATATACACATACTTTATATATATATATATATATATATATATATATATATAAAATTTTAAACCCTCTCTGTTGCATGAGAAATTTGGAAAGGCTATGTGTATATATTTATTTATTAATCACTATATTTAGAACATTTCATTCTTTCAAGCAAGACCTGGTATATAGATATAATCAAACATTTTTAAATAAGAGAATCCTGAAATACTGGTTTGGGGCCTTATATAATAGTGCATATTTCTCTATACCTATGGAAATATTATCTACTATCTTTGGGTATACTTAATATCTACCCCTTCTCCTAAAACTCTGCTGTGCTTCATATATTCAGTCATCTCCCTCACCCTTTCTGGTACCTCTGGCAACTTGATTTGTTCACTATTTCTAAAGTTTTGCCTTTTTTATAATGTCATAAAATTGGAATAATACAATATGTAGCATTTTCTAGCTGGTTTATTTTACTTCACAATATACACTTAAGTTTTCTTTAGAGACCTTTCATAATCATCTTTCATAATTAAACTTTTTACCCATTAAATAACAACTCCCTATTTTCACCTTCTTTTGACTCCTGATAACCACCATTTTACTTTCTGCTACAATGTGTTTGACTATTTTTATATAAGTGAAATTTGTCCTTTTATGATTGCCTTATTTTATATAATATAATGTTCTCAATGTTTATCCATGTTGTCCTATATGGTAGGATTTTCTTCCTTTTTAAAGTTGAACAGTATATGTGTATATCATATTTTCTTTGTCCATTTACCATGGATGGATATTTAAATTGTTTCTTCTTGGCCATTGTGAACAATGCTGCAATGAACATGGGAGGAAAGATATCTTTTTAAGATTCTGATTCCAGTTCTTTTGGATTAATACCCAGGAGTGGAATTGCAGGATTATATGGTAGTTCTATATTTATTTTTTGGGGGGAAACTCTATAGTGTTTTCCATAATGGATGCACAATTTTACATTCCTACTAATAGTGTGCAAGAGTTCCAATTTATGCACATGATTTATGACACTTGTCATCTTTAATTTCTGTCTAAAAGGCATGAAGTGATATCTTATTATGGTTTTGATTTTTATTTCCCTAATGGCTTTGTGATATTGAACATGTTTTCATATGAATGTTGGCCACATGTATGTCTTCTTCGGAAAAATTCAAGTCCTTTGGCCATTTTTTACTGGGTTATTTTTTTTCTATAAATTATTGGCGTCCCCTGTATATTTTTGATATTAACCCCTTATCAGACATATGGTTTGCAAATATTTTCTTCTAATCTGTTGTTTCCTTTGCTGTGCAGAGACTTTTCAGTTTGATATAATCCAGTTTATTTTTGCTTTAGTCACCTGTGCTTTTGATGTGATAGCCATGAAACCATTGCCAAGACAAATGTCACAAACCTTTTCTCTTATGTTTTGTTTTAGGACTTTTTCAGTTTCAGGTACTAGATTCAAGTCTTTAATCCATTTTGAGTTGATTGATGTGTATGGTATAAGATAGTGGTCCAGTTTTATCCTGTTACATGTCGGTATCCAGTTTTCCCAACACCATTTGTTGAAGAGAGTATCCTTTTCTAATGTGTATTGAAGATCATTTGACTGTATATGCATGAATTTATTTCTGTGCTCTTTGTTCTGTTTCATTGATCTAAATATCTTGTCTTTATGTCTGTACCATACTGTTTTAATTATGTGGCTTTGCAACATATTTCAAAATTAGTAAGTATAATGTAACTAGGTGTCTTCTTTTTCAAGATTGTTTTGGGTATTTTGGGTATTGTTTGGGTATTTGAGGTGATTTGGTTCTATGTGATTTTTGTTTTCCTATTCTTATGAAATGTACCATTGGTATTTTGATTGGGATTACATTGATTTTGTAGTTCACTTCAGAAAGCATGAATGTTTTAACAGCACCATGTCTTGCAATCCATGAACATAGAATGTATTTTCATTATTTGTGCCTTCTTTAAATTCTTTCATCAGTGTTATGTACTTTTCAGCTTATAAGTCTTTCACGTCTTAAATTATTCTTACATATTGATTATTTTTAATGATATTGTTAATGGGATCATTTTGTGAATTTCCTTTTTATTTTGTACGCTTTAATATCAAAGAGTTAATTTCCTATGTTTTCTTCTAGGATTTTTTGGTTTAAAGACTTAATTTAAGTCTCTAATCCATTTTGGGTTTACTTCTTGTATATGATATAAGAAAGTGGTCTAGTTTCATATATATGTCCAGTTTTCCCACTGCCATTTATTAAAGAGACTGTCTTTACCTCATTGTATATGTTTGCTTCCTTCATCATAGCTTTTACCATATAGGTAGAGATTTATTTCTGGGCTCTCTATTGTGTTCTGTTGTTCAATGTGTCTGTTTTTATGCCAGTCCCTTGCTGTTCTGATTATGTTGCCTTGTAGTATAGTTTGATATCAAGTAATGTAATACCTCTAACTTTGTTCTTCTTTCTCAAGATTGCTTTGTCTATTGTGGGTCTTTTGTTGTTTCATATAAATTTGGGGACTTTTTTGTTCTAGTTCTGTGAAAAATGCCATTGGTATTTTGATATGAATTGAGTTAAATCTGTAGATTGCTTTGGGTGGTATGGACAGTGAATGATATTAATTCTTTCAATCCGTGGTCATGGTAAATCTTTCCAATTATTTGTATTGTCTTCAATTTATTTTATCAACGCTTATACTTTTTAGAGTATGGTCTTTCACATGTTTGGTTAAATTTATTTCTATGTATGTTATGCTTTTCAATAAAGTTGTAAATGAGATTCTTTTCTTAATTTCTCTTTCTCATATTGTGTTATTAGTGTATAGAACTGCCACTATTTTCTATATATTAATTTTATATTTCTATCCTGCAACTATACTGAATTCATTTATTAGTTCCAATATTTTTGTGTGTGTGAATCTTTAGAGTTTTCTATATAAGTATCATGTCATCTTCATATAGTGAAAATTTTACTTCTTCATGTCTGATATGAATGCCTTTTATTTCTTTTTCTTGTCAGATTGCTGTGGCTAGAACTTCTAATAGTATATCGAATAAAAGAGGTGAGAGTAGGAATCCTCATCTTTTTTATAATCGAGTAGAAATATTTGATTTTTCACTATTGAGTATTATAGCTCTGGGTTTGTCATTTATGGCTTTTATTATATTGAGATATGTTTCCTCTATTCACACTTTGTTGAGAGATTCTATCATAAATAAATGTATTTTGTCTAATGCTTTGCCTTCATCTGTTGAAATAATCATATGACTTTTATCCTTTGTTTTGCTAATGTAGTATATTCTATTGATGGGTTTGCAGATATTGAACCATCCTGGGATCCTTGAATAAATTCCACTTAATCATGGAGCATAATTCTTTTAACATTTTGTTGCATTCTATTGCTAATATTTTGTTGAGAATTTTTGCACCTATGTTCACTAGGGATATTGGCCATAACTTTTTTTTCTTTTTTTTTTTTTTTTTTAGTTTCTTTGGTTTTGGAATCAGGGTAGTGGTGAAATCATAGAATGAACTTGGAAGTGTTTCTTTCTCTTTAATTTTTTGAAATAGTTTGAGAAGAATAGGTATTAATTCTTTAAATGTTTGTGGGAATTTACGTGGGAAGCCATCTTGTTCTGGATCTTTGAATGTTGAAAGTTTTTTGATTATTGATTCAACTTCATTACTAGTAATTACTCTGTTCAGATTTTCTGTTTCCTGCTGATTTAGTCTTGGAAGATTCTATGTTTTTAGCAATATATTCATTTCTCCTAGGTTGTCCATTTTTTTGGCTATAGTTGTTTGCAGTATTCACTTAGGATTCTTTATATTTCTGTAGTGTCATGTGTAACTTCTTTCATTTCTGATTGTGTATACTTGGGTACTCTCTCTTTTTCTCTTAAGTCTGGCTAAAGGGTTATCAATTTTGTTTATCTTTTCAAGTAACCAACTTTTAGTTTTATTTATCTTTTCTATTTTTTGTCTAAATTTTATTTATTTTCACTGTCATAATTATTTTTATTTGTTTCAGGCTTCTTTTTTTTTTTTTTTTGGTTCTACTTTTTCTGGTTTGTTTTAGGTGGAAGTAAAGTTATGTTGTTTATTGAGGTTTTCCTTGTTTCTGATATAGGCATTTATCACTATGAACTTATTTTTAGACCTGCCTTTGCCAAGTCCCCTAAATATTGGAACTTGTGCTTCCATTTTTGTTTGCCTAGCTAGAAAAGGTGCTTTATTTAATTTCAGTCTTCTTAAATTTATTGAGACCTGTTTTGTGACCTAATGTGATTTATCCTGGAGAATATTCCATATGCACTAGGAAAGAATGTGTATTCTGCTATTTTTGGATGTAATATTGTATACATGCCTATTAAGTCCATCTGACTAGTATGTCATTTAAAGTCAATAATTCCTTATTGATTTTCTATTTGGATGACCTATCTATCAATGTAAGTAAAGTGGTAAATACTCTACTATTATTATATATCAATCTTTCCTTTTCTATTAGTATTTGCTTTATGTAATTAGGTGCCCCCCTGTTAGTAGTATATATGTTTACAAGTGTTTTATCCTCCTGTTTGATTGATCTCTCCATCTTCATCTTTTTTGTCTTATGTTATAGTTTTTGTTTTAAAGTCTATTTTGTTTGATGTTATTGTTATCCCAGCTTTCTTTTCATTTCTTTTTTACATAAAATGTACTTTTTCATCCCTTCACTTTCAGTCTGTTTGTCTTTAGATCTGAAGTAAATCTCTTGTAGGCAGCAAATCAGTCACATTTTTTTTTTTATCCATTCAGCCACAGTATGTCTTTTGATTGGAGCTTTTAGTACATTTACATTTAGTAATTATTACAAGGTTTGTAATTATTGCCATCTTATTCTTTTGTTTTTGATTTTGTAGTTTTTTGTTCTTTCTTCTCTTGCTCTTCTCATGCAGTGATGTCTTTCTTTTGTATTATATTTGGACTTCTTTATTTTTATATTTCGTGTATCTATTATAGGTTTATGATTCATCATTACCATAAAATTCACATATAATAACCTATATTTATAGCAGTATGTTTTAAGTTGATGATCCCTTAAATCTAATGCATTCTAAAAGCACTACCTTTTTTTACTACCCCTCATTTTATGTTTTTGTTCTATCCTTGAAGCTATTTCTGCTGGATATAGGTATACAAGTAGACAGTCATCCTTCAGCACTTTAAAAATGTTATTCTATTTTCTTCTGGTATCTATGGTTTTCGTGAGGAGTCTGCGGTTATTAAGAAGGTCTTTTTTCCCTATAGGTAAGGTATCTTTTTTTCTCTCTTTGCCTTCCTGGTTTATTGCTTTTCGGGAGTTTCACAAGATGTGTTTTTTTTGTGTGTGGAATTATTAGGGTTTATTTTTGTGAGGAGTTATCTTAGTTTCTTAAGTTAGTGTATTAATTTTTTTTTACCAAATTTTTGAAGTTTTCAGCTGTTATATTATCGAGTACCTTTTTGCCTCCTTTTTTCTTCATCTTAGTGGAACTGCAATGATTTGAATGTCAGACATTTTCTTATAGCTCACAGGAGTCCCTAAAACTGCATTTATTTGTTTTGTTTTGTTTTTCCAGTTCAATTTTCTCTGTTGTGCACACCAAATGATTTCATTTCTTCTGTTTTCAAGTTAACTGATTCTTTCCTCTGTCTCCTCCATTCTCCTGCTTACCCAGTGTTTTTAAGCTCATTACTTGTTTCTTTCTCTGGGAGAGCATAATTTATTTTTTCAGTTTTAAAATTTACTTTGGATCTTTACTATGTATTTCATTTCTTTACTGACACTTTTTTCTTTTTTGAGATTTTACATTTTTCATTTTTAAAGTGTATTTGAAATTTTCCATTGAAACAATTTTATGATAGTTATTTAAAATATTGATCACATAATTCTAACATCACTGACATTTCAGTATGGGTACCTATTAATTGTACATTTCCTTCAATTTGAGATTTGGTTTGTTTTTTGATGTTTTAAGTGATTTTAAATTAATAGCTAGACATTTTGGATGTTATGTTATAAGATTCAGTTTTACTTAAACTTGTGTCATTGCTTTAGTAAGGAGATGGTTATTGGCTCATTACAACTGGTTCGAAGTAGAAATTCATTTTCCCCAATTGGCTTCGATTGACATTCAAAGAGTATCTCCTTATTATTGCCAGGTGAAATTGAAGTTCTGGCTTTCCATTAAGCCTCCACTACTAACTCTCTGACTTGAAATAGTAGCAGAGGCTCATTGCTTCTCCCCACAATCTCCATTCCTTCCTCAGAGATGGGGAGAAAATGTTTGCTTTCATTGATTCTGGGCAAAGGTGAAAGTTCTGACTCCCCACTGGGCCTCCTTTGATATATTCCCAATGGAGAGAGGTAAAAGAAATTAATTATTGCTGGCAAGGTAGTACTCCCACATTTCCAATTTAACTTTACTTCTTTGCAGATGTGGAAATTCCAGAGGGTGGGGGGCATGTGTATATGTTGGGGTGTGTATTTGCAAGAGTAGGGTAGTTATTGTCTAATACCTTATTTCTAGGTTCCTGCTTTCCTAGTTCTTTGGCTAAAGAGAGGAAGCTTTTGTGGGGCTCTTTTTCTGTGTTCATTGGTCTGTCTTGTATCTTTAGATCCAAATATAGGATATAAGAGGCAAAAAGAAAATGCTACTCTCATTCCTTGAGTCCCAGCTTCCTGTCCAGTCTATCTTCTTTGTCTCAACTCTTAGATGTATTCTTGTGTTTTATATAAAATGCCTTGGGTTCTTACTTAGTTCATGGAAAAAATAGAGAAAAGTACATCTATATCATCTTCCTTGATGTGGAAGACTGGAAATTTATTTTTTTTTAAATAGGATATTGTGTTAGTAGCAAGTGCCTGATGACTATGGAGTTATACTTACAATGAGAAGTAGAATAAAATCAGAAAATGATCATTTAATAACTGCGTCTGACCACAGTACAAAATATAAAACCAACCCCTTGAATGAAATCACTCAAAAGAGGTTTTGATTATTAAAACTTTACAAAGACTACTTAGTGGACACCTCTGAGTGTGTACACATGCACTTAATGAAATTATTAAAATTGAGCTATATGTGTTTATATTTTTGATAAAACTAAAAATGATGAAACAGAGAAATTTTTAAAAAGCATAATAACATTTCAAATTTTAATGTGATTATATCCAAAATTTCCTCTTAATTATTTTTTAATATTATAGAAATGTTTTCACACTGAGCATTATTCTGCCACAAAAGTTATTTTTATTGCACAAGTTGCAAACAAATTACTTCACCTGCTTCTCTTCTAAAGAAACAAGTGATTCCAGCAGTAATAAAGAAATGGTTTTAGTTAGACTTGCTAAGAGCAAGAATGCCAGTTTTCATTGTAATACATTCTTAAACAAACCTCAGGGTTAGTTTTGATTATACTATTTTCTAACTTGGTTTTCTTGCTTTAAAGTTAAGTCAATATTTATGATTTTAATAGTGCTATAATTGTGGCATTTCATCTTTTATGTTATCACACTTCATTTTTATGAAAGAATGAATTATCAGCTATACATTCATCTAATTACTGGCAAGTAGTAGGTATTTTAAGAGTTTTTAAGCTACAACAGCTGTCCAAAACATTTTCATTTTATTTTCACATTTTATAAGATACTTCACCCTTAAAGGATCACTTGATAGTTGTATTACAAACACGTGCACGCATACACACACACACACACACACACACACACACACACACACACACAGCTGATAACAGGGGAATAGTAAAAATTACATTGGTATAATGTCATTTATCCTAGAGTTAAATAATTTTAAAAGTTTCAGAGCTCCTTGAGAGTGTCACTACACAAAAGAG
Source organism: Rousettus aegyptiacus (assembly GCF_014176215.1). Classification (NCBI taxonomy): domain Eukaryota; kingdom Metazoa; phylum Chordata; class Mammalia; order Chiroptera; family Pteropodidae; genus Rousettus; species Rousettus aegyptiacus. The sequence goes on from NW_023416306.1 coordinate 54,417,246, forward strand.
TATAGTAATGCTATTAACATTAATGTTATAACCCTCAGGCACAAAGAAATGTTTAAACAAGGACAGCATATTTTTAAGAAATAAAAGTAATGTAAATGTAATTGTTTCTATGTCAAATAGTTATTTTATGTTTTTCATACTTAACCTTTATCAAGGAAAGATTTTAAGCAAATAATAATTGCAGGTAAATTCAAGATACCATGACTAACAAAAATTACTTTGCAATACATAGCTGACAATAAACTGAATCTAGGAATTTACTTTGTATTAAGTATAACGACTTCCACTATTTATTTATTTATTTATTTATCCATCTTTACCTCTTTGTTTAAATTTGTTTTTATTTATTTATATCCTTATTTATTTTTGTTTCACATATTTGCTTTCAAATTTTACACTTTAACAGGATAAATTTTAAGGTCAATTTAAGTTATATTTTAAAAAATTTAAATAGAAAATTGTTAGTTTCTTGATTAAGCTAAATGCAATATTTAATACTACATTTAGATTTAAATCTTTGGTAGAGAGTGGAAAATGTTAAACATCTATATGCGTATTGCTTAGCAATGTGCATGTATGTGGATAATTTTGCTGTAATTTCATTTATATTAACTAATGTAGAAATATTATTTTCAAAAAGATAATTCTCAATAAAGTATAAAATGAAGTGAACTTTCTCTCCATCCTGCAAATACAACCCATTATTATGATTCAAGAAAGTTTATAAGTGAACAGATATTATAATTTAAACTGAATCTAAGTTTTTTTATTCTATAACGATAATGTCTTGTATCTACTTTAAAATGTTTATATTTATTTTTAAATACTTAGCAAATATTCTTCTAAATTCCTAGTGTAAATAGTGGCATACTCATGTAGAAAATGAAAATAATATCCATACTTCTTAATTTATAATCTATGCTAATCTTTGGAAATGTGGTTCAGTACTTCAGGTTTGATTGAATCAGGATGAATGGTTTGTATGTATAAGATGCTTAACAATATTTCTTGGTTATTTTCTAAAAGATGAGCTAGATAGCTAGAAAATAAAGAATTCTCCCAAGAATTTAGAGAACCCTTAGTTCATATCTCTAGTGTACAATAAATCTCTTCTTTGAACAGGTGTGGTTTTTTGTTTGTTTGTTTGTTTGTTTGTTTTTATAAAATGGGGATTCATATAATGGATAGCACTGGTGAGAAACAGTGACCATTTTGTGACAGATGTTTACTAGGTGCAGGAGTCATATCAGTGATGAAGAGTGGCAAGGACCAGGAAAACAGAACTGCACAAGACAGTCAGACTATAAAGAAATCATTTTCTATTCAGATTAAAGAATGATTTGGGCTTTTATAAAAGTACAATATCCCCAAATAAGCTTGAGGAAGGGTAAATAAGTATTAAGACATCTTTCTTAATTACGTCGGCATGAGCCTTGCATCAAGACTTTAATCCTTCTTTTCCAGGTCTATGATCATATTTCTCCAATAGGAGGCTGCTTTTCTTGCCTTGGATGCATGTGAGTTTTATAATATGAAATGTGTTTGGGTAGGGGGGAGGGGGAGGAAATCAGTTAATGATTAATTTAGTGCAATTTAGTGACATATCACTTTGTATTTAATTTATGTCTCTACTGTGGACTAAAATTCATTTATAGTAGCTATCATTAAGACTCTAAATTTTTTAAAGTTTAATTCCTAAAAAATGAAGAAAAAAAAGAGTCACTCCTAACCTTCAGTATTTGAGATAATAGATTCTCAGCCTTAAAATATCATAGGTTCTCTCACAGGACATCACTTTAGTCAATCAGTATAATTGGGGGAAAAAAAAATCTTTCTAATGATAAATTTAGTTTAGGATCTCTGCTTCCAGTACAAGAGCGAATGTGAGAGAAAGGGGCATTATACTTTCTCCTATTGACTCATTGGCTTCTCTGGAGTCATATACTTTCTAAAGCAGGAGTTACTTGTCAAAATGATCTATCGTCCATACTTGGCTCATGTGTAAGGTACTATTAGAAATAAAGAAATTACTATCAGCACAAAAACAGACAGAAACTAACACATATAATTGTGAACCAAGACCACAAAATATTGATAGACAATGGAGGTTTTGGCACAGTAGTTTTAGAGAATAACAGCAGTCATGCCTGTGGCCACCAATTCATGAAAAAAGGAAAAGAAAAAAAAATGATATTCATGGATATAAATACTTTTCTGTTAGAAATAGCATTTAGCTCTATTGACTGTGCAGTACAGGAAAATCCTCTTTAAATAACGTTTGATCCAGGAAAGAAATGGGAGAAAATATTTCACAGCTGCTTACTTTCTGAAGGTCATTTTCATTGACCAGACTATGGTAAAAATTATTTTAAAGAGATTATTTATGTTAAATATGTGCACAATTTATAGTATTTGAGTGAAACAGTTTTCAAGATGATGCAATAACTGCAAGTATACAACTGGTTTCTTAAAATGCTTATGCAAAGAATTTATACCGAAAAATTGTTACATGGCATGAATGTACTTAAAATACAAAAAAAATAAATAAATAAAAAATAAAAATAAATTTAATTAAAAAAAAATAGCTCTCTCAGTAAAGGTGGTTAATTATCTTTAAAGGATGAAATATTTGATAATATTTAAAAGTTCTCAGAAAAATATTGTCTTACCTCAAAATCAGAGAGAGGAGTCAAATCTATAGTTTATTTGCATTCCGAAAACAAGGGTCTACATTGATCAATTCCAGCAGTAGGGCCAAAAGTAAGAATCCCCTAAAAGCAAAACAATTTGCTACCCTTACTTGTGTGGATAAAATTGTGATTCATCATGTATTGTGCTAAAACAATTTACCTCTGTCAACAAGTCTGAGAGTCAGGAGTGAAGAGAGCTCTGGAGTATATACGCTCTCCTGCGATGTAATTATTTCTCCTGTGATGCTTTAATATTCTGAATTTTGCCAAGAGAAACATTGCTGTAGAGGTTAATATAGAGAAGAGTATGTCTCAACCATTTCTTTTGAAATAAACTATAATAATCAGTGTCTACATGGCATTGTATGTCACTGGAGAATAATGATTCTATTTTTTTTTTGACAATACTATTATCAATCCCCTACACACTAAAAGGACAACAAAGAGAGAATAGCATAAACAAGCAATCAGAATTATCTTGAGTTGCCTAAAAATTGAATGCACTTGTAAACAGTGGTTTGTAAGTTAGATGCAATAAAATATGTTAAATCCAATTTTTCTAAAGAATGAATAAATTAAAAGTGTTTCACATGTCAGCGCAACGGAAAGATGATGAAATACATGCATATAATATTTTTTTTGATAATAATATAATCCAGTTTGAGCATAGTTTAATCAAAGCAAAAGTAAGAGGAGTGATATCAACATCATGGCACTATAAGACTTCTCTTGTTTTTGTCCCATACCAGCAATAAAAATTCAGCATCCATTCACAGATACTTCAAATGCAAAGACAGCAACACAAAACTACAAGAAACATAAGAAAATCAAGAAAAATTTTTACCACCAAAGTATGATAATCTCCTGGTAACCAAACCCAAAGACATGGAGATCTCCAATTAGCCAGATAAAGAAATAAAAATAGCTGTTATAAGGAAAGATAATGAACTAGAACAAAAACAAAAGCACTAAAATAAACCAAAATGTAAAAGGGAAAGGGAACCCCTGTCAGGCTACCAGCAGATTTTTCAGTAGAAACCATACAAAACAAGAAAGATTGGAATGATATATTCAAAGTGATGGAAAAAAAAAAAAAAAAAAAAAAAAAAAAAACCTCCCAATACAGATACTATGCCTATACAAGTTATCCTTTGAAAGTGAAAAAGGAGAGATATTTTCCCATATAAACAAAAATTGAGGCAATTTATTAACACTAGATCTACATAACAAGAAATGCCAAAGGGAGTTCTTCAAGATAAAATGAAAAACTGCTAATTAGTAACAGGAAAACATATGTAAAATATACCACACTGGTAATGGTAAGTACATATTCAAATTCAGAATACCCTTATCCTGTAATATGGTAAAATATGAACAACTTAACCCTAGTATAAAGGTTAAAATACAAGAGCATTAAAAATAACTAAAGCTAGTGTTAATGAAATTATAATATAAAAAAGGTAAATTTTGGCATCAAAAACATAAAAAGAAGAACTAAAAAGTTTTTGTATAAAATTGAAGTTAAGTGTTATCAGTGCAAAATACATTTCTATATCTGTAAGGTATTTTATGTAAACCTCTTGGTAACAACAGAGAAAAACCTACAGTAGATTCACAAATGATAAAGAAAAGGAGACCAAATCATATTTCTACAGAAAATTATCAATTAACAAAGAAAAACAGTAAGAAAGAAAAAAATGAAGAAAGGAAGTACAAAATAGACATGAACAGATAACAAGATGACAGTATCTATCAATAAATACTCTAAATGTAAATAGCTTAAATTCTCCAATCAAAAAACACAGTCACTAAATGAATAAAAAAATTAAACCCAACTATGTGCGGCCTACAAGACACTCACTCTAGTTGTAAGGAAACACATATATACAAAGTGGAGGGATGGAAAATGTATGCTGTGCAATTGTAAACCAAGAGAGAATGGGGACAGCTGTATTTATATCAGACAAAATAGACTTTAAATAATTTTTTGTCCATTTTTATTGTTCTGTTATAATAGTATTCAAATACTTTGATCAAGACTGTATAAATATAAGTAGAATAATTTCAAGTGAAATAAATAGGCAAATTCTAAAATCAAAAATACATTTTTTTAAAGAATATGTTGGATGATAAATTTATCAAACTTTTTAAGAGACAATTTATTCATGGGGCCACTTATCATGATGTTGTATCTGGTAAATTCTATGCTTCTGAACTTCTACCCTCTTCCAGATGAGCCCATTTGATGCTTAATGGTATTTTCTACTAATAGCTAACTTTCAAAACAGATACATCTTCATTATTCTGATAATTGCTAGAAATCTAATCCAAATGAGAAAGAAAAAAAGGCAAGGTGTAGAGGATAAACTATCTTGTAGGACACATAAATTCTTTTCATTTGACACTCAGATCATCCTTTTTTGTAATATAAATTAAACATTATTGCATGCAACCATAAAATAATTTGGGTAAAACAAAATTTTAAATATTTAGCTTTAGGCTAAATGTTTATTTTCTATGTTTTATTATACTTGCCTGAAAAGTTAACACATTTTTCTTATGCTTTTAACAAATAACAACCTTAAGTGTCCAGAGACTTCGGTAAGATAAACAGGATCCTTAAATGATGATGAACACTCATAAAATAATGTTAGTTTCAAAAGCACCAATGATAACATTTCTTAACTGTAGATATTGTGTGCTGACCTTATAAACGTTTTTAGACTTCAAATGAATATAACCCTAATACACAAATTTTATGATAAGTTGTCAAGATTTTTAGGTTCAGAATAATAATGTTACTATTACTCAAAATTTGTCTAGAAATTCTCTTGTATTAATTTATTTGCTAATTCAATAGACATTTATTGAATGTCTGAAATATGCTATTCACCATTCCAATTATGAGTATTAATTTGGTCCATGGTTTAGTGGTGCTTATTCCACAAGAGAGGCAGAAATATAAACACCTAATTCTACATAAGATGAATATTAGAGAAAAATTTGCTACATAGACAGTGAGAAGGCCTATATGATAGAGTAAAATTAAGTGAAAAAAAGAAAGCTTTTTTGTCTTGAAAATTTTGAAGAAAGTTTTTAGGATTTAAAAAAAAATAGAAGAATGAAGCCAGGGAAAATCCAAGGATAAGAATTGCTTCTCCAGCTTCATGTTGCTCCAAATACATAAGTGAATGATAATAAATGTTAAACCTTTGTATTTTTATTTTTGTTATTATTGTAAATAGCTAACTGAACTGAGAAGACAGAGAAATGCAATGCTAGGTACCTGCCTTACTAGAAATACTAAAGAAAATATTTTAAGTTAAAATAAAATGACACTACACAGTAACTAGAACAAATATGAAGACATTTAGGAAATGAGTAAGATAATTAACTACATAGATAGGTTACCAAATATGTTCATACTTTTATATTTATTTCTTCCGTCTTCTTAAAAAGATAACTGAATAATTATAAAAGTGATTTTGATAGCCTAATAATACATAATAATGTATATAATTCATAAAACAATTATAGCACATAGAAAGGAGGGAAGAATGGAAGTATACTAAGCAAAGATTTTTGCTAAATGTAATTAAATAAGTGAAAATTCAAACAAGATTATTTTTTAAAAAGTTTCTAATTGTAATGTCCAGGGCAAAAACTAAGGAAACTAACTTAAAAATATAGTAATAGAAACTATTAGGGAATTAAAATGTTACATTAGAATATATCTACATCATTCAATAGAAAGTAATAATTAGAGAATAGGGGAATAAAAGGCATGAAAATATAAAATAAATAGTAAAATGGTAGCTATAAACCATAACTTATTATTAATTATATTAAACATAGATGGTTTACATACTCAAATTAAATAATAAAAGTTGGCATAATTAACTTAAGAAAAATCATGTTTCGAACTATATGTCGTTACCAGAGAATAAGATCAGTAACCAAAAAAGTGCTAAAATGACTATAATTATAATGGATAATACACTCTATAAAATTTGTTACTAGAGACAAATAAAACATTTTAAATATGAAAGGATCAATTTATCAGAAAGATTTAATAATTATAAGTATACATGCATCTAACAACAAAGTTCTAAAATACATGAAGCAAAAACTGACACGATTGAAGATAAAACTAGACATTTCAACAATAATATGGATATTCAAATATCCCATTTTCAATAATGGATAGTGTAATAAGACAAAAGTTCAACAAGTAAATAGAATACTTAAAAAAAAAAACTCTATATACTAACTAGCCCTAACAAGTGCATATATAGTGTTCTTCATCTAAAATCAGAATATACATTCTTGAAAACACACGTGTAATCTTTTAAATGATAGAACATATATTATGTCAAACAAAATAAATTCAAATAAATTTAAAATTAAATAAAAATTATATACTCTGGCAACAGTTGAAATAAATAGAAAACAGCAAAAGGCAATTAGGGGTTATAAATATGTAAAAATTAAACAGCACAGACACTTAAAAATCACATATAAGTCAAAAAAGAAATCACAGTAAAATTTTAAAAATACTTTGAGGAGGAGCAACATCAGCAAGATGAGAATAGGATGCCCTGCACTCATGTCTTTCCTCAGTAACAGTAATTTAGCAGCCTCCTTCAGTAGGTTGAATGGGTAAATAAACTATGATACAACAGGAAAGTGGAATATTATTCAGTTCTAAAAAGAAATGAACTATAGAGCCTTGGAAAAACAGAAAAAAAATGAATATTACAAAGTGAAAGAAGACAATCGGAAAGGCTATTTACTGTGTTATTCCAATATTACATTTTGGAAAAGATATAACTATGGTTTATAAACAGATCAGTGGTTGGCTGGGTTGGAGTTAGGAATGGATGCATAGATCGACCATAATTTAATTTTAGGGCAATGAAGCTATATTACAATGGTGGATACATGTCATTGTACATTTGTCAAACCTATAGAATGTATAACATCAAGACAGAACTCTAATATAAACTATGGACCTTGGATATAATGGTATGGCAATGTAGGCTCATTGATTATAACAAATATACCTCTGTTGAATAAGAAACAACAGCATCAACAACAGGCCAAGAAAATACTATAAGAACAGGAAAAAAAAGAAAATAAAAAATGCAACAGAAACAACTAAATGAGTTACGAAAGCAAAAACATTAAATTTTCTTCATAACAACATACAAATCAAGGCAACAATAAAAATTTTTTTGAAAAAGAACCTACATATCTAGCTAATTTCTCCTTGAAATATCAAGGCCATATAAAAGAATTTACAATGTATAAGAAATTAGAAAATTTGGCCTCCATGAGCTCTTTTGAAAAATTTGCTAGAGGATAAGTTTCCCTAACCAGCTGATTATAGGCAAAACATAAGCAACAGAGTAATGGCGAATATTTTAATATACAGGAAACAAAGGTCTAAGACATAAATAAGAGACAGGGAAAAGAGTAAAAGATTAATATGCAATGTCCTATATTCTGACAAGGTAGACCTAATGCAACCAAAAAAGGAATGGAAAAGAGGGAAATAAAATATTTTCATTGATGGTTGATATGGCAATAGTTGAGAGTTAAAGAAAACTATTGAAAACTGGCAATCCTGATAGAGAAATAATAATGTGAAAATAGGGACTACAGAAATTTAAAAAGTACGTGTAAAATATCAACCACTAGAAAAAATAGTCATTCTTAAATATTTTTTAAATATTAAGTAGTAAATAATCACATCTCTTAGAGAACTAATGAATGAAATAGGTGAATAGCAATAGGACACAGTGGTTAAGAAGAGGACTATTTCTCTGATTGTACTATTTTGTAGGTTGACTTTAATAATCATGGAAATATTTTACATACTTCAAAATTAAAGTGTTAAAATCATCTCATATATGGGGAACTCACAATCTAAGTATGAATGAGTATATGTGCATGCATTACAAAGAAATAACATAACCACATTGATGAATATGAAGAAAAACTAATATGAGTAACTTAAGCAAATATTACATTTTGATATACCGTAAGACCAAAGACAAAAAGTATACAAATATAGTGCTCTACTTAGTAAATTTGTTTTTCACAATTTATGGATTGGTAATTGTGAAACTAATTCATGTGTATTTTGAGTTTGATCAAATAAGTAAATATATTGTGGAGAGTGAGAGCCAAATGAATCACCATCTGAAAAAAGTTGCAAAAAGGAATGTGGGGAAGAATAGAAAGAACCTTTTGTCATTGGGTTGGAATCTGAGGTATTTGTATAAGCTTATGGTTTTTAACTAAGCACACACACAGAGATGGAGATGTACAGAAATAAACATATGTGGGTATGTGTATAAATGTACATGTGCATACATACATATGTATATACATATATAGATTTGTTTATGGTGACATCCTAGAACAGTGGCAAGCCAGTAGCAATGGCATAACTAGTATTGAGATATTGCTCTATCATTATTCCAATGTAATAAACCAGGGCTCTTTGAAAAAATGCGAATGACAGAGCAAAATTTGCCTGGAATATTTTGTGTACCAGTAAGTAAGGCCCTATATCTTCAAAAAGTGATCCTGGCCTGTCTAAAGACAACTTGAAAAATCTTTCACTGGCCAAATCTGAGGCAATTTCAGCAATAAAAATGCATTATTAACCACAGAATAAAATAAATATGTGATTTTATAACACTATAAAAACAGTCAAATAAATTAATACATTGGATAGAAGTGACTGCTGTATCTTACAGTAGAATTCCAATAATGTAATATACAAAATAAAGAAAATAGAAAATAATCTTTAGCAATCACTATAGTAATAACTTTCATGGGCAAGAATCACAGTGAATACTAATGTTAATGGAGCAAATTATGATAAGATATAAAATATTTGCAGAATCTTAAAATATCTTTCCACAAAATATATACTAAATATTTAATCATCTTTATTACCAAGTAAAACAATTACTACAGATTACTAAATTTTTAGTAATATTAATGGTAATCTTACCAAAAGAGTATGACTTTGATTTAATCATGCTAAAATATTAGAGAAGTCTAAATTACATTCTAAAAAGTAATTGACTAGTACTATCGAAATATGTCAAAGTCATAAAAAAATAAATAACTTTCCCACATAGAAGATGAAAGAAACATGACAGTTAAATGTTATGTAGGACCCTGGATTGGATTGTAGACTAGAGAAAGGACGTTACTGAGACAACTGGTAAAAATCGAATATGGTATGTAGATTAGTTAATAGTATTATAGCGAAATTACTCTTTTTGCTAATTGTATCATGATAAGATATTAACCTTTGAAGAATTTGAGTGAAGGGTATACAGAAAGTCTTTGTGCTATTTTTGTTAATTTTTTGTAAGTCTGAAATTATTTTAGTGTATAAAGTTAAGAAAAATGTTTTAAAAATATCGTATAGATCATTAGTAATGAGAATTCATAACAACAAATAAATAAAATGGGGAATGAAAGAAATAGGGTAAAAAGTGTCAAATATTCAGGAACAGATTTATTATAAATCCTTACTTTTGCTGAGCTTTTCATTCTTTTATCTCATTTATTATATTCCCAAAAAATTATTTGAGAAAACTAGTATTATTCTAATCTTCCAGCTGAGAACATATTAGTTTATATGTTTATAGAATATATTTAGATTAATCTACATCAAGCAAAACAAATAAAGATTATCACAATTTTCAGGCTACAACTGTGTCAGCAGAACCCAAATGTAATAAGGTAGTTGGGACCCTTGAAGGCACATAACAAAAAAAAGTGAAGAGCCATCAATTTTCTTTAATTTTACTCTGTTTAATCTCATTTACATACTTTTTAATCTTTGTTTTTCTATCTTTTTAAACTTATTTCTTCTGCTTACTCCTCATGGTAGAATACTGAAGCCCAACCTCCAAATTATGTTTTATAGACATTTATAAATTTTAACTGGTAAACTAAATTTCAATTCAAAATTTACAGTAGTATAAATACACCTGTTTCAGTTAAATTCTGCGTGTGTGTGTGCGTGCGTGTGTGTGTGTAGAGAGAGAGATAGAGGGAAAGAAAGGAGAGAGAAGGAGGTAGGTGGAGGTGGAAAGATTAGAAGGGAGGAATGATGTTTCTGGAACTGTCAAGATATAGATATTATATCTGGCTTTTTAAATTTTGCAACAGACATTCACACAGGTTTAATCAACTGTGACCTGGGAGGCTATGTTCATAAAGTGCAATTATAGCTGCTAGAAGCCACAAATACGGTTTAGTCTGGAATGTTCTGGAAGAAAAGGTGGAGGGAGGAATTAGTAAGAAGGGCAGATACTCAAAAACAGCTAGACTGATGGTTCAAATTCCACATTCTTTGATAAAGCAAATGACATTGGAAGGGTTGTTTAATACCTTAGTAACAGTTTTTTTTTCTCATTAAATAAACACATATATAATATAAATATATATATACATATATAAATGTATATAAACATTTTATAGGATTAATGAGTGATACATCTAAAATTACTTAGAAAAAATCCTAGCATGTGTATAGCAGTAGATAAATATTAATTATCAATTTTTATTAGGACAAAGTAGGCATGCTTGGTAAAAACACAAGAGCTGAAAAAAGTAATACAAGCGATATTAGGGAGAATATAAGTGTGAATACAAAAAAAGGGTAAACTTTATTTGATTAAGGAACCAAAGGGAAATAGAGCATAACCAAAAATATGGAAATGGAAGATTATAAAGATTTCAGAAAATGTCATAGATAAAGAAGCCCTCTCATCTCACCTTTAGCCTCAAATGTCACTTTGGATATAAAACACATAAATAAGCCTCAGTAAAAATGCTGTTGCAATATAATCTATATAAAGAGTCTATATATTTGCAGAGAATTATTGGTTGCAAAAGGGAAATGAGCATCAGCTTCAGCCTTTTAGAAGAGACCTATTTGTTTATTTTTTATTGGTATTGTAGCTACTTCATCATCATGTTGTTTGTCTTATCTGCAATGTCCTTTCTGGCCTTGCATTTCAGGCAAATGTAAATCAAAAGTCTTTAGAGTTATGGATTTTGATGATTCACAAGGTAATCTTGCAAACACAGCAGAGAAATATAGGATTTGCAAATTGCTTACCTGACATCTCTGCTATTACCCTAAAATATTATTGCAGTAGAACTCATTTCATAATATTTCAGCTTGATTATATTTTAAAACTTTACCTTTCTCAAGATAAAAATACTGTCTCCCATTTGCATACTTTTATTTTGTTAAATTGTATATGTATCGAAGGGCAGGATTCTCTATTTCAAGGTGACCAAAAGTTCTTCTTTACATGTGAGTTGTTAAGTCTATTAAACTTCTACTGATTTTTTTCTTTTTTTTTTTTTGCACTAGATTTTCTTACAATTAGAAATTATCACTGAATTTGCCTATAAATTAACATTACAACATTGCTAAAGATTTACAATTTTGTATTATGCTTATTAATGCAAAAATACCTATTAAAAGTAGAATTCGTCTGGCACTTTCAAATGATAATATGTTTAGTGCATTTTTCATAAACCTAATATACTTTTCCTACAATAAGCATTCAAATGTACTTACCAATATTACACAAGATTATTTTCATTCAAGTACCTCATGCTGCAAAAATGTTACTGTAGGGCAATATTCTCACAGACTCTTATTACTAAAACCTAGAATTCATAATGCCTTTGTCATTGTGATTTTAATGAAGACATATAGCAGCTTAATATACATTCGAAGAATAAAATTGAAATTATTTTCATGTATTAGAAATTATTCTGACCATCTATATTTTGTCAAGTAAATATTATAAGATTTAATTGGTTAGATGCTGCTCAGAGCAGAGCACTAGATTAGAAGAAGATTCAATGGCAAATCATGTAATTTCTTACAGGTAAGAAAAATGGGGATTGATACAAATCATCTCTAAGAACTCTGCTGGTATTAACATTCATGATGATATTTTAAACTTTAATTATGCATGAATAAGCAAGATTACATATGTATATATATAATTAAAGTGTAACCATTTTGAATATTAAAGTATATGTATTTAAGTCTTATAGAATCAAATTTAAATGAGAAAAAAGAATGTAAATGGTAAGAAAAAAATGTTCCCTTGATATAGAGAAGTATTTTTTTGTTGATGAAAATTATTGATTTAAAATTTTTCTCTACAGACATGCAACACAATTTAATTCAGATTATGTCAGTGTAACTAAAGAAATCCACCTCTATCCACTCATTTTTAGAATAAACGTCAGTGTGAATAAGTATTAGAAATAAAGGGGGATGAAGGACTTAAAGCATATACTTAGAACAACTTAAGTTACATTTTTTAGCTTTAACTGAAGTCTTTCATAGAGAAATAAATACATAGGAAAAACAAGGATGTTAGAAAACATCTAGCAGTGGTGATAGAAAAGGGTTTTCTTGATCACCCGACGTACAAAATCATTTACCAACATAAAGCAAACCAGAAATATTTCTCGAGAAGAATGGGGTAGAAGGGAGGGAAGGTGGGAGAGAGAACTGTATATGTGGGATGGTGTTTACTCTCTGCTAGGTAGATGTCAATTTACTTACTAATACATTTTGTAGGGTATTAGAAAAGATATCTGCATGGAAAGGATTCCCTTAAAGTTTTATATGTTCAACAATATTTCATATATTTACAGTGTTTTAAATTTTGAGGTCCACTCCTCATCTCGGCTTGGGTTTATATTATTTATTAACATTTATTTTTTATTTAATATATAAACCAAATTCTCTGTTTTTCTCAGAATTTCTAATTGTTGTCTATACAGCACAGTGGAAAAAAAATTGATTTTAAAGAAAGTGAAACAAATGTAATTTCTATTTTTACCTCAGGAAAGAGCTTTTGAATAGAAATGTTGGAGACTGTCTTAATTTTTCTATTATTGATTGTATATTATTATATTACCATGTGTTATTTTTATATATCTTCCCTAATATATACGTGTGTGTATGTGTGTAAATTAATAGTGTAGCTTTTATAAGTGACACATTTGAAACATTCTTGTATCTATTAAAAACAAGGAAAGAAATCACCTTAACACAACATTTTCAGGTTGATGAAACTACTTTTATGGCAATCAGTAGAGAAATCGGGGCCATTCATGATATTAAATAACATGTAAGACTTTTAATTACAAGGTAAATATAATGAAATTGATGTCAATAGGCAAAATTTAGACACATATTTATAATATCCAATCAAGGTGTAAGATCGGGGGAACTAATTGCTTCCTCTAAATATAGCAGAATCTTAACTGTGATGTGGCCTGTGGTTTTACAAAATATACATATTGTCAGAAAGAGAGAACTCTAAGTTGCTCATTTAATACATGTGAGAAGTAAGTTGTAAGAAATGGGCTTTCTGAAGTTTCATAATAATTTGTGAAGCTTCTTGAAGTATAAATGGGTAGAAATGAGCTTTATTTCTCCATGTAAAAAGTCCAAAAAGAGGACAAAATTTTAAAAGGAAAGGATATTTAATAACTGAAAAGTACTATGTTGTGTATTCTGTTAATCCAAAAGTAGAGTAAAGAGAACTCTGAAGGGAAGAGATGAGTGGAAATAAGACTAGGGAGGGGGACGGAAGTTCATTCTCTCTGAAAAAGAAGATTCTTTGAAGATTTTAGGTACTTCTTTAAACTTAGGTAATTCTCTAACCGTCACTTTTTGCTACTTTTATGTAGCAATTGCAAGACTTGCAATAGGAAAATGTCTTGAAATGTTAGTACCCCAGTGGCACCATTCATCAATGCCCTAAATTGTGGCCTTATGAGAAGCCTCAATAGGAATGTATTGAGGAAGCAGAATATGAAAACTATGAAAGAGAAAGACTAAAAGAGAAAAATATCAGGTTTACTGAAGACTGGCAAGAATAGTGAATAGAAGCATAAAGTATAGGACATATTTTATAAAATATGGGACAAAAATTCAAATTTTTGTCCACTTAAGTTATTGGATCGCAGCATTGTATACTAATAAATGGGAGCCAAATTTGGCACAGGAGTGGACTTCCTTTATGCATTGCTAATGGAGAATAAAGTAACAATGTTTTGGTAGAAATGAAAAGACACATATTTTGAATATAAATGTAGGTTATTGAAGTGAATGGTGCTTTTGTTAATAATTTTATTAATTAGCATTTAAAAATGCCTAATGTGCCTCTGAGGTAATTTAACTTTATACCAAGAATCGTCAATAAATGTAATTTATAAACAATTTTTATGAATGAATTTTCTGTTTAGGAGATTGCAGGAGGTGAAGTTAGTTCTCATGTCCACTAGCCAATTATAGAAGACAGCCGAAGTTATATGATCATCATAAAAGTGTAATATGTATACTTATTTTTTTTCTCTCAGTGAAGCCTAATAAACTAGAAGTACTGAAGCTCTAAAATGTTGATAAGGATAAATACATACATTGAATAGGGGAGATATATAGATAGATATACAGATACACATATACTCATGCAGTAGGCAGACAGCTAGCTAGCTCAATAAATATGTGTGTGTGTGTATACACACACACACACACACACACACACACACACATACACACATACACACATACATACATACATACATATGTGTGTATCTAAATAAATATATGTATATGTGTGTATGTATATGTATATTCCATGATGATGTGTGTAGTCCTCTTGATAAGTTTTGGATACATATGGTCTGGAAATGAGGCATGGAGTAAAAAAGGAAAATTACCTACTCACTTTCAATATCGAATATTAGAGTACAACTTCAATAAACACTTGCTCTCTGAGAAATTCTATTTGACTGCTATCCTCCTTTATCATATTTGAAGAGAGTGATAGGTGTGCTCTCATTAGAGGATACATAGTTTTCACAACCTTCTCTTCGCCTGCAGTGTTTTAAAGCTTGCTGAATAATCACGTTACCATGCCTTTTAGTCTGGGCTTGTGGTTTCTTGACAAACAATTTTTAGAAAATGTTCTATTTTCATCTGTTTGTTTCACTTCTCTGTGACATCATCTTTATCTAAAGGTTTTTGCTAGATGTTTTTGAAAACTTTACTATTTCTTTGGCTTCTGGTTTCCTTGCCTCTCTCTCCATTTAAAGATTATATGGGAGAATATTTAATGAGTCCAGATGGAACAATAGGTAGAAAGGCCATATCTTCAATCTGTTCTTTGCCAGAAAGCTGAATCACCTTGATTGGCTGAAATATTTCTCCAGGTCTACGTAACAGAAAACTTTTTTCTAGCTTATCTCTCCCAGGGCTCTAAAAACATTTGGTTCATCTAATATTTGGACATTGCAAAATTCTGGAACTTTTTTGGCTTCTTTCTAAGTGCAGAACTGCCCAATTTTTCTGGAGCTTATCTCTTTCTTGGTTTACCTTGTCAAATGCAATCAATAAAACCCTGCACACATTACTAAAATTCTGTTTTCCAAATTATTCCTTACAGGAGCCATGCAATCTAATTCCAAGATACCACAGGTTATTTTTTTCAAAATTCTTTGGCAATGAGTGGGTGAACTTTTAGCATTACAGCCTGCTTTATCTTTTTTTTATACACAGCTTTCTGCAAAGATCCTATGCCAATGTAACATGTTTAAATTTATGCTTTGTCATTTTAAGCTAACTACTCTAATGAACAATTTCAAAATCTCGCTGGATTTCTTGCTCATGCCACATTCCAAAGCAATTTAATTTCTCCTTTCGAAGGGGCGATTTACAGACAAAGGCTCTTTCCATGGCATAGCTTTATCATGTTAAACATTTGCATCAAAGGAAGCACTACTATTTCAGTGAACTGACAGGGAAGATAGAAAGGGAGAGGGAGAAAGAGAAAGAAGGGAAGGAAACTAGAGACCTGGGAAGGACACATTATCACTTCATCTCATCTCATTGTTCAGGTTAAATTTAATTTTATGTCCTTAAACATATTAAGAGGCAGGAAGCATTTCAAGGAGTTCTTATTAGATAGTATATTTACTTAGAGTTCTCCAAAGAAACAGGATGTGCATACATACCTGTATGTAAATGAATTGGAATTGACTCATGAAATTATGGAGGCTGGCAAGTTCCAAGATATGCAATTGGCAAGCTGCAGATCCAGGAGAGCCAGTGGTGTAGTTCCAGTATGAAAGCCAGAATGTTGAGACCAAGGAAGAGCTGATGTGTCAGCTCAGTGCAAAGGAAGGAAAAAAAAATATATTATCCCAGTTGGAAGACAGTCAGGCAGGAGAAATTTTCTCTTATTTTAGGAGAAGTCAGTCTTTTGTTCTCTTCAGATCTTCAGCTGACATGGTGCAACCCATCCACCTTTGGGAGACAAATCCACTTTACTTGGTTTATCAGTTTTAGTATTTAACTCATCCAAAAACACCCCCACAGAAACACGCAGAAAAATGTTTGACCAAGTATCTGGGAACCCCACAGCCTAGTCAAGGTGACACAGAAAATTAACCATGACAGATAGAAAATAGGCTTTTATAACACAACTAGAGGAAACCATCACACACACACACACACACACACACACACACACACACACACACACACACTCTCAAGAGAAGACACTGAGAAAGTGGAAGCAGTCTGGATGACTTCAGACCCAAGGTCATGTACCAAGGTAATAAAAGAGGAGCTGCAGACAGTGGTTTTCTGTAGGCAGCAGCACTTTTTGCTAGAGGTTAAGGAGAAAATATTAATGCCAGAACCAGAAATCAGGGTAGAACACTCGAAGCCTATATAATTTTATTGACCAAAATCATCCTGTAAATTTAATTTAAAAAATTGGAACATCATATATAAAGATAAACTTTCAAAAAAAGTTTAATCATCAAAATAATTAAAAATCGTGTTCACATTTAATTTCTCATGATGACACTAGATAGTAAAAAACAGAAGGGAAGAAACACTAGCATATATAACTAGGAGAATTTATTATCGTGTTCATGTTTTCCAAAACATTCTCTCTCTCTCTCTCTCTCCACATACACTAGAACATACTGGAAAGATGTGAGGTGAAAGGATCACAATATATTTTAAATCTTTGGAAAGACATATATAAAAGTATAAGAATTATCTCCCAGTTCTAACTACTCTTAAAGAGGTGATAGAAAAGAGAAGCAATATTTCTGTTGTTAGAATACGAGTAAGGGTGTGTGGGGCCAATGACAATGTAATAGAAAAGTAAAGGTAAAAATAAGAATGCATGCTGCAGTAGCTTCTGCACAAAAAAACAGAACCAAAAAAAAATATTAAGAAGCCTTTCTTACAAAGATTCAAATAGAATCCATTATAAGAGTAATTAGAAAAATATCCCTTGAAGGTTAGAAAATTCTACCTACATGTTATTAAATGTCTGTGCAAGCTAGCAAAATGATAAAATGATACAGAATTTTAATATATATTAATTAATATATTAAATTAATAGTAAGTACTTGTAATGTATTTAATATTAGTAATAAATATATAGCCATATATATTCATACATAAATGGATAGATGGTTACATGCACATATAGATAGATAGATAGATAGATAGATAGATAGATAGAGATAGATGGATGATAGATAGATGATGATAGATAGATAGATGATAGATAGATAGATAGATAGATACAGAAATGATAGATCAAAATAAAAGAAGCAATATCTGTGGACTAAAAATTATGCTTGGAAAATTTATGGAATATAAACTCCATTGGAAGGCAGAGGAATGATGTTCCTATTAATGGAAAGCCAGGTAGGACAGTGATAGAGGGCAGGCCAAGAAAATTTGTATGTCTTCTTACAGAATTCTTATTGGTTGAGATCATGAAACTCAGAGTAAAGGATAAGAAAAAGATTTGTTTGAACATTGAATTCTTTTAGCACACCTGTAATTTCATTACAATTATAGAAACCCAAATAGAATCCAGCAAATTTAAACTGTATTATACCCAATGATCTAGTGATATTTATCTAAGAAATGGAAGATTGGTTTAATTTATAAAAAAAAATAAGTCTCTGCAATGCATTATATTAATAAAGACAAAAATATGATAGTCTAAAGATAAATAAAAAGTATTTGATGAAATCTAATATTCTTCATGATTAAAACATTTTATCAATTAAGATAAAAATAGAATTTTGCTCAACTTAATGAACACCATCTGTTAAAGCCCATAGCTAATACTCTACATTATGGTGAAAAACTTAAAGCTTTCCTCCTGATATTAGGAAGAAGACAAGGACTCCCAGTCTCACAACTTCCATTTGACTTTGTACAAGATACTCTAACCAGTGCAATATTCAAGAAATAAATAAAAGGAGCCCAGATTGTTAAAGAACAAATAAAAATAAAAGTCCTGAGGGATCCACATAAACCCTAAACTACTTTGCCACTGTAGTAAACTTTGAAACCGTCTCAGTAATAAATGACGTCAGAAATGTTGTAGAATGCAAGATGAATATGCAAAAATCAATTGCACTTCTATACATTAAAATTGAACAATCAAAAATGAAATCAAGAAAACAAACCCATATACAATAAAGTTAAAATAAATAAAATACTTACAAATAAATTTAACAAAAGAAATACAAGACTTGTGCACCGAAGATTACAAATTTTCTGGGAGAAAGAGCACACACATATTCTGCAGTACCAGGTAGGAAGGACTTAGTACCCTAAACCTAGCTTCTCTGGATTTTGCTCAATGCATATATTTTTCTTTTGCTTTTACTTTGGAATCTTTGCTTAAAGGAATTTAGCCATGAATTGCACCAACTACTGAGTCCTTTGGGCCCTTCTGGTAAATTACTGGCTTGCAGGTGGTCATGGGAATCCCAAATCACTGGCAAGTGCAAACTAGTTGAATCTTAAATAAATTTTCCTCTCTAGATAATTCCAATGAATAAACTACGATCTCAAGATTTAATTATACAATTCAGTAAGGGGGATAAATACAAGATAAAAATATGTCCCATAATATTTTTATAACAATAAGAGTTGCCAGAAGTAAACACATCTTCATAGAATTTATCTGGAAAAACAAAAGACTCTGTAATAGTTAACAAATTCTAAAAATAAACAATTGTGATTTGCTTCACTATTTTTTAAATTTTAATTGATTTTATATCAACGTAAAAATATTTACTATTATTTCTTGACTGTATATTGCAATTTCTTGAAAACACTAGTTCTTAAAGTTTTTTTAACATTATTTTAGGAATTAGAAAGTGGTAGAAAGAATGCATTCTATATGGTCGAATGTTGTGGTATCAAAAGATGAAGAAATAAGTGATTTAACATTGAACATAGACCATCAAAAACAAAGCAACATGACCAAGTAGTGAAATGTGGTTCAAAGGGATAATCCTAAATCTGATAGAGGACAGATGCTGAGAATTTTATAAATGTCTAAAGATATTTGTAGCTATTTTCTATAAAAGAAAAATAAAATTAACTGATAAAACACATCAGAGACACTTTTGAGGAACAGGGAAGGAATATTAGAATCAAACAATATTAATTTCATTTAATATTTATTAAAGAATTAATAGAATGGTTTGTTCTGCAAACTTCAACAATAGCAAAGGACATGTCGCAGCACTTTAAAAAGGAACATATCTAAGACCATTATCCATAAAACTTTTAAAGAAAATTTAATTTGTCCATTTTAGTGTACTTTGTTTAAATATTTATATATATTTTGTTGAGGTAATCTTGGTTAGTACCATTATATAAATTTCAGGTATGCAACATTATAATTTGCTGTATACTCAATTGCATGCTTACCACCAAAAGTCTAGTTTCCTTTCTCTATTGTATATTTGAATTCCTTTACCCTATTAACCCTTTCACCACTCCCTTTCCCTCCAGCAGTCTATGCTATTGTTTATATCTATGAGTTTGTTTTTGTTTTGTTTTGGCAGTTTATTTGTCACTTTTTGGTCTTATATTTGGTATGAGTAAAATCATATGGTTTTCATCCTTTTCCATCTGACTTATTTCACTTAGTATAATACCTCCAAGATTCATCCATGTTGTCGTAAATGGCACTATCTCACCTTTTTATGGCTGTGTAGTATTTCAAAGTATGTACAAACACCACATCTTTTTTCTCCATTCATTCATTCATCAATGAACACTAAGGTTGTTTCTATATCTTGGCTATTGAAATTGGAACTGAAACTATAAATAAAGAAATAATTGAGCAGTCAGATTATTACCATATAATAGCTGGTGGCCACAAAAGGACAAATAATTTAGCACTTCCCTTGCTTATCTATAATAGCACATCATTTACTGTTTAGCTTTCACATCACATCACTGCTTCAGCATTATGTAGACTTGGATAGGTTCAATCAACCTGCCCATATTCACAAAATTCAAAAGAGCATAATTCACCTAGTTAATGTTAAAATTTGCAAATAGAGATATGTGTTCATATCTGTTGTATGTTATTACAGCATATCCCTATGGAAAAATCCAAAGAGACAAAAATGATTAGTAGCATGCAAGGTGAACTTGTAATCACAATCAGAGAAGTTAGTGGTATCAAGTTCTGAATGTCTAGTACTTTCACCTCAACAACTAACATATGTTTGTTGCCAGAGAGTCTTCTCTGGATTAAAGCATGCTCTGTCTTGATAGAATTTATATTAACAATACATGTTTTTATTTTTCCCCCATTAACTCTTTATTTGCTTCTCCAAGCAGTATCCCTTTAAAAAAAATCCCTTTTCCATACTTGCTAATAATTTCAATCTATACCTGTGCTGTCCAGTGTTGTACCCATTAGATATAGGTGGCAAGTGAGCACTCATAATGTTGCTAATGCATCTGAGAAATTGAATTATTAATATTCTTTAATCCACTTAAAACTGAAGCATATAAAATACTTCCATCAATGAAAATATTATTTTTATATTACCCTCTACTTTGTTGTATTGTGTCAGATGTGATCTTATTGTAACTTACTATTGGATCAATGTAAAGTTTCTAGGATTACATATAAATACACTTCTTATCTAGTCTGTCATTGGATTGAATTAATTGAAATAATTTTTCTAGACATAAATGTAATGTTATAATGTATTTATTTCAATATGTTATGCAAATAAAATAAGAAATGGTATCTATTTAAATTATAATTGGTAATCAACTTAAAAAACATAATTTTAACATGATTGAGTTATTTTGTTTAAAATAAAATATGAGAAATTTTAAAATAAGGTATGTACCAAATGTTATGGTGAGTGATGATTGCATTTTCTGCAGCATAGGAAATCAAAAGGCTGCTGGTTACTTGTGTAAAAAAAAAAAAAGTAAAGATAATAAAATTGAAAAATAAAAAAAAAATTTGCAAAAATACCTAGCAAATTTGATAATATGTTTTCTTTAAACCTTCAGAAGACAATGTCTGAAATAGGTCAGTTGATACCAGAATTAAATGCCACCAAAATATTTAAACAATTTGAGCTTGCAAGTTAGGCAGGCTACACTATACTTTAGATTATTGATAAGTTAATGGACATAAAAAGTACAAGTAATGGTTATTTCTGTTATACAAATTTTGTTAGAAATTCATGTGATAAAAAACTAAAAAGGATACTTTACAATAAATGAAAGGTTTTCACTTAAGCCACCAAACAATTAGTTATGGAATAAAAGACCTTTTTAAAATATCTGTTTTCATAGTAATTTAATTTAATTTATTGAAATTTAATTTATTAAAATTTTCTAAATATTAAGTACTTTTCATTAGCTTTGGGTGAGTGTTGTAAGAGATATTGTAAAATTACTACATTCAGTATGTTTTATCTCAAAAGACTTTCAAATTTATTAATAAAACTTTTATTGAATTCATTAACAATACTGCTCTCGCATAGACTTTTTTTATTTATATTTATTCCAGAAGAATATTAGCTGCATGTGAAAAAACTTAGTTGCAATCTCAATAAATTAGCTTTGTTAAATAATAATCTGCATTGATTGGAATTTTAAAACAAAAGACTAATATTTCCTCTACCGATTTTCTCCACTCTGCAAAATATTGAAAATACTGTGTGTGCTTAGTTTTTTGAAGCAGGTTCTGGGGAAAATGTCATGAATACAGTTCTTAAAACCATTCAGTACTGAGCAATGTTTGTCATTAATAAAAGAATTAGAAGACAATGAATTTAATGACAGTTCTTTGCCATTGATTATGTAGTGAGTTTTAGTTTTATACAGGTTTACTTTATATTTAGCTAAAATTCAATATTATCTTAAAAATGCTTAATAAAAATTATTTATCAAAGACTAGAAGTGGCCTTGTGGTTATATTTCTCTCACAAATGTTGCACTGCAAATGAATGAGTTCAGTATAGAACTACAAGAAAAGAAAAGGTTTATTCGTAATCAAGTTAGAGAGGTACAAGGATTTGTGTTGACAATGAAATTTAACCTAACATGAATCAATAGATGATTTTAGATATTATCTCACATTAATCAGTATAGAGAAGATTTTAATTCTATTGATCATATTATGT
Source organism: Rousettus aegyptiacus (assembly GCF_014176215.1). Taxonomy (NCBI): domain Eukaryota; kingdom Metazoa; phylum Chordata; class Mammalia; order Chiroptera; family Pteropodidae; genus Rousettus; species Rousettus aegyptiacus. Next base: position 54,440,525 of record NW_023416306.1, read on the forward strand.
AAATTGGCTATAAAACCTAAGGGAAAGATTTAAGAAAACATTGATATTTGTACATTTAAAGCTGCTTTTCAACTTGTGCATCACAGTTTTGAATTTGGCATCATTAGTACTGAATTCACCAAACAGATAATTCGCTTAACTTGAACAAGTATGGTTTTGAAATTACGTTTCTGTTCTAAAATGAAATGTTATTCTCAAGTAGATGAACTAGTGTCAATATTGAATCAAACATTAAATGAAAATGATCTTTATTCCTTTGTCCAGTTATTGGAAATTTTATGTTTGTTTGGAAAAACTTTGGTGTATGTGTCTCTTTTCTACTATAACTTTGATAAAAGCTGAAGACATGTAAGTTATTTTAGAATTAAACATAGTGCCTGAATGAGATGAACTTTAAGTGTGAAATATCCACTTATTTAGAAGATTTAGTATGAGAAAAAGCATGTGAAATATCTCAATATTAGTTATGTGTTAATATACTTTATATATTGTATTAAAATATAGTATTAAAATTCCACCTGTTTAAATTTTTTAATGACAAGTATAAATTTGAAAGTGCATACATAGCTCACATTACATTTTTTTTAGAAAACACTGAACTAGAGAATCTAATCTGCCTTTTTTCAAATATTCTGTTTCAAAAAATAACTTATATCCCATAAGTTTTTTTTTTCAGTTATGACTGGCAGTCTAAAACACCTAAGGAAGTACTGTCTAAACATTTTCAATTCGTGTGGAATCTATTATATATATTCACCCAATACTTTATCTAAACTTTTGTGTAAAATTATACTGATTTCAATTACATTTTTATGTTGTTTCTCTTCATATAATCACTATTCACTTTGGAAAATACTTCATATATACAAATTGATCACTTTAAAACTTTAGAAGAACTCCTGCTCTTCTGTTATATCAGCATATAATGAGCAAGAAAATAAGTTTTTATATTAAATATACCATTTATGATTTTAAGGTCCTTAATCTTAACCCTCATTTTTCATTCTTTGACTAATACCAAACAATTCAAGTATTTAATGTACTGAAAATATTGTTTTATCCTTTTGCTAAATATCACAACACCTCCAAGTAAATACCCAGTTCTGAAAGTGAAAATACAAATAAATGATAAAGTAGGAAGAAGGAACAATCAAAATGCCCTGTGTAATGTTATAGGGCATTAGTGCTTAATACTGAATGCATTTTGCTATTGATCTCAGTTTTCCGAAGAAAGCAAATCTCAAAAAAAGGGCATAGATAGCTCCATAATTGCTTGCTACTTCCTTGAAAACATCTGCATGTAAGGAGCATTCATATAAACGGTGTGAATTGTGTGAATGACTTGAAGTCTTTTCCGCTGTTGCTCTGAGTTTGACTGCAACGGACTGAAGTTTTCCTTTCACTAAAACTGCTGTCAGGGCCCTATGGATTGGTTCAGTTGCTGTCAATGGTTCCAGTTACATAAGGAGAGGGAAAATGAATATTTCAAATGCAAGATTAATATTTCAAGTTAGGGCTAACAGCTGAAAGTCAGATGCCAAGCAGGTAATTATAGCAAGATCATTGTATGTGACAATAACCTTGGTCGTCAGCTACAGAGTGAGCCTCAGAATTATGATAGAATATCATATTCTCGTCATCAAAGAACTTGAAGGCTAAAAGCTTGCTAGATGCAGCTGATTCATTTCAGTTTTTATCAGGGAAATTTTTATGTCCTAATCGAATTCAAATTGATGTTTCAGTGACTGATAGTTCAGAATTATGATTAAGATTCTGGAAAGTTCCCAAAAAGTAAAGAGCAAACGAAATAAACATCGTCGTATTATTTCATTTTAATACAATAATTTTCTTCCAATTGCCTTTTCACTGAAAATTGCCTGGTCACTTGGACCAGTTTCATAACTAATGGTTATTACTAGCCAGTCTGTAGCCTACAACATAAAAGTTATTTTCATATACCTCTTGTCTACTCCTACACCTACCCCCTTACCCCAAGCCTCCCTTTCAAACAAGGGCTTGTACATGTAACTGATGGACCACAAAGACAATTCATTTTGTAGCTTCCTTAGAGCTTGGGAATTTTCTATGAGGCTGTGTTAGCATTTGCCAGTGTAGGCTATAATTTCAGTTGAGAGCTAAAAAAACAGAGTTTAGAATATGAACCAATTAATCATTCAATATTCTAGGTACAGTCATATTTTACTAACAAAAATTTTGGAAATAAAAAAAGCAAAACCAAATAAAACCAAATTGAATACTATTTAAAATAGGTAAAATAAAATGTTGAAGCCACGAATTTTGTTTAAATCAAACCTCGTGAGTGCAGAGAACAGAGTATAATCTATGTGATAAGAATGAATAAAGCTAAATCCAAAATAGGCATGGTGATTTTGGAATGTTAATGATAATCTGGAGGCAAAGTCAGTGAGTAGGAGGAAATCATCTTCTAGCACTGTGGAGGCTGGGGATTTTGTGAGATTTTCCTAACCAATTTTAACTTGGCCTAAAAAACACCAATATGCAAGAGTGAAGGATACAAGTTACTAAAAATAAAATGACATTAAGCTGTCAACTGATCTTTGAGATAAAAGTGAAAGTATCCATCTGTTGCTTTTGTGGATTCTGTTAGCATAGTAATGTATCAATCAATGATGCAAATAAAGTGAACACATGGAGTTCCTGTCATATAAGGAATAAGAGTCTCAATTTTTTGCTATCAGTTTGCTGTACAAATTTAGACTAGGTATTTTCCTCCTTAGTTTCTTCTATCAAAATCTTGAAGTAGTGTTGCATAAAATAGCAATTTCCTGATATAAATACATTTCAAGGCAGGGTTTACTCTGATAATCAATATAGAAGATAAAGAAAAAGGTTTTGTAAAACTAATAATAAGGCACCAGAACATCTACATGTCAGTGGTAGCAGAATTGGTTCTGTTTTAATGTAACTGACTATAATTTCTGACATATTCAGGAAACCAACTGTTCTCTTCTCACACCAGCTTACATCGAAAAGTAATTATCACTTTCTCCTAACTAATAACTCTTGGGAAAAAACAAAAACAAAAACAAAGACAGAGGATGGCAGGGCAAGCATACCTGGAATCTCATCACTTCTTTGTCAAATGTTTTATATTTTCCTCTTATATTGCATTCTGAAGAGAAGAAATTGTGTCCTGCTTTACTGTAAAGTTCCAATTAGTATGCATTTAAAACTAATTTGTTTGTCTGTAAGATGTGAAAAAGAGATCACCTCATTTAACAGAATAATTTGCAATATATTTTTGGTAAAATCCATTTTTTCAGCAATGTTTAATTGAGCACTTACTCTCTGCCATGCACTGTTTTAGATGCTTATGATATGATGGTGAATAAAAATAGATAAAGACTGCTCTTTTTCTAAAGACTATATATGGTTAGGACGTGGGAAGACTATAAAATATAATAAATAAATTAAGAATATGAAATATTAAGAGGTAAATTATAAAAAATAAAAGAAAATATAATGCAGGATAAGAAAGATGAGGACTATCAGTGTGAGTGGCCATTCAAAGAGCTGAATTAAATAGGGTAGAGAAGTTAAACTCATTTAAATGGTGAAATTTGGGCAAAGATTTCAAGAAGGCAAGAGTGTTAGGAAAGTGAATTTGGAGAAAAGAAAATTTAAGACAAAGGGGACAGTTAGCAGTATACCTACCAGTATAGTAGCTGATAACCACATGAGGCAACTGAACTCTTGAAATGTAGCTAGCAATACTGAATTTAAATTTTTAATTTTATTTATAATAATTATAATTTAAAACATAGCTACTTGATTTGGTTATTCACAGAATGTTCATTATATTTATATTTGTATTATATTATCTATAATTATTTTTATGTAAATCAACTATTTCAACTATAAATTTTTTGAAGTACATATAGATCAAGTATTACCAGTGAAATTTACCTTGAAATTGTGACATGCTTTAAGGGTAAAGGATATACCAGATTTAAATATTTAATTTAAAAATAAAGCACAATATCATTGATAATTTTCATAATAATCACAAGTTGAAATGATAACATTTTGATGTATTAGTTTAGCAAATTGGTATTAAAATTAATTTCACATAATTTATATAGATCTTCTGGAGAGAATCACATGCAAGGAAGATGATAAAATTATGCTTTAGAGTAAAATGAGATGTTCATGTGTAAGCAGAGAGCATTGACAGCTTCTGTACATATAGATAGACCTACCATATAGATGGAGAAATTTAGTACAAATAAGGAGAAAACAGTCAGTCTTGGAGAACACAGGATTGATGGGATGAATTGGAATCTTTAAGAGCACCAGTGTTAAGGACAGATGGTTCAGTCAAACAGTTTCATACACTAATCCTGTCTCGCTCAGAGTTTTGCAAGAAAGCAACAGGAATCAGAGGTTGATTACACACACACACACACACACACACACACACACACACACACACACAGTAAATGAATTCTAGGCCTCTACTGAGAATCCAAAAGTGAACCAAAACTAGTTGAGATTGCTGCCAATTTTTTGCCAGTCTGAATAATGAGGGGAAAAAAAATGTGTTTTGATGTGTTAAGCATTGAAATATCAGAGATAAATGCAACATTAAAATGATTACCTATCTCTAGCTCAACCTGACTTGTATGATAACCTTCTCACCCTAACCATCTCTCACTGAAAAGGTTCTGGCATCTCTGGAAAGAAACATTTACAGTGATACAAATTATTATTCTTTAGGCTTCATAGTTCATTTTTATACAATATGTGGAATATAATTTTTTAAAAATAATAATAAATCACATAACAAGAAAAATGTACCTAAAAATCAAGATAACTCATTATATAGACGCAAATGAACAAGGTATTGTAAATACCAGACAGGTTCTTAAAGACAAGTTTTTAAACACAAGTTTTACAAAGTTTAAATAATTTTTAGGAATACTTTTATCTCTAAGTTGTATTCATACAAAGCAAAATGTTCATCTTAACATATTTCACCCTAAGAAAGCATAAATAGCGCTCTATTTATCTCGATTTAAGAATCGAGAATTGAGACAAATAATACAAGGAGATTAAAAAGGTCACTGACAATAATAAAGAAGCAAATATTAAATCCATGACCCCTAAGTATCTTTAATTTTTCATAAAATTGTATTTAGAAACTTTTCGACAGCAAAAGATAATTGAAAGAGAATTCCAATATTAGTTTATACAATCTCTCGAAGAATTTTAAAGAACAGTTAATTGATAAGCCTTTCTTCCTTCCTTCCTTCTATACTTCCTTTTTCTTCCTTCCTTCCTTCCTTCTGACCTACCTTTCTTCCTTCTTTACTTTCTTCTCTCTTTCCCTTTCTTTTTTTCTAAAACCCTCTTAATACCCTGCAGCTGCTTCAAAAATTTTACTACAGCAAACTCTTAATTATCCCAATTTATAGCATCCCAGATTTTCTGACTATATAGTTCAGTTTACTGTTTTTTATTTTGAATATGATTCTGGCTTTAAAATGTGTATTATTTTACCTATTTCTCAAATTCCCCCAAAGAAGAATACCATGGAATTTACCCAACAAACAAGAATTACTTCCTTGCTCTAAAGACTAGGACTCTTTATCCCTCTTTCTCCCATTCTGCATCAAAAGAAATCAGGCAAAAATTCTGTCCTCATTTCAAATACAGACAGTCCCCAACTTACAATGGTTCAGCTTATAAATTTTCAACTTTACAATGGTGCAAAAGTATATACCTTCAGTAGAAACTGTACTTCGAATTTTGGATTTTGATCTTTTCACAGGCTAGCATATGTGGTACAATTTTTGTTACTCTTTCATAATGCTGTGCAGTGGCAGTGAGCCCCAACTTTCAGTCAGCCACACAGTCATGAGGTTAAACTGATACTCTACAGTTTATTTGTTGTGTTAGATGATTTAGCCTAACCTTAGGCTTATGTAAGTGTTCTGAGGACATTGAAGATAAGATAGGCTAAGCCATGATGTTCAGTAGGTTAGATGTATTCATTGAATTTCTGACATGATATTTTCAATTTATGATAGACTTATTCCATAATTCTAGGAGCATCTGAATTATGATTTCTATATCATAATCTGTGGAAACATGAGTTCAATTGACTTATCTTTTGATTCTCCTCCTAGCTTTCATCCTCCTTCTTGTACTGACTCTTAACGATGAAAACTATTTGAAAAGTTGTATGCATATTAACAATTTTGACTCATGTTAGCTCAGCCTCACAATTCCATATGGCTTCTTCATAACTCACAACCCATAGCTATCCCAGCCCCACAACTGCCAGGTCTGCAGGCTTGCTCCGAAGGTAATTATCTCACTGTCTATACTTCCACGTTATCCCATACCAATGTGGCCTTTTGTTAATCGCCCATGATGAAAATCAAATTTCTCTCTTCATAATGTCCATTTCATGAATTCATGTACACGTCATATTTTATTATTAAAATCCCAACAAATTAATGTATTGAACAACCTCATACACAATATTCACATAGTACGTTGTTATATATACAGAGGTTGGTTGGACACTTAAAAATAATATTTATCAAGATTTTTATATATTTCATGCCCTGTTTAAGACTTTAATATGCATAAACTCAAACATTTACAATAATACTGTAAAGTACAAGTTATTGTTATAATTTTATACCTATGGTAACTGAGATACAAAGGGACCAGGTCGATATAATACTTTCGTGACGGTCAGAGGAAAATTGAGGACAAGTAGTTACTGCTTAATCTAGTCTAGAAGACACTCAGCCTTAGGTATTAGTCTTGGATTTCATTTTTTTTCACTCATGATAATGTCTACCTTAATAGGAAAAAGCAAATATATCTAAGTGCTTCTTATGAAGAATGAACAGCTAAGATGCCATAGAAAAGATTAATTGAGAATGATAACAATAAGTCAGAGTAAAGGAATATAGGTAGTATTTTTCAAAAGAGATATAAAATGAATTTTCAGGAAGACATACTAATTATACATTAACCATTTTAATCTATACTAGGAAATGTTTATATTTTTAATTTTCATTCCCACATTATCATTTTCTGCATTTCCTGGTAAAGGATTTGCTTGCTGTATTCAGGTATTAAATTGAAGCATTAATTTTTACATTCTCCATATAAATTTCAAGGCAGTTTCATCTAACCTTGTTGGTCTTTCCCTCTCTTATAATTATCTCCTATTTTTTTCTACCTATTTCACTTAGTTAGGAACTAAGTCAAATATAAATTGACTTCTAGCTAATGAAAATTAGGTGGCAGCTCTTTTTCTAGTTAGGAGTTCAACAAGCAGTGTTTCCCTTCCCTTTATCATTCACAGTTGCTCTGAAATGATAGTTGTTCTGAAATTGCTTTTCCAATGCTGTATATACTGGTAGTTTAAAACATGAACTTTGGGATTAGGTAAATCTTTTGTAAAGCACAGCTCAACCACACTTTATCCAAGAAAAACCTTCTTTTCTATTTGTAACTTTTTTAAAAAATTAAGTATATTAAACATTAATTATATATACATATATTACACATATACATACACATACATTAATATTATGTACATATAAAGCATACATTAATTTAAATAAAGAGGACAAAAGTGAATACCCACACATTTATATATCTTAAGAAATTGAAATTTGCCAATACATTTGAAGAATCTTGTATGCCTCTTTTCTATAAGCTTCTCCTTCCTTATCTTTTTCTGTTAGGATAACTGCTAAATTTTATATTAATTATTTCATTATTTTATTTAAAAAATAAAGTTTACCACATTCATAGAAATTTTGTGATGTTGCATTGTTTTGTCCCTTTTATTTTTGTATAGGCAGAATAACATTATATATGTTCTTCTATAATTAACCTTTCCTCCTTCACTTTCTGTGTTTAAGTTTCACCCTTGTGAATACATTCACCTATATTTCATTTAATGTCATTATTGAATAGAATTCCTGTGTATGACTATAGCAAATCATATGGATTCCATCGTTCACAAAAACTTTGAGTTATTTTCAAAGTTTGCTATGTTGAAGAATTCTGTAATAATATTTCTCATTGTATGACTATCACAATTTGGTTATCCAGTTTCTTGTTGATGTACATTGGTATTTATTTTGTCTTGAGCTATTACAGTGCAGGGTGCTGTGAACATTCATGAAGAATCTTTCTGGACTCATGTATATTTTCCCGTGGATAAATACCTAGGAGTGGAATATTTGGTTCATCTGTTAAGTGCATGTTTATAAGAAATAAACAAATTGTTTTCCAGGGAATCTATAAAGTTTATAATCCCAAGAGAATTTTATCAGAGTTTCAGTTGCTCTGCATTCTGACCAACATTTGATACTAAATCATTTTTATTGTACCCTTTCCAGTGTGTGTGCAGTGGTATTATATTGTGGCTATAAATAGTATTTTCCAAGTGACTAATGATGTTGGTCATCATTTCATGTTCTTACTGACAACTCTTAGGTATTCTTTATGAAGTGTCTGTTCAAAAACTTTGCATACTTTATGGAGTAATCTTATTAATATTGAGTTTCAATAGTTATTTATATATTCTAAGTACAAGTATTTATCAAATGCATGTTTGTTAACTATTTACTCTCATAGGTAGCTTGGATATTGATTGAGATTACATTGAACATTTGGATCACTTAAAAAATTACTAACATAAAATTTGACCAGGTCTTCTATATTTTATATATTGCACTATCTGGAAGCAGATTTCCCCAAAGAGTGCTCTAATGGCCTGATGAATGTAGAGCTGATGTGCCAAGTTGGAGACATTATGTAAGATTGAGGTGCCATCCTCCAGGATATACAATAGGCACTGAAATAAAGATAGTATTGATAGTATTATATGCTTTGGAACTATCTTTAATCAGTCATGATTATAGGAAATCTTGAAATGGCTTAAATGCTTCATGACTTTTATGAGCAAAATCCTTTTATGAGCCAAACCACAGGGGAGGTACAACTTTTTTTTTTTTTTTTTTGAGGTACAAATTTAACGAGATTTAATAAATCATAGGTTTATTTGGTTACTAAGATTTTGGGATAGTTTGTTACTGCACTGTAATTTGTGTTATGCTGCCTGATACATCCGCACATGATAGATCCTTACAAATAAACAAATGACCGAATAAATATGAATGGATAAATAATGATGATTAAAACAGAGTGGAAATTCCTTTATCTGAGGACATGTATATATTTTGTTCATATGTAGCTATGATAAGTTTATCATAATCTTTACATAGATGCTAGTCTTTATTGTTTTTTAATCTTCATATTATTTTTCTCTCAATATTACTAAGCTGAAATTTTAAAAACTGTATTAATATTTTTCAAGAATATATGCTTATCTTGTTCCTATATAAATTATTCATACTTATGAATGTGATATGATATCGTATGTAAGTTAGCCACTCATTCTTAAAATCTACCTTTATTTTATTTGCTTAAGTTCTGTTAAATATATTTATTATAACATGTAGGAAAAAGCCACAAAACATTTATCACACCTATTTTTGAAACTCCTTAAGCTTTTTTCCCCTATACACAATGTGTTCAAGTCATGGCTGCTATTGTTTACTAAGTAACATATACTTGGACACCATTTTAGTAGTTTTCTCACAAATTTCCCTATGTATCATTTGAACTAACTGAAGCACAAATAGCTTTATTTTCTTGCTAAGTTATAACTAATTGGAGTCAATAGAACTAATTGGGTTCTGTCTATAATTTTATTAGATGTGTACAGCTATAGCTACCGTTGTCTTATAACCAAGGATTTTTTTTTTTAATCTTGGGTATTTCATTTTATTACTCATATTAATATAATTCTTTTTTTTTAAGTAGATATATCTATTGACTACTCTGCAATAGTAGATTTTCCTTGTCCATCAATAATTATATGAACATTGAAACAAAGACTCCAGATATGTTCACATAATTGAAAACAACACCACAAATAGTCTGTTGGAAGAATCAGCAAATGAGACATATTAGTCATTAAAAAGCTCAGATTGAAAGTATACCTGTGTATAATAGCCACTAAATGTTATAATTTTCATTTCAAAAAAAAAATTTATCTGCCATCACAGGAAGAAAAAGAGAGAAATATTAATCCCGATTAAAAAAAAAAATAGAAATTAAGGAATTCTGAACAAAAACAAAGAGGTTTTGTTTTTATGCAGGCACAGGGTGTAATGATAGGGGGAATAAAAAAAATTAAATTATTATAAAAATACTATACAGAGATATTGTAGCTGATTGCCTCCAGTGGTAACAAACCATATTTAAATCTTTTGGTTTGTGTTTAATCCGTTTAACAAATATATTTGAGTTTAGATACAAAGCCTTATTATACAACTTTTAATTTTACTGTCCTAGTTTTTCCAATACTTACTAGTATCTCAATGTTGAGTTGTCCACATCTAATTCATATCCTAATAAAAAGATTTTCCCATTATACAAGATAAAGAACATTACACACTTTCCCAAGTACAGACGGCTGCTATTTACTGAGTTATTTTCATAGTCAGAATTATCTACCATCAGGATACATTATATTTATAGTGTATCACAAAGAGGACATGTATTATGAGGTCAGGATCTAATTGGTGACATATATATGAAAGACAGAGGACAGAAAAAAAATAATTTTCTAAATCATTAATGCCTGAAGGAAAATAACATGGAATGAAAACTCGGGTATGAGATAAAAACTAAAAACAGAAGCATTATCACTAATATAAGTAAGCACCTTTCTCTTTCTTGTTCTGAGTTTCATGTCTTTAAAATAGAAGGGGTAAGATAATAACTAATGTTTATAAACAAAAGATAAATGCTAAAATTATTGGTGAGATAAATGGATACAATATAACCAAAGAACATTAACTGGGGAATAGCAATTTGGTAAGAAGTAATCAGCAATGAAGTAAATGAGATACAGGCATACTTCGTTTTATTGCACTTTGCACATATTGCATTTTTTACAAACTGAAGTTTTGTGGCAACTCTGCATTGAGCAAATCTATTGGCACTGATTTTCCAACAGCATTTGCTCAAATTTGTATATCTGTATCACAGTATGTTAATTCTTGCATAAATATGTCAATGTTTTTATTATTATATTTGCTACAGTGCTCTGTGATCAGTGATTTTTGATGCTACTTTTGTAATTGTTTGGGGGCATCACAAACTGCCCATATAAGATATTGAACTTAATAAATGATGCTTATGTGCGAGACCACTCCACTGACTAGCTGTTCCCCTCTCATCAGGCCTCCCTATTCCCTGAGACAAAACTATATTGAAATTAGATCAGTTAATAACCCTACAGTGTCCTCTAAGTGTTTAAATTGAAGCGTTTCATGTCTCTCACTTTAAATCAAAAGCTAGAAATGATTAAGTTTAGTAAGGAAAGTATGTTGAAAGCCGATATAAACTGTAAACTAGGCCTCTTGTGCCAAACAGTTAGCCAAGTTATGACTGCAAAGAAATGTTTTTGAAGGAAGATAAAAGTGCTACTCTAATGAACACATGAATGATATGAAAGAGAAATAGGCTTACTGCTGAGAAAGTTTTAATGGTTTGGATAGAAGATCAAACCAGCCACACATTACCTTGAGCAAAAGCTTAATCCAGAGCAAAGCTCCAACTTTCTTCAATCCTACAAAGGCTGAATGAGGTGAAGAAGATGTAGAAGTAAACTTTAAAACTAGGAGAGGTTGGTTCCTGAGGTTTAAGGAAAGAAGCCATCTTCATAACTTAAAAATGAAAGCGAAACAAGTGCTGATGTAGAAGCTTCAGCATTATCCAAAAGATCTAGCTAAAATAATTAATGAAAGTGGCTACACCAAACAACAGATTTTCATTGTAGATGAAGCAGCCTTATATTAGACAAAGATGCCATTTAAAACTTATAGCTGAAGCAATGAAGTCAATGCCTAGTTTCAAAGCTCTGAAGAATAGGCTGCCTCTCTTGTTAGGGGTTGATGCAGCCAGTAACTTTAACCTGAAGCCAATGCTCATTGACCATTAAGAAAATCCTAGAGCCCTTAAAAATTATGCTCAATTTACTCTGCCTGTGCTCAACAAAGCCTGAATGATAGCAGATCTGTTGTAAATATTCTAAGCCTGATGTTAGGAACTACTGCTGAGAAAAAAAGATTCATCTCAAAATATTACTACTCATTGACATTATACCTAGTCACCTGAGAGCTCTAATAAAGACATACAATGAGATTAATGTTGTTTTCATGCCTGCTAACACAGCATTCATTCTGTAGCCTGTGGATCAAGGAGTAATTTCTACTTTCAAGTATAATTATTTAAGAAATACATTTCATAAGGCTATAGTTGCCATAGATAGTGATTCCTCTTACGGATCTGGGCAAAGTAAATTAAAAACCTTCTGAAAAGGATTCACCAATCTAGATGCCATTAAGAACATTTATGGTTTATGGGAGGTCAAAATATCAACATTAATAGGAATTTGTAAGAAACTGATTTCAACTTTCGAGAATGACTTTGAGGGGTTCAAGACTTCAATGGAGGAAGTACCTGCAGATGTGGTAGAAATAGCAAAAGAACAAGGCTGAAGATGTGACAGAATTGCCACAATCTCATGATAAAACTTTAATGGATATGGAGTCATTTCTTATGGATGTGAAGATTCTTACATTGTGAAGACTATTAAAAAGACAACAAAGACTTAAAAAATATTACATAAACTTAGCTGATAAAACAAAGGCAGATTTTGAGTGTTTTAACTCCACTTTTAAAAAGAAGTTTTAAAAAATCTTTCAATATTAGGAAGCTCAGGAAAAGAAATTTAAATTGCTCCAATAACATATAGATGAGACCTCACAGGTACAATCTTCTCACTATAAATTTGAATATTAGTAGGTTAATGAGATGATTTAGTTAGTTTATACAGTTAATAGGATTTGATTGCCCTGTAGGTCAAATACTATTCTATAGCATAATAACAAATAAAAGAATAGAAGTTCTTCACAGAGCTCGCTCAGTGAGGAGGCAGACAGTTTCAAAATATATAATATACAAATTAAAATATAAAATAAAATATAAAATATCCAATTCAATAAATGGGATATCATTGTGAGTTCTGTGGAGAAAAGGAGAACAGAAAGAAAATAGAAAAGATGAACATTTGATGAATATCTAATATGTATGTTCTAATTTTAAAAATACAGACGTTACAGTTATTTTTAATTCATTTAAAATATGAGGCAAAAGAATTTTAAAAATTGCTTCAGTTCACAGAGATAGGTAGCAAAACTTATATTCAAACCAGAATAATTTTGACTTTAACTTCCTAGCTCTTAACCCCACACAACTACTCTAAACATTGGGCAGGATGGGTTTAGAATAATTATAAATGTTAAATGCTATTTCATTATAAGTGCTATTTTAGGGAAAGTGGCAATAAAATTTGAGTTTCTAGTGCTGCTAAGGTTAATGATAAGCTGTAGCTTGATATGAATAAAGTACCTAGTTTGTTATTGCTTTATATAAAAAAAATAAGTCTATTTCTTCTTCTACAGGGCAAGATGCACACACACACATATGTGAAGTATACACATTTGTAATATATTGGATGCAAACATTAATATATGTTTATGAGTAATATATATATCATACATATATATATATATAGTGATGTTTATATCTGTATGTTTCTGTGTGTATGTGACAGGAGTGAGAGGAGAAAGAAATGTTAAAACCTGAAATGTGTAGTATAACAAAATGTCACCATTTTTATATTGGCACAAAAAGAAGGATCATGAGTTACTTATTTAAAAAATAAAATATTAGATCTAAAAAGATGAATTATTTATAATTATTGATAACTTCATATTGTAACAATCATTGCAAATCATCTTATGAAACTAATTTCTTAACTGTCATTTCTATTAACGAGGAATTGTAGTTTGTATCCGTATTAGCTCTATTGTGTGGAAGAACAACAAATGTAAGTCAAGTTGTTCGCCAAAGAAGTTCTCATGAGTATTTTAAAAATAAAAATCATAGAATTTAAAGAATATTTTCTTATAGTCATAAAGTATTAATAATAATAATAATAATAATAATAATAATAATAATAAAAAGCTGTTACTAAACAGCATCTCTACCTCACTTCTTCTACCTTGTTTGGTTTTATTTGCAAATACACTGAGTAAGTGAATTACAAGATGTTTTTAACTAAAATGCACCCAAATCACAATGAAGACCACCATCTAGCCAAACAGCAAGCTCAGGGGAAATATTACCATTTTTACTGCATTATGTAAAAACTCGACTTGCATATGTGTTGTTCTGAACATATACTAGTTGACTATTATCTGTTTTAGACTATTTTCTTTTTAATGGATTTCTATCAGTAATTTAACTTCTATAATTCTAGATGTTCTGTCTTTTTGTTACTACGAAAAATATCTTTCTTTAAATGAAGTGTCATTTTGATTTGAAATAGAATGATTAAAATGTCATAGCTTGTGTTAAAATTTTAATTGCATGCTATATAATTTTGTCAACATATTTTTACTATATAGTGTTTTCCCTTGCCTTATTGACATATAATTGACATATAACGTATAATTTTAAGGAATACAATGTGTTGATCTGATACACTTATATACTGCAAAATGAATACCACTTTAGCATTGGCTAACACCTCTATCACATCATAATTATCACTTGTTTTTGTGGTGAGAACACTTAAGACCTACTCTCTCAACAACTTTCAGGAATAAAATACAACATTGCTGTCTATAATCACAGTGCTGTGCATTAGATCCGCACAACTGTTCATCCTCTAACTACAAGGTTGTACCTTTGCCCCCATTTCTCTCAACCCACATTCTATTCTGTTTTTCCTAGTTCAGTTTTTTAGATTCCACACATGCCTATTTACCTGCAGTATTTCTCTTTATCTCCCCGAGTTATTTTGCTCAGTATAATGCCCTCAAAGTTCATTCATGTTGTTAAAAATGGCAAAATTTCCTTCTTTTTTATGAATAAATATTTTATTGTGTGTATATGTATGTGCATGTGTATCCCAGATGAGAGGAAGGGGGTGGGGGAAAGGGGAAGAAAGAGAGAGAGAGAGAAAGAGAAAAAAATATATATTGTGTCTTTCAAGTGGGATTACTGGATCATCCAGTGGTTCTATTTTCCTTTCTTTTCTTTTTTAATTAATTCATATATTTTTTATGGTGACATTGGTTTATGAAATCCAATAAGTTTCAGCTATACACTTTAACAGTAAGGCATACATATATATTTACACTGTGTGTTCACCTCTCATAGTTAGATTTCTGTCACCACACATTTGATTCCCTTAACCTCATCTTCCTCCCCCTTCCTCCTTCCTCCATGTCCATGGATCTCTGTTTGTTTGTCCTATTCGTCTGTTGCTTTTAGGTTTATATCTCACGTATAAGTGATATCATGGGATTTTCAACTTTTTCCATCTGGCTTTTTTCGCTTAGCTGGATTATCTCAAGGTCCATCCAGGTTGTTGCAAATGGCAGCATTTCATCTCTTTTTATGGCTGAGTAATATTCCATTGTATATATGTACCACAGTTTCTTTAGCCAGTCATCTATCATAGGACACTTCGGTTGCTTCCATGTCCTGGAAACCCATATCTGAAAAGATATTTGCACACCGATGTTCATAGTAGTATTATTCAGGGGCCAGTGTTTCTATTTTCTTTCTTTAAAACAAAACAAAACAAAATAAAACAAAACCTTTTACACTATTTTCCATAGTGACTGTACCAATTTATATTTCAATCAACAGTGCACAGGGTTTCCTTTTTTTCCAGTCCTCATCAACATTTATCTCTTGTCTCTTGGATAATAGCTATTTCAACAGGTTTTTGTATTTTTCTGATGACAAGTGATGTTGAGTATTCATGTACCTGTTGGCAATTTGTATGTCTTCTTTGGGGGGGGGGGATGTCTATTTAGTTCTTCTGTCCATTTGTATTTGGTTTTTTTTTCTCTTTTTTTTTCTGTTGTATGAATTCTTTATATATTTCGATATTAACCTCTTATCAGATAGATGATTTTCAAATATTTCTGCCATTCTGTGAGTTGCCTTTTCATTTTGTTGATGCTGATTTTTTTTTTAATTTTTAAAAATATTTTAAAATTTAAAAATGTGTTTTGCTGTGCTGTATTTTTTATGATGTGCTTGTTAGTTTGATTTGTCTTAATTTTTCTTTGGTTCTGGTGCTTTATGTGTCACATGCAAGAAATTATTGCCCAGACAAATCCCAAAGAGCTTTTCTCCTATGTTTTCTTCTACAAGTTTTATGGTTTCAGGTATTATGTTTAAGTCTTTATTCCACTTCAAGTTTATTTTTGTGAGTAGTGTGAAAAAGGTGTCCAATGTCATTTTCTACTCATAGTTATCCAGTTTTCCAAAAAACATTTATTAAAGAGACTATACTTTCTCCATTGAATATTCTTGGCTTCCCTGTTAAATATGAATTGACAGTATATTTTGGGGGTTCATTTCTGAATTCTCTATTCTGTTCCATTATTCAATGTGTCTATTTTTATTCCAGTACCATGCTGTTTTGATTATTATAGCCTTATACTAATGTTTGAGGTCCAGAAGTGTGAGTCCTTTGGCTTTAAACTTCTTTCTCAGAATTACTTTTGGTATTTGAGTTTTTTCTTTTTTTTTTTTTTTTTTTTTTTTTTTTTTTTTGGTGAATCCATATTAATGTTAGGATTGCTTTTTCTCATTCTGTAAAAACTGTTATTGAAATTTTGATAGGTTTGCCTTGAATCGTCTATAAATAGCTTTGGGTAGTATAGGTATTTAACAATATCCTCTTAATCCATGAATGAGCACATATTTCCATTTGTTTGCATCTTCATTTTTTTTCTTCACTAAAGTCTTATAGTTTCTATTGTACAGATCTTTCACTTCCTTATTTAAATTTATTCCTAAATATGTTACTATTTTTGATTCTGTTAATAAAATTGTTGCTTTATTTTTCTGATATTTTGTTAATTAGAAAAACAATTGATTTCTGAACATTGATTTTATATCTTACACTATTACAGAATTCATTTACTATTTCCAACAGTCTTTTTGGTTGACTCTTTAAGACTTTTACATATAAAGTCATATTATCTGCAAACAGAGGTCATTTTACTTCTTTTCCTATTTGAATGGCTTTTATGTCTTGATTTTGCTTTATTGCTCTAGCTAAGACTTTCACTACTATATTGAAAAAGAGTGGTGATAGTGGGAAAACTTGTCCTTTTTCTGATATTCGAGATAAAGGTCTTAACTTTTTACCATCTAGTGTTATGTTAGCTGTGTGTATCTTATATGACATTTATTATATTGAGGTATGTTTCTTCTATTTCAAAGTCATTGAGGGTTTGTTTGTTTTTTTATCATGAAAGGGTGTTGTATTTTGTCAAATGCTTTTTCTGTCTCTAATGAGATGATCATATGATTTTTATCTTTCATTTCGTTGATGACATGTATTAAATTTATTGATCTCCATATGTTTAATTTCCTTGTATCCTAGGGATAAATTGCGCAAGAATGGTATATGATTTTTTTAATGTGCTATTGATTTTGACTTACTTCAAGATTTTTTTTCTTTGTAATCTGTTCTTAACCATTTTGTATTAATCTATAGCTTGTTTTTCTTTTGTAAAGTTTGAAAAGTTTGATCAATATACCTTTGAACACTGTTTCCCCCCCCACCCCCCACTTCCTCTTCTTTTCTCTTTCTAAAGACATTATGCGTGTTAGAAACTCTCTCATGTTCTAGGTGGCTCTCATGGCTTTGATTGTATTTGCTGTTTTAAAAAACTATGTTTCCACACCTAACATATGCAGCCAAGACAAATCAGACATTTAAAAAATTGTATAGCCAGACCCTTCAAATGATACCTAATATTTTCTACTTTGCTTGCTTAGTAATGGGTAACTTTATTTTATTTCCAAAATTAATACACACATAAAATTATGAAAATTTGCCACCTTAAAGGAATATGTCACGTTACCAATCAGAAGTTGTGAAGACTTTATTGACAAGATGAAATTTAGCCTAGATGTCAAGTGATGAACGTATTTTTTGCAACAAGGATTTATAATTAAATGTGCACATTTATATGTGTGTGTATATATATATGTATATGTGTGTGTATATATATATGTATATAAGTATATGTAAAGTAATCTCAGAGGTATGAGACATTATTTTTAAAAGTAGAAAGTAACACAAAAAATGGGGAATGTTGCTGAAATTTTAATATATGAATGAATTGCTAGTGGCTTTATATAATATAAAAAGGAATTTTCTATTTACTGTGTGTTTAGGGACTCATCAAAAAGTGTTGAAAAAAAGTGGCCTATTTAATTTTTATATATAATAGTTTAAAATTTCTGTAGTTCATAAGTCAAGCAATGAAGGATTCACAAAGAGAAGTGAAATGAAAAGCAAGGTCTTGTAATCTAAGATGCTGATGACTAGTTATTTATTTGAAGAGTAAGCCTGATAGAGTAGTTTATTGTAATTCATAGTATTTTATGTACAATTATTAGTAAAACAGTGATACCATAAATTTAATAAGAAGCAAAGAAGGCAAAATTAATTTGAGAGGAGAAGAAATTAAATTTTCATTTGGACATGCAGAATTTTGTGTCAATCATTGGTGTAAGTAGTGATTTTAAAAGCAAGTTACTGAAAAAAAAAAAGATCTGAAGAGGATAGTAAAGAAAATTTCTCTATTGTGATCAACTCACCACTGAAGCTTTGAATGGCTATATAGAGTTATCATGGGTAGAAAAATTAGACTGACATTATTTATAACAGAGGAAGAAGTGCCAGAGAAGATGAATTGGAATTCTCAAAGAAAAAAGGCTGCTGAGAGAATAGTTTCAAGAAAAATGCCTTCTTGTTAATTTTATTAACACTGTAGACACCATAATGTAGATTCTGTGTTATCAATTATTTTGGCACATGTAGTTATTGATAATTTAAAAATATCTGTGAAACTACTCATCAAAAAATGTTTAATGAATGATTATTCTAGTAAAACACTAAAAATCTTAATTTAAAATGTAAAACTAATAATTTCATTAAATGAAAAAGATATTTTCAAAGCATAGTAATTTTATACTTTTGGCTATAACATTATTGCCTATCAAGGAAAACTATTATATATAAACATATACACACACCCAGGAATGATTTAGCTGCTCTGAAAACTACTTTTACTTGCCTATTTTGCCATTTCCATATGTACATATAATATATTAGTTTTATGAAAGACAAGTATGTTATATAATACATAATTTTTCTAACAAATCATCATTTAATGTCACCTTTCTTATATTGCCAAATTTTGATTAGTGTATCACATAAGATATTATAGTTTTCTTTTAGTATAGAGATTTCTTCAAGATTTAGAAATTATTGAACTTGCAATTGGAATTTTCTTGTTTATGAATGCTATATTGTAAACTGTATGTTTGATGTTGCTAACTTCGAACAATTCCGTTATATATAGTTATATGTCAATTTTTCCAAAATACAATTAAAGAATTTTGCATTTGTTATTAATATCCACTTGTTTCATAGACTAAAGATGAAATTTCACTGGCTAAACCATTGCACTCTTTAAATTTTTAATAATTTGAATGAGAAAGTTTGATTCTATACCCTTCAAGTACATAAAAGAAAAAATTTCCATTTACAAGATATCTCTGAAATATATCAGTCTGTCCATGCTTCTTTCTGTGTGTCACATTAAGCAAAAAATAAATTATTTGTCATTTTTAGAATTTTAAAATATGTAATTTTTCTATAACAAAAACCTGAAAACTTGAAAATTTTACCTGCCTTCTTGTAGGCAGTTATTATGACTCTTTCTTTAGACTTTTTATATATTTTGCAATGCATATAGTACTTTATAAGTTATTTTTTGGTAGTTTATATGGAAATTAATTCTATACTGTAGTTATTTCTCAATTTAAATATCAATAAATGATTTTAGCTCTTTTAAAAAACATCAAAAAGTATTGATGAAGAAAATTTTATTTTCACATGTGTTCATTGAATTGGTGGTTGTTCTCACAATATCTACAATGTTTAAGACATTCAATAATTGCTCTAAAATAATTATCTTTTAATATACATATTTACTGGGATGTATATGGTCTAATTAAATTATATAATTAACTAAAATATCACACCTAAATTAAATTGGCTTGCTTCCAAACCAAATAAATTCTTGGTAAGTCAACAATTTATGAGCTGCAATAAAGAGTAAGTAGCCTATGAGCTTATGCAGTAGGCAATATTTTTTTTTTTTTTTACAAGTTGAATTGAGACCATTAATTTACTATAAGTCAGTTAGGTGGAAGTCACTTAAGAAAGCTTGTACCTAATTTCTAATTTTATCCCCTTCAGGGAAACAGTGAGAGAAAACCATGTAGATAATGTTTGATGTGTTAGGAAAAGAATATTCCTAGTGGCAGCCCCAAATTAATGCCCCTTAGGATCCCGAGGTTGCCGATACCAGTTTCCTATGGAGCGATAAGTATATGCTGCAGTGAACAGAAAGATAGGAAGAAAGGGGCATCTGTTTCCTTAAAAAATTGGCTCAAGCAGTGCTTAGTGCATCCTCAGTAGGGAAATAAACTATATCTTGAATGATAAATATCTGCATGTGTATTTGGAGGTAGCAGGTGTGTGATTGTACAGCATTTATACTTGGTACACCAATGAATATGGGAGGAGTTTATTACTAATAGCATTTAATGTTTACATTGCTAATGATACCCTACTAATCATCTTCTGAGCACATAGAGAACCAAGTTCATTATTTAATGCATATCACATGTAAAAGAAAATTTGCCTAAAGCCTCCTAATCCTTTTTGTTTGTTTGTTCATTTGTTTGGATACACTGATGACTAGTTGGATACTACGTGCTCTTACAACATCATTTTATAGTTCACCTTGAGATAAATGTTTCCTATAAATTTTCTGTGTTTAAATGAATGCGACTGCCTTTCCGTCACTCTATTCTAAGTGAATTGACTGTTTATCTCATTCTCTCAGCAGAGGTATAATATAACCTTGGAAATAATGGAAACTCTCCTGTCAGAGAATAGAAACAGTAGTCACTCACTCTTTAGAGGGAAAATAACTTTTATTTAAAAAAATGTATTTTAAAATCTTTTCGATGAAATGTTATTAATATAATTGCATAATAATCCTAAATAAAAACACCTCATTCTTTGTTTTAGAAAATAGGCTATGTTTATAATATCAAATATGTTGAAATCAAAATTGTTTCCCTTCTTTGCCTTTTATCGTCTTTTAAAATATATATAAGTACAAACTGTCACATAAAGAAAAGTTTCAAATTCTGAAGTATATTTATTCATGTGAAGCTAATGAGTAAGACATTGATCTAATTCTTGGTATGAACATATATTTAAAAATAAATATAAAAATATTTTAAATCCATATTTCATACAGGTTATTATTTATCAGAAAAAAAGAGCTTAAGTAGATATTTAACTTTTAACAATGATATTCCTAGGTAAAACACACACCGATGCAAGAAAACAGTTGACCTGACCTGAACTATATCTCAACTGTAGTCAATTGGATAGTAAAACACATTCATTTAAATATTGGCCATATATAATTTTATTTGCCAATATCCCCCCAATAAATTTAATTAAAAAATACAAAAGAAAGAAAGAAATATTGACCATAGCTGAGACTCCATTGGACTGAAACAAACCAAGGGGTTGTTGAGGATTTTAGAATTAACAAAAATTAATATACTACAGTTGAGTCCCTTTCAGGACTCCCAAGAATCTTCATTCGGTACATATCTGCATGGGAAACATTACAAATCCTACACTGTGAGACTAGATATTTTGTGGTAATGAGAATGATCTTTGTAGTGATCAGCACACTATTTTTCTAAAGAAACTAATTTTTAACAGCAGTTGGGAAAGCAAATATTTTAGATTTTGTGAGTGACACAATGTCTCTGCTGTAGTCTTTTTTTTTTTTTTTTTTTTTTTTTTTGCATAATGCATGAAAAATGTAAAATCCTAGCCATAGAAAAAGAATAAGCCAATGGGTACAATTTGGTTCCCTGCACAGTAGTCTGCCCACCCTGGCCCATAGAAACACTGAAGATAAAGATATAGCTGGACTCTGAGAGAGCAAAGATGATTTCAGAAGTTTCATGAAGGGCTGGTAATTACTAGGAAAAAGGGAAAAGAATAAATGCATCCTTGTTCCAGAATGTTGACAAGATTAAGAGTTCCAGAACACCTTAAAAACTGTGTGAGGGGTAATGAGAGGGGGTATGAGAGATCATTTTAAGGACTTTATCCTACTTGGTGTTATAAAAAGAAGTAAATCGCTTCTTCAAAAAGAAATTATGTTATTATTATTTCAGGTACTAGATGGTTTACCATACCCAAAATTTCTGACTGATACTTTGCAGGCTTATTATAAATGAAGACATGGGGTACAATTTTAATGGAGGAAATAATTACTTATGATTGAATTTACTGAAGAATTCTTCACCAAAGAAAAGAATAGAGATGGACATTGAAAAGTAGTACTGCTTAAAACTGCAACTTCTATAATGAAGCCTGTTAACAATTAGAGATTACAAACATAGCTTGTATCTATATTGATTCATTTACTGATGATTAAGATATAGCACTAAGAGGTCAAAGGGTAATAGTTAAGGTCAACAGGTAATATGAGTAAACGCAAATGACGAAATTCACAAAGAGATGTTGGGGGGTGTTAATATATCTAAAAGAAAACACGAGGTGTCCTGAGGCAACTTTGGGTCCCACCTAGCTTGGTTCACAGGCAGGTAGAAGATTAAAGAAAATGATTGAGAAGAGTTTCCCTTTCCTTTCATGTTCACCCTTCCCGAATTCGAGTTCCTCAATACTTCTCAGTGTTGTTTAAAGGGGGAAGTTCAGATTACTTAGCTCACACAAGACAAATTTCTTTATGTTGCTCTTGGTGGCCTATTAACCAGCAATATTTGAGTTAGTGCAACTGAGAGACCATCACTATTTAGGCATAGAAAAAAAAAAAAAAGATTATATTGCAGTCAACACAGGCAAGATATCTTCCTGTTTCCAGTAACAACTAGAGAGAACTTGGTTTCCACCTTTGCTTGGAGCCAAGAAAAGACAATGCTCATTTTTCTTGGGACCATAATGTGGGCTCTGTTCTGGCTCATGGTCCCTCTAGACCCAATTTTCTTATCCTAGCTAAGCCCTTCTTCTGTTCTCCAAGTTGTGTCATCTTCCTTCCTCCCCACTTTAGTCTCAGAATATTTTATTGATATTTATGACAGGAGAGCGATGGAATTTCTTCTGTTCTACTGGAAATTTTTTGTTCTTGAGATAAATCTTAGCTTTGGGTTCTCGTGCTCTTCTAATCTCAAAAGATCTTTCTTTCAAATATATGGTCTTTACTTGAGGTTCTCATAAGTGAGAATGAAACCAAACTCTAAAAAACAGAACTATGTTTTTCCTCTCCATCTTTCTATAATAAACTTACACTGGAGACAATGCATATAGAAAGTCCATGTTGTGCTTTAAGTGACAGTAGTGAGGTAGAAGACAGGAAGATTAAAGAATAAAAACAGGAAGAGTGGTGTCGTGAAACAACACAATTTACTTGCTTTATATAATTATGTCACATCTCTTGATTTTACTGTTAAGTACACGTGGAGAGATAGTAACAGCTGAAGCTAGAATGGTTACAAAGAAAATCCTCATTAAAAACTAATCTCCCTGCATCTCGTAGATAATGGGGAATTGTTAAAACTTTCCTAATGTGGTCAAAACCCAGTCAGTTTCTACTAAACCTTTATGAATTTAAAATAAAAGGTAGGCTGGATTGACAAGAGAGAAAAGCTAGAACAATGTTATTACACATGCACACTGGCCTGTGATAGTTACATTTGGTGCTAGTTGTCCCAATATAACTATTTGCTTTCAATTTTTAAAGGTGAACCAACATAAATGATTTTTTTTAACATTCTAGTTAAGGCACTACTAAAATCATATCATGAGCTAGGGGCAAAGGCAATGTTAAGAACAAATTCAAAGAAAGTTATGGAGCTATTTGATAGTAGCACTATGAAGCTTTTCTTATGAATATGAACATGGCTCTTTCCAATGTATACAATACAGAGAGTCAGAACACAGTGTGTGTGTGTGTGTGTGTGTGTGTGTGTGTGTGTGTGTGTGTGTTCCATTGACACACTTCACTTACTGAAACTGTTATAATATATTAAAATCAAATTTCTGTTCTACCATACATTCATCGCTGTTGTTCCTTTGAATTACAATAACAATTCCTCCCATGTCTACAAAGTGAAGTAATTATTTCTCAAAAACAAATCAGAAGAATTTCTCCAGGGATGGTATCCCTGACCTCTTTCTAAACAGAATTGATAGGTCTTTTATCTTGCGATCTCTATATCTAATACATTCTTTGATAATTAAACTTCTGACATTGTCCTGTAATTTAATTCTTTCTGTATTTCTATACCCTAACACATATTAGCTTTCTTGACAGAACAGACTGCTTTTCCATTCTTCCCAGTATGCCAAGTGCCTGGCAATATGTCTGACCCACACATTTGTTGAAATGAATTCAATCTAATGAAATAAATTCATAAATTTTTATAGTAGGTAGTCAACAGATTGGAAAATAAAACCTGATTAATTTGGTATCCATGAAGTTGGAATTCTCTGTTGTTTCCAAATGGATGCTTTTCTAATGTTCCATGTTAAATTATCCATCAGATATGTAGACTATTATAATATTAGACCCAGATATTTTTAACTATTGAAAAAAGCATTCTTTTATGATTGATTTCAAGCATTGTTAAATAATTTGATTATTTGTACAATGTATTTGCGAAAATTGCTGTATCTAGATTATTCTTGTTTTCTGAACCAAAGAAAGAACAAAGGCATTTAATTTTATGTAGTTTGTCTAATTCTAGGAACAACATATGCTTAAATAGATTTAAACTAAATTGATTTTAAAATGAAGATTTTTAAAGGAGAATTTTCGAAATTATTTTTTTCAACAATCTGAATTTTAAGAGACTTTGCTGTATTTGAATCTAGACAAGGCTGAAATTGAGAGAAAGAAATTTCTTTAGATATGTTAAATCTATAATCTTTTGCATAATATTATATTATAGAAATATACAAACTATGAAAACGGATCTCTTCATTTTCAATTACTCAGTGTACTTTGTTTTAAAATTTTCATAAAATTAACCTCATATTCACTTGGCTCTTGTAATTTTGCTTTTTCCCAAAAATTAATTTCCTGCTTTGCTTTTATAATTTCCTGAAACTTTAGAGACAGAAATTGACTAATATAATTTATAAGGTTTTTAGTGAAATTCTTAGGGGAAAAATGATGTAAAATTCATATATTAATGTGATTCTGAATATATAAATTAATATCCCTGGTTCCTGATATTTGTAGTGTTTTATTTACAGGTGTCTCCTTTTTTAATTGTGACCCCTAATTTATTTTTAATTTTATTTTCCATCAATACATCTTTTAGGATGACTTACATAGACTAGATGGTCAATGTATCTTATTTTCTTGAAGAACAAATGTCAAAGTAATGCACACTCTGGTTGATCTATTTCTTCAACTATAAGTAGCTTCAAGAAACAGAATCTGACTCAGTATATAAACTATATCACTAGAAATTAACACTCAGAGGATCTTTAGAAACATGGCAGAGTAAGAGACATTCCCAGATCTCTCCTCTTGAAACAACAATAAGCTGAACATATAAAACTTAACAAAAACCACTCAAACTGCACACCAGCACGTCTGAGCATGGAATCCGCGCATAAGAACTACCACGGGTCAGAGCCCCTTGGGTGCAAAGCAGTTGACTGGGATTTAAAAAAAAAAAGAAGAAGCTGCCTCTCCCAGCCACCAGACCCAAAATAATTAGGAGTACGGTGACTATCAGACAAATAGGAGCAGAGGAATGCAACCCTTACTAAGAACAGGGCATTATAAGCTTAAAAACAAGAAGAAAATTGTTATAATAAGATAGTAATGAACCTTCAACATACATAGGGACAAAGTGAGACAGCAGTGACTGAAAAGGACAGGATTCAAAGATCCACATTCGCAAAAGGGAATGAGGATAAGGCACACAAAGATAAAATGGATGACTGTATATATATATATATATATATATATATATATATATATATATATATATATATGACCATCCTTTTATATTTGTAATGGTAACCAACACCAAAGATTCGGAACTAAAGCATATAACATAAAACAAAAAGAACCAGAGGGAACTCCACAAAAGCCAGCCAAAATAAAACATAAACACAGGGACAAGGAATTAATGGAAACACTGAGCTACCAGAAAGCAAAAGGTAACATGGCCATAATAAGACCTCATATTTCAATAATCACCCTAAATGTAAATGGACTGAACTCAAAAATAAAAAGGCACAGAGTTGCAGAATGGATCAAAAAACAAAACCCAACCAGATGCTGCCTCCAGGAGACACATCTTAGCTCCAAAGCAAAATATAGACTCGAAGTGAAAGGATAGAAAATGACACTTCAAGCAAATAGCGTTCAGAGAAAAGTGGAGTAGCGGTACTAATATCGGATGAAACAGACTTCAAAATAAAAAAGGTAAAGAAAGATACTGAAGGACATTCATAATGATAAAGGAAATCTTGCACCAAGAAGACATAACACTTTTATTAATACCTATGCTCCCAATCAGGGAGCCCCAAAAATATGTAAAGCAATTACTAACACAACTAAAGGGAGAAACAGACCAAAACACTATCGTAGTGGGAGACCTAAGTACCTCACTGTCGGATATGGATAGACCATCCAAATAGAAAATCAATAAGGAAATAAGATTTCTTAAATGATGCGTTAGATCAACTGGGCATAATTGACATACACAGAGCCTTCCATCCCCAAACAGCTGCTTATACATTCTTCTCTAGTGCACATGGGACATTCTCAAGAATCGACCACATACTGGGACACAGAGATAGCCTCAACAAATATAAGAGGGTTGAAATCATACCAACTATATTTTCTGATCAGAATGCTTTGAAACTAGAGGTCGACTGCAAAAAGAAGTCAGGAAGAAACACAAATACATGGTGATTAAAAAACATGCTACTGAAGAATAACCGGGTCAGAGAGGAAATGAAGAGAGAGATCAAAAGATATATAGAAATGAATGATAAAGATAGCACAACATATCAAAATTTGGGGACAGGGCAAAAGCGGTTATAAGAGGAAAGTTCGTACTATTTATTACAGGCCTATCTTCAAAAACAAGAAGGAGCCCAAATAAACATCCTAATGCTTCATCTTAAAAAAAACTAGAAAAGGAAGAACAAATGAAGCCAAAAGTCAGCAGAAGGGAAGACACCATCAAAATTAGAGCAGAAAGAAATGACATTGAAAACAAACAAACAAACAAACAAAAAACAACAGAAAAAATAAAATGCAACAAAGAGCTGGTTCTTTGAGAAGATTAATAAAATTGACAGCCCCTTGGCTAGACTCACTAAAAAAAAAAAAGGAGAAAGGACACAAATAAGCAAAATCAGGGAAGAAAGAGGGAAAATTACGACTGACATCGCAGAAATACAAAGGATCATACAAGAATACTATGGAAAAGTATATAATACCAAATTTAATAACCTAGATGATATGGACCAGTACTTACAAAAATACAAGCTTCCTAGACTGAATCAAGAAGAACTGGAAAATCTAAATAAGCCGATCAGCAATATGGACATTGAAACAATCATCAAAAACCTACCAAAAGTAAAAGTCCAGGACAAGATGGCTCCACCAGTGAATTCTACAAAACATTCAAAGAAGATTTAATACCTATTCTCCTCAAACTCTTCCAAAAAATCAAAGAGGAGGCAGTACATCCCACCTCATTTTATGAGGCCAATGTTACCCTGATACCAAAACCTGGTAACGATAACACACACAAAAAGAAAACTACAGGCCAATATCTCTCATGAACACAGACACAAAAATCTGACGTGAACCAAATACAGCAACATATTAAAAAGATTATACGCCACGATCAAGTTGGCTTCATCCTAGAGGTACAGAGATGGTTCAACATAATGCAAATCGATTAATGCGATACACCACATGCACAAATTAAAACATAAGAATAATATGATCATATCAATAGATGCAGAAAAAGCCTTCAAAAAGATACAGCATCCATTTATGATCAAAACACTTCAGAAAATCGGTATAGAAGGAAAGTACCTTAACATAATAAAGCCCATCTATGACAAACCCTCAGCCAACATTATTCTTAATGGTGAAAAACTAAAAACCTTCCAAGACCAGGAACAAGGCAAGGCTGTCCACTATCACCACTGTTATTCAAAATAACACTGGAGGTCCTAGCGAGTGCAATCAGACAAGAGAAAGATACAAAAGGCATCCAAATAGGAAACAAAGAAGTCACTGTCACTATTTGCAGGTGACATGATTCTCTATATAGAAAACCCTAAAGGCTCCACAAGAACACTACTAGAAACAATAAGCAAACACAGTAAAGTTTCTGCATACAGAATCGACGTTCAAAAATCCATAGCATTCCTATACTTTAATAATGAAGTCTCAGAAAAAGAAGTGGAAAAAGTAACTCCTTTTGCAATTGCACGAAAAAGAATAACATACCTAGGAATAAATCCAACGAAATATGTGAAGGACCTATATAATGAAAACGGTAAGACCCTATTAAAAGAAATCAAAGAAGATACAAAGAAATGGGAAGATATTCCGTGTTCTTGGATTGGAAGAATCAACATAGTTAAAATGACCATATTACCTAAAGCATTATGCACATTTAATGCAATCCCCATCAAGATCTCATCGGAATTTTTTGAAGAAATAGAACGAAAAATCATCAGATTTGGATAGAAGTACAAAAGACCCCGAATTGCCAAAGACATCCTGAGAGAAAAGAATGAGGCTGGAGGCATCATTCTGCCAGACTTCGAATTGTACTACAAAGCAACAGTAATCAAAGCGGCATGGTATTGGCAGCAAAACAGACACATGGACCAGTGGAACAGAATCGAGAGTCCAGAGGTAAACCCATATTTATATGGGCAAATAATTTTCAACAAACAAGCCGAAAACATACAGTGGAGAAAGGAAAGCCTCCGCAATAAATGGTGCTGGGAAAATTGGAAAGCCACCTGCCAAAGAATGAAACTAGACTATTGTCTATCACCACATACCAAAACTAAGTCAAAATGGATTAAGGACCTGAATATAAGACCTGAAACAATAAAATGCGTAGAAGAAAACATAGGAACGGAACTCAAGGACCTTGGACTTAAAGAGGATTTTATGAATTGGACCTCAAAGGCAAGGGAAGTAAAAGCTAAAATAAATGAATGGGACTACATCAAACTAAAAAGCTCTGCTCAGCAAAAGAAATCATCAACAAGGTAAAGAGACAGCCATCCTATCTGGAAAATATATTTGCAAACAACACCTCCGATAAGGGCCTAATATCCAAAATACACAGAGAGCTTATACAGCTCGATAACAACAAAAAACAAACGATCCAATCGAAAAAAATGGGCAGAGGACCTGAACAGACACTTCTCCCTAGAGGACATACAAATGGCCAATAAATATTTGAAAAGATGCTCAACATCGCTAGCTGTTTGTTAGGGAAATGCAATTCGATGAGATACCATCTCACACCTGTTAGAAAAGCTATAATCTACAGAACGAGTAATAACAAATGTCGGAGAGGATGCGGAGAAAAAGGAACCCTCATACAGTGCCGGCGGGACTGCAAATTGGTCCGGCCGCTATGGAAAACAGTATGGAGGTTCCTCAAAAAACTAAGAATCGACCTACCATGTGATCCAGCAATCGCTCTACTGGGTATTCATCCCAAAGACTTGAAAACCCATATCCAAACAGAAATTTGCACACCGATGTTCATAGCAGCACTATTCACAGCGGCCAGGACATGCGAGCAACCGAAGTGTCCTACGATAGATGATTCACTAAAGAAGCAGTGGTACATGTATACAATGGAATATTACTCAGCCATAAGAAGAGATGAAATGCTGCCATTTGCAACAACATGGATGGACCTCGAGATAATCCAGCTAAGCGAAATAAGCCAGATGGAAAAAGTTGAAAATCCCATGATATCCCTTATATGTGGGATATAAACCTAAATGCAACAAAGGAACAGGAGAACCAGAGACTCATGGACATGGATAATGGATTAGCAGTTACCAGAGGTTTGGGGGTAGGTGAGGGGTGGAAGATAGGCGGAGTAAAGGGGGTCAAATATGTGATGACAGAAAGAAATCCAATATTGAAGGTGAACACATAGTGTAAAGATATATATGCCTTACTGTTGAAGTGTACAGATGAAATTTATTGGATTTCATTAAGCAATGTCACCATAAACAATAAAATAATTGAAAAAATCATTAGATGAGTTAATGGTTCCAATGATTTAGAATAGTGTTTGACTTAGTAAAACTATTATGCATAAGTCATTATTTCTATTATTTTATTGAATTAATTGTTGCAATGATTTAGAACAGTGTCTGATATGGTAAAGTTATTATGAAGAAGTCATTATTATTGTTATTCTATCTTCTACAACATATTATGTCACTTAAGCAAACTGTATTATTCCTTAGATGGAATACCTTCTAAGAAATATCTCATATCCACTACACATACTCTGTTTGAATACAAAATATATGTATTATCTCTGTTCACAAATAGAATGAAATTCACACATAAATAATCACTAATATACTTCTAAGTATTTTGATTAGCTGTTATAGTTTTCTCAATATGATTGGTAATTAGCTGGACTAATGAGAGATAAGGAGGCAAATCAAGAATTATTAGACAACATACTATGTGAATGGGCACTCTTATTGCTTCCACCATCTATTTCAATATCTATAGGGACAATGGTTTTTTTCCATTATGTTATTAGTCATCACATTGGTTACATATGATGATACTGATGTCATTTCTGTGACTGCATTCCTAAGCATTTAAAGAGAAGTATAGAGAGCTCCAATTCATGGTTGGGGCAGTGTCAAAGATTTTAGCACAAATCTCAGCATATTAATGCATATCATACTGGGTGTGGAGATAGTGTCTAGAATAACTCAATTCATTTTAACATATAAGAATTGTATATGTTTATTTTGTATGAGAGAAAGAAAGAGAGAGAGAGAGGGAGAGAGAGAGAGAGCGCTCCCACTCAAAGCTCAGAGAAATCTGTGTTTGAATTTTGACACCACCACTTACTTATCTGAGACATTGGAGGGCAATTGCTTAGCCTCTCTGATCCTCTATTCCTTTTTCTGTAAAATGAGGATTATTATACTCAAAAAAATAAGTAAAACCTATCCTGCTCCTCACTCAAAACTTTACCCTTCTGAAACATGTCCCACAATAAATGCGTCAGCCTTAATTGAGTCTTGTCACATTTCCCTGAAAATCCAAATTAATGGATTATATAACATGGTACGTGGCACACAAAAACAATTTTATAAAATGTTTTTATCAAAAGATAAGTTATAGAAATAGACACCACATGAAAGAAAAAAAATCTACTCAGACATTGTATGAGCTGAAGATATAGGATTTTTATTTTCTCTTATGCAAGACTTTTTCTATTTTAGGAAACAGAATCTAAAAATAGATTTTTAAAAAAATTTAATTTATAGCAAAATCATCAGTAAATTATATTTTACTTCTATATAAAATTTTCCCTAATACTTTCTTGAGCTGCTCTTAATCTCCTATTTTATGCATACATATTTCAAAAATTATCATATTTTTAACCCAAAATAGTGAATTAAGAATTCAGAACTCACCTTTATTCTCTCTAGATTATTTTAAAAGTATGGAGATCGCATAAAAGGGACATATGAGCAAGAAGGAAAGAAAACTCTTACCTAAAAGAATTTTAAGTTAAAAACAAATGGCAAAGGAAAAACTGAATTAATTACACTTTTCCTCCTTATGGCCAATATTTCCCAGGTATGTGTGTCGGTTTTGGGGGATGGATTTGCAAGTATGCTAGGGAGGAATAGTAGAAAAAGTAGGAAGGAACATAAAAGCATAAGAAATGGAGGAGATTAAATTTCTCCAAAAGATCATCATCTCTTCTCTCTTCACTATGCTTACACAGTGGAAAACTGAAGTTTTGGTATTTATACCCAGCAACTGCTGGATAGTTATTTTGATTCTGGAGTTACATATGTTTTCAACACAAATGCACACCCATACAGTATTGTTTTAATTCCACAAACTTTATTGGGAACTCATGGTATACTAAAAGTTGTTCATAGGATTCAAAAATAAATACATGTTCCTGGCTTTCCAAGATTTCTAAATTAAAATACAAGCATTAAAATGTATAATATAGTGTGATAACTGCTTTATTATAGATCTGTGTAAGGTGCTCTGAAATGATCAGAGGAAATGCTTTGCTCTGCCTTTAGGAGTGAAAATATTCCATTACAAGGTAGAATTGCACAGTCTTCAGAAACAGACCTTCTCCAGTGAGATGGGGTCAAGAAGCAACTTTTGAGGCAGATGAAATAATAGCAGTAAAACATTCATAGAAGTATGGGGGACCACGGACTATCCTAAGAATGCCAAATGAATCCTTGTGATTGGCAGTGAGTTGGCATAGATGGGAGATAGCATGGCAAGAGGTATGTCAGGACTGGTTAAAAGTGATATTATGAAATCATCGGTGTGTCATGTTTTTATTGTAGGAAACATCAAAGGATTAAGGAGATTCATGGATGCTTCTTGGTTTATTTAAAACTTCATTTCTCATTCTTATTTCCCAGTTGTTTACCCAGAGCAAACTTGCTTTCTAAGCTAGATTTTGGAATATGTAGGAAGTGATTTCATATGTGTAATTTAGCAGGACAATAATATTAAAACCCATTTAGTTTCTCACTTGTTCTGCACGTCAGCATTCTGCAACTAATTTGGTTTGTATAGCATACTTTCTCTTCATTCCAAGTGTTGCCGAAAATTATTCATTGAAAAGCACAAAGGCATGGACCATATTCGAAGTTAAATATTTTACCTGAGGGATTTGAGATTTATGAATAAGAAACTCCATGAAAATGTAGTTTTTCCCATTGGCCTATATAAATGTAAACAAACAAACTCTCGGCACAGTGCAAAATTAGCAGAGTATTCCTGTACAGAACCATCTAAATTGATGGTGTTACATGCAGGAATCAGAGTAGAATTAAAGCTTTGATTCTATATTCTGTTAAATGTGGAAACCATAGAGAGAGCAATCTTCAAGTCTTGGTCTATAAAGGAGAGAGAGAAAGAGAGAGAGATGGAGACAGACGGAGACAGACAGAGACAGACAGAGACAGACAGAGACAGAGACACGGAGAGACAGAGACAGAGGCAGATGAGAATCTTACATTTTTATTGTCAAAAGCTTACTGTAATACTTCTCTGACTAGCACTTTTTGGCCAGGGATAATTGTAAAGTTAGAGACGATTATTTATGTAAAATTTAAAAACTTAATATTACATTGTTAGGACATGGGTTTAGTTAGTTAGTCATGTAAATTTATTTGTGATCATTAAAAGAACATTCAGAAAGTTAAACAACTTTGTTTCCAAGCAAGTTTGTTTTTGTGTGTAAATTCCTTTTCGTCACTTGAGCCATAACTTTGTTTTATTCAGTAGTAGAAACAGATTCTTATTTAAAAAATTACATTTCTCTTGGATATTTAAATGGGCAATCATAGTCTGAAAACATTAAGCATGAAATAAATCTTCAATCTAGAAAAGGAGAGTAAAGCTCATCTATAGCTTCTAACATGGAATTGTTTTATAATCAATCAGAAACTCAATCTCTTTAAAGTAAATCATTAGGACAGGCTTCAAAAGTCTAGATTAGAGATTTCTGTTAGTAATTTGATAAATCTTGAAGATATAAAATATAATAGTGGCAGAGCAAATTTTTGAATAATTTTGTATTTTCAAATTATAGTAAAGTTTTTTTTTAAAGATAATAGGACACATATCGCATTGTAATTTCTTTCCTCTGTGTGTGTACCTTATACAATAACATTAAAGTAAAATAGTACAATTTTCACAACATACAAATTTCCTCTAAAAACTTCAATATTTAAATTGCTAAAATTTACAATAATACCAGAAAGATGTACCTGTATAGAGACACTTTTTAGAGGAGATACTATCCTTAAAATGTTATTTAATGGAAAACTTAATGTAAACATATGTTCATCCTCATCCTTGATCTATTATAAGCTCTTTGATTAATTTTCCATTATAATGAGTCTTAGAGGGGAAGTCTATAGAACTTTTGACTAAGACATGAAATTTATGGGGTTTTTTGTTTGTTATTTTATTGTCCCTTTTTTCGGCATCTAATCCATTTATCGATTTTTACAAATAAATTAGCTAGAATTTTGAAATGGATTGCATCAACTTCCTACATCATTGGTGAATATTCTCATCTTAAGGACATTAAATTTTCCAATCCATGAAAGTGGGATATCATTCCATTTATTTAGATCTTCTTAATTTTTCCAATAATGTTTGGTAGTTTTTAGTGTACAAGTCTTGCACCACTTTAAAAAAAAATTATTTCTAAGAATTTTTTAAAATAATATTGTAAATGGAGTTATTTTCAGATTGTTCAAATCGTGAAGAAATACGTGTGTGTGTGCGCGCGCGCGCGCGTGCGCGATCTTGTCTCCTGAAAATCTCCTTTACATTTTGGGAAGTTTTCTGGAAACGGACTAATAGGTTGATTTTCTTAACTTTTCCCAGACCTTTGAATAGATTATCCTACTGCCTTATGGCCTCTATAGTCTCTAACGAGGAGTCACCTATTTATCGTGTTGATATTTCCTTGTTTGTGATGCTTTCTCTTGCTACTTTCAAGATCCTCTGTCTTTGATTTTTGACAGTTTTTCTATGATATACTTATAAATGGGTCTCTTAGTTGTACCTCAGGTTGATTAAGGCTTTTTAGAAGTGTGTATATTTTTTCAAATTTGATAAGTTTTGGTCATTATTTCTTCAAGTATTCCTTTCACATCTTTTTTTTTTTTTCTTTCTCACTCTGATTTCTAATAAGTATACATGATAGTGCTCCACATGTCTCTGAGGTTCCATTCATTTTTAACTTTTCTTCAGACAGGATAATTTCAATTGACTTATCTTCAAGATTGCTTCAAGATTTTTTTCTTCCACCAGAATTTTCTTCAAATTTGCTTTTGAATCCTTCCAGTAAGTTTTTCATTTCAGTTGTTGTGAATTTCTATTTTTTAAAATAATTTTCTTACCTTTATTAATATGCCTTATTTTGTGAGACTCTTTTAGTTATTGAATATATTTATAATAACTGATTTAAAATATTTGTTTTCTAAATCCAATATCTAGGCCCCTAAGGGACAATTTCTATCACCTCTTGGATTTTTTGTTTCCTCCATACATACAAAGCAATACTTTAATTTTTTTTTGCATGTCTTGTATATTTTTAACTTGTATGGGACATTTAAATATTAAAATATGACAAATTTGGAAACCAGATCTCTCCTCCTAGGGTTTGCTGTTTTTCTCTTTATTGTTGCAGGTCATTGTGGTTCTTTTTCTCTGTTTGTTTAGTGACTTTCCAGAACTAATTCCCTAAAAAAATGTTTTTTTTCATTGTGTGTGGCTAGTATAGACTCAGATTGGTTAACTTAATGGTCACATAATGTTTGGACAGAGATTTTCTTATATGTCTTCAACCAATAAATCTACCATACTTCACTGAAAGGCTTTATATGTTTGTTGGAGAACAACACCTTTAATGTTCTTTTAATTTACAACTGTACCTTAGCCTTCACTCTCTGGTTACACAGTGTCTCAAGGTCAGACAGAGTTGAGAGATACAGTTTTTTCACATCTTTCCTGGGCATTCACAAAGGTCTAAACATGTGCATGGCCTTTATGCAAGCCCTGTAAATAAGGCTTGTCCAGAAAGCTTTTAGAAATGTGAAATAGTGACAATTCTTGAGCATCAGGTATCTGGTGAGCTATAAATTCATTCTATCCTTTCCCAATGTCTGCTAGTTTTTTGAGTTTCATAGCAACTGAAATTATGAGGCTGCTAGTTTTTAAATCTACTGCAGCACTGGAAAGAATTATACGTAGAAGATAAAATTTCACAAAGCTTACTATTGTGAGATTCAGCTGTTTCATTGAATAAACACTCTTTAATTGGTTAATTTCCAAGATTTGAAAAGGTTCTTTTTGAGAATCTTTTCTTGTGGCTTTTATTGAGGAGCAGACTTTTAGAGTTTTCTTTTCTTCACTATACACACATACACACACACACACACACACACACATATTGGAGAAAAGAAAATTTTATATATATATATATATATATATATATAATATATATTATTCTGAAAGTGCTTTTCCCCTTCACTATGATTATTATGAACAGAATTTGTGAAATCTTAAAGAATTTTAAATATCTCCACTTCTGTGTTAGCCAAATGGATGTGTTATGCAGAGAGACATTTAATTATTATATATTTGTACTAAACTCTATTGCTATTTTCAAATGACAAGTTGCCACTCAAAAATAGATCTGTTGAATTCCAAATAATGCTGAACTTTATATAAAAACTTAATTTTGTGTTTCCATTTCTATCTCTATATCCCATGACTCTCCTATCAAAACCTAATTCTCCATCATAATTAATTAATTATGCTATTTAAATGTATCTTATCTACCTACATATATGTGTGTGCCTGTGTGTGTGTGTGTGTGTTTGTGTGTGGAATTAAAAATAGCATATAGCTTAATAATAATAATGTCTTGGGTATTCATCAAAGATTTTTAAACCATGTATATATTCTTTTTATTATGTCTACTAAATTATATGTGTGTAAGCTGAGTATATATGATTGAATGTGGCTGCGTATAACCTTTTTTGCTATATATTTCCATAGTACCTTATGATTAACAGGTACTCAGTATTATTAATGAATAAAAGAGAACTGCTATATATATATAAAGAATTTGCTACATATATAATATTTCCCTATAAGTGAATAAATAATTAGTCTGATTATATTTATCTTTGTTATTTAATGTTAGAATAGTATAACTCCAACAAGCCCAACACATGCATTTCCAGTAATGTAGCAATTGCATCCCTGATTATGCACCAAAGATTTTATACATATATTAAATACATAAATATATATTCACAGATGTGGTATTAATGTCATCATTTACATAATTGTCTTTAGAATATACAAATAGAACACTAAGTTTGTATACATAAGACAAACACATATTTATTTCTGGAATAATTCATTTGGATCTTGGTTCCTAAACACTTTTGTACTGACCATCTCTATTTCTTTCTTCTCATTGCATTTACTCATTCATTACCCACATGCTTTACCTCTCAATTTGAACTATATTTCCTGCTTATCTCACTCTGCTTTCTCATTTTTACGTTGTTTTGTAATTACAAAGTTCTCATGAATCCACCGAACCATGACAAGTTTTTTCTTATACATCGATAACCATCCTTTGTGTATGTGTACTTACCACTGCACTTTTTCATGACCCTCCTATTCTGTACCCTAGGTTTTACTCAGGTTTCTGGTTTAACAACCACCTAATCTTTTCTTTCTCAGTGAACCTTCATTCTTGTTAAGAAAAAAAAAAAAGTCATACATCTGATATTCTTCCTAATGAGAGGTGAGGTTTATACCTTCTCTAAAATCTGAAAAGTCTAATGCCTGCTTTGACCAGTTTAATACAGCATGCCTGACACTATGACCTCTGAGAATAGATTATGAAATACTATGCCTTTTGCCTGATTCTCTTAGAACATTTGCTTTCAGGATGCTCGCATTTAGAACCCAGCTGCCACAATGTGAGACACTCAAATACACGGAGAAGCAATTGTGTAGGCATTCTGATTGACAGATCAAGGTAAGATCAGCCTTTGTGTCATCACAACCCATTTACCAGACGTATAAATGAAATATTGTCCAGATAATTTTAGTTCCTAAATATTCCCATCATCCCCAACTAATCAAATCCTCTAAGCCGAGGTCCAAAATACATGCATCAGGGAGTTTGGCACTGCCTGAATTTCTGAGCCACAGAATCTATGAGTTTAATAAATTGTTGGTTTATCCAACAATGGAATTTTGTTTTACATCAGTAGGATTAAAGGTTCTGGCCTGATCCCAAGCCTCTACCACCACACACGCTGTTCAATAAAGTCCTGGCAAGTCTGACAATTAGCACACATCGGTCTTCCCAGGAGTGACATATATTTTCTTTCTAATGCCTTTTTTCTTGGAGGTGGCATACAAGGATGTAAATCCACACACATTACTGGATCCTTGGTTTTCTCATTGTGGTACTATATAGCACTATATGTCTTCGATAACGTACAAAATATCTAAGGAAATTCTGGAACTTGAGATATCTCCAGTCTCATTACATATTATTTTAACTAACACTGGAGCACCAATTATTTTGAAAACTATTGTAAATCATTAGAAATGGTAGGTACATGAAGAAGTAATAAATGTGTAGATAAAACATTTGTTTTAAATTGAATCTGTCACCTAGATCTATTTGTAGTAGTAAAATGTGTATAAAGGGGACTGCCTCTCCACGATCATTTCCGTACTTGCTATTTAATGTTGTTATACAAAAGCTTCATGTCACAATATTAATGTAACTGCAATTTAGACCACTCCATTAATGAAAATATGCTGCAATAACTGATAAAAAAGACCAACCCAATCCTGTATACCTTGGTTCTAAGCCTTCAGCAAAGTTATATAATCCTGTGCTGTCTAAATAAGAATGGAACCAACCTGGTCATTGATCTCAAAGGTGAAAATAACTAGAAAGATTAAGAGCAACAGTATATAAACTTGACACGAGGTAAGACATCCTAATATGTTTACAGAGAGAGGATACCTGCAAAATGAGAATTATTATTTCTGTACATTGAGGATTAATATAGCTAGTAGCAAGTTAAAAAAATTAAGTAGCAATTTAGTTAGCTTAGATATATTAGTTGTAAATTTTATATTTCTATTAAAATAAAAATTATAAATTTTATTAATTTTCCCTTCAAAAGAACTAATATAAACTTTTCTGTAATATACTCAAATATTACTTGAGTGTTAATTTCAATTTGTTTTGTTTTCTTATTTGCTTTTTATTTTTGTTTTTGGAATTCTTTTATTTATTCATTAAGTTTATCAGGGTAATGTTATTTAATACAATTATATAAGTCAGATGTATGTTATAATTTGACATCTGTATATTCTGTTGTGCATTTACAATCCAAAATCCAGTTGCCTTCAACTACCAAATATTTGATCCCATTTACCCACTTTACACTCCTTCTACCCCCTTATATTTGATACTATTTAACCATCTACCTACAGACTCCTCCCCCACCCTCTACCTTTGGTAACCACTTGTTTATAGGCCAGTTCATGAGTCTCTGTTATGCTTGTCCTGTTCCTTCATTGCTTTTAGGTTTATATCCCACATATAAGGGATATCATGGGATTTTCAACTTTTTCCATCTGGCTTATTTCGCTTAGCTGGATTATCTCGAGGTCCATCCATGTTGTTGCAAATGGCAGCATTTCATCTCTTCTTATGGCTGAGTAACATTCCATTGTATACATGTACCACTGCTTCTTTAGTGAATCATCTATCGTAGGACACTTCGGTTGCTCGCATGTCCTGGCCGCTGTGAATAGTGCTGCTATGAACATCGGTGTGCAAATTTCTGTTTGGATATGGGTTTTCAAGTCTTTGGGATGAATACCCAGTAGAGCGATTGCTGGATCACATGATAGGTCGATTCTTAGTTTTTTGAGGAACCTCCATACTGTTTTCCATAGCGGCCGGACCAATTTGCAGTCCCGCCGGCACTGTATGAGGGTTCCTTTTTCTCCGCATCCTCTCCGACATTTGTTATTACTCGTTCTGTAGATTATAGCTTTTCTAACAGGTGTGAGATGGTATCTCATCGAATTGCATTTCCCTAACAAACAGCTAGCGATGTTGAGCATCTTTTCAAATATTTATTGGCCATTTGTATGTCCTCTAGGGAGAAGTGTCTGTTCAGGTCCTCTGCCCATTTTTTCGATTGGATCATTTGTTTTTTGTTGTTATCGAGCTGTATAAGCTCTCTGTGTATTTTGGATATTAGGCCCTTATCGGAGGTGTTGTTTGCAAATATATTTTCCAGATAGGATGGCTGTCTCTTTACCTTGTTGATGATTTCTTTTGCTGAGCAGAGCTTTTTAGTTTGATGTAGTCCCATTCATTTATTTTAGCTTTTACTTCCCTTGCCTTTGAGGTCCAATTCATAAAATCCTCCTTAAGTCCAAGGTCCTTGAGTTCCGTTCCTATGTTTTCTTCTACGCATTTTATTGTTTCAGGTCTTATATTCAGGTCCTTAATCCATTTTGACTTAGTTTTGGTATGTGGTGATAGACAATAGTCTAGTTTCATTCTTTGGCAGGTGGCTTTCCAATTTTCCCAGCACCATTTATTGCGGAGGCTTTCCTTTCTCCACTGTATGTTTTCGGCTTGTTTGTTGAAAATTATTTGCCCATATAAATATGGGTTTACCTCTGGACTCTCGATTCTGTTCCACTGGTCCATGTGTCTATTTTGCTGCCAATACCATGCCGCTTTGATTACTGTTGCTTTGTAGTACAATTCGAAGTCTGGCAGAATGATGCCTCCAGCCTCATTCTTTTCTCTCAGGATGTCTTTGGCAATTCGGGGTCTTTTGTACTTCTATCCAAATCTGATGATTTTTCGTTCTATTTCTTCAAAAAATTCCGATGAGATCTTGATGGGGATTGCATTAAATGTGCATAATGCTTTAGGTAATATGGTCATTTTAACTATGTTGATTCTTCCAATCCAAGAACACGGAATATCTTCCCATTTCTTTGTATCTTCTTTGATTTCTTTTAATAGGGTCTTACCGTTTTCATTATATAGGTCCTTCACATATTTCGTTGGATTTATTCCTAGGTATGTTATTCTTTTTCGTGCAATTGCAAAAGGAGTTACTTTTTCCACTTCTTTTTCTGAGACTTCATTATTAAAGTATAGGAATGCTATGGATTTTTGAACGTCGATTCTGTATGCAGAAACTTTACTGTGTTTGCTTACTGTTTCTAGTAGTGTTCTTGTGGAGCCTTTAGGGTTTTCTATATAGAGAATCATGTCACCTGCAAATAGTGACAGTGACTTCTTTGTTTCCTATTTGGATGCCTTTTGTATCTTTCTCTTGTCTGATTGCACTCGCTAGGACCTCTAGTGTTATTTTGAATAACAGTGGTGATAGTGGACAGCCTTGCCTTGTTCCTGGTCTTGGAAGGTTTTTAGTTTTTCACCATTAAGAATAATGTTGGCTGAGGGTTTGTCATAGATGGGCTTTATTATGTTAGGGTACTTTCCTTCTATACCGATTTTCTGAAGTGTTTTGATCATAAATGGATGCTGTATCTTTTTGAAGGCTTTTTCTGCATCTATTGATATGATCATATTATTCTTATGTTTTAATTTGTGCATGTGGTGTATCGCATTAATCGATTTGCATTATGCTGAACCATCTCTGTACCTCTAGGATGAAGCCAACTTGATCGTGGCGTATAATCTTTTTAATATGTTGCTGTATTTGGTTCACGTCAGATTTTTGTGTCTGTGTTCATGAGAGATATTGGCCTGTAGTTTTCTTTTTGTGTGTGTTATCGTTACCAGGTTTTGGTATCAGGGTAACATTGGCCTCATAAAATGAGGTGGGATGTACTGCCTCCTCTTTGATTTTTTGGAAGAGTTTGAGGAGAATAGGTATTAAATCTTCTTTGAATGTTTTGTAGAATTCACTGGTGGAGCCATCTTGTCCTGGACTTTTACTTTTGGTAGATTTTTGATGATTGTTTCAATGTCCATATTGCTGATCGGCTTATTTAGATTTTCCAGTTCTTCTTGATTCAGTCTAGGAAGCTTGCATTTTTGTAAGTACTGGTCCATATCATCTAGGTTATTAAATTTGGTATTATATACTTTTCCATAGTATTCTTGTATGATCCTTTGTATTTCTGCGATGTCAGTCGTAATTTTCCCTCTTTCTTCCCTGATTTTGCTTGTTTGTGTCCTTTCTCCTTTTTTTTTTTAGTGAGTCTAGCCAAGGGGCTGTCAATTTTATTAATCTTCTCAAAGAACCAGCTCTTTGTTGCATTTTATTTTTTCTGTTGTTTTTTGTTTGTTTGTTTGTTTGTTTTCAATGTCATTTCTTTCTGCTCTAATTTTGATGGTTTCTTCCCTTCTGCTGACTTTTGGCTTCATTTGTTCTTCCTTTTCTAGTTTTTTTTAAGATGAAGCATTAGGATGTTTATTTGGGCTCCTTCTTGTTTTTGAAGATAGGCCTGTAATAAATAGTACGAACTTTCCTCTTATAACCGCTTTTGCCCTGTCCCCAAATTTTGATATGTTGTGCTATCTTTATCATTCATTTCTATATATCTTTTGATCTCTCTCTTCATTTCCTCTCTGACCCGGTTATTCTTCAGTAGCATGTTTTTTAATCACCATGTATTTGTGTTTCTTCCTGACTTCTTTTTGCAGTCGACCTCTAGTTTCAAAGCATTCTGATCAGAAAATATAGTTGGTATGATTTCAACCCTCTTATATTTGTTGAGGCTATCTCTGTGTCCCAGTATGTGGTCGATTCTTGAGAATGTCCCATGTGCACTAGAGAAGAATGTATAAGCAGCTGTTTGGGGATGGAAGGCTCTGTGTATGTCAATTATGCCCAGTTGATCTAACGCATCATTTAAGAAATCTTATTTCCTTATTGATTTTCTATTTGGATGGTCTATCCATATCTGACAGTGAGGTACTTAGGTCTCCCACTACGATAGTGTTTTGGTCTGTTTCTCCCTTTAGTTGTGTTAGTAATTGCTTTACATATTTTTGGGGCTCCCTGATTGGGAGCATAGGTATTAATAAAAGTGTTATGTCTTCTTGGTGCAAGATTTCCTTTATCATTATGAAGTGTCCTTCAGTATCTTTCTTTACCTTTTTTATTTTGAAGTCTGTTTCATCCGATATTAGTACTGCTACTCCACTTTTCTCTGAACGCTATTTGCTTGAAGTGTCATTTTCTATCCTTTCACTTCGAGTCTATATTTTGCTTTGGAGCTAAGATGTGTCTCCTGGAGGCAGCATCTGGTTGGGTTTTGTTTTTTGATCCATTCTGCAACTCTGTGCCTTTTTATTTTTGAGTTCAGTCCATTTACATTTAGGGTGATTATTGAAATATGAGGTCTTATTATGGCCATGTTACCTTTTGCTTTCTGGTAGCTCAGTGTTTCCATTGATTCCTTGTCCCTGTGTTTATGTTTTATTTTGGCTGGCTTTTGTGGAGTTCCCTCTGGTTCTTTTTGTTTTATGTTATATG
The DNA here is from genome assembly GCF_014176215.1 of Rousettus aegyptiacus. Lineage (NCBI taxonomy): Eukaryota > Metazoa > Chordata > Mammalia > Chiroptera > Pteropodidae > Rousettus > Rousettus aegyptiacus. The sequence continues at coordinate 54,484,311 of NW_023416306.1, forward strand.
CTTTAGTTCCGAATCTTTGGTGTTGGTTACCATTACAAATATAAAAGGATGGTCATATATATATATCTATATATATCTATCTATATATATATATAGATATATATAGATATATATAGATATACAGTCATCCATTTTATCTTTGTGTGCCTTATCCTCATTCCCTTTTGCGAATGTGGATCTTTGAATCCTGTCCTTTTCAGTCACTGCTGTCTCACTTTGTCCCTTTGTATGTTGAAGGTTCATTACTATCTTATTATAACAATTTTCTTCTTGTTTTTAAGCTTATAATGCCCTGTTCTTAGTAAGGGTTGCATTCCTCTGCTTCTATTTGTCTGATAGTCACCGTACTCCTAATTATGTTGGGTCTTTTTTTTTTTTTTTTCATTTTGTTTTAGGTGAGCTGACTCTTTTCAATATTTCCTGCAGTGCATGCCTTGTAGTGGAGAATGCCCTCAATTTTTCTATGTCTGGAAAGGTCTTTATTTCTTCTTCAGATCTTTCTCTCCACTCCTTTCTGAACTGCAGTGTTTGTGCTGAGAAGTCTGACGATAAGCTAATGGATTTTCCTTTATAGTTTACTGTCTTTTTCACCCTGGCTGCCCTGAGAATTTTCTTTGTCATTGACTCTTTTTCTATATCACCTACAGCATCTGGTGATCCTAGGTGGTTTTCCATCCAAGTACTACCAGGCCTGATTCTGCTTAGCTTCTGAGATCAGATGAGTGTCATTGATTCTTGATAATTTTAATACAATTTATCTAGGCGAAGGTCTTTTTGGGTTGAGATAATTGGGTGTTCTGTTGACTTCTTGAATTCCAAGCTCATGCTCATTCCTTAGACTTAGGAAATTCTCGTGAACTATTTGTCTGAAAATGCTTTCTAGTTCTTGTTTCTGTCCCTCACCTTCAATAATGACCATTATTCTTATGTTTCTTCTCCTGATGTTATCAGCTCATTCTTATATTCCTCTTTCATTATTTTTCATTCTTTGGTATCTTTCTTCTTCCTTCTGTTTTATTTCTAGTTTTCTGTCTTCGATATCAGTAATCCTTTCCTCCATTTGGTCAACTCTATTTCCCAAGTTTGCTATTTCTTTTTTCAACTCTTGCAGTGTGTGTGTGTGTGTGTGTGTGTGTGTGTGTGTGTGTGTGTGTCTGTTTTATCTCCTGAAGATCTATTTAGTTCTTTTTGAGGGTTTCAGTCTTTTTATTCTTCTCATTAGGTGTTCTTTTTCAATTCCTGAAATTGTTGATATTACTCATTTCCCAACTCTCTGAGTTTTTTTGAGTTGCATATTTCTATGTCTGTAAACTTATTTTCTGGAAGTTTTTCTCTTTCTTTCTGAGATTCTTGTCACCTTGGTTGTTCAAGGTTTAATGGACTATTTCTGCGTTTGAGCATTAATGGACTTGTAGTCTGCTCTTTTTCCTGAAAGAAGATCTATTATGTAAAGGTTTCTCTTTAGTCTGCTGCAAAGAAAGCACTTTTCTCTTGGTTTCCAGTAGGTGGCGTCTAAGACTCTTGGATCACTGCTTTATATAAAGCCTTAAAAATGCTTTTTTATATTCTGATAGATATTATAATCATGCTTGCTATGCCCAGTTTCAGTCACTGTCAGTGTCAGCAACAGTTTTGGTAGCATTTGCTCAGATTCTATCCGGGACTCCTCGGTGTTTGGTCTTGGAGGCTATCGGGGGAGGGGCCTTCTGTGTTGGAGGCTGCAGCTTTGTTTTGGTTTTGCAACCAGGGCCTTCTGTCCTGATGACTGGGTCCTGATGCTCGCTGTGGCTAGCTCACAGAACTCCCAAGCGGAGCCGTTCAGGGAGCTTGCCTCATCTTCTCCCTTCCTCTTCCTCTTGCTGGGAGCTCTGGTGGCTGGGAGAGGCAGCTTCTTTTTTTTCTCCCAGTCTACTGCTTGACACTCAGGGGGTTCTGACCTGTGGTAGTTCTTATGCGCAGATTCCATGCTCAGACGTGCTGGTGTGCAGTTTGAGTGGTTTTTGTTAAGTTTTATATGTTCAGTTATTGTTGTTTCAAGGCAAAAGATCTGGGATCATCTCTCACTTTGCCATGTTTCTCCAGTCCTCCTCATCTAATCTTAACTATTATCTTATACATATGAAATTTTTATTCACATTTTACAGAAGGAGAAAATGAGAGATCAGAATTCACGTTATATGTCCAATATCATATTTTTTGTTAGTGTCAGAATTTGAAACCAGGCAGACAATTATAGAAGAGACTTTTTGAATAATGGTAAAACACTCCTAAACAGTACTCAGCTCAATGTATTGATTCACACTGTATTTAACTATAATTCCTCAATTCTATCTCATATAGTAAAGACAGAGCAAAGAAAATCCAATTTTTCCGCAAAGGCTAATGGAAGCTCCCTTCATAAAGTAGCACCTTCTGAAGTTTCTACTGCTTAATTTTTTTTTTTCCTATTAGCAATTAGGAACAGAAATAACAATAGTCGTAGACACATATTCGCTAAATTTAGGGGAGTTGAGCCAGGAAGCATTTTCTTAAGTCACTGAAATATAACAAGTTGTAGACAAAGAAAATGACGGCTCCTTCAGAACACTAGTGCTGATCCAGGAAAAGTTATGCCCAGCAATGTTTTTTATTGTAGAAGACAGAAATGAAAGATAAAAGACTGACAGAACCAAGGCAGGGCAAAAGAAGAAAATGGGGTCCAGAAAGTATTGGAGAGGATATCTCCATATCTTTTCTGGGGATGGGCCATTAAAATGATGATAAACAATCAACATAAAAACTGAATAATTCTGCAAAAATAAATAGAAAAAAATTGCACCTGTACAAATAATACACTTAGCACTTAGCAGTTTCTGACTATTTGAGATATATGACTTTATCAGATGATTTAAACAAAGCATTTGAGAAATAATATTTTCCCATTAGCTGTTCTCTTATTCATAAAGGAAATAGTAAAACTTATGGAATTTATTTTACTCACTCAAGATTATTTAAATTGGAATTGGAATTACATTTTTTCCCTCCAACTGCAGTCTAATGGAAACTCAAGTTTCCACTGGGCTAAATTATCTCAGAAACCTAAATCCAATGAAGTTTCCAAAAAATAAGAATAGTATCCTATTCTCTATATTATTTGATAGATTCTGATTCGGTGGAAAATTATCTAATTTATACCTTGAGTTACATGGCCAGCTGTAACTCTCAGATGAATATTTTTCACGACTTAAATTCACTTGCATGTGTAACTTTCCATGGAACTTTTAGCTCTGTGTTTGGAGAATGTTGTCTTTCTGAAATATTTCTGTACAAATTATTTTCAGCTTGTTGCCTTGGGCTGTCAGAATAACTTACAACCCATGTGATGCTTGTGTTCTTTATTCCATTGGTATTCTTTTTATAATTTATCTTAGTGTCATCCCTGAAACGTGTGAAGCTCTACGGAAAGAAGCATAAAAGGAATAAACCAATGTTGCTTTTATTTGGAGCATAGGTACCCAACTTGGTCTATAGCAAAAAAGATTGAATAAACCTACTTTAAATCACAGAGAATATAAACTCAGTCATAAAATCAAAGTTAATTTTGGGATGACACCATGTATAAACTTATATCATGATGGTGGGAAAACACTTGTTCTTGGGAATCTTACATATTAACAGTTGTCTCTCCAGTGATGAAATACATTTTTAGGGTCCTGCGAGTTAGCAATTAATGCAATCATGTTGTTGCTTCTGGCTCTGCTATTTTAATGTCACTCTATCCTGCGTTTTGCCTGCATTCTTAGCCAGAGTCTCATGTCTGACAGTTTTTCAGTTGGTGCAGGACAATGAGCTCTCAGCAAGTATGGGAGAAATAAAATAATGTTCCTTAATTTGTTTAAAGCCACCAATGCCAGAATTTTTCTAGGTCAAGTTAATCGTGTAACAGCCCACTTCTAAAATTAATTTATGTCTTATATTTTTGGAGTAATTTACCGTTTTCAGGATGCATTGATATTTTTTATCTTCACAACAACTTCATAGAATTGGGATATACAGGTACTATTCTCAGTGGTTTTGCAGAAAAGAAAATAGATTGGCACAAAGTTAATTTGCAGAAAACCATACAATTCTTAAGTGACAGTATCAGAACTCAAAATGTTTGAATGAGTCATATATCTTTTACCCTAACTCCAGCAGGCTTTAATAAACATTGACCATTTCTCTGATAATAACTCTGAACAAGCTAGATCAATTATCTACTAGGCATAGTTTCAATCTTATGACTTGATTTGTACTAATATTTGCTCATTTTCCTTAGATTATTTTAAATGTTTACAAAAACAGCCTGGCTTATGGCACTTTATATATTCTTTGACTCGGTCTTAAGTTTAAAAATGAAAATTTGTTAAATTTCTATATACTTATGAAAATGCAAATATTCATTGGATAATTAAATTTATAACCAAAACAAATTCTTAATTAAAAAAATAATCTCAATAATAGAAACTATAACCTAGATTAACCTAGATTATGGTTTCTCTATTATTTAATATATCAAGGAGCAAAAAGTTTTTAGTCATAAAGAAAACTTATTAATCTGGTTTCCAGTCTGGATTAGTTTCTCTTAATAAAAGGTTTAAATTGTAGGTTTTATTTTGAATGAAATGAATTTTCTGTTTTTTTTTTTTTTTTTTTTTTTACAAACTGTGTTACAATACTCTCTGTCATGTACTGTAATTGGAATTAGACTAACAAAGTACTAGAGTTCTAAAACTGACTAGCTTCAATGAATAGATAAGAATGAGTTGAAATTGGCTCATCACTTGCTTGCAAGTAAATGATTTCTCGGGTGCATGGACACTTAAAAACGGTCCTTACATTCTTTTCAGTCATTTCAATCTTTTCTGGGCAAGTATTAATTTCCCTATCAATCCATTCATTATAGATAAGTCAAAGCTCAGGTCATTTTATTACAGTTTAGTAAATGATCTAAAAGAATTAATGTGAAGCATGAATTAGTGAAATTCAAATTAATAAAAGTGCACAGTTATTATTAAAGATAAATATCAGCCTAGCTTTACCTCTTCCATCCTAACTTCTAGCATTGGTTTTAAAACTTCATGGCTTAGTAACAATACTTTAGCAGATACTATAAAAATTAAATATGTATTTGCTTTTACAATTAATACCACTATAACTATGCAAGCATTGTAACATGATTTCCAAAGGGGTTTGCAAAATTTAGAAAGCTATTTCTAACAATGTGATTGTATGTACTATAGTGGGCTGAGCACAGGCTTAGAATTCAAGTGATCTAGATTTAAGTACGAAGTTATCCTTTGGACAATTCACTAAATCTTTTCAAACCTGAGTACTCTCAACTGGAACACTTTAGTACTAACATAAGCAAAAGCACATTAAGATTAATACTATTATTTAGATTTTGGAGACTGGTTAAAAATACAAATGTAAAACTCTTTGAAAGTGTAAATTGCTATATAAAAATGATTCATATGGGGGATTTTAACATGCTTATGCATTTTATCAGTCCTGAAAGTCTCTTAAATGAACTAGCTCTATTTGAAGCCAACACCACTGGTAAATACAATGCAATAAGCTGGATCTGAATGACAGAAACTCTGGATTCTCAGTTTATTTGTCTCATGTTGGTAGCTGAGTGACATGAAATCATAAGATATGCTCTATGAACTTCAGTTTCCACAACTGTAAAATGAAAATAATGATACTAAGCTTACATGATTAATTTTAGATTTTAAATGAATTTGTGTTTGTTAAACTTTTGGTAATTTCTAAATTTATGTACTGTTTAAAGCTACTTTAATGATTGTTTTTCTACCTTATCTTGATTAAATTGTATTCTTTAATTTGGCTGACTTGAAGAGCTCTGTCTGTGGAAACCATGGAACTGCTCACTGCTATAATCTGGTCTGTGCCACTTGGAAAATAGAAGTGAAAGAAAATTACCTCAGGTGCAAGGAATCATAAATACGTCATGATAGGTTAAGGTTAGGGAGGCAAGTGTATGAAGTAAAAGCTGCAGTGAGAAGCATAGATATAAAGACTTTACCCTTGTTGGGAAAGAGGAGTTCCGTGTATTAACTTGCATGATTGGCTGCAGTGCTGAAGATTCTAATCATAGGACTCTGACGCTATTCAAAATCTGAATGTAGGCAGATGATGAAGTGTAGTATATAAATTGGACATTCTCTCATGAAAGTTCATATCTAAGTTCCTGGTGATGGGTGCCCCCCTTTATATTCCTTTTTATTTTTGCTTTACTTTTTATCATGGAATATAAAAACATACAGAAAAGGCATAAAATAAATAATACTTAATGAATTATTTTTAAAAATACCCATATAACCATCACACAAGTTAAAAATAAAATACAGCCAGCAACCCAGAAGCCCACTCTATCAGTCAGCATTTTCCAAAGAAACCAAACCAATATCTTTATCATCTATATCCATATCTATATCTATATCTATATCTATCTATATCTATATACATAGAGAGAGTATATATAATTTATATGTATATATACACCCATGTATATACATATTCTTAAGGAGAAAGGGAGAAGAGAGGGAGGGAGGGGAAAGAAAGGTTGAAATTGAGATTTATTTTGAAAAATTGGCTCATGCAGCTATTGACTGCAAAGTTTCTCCTCATAGGCCTCTGTCACTGTTTAAACATTTTTTAATGTGTTTGAATATTGTAGGGGCAACCAACAGGTTGAAAATTCTGGTAAGAGTTGATGGTACAGTCTTCAATCTGTACGTAATCCATACAGCAGACCAGAAGTCTGGAAAGTCAGGGTTTTTGCTTGTTTGTTTGTTTGTTTTTTAAGTATTTCTATGTTACAGTTTTGAGCCAGAAATCTCTAGGAAACCTGTTTTTGTTCTTAAGGACTTAAACTTATTGGATTACATCCACCCATATTAAAAAAGGTTATCTGTTTATTTAGAGTCGATGGCTTATAAATGATTGTAAACACATCTACAAAATATCATCACAGCAACATTACAGTAACAACTGGGCATGAGATCTTAGCCAAGCTAACACATAAAATTAACCGTCATACACTATGCTCCTTGCAATATACAAATCCTTCCCTCCCTTATCATGATAATCACTGTGCTAACATTTCTTCCTCACTTCTTTAGGAAATGATTCTTGTTTTCCTTTGTTACAGTTTTACTACCTAAGAATAAACTCCTAAACACTATAATTTAGGTGTGACTATTTTTGAATTGAATATGAATGGAATAGTACAGCATACTTTCAATGTATCTGGTTCTTTTTGTTACACATTATGTTTGTAGAATTAATAATGCAACCAGTGATATATTTTATTTTAAATTCACTATCTTACGATATGCTTTTTATATCTCCTGCCAGTTTTATGATTTTTTCTTCCTTTCATTCTTTTGATTTGATTATTTTCATTATTCGTTTTTTCCATTAGTTCAGAAGTTATACATTCTTTTACCATTAATTAGTCACTAGTCACTCTAGTGACCAACAATTTTTGGCTAAGGATTTCAGGAAATTGAGAATGAAGGCTAACAGAAATTAGGGAGATGGGAGAATCTGGGGAACCCGAATGGAGAACAAACATCATTGGCTTTATGCCTCTTCTCAATTTAAATGCTATTTTTCTATATTATATTGTAATTCTTTTAAAACCTTATAATGAATTACTGCTACAGTTATGTGGCCGATGTTCATTTGATTTGCTCATATACTTAAACATTAAGACTTTTTTTTTTAGTTTAAGGTTCACAATAAAATTAAGGGGAAGGCACAGAGATTTTCCATGTAACCCCTACCCCCACCACGTACATAACTTTCCGCATTGTCAATATCCCCTACCAGAACAGTACACTTTTTTTTTTTTAAGATTTATAGACCTACGTTAACACATTATAATCATCCAAAGTCAATATTTTACATTACAACACTATGGTTCACTCGGTATGGTACATTCAGTGAGTCTGAACAAATGTATAATGACATGGATTTTTCAATGTGGTATATCATACAAAATATTTTCACTGACCTAAAAAAACCTCCATGCTACACATTTTCATCTGTTATGAGAGTCTATTTCTAGGCTCTCTAATCTGTTTTATTGATTCATTGGTGTATTCTTTTACCAATACCACGTTCTTAATTGCTATAACTTTAGAGCAAGTTTTGAAGTCAAATAGTGCCTATCCTCCAATTTTGCATTTCTTCAATATTGTGTTGGGTCTTTTGCTTTTCTATATAAACTTTAGAATGAGTTGGTCAATATCCACAAAATAACTTGTAGGAATTTTGATTGGGAGTTCATTAATCTATAGATCAATTTGGAAAGGACTGAAGTCTTGATAATATTGATTTTTACATCTCTGAATATGGAATATCTGCATGTATGTAGTTCCTCTTTGTATTCATTAGAGTTTTATAGATTTTCTTATACACATCTTGTATATATCTTGTTAGATTTGTACGTAACTGTTTCATGTGTGAGGAGGGGTTAATGCAAATGGCATTTTGTTTTTAATTTCAATTTCCACGTTTTTTATTATTGGTATAGAGAAAGTGGTTCACTTTTGTATATTAAACTTATATTTTGTAACCTTAGTATAATCACATTTTAATTCCAGATTTTTTTTTTGTGGATTCTTTTTCATTTTTTACAATCATGTAATCTAGAGAGACTGCTTGTTTATTTGTTTGTTTTTCTTCCCAATCTTTTGTTGTATTTTGTTGTATTACTTTATTGCATTAGCAAGAATATCTAGTATGATGTTGAAAAGCAGTGGTGACAGGAGACATCCTTGCTTTGTTTGTGATCTTAGTGGGAAAGCTTACTGAGAGTTTTGGTCTGAAATTGTTGTTTTGTTTTATCAAAAGCTTTTTTTACATCCATCGATATAATTATGTGTTTCCTTTTTCACCTGCTGATATGATGGATTACATTAATTGATTTTCAAACAGTGAACAAGTCCTGCGTACCTAGAGTATATCATACTCTGTCATGTATATAATATTTTACATTCATCGTTGGATTCAACTCACTAATATTTTTTGAGGATTTTTGCATCTACCTTCCAGAAAAACATCGGTCTGTAGTTTTCTTGTAATACCTTTGTCTGCTTTTAGTGTTGGGTAATTCTAGCTTTATAAAATGATTTAGGAAGTATTCCCTCTGCTTCTGTCTTCTGAAAGAGATTGCAGAGAATTGGCATAATTTTTTCCTTAAAATTCTTTGATAAAATTCACCAGTGAATCCATTTGGCCCTGGCGACTTCTGTTTTAGAAAGTTATTAATTATTGATTCGACATTTTTAAGATGCAGATTTATTCAAATAGTCTATTTCTTCTTGTATAAATTTTGGTAAATTATATCTTTAAAGAAATTTGTCTAATTCTTCTAGGTTAGCAAATTTGTGGGTATAACATTGTTCAGAGCGACCCTTTATTATCCTTTTAATGTCCATAGCTTTGTAGTAATGTCTTCTCTTTCATTTCTAATCTCAATGACTTGTGTCCTTGCTCTTTTTTTTTTTTATACTTAGTCTGACTAGAGTCCAGTCAATTTCATTGATCTTTTTAAAAAACCAGACTTTAGTTTCATTGATATTCCCTATTGCTTTCCTGTTTTCAATTTTATTGATTTCTTCTCATTTATTTTCTCTGCTTACCTTGGATTTAATTTGCTTCTCTTTTTCTAGTTTCGTAAGGTAGAATCTTAGTCAACTGATTTTAGATCTTTTTTTTCCTAATACATGCATTTAATTCTATAAATTTCTCTCAGCATTGTTTGGACTACATCCCACAAATGTTGATAAGTTGTGTTTTTATTTTTATTTCATTTAAAATATTTAAAATCTTCTCTTATGACTTTTTATTTGGCTCATGTGTTATTTCATAGCATGTTGTTTGATCTCCAAATATCTTTGGATTTTTCACTTATCTTTCTGTTATTGATGTCTAGTCATATTTTATTGTTGTCTCAGAGTAGACATGGTATGATTTCTGGTATTTTAAATATGTTAAAGTGTGTTTAATGACCCAGCATTTAGTCTGTCATGGTAAATGTATACTTTTCCATTTCTCTTGCTCTCTATTCATTCCTATATCTCCAAATTGATAAATTATTTTTTTCAAAACTAGTTTTTGAAGAAAGCTATAATATTCACTTTATGACAGGCTTGCTGACAGTGCATCTTATCAGGATTTGTTTGTCTAGAAATGCATTTCATACACTTTTTCTTAAATAATATCTTTTTCTGTATTTAGAATTGTGGTTGTCAATTATTTTCAATAAATATATCAAAATAAAATTCTACTATCTTGCTTCCATTTTGTTGTTAGAAGACATTGATGAGCATAATAATAATTGCTAACTCCAATGCAACTGTTTTCAATTTTATTTTTTATGTTTAATTATTTTAGGTTCGAATAATGTGTTTTGGCTTCTTAAATTTCTAATTGCTATCTTTTATCAGTTAGAGTAAAGTCTCATTAATTTTTTTTTTAAAAATGTATTTTTTCTACCACATTTTCTTTCATCTATGCTGACTCTAATTAAATATATATTATATCTTATCACTGCATTTTCTATGTCTCTTCCCTCTTTACAATTTTTTAAATCTTTTTGTCTCTCTGTGCTTCAACCTGGAAACTTTTTTTTTTTTTTTAATTCTAACACTGCTATTCATCCCACCTATTGAGTTTTTGCCTTGGTTATTGTGTATTTCACTTCTAAAATTTCTAGTTGGTCCTCATGCAAATCTGCAATGTCTTGTTTATATTTTTCAACTCCTTGGTGACATTTTTAAGGTTAGTCTTTCTCCTTAATAGAAAGAATCTTCTTCTACTACATGGAATTTCATTTAGCCTGTATGTGTCAATAATTTCTATTGGTTCTCAGTCACATTGATTTCTCTCATTTTATGCTTAGATTATCTTAGCTGTGTACTAGGCAATGCATTTTAGAAATGTTTATGACATTTCTAATTTTAGAATTAGAAGAATATTACATTCTCTCAGAGAGAATTTTCTTTTGTATTGATAGCCATGTGAGGGAACTAGCAATCTAAAATTACCCGAAACCAGTTTTGCCATTTTGCCAGTTGATATTTTCTGGATCACCAAAATGACTTGAAACCAGGATGCCACGTCTGCAAGACCTTGTTTAATTTTTATTCATTTACTCCTAAGGAGCAGCTGTACACTATAGATAACACATATAGTTAAATATAAGCAGAAAATCATTTACCAGATTCCCAAGGTTTCAGTGATTCTGGACTTCAACTTTTGGTTTTCATCTCTAGGGGCTCAAAATTGCTTCTCAGATTCTTAGCTCAAAGCAATATCAACTTTAAAAGCTGGCCTCATCTCTTAATTTTTGTGTTCTTCTGGATATTGATATATACACATAAACTTTTATGTATGTGTATGTATAAAATTTTATGTGTATATAACATATTTTATATATTTCAATGTATATATTTATATATTTATATTCACACAAACACACTGATTTTAGTAACATTGTTTATTTTTTCCAGGAACCAGATTTTTCATTTACTTGGACATCTATTACTTGAATTTTATATTTAAGGACACTTTTTAATAATATTCTTAAAATTTGACAAATATCTTTGCAAGTAATATGTCAGACAATATTCTAGACCATATTGTGTTTTTTTTTTCCCCATTAAAACAACTAAATTATTTTTCTGTAACTAATTTGCCTATATAAATGCTTTATGGTTGCAATCACTGTCGCCACTGTACGAAACATATTTTTGGGGGGAGTGATTGCTATATAGACCAAAGAGTGTCACCTTAACAGTTTCTAGAGTGTTAAAATAATGCATTATTCAATGCACAAGTGGGTAACATTACCTCTGGAACGAGAACATGACGTAGTGCAGGAATCTTAAGCCTTTAGACTTTATTCCAATAGCAAAAATAAAAAGATGGAAATCAAGTATTTTGAAAATAGAACAAAGTTTTAAACAAAGGAAATGCAAAGTGAAACATTATTAAGAGCTCTTCTTTGTACTTTGCGCTTCTGGCAGGCATCTGATACATAGAGAATGTCATGGATAAATAAATTGCAAGTTCAAAAATTATAGAATTTTGTAATGTTTTTAAAATTATAAGGTAAAGACTGAGCTAATTAAAACAGAAATGGAAAAAAATACAACATGTTTATAAAATCAAAATTGTGTTGCTAATTTACCAAGAAATATAAATTATATGCCTTCTAACATGTAATAAATGTATTATTTTTTGTGATGAGCAAAGATAAATAAATGTCAGTATTAGGATCCATAACACTAAGCAAGCACTGAAGCAACCTTATTCAAAGGTTACTTTAAGGTAGTACATGACATATTGATACAAAGTGGTAAATTTTAGTTAATCAGTTTATAATTCTTTAGTCAGATAATTCAATGTTCTGGTCCTGTTTTTCACTTATTGTGGATATTATTTAAATTTACTTTCTATTTCTCTTGAGGCTTATGGCATTTTCATAATAAAATAATATATAAAAAGTACAAATCATTTAACAACAATCTTAAATAACTTTTACATTTTAAAATCAATGAATATATGCATTCATTCTCCTCATTGATGCCCGTATCTCATTCCCAATTAGGTTCCTTGAATAGCTTGAGCTTGCTATGCATTTCATGAATTATGTTTTTAAATTACCTATTTACATAATACATGTACCTATGAACAATATGTAGTACTGTTTTCTATGATTTTAAAAATATATGTGATATAATTGAAACAAGTTATATTTACACTTTATTTTTTTCACTCATCTCTTTTGTTTCTTTAAGATCAAGTCATGCTAATGTATATTCATTTCTATATATATTTTAGAATAATTTTTTCCAGTGATTAATAGTTCAAATAATTTGGTAATAAACTTTTTAGACTCTATCTTCATGATAAAAAAGATATACCTAGAAGCAGAGTTGCTGATGTATGCTATACAACTTTTCAATATTACTTGAAACTGACAAGTGGTGATTCAAATTGTTATGCAAACTTATTCCATGAATCTTTAAGTGAGCTCACACAAAGATTTCTTTGTTTATTTTACTTGAATTTTCACTGAGCTTCTATACTTTTAGAATTGCCTGCTCTCCTTTTCTGAAGTTCCTAGTTTCCTCAGAGAGGACTTCACATGCCTCTGGATAGTCTCTTTCCAGCAAAGTAGAGAGCCTTACCAACTCTGTCAGTAAGAATAACTAAGAATGATGATTTAAAAAAATAATAATAATGTGTATGTTATGATAAGATTGTCAGAAATCCTGACTCCAAAAAATAAAATAAAGCAAAACTATAGTCACTTAACCAGAACACTGAAACCATTTTTTTATCTTTCACTTATGTAACTAACCCTGGTGGACATGACTTTAACTTTCACACACTAAAATTTATACTTATCATGTAAACATACATATTACTAATGCTAATTCATAATGTTTTGGTATTATGAACACCTCGAAAATATATAAAGCCAAAAGCCTATTTCAAATTAGAATAAAGATTAGTAATGCCTACAACTAGCAAGTGCAAGTGTCACTTAATTTTACTAATGAAGGTACAGTCCCAGGTTAAAGGAAGGTGATGCTAATGATAAATATTTAATGAACGATTCTGATGTGCCAGTTGATAAGGCTTTACTTGATTTTTCTCACTTAATCTTATAAACAACTATAAGATAGATATAAATGTTATTCTTATTTTAAAGCTTAAAAAATTGAGGTCACACAAGCTGGAGATGGAATTTGGCACTATGTTGTATAATGTAGAGGTTGAATTTTCAAGCACAATACACTAAAGGTTCTTTTATTTCACTTTTTAAAGAAGTTGAGGCCAGGAAAACATGGGATATAATGTATGCATACATGCAATGGATATGGACTGATAGAAATTTCTGTAGTATGTGTTGAATAAATTTTATCAAAGTATATGGTTACCTTCATAATTTTGTAATCATAGTTATTGACACTTTAATTAAATTTTTACTTGCGAAATGCATAAAACTTATTTTCTGAATGTCAAACTCTGAATCCCAACCATTTCTTTATGCCCAAAGCACAGTTTTCTGAAGTGCTAATTTAAGAAAGTATGGATGTAGTGTGTGTCAGAATGGAGGGGAGGTTTTCTTTTTTCAAACTCTTAAATTGCTCTAAACTTTCGAATGAATCTCTACCTTTCTTAAAAATGAAACAAAACAAAACAAACAAACAAACAAGCAAAAACAATGAAATCTGATCAAAAGAATTTTCAGTCTGTTAAGTGAAGCAACTAATTTTGCATCATTGCGCTCTACAGCCTATTAGCAGTTATTTCTCACAAACACATCATGTGAGTATGAATGAAAAAGAGTTGCTAGAAACCTCCAATATCTTTATCCAATAGTATGTCTGCCTTACTCAGCAAACTGAAGGTGAGTTTACTGTTAAGTGTTCTTGAATGAGGAGTAGTCTCTCCATAAACATGTCAGTGTGTTGAATTTCCATGACATTGCTGAGCACTGTTTCTCAAATGCTAAAAATGTTCATTTCAATCTTGCTTATATTTAAGAAAATCCAATGATGTAGATAATAACCATACAGCTTATTTCATTAGATAATTCCTTCAAAGGTAATCTGTCTCTAGATCAATTATGAGTTGTTACATATACTTTTTTAAAAGTTCTAACTTGGTGACATGAAGAAAACATTTAACTTTATTTTTACTTTCTTACTTCCAAGGGAATTTTGACTTATCTCTGTCAGTTTGAATTCTTGTTCAAAATATTTTAAGTCTGAGAAGAAATACTGATCAATTTTAACATCTTTTTGAGAAAGTTCGAAAAATCCATAGATATTATTCTCTTTAATTCTTCCTATTGCTAACGTGTTCAACAGTAGTTGATACTATTTAGTCAAAATAAAATAACCCCAGAAAGTTTTAAAAGAATATACAAAATGTCAGATGTTTCCCTAAAGTAGAGGAGATTCTCAATCTAGGATTCTTCCAACTCTATGTGGGAACAAGTACAGAAGAGAGAAGTGGCTGAAAAAAGTTTTGGAGAAAGATAAATCCAGGCAGGAAATAATATAGCTTGAGATTCCCTGAAAGGTTTGGGGTAAAAAATCTTTATAAATGCATTGTCTGTAGGGTTTTCTCATTTCCCTTTTTTGGAAGCTTGTAGTACTCTGCTTAAAAAAAAAAAAAAAAAAAAAAAAGTTTTATTAAGATATTTTGAACATTTCAGTTACAATTTATATCATCTTTTCTTTAGAGGGACAGATTAGGTAAAGTATTTATTCATGATGACTTGTTTTTCACCTTCTAAATCCACAGAGCATATTCATCAGTGGTTGATAAAAGGAATTTTTAGAACCTTGGAGGAGAGCTTATTCTTAAATGTAGCATACACTTCAGCACCTATCTGTAATCTGAAAACAAAATGACAGTTTCTTACAACAAATCTTACATCTAACAGAAAGATATGAGCAGGTAAAGGACTTCAATTTTTGGAGTTTCAAGATGAATGAGAACTGTGACTGCTCTTGAATAGCCTGGAGGTAGATGATAATATTTCAATCACAAGGATATCAATGAAAAAGAGAAGGAAATATGGAAGTCATTAAAAGACTGCTTGAGGTAGCACATATTGCTTATCATGGAAATGAAAGATGAAAAAATATAACGAAGAACTCTAAGCCAGTGAACTTGTCAGATACACACACACACACAAACAGTAGAGAAGACATACTAACTTTCTAACAATTATAGTAGAAAAAAGAAGTTAGGAGAACAGACATTTTGCAAAAGGGAATAAAAGCTGCTATATATTTGTTAGATATCACGAGAAAAAGAGATCAGGGAAATAGTGTTAAAATTTGAGGCTGGATTAATAATATTCACATATCAAACATTTTATATAACTAGGAACCATAGAGTTTTATAACTTCCAAATTAATTTAAAAATATAACTTATGTAACAAAAAAAGTTTCCAGACATCAGATTTATGGCTTAGCACAGGGACTGTATACATTCGCATTTCCTTTTTTCCAAAATATCCTACTAGAATAATGTTAATTATGTACAAATATATAACACAACTGATTACTGAAGTGAAATTGGGTTATTAGACACCAACAACAGATTTATTTCTTTAGAATAGTGTAATAGAGATGGAAAAGTAAAAGGAATAAGCAGAATCAGAGAACATTGCAGCTAAGATATTCACTTAATAATACAGACTCAAAAGTAGATTATTATTTTATCAGCAGATCCTTGAGAATAATTAGTGCCTAAATTGAGTAATACAGATAGCAGGATTAAGCTGTGGTTTAATAATGAGTTTAATAATTTGTAAACTATTTTTTGGAAGAGAAGTCCAGATTACTGAGTCTCCCACTCTTGTGCACATAGAGAAATTATAAGTAATACATAAAAAATGAGGCTCATAAATGATATTTACTATCTAAGAAATTAAAGCATCTTTCAACAAAACACAAAAGATATCTAAATTTTTTAAAAATATTTTTCAGGAATCAAATCAAAACAATTTTTAAAATTCCAAAGTGTAAAGAAAAAAGATGAAGAGATAGGAATAATCAGAGAAAAGTTAATAGACATAGAGAATCAATCCAGGTAATTCAATATTCTAATAACAGACATTCCGTAGAGACAGAATAGAGAAAATGATGATGGTAAGGGGAGACAAGCAGAAAAATAAACAAAAATAAGTAAAAACTCTTGAGAAGTGAATAGGTTTGAGCAAGAAGTCAAAAATTATATTAATATAATATTATCTTTTAAGCAAAAATTTTAATTTATATTTTCAGAATCACTTTACCAATAACATATAGATTCATTACATTTATGAAATCTAACATAAATATTTCATACCTGATGCTATAACAGTACAACCAGTCGAAATTAAATGGTGGGAGAGATAAGGTGGGGTCTAGTAGCTTAAAATTCTAGTCTTAAGAAAAATAATATGGCTTGTGTCTTATAGCCGAAGAAGCAGACATTGATGTACTGTTATAGAAATGAAAATAACAAACAGAATAACTAAAAATAAATATTTAACTTAAAAAAATCAGAAGAGTAATAGAAGAGGAAAGTATTGGATGCTAAATGAGAGTTAAGTACCATATCTTTAAATGTGAAGTTAGAATACAGTCTACCTAAAACATGATAAAGTAACAAATGGGAAATAACATTTTTTTAACTGATACAAAAGTGATATCCAAATGATCAAAAACCAGAAAGTTTTAAAAGTTATTACTTCGATGCAGGGCTAGGCCTATCTATTGAGGAGCCCAGGGCAAGAGGACACACAACATGCATTTAAATATGTAAAACTTATTAAATTAAGATAAATTACTCCTACACTAACCACGATTTATAACCAAAATTTTTTTTAATATGTTAACCTTTTTTTCTATAAGATTGAAATTAAAAAGTAAGAAAGTAAACTCATTTATTATTATCTATATCTCATTGTTCTATTTATGGGTCAATGATAGTTTGATAAGTAATATAATAGAGGTGCACATAATTCAAATATTTATTTTCTAGAATTTCATACAATTAGCAAAATCACTGTTACTTTAATCAAGACTTTAACTAGAGTTCTACTGAGATTAATGTTAAATGAAACAATTTTTTTTGATTCTCTCTAGTTTTCGTATAGTATTTTTTAAACGATTACTTTATTTTAGAGAAATTTAATTCTTTTCAGGTGGCAACAATTGATATTAAAGCATTTTAAAGCAATACTTAAAAAAGGAAATAAAATTTGCAACCGTGTCAGTACATTACAAGCAATCGGGTACTGTTGGTGTTCGCCTATCTCCCTTTTTCTATCCCGCTTACCTGTTTAATAACAAATCACATATACCTCCTTCCCTGGAGAACTGCCTTTGTCCAAATGACAGTTACCTTTATCTGGGTGGACACACTCCCGTCCCTTCCTTCACCCCCTATGACTAGGAGTTATATAAAAGGTCAGTGCCTTGTCACAAGGTAGGGCTAAATCTGTGGTGCAATTTGTGCTGCTGAGACTAGATTCTTACTAACTTTTTATCTTCTGCCCCATCCAGGATCCCTCACAACCCTCCTCTGCAAAATAGCCCTCAATGTATCACTTGAACAAGAATCCCTAGCTGGGCTGCTTCTTAGACATGTAACTTAAGACAGGGTCCAATAAGATAAATGGTCACAGATAAATTTTAAATATTTTAATTTTGTGTATAAATTACTATTTTATATCATATATCACAAATTGTTCACTGTTTCTTGAAACTATAGCTGAATCCATAAAGGAAGATAAAAAATAATCATTTTTACATATCACATCTGTCACAGCTAGACCTAAAGAATACAAAGGCTAGAGTCCTATAACTATTTGAGATTATAGTTGTATGTAATCAGCAGTAGTTGATAAGTGTTCATGGGACATGAAAGGCATAAGAGCAGAATGCCCGGTGTAAGACAGGGAATCATGTTTACAATTGGGTTCATCAAACAAAATGAAACGAGATTTTTAAAAAATTAATACACGATATTTTATAATTCTGATAACTCAGATTATAAGAGATATATGGAAAAAAAAAGAAATTTGCCATGGAATCTCAGAGTACATAAAGAATACTATGATGCTTTACTACAACAATTTAGGCTAAACAAATTGCTAGATTCAATGGGCATGTCTGATTTCAAAAAACAAATTAGGCTACTTTTCATTTGCAACATATTTTCAGAAGACTATGGTTACAGGAAAGGGTCATAGAATGAGATTTGGAGACATAGTAATTTTCTAATCTACCTTTATGATTTTAGGTAAATCAACTCAAAGTGTCAAAGATAACAAGAAAGAATATCCCCCAGCACACCTGCCCACTCCTCCCCGCTACAACTTTCAGTCCTATGCTACTACTTCCTTGAGTATGAGTGGGTAGGTAATTGTATGCATTGGAAATGTATGTTACCAAAAGTGTATCAAATTTGCTACATCATTTGTGGCCACTAAAATTAAAATTGATTATGCTATATAAAATAGATATTAAATCAGATCATTCTCAAGAATACACTATAAAATGGTAAAAATTTATCCAGCTCCTTTTGCAAGACACAAGAAAAATTGGATTATATGAGGACACTACTCTGTTATTTTCTGTTGCTTAAGTACTTTACATTTATTATCCATTTAAACTTTTTGACTGCAAATCATAAGGTACTATTATCCATAACTTGTATGGGAGGAGTGTCTCAGAGAAGTTAAGCATTAATTATCTTACCTAAGTCTGTGCATCTAAAAATTTCAGAAAATGCAAATAAGTGAGATCATATGGCATTTGTTTTTCTCTGACTTATTTCACTTGGCTTAACACCCTCTAGATCTATACATGTTGTCGCAATGGTAAGATTTCATTCTTTTTTATGCTAATATTCTATTGTATATATGCACTACCTCTTCTTTATCTTTGTCTATTGATGGACATAGGTTGCTTCCATATCTTGGCTATTGTAAATAACACTGCAATGACTATAAAGGTGCATATATCTTTCTGAATTGGTGTTTTGGATTTCTTTGGATAAATATCCAAGAGTGGAATTACTGGGTTATATGATTGTTTTATTTCTAATTTTTGAGGAACCTCCATACTGTTTTCCATAGTGGCTGCATCAATTTGCAATCTCACCAACAGTGCACAAAGGATTCCCTTTACTTCACATCCTCACCAACACTTGTTTGTTGATTTATTGGTGATAGATATTCTGACAGAAATGGGGTGGTATCTCACTGTGGTTTTATTTTTCATTTCTCTGATGATTAGTGATATTGAGCACCTTTTCATCTGTCTACTGGCCATCTGTGTGTCCTCTTTGGAGATATATCTACTCAGGTCCTTTGCCCGTTTTTAAATTAAATTGTTTGGGGGTTTTTTTTGGTGTTAAGTTATATGAGTTCTTTATAAATTTTGGATATTAACCCTTCATCAGATTTCTCATTGGTGAATATCTTCTCCTATTCAGTAGGCTGTCTTTTCATTTTGTTGATGATTTACTTTGCTTTGTTAAAACTTTTTTTACTTT
Organism: Rousettus aegyptiacus; assembly: GCF_014176215.1. NCBI lineage: Eukaryota > Metazoa > Chordata > Mammalia > Chiroptera > Pteropodidae > Rousettus > Rousettus aegyptiacus. Next base: position 54,504,448 of record NW_023416306.1, read on the forward strand.
GATGTAGTCTCATTTGTTTATTTTTTTCTTTTGTTTCCCTTGCTTTGAGAGATATCAGAAGAAAAATATATTACTATGAGCAATGTCGGAGAGTGTACTTTTAGGAGTTTTATGGTTTCAGGTCTTACATTTAAGTCCTTAAACCATTTTGAGTTTATTCTTATATGTGGTGTAAGCAGGTGGTCTAGTTTCATTTTTTTGCATTATCTGTCCAGTTTTCCTAACACCATTTATTAAACTGTCTTTACTCCAATGTATATTTTTTGCCTCCTTTGTCTTAGATTATTTGACCTTGTAGGTGTGGGTTTATTTCTAGGCTCTCTATTCTGTTCCATTGATCTATATCTCAGTTTTTATGCTAGTACCATGGCATTTTGATTACTATATCATTGTACTATAGTATGATATCAGGTAGTGTGATAACTCCAAATTTGTTCTTCTTTCTCAAGATTGCTTTGGCTATTTAGAGCTTTTGTGGTTCCATATACATTTTAGGATTATTTGTTCTGGTTCTGTGAAATATGTTATTGGTATTTCAATAGGGATTGCATTGAATCTGTAGATTGCTGTGGATAGAATGGATATTTTAATGATACTAATTTTTATCCGCGAACACAGGATATGCTTCCATTTATTTGTATCTTCAATTTCTTTCTTCAATGTCATAATTTTCTGATTACAGGTCTCTTACCTCCTTGATTTTATTCCTAGGTATTTTATTTTTTTGATGCAATTATAAATGGGGTTATTTTCATAATTTCTCTTCCTGGCAGTTTATTTTTGGTGTATAGAAATATAATTGACTTCTGAATATTAATTTTGTATCCTGCTTCTTAACTGAATTCCTTTATCAGTTCTAATAGTTTTTTGGTGGAGTATTTCAGGTTCTCCTTACATAGTATGTTATCTGCAAATAATGATAATTTTACTTCTTTCTTTACAATTTGAATATCCCTTTTTTTTTTTCTTGTCTTACTGCTATGGCTAAGACTTCTAATACCATACTGAATAAAAGTGGTGAAAGTAGACATCCTTGTTTTGCTCCTGATCTTAAGGAGGAGGTTTTTAACTTTTCCCCCATTGAATATGATATTAGCTGCGGGTTTTAATTTATTATTATGTTGAGGCATGTTTCCTCTCTTCCCACTTTGCAGAAAGTTTTTATCATAATTTGATGCTGGATTTTGTCAAATTCTTTTCCTGCATCTATTAATACAATCAAATAATTTTTATCCTCCATTTTGCTTATGTGTCATATCACTTTAATTGATTTGCAGATATTGAACCAGCCTTGAATCCTAGGAGTAAATCTCATCTGATCATCATGATCTTTTTAATGTATTACTGAAGTCAATTTGCTAATATTTTATTAAGGATGTTTACATCTTATGTTTATTAAGGATATTGACCTATAATTTTCTTTTTATTGTAATATCTTTGTCTGGTTTTGGAATCAGATTAATGAGGACCTCATAAAAAGAATTAGGGAGGCTTCCCTGCTCTTGAATTCTTTGGAATAGTTTGAGGATAGGTGTTAATTCTTCTCTAAATGTTTGGAAAAATCCACCTGTGAAGCAATTTGGTCCAAGCAATTTTGTTTGTTGGAAGTTTTTTGATTACTGATTCAATTTCATTAGTAGTAATCAGTCTGTTCAGATTTTCTGTTTCTTCCTGATTCAGTCTTGGAATATTGTCTTTTTTACAGATTGCCAATTTGTTGGCCTATCATTGCTCACAGTATTTTTTGTAATCCTTTTATTTCTGCGGTATCTGTTGTCACTTTTTTATTTATGATTTTATTTATTTGGATCCTCTCTCTTTTTTTCTTGATGAGTCTGGTTACAGATTTATCAGTTTTGTTTATCTTTTTTAAAAAAATAGTTCTTGGCTTTATTGATTTTTGTAATTTTTTAAGACTCTTTTTCATTTAGTTCTACTCTGATATGTATTATTTCTTTACTTCTATTTACTTTGGGCTTTGTTTGCTGTTTCTTTTTTTCCTAGTTTCTATAGGTGTAAGGTTAAATTGTTTATTTGAGATTTTTTGGTTTCTTGAGGTAGGCCTGTATTACTATGAATTTTCCTCTTAGGATTGCTTTCACTGTATCCCATTGATTTTGGGTTGTGATGTTTTCATTTTAATTTATTTTAAGGTATGTTTTGAATTTTTTTCCTTGATATAATTGTTAATGCATTTATTATTTAGTTGCATATTATTTAGCTAGCCTCCATAGATTTCATTTTTTTTTAAGTTTTTCCCTTGTAATTCATTTCTAGTTTCATATTATTGTGGTCGGAGAAGATATTTAATATGATTTTAATATTCTTATATTTATTGAGACTTGTTTTGTGGCCTAACATGTACTTTTTCCTGGAAAATGTTCAATGCACACTTGAAAAGAATGTATATCCTACTGTTTGGGGTGAAATGCTTGAAAAATATCATTTAAATTCATTTGATCTGATGTATCATTTAAGGATGCTGTTTTCTTGTTAATTTTGTCTGAAAGATCTGTCCACTGATGTCAATAGGGTGTTAAAGTCACCTAATATGAATGTATTACTGTTGATTTCTTCATTTATTTTCATCAGTTTTTGCTTTTCATATTTAAGTGATCCTATGTTGGGTGCATAAGTGTTCACAAGGGTTATATACTTTTTTGTTTGTTTGTTTTAAGCGAGGCAACACTTGGTTGACCTCACAGATTGTAAGGACCTTGTCAGCTTACAATTCATTATTTATTTATTTTTAATTGATTTTTTGTGCTTACAGCACCTGATCTTCCTAGGTGGTCTCCCATCCAAGTACTAACCAGGCCCGATCCTGCTTAGCTTCCGAGATCAGACGGGATTGGGCTTGTTCAAGTTGGCATGGCCATAGATGGGTTATGTACTTTTATTCGATTATTCTCTTTACCAGTTTGAAATGGCCTTTTTTGTCTCTTATTGTTACTTTGTTTTAAAGTTTATTTTGTCTGACATAAGTATTGCTACCCCAGCTTTTTATTTTTCATTTTCATTTGCAAGACATGCCTTTTTCCATATCTTTACTTTCAGTCTGTGTGTATCTTTTGATCTGAAGTGGGTCTCTTTTAGATTGCATATGTATAGGTCATTTTTGTTATCCATTCAGCTACCCTATGTCTTTTAATTGGAGCATTTATTTACATTTAAAGTGATTATTGACAGGTACATAATTATTGCCATTTTATTATTTATATTTATGTTTTTTCTTCCTTCCTTCTTCTTAAAGAAGTCCCTACAACATTCCTATAATATTGGTTTGGTGGTGAAGAGCTTTTATAGCTTTTTTCTTATCTGGACAGATCTTTATCTCTCCTTCAATTTTAAATAATAACCGTGTTGGAACAGTAGTCTTGATTTTAGGTGCTTGCTTTTCATCACTATGTATTTTGTTCCAACCCCTTCTGGCCTGCAAAGTTTTTGTTGAGAAATCAGCTGACTATCTTATGGGAACTTCTTTGTAAATAACTGCTTTTTTTCTTGATCCTTTTATGATTCTCTTTTTGTCTTTAAACTTTGCCATTTTAATTATCATGTGCCTTGATGTAGGCCTCTTTGGGTTCATATTATTTGGGACTCTCTGCACTTTCTGGGCCTGCATGTCTATTTCCTTAAGCAGATTTCGGAGGTTCTAAGTCATTATTTCTTCAAATAGGTTTTCAATTGTTTGCTCTTTTTCTTCTCCTCTGGTACCCTTCTGATGTGAATGACGTTGTATTGATGTTGTCCCAGAAGTCCCTTAAATTATCATTATCCTCATTTTTTTTGTTCTTGTTGATGATTGGTGTTTTCTGCTACCTTATCTTCCAACTCACTGATTCAATCCTCTACTTTCTGTCATCTACTCTTGATTCTTTCTAGTGTATTCTTCACTTTAGTTATTGTATTCTTTATTTGCAACTGTTTCTTTTTTTACATTTTCTATCTAAATTTTTCTATTTTCTATTTTTTTGTTGAAGTTCTCACTGAGTTCATCTATTCCTCCTCTAAGTTCATTAAGCATCATTATAACCAGTGTTTTGAAATCTGAAATAAGTTGCTTGCCTCCATTTTATTAAGTTCTTATTCTAGAATTTTCTCATGTTCTTTTATTTGGAACATATTTCTTTGTTTTCTCATTGTGACTGCCTCTCTGTGTTTGTTTCTCTGTGTTAGGCAAATATGCTAAGTCCCCCAATCTTGGCAGAGTGGCCTTCTGTAGTAGATGTTCTGTGGGGAACAGTGGAGCACTCTCCCTGATCACCTGAGCCGGGGACTCCAAGAGTGTCCCTTATGTGGATTATGTGTGCCCTCCTGTTGGTGTTGAGCCTTGATTGCTTTTGGCATATCAGTGACCCTCAGGCTGACTAGCTGTAAGGATTTTCAGTGACCACAACATATGAGCTGTTGTGCAGGGACTGACTTCTGGGAGCCATAATGACCCCAATAGGTTCCGGTGCCTGCAGAGACCATCCATTTGGTGTGGCATTTGTAGGACTAGTAGGTGGCGCTCTGTTGCGGTGTGAAGCGAGCACCAGGTGTGTTGAATCTGGGGCCTCTTGGGAAGGGCTCTGATGCAGGCCAATATCAGCCACTGCTTGTGACTAACCCAGGGCTACTCAGTGGGAGATATAAAGTGATTTGTGGTTGCCCATTGCCTATGCTGGACCCATGTGGGAGAGGCCAGACTGGTACCGGACCTGGAGAAGCTCATCACGGAGTCCAGGTCATCCTGAGGCCCGCCACCACATGCCAGTTGCCCATAAGGCTCAGACACTGCAAGAGTCTGGGTGGTACTCAAGGTTAATTAGGTGGTTTCTGAGGGAGTAACCAGGATCAGGTGAGTGGTGTTCACCAGGCCAATGCAGATTCAGCTTTGTCATTATGGGGGAAGGGCTCAAGATAGAAAGATGGCACCCATCTATAGACTGTGCAGGATGAGGCCTCAACACAAGGATAATGGTGACTGTCCCTTCAGCCCTCACATAACTCAGTTTTTCCCTGTGTGTCTCTGGAGCCTCCGTAGTCGCCATCCCTGTGCCGGAGCCCAGAGTAAGTGTCTGCAAACAAGTGAGTCTTGCAGGTTTTTAAAAGAACATCTGGATTTCCAGAAGCTTTTCATCTCACCTAGAAGGTCCGATTCTCCACTGATTTTCACAGCCAGATATTATGGAGACTCCTTTTTCAGCACTGGAACCTTGGGCTGGGGAGCACGGTGTGGAGCTGGACTCCTTGCTCTTCTGGGGGTAATTCTGCCCCTGAGATATCCCACCCAATGCTCAACCATCACATGTGGGTGAGTCTATTTCTCATCTCTACCCCTCCTACCAGTGTTCTCATGGATTCTTCTTTATATCCTTATAGGATTACTGTTCAAATAGTCTTCAGGTTGTTCTCCAATTCAGTTGTAATTTTAATGTATTATGAAGGGAGATAAGTTCCACCATCTTACCCAGAACTCTTAATACATGTAATTTGAAATTATCGAGGAGGGGTGCCATTCTTAAATTTATATCTATGGAATGCATTTTTATATAGTAAAACTTCACAACTGAGTCTCAGTAAGATGATAAATGGCAATGAGTCACGATAGTTAATTTAAGGAATTTTAACATAAAATCGTATAGAAAATTATAATTTATTATGAATTAATAAATTATAATTTTAATATACCAGAATTTTTCTTTATAGATTTTTAATATTGCAGTAAATATATATGCTTCATTTTTCTTTATAGATTTTTAATATTGCAGTAAATATATATGCTTCATTTTTGATTTAGACATCATGAGATGTCTAAAAAGAGTTCAATATGTTACAATTTCTTCATAATCTAATTCTACTTGATATTAGCAAATTATTGCAATAGATAGTAGTGCTGACCAATAACTAGAATTTGTAAACTAAAGATGTTTTAATGTGGCTTAAAAAAGAATTTGCTTTTTTCAGCTATGTTAATAAGTTCTTCTGATTACTATGAATAATAGAAAACAGCTGTTTCTTTATTTTAAATGCACGGTTATTGTGAGCTCTTTCTAAATAAATAATTTTTAAACATTTCACCTCACAGCTTACATTAGTCCAGTATTTAATAAAACTTTTGTTGTGAAGCATCTTACAGATCTGTGACATCTAGGTTATCAAACTGTTTTCTCTGAAAGTATCTAAACCTAGTTATTGGTGTCATTTTTTTTTTCTTCTGGACTTTGTATGTGTAGGTATTTCCTCATAATTCTTAATTTTTGTCTTAATTTCTTCATTGAGGAAATTTGGTGCCCGTTACCTTCATTCTTTTTTTCTCACAGTTAGAATATAAACAAAAATATCTCTCTTTTGTCTTTATCATTTTCTCATATCTGGGGGATGTGGGAAAGGAGATCAGAAAGGAAATGTTTTAAGTTTGACTTAAACAAAATTAAATTACTTTTATAAAAGATGAGTATACATAATCAGAGTAGTCAGAAAAATTACATTTCAAAGACAACCAGTTAAAATTTTATAATGAAATTAACTTTCTAAGTTATATTTGCCTATTGCTTTTCTATGCACCTCACCCCTACCAACAATGTTGGGATTCCAAAAATACAAAATTAAAAAACAAACTACAATGGGTTATGAAAGAAAAAATTATGTTTATAATGTTCAATGTAATTCTTTTTGTTTTTGTTGTTTACTGAAATTTAAGAACACTAAAAATTATCATTGTTACTATAATCTTGTCTTAGGCATTCACACATATAGACTGTACACAAATCTGCAGGCAGTGTACCCTCAAAATAATGCTTAGGGTTAATTTTTTTTGTAACATAAAAACCAAACAAAATAAATTTTATTTATTTATAAACAGCAAAAAAAGTAATGCTGAGGAACTTACCACATGAACTTTACTAAAAGGCCAATATTCTGATTCTTCTTCATTGCATAGCTGTGCTTTTTATTAATAAAGCGTAATGTGAAACCCTCATCATTACTCAGTATGACCAAAGTTGCAGTTGTAAGCCTGGAATGAAAAGTCTAACCCAGTCACTATACGTATGTGTATTAAAATATAAAATTACACCACAGGGGATCTATCTCAATGCAATTCTATAAGAGCAGACAAAACATCAACCAAGCCACAGTCATTTTTATTAAGCCCACTGTTCTTAGAGTATACTGTGGAAGCAAACAAAATAAGTCATATTTTAGTGAGATTCCAATAGTCTAGACAATATAATAAGAGCATGAGAAATGATGCCTTTTAGAAAACAGAAAAAAGAAAATAACACAGAAATGAGTTGAGTGATAAAGAAACCTATAATTTTCTAAATGCAAAACAAATTATTTCCAAAAGTAAGATTCAAAAAAAATAATTACATGACTCTATGCCAAGAAGGAGTTGACATGTTACTCATAAACACATTCTGAACATTCACTTTATTAGATTTTTTGCAACTGTCTTCGCTCAAACAATAATCTTTTTATTTTTTTATAGAGCTCATTTTTTTACATTTATTACTCTGACCCCTCAACCTGTGTAGTACAGATACAGTTGTTAATGTATCAGGTGAATAATGATGACATTAATGTAGCTGTGCTGCTGGAGTAAAGTACCAACTTTCACCTGTGTAGTTTCCAGTTCTTGTGGAAGACTCTTTCCTGGTCTGTAGTTTAAAAGAACTTTTGGGCTGGCCTCAGTGTGAAGCCATTTCAAACACATAGACTTTCTCTTATTTGGATCATCTTTTTTTCATTGGAAGTTGAGGGTAGAGTAATTGTATGATAGTAAAGTGTGCTAATATATTGCATGTAATTGAGACCTTAATAAAGCTCCTAATTTTCATGTGAATGTGCTTTAATAAAAAAAAAAGAAAAAGAAAAAAAAAGCTATTACGGTGATCTATGTTACTTGTCTAGTTTTATACAGAAGGATGAGGAGGAGATGCCATTCTTCTCCACGGCAACAGAACATGAATGACAGATCTTGTCATGAAAGGAAAATGGTTGATTAAGGTAATTATGAAAGTTCTCACAGCATACCAGGTTGCCATGGACCTAGATCTAGAAAAGAAGCACACCTACAGCACAAATAATTACATATTTTATAATTAATTTTTTGGCTCAGTGGAAAGAGAAGCATTATTATAAATAAAAATGTATTATTAAATTTCAGACAAAATTTTCAATATATTTTCAGGAACGTACTTTTATGATTGGTTGATAGGGGTCAATTTAAGCATATGGTAAAATCTCTATTTTTCTTTTTCAATATTCATTATCTGTCTTTCTACCTATTTTATGTGTTAAAAAAATTAACAACTTTTTGATTTTTAAATATAACCTTACTATTGATAAATCCATTTTGGTTGCATTACACAGCTGCAACTGCAAAGATCAAATCAACTTATTTCTTATTCTTTTCTCTAGGTATTGATAAAAAATGATCATATGATAATTCTGAAAAATTATCACATACTAGCATCTGATTTTTTAGTAAGTTGGACAATTTATAGGTTTTATGTTTTACATTCCCATTAGTTTCTTGATTTAACTTACAAATTCTGACAATTATCAAGTATTCTTACCGCTCAATACATTTTATAATTGCTTCTTAAAATCACTCCAATCACATTACTCTTCCCTTATTTAAATTATTTTATCTAAATATGGAGCAAGTAGCTCTACCTTTTATTCTGCTAAGGAACTTAAAAATCTCATACTCAGATGAAACTCTAGGGCTGAACCATCTGCTGAAATTTCAGTCCTTCTTGTACTCTGAATTAATAATTTAAGAACCTTAAGTAGAAAGAAAGTGGTTTAGACATTCCAAAATGACACTAAATAGGGGAACCATCTTTTAGATATAGAAAACTAAATCACAACTTTTGGTTTTAGATTTTCAAAAGTAGTGCGACATATATCTTATAGAATAAGTTGCCACAATTTTGAAGTTAAAGGCAATCGATGCCTATGACAGCACAGAGTAGTGGAGAATAGATTTCTTTCATTTATTCCATAGAGTAAAACTACTGAACAGCTTTACTGAAATTAACATAGTCTATTGTGCTCAATTCTCCAAAAATGATGAAATAATATCTATAAATAAAGCAACTATAGTTCCCAGAGAGTAAAGAATGTGTTCAAGTTCTCACAAGCAGTATTTAGAAAAGCTGGAAATAAAACTTTGATTTTTTTAAATAAAATTTATAATCTTTAGGTTTTTCAAGACTTACTTTTACAATGGGAAAAGTGAGAAGACCAGACACTATGAGAGCTTTGAAACTCTCATGTAAATGAGCTAGTTGATTATAACATCTCTTCTTCTAGCATTTGAATTGGTCTGCAAGACAATATCTATAGTGAAATATTAAAATCAAAATAGCAGTTATTTTAAGTTACAAATAGGAAACATAATCTAAAAAGTGGGATCATTATTAGCATAGTAATATGTGTATAACAATCCCCGCATATCCTAATCTATCTTTTAAATAACTAGGGTTATATACAGTATAATCTTATTACGCATGTATTCTCTTGTGTCATACATTAGGGAAATGTCTAGAAATTCCCCCATATATACATTTATATATACACATGATTCATTTAGAAGTATTTCTTCTTTTTTCTATTTGTTTCTTTGTAATCTTCCTTTAGTCTCAAGCTATATATATCGAGTGGCAGGTCAGAGCCATGAAAGTTATTATTTTCTCTTCATATGGTACTATTCAAATTTGGTTTTATTTGGAAATATTTTCATGCTCATAACTCTGACAAAAAAAAAGCCATCTTTTATAGATAACTCACAGAATTACACAATAGCTAATTTAAACCTGACCTTCCATTAGCTGTTTAAATAGAGATACACATTTGTTGGCAAGCACCCAAGAGCAAATTGAAAAATGGGACAGTATTTCAAAAAAACTATAAAGGGAAAATTCGCACTTCGTGGTAATATACAAAACATAGACCCTTATAAACAAAACAGAAGTGACATAGTCGAATTATCATTTATCAAAATTTGACACAGTAGAAGGTGTAAATTTCGATCATACATGTTTTCATAAAATTTCCCCGACATACTTGGTTAATTACAATGTAAGCTGACTTCTGATAAAGAATTGGACTTTCTTATAGTCAATGTTCAAAAGTCAGTTTCTATTTGCAAACTGTAAAGTGATACCAGAAAAGATACTTCATATATCTGGGGTTTGATCCTGTTTTATTTGTGCATAAGCATTATAATAGGAACTATAAAGACTTAGTTCTTAGGTAGATTTACTCTTTGAAATGTTATCTACTTGCAAAGTCCCTGTTTTTATGACACTTTTGTCCTCAACTTTGTGAACAGCTATGGCAACTGCAAAATTAATGATTTTCTAGTGCCAGTTTGCAAAAACCGATTTCTTTACAAATTATTATATCATATTTTGTTTGGAAAGGTAAGACCACCAGTATGTCACTTTCTGATTTTTAAAAAGCAGTGAGATAAATAGAGGAACAAAACCAGGCAAGAATATGAAAATTTTTCCTTAAAAATTTTAAGAAAAAAAGATTCAGTCTGTTAAAATAGCAACATTCTTCATTATTTTATACTGCTGGAATATTATCTGTCTTTTAATGTTATTATATGCATCTAAAGATTTATCACTTTTGTTTTTTTTTTCAATAAATGGAACAATCTTACTTTTATATTAAAATTGAATTTTTAAATTTAAATCAGTCTGCTTTCTGTGTTACTTCAAATAATGCATTGTTGTAAAACTGAATAGAACAGTAATCATTAGTACAATGTTATATATTTTCCTAAGTAAAGATTAGATGACTGATGTCTTAGAGTGTACCAAGAATGTAAATCAAGGCTTAGTAACATATTCAATAATCAATTTGAAGATAATCTACTACAGTATTCAATGTGTTATGCTACTAATTAACACTTAATAATTAATGACAGTGTGCTAAAATATCCAGAGGGCTCTCTATTGTTTTATATATTCCAAGAAAATGCCTGTAAATTAGACCTACAATAGTCCCCCCTTATCTGCAGTTTTGCTTTCTCCAAATTCACTTGAGTAAATCATGGTCTGAAAATATTAAATGAAATATTCCAAAAATAAACAATTCATAAGTTTTAAATTGTGCATGTTCTGATAGAATCTTGTGCCATCTTGCTTTGCCAAACCCAGGATGTGAATCATCCCTTTGTCCAACGTATCCATTCTGTATATGCTCCTGGCCTGTTAGTCACTTACTAGCATCTTGGTTATCAGACTGACTGTTGTGCTATCACAGTGCTTGTGTTTAAGTAACTCTTATTTTAGTTAATAATGGCACATTTGCATAACTTTTATTATAGTACATTGTCATAATTGCTCTATTTTGTTATTGTTGTTGTTCATCTCTTACTGTGACTAATTTACAAATCAAACAAAGGCATGTATGTATAGGAAAAAACAGTATATTAGGGTTTGGTACTATCTGTGACTTCAGGTGTCCACCGGGGGATCTTGAAATATATCCCTTACAGATAAGTGGGGGAAGGTGAGGGAGTCTACTGTATAGTGCTTCCATTAGAAAATAATGGTGTTAGAATTTTCTTTTCTTTTCTTTTAACATTACAGAGACAGTATTGTGTAATGGGATATACACAGGTTTGAGAATAATTGAGAATCAGTGTCATTATCCAAGCCTGGCTCATTGATTAGCTACATGTTCTTATGTTCAGTCATGTAATCTTCATTTTTCATCTGCAAAAGTAGGTCATTTGAGAATCAGTGTTTGCCAAATTGTGCTCAATAAACATTTGATCTAAAACCTTTGTATTGTAATATATGTACTAGTTTCTATTGCATCGTGATCTGGAATTCAATCTATTATGCCCCTAAGTGATTGTTATGCATATTAAAATATGAAAAACCCGGACTACATTAGTTCTGAGCCTACTTCAAGCTCTGACATTATATGATGCTAATTTCCAATTAAATAATAATATATGCAAAGTGTCAAATAAAAACTAATCTGTTTTTAGGTAAGGAGAGACTTTATTAGACAAAATTTCTGAAGGTAGGTGTGAGGGACAGTTTTAACAGTAGGGAGACTATTCTAATACAGAGATTTGCAAACACATCAAAGGTTATGTAGAAAAGTAGTTTTGTTTTGTTTTGTTTTGTAAGAAGAAGTAAACAAGAGTCGACAGAATGGGGTGTGAGGTTATGTGATGAGAGTGGCATGATCTAACAGTTGATCAGGAAATATCTTTCCTTGAGGTTGGATGATTCTCAGGAGGGACCCTTAAGGAAGTACTGTATACTGGCTCACACTGAGAGTGGATCAAAGTTCAAGACTCAAGGAAGGGAAAAAATCCTAACTTGATCAATTCCTTAACAAGTCTTAGTTCCGATTACAGGGACAAACTGCTCAGTTAATCTTTATAAAGCAAAAATAGGAATTTTAATAGTTTACATCTAGCCTTTTCATAGGTTAACAAGTGGGAATTTTGTGAGTCTTATTTAAGTCATATAGGGAAATAATATCTCTATTTTCTAGGGCTCAAGTACAATTAAGCATTTTCCAAAGCAACTTCTGAATTGTTGAAAAGTAAATCTTCTATTACAGGGAAGGAAAAAAAAAAAAAAAAACTCCACTAGAGAAAGCATTGTTAAATTGAGGTCGTACTTCTCTAGCAAAAAACATTAAGAATTAGAGTTTTCACAAAAGTAGAACACACGCTTTAGTTTAGTCCAGCATTTCATTCTCTCAGGGTGCCATTTTGTGAATGAATCCTGCTGTACCTTTATTTCACAGAGGGTGAACCACTTTGTCATGACCATGGATAATATACTTTACTTTTTTTCAGATAGGAAATATATATGTCAGCTTAGTGTCTCCAGTGAAGGAAAGTTTGGAAAGATGCAGATTTGGAACAAATGAATGTATTGTGCTTCCATTAGAAAATAATGAGACATCCTGCTCCTAGACTGCTCCAAGCAGAGTCAAAACCACCTTGCATAGCAATGAAAAGCATTAAACATTTACACAGCTGCTCGTTATCAAAATTGCTTATCATGTAGTTTTTCATAATAATTTCTTTGATTTCCTGGAGTGCATCATCACTACTTAGCAGGTAATAAACATACATTTTTTTAGTTATACCTTCCCTTTATTCCAGCTGTCTCTCCTGTCCCCAAGGACAGTGTCTCTCTTACACACACACACATACACGCTTTGATAATGAAGGAATCAAAGACAAAGATGTGGAGCAGTTTGAAGAGAGAGTCTGTGTGTCACTCTGTCATAGAAGAGAATTGTTTATGGTCATAGCTTGACAATTTATCTAGCACCTGTCTTGTTTAGTCAAATAATCTCTTCATAGATGTATCTGTGTTGTTGCTTTTGTTACTTGCAGAGTGTATCTATATTTAGGCTCTCTAAAAGAAATTTCTTCTCCAGGAGTTCATGTGACATTAGGAAATCATTCTCAGTCTTGAGGCTCATTAGCTGCTTATATAATGTTCACCTTTATACACACACACACACACACACACACACACACATACACACACACATATATACGTGTATATATGTGTATATGTGTATACATATGTATATAAGTATATATGTATATATATACGTATATGTGCGTGCGTGTGTGTGTGTGTGTGTGTGTGTGTGTGTGTGTGTGTAGAAAAGGTGGGATGTAGGTGGAAAATCCATCCATGCTGAACATCTAACTTAATTCTTTGGAATATTTTTCATAATCTTTAAACTATACAAACATATTTAATCACCTAATTCCTGGTCTTGACTTAGTTTAGAAATAATTACCTTAGCATAATTCTTTGATATTTTAAGAAAGGAAGATCTTGGAATTATAATATATAAACTGGTTATAATCTACTATTGTTAAAATATATTAATGATAATAATATTGACTAAAGTATATTAACAATACTTATGTCAACAGAATTTATTATGCTTGATCAACCTTTAAAATGTTTATTTCTTGAAAACATAGTTATGTAAGTATCATTATACCCATTTTCAGATGAAAATAAAGTTAGAAAAACAGTACGATGTAGTTGTTAAAGGCATGAATTCTAGAGTGTGACTTTCTGGATTAGAATCTGAGCTCCTTTAATAACAAATTACATATGAAAATGTTTTGATTAACAAAATGATAATCATATGTAACACCTACATGATTGGGTTATTGTTGTGAGCATAAAGTGAGATTTTATACCTAATACATTTTCAAAACAAAAATTACCTTGACAAAGTTTAACAGGCAAGGAAGACTTTATTAAAGCTATTTCAATAATAAAAAACACTAGAATGCAGTTTGAACTCAACTCCAATAAAGAAAAGAGTGGGAGAGTTTTAAGTACTAGGAAAAGGGGAACTTTAGGCCATCCGTGTTTGCAATGAGCCTTACTTGAAGGAGAAGTAAACTTTCTTGTATCTCCATGATGGGAGGTATCTTTCCAATTGGAAGCAAAGCACCTACCCAGATTAGACTCTTAGCTTCCCACAAAGCTTGGAAGTTTGGGATGTTATATTTTTTATAATACACTTCAAATAAACAACTCCTAGTTTCTTGAGAAAAATAGTCCTGGTTGTAAAACTGAAAGGAGGCTTTTATCAACTAAAAAATTGTTAAACTAATTCAACAAATTCAGTAATGTTCCAGGATATAAAACCAAACTAGAGAAATCAGTTGCATTCTTGTACATTAACAATGAAATATCTGAAAATATCTGAAGAAATAAAGGAAACAATTCCATTTGCAATAGTATCGACAACAATAAAATACTTTGGAATAACTTTAACCAAGAAGTAAAAGGTTTATACAATGAAAATTGCAAGTCCTTGATGAAAGAAGACATAAACAAAAGGAAAAATATCCTATGTTCATAAATCAGAAAAATAAGTGCTGTTAAAATGTCCAAACTACCCAAAGCCATCTAGATTGAATTTAATCCCTCTCAAAATTTCAATAGCATTTTTTTTCACAAAAGTAAAGAAGAAAAAAGTCTAAAATTTTTGTGGAACCTCGAAAGAACACAAGCAGCACAGGAAAAACAAAAAAAAAACAAAGCTAGAGGTATCATCATACTTCCTGTTTTAAAGTATGTTGCAAAGCTATATTAAAACAATATGGTAGGTATAAAGACCAATGGGACAAAATAGAGAGCCCAGAAGTAAACCCGATGTATTATTAGGTCAACTAATCTTTGACAAGGAAGCCAAGAACACTCAAAGAAGAAGGGATGATCTCCAAGAAATGGTATAGGAAAAATTGGATAAACACATGGAGAATAATAAAATTGGACCCTTGACTTATGTTACTCAAAAAATTAAGTAAAATGGATTAAAGTTTTAAACATAAGACCCACTACCATACCCCTTACAGAAAAAAAATGTAGGGAAGAAGCTTCTTGACATTAGCCTTGGCAATGATGTTTGCCAAGACACCAAAAGCACAAGCAACTAAAACAAAAATTAACAAGTGGGAACTCCATCAAACTCAGAAGCTTCTGCACAGCAAAAGAAACAATTGGTAAAATAAAAAAGTAGCTTACAGAATGGGAGAAAATATTTGCAAATCTTATATAAAAGTTAATATCCAAAACATATAAAGAATTCATATGACTCAATAGCAATACCAAAAATCTAATTAAAAATGAGCGAAGGAACTGAATAGACATTTTTCCAGAGAAGACATACACATGGCCAACAGGTACATGAAAAAGTACTCAACATCACTAATCATCATAGAGATGCAAATCAAAAATACAGTGAGATGTCATCTCACACCTATCAGAATGACTATCCTGAAGAAGACCAGAGCTAGGTGTTAGCAATGACATAAAGAAAAGGGAACCCTCATGCACTGTTGGTGGGAATGTAAAGTGATATAGCACTCTGGGAAACAGTATGAAGATTCCTCAAAATTTTAAAAATAGAATTGCCATATGACCCAGCCATTTCACTTCAGGATATATATCAAAAATAAGTAAAAACTGGATCTTGAAGAGATATCTACATTCCCATGTTTATGGAAGCATTATTTACAATAGCCAAGATATGAAAATAAACTAAGGGTCTGTCAGCTAATGAATGGATGAAGAAAAGATATACATCTCAAAGGGGCAGAGAAAGAATTTAGAAGTATAACTTTTTAAGTAAGTACTCTAAGGAAAGGGATGTCAGGGGACTATATTCTGGGGGAAAAAAAAAAAAAAAAAAAAAAAAAACAGCCTAAAGTTTAGTCAAGCCTAGGGAAACATTAAGCCCTCTTGGTTAACACTTAGAAGAATGAATGACTCTTATAGCATATCATGATCATTTGAATCATTAGAGAAAGCAAATAATTTGTCAATGGTTCCAAAAATTTAATTCGCAAGTTAAAGTTGTGAACCTGGCTGTCTGGGTTTAACATTAATTATCTTTATCTTTTACTAACTCAAATTGCTAAATTAAAGTTCCCCTTTTTATTTGTCTCTAATAGGGTGCCTGTCCTGGTGACTTGTACCCCATAAATACTTTTTTTTTAAAATTACTTTTTATGCTATAAGATGGGCTACCTTTGCAAAATATAGACATCAGTTGATATTTGTTGAGACACTTCCAGAAAAGAATTCTATAATCAGAAGCTTTTTTGAGCATGGCATTTGAAAAAGCTTTGGTCAATATTCCCTATTTCTAAGAAATAATCTCAAGACAATAAATACATTTTATGTTAAGTCTATCTCTAAAAACCAAAGAAACCCTACTCAATAATACTCAGTCCCTCAATTAAATGTCAACTGTCCATGAAAAGCAGTTAATTAATATACCCCTTATTTGTTTTCTGCTTCTTTTGGACAGATAAACAGAACCAGAACAGAAATGAAATCATTTGATTTCCTTAGTTTTTGAAATTTTGGAGTTAGATAAGAAAAATACTTGCAGAAAGTTTTATTTTTGAACTGGCACATAAGGGCAATCTAAAAATAAATGTATTAAAATGTTATGAGAGGTTGCACATGTAAAAAAAGTTGCCACTTCATACATGTACAATTTAATGCATAGTTACAAAGTGGAATATTCTCTTAGCACAACTGAAAAAAAAGCTATGCTTATAGCCTCAGGTAGTTCCATCCTGTTTTTTCTGGGTGTGTGTGTGTGTGTGTGTGTGTGTGTGTGTGTGTGTGTGTGTGTTTTGTTTTTTACCTCACAAGACATTTAGAGGTTCATAAAAGAATTGAAACACTCTTGTCTTATTATGAATAAACATTTCTGCCTATATTTTTCTGAAGCTTTCCTCCTCATTACTTAAACTATCCTATAAAAACTGAAATTTAAAATTCTCTTCAACTAGTTATTTCTGCAATCATAAAGCCTCAAGACTATACTTGATGGCCCTGTTACAAGCAATGTTCTTTTCCCTCTATCAGCAGAATCAAGTTGTTATTTTGAAATTAATTTACGTCATCTTACTTTGCACTATTCACTGAGATCCATCTTGTCACCTACATTTCATAGTGTGACATCTTGTCAAAACCATTATACTGCAAGCCTTTTGAAACCAATTTCACAAGTCAAATGACTGGTCTACATACTAAGAATAAAAATCTCTCCAGTCAGCTAAAATGTTGCTGTTGTCATTTCTAATGAAGCCGTTCTATAAGAAAAAAACACTCAACTCTGACAGACTCACATATACATGTAAGGGCATAAGACAGGTTCACATTAATGAAGCCTTAAGTAAAAATCAGAACTGATTGCATCTTTGGATGAATCTAATTTAATAAACCAATAAAAAATAACTCCATATGATAGAAATTATGTTTCTGTAATTGTTTGCTGTTGTCATGTCTGCCATTTGATAGAATTAGAAGGAAGACTGCCAGTGGAATGTTACAGAAGATTAGCAAGTTGTCATCCTAGACAAGAATGCAAAGACAGCATTCTCTCCATTCCCTTAAATCAGAAAGAAAATTCAATTCCTTTGCATCAGAGTCTTCTCTATTAGATTATATGGGCATGTTTTTAATTTTTTTTTTTTCATATTAAAGGAAAGCTGTTTAGGTCAGAGTCCTTAAATAAATATTTTGATATTCTAATGTATTCTTCAAGATATAAACCATAGACAAACGATGAAAAAAAAATAGTGGGTGGTTAGCCTGAGTGGAGTAAAAGATAATGAAATATCTTAAGGAAGGACTTTTCATCAAATGAGCTCAATTGAGGCTATTTGCTTCACTCAATGCAAAGGAAAATAAGACATTTTATATTCAGTGATTCATATAAGGCTTTATTCTTGGACAGAAACACAACTATATTATATACTTGGGGAGGAATTTAAAATTTTACTGTATATTTAGGCAGTGCTTTACTATTTGCTAAGTACCCAAAGATTATAAAAAAAAAAAGTGAGAAACACTAAATACTTTGTGTGAGAAAAATCAGAAGATTCCCATTCTGGAATTGTGGCAGGTAAAAATCAGCATAATATACTGAGCTTTGTGTATTACCAAATTAACCCTCAATTACAAATGGTTTGTTGTGAGGCTGTCTGTGTAAATATTCTATTCTAATCTCAAGTAATGAGGTGAGTTGGTCCACAGCACTCATTAAGAAAATAGAATGGAGCATAATTGTTACAAATCACACTACAATAAAATTATGTAAAATAAGTACTGTCCAATCAACAATGTTCAAGTCTGTATGGGACCAAGAAAAACACAAAGAAATAGAAAAAATATTTTATATATAATGCCTGTGTCAGAGTAGCAAAAATATATTGAGTCATAGCCATTTATATCCTCAATTTAACCTTTTATTTCTTTTTTATTTCTTTTTTTTTTTTTTTTTTTTTTTTTTTTTTTTTTTTTTTGAGGTGAAGTTGGAAAATCATGACCATGGCACATACATAGCTAATCAATCTTATTTTTTATCTTTCCTTTTAGGCCTTAGAGCTAAGGATGCTTTTTGCATTATAATGGTCACATATAAAATGGTTACACACAGTCTTACATAATATCCTCAATTTTGTCTTCTGACCCCTAAAGAGTAAAACATTTACTATCTGGCTCTTTCAAAATGTTTAGTGATGTCTGTTGTAGAACACTGCCAACACCTTCAGTATGTGATCTTTTTGACAAGCATCATTCTGGATTGCTGATCATAAGGAAATAACATCTAAAGTTTCTCATGTATATACTTACTTAACAATTTATGCTCCCTTATAATTTGCTAAGGTTTTTTAAAGTGATTAATAGGAATCAAAAGGTATGGAGTAATTCTTTCATACATTGAGATGATCATATGATGTTGAGCTTCTGTTCTGTGAATGCGGTGAATTACATTGATTTCTTACTTGAACCACTTTTAAATTTGTGTGATAAATACTACTTTACAATGACAGATTATTTTAGAACAATGTTAAATTAGGTTAGCTAATATCTTATTTATAAGTTTTTGTAACTAAGTCGATAATTGAAATGGACCTCTAATTTTTTCCTAATCCCATTTGTTCTCATTGTTTTCTATTGTACTAATCTACTTTTTTCGACTGTCATACGAACCTTATAAGATTAGTAGGGGTTTAAATTTTTTTCTTTTATTATTTAGATTAAACTTGCATATTATATAATTAAACATTCTCTGTATATTTTTAAGAGATCAACTATAAAGCCATCTGGGCCTGGGTTTTTATCGGGAGGCACATTTGTGAAACAATGGTTGTAGAGAAAATAGTTTTATGTTTCTGCATAGTTAGGTCTTTCTGAAGATTTTTCACTGAACCTTGGAACTCGTGTTAAAAGAACAAGCCATAGAAGTTCATTTAAAACTGCACAGATATTGAAAATTCCCCAGAGATTTTTCTAACTACAGAAGTATGTTTTTGCACTTAAAGGAAAAGTAAGTCATCTTGTATTGTAAAGCTTAAGGTGGTGGTGAATATTCCATGAACACTGAACAAAATGTATTCTGCTGTTAGGTAGTGTGTTTATTACATCTATAATATGACTATTATATTCTGTTGGCTGATGGCTTTTTGAGTTCTTCTAAATCCTTGATGATTTTATGTCTAAAGCTTTATCAGCTTTCTGAGAGATGCTTATGGAATTCACAAACTGGAATTGTGGTTTTGTCTATTTTTCATTTCGGGCCTTTCAGATTTGTTTTAAATATTCTGAGACTATTATTTGGTGCAATTTTATTTAGAATTGATATGACTTTTAGTGAATTGATTGTTTTATCATTATGGAGAATCTTTTTTTTAGTAATTTTCTTTGCTCTGAATTCTATTTTATCAAATATTAATATAGCCACTCATGCATTCTATATCAATAATGTTTTCATAGTATACCTTTCCCTTCCTTTTACTTTCAATATACTTGTCATAATATATGAAGTGTATTATTTTTAGACAACATATATCTGAATCTTCTTTTCCCAATTGCAGATCTCCGTACTTAAATTGAAATATTTAGATCATTTATATTTAAGGTATTTTTTAACATTAGGCCCTAAGTCTGTCATTGTATTATTTTGTTAGTTTTTCTGTATTTCATTTTTCTGTCTCTCATTTCTCAACTCTCTATAGGATTATTTTTAAAGATTTTTGAAAAAAATTTTTAGAATCTACCTTGATTTATTTTATTATTTATGAGTGTATCATTTTATATAGGTTTAATAATGGTTTTTGAAGATAATAAAACACATATACCCACGAGTTATCATAGTTTACTGATAATCCCTCTTTAACCACTTCAAGTGAGGTGCAGCAATTTTACTTTCATTTAGATCCCTTTACTCTTTCTACATTTTAAGTGCATTTATCTTGAGCACCACATCAGATAGTGTTATAAATTTTATTCTAATTATCAAATATTTAAAATCTATGGCCATCTATAGTCTATTATATTTTCTTTCTTTTTTAAATTTTATTTTATTAGTTTCAAGTATATAGTACATTGATTAGATTTGCATACTTTATAAAACAATCCCCTAATGACTCTTTCTCTCATCTGGTTATCCACTAGTGATTTCATTAATGCTAATTGCATTCCCTATGCCGTGCTTCCTATCCTCATGACCATCTATCAACTACAGATTTGTACTTCTTGAGCCCTACACCCCATTCTCCCAGCCCACCAATCTTCTCACCTCTGGTCTTTACCAGATTGTTTTCTTTATTTGTGAGTCTGTTTTTATTAGTTTGTTCTTTTTGTTCCTTAGGTTCCCCCTTTAAGTGAAATCATATGGTATTTATCTTTCTCTGTCTGATTTATTTCACTTGGCATAATATCTTGTAGGTTCATCCATGTTGTTGCAAATGGTAGGATTTCATGTTTTTTAATGGCTGAGTAATATTCCATCGTATATATGAATCATAACTTCTTTATTCAATGGTCTGTCGATGGGCATTTGGGTTGCTTCCATATCTTAGCTATCGTAAATCATGCTGCCATGAGCATAGGAGTGCATCAATCTTTACAAATTATTGTTTTTGTTGTTGTTGTTGTTGTTTTGATAAATACCCAGAAGTGCAATTGCTGGGTCAAAAAGTATATCCATTTTTAATTTTTTGAGAAACCTCTAGACTGTTTTCCATAGTGACTGTTCCAATTTTGCAATACCACCAACAATGTATGAGGGTTCCCTTTTCTTCACATCCTTGCCAACACTTGTTAATTCGTTTATTGATGATAGCCATTCTAACAGGTGTGAAATGGTATCTCATTGTGGTTTCAGTTTGCATTTCTTTGATGATTAATGATTTTGAGCATCTTTCATATGTCTATTGGCCATCTGTATTTCCTCTTTGGAGACAAATCTCTTTGGGTATTCTGCTCATTTTCTAATTGGATTTTTTTGTTGTTGTTGTTGAGTTGTAAGAGTTCTTTATATATTTTGGATATTAACCTCTTATTAGATATGTCATTAGCAAATATCTTCTCCCAATCAGTCAGTTGTCTTTTTGTTTTGTCAAAGGTTTCCTCTCCTGTACAAAAACTTTTTAGTTTGATATAGTCCCATTTGCTTATTTTTTCTTTTGTTTCCCTTGCCTGAGGAGATATATCTGAAAAGAAATTACAGTTAGCAATATCAGAGAGTTTACTACCTACGTTTTCTTCTAGAAGTTTTATGGTTTTGGTTCTTACATTTGTCTTTAATCTATTTCAAAACTATTCTTGTGTACAGTGTAAGAAGGTGGTTCATTTTCTTTCTCTCTCTTTTTTTTTTTGCACATATCTGTCCAGTTTTCCCAATACCATTTATTGAAGAGACTGCCTTTACCCCATTATATGTTCTTGCCTCCTTTGTTATACACTGAGCACAGAGGTATGGATTTATTTCTGGGCTCTCTATTCTGTTCCATTGATCACTGGATCTGTTTTTATGCCAGCACCATGCTGTTTTGATTACTGTAGACTTGTAGTATAGTTTGATATCAGGTAGTGTGATACCTCCAACTTTATTCTTCTTTCTCAAGATTGCCATGGCTATTTGGAGTTTATTATGGTTCCATATAAATTTTAGGATGATTTGTTCTAGCTCTCTGAAAAGTGCTATTGATATTTTGTTAGGAATTGCATTGAATCTATAAATTGCTTTGGATAGTATGGCCATTTGAATAATGTTGATTCTTTCTACCCATGGGCACAGTATATGCTCTCAGTTATTTGTGTCTTCTTCAATTTCTTTTTTCAATGACATAATTTTCTGAGAAAAGGTCTTTACCTCCTTGGTTAATTTGACTCCCATGTATTTTATTGATTTTGATGCAATTATAAATGGGATTGTTTTCCTAAGTATCTTTTCTAAAAGTTTATAATTATTGCATAAAAATGCTACAGATTTCTGAATATTTATTTTGTAACCTGATACTTTACTGAATTCATTGATTAATTCTAACAGTTTTTTGAATGGAATCTTTAGGGTTCTCTCTATATAGTATCTTATCATTGGCAAATAACAAGAGTTTTACTTCTACCTTTTCAATTCGGATGCCTTTTATTTCTTTTTCTCATCTTATTGCTGTGGCTAAGACTTTCAAAACAGTGTTGAAGAGGAGTGGTGAAAGTGAACATCCTTGTCTTATATCTGATCTTAAGGAAGACGCTTTTAGCCTTCCTCCATCGAGTATGATGTTAACTGCAGGTTTGTCATATATGGCCTTTATTATGTTGACGTACGTTCCCTATATTCCTAGTTTTCTGAGAGATTTTATCATTAATTGATTCTGGATTTTTCTGCCTCTATTAATGTGCTCATGTTTTTTTTATCTTTCAATTTGTTAATGTTGTGTAACACATTAATCAATTTGCGGATATTATACTAACCTTGCATCCTAGGAATAAATCCAACTTAATCATGATGTGTGATATATTTAATATATTGCTGAATTCAATTTGCTAATATTTGGTTGAGAATTTCTTGCATCTATTTTCATCACCTATATTGGCCTATAATTTTCTTTATTGGTAATGCCTTTATCTGGTTTTAGAATAGGGATAATGCTAGCCTCATAATATAAGTTTGGAAGCCTCTCTTTTCTTGAATCTTTCGGGAGAGAATTGGTCTTAATTCTTCTTTGAATGTTTGGTAAAATTCTCCTATGAAGCCATCTCGTCCAGAACTTTTGTTTTTGGGAGATTTTTGATTACTGATTTTTATTTCATCGATGGTAATTAGTCAGCTTAGATTTTCTGTTTCTTCTTGACTCAGTCTTTTAAGATTGCATGTTTCTAGGAATGCATCCATTTCTTCCAGATTGTCCAATTTGTTGTCATATAATTGCTCGCAGTATTATCTTATGGTTCTTTGTATTTCTGCGGTGTCCATGGTTATTTCTCCTCTTTCATTTCTGAGTCCTCTCTTTTTTCCTTAAAGAGTCTGCTTAAGGGTCTGTCAATTTAGTTTATCCCTTCAAAGAATCAGCTCTTGGTTTCATTAAGCTTTTGTATTATTTCTCTAGACTGTATTTCATTTATTTCTGCTCTGATCTTTATTATTTCCTTCCTTCTACTCATTTTGAGCTTTGTTTGCACTTCTTTTTTCTAGTTCTTTTAAGTTTAAGGTTAGATTGTATTTGAGCTTTTTCTTGTTTTTTTTTAAAGTAGGCTTGTATTGCTATGAATTTTCTTCTTAGGACTACTTTTCTGTGTTCCATGGATTTTTAGTCATCATGTTTTCATTTTCATTCATCTCTAGGTATCTTTCGATTTCTTCCTTGATCTCATTGATAATCGATCCATTGTTTACTAGCATGTTATTTAGCCTACATGTGTTTGTGTATTTTCTAGTTTTTTCTTGTAGTTGATTTCTAGTTTTATACCATTGTGATCAGAGAAGATGGATGATATGATTTTCAATCTTCTTAAATTTATTGAGACTTGTTTTGTGTCCTGAAATATGATCTGTCCTGGAAAATATTCCATGTGCACTTGAGAAGAATGTATATTTTGCTGCTTTGGGGTAAGATACTCTGAAAATATTTGTTAAATCCATCTGGTCTGGTGTGTCTTTTTGGCTCATTGTTTCCTTGATTCTTTGCCTGGAAGATCTGTGCATTGGTGTCAATGGGGTGTTAAAGTTTCTTACTATGAGTTTATTACTGTTGATCTTTTCTTCTATGTCAGCCAATAATTGCTTTATATCTGTAGGTGCTCCTATGTTGGGTGCATACATGTTTACTAGGGTTATTCCTCTTCATTTATCAATCCCTTTATCATTATGTAGTGTCCTTCTTTGTCTCTTATATAGCCTTTGTTTTAAAGTCTATTTTATCTGATATAAGTATCGCTACCCTGTTGTTGTTGTTTGCTTGTTTTTTTTTCATTTCTATTTGCATGAAATATCTTTTTTCATTATTTTGCTTTCAGTCTGTGAGTGCTATTTGATCTGTAGTGGGTCTCTTGTAGACAGCATATGCATGGTTCTTGCTTTCTTATCCATTTAGCATTCAATCCATTTATATTTAAACTGATTATTGATTGGTACATAGTTACTGCCATTTTATTATTCAAAATTTTTTTTCTTTTTCTTTTTACAGAAGTCTCTTTAACATGTCTTGTAATACTGACTGGTCGATAATGAATTCTTTATGGTTTTTTTCTGTCTGGGAAGCTCTTTATCTCACCTTCCATTTTAATCAAAAGCTTTTCTGGGTAGAGTACTCATGATTGTCAATTCACGTTTTTCATAACTGAATCTTTCTTGCTGTGCTAGCCTGAAAATTACTGCTTGGCTATCACCCATGGGAACATAACGCTCTAACAATAAGCTTTCTGCTTCTGTACTCCCACTTACACAACCAACCTGTGGGTTGACAGTTAGTAAAAAAGAAGAAAAATAGACTCGTGTGTTCAAACAGGATGAAGAATGGGGCTGTAGAGCTTAAAAACCCTGTACCTCTTCATTTTGGGGGCTGCTTGATTTGGGGTCTGCGTACCCCTGGCAGACCCAGCTGGCTGAATAAACTCACTGATTTCTGGTGGTCTGTGTATCTATTGGGGGCTGCCAGCTACAACATTGCCAGTCGCTTCTGGCCTGCAAAGTTTTCATTGAAAAATTAGCAGACATTCTAATGGGGGTATCCTTTTAAGTACCTAACTGCCTTTCTCTTGCTGCTTTTAAGATCCTCTCTTTGTCTTTGACCTTTGGCATTTTAATTCTGATGTGTCTCGGTGTGGGTCCATTTGAATTCCTCTTGTTTGGGACTCTTTGGATTTCCCGAATTTATATGTCTAATTACTTTGCCAGGTTAAGGAAATTTTCTGTCATTATTTCTTCAAATAGATTCTCAATCCCTCGCTTTCTTCTCCTTCAGGTGCTTGTATGATCCGATTATTGTCATGTTTCATGTTGTCCCAAAGGTCTCTTAAACTAACCACATTTTTAAAATTATTATTTGTTGTTGTTGTTGTTGTTCTGATTGGGTATATTCTGCTACCCCATCTTCCAGTTTGCTGATTCGATCTTATGCTTCATCCAGTTTGCTGTTGAATCCTTCTAGTGTATTCTTCATTTCAGTTTTTCTAGTCATCATTTATATCCAGTTCTTTTTATGGTTGCTATATCTTTTTTTATGCTTACTATCTCTCTGTTGAGGTTCTCATTGTGTTCATTCATTTACCCCCTAAGTTTGTTGAGCATCCTTATAACCATTATTTTGAACTCTGTCTCCCAGGTTAATGTTGGCATCCAAATTTGTGTTGCCAGCAGTGATCTGCCTGATTCTATCTTGGAAATGGGCACTTACAGAGCTGCCCACCAACTGCAGGGTGTGGTAGTCATTCAGCCATAAAATCCCCCAGCAATCTACAGGTAGGGTGGGGCAGAACCATCTCCTCAGGTCAGTGCTTCCTAATGGCTCTGTGGGAGGAGACTACACAGTCAAGCTGGTGTGATCTGTAGCTTGCTCAGGGCCTGGACTAAGCAACAAAGGTGGCTTCCCTTTCAGCATTCTGGAACCAAATAATGCAGACTTTTATAGTATGAATACCACAGGAGCCTCTGACCCACCTCTGCTATCCCAGGTGAGTGTTCGTAGGTCAGAAAGCCTGTGTGTGGGCCCTTCAAAAGGAGTCTAGGATTTCAGTCTCCTTCTGTCTCACCCAAATGGCTAGAATCCCCTCTGATTTTTGCAGTCTGAGTTATTGTAATCTCCTCTTCCCTAGGGTGGAGCTCTGGTCTGGGAAGCCCCCAAATGAGACCAGGACCCCTCTCACCTTCAGGAGAGCCTCTGCAGCCTAGCTCTCCCTCCCAGTGATCCTCCCCCACCCGCAGGTGCAGGTCCAGCCCTATTTGCTACTTTGCCCCTCCTACTGGCTTTGATGTAGCTCCTTCTTTATATTATCAGAGATAGGTGTTATGATCAACTAGACTTCAGGTGATTCTCCGCATGATTATTTTATATTTTGGGTGTAATTTCAATGAGGCCCTGGGAGGAGGCAAATCCTGCTTCAACCTAGTCCACCATCTTCCTCCTAAATCCCTATTTTCCTTAATTTTTATCTATTCAATTTTCTTTCCTTTTTTTTTTTTATAATCCATGCTACTTATTTTTATTTACTTATTTATTTTTAATTGAAGTACTTCCTTTAGCCATTTTTCAAGGAAGTTCTGGTGACAAATTTCTCTTCACTTTAATTTGCATGAGCTAGTCTTTAATTCCTTTTCATTCTTAAAGGGTATTTTCTTATAGAATGAAGGATTGGTGCTTATTATCTTTTAGAACTTTTAAACAGTATGCCCCTTATTTCTAGATTCCATGGTTTTAGATGAAAAATCTCCTATCATTCAAATTGGTTTTCTTCTGTAAATAACCAGCAATCCTCTTTCATTTTACATAGCATCTCTTACTAAACCTATGACCCAATTTTTATAGCAGTTTATACCAAGATTTTCACTCTTATCCAAATACTTTTCTTCCAAATATTTTTATTTGAAAGAGGATAAGGAGAATTTTAATTAGTATACTTTATCACTTTTCTCGTACATGGCTCTCAGGGTCACTAGTAACCACTTGTTAAAGAGTGCTAATCTGTATGTATGATTCCTGACCATCAGCAGCAACATACATTAGCCTTGAAACCTTCTGCATTTTTTTTTTATTCTTCTCTAGAGAGCTGATCCATTATCCTTAGTTGTTTTATACAAGCACTAGTTGAATTAGATTAGTAACTTATTTCTCTTAGTGATTTTATTTCAGTTTTGAGAAAATATCTCTCTGGCATAAAGAAAGTTAATTCTGACTGTTTTTAAAACAAAAGTATAAGTTTATGGGTTAAATTTATTCATTGGTAGTTTGCTCCGCAACCTCTAAAGCCAAAACATTTTTATTTTCTAATCTACAATGCACATATTGTTCCCTAGTTTAGATTTTTAACCTTTTTTTTTTTAATTCTACTTCTTGCATTTAAACTTTGCCTATATGTCAGTTTGTTTTTGCTGCCAAAAAAAAAACAAAAACAAACAAACAAACAAAAACAAAAAACAAAATCAAAAACAAAACATACACACACACACAATTAGGTGCTTAAAATAATAACCTTACAGTTATGTATATATCTTACAGTTATGTGATTTGGAAATTCAGGGAGAACTCAAATAAGTGTTTTTTTCTATTCTCTGCTGGGCATGTAAAATCAGATGACGACAAAGCTGCCTGGCTAGTCTGGGAGGGTTTCAGGTTGAATGGTTTGTCTATCCTATGTGGTTTCTCATTGTCTAGCAAGCTAGTCTGGGCCCTCCTACATGTCAGTGATTTATTTGTTTGTTTGTTTTTTCTTTTTTCTTTTTGTAAATTACAGTCAACACTCAAACTATCCTACACTAGTCTCAAGTGTGCAGCACAATGACCATTCATACAATTCATGAAATGATCCCTTCAACCAGTCTAGTTCCCCACCCAGTACCGCACATAGTCACCACAATACTTTTGACCATATTCCCCATGCTGTGCTCTACATCCCTAAGACTATTTTGTAACTAACAATTTGTACTTAATCCCTTCATCTTTTTCACCCAGCCCCCAAACTCCCTCCCATGTAGCAATCATCAGTTTGTTCTTTGTATCTATGAAACTGTTTCTGTTTTGTTTGTTTATTTAATTCGTTCTTTAAATTTCACATATAGGCGAGATGGCATTTGTTTTTCTCTGTCTTATTTCACTTAGGGTAATACTCTCTAGGTCCATCCATGTTGCACCAGATGGTAAGTTTTCATTCTTCCCATAGTAATATTCTTTTGTATATATGCACCACATCTTCTATACCTAATCATCTATTGATGGGCACTTAGGTTGCTTCCATATCAGTATTAAGGTCTCAAGATCAAAAGGAGAAACCTACAAAATTTCTTGAGGTCTTGGCTTAGAAGTGATAGATCTATCACTTATGCCACATTTCATAGGCCAAAGCAAGCCAATAGTCCAATATAAACTAAAGAAATAAGGAGATAGGCTTTAACTTTTGATAAGTGGAGATTCACAGTTACATAAAGGCACTCATACTAGTAGGGAATCAATTGTGGCCAATTGTGTGATACAGCACTTCTAAAAAAAATATTTCCATCCTTTTATTTTTATTTCTATTTTTTTTATTTATTTACAATATTATTTCACGTTGTTCTATTAACATATTTTTGAGTGCTAATCTTCTGGTCTATTACATTTCATTGTTTTTATATTATGGTGATTTCTTCCTGTAGTTGATAAGTTTTATTGTGAGACCAGTAGGGATAGTGTATGTGTATATGTGTAGTAGCAGTAAAAGGTGGGGGAAGGGTCCCATCTCCCCTTGGATGTGGAAGTTTTGCCCAAGACTGGGATTTTTTGTTTGTTTGTTTGTTTGTTTTGTTTTGTTTTAGTGTTTTTTCTATGTGTTTCTGCAGTTCTATGTGTCTAAGAATGTTGTTGGAAGATTCCCACACAATGCAGATGATGTAAAATTTAATTCTAATCTGTACCCACAAATTAAATTTTTTTTCCACTTAAAATATCAGGCAGAGATAACAATCCATGTTGCTTCTCAGTACAAATAGCAACTTTTTCTATTCTGAATTTTCTTGTGCGCAAAATCTTTCAGTCTCAGCTGGTCAGGACTTTAATTTCAGCTCCCTTGTTTGGGCATCTGGTGATAAAAAATTGACCTCAATCTCCCTCCCAGTGCTGATAGCCTCAGTGTTTCCTAGACTTTCATGATATCAGCTTGTGGATTTCTTTCTTATCTGAAATCTTTTTTTTTTTTTTCTGCCACATTTTCTGGCACAAAAGAACTTTTCTTTCTTTATATTGGATTTATTTTTTTCGTTTTTTCTCTTATATTTTATTCTAAAATTTTCATATGTTTGAACCAGGATAGGTATTCTGTATTATCTCTCTCTAAAACAGTCCTCAAATTATTAGGAGAATTGTTTTTTTGGTGCTGTTGCTTGTTTATTTTAAATTTTAACTCATCAGAAATATAGGCCACAATCAGTAATAGTAGCTCATTATGAAAATTCGCCTCAGTATTTTAATAAGGCAGACTTACCTGACTTAAACATTAGTTTTTAATTGGATCTTGAGGTTTTTAGCAATAAACATACCTCATTATGAAACAGATATTATCTCCTTTGATCCACTGTGGCTTTTGAAGTCACTGTAACGTTAAAACTCAGATGTGTTATACCTGGTTAAACTGACTGCTAAAATCCTGACTTTCTCTATGGATTTGCTCCTTATAGATTGTTCTCTCAATATCAGAGTGGTTTTTGCTTCCCATTAGACGTATCTTTTGTATGTACAGAGATTCCATAACCTAGTAATTGTTAGCGAAAGTCTTTGAGACTTTATTCCGAACACTATAATCATAGGGCAGGTGGTCTCTTCCAGATTATACCTTATCCATACCTTTTTAGGGTGGAGTCAAGGAACATTACTCAAACTGAATTTCAACAAATGTTAGTCCCAGGAGTAACTAAGTAAAAAAAAATGAGGCAAGTGGCCAAATAATTTTGAAAAATACTACCCGCCTTTCTATTCGGGGTTTTTATAATCCATACTTATATTATATAATGTTCTGAAAATACTGACATAAAGAACTTGCTTTTATTTTTCAACTCTATATATTTTTAAGGGTAGTTTTTCAGAGCAGTTTTAGGTTGACAACAAAATTGAGAGATAGATGCAAATATTTTTCATATATTTTCTAACCTACAGATGCATATTTTTCCCTATAATCATCATCACTCACCACAATAGTATCTATAATATATATATGAAAAATATATATATATATATATATTTTTTTTTCCCAAAAGGTGAACGTGCATTGACATATCAAAATCACCCGAAGTCCATAGCGAACCTTAGAGTTCACTATTGGTGTTGTATATTCTGTAAGTTTAGACAAATTTATAACAACATATATTGATCCTTATAATATTATATATAGACCGATTTCAGTGCCCTAAAAACTACTGTGCTCTCCATGTTCATCTCTTACCACTTATCTCATAGCAACCACCAAATTTTTTAAGCTTTCTTTTTGTTTCTGATCCCCACTCCGATCCTTGAAATCCATTTTTTAACAATTGGAACAGTTTGAGGTATACTAAAAAAGGCTGGAATTTGTGATTAAAAAATGTGGGTCAGTGCATTAGATACACATAATTTTATTTAAAAAACACAACACCAAAACCATCATATATTTTAAATCAAACTGGAGGAATATAAATTTTTTTCATCTTTTGACTTACTTCACCCATTTTTCCATCTAGTATAGACAATCTTTTTATTGTCTCTGTAGTTTGCCTTTTCCAGAATGTTTTATAGTTTTAATTATACAGTGTTAGACTGTTCTGATTGGCTCCTTTTACTTTGTCATATGTACTTAAAGTTCTTCCATGTCTTTTCATGGCTTAATAACTCATTTCTTTTTAGCACTGAATAGTATTCTGTTTTCCAGATATACTACCATTTATTAATCCTTTGCCTACCTAAGGATATCACAGTTGCTACAAGTTTTGGCAATTATGAGCATCTGTGTGCAGGTTTTTGTGTAAAGATGTTTTAATTTCTTTTGGCTAACTACAAAAGAGTGTGATTGCTGGATTGTATGGTAAGAGTATGTATAGTTTTCTAAGAAACTGCCAAAATGTCTTTCAAACTTGCATTCCCACCTGCAAAGAGAATTCTTGTAGCTCCACATAATCACCAACATTTGGTGTTATAAGTGTGAATTTTGGCCATTTTAATAGGTATGGAGTGACATCTCATTCTTTTAGTTTGCATTTCCCTAATGACATATGGAAGCATCTTTCCATGTGCTTATTAGCTAGCTACACATCTTCTTTGGCAAGCTGTCTATTTAAGCCTTTGGCCTAGTGGTTTTTTGTTGTTGTTGTTAAGTTTTAAGAGTTATTTGCATATTTTGGATAATAGTCCTTGGTAAAATGTGTGTTTTACAAATATTTTCTCCCTTTCTGAGGCCTATCCTCTCATTACTTAACAATGTCTCTTACAGAGCTGATTATTACTTTGCTTTTTCTTTTAATGAAGTCCAGTTTACAAATTATTTCTTTCATGGATTGTGCCTTTGGTGTTATATCTTAAAAAGGCAACACTATATCTAAGGTCATCTAGATTTTCTCTTAAGAGTGATCTCCTAGTTACCTTCCAGGATTTTTATAGTTTTATATTATATAGTTAGATTTATAATCCATTTAGAGTTGATTTTTGTGAATGGTATAAAGTCTGTGTCTAAATTCCTTTTTTGTTTGTTTTTTGTTTTGTTTTGTTTTGTTTTTGCATGAAGATTTGTCCATTTCTTCCACCATCTTTTATTGAAGAGACAATCTTTGTTCCGTTTTACTGTTTTTGCTCCTTCGTCAAAATGAATTGACTATATTTATGGATGTTATATTTCTGGGCTTTATATTCTGTTCCATTGATATCTTTGTCTGTTCTTTCACAAATGGCACATTTTCTTGATTACTGTCACTTTATAATAAATCTTATCTTCAGGTAGTATCAGTCCTCCAAATTCCTTTTTCTCCTTTAAAATCATGTTGGCTATTCTGGGTCTTTTGCTTCACTCTATGAACTTTAGTGTCAGTGTGTAATATCAGTAAAATAACTTGCTGTGATTTTGATTGATATTGTATTGACTTTCTAGATCAAATTGAGAAGAAATGACATCTTGACAATATTAGAGTCTATATTCATAAACATGAATATAGTCTTCCTATTTATGAATACGAAATATCTCTTCATTTATTTACCTCTTTTTATTTCAGTTCATTAGAATTTTATAGTTTTCTTATATAGATCTTGCATATATTTTGTTAGGTATATACCTAAGTATTTCATTTTTGTGGATGCTAATGTAAATGATATTATATATTTAATTTAGAAGTCCATTTGTTTATTGATAGTATAGAGTAAATCGATTTTTGTATATTAACCTTATATACTGTGACCTTTACTATTCGTTCCAGGAAGTTTTTTTCCTTATTATTATTCTTTTGGAATTTCTACATAGATGATCTCATTATCTGTGAACAAAGATGGTTTTATGTCTTCCTTCTTAAACTATATAACTTTTATTTCCTTTTTATGCCTTATTTCCTTATCTAGAACTTCCAGTATAGTGTTGAAAAGGAGTGATGATAAAGGACATGTTAGTGATATTCCAGTTCCTAGTGGGAAAGCTTCAAGTTTCTCATCAGTAAGTGTAATGTTAGCTATAGGGTTTTTTGGTTTTTAGATATTTTTAATCAAGTTGAGCAAGTTTCTCTACATTCTTAGTTTCCCGAAAGTTATCATGAATAGGTGTGTTAACTTTATTTTGCATCTATTGATATTTTATGTAATCTTTCTTTTTCAGTTTGTTGATATGATAGATTCTATTAATTGATTTTTGAGGGTTGAAACAGCCTACCATACTTAGGATACATCCCAGTTGTTTATGATGTATATATTTTTTTATATGTTGTTGGATTTAATTTGTTGTTGGATTCAAGAACATTCAATATTTTCTGTAGAATTTTTACATAAGAGATATTAGTCTGTAGTTGTCTTTCTCATAATGTCTTTGGTTTTGGTATTAGGGTGATGTTGGCTTCATAGAATGAGATAAGATGTATTCTCTATACTCCTATCTGCTGAAAGTGATTGTAGAGAATTGGTGTCATTTCTTCTTTAAGTGTTTGGTAGAATTTACCGTTGAATTCATTTGAGGCTGACACTTTATATTTTGGAAGGTTACTAATGCCTTATTTAATTTTTAAAAATAGATATAGGTCTATTTGAATTGTATATTTCTTCTTGTATGAGTTTTGGCTGACTGTGTCTTTCAAATAATTGTTCCATTTCATTTAGCTTATTTAACTCATCACCAAAAAATTGTTCATAGTATTCCTTTTTATTCTTTTCATGTCAATGGGAGCTATAGTAATGCACCCTCCTATTTTCTGATATTTGTAATTTTTGTCCTCCCTTTTTTTTTTCTTAGTTAACCTGGCTAAGACTTACTGATTTTATTAACCTTTTCAAAGACCAACTATTGTTTTTATTAATTTTTTTCTATTGATTTCCTTTTTAATTACTTTGATTTCTGCTCTAATTCTTATTTTTTCTCTTCTTTGGCATCCTTTGGATTAAATTTGCTCTTCTTTTCGTAGTATCCTAAGGTGAAACTTAGATTATTGATTTTAGTTTTTCTTTTCTAATATATGAATTTAATATTATAAATTTTCTTTTAAGCACTGTTTTTTCTGCATCCGACAAAATTTTGATAAGTTGTGCTTTCATTTTCATTTAGTCAAAATATTTAAAATTTACCTAGAAATTATTTCTTTGACTAGTGTTATTTAGAAATACACTATTTAATCTCCATGTATCTGGGGATTTTCCAATTATCTTTCTCTCATTAATATCTCATTTAATTTCATTGTGTTCAATAAAGCAACATAGTATTATTTCCATTATTTTAAATTTGTAAAAGTACATTTTATGTCTCAAAATATGGTCTATCTTGGTGAATGTACTATGTGAGCATGAGAAAAATGTGTATTCTGTTGTTTTAGATGACATAGTCTATAGATATCTATTATAGCCAGTTAATTGATGGTAGTGGTGAATTCAACTATGTGCCTACTGATTTTCTGCCTGCTGGATCTGTTGTTTTTTTGAGAGAAGTGTTTGGAGTCTCTGACTATGATAATTAGATTAACCTATTTTTTACATTTCTATCAATTTTTGCCTCATGTAGTTCTGAAAGTCTGTTGTTAGGCACATAAATGTTAAGAAGACTTGTTATGTTTTTTTGAATATTTGATGCCTTTACAGTGTGCAATGCCCTTTATCCCTAACATTTTTTGCTTTGAAATCTACTTTATTTAAAATTAATAGAACTAATTCTTTTTTCTTTTGATTGGTGATAGCATGATACATTTTCCTCCATCCATTTACTTTTAATGTATATGTATCTTTATATTTAAAATGGATTTCTTATACACAGCATATAGTTCAGTCACATTTATTAAGCCATTCTGACAATCTCTGTCTTTTAATTGTGGCATTTAGACCATTGAAATTCAAAGTAATTATTGCTATAACCAGGTTAATATTTATCATTTTTATTATCGTTTTTTTTTAATTTATTGCCTTTGCCTTTAATTTCATTTCTATTTTTGTCTTTCACAATTTTCTGCCTTTTGTGGTTTTAATGGGCATTTTATGATTCCATTTTCTCTCCAGGTTTAGCTATCAGTTAACCTTTTTTTTTTTGTTTAGCTTTTTTCAGTGGTTGCCCTGGAATTTGCATAACCATGTACCACTTCAAGGATAGAGTATGTACCATATATAAAAAAAGATAATTCTAATTTCTCCCTCTCATCCCTTATACCATTGTTGTCATTTATTTCATATATATATGAAATTAATATATATACATTTATATATGTATATAAATGTATATGGGCATACATATTAAAATACATTATTGCTAAAATTATTTTAAAACTTTTATCTGTTAGATCAATTAAGAATAAAAGAAATAAAACTTTCATTATATCTTCATTTATGTCTTCTTTAATGTTCTTTGTTTTGTTTTTGTTTTTGTTTTTTTTTAATATGGATCCAAGTTTCTGACCCATATTGTTTGCCTCCAGTCTAAGGAACTTCTCACATTTCTTCCAAGGCAGGTCTACTGGCAACATGTTTCCTCAATTTATGTTTGAGAATTCTAGATTGAGTTTAATTTTTTTTTCCTTCCTCAACATTTCAAATACTTCATTCCTTTTATGCCTGCATAATTTCTGAGGAAAAGTCAGAAGTAATTCTTGTGGCTCCATTATAGCTAAAGATTTTCTCCCCACTCTGACTTCTTCAGAATAGTTTGTCTTTGATTTTTTTTTTTTTTTTTTGTAGTTTAAAATTGATATGAGACATTTTTCTAATTTCTGTCTTTTGAATTTCCTAAATCTGTGGTTTGGAGTGTGGCAATTTGGGAGAAATTGTCAGTCATTATTGTTTCAAATATTATTTCTGTTTCTCTCTTTCTTCTTCTGGTATTCACATTATACATATGGTGTATTTTTTTGTAGTCATCTCATGATCTTTGAATATTATGATTAGCTTTTTTTTTTGTCTTTGTTCTTCTTGCTTTTTGATTTATGAGAATTCTATTGATATATGCTCTATGTAGCACAAAAATTTTTATTTCAACTGGGTCCAGTCTACTAATAAGCCCATCAGAGGCACTTTCCATTCCTATTAGAGTTTTTTTTTTTTAATCTAGTATTGCTTTTTCGTTCTTTTTTTTTTCTTTTTTAGGATTTCTATCTCTCTGCTACATTGTCCATCTGTTCTTGCATGCTGTCTACTTTATTCATTAGAGCTCTTAGCATATTAATTACAGTTGTTTTAAATTTATGGTCTAATAATTCCAACATGACTAACACGTCTGGTTCTGGTGCTTGCTCCACCTCTTCAAATTGTGTGTGTGTGTGTGTGTGTGTGTGTGTGTGTGTGTTTAATTTTGGTATACATTGTTATTTGTTGCTGTTGTTGTTGTTAATAGCTGGAAATAATGTACCAGGTACAAAATTGCTGCAAATAGGTCTTTAGTAACGTGGTGGTGAGATCTAAGGTGAGGGAAAGCTTTCTATAGTTAGCCCTGTAATTAAATTTCAGTCTTTAGTGAGCCTATGCTTCTGATATGTAAATTTTACAAGTATTTCTCTTTTTCCCCCACCTCCCTTAGGTTGTGTAGAATGGCTAGCTTGGGCTGGAATTGATTAATTCCCTTTTCTCACATGAAGGGCTAGAGCCAGTAGGAGTTCGGTATTTCCCATCCTCAGGTCACTTAGGCTCTGACATTTTAGGCTCTTTTCAAAAAGTTTTCCCTGAAGACAGACCTTGTTACAAAGAACAGAATGCCTTTGAATTTCGAAATGGTTTCTTTTCTTTGCTCCTGTTGGAAACCTAAGTAGATGTTTCTCTAATTTACTCTAGGACCTTGGTTGATCTCCTGGTGGTAAATCTCACATTTTTGCCTACCCTATGCTGAGACCCCTAAAGTCTTCGATTTTCAGACTTGACTTCACTGAGCCCCCAGTGATTCATTGGTTATAGTTCTGGTTTTCCTTGTCTTGGCACTACCTCGGTGCTTATATGTTATGAGCAAAAAGGAGGGCTACCAAAAGAACACTCTTGAATGCATTTGTGTTTTATCCACAAAGCCAGGCTTATTGAGTGGAACCTTCTCTGATAAATCGATCGGATATCCAGGCAGGTTAACAACACAATACACAGAAGGGGGAAGTATGAGTCTTACATAATAGAAAGGAGGGATAAAGTCCTTAGCATCTCTAAAGTGAGCTCTTTTGACTGGTGGCACAGAGAGCCACCAGTCAGAATGGATCAGAAGGTCAGTGTCTTCTTCAGCTCTAGCTCACTGGTCCCTGGTGCTATTGGGTTAGGCTTGAGCATCGCCACTCTTAAGGTCTTCAGCACATATAGACCTTATAAGACGGAATCCTCAAGCATATGGATTCCTGCAGATAGAGCAAATGTTTCTGTGGTTTTGGGTATTCCGGTTATACCCTAAGGGTGTTCCCATTATGTGTAAATTGACGTTATTGTCATGGCTAACATGGAATTCATTTCGTAAAGTTCAAAAAGTCCTCATTTCTTTATTCTCTACACACTATAAGAGTTTTAGCTTGCGAGTATCTGCCCTGGTGAGATTTCACTCCCTGTATTCACCTATTTCTCCAGTCTTAGGGGCAGGGCTTTGCCCTGGGTCCGTGCCTTTCTATGGTTCCAAAAATATGTATTGATTTTTCAGTCTGTTCAGCTTTTTACTTGTTAGAATGGGGAAAATAAACTCACAGTACAATACAATTGGATACAAAGATAAAAGTATCTGATGAAAAATGCTTATATCTTTTTCCTAAGAACAATTGTCTTCCAAACTTTACTGAATGGTACTGTTGTGTTTTATAAAATGGTTTTATAAGTCACCAGTTTCTAAGTCCTTTACACTATAATTTGAAACCTGACACAAAATAATTATTAAAGAAAAAGCAGGGGAAGAACGCATCATAAGAATAGATTGGATTGGATTGGGCCTGCTCTGCTAATTCATGGTACTAAAAAGAGGAGACTACTTATCAATCAATGTTTATGATGTCAGGTATTATGTATTATCTTGTTCATTTTGCAAAAGAAAAAAATACATTCTATATCCCATTCATAATTAGCTGAATCTGTGCCAAGAATAGTCATTCTAAACTAAACATAAAAATGTAAGAAGAAAATGTAAGATAATAGGAAAGGTTAAACCATGACGTATTCCTGAACTTGTACTAAATCCCTCTCTGTCTCAATTACTATGCTAGGTTTTATGGATACAAATGGAAGAATTGGACTTTGTGATTCTCTCTTGTTTTCTAGGTATTATCTAAAACTATACTCCCATGCTGAATTATTTTTTCTTTGTCCAGCATGTTATAAGATACATTTCTCTAGCATTCCAAATCTCTTCAGGCTTCTAGGATTAACTCCTTATACTATCCTGGATGTAAATTTTTTATGATTTTTATACATTAGTCATGGCAGAATCTCTTTATCTGTTTCAGAGAGCCCTATTATACTACCAGCTGGAAATCTTCACATTTGCCTATTTTTCACCTACTCGTGCAGAATTCTAATCTCCCAGTGTCTACCCTATAACCTTGAAGCCGAAGTTGGCAATATTTCTTGAGGCACCATGTAGGGAGATTTAATCCTAAAGCAACCATGAAAAATTATGCATGTACTACCAATTTAAATGCTGCACTTCATGAGCACAGTTTGAAGAGAGAAATAATACATCGTTGCAATGAACTCTGAAACTTCTTGTAAGAAACAATGATATTGTAAGAAAACCAGTAAGTGTATCTGTATTCATGATTAACTAAATGCCATGTAAAAATTTACTATGTTATAAAATTGCATTCTAATTTTATTCAATGTGAATTTGGTACTGCATTTTACTATACTCAAATTCAAATAATTATTAATAAAGAGACCAGTATTTGTTTTTTGCTATAAGATTCTCAATGAAGAAATAGGAGTGCATACAGAGATCTGAAAAAGCAATATATTAATTTATTCAGTTATTAATTTTATCCAATACTTGTTAAATAACACCCCTCTAAGGAGTTCTGCAAGTTCTTGTGTCAAAGGTGGCTAAGTGAGGCTTACTTGTTTAATACCTGCATTCAAGGGCTTTTATAAAATTGTTTTTGTTTTTTTGAAAATAATAATTCCCATTTTTTTTAGATTGAAAAAAAAAAGAACTAAAAGAAACTACGGTAAATTTATATAGTACCAATTGTGTTATCTTCTGTCCTGATGATTGAGATCATCAGGTATCCTTCTGAGACTAGGTCTTCTCATTTGTTTATTTATTATCAATTTAATTTAGATATCTAAAATATGCGGGACACTGTGTTCAGCACAAATTTATAAGAATTATCTCATGTAATATGTCATCAACAAATGGAATAAATATTTCTCATTGCACAAAAGGACATTTTGAAACATAAGTTAAATTCATTTTGAAAAATCATTCAGGCTAGTAAACATTAAACCTAGAATGTAGGCCAGAATTAGCTGGCTAATGTAATGCTTGAATCCTCGCTATTATATCGTCGTGCTTCTTTTGGTGATATCGGAGCTCTTACTTCAGAGTATTGTGAAGATTACGGTGACTGAGAAAATATCTGTAAATTTGAATGACTATTGTATGTAAAACATGTATTTATAATTTACTCAAATTTACCATTTCCCTAAAAAGCATTATAAACTTAAAGGTAAGTTTATATTCATTATAAGGAAAATTGTCTTTGATTTCCTATTTTGATTCACTTTGAGATAATGTCATGTGTATGACTCTATTTAATTGTTAAGTAAAATAATGAAAAGTAGAAAGATACATAAATACCAACTAGGCAAATGAAATCGGATGATAATAAAAGAAAAAATGTTTTAAATTTCCCTATTATTTAGAATGATAGGGGAGAAAATAAAAGGAAGTTGCAGGTATTTAAAAATATTAAAAACTAGTGTTTATTTTCTTTCAGTTTGAAATAATTGATTACAAATAGTGTCAAAATAAATGTGGCAAGGATCCATATTAACTTTCCTTTACCTAGAACTGTGTTTATTTCTCTTTTATTTTTGAAGGATAGTTTTGCAAGCTGTGTAGTTCACTTTTGACAGTTCTCTTTTTATGCTCCTTCTTGCATCAGTGATTTCGGACAAGAAATCTATTGTTATCTTTAAAGCCTGGTGTTTCTGTTAAAAGTAATGCATAACTACTCTCTGGGTTATTTCAATTTATTATTATTATTTTATCTTTTACTTTCAAAAGGTTGCTTATGGTGTGTATTGAAGTGAGTTTCTTTAGGATTATCCTGTTTTGAGTTTGCTCAGCTTTTTCAATGTGCGAGTCTGTGCCTTTGTCCAATTTGGGAAGTCTTCAGTCATTATGCTTTCAAATACTCTTTCAGTATTTTTCAAATACCCATTTTTTTTTCTCTCCCTTGGGGACTTTGGTGATACTGTTGGATCTTTTGCTCTGTTCCATAGTTCTCTGAGGCCTTGGTCATTTTATTTTTTCTCTGTTGTTCCGAGTGGATGAATTTTGTTGTTGTTGTTCTTTTCTCAAGGTCACTGATTCTCCAGTGAATGATGTTTATTGTTATTGTCTATACTTACCATTTGTTTCTTTCTTTTAACATTGCTTCGCTAGAATTTTAATTTTTTGTTTCCAGGAAATTCGTATTGAAATATTTTTTATTATGGCTGCTTTAAAAGTCTTGACAGATATTTCCACAAAGTGATTCTTCTAGATATTGGCATCAGTAAAAAGTCTTTTGTCATTTAAGTTTTGATTTTCTAAGTTATTGATATGGTAGATGATTGTAATCTAAAGATTTATGTTTATTGTGTTAGAACATCCTGAATTCAACTTGCATATTTTATTTTGTCAGCCACATGGATCTTAGCTTACTTCTTTATGGACTCTAGTTCCGGTAGCAATTTAGTTTTTGGAGACTTTGTGATGTTATTTTGTTCTGATTTGTTTACCTGGTACCACTGGCGCTACTGCTGGTTCTTGATGGTGCTGTCTCAGGGGGCAGAAGAGATTTTTCCTATATAATATTGTTCAATGTATAAGGTGAAGTGAGATCTCTTTTATCAGTGGTCCCCGTCCTTCCAGGTGTCTCCGAGCAAGTAGAAGAGGCTTGTCCTACAGAAATACAGCAGCTTCCCACACCAGGACACTAACAATGACTAGATTCTGCCTGCCTGCTCCACTTCAGGAGGAAGGGCAGTAAGGAGGTACTAAACAGGTTTCCTGGACCAGTTTTCTTGATAACACTTTGGTCTCTCCAGAGAACTGCTTGCTAACTTCCATATCCTCAGCATCATTGCATCATTCTCTTTTGCAATATTACCAGATTTATGCTTTTGTTTAGTGAGAAAGAACAATGAGATACAGGTCTATACTACCTTTTTTAGACAGGAAGTCCAATATAAACTTTCCTAATCATCGGAGTTATAAGTCCAGAAAGGCATACAGTGTAATAATTACTAACCATCTGTCTACATATGTTAGGAATGCTTGTTGTTATTTTTAATAAGAATAATAAATATCCAGATAAAATAAATGCAACGTCTAGAGATTTCTTAACATTGTACCATTTCTCTTTCTCCAATATATTATTGTTGCCTTGTCTATATCAGGAAACTCTAGTCCCAATTTTGAGTAAATTATGTATTACATCAGGATTTTTGTGAGGATTAAATAAATTAAGCTATGTAAAAACCTGGAGCCATACCTAGCTGAGATTCTTTCTTCTTGTATTTCTGTCTATCTGTCTGTCTATTGGTTCATCCATCCATCCTCCATTTTAGCTACTTATTAAAATCACTTTATTTAGATATATTGACATCCAAAAAGCTATACATACTAAGCGTATACAGCTTTATGAGTTTGAAGATAGTATATGCCCGTAAAACCACGGCAACAATCAATGCCATAAACCTATTTATCATCTCCAAAAGTTTCCTTCCATTGATTGATTGATTGTGGTAAGGCCACTCAGTGTAAGATCTACTCTCATCACAAGCTTTTAAGTATTAAATTCTATATTATTAACTATAGATACTATGCTGTACAGTAGATCTCTAGTAATTATTCACCTTACATAACTAAAACTTTTTACCCTTTGGCCAACACTTTCCCATTTCTCCCTCTCCCCAGATACTAGTAGCCACCATTATACTCTCTGTTTCTATGAGTTTAACTATTTTAGATTTCTCATGTAAGTGGGATTCTGTAGTATTTGTCCTCTGTGGCTGGCTTATTTCACTTAGCATAACATCCTTCAAGTTCTTTTATGTTTTTGCAAATGGTAGCATTTACTTCATTTTTAAGGCTGAATAATATTCCACTGCATATAAGTACATTTTCTTTATCCAGTTATTTGTTGATGGACATTTTGGTAGCCTCTCTTTTTTGGCTATTGTGAGTAATGCTGAAATGAACATGAGGGTGCGGATATCTCTTAGAGGTACTGATTTCATTTCCTTTGGAAAAGTACTCAGAAATAGGTTTGCTAGATCAGGCGAAAGTTCTATGTACAATTTAATATTGCTCCAAGTTAAAAAAAAAAAAAGTTTAAAATGGACAGTGGACAAACCTCTATTGCCTGAGAGGAAACTTACTGGGAGAAAAGAGAAGATCTTAGCCCTCATCCTCCTCGATCTGTCAGCAGATTTTGTCACTTTTGAGCATTCTTTCTTGATTAGAATGTTTTCTATGCTTGGCTTCCAAGTATCACATTTCCCTTATTCTAATTCTGTTCACCACTGGCCATTCTTCAGGCTCTTTTGCTGGTTCCTTCTAAGTCCTTTCATTTTGACAATTCTTTTAAAATCTATTTTACTTTATCAGTACCCTCATTCAAATTCCAGGCTTTAAGTAGTGTATATGTCTATGTGTCTCAAAATTATACCTTTATTCCAGGGCTCTTCTTTGTACTCCTGACTTACATTTCTTACTGAAAATTGAATATATCCTCTTAAATATTATGTAATGTCATATGTGTAGCATGTAAAATATTGACTGCATGAACTTATCCCCATATTTATTGTTTTCAAAAATTATTTAATGGAAACACAAATATTATTGTTCCTCAGGAAAACAAATAAACAAAAAAGGAATTAAAATCGATTTTAATTCCTTTTTCTCTGTCACCCTATTTATTTAGTCAGCAAATCCTATAGAATTTAAATTATACACAGAACCTTCATCACTTTCACTGCAGCTGTCGTAGACCAATCTAACATTATATTTTTTTCCTGGATTATTATAATAGGCTAACCGCCAGATGTTTCCACAACACAATTTTCAACATAAGTTAGAATGAGTCACTCTTCTCAAAATTAAGAGCTTTCATCACCCTGAGTGTAAGCTGGAGCCATAACAACGTCTGCAAGTCCGATTACGATCTTTGCCACCCTTCTGCCTCAATTTGTCTCTTTCTTCCTTGTCAGTTGCTCTCATTTTGCCAAACTTATCTCCTTCAAGCCCAGCAAGCAGACACATCCTAACGGAACTGGCACTTGCTTTTTTCTTAGACTGAAAGCTACTTGCTCTGATATTTCACAGCTTCCTCTTTCACCTCTTCTTTGCTTTGTTGTCT
Source organism: Rousettus aegyptiacus (assembly GCF_014176215.1). NCBI lineage: Eukaryota > Metazoa > Chordata > Mammalia > Chiroptera > Pteropodidae > Rousettus > Rousettus aegyptiacus. The sequence goes on from NW_023416306.1 coordinate 54,548,176, forward strand.
TGTGAGACCTTTGCTAAGTGTTCTATTTAATTTTATGATCTTCTAGTTGCCCTGTGTGCTGTTCTCTGTACCACTCTTGACCATTACAAAAGAGCATAAATTTAATTTAAGGGTTTATTAACTGTCTCCTGGTGTGAAAATTCATGTTCCATGAAGGCAATAATTTTTATGTGCTTTCTTTGTCCTTATTCCCTAGTACTTAGAACTATGCACAGCAAATAATAAATATGTGTTAATTTATAAAATGTTTAGTGCCTTCCCAGATACACAAACTATTATTTGTTATCATGCACTGATAAAATATCTGGTTACAATGTTATTTTTTTTTCTTTAAATTTTTCCACTATAACTTTTGGGTTCAAGTGCAAATTCCTAAACTCTCCAGACCTTTCGCTTTCTGATTCCCACCTGGTTACTTGGCTCTACTTACTGTTTCCTCCTACCATGCAGAAAATTACTTACCATTTTCTTAAGCTAGTTTGTTTTATTTCATACCACACACACACACACACACACACACACACACACACGTGTGTATATGTATATCATTTTTCCTTATGAGAATGCTAGCTAATTCTTTTTTATGTTTTAATAATAATAACAAAAGTATATAAAATAATTATTTGGATATATGAGAAGTTAAAAAGAGATTATAAAATGAATTTCTGAATATCATCCTTTAGGTTAAGAAATAGAATATTCCCATTAGCCTGAAAGCCCTTCTCTGTTTTTCTCAGATCATGTTTATTGCACACCATGCCACACCTCTACTCAATGACAAAATAATCTTTATTTCTTTGTTAAGACTTCTCTTGCTTTATTTTTAAATAGTTTTGCCAGATATCTATTTAGACTTAAATAACATTTTATTTAAATTTTCTTATTTCAAGACTTTTTAATATGTAATTACAAGATTTGCCACAGAGTGCTCTTTGAATATGAGGGAGAAATAGAGATAGATCAAGAGAAAATAAAAGCAAGGAGTTGTTGTTGGTCATATAACAAGATAGCATAAGCCTAAAGGAACATAGTCATTTGTAAAGGACAAGAAACAGAATAATATAAAAATATCAACGGAGAATGTTGATTCAAAGGCTTTAACTATCACCTGCTCACAACAAGCTTTGTGGCTAGTTTCCTTTTTCCTCCTAGTGTACATATTTAGCTGATAGAATCTTTATTCTTGGTCTTAGCCTCGATCTGTCTTTACTGACCTCAATCTGTTCTGTTACTGACCATCACCTATAAATTCCATTCTTGCTCTCAGTCTTTTTGTACATAATGGCTTGAATGTTCCTTTATTCCTCATGCTAACCCTGGAACAGAAGTAGCAGTCACATTCTCTCCATGCTCAACTGTTATGTGTTAACTCACTGACTTCCAACCAAACTATTTCCAAAACCTTAAGACCGTGCCAGGATCTCAAACATTTCTACTACCCTGTAAAATATTAGCTGCACTATGCAAACATGTATACTCAGCCTTTTCAAGCTAAATTACAATTAAAAATGGATGGCAATTTTTGATTGACAGGCATTGTACTGCCCCTACCCGAGCCTAATTCATTGTTTTGTGTACTTGGTGTTCAGTGAATGCTTACTACATGAATATGGGAATGAATGAATTAATGACAGCTGGAAAATATCACAACTCAAACATATTTTTCCCAGTGACTGATAATACAGGGCAACAGTTCATAAATTTAAAGCTGGATTCCTGGATTCACATCACACATCCTCTATTTCTGACTCTGTGACCTTGGACAAGTTGCTTATTATCCCTGACTCTCAATCCGCTCATCTATAAAATGAGAAACATATAAAATAACAGAATCTACCTCACTGAATTGTTGTAAAAATTACATGAGTGCAGTGCTTGGTACAATGTTAGCAAAAAAAAAAAAATGTACACACACACACACACACACACGCACACATATATGTATATTATCAGAAGCTGTTACGGAATGGTACACTAGTAAATCTGCTCTGTGTTTCTATTTTTAAATGTCACATTTTAAAAACTAATCTGCTTGTACTTATTTGTTTTCCTTGAATGGAAAGAAATGTTTCATCTATCTGGATTCTTAGCACACTTTGGCCAAATTAATTGGAAGAGATGTACCCTTCACTACATTAATAATAGTAAGTCACACTATAGAAATTGAATGACCTTATTATTGCTTTACCAATTTTTCTTGAAATAGGCAGCAGAGTGTCTATTATACATAGGAAGAGTTTCTTTTGAAACATAACTGTGGAAACATTTTTCCTATTTTTTTTATTTATAAGGGATGTCTATTTCTTTCTTGAACGCCAATTTTCAGTTGGAGCCAGAAAAAAAGCTTACTGCAGTAATATATTAAGCTTTCGGTCTGGTTCTACATAATCTAATTTTCATATACTCTGCACAAATTGTAGCCACTTCATCAATGTCTTATTATTTTTTCTCTTAACAATGCAATGACAGTGATTAATTTCTAAAGACTGGTAAACAAAAACTTTACCTTGGAAGTGATTAAAACGGAGCTGCTTATTGTGTGAGAGCTGACAAATAAATACACTCACTAGTGTACCACACACATACACCGTGAATGGGATTATCTATAAGCCTAAATATCCCTATAGAAATAATAGAAAACAAGATAATATGCTGTGCTATATTTTGATAAAATATATTCTCTAAAACTGGTTATATTATAATTATTAAATAAAGTGGATGTGGGTGGCCGTATATGAGAAAGCTAAATGAAGTCTAAAATAATGTTTTTAACATAAAATGAAGTACAAAAAACTTATTCTTTAAAGAACTTTCTTTTAAAATGTTTAATATTTTTTACTTTATGATTATACTAAATCAATCTCTATAATAAAATCAGGATTGGACTATTTCATCACAGGCAAATCAAGTCAGAACAAAATTGACAAAACTGGCAATTTTCTTTGCTTAAGGATATTTTCTTAGTTATTTTAGTGTGACAAAATTATTGTGTTTTTATAAATAGTTCTTTATTAGTCCTTTGCAATGAAAATCAAACAGCATTTTTTTTCTCTCTAATGTTTTTTGATGTATAGGTCTTACCCAACATGTATTAAATAATCAAACCTAGAGCATCCTGAGATATCTTCGTTGCCAGAGTATGTGTAATGGTATTATAAAAAAAAAAAAAAAAGAAGAATGGTGTTACAAAAAAGTGGTGTTACAAAGAGTTTTAGCTAAACTCTTTGCGACAGGAATTAAAAGGTGCGTGTGTGTGTGAGAGAGAGAGAGTGTGAGAGAGAGCGAGAGAGACAGACATACAGACACAGACACAGACAGAGATGAAGAGGAGAGAGGAAGACAGAGACAGAGACAGAGACACTGCCACAGGAAGACCATAAATTCTATAAAAGACAGGTTATGTAGCCAAAAAACAAATGTATTCACAGAGACTGTGAACCTTCTCTATGATGTCAAATTAGAATTAGATATACAATCTAAACTTTGAATAAATATTGTAAAATGCTTAAACAATCAATAATCTGGAAGATGGAATCTTAGGTCCTACCAGTTTATATGCTAGAAAGTCCATCTGAAACATGCAGAAGAGATTTCAGAAAATTCAGCCGAGTCTCATATCCTAGAAATGCTGACTGAAGGTTGTTCATAGTTCTTCACTGAGAATACCTATACCTGTTTTGTAAAAGAAGAATAAACATTATACTGAAATGCTTAGATATCAGCTACAAATATTAAATTTTATTGTCTGGAAGTCAACAAGCAAATTGTTAAAATAATGTGTGCATTGCCATAATAAGGCTTACTTTATTAAATCCTTGATACATAGAAATTCATTGTCTGAATGTATATGTGAATAGAATTCAAGCTATGGACTCATAGATATTTTGAAAAAGCACATATTCGGACTACAATTCTCTTACTTGCTTTATATTGTTAGTTCAAAAATTTGAAACATGTGTTGAAGAATGAACTGTGATTCTTTCTTTTTCTTCTGTACTCTCAGTTGTGTGACGTTCCTGTATACACCCCAATTTGGCTGGTGAATCGTTTAGGTCCACTTTGACTTATATAGCAGCTATTATCCACATGTGGTTGTTGAGTACTTGAGGAACTGATTTTAACTTTATTTAATCTTCATTTAAGTACTAGTGTAGAATATACTTTCCTTTAAACACAACATTATTCTTATGGTAAAAAATACATTTGTCTTTAGCCATAGCAACATTTAAGATGTTCATTTTGTATTTGTTAGGTAAGTTTCCAGCTCATTGATGGTGATGATAAGAATGCCGGAGGCGGCTTTCCTGGACCCATCTCACATGCAATAAGTCCCCATGGCATTTCTTTCATCTCAGCCAATGCTGTGGCTGGATCAGCCTTTGTGTGGTTCTGATGACTGCAGAATGCAGTTCACAAAAAACAAACAAACAAACAAACAAACAACAAAAAAAAAACAGGGAACTTTGAGGAACAAAGTTTATTACTCACTGGTCTTGGAGGGAATACATTAAGGCCTGGGAAGAAAGAGAGAAAGAATCAAAGAAAACCTGGGACTCTGCCTTTATTAAGGTCCAAGGATGGAGTGCCTATTGTTTCTTGGGTTCACTCTTTATTGGCTAATTTAAAGCCTTAAAGTGGGATTGGGGGAACCAGAAAGGAAGGGAGAAACAAGTGGAGTCGCTCAAATAGGTAGTTATTTAGGTTACCCTGAGCTTTTTGAAAGAGGGAACTCATAAGTGCGGGTGGTCTAATTTCTTATCTGGTCGTTTTGCTAGTAGCTGTGTCATATACCTGACAATATGTTTATTAAACCGGATGTCTTTGGAATGAATCCTTCAACAATCAAAAGATTAATGTCAGGAACTGCTCTATAATATTTTAGTGTACTTGTCAGCCATATGCATTATGTCTTATATTATTAAGACATAAACACATAACCAATCTAGTTTTTAAGATTAGGTTATTCAGCTCCAGTAACTTTTTCCTATGTATTTATTGAAATTTCAGTTGTATTCATTCAGTTATTTTATGTGGACAGCCCAAATTACAGAAATATGTGCATAAATTACAATTGGAATTTGAATTAATATAATTATTTTTCTAGTTTAAAGTTTTTCTTTGTTGATTTTCTGTCTACATAATCTACCTATTGTTAAAAGTGGTGTATTGAGGTTCCCTACTAATTCTCTATTTCTCCCTTCAGATCTATTAGTACTGCTTAATATATTTTGGTACTCCAATACTGGGTGTGTGTGTGTGTGTGTGTGTATGTGTGTGTGTGTGTGTGTGTGTGTGTATTTTTGCAATCATCATATCTCCTTGATGAATTGACCCATCAATATATAATGACCTTTTTTGTCTCTTGTTAAGTTTTGACTTAAAGTCTATTTTGTCTGTAATAAGTATAACTACTTCTGCTCTCTTTTGGTTTCCATTTGTAGGAATATCTTTTCCTTTCCTCCATTTTGAACCTATATATGTCAAGCTGAAATGAGCCTTTTAGGCAGCATATAGTTGCATCTTGCTTCTTAAAATTCATTTAGCCATTCTATGCTTTCGTTTGAATAATTTAATCCATTTACACTTACAGTAATTAATCGTAGGTAAGGACTTACTAATGCTATATTATTTGTTTTCCAATTGATTGTAGATCCTTTGCTCCCTTCTTTTGCTGCCTTACTTTGTGAATTGATAATTTTCCATTCTGGTATACTTTAATTCCTTTCTCTTTATCTTTTGTGTATCTACTTTAGGTCTTTGCTTTGTGGTTCTACAAGGCTTACAAAAAAATTCCTTATAGATATAATAGCCTATTTTAAACAGATAAACTTTTATGCTCCTCATAATTGTATGTTTTGCTATTACAATTTTCTTCTATTTATATTATTTGTCCATTAACAAAGTATTGTCATTATAGTTAATTTTTAGTACTTTTGTTTTTTAATCTTTATATCAGAGTTAAATGATTAACAAAATACCATGTTATAGTATTAGAGAATTGTGAATTTCATTATATACTTACCTTTACCAGTATATTTTATAATGTCCTATTTTTAAAATCATAAACTACACAGAATAATGTCATAAAATGGCAGAAAAAGAAACTCTAAAAACTCTATTATAAAAAAAATTTAAAAAGTGGCAAAAAATGAGAATCAACTTTCAGGATTCTGGAAATTAATAAAAGAATAGCAGCAGAATGCATTTATTCAAGAGATATGGCTAAATCTTGGTAAACAATAAGCTTTGTTCCATTTTAACATTTTTATACTAAAGTCTCCAATTCAGAGGAAGCCTTAGAAATTAGCAACTCATAATAATGATTAGAACCATCATCCTAGCATTTACTAAAGGGGGACAAAGAGGTTAGAGTTCCTTTAAAGCCTTACTCATAGATAATTGTCATTATTCATCTACTCTGTTCGTTTGGTCTAAGCTTTCTCATGCAAGACTGATTTTATTTGAGCTGAAGCAGTGTCCATCTTGCAAAAAGCCTTGCCTCTAGAAACATTTGTTGAAAAAAGTAAGCCAATTGTTTACCAAATTTGTAGCTCCCTAAGGTGTTAGATAGCGGTTGGGAGAAAATAAAAGTGTAACCAAAAAGGCTGAAAGGGAAAAAATTGACAAATGAGATATACATAGGACTTTTATTTAGTTTTATTTATTTTTATTTTTTATTAAATTTATTAGGGTAACATTGGCTAATACAATTATATAAATTTCAAGTGCATATTATAATTTGACATCTGTATATTCTATTGTGTGTTTACCACCCAAAGTCTAGTTTCCTTCAGCTACCATATATTTGATCCCCTTTACCCACTTCACCATACCTCTAACCCCTTTACTCAGTCTACCTGTCCTCTCCTCCCCCACTCCACTAGTAACCACTACAATATAGCCTTCTGGTAACCACTAGTCTACAGTCCATGTCCACAAGTCTCTGTTTGTCCTGTTTGTTTGTTGCTTTTAGGTTTATATCCCACATATAAGTGATATTATGTGATTTTCACCTTTTTCAATCTGACTTATTTCACTTAGCATGATTATCTCAAGGTCCGTCCAGGTTGTCACAAATGGCAGTATTTCATCTCTTCTCATGGCTGAGTAATATTCCACTGTATATATGTACCACTGCTTCTTTAGCCAATCATCTATCATAGTACACTTCAGTTGCTTTCATGTCCTGATCACTGTGAATAGTGCTGCTATTAACAGCGATGTGCAAATATCTTTTCAGATATGGATTTTTAAGTCTTTGGAGTAAAATAGCCAGTTAGGGATTGCTGGATCATATGGTAGATCAATTCTTAGTCTTTTGAGGAACATCTATATTGTTGTCCATAGGGGCTGTACCAATTTACAGTCTCACCAGCAGTGTATGAGGGTTCCTTTTTCTCCACATCCTCTCTAGCATTCCTTATTACTTGTCATGTTGATTATAGATATTCTAACAAATATGAGATAGTATCTCTTTGTGGTTTTGATTTACATTTCCCTACTAGCTAGTGATGTTGAACATCTTTTCATATAGTTGTTGGCCATTTGTATGTCCTCTAGGGAGAAAATTCTGTGTAGGTCCTCTGCCCATTTTATGATTGGATCATTTATTTTTATGTTATTGAGTCATGTGAGTTCTTTGTATATTTTGGATATTAGGCCCTTATTGGAGGCATTACTTGCAAATATATTTTCCCATTCAGATGGTTCTCTCTTTACTTTGTTGATGACTTCTTTTGCAGTGCAGAAGATTTTTAGTTTGATGTAGTCCCATTCATTTATTTTAGCTTTTATTTCCCTTGCCTTTGAGGTCAAATTCATAAAATCCTCGTTAAGTCCAAGGTCCTTGAGTTTAGTTCCTACTTTTTCTTCTATGTGTTTTATTGTTTCAGGTTTTATATTCAAATCCTTAATCCATTTTGAGATAATTGTTGTGTGTGGTGATAGACAACAGTCTAGCTTCATTCTTTTGCAGGTGGCTTTTTAGTTTTTCCAGCACCATTTATTGCATAGGCTTTTTTTTCTCCACTGTATGCTTTTGGCTTTTTTAAAAAAATTATTTGCCCATATAAATATAGGTTTGCTTCTGGACTCTTGATTCTGTTCCATTGATCCCTGTGTCTGTTTTGCTGCCAATTTCATGTTATTTTGATTACTGTCACTTTGTAGTATAATTTGAAGTCAGGCAGATCGATTGGTACATACAGTCTCTTTTTTTTTCCTCAGGATGTCTTGGGCAATTCAAGATCTTTTCTGCTTCCATACAAATCTGATGATTTTTTTTTGTTCTATTTCTTTAAAAAATGCTGAGAGGATTAGAACAGAAATAAATGAAATTGCAAACAAAAAAAAAAGATAGAAAAAATAAATGCAACAAGGAGCTGGTTCTTTGAGAAGGTTAATAAAATTGATGAACCCCTGGCTAGACTCACTAAAGAAAAAAGAGAAAGAACACAAATAAAGAAAATCTAGGATGAAAGAGAGGAAAATATGACTGTTATCACAGAATTACAAAGAATCATACAAGAATACTATGAATAAGTGTGTAACACCAAATTTAATAACCTAGAGGAAATGGACAAGTACATAGAAAAATACAATCTTCCTAGACTGAATCAAGGAAAATCTAAATAGACCACTCAGCAGTATGGAAATTGAAACAATCATCAAAAGCCTACCAAAAAGTAAAAGTCCAGGACAAGATGGCTTCATTAGTGAATTCTACCAAACATTCAAAGAAGACTTAATATCTATTCTCCTTAAACTCTTCCAAAAAATCAAAGAGGAGGCAATACTTTTCACCTCATTTTATGAGACCAATATTATTCTGATACCAAAACCTGGTAAGGATAATATACACACAAAAAGAAAACTGCAGACCAATATCTCTCATGAACACAGATGCAAAAATCCTGAATAAGATACTAGTGAACCAAATATAGCAACATATTAAAAAGATTATATACCATGATCAAGTGGGCTTCATCCTAGAGGCACAGGGTTGCAAATTGATTAATGTGATACACCACATACACAAATTAAAAATAAGAATCATATGATCAAATCAATAGATGCCTTCAACAAGATACAGCATCCATTTATGATCAAAACGCTTCACAAAATCAGTATAGAAGGAAAGTATCTTGACATAATAAAGGCCATTTATGACAACTCTCCAGCAACTTTACACTCGGAGGTAAAAATCTTCCTCTAACATAACTAACAAGGCAAGGCTGTCCACTATCACCACTCTTATTCAATACAACATTGGAGGTCCTACTGAGTGCAATCAGACAAGATAAAGATACCAAAAGCATCCAAATAGGAAACGAAGAAGTCGCCATAACTATTTGTGGGTGATATGATTCTCTATATAGAAAACCCTAAAGACTCCACAAGAACACTACTAGAAACAATAAGCAAACACAGTAAAGTCTCTGCATGCAAAATCAACGTTCAAAAATCCATAGCATTCCTATACTTTAACAATGAAGTGTCAGAAAAAGGAGTGGAAAAAATAACTCCTTTTGCAATTGCACCAAAAAGAATAACATACCTAGGAATAAATCTAATGAAATATGTGAAAGACCTATATAACGAAGACATTAAGACCCTATTAAAAGAAATTGAAGAAGATACAAAGAAATGAAAAGATATTCTGTGTTCTTGGATTGGAAGAATCAACATAGTTAAAATGATCATATTACCTAAAGCATTTTGCAGATTTAATGCAGTCCTTATCAAAATCCCATCGGAATTTTTTTTTAAAAGTGGGGAAAAAAAGAATTTCTTTTGCAATTGCAACAAAAAGAATAAAATACCTAGGAATAAATTTAACAAAACAAGTGAAAGACCTATCTATAAACACTATAAGACCCTATTAAAAGAAATCAAAGAAGATGCGAAGAAATGGAAAGATATTCCATATTCTTAGATTCGAAGAATCAATATAGTTAAAATGACCATATTACCTAAAGCATTATATAGATTAAATACAATCCCCATTAAAATTACATAGGGCTTTTAAAAGTGCAAGTCATTCTTTGAAATCTAGAAGATTGGTATATGTTTAGGGCTGTGTCTTTGCCCAGAGTTGTGTGCATCTCTGAAAAGATTTGACGAGACCATAATCTCTGAAGGTGGGGATATGCCGAAGTATTAAAAGCTAAGGCAGAAATTTTAACTACCTGCCTGAATGTTAAAGAAGTTCTCCAACATGCACATATACACTTGCAGTGGAGCCAAGGTTGTGAGAGTTATTGGTTCTAATTTTTCTAAAGAAATGTTTTAAGAAGTCTTCATCTACTAGCTGACAAACAAGCAGATACTTTAGTGATCATGAATGACAAAAAAAAAAAAAACATAAACTTTTCAGAATTAGTCAGAAATATCACTAGGGAATCCACCATCCACAAAAATAAAAACAAATAGTAACAAAAACAAGACCTGAATATGGAGATAAGGATTCTGAGTTCCAGAGTTGCTGTATTATGTTATTTAAAATGTTTAGTTTATAACAGCAGCAGCAACAACAAAAGATAGGCAAGAAGCAAGAAAATATGATCCTTGTGTAGAAAAAAGCAATTGGTTGAAACTAGGAATTACTAAATATTGGACTTAATAGAAAAAGGGTTTATAAAAAATTCTATTAAATATATTTAAAGAAATAAAGGAAAACATGCATAAAGAACTAAAAGAAATTGTATGATCTCCCATAAAATGAAGAATATCGATAAATAGGTAGAACTCATGTGAAAAAAAACTAGATAATCTTGAGTTGAAAAATACAATAGTCATAATAAAAAATTTACTAGAAAAGTGAATAGCAGGTTCGAGTAGACATAAAAAAGAATTAGCAAAATTTAAGATAATGTAAATGAGATTACTCAGTGTGAAGAACAGAAAGAAAAATAATAAAAAATATTAAACAGAGTCTCAGAGAGATTTGAGACAGCATAAAGTACAGAAACATCAGCATAATGGTAGTGATAAAGAAAAATGAAAGAGGCCTAGAAATACTTTTTAAAAAATTACAAAAGTTTTCTCAAGTTTAATGAAAAATGCTAATCTACATCTCCAGAGGGCTCATAAAACTCCAAGTAGAATACAGTCAATGATATCCACACCTAGACACATTATAATTAAACTATCGAAAAGTAGACAAAGAGAATATTAAAACAGCAAGAGAAGCTACTCGTCTCATAAAAAAAAAAAAAAAAAGATGCTTGATAAGATTAACAGCTCAAAAAATAAGAAAGCCAGAAGACAGTGACGTATTCAAAGTCCTGAAAGAAAAGGACAGTTCAGCAAGAATTCTATATCCTGCAAAATTATCCTTCAAAAATAAAGGACAATTAAGATATTCTCAAATAGTAAAAAATTAGAGAGTGTATCATTAGCTGACCTATAAGAAATATAGGTCAATTAGTTAAATGAAATGATACTACAGAGCAACTTGAAATCAAATAAAGAAATACAGAACATTAATAAAGTTAATTATGTAGGTAAATAAATACAAAAGAAAGTATAAATATATTTTTGTTTGTAGATCTTTTTTCAAGTATCTTTTAAAAAACAACTGTGAGGCAAGACATAAATCTATGATATGGACACAGAATGCATCATAAGGATGTAATTTGTATGGCAATAACAGCATTAAAAAAAGGAGAAAATGGATTTATATAAGAAAGATTTGCCTACTATTAAAATTAAGTTGGTATCATTTTGATTTAGATCTTTTTAAATTAAAATGTTAATTGTAAATATCAGGATAATAACTAAAAATAAATTTTAAAAATTATACTGCAGGAAACAACAAGAGAATTAAAAAGGTATTATAGAAAATATATAGCACAGAAGACAATAATATTTGGATAGAGGAACACAGAAAACTAAGAAATAAGAACTGCAAATAGCAAAATGCCAGATGTAAATCCTACCTAATAGTAATAGCATTATACATAAATGGGTTAAACACTCTAAAACACAGAGTTAAAAAAATTAGATTAAATTATATTATCTTACTTTATGCAGTCTACAAGAAACAGACTTTGGATTTAAAGACATAGTACATGAATGGGAAAAGGTATACCTTGGAAAGAGTAGCTATACTTATATCAAGTAGAGTACATTGTAAAACAAACAAACAAACAAACAAACGTTACCAGAGACAAAGAACATAGTAATAATAAAATTGCCGATTCATCAAAAAATAATAATTTTAAACATATATGCATCTAATAACAAAATCCAAAAATCTATAATGTAAAAGCTGATGAAATTATAGAGAGAAGTATGCAATTCAACAATAATAGTTGGAAACTTAAATATCTTAATTTCAATAATGGATAGAACAAGTAAACATAAGGTCAACAAAGAAATAAAAGACTTGAACATCATTACAATCTAAGTAAATGTAACCCAGTATATAGAATACCACCCCCAACAACAGCAGAATGTACATTTTTTTTTGAGAGCACATTGTACAGTATATAGGATAGGCCATATGTTAGGCCACAAAACATGTTTTAATAATTTAAAAAGACTGAAATTATACAAAATATGTTCTTCAACCACAATGAAATGTAACTAAAACTCAATAGCTAAAGAAATGTGGAAATTTACAGATATATGGTAATTAAACAAACTATTGTAAATAAGCAATGGATCAAAGAAAAAATAATAATGGACATTTGAAAAGTACTTTAACTTGAATGAAAACTTAAACCCAATATATCGAACTTATGATGTGTAGCAAAAAAAATACTTAGAGGGAAGTTGTAGCTATAAGTGACAATTTTTCAAAAAGGAGATTTATATTAAATTAGTAACATAAACTTTCACCTTAAACTAAAAAAAGAACTAATGAAGTGAGCAACATTGAAACGTTTCTAGGATACTTTTCAAATGATAAATTTGAAAAGGAGGTCTTTTCCACAGTTAAAAAGAACTGATAAATTTAGTCACCTGAAATCAGAATTTAGTATCTGCCTATAATATTTAAACATTTTATCAACAAGATCTAGCTTTTATGGTTGGATAGATATAAAATAAAATGACTTGAATACTTTCATGAACAGAAAGTATTTTGAATAGAGAAATAGTAAAATCAATTATTATTTAAATTATAAAAAATTTTTTAGAAACTAAAAGAAAAAGACTAAAACAAAAATTTTTCAGAAAGTTAAATATTCTCAGTTAAGCCACCAATTGACATTAAAATGTATTTATAACAATATCAAAAATGAGTTATGTGAGGTAAGTCATTGCTCAGTTAATTTTTCACATAAATTTTGTTTTCAAAAGCTTTCAAATTTATAACAAAATGTTGTCAGTTTACAGCCTGAAAATGTCAAATTTGTGGGTGCTTTTTAATATTTGCCAAAGAATAATCTCATTTAAATATATTTTTTCTATCACAATTTAGAGTTCTCTTAAATTTCAGGTCAAAAGTATGAATTTAGGAAAGTTTTAAGAGAGGAACTTAATGTTTATTTTAATGAGTTATACAACTGTATGATACAGATTATAAGATTTCTATAATAACTGTATGATACAGATTATAAGATTTTTATAGCAATCTCCTTAAAAATAGTATGAATATTATTGTTTTTATCATTGAGTATACATATACAAATACTGTGAATCATTGGCAGCTTATAGAACTGCTTAAATAATAGAAGACAATGAATTGAAATTTTAGTGTTCTTTGTCACACTCATTGATAGTATTGTAGAAAAGGTTTACAAAGATTTACTGTACTGTTAATCTCCGTTCAAGCTTACCTAAAAGAAAAGGAGTACATGCAAGGATATATTTAATAACCAAAAAGAAAATCATGGTAGTGTGATTTACCTTTACTTTATTATATCTATCATACTGCTTATGAATGAGTTAAATAAAAAATTGAAGAAAAGGAAAGAGTTCTATGTGACTTAACTGGATGGGCAAGAAAATTAAGTTGAAATTAAAACTTTGTAATACAAAAATATAAAAATTATACATTCTTCTAATTTAAATCAATATTCAGATTTTAATTGTAATTAACAGTGTTGTATAAACTGGCCACAAAAACTACAACAAAATTTAGACTTACCTTTCAATTTATTGAAAACTCCATTAAATTTTGATGTTAATAATAAATTGACAAAATAGATAGTAAATTTTATTATTTTGAACAAATATAATGTTGAAATTTAGAAATTTAAAAGCAGATGTAGATATTAAATGAAAATAATTTTCGGTTTTCAATTCGGTTATTGAATAACCAATGAAAATTTTGTGTACAAATTGAAATATGCTGTAGGTGTAAAATGCATGCCAGATTTTAAAAATTTAGTGTTATAAAAAATGTAAAAAATATTTCACTCTTAAGTTTACACTGAATCTTAAAAAAACAGTACTATTTTTGGATACATTGGATTAAATGAAGGTAAAGTTAATATTAATTTCACCCGAATTTTTTCATCATGAAATCTAGAGAACTTAATATTATAAATATGCATGTATATTCCTATTAGACTGCATTGATATACAAAATGCATTTTCCATATTGCCTAAAAACTATTGTTGCAATACTGATTTCTATCTTACTCAAGTAACACTCATGCTGTCAATTATTCCTTAAAGATTTTCAATGATACTTCAGTAAATTCCTCTGGATCAAGAGGACAGAAATTATTTAGAACTCTTAAATTATCATGTGATCTCTCAAGAATTTTGAACTTTACCTCAAAATAATGTTAACTCTATTATTTTAAACATCTTTGGTTATTCTCTTAGACAAATAACAAATTGTCAAAATGGGAAATTGAAATCTTCAGTCATTTATCTGTTATAAAACTCTGTAAACTACAATTAGCATTTCCGAGTTTTTTTCTTGCTGTGAAGAGAACATTAGAAATATTTGTTGTTAGGATTTTCCACAATCCTCTCCCTTTGGCCTTGCTGCAATTTTTAAAAGCCTGTGACATTCACATTAATCCTTAGTCAATGATACTTCTTCCATTTTGGGATATGTAATTGTTTTGTTTACTTTTGTGGGTTTTTAATATCTGACTTATAATACATTGCATGCAGTTTTAGAGTACTCAGATGGAACACAAAAGTACACATGGACTTAAAGAAAAACTAAATTAGCTACGGACGGACTTTATGTTAACCTGCAAGGAGTACTGTTAGTTGACAGCCTATAAATGTTAGTATCTTCAGAAATAGTGTACATTTTAATAACTTTTATTTTCCATTTATGAAATCTTTATCTACACTGTCATGGTTAGTTTCTGTGAAAGCTTGTTTAGTTACGGTCTCAAACACTACTCTAAGAGGTGTGTGAAGGTATTTTGAAGCTGTGGTTAACATGTACAAATATAGCACCTTTAAGTAATGAAGATGACCCTTCATAATGAGTTTAGGCATCATCTAATTATATGAATTCCTTAAAGAGTGAAAACTGAGGCTCCCCAGAAGCTCTCCCTCAGTTTGCAACATCAACTGCTGGGTTTCCAGCCTGATGGCCTGCCCTACAGATCTTGACCATATCAGACTATACAACCATAAAAGCCAATTTTTGAAAACAAATTAATATATTTATATAAATATATAAAATATATATTATATTTAATATATTATAAAATATATAAATGCAAATATATTCATACTATTTGTTCTGTTTCTCTATAGAACCCTAAATTATATATGCTCCCTAGAGATAAAGGTATTTGTTTTCTTGTTTTGTAAGAGAAGATAAAATCAGAAATATTGATTGTCATGTAATATTACTGTTCTTTGAGATTTAAATATTATTTTTGTTCACAAAATGATTTTGTTACAAGGGAACCTTGAAATTCTATGTCTATGTAAAAATTTTTAAGAGCAATACTTAGAAAATATGATATTATATACACACACACACGAATTTGCTTTACTAGAAACTACTCTAAAAACTCATATATGATAGTATGCATTTGCAGTGAGGTAAACCCAGTGCCATAATTTGGTATACTTTCTTTTAACGTTGAACTCATTTTTTAATATTGGCATTGGAATGTATAATATAATCTCATACTTTATGATCTTAAACTTGTAAATTGGAAATTATGGTCTCAATCAAGAATCTGGTGAAGCATACCCATCATCTCTAGGTTTGTCATGCTAAATTTTGAAATGCAAGTCAAACTCTCCATTCAATCATAGATTTCTTTATAGATGTTTAACATGGGGTATTGCATACAAAATAGAAGTATATTTGTATCTGCATAATTGTATTCTGAAAGAGGCTGGCGATGATGTTGTTCTACAAGTTAAATTGATTTTCGATAGGTATCAAAGTCAACACCATGTATGGTGAAGAAAATGTGGGATAGGTTTATCCTAGTTGGAAAATCATTGAAATGAATCCTAAAAATGTAAATGAAATCTTCTGACTGAACACCGGGGATGGTTCTCAAACATGAGAAAACTCTAAAGCAAAGGAAACTAGAAGATTTCCATGAATGGGCTGAAATAGAATGTAGTCTAGCTTGGAGTTTATCCTTATCAGTTCAGCTTAATGAGAGTAAGGTGCTCTTTCTGCTATCCATAAAGTTGTAGAGACCACTGAGAACTAGAGTTTAGCTATTTAGCTATTTCTGAATAAATAAATAAATAAATTTCAGATCTAATACAGCTCCTCCTTGATTCCTTCGATATTCTTAATCATAACCACTATTTTTCAAGTGCCTATTAAGGACCAAGAATTGATGACAATTATTGTAATTAATTAGGTCCATTCTTTGTCCCATTGAGTTTTATATCCTTTCGAGATTTTCTGACTTTGAGTCCTTCAGCTGTTATTGCCACACCCTAAATGATATTGTAATCAATGAAGGTTTTTGTCTCCATAATTTAAATAAACTGAAGAACAAATAGGGAAATTATTTACCCAAGATTATTCATACAGCTGGTATGTGACAGAACAAGGGTTTGAAATCATGTTCTAAGTGTGATTCTTGAAACTTTTTTTATGTTGCACAACATGTGTACAGTATGAAAATGAAAAAAAATTATATCTTTTTTGTTTTTTTCTTCTTTTTTGTGTATTGTAAAATCCTTGTGAAATAGTAGAACATCAGTTTTGAGCAATGACAGACTTTGTTAAAACTGTGTTAACATTAGAAAAGCACATTTGTGGGGAATAGGATTGGTGATGACAGCTGGAAGAATAAAAGTCAGAGAATATTAAAAGACAAAACTCAATGGGACTAAGTCAATGGACCAGATTGATTGCAGGTGTTCATCTGTTAAAATCAGTATTTATTGTGTGGGCTGTACAACAGACATCATGCTGTGATTGGCACATTGGCCCTAGTTTTCAACCTCTGCTCTAGAAGAACTGGTGGAGTAGTCCCTGATCAGAGATAGGACAGAGGCTTCTTTTCACAGCTCACATTGCATCCATCTGGATGTGGTAGAAAGATCCAAGGTAAAATTTCAAACACAGAGATTCAATGGCAGTAAAATGGTTTATTGAGAGTATTCCAAGTACACAAAGGGGGAAAAGAGCCTCACAAACCATGTACATCAGTCTCCTTCCTATCTTAGGCATCTTAGGATAAGTGATTTAGGTTTTCATGACTTATATACAGAGTAATAATAAGTCTCTGAAAACCCGTTATTATATATTAAAGACTTATCTCTGGCCCAAAGAATCAGAGTTCTATGGGAGAAGGCATATACATATACATATACATATACATATACATATACATATACATATACAGGTGCACCCATATAGGTATGAACCTGTGTCCTTTTTAGTAGAAGACTATTGACTGAAATATCAACTAAGGGTCACCAGCAGAAAAGCTTTCTTCATTCAAGTTTTTTCAATGATGGAAAATAGAAAATATTTCTATCCACTATAAAAAGGAATAACAAGATAAAAACATATCTCAATAAATTCAATGTAGCAAGCTATATTATTCATAAAAAACAAATGTTGGAGCTTGCCAAGACAGAGGAGACACAGAATTAGACCCCAGACTCTAACTTTTTTTTTTTCTTATCTTTTAGCAACAACACAGAATCAAGAAGGGGATAAGAATAAAACATCGAAAGGTAAGATTCTACTTATTCTACTCTGAGCAATCCAAGTTAATCTTAAACACTCCTTTCAGTGATGTCCCAGGTCCATAATCTATGAGGACATTGGTTTCTAAGGCCAATCCTTCTCAGAAAATATATACCTGAGAGCAGAAGCCCATAGAAAATCAGAACTGGAGATGTGCACAGATTTTCTGCTCTGCCAATTCATGAGAATTAAACAATGATGCATCTTGCCCACTGGTTGGTGGTGTGAGATATATCAGAAGGACAATTGGTTAACTTTAGAGATGGGACTTCTGAGTCAAAATTTGTACAAGTTGTTAATTTCTCTAGGTTTCAGTTTTTTTTCTTTGAGAAATCTCACGGCCTATATAACAGACTGTTGTCATCATTTACTAAGATAATGTGGGTTAAAGCACTTAATACATGATACATCATTGAATATAAATGAACCTTGCTATTGTTGTCATATATTATTTGGTCTTGTATCTGAATCCCTGGGTCTCTCAGGGCCTATTATTATGAAATTCTGTTGTCAATAGACCATTATTTTCAGTCTCTTTCTTGTAATATCACTTTGATTCTACTTTCACTACACGTAATCCTCATTATGTCTACATTTTAAAAGAGAATATAAATATAGATAATTTTTCAAATAACTGAAACCAGAGCAGGAACTGATTTTTTAAGGAAAGACTAGAGTCACTTGGTCATTAGCAAGACTTAAACCCTCCTCCAAAACTTCTGGAGGACTAAAGGAAAAGTATCCAAGGATTCCAGGTTCGTAAGAATGATTTCAACGTATACAAGCTCTGATGTATTTTTTGTTTGTTTGTTTTGTTTTTGTTTTTGTTTTTGTTTTTGTTGAGGGTATAGTGTCACTTATGTTTAGCTGGAAACCTCTATCTATTCCCTTCTAAGGAGAATATTTCAAGAGAAAGTGGTTTAATTCAGTTAGAGAAAAGCTATTAGATCTCAAGTTAATAACCTTTGAGGAAGAAGGTATGTTTCTCTTAGTCAAGGATATTACTCTACCCAAATATATGTGTTTCTTCTAACAGCAAAGTGTTGTCTGAGGTATGTGTGCCATGCTTAGCACATAGGTTTAGAATATAGGAGTTTTGATTTAATAAAACAAAAGGATTAATTTCATGTCAAATTGAGAGCCTGTTTGGGATTCTGAAATGACAAGGATCTGGTGTGATGTTTACAATGGCATTAAATACCAATATCATTGTGTGTGCCTTCATTTGCTCCTGTACAGATATCCTATTTCTAGAATTCTTTATTTTTTTACTTTGTCTTATGACCCAGAAATTCCACTCCTAAGTGTATACACAAAAATATTAAAAATACATGGCCACACAAAAACATGAACAAGAATGTTCATAGCAGCATTTATTATAATAAACAAAAAAATTAGAAATTAGAAACAATCATTATGTCTATCAATGGATAAATTAATAAACAAAAAGTGGAATGTTCTTAAAATGGAATATTGTTCAACCATGAAAAAGATGAAGTACCAATACATGCAACAATGGATGTACCTCAAAGGCATAATACTAAGTGAAAGAAGTCAGAGGCAAAAGGCTATATATTGCTTGATTTTATTTATATGGAATGCCCAAAATAGAAAAATCTATAGAGAAAAAAAAAAATTAATGTTTATCAGAGGATAGAAGAGGGACAGAGAATAGGGTGCACATGCTAATGGTTACAGGGCTTCTTTATGGATGATAATATTTTGGAATTAGGTAATGGAGTTTGTTGTACAAATTTGTGAATATACAGAACATCACTGAATAGCACAACTTATTTAGGCTAATTTTATTATTTATTTATTTATTTATTGAGTTATTTTATTTTTATTTTTATTTTTTATTTTTTAGGCAAGGCAACCTTTAGTTGACCTCACAGATTGCAAGGACCTTGTCAATTTACAATCCCTTATTTTTTTGTATTTTTTACACCTATAGCACCTGGTCTTCCTAGTTGGTCTCCCATCCAAGTACTAATCTGACCTGACCCTGCTTAGCTTCCAAGATCAGACGGGATTGGGCTTGTTCAGGATAGCATGGCTGTAGACATAAGCATTAAATTTTATGGCATGTGAACTACATACCAATAAGAAGCACTGTTCCACACAAAAGTGTAAAACTGATAAAATGTTTCTCAAATTTATGTGAAAGAAATTAAGATTTCTTTCAAGACAAACAAAGATGATGTTTTACATAAAGAATCAAAACGAAGTCTTGTTTTAACTCAATTTAAGGTTTATGAAGCTTCTGTTGGAAATATTATTTGAAAAATTATAAAGTAGATCAGCAAAACAGCAGGCAACAAACAGCTAAGAACAATGAAGTAATCTGGATCCTTTAAATGAAAAAAAAAAAAACTGCTTAGAAATAAATGAGGAAAATGGATCTTTTAAAATAAGTGAATTGGGGAAAGTTTCTGATTGAAACTGGGAAAATATATGATTAGATTCATATCTGGCACCATATGCAAATTGAATTTCCAACAATTTGTAGATTAAATGCAAAAAATAAATATTAATTGTCAAAAAACACATACCTTCAAAATTTAAGTTAAGGAATTTTAAGGCAAAAAAAAATCATAAAGGAGCACAGTGGTAAATAATCAAGTGAATAAACAAATTGCTCTATGGTAGAAAAAAAGCAGCAAAACATGTGAACATGTAACTCATGAAATATGAAAAATGGCCTATAAAGTAATTCATTGACTAACTGGTAATTTAATAAAACAATAAAATACCATTTCACTGAAAAAAAATTTTTAAAATATTACTTTTGTTAAGAAAGTAATAAAATCAAACTCTTCTTATCTCTAAGAAACATTATAGCATAACATTTTGGTCACAGTTAAGAAACTATAAAGTTGAAAAATGTGAATGCTGCAAGATCCAAACATTCCATATGTAACACTTTATCATATAGAAATGTTTCTACATGTGAAAATTAAGGCTTGTAAGAAAATGTTTAGTAGTAAATGATTAGAAACAATCAATATGATCAAATATAAGAAGTTAGATAAATATATGTGGAATATACATATGATGTGATATATATAGTAGGAATATTTATTTAATCTAAATATATCTATATTTATAGAACTAGCATAATGCTGAATTAAAGAGGTAGGTGTAAAAAATATGTAATATGTTTTGACAGCATTCATATAGACACACAAAACAATACTCCATAGTATTTATGAATGTAAATATATTAAAACATAATAAGAATAAATACCAAAATTATAACAAGAGCTGCTTTGAGGTAGAGCAGAAGAAAAATAGTTGTGAAAAAGAGTGAAATTTTCAAAAAGAATTCAGAGACAATAGGATGAAATACTAACTTTTGCTAATTTTAAGTGTTCTTTCTTAAAATTTTGCTTACACTTTTTATCTCAAAAATTAACTCAGAATTAGCCAAGATTTATTTCTCCTATATTTCCTATTAAATTGCACTCCAACTGTATGATGCAAATTTAAAAAATTAAGTCCTCTGACATAGTTCTGCTTAATGTTAAAAGGACTTCCTCCTATATTTTGCCTTTTTGGTCTGACAATGTGTTAATTATTAAATGAAGTATCCAATAAGTTGAAAGAAAAAACAGCAGGAAACCACTCAAGGTAGAATATATCCCTTTGATTAGAAGTAGTTATTTCTAAAATTAATTACATATGACATCAACTCTTGGTCTCATTATTTCTTTAACTTATACTTCGTATCTGGAAAGAATGGAGCTTTTTTTTTCTTTTCCTGGAAATTAGTAAGTTAATTGAGGTGTGCTTATGATATACTAAAAAAACCCTTTGATGAGTGGTGGATGTTACTTGGACTTATTGTGGTGACCATTTTGTAATATGTACATTTATCGAATCATTATGTATACCTGAAACTAACATAATGTTACATGCCAATTATATCTCAATTTAAAAACTATTTATTTGGTAGACTTTCATATTTTATGAAAATAAATTAAAGAGTTGACAGCACAAATCAGAGGGAAAACAAATGGGAGACAGATCTATAGATTGAAGTTCAAAAATTTTTTCAGTCTTGAGAAAATTCTCCTCACTGTCATGAAAACTCTAAGGGGATATCAAATTCTATTGAAAGAGAAAAATGAATCTAACCCAGATGAAGAGATATAGTCTGCCTCTGCCTCATTATAAGTGAACTAGGGCAGATATCTTAGTTTATCCAATTTTATCTGTTATAAGGAAATGTCCCTAAATTATCATTGGTAATTTTTATGCTTCATCGTCAACAAAATAAAAGGACAAAAAATATGAAATAGTACCGATGACATATCTTTTCTCTATCTACAAATTATTATTGCACAGTATTTACTGAGATTGAATGAAGAAAACATTATCTGAGACAACTATTAATAAATTATCCTATCAAGTAGTCTTTAGTACATTATTCTAAAAACTGATTAAAGTTTCATTTTAAAAGTCTTAATAACAAGAGCAGCGATGTTCATCTCACCTTATCAAACCAGTCTTTGAACCCTGGTTGAATCCTGAATTTATGCTAGGAGGTTACTGTGGTGCAATGGAGATGGGGGGGGGGGCAGGGGGGATAGTGGGTAAATTAGATTTAAAAGACACAGCTTAAAGTCTTGGTTTACATCCTGGTTCCTTAATTTCTGTTAGGTGAAAGTAATGAGAGCATCATGAAGTATTTATAACTTTGTTTTTCTAAGCCTGATTCTCTCCATAGAAAGCAATTTCCTGTTATACATCTGGTTGTAAATCCCATCACTTTAGGGGTCTCTGTAATCTCTATATTCAGAATCCAAATTCTTCTCTTTATTCTTGTAGGAATCAGGCCTGTTTTATGAATTTCCTACCACTGCATTTGCTTTTCCAGTTCTATAATACAAATTTAACTAATTCCCTATATTAAATACCCTCTTTAAAATATTCTATTTCTGTTTTACTGATGCCAAACCATTAAAATGTTTATATGGATTCAACAGAATAATTAAATAATTAGCCTTCTTGTAATTTCATAAAATTGTGAAAAATATCTATCCATCCACTCATTCAACAACAAAAATAGAATGGCATTAAAGTTAAGATCATGAACTCTGGAATTTAGGTGTCCTGGCTATAATCTGGGCTCTGTCAGTTACTATCTGACCAGGGGCAAATCACTTAAATTTTGCTTATTTTCTACACTTATTCTACAATTCTTTAAGTTTGTATATTATATTAATTGCAGTCCTTATGGATATGAAAAGACTGATATAAAGTTTTCTTTACTTTGAGATTTTCATTCTACTGAAAGCAGCACAGATAATTCAACAATTAAAAAGTTAAGTTTTATAGGAGCCCTCAAAGAAATTGTTACATCATCGATACTTATTTTACCTTATTTAAAACTATAAAATAGCCTATTAACTACACATAGCTACTCTAAAATTGATGATAATATTAATATTATCCTTTGTAAATCTATAGAATATATATGGTGAGCCCTGACAATACGGAGCTGTGTGTATTTACTATCCACCATCCTATGAGAATGCTTTTGGATACCTACAGGTCTATCTCAGTAATTATGACCACAAATATAATACCTAAGTCTAAATGGATCTTTACTCAAGTTCCTATCTTGCTAACATCTCTATGTTTATGGATGAAATAGAGGCAACTTGGAATCGAGAATTTACTTATAAGATTTTAAGCTTCATTTAACTTTCATGAAAGCTAGGCTATAGCATTGATGGCTACAAATAGAATATATTGTTTTTGGAAAGTTTGCGGTGGTCCTATCCACATCTATTACTAGGTCTGAAGATGTAAAATATTGCTTACAATTTTGTAGGCGACCTCTTATTAGCTCCCGTGGAAAAGTGGATCCAGTACAAGGATCCTGAAACCAGAATCTATAGTTATATATTTATTCATAATTTATTGTGGCTGTAAAGAAGCCTCAACATGTGCACACAAACCATATGTGTTATTTGACCTTTATCAATTGCATATTGATAGTCAACTGACCAGATACATGATTACACTTATTTGATCACTTACTTATACCTATTGAGTTAAAAGGGCCATTACAAATCCAGTCAATGCTTTGCTTCTAAGAACTGGATTTTCTTCCTTTCTCCCTGTAAATTCTCAACCTCCTTTGCATTCTTTTTTTCAGGAAATTTTATGCAGCCATACTAAATTGAGGCTAAATATCAGTACTCAAGTACTATATACTTTCATATCTAATTATCTTCTGTAATATAGTTTGGATACCTTGAACATAGCAGATTTCCAGAAACAAGAGATCTGGGCATTTTTATCTTGGGAATTCTCATTCTTCAGAATAGTAATTCTCTAGCTTCCCTAATTATATTTTCTCCTACATATTCTAAGGCTTAACCAATTACACAGCCTTTACTTTATTCTAAGTGGACATCTCTTCTTCATATTATGAAATGTGACTTAAAAAATTCATTTACAATTTGTGCATATTCACTTTCCAAATGAAGCTATAATTTCATCTTGTCACGTCTACTTTCAAGCTTCTATCAAAACATTAAATCATTTATTTTATCTTGATTATTGTGTTTGCATACTCCTTTGGGATCTCTCTGAGTTATATATCTGTTCATTATTCAGAACCTTGGGCATGTGTAACTCATTACTTTCTCTCTTTTAACAAAATTATACATTTATAATTCTAGCATATTGCTTCCAATTTCATCTAGAGAAGTAAACTACATTAGGAGATATGAAGTACATCAGTTGTGGATGTAGCAGACACATCAGTTATTCAGACAGGTCCTGTTGGCCTTCTTCATCTTTAGCAGAATAATTCCATACAGAGAAGTATTTCTTAACTCCATGCCTTTTCTTTATTAACAGATTATATATCAATACCTATCTGTGTGTCTAAAAACTGCCATAATTTTTCTGTACTACATCTCAGTTAAGGCTTAGTTAACATTAAAATATGAAAATTTCCATCTATGTTATCACAAATAACAGTATTTTATCTTTTCTTATGGCAGACTAATATTCCATTGTATGTATGTACATGTTCTTGAGATTCTTATGCTAAGCAAAATAAGTCAGACAGAAAAATAGAGAACCATGTGATTTCACTGATATGTGGGATATAAAACTAAAATCAATAAATGAACAACACAAACAGAAACTCGTAGATACAGACAACAGTTGAGTGGTTACCAAAAAGAAAGGAAAGGGGGAAGTAGATAAGGGTAAAAGATATGGCGATGCAAGGAGATTTAACCTTGAGTGGTGAACACACAATGCAATATACATCTAATATATTTTTGAAAAAACATTTAAAAACTAATCTAATTTTATTAACCAATGGTATCCTAATAAATTTAATTAAAAATAATAAAATAGTAAAATAAATGTGAAATTTTCCTATTCAAGTTCATGAATACCTAATAACTCTATTCTAATAACTCTACTCATGTGCACCTTGGTGTTCTCATACTCTTGGTTAAGAAAATATAACCCAGAGTTAGTCTTTCTCAGTCCCAGCTTCTAGCCCAAGTTTTATTCTACCAATTATATCTCTGCTTATCTTTTCACTAGCTTATCATTCTCACTGCAGTGAGATATTATTGAGGAAAATGTTTCCCAAGAGTACAGTCAACATCTGATCAACTTTCAAAAACATAAAAAAGTATTACTGTAATAATTATACTCATTCTCCCAGTTCTCCCTTACATAATTCAAAATTTTATATCATCATTTAGTTGATATAGGTACTCCAATCTTCAAAATACAGTTCTTAAAATATATTTACTATGGACTTTCAAACAGCAGCTTTGAGATGATAACTTCTCAATAGTTTCCTATTTTCCAGGTTAGTTGAACTCTTGCCCTAAAACTTATTTTTTTATTATCTCCCTTTAGAGAATTAATTTTTCTGACCTGTAAATTTCTAAAACGCTAACAATACATCTTCTGACCTCTCTGAAAAAAATTAGATCTAGGTTTTTTGTACCTTTTTCTTTTACCTTTTATTACCTTTACTTTTACACTTTTTCTTTTTCTTTCTTTCTTTCCCTTCCTTCCTTCCTTCCTTCCTTCCTTCCTTCCTTCCTTCCTTCCTTCCTTCCTTCCTTCCTTCCTTCCGCTTTTCTTCGTTCTTCTTTCTTCTTTCTTTCTTCTTTCTTCTTTCTTTCTTTCTTTTTCTTTATTCTTTTTCTTCTTTCTTTCTTTCTTCTTTCTTTCTTTCTTTTCTTTCTTTCTTTCTTTCTTTCTTTCTTTCTTTCTTTCTTTCTTTCTTTCTTTCTTTCTTTCTTTCTTTCTTTCTTTCTTTCTGCCTTCCTGCCTTCCTGCCTTCCTGCCTTCCTGCCTTCCTGCCTTCCTGCCTTCCTGCCTTCCTTCCTTACCTTTACCATAAGTCTAAGGCAGTTTTCTTTAATCACAGCAGTATGGAAATTTTAGGCCAGATAATTCTCTGTCATGAAGAGCTATGTTAAGCATTATAGTGTGTTTAGCATCATCCCTAGTCTCTACACACCCCACACCAGTAGTCTCCCAATCGTAATAATCGGAAATATCCCCAGAACAAAATCATGCTCAGTTGACAATCACTGGTTTAAGTTGGCCTGTGTAAACTTGGATCTCCACTGAAATGTTCCTATGTAATATAATTTATCAGTATATCTTTAGTTTGTCCTCTGATGTTTTGAGAGATGAAAGAATTTTAAGCCATGAATCTCTTTTCATTTAGAGCATTACAAAGTTTGTCTAAAATTTGTCTATCTGCTTACTGAGGTCATTACATGGTTTTTTGGCTATCGTTATTCTCAAGATAAAGGCATCTGGCATGCAAGCTTTCTTTGGCTTTTTGGCTTTGAATTTATATTATTTAATTTAGCTTTTTCCTTACCTCTAGTCCCAAGGTTTCTGTCAATGTGATAGTGGCCCACAAAATCCTTTTATTTATTCAAAAATAAATTCTGTAACATTTGTGAAGATAAGGTCATAATTTATATCTCTAAGGTTCACGAAAATGAATAATGAATAGCACGTTATAGAAAATAAAGCTATAAAATGAATATAAAGAAAGCTTAACCACTTAATATCCAGACTTTCTATTTACTTTAGATAAAGGTCAGGATTCATAACTCCAATGTCAAAAATTTTCTAATGCCCAACATATCTACCTGAGAAACACAACAAAGATAGTAAAATTATGTTACTCACCAATGTATGTAAAGTCTGTGGAGAGAAGCTCTTTTAAAATAGATGTTAAAAGGATCTCAAGAAAAGTGTTAATATCAAAGGTGCTCTGGTCAACTTGCTGAAGGCCAAAGCCCAGAATCATGTACTCTGACCCAATATAGAAAGACATCATGTATTTGGTCCCCAAATTCCACTCAGAAGTTCAAGGTTTTCAAAGTTCCCAGTCGTTATGCCAGATATTGTGATTTTAGAATTCCTATCAGTAGCACTTCTGGGATAGGAAACTAAAATTGTCCCTAATGGTTCTTATCTCCTGGTATTTGTATCCTTGTGTAATCCTCTCCTTTTCAGTTTGGGCTGAGCTTAGTGACTAAATTCTAATAAATAGAGTACTCCAAAAGTGACTGGATATTACTTCTGAGAATAGGTTGCAAAAAAGACTGATTTCTCTCTGGGGTAGTCTCGGTCTCTCACATACTTTCTCTCACAGCCTTTGCTCTGGGGGAAGGAAGCTGCCATTTTGTGAGCAGCCCTATGAACAAATTCATATGCCAAGGAACTGTTATCTCCAACCGAGAATTAGGACCTGGAACTTGAGCTTAAAGTGAATCCTCCCCCAGTAGAGCTATGCGATGGTGGTAGCCCTGGTCAATGCTTTGATTGCAAATTTTTTGAAGGACCCTAAGCCAGAAGCACCCAGCTAAGTCATGCCCACATTCATGACCCACAAAACTGTTATGTCTTTAATGTTGGTTGTTTGAAACTGCTTTGTTTGGAGGCTATTTTTATATCAAAATATCATTAAAATTTTATTTTTTTCTACTTAAATTTTAAGTTTCCACTTAAAAATATTTTTTCCACTTCGAGTTGTAACAATTCAGAAATAAGAAAGGAAAAACTAGAAATGAAAATATAGTTTTCAGCTTTTATACTGATAAAGCTGTAGAGTATAGAGAATAGTATGAGAGCCCAGTGGGCCTTAAGTTTCCTACCTAGGAATTGGGACAACCCACCTGATGGAAATTGGGAGGCCATAGAACAGACTCAATTATCTAGGTGCTTTCTGCCTCCTTTTCTTTGAGATGAAAAGTTGCTAAACTCCCACATTTAGCACTTTTGAGATATTAAATGCATGAAATAACATTCAGTCATAAAATATGAACCAATAGCTATCCATCCACCAAATAATAGATTTTATTTTGGAAGGAAAAGTAGGGAATAAGGCAACCAGACACAGACTATTAGGAAAATCTATTATTGAGAGAACAAGAGCAGTAGAGGAACAGTATTGAAGAGTAATCCTTTAAAAAATTATCAGGTATATTTAATTTATTTGCTTTTGGAATATCTCATTGAATTAAAAAAAATTTAGAGAGCAATTCACAAATTCAATCAAGTAATTGTATAAGTTAGACACATGACAGTGCTTGTAGAGAACACTAAAGACTAAAAAATGTTTTTTCTTCTCAATTAACTCATGTTCATATTTGGAAAATATAATGGATACATATGGAAATGTTTTTCACTTACACTGGTTGTATATCCTATGTAGGGATATGGTTAAGTGGTAATTCTCTGCCTAGTTTTGTCCCCTTTTCAGCATCACTGTCCTGGTTATTTCAGAGACAGTTTTGCTATTTTATTCCTTTATACAACATCACTTTAATCAAGGCACTTGTAACCGACTTTGCAGAAAAAGAACAATTTATCTTATTTGAGAAAGTTCTATCCAGATTTTCCTCTTGTTAAACCACTTTCCTAAAATATCCCTTCCATTTTTGTCCTTATAATATTATCTATCAATCAATCATCTGTCTACCTATAATGTTTTCAAATAATTTAAATATATGCTTTTTCATAGTTATTTGTGAATAGGGCCTCGTAGGATATATGTTCTTTTCCCCATTTTTCATAATCGTTTTGATAGAATTTGATTAATTTTACCAGGGTCATGTATTTATAAACAGAATCAGGAGAGGAATATAGAAATTTTGGCTCCTGTTCCATTGCTCTTTGCCATTACCATCATAAACTTTTTCATGTCATTTGCTCAAGAATTAATGTGACCTTCAGTGTCTTTTCTATCATAGGTGTCATATCACTGATATCATATCAATTCTACATCCCACAGGAAGCCACATCATTGTAATTTTAACATCACATTTTTGTTCAAAATATCAACCTTATGCTTCAATCAAACTAGTCTTCTCTTGACTAAATATGCCACTTGGTCTCCTATACTATGACTGCAAATGAAAAGGCTTTTAATTATCAGCCCGTCTGAACACTCTTCTCAAATATTAGCTCATATCCTACCTTATTAATGAAGAGTACCTCACAGTAAATTTCCCTTTTTTTTAACTCCACTATAATGTAAAACATGTCATAGTGTTTACTCTTATTTCATTTATTTTCATGTGTCAGCTGAGTTTTCCAATCTGTCTTGCATTCTTTTATGTCCTCAGTAGTGTGTGGAAAAGTGATATTTATCTATTTTTTTTTTTATTATTTGGGAAACACTTCTTGAAAGCCTACTCTGCACCAGTCTCAGGATTTACAAATATGAAAGAAAATACAAAAGATATGGTCATTGTCTTCATGGAGCTTAAATTTCAGTACTGGATATGCTGGAGACACACCGCATACATACTTATTAATAAATTGTTTATTTTACACTATAGAACTTTTAAAAAATATCAGATAACTGACATTGGAATCTACCTTGCTATTACCTAAATACTGAAGATCTTCAAGTACTTTAGAAAATAAATAATAAAGAGAGATTGAACATATTCTTTCACAAACAGAATCAGGTATTTGATCTTTATTACCTCTCCAGACAGTTCTCATTTTTCCCCTTCTACTTTCATTTCCCATTGGATTTCTTACTCTTTCATTATCTTCTTATCCTTTTTCAGCTTTTATCTTTTCCTAATTCTGTTTTTTAACAGAATATGAGTGAGCACGACAACTAACTATTTCTGGACTTAAGCTCATAAGGTGTTATTTTCATAGTGGTTTAGTCTTCTTGGAATTGACTCATAAAAATTTAAAATCGTTTTACTTGTTTGAAGAAAAGATAATATTTTCCACTTTTAGACTGAAAATAATATTATAAGTAGTCTTTACAGTAATCTTTCTTTTGCACATGTAACCTATGATTTATTAATTCAGTTTTTTATTTGTGTGACTTTCTTTATTGAGCCATTGTGCCTATTGTTTAACATTGACACAAAGGATGTTATTTTCTTAGATTGGTAGTAAGTGGATGCATCATTTAAAGATCGTGGTGGTTGTGAGGAGCATGAACCTGATGGTTTCAATACGTAAGGATTTTTTTAATCCTTTTTTATCTTGAGTACCGGAACAATTTCAGCTGCTAAACCAATCAGACCAGAATTTCTGAAATTCTGTTTACTTTTCTTCATTATCCTTGGTGGGATATCATAACTCTATAAATCATGACAAAACTCCAGTAGGAAGATTGGCTGGCTAAAGTAGGAAATAAATGTTTTAATATTAATTTCTTTTAAAATTAAGAAAAAATCAACATCATGGTAGTATATATAATAATGAACCAAGCCAGGATATATTTGTCTTTATACAAACACAGCTGTAAACGTTTATTTATTTATTTATTTGTTTGTTTGTTTGTTTGTTTGTTTAAAAAAGGCCCCACAGAGTCTAAAAGTGTCTATGGTCCATAAGAGTCATAATGCAGCCTTACAGATTTGCCTAGAATTGAAGGGTTTCTGAGATAGGATATTTTTGGTGATAAAAATAAGATAATCTCAACAACAGCAAAAAAACCCAACAATCTCAGGCAAACTGAAATGATTGGTCACTCTCAAGAGCTCCCATCACTTCAAGTAAACTTGTGAAAGTCACTTTTTAGTTCTTAGCCTCTAAAATTGAGGAAAGCAAGGGAGAAGAGAGTATAATTAAACGCTGAGTAGAAAACCTATATTTGACATAATTCATGCCTCAACATTTATACACCCATCTTATCATAAAATGTTTTTATATGATTTCACACTTATGCAAAAGAAACAATTTCTGAATCTTGTCAATCACTGTCGACAGGTCTTTATTAGTTGTAATAGATTACTATAATTGTAGTTATTTAAAAAATAGATTTATTCTGTGTTCTACAGTTCAGAGTCCAAATTGTGTTAGTAGAGCTGTATTCCTTTTGGAGCCTCTAGAAAGAATCTGTATGCCATTACCAGCTTCTAGTTCCTGCCTAGTTCCTTCTAGCTCCTTGGCTCACGTTCCCTTCCACTATCTTTAAAGCAAGTAGAATAGCATCTCCCTCTTCTATGACCTCTTCTTCCCCTCTTATAAGGGCTCTTGTGATTATTTTGAGTCCACCTGAAAAATCCAGGATAACCCCCATCACAAAATTATTAACTTAATCATGTCTGAAAAGTTTCTTTTGAATGTAAATTGATACATTCACAGGTTCCTGAAATTAGGACATAGACTTCTTTGGGGAGACATTATTCAGACTACCACAAAGACCAATCAAGTATTCTTAGGTCATGTATCGGTTAATCCTGCCTAACAAAGCCAGGTTCAAAGAAACAACTGTAAGAAAGCAAAGCCAAGGATATCAGATAGATTAACTAGGGAACTTACTCCAATATCAAGGCCTGAAGTTCCCATTATTTTTGGCCAGGATGATGTTATATTGACTTATAATTGCTGTATGTCTGTCATGAGCTTATCTTTATTTTTACTCCTGACATCTGTCTTTCAATTTGAGATTACTTCTAACCTATCTTATAGTGTATTAATTCTATTTCAGTCAAGCTAATCTGGTAAAATTATTTTTTTTCTTATATATACCTATTTATAATTTTTAAAAAGCTTTCCATATTAAATTTTGTAGGATAGTAATTATATTTTATTTACATGTCTTATCCCATAAGATGATTAAATTTCTATCTAGTGATTTTATTTCCATTGTTTCTGTTTTACTTACTTGTTGGCCAACTTTTTTTTCTAGCTTGCTTTGTTATTTTTTATTATCAAACATTTTATAAAATATTATAAAGACTAATTGAGGACCTGATAATAATCTTTCTTTGGACCTATTCACTCACTTTACTGATGAAAGAAAGTGACCTAGGCCTAGTCTAATATCCTTGTCAACCAGAATTGGGTAAATAGACTAATTATATTCCTTGGAAGAAGTCATAAAAATTCTATGCATCCACCAATATATTCTGCCCAGAAATCTCCACTCTCCATTGGGAATTTGATAATTTATATTTGTAGATCTCTCAATTTACACATTAAATCTAGTTTATGTATGTAATTATAATAAAAATAAATGTTTAGCTACCAAGATAGAGCCTATTTGCCAATTTTTAATGCTCATCACAATTGTACAAGTAAAACATGTCAGTGTCGTTTATTATTTTTTCTATAATTTTTTGCTTATATTAAATACCAGATGTCCAGTTGAATATACAGTTTCAGATATTCTGGGTACAGAAAAATATTACAAGAAATGAAATACCATCAAAATATTATTTGGAGTCTTCCAAAAGGGCAAGAGTGTTATATATAAATCTTCAAAGGGTATATCAAGTCATAACTTTTAGAAAGTATTTTTGTGTTACCAAGATAATTCTTATAGTCTTCTCTTTTATAAACTTGGCAGAAATTCCATTATCATAGCCTAGGGCAGTCAAAATCACCCTCATGTTCAATACAATTCTTTAGTTTTATTTTTCTGTATCTGAATCTGCAGAATTGTTGTTTGTTTGTTTGTTTGTTTGTTTTTAACACCTACAGCACCTGGTATTCCTAAGAGGTCTCCAATCCAAGTACTAACCAGACCAGACTCTGCTTAGTTTCCGAGATCAGACACGATCGGGCACATTCTGGGTTGCATGGCCATAGACTCAGAATTTATAATATAATATTCTATACTCCAGTCATATAGCTCATAATTTAAACAAATTAACTAAGTAATTTGGAATGACATCTCTCAAAAGAGTAGATTTATCAAATTATTTTTTCTCTGCCCAGCTTTCATTACTGAATAAAATTAATTGTTAAATAAAATTTTATTTAATTATACTGGAGATATTTATTTAATCCTTATCTTTCCCCTTTACTTATAACACTTGATATTTTTATTTTCTTGCATTGATTATAGTTTATTCAACATTTATATAAGTATTTCCTTTCTAAATGAAATAATGTATTTGCTTTTACCCCAATCTCTTCTTTAGCCAAATTATTGTCAACTCCTAGAAGGGAAAGAAACCTAATCAATAACAGCTAATTTGTCTTTCACAACATCTCGAAGTCCCTAAACATGCCTAACAGGCAAGAATTAAAAGCGCTCTGAAAAGGCAAAATGAAACACAAAAAAAATATGTGAACTAGCCTGTATAAACAAGGCACTCAGGACCTCAAAATGAATTACAGTAGGACAAAGCTAAATAACTGGATTTTATAGCTTACTTGGCTATCTAGTTTGTACACAATTGGCTGTCAGAAACAGTAAATCTTTCAAAAGTGTACATGAAAATAAACTAGCATAGCAGCTGGATCATTTATTACAGGGAATTTCCATGTTATGTCTCTCAAGTAGGTAAGGCTATTTGAATTATTCATGCTTTCCTTTATGCCTGGAATATTTGTCCCCGTTTTGTCAGTGTGTAAAAATTTTAATTATTTCCCAAAAATCAATGTATGTGTGTGTATATGTGTGTGTGTGTGTGTATTTACAACATCACACAGGATTCCCATGATTTAATCAACCGTATCTAATACAGCATATTTTCCTTTCTAGTACTCCCATCATATTATCAGAAAAGTAAGACCATGCTTAACTACGGATTTATGTACCTTTTTATTCCTGTCTAAGCCCTGTTTTGTTTTGTTTTGTTTTGTTTTAAATATCCTATGTTTAAGAGGTTAATGTAAATATCACATATATTTTAGAAACATTATAATTGATTTTCAAATATTTTTATTAATAGTTTTTCATTGAAAATACATTTTTTTTTTAAAGGAGCATTATACACTTAACTGTTAACTCTCACCTCAGAAAGATACTCGGGTAAAGGAATATGATGTTGCTGCTCTTATGATTTTTATCTACAAGATTTAGTACATAGCAATTACCAAATATATGCCTTATGAACTTCCTATTTTTTTCTGCAAATTACGAGAAGTAATATTCAGTTCAAAAAACATTAATAGATAGACAAATAAATAGACAGAATTTCAAAATTTCTCTAAAATTCCTTTGTCTGATATTCCAACCTAAATGAAAAAAAAATTGGGAATTTAGTTTATGTATTCTTTCCTTCCCAACCATAAAGATGATAGAACCGATACAAAGACATTTTGTTCTCTGAACTACCTGCTTGCTTGTTAGTTCCTTCATTAATTCAATGCAGAGCTACCGAGAATATCATTGCAAAGTTACATTTGTTAAATGATGCCATACCTTGATGTGAATAATAATAAACTAGTATTTCTTGAGTAAAATTTCAGAATGTCATTACCATAGCTGTAAAAATCATTAAGACTACATAATCTTGGGCCCCAGTCTTAGGCCAAATAAATTATAATTTCTGCAAAAGGTATCCATTACATATTTTAAGCAAATTTCCCAAACGTTTTGAGAGGTAAAAGCTGGTTTGGGTAACACTGGAACTTTGTGCATGACATAGTTTTTTGTTCTAAAGCAAAGAAAACACAGTTGTTGTATCAAATCTCCTGAGCCAACATAAATGTTGCCTGTATCACTTATAGTAATGAGCTTTAATTACTTCCATTTCACACATTAATTTCATATAGCATAAGAAGGAAAACCAGATAACCAAAAGAAAATATTATATAAGACTCTATAATGAAAAAGAGTCATGTCTGGCTTCATGGGAATGGAATGATAATGAGGAATCAATGATGAGGAAACAATAGTGTTGAAATCCTTAGATAATTAAAGAAGATTTCTTGGTCCACTAAACTCTGTGGTTCATTATAAACATGCTAGTGTTGAATCTTCTTGTTTCTTTATAGTATTTTAATGCATTTAAAAAACAGTTAACATGTGTTGCATTATTACCTATTTTTGTAATGAACTTTGCATGATTTCAATACAAAATTAAAAATATTTGTGTAGAAAATTTGTCTCGGTTTTATGTCCTTCAGGTCTTTATTATTAATTATTAAATAAGATATACTTAGTCAAACATTCTTTTCAACTTGGAATACAAGAGAAAACATTTTGGGTATATTACAAATGAACATACAAAATTTTGTTAGGTTTCATTGTAAACATTTGGTTAGGTTTG
Organism: Rousettus aegyptiacus; assembly: GCF_014176215.1. Taxonomy (NCBI): domain Eukaryota; kingdom Metazoa; phylum Chordata; class Mammalia; order Chiroptera; family Pteropodidae; genus Rousettus; species Rousettus aegyptiacus. Next base: position 54,583,795 of record NW_023416306.1, read on the forward strand.
GTTGAAAACATTTCTGTTTCCCTTTTATGCTTAATATATCTTTTGTGTTTTAATCTAAATAATAATAATGGAAATAGTTATATTTAGTATTGGACTAACATAAGTATCAAACTACCTAGATTCAAATGTCAATTTTATAACAGCTTAATAAACTGGGCTTCAATTTTCTCATTTATAAAATGATAGAGTTAAAGCGTTAAATGATGGTATTTTAACAATAATACTTTGTACTTATTGATATTTAACTTTTATTTGCATGAAGAAAATAAAATCAGTGGTATTTTAAATTTTTAACAACTTGAGATATATATATATATATGTATATGTATACATATACAAATTTCTACTTTTGAAGAAATATATTTACCCATGGTTTGTTTTATATACTCTATTTAAAAGAGTAGCCAGATCACTTGACATAAGTGCTAAAGTAACCATTTAAATATTTTATAATAAATTCAGAAGCAGATGACCAAAGAAAACTGCTCTAGGAATATGTCCCTCCAAATTATCTTAATGTTTTGAATATATTTCAAAGTGCATTAAAAAATATTCAAAAGATGCAACAATTTTAGTGTTTTATTATTCTGAATTATAGCACTAAAGTTTATGATAACCATAGTTGCAAGACTCCCTATGGGTATTGTAGGACTTCTTCGAGAGGTAAGTATTTGTGGTTCTCATTAAAGGTTTTGTGCTAGAAGCAAACCACTGAGGTTGAAGAGGCTCAAGAGAACTGAATACTCTAACACATATGATGCTTTATTGTTTAAAATTAAAAATAAATAATAAATATATTATGATTTATTCTATCTGTTTTTATAAGAGGGAAAAATGTATAATACTAAATTTTCTATAAGCCAAAATTATAAAATGTTTATTTTCCATACCAGAAATTATTTATTATAGAAACTTTATAATCCTCTTAGATGACATATAATCAAATCACACAATATATCATTTCATTTATTTAAGAACTTAATGTTTCTAATGGACTATACTTTTCTTAGCTTCAAAAAAGATCTTTTCAAAAGAACCTAAAAAAATAAAGCCAAGACATCCTTCTTGTTTACTAGACTTTTGTTTCAGACTAATAACCAGGTTCTTTAAAATGTCATCCAGAACCCTTCAGAATCAGAACCTGGCCTATTGCTACAGGTTTATCTCTTGATATTCTCTTTCAAAATATTGTACTTCACCCCTATCAAATTATTACTATTCTAAATACCTTGTGCACTTTGCTGCCTCCTGTCAAATGCTTGTCCCTTGAAAATACCACCAGGACAACCCGATAATAAGGTGAAGCTGTATTTATTCTTACCCAGGTAAGGGAGATAACTAACTTGACAGATTCTTAGCAGAATCTCATAACAGAAGGGCAAAGTTAGTACATTTATGAGGTTTTGGAATCTTGTTTAAATAAAGTTTTTCATTGTGAGAGCTCAAAAAGGATTAGGTGAAAATTATGATATAAGAATTTAGAACTGTTATACCCAGCAAGGCAAAGATTTTGAAGTAAGGGTTTGGAAGTCTCTTGGGAAATAATCAGTCATTTGATTCTATCTACTTAAAAGTTGAACGATCTGAGATTTATTTAAATGCTTTTTTAATTTTTTCCTAAAAGTTTTTATAAAATAGAAAAGTTATTTGAAACTTTCATTTTCGAAGGAAAAAGTTTTCAGGAATATTATTTCAGGAATATGTTTTGATCTTGAAAATACTGCACTAGTAAAGTCAGGTTAGTGAAGACAGACAAGTACTAAACGCAGGTCGATGCAGTGGATGAACTGTGTGGCCATAGTCAGTTTCTGATTTTCACTCTTTATCTTTGCACATCTCTTTCTCTTCTTCTAGATTGCTCTCCTTTTGGACATTTTGGGCAACTTCTTCTAATTTTTTTTCTAGTAATTTTGGTGTAGTCATCCCTCCTGAGACATTAATGACAATCTTTTTGTTACTATTGTCTTTACTGCTATTATTGATCTTTTAAATACAGTTATTATAAGATTACATGGTATTTAAGAAAATGTAGTTTGCAATAAAATGTTATATTTACTCACATATAATTATTAACAAAATTTAATTTCTTTGCTTCAAGTCCTATGAAGAGCTAACATAGATCACAGCAATATTCTAAATCATCCATTATTTTCTTCCATTCATTTACTTAACACATTACCACTTTTTAAAAAAATGCCAGAAAATTTTCTCTTATTCATTACCACATTGGCATCCTTTCTATCCTATAATCATTTTTGTTCCCAATTCCACCTCAGTCTTTCCTCTCAATCATTCTCAATTACCGAATTTAAAGTACTCCAGCATAGTAAATTTTGTGTGCTCAGGTCTTGTAGTGTCTGTGGGAAGGGAATTGTAGAGAAAAAGTACGTAAAATTAGATTTCTCTTTAGTGGGCAGGGAAAAATCTGATAATGCTTCCTCTCCAATTTCACTTCAATTTCTATTGTAAGTATTGGGTCGCAAGCCTGTATCTGCTGGTAATTGATGAAAACCTTGAAAGGACGTACCAGATCTTATTCATACTGATATTATAAACAAAAGTGTCACAGCTTGTGTGTCTTTTAAAGTTTACGTAAATGGCAAAATGTTCTTTAAAAATGCCTTTTTCATATATTGTACTATAACAATTTGTTCATTTTCTATATAATGAATGACTGTATGTATTTGAAATGTAGAAGCTGTATAAGAACACAACATACATAATAAGTTTCTTGGTAAGCAAAACCTTAGATAATTATTGTATATTATTTTCTTTTATTTAAAAATATTTAAATGATCATTCTTTTACATATCTACCTAAACATATACACTTAAGGACTCTGCTAGTGAAATTATCAGTCTTTTGATAGTTGCACTTTCATTGTTTAACAAATATTTCCAAATTGATCTCCAAGGTGATTGTATGAATATCAAAGATTGTTTTCTATGATAATATGGCATTTCATGGGTTGTGGGACTATCCCTAAAAACTATGTTAATGTTTGTCACTGCTAAGGCCATAGAGTGTTTCTAGTTCTGAACACATTTGGAGGTTAATTTCTCAATTTATGTCCATGTATATCAAACAGGTGGTATTAATTATGACCTTGTAGTCAAGCATGGTGAAGTATTCAGTTTCTGAATTATCATGGGAGGGGGTCTTGTTCTGTTATGTACCCTATATGGGCCACAGTCTCCCTTTGCACTTCTACTTGACACTCGGCAGATATTTTCCCCTATGGATCAGTCCTTTGTGACTTTCAGCTATCTTCAGTTATCTCAGTTGTTAATTTTTTTTACAAGTTTATAATCCAGACTTTATTCCTCTCCATCTACTTTTGGGGCATAAATTCTCAGAGTGTGGTCTGGGACCCTTGGGGATTCTGAGACTCTTTGGGAGGATCTGTGAGATAAAAACAATATTCATTTATTCTCTCATTAATATCTTAAGTTTTTCATGACATGTGATATCTAAACAGATTCAATAAAAAAACTGATAAGGAAGGGAATATGGCTGTAATCTATTAATCTAGACATGAAATTTATAAGTCTTATAAATTTATTAATAAAGTTAATAATAAAATTTGTATTTATGTTTAAGAATTATTTACAGCTATTTACATAAATTTATAAATAAGTTTTAAATTCTCAATTTTAATTTCTAATAGAGTCAACATCAATCTAATATAATAAGTGAATAAAAATAGCTCTTTGAGTTTAATTAATATTTCAGAAATAAGTGGTTTCTAAGCAAAAAAGTAGGAGAACCACTGCTGTGGGGCATCAAACCATAGTCATAAAGATCATAGTGGTTCTAATTATGGTGTAGGCACCTGGACTTTAGTTCCCTCCCAACTGAGTTTATTTTTAATGTCTTTCATGGAGATTTATTTTTCCTGATTCTAAGCTCCAGAATTTATTAATTGTTTTTTTTTCTCAGCATTATTATATGTGAGAAGTAGAAGAGAGAAATTAATTTATCAGTTGACTCTGTCGAATTAACTGAAAGCGTCCAGTCATTTATCTTAATTTCCCTCCATTCAATTCAATTCATCTTCATTTTCCCCAGAGTGGCAGTATTCTATGTAAATGCCATCTGACTTACAATAAACACATCTTAATGTGAATGAAGTTACAGTTGTAAAAGTGCAATTGAATAAAGGTTTCTTTGTTTTGTTTTTTTTCAGAATGTCAAAAGAAAAATATTTTTACCCAGTTTTATAGCTATTCTATCGTATGAATGTACTGATTTAATCATGTGTATGGCTGGATCAAGAAGACCAACACTGAATTCACAGATGATAGAAATAAAACACGTAGACACTACAGAAGTCTTTTCTCACTCCTTTTGAAAAACAATACTCATAATCGCCATACTTGATAGTACTTAAAATTGAAGTGATCAAATGTGTGAGTTTTACTTACCTGGCTCTCTGACAAAGTAGAGGATAAAAGCCTATCATTTCTTTATTTAGCACTTATAAATTGTATCTTGTACTATTTGGAACATGAGAAGTGAGATAAAGATAATAAACATAAGACTTGATGGCTTCCCAAAGTCCCTCTTCCTTTTCCCATGGACCTTAAATGATGGTAATCATCAATACTTTTGTGAGGTAAGGAATCAGGACTAAGGTGTCAAACCACCCTGGCCTACCAAGTCAGTCACAGTTTTAGAATTTAGAATTTCATAGCCTAGACTTACCAGTGTGGTTGACTACCCTCATCAGACCATAATAAACATAAGACAGCAAGCATTCTATTCAATAAGTTATGATGTTCAAGACTAATGTCATGATTCTGACCCTGAAATTAATTTGAGCCCATTGTGGCAGGCTGACTTCAAAGATGTTTCTTAAGGTTTCTTCCCTCCAGTGCACACAGCCTAAGTATTTCCCTCCATTTGAGAATGAGACACATTAATAACAATAATAATAAACTTTAAACTCAAAACTTAAGATGTTTAATTAAAAGGAATGAGATGAATTTCATGTATATTTTGGAAGAGAAATTTTATTAGGTTGCTGAGAAATAGAACTAAAATATGTGTATATATATATATACACATATATATAAGTGTATATATATATAAGATTTTATATACGTGTGTGTATATATGTGTGTGCATGTATATATATATACTTATATATATATGTGTGTGTGTGTATATATATACTTGTATATATATATACTTATATATATATAAGATTTTTTGTTTTTTTATATATATATATATAAGATTTTTTGTTTTTGTTTTTGTTTTTGTTGTTTAACAGCACAGGACATCAACTTGGGGCAAGAGAGTCTCAGGTTCCGTGAAATACTACAGGATCCTATTAAGTCACTATTTCACATTTGTGAAATTTTGTAATGCTATGGGTTTTTATATAAAAATCAAAAGAAAAATAAATGTACAATATATATCTTAGTCTTGGTAAGTATTCATTTTTATTCTTAACAGTAATTTAAAGATATTTTATCAATGTTAAATTTCAATGATAGGCACAATTCTGGCAAGCACACTTGCTACTGAATTCTTAAAAGAGATTATTTGAATATTTATTCAATAATTATGTTGAATGAGAGAGATATACTAGAGGATAAAATTGCAAATAATTTTTAAATTAGGGGAAATTAGGGGAGACTATGATAGCCCTTCGAATTCACAAAGGCTGAAAACAATTTCAAAAGCTTGTGTCTGAAATCTAAAGAACAGATTTAGACTTTTGACATTATCTGGAACTACCTTAGTGGTATTCAGAAATATATGAGGCTTATTATTATTCTCTGCAGTATGGATAGAAATCAATACATAGGTACCAGAGATGAAAGGGTATTATTCAAGAAAACAAAAGAACCAAAGAGATTAGACTGCGTTTTGAATTGTGCAGTAGAACAGAGTAACAAAAACAGTAAAACAACCTTTAGAATCATGGCCTAAAACAACATCCTCGAGCTATGAAAATCATGAAAATCACAGGAGGTGAAAACTGACTTCACATTCTCCTAAAAAATATCAACTAACCACATGAAATCTTAACCTTCTGCTTGACTCCAGTGTTATTCCTCATCTAGCAAATTGTGTGTGAGCACAGGAACTAATTGATGGAGGGCTGTATTCAGAACATGGGAACAAAACAGAATAGATGGAAAGCATTACAGATACAGGATTTGAATGGCTAATCAGCATTAGAGAATTTTAGAGAAAAAAAAGACACAATAGTTTGCAAAAGGATATTAGTTGTACCCTTTAAAATCTTGATATTTCTCTGGGTGACTCAAAGTTGAATCTGTGGACTTATGATGATCTTTTTGATGAAGTTACTATTATTTTTGACCTTTTGTGAGTAATGAATCTGAGGAATAGAAATATTTGTTAGTTTGATCTTTTGTAAGTAACGAAGTGATATTCAAATCAAGGCAGTTTGACTAGAAGAGTTGTGTTTTTCTCAAGTAATCTATGAAAAAAATGAGGACAAACACAAAATCTGAGTGACAGGAATATGAACATCACCCTAACAGGAATCCTGGGAGAGACCAGAGAATAAAGGAGAACAATAATCAAATAAATAAGAATGAAAATTTTCCCAAAACTAGGAGAAAACATAAGACATCTGATCAAAAGTTTCTATAGAGTTGTAAATACATATATAATAAAACACAATATAATAAAAATTAAGTATATCTACCAGCAAGAGAAAATTTCAAAACTTCTCTGAAAGAAATATGGCTCATAAATAAATGAGAATCAGATTTCTGCAAGATTACTCAAAAGCAATACTAGTTGCAATAAAAATATAAAGCAGTATTTTTAAAGTTTTGAAGGTAAAGCTTTTCAATTTAGATTTTGTATATTGCTGAATTATCTTTCAAGATTGGTTAGCTACTGCCAAACTACAGTTTTTTGATATGCAAAAAAAAAAAAAAATTTGTCCCTCTCTCTGTGACCAACAAAACTCAGATGATTCAGTTTAGGTACATTCCTCCATGCTCATTTAGAAAGAGACATAATTTCACATCAAAAAAAGTTTTATCAAAATATTTATTAAATTTCTAAACTGGACCATATTATATTTTACTTTGAATATAAAAAATAAAGTGCAACCCTAATTTTATAATGATTATGTAACTAGAATTGATTGGAAGAATTTGTATAAGTTGGCAATAGTTTCATTATAATTTGAATTTCGAATCTCTTAATTATATTACGAATTAATAGGAATGTATTTCCTCTTTTAAATTGAGAACTGACTCTACAGCTGTTATGCAATGAATGAAACAATTAATTTTCAAATATACAGATTTCATAAAAATATTTGCCTGTATGAGCTTAAATGCTTTCTATCTTTTATCAAAGTTAAGCAGAAGTAGCACAGAATATCACTACTCAAATCTTCCAACAAATTTTATCTGGCACTTGAAGATATCTCTTAAACCTATAATTATCTATAGTAGTTTATTTTATACATAATTCTATGGGTTAAAAAAACTTAGATTCCTGAAATTATGTATTTTTGAGATCTTCAATTTCTCAAGTATTTTAAAAAATATATTTTCAAGTTAGATTATATACTTTGACATACTATAAAAACAAAAAGTGTAAGAGGTATTTGTTGATTTTTACTTCAAAACCATAAGTTCTAATATTATTTAAATACACAAGAATATCATCCAGACTAATATAATTGTTATCTGGTAATTAAGTTATATATTTTATTTTTTAGAGTACTTAAATAAATCTATTTACTCTCTCTTTATTCTTGCATTTCTTGCACTTCTTCCAGAAAAAAATCTCTTTGACAAAAAAAAAAAAATATATTGAAAGGGATGTGGAAAAACTATTTCTTTTTACTAATAGATAAGTTGCTTTTAATCATTTATTAAACAAACCTAATGAAATGTTTGCCCTTTTCTCTCTGTTTAAAAAATGTGTCAAATGACTTAAAACCAAACCACATGGTGAAATTCTAAGGACATTCTAAGGAATAATTATCTTTTTAAAAAATATAAATTGTTATGTATAATTTCAAACCTTCAAAAGAGTTCTCACTATAAACTCTTACTTCCGCCTACAAAGAAGAAAAGTATAATATCATACTATTTATTCTATCCCACTTTGTGTGACACATTGAAACACTCAGTGAATATTGAATAAACTGAATTTTCTAACGTTCCCTTGCTGTTCTACAACAAAAGGATATAGAAAATTATCAAATCAAACTCTCCCTTAATTAGAAAGATTATCATTAATACTTTGAAGATGAAAAAATAATATTTGGGAAATGAGAATTGAAGGAAAATGGAATATGTATTTGCAAACTAAATAACAGCTTTGTTATGATTAGCATGAAGTTATCACAGGCTATATAACATATGTTAGGAAGGGTACTCACCTCTTGCCATGTTGAATTAATTATGCTGGTAAAATTTATCTAAAACTTTTTATTTCTTAAGCATTGAAATCTCTTTTTGTTTCTAAAGATAGCGTAATCAGAAGTTCCATTTAAGCAGACTCATTTATCTACACATATATTCAGTAAGTGTATCAAATACCTACTGTCTATGGGGCACTAAGCTGGGGGATGGGTGTATAAAGATGAAAGGACAATCTTAACCTTCAAAAACCTTTCAATTTACTTTAAACTCTCAAAGGTGAAATTTTGAAAGGAATGGATATTGTTGTAAATGGCTGTAATAAGTCACATGTGTGATGGTAACATACTTTTATGACCATCAATAAATATTTTCTTTTGGTTTCTTGAATACATTTCATTCTCTTACTAAAATATATATCTAAACCAAGAGTCAAGAGTAAAAGAGGGTCATTCAAGTATTAGTACTTCAGTATTATCTTTAGGAATTTTCACACTGAGAAAGGCCACTAGTACTAAAGTGCAAAACTGACTAATTTTGCAAGAGGTTAAACTTTGTCTCAGTGTATTTATACATAAGCATATTTTCTTAGCTTTGGCTCTGACCCTAAAACAGTCTGCAAAATTACCTTTTAAAATGTCCTGAAAAACTATCTATGTAATCAATTTTATGTTATTAAGCATTAAGATGAGAGGTTAGTAAAAAAACAAAACCAAAACAAACAAAAAAAATCGCTAAATCTAATTACTTTTATAGTGTTTTAAATTAATATTCTAAAAATAAGGAGAAATTATCCACTTGCATTTATATTTCTTAGTAAGTACTTAATTTTTGTAACAAAAATGTTCCTAATAACAGGAATATCTAAAGTGGTGAAAGCTTAAGGATATTCAAAGTCTTATTACATGATATCTTTTGTGATCTTTCAAAAAATCAATGTGTTCCCTTTCGCGTGAAATTTAATGAGCATTGACAAACACACAGCCATGAAACCTCAGCAAAATCAAGAGACAGAGCATTTACATAACCTATAAATACTCTTTTGCACCATTGTAGTTAATCACTTCCTATACCGTTGGCTCCAGATAATAATATGCTTTCTGTTTCTACATATTAGTTTGTATTATCTAGAATTTTATATAAATAGTATATATATTTTGATGTCTAGCTTCTTTTACTTAAAATAATAATTTATAAATCTATCCATGTCGCATGCATTAATAGTTTCCATTTAATACTGAATAATATTCTATTGCATGGAGATACCACATTTGTTTATCAATTCCATTGCTGAAAGGCATTTGAATTGTTTACAGTTTTTTAGCTATTAGCTTTTGGAATTAAAGCTGCTATGGGCATTCTTAATAATTTCTGTGGCCTTGCATTTTCATATCTCTTGGTAAAGGCTCTTATGAATGGTGCATATTGAACTTTACAAGAAAATATCAGCATTATCTAAATTGTCTATACTATTTTAAAGTGTTTTTAACAGTGTATGAGAGTTTGAATTGCCACACAACCTATTAAATACTTTTTATGCATTTATGTGGTTTATAAGTTTTCCCAATTATCCTATTTATGTTTGCAAAGTTAGCTATATTTTGTTTTGTCTTAAATATCAATGGCCTAAAATAATTTTTAATTAGTATTTTAAATAGGAATACAAATATCTGTTACAATTTGCAGTATTACAATATTATATTTTAATTACTAAATATCTAAAATTATTCTTAAACTTAATAAAATACAACGAATATTGATTTAATTTGCTCTATCATTTTTATACTTGTATGCTTTCTCAGGTTGTTAAATCCTTATATGTTATAGAATATCAAGTGAATCTAGAGTTAGAATTACAGACCAGAATGGTTTAGTTTGACTTTCTCAGTGTATTTAGATTGCCTAGAAATCAGATTTTTAGTCTGGCCTGGGATCTAGAGCTATAGGTATTGAGCATGATTTCCCTGTGATAACAAGAAATAGGTTGAGACCAGCCATAATCTCTATTCCAATATGGAACTAAATGCAATGTCTAAAACCAGGATTCCTTTCACAGCCTAAGTCCTTTGAGATTTACTTTTTTTTTTAACTACTTTTGATGCTATCATCTAATTAAGGTAGATGAACAACAGCAAATCAGGATACTCTACTATGTTAGATTTAACTAACTTATTTACCATTGATTCAATTTTTTAATTATTGGAATCATATCACTGCCCTTACATATTTATTTCTTATTTTTATGTAGGCAGGAATCTAGACTGTGCAAAAGTATAGTTTGTGTCTTCTTATATCTTAGTTATGAATTTGGCCATTCTCACATGAGCATGTTAAAAATGCTTAATAAATGTTTAACATAATAAAAAGTTAAAAGGCTAATTGTTTCACACATAACTCTATACTATATCATGCCTATTGTGAACTAATAATTAAAGTATGCATCATTGTTCTAAAAGCCTTCCCTCACACACACACCTTCAATGCCACTAAAACTGATATTAAAATATAACTAATAATTGAAAAATATACTAGCATGTTTTTAGTCATTAATCAGTGCATATTGCCCTCTGGATTGCATCCTCCTTGACAGATTTCTTTGTTTTCTATGATTTCATTCTCTCCTTCTTTAAACTTTTTTGTTATTTTCCCCAAGTCTCTTCGATTACATTTGCTCTTATAAATTTTACATATTTCTGAAAATTCTGGTTTGGCATACCTCCAGTCCCAACTGCAATCTCCCTAGTTGTGATAATTACCAAGAAGGAGAAATCAGTCCCTGATAAGCAGGAACTAACCTGGTGCTATCATTTGGGTCCCTAGTGTTGCCATGTACTGGTGCTCACAGCTTTGTCTAAGTGTTCTCTTGCTAAACACAAACAATTTCACAGAACATTATCAGATAAGGCTACTTTGTGGCCATGATGTATCAAGACAAAAGTAAGAACATACATAACGATATCTGAATACAGACAATTGTGGAACATTTTTATGCCATCGTGATACCTCAAATATTGATCTGCCTTATATGAAAGCAACTATACTGCATGTCTAATTTCCCCACCATTCATGACAACCCTCTACTCATTCTGGTATGTTCAAATCTAACTACATCTCCCTTATTGTGTTTCCATAGCTAACTGTGCTCTTTCCCTTAGGAAAAAAATGTGATTTTTCAAATATGTTGTCTCAGTCTTAATGGTGTGATGAATAATACATCATTTATCATTTATGTGATGTTACATGAACATAGGACATAAAGTGAATTCCCACTTATCACGTATTGGTGGTCTTAAGGTATCATTGCTGCACTCAAAAATATTTTACACTGTGCTATGGATTTCAAAGTAGTTTTACATAAACTTTTTTATTTAATACATTCAAAATTTTTGAAGAAGTGTTCTCTGCAGTGTAGTAGGAAAGAGTCAGAAAAGTTGTTACTGAAAATATTTTACTTTCTTAGTCCAAAATTTTAATAAATTTCACACAATATTTATTTTTATTTAATTTTTGTGATCTTGTTCTCAATCTAATGTAGTAATTAGAAACATGATTAGCGATTATGTATTCTCTCTAATACTTTAAAGTAGGTTTAGCTTAATCTAATCTAAATTTAAAAGTTTACAGCAACTTTTATTGGTTATGCGATTATAGTTTAGGTACTAATTGACCCTTTAAGTGACTAAAATTCTCTAAAAAAATTTTTTTAGCACAGTTCAGCTAATGATCACAGCACCAGACTTAGTTATTTCACTTTCTCATTAAAATATATACATATATGTGTGTGTGTGTATGAACAATTGAATTCATAATTAGTCAAGTGGTTCCCAAATTCTGTTACACTAGACTAGCCTTTGTAAAGGACTTTGTACAGATATTTAAATCTAAGCCAGAGAATCTCTTTGAAGACAATTTAGTTTTTCTTAAGTAAAAGTGTTTTGTAGACAATAAAAAATTTAGACCCAGACTGTTGATGACAAACCAAAGACAGAAGTAAATATACTTGATATTACAGGTATTAATGTTTGAACTTGTTAGTTTGAAAGCACATAGGAACAAAGAAAAGAAGCTGAGGAATTTACCTAGTAAGATATTTTAAAATAGGGACATTAGGAAAAACGAAAACAACCTGAGGAGACAAACAGTTATTACAGTAATAAGGAAAAACAAAGTAGATGATACTATAGAAAACCTTTACTCAGTGTTGATCCCTGCCCAGGGATTTTTATACATTTTATTATTTAATTACGATAGAAAACCATGTGAGAAATATTATTTTTATTTTCATTTTATAGATATTTTAAAATAAACTATATTAGTTTAAGCTAAGTATCTAAATTTCAAATATTTTGTATGAAATGTGACTGGAAGTGGGCTGTACCGCTTTGACAATATTACCTGAAACTATACTGGGAGAAATTTTAATAGATGAAGCAAAGGATGTCACATAATGTAGAATTATCAAGATAAAATAATGGCAGTTCATTGGTCACTCTCAGAAGTAAATTTATTAGATTGAGCTGCAAAAAAAATCTAATTATTGGGATTAAGTATACGGTGGCTGATGAGGAATGACAGTACAAAGACCTTTTAGTGAAGTTTGAAAGTTAGGAATATATGGTTATCGACAATTTAGTTTTTTTATAAAATGTTTAAGATGTGAAATATGTTAAATATAGAATGAGAAATAAAAGAGGGTATAAAAATATCATTTCAAAATCCCCTAAGAAGCAATATAAAATTTATGTCTAGGGACCATTTCTTTTTTTCGATAAAAACATATAATTTTGTACATGATGTATTTTAGGAGGATAATATTTTGAATTCCAAATGTCTCAATTCAATAGTTAGATTCAATATTTTTCCACTTCCATTTACAGGTAATGGTTTAATAGGTAATAGGTTCATGAAAGAGTACAAGCAATAATACCTTAAATTAATATTTGCAATCACGAGTGATTATAAACAATATGAATAGATTAGAAGATGTCACTTATTTCATCAAATCTATAATAATATGTTAATAAACATTTATTTAAAATTGGAATGAGTCCATTGTTTAAATAGCTATGGATGTTTCTCATTCATATTGATAGTTTTGAAGAATATTGAATCCCAGCAATACAGGTTTTATTAGCATTTGAGTTAAAAACATTTTTAGATAAAAAGAATATATCTGTCAGTATGTTTTCACAGTTCTTTGAAGTCCCTATAGAATATACTCTAAAGATAATATGTCTTACTGCAAACTTCTCTTTAGAATACTTCATAGGTAATTTTAAAACAGTGAATAATTTTTGTTTTTTTATTAGTCAAGAAGTGTTGTCACCTACTATATACATCTTCACACATTGAAAGGTATCAACCCTAAGAACATTTTGGCTAATAACCCTTGTTAAATGTGACTTTTTCCTCTATTTTCAGGCTTTATGATGAATGTCCATCTCATAAAAAATAAAATAAAAATACTTCTAATGTACTGATTCAGAAATGATAGGTGTTCTTTTATAGAATTCAAAACATAAACTGAAATGCAGAAAATAATTTAAGACATTTGAAATAATATCAACAGATACAACACCATGAACAAATTCTTTAGCCTATCAACAGTGCTCTTGAGAGACAGTTAGCATCATTCAATATGTAAATGTGATACTATCTTCCTGGAGGTCTCTCCACAAAATAGCCTTATGCAAAGTGGCTACCTTGTAAATCAATGCCTGCAATTTAGACTACTTACTGTAGTGGTAGTCTACTAGGAAGGGAGATCACCTAGGAAGACCAGGTACTATAGTCATAAAAAAATAAAAAATAAGAGATTATAAACTGACAAGGTCCTTGCAATCTGTGAAGTCAACCAAGGGTTGCCTCACCTAAAAAACAAACAAACAAACAAACAAACAAATAAATAAATACAGAAATGAAAATATATGGTCTTACTTTATGAGGCATTTATCTCTAAATGAGGAACCATGCAGGCTTATGCTTGCTTTGAGTTGTTTAGAGAATGACTGCCTCCCTTTTTGAAGCAAATCTCCCAACTAAGGCTAAGACCTCTGAATAAGAACTTCGTTTATAGGCAAAATGGCTTATGAGAGTTGAGCCATTAAAAACATTTCAAATTTAATAAATTATCATAAAATACACTAAACAAGTGTATTTTAAATTTCAAATTTAATAAAATATCATAAAATACACTAAAACAAGTCCGATGTTTATTCGTATGGATTTATACATATATTGATTACACCTGCTTATTGTGTAGCCATTCTCTTTGTTGTGTGTTGAGGGAGAGATTATTGGCTTTGCCCCATGGCAATAAATATAATGTCCTATTAGATTTCATTATATTTAAGGAAGGCATAGCAATTCAATATATGCATGTATTTAATGGTATATTATTATTCTTTTATTTCTTTATTTTTTATGTTTTAAGTAATCCTGTAATATTTTCTTACAAATGTATTTTCATGTTCTTATCCAGCTACCTCCTCAAAATGAATGCCTAGAAATATCTGTCAAAGAATATGCACATTTTATTTTAGACACTCATTTTGAAGCTGCATGCCCAAAAGGCAGTTTCTTTTCATACTGTCATGATACTGCCCTTTTCCCACATTTAAGTCCACACAGAAATGATTCATCCTTTAAAATTTCTGAACTATGATATATTAAAAAAATATGTCCTACTATTTTTTTAAATGTATACTTACATGATTTAATGAAGACTAATGTCTTTTCATAGGTTTATTTGACAGTGTTTATATTACCTCATTTCTCTTAAAGATCTGTAGTAATTAATTAATTTATTTTATTTTTGTTTGTGAGCCATTTATATTTTGTGTTAATAAGTTTGTACATTAGACATCTTGTTTTCTCTATATAAATTGAATAATTTAAAAATATTCGTTTATTAATATTAATACATTAAATTCCTAGGTTGTTGTGGGGCTTTATAGTCTTTTGTTTTATTAGTTAATTTCAAAGGTAATATCATAGTTTTTATTTACAAAAACTTTACAATATATTTCCACATATGCTTGGGCTTTTCTGCATTGCTCAAATTAATTGACATCGATTTATACATATATTAAAAAAAAATTTATACATATATTTTTTAAAAGACACTTTGAGAATAGTTGTCTACCCAAGAAGAATCCTTTTTATTAATTTAAAACTCTTCTGCCATTCAATAGACATTTAGACTTATCATCTTGTCATAATCCCAATCATTTTATTAATAATCTTAATTTTAGTTTCTATAAGTTTTATATTCCTTATATGATAATTTTTGCTCCTATTTCATATACAACTGTTAGGTAGTAAAACTTTTGATTTTTTAGAGATTAATTTATAACTATATAAACAAAAGCTATACTCATTTTTAAAACAATTTAGTTTATTCTTTTAGATTTTTAGGACATGAAATCTTATTTTCTGCAAAAATATAATTAATGTATTTCCCATTTTGTAATATTTCTGCCTATTATGTAATTTTCTTTTCTAAATGCATAGTTTAGCACTTGTGGAACAGTGATCAATAATAGTGATATTATTATTGATAATATATGACTTTCTTATCATACCCCTGATTTTAATGTAAATAATAACACTTTAGAAACATGTGATAATATAATTTTCATGAAAATATACTTCCCTATTTTTATAAAACATTTTAAATGAGCAAGATTTTGAAAATGAAATGATTTTTCAACATATATGCATTTGTCAGATATTTTTGGTACTTGCAAATCAGTGTGCTAGCAGTAAGGCTAAAATCATGACTACAAACAGAGAAGTCTTCTGCACTTAAAAAGCATAAACTTAAATTGGAGGCAGATATTTAACAGATAAACCCAGAAACAGATATCAAATTACAACTTTATTAAGTGTCTCTAAATATAAATCTGTTTTTATGAAAGTGTGGGAGAACCTGACCTAATATCCTGGTTGGAGTTAGAGTGGTGAAGATATTCAGAAAAGACTTCTCAGGGAAAGAAATATGGCATTTGCTTTCCAACTAAAGGAATTCTAGGAATTTACTACTTGATACTGGGAATGAATCATAATATTCCAGCAAGCAGCCCAACAAGTACATAGCCTTCTGACTAGAGAAAACATGAAATACGTATGGAATGAAAAGAAAACTTATGTAGCTGGCAGTTGGGAAGCCACAGGAAGCATGATGAAGGATGAGGCTGCAAAGGTCAAAGGGTAAGATCACAAAGAGCGGCAGAGTATGTGTGTGGAGATAAGGCAAAAGGGGAAAAGTTGTTGAATGGATCAGCCTGCATTACACATTTGGAATAAAGGGATTACAATGGTCTGAATTAGGATGGGGTTAATGGAGACAGAAACCTGGATGTATTGAAGGGATAAATATTTTAGACTGAATGAAGGACTGATAAAAGAAGGAAATGTCAAGGAAGATTTTGAAGTTTAAGGACTAATGAACAAGAAGTTTGATAGTATCATTTCCTAAGACAAGAAACACTGAGAAAGGACCATATAGGAAAGACTGTGATTTAAGTTTTATGTTTCTTTAGCCTGAACTTCCTTTGATAGGTCCATATAGATACATTAAATAGTTATAAAGAGTAGACAGGAGTTTGAAGGAGAGGACAGGATAAGTGATGAATTTTAAAGTTATAATAAGAAACAAATAACATAAATGGGTTACCCTAGATATAGAATATGGAATGGACCGAGAAGATGCCTAGGATCCATCACTGAGGATTCTAGCTTTGAAAAGCCAAAAAGAGAAAGATGATCGTAGTTAAAAAAATAAAAGAATGGAGCTCCAGAAACTGTATGAGCAGAATTCTTCATGAAATGGGTTATTTTACATATTATCTAGTAATATAAATGTATCTAGTGAATATTAGTAGACTAATTTATATGGAATCCTCAAATTCCTTGTATGAATTACATTTGGTTTTACATATTATTTTTAATATCATATTTAATTATATTCTAGTGAAGCAGAGTTAATTTTGAATCAGTGCATCAATGACTATCAAGAACTATATAAAAATATATTTGTATAAAAGTAGAATTTTTAAGGTAAGAGAAAGGATACTTATTTCCTTAATTTTTATCTTAGTTATGTCATTATATAATATTTATGTAATCATATTTACATATTAAAATTCCCTATTAGTAATATTCATACAAGGAGACTAATAATAAAGAGTAAGACACTAGATTAAGTAAAATCTAGTGAGTCTTTTGTTTGTGTGGAGAAATTTTAAAACACCCTAGAACCCCTTATTTAGAATTACAGAAACTGACAAGACAATCAGGAAACTAATTTTCAGTAAATATCAGAGAAATTTATAATAAAATACAATCATATATTATTAAATATGTCTGTATCAAAATATAAAAAGATTCATATGAATTTACATATCTCTGCAAAAAGAAAGAAATGTGTTAGAATGATGTTTCTTTTATGGCATTTTTTGTTTCACTTCCTATTTTAATATGAAAAAAGCATATTAAGAATGCTGCCACTGGACATATAAAAAGCCAGATTTGGGGTTGTTATTTTATTATTTGTTTGGTGGTGGTTTGCAGGGTGCCTAGCATCATAATCATGGGCCAATTGAATGATAGATGATGGCTTCTCTCCATCAGTCCTGAGCAGAGTGTTGCCTAGCAACAGTCATTGATCTTTTTCAACTTAATCCATCTGCTACTTGTTGGCCTTGATGTTCATTATAAACCTGAGGTAATTATTCTGAATAGTTATGGCCAAATCCAATACCAAGAGGATCTTGATAATGGCTAGTGGTAAGTCATACATCCACTGGATAGTTTTCTGAGATTCCAGGGCTACTGATGTCAAAGTGTCTCAGTGGCATTTCTATGGGTGATGTGACTGGAGTGTTTTTTGTGCCTTTGAGTAGCACCATTCATTACAGCCTTATTGTCCTTCCAAGCTTTTGTAGTGGCTTTAATTTTGGGAAAGGCAAGTGCTTATTATTATTATTATTATTATTATTATTATTATTATTATTTACTTTTATCCTCATAATTTAAAAAGGCAGTGCATTAATTTTAATACCGTAAAAAGATATTGGCTATTTTTTCTTTATAAATGTTTCTAGATCTGAAGAGTTAGAGAGATCTTTTCACCAGTGAGTCTACCAATGAATGGGTGCATTTAGATCATGTCTTACTTGCCGAATTTTTCAAGATTCAGATATTTTACAGCAAAAAGCTCCAAAATATAAGGATTTCAGTAATTAGAAGTATTAAGATTTCTATAACATCAAGGTATAGCATTTCTAGTAGATATAATTTTTTTATTAAGAAATATATATGTAATTTATTTCACAGCTCTATCTCCATGTATTAATTACCATTTTTTCTTTTGTCTTTTCAATTACAGTTGACATTCAAAATTATTTTATATTAGTTTCAGGTGTACAGCATAGTAGTTAGACATTTATATAGTTTACAAAGTGATCCCCCCAATTAGTCTGGTACCCACCTTGTACTATACATAGTTATTACAATAGTTACACATACTTATTAGTTTTACATAGTTACATGTAGTTATTATTGGTTATATTCTCTATGCTGTACTTTACATTTCCATGACTATTTTGTAACCACTTGTATTTCTTAATCTTTTCACCTTTTTCACCCATCCCTCAAACCCAATTCCCATCTGGCAACCATCAGTTTGTTCTCTGTATCTATGGGACTCTTTCTTTTTTGTTGTTTTATTTATTTTGTTCTTTAGATTCCACATACAAGTGAGATTATTTGGTATTTTGTCTTTCTCTGTATGATTTATTACACTTAGCATAATACCCACTAGGTCAATCTATCAAATTTAAAAGGTTTTTCAAAACAAAAGAATCCATCAACAAAATGAAAAGACAGCCTATCAAATGGGAGAAGATATTTGCCAATGAAACATCTGATAAAGGATTAAAATCCAAAATTTTTAAAGAATCATGCAACTCAACACCAAAACAAAAAACAAACAAAAAAACCCAACAATCCAATTAAAAAATGGGCAGAAAACCTAAATAGACATTTTTCCAAAGAGGAAATACAGATGGCCAATATACATATGAAAAGATGCTCAATGTCACTCATCATAAGAGAAATGCAAATTAAAAGCACAATGAGATAGCACCTCACACCTGTCAGAATGGCTAGCTACCATCGATAAATCAACAAAAAAGTGTTGGCAAGGATGTGGAGTAAAGAACTGTTGGTGGAATTACAGATTGGTACAGCCACTATGAAAAACAGTATAGAGCTACCTTATGACCCAGCAATTCCACTTATGAGTATTTATCTAAAGAAATTCAGAACACTAATTGAAAAAGATATGCGCACCCCTATGTTCATTGCAGCATTGTTTAGAATAGCCAAGATGTGGAAGCAACCTAAGTGCCCATAAGTAGACCATTGGATAAAGAAGGAGATACACACACACACACACACACACACACACACACACACACACACACACATACAGTGGAATATTAGCCATAAAAAAAGAATGAAATCTTACCATTTGTGACAACATATCTTATTTCTCTTAATTTTAAAAATCTTTTTGTATATTTTTAAAAGTAAATATTATTAATAATCACTTTAAATGTCAATGGTCTAAATACAACAATTAAAAGACAATGTAAGAATGGATCAAGAAAAGATATAATTGTATGTTGTATATAACAAACCTACTTTAAATATAAAGATACTTATAGATTAAAGGTAAAGGGATAAAGATAAACATACTAATGCAATGAAAGAAAGGTGAGTAGCTATATTAATTTAAGATTGAGCAGAATTCAGAGCAAGCAAAATCATCAGTGCTAAAGAGCAGTATTGCATAAAGTGGCCAGTTCTCTAAACAGACACAATAATCTTTAATGTATACGCACCCAATAAAATATGTGAGATAAAACCAATTATAAAACTGCAAAGAGAAATATATGAACTCATTATTATAGCTGTTGATATCAACACTGTAATGGACAGATCTTACAGGTAGAAAATCAATAAAGACATAGTTGAATTCAATAGCACCATCATTAACTGGATATAATTGACATTTTTAGACTGCTTTATTAACAACATCAGAATACACATTCTTCTCAAGCTCACATGGAACTTTACCTAAATAGACCACATTATGAATCATAAAATACAACTTAATAACTTTAAAAGAATTAAAATCATAAATGTATACTCTCAGATCACAAGGAATTAAATGGGATATGAAGGTAAAAAAAAAAATATGTGGAAAATCCCTGAATATCTGGAGATTAAACATCAGTCACACTTATAAGTAACACATTAGTCAAAGGATAAATCTGAATAAAGAGAAATTTTGAAATATTTGAACTACATGGAAGTAAAAATAAAACATCAAAATTGTGGAGTATAATGAAAACATGACTTAGAGGGAAATTTATATGAGTAAATGCATAAATAGGAGAGATCTAAAATCAGTAATCTAAGCTTTTAACTTAGAAAGCTAGAAAAAAGATGAACAAATTAAATCTAAAGTAAATAATAAATAATAAAAAATAGAGCAGATATCAATAAATTGAAAGCAAGAAATCAATCATATCAACAAAACCAAAGCTACTTTTGTAAAAGATAATAACCCTTTAGCCCTGCAACCAAGAAAAAAAAAGATGACTCAAACTATTAATATCAGAAATAAAACAAGAAACATCACTACAGACCCTGTAGACATTTAAAGAAAATACTAGGACATTGAACAACTCTACGTCCATAAATATGTAAACTTAGATGAAATGTCCCATTTCCTTGAAAGACACAATCTGCAAGAATTCACAAGAAGAAACAGAAAATATTAGTAAGCCTCAATCTCAATTCAAAGAAAATGAATTACTAATTAACACTCTGACACAGAAAACACCATTGCACCAATGCTTTCTCATTTCTCCCAGAAGATAAAAGAAGAGAGAATATTTCCTAACTCATTCTATAAGGCCAACATTACCATAACATCAAAACCAAAGACATTGCAAGAATAGTAGACTCTAGGCCAATACCTCTTATGAACCTAGGTGCAAAAGTCCTCAATAAAATATTGGCAAATTGAATCCAACAGCATATTAAAAGAATTACATGTCCCTACCAAGTGGGTTTTATTCTAAACATACAAGGCTGGTTCAACACTTAAAATCAGATAATGTAATCCATTACCTCAAAAACCAAAGAAAAAAGTACATGATCATATTTATACATGTAGAAAAAAGCATTTGTCAAAAGCAAAAACTACTTATAATAAATACTTCAGCAAACTAGGAATAGAGGGGAACTTTCTCAACTAGATTAGAAACATCTACAAAAATATCTACAGTCACCATCATATATAATGGTGAGAAACAAAAATCTTTCCCTCTAAGATGAGAAAAGAGGTAAGGATGTCCCCTCTCATCCCTTCTTTTCAATATTGTACTAGAAGTCCCAGATAATGCAACAAGACAAGAAAAGAAATAAAAGGTATATATAGGTTGAGAAGGAAAAATTAAACTTTCTTGTTCTCAGATGACATAATGATCTATGTAGAAAATCTCAGAGAATCAACAATAACAACAACAACAACAACAAAAAAAAACCCTTCCAGAGCTAATAAGTAATTATGGTAAGTTTGCATAATATAAGGTTAATATACAAGGGTCAATACCTTCCTGTATACCAGTAACAAACAATGGAATTTGAAATTAAATACACATTACCATTTATATTAGCACCTGAATAAAAAAGAAACATTTAATTACAAATCTAATAAAAATGTATACAAGATTTCTATTAGGAAAACTACAAAACAATAAGGAGAAGAATTTTTTAAAGATTAATCGAATGGAAGGATGTTTTGTATTCATATCTAGGCATACTCAATATTGTCTAAATGTCAGTTCTTTCTAATATGATCTATAGATTCATTGCAATCTCAATAGAGCAAGTTATTTCATGACTCTAGACAATTTGATTCCACATTTTATATGGAAATGCAAAAGACACAGAATAGCCACCACCATATTGAAAAAGACCAAAGTTGGAAACTAACACTATTCTTATTCCAGGTTTACTATAACTGTGAAGTAATCGAGACAGTGTGGTACTGGTGAAAGCACAGAGACATAGATCAATGAAACAGAATAGAGAACCCAGGAAGAGACAGTAAATACAGTCACCTGATTTTGACCAAAAAAAAAAAAAAAAAAAAAAGACAATGCAATAGGACAATAATATTTTTTTTAATGAATGACAGTAGAACAATTTGATATCCACATGATAAAAGCTAGTCACAAACCTTACACCCCTTATATAAAAAAATAAAAAGCTTCAAACTGGATCATAAACCTACATGTATAATTAAAAACTATACACTGAGAAAATAATGAGAAATTCTAGATGTTTTGAATTGGTTAATAACTTTTTAGATATAATACCAAAGGCACAATTCATGAAAGAAATAATTAATAAGCTCTCTTTCATTAAAATCTTCTGCTCTGCAAAAAACAATGTCAAGAGAGTAAGTGAATCCACAGAGTGGGAAAAAATATTTGCAAAAGACATATCTGACAAAGGGTCATTTTTCAAAACATAAAGAGAATCTCAAAACTTAATAAGGAGAAAATGAAAAATCTGATTTAAAAATAGTCAAAGATATGAACAGACATTTCACAAAAGTAATATATAGATGGTAAATAATCATATTTAAAAAAAAGATCTACAACATAAGGAATTTGGCGTTGTAACAACAATATGGTACCACTACACACCTATTAGAATGATGAAAACCAAAGCACTGACAGCTTCCAATGCTGGTGAGGATATGAAGCAATAGGAGCTCCTATTCATTGCTGATAGGAATACAAAATTCAGCCACTTTGGAAGATGGTTTAGCAGTTACTCACAAAACTAAATAAACTCACCATACCATCTGGCAATTCTCTCTGTGGTATTTACCCAAGGGAGTTAAAAACATATGTTACAAAGGAGTTGAACGTTACAAAAAACCTGCACATAGATGTTTATAGAAGCTTTATTAATAATTGTAAAAATGAGAAACAACCCAAGGATGTCTTTCAGTTGGTGTATGGATATATGTAAACTGTGCTATATCCATACAGTGGGATATTATTCAGCATTATAAATAAATGAATTATCAAGCTATGCAAAGACCTGGAGAAATATTAAATGTGTGTTACCGAGATAAGCAAATCTGAAAAGACTCTATATTGTACAATTACAAGTATATAATATTCTAAAAAAGGCAAAACTGTGGTGACAGTATAATGATCAGTGGTGAGCAAAGAGGAAAGAATAAGTAGGTGAACCAGAAAAGATTTTAGAGCAGTGAAAATACTCCATATGATACTATAATAATGGATGTATATCATTATGCCATTGTCACGACCAAGAAAAGGTATATTATCAAGAGTGAACCCCAATGTAAATGAGGACTTTGGGTAAGAGTAATGTGTCGACATGGGTTTATCAATTGTAACAAATGTACAATTCTGATAATGGGATACTGATGTATATATGTGAGGGCATGGGTATATAGGAACACTCTGTACTTTCCATTTATTTGCTATGAACCTAAAATTGTTCTAAAGAATAAATTCTACCTAAAAAGCAAAAATTATTAAAATATGTTAAATATTTATGTGTATTTAATACAATTAATATCACATGCATTTAATTGTAATAATAGAAAAGAATTATTAGCAGTAATACTAAGTGAAATCCAATTATTATGCCAAATAAACATACATTAAATGTTTTCCATATACTTTCCCATATTTGGTGCTTATACTTTTGACCAAAACGGAAGATTAAATGTTTCCTATGTAATTTCTTTTAAAAAATTTTACATAAGAACTGCTCCCCTCAACTACTTCACATAAAATAAGTCAAACCTGAGAACTGCCTAATATTCAATTAAATATGGATCTATACGGAACGTTCCTTTCTGTCCTCACTCTAGAGACTACAATAGTCCCACGGTGATGATCAAATTCTCTTTTCAAGGAAATAATCTCAGAATATTTGATTGTTCCACATTGTAAACATACCACATGAAACTGAATGACTTTGTAGATCACCTTTCTTTGAGTAACTGAATATTGTCTTGACTGTAAGTTCACCAAATTGAAAAGATATAAATTAAATTAAATTATTCTAGGTATATTTTCATAATTTTTTTCCTCTCTCAAAAGCAAGTAAAGGGGAAGATAACATGTTGAATGACAATAATTTAAAAATATTAGCTAGTTGTTGCTGCTAAATATAAGATATTTGGGGGTTTTATTTTCAGAATTAGAATATTATTCCTTTCATTGTTTTGTGTTTAACAAATTCAAACTTCAACAGTTGGAGAATGTTTCATATTAGCACTTTTTATAGTTTTTTCTGAAATTTATGTGAATTTCCTTACCCTTTTAACCAAGGTTTAATTGCAGTAAAAATCTATAATTGGAGAAAGGCCAAAAATACATAATTCTTCACCCTTGAATATTTACTGGTGTTATTGCCCATATGCTTGGTCAGAAAATATGGTGATTGTTTCACCCACCAACTTTCTAAAAAGATCAGCCTAGGCCAGAGTTTTTGGTAAAAATGTATGCATCCCAGAAAAGAAAATGGCACAAATTATATCAATACATAAATTAGTTTAGGTATAAAGCTTATTCCGAAAGATGCTCCAACTTTAGTCTTAGACAGCCTCCTTTGGTAAGGGACCTCCAATTTATATTGAAAACCACAGAAAAACATGAACAATAAAATAAACTAAATAACCTTATATTGTCCATGCAGAGTCTATATAGATTTTCCCAAAATATTTCACAATAGCTCCTTAGGGACCAACAAAATAATCTGGCCTATATTTATTGAAAAATATACGATAGAAAAATTAATCATGTGTATGTACAATAGAGCCTGGGACAGGTAAAATTTGTAAGTTGAGCGATAATCTTGGAGGCCAATTTAATCTTGTAATTGACAGTTTCTGAAATACCTTCATTCTGCTTATAAAATGCACTGCGCTAAATTTTATTTCTAGAGTAGTTAGGAAAACAGAGACCAAAGGTTAAAAACAAACAAACAAAACTACATGATTTGAATCCTAGTAAGCCACGGAAAAGTAATTTAATTTGAGTCTCCAAAGACTTTTTTTCTTAGTCTCATTTTCTTCGTCTATAAAACGAGTGTGATAATATTACTTCAGGATCTTATAAGGGTAGCTCATAAGGACATGGTAAATATAGTAAATCTTAAACAAGGTGTTCCCTGTGACCTGTCTAGCACAGTGACTGGCGAGCGGTAAGTGCTTACTAAATATTTATTTATTTATTTATTTAGAGTACAATCCCTTATATAAAATACATTGCAAGAAGCTGTTTAGAAGAGGTATAGGTAAAACAAATAATATCAGATGAGCCTTGAGGGATCATTAGGCAACAAAAACTAAAATAATATTTTCTATCAATTCCCTACTTCTAGTATGAAACAAACACTAGATTCAAAAGTCATTTCAAACAGAGCTACCAATGAGACAAAATCTACCAGTCTTATGTCACTTTGAGTCCATTATATAGAAACAAAAAATAAATAGAATTTTAAAGAGAACTCCAGTAAGTCCTAAACACTTTATATTTTCTAACATTTTTATCATAGAAGATTAATATGCTAAGCCATAAATACTGATATTAAATATTAGTTATCTGTATTAGTGATGAGTTATACAAAGATTTTTTTTTTATTCTCTGAGAACCACGCTGATTCACATTTTACAGTCTCTTATTTTATTGCTTTATGATGACACTTAAAGCATATATTTCCCTCTAAATACTTTTCAGATACCATCGTACAGTTTCTCCTAAAGTAGGATACTTCATTTGTTGCTATAATGACTAAAATCTTTAACTGGCCCTTAACTAGAGCAGTGGTTCCTCTCAGTTCTGAAGCTTCACTTTCTAAGGTGATATGGACCAGATCAGCCCATTCATGTTCAGTACCAAGGCATTAAGTCTTACTGTAAATCATATTTTATCTTGTCACTTTAAGAAGTGCTTAATTAACTAATGCTATTTTTTTTTTTTTTACCAAGAAATTACTCCTTAGCTTTTCTGTGAACTGCCCCTTAATTCAAAAATTGGGAAGCTTTTGGGTTCAGTTCATTTCCACACTGGTGCTACATATCATGTTGAGAGATAGTGAGAAATTAAAACACTGAATCTTTTAATCTCTTTATTCATCAAAGCTTTTTCAAAAGCTGTATGGACTATTAATGAGTAATTTTAAAATAAAATTATGACTGTCATGCAAGTATAAAATGAACACAAAATTTTATTTAACTCATCAGTTAATGAGTGAACTAGCAAAATATTAAGAATCATTTCACATGAAAATCTTAAGAGCAGACAGATAAATGAAATCAAAGATGTTTAGGTAAATTTAATAGAATATAGCTTCTTATGGGTGAGATTATTTGCATCTTTGTCTAACAAAATTTATTTTCATCACTATAAACAATCATTTTATTTGTATAATCAGCAGTTTTCTACAATTTGAAGAGTTGTAAAATAGCTCAAAGACAATAAAAAATACAGAGCTCTATAAATCAGGTAATAAGGATGTGTGCACTAGGCAACATCTAGCATTCAATTCCAACATCTTTCACAATTTATCCTAGAATAATTTAGATGCTGTGTAATGTGGAAAAGTTAAAGGAGATTAACTATATCGAATTGTCACTATTATTCACATACACAAAGGCAAAATAAGCGGAAGCGCAGCCAACATCAATGTTATATGCCCACAATGTATAGATCTTTGCTAATCTGTTTGAATATAATATTATATTTAATTTTCCTAAAAGACTTTTTGAGTTAGATATTTTTTGAGAGTTGACTGTGTCTCCTACCTGCAGAAACACACACACACACACACACACACACACACACACACAAATTATACTGAAGTTCTTACTCCTTGTATCTGTGAATGTGATCTTATTTGGAAATAAGGTATTTGCAGGTGAAATTAAGATGTAAATTAATATGAGGTCATATAGGTTAAGGTGGGCTCTTAATTCAATATGATTGATATCTTTTACAAGCAGTGGGAAACGTTCCAAGACAGACACACCTTGTGATGACAGAAGCAGCGATAGGAATAGTGTGTACAAACCAAAAAACTCTGAAGATTGCCAGTAACATTAGAAGAGAAAAGAAAGGCGTGGATCAAATTATCCTCTAGAGCTTTCAAAAAGAGCATGGTCCTGCCTACGCATTAATTGCATACTTCTAGCCTCCAGAACTGAGAGAATAAATTTCTATTGATTTAAGCCACTAGCTTGTGGCAATTTGTTACAGCCTCCCTAGAAAACTAATACAGTATGTTTATAACTATTTTATAATTTGAGATAATAGTATGAAACAGGATAAGGGAATTTGGCAAACATCACACAGACTCTGTGTCAGAGTGTGAATTTGTCCCAAGTACACTTGATCCAAATCTCACTTTTTATTCACTATGCCCTAACACATTTTAGGTTGAGAAATTTTGATTGGTGTAAATTAGTTTAATTTTTATTAAAATTTAAAATAATCAGTTTCTTATTTGTTACTAAATCATAATCATAAATAAAACTTTCTAAAACTACTACTATCTCTGATTCCCTGAATAAATTAAACAGGTAATAATTGTACTTCATATTATCAAATATATTAGTTTTTTCCTATCTTAGTATAACAGAAAGGAAAACCTTAAAATGGATGAAGAAAATATATTTCAAATATAATTAGAAAACAACAAAAAATGTCCAGAAATTATGAAAGGCATATCATTTATTTACTTTTGTTACTTTTATGATGTGGTAATAATTTATCAAAGAAGTCAAAAGATTTATATTACTACTAAGAAAATTAGATATAAAATTAGGTATCAAGTCTAAATTATTTGCATTCAAGTATTCGCTATGATGTCAAGTTTTCAGTCTTGATTTTGTTAGCTTTTACATTTTCCTATCTGGTTTTACTGTCCAGATAGGAAAATGATTCCACATGTAAATTTTGATTTCTGGTTTATGATAAACATAGTTATAAAAATGATGACTACCAGAATAAAAACAAACTACCAGAATAAAAACAAACTAAAACTACGTAATTTAGCCAAACATTTTGATATATTTGGCTTATTTTGCTACATAAAATTTTGGTATAATTCCTTTTATGGTTGACATTACCATGCACGCACGCACACACACACACACACACACACACACACACATTTTTGTGATTTGCTTTTTTTTCAAAAAACCATTATGCAAATAAATTCTATGATCAGGAAATACACAAAGGTTCGTTTTGAAAATACATTATTTTAGTTTGGTGTCTATTGATTTAATGGTAAAGTAAATTTTATTTTAGTGAGAAATCTTATAATAACCCGTGCCATATATCTATGTTGTAGTGTCATTATGTATTAGGTGATACAAATTTGTAAACTTATTTCTAAAAGTCAAGAAAATAAAAGATTCCTTGAAAATAAGCAATTACATTCATTTATATTTTCTTAAATATTATTTAAAAATGTTATCTCCGCCTTTCCATCTTCATCTTAGGTGATTGTATCAGTAGATATGCAGCAATTTAGTCATGGTTTTATTAGGTATTCCAAGGCTACAGCTAAGGAGTAATGTTTATTTTCCCTTTGAACTATTTGGGTTTGTTCTTGTAGATGCTAGTGATTGAGTGAGTCTACATGAGTAGTCTGTTTTTCCTCACTAGTTTCTTATCTGTCACAAGGCATTATTTTGGATTTATCTAACCTCTGTCTATTGTGTCATGCAAGCATTACAGGATAAGTTAAATTTTAAAACTGTCAGAAATGTGTTCATATATACACAATCCCTTTTGATATTAAAGTATGTTTTTTATTATTATTATTATTATTATTATTATTATTATTATTATTTCTATCTATAAAACCAGGCAAGAAAGTGTGGATATTTCAGCACTGTATAATATGCTATCATATTTTATAGAAAGAAAATACATCTAGCTGATGGTGAATTTTAGAGAACTACAAATTTGTTAATAGAGCTATGAATATAAACACACCAGGCTTATTCACTCATATTACTGATTGTCGATTCATCTATAAGAGAGTTGAATAAGGAAAGAGAAAAATATTTTTCTTTCTTCAACTACATTCTCATTAAATTTGCTGTGAATATCAAAGGAACAAAGACATATACATGTGCAGGAGCCCTCCGCCTCCAAATTTTCAAGGTAACAAAATTACTCCTATGGTCTCTATGAGAATTTTCATATGCCCATATCTTGCTTTGGAACATCAGCTCTGATATTCAGTACATTCTTGTAGTAAAACCTAAGTAGGTTAGGGCTGAGTTTAAAAGCTAGCTATATGTTAAAAGTTCATGTAAATTAGGCCCAAAGAATCAGAAAATTTTACATCAAAGTCTGTATTTCCATATTCTGTCATAAATTAGCTTTCACATTAAAAAAGAAAAAAGATGAGAAAAGAAAAATGGGAACAAAAGAGATTTTTGTCATTTTCTTGAGAGGAAACAATATTGTTGTGCATGGGTGGAAATGATCCATTAGAAAGAGAAATAATGATGGCGTATGAGAAAGAAGAGTGAATTGCTTGAGTAAATAGAAGAGAGTGGATTTGGTCTCATGAATAATAGAGAATTCATTTTAGATTTGGGGTTTGAAAAACTGTTGAGAATGACTGTAAAGTAAGAAAATGAGAGTCCATGTCTTTTATTGTATGCTTTCTTGTGTATGTTGGGAACAAAACTATGCTAATGCAGTAAATATGACCAGATTCACCAGATTGAAGTATTATTAATCCTTTATCCCTTGAATTAAGTAATAACCTTTAATCTTAAAATTGAATTATATTGTGCTCCCATTTTACATATCACACAAAAAAATGAATTTTTCTTATTTCCTATGATCAAGCCAAGTTCTTGACATAAATTTTACACTCTCCTAGGTCTTATGTGGTATGTAAATTTAATCACATAGTTGACTGTATAGAAGAGAAAAATTAGAAATATCCCCTTCTCTTTAGAGAAATAATATCCTTTTTAGGATTTTTTCCCCAAAACTACCATTATTTCATTTTGGGAAAATAGGCAATTAAACTATCAGAGTATGAACATTAATCCTCAGTTTTTATTCCTAGCAATAATAGTGTTTCATGGCATTTAGGAGAGGAGACTCTTACCTGTAGTTTTATATTTAAATACTATAAACCTATACAATCAAAAGCTTTTGGCCCACATGTTATGTAGCTACACAGTTTATATGTTATGTTGACAAGTGGCTAACAACCTCAACACATATACACCCATCTATGATGTGTAGGACATATCTGCAATGCTAGGATATTAGGGTCCAATTACTAGGCAAACCCAGAGCCAACCCTTACCCATTATATCTACGATTGACCCCTCAAAAGCAAAGATAGTCATCCAAATACCAGGACTCATTCAGAAATATCAGGATACTTATCTTCCATTAGAGGATATATTCCTACGTTGTTACACACAATCTACTATTCTTTATTAACTCTAAAATCTTAGAGTTCTCAACCTCTTTCCAGTCAAGAAAAAGCATGGGTAAAATAAACCCTCATGTTAAAAACTAAAACGCATCAATACTCTGAAAGGTCTTGATAGCTTCCCTTCAATTTGTGATTGTAGACCAGATTCCCAGACCATATCGCCACCACCACCACCCCCCAAACAAAACAAAAGAAAACAAAAAAGGATTCCAATTGCAATAGTAATCTAAAGTAGTTTTATTGTAGTGGCTCAAATCCTCTCCTATTTGTGTGACAATCTATAATCTGTTCCCTGTTCCTGGAGTTATTTCAAAAAATTCCTATGCAACCCTTCATCTACCATAAAGCCATCCTTTCTGCTGTAACATGTCATGAAACATGTTTGCTGTGTCATGATCTAGATCCCTGTATGATGCTTGCTGTAAGGCTGAGGTATCATTTCTCAGGGCCACTAAAACCTGAGTCATAGATTCAGTTATCTCTGAGAAGCCTACATAAAGCTTCTAAAGTGTGACTTCCCAGAACTGTCATGCCATTACAGAGTCATTATTGGTTTACTGCCAGTGCACATCTGCCAATGCTGCTTTAATGTTTCAAAACTCATAAGTTATTCCTTGGAACACAGGATTTCGATAGCCTAATTTATTCCTGGTGCTGTCTTCTCACATATTTATAAATCAGTTTTTAATAATGTGTACTCGCATGTCAATGTCATCTTCTCTCCCTGTATCTCAAGTACCTGGCTACAGGTCTGAATCAGAGGACAATATAAGAGAAAAGCTGTAAACTTTGTCAGAATAATCATTCCTTCTACAAACTGAAGGCTTGTCCTAAACCAATATTTGAATGTCTTAAAGCTTCCTTTGGGATAAATCTTTTTTCCAGAAGTTTCCATATTCCTAATGATTAAAAAACAAACAAACAAACAACAACAACAAAAACTTAGTGGTGGTGTCGCACAAGCCCTCCAGACATTCTTGTGTATGTTTTATTTCTCAGCCAAATATAATTCAGATTGCCAAACTAAAGAGCCATAAAAATCTATAATGGGATAGGTAATAGGAAAGTCCCTAACTTTCAAAGGATTATAAGATTGGCTGAAACCTTCAGTTTGTATCAAAGTCCTACAGCTCCAAAATGTCTTTTAATTCTTGGAAAATTTACTTAGACACAATTTTATTTCTTAAGCCACTTCCTACTTCTCTTATATATGACTTTTAAATGCAACACTTTACCCAAATAAGAAACTCAATCTTTTCATTATTTCCCTTAAACAACTCTTGACCCAAGACAAAACAGTCTTGTGAATGCTTAGTTAACATTTATACTTTTAGTAAAGAGTTAGTCATGGGAGTTGTCATTTAATGCTTTAAAATACATTATAAGGGTTTTTTTAAAAAGCATTTTCAAAACTTTTATTCATCTCAGTATACCTCATTGAAGTGATATCATCTTCTGGCTATGGTTTATGTGTAATCACACTCTCTCTCTTTCACTGTCTTATATTTTTACTCTCTCATACTTTCAACTTTACCTCCTTTCACCTTCACCTCCTTTGCCTAGGGAGGTCTAATTTCTTAACCATAATGAAGACAAATGTATTTCTTATTTGGAATAATTTGGTATCAGCCATCATCCAGGCCCTCAATGTCCTATATTTTTCTCAAGTATCATCAAGTTACTTATCCAAACAAAAATGGTTTTATTCCTCATTCAATTTCTAATAGTAAATCTTTTAGAGATATCTACTTAATTTAACGTTGGCTAAGATAGTCTGATATTATATTACAGCTATGTAAAGAGACCATAGATAGTAGAATGAAGGAAGTATTGAACTCATTATGGCCTAGATATTAAGACATCATACACACAAATATGCACATACACAGGTGTTTTTCTCACGGGGATTTTACTTCTTTAACTGTTTTAAGGTATAGAAAGACATATTAAACAGTATCATTTTTATCTGACCTTAAAATATTTCAAAGTGTGGGTTACTGGTGATATTGAAAAGTGTCACTAAGTGGAAATAGTTAACCTTATGGTAAAAAAATTAAGAAAGCAGTTAAAGTATTCTTTCATAACCATTAAAAACTGGTTGCCATGGTGTCCTTTTCTCCCAAAAGAAATGTAATAAAATAAAAGATGCCAGAATATTTGGAAGAGCCACTGTTTTGAATTATGTACAGGCATTGTTTTTTCTCTCTTTTAAGAACATTTTTAAAAGACTTCTAGTACTTGCAAAGATTTTTCTGCAGTAAAATTGCTAATTCTTAATGATAAGTAGTTCGCAATTGAACTTATCTTTATAAGATAGACCTAACTCTATTCACACAATACTCTTTCCAAACATGTTTTGGCTTTGCCTAGATAAGGTAGTTGTTAACAGGATTTCATACACATTAACACACACACACACACACACACACACACACACACACTTTATTTCAAGCATTCTAAAATAGATAGAATAGGACTTGCTGGACTGAGCTGGACTGCTAACTGGAAAAAAGAAACAAAACAAAACAAAAAACCTTATGTGACAGAATTAAGAGTAAGAGGAGATGAAAATAATAGATTCTTGACTACATGATTTTATGAGAGTAGATATCCTTAAAAAGTAAAGCCTGTATTGGAAATAGCATTAGGCTTTTATACAAGACATTTCGGTCAACAGTGAAATATATATGAATAGGATTATTAGAAATTTTAAAAATCAAATAATGATAAGAAAATATCATTTGGATTTACATACATTTCTTTAAGGGGTAAATCTTCTAAAAATTTATAGATTTGGAATAAAATGGATTTTACATATAAAGGTCAAAATGGAGCAAAATTTAAAAACAGTATATTTCCCTGCGATTCCTGAGGATACACTGGAGCCATGATGCATTTCTGACTTCACACTTGTAGTAAAACAAGATTACTGTGAAATAATGAACAGAATTTCTGTGGTAGGAGGAGGCCTGTTTACACTGGCAACTCTGAATATGTAGATTCTAAAACTTTACTTCTGCTAAATAGACACTTGTGTCCCCAGGTGCTGTTCAGCTAATATTTGACTACAAGAAAGAGAATGCTCTCAAGGTAGGGTAAGCAAAATAGGAAGATATGTTTTAAAACTACAAGAGGACTGTCATGTAGAAGCCAAGTACATTAATTCCTATAGCATAGAGAATATAGTCAATAATATTGTAATAACTATGTATGTTTTCAGATGTGTATAAGACTTACTGGGTGATTACTTCATAAGTTATATAAATATCTAATCGCTGTGTTGTACACTTGAAACTAATATACTATTCTGTGTCAACTGTAACTGAAAAGTTTTAAAAACTGGAGCCAAGTGTAGCTCATTCTCTGCTGAACTTGAATAAAAGTCCAGTATGGCCATTCAGGCTTGGATTTACAGTAAGTTTTATGAGATTTTATTAATTAGAAACGAAGTTTTCTGGATCTCAAATCCAAATTTCTGAGGTAGCTCAGGATGCATCAGAAGTCTATTCCTGATCCAATTACCTGTGGACTTAGCTGTGATTAAGAAAGAGGCAAAAGGAGAACCCATTCTGAGAAGGAAGCAGGAAGCAGAGCCAAGTGTGATAAGCATTTCCCAGAGAAGGTAGTATATAACATCAGAATTCCCTACAAGGCTGTAGAAGAAAATTTATTTCTGTTTTGGTAGGTGCTACTGAGGTAGGGGATAAGGGGCCTAAGATAGCTTAATAAAAAGTCCTGAAACAGAGGAACTCAGTAGCTATTTAGCTATGAGCACATAGGTCCCGTTAAGAAAAAGACACAGAAGATATGTTGGTACCTGTTTCCGAGGGGAAGACAGGCCCCTCATTCTACCCAGGTAGTCGGTTGCTCAGAACTTAACATCTTTCACATATTTTTATTTAACAAAACCTATGTCTATACTAGCCTACAAAAATATAGTAAAGTAACCTGCTGTTCTCACATCTTTCAAAATACCGTCATTGTCCCCTGCAGTACTGGCAGTCTGGCTGCCTCAGAGAATCTAGTTAGGAACACAAACCTCAGAAACTTTAGTGTATTGTGATGACTTTTGACCTTGTTCTCATCACCTGGGGATTGCTTAAAGGAATTCCTCAACCATTTGTCTTACATGCACAATAGTGTTGCTAGAATGATATTTATGGATTTTGAAGATGATAACTAAATCTAGGTTCCATATGCCAAATATAGCTTGGCACCAGCTGGTTATAAATCTGTTCTCATCTCTCTGAGGGAGTTTTTTTTTTCTTTTTTAATTCAAGACTTAAAATAATTTTTATACACTGTGCAAGTATGTATCTAATCTAAATTATATTATTTTAAAAAGAAATAAAAGTTAGCATGATGACATATATACTGTAAAGGATATCTCTAATTTCTACTATTGAGCTATCATTGTACTGCTTGAACTCAGACCCAATTCTAGGAAGGATTAGACAGATTGTATGTAAAATAAAATGTGTCATGCTTTTTCCAGAATTATTCACCTGCTCTGAGTCCAAGATAACTGGCTTCAGCTTGTTTGAGCAATATTCTTTTAGCTGAGTTTTCTCCTAGGAAATTTATTGCATTATAGACAAAATATGAAGAAAGCATCATACTAAAATAAAATAAAATCTCAATAAAAGGTATTGAGACATATGCTACTTTGAAAACTCCCCCAAAGAGTGTAACCCACCAGGAGGAGACATTCCTGCGTCCCTCACATCAGAACACCAGGAGGCTGTCTTCCTATCTTTTCCAGAAAAAAAAAAAAAATGACAATGACTAATTGCAGAGCATCAGTGATGATACATGCCCTCAGAATGAGGAGGTGCCCAGTTGTAGCAGCCACAATGCCTGTAGTGGTGGCACATTTATTAGAGGGAACAGAGAGGCTAAGAATAAGGAGCATCTGTGCCTAGAAAAAAGCTGCCAAAGCTAGAAAGATAAATACAAATCATAAATCTCCAACATGCCATAACTGACTTCTTTGTGAGACTGAAAACACTGAGTGGAAAAAGGATACTGCAGTATTCTGGATCCTGATTCAATAGATGCAAGAATAAATAACGCTTTTGGAAGAATAAATAATTTCCAAAATTCATTTAAAAGACCACATAATATAAAAAAAATAATAATTTGTAATCAGTAGGAAGCTTTCATTAAGAATCTGGTCTAGTTAAGAGTAATCCTGTATAGAACAGTCTATACAAGATATCAATTCATAGTACATTTTTAGTATTTTGAGAATTCTTAACTTAGAATCCTAATAAAATAAATACCCCGTTAATTTAGCCAAATTTTAAATTTTGGCCAGTTCTGAAATATGAGATGGCTTACACTATCTTGTCCTAATTATGACCCTTCTATATTGTGTGATTTAGAAAAAATAATTTCATATTCATATAGAACTGAATTTTCTTGTCTTATAAAAATAAAGAGATTGAATATATCTAAGATTTTCTCTAACTGTAGACTTTAAAAACAAACCCACAAGATCTAATTCTCAACCATTGAATGAATTGTTTGAATTTCATATATGTGATTTCAGTGGTCAGTCGGTCAGTTGGGTAAAATAGCATTAACGTAGGCAGTAGAACTACTAAGAATTTATGATAATATATTTAGTTTGGAGGTAGATTTTGAAGGTTAAGAGACAAATTATTAGATTTAAATACTCTGTTAGGCTTATAAGATTGGATAATATATTTTACCTGCTATTTTTATCACTTAATCCAATTTAAAATACCAATTAACACCAACTAAATTAATTTTGATCATAGTGTCTATATTTATACTGATTGTAAAATGGAGTTTAATCTATAATTAGGAGCATTGCAATCCCCTAGACCCAGGTATGACAGGTAATTTTATAAATGCAGAATAATAACCTCTTCTCAAGTATATAGTCTATGAGAATTTTCCGATGTAAATAAAAGATGCTTACAGTTATGAGCAGACAGATTTCCAAGGATAATCTGTTTTTTTTTTTCTTCTTCTTTTCTATACTAAAGAAGGCCAGATACTGTCTTATTTATTCTACATAGGTCCAAAGAAAAGAAATATTTTTTTAAACATGGTTTATTATAACATTACCACTAATGAGGGTATTTTATCTGAATTGTTCTACATATAGTCTTTACGCTTGCAAGATAGATGTCTAATATTCTTACCTTAGAGAAAATTATAACTAAGACATTCAAAGAATTTAACTAATATAACACACAACTAATGTAACAATTAATAAGCGGCAGAATTAAGCTTCAAAATATGTTTGTTGTCTCTATAAGCCATCCCACAATCAACACAATTTGTCAACTCTTTGTGAAATATCATTTTCTAGAAAATATAAGATGAACATTTATTTGTTCATGACAGGTTCATTTAATATTTACTTGTAAGTACTTCAGACAGGTTTCTAAACTGTGTATTAGTGTTTGTTTGTTTTCCAGATTATTTCCCATCACTCGTTAAATTCTATAGTAATGTTATTAATATAAATAGTAAAGGATGGATTCCAGACAGAAAAAATGACAAAATAGGAAGAAAGACTGGGCACCAAGATAGTAAAGGTCACTCCTAGTTTGGGGACTTTTTGTTAGTTATGCATTTGCCTTCTTATTATATCATCTTTATTCTGAGGATATTTGACTTATTACAGACAAGTTGAAGGCAACATATGTTAATGTGTTGCTGTGCTGCAGTCACTAAAACATCTCTGACCAAAAAAAAAGAGAATAATATTATTTCTTCTTTTCCTTCAGAAAAGAAGGAAAGTCATATTTCAAACCCTAGCTAAACCCCTTAATGACAGGATGACTTTTGACAAATTAATCTGCACTATTTTGTGTGTGAATTGGAGATAACTCCTATAAAAATTAGATTAGCTAGAATATATAAATCAACATAGTGCCTGGTTACTGTGTATCAAAGACTCAATAGATAGCTAAAAGTGCCTTTACCATTACTATTTTTTTTTAAAGAAATCCACTTTAATATTTCCTTACCTAGCCACAGGTACTCCATATTAGCTTTCCCATTCTGCCCTCTGACAACATTCTTGCGTTCACTTTATCCAGATACATTAGTTCCACCCCTTGGTTCCTCGCCCATAGAAGCACCCTTGTAAACGGTGTACGTGTCTTCTGGTAACCTTAATTATCACATTCAGCATATTTATTTCTCCTCCACCCCCTTTCCTGTGATCTTCATCAAACTGCAATTTCTTCAAAGTTTAGAGTTTATTTTGCTCGGACCCAGCGTCTAACCCACCCCTCAGGAGATCTAGGAAGGCGCTCTGCAGTTTTACAGGCTTTTAAGCAACCCACTGGAAGATCCTACCAGGATGCGGGCCTGACTGGGTGGCAAGGGGTAGGGAGGGCAGCGCCTGGCCAGTCCGGACCACTCTGTCCTCTATATAGAGTCTCCAGACTCGAGCAGGTTCTTCACAAGTCCGCGCCCCTCTCACCACAACCCAGCCTTGCAAGGGACCCTTGCACCCTCTACTCAGCTTTACTTTAACGCGTCTCTGCATGTGGCTCCAGGGGTCATTCCCGCTGCATCAGGAGCGACTCCTCGGCTTCCTCATCAAACACATTCCCCTCCTTCCCGTCACTGCGGACCAAAGCGGCCGCTTTAACCCAAGACATAACAAGGGCGACCATGCCATTACTATTTTTATTTTGACTTTCCACAAATTAGAATAATACTTAAGTGTATTACTAAGCAAAAACCTCGGTAACTGAGATAAAATAAATATCCATCAAGCTTTATCGAGGCTAACTTTTTCTAAAAGCATTTAAAAACTCAAGACCCAATTTGAAAAGAGGAAGAAGAAACTGAAAGCATTCTTCTTCAAGGATTCCATCCTACCAACGATGCTCTACATAAATGTCTATTTCTCTTTTGGAAGAAATGTCATAATAAATTTTGACATCCAGTGCAGAATCAAATTTTATGAGAAAATTCTTACAATATCTTCCAGCTTTAGTAAAGTGAACCAGTGACATAAGGTCAATTAATATAAATGGTTATTGTTTTGCTTAATTTTTGAATTGTGTACTTACTAACTTAATTTATTTGCTTCATTGAAAATGGCTTATGTCAAGAAAACTTACTTGATTAAAGTAATAAACTTTATATTTTACAATTCCGTGATTTATGGGCATTTCTTATTTCTAAATTTGCATATGGTTGATGATTCAGGATGACCTCATTTAAATACATAGCTGCAAGCAGCCTGTTTGATCTATAGGGGTTCAGATGGGAGAGCTCACCTCTGTTCCATGTGATCTCTTATGCTCCGATAGGCTGTCCTATATATTTTTTTACCCGATCAGTCTCAGGATTCCAAACAGCAATAAAAAAAAAAAAAAAAGAAAAAAAAAAAAAAAGAAAAAAAGTCCTGATGTGCAAAGCACTTTTCAAATCTCTGTTCAGGTCACATTTGCTAATGCCTCATTGTATATATCAACACAAACAGCAAAACCCACATTTGAAAGGTGAAGAAGTGGACTTTACTCTTGATGGGAGGAAAAACAAAGTGGTATTAGAGTTTCACATAAAGCAACAGGAGAATTTTGTAGTAATTATTGTATTCTACAATACTACCTGAGCTTGCTCAAACTACTCAACTAAATTATGTTGTATACATTATCAGTTTCGATGTTTTGATTTGAATTAAGGGGGAATACAGAGACTTATACAATCTTGTACAGACTAAAAGTAATATCTTAGGCAATGGCAATGGATCTAGTAACAGAGACAAATGAAGTGAATATTGATTGATAATAAATATTCTAAAAGGAGTAAGTTATTAAAATGTATTTTCTCGGTTACTTTATGTTCATTATTTTGTCTTACATTTAATCTAACCCCATATATACTGTCCGCCACATTTTTGACAGGACACATGCTTTAAATAGGGAATTCTGAGTACATATATGTGTATTGTGAAAAACATCAAACTTATTTTGTAAAAATTAATTATGAATTCTTTAAATCATTCTTTCAAATGACCTTTATAGAATGTATCCTTAAAATAAAAGGACAAGTATGGTTTCTAGACTCAAGGCATTCACTGTTATAGGAAAAATAGATATGGAAACAAGTAATTGTAATAAAGCCTGACATTCTTATTCCACTGAATAGACAGAATAGTAAACTATAGGGACTCAGCCCATGTTTGCAGAGTTAATGAGTATAGAGTGGGTGGAAAGAGTCATTCATTTCAGAGAAAATGAGTAAACTATTGCATATCTATTTCTAGGAAAGCAGAATAGTTAGGGGGTGAGAGAGCATTCAGGAGCACATTGACTAGGTTCTTGAGACAGATCATTTTCAAGGTCATGATTTCATCAAAGAAGAACTTCAACACCAACAATTCTTGAACTTCCAAGAAAAATAAATAAATTGATTACAAAAGAAAAATTGTAAAGGTAAATATGAACCTGGAATGAAGTGACAATAATGAAAAATTTTTAAATGTATAGATGAACAGATTACCACGCCTGGGGGAAAAACAACAGCAACAAGAAAAAGAATCAAAATTCTATGAATAAAGTCATAGGAATAGTCATGGGGTCTAGAAAAAGGAATAGAACAACAAAAACATGATGATCAAGTTAACATTTTAATATTTGCAAATGTAAACTGGAAAAGAGACTAGAGATTTAGCTAAACTATAAAATATTTAGATCGAAGCCATAATTTGTTTATATTACAGTTAAAATGTATTGTCCATTTAAAGTTATTATATGTGCTGGATTACACAAATTAAGATTGAAGGAACATCATAAGGCAGTAGTATTATAAATTTAATAGGAGAAATGTCTCACTTGCCATCTTTAGCCATTGTCCTGAGAATTTAATTTAAAAGTGAGTAATGAAACAGAAAATCTGGGAGTTTGTGAGATAGCTCTCTTGATACTATTTTGATTTGAAGCAATGTGGAGATGTTATTTAAATAGCTGTAATATACTGTAAAGGGCATGCACTCTTGGTTAAAAGATTAAAATACGTGTACCCTCCACCCAAATCAAAAAATGTTTTTTCTAATAATTTTGGATATAATTGACATCCTTAAATAGTTCCCTGGTTTGATAGCTAATCCTTTTCTTTTCTTCTACAAAATATTGCGCAAGGCAATGAATTTCTGCAATACATACTTCATTTCTTAAATTTATTTGCTCTATAACTGAGAAAAGTACCCTGATATTTGTATTCTATTTACTGTTTTAGAGCCACTGTCAAAAATGTTTCCTTTGGAGTAACTCTGTTTTATTGGTGTATTAAAAATGTGGTGCAGGCTAATGTGGAGAATTTAGTCTGTCACTTTAAATCAATAGTGATCTACAAACTGTGAGGTCAAGCACTGTTCAGTCTACCTTTACAGCAATTCATAATTCCACATTAAGTACTTACAGTGTGTTATTAACCAAAGAAAACCTCATGGGGAAAAGACAGCAGAGGAAAAGCTTTGTAAGCAGATATCAAAAAACGTTGCATCAGAACTTAGAGCTAATGCAGCAGGAGATGGAAAATGAGGATGATAAACAATATCAGATGGGTCACAATAATGCTCACATTTCTTTAGAAAGATTTTTATGAAGAACAAGGGAAAAAAGCAGCTTTTTTACTACAGATTTGTTAATCTGAATAAGTAAATGTGTCTTATGTTCCCTAGCTAGCTATAAGAAATATCTCTATAATTTCTAAAAAAGTAAAACAAAAAAACATGAAGGGAGTGATTTGTGTGTATAGTACAAAATGAGATAGGACTAATTTGTAATCTATTCAAACACTTTTTGAGTAAATGTAATTTCTTATGTCGGTTACATTTTTAGTGTCATTTATTTATTCATTATCATGTATTTCAACAAATATTTAATATCTACTGTGAGATACATACTGTGCCACAACCTAAGTATAGAGTGCAGACAACAAAACAAAACAAAACAAAATAGAAAAACAGTTATAGCCTTGGTCTCTGCTCTCATAGAATATAGTAGAACTTTATGTTCTGGTGAGGGACAGCTACCAGGATATACCTAGATATGAAGAAGCAAAAGTATCCGTTTATGTGGGAATAGAAAGGTCAGATGAATAATTAAACAGTGGATGGGTCCTTACTTAAGATAATACAACATTGCGTGTCTGGCGAACTACATATACTCACGTGGTCCAGTTGTCTTGGTTATGCATCAGACGTTGGTATCCTCTTCTCTTGTCTAGTGGATCTGCTTGTGTCTATTTTCGCTCCTCCAATTCTCTGGCGTTGCTTCTGATTCTGATGACTTCTGTCTCTATAGCATATTTTTAATGCTACAAAAGAGAAATTTGTTTAGTTATCAATCAGGACTTTTCTTTGTTAGTGGCAGTTTCCAGTCTAAATGTTTTAATTTAAAAATTATTAGACACTCACAGAATGTACAGGATGTAACAGAAAATCAGACATAGAGAATTGAAAACAGAAACAATGTCCAAATTATCTACACAGGACTAATTTAGCAGAGGGCACCAGCATCTCAGGGGTCACTGCACATTAGATGATTCTCTGATATAGACACCTTTGGAGGCAGAATTATCTAATAGTCCCCCAACAGAATGGATTCTCTGCCACAGACACTTCTTCATTAAATTTCTTAAGTAAAAGAAGGGTATACAAATATGGACAAAGATCCAAAATCCACTGTAGTGTCCACTGTAATTTTCTAAGTGGAAGACTTCTATTGGACAGAGTTTTGGTGACAGACAAATTTCAGATTCTTGAAATCCATAAAGCCTATTGATTTTGTTGTTGTTATTTTGACCCCATTACTTCATCCAATTATTAGAGGTGTAGGAAGCAGAATCTAATGAAACAAAAAGGTATGCACACATTGTTCTGTGGCTGTTTATCTGGGGGAAAAAAATAGCTGTAGATGGCTAGAATTTCTTGAATTTAACTCCAATACAGTGGGTTTAAATGTCTCATCTTACATCGTGGTTATGAAACAATAAACATAATAACTTTTAAAAAATTAAAATTTTTGCATCGTATTGCAAAAATATGTTTAGCAAGTTATGAAAAATATATGCAAAGCAATGATAGAAAGAAAGAAAAAGATAGTAGGAAACATAGTGAAAATGAAATAAGCCCAAAAGTAAAATTAAGTCAGAAAACAATTGTCTTGATATATTCTATACATGCTATGTGTTATCCTAAAATTCTCAAAATTATATTCTGAATATCTTAGAATACAATGTAAATAAGGAAGCCTGACAAGTTACATTATCGATAATATTTATAAACTAAAACAAAACAATGTAGTTTACTCAATATAAATAAAATTACTTTTAAAACCTAAACAAATAGTTTCAGTAATACTTCATAGAAGAATTATTGTAAGACAAACAAAAACTAAAGTAACCAGTGTAAAGGTTTTCTATAAGCATTCTTCTATCATCTTTTATTGCAAATTTTAGGATTTACCAAAGCACAATTCCATTTAAAAAATATGCCAGGGATAACAGTCTACATATGCAGTTATCTGACCTTCTGCCATAACAAAGGAGAGATCTTAAATATTATGTAGCTGTAATGTTCATCTTGAAGAAAGAATGCCCCTCAAGGCTATTTAACATAATCTCCAGGGGATGCTGTATATTTTGAAAACACATATTCAATACTCTTATTAATGTAAAATAAAAACCATAA
Source organism: Rousettus aegyptiacus (assembly GCF_014176215.1). Taxonomy (NCBI): domain Eukaryota; kingdom Metazoa; phylum Chordata; class Mammalia; order Chiroptera; family Pteropodidae; genus Rousettus; species Rousettus aegyptiacus. Next base: position 54,627,484 of record NW_023416306.1, read on the forward strand.
AGTAAAGATTGACAGATCTTTTGTCTTTTTAGACAGATTAGAGTATGAGTTAGTATTGTAGAGAATCCAAACAACACATAGAGGAAGTGATGGACTGCACACCCTCCAGATAAAGTCTATAACTGTGGATCTTCTCAACCACTGGGCAGATATTAATCAGAAGTGATTCTGACTTATACTCACTGGCGAGTATTTGAAACACATGTTTTCAATGTTACTAAATGCTCTTTCAACATGAGATTGACATAGGTTTACCAGCATAAGATAAGAAAACTGAAACTGATTTTTACATTGAATATACCTTAATATAAAAAGCTATTACTACCCTGTATTTCTAATCCTTATCTCATCAAGCTCTTTCTATTACAGCTAGAAGCTGTTGAGTAAAGATAACAGATGTTACATTCCAAAAGTTCATCATGAAGATAGTTCAAAATAGGTGACTAAAAAGAAGTTAATTGGTTCTTAAGTCAACCATGTGGAGGGTATAAAATGGTAAGGTGCTTGAGTATTTTAGAGGATAAATGGCAGATAACTACAAAAGGAACAGGGACGTTACCTGTCCTTACCTCAGCCTTGGGGATGGAACTTAGAATCATTGGATTTATGCGAGAAAAGAGTAAATTTGTATATCCACCTAAATATTAAAATATTATGAATATTATGATATCAATAAGCCAGCTGCAGATAGACCTGCCAGAGGCTATTCTTGTGGCAAAGGATATAATGATGGTTATTGTGAGGCATATGTGACCAAAAATGAGGATAGATTGCTGAAGGTGCTGTTCTTTTGTCCTATAGAATAGGGCCACCTAGATGAAAAAAACAGTTTGAAAAAGGGAAGTAATGCCATTCCTTGATTCCTGTATTCTGCAAAAGGAGTAAGGTTCTAATGGGAGGAGTGAAGAGCATATTATCATCAAAGATATGACCAGTAAAAATCCCTAGTTAAAGGGGCTATGATTCAAAACAAGAATAAACAAAGAAAAGCTGAAGAAACCTCAGAAGCACTTACTGAGAGAATAAATCTATTTTCAGGTATGTGCCAGGCTGGAGATTATAAAGCTGGCAAAGTTAGAATGATTTTCATTAGATTGAACTCTGTCCCACTCCTATTCAATATAGGGATGGAGAAAGTGCTATGGTGTTAAAGAAGAAAAGACCAATAAAGTTCTCTTCATGCTGCAGGGTGTCTTTCTTCCTGAGTAGAGGAGGGTTTTTTTTGGAAAGAGAGGGGAGATAAGTTTTATATTTGAATAAAAAAGTGAAGTATTGATTATTATATTGGTCTGGACATTTCTAATTTTTTAATGTTAGATTGTATCCTCTGACTTAAAGAATTATAGGGCTTTTAAATTGCAAAGAGTGAACATAAGAATCATGAGAACTATAAGAATTTTTATTTAGGCCCTGGGGAAGATAACACCACTGGGGGAAAAAAATTAAGGGGCATCTAGAATTAAAAATATAGTTTCATTTTTACTGCATTCTACAAGTAATGCTTGATCATATATCTGGAGTGTGTGTGTGTGTGTGTGTGTGTGTGTGTGTGTGGATGTGGAGAGAACTTTAAAAAAAACTTGGAATCAAAACATTGCCTACACATCAAGGTTATTTAAATGTTGATATTTTCTTATGAAATGGCAAAAATATCTCAGTTACATTAATTTTAAAAACAAATTAACTAATTAATAAGAAAATAAATCCTGGTAAAGGGTTTACATTATGACCTGATAAATATTTGCCATTCATGATACTTATAAATAAGAAAGAAAGGAGGCTTCGTTCATATTTGTTTATCACATTACCGTGTAATAGCAGTTTACTCTTATGAAACCCTGGACATCTGCACTTGTTTCAGAATATCGCCCCTACGGCACAGAGATAAGTGCACTTCCATTTTTTTTTAAAGCATCATAAAGCTATCCGTGTCACAATGGGGTCAGGGTAAATGAAAGATTAAATTTAAAATGACTGGATAAAAAGTGAGAAAATAAAAACATGTTTTGCCTCTGCTACATGTTCCCACACAGCTATTCCTAGATATCACATCTAAATCCAGAAAAGCATTCATAAATATCTAACTTAGCCAAACAGGGCACAATTTACAAACAAAATGAATTCTGCTTTTTTTTCATTATGTGTCTGCATTACTAATTTTAGTTTATTACTTACCATGCATATACCATCAGTGAAACAACCTCAGGAGCAAAGCTTGTTATAAAAGTGGACTTTAGGGTGCATTAAAAAATGATTGTGTGTAGACAACAACATATTAAAATGGGTTTTCTTAGGAACAGATGCCAGCTGGCAGGGAATGAAGTACTTTATTGAGTTTTGTAACCAAGACAGTTTATGAGTTCTCTACAAATACAGTAGTACATATAGGATGCTTTTTTTGCTGGTATTGTGATGAAAACAATTCAAAACTGCTTGTGTAGACATCTTCTTTTTGCATTTCTATCTTATATATAGTAAAGAAGGTCTGCTTCAGGGCTTCCATAGCAAATAGTATTATTCGTAGACTCAAAAGTCAATTTTTTATATTTAAGGTTAAAAACAAAACCAATACTAATAGTCAAAAAAGATTATATAATACACGCAGGGGTGAATGACTCACTAATAAAGCTAATTTTTAGTAATGGTTGTCAAGTGTAATGCATTCTCTGTATGCTTTAGAAGACTTATGTGTAGTTACATGTTATAAAAAAATGTATGTTGGAAATCACAATCTTACTAATGGTCCAAATGACATGCCATTTAGAAACGATGTGAAAACACAGAAGCAAGGCAAGAACCCCTCTTTTAAATCACTTTTAAAACTTTAAAGTTGGTCACGAAGTCTCCTTTCAGTTTACTCTTCCAAACTGCTAACTGTACCTAATTTCCTTAAGAATATCTAACCTTACATTATAAGTGGAACACCATACAATTTTGGCAACGTTCCTAAACTAGTGCTTTATCAATGTATTAGAGAATACTGGACCCCTCTCACTATTCATAATCTGTACAATTATTAGGATTGTATTGGCAGACATTAATTTTCTCAGTAGGATGAACTAAATATCCTCAAAAAAAAAATCCAATTAAAATGAAACAAAAAGAAAATAATTCTACTAATGGAAAATACTGAATAAAATATTTGAAAAGCCTTTAAAATGTATATGTAGAAACTACAATGAGATACCACCTTCATACCTGTTAGAATGACTATCATCAACAGGACAAGTAATAACAAGTATTGGAGATGATGTGGAGAAAAAGGAACCCTCATACACTGCTGGTGGTAATGTAAATTGGTACAGCCATTATGAAAACAGTAAGGAGATTTCTAAAAACATCAGAATAGAATTACTATACACCCAGCAAAGATATATGCAGCTCAATGTTCATACCAGCATTATTCACAGTGACCAAGATATGGAAACAACCAAAGTGCCTTTTAATAGATGATTGGATAAAAAAAGATGTGGTACAGATATACAATGAACTATTACTCATCTATAAGAAATGATGAAATGCTGCCATTTGCAACATGAATAAATCTTGAGATTGTCGTGCTAAATCAGACAGAAAAAGTTGAGAACCATATGATTTCACTTACATGTGGGATACAATACTGAGAACAACAAATGAACAAGACAAAAAAATAGAGACAAACAGACACGAACAACAGTTTAGTGGTTACCAGAGGAAGCAGAGGAGCAGCAGAGGTAGATAGGATAAAGGGGTCAAATACCTGGCAATGGAAGGAAATTTAACTGTGTGGAGAACACACAAAGCAATATACACATGACATCATTGAATTGCACACTTGAAACCTATATAATTGTATTAACTAATGCCGCCCCAATAAATTAAATAAAATGCATATGTAGTTTTGCAGGGAAGTAAGTGAAGCCCACAGGGAACAAATTAAGAAAAAGCTGGATTGCATAATGAAAACCTTTTTGTTAAATTGTGGGTGCCCTGAGATACCGATGCATCTTTGTTACCTTTTGTCTTAGGTAGTGATGGCTGCACAGGGGGTATGGTAAGAGGGATAAGGATTTTCCAACTCATTGTCCTTAGAAAAACAAGTGCCAGTATTCCCACACTTCCTTGTTAGACACTACATACTCTAGACTTACACCTGAAGCTGGCTTCTACTTGCTTCATGAATTAAAAATCATAGATAGGTGCTTATTCAGTTATAAATTAATTTCACAAACATGTATTGTATGCCTATTTTATACAATTTTCATTTATTTATTTATTTATTTATTTGGTGAAAGGGCATGACAAGGACACCTGAATAGATGAAAGGCAGAACTTTTTGATAGAACTCCAAAGGAGAGTAGGCTGCCAGCACGGCCCACAGAGGATTGCACCAGGGGATAGGAAAACAGCAAATTGGAGCTCTAGGGGGGCAGTTTATGTATAAGTGGGGTAAGGTTAACGAGATTTTGTGGGCTTCCTGTGGATTGAGTAATTGGAATCATTTCTGGAGGAGGAGAATAGGGACTACCTCTAGTCTGCTTCCTGGCTCTGAAGTGATTGGGACTGGTGTATTCTAGTCTAAAGTGTGAGAGTCCCCATAGAAAAAGTGGTTGGGGTGTGGATTTAATAAAATTCTCAAGAAGGGAAACTAATCAGCCTTTAGCTAGGATCTAAATACTGGGTAAAGCTAGCATTTTTTTTTAACTCTATTACAGTGCTTACCATATAGTAAGATGTGCAGATGCAAAGGGAAAATATTTAGTGTACATTATAGTAAAGTATAAAATGAAGATTATAATTATTTTTAATCTTGTAAAAAATTATAGAGAAAAACGCTGATATATTAAAAAACTATGTCAGAAAATCTAAAACATGATGACTTAATGTTCTTACCTTCACTCATTTAAGAGCAGTGGAAACTACAGGATCCAGTCGTAGACCTTTAAAGAACATTTTATGATAAAATAGCTGAACTTGAAAAGTTTTGTGCCTGTTTCCCTGCCTTGAATTCTCCATTTTACCTTACCTATTATTTTTCATGATCAGTTCTAGCAACTTGGCCTTATCTCTGCTCTAAGTCTATCAGTATCAATTTTACCTCCTGGAAATTATTTCGCAACCAATATTCAACTTTTATAATTCTAAATATATCCAGAGGTTTTGAAGAGATCCCTTTGTTATATCCAGTTTTAGCATGTAGTGTTAAATAATAACAATGGTTATAGTTCATAGTATGAGCTCTTTCATATTATTTTATTGATAGCAAAAATTAGTAGCCACAACTTAGTTTTTGGCTATAAGTAAGTAATACTTGGTTTTCGGAGTTCAGACAATATCTTTATTTAGTGTATAATACATGAAAGTAAGGTTTTAAAGTAAAATGCTATTTTTCTTCTAGAATAGAATAATGATGAATATGTCAGTGTATGGGGAAGTTCATAGATATTAGTTTTTCCATTTTGTTTGTCGATTCTTCCTTTTGCTTTGCTCAATAAATCTGCTTTTATTGGTATAATCTTTGTAATATAATAAAATACGTTTTCTAGGATGGTTGAATTTGCTAGTCTAAAAATACATATAGTTCTGATGGAAAAGATAAATAAACAAGAAAAACAAATGTATTATAAAGCTTTAAGGAAGTACAGACAGGCACATAGCAATTTCAAGCTGTGTTGAATAGCATGACAAACTATGTTTCTGCTTGGCAATAAACACGCAATCTGAGGTAGGCATTACACAGTGGTTTAGGGTTACATTACCAAATGTGATATTCAAGTTTGGAATGAAATCTGCCTGATTTGCCCAGGGGATTAATGGATATCTCACACCACTATCTTTTCCTGGAACATACCAAATTCAACTTCAGAGAAAGATAGTTTTACCAGTGATGTAGATCATTCGATAACTATTATTATTATGTCTGTTTCTGTGTTGCTCCTTGCCTGCACACATCTCTTTAATTCTATTTAGCTTATATAAACTTCTTTCTCCAGGGATTACCAAGCCAACCTCATTTCTTACAACATTCTTATAAATATCTTTTGAGCTTTAATAATCCTCTTCGAGGATAATTGACTTCATAATGTAATTTGGCCTTAATTTCCACCCATTTCTACTCCAAACTTCCCAGACTCTTCTTTTACTTGGTTTATATTTCTACTCTCATATACTAATGTATGATATTAAAAAATATCATACATATAATGCTGGGTTAAGAAGGTCATGGTCAGAAATGATGAATGATATAATACATAGAAAATGAGTAAAGCAGGCTTTTGAAATTTGTATTTGAAATTCCTTTGAGGGTGTTAAGTTATCTCATTGAGATACCTTGTAGAAATCATTTTCTCTACCTGTGGTGCTCAATAGCCCCTTAATTGCTGATCTATTTTCAATGACAAACCTACAATCCCTTCCTAAAAGGAGAACTGAATTCAGTACTAAAAAAGAATGAGCTATTAAACCATGAAAAGATGTGGAGGAAGCTTAAAAGCATATTTTTTAACTGAAAGAAGCTACATTATCTGTGAAGGTTACACATTGTATGATTCCAAATATATGATATTATGGAAAAGGCAAAACTATGGAAATAGTGAAAGATCAGATGAAGCACAGAGGATATTTAGAGCAGTAAACATACCCTGAGAGATACTGTAATGATGGATACATGTCATTAAACATTTGCCCAAACCCATAGTCCAAACCACAAGTGAACTGCAAAGTAAACCATAGACTTTGGGTAATAATGATGTGTCAATATTTTTGTAGCATATATACCGCTCTGGTGGGGGATGTTGATAATGGGGGAGGCCTTGTGTGTGCTGGGGCAAAGGGTGCATTCCTCTCAATTTTATTATGAACCTAAAACTGCACTAAAAAAATAAAGTCTTTTAAAAAGAAAAAAAAATAATTAATGGCATGTATTTTTTCTTTCCTCAGAGAAACTACTGTTTTATCCTCTTTTCACCTTTCTCAGTCTTTCTTGTAGGGACCGGTTGCAACCTCTTTAGGTAGAATCCAGTTTTTCCTCTCTGCTTGGCATCTTTTGGATTTAGTATTTCCTCTGAACTATTGGTCCCTGTGTTTGCCCATGCCCAGGAGGCTTATTACAATTCCTGCTTTTCCCCGGTGTCTGCTGAAAACAACAACAAACCAAAACCATTTCCAAGCCTAATACCGGCTCCCAATTTCAATCTGTGCTTGGATTTTTGCCTCCCCCTATATAAAAGAGTGGTTTGTATAGTAAAAAAAATATGTGACTTTTAGTGCAAGTTTCTTTCCAAAGAACATTGAGCAACATAATTTAATGGTTTTTATAACCATTTGCACATATATTTCATTACATTGGTCGATGGAGGTATAGTAAACAAGATAAACAAAGTCCCTGAGCTCATATTTTAGAGAAAATGCAGAAAACATAGAAGAAATCTAATATGTAACCCATATAATATTTTTTTTAATTGTGATAAATCAAATGAAACAAACATGGTGATTTCATAAAGATGAACTGAGGTCAGAGGTAATTCTTGAGAAAGTAAAGTGTTACGTGATATCTGAAAAATAAGACGGAGCCGTTAATATAAATAGTCTGGGGATGGGAATGAAAGAGCACTCTTTTGAGATACATACTGGTCTATTTGAGAAAAGAAAATGATACCCCTGTGATTTGGTGAGGAGAGTGGAACTTGTATGAAATGATGTTCCTCAGTGGTCTAATTATAGTAAGGTGGAAAGTTTGTAAGCTAGGATCTGGCATATTCTCATTTTAATGTTAATCTATTGCTTTTGTTGCTGAATCGAGAATATGTTATAGAGATGAAAGGATAGAAGAGAAGAAAATATTAGATATTGTGACATTTAATGCAAGAATGGTGCAAATTTAGAATCAAATAGTGGTAGATGAGAATTAGATAAGAAAAGGGGTTTGCTAAATATTTTGGAGACCTTGTCGATGAAACAAGGTATATAGTTTATGAATAAAACAATCTTTCATAGGTTGAAAACTGAGGCCACCTACTGAATTGAAAAAGATCTGAGAAGAATAGGTTTGTGGGGTGAGGGAGGATGATCATCAAAATTTTTATTTTATATACATTCAGATGATAAAGTTTACAAATAATTTTTGAAGCAATGTCAGAGAGACGTTTTAATATGTATGCTTGAAATTCATGAGCAAAGGTTTAAATTGGTGACATAAAGTTAAAGGCATAATACAAGTGGTATTTAAAGTCATTAGATTACACTATCATTTATGGTGATGATATAAATAAAAACAGGATAGTTGACCCACAAACAAGCCCTGAAATAATCTAGTGCTTAATAGTTAAGTAAAAGGGGGGAATTTAACAATGAAGCCTAAGAACATGCAGCTAAAAAAGTAAAAAGAAAACTGATGCCATGGAAGCCAAAAAGAAAACATTTTAGAAAGACAAAGTATGCCTCAAGAGGCACATGTTCCCAGTGAAGAGCTGTAACAGATTGCTATAACCACAATAGCCAAAACAAAAGGGCCACAAAAAAGGCCACAAAAGGGGCCACAGAAAAGGCCACAAAAGGACAAAAAGGCAACAAAAGGGCAAAAAAGACCCAGAAATGGGAATGTCTGCATTATATCTGGGCTGTGATGGATGATTCCAGAGGCATTCCTAGGTGATTGGCAAGTGAAGTCATGTTGACTGACAATTGGCTGCTATATTGCCTAGTGCAAATGTATATACTCAGAATTCTACCATTGTTGGAGTGTTTGGTCAGTCTCTAGGCTCAGCCCCTGTCCCTTTGTTCCCCCTGTCACTCATGTCTGACTAGCTACCTAACAGAAGGATCTTGATTTCTTTCAGATTTCTAGCATCCAGAACTGTGAGACAATAAATATCTATTATTTTAAAGCCACCCAGTGTGTGAAACTTTGGTACAACAGCCCTAGGAAACTAATACAAATGAGTTTCAGATTAAGGATGTTTGGAATGTTAAAATTCCTCTCCCCACTTTAATCGTGTAGGCTGTATGTGGTTTCTTTCAATCCAAGACTAATCCTAATATGGAAGCCTGACTTTAAATCCAAATGGTAGTATAGGCAGCACTTGGCCAAGATGGCTCAGGTATGAAGAAAGAAAGAACACGCTTTCTAGAGGGTAAAGGGTAGAGTCTCCCTTTGATGCAAATGTCTAGAAAGGCAACCCATACACTTAAGAGATTTTCTGAAACTCATTTTTCTAGCACATGGATTAAAACACATTTTTCCAAAGTCTACCACATTTTTGTTTTATCACTTCTACCAGAAATATGTTCTGATACATATATTAGAAATGTATTTCTGAATTCAGAACACAAAGAAAATTCTGACATTCATTTGTTGAAAATGACCGAATGAACAATAGTTTAAAACTAATGATTTGACCTTATTGTTTTGCTGGCCTCTTTGTCAAGAAGAGTAAATTTCATGGAGTAAATTAATATAATCCCAGGGATGTGGAATAATATAGGATGTGTTTCAGAAAGAAAAAAAAATCAAATGCCTGAAATACAAAAGATTTAAATCACTTCACTAAAGCTAGCTAAATTTTCATGAGCATTGTCTATATATCAGTAAGTTCTAAATATCAAATAATTTCTGCTGGCAGCAGCGAAGTAAAGCATTTATTGTTTCATTATTTCACAGATCATAAAAATAGGTGCAAATTGTTAATTTTTTTCAATGTCATATATCTAGTCAGAGGCACAGTTGGACTTTGATTCTAAACAGTGTCTGAAACTGTCTGATACGCTTTGAGTCTGTCGAATAATCTGCTACACTTTATATACAAATATACGTGGGCTGAAATGAGCAAGTGGTCCAAATGGGAGAAACTAATCATTCTTATGCTTTGTCAAGCAATGTAAAAAAGTTGCATACTAAATTAAAATATTTATTTATTTTTTTGTGAAAATTAACTGTAAGTTCAAAACCAATTGAAAATACTAATGTTGAGTGTAGGGCATGATTCTTACCTCAAAGGCAAGAGAAGTGAAAGCAAAAATAAATGAATGGGATTATATCAAACTAAAAAGGTTCTGAGCAGGAAAAGAAATCAACAGAACAAAGAGGCAACAAACTGAATGGGAGAAGATATTTGCAAACAATGCCTTTGATAAGGGAATGATATCCAAAATATACAACCCTACAACAAAAATCAAACTATCCAAATGAAAAATAGGCAGAGGACATGAACGGACACTTCTCCCAAGAAGACGTACAAATGGCCAATAGACATATGAAAAGATGCTCAGCAAATCAAAACCACAATGAGATACTATCTCACCCCTGTTAGAATGGCTATCACCAACAGAACAACTAATTAACAAGAAGTGTTGGAGAGCTTGTGGGGAAAATAGAATTCTTATGCACTACTGGTGGGAATGTAAACTGGTACAGTGACTATGGAAAACAGTGTTGAGGTTCCTCAAAAAATTCAGAATAGAATTACCATATGACCCAGAAATCCCTAATCTGTGTATCTACCCCAAAATTTTGAAAACATTTATTTGTAAAGATATATGTACCCCTATGTTCATTGTAGCATTATTCTCAGTGGCCAAGACAGAAACAACCAAAGTGTCCTTTGAGAGATGATTGGATAAAGAAGTTGTCATATATATATATACAATGGAATATTGGTTAACCATAAGAAAAGATGAAATACTGCCATTTGTAACAACATGGATGGATCTTGAGATTATAATGCTAAGCAAAATAAGTCATACAGAAAATGTTAAGAACCATATGATTTCAGTCATATGTGGGATATAAAACTGGAAGTAACAAATAAATATGACAAACAGAGATTCGTGTACACAGACAACAGTTTAATGGTTACCAGAGGGAAAGGGGGAAGGAGAGAAGGTAGATAATGGTAAAAGGGGTCAAATATATAGTGATGAAAGAAAATTTAACTTTCAATGGTGAACACACAGTGCAATATACATACAATGTATTATTGAATTGTACACTTGAAACCTATATAATTTTGTTAGCCAGTGTCACTCCAATAAATTTAATAAGACAAAAATAAAAATTATTAAAACTTATGCCTGGCCAATTATCATTTATTTATATATTAATCTGAAATAGTAAAAATTCTAGGCTTGCAATATTGATAATAATATTAGGCTGATAATGTTGATGCTGAAATGACAGTGATGATGATGATAATAGCTAAATTTATGGCACGCATACTCTGTTCCATAGCAAGCCTATGACACAGAATGCTAGAATTTCCCCTCTTCTCAAAAGAAAGGAGGCTGAAATAAAGTAAATAAATTGCTCAAAGTTACACATGAACTTGTTGACCAGAGCTGGAATTTGTACTTACGTGTACATAAATTCTGCATGCTTACCTAAAACCAATTACAATTTCTATAATAGTAATTATATCTTTTTATTTCCTTGGTAATCCATGAGAAAATTACTTTGCTGGTCTGATTTTAAATACCTTTACTGGTCTGGTTTTTAACATTTATCTAATAATAAAATGCCATGAATCCCGGGTAAATTAGATATCTAACAAAAAAGTAGTAATGACCACACATAAAGCTTATCATTTTGCTTTCAGATTAACTGATTATGAACTAGTTAACCTATTGAATTACATTTGCTTTATTGAATAAATTAATTAAATTTTGTTTACTTTCTAATTCCACTATTAAAATTTAGTTCGTTATAAATTTGATATAGGTAAAGTTGCCATTGCTACTAACAGCTATTTACTATTTGTGCATATAACCTGACATTACATTAGATGGTGTAAAAATACTATCACTAAAACTAACCAGCATCCATTTTATAAAAGAAGAAATTAAAGGCTGGAGATTTGTTTGTTTGTTGTTTTGTTTTTAAGCAATGACCCAATATCCTAGAAATGGAGAATGGTAGAAGTAGGATTCAACAACATTTGACTACAAAATTTATGCTGTTTAACCTATGCTATATTGTCTTCTTTTGGCTATATAATAAGGATGTTGAAACCCAATATAATTTTTGATTATAACACACAAAATGTGTAATATCATTGAGATTTAAGTACTGTCATAAGAAGGATAAAACAAACAGGTGAGGACCAAAAAAGCTTTAGAGAGGACACCAGAACATGGAATGGGTATTGAGTTTGGCACAAAATAGAAATAGGTTAATACATTCCTACCCTTTGAAATCATGATTATGATAACCATGAAATCAAAAAAAAAAAAAAAAAAAGAAGAAGAAGAAGAAAAAAGTACTTTTATGTGGAACTACAGAGGACTTCTTAAAGGAGAAATCTATTAAATTACAATCTGAGTTGTGTGACCTTAGAATTGCGGACCTTTAAGGGATGTAGTTTTCTCACCTGAAAAGAGATGGACAATGTTTTCTGAGGCCCAGACTCAGACCATGGCACAGAATGATGATATGGTTTTATGGTCAGTTCATACAGTTGATAAGGTTCATTAAATGTTTCCTAGTCCAATCCAATATGTAATTGAGGATTTTTTTTTGGGGGGGGGGGGAGTAGCTCTCTTTCATGTGTTATAATGAGTTGACTTTAGTAGATAAGAGCCTGAGTTTCCAAACTCAACTCTGTTCTAAATAGTTATATGACATTGGGCAAAGTTTGAATTATGTCTGAGTTTTTTTTTTTTTTTCCTAACTGAAAAATAGAGAAGGTAATAACTCTGACTACATCGTATACTCTTCAAAGCTCAGGACTCTCCCTGACCCACAGTAGGCTCTCAAAAATGATACCAATTATGACATGATGATGCTGATAATGATAATTATGACTATGAGTTATCTGTGAATTATTTATCTGACTTTAGTATATATTCCTTCTTGACTAATATTGTTTCACTGTACTGTAAATTTCATCAGGTTAACTAAGAAAGCATAATATGTATCCCATAAAGCCTACTCTTCTCTGGCTAGTTCTTTTCCTCCAAAACATATATAACTATATTCTTTACCTATTCATTCTATTCATGAAATATATGAAATATTCATATACTTACAGAAAATCTTCCACAACTATTTGAAATAAAATCCTTTTCCCAACATTTATTTCTGTGGAAGGCTTTCTTCTCCATAGTTGCACTCATAGTTTGTACATAATTTTATTCTTTACCAAATGAACAATATATTCCCTGTCTCTCCCATAGCATCACCTTAAATATTCTAAAAATGCCATGTTAAATGAACATTCATTAAACAGTGTCTCATTGAAGTTGTTTTTAATATATGATAATAGAATAGACTAAACATAGAAGGAGTAGTTGGCTTTCCATAAATCTCCAATGACTTTAAAAATATAATTTTATAATTTATCCTTACTTCTTAGTATGGGATCATAGGGCTATCATATCTTCCCACATTCTATCTAGAATCTAAAATCCAAAAACTTTATTATTTTAAAATATGCTATATATGCAATTTCTCTTATTTCTCTTTTACTCTGCATTTTATTTGCACAACCTACCTCTTCCTTTTTCTCTTATAAGCTCTGACAAAGTTCTGTGTGTTTTAATCTTTTAAAAGTGTTTTAATATCATAAATTTTCTTTTTGCATTTTGTCTTAATTTAATAGATTTCTGCAGTTTTCCCCACTACATAGTTTGTATTTCTTTTGGCATGCTCTTTTTTCTCTTTTCTATAAGCAAGGAGTTGAGACAGAGAAAGCAAGGTAAAAGTTGTCAAAGTTCATGGAAAATCACAGGAAAAGGTACACTGAAAAAAAGAATCCTTCCTGTCTTACCTCAGTGGAAATATAGGGATTGTTCATAACTGAGATGATATATGAGAAAATCAGCTTGATATGAAATCTTTTCCTTGTGAACAGCAGTAATAAGAACATTTTTAATTACATGAGAGTAATTGAAAAATGTTTAAAAGTTGAAGTAAACATATTAAAACTCACAATATTCATGTTTTAAAATGTTTTCTTTATATCAAAATATAATTTATTTGTATTTTACTTTTTAAAAATAATTTTACCTGACATTATTAGAAGCAAACATCAATAATATTTTAAAATCAACTTCTTTAATGTTATAGAAAAAACTAAAATGAGATTAAACATGTTTATAGGAGTCCACAGTTTTCCCTTTTTCCTTAAGCTCTACATTATGGCTCTGTGTGTCACTGTTATTTCTAGTCTTGGAAATTTTTAGTTTATTCACTGTAGATTTTTACATTCATTTTGAATTATTTTAAATAATATATTTAAACTATTATTTACCTTGATTACTGAGTTTTGGACAATCTCTAAAATTTTATGCTTGAGGCATGTGCCTCATTTGTTTCAACCAAATTTTATCCCTGGTTTCAGGTCCTACATTTATAGGAGATCCAGGCAGAAAGTAAGATCTTATTAACTGACGATATATCAAAGGGATAACTCAGTAGGTACAGTAGAAAGGCTGGTATATTTTGGGAAAGTATTCAATAGTGAACTCCTAAATCTCATGAAAGTCTATTTTAAATTGAAGGAAATAAAAGATGGAAAATTAAGTAACTTTCCTAAATTCACAGATATATTAATTAATAGGATACAAAACTGTTTGAATCACATAGGATTATATTTATTAAGCTATAGTGCTTTTCTAAAATTTAGTACTGGGTAATTAAAGTTCAGACTAAGGGAAATACAGTAGTTATAGAGATAATAATTATTTGGCTAAAGTTCTAAAAATGCTACAGAGGAGTAGAAATATAATATCCTTATAAATTCATAAAAATCTAGTTTTAAAATTTTCTAATAAACAGTCATAAAAGAAGGATCTGTGAGCAGAAATGTTTGTAAATCTTAGATTTAAAAAAATATCAAACTCTGTTTTAGCTGCCAAATTTCTGAACACAATTAACATGCTAATATGCCTTAAGACTATCCAAACTTGTAACATTTTTTGTTAATGATTCTAGTAGAAGGAACATTTAAGAAAATATTGTTTCTGGGAACTTTTTAATAATCTTATGTAGGCCACTTGGTGCTGATCCATACCCTCGGATGACAGATAAAAATTAATAGTTATTAGGATACAGTTAAAGCGGTAGACAACATGCGAAAGTGTGCTAATTTAAATATATTTATAAGAAAATTAAAATGGTGTAAAGTAAAGAGACTGAACTTGAAACATGGAAAAGAGCAAAAAGAGCAAGCCAAAAGAAATACAAACTACGTAGCGAGGAAATTGCAGAAATCTATTAAATTAGGACAAAATGAAAACAGAAAATTTATGGTATTAAAACATTCTTTTAAAAAGTTTAAAACACATAACTTTAGCAGAGCTAATTAGAGAAGAAGGAAGAGATAGATTGTATAAATAAAATGCAGAGTGAAAGAGAAATAAAAGAAATGGCATATATAACATATTTTAAAATAATAACGTTTTTGGATTTTAGATTCTAGATAGAATGTAGGAAGATATGGTAGCCATATCCCACACTAAGAAGTAAAGATAAATTACAAAATTCTATTTTTAAAGTCATTAGAGTTTTACGGAAGCAATAAGAACAAGATAGAATTCCAGAATGGGGAAAGTTGTTCTGTGATGGCCAATTACTGACAATTTTCTGCCTGGGGAATTTGTTGATTCTGATTGCAGATTGTGGATTTGGCTTTCTCATTCAGAGAAACTATTAGTGAAAATAAAAATACTAAAATTTTACAGTTGTACGGGGTTTGCCTAATAGTGTGAAAACTTGAGAGGGCCACATATTCACTTGTTTTCCCTCATAAGATATTTGCTAAGTTTAGTGGCTATATACGGGAGTGTGGGGAATTAGACCTAAGGCTTTCTGGAGGTAAACTAAAATATTCCAAAAACCCCACAAGTGCTTAAAAGATAATATACTACAGGAAGGAGAGGTCTTTCATAAACATGCAATAGAAAGCAGAAATTTAAAGAGCTGATGTTAAATTTTTCACGAGATAGAACTGAATATTTCTCAGTCTGTCAAGATGAAGAAAAAGAGACCCACAAACTCAATTAAGAAATGAACATTAATAAGCCAGTGATGAAAAGAGTAACACTTTAACCAAGCCCAACTCAGCTCAATCCTTAAAGGCATTAGTTTTTCACTATCACTATATGACAGACAAGAAAAAAAAGAAAAAGAAAAAAGAAAAGATCATTTCTAGTAGAATATATCATTGTCATCTGAAACTTTTGCAGTTATTTTATAAAATAAAAATGTCCAGTTTAAAATGAAACATTATTGAACATATACAAAGAGAGAAATATATAATAGAAAATTAAGAAAAAAATAGAAAATTATTTTAGCCATATTTTTATTTATCAGAAAAGTTATTAAAATATTCATTTTAATATTAAAGAAAATAAAGAAAATATCAAAAATGAATCGTGAAGTTTGAACCTATAAGAAAGAATGAGTCATTTTAAAACTAAAAAAATTAACATCTGAGACTAAGACTTTATTGGATAGACTTATCAGAGCAGTAGACAAGATTGCTGAATTCAAAGGCCAGTCAATAGAATATATCCAAAGTAAAACAAACTCAGAGTATAATGAATAAATAAAAACATAGTATATATTCTGTACACAGTCAAGACTAATATATCCATAATTGGAGTTTTAGGAGGGCATGAGAGATTAAAGAAGAAATATGTGAAATCATAATGACCAAGAAATCATCTAAACTAATGAAATATATCAGTCCACAGAGTCAAGAAATTTAGTAAATCACAAACTGGAGAAATACAAAAAATTAAAAATGAAATAAAAAAAAAAACACATCTAAGTATGTCATCATCAATTGCTCAAAATGAGAGAGAGAGAGAAGATAGAGACAGACCGACAGATAGACAGCTAGACAGACAGAGACAGAGACAAGACAAAAGTAAAAATAAAAGATACCTTTATAAGAGAAATAGCAAGGCTTATAGTAAATTTTTGAAAGGAAATCTGCAATGATATGTTTTAAAATACTAAAAAAAATTCTTATAGCATTCCAGACCCTGAAAAAATGTCTTGATAAACAAAAGCGCATATAAAAAAGTTTTAGAATATTTTGATACCAGACAACACACATATATGAATTACTAAAGAGTGTTTTTCAAGCTGAGGAAAATGATCATAGATGAAGACATTGATTTGAAAGAATAAAAAGACAATGAAGAATGATAACTATAATATTGGTAAAAATAAAATTATATTGACTAAAAAAACAATTATTTACCGCGGATTTATAACATATAGAAGTAAAACATGACATCAATTGTAACAAGTTAGGATGAAATGAAATAAACCACTTTGAAATCTGTCTTTCTCAAGAAGAGGTAGGATTGGTGGTACTGTCAACAAAAGGTTTCTGCCAGCACCAATGCAATGCCAATAGGCGTTTCAATCTGCAGTGCAATGAAAGCAGAAACTTTAATTAGATGGACAGTTTGTTAAACTGCGAAAGGTAGCCTCCAGTGGAAACCCAAATTTGCTCCCCTAAGACAAACAGGAGGCCTGCTTATTTAGAGAAAGTGTATGTCCTAGTTCCTGATTGGTCCTTTTTTATGCAAGTCACAAATCTAAATTTGCACAGCCTGATTGGCCCAAATAGAAATGTCCCAATTGGTTAGAACTGGGTGTCTTGATTGATCATTACAGAGCCTCTCTGATTGATCGGTAGAGGTGCAAATGATAATATAATTGGATTAGATGGGGCAGGTGTCAGCCCATTGGTCAAAATATGATTCTAGGGCCTCCTTCATAAGATGTAGTTCAGATAGCAGGAATTCTGTGAAGGAGGCTTGGCAACTCAGTCTGCAAATTTTCTCTGATATGAGTATATACAAGAGGCCCCTGTAAACAATGGCTGCTAGACTCCAATTATGAATTTGGATCCAGTTAACCACAAGAAGCCCTTTTAAACAGGTATAGTCCTTCTCAGCATCAGTACGACAAAATTTGTGAGAGATACCAATTGTAATCTTTATGTTAACCACTAAAATATTTTCATAATTTTGCGTAACTAAAAGTTAATAGAAAAAAATCACTAAATAAAAGTTACATTAATAAAATATATAGCAAGAGAAGAGGAGTAAAAGTAAAGAAAAAAGGGAAAAGAAAAAAGCAGTACAATGATAGAAATAAATTCAACTATAGAGCTAACACATTCATTAAATGTGTTAGCTCTATAGTTAAATAATTAAAAGATAAATATTGCCAAACTTGGTTTTAAAAAGACAACTACATAAAGGATAACATGTACAACTACTCAATGAAGATTGCTATGGCTAAATTACTGTCTGACAAAATAAAATTCATAGAAAGATATTGCCAGAGATAAAGAAGACTTTCAAAATTATAAAGGAGAAATCAAAAGGAATATTTGACATTTTAAAACTTGTTGCTGGTAATAACAAAACAAAATAGTTAAAAAAAAAGTTGACAGAATTATTAGACAAATCCACATATGCAGCAGTAGTTGGCCTTTTAAATGTGCATTTCCAATGGAAAATCAGTAAGGATATAGAAGATTTGAACACTAAATGTAACCATCTTGAACTAATTGGAACATTTAGAAAAGTATAACATCTGATGAATATAAAGAATTATTAAAGGAAGATATTCAAGCTAAAGAAAAATGATCACAAATAGAAAGATGGAGTTGTAGAAAGGTAAGAACACTACTGGGAAAGAAAAATATATGGGTAAATATAAAATCATATCAATTTTTTAAAATATATAATAATAAATTTAAGCACACATGAAACATTTAATAAAATGTTTCCTGGACTACATCCAGGAAAACAAAATAATTTATGAAACATTTAACCAAATAGGCCATATGCCAGACAACAAATCAATCCTGAAAATTTTCAAACTATTTAAATATATAAGACTCTGTTCTTTCTCCTGTGACAGTAGAGACTAGAAAATATTTCAGTTGTTAGGAAAATATATTTAAAAACTTCTAACTAACCAGTAAATCAAAGATAATTTAAGAGATATTAGAAAGTTGTTTGAATTTATAACAAAATTTATAAAAGCAGCCAAATTAACACACAGAGAAATTTACAGCTCTAAAATGCATATATACATTGTATAATGGAAAACCTCACATATGCTTTTATTTGCCCAGTTTAAAGACCCTCCCCCCTGCCATGTCACCTGTCCCAGTTTAACCTGTTTCTTCTAACTACTTTAGAGTACTAAGTATTGTTCTTCAGATTTAATTTGTAATTTGTTGTTTTAGAATTCAAGAGTATATCTTCTCTTTAGTTGTTGGTTTAATGAGAACACAATTTTATAGTTGTTAAAATCCTTGACTAGTTCACATAAGCTGAAATATAACTCACAGGTTCTTTCCCACATTTGTGCACAGACTGTTATTTGTGAGGACTCTCTTGATGAGGTTGAGTGTAGCTACTAAATAGAAAACCACACTGATATTTGCTAGCGCTGTTAAGAGGAGATTGTGTTTCTACATACAGATATCACTTGTTGCTTAGAATGAGAACATTTTTCTCATCCCAAGAAAAGGCTTAATAATCTGCCATATCTTTAGGTCATTTATTAGGCTGCAGTCTGTATACTGAGAACAGCTTATAATGTTATTATGAAAAAAAAAAGACAAATAAGTTTACTTAAAATTATGTATAGTATGCTCTTCTTTGTGATTATACTGTCTGTATTGTTCTAAATATGTCTATTTATACATAATATGCAATTTGTATATAAATGGTAGGTTGATGAAAATTGCTATGATAAATCAGTAAAGTGCTTAATTAATCTTTATACTAGATACGTAGAAATTTAGCATATATATATATATAACAGACAGAATAACCTGAGCTGTTATAGGATAATTAGGGAAATCTGTACATGTGTTTGGACTTGGCTCCTTATAGCGTGACTATTATTTGTATATGCTCGTTGAAGGTATTCATTCATTTATTTACTTATTCATCTTTATTTTTTTTTTTCTGTTAAGTTTCATAGAGGTTAGAATTCTACTTTAAGAAATCACAAGAAATAAAAACACTAATGAGAAGCATAATAAATCCATTCTGACTTTAAGGCTGCTTAGTGCCTATTTTGCTCACCCTTGTATTGCTAAAGCATAGCACAGGCCAAGACTGGTATTAATCATTCAATAGAAGCTAGCTGAATAAATGCATAAATAAGTATCTTTTTGGTAAAGAACCACATCCAGGGGCAGAAAGACTTAGAGTTAATTGATAGTTTCTTTGCCTAATCTTATTTGGCTATTGGAATAACATTTTTCCTGGATATTAATATATATGTTTAAAAATAGACATAATAATGTAGAGTTCCAAGATTGTTCCAAAGATGGACAGAAAAACTGGTGTGGTATGGTGGGCTATCAATTTAATGGCAATAATCATTAATGTTATCCATTTTGTACTAGTGACAAGAACTCATTATCAGCATGCTGGGTAACTGGCAGTAACAGAGAAAATAAGTGAGATAAAGCTATAGGCAGGGACACTATCAAAACAAATTTATATATTTTTATGGATTCCTAAGTTAGTGAAAGCTGAGTCACTATATAGGGCTGTTCTCAAATTTAGAATTTTGGTGCAGTTTTTTGCTCTTATATCACAAGAACTAGAAATGTTTGTTCAGAGAAGGTAAAGTTTTACTGCTAGAGGAAAGTTAAGTATTGAATAATAATGAAACAACAAAGGAGACTTAGGTCCTAAACAGAACCTAGAATATCATAATGCTCTAACTCAGCATGAAGCTGTTAGACTAAGACAATTATTCTCAATTTTTTGGCCATTGTTCAGGAACCATTTGTCTCTAGGTTCTTTCTTTCTACATGATGATGATATTTTTTCTTCATCATCATTATTATTTTATGATTTGGAGACAAACATTAAATTAATCATAGCAAAACTCATTAGTATTTAAAATATCCTTCTATTGCAAGACATGCATAAAGCTTTGTTTGATGTTTATTTCTGCCACAGAAAAAAGCATTTCAAAGAAAGATATTTACATTTCAAATAGACATTTGCCATGCTTGTACTTTCTTCAGTCATTTATAAATCAATCAGCTGAGTACGAAGTGCTGACATTGAAACACAGAAGCAGAAGTTTCTTATTCTCCCAACTTTAAAGTATCTAAATTAAATCTGGCCCTGGTCCGTAATGTACATGCCAGCATTCTGAATGCTGCCCGGACTTAAAAAGAGGTTATTTTAAAATGGCTGGAAGCTTGTAAGAAAACATGCTTCTACTAACACAAAAGGAAACAACCTCACTTTTATGTAGTAGGAATGCAACCCATTTTTTATTTTTTTAAAAAAAGTCAAAGATATGAAGACTGGGAGTGTAAATAATTTAGCTACCATAGTATGTGGACTCACATGAGTGTGTTGGTGTATGAGAAGGTAGTCTCTACTTTGCGAGCTGGAATTCAGTATTAATTCATTAACAAGCGAATGCATTATATATAATGTGTGTATATATTTTAATACTATATAGTAGATGTATAATATTATATATTATGATACTATATGTATTATATAATATATTATGGATTATATAATATATATGTATTGTAATAATATATAATATAATATAATAATATAATTAATATAATATAATATATATAATGTATCTATTTGGGGAAAAATACTTACTAGATCTCTTATTTTGACAGTCTAGAAGTCAGTTTTTATTCATTTTCTTCAACTCTAATAATCCATTTTTATAACACAAAGTAGGTGTTCAATAAATGTTTATTAAATAAATGCTTGGTGCTCTTTTAAGTGATTCTAGCATATTGCGGCAGTAGATGATTTGCTGTTTCTGTTCACTAACATGAATAAAAGGCCAAAAAACATAAATAGAATGCTGCATATAAGAAAAAATAATTTAGCTAATTTTTTAAAGGATAAAAATAATACCCGAAGGTCAGCAACTACTCAAGGACTCATTTCCTCCTGATAACTATCGGAAAAATCAGCACTATCATTGGAAGAAATGAGGAAGTACAGGTTCTGCGTGAAATGTCATCACTTTTGCAGTCTAAAGTGAGCCAATAAAAGTAATCTACAAGGGGCTTTTAGATTTTCATTACATTTTAGATTGCAAGCATTTTGTCAAGTTTTTTGTAAAAATAGCAATTGATTTCTCCACTAACCGAGCAATTTAATCTATGGTACAAGTTGCATAGCCAGCTGTGGGATAGTGGGTTTCCCTGCAGGATCAGTGAGCTAGTAGCAATACACCTGCCACTAGGCTTCTAAAATAATCATTTGGCAAAGACAATTTTAATAGGCAGGAATAAAGGTTAGCAACCTTTGCTAAGGCTCTTTAGAACCAGATGATTCAGTGGCACACTCGTCTCCCTATTCCTTCCTCTTTCAGTCTTGTTCCATTCTGTGTTAAATAGAAATTGAGACTAGCAGGTTTTACTTACAAATTCCATCATGCTGGTTTAAATATGCATATATTCATGTAGAATATATTAAATGTATGGCATACTCTGAATACTATGCCAGAAAATAGGAGATAAATATGAGAAAAGCAGATCTTAAGTATAATAATATAATATAAGTAGATATACAAGCGAGGATGAGGGAGGAGAGAAAAGCTGAATCTAGATTAATTGGCCAGACTGAGTAGAGAAGTACTCATTTATAGATTTTGCTTTTTCCATAGGAAAGTGGAAAGAGTGAATGCTCAGGAATTGCACTGGCCTAGACTCTGGAGATGTGTCTTCTAATGAACAACTTGTTCCCATTGACCTGAAGAGGTCTCCTGCCTGAGGCTGGAGTCTTTCATCAGGAAAACATTTTGTAGTCGGTCCCAGACACTGTGAAGAGGGTGAAGAAAATGGACTGCAGAATTGCTGGAGTAAAGATGAGGAAGGAGTTGCAGAAGGAGATATACTAGGTGAGCAGTGAGTTGCACAGCAATCCATGGTAGCCTTAAAACAGTGGATTACTTCGACTGTCTCCTCTTGGGATGATAGACAAATCTACTCTTGTGAGTTCTTGCTGGGAACTAGCACCACTTTGTGTTAGAAAAGCTCCATGAGAGTTAGCAAATTTACAGCGGCAAGATGCTGGGAACAAGCCTGCTGTGAACTCTCATATATTCCTGATGTTAACTTGAACTTTACTTTGAGCAACACATAACTCTATGAGCTCTTATTTTTTTTTATTTGATAACATGAAAAAAATGACTCCTGCCTACAATATTTTATAAAGATATTTAAGAATCAACAGATCACTTTAGAATTATTTTTTAAAAACATCATTATTATTATGTTAACTTATCACATTGATTACTTAAAAGATTTCATATATTGTTTCTAGCATTTTACTTGTATTATCTTAATATATCAAAACAAAAATACCTATGAGGTAGAAGTTATCAATATGTGTCCACCAATTAAAAAAGTAAGTTACACAAAAAATATTGCTATTTTTGCGGTGTTTGCATACTAATTATTAAAGCTATAATTCATATTCAGGTGGTGTAACTAAATCTGATGTTCTTAATCATTATGCTAGATGAATATAAAATATTTTGGTGTGTGCTAAACAAAAGCAAGTCAAATTACCAGAAATAGCAGCAGTACAGAGCAATCTAAGCTTTCATATGACTTCCATCCTTTTTTTTTTTTTTTTTTTTTTTACCAAAAATAACCCCCAAAACCAAAAACCAAAACAAAACAAAAAACACCTACAGCATCTGGTATTCCCAGGTGATCTTGCATCCAAATACTAACCAGGCCCAACCTGGCTTAGCTCCCAAGAACAGACAAGATAAGGCCCATTCAGGGTGGCATGGCTACAGACCTTTCATCTTTTTTTTTTTTTTATAGTAAAAGATTCTGCTATTAAGAATCAAAAGTAGGATAATATTACAGAAGTGTGTGTGGAAAAAATACTGGCCTAACTACCCACAGCTCTTGGTGAAATTTTATGCTCTCAGAGGCATAGATTCTCATTATCTCCCTATCATTAGCAACTCAGTTCAGGGATAATTCCCAAATAAATTGGAAACCATGAAAGTAGGCTCCTCTTGATGCTGGTTGATTTTCTCAGAGGTATGATGGATCTTTCCTTTTCTTCCTTCTTTTGACTACAGGGGAGCTCAGAACAAATGCTTTCCTCTAGAAATTGTACCCAATAAAATGGAATGCTTCCTTGGGTAGTAACTTTATCTTTGGTTTCAAATTAATTTTACATTCTATTTGTCATTTGCTCACATAGATTAATTAATTTATGTACCTACTAAATTATGTACCTAATTTATTTTTGTCATTGTTTTCCATTGTTCATTTTTCTCTATGGACTAGCTCATAATTGAATAGATATTGCTAATCAATTCTTTCTCTATCGCTTGCTTGCCAATTTTAAGTAGAAAATATTTCTTATTTGAAATAAGGTTTATTGTTTTACTTTTTGCCACCACTTCCCATAAAAGACAGAAATGAGAAAATATATCTAACTGACATTCATCCTTATCAACAGGAGAAGTGTTTTTCAGTTGTTTATTTTCTAAATGGAGCATCTCAACACTAGGTCATTTATGCTGCTGTTAGCTCTCTACCAGAATTAATGGCCTGAAGGCTACAAGACCTTCCTGTGACTCTTTAGATTAAAGAGCCTATCAAGTCCTAGCTTAATACATAAGGATTTTCGGAACTTCTATCAGATTCTGAGCCTAATAGTCTCTAAGCCCTTTTATATAGCTCAACTGCACCTGACAGCCCAACATGCTGATCCTTATATAAAATCATGGAGAGTTTAAGCTTGGTTTAGAAACAGGTAAAATTCCATCCTAACAGATTTAGATATAGTCCAGAGATGAGAGAACAGATGTCAAAGGGCCAGAAGGGACTAAAAATATATAAAATTATGTTGCCCAAAAATCTAGTCTATTATGAAATTGATTCTCTTGCTTTCACTCAAGTGTATTATTTTCTCCATTAATAAACAAAATAAATACTCATTTTAAATTTTAGTGAATGTAGAATATAGAAAGAAAAAGTTGCCTATATTTCCACCATCTAAAGAGAATTCTTAATATTTATATGCACAGTATGTCCTACTATCCAAATCTATTGTATACCAAGTTCAAGGAATGCAAATTTGGATGGCAAGTTTAAATACTTAGGTATACCACATTTTCCAAATATCAAGTTTCAGATATCAAGTAGAATGATAGCAAGAGATTCATTTAAAATGTTGCCTGAATCTGTTTCTTAAGTTCAGTTATTGAAAATTAAAATAGTATATGTCCTATATGTATTTTTTAAACTTATTTATTTAAATTAGTTTCAAGTATACAGCACATTGGTTAGACATCTATATAGTTTGTAAAACAATCCCCTCAGTTGCTCCCTCCCTTCCCTGGCCCTCCACTTAGCCATCATATTAATGCTAACTGCATTCCTTATGCCATGCTCCCCATCCCCATGACCAACTAAAAACTACTAATTTGTACTTCTTTAACCCTTCACCCCATTCTCCCAGACCCCCAGCCATCTTCTATTCTGTCACCAAATTGTGCACAGTATTTGTGAGTCTGTTTTTGATTAGTTTGTTCTTTTTGTTCCTTAGATTCCATATATAAGTGAAATCATATGTATTTTTAAATATTTCAAGTATATGTATTTAAATATATATAGAAAAAGAAACCAGTGTGCAACATATGGATATACATATATAATATTATAAAATATATTATGCTTTTAAATTTAGCATTGTAAGATAATTATATACCCAATTGAATCACTATAAAATATTCCATAGTATTAACTTTTATAGTTTGCCTAATCATTTCTCTATTTTTGAATGTTTAGTGTATGATTTCTGCCAAAATTAATCTATTCTAAATATACCATAATGAATTTGTTTTGTATGTGCATGTGTGTATGTGTTGTGCACGTGAATTTTCACGTACTTTCCTGAGGATAGATTAGAAAACTAGACTGACAAGATCAATAAATGCCACCTCCTTAAGACTTCCTTTACAAATTGCTAAAGAGGTTTTGCAATGATGAAATGATTTGCATTCACATCTTCGATTATAGTAGAGTCTTTTATTGGTGTAACTAGGTCTCTGTTATACTTTAGAGTGTTCTATAAAAGGTATACACACCCCCTTAAGTGTGAATTTGTTTATTTTGATTATTGGTCAGGTAGGTTGCCACCCTCCCCCATATTTTGTTTTAACTATTTCCCCCCTTTATCTTTTAAATGAGAAGGCTGATGTTTATTAATAGCCAAACTCCTATATTCATTGTTATAATGTATTGGTAATTCCAAAGTTTTGCTATGGTGTATTTTGCTATTGATTTTTAGTAAAGCTCAGATATTTTCCACTGAGTACTATGGATGATTGTTTTTCTTAAAATCAGTTATCTCATCCCCATATATTTTCACAGAATTAATGATTTTTTGACTGTGTGTAATAATCACTGAGATTAATAGGATGATGTAGTGTTATAAACACTCAAATGACTTAGTTTATCCATTTTTTAGATCTTGGATAAAATTTAAAGAGTATAGTAAGATAAAGGAATTTAATCCATTGTTTAAAAAGAGCATTGCTTAAAAAACTTCAATTTTTTCCTGTATGCTCATTAAAGACATAGAACTTACTATTATTTCACATTTCCTAACTTTTTTTGTTTAAGTATTTTATAATGTTTAGTTTATCTATGCTAAATATAGACCAAATATTAGATTGCTTTATATAAATTATTTATAAAAACAAAATGAGTTTTGAATATTTTAAATTATGTGATACCTTTTAGTTGTAGATGAATGACTAGAAGTAACTTCAGAAATTGTATTTATTATAATTGACATAATATAAATTCACTTGAGTTTTTTCATCACTTAAAAACATTCTTTATGCAGAGATTTCTAAAGAAATTTTTTAGAATAACTTCTTAGCTCTAATACCCCAAAAATTTGATGATTGACAAAATGCTCTAAGCTTTCTGACACTTTTAAAAGTATAACTCCTTCTCTCTGTCCTAGTTAGTCAGATCTGATTTACTTTAATAAAGACCTTAGCATGTCTTTTAATAGTACCTCAAATTATTGCTTGACAATACATGCTTCAAACCATCTTTCTTTGATGCTGATTGGTGAAAAATGTTGGATTCATAAGCCATTAACAAGCTATTCTATTGCATGCTCTGCGATAAAGTAGAAGCCAAGTGATAATAAAATGCAATTAACTTAATGACTACAATTAAAAAAAAAGTCATCTCATGAATAAGAAAAAAAGCATAAAGTCAAATGGAGAAATAGTTTTTTCTCCAGGAAGGAATGTAAAAAAGCAATCTTCTACCTCTTTCAGTCCATCAATTCTTATCTTCTTCAGCCATTTTAATTAACATGTTAATAAATACCCTGATAGATTTAATAGCAAGAGACACTTGCAAAGTACAAGCTGAAATAAAATCTAACACAGCAAATTTGTTACTTGTAAAAAATATCATTATTGCCTAGTCAACCATAACTTGCTTTCCCCCCCCCCCCAAGGGAAAAGTTGCTATTTGGAAGAAGATTTAAGCTTTAGCGCCCATATATTAAGCAGAATTAATGATCTATTTGCTTAGAAGCCATATATTAGCTCCAGTTTATCCATCCGCTGGGTAAATGGTAGACATTACTTGGTCACTATGATAGATTTGAATGCAGGCAAAGCATCAATCAGCGTCGGCAGCTGATTAGTTGTTGGTGTCTTTGACAGGCTCTTCCATCTCACTGAATGAAAGCCAGCTGATTGCTCTCACTTCTCTGTACATCTATTGCCCTCTAAACTGCTGTATTATATAGCTACGCTGAGGACGGGAAATTCTCTGTGTCAGCTAACATTGAAATTTCTCCCATTTGTTTATTATTACATCAATGTTGGTCTCCTACTTCAAATTACAGAATGAGGCTGGTCAACAGTATGTGGTAGTGTAAACTTTTATGAAATAATGAGTAGTAATGGATAAAAACAGTTGTGTTTTAATAGTAACATCTGTTCTCCTTAAGGCAGAAAAGTGACATGAAGTGTACTCATTTAGATAACATGCTAAAGATTAGATATGTCAAGATTAAAATGTTGATAGTTGAGGAATAAAATATTGTAATGAGAGAAAAACATTACCCTTGAGATGAATTCAGAATCTGAAAGTACAATAGTAATTAGCGCAAAAGTGATCATTAAATTTATATTCATTTCCTATGAAAATCTGCTCAGGTCAATTTTTTATTACTAGAATGTGTATTTAAACTCCATTATGAATATTATAGCCTATCTGTGAGCACGAAGGACAGATGGAGTACATTTACTTGCAGAAACATTTGAGCAAGTGAAAAATATATAAATTTTGACTTTCTTGACACCCAGAATTATCTAGCATATGTGCAGCTCTTGTCACTAAACACAAAATAAGAAGGAACGAATCATCTTTAATCAGAATTAAGAATTCCTTAATCAAATTTAACTTTTATTTGTTTACAGAAGTCAGGGTGATAGTATCAAGTACTAAGAAACCATTTAGATATGATTCAATGATGTTACATAGATTTAATAGCAATATTAATAGCAATACAATTCCATGTTTTCCTATTTTTTTCCTGTATTACTAAAAAATTTATGTCCAGTGCTTGAGATTATTCCATGAATAAATATGATTACCCACAATCTTCAATAAAACAATCACATATTCCAATTTCTAATCAATATAACTAATATAACTAATAAAAGTGAAAATTGACTATAAGTGTATAATTATGAATTTTTTAATTTTATTAAATTTATTTTCATTTTAAGAAATTAAGATAAAGACACATATAAACATGAACATTAATTATTAATATAATCACAAAGTTATTAATTTTAAATTTGTTTGAACTATGTAAACACAGCTCATTTAACAATTTTTCTTGAGTAGTAATAGAATATTTATGCAGAAACATAAGGCAAGTGTATCAGAAGTGTGAAGGGAGAATTCAAAGTCTATGAAAAGATGAGGCTAATACTGAGATGATGTCTTCTCAGACTGAGTTGTTCGATGCTGAAATGCTGTCTTCTCTGAGTTTTTCATACATGATGCATTATCTAAACAGAATTGTCAGAAGACTAATAATAAATATCATATATTAATGAGTAACTAATTTCTATGTTATAAGTAATCTTGTGAAAAATATATATTTATGGTAATAATCATTATGTTCAATTCCATTTATTTTGAATATTGTAATCAAAAGAGAGAGAATACAATAGTCTAGATCAAAAACAATGTTGGAAAATTTGTAAGGATGATGTAATATTCGGACAGAATAGGTAAATGTAAATATTTTATGCACATACCAAATGTTAGTCACAGGATGGCTAATTAAGTAATATTCAAGTTTAACTAATGTATAAGATAGATTTCTCCAGGTTTCAGCCAGTTTACTACAATATTCTCCAGTAAGACCTATGTAAAAAGGAAGTCCTACCCCAAAACTGAATCTAATCAGAAAAAAACTGGCTAGTGAGAAAATATTTATCTTAGAAAAGTTGTTCGAACTAATGAATTCTTTGGCCCATGGCCCCTCTCCATCTGCTCTGAAGTCAGAGTGCCTGACTACGATAGATTAAAAATTGTAAAACCAGATGTGGACACACTAAGATCATGTCAACTCCCTGTTAGGAATTTTTTTTAACTCCAAACCATTGATTAATCAATGTCATCCTTCTTACCAATATTACTTTTCCATAATCAATTAGGAGTCAAGAACCTGCTTCCTATTTTAAAATAAAGATGTTTTCAGAATAGAGATGAATACTTTTGCATGATTTAATTCTTGTACTACTACCTATAGCAGAAAAAAAATGGAAATAATCAGAATAGCAACTAATAGAGGAATTGAGACATATACAATGTTACATCCAATCATTTAGTATCATTTGAGGGGTGCCCTCAGACACTCAGAATTGGGCCTGCAAGAGTAAGTCTCTTAGATATAATCCTCAGCATCACCTTGTTTCACAGTAAACACTCATGTGGGTGTCAGAGCTGTTTGACATGAGATACTTGCCATATGCAAACAGGCAGTCTTGCACAGGCTCTACATTAGTCATGAGAGGATGAGAGCCAAGAGACAACCCCCACAGGAACATTAAAGGGAGCATCTCAAGTTGGCAGAATCTTCACTCTGACTAGCATCAGACACAGTTTAAGATATCCACGGGGTGCCCTGAATGAACTTGGAAGACATTTCACTTTCTGGGAATATGCTATTTTAGCTCCTGCATTACGTAGCCAAATTCTGTCTCTATAGAATCTTTGTCTGTGTCTGGAATCTGTCAACCTCATTATAATCCTATTTTGACATAGCACGGTTGTGATGTCATTAAAAATTGTATTTATATATACAGAGTAACATAATATTAAATATTCATTTTGTAATGATAAGCAGAAAATAGTAGAATGCAAACATGAATGTACACTATTAACAAAAGGAACAAATTAATCTTAAAAAATGGAAGAGATTGAAAAATACTTCCATATACTAATTGTCACTATAAAAATAAGGAAATTTTTTCTTTCTCTTATTTAACATCTATAATGAACATAGACAATTTCAAATGGAAATATAAAATTTATTCATTTTTAATTAATTTGCCTCGATTCTCTCCCCTTTTCTAATAAAAGATGTTATAACATTTAAAAGATGTATCTGGTTGATCAAAGCAAATAATTAGGATTATATTAAACATCAACATATTTAAATCAGAGAATGAAGGTAATGAAAATGAGACCGTAGCTAGTTTTGCTATTTTTTTTTTTTTTATTACCTGCAGCCTCTTGAAGATATCTTTGTGCTATCCATAGCTCGAGCTCTACATTTCTGATTGTCATTCTAAGAGCAGAACGTAGAGGAGGCTTGTGAACAGCACTACCTATTAAAGCTTGAGTCATGGATCATGGATCAGTAGGTGTGTCAAGAATGAATTCTAGGTTCTCCATAGTCTTAGATTAAATGTCTGGGAGTGTAAAAACAGCTGGGATCTATAAGAAGAATATAAAGGATGGATTTTTTTCCAGTGGGAGAGGAAATTCTAATGATTTATACCAAATACAAATAAGGTACTTTTGACTTGATCAAATATGAACTATTTCTTTGTAACTGGAAAATTCAAACAAGAATCTGAATATATAAAGAATGATATAATAGTGTATTATTATCCAGAATATTAAAAGAAATCTGAAAAGTTGATAAAGATAGATAAGCAACCATATAAAAATTACACAAAGAAAATGAACAGGCAATTTACTGAAGAAAACTCACATAAACCCTTAAGAAAATAATGAGTTATTTATGGTTATTTCAAAATAAATTAAAAATTATTTTTAAAATTTTAAAATTAAAAGTCAAAGATAAATTAAATTTTAAAATATCTTTATAAATATCTGGCAATAACACTGTTAGGTATATACCCAAGTTTTTACAAGGGAATCTGAGAATGATTTTGTATTTCTGGAATGTACTCTTACGTAGCCATATAAAAGGTAACACATACATGTATATACTGATATAAAATAAGTCCAATATGTATAATGTGCTACTACTTCTTTAAAAATATTACACATGAATACATACTACACACATACATAAAATATTTCTGAAACAGAGGGATTCACTTCTACTGGAAGTGCTGGGGTAGAGAGTCCAGCATCCAGCCGGTAGCAGTGATAATAGAATGCTTGATTAGCCATGTCATTTGTCTGGGTGTTGTCCTGACTATTTGTTCTGGTCATGTTTCATTTGAGCTCACTTATATGACTCTTCTAGAAATATCGCAAAATAATCAATATTTTAATACAGCATTTTTATCTTTACCAGCAACTAAGTACCATAAGCAATGCAGAGACAAACAAATTGTATAATTATAATATTCATTTTTTCTTCACAAATTAATTAAATTTTTTTCAATGCATTGTGCTACCCAATCTAGGTATATCAAGTAAATGGAACCATCTCCTACTCAATCATCTTAACTACAATAATAGACACACTGCAAATATGTAAGGCAAACATTGGGATATATGACAGAAGATCAGCCAGACATAGGCAACCCAAAAACAAAATGAATCCAGATTAACTAAACATGCAACAACATTCACGAACCCTTAAAAGGAAAGGAGATAGATATTTTTATCACTAATCATGTGAAATTTATTTATTATTTATTGTATATAAGTATATTAGTTAGCTTTATTAAGTACTTAATTAGAAAATAATTATAACTTCAAAAATAATTGGTCATCTTTATAAAGTCTTAAATTATAGAATTTCCCCAAATATATGCTACTTTAATATCACTGACGTAGAGTGAATTTGTTGAAAGAGTGGAGAAGAGGCCAAGTTGCAGTGGGTTGAGATATAGTAGATAGACGAGTGGTGTTATTTTCTTGGAAAGATGGATGATGTGGAAATGAGACAAGGATTATTAATAGAGAGAGCATTTGTTCAAAACTAACATTTTATTTATTCAACTAATGTCCTAGCAAAAATTGGGTGCTCATGTGTTAAACAATAAAACCTAGAGGGAGACTTTAGACTACTCACAAAAATTAACTCAATGTGAATCTTAAGTTTAAATATAATCGCTAAAATATAAAACTTCTAGAAGAAAACATCAGACAAAATTTGGGATTGGTGAAAGTATGACCCATGAAATAAAAATCGGCATGTCGAAGTATATTAAAATAAAAAAAAATATGACATGCAAAGGTCAAGACAAATCATAAAGAGCTAATATCCAAAATATGTAAAGAAGTAATAAAAGTTAATGATTAAAATATAGAACCCAATATAGTAATGGGTAAAAATCTAAACAGACACTTCATCAAATGATATTTGATGTATAAACATGTAAAAATACATTCAACATCATTTGTCATTTAGAATTCCAAATAAAAATGATACACCCCTACGCATCTGTTAAATTAGTTAAAGTCCAAACCTGGTACTATCGATTGCTGACATGAATGTAAAACAAGAGCTCTCATTAAATGCTGGTGGAAATACAAAATGATAGAGAGACATTGGAAGACAGTTTAGTATTTTTTTTACAAAGGTAAACAAAATCTTACTATATAATTCAGCAATCGGACAATTAGATATTTACCCAACTAATTTGAAATCTTACAATCACATAAAAAAACATCAAGAAGATATTTATAGTAGCTTTTTAATCACCAGTAACTGAAAGCAAATAAGATGGTCTTTGATAAGTAAATGGATAAACTGTGGTACATCCATTCAATAAAATACTAAATGCAGTAAAAAGAAACATACTATTGTAGGGTTAACTCAGAATATAGCCCCTCCACATACTCAGAAGACGGATAGCTGCCTGGCCAGCAGCCATGGAAATCAGCACACATACAGCTTTCAGCAGTGCCTACTCCAAGGACATTTTCTGCTGCTCCCATGGACATTATCTGCTCCTGTAACCAAGCAGCACATCTTGCTCCCATCTGTCGGAGAAAGTGACTATTCCCCCAATGAGATAACCCCTCTCTCTGCTTTTGTGCATAAAAAAACTCTGCTTTCTCTTGGTCAGCAGCTTTATTCCTGCAGCTTTGACCAGCCGCTACTAAAGCGTCCCTGCCTTATGAATAAGACGGCATTTCTCGCCTCTCTAGTCCTCCTGGTGATTCTTCCGGAATATCCAAACCCAGGTGCATGTTCCAGGCCTGGGACTCCTGCGTTACAGCTATCAAACCATGCAGACATATATACATCTTAAATACGTATTGAAAAGTGAAAGAAACCAATTCAAAAGGCTATGTACTATAAGATTACATTTATATGACTTCTAAAAAAGGCAAAACTATAGAGATGTTAAACAGATCAGTGAATGCTAGTGGTTCATGGGGCCATTGTTATTAATAGGGGATTTTTAGAGGTGGAGAAACTATTCTGTACGATACTCTAATGGTATATAGGATACTCTGTATTTGTCAAAAAACATAGAATTTCACAGTACAAAGAGTGAACTTTAATATTTACTGATTTAAAAAAATAATTTAATTGCTCAAGGGATTCCAAATGGAGTGCAGATATGCCAAACACTTTCACTTTATTACAAATATACATAACAAAGTCAATGAATTGAAAAAGTACTATTCTAAGTAATTACAGAAATTACTTAGTGAAATCTATAAAGCTAAAAGTAAAAATAACTGTTCAAAAGCAGAGTATTCTAGCTGATAAAGTTGTTTCTCAAGGGTGTATAGGTTAACAGTTCTCAAACTACTACATGTATGTATATGGAAATAGAACAATTAAGTAAATGTTAAAGTGGGAGGTTATAGATAAAAATGGAGAAAAGGTCAGAATTACCCTACGGTAATGAATTTAAGTTGAAGGCATCAGTACAAAGTCATTTTAACTTAATATACATATAGTTACTTATAGAAACATGTACATACACAGTTTAGCATATAGACATATATTTCTTTGCTCTGTCAGCTAAGAGTATGTAAATACAAACACCCCAGTAACAAAAACCATACCTAATGTCCAATACTAGTTTTTAATACCATTTACCAATAGAAAGAAGTAGGTGATTTTAGGACAACACAATGAATATACAAGATAAACTTAGAGCATATCATAAGGAAATGAAAGAAAGTGCTTAAAAAAAGAAAAAGAAAATACAGATATACACACAGACAGCTATGAAGGTATGTCAAAGGGACACAAGTTAATGAAAAAGCTTCCAAAGACCAAGCCTAGAACAATATGAGCAACAAAATAGAGAAAGTAGTATTGGGTTACATAGCCCAAAGTATAATAAATATCTATGAATCAATAAATATATAGACAGATAGATAGATAGAGATGATAGCTAGATAGCTAGATGATAGCTGGCTATCTAGCTATCTAGATAGGTAGACGGATGGATAGATGGATGGATGGATAGATAGATAGGTGATAGATAAGATAAACGACTAAAGAGTAAGTAAATAAGAATAGAAATCTCCCATGAAGAAGCTTTCCAAATAATTTATGTACATACTCAGTCTTCATGGAGGTGGAACATAACTCTTCACTCCTACATGTGTGGGCTACCCACACAGAACTGTCATGGAGAAACCTGAAAACACTATCTCAGCCAGGTGATCAAATTTAACATCAACAACAAAGTTATGTTGATAGTATATACACTTGATGTTATGCTATGAGAATGGCAGCTTACCTTTGTGATCTTTCTTCAAAAAATCTTATAACTCCAGTCTAATCATGAGAAAAACATTAGCCAAATCCCATTTGAGTGACATTCTACAAAATACTTGCTACATATATATGTACATGTACACATATACACACGTATAGACCTATATAAAAGAAGTACATATTGCAATATCTAAATTTATATGTATGGTTTGAGTATATCTCAAGTATAATGATAAACCATGAAATTTTTGCTAAAAAATATATAGTTGAATATATTTAAGTAAGAATAAAAAAGAACAAATTTTAGAGTCAGGGTAATTTTCTATTAAAGAATAATAGTTTATTTTGAAATAATTAAAATTTCTGAAATTTTGTTACCTTCTTCATGACAAGGTAGTTTCATACAATTGAAGTTGTATCTTTCGTAGACCTTATGCCCATCTATACTATACTTATATAGTATATATAAGTATATTAATCAAATATGTATGTATATGTGTGTATATATATACACATACATAATATATGTATGTATATATATACAT
The DNA here is from genome assembly GCF_014176215.1 of Rousettus aegyptiacus. NCBI lineage: Eukaryota > Metazoa > Chordata > Mammalia > Chiroptera > Pteropodidae > Rousettus > Rousettus aegyptiacus. The sequence goes on from NW_023416306.1 coordinate 54,663,207, forward strand.
AATGTACATATATATACATAATATATATATATATACACACATATACACACATAGTATTTCACTATCATTTTTACTTTCTTGCTCAGAGAATCAGAGAATCAAATAATTCTGTACATTTAAAATAAAAAGGCTCTAGAAAAATAAGAGGGTCTCAATCTCTTCAGAGCTAATGTAAAAAAAAAAAAAAACCAATCTTGTGGTACTTTAAGGTATTTCTCTCATCTCCAGCTTGATAAACAAGTTGCCGCATCCTTAATTTTATGTAAACATCAGGGTATATTCAGGCATTTTTTATTCACCCCTTTATCAATATCCTCGGTTTTTTACAGAAATGCTTTTTTTTTTGTCTGCCTAAAGTTTTGACAAAGGAAAACACATAAATAAACAGACTTCTCTGGAGTATGGTGATTATAACTTTTGAAACCTATCTAAATTTCTAATGGTTCAGAATTCTAAATATTAATAATGTTTAACATAAGCAAAATATTTGAACTCTTAAAATTAGCTGCTTGTTTAACAAGAGCTGCTCAATTTTGGAGCTGTCAAAACAGAAGCATGAAAAATCTACTAGTAGGCAATATAATCTTTTAAAAAAGCATATCTTAGTTGAATGGCAGAGGCAACAACAGATTGGATTGTTGTTGCAGATATAAAGAGATAGTATTTTTAAGAACAAAAACTCAGGTACAGTAAATATTTTTATTTAAGAATAAATGAAAATAAGATATGCCATGGGAGTCTAATATGGAGAGGTTTCTTTCTAATTTACCATCATGAAAAAAAAAAATCGGTCAAAATTATTTACTTTTCTGTCCTAGTTAAAGGCCCATAATTTAAGTTCTGTCAACTATTCTTGTGTCCCAGGGATCTCAGAGCTGTGTTTATCTGACTTTCAGACAATGTTCTCTAGTACATCTAAAGAATGAATTAATGTAAATGGTCTGTTTTAGGATTACCTGTTGCTTTAGCCTCAATATGATCATTCCCTAAACATTAGAACTTTCTAGTTAAATTTTTAAAAATGAAAAACACTAAACAAAACCAAAAGCAGAGCATGTGACAGGTAACAAGTTTTGCAATTGTCATAAAAGTCTTTCTGGCACTTCACCCAATAAATTAGAAGCCTATTGTTTTGTACTACAGTTTTCCAGAAAGCTCTTTTATACAAACACTCCTAATATACATGTGGCTATAATGAAAACAGTCATCTTTGTAAATATAACCCAACATATCTGACCATAAGATTCTGATTTAGTTGAGTCCTCCTCCTTTAAGAGTGGTCGATCAAAATTAATCCTCCAGAAATATGAACTGATCCTCTCTGAATTCAATATTCTAAATAAACTTGGAATACATAGAAAGCCCGTATGACAGAAAACTAAAACCAAGATGAAAATGAGATAGACAATTTTGGGGACTATATTCAGCTCAGATCTGAGATCTGACAAAATGATTGCTTTTCAGTTCTATGACACATATTTTTATTTATATAAAGTTCCTCTTGAGTTTTAAGCTGGAACTGGTGAAAATATATGAAACTGGTTTCACTATGATCCACTGGCAGCAAAGAACTTGGCTTCCTGTAAAAGAAGGAAACTCACAAGATGAGTCTTGTGATTGCCTTCGGTTTCTCTCTGGAGTCACTTTCTAGATTGTGGTGCTCAGAGGTGAACACAATCAGAGAAAATGAGTCTTACTGCATTACAGAAACAAAAATAGAAGTAAAGGAAGTTGAGACATCTGGAATTCATAGGGCAGATTAATGGAACAGGGGAAGCTACACAGGAAAATACTTCCAGAAATCTTCATGTGTTTCCTTGTCTGTTTCTCAGTACCAAGCTGCATGGACATAAGTAGGGAGAAATATTATAAGGCTTGCAAAGAGCGATGGCTTGTATTTAAACCAAATTATTCTCAGCACTTACACAGGACTGAATGAGTTCAAGTTCTAAGGTCTCCAAAGTTGAGAGACCTTATAGAATCCTTATAGAATACTTCAGACATTCAATGAGAAGAAGCTAGGAGTCATATCTTAGTATTAGTTCTAGGGTAAAGATTACTCTAGCCAGGGCTTAAAAGACAAAAAAAAAAAAAAAAAAAAAAAAAAAGAAAAAAAGCTTACCAAGCAATTTCTGAAAAGATCAAGATGACTGGCAAGTAATTTCACTACCTGCTCAAGAAAATGCCATCATCCTGTAAAGAAGGGTAACAAAATCCAGATACTAAAAAATACACAAATCCTAATGCCCATCACCCAATCAAATATAACTAGGTCTGTAAATGCTAAATATGTACAATAACCAACTGTACGTAGGAATTTACAATCGCTATTAAAAATATGTTCAAGAATTTAAAGAAAGCATGGACAGGATGAAAAAAGAAATTTTAAAAACCCATAAATAATATTAAGAGTTTCATGCTCTACTGACTGAGCTAGCCAGGCAACTAAAAACCATAAAATAATATTAAAAGGAAGAAAAAGAAAACTCTTAAAAAAAAAAAAAAAGAAAAGAAAAAAGAAAAGAGAAAGAAAAAAAACACATAGAACTTTCTAAAAAGCTTTAAGATGACTTTAGGAATAATATCACCAAACTGGTGAGGATGTGGAACAACTTGAATTCTTATAAGTTTCTCTCTGGAGGCACTTTACAGATTGTGGTGAGATTATAAACTGATTTAAGACCTTTGGAGAAAGTTTAGTGGATTTATTATAAAACCAAGTATACATTACCCGTTACCTAGCAATTCCTCTCTTCAACATTTACTCAAGAATATGAACACGTAAGTTTATAAAAAGATTTGTACAAGAATACTCTTGCAGCTTTGTTTATAATTTCAAGAACTATCCCAAGTCCCCATTAAGAGAAAAATGTATTAACAATATGATATATACATACATTCATATATGCAATAACTTGGATTAATCTCTAAACTGTTATGCTTCATATGACTTATACAAAAAAGTACATACCATATGATTTTATTTATACTGAGTAGACAACTAACAAAATTAAATTTTTGCGGAAAAAAATTAGAAGAGCAATTCCTTCTCTGAAGTGTGGTAGGGAAACATTGTGGAAGTCTAAATAGAAATTTCTTAGAAATAATAATGTTTTATATTTTTATAGGGATTCGAGTTAAAAGTACTATCCTTATACTGAGCAAGTAGCACCCTGCCTCAGATTTCATGCCTCAGTAGGCCAATAATTTGGGTACCTTTTTTTTAAATTAAAAAGTATTGGAGTGACATTTATCAACAAAATTCAATAATTTTCAAGTGTACAATTCAGCAGTATGTGTATATACATTGCATTGTGTGTTCACCACCCATAGTTAGATTTCTTTCTGTCACCACATATTTGACCCCTTTTATCCCATCTACCTCCCTCCTCCTCCCCTCCTCTCTGGTAACCGCTAGTCCTCTGTCCATGTCCATAGATCTCTGTTTGTCATGTTTGTTGCTTTAGGCTTTATATCCCACATATGAGTGTGGCTGAGTAATATTCCATTGTATATATGTACCACAGCTTCTTTATTCAATCATCTATCCTAGGATACTTTGGTTGCTTTCATGTTCTGGCCACTGTGTGAATAACACTGTTATGAACATCGGGGGCATACATCTTTTCTGAGAGTTGGTTTTAGGTTTTTTTGGATAAATACCCAAAAGAGGATCATGTGGTAGTTCAATTCTCAGTTTTCTGAGAAACTTCTAAACTATCTTCTATAGTGGTTGTACCAATTTGCAGTCCTACCAGCAGTGTGTGAGGGTTCCTTTTTCTCCACATCTTCTCCAACACATGTTATTATTTGTTCTGTTGATGATAGCAATTCTAACAGGTGTGAAATGGTATCTCATTGTGAATTTGATTTGCATTTCTCTAAAAGCTAGTGAGGTTGAACATCTTGTCATATGTCTGTTGGCCATTTGTATGTCTTACTTGGAGAAGGGTCTGTTTAGGTCCTCTGCCCATTTTTTAACTGGATTGTTTGTTTTCTTTTGTTGTTGTTATTGAATTGTTGAGTTTCTTTTTAAGTGTTTTTCTAGACATCATTTGGTGCCTGGTCCCATGGGTCCAGCAGTACCATCTGGGTAAGATGACCCAAAAACAAATCCACATCTGTATAGACCCTGACTTCTATTTTTCCTTATTATTATAATTATTTGAGTATTAGGTGCAAGAAATCATAAACAAAAGAATCATACACACACACACACACACACATATGTATGTATAACACTGAAAAAAGGAAAACAAGTCAATAGTGGCAGAACACAGATTAATGGTTGCCCATGCTAGTGGGAGGTATGGGATTAACTACACTGCGACACAGTAGAACTCTTGGGTTTATGTACATGTCCTATGAAATGGTTCAGGTGGTAGCTACATGAATGTTGTATATACTTGCCAATACCCATTAAAGTGCACAGAAAAACTAGTGCCTCTTATTTATGTAACTTTTATGACGATAAAATAGATTTAAAAATTTAAATGAGAATGCTGAATATCGTGACATAGACTGAAATCAAATTCGATATCGGTCACATGGAGTCACATATTAAAAATCTGTAGCTGTTGTTTTGTCTGTCTCTTGACAAGGGACTAAAAGAATGTCTCAAGTTTAACTTTACAGTTGTGAATTCCCTACTGGGTGCACAGTGCTCATCATCATTCATAAGCCCCATTATGGAACTTAATCCTACTCATCAAATATGATCATCTTTTCATCACTCGACCTTAGTGTAAGCTACAGAGGAAACCTTTGTGGAAAGTGGATAGATTTCTCTGTTAATGCAATGATGCATCTGATACTCATGGATAATTTGATAAAGAAAGCAGATTACTTTTATTAGTAGTACTTTGTGGCTTTCTCAAAATATGGCCAGGGCCCCCACTAGTAATGAAGACTCTTTGACAACAAAATTTACAGCAGGAGTATTTACATTTCTAGGTAGCTAGCCTAAGAGCAGCTAGATAAAATTAATTTTCATCAGTATGCATGCTGGAGCATTTATCCGCCTTCAATGGAAATGAAAATGTGTTGTCTATTGGAAATTTGCCTTTTAGGGTTAGAAAAGCCAATATATAAAAGGTAGTGAATAATATTAGAAATGAAAAATGCACAACAAAGGATTTTCTAGAACTCATGTAGTGAGAGACAGAAAGCAGTGTATTTATTAGAGCTTTTATTATTTTATACATCTCATTCAAATCTTATATAATTATGTAGAAATGTTATTTACTATTTTCAGACTTTTTGACTTATATTTTATTATTTTATTTTCATTTAACAAAAATAAACTCAATTTCAAAAAGCATTATGACCAGCTATGGTATCTTGAAAAATAAATTTTATTTTACAACAATTGTTTTTTATATAGCAACTGATACTTGTATTATTGTTTCTTCTTTCCAAGCCCTCAAAGCAATTTATCTTATTTCCTATTTTTTTTTTCGAAAGGGTGATTCCCTCTTGGTAGGTCAAAGTGAGATAGCTGAAGGCTGCTTTCATAGCCGGCAGTTACTTTCGGTCTGCTTGGTTGAGCGGCAGAGATTGGAATTGCAAGCGGCTATCTTCTTTTTCCCTTTTTGCAGACTGCCCATAACTGCTGTTTTATCAGAATAGAATCATTGCTTTCCTGGTCCTCACACACATCTCCCCTGATCGAGACACTGCAACCATATGTCTGACATAACAAAACAAAAAATGTAATAAGACTTAGTTCCTAATGTTAACCAAATATTGAGATCAAAAGGATGCAAAACACAAATTTTTTTTAAAAAAGAAAGCCAACAGACACTCGTCGATCAGAAAAATAATTTTTTGTTTTCTGTATTACCAATTCAATTCCTGGACAGAGAGCCATCGGTTACTATTTTTCTGTCCCTGGATGAGGAAAAGAATGGATAGGAAAGAAAAAGGAGTCAGATTGAATAACATGGCACAATTATTGAAGAAAAAAATTACAAAAAAAAAAAAACAATTGATTTAATTTATCTTGAAGATTTTTTAATAGCATGGTATTTTGAAAATAATAGATATAGCAGCATAGTCGCTTTATAGAAGAAGAAAAATCCTAATATGATTCATATGACATGGATATAATGTGACCTTGAAGAAAACTACTAGGAGCACATGTGGAGGCCGATATTGGAAATTTTGGCCCATGCAGTTTCTTCGAAGTGAGAAAATCCATTTTCATCTCAATCCTAAAAGAAATAGGAAAACACTTTTTCTTCACTGCATACCAAGAAAAATGCAAAGTGACAAAACCATGATCATAAAAAGGACAAAATGCCTAATTTATAGACATTAGTTGTGGTATTTAGCAAGCAGAGAGTAACTGAAAGAAACAAGAAAATGTCACAGGCAACAAATTAATGTGAGAAATTCTGCAGCACAGAACAGAGAATATCAACTTATAAATTGAGCTTAAACCCTTCTACTTAAATACAGAGGCAGAGATTAAGTGTTCTGTTGCAAATAAACATCCTTGTAGAAGAGACCTCACAGAGATATAATAGAACCTCAATAGGACTAAAATAAGAAAAATCTATGCTAAATAAGAATCACAAAGGTTCTCTTACTGTAAATACCTAGACATTTTTATTGGTTCTTTTGTGAATATAAACTGGAAATTTACTCCAGGAAATATATTCCGTTCATCTGTCCAAAGTTTTTGTTTGTTTGTGTGTTTGCTTGCTTGTTTATTTTTACTAGATACTGTTCTATGTCTTCAGGATAAAATCTTGCACAATACAGATAAAATTATTTTCTCCAAGGGGCCCATTTTTGTGGTGGTTGCATTAATAATAACACTCAACGACTGACCAAAACACCCTTCAAATTTCTCTTGGCTTGTTTAAACTTTAGAAATGTGTCTTCCTGTTTGCCAGCCAAGTCTCTCTCTTTTTTTTTTAGAGATTTATTTAAAAAACAAACAAACTTATAACTATAAATTATTTGTATGCCCTTTTGAGATGTAAATTTAAAAAAAAATTTTTTTCTTGCTAGTCTTAAAACCGGCATAGTCTCAGGAACTTGGGCCATCCTTTTGGAATGTAATCATCAAGGAAAATAATGTCCCTGTTTCTTAGTGTCTAGGCAGGTAAGAGCTTAACTTCTTTGGACAGCACTTCATGATATAAAACTTCCTCCTGTCATAGAGATGCTGGAAAGCTTACCTTTTCTTTGGGTAAAACTAATTAGCAAACACAGGTGGCCTAAGATCTCATTACCCCAGCAAACCACCGGGAGCTAGTGGAGGACATGGAACAGAATCTTCTTCACAGCCCCTCAAAAATAACCAATCTTGCTGACACCTTGATTTCAGATTTCTAGCTTCCAGAACTATGAGACCAAAAAAAAAAAAAAAAAAAAGGGTTTAAGCACCCAGTTTGCATAATAATACCTGATAAAACACACATGCACACACACACACACACACACACACACACACACAGGATTTTTGTGAGGATTAAATCAGAGCATAATGATATGATAAGTATAATAAGCAATAAGTTTCTTAATTACCTTTGTCCCTAAAGTTTCAAAGAGAGTACTTTCTGTTAGAATTCACTGAAAGAGGACATGTTAACATAGAATAATTAATTTCTTAGGGTGGAATTGAAAAAGTTCTAACCATACATCACTAGAAGTATTCATCACAATGTTTTTTTATGATCTTCAAAATGTCTTATTACATTCAGAATGCTTTCTATTTCCATACATGTAACAACAACAACACACACACACACACACACACACACACACACACACACACACACACTGTTGTAGAAGTAAATGAATCCCTGGTTGCTAAGATAATATGTTATGTATAATCTTTGAGTAGTATTGAAGAAGGATGTTGTAAATTTAGAAAAGTGACCTTAAAAATGAAAATGATGACTATTTGCAAGAGAATCTAAGAACAGGAATAAGAAAAGGGAATACATTAATTTGATTATGGGGGGAATAAAATAAGGTACTTAGACTCAGCTAAAAGAGACTTATTTTGACCTCTTTGGAAAAATAATTTGTTAGTCCCAATTTCATCAACTGCCTGTAGGTACTATTACCTTTTAACTCTATAACTCTTAGCTGACGACAACGATCACAAAGTAATTAAAATCAGTCCAACCTTTGGGCTTCAGAAAAACAAAAAGGAAACAAAGTAGATAGAGAGAAGCTTTGATATAATTATGCTAATTTTAATTAAACAAACTTTCACTGAATAACTTATTAGGACATGGATAGTGGCTCTCAGTAAGCATATGATGAAGTTAAATAAAAGCACAATTAAATTTTCTTTTGAAAATGGAGAGAAATTTTCACATTTCACAAAAGGATCCATTTTAGGCAAATTTACAAAATCAAAATTCAATGTTCACAAAAAGTATATCAAATTTGAATAGGGGGCATGAAAGGATTATTTACAATTTAAATGTAAACAATATGAGGATTTTATTATCTATGGCAAGTGAAAAGAATGTGTATTGTAATGTATAAGATCACAAACCTCTATTGTCTGTGTCCTTGAGTCTCTGTTTGTTAGAAAGTGGTAGAAAAGGGTGAAGGGAGTCAAATATATGGTGACAGAAGGAAATTTAACTTTGGGTGGTGAACACACAATGCAATATACAGATGAAATATTATTGAATTGTATACTTGAAACCTATATAATTTTATTAACCAATGTCACCCCAATAAATTTAATAAAAGAAATCACAAACCTTAGAACAAAAGAAATGCACTTCTGAAATTGAAGCCTTGGTGCATGAACTTCTGAAAGAAATTCAAGATCAATATTAAGAAGTACAATTCATATTGCAAAATAAACTACAAACTTCTACATTCCTCTAGAAAACAACTTAGAGCCTGAAATTCCCATAGTAATGTTTATGGCATGTTTTATAGTCATTTATAATACTCAGACAATTTGAAAGGTAACATTTTATTTATGCTTAAAAGTAAGGATAGCATATCTAAAAAGCTACTATCTATGTTCTGTAGACTGAATTGGAACATTGAGTTTCATACACTAATGGATGTGCTGTAGAGTGTAATAACTTTACAAATTTATCAATAATTTGGAATAATTCTCAGTGTCAAATTCCAATATGAGACTTCTTTGTTATGTATTAATAAATCTATTTTTAAATGTGAAAACAAAAAAATAGTGTTCATCTCCATGTAAAGAAAGAAAACGTGGTAAACTATGTGGTGCTTGCCAATGGATAGGCTTTGATACCTGCTGACCTTGTGAATGAGTGATGTCCACAAAGTCCTGTCCTCAACAGCCCTGGTAAATTGTACCCCTTCAAAAGCAAAGGGAAACTTTGTATATTTTAAATAATTTGAAGTGTTTTGATTGCTATATATAATATATAGTATCTATTTCAATATTATTAACAAATCATCTACACCAAAGGGCTGGATCTTTACAATACAAAAAAATCACTTACCTGAGGCCCAAAAATGTCAAAAAGAAAGACCCTGTTATTAAGGAAATTTGTATAATAATTATTGCATTTTACATGGGTTATCATTTTAGCTAATTTTCTTGTTTTATGTTCAGTTTTAATTAATTGACCATAGATTCTGCCATTAGATCTCTGTGTGCTTAAGTGTTTGTGTGTGTATATGTGTGAGTGTATGTGTTTATTAACTCGGCTTATACACTTAGGTACACCTGAGAGTTTAAAACATGTAAATGCTATGAAGTTTTATTGTTTTATTCCCATATTGTTCAGATATAAAATCATTAACCTGCACTTAATTTTCTAGATATGCCTGTAGATCTGCTGAAAAAGGACAAACATATCTATTTTTAGTCTTGTAAAAAGTCAAAATTGTTCTTTGGAGAAATGTAACAATATATGAAGAATATACTTGACTTTTGGGTGTTTTTCTCATATTTTATGGTAATAATATTTATTTATTTATTTATTTATTTATTTATATACCTATGTATTAATACACTTCTTTAATTTTTTTCTAAAGATTTTTAAATAGTATAGGCAGAATCTTTAGAGCAGTACCATTGTGGATAAACCCATTGTAGATGGACTACATAATATAATTGAATTACTTTAAGTTTTCTAAAAATACAATTTTTTGAAAACAAATATTAAAACACACTTTGAATTTTTAGTTGTTTTTAAGTGTCATATATAAAATAGAAAACAAAGCAATTTTTCCCAAAGACTGGAATAAAATCAAATCTTATGCTTATCATAATTTTACCCTTTTAAAATAATGTATCCATTATTAAATCAATTTGTAGAAAGATATTTTTTCTTTTCCAAAAAAAAAATTTTAAAGAAAAAATACAGAAAACACAAGAGTTATGTGATTCTTTAAAAATTGTTTAATTTTCTAAATTACTTACAGATTACAGTTATACCTATACCAAGTTTGGCACTGCAAATAATATATCTTGGTCCAATTTAAGAAGGCAAGTAATTGGATCTGAAGATATCAATTGTAGTATTATAGAATTCCAAATTATTCTTTTTCATATCTTTGATTCACCATCTGATACACCCTCCGAGTAAACTACTTTATTGTTTCAAATAATCTTAAAAGAGAATTCAGGTATATTTGACTTCATCTTTGTCAAACTGAGGAAAACTGGTGATTCTGCAAATTAACCTTAGTTTTTGAGTCTGCAAGTTGAATTAAAGTAATTGACTTCCATAATTGCTTTGGGTATTAGACGCTAAGTTCAGACACTAAGCATTGGGTGGTGGGCTTCCCATAATATTTACTATTATGCCATGTCAAATTCTCCCAGGAAAACATACCAGAGCCTCATCAGATTAAGGTACTTTTTTATTTTTTTACTCAGGAAAGAAAAATTCCCTATGAGAATACCCAAGCCTTGAATCATTAAAATAACTCACTTCAGTTCTCTTCCAGGTCATAGGCAATATGCAGAAATCATTCAGGCTTTCATCAATGAGACCTTGTTAATATTTAAGTATTTGCTGGCAAGAACACTATGTCCAGCTATGAATTTTGCTAACTGTACAGCTCCAGGGAATAACATTTATATAGACTATGATGGAAATCACATTTACTAGAGTTGTTTAATGTAGCAGTTTTACATCTTCTGTTATGTTTATCAAGAAAGTATGATGATGGAACTCTCGTTACTGATTAGGATGTACGAAATCAAAAAATAATGTTGCTACCACCCTCAGGACAAAATATAGGAACAAAAAATCAGGTTTATAAAATTCAGAGAGTTGAAGATGCAAAAAACAAACAAACAAACAAAAATGAAACAAAAAAAAAACCTAAGTCAACTTAATTGCAGAAACTGGCAAGCCCTTCCTAGCAGAAAAGAGGTCCGTGGCTGATTTCATTCCTGATAGAGTATCAAAATGAGGCCAAACTCACCATATGTGAGATAAAGAGAGGCAAGCCAAATTATTATAAACTTTTAACGTTCCTGCATGGGTGGAAATGATGGATTCAAATCCCAGTGAGCCTCAGTCACAGAGCAAGCCTGCAACCATCTGTCGACATTCCCCTGGGTTTTCCTCTTGTGCATGAAGGTGGGATGCTAAAGCCTACCAGCATATGGGAAATAATTTCCACACCACAAAGGCAGACAAGATTCTAATCAAGTGGAAGGCAGCATCCTCTAAGGTGGGCAAACACAGAGGGAAGCACAGGGCAAGATATCACTGAAAGGCACATGGCTATTTCTCAAACTGAAGGCAGACAGCTTTTGTTGGGTACAAGGAAGCTGCCTATTGAATGCTGGAGGAAGGTAAGAGAGATGACAGAAATATCACCCCAATAATTACAGAGGATATCCTCTAATTGAAAGGCAATAAGCAGCCAAAAGATGGAGACAAAGCAAGAGTGCTGAAAGAAATTCCTCCAAATCTCTACAGGCCAGTAATGAGTGGCTTGTAGCAATTCTCTGAAGAATAAGTGTAAGACAGCAAAGCTGAGCGTTATGGCTTCAATGGCGCCTCCCATCAAACTCATATGTTGAAGTTTACCACCAGTCCCTCAACATGTATATATCTTTTGGAATAAAGTCATTGTAGATATAATTAGTTAAGATGATGAGGTCATCCTGGAGTAAAATGAGCCCTTATTTCAATATGACCAGCATCCTTATAAAAAGCAAATGCATACATACACATACACACAAACACATATACACACACACAGAGATGCCATGTGAACAAGAGGAAGAGATTAGGGTAATATGTCTACAAGCCAAGGGGATATGTATATAAGCCAAAACTCCAAAACAAAAAAATATTTAAAGAATTCATGCAGATAAAGATAAATGATACAAGATATATATTGAGATCTTTATAAATGAGAAGAGAGCATGACAAAGCATAATTAAATAAAATTATGTGATATATATGTGTATATGCTTGTGTGACACATTAATTCATGACAATGCGAGCATGTACACAGTGTTATACTAATAACATATATACACAGATATGTATACAAATACAGTTACATGTATTATAGACATGTGTAATATAGTGATAGTCATGTAGGTGCATCCATATGCACATCTGTGTACGTGTATGTGTGTATGTATGTTAATGCATTCATGCGTTAGGTATGTATGATTACTGATTGTTTAAAGCAAAAATAATAGCGATGTATTATAAGTTTATAGCGCAAGTTTAAGTGAAATATACAACAGAAGAACAAAGTTCATGGAGGTTATATAGTACATACTATTAAAAGATTTTTACTGTCGTGAAGTAATATACTATCATTTGAGTGTAAATTGTGATAAAAAAAACAGTTACACAGTATATTATCTAGAGCAATGACTAAACGTAACACAAAGAACAAAAGAAAAAAAGTCGTGAATAAAATAGAATCAGAAATTTTGAAGTTATTTTATTAGGTGCCAAAATGAATTTGACAAAATTTAACATCTTTTAAACATAAAACCTCTCATCAATTTTGAAATAAAATGGTATTTTATTAATTTTATAAAGGGCATTTAGTAAAAAATTCAGATAACATCATATTTAATGACAAAGTACCAAACACTAAGAGATTACAGACAGTGCAAGGATGACCTTATTACCCTTTCTATTCAGCATTGTACTGAAGTCCTAGCCTTGCATTAGCACAAAGAAAATTAAATAACAAGCACATCATTTGAGAATAAGAAATGAAATTATCATTATTAGATTACATGTCAGGTGGTGTCTTCTTGTTACCTCACAGAGGGCAGGATTAATACCCACCCACAATTTTGTTTGGATGTTGAGACTGAAGATCTTGGCATGCAGCATAGATTAATATATCAATTATAATATTTACAAATCACATAGTGTGTCTTCCTAGGGAAAATAGAGAAGGCTCCCAAGAAGGACCCTAAATGCTTTGAGGCAGCAGGGAGAAGAGACTGGCTTTTGTTTTTATTATGGTAGAGTGGGGTGAAGGTAAGGAATTCTGTGCTCTAGTAGGGGTTTGCATGGCTTCAACTTTCAGGAGCACTGAGGGAGGAACCCTGGAACTTTCTTATCAGCTTTCCCAGGTGTGGGAAAGGAAGGAAGTGGAACGTGGGAAGCTTGAAAGCTGTCAGCACCATGAAAAATTGAATAAGGCATTTTTAGACAATTAACCACTCCTAGACTACTGTTAAAATTTATTTTTCCTTCCCATGAAATGAAAAACTTTTTTTGCTTTTTTATATCTTTTTTTTTTTTTTTTTTTGGTCAGTGTCATTTGATTTGCCTCATCCTCCTGAAAACACAAGACATCTGATTATATAAGCTTCACCCAGAACAACCTGGGTTAATTCCAATTCCTATTGTTTTCCTAAGGGATATTGTCCTCTGTCATTTCAAAGTGATCTTTCCAAGGCAAATTAAATATTCAAAACAGTTTCAAGATTTCCTGGTCTCATTCCTCTATTTTTGAGGGAAAATTATGATACTCGCAATTAAAATGAAGAAATTTATTGTCTAAAACAGACTTAAAAATAAAATTTAGTATCTAGCGGGGCATTTATTTCGTAAGGCACACAATTGCAAGGATAAAACTTTTCAAACTATATAAAAAGTGAAATTTATACTGACAGTAGCCATTATTTTAAAAGCTCCTCTAAGATTGATACATAATTTCTCATCATTAAAGCCTTAGTCATAACACAATAAATTTATTATAAAATGAGATTAGAGGGCAATAAAAACTGAAACATATAATGAAATAACCTAATCTGGTTCAGGGAAGCATTTATTCCCTATATTTCTTCATTTGTTCTCTTCTCCTCAGCATTAAGCTCCAATGATATAATAAAAATAATATTCCTTGTTGAGAAATTATATGTATTTCTAATAGTATAAAAATAAACACATCATATGAAAGTAATATAATACTTATAATTATTACTTAATAGTTCCGATATATAATTAGACAAATTTAAATGTTGTGCTTTGGGCTCTAAAATTCTAAATAAAAAGCTGGAATTATCTTAAGAAAGTCAAAATCTCTGGGGAAGATTATTATTTTCTTTTCTCTTAGCTAAGCCTTAATATTGGTTTTCTTATTGGCCAGTCACCAAAACAGGCTGTAGTGTGGCGAACTCCACTGATTGGGCGAAATTGATTAGGCAAAAGTGTATTGCAAATTCCACACTGGAAAACCCTCTTAAGAAGTTTCATGGCAATAAAAGCTTAAGCACCTTCAGGATTTTCCTCAGAGCTCAGCAACTTACTCAAAATTTTGAGAATTTAGATGAGTAAAGCAAATATACATATTTGTTATCAGTGGTAAATTTCATATTCTCTTAGAAATTGTCCCTTGTTAACGAGTTTTTTGTTCGTTTGTTTTTTTGTTTTTTTGTTTTGTTTTAGTATGTCTGTGCATCCTAACTTTCCTTTATGTGAACTTAGTCTTTCATCAATCATAATATATGGTCTATTCCTCTTGGACTGTCTCAATTTATTTCCATAAAAAATTATATGCTACTGCATCTTCTGTATCTTCTCACACTCAGCAACAGCAGCAATGAAAATATAAAACAAAACAAAACAAAGCAAAATTCCAATGCTTCTTTCTGTTTATTATATATCACCAAAAGAATATTCATTATTGATTATTGCCTTTACTAAGGAGTATTATTATTAATATTAAAATATTTGATTTTTTTATAAAGTGCTTTGTAATTTTGATTAGCTTTTATGTCACATGAATTACAACAATTTAAAAACACTGCTACAGAAAGTAGCTTTCCCAGGATTACCTATGAAGCAACCAAGTGCTAAGAATTTGAGCATGGGCACATTGCCAAATGGCTTACTTTAAATCAGTGCCTGGGGTAGTGTAGCTACATATCAAAATCTGTAGGCCTTGGGACAAGGTAATATACAGAATCAGAATTTTCATGGGTTTGGAATTTCTGACTGAGCAGAAAATGATGGAATTGAAACAGCAGCAGCAGGAATAACACATATTTCACCCACTTCTCTGGGAAACAATACTGAGTAACAACTCATGAAACACTTATAGTGAATAATCAAGAAATAAGTACATTTTTGTACACGATTATATTTGCCGATGTCATTTTGCTATCAAAGAGCGAATATATGCAGTATAATAGCCACTGCTTTATTAAATTTTTATTTCAGGGGGAAAAAAAAAACACCCAGGTGCCTCAAAGTCTTTCAGAAACCTTGGCTCAAATAAGTAGCTTAAGGATGTTTGTGGATTTGAGTACTTAAGAATAGATAACTAATGAACTGCCAAAGATGTCCATGGCTTGATTCCAGAAAATTGTGAATATGATACTTGACATGGTAAAGAGACTCGGCAGAGGTAATTTAAGTTAAGGACCTTATAATAAGAATGGCCTGGATTATATGGGTGGGTTCAATCTAATCACATAAGTCCTTTATGGCTGTTACCAAAAAGACAAAAAATAAAAAATAAATAAAAAATTAAAAAATTAAAAAGCAAATATTAACAAATTAGCAAGGATATGGGCAAAAGAGAACATTTGTGCACGGTTGGTGGGAATGTGAAATGGTGTAGCTATTATGGAAAATAATATTGAGTCTCTTCAAAAAATTAAAACTATAACAACCATATAATCCAGCAGTTCCACTTCTGGGTATTTATCCAAAAAAATGAAAACTCTATATTGATGAGATATATGCACCCCTGTTTTCATTGAAACATTATTTACAGTAGCCGAGATATGGAAACAACTTAAATACCTTTCAACAGATGCCGGAGCCCGCCGGCAGAGATCGAACAGCACCTGAAAGAAGGGGTTGAAGCCTAAGGGAAAAAAAAGAAGACAGAAAAGTTTGTTCATTTGGGAGGGCATACAGTCAGAACTGCAGCCTCGAGTTTATTTAACCCAGCCTATTTATACCTAAACACAGAGTACATTACCATAGGAATGCTGACATTTACATAAGTTCTTATACACCCTTCCCTCAGGGTCCAAATGTTCTTGCTATCTGGGCTGTAAAACATTCCACCATCTTAAAAGGATTTCTTTAGGAGGCAAATCTCCTCACCAGGGCCAGTAATAATTAACTTAAAACCTTGCTTCCTAAAACAATTGTTTAAGCAGATTTAGCAGCTGCTTCAGTGCCTCCTAATGGCTCCTGACAAACAGATGATTGGATAAAAAAGAAATAAAACACACAAACAATGGAATATTACTCAGCCATAAAAAAGAAAGAAGTCTTGCCATTTGTGACAACATGGATGGACCTAGAGGGTATTATGCTACATGAAATAAGTCAGACAAAGAAAGACAAATACTATATAATTTCACTTATGTGTTTAATCTGAAAAACAAAACAAACAATAATATAGACTCATAGACACACACAAAAAAAAGTGGAGTTACCAAAAAGAGCAGAGACTGGGGGGCAGGTAAAATAAATGAAAGGTATTATTAAGTGGTAAAGTATTCCAGTTATAAAATAAATAAATCATGAAGATATAATATACAGCTTAGGAAATATAGTCGATAATGGTGTAATAACTTTTTATGTTGACAGATGGTAACTAAACTTACCATGGAAGATCATTTTGTTATGTATGTAAGTATCAAATAACTATAATGTACATCTGAAACTAATAGTATTTTGTACGTCGATTATATGACAATAAAAAAAGCAGCTGGAAAAGTTGTAAATCAGTAAAATGTAGCTGAAGAGGAATCCATTAAAATGCACTAAACAGGAAAGTCAAGGGGATTCCACATATAGATGGGTCCCAAGTGTCATTGCTGGTTTTGAGAAGGAGAAAGCCACACGCAGGGAATGAGATACGTACTGTAAGAGTGAAAGTCAGCCTCAGGCTGACAGTGAGAAAGAAAATGAGAATTATTGTCTTTCAACTTCAGAGAACTGAGTTCTGTCAAAAATCTGAATGATTTTGGAAGCATTTTCTTGTTTGAATCTTGACAAAAGAAATACAGCCCAGCCAACACCTCTATTTTGGTCTTTGAGAACCAGAACAGAGGAACAAGCTGAGTCCCACTGTGCTAAGAATCTTTATCCATGTAAACTATGAGATAATAAATGGGTATTGTTTAATCCTCTAAGTTTATGACAACTTATGGCAGCAAAAGAAAACTAACAAAAAAAAAAGATATTTTAAGTATTTTATGTGTGGTATTACAATGGAATAATACCATAAACATTAACCATAAAAGAAGCTATACCATAAGATAGCAAATGAAGAGTAATATGTACTTATCATGCATTGAAAGAAATTGAAAATAACTCACAAAAGTAAAAATCAAAGCAAAACAATGCAATAAAAGTTATTTCAGTATAGTATTTTCGGTATATTCTCTTACATGTACATTATTTGATAAATATGTACCAAATATTTGTTGTTGTTAACTATTTGAATAATATAGTCACAAAAGGCAAAGAGGATATGAACGGGAGTAAAGAAATTCACTGTAACCTCTATGTGGGAGGAAAAAACTTACCTTTACTCTTCAAGGTTCTTTTGTCTGGTCTAATTATTGAATCTACATGAGACAGATCAAAAAGAGAAAAAAATATATTTATTTTATATTGACATATTTGACGATTTCTATAATTCTCTTTTGGGTTACCTTTACCATACTTTTGCCATACTTCTTTTTTTTAAATCTATTTTATCTTTCACATTGGTTAAAGTACTTTTTTCTTTTTCTTTCTATATCCTGTTACTGATTTGGAAAGGTAAATATGCTCTGAGTTGTTATCCTCAAAAATTTCGCCGGTATACTTAACTTTAATTAAAATTAATATATCTTTAAATAACTTCACTGTAAAATACACAGAAATTAGATTTAGCTGTTATCATTCATATTTTACAGATAAAGATTAGGTTAAAAGAGGTTCAGTGGCTTATAGATGGCAGAGCTAGAGTTTGAGGCCAAACTTATTCTAATTCCAAAGCATGTAATTTTTCCAGTGTGTGTGTATTTGTGTGTGTGTGTGTGTGTGTGTGTGTGTGTGCATGCACGCATGTTATTTGTTTTGCTTCCCAGGCATTAAACTTTAGTGGTACTTTTAAAACTGATGTTGAAAATAATAGCTGTCCTATCTATTCCACACATTGGTATAGAAATAAATTAGTACAAAAACCACATGAAATTCAAGATGTATGTTATCATACATCGTTACTCATGATGATTATTGCACAATTTTTAAAGTCAGTGTTTCTGTACTTGAGTTTAGTTGGGAAGATAACTTGCATATATTTCGATGAGGCTGTCTGAGGATGGAAGTTCTAACTGAAATTGAAGGCATTCATTCAGCTATTACAGGATAGTATTTTCTAATATTGCATAGAAACCAGTGGGGTACTCACTGAATCATAGCCACCAAAAACACAAGCTTAAGAGTGACTTTCATTGCCTTTATTCTTTGTTAGACAAAGTCACTCCTCATAAGAGATGAGGGTTATTTGTAATTCATTTGCTTGACCCAGATGGTGAAGTCTAAATGTAATTACAATATCAGTCTAAATTACCCCATGCTGTTATGGGTGACTCACATGTGCCGTACTATACACAGTTAACAAGAATAAAGCAATACTTAGTTCAAACATTTCCCAAAGAAGTGAGCACATGGGGCACAATTTGGATCTGGATTCACAGAGAATGCTCATTAAAACCACTGAACATTTTGCACAAGTCAGGATTTTGATATTGGGCCTGTGGTGTCCATGTTACTATGGCAATAACACTTATCACCAGAGCTAATGCATTCTGACCTACAGTGTTTAGAAACACTCACTCACCTCAAAGGGATCTAATAAAATTTATTAATTTTTAAAAAATTATTGTCAATTTAAAAATGTGATATGGATATAATTTTTTTCCTTAAAGAAACTTAAAATATATATATATGTGACAAAATTCCATATATACCACAGCTTCATTTACATCATCTTTGATACTAGTGCTTTGTTGGTGTCCCTTTTAAGCAAGCGTCTTCAAAAAAAGAGCTCTGCAATTTCTGAGCCTTTACTTATTTCAACTTTGTATCAATACATTTTTTGTCCCTTGCCTTTCTTTAATAGAAAAAAAAAATAAGAAACTCTTTGAAAATATAGTGACTTAGTCCACTTTTAAAGAGCAAGATAGAAAATTTAGCACTCTTGTCATTAAACATTACCTTTGATGTTATTATATATAAGTTCTTAATCCCAGAAGAAACAAATCATCTTCATAAATTACTAGTGACACTAATAAGTCATATATTAAAGAATAGTTTGTTTGGAGCTTAAATGAAATGCTACTTTAATAGGAATAAATGTAAAGTAAATTAAACCATTACAGAATCTAGCATTCGTTGAGCTCTATGAAATTTAATATACTTATATTTATACTTGAAATCTGGTGAGCATATGTTTATGGATTGGATAAATTAACAATGATCTTAGAAGTTTTCCTTATCGTTTATTGCTAGGCATAAAAGACATCAACACCAATTTCCAAATTTATGGCCAGAAACCTAGAATGTTGTGGATAATCTATAGTAGTAAAAAATATTAGGGATTCTTAAAATTAACAGAAAAAAATAAGAATATATCTATTATTACCATTAGCTCTATGTCCAGCCAACTTCACAACTATATAATGAAGTTCATCTTAGAAGGTACTGAATTGTACTGTCTAGCTTTAAATTCAAGGGTTTCTGCTCACTGTATAAAGAACAGTGGGAAAACCCAGAGGTTGAAAATCAGAGGATGAAAAAAGGAGTCTAAATGACATTCATGCTTGATTATGTGACCTAGTCACCAGATCATTTGCAAGTGTTGATGCAATATTTTTCCAGTTGTACAAGAGACATAAACTGGGTGATATGACCATTCTGCAACTGTGGTTTTACAAATTATAATTTTATATTTAGAAATGTATCATTAATTCATTAAATATTTTTGATTTGTTTTAACAAGTTTGGTCTACTCACCTTACATAAAAAAATGTAACTATATCACGGGTTTTTAGGGGAAAATACTTTATGCTTTATTATATATAAGTATATGTGTGTACATATAATGGGCCACGATATGGTTACATAACAGTCACAAATTCTCAGCAATATTCAAGATATTAATATTAAGTCATGTACTTGCAAAAGAGTTATAATTGGCTCATTTTGCAAATTGGCGATCTATACTTAGCCTGTCTCTCCTGTGCAAAGCTAGATGTTTTTAGACCTAGCTGGGCTCAGCTAAGAGTGTCTTTGCTCTACCTGTCTCTCATCTCTCTTCCTTGAACCAGTGGGCTAGTCTTGGCATGTTCTTCTCATGGAATTGGCAGAGCATCTGATACATAATAGGCAGTATAGGTCTCTAAAGTTCATTTTTTCAAGGTTGGCTTCAATATTCTTAACTTCGTTTTTTCCAATATAAATTTAGGAACGAGCTTGTTAATGTCCAAAAAGTTTCTGCTTGAGTTTATTTGGATTTTATTGAATCTTGAGTCTATTTGGACTTTATGTGGAAGTATTGAGATCCAGTGCATGAACATAATACATATTTCCTCTTATTTATGTCTTCATTAATTTCTCTAGGTAATAATTAGTAGTTTTAAAATATTTAATACTTATGTAATATTTCTAATATTTTGTTAGTATTATATAATTTTTTTTATATTCTGTAGCTAATTCCTGAACATATGTATTCTTTTTTTTGTAAACAACTATACTATTCTTTTAATAATTGTTGCATAATTCACATTCTCTCCCATTTTAGCATAATTTTCTATAATATAAATATATCATACTTCCATTCCACTGTTAATTGTAATAGTTATTTAGGTTGTTTTCAGTTTAAGGCTACAGGAACAAAATAAAATGCTACTATAGGACTTCCAATTATGGAAAGATGGAGAAGACATACTTTTTCCTATGCCTGCAACTAAATGCAACTAAAATCCTTGAACTTTCTATGTAAAACAAGCATAAAAAGATTCTGAAGAGGAAGGGAGAAAGGTTTGTGACTTCAGAACCCAACAAACAATACAGTGGTGAGTTTCTTGTTTTTTGGTTTTTGTTTTTCTCATATATCCCAAAGTTGGAAATTAAGAAATTTTTGGCAACCCAGAAACACTCACTGCAATTTAAAAAGCCTAAAAAGGTGTGCTCTATCTAGCTAAAGGATGAAAAAGGAACAGCCTAACAAAATACAAAATTGTTAATAAAATGGCTCAACTTCAGCATAATATAAAGCATTTAAAGCAGAAACAACCCAATTATTTAACACTCACTGAATGCATTAGTGATCATGTTTGTTTTTCAGTACCTATAATATTGTACATTATCAAATACATATTATTATTTCCATTTTCATATCAATGATCATATACTGTATAAAAATGAAAATTTTTCATGGTACTAAAAATACTGTCTTCACAGATTGATGATATACCTCAGTGTCTAGAGAAAGTAAACTCTGGGATCTATGAAAGGCTAAACCTTATGTAAAAGATGAGGAAAATGATAATAACAATGCATAATATATTTAAATGACATGAACATCAAATAGAGGCTTACTGGAAGAAAAGCTGAGGAGTAATTGTAGTGCAGTCTACATGGTCTTTTTGTGGACTTAAGCAAAATATGTTTCCCTCCTGGCAGAAATGCAGGTTGGTTATAGCAGAGTTTTTATTTGGACATTGAATTTTAGAAAATAAAGTTTTTATAGAAACTATTTTGATAATGAAATATTTCAATAGCAAGAAGTAGATGTATTTGGGGAGATAGATTTTATGATTATAATTTCACAGTATTTCTAAGAAATATTAGT
This sequence comes from Rousettus aegyptiacus, assembly GCF_014176215.1. NCBI lineage: Eukaryota > Metazoa > Chordata > Mammalia > Chiroptera > Pteropodidae > Rousettus > Rousettus aegyptiacus. Next base: position 54,685,500 of record NW_023416306.1, read on the forward strand.
CATCCTTACATCTTAACTATGACTAAGTGAAAAAAAGTTACTTGAAGAGTTGGTATAATCAAATGGATTTGCATTTCTGAGTCCTTAATACCTGACTTAGATTTTCTGAATTAATATTTGACCAGGTAACAAACCAGTCATTTATCAGTGGATGCCTAAAAAGTGCAATATGCTTATGGTGTAATTGAAAGAATTCTGAATCTAGTGTCAGAAAAATGGGATTCATTTTGTGTCATAAGACTTCCAAATTTGGAAAAGACTTTTAACTTCTTAGAGGTTCGGTTTATTTAATATTGGCAAAGTCATTTCTGGAATATAAGAATTTTCATTGTGATTAAATGAAATGAATTAGAAGTGCATTTTATACAAGAAAATGCTAGATAAGAGTAGCATATTAATTAGAAGATAACGTACATTCAGTTACACATGAGGTATGAATTTAATGTTTTTCTATGTTACTGACTGAGCTGCTTTTTACCCTCAGCAATAATGCACACCAGAGATGGAGAAGAAATTTTAAATCATCTAGAAAAAAAGGCACTCATACCAACCATGTGTCTTGTTAGACAACATAAAAAGTATTGCATCTATTTTGCATGTTTTTATGAATTTGAATTCTGAAAGAGTCAAATATTAGAAAGTTAACATGTCTTATAGCACTGTGTTAGGCAGAGTTGCATACAAAAAATATATATAATCTGGTAAATCATAAAACTTTTCTATTTTTGTTTTTCATATGAACCCAAAATCTTTTCAACATGAGATATTCTCTGAAATAAATGCTAACAATGTTTAAACTAAAATCTAATAGCTTGACTCATACATTTTTTCTTAAAGAAATAAAAAAGCATTCTACAGAATATTTTAATTATGCTTTATTCAGATTATTCTTTTTATGTTTTTCTTTAAAAGAAAAGAAACCTACTCTTGTATTATCTTATAGACATACACAAAAAATGAAAATTATGTAAATTACAGTCAGTCAACTATAATGGGTATGACTTGTCACAGTTCTAAAATCTCTCATAAAATTTATCCTGAGTTGGCAAGATGGAGATCATGTGTCAGTCATGCATCTGATTTTAGAAGCCCATCCTCCCTGGCTTTGAGCTTGATGACAGATATATCGAATCACATGTTTCAAATATGGCTTTACGAATGGAAGCAGACTAAAGACTCTTAAATTCATCTTTCTAACAGGCTCATTCTTAATTGGAAAGACCTCCACATTGGAATCCAGAAGTTTTATTATTACTATGAGATCAACAGCAGCGCTGATGAATTGTACTAGAATTTGCTCTATTACTTTTATCCAAACAATTCAATGTACCTAATGGTCCAGCATCATGTCTTGTAATTTAAAACAAAATAATAATTTCATACATGAGAAACTAACATACAATTATTTTAATGACTGTTATTTTCTCATATAGATTATTAAAGATCAGGGTATAATAGCTATAGTTTCCATTTCAAATAATACTGATTTGGGCATGAGTAAAGTTGTGTTTTTTTAAAAATGTTGGATGCAAATTAGTTTTTGACAAGCATTCATTTATTATATTTTACTCATGAGGAGAAAGTAGGAGGAGACAAGCAAAAATAAAGTTATGTCGGTAATTATAAATATTGCTTGCCAGGTATTTTTATTATTCTTCCATCCCAGTTTTAGTGCAGAAATGTGGGAGGTCGATAGTGAGTAGTAAATGATATTTTTTTGTTGGAAAACAGAAGGATGGATAGTCATCTATGTTATGCAGTTATAAAAAATATTAGGTCAAATGCCACCTGTGAGATCACTGAAGGCATTTAATATAGTCAATGAAGTTCTACCTCCAAGAGAAGAGAATGGAAAACCGAAAGCTAATTGTATATGTTGAATGCTGTTGACCGAGCCTAAAAAAATTGCAAATTTTAGATGAGTTTTCCATAGCTTAATGAAGAAAAAAAATCCCAATTTAAGAAATAGAAAGGTAATAGGAGTCTAGAAATGATGAGACCTTTCAAGGTAAGAAGAGAGAATAGCAACCAACTTGTAAAACCTTTGAGAAGCATCAAATCAAGGCTGTAATAGTCACTTATATTTTTGAAAGTACAGCATATATTAAGGAGGACTATATATGACCATGATGTCCTTAATGTTCTTTTTATCTTAATTAAACTTTAAACTAGAGGTCCCCAATCCCCAGGCCACAAATTAGTATCAGTTTGAGACCTGTTAAGAACCTGGCAGCGCAGCAGGAGGTAAGCGGCAGGAGAGGGAGCAAAGCTTCATCTATATTTGCAGTTGCTCCCTGGTGCTAGCATCACCGTCTCAGCTCCACCTCAGATCACCAGGCATTCGGTTCTCATAGGAGCGCAGGTCCCTGAGAGGGACCAAAAAGGTTGGGGACTGCTGCTTTAGACAGGTTTCCTCTTCACTCTAGGCCACTGACTTTCCTCTTTTTTGAGCATTTACTTTAGAAAATTTGCAATTATAATTTTTTTCTCTGCCCCCTTTGAGATGTATATCTTGTCAGTTTTAAAACCCAGGAATGTCTTTCTAAAAGACCTGAGAGCCATCCCTTTGAAATATAATATTCACTTCAAGTAAACACAATTTTTATTCATCAAATATACTTCGAAGATGGGGTAGGAGGAGAAAGAAATACGGAGCCCCTATCTTCCAGTACCTGTGGGACAATAGAAGCCTGACTCCAGTAAGCATCAATTAGTAAAGACAGCTAACCTAATTGCATTGACAAACCTCTACCCTACACCCTCCAGCGCTTTTCCACAAACTCAACCCAGTGCTTTCTCCCACCTTTTGTTTCAACAGAGTTGAATTAAATCTCTCCTCCCCGTCCCCTCATACAGTAATCTTAAATAAACTCTTCTTTGCCAATGTAACTTGTCCAGTGTATTTTTTCCTTTGACCACTAGACAAAATAACTAAAGAAAGGAATCTGAGAAATTCAAGTTGGAAGATAAGATATGAATACCAAAAAATATGTCAAAGAAGTTTTTAGAAGTTACACTGAAAAATAATTAGGCACTGAGTCTATATAACTTGACTTGCAACTTTTAGAGAACTGTGATGATAAAGACACTATCTAAAAGTAACCAATCACCTATTTGGATTGCTTCATTCAACCAAAATCATGCATAATAAATTACACCAATAATTATCAAATACATCTACACTATGATGAAAAACTTACTTTTAGAAATAGTCTTATATTTTGTATAGTCTCATAAAAATTTACAAATTTAAACAACAGAAAAGTAAACAAAATCCATTTTGCAATTTCTTCATTTACTAAAAGAGGATTTTTCAAGGTGAGTTCTATTGAATGCTAGTTTTCTAAGAGATGTCTTTAGGTATTATATGTGATCCTGATGTGAAAAAATAAAAAATCGTATTTGAACTTCATGTCCTACATAATGTTAGTATTCCCTGTGAAAGATATCAACTGAGTAGCTCTGTTTGCAATTTTATTAGAAGTCTTTCATCCTCATGTGATAGTTAGTGCACAGTAAAACCATATTTTTGTACTTGAGTCTATTTTTGAATTTTTGACATGATACAAGGGAGGCCAGCAATAATTGATGAGTACTGAATTACACAGAAGGGAAAATGGTAGGATGATAACATATCTTCTGTCTCCTAAACTGATTCCTTCAATAGCTTCTTACACCCTACAGAATGACATACTGCACCGAGCAAGCTCTACTAGTGAGATAGGAATCTGGAGAAAATTTTTATTATAAAGAAGGAATATTGATGCATTACAATTCACCTCCTTCTCTGTAACAAGGCTTTTTTTTTTTTTTTTGCAGATATGGGAAATCATGGGTAAGGTAGATTACAAGTTATATTGTAAGATTTTTGCATATTTTGTAATTTTTTATTCATTTATATTTCACTTATATTATATTTTATATAATATTAGAGTGTGTGTTTAAAGAATCCAACCATTCATTGTGAAAATGTCTGAAGCCAAATTGTGAGATGGAAGAGAAGAATTCTAATCTTAGGACCTGGACAGTTCTGGTAAGGTGAGTGATAAGTAAATAATGAAGAATTAAAACTTACCTGCTAGCATGTAAAATTATGAAGAGTGAAATGCTAGAAAAAGGACAGTATGAGCAACTGAAAACTATTTTTTATAAAATAAAATGAATCACTCTGTGAATAATATGTCTCATGCTAAAGAGGTTTGGTATATTAAACTGAAAAAAAAAATAGCTCATTTATTTGTGTTAGTTAATCAACAAATTTCACCGGTAAGTACTACATTATAGCATTAACAACATTTGTAAATGATGGTGAAATTAAAGAAACTTCTATTAAAAAGAGTTGACTAAAATAAGCAAAGGCCAAGATATATTTAAACTTTTGTCTTTATCTGAAAATAAATGTTCTGTCTTAGAGAAACTATGTTGACATTTATACTAATGTTGCTCCATTAATGATTGTTTCCATGAGAGTAATGCCTCTATTGTAAAAGAGAAAAGAAAAACAGGAATCTTGCTGCATTACAAATACAGCTTTCTTCACAGACAAGTGTTGGTGCATAAATTCTTGTAGATAAAATTAAAAGAAATCATTCCAGAACATACTACAAATATGATCATCTTTTTTAAACCCAGATTTGTTTTTTTTTTTGACTGTTTAAAAATCTGTGCAAAACCTGAAAAAAGAACCAGTAAATTTCCTCATGCATAAAGAAATCCAGTGGCTTAACTGAAAAAAACTCTCAAATGAATATATTTAGTAAAAAAAAAAAAGTGATTGTAGGAGCATTTTCAAGGAAATAGTAGGAAAAAATGGGCAGGTAGCATAACTGAAAAATGAATCTTTTTTTTCTTCTAAGGTAGTACGATTCGAAAGCTGTTCATTACAACAGCATAATTAGTTCATACTAATCTAACCATTATGTAATATGAAAAACTAAGAACTGCAAATATGACCAGATCACATTTCTAGCAGAGTAGCCCAATGGAACATTCTTTCAGACACAGGACAACATATTATTATAAATAGAGGAATAACACAAATGTTCTAAATAAAGCCAGGGTTGTTACAACTAGTAACACCTATAACTGTCAATTTTATTCTTAGGCAAATGTAATAACAAAAAGAAAAGAACATTCTCCTCATGACCTTTAGAATTACTTTGAAATGCCTTGCATCATTCCTTTTATAAAAATTTTGCTTTGAGGTAAGTAAAACACAACAAATTACAACATGCATGGCATATTTCAAGCTACAGAAACAGTTTGAAATAAATGTATATTTAGAACCAAAAGACAGAGTGCTATGTCACTGAATATAACTCATTTTGCAGAAAAAAAAAATTCCCCAAGTTAAAAGCTACACATCTCTTTATTGAAATTCTTAGCCATGCATAAATGGAATATTGAGCAATAGATCAGAACATAAAAAGTCGAATTACAGAGAAAAAGGTGTGGTTATTTCAAACCCGTCTGCAAGGTAAGATACATATGAAGTATTACCTAGTTGTGATTAGTTTCTCAAAACCATCATGCTTAGCAGGGTTTTGTAAATTTTAAAACATATAGCACCATTTAAAAAAATGGTTTTATTATTTTCTCCATTTCTCTCAACCCATTCAATATATTTCTATTAAATGTATTGAGTGACATTGGTTAATAAAATTATATAGGTTTCAAGTATGCAATTCAATATGTCATATGTATATTGCACTGTGTATTTATCACTCAAAGTTAAATTTCCTTCTGTTACCATATGTTTAACCTGCTTTACCCTCATCTACCACCCCTCTTCCCACTTTTCACTCTGTTAACCACTAAATTGTTGTTCGTGTCCATGAGTCTGTCTTGTTCATTTCTTGCTTTTAGTTTTATAGACCATATGGTTCTCAACTTTTTCTACCTGGCTTGTTTCACTTAGTATAATAATCTCAAGATCCATCTGTGTTGTTGTAAATAGCAGTATTTCATCTTTACTTATGGCTGAGTAACATTTCATTGTATATTTGTACCACATCTTCTTTATCCAGTCATCTATCGAAGTGTCCATCTATTGAAGGACACTTCAACTGTTTCCATGACTTGACCATCATGAATAATGTTGCAATGAACATCAGGGTGCATGTATCTTTATGAATAAATGTTTTTAAATCTTTTGGATAGATAGATACCCAAAAGAGGGATTGCTGATCATATGGTAATTCTATTCTTAATTTTTTGAGGAACCTCCATACTGTTTTTCATAGTGGCTATACCAATTTGCATTCCCCCCAGCAGTGTATGAGGGTTCCCTTTTCCCTGTAACCTCTCCAACACTTATTACTTGTCCTGTTGATGATAGCCATTCTAATAGGTGTGAAGTAGTATCTCATCGTGAATTTGATTTGCATTTCCCTAATAGCTGGTGAAGCTGAGCATCTTTTCATATGTCTGTTGGTCATTTGTATGTTGTCTTGGCAGAAGTGTCTATTCAGGTCCTCTGCTCATTTTTCAATTGGATTGTTTGCTACCCAATATATTCTTGAAGCCTATGATTTTAAATAAAAAATTAAAATATGTGTGTGTCTAAGAGAACTCTTGTGTTTTAAAAATTAACCGTAGCCTTCATAGACAGTGATAGAGATTTACAACTATTCCCAAGTGCCTTGATTACCTGAATACAGATATTACTGAGAAGATATATTTATAATGAAGCATATTGATATATTTGTAATATAATAGTCATTTGTTAATTTTTTCATTTCCTATATCCAAATTTCCTTCTTGGTTTTTAGGAATGCTCCATTATTACCTGAATATCCACCTTGAAAACTGAAGAAAGGGATTTCTTCCCTACATCTTCTGTGAGTGTTGAAGAATACGAATGTTTCTTAGACTTGATCAAGTAGATACCCAAGTGGGATTTTGGTAAGCAATTGAAAAAATGTTAAAAAAAAAAATTTAATGGTGGGGATTGTGACACTAGATTCTCATTTATATTATATTCATCACATAATAACTCTGAAGTCCTAGCCAAACATTTTTGCTGTTTATCCTCCTTTGGTTCTTATTCAGTGGTAGACCCCGATCCAGTTAATCAGTCAGTCCTTTTGCTGAAAACAAAATATCCAAACAAGTATGTATTACGTTCCTTTCCTATGAACTCTTATACAACTGATGTTTAAACCACATCACACAATTGCCTGAGTGATGAGACAAAAATGATCACTTTATGAGCATACCCAAGCTCTCTTCTTCTTGCCCACTAAAGAAGATTCTAGATTGATCTCTTTATTTACTTCCCTTTACTCCCCTTTGAGATAATTTCACCAACCAAAAATGGGTTTAAGGTTTTTTTCAATAAAATCAGAGATATGTTGGGCAGGAAAAATGCAAATTAGGCAAATTGTCCCAAAAATATCAGAAAGAAAGGAAAATAGTCGCATTGCTCAAATACTAGTAGATGATAGAAGGAAGACATTTCACATGTTGAAAGTATCAAATTTGGAAGGGTAAGGAGGATGTGGTAGAATAACAGTGCTGATGAACATGATGCATGAGGAAAGGGAGATGCTGAAGAAAGTAGGGCATTAGAAAAAGAGATTGCTGTTTCCTATGTTCTCAGAAGTTTCTTCACCAGTAGGAAGGGAGGTAAGTATCAGAGTTCATGTGAATGTTGTGCTCCTATGAAAGCAAAACCACTCTGCAACTGAACTACACAGGTCGCAACTTCATTTGAGTTGGATTTGTCCCCTTGTGTTTTCCACTAGACTCCAGGGTAGTTGAATTCGTAATTCAGTGCCTATTTGTAATTCATAAATTGTGTGAATTCAAAATAACAGTCTTTTAAGGAGAGCTAATATCATAGATGAAAGAAGAATGCAAATATTAACACAATTGTCTTAAAGCTAGGTAGAAATATAAGTACATGAACAGAGAAAAATATAAAGGCCAATTGTTATGCAAACCTTATGTGGCAAGCTTATAACCTCCTCTCCCCATTGTCACAAAGAAGAAGGAAATTATACCTTTTCCAGAATGGAGTATTGGAAGAACAGCAGAGTATGCTACTAAAAAACTGTTGGAAGAATTGTAGTAGAAGAATACTTCCAGTCTGGCCCTTTCAGCTCATGGCTTGATTTTCTCCACAAAAGTACTGATACATAATTGTTAAAGTTGAGACAAGGCACTCAGCTTGTGTAGCTCAGATAGGTTTCAATTCTCTGACTGGGAAAATTTGTCTGCAAGTCATGTGGTTTCTCTCTGCCTTTGTCCTCCATGCACTAAGTGTTGAGGAAGGACTGCTCAGGAGGAAAAGTGTTATTTATCTATGTACATGTACACATATACACATATATTCAAGTATACATGAGAATATTCATGTATATATATCAAATATTATTTTTCCTTTTGGTCAAATCACTGTGATACTTGAGGAATAAGTTATTTTTTTAACTATTCACTTTTAACTGCTCATTTATAACAAAATATTAACTGAAACTGTTAATAGTTTACTTATAATCTAACTTTGACTCTATGTAAATGTTTGATGTCCAGGATATATAAAATCCTTTTTTGTAACATCATCCTTACTTGCAAAATTTTGTTTATGTTAATAGAGTAGTCACATAAGAAAGCTACAGCTATTTTTTTATTATTTTTATACTAAAGTATTATATTTTCTTTTAATTATAGAACTAATGTATTTATGAGGAAAATACATTTAGATAGCATAAATAACAAGAAAGTTGCTTGGATTTGCTTACAATTATTTCACCGACATTAATTTCAAGTTTGCAACATATAGTGGTGCTTGGGAAGTATTTGTTGAATTAATGAGGATTAAGTGATATAGTATAGCCAGCATTCAGTCTCGTTTAACTGATTCTAAATCCTGAATATAATCCAAAATCTTAATTTTCCCCTCAAATATTAGGTATAATTCTTACATATGGGAGATCATATTAAAAAGATCAAGTAGCTTTAAATTTTCTCATTGTGTACATTATTTGTTTTCTGACAAATATCAATCTAGGCTATGCTTAACTTTGTATTTAACAGCGTCTTCTACATTAGCAGTGTTACCACAGTTAAACCATAAAGGGTACTTGCATTTTATCTTTCTTTTTAAATTACCTTTTGGATTTTATTGAATATTTCATTATTCTGCTCTGTTTTCCCTTTGATGTTGACATAAAACTTTTGTAGTACTTCTTTTTAAAAGTGGGACTGCACTTAGGTAAGATGACATATGTTGTTAAATTCTCTCCAAGTACATTTCTCATACCATTAAATATATCATGATCCATTTGGTTAATTCTGTTTGTGATGTGGCATACTATAATACCACTCAAACACTAATGACAATTTTGGTATTAATTGACTCTTGAATTATAATGTTAGATTACAGCCAATAGGAAATTTTAGTTATTCCAACATGTGTTTTGATCATTTTCATAGTAAGTGGGAACAACTAAAGTGAGGTACTGTATAACTTTTAGCAGACATATATTTAATAAGAAGTAATATTAGATTATATTTTAAAATATATGTCCCAACATACTACAGAGTATAGAAATGCAAGAAATTTTAGAATATTTGCAAATATCTCATGTTGGAGAGGTTATGTAAAATAAAAACAGCATATATGAAATTCTGCTTTTATTAGCTAATAGCATTAAATAATTTCATCACTATAATCTCGGATCAAACAGATAATGTTATTGATGCCAAGGTAGTAATTTTCCCATAATGTATTCAGACAAGACAATAGTTAATATCAATATATTTTGTTATTTCTTTGTTAGCTAATCAAATCTTGAGTTTTGAATACTGACTTTAGGTTTAGGGCAAATCACACAGGATTATATTATATTCAAAATTCAGAACTTCTGTATAGGAAGAGGAAGCACTTGTTTCTTTTTCAATTTTATTTCAATTTACACTCTAGATATTGTTCCAATATTCTTCGACAGAAATTCAGAAATTGGAAACAGAGTGAGGAGTAGCTGGACAAATTTTTCATTCTATGTGAAAGATGAGATGAAAGCATTATTTTTAATGCTTTAACTTCTGAAAGTTTGGGTATGTGGTTGTCTCCAAGGCAAAAAAGGAAAACAGCTATCTTCTTTCATAAGCAAAACATGTCATGCTAATTATTTTAAAATGTATTTATTCTTCACTATCATGACTGTAATTTTGCACTATGATAAAACAAAGTTGCTAGGGATTAGAATTAACGTAGTAGAATATAGTGAAACAAAACATTGCAAATAATTCTTATTAGAGAGTTTATTAACATGAGAGAGAGGAACTTTGCTGGAAAACCAGAATTATAATTCAGCTACATTATTCTCTCCATCTAGTAGGCCATGTCCAATTTTCTCAGCCTAAAATTAAGAAGAGACTTCTTCTCCATACAAATTTTCAGTTTCTTAAATGAAAAGTGTTAGGCAACTAGAGATGTATTATGAAATTAATACATATCATTCAGAAATATAAGGCTTTAGAATCAGATAAATAGAAAATCCTAGCCCATTTATATTTTATAATTTAAAACACTGGGTTTGTACTTATAAAATGTTGGGAGAGTTTGAGGATGATAAGTAATCATAAATTGTTCCTCACTATTTCTAATTCAAATAAAACATATGTAGCGAAGGATTAGCTAAATTACATTTAAAGCTAGATTGGAAGGTCACTGTATAATAATCTCTGAAATCTCAGTTAAGAGGTTTGACTAGGATTATACAATACACAGCTAGTAAATTGCAGAGCCAGTAGTCAAGCATAATTCTACTCTGACTTAAAAGTCCTAGACATTTTCTACTATGCCACTCAAACACTAATGCCAATTTTGGTATTAGTTGACTCTTAAATACTTACTATCACACAGATCTCACATTTTTGGATGGTATCAAGTGTCTATAAGTAAAGCAAGCAACTGGAATTTAACAGGAGAATATAGACGTTAAAAAAAAAAACTGTCAGAAAGAAGGGGTTGCATAAAAATTCTGTATGCCTTGATTTATTTAACTCTTTTCTTCTACTACCAACCACTCCTTTCACCAAGGAATTGTGACACTAGTAGGCTGCCAATATATTCTCCATCAGCATGTATCTATGAGATAGTGGTTACATTAATTACCTTTTCAAGATATGTCTTTAAATTTATGCTAAACAGATATTGCTATTAACTATGTGAGTTTGGCTTTGTTTTGTTTTAGGAAACTGGGAAAAGACATTTTATTTCTTTGAACAAATAACCATCTGGTATGTGCAGAGCACTACAATATAACAGAGAACCATAGTCCAGAATTTACCATATTTGGGATATTAGGTATTACAAGGAAGAAATGTAATAACATGAAGGCATAAATAGAGAGACTTAACCTAGACTAAGTAAAGGCTAACAAGAATAAAGACAAAAGGCAATTAACAATGGGGAGGAAAAAGGTAAGGGAAAGAAATCTCCAAACAAAGATGCTTGTTCAAAGACCCTGGGTAAGGAGAAAGCTTGATACTTTGAGATCTGAGCCTCTGAGCCAAAGCACTGACAAGGAGAATAAGTATACTTACTTGTAGGAAAAAAAATAAATAAAGGAAGGAAGGAAGGAAGGAAGGAAGGAAGGAAGGAAGGAAGGAAGGAAGGAAGGAAGGAAGCAAAGCTAAATTGTTCAAGGTCCTGAAGCCATGTTAAAGATTTTGGTCTTAAAAGTAAAGTGATTTAAGGGTTCTAATATTATATTAATATACTTTTGTTTTAAACACTATTCTGGCAAGTAGTTTGAAGAAATTAATGGTAGATATGATGAGACCAGTTCAAAGATTATTGTTTCTTAACTCTGGGGGACAAATAGTTCTGTGTGGTTTGAATTAAGACAATGGACATGGAGAAAGCTATGTGTATTTGAAATGTAGATAGAAGGTAAAATTGATAGGATCTTGTCATTGTTTATATAGGGAGCTTGAACAGGAGGGCAACATTGAAGGTGACTGCTAAGTTTCTGTCTAAGAATGTGCATGATAAGGTCATGGTCTGAAAATGAGAGTATGCTTAGTTTTAAGTACCATGAGTTTATATTTAGACATATTTGAGACACCTGAGACACAGTTGCAAATTTGGTTCCAGGGAGCAAACAATTAAATAGTGATTAGTATTTGGAATGCTTTTTGAATATTAACCATTGGAACTAAGTAAAGTGAGATTGGAGAGGGAAAAATTGGCCTGTGGCAGTACAACCTCAGAAGGAAGGGCTCAGAACACACAAAGCACTTGAAGCTGGGATGGACCCTGTAGGCAGGCCTTTATTTCACTTCAAAAGTATTCCAGGGCAATTCAGTCATTTTACCTCACTTAGAGTTGGCATAGCATCCAAAGATTAGTTGGAAATTTAACTTTCTTTGAAGAGCTCAGGATTTTTGGTTATGATCAAGCCCTAAACTTCATTTTCGTCCTTCCTTGCCTTTAGGTCAGCCTCTTTATTTACTATACAGTAAGCCTTCTGGCTTTGCCATTTAGCTTTCAAATGCTGATTAATCACTCTCACCCTTTAATTATCTTTATCCAAACCCTAAGCTATAAGTCAAACTTAGTAACATTCGCCAAATTATTGTCTCTCAAGTATCATTTCTCTGATATTTCTCAAACACTTGATACTTCACAATAGATACTGGCTTCTCCTTTATCAGAATATCCAAGTTCATGACTAGGTAATGTTTTCACATTTGCCCTGCCATCTTGTGCCAGATTAGTTCTGAGAGTGCCCTGCTGGCATTGAAAGTATCTAAACTGCCAGCTGGGTGATGTGGGATCCACCTCGGAATGTAATCGTAGGATGTTTTATTGGACACACCTGATACCAATTGCCATAAATTGTGCTGCATGGAAAGCAAAGATCAAGCATCACCTGCAGAAAGTAAAGGTGCAGAATTAAGCAGAGAAAGAAGTTGCCCTTGGTATAGTTTCAGCAGAAGAACTTCACCAACCCCTCTAATGCTGGGATAAGCTTTCGGTTAGCCCTATACAGGCATACCTCGAAGATATTGCAGTTTTTGGTGTCAGACCACCGCAACAAAATGAGTCATCTTTTTGTTAGTGGAGGGCCTTGCTTCAATTTGTAAAAGGTCACATGAGGTATGCCTGTATATGGTGAGAGTGCCTGGCCCTATCCCCTATATAACAAGTGATTTCACGTGAGCTACCCTGGCTAGATGGCGTGATCTTGGGAGTGATGACTCTTTTCAGCTGAGTTGATCCTTAAAAGGACTGACAGCTGAGAGTTATTTGCTAGAAGGTTCCTGGGAGATGGATAAATAAGTCTCTCATCCCAGAAGGGAGCGCTGGCAAGACATCAGTGCCTATTACAGCAACTAAGACGTCAAGTGAGACGGCTGCTCTATGAATTTGGAATATCCGGAGAGGACTCTGTGCTGGAGATCAATGTAAGTAATTTATCTGTGTACATGTGATCAGTGAAGCCATGACCTTGATATAACTACCTAGGGGAGAAGTATACTTATAGGAAGAAAGGGGTTCAGACTAGGACTAAGGGAAACCAACAAAGCAAGGACAAATTTGCGAAGGAGAGCAAGAAGGCGTTTGGCGATTCCAAAGAGAAGTTTAAAATTACCTGCATTCAGATATTTTTCTTTTTAATACTAGATCTCCATCTCCTTGGTGCTATTATTGTTCAACCCTTGAATTATGTGTGTGGGCACTTAATAATTTGAGACTCACTGAACTTTAGAAACAAAAACATGAATAAATTTAAAAGGTAGAAAGGTCATAAACATAGAGAATTAGCATAGTGTATTTCAGTGATTTGAGAACAGAGCTAGTCCAGAAGATCTTTCTCTGACTAGGTGAGAAAGACAAATAGAGAATAATATTAAAATGAAATGGAATCTATTGTTGCTTGCAATAGTCATCCTTAAAGTTATATATAAATTCAAGCCTAAAGAACTCATTTTGAATCTTCTTCCAGTATCTTTAGAACAAATGAATTCAGGTCTTGGGGAGTTCATAATGAACCAGAATGATTGTTGGTGTTACTTCAGATAGATTTCAATAAAATCACAACTGAAGAATTCCAGTTTGAAGCATATAAATGCATTCTTATTTTATAACCTAATACAGTTAGTTTTAGAATTAAGGAAGGGATAAACTTACCAGAAGAATGGGATAAAGATTTGTGTCTAATGTAAAGGTGGTTTTTTTCTTATTTGCAACATCTATTATCTAATATCTATATATGTCATATATGTAATATCTTGCATATATAATTTATTTTAAATATTATCTGATATAACATGACTTTTTATTTGAGATAATTATAGATTTGAATGCATTTGTATCGAATAATACAGAGATCTGATTTCTGATCTTTCTCTCAGTATTCTGATATATACCGTTCACCCAATTTTTCTTAATGTTAGGATCTTGCATAACTAGAACAATTTCAAGATTAGGAAACTGATGTTGAGTGCTTGCTTCGGCAGCACATACTAAAATTGGAATCTGATGTTGATACAGTCCACTCACCTTATTTACATTTAACCAGTGTCACCTGCACTCATTTGTGTGCGTGAACACATTTAGTTCTATGCAATTTTATAATGTTTTATACAGTGACATATAAACTATGATTATTGAGAGCTTGCTTAGTTGTATGGTGAGATTTATATAAAAATGTCTCACCGTCTTAATTTCCTAAACCCACAACTAAAAACCAAACACACTTTTGTTTATCTTACTTACCCTATAAAATTGTAAGGCCAGATGTAGAGAAACTATATAACTTCTAGTGAACATTTTCAGGACTTAAAAATTAAATGCACTAAAACATGGACATAGATCAATAACACCAGTCTATATTTTCCTAAATTAATAAGTAAAGTTTAAATTTTTAAATAAAATCTTTATTTTATTTGATTTATAATTCTCTATTTGATACATTTAGAAAATATTTACTGTATTTCATTTGATAATTCTGATGGTATATAATTTTGCTATGGTAGCTTTGAAGCAGGAAAAGGAAAACATTCTAGAGGCAATTTTTTTTTTTTTGAGAAAACATTGATATATATTATTGCCATTGGAAATCCAAAAACATTTTATCTGTTGAGAATTTTAATACAATATCAGGATATCAGAATAAGGAGATTGTGCATAACTTTTAATTCCCACCTTCTATAAATCTGCACATTCCTCGAACACCCAACAGGATATTTGTTAATGTAGTCTATAAAATTCTTTAATACATAGATTAAAGGTCGAATTGATAATACGTATTTGGAGAAAATTTTGTCTACAATTAATGCTTATATAATCTGTTTTCCATGTATTTGGGTTCGGTTAGCTGTCAATGAACTAAAATATTGCAGAGTTGTGACCTCATAGCAACTAAACATATCAAATGTGTGTGTGTGTGTTTTTCCCTGCATTGTTGATGTTGTACTTGTTTATCTGTTGTTATATATTGCTCACAGGAGATTATATAGGATATAAATATAGATTTTTGTTCAAAATAAATATAGAAAAGCCATATGACTCACAAAACAATCTAGAAATTATTGAGCCATTTTGAATTTACATATAAGATTTTTTAAAACAATATAAATCAAAAGACATTATTCACACCCACCTACTTAAATTATTTTGATGACTTCTGATAAAATATTTACTAAGTTTTAATTATAGGAAAGAAATTAAAAAAAAAATAAGACTGAGTTTCTTGTCCTATTGATTTTTGCAAAGGAATAGATGCTTTTTCTACTCCTGGGCTGAGGCTAAAAGTAGATCTAAAAATGATATGAAATTACACCGTTTATTTAAATAAAATCTGAGTTTTGGTGTTAACTTCAAGTTTATAAAAAGGATTTTTTTATACAAATCATATTAGTTATTTTTAATTTAAGTTTATTTTCTCTTACCTTTGCTGATTGAGAGTTATAAGTTTCTAGGGCAAAAAAAAAAAAAAAAAGTAAAAATTAGGCAAAACTAAATGTAATTATTTGAATTCTGGTGAATTCATATTAGCATTTTTTTATCCTGACAGATAAATAAATGATTCAATAAATAGTATATCTTTGATTACAATTTAATTCTTATGAGACCTCCATAAATGTTAGTACTGCTAACTACAATTCTTTTCACAATTAATTGTACCAGCTAGCTCTTTTATTTTGGTGGTAGGGTGGAGGTGAGACTTCTGAGTTTCCTAACAGCTTAATAAAATTGTTTAAATTTAATAGAACCTTAAATGGAAATATATTTTAAAAGGCAGGGAGGATGCAAATAGACTAAGATTTGGGCTCTTGAGGGCTGAGAACCTATCTTACATAAAGTTATATAACAATATCATGGATGGTAGATGACATAAAGTCAATGTTTAATAAATATTTATATAATTGAACTTTAAGTGCTCAGGAAATTATTTAATAGAATTATAACAATATTTATGCATACCATTACCTCACCTAAATAAAAGCATTTTCACAAAAATGATGAATCCACAGTCTCAGTACGATATTCTCTACCTACCTCAAAAATTATTTTGTTCTGTAGCCAATACAGCCAGTGAAAGCAATAAACTGTTCTTTGTAATTTGTAAAAATGGATAAAATCTGTACTTTTCTGGTCTCATAATCCATCATCCCCTTTGGGGTTTTAAATAAATGAAAGAATTGCTGAAAATTGCAAGGAGTTTTTGACCTTTTTCCCTAATCCCTAGTAAAATGCTTAGTCTCTCAATGTAACAATATTAGTTGTCCTAAATTGGTGAAGCCAACAACCAAATAAAAACATTATAGAGATGCTTCAAAAATATATATATTTTTATTGACGATAAACATTCTATAAACTCAAATACATTTTATTTAAATATGAGAGATAAGATAGAGAATCTCACCTAAATATTAATGCTAGAAAACTAGCTGATAATTGAAAGTTTTTAAGTAAAATATTTGATATTTCAATAATATGATTATATTGGGGCAACCTCTTGCATTCATAGCATCAACCACTGATTGGTCCTTGGCAAGCATAGCAGGCAGTCGGCAGAGGTTGCATAGACTTTGGGTATCTTCAGCAATGCCTCCTTCAGCAACTAGGGATCGAGGCAAGCTGCAGAAGTGACCAGAGTTGATAGTGTGTACACTCTGGCTGCAAGGGCCAGCTGCAGGTGCCTGTGTAGTGGCAGGGACTGGTTGCAAATACATAGTGGAGGGAGCCCAGGCAGGCAGCAAGGGCTGGGGCCAACTGTGGGAATACTAGCGGCTGTGGGAGCCCTGGTTGTCAGCATGTAGTATTGTGGCTGCTGGTTCTCATCAGGACTGCACATCAGTGGAGGCTGACGATGGGGGTTATGCTGGGAGTGTGCAGGTATAGCTGGGGTGACTAGCTGCAGGCTGTGGTTAGCTATGGGATTCTAGGCTGGTATCGTGCACTCATACAGCTGCAAAGGCCTGGGATGACTACCTGCATGGGTCCTGGACTCCAGTAGGGAAGAGGAGAACGCTAGGAGGAACTCAAATGGCTGGCAAGAGCAAACATAAATACCCATAAAGACTGGTGAAATCTGCAGAGGCCTGAGGTGGTTAACCTAGCTGCTTTAGTTGTCCACAGAGCAGGTCCCTGGGAACTGTGGTTATTCCTGCTGCTTGGATGATACTAGTATCCCCTGCTTTTCTTCATTCTTCCTAACCATCTCTATAGCTCTCAGTTTTGCTGGTCTCTGGATAGGTGAAATTTAAGTTAGAGTAAGGGGAACTCACTAGATGGGGAGTTTTCTTTTGACTCCAAGTAATACCAGCTTAGGTGATGGGATGATGCAGACAAAATAAAGCTCTTCTTCCTTTTCTTTTAATGCAGTTATTCTCTAGCTCTTTGTTGCACTGAGTTGCAGAGGTTTCTTAACTCCAGAGCTGTTTTTGTTCATAATTAGCTGTCCAATTGTTGACCTTGTGTGGACATTGAGGATAGGGGCTCCTATTCCACCAACTCAATGATGTCAGTACTTGAGCTTCCCACGTCTCTGCCATCCCCAATACTTTATAAACCCTGACTTTCACTAATCTGTTTTCAATTTCTATAATTCTCTCATTTCAAGAAAGTTATATAAATGAAATCTTAGTTTGTAAAGTTTTGAGGTTTTTTTCACTTAGCATAATTCCTTTGAGATTTATCCAAATACTAGAGTATATTAACAGGTTTTTCTTTTTTGTTGCTGAGCATTGTATTTTATTTAGCCATTCACTTATTTAATAATATTTAGTGTTTATAGTCTGTGGCTATTATGAATAAAGCTTCTATGAACACTTATGCACACATTTTTGTACAAATGTGTTTCATTTCTCTGGGCTATATACTCAAGACTGCAATTGCTGGGCTGTATATTAATTGCATCCTTAGTTTTAGAAGAAACTGCCAAAATGTTTTCCAGAGTATCTGTGCCATTTTACATTCCCATCAGCAGTCAATGAGTGATCCAGTTTTTTCAGATACTTGCCAGCATTTGTATTGTTACTATTTTTCATTTTAGACATGCTGATAGGTATGTACTGATATTTCATTGTACTTAGTTTGCAAATCTCTAATGGCTAATGATGTTAACTATCTTTTCATGTACTTATTTGCCATGTCTATAAGTATATAGACATGGCAAATAATTTGTTAAAATGTTGATTTGTGCATTTTGTTCATGTTCTCCATTATTTTATTATTCATTTTCTACATATTTCCTGTGTTTCCAAACTTCTGTTTTGTTTCTTGCTTTCCTCTGAATTACATGAGCATTTTTTACGATTCCATGATGATTGAATTGTAGTATTTTTAAAAATTATATTGATCTGTATAGTTTCCCTAGTAGATGGATATGCACACACATGCATATTACATATACGTTATATATACTACATACACACACACACACACACACACACACACACACACACACTTATGACAGTCTATTGCTATCATTTTACCGCTTCCAATGTAGTTTAAAAACATTTCTATTTTGGTACCTTTAGCTTTGCCACTTTTAATAGATTATTATTTTTATTTCTATTTTCAATATTATTTAGAAACCTAATGGAAGTATAGTCTGTTATATTTACTCACATATATTCTCTTTTTGTTGTTCTTTGTCTTCCCTATCCTCCAAGAGTTTATCATTTTGTTTGCATGAAGAACTTCCTTTAGCCATTTAACAGTTGATCTGCTAAAGACAAATTCTTTTAGATTTCCTTCATCTGATAACATCTTAATTTCTCCTTCGAAAGAGTCAATGTCCAAACACAATAGCCACAAGATATTTTAAAATAGAACTCTACCCCACAAACTGCCGAAACGAGTATGGGATGCAAACCAGAGTCTGCAGCAACCAGTCCAGAAAGCCAAACCACAACCTCTAGCTGTCAGCCATGAACAGTCAGGACTCGATCAATAACTGACAGCTTATTTTTTTTGTCCCTGCTTCCAATGCAGGACCAAGTGGTGAAAGCCAAATACGTTCTCACTAATCCTGAGAATGCCTGCTCCTAGTTAGGTCGCTTTCAGCTTCCCCAGTTGAACAGCTTCCAATTAGGGAAAACCTGAAAGCTCTTTTTTCTATTATACAGTTTTCTGTTTCTTCCATTTGCCTTGGAATCTCTGCCAAATATAAGTGCTGGTGTCTGACTCCCTTGCTAATGCAAGCTCTGAACAAATAGCCTTTGCTTTTCTCATTTCGGTGGTCTTCGTTTATTTAAACACTTTCATTCCTGAAGAATGGCCTTTAAAAACTCAGAATTAGTAATTGGCAGTTCTCTGCTTTCAGCGATTAAAAATATTGTGCCACCTCCTCCATGGTTTCAGATGAGAAATTTGTTGTAATTTGACTGTTTTATAGGTAATATTTCTCTCTGGCTTCTTTCAAGATTAGTTTTCTTAAGTTTTCAGTAGTTTAATTTTGCTGTATCTTAGTATGGATTTATTTAGATTTATCTTATTGGTGTTTTTCTCAGAATCTTATTTTACCAAATTTGGGAAGTTCAGCCATTATTTTAGCCATCTTATATTTCCTCTTCTTCTGGGACCCTGATGACATAATGTTGATATTTTTTATTGTCCTACAAGTTCTAGAGGCTCTATTTTATTCTATATTCTCGTGTTCCAATTGCATAAATTCTATTGGACACTTGTTCTGCAGTGATTCTCCTTGCCAGTGTCTGCCCATTGCCTGCTTTCTTAGGGTGAAAAAGGAATTCTCAGGCCCAGAGGGGAAACAAAGCATTTGACTTGACCACTTAGAGTTAATGGAACTCCTGACTGACCCTTCCTCCCCTTGCCAGTACCCTCTGGAGTCCTCTGGTGTTGTTGCTGGCACTTCTGTTTGATCCTGGAAGGAGTAAACCTACCTGGTTCACCTTCTTTTGTTCAATGTGTGCATTTCCTGGAGAAGCCTACCTAGGCTGCCTTCTGCTATTGGGTAGGGGCTTGTAAAACTATGCTTTCATGTAGTTTCTCTAGCCCAGGATCCATAAGCAATTGCTCCTCCTTCCACCTTTCAGGGCCCTCCTTGGTCGATTTTGTATTGTTTCCAGGGCTTATAGGTGTACTAGGTGGGGAGGATCAGGGAAAGAGAGTTTATTCCACTTTGTCCATCATTTTCATTTTTGGAAGCTATTTTTGCTGAATCATAGGCTGGCTTTTTTTTTCTTTCAAATCTCTAAAGATTTTGCTCTACTGTCTTTGCATCATTCTGATGATAAATCTGCTGTTAAAACCTTTTTTTTTTGTATGTGCATCATTCATCCTCTTTCTCTTGCTGTTTTTACTATCTTTCATTATTTAAGCAAATTGTCGATGGTATGATTTTGGTATTTGTTCTTGTGCTTAAGTTTGTTAATATTCTTCAATTTATGAGTTATAATTTTCATCATATTTGGAAAATGTTCATCTATTTTTTCAAATATTTTTCTATTCCCTCCTAATCTTCAATTACACCATTAATACCAATAATAGGCTCTACAAAGTTGTCCAAATG
This sequence comes from Rousettus aegyptiacus, assembly GCF_014176215.1. Taxonomy (NCBI): domain Eukaryota; kingdom Metazoa; phylum Chordata; class Mammalia; order Chiroptera; family Pteropodidae; genus Rousettus; species Rousettus aegyptiacus. The sequence goes on from NW_023416306.1 coordinate 54,706,502, forward strand.
CTCCCTGATGTTTTTTTTTTTTTTTTTTACTTTTATATGTTTTATTTTGGATACTTTCTTTTGTTAATTTGTACATTTACTAAACTTTTCTACTGTGTCTAATCTGCTATTAATCCCATCCCTCAGGCTATTAAGGTTTATTTTGTCATTTTTCCTCTAGACCCAGTTTCTTAACTTCAGTATTATTAACATTTGGGACCAGTTAATTCTTTGCTGTGAGATATATTCCTTTACATTATAAACTATTGGGCAGCATCTCTGACTTCTATTCACTAGATGCTAAGAGCATTTTTTAAGTTGTAATAGCCAGAAAATCTTCAAACATTGCCAAATACTGCTGGAGAATGAGGACAAAATCATTTTCACCTGAGAAACACTGCTCGACATTAGAGTTTAACTGCTTTATATATTTCATATCTATGCTTAACATGCCAGTCTCTCCTCTCCTCTCCGTATTAGTTCCATTCTGGCTTGGACAAAACATCATTCTCTTCCCAGTATTGTATATGTAAGGAAACTTCATCTGTCTTTCCCCTAGTGACTTACACTTACTAGAGTCTTGTGTATACACATACAAATGGTAATTCTGACAATCTATAAATCCTCAAAATTATAGCTATTTCAGCAGTAGCACCCTTGAATCCCAATAACCATTTTCTATGTGCAGTTATTCTTCCATTCTATGCTTATGATCCATTTGCTTGTGTTGTAGTTTCTAAGTCACCCCCAGGGATGAAGTGGAGGTGAATGCGGAGTCTGCCTTATGTAGTTTTATTCTATCAAGGGTCATAGCTCTTCTTTCCTTTTCCAGTATCCAAAAGGAATTACTTTACATATTATATATTCATCTCCACAGGAGAGTACATCTAGTAACAGATACTCTTATGATTGGAATGGGAAATTACTCCAAAGGGATGCATGTAAGCATATATATAAACAATCAAGTTAGTTAGCTATAGCAGAACATGTCACCCAGAAAAGTAAATTTTGTAAAAGTATCTTATCACATACAGATCAAAATCAGAAGTCAAAATACCCAATTGCATTTAAACTTTAAATTTATTGTTGATAGTAACTATATTTTATCTCGAATACATAATTCAACAAGTCTTATAATATCCTATGCAAAATCAAAAGTAGACTTTGGGAAATTGGTATTTAAAATCCCTGAATTTACTATATTCTTAAATTTTTTTGCTTCTAGGCACTTATAAAGTATTTTATGTGTGATTTTTTTTTCTTTCATGTTTAGTCTTTAATAGGTTTTTGGTTTTCATCTAAACTACCCATTTGTGTCTTTCTGTACACGTGTGAGATGTCCATGCAGTTCTTTGTTGGTTAAAAAAGCCCCAAGTATTGAACATGTATAAATTTCAAATAACCTTTAATTTGAAAGAGCAAATGGAGATTAATGATCAAGTATCAGTTATGATTTCATTTAATGTGGAATCTTGAAAAAACAAAACAAAACTCAGATACAGAGAACAGATTGGAGCTCATCAGAGGCAGGGGTGAACAACATGGGTGATGGGGTCAAAAGGTACTAAGTTCCAGTTATAAAACACATACATCATTGGGCTATAGCGAACAGCATGGCGACTATGGTTAACTATGATATTTTGCACATTTGAAAGTTGCTAAGATAGATCTTAAGAGTTCTCATCATGAGAAAAAAATATTTTTGTAATTGTATAGTGATGGATGTTGACTTACTGTGATCATTTTGCAAAATAATCAAATATCACATTATTTGTATGCCTGAAACTAATGTTACATGTCAATTTTATATCAAAAAATTGAAAAAATATACTCAAGGGTATAGAAAATGTATTAAAGCACATACCGTAAAATTAAAAAAAAAAAAAACTAGAATATATTCCATAGATTAACTTACATTACTTTTTACTAGCTACTCTTTTCAATTACATTCTGTAGGTCTTCATCCTTTGTTTAGAAAAACTCATAGGAAAACTTTATCTATTTAATCTCAGTAATGTCATTAAAATAGACATTAAAACATATTAATAGCTTTCAAACTAACTTATTAGTTAGGAAATAAATAAGAAAAAATGGATTGCAGAAAAAATCACATTACATCTAATATAAAAAGAACAGAGTAAATTAATGAAGAATGTCTATAATTATAAAACTAATATGTTGATGTTGGCTCCTGCTAACACATATTAAAAAGATATTTAGTCATCTTAAAACATTTTTGTGATTTTTTTTTCTTTAAAAGACACTTTTTTATACTAATGAGTATTTGTAGGAAGACATATAGTTATAAGGGCCATGATTATCTTTACGATATTTTAAGGTCCATAGTGAAGTATACCTACTGGTGCTTCTAGGCAAGAAGTTTATGTATTTGGGAGTTTAATATGTGAAAATGTTAACTTAGGGATTCTGCAAATGAATGTGTGCATAATTGTTTATTAGCTTATTTAACCATATTATTAGTATCCACTCTGTTCTGGGCACTGTTCAAGACATGGGGGGATACTTGGAAGTAAGACAAAATCTATATCCAGATTACATCTATAGGAAGATAGCTGGGAAAAGCGAAAGAAGGTAAAAGGGATCTGAATAGAGATATAAAATGTTAGAATGTGTTAACCTATTTTTTTTTTAGAGTGAAGGCAGATCTTTATTAGAAGTGATATTCAACCCAAGATCTGAAGAATGAGTAGGTATTCTATGTTAGTAAAGTTTCAGGCAAAAGAGGAAAGTATGCTTGAAGACACTCAGGGGAGAAGAATGATGAGCATTAAGAGAATAAATACATAATTGTAAAATAGAGATAAAGGAGAAATATATGGCATGTGATTTAAAATAGAAGGAGCCATATGTCTAAGAACTTGTGAACCATGACAAGAAAATAGACACAATGAGAAAGAATTCCCATCACATTTGAATAGTCTTTCGTTCATATTATATTAAAAAACTAAAAACTTAGAAAACAAAATGAGAAAAGTTTTTATTGTAAAAGAACACAAAGTAACCTTGAATTTTATAGACTTATTTGTCGACTATTTTTAAGGTGTTTTTTTTTGTAGAGCAGTTTTAGGTTTACAAAAATAGTGAGGTACAGAGATTTTCTATATAATCCCTGTTTTCACACATACATAGCCTCCCCCATTATCAACATCACTCACCAGAATGGCATGTTTGCTACCAAGTATGAACCTGCATTAACACATCAAAATCACCCAAAATCTATAGTTTACCTTAATGTTTACTTTTGGTATTGTATGTTATATGGATTTAGACACATGTATAACAAAACATATCCATAATCATCAGAGTATTTTCACTACTCTAAAAATACTCTGTGCTCTATTCATCTCTCCCTGCCTTCATGTTTGGCAGCTACTAATTTTTTTATTATCTTCATAGTTTTACCTTTTCCAGAATGTCATATAGTTGAAATCAACAATATGTAATCTTTTCAGATTTGTTTCTTTCACTTACCAATGTGCTTTAGGGCCCCCATGTCTTTCCATGGTTTGATAACTCACCTCCTTGTAGTACTGAATAATAGTCCATTTTCTGGATGTACTACAGTTTATTTATCAATCAATCTCCTAAAAAACATCATGGCCACTTCACAGTTTGAGAAATTATAAAGTTGTTATAAACATCCATGTGCAGGTTTTTGTGTGCACATGAGTTGTCACTTCTCTGGATAATACCAAGAAGTATGATAGATGAATCATATGATAGAAGTATGTTTAGCTTTGTAATAAACTGCCAAACTGTCTTACAGAGTTTTGCATTTCTACAAGCAATGAGTAAGAGTTTTGTTGTATTACATGCTTATGAGCATTTGGTACTGTCAGTGTTCTTGGGTTTTAGCTATTCTAATAGTTGCGTAGTTGTATCTTGTTTTAATTGTATAACCTGATATTTGATGTGGAACATGTTTTCATATGCATATTTCCCATCTATATATTTTGAAGAGGTGTCTAAGGTCTTTGACCTACTTTTATTTTTTGGATTATTGTTGAGTTTTAAAGGATCTTTGTATAATTTAGTTCATCAAATATCTTTTGCAAATATTTTTTCTATCTGTGGCTTGTGTTCTCATATTAATATTAGATTTTGTAGAAAAGAAATTTTCTTAAATCCAGCTTATTCTTTCACAGACTGTGTCTTCAGTTTTGTATGTAAAAAGGTATCACACTCATGGTCATCTATGGGTGTCTCCTTTATTATTGAATAATGTCTATGTATAGTTCTTTTTTTTTTTCATGTTCTAGAACCGTTTATTGAAAATACCATTTTATTCCATTTTACCACCTTCTTTGTCAAAAATCAGTTCACTTTTTTTAGGTAAGCTTATATTTGGGATTTCAGTTCCATTCCATTGATCTATTTGTCTATTCTTTCACCAGTATGACACTGTCTTGATTACTGTAGTAGCTTCTCAGTAAGCCTTGAAATCGTGTAGTGTCAGTCCTCCAACTTTACTCTTCAATATGCTGGGACATTTGCCTTGCCACGTAAAGTTTAGAATCAGTTTGTCAATATTCATAAAATAACTTTTGACTGGGATTATATTGAATTTATAGAAAAATGGGAAAAACTGACATTCGACAATATTGAGGCTTCCTATCCATAAATGTTTATTTGATTCTTTGTTTTAAGTTCATCAGAGTTTTGTAGTTTTCCTTATATAAATCTTGTATAGATTTTGTTAGATTTAAACCTAAGTATTTCAATTTTTTTTTTTTTAATTCTAATGTAGGTGGTATTTTTAATTTTAAATTCCACTTTTATAATGCTGGTCTATAGGAAAATGTAGACGTGTATTAACCTTGCATTCTATATCCTTGCAATAATTGTATACTGGTTCTAGGCTTTTGTTTATTTTTTTGGATTTTCTCAATGGATAATCCTGTCATCTGCAAACAAAAACAGTTTTCTTTTTACCTCCCCAGTCTATATACCTGTTTTCCTTTTCTTTGTTGTTGTTGTTTTTTTGTTTTTGTCTCAACTTCATTAGTAAGGACTTGCATTATGTTGTCGAAGAGGAGTAGTGAAAGAGAGGTCATCCTTGCCTCTACTTGATCTTACTGGGAAAACTTTGAGTTTCTCACTATCAAGTAAGGTGTTAGCTTTCAGGTTTTTGTAAATAGTCTCTATAAATTTCAGAAAATTTCTCTCAATTCCTAGTTTACTGAAAGTTTTTCTCATAAATAGGGTTTGGATTTTGTCTTTTTTTTCTTTTGTCTACATCTATGATATGATCATATGACTTTTTTTAGTCTGTTGATATGATGTTACATTAATCTTTAGATTTTGAACCAGAATTCCATATTTAGGATAAGTCTAACTTAATCACTTTGTATAATTACTGTTTTACATTTTGTGATTTGATTTGCTGATATTTTGTTGAGTCAAATTTTAATAGAGAAATACAATATTTTTTCTAATTGTGTAATCTGCATAATAATGTTATTTTGATTTTATTATCATTACTTAACAAAGATTGTTAGTATTCTCAATAAGGTTAAAATTGCTGATTTTTATGGAAAACCAAATATTACTCAAAGATTTTACAATGATTCAAGGGCTTTAGAGTTAAGTAAAAGAAATCAAGCAGGAAATTTAAATCACATTTAAACCTCTCATATTAGCTAGAATTCTGAAATAAGTTTTGATTATATAAATATGATTCTGAGAACGAACTGGCTATAACATGCTAGTGAATATATATTTTAAATTTTCTCCTTTAGAATTAGAGATTAACATTTCTGGTAGATTTAAGTCCACTCAATTTGTGGGCTGTGCAAACCATAAATAAACCATAAGTAAATTAGTGTTCATTTTAAATTACTGATAAAAATAGTAAATCTTTGTGGATATATTCCACTTTTAAATGATGTAGGTTCTGTTAATACAGACTTTTATGTTCAAACTTTTTGCTTAGGTTCCTAAGGATTAGAGCATTAGACTATATTTAATGCCTTTACCAACATTCACTATTCTCCCTCTTTCAGTCTTTCTTTCCCCTCTCCCTTTCTCTATCCCTCTCTGCTTCTCTCTCATTCTTTACTGCCCCAACATAGAATGTAATTCATATTTCCACATACCAATTTGCTATACCTGACATTGGAAATCTGTGAATTACATAAGATAGATATATAGTACTTACTCCCACTTTCACTACATATACAACTCATAATAGTATTGTTCCAATCTCAGATCACACTCTCACATCATCTACCAAATCAACTCTACTCTGAATATGAAATATTCAGTAGAGATTTATTAAAATTTCCAGAAAAAAATTATTAGCCAATAAAAATCTCTAAAGGCGAATATTAAAACTTATACACATATCTGGCAATAGCATTGGAGGAAGAACACAAATACAACTCTGGGAAATTAAACCTCGAGCTTGCTGTCTATACCTTTGTTTCTAATTAAATAGTCCCAATTTAAATAACACAATTCCTCTACCCACATATTAATCTTTAAATGATAAATTCTTATTGAGAGCTTTCAGTACCATGTATTTGGGTTGTTGTCACACTCCATTTAAAATCATGCTTTCAGTAGTCTTAGGGAAATACCATTTCTCAACATTTTAATTGACAAGGTTTTCTGAGAGTAAGTATTTTCATGTATTAAACCAAACTTTTCATTACACAGTTTAAATGTTTTAAAAGATGCATGTCTTTAATAAACGTAGTATAATATCCATGGAGATGGTGGTAAAGAGGAAACAATATAATTATGATTTGAAATTTACGTGTCTTCCTGCTTCCTTGTTTCTTAATATATTTTAGTGAAAATATTACTAGAATGTACAATTATTCTGTCTTTCACTTACGAGAGTCACAAAGAGAAGGTAGAAAAAAGCAAAAGAAACATTTACTTGGAAGTGATATAATATCAAAAACAAAGTTTTCATTTAATAGCTTGAGGTTTTGCTCTGCTTGTCAAATTAATGTCAGGGCATTATATTTGTGGTATAATTGTCTAAAATGAAAAAAGCATAATCTATTTTCAGAAAACTTGGAGAAATTAGAGACAATACATGATTTGGAGATTTTGGAATTATTTTAAAAAAATAGGTATATACACTTAGATTTCAATAGAAAGTGTCATTAAATTATAAATAAAATAAATACAAAGTTATCCACTAATGCCATTTTCTATACGAATGAATTGTTTAAATCTAAAAATAAACTGTTAGTTCTCACGTACAAATCTTCCCCACATCACATCACTGTAGCCTGAGTCTATATTAGTGCAAGATGTTGGTACTGAGGTTTTTAATAGTCTTAGTAAGATGTAGCTTGTGCTTTACTCCCTTTTAGATTTTCTCTTTATTATATCTAAATATTTTATAAAACATGAAAATAGCACAGTTCATGTCTTAAAGGGGACAATTCAGGAATCTAAAACAAGTGGGAGCAATGGTGTGTAAAATAAATTAAAAGACATTTCTGGCCTCATAAATTCACCAGAATCACTTCTTTTTGAATCCCCTTATTATTTCAGCGTAACCTAGTGAATTCCAAAGCTTTTGAAGATTTCACAGGTTTTCATGTTACTGTTGCTACTTATAATTCTTTGAAATTTGGAAGAATACAAAATAATTTTAAAACTAGAAAAGCAAAATAATGTTTTGTATTTTAAAAAATATTTTCTATGCATTTCATATTTCAATCAACTATTTTCAAATGAATTGACATATGTGTAGAAAATATACTTTACACATCTGTACCTTAAATGATTTTGCATCTCTATTATTCACATTTCCTGGGAAAACTTATGATCTAATGAACCAAAAACATAACAATATTGTTTAGCCCTCTTTAACCGTTGCTTCTGCAATTTTGCAGCAAGCTTCCACCAATCTATAGAATGAATTGTCATAACTCTCAATTCTCCCCCCAAAAAATGTTGGTTTCTATTTGTCTTTAGAGTTCCTCTCCCTTGCCTCCCAACTATTCATTTTTTTAGAGCAAGTTTTGTTTGTTTTGTTTATTCTTTACTAGCAAACATTTCTGGGGTAATAGAAATAAAATAGTGCAAAATTGATAATTAGTTAACAAGAAAAATTGCTTCGAAGACATGAATTTCATCTAATTTTCATTGGACTTTGAAAAAATTAAAATATCACTTCCAGCTCATACATGAAAGCCAATGCTCAATCATTTCCTTTTTATATTATGTTGAAACATATAAATTTGCTGATATTTGTCGGGTTTCAACCTTAAAATAACAGTTTATCCATCTGCAAATAAAGAAGAAAAATATATCTTTAGGTGAAGAATACATCTTACACAAATATTATGTAAATTCTAAGGAAATAAAAAAATTTATCCATAGTTAAATATATATGCACTCAACATCAGATCAGCTAAATATATAAAGCAAATATCAACAAATCCGATGAGAGAAATTGACAGCAATACAACAGTAGTAGGAGACTAAATACTCTGCTTTCAATAATGGTTAGAACATCCAGAGGAAAAATACATGAACAGCAGACTTGAACAACACTATAGACCAAATGAATCTAACAAACATAAACAGAACTGTCCACCCAATAACAGAATAAAACATTTTTCTCAGTCATTCATGGAACATTCTCTGGAATAAGTCACATAATAAAACAAGTCACAAAATGTCTTAAGAGATGTATTAATACATAAATCATGATTGACATTTATCTACTTTAACACTCCAAGCCTAAAATTTACTTATTCCAATTACCAACATTTTTTTGGAAGCATAAATCTTCAAAAATTCCAAAAGTCATTAGAGAGATAAAACATAATTTGGATAATTTAGTGATTTTTAAACATGTTTCATATAATTTGATATTCAACATTTTATTTTACATCATGCTAATAATTATTTGTGTTGTTAGCCATCCTGAGAAAATGTATTTTTTTACAGTTTTTTCTATTTGCACTCATTTTCTACTTATATTTTATAGAAGGAAATAAGTTGAGCTTAATAAATGTCACACATTACTGGATGTTATGTCAAAGGTTGAATGCATTCTATTACACATCTATATTTGAGGAATTCTGTTCTTTCCAATCTGTAGGAAACTAAGTGCTGCCACTGTTAACACTTCCGATATCTCTCCACAATTATTGAAGTTCTATGAGAATACATAACAGTTATAGCCAGGACTAAGTCTATCTTCAAGTACCTTTGTTCCAAACCCAGAGAGACTAATGATGTAATTCAGAATGTCTTCAACAAAGCATATACATATACATAAGAATTAAAAGGAAAGATGGAAAAGGAATTCATATAGTTTCAGGTACTGTCAATCTAACCAGTTCAAATGACAAGCTTTTTCTTTATTAAAATTAGATAGATTGCTCCTAAGAGAAGGAAATGCTATAGAGAACCACTCCAGAAAATATTTTCAGTTTGGTAAGAACAACCAATTCTTTGAGTTTATAATCCTTCAAATTTGGGGAATATATGAAGTAGTTTTAAAACTAGAAGACCAAAATTATGTAGTTATTAAAAAACTGATTTTTTATCTGTTTTCAATATATGAAGTGCAGATTTTAAAAATTATTGTGATGCATATAAAAACAAATATATTATGCATTTTCATTCTTAGATGATCTTGTGTCTCTGTTATTTAGGTTTCCTGAGAAAACTTAGCATGATGTGATGAGCCAGAACTAATTCTATAAGCAAGATAAATTCTTTCATTTAATCTGTATTATATATAACCACTAAAATTAACTTCATGAGCTCATGCACTTCACAACTGTAATTTTTCTTTAAAAGATTTTTATACTATTTTAAGCAGATAGTATAATATATTCAATATATTTGATGAAATTCATAATTTTAATGTGAGCAGTCAATAGATAATAAATATGATATTCTTGTTGATACTTCGCTAAACTTAACTACCTTTCATCTATATTGAAGAAAACTTGAATTCCTTATAGAATCAGAAATGTATGTATATATGGATCATAAAAGATCCTTAAGGTGGGTTTTTTAAATTTATTAATACACTTTATATATAATAATTTCATGTTTAACTCTGTTATGGTACATTGTGCTCTAAATACAGATGTTCAAACTGTTTTATAATTGTTCAGGCACCTTGGTAAACTACAATACCTATACATGATTGTAAAGGTAATTTAATTAAATCACTACACTTTAAAAGTGAGCGAGCTGAGACCCAGAAAAATCCTGCGCCTTTCTCTGTTACAGTGCTGGAATATAGGTTTCCTGTTGACTAGTTCAGGTCTCTCTTAATGATATAATTCATAAATAGAATTGCATGAAAGATAATATTTATTGAATAAATCCAATATTTGAATTGAAAGGAACATTCCTTACATATAGTAAGGTTTATTAAATGACAGTAGATGGATTAAAAGAAAAAAAATCTATCATTTTAATGAAGAGATCATGCCAGTTAATATACATATAGGCTTTGAAAAATCTTATACAATTTTACTAACTTGGTTTAATAAGTTTTCCTATGTAAAATAAAACCAATGTCTTCTTGCAAACCAAAGTTTCAACCTTTTGATATTTATGGACCCATTTGTGGTAAATTTCTGTTTAATTTTTCTCTTTGATGTTTTCTAGAGGCTAATTATTAGCCTTTGATAAAGAGTTTTCTATTAGATGACAGGTTGATTACTATTTTGCTCCGACTAAAGGCTTTTCAATTCTTTTATAATTTTTTCACACAGTTTTTATTTTTCCTCTAACCTGTCTTTATAAATTCCAATTAACAAGTAGGGACGACAATCTAAATATACTCCAACATAGATGTGATTTTTATATGTCAACTCCCATTTCACTGAGATATATTTTCCCCAAGTGTTGACATAAAGCCAGTTTACTACATTAAATTAATAGGAATAATGGTAAAAATAGCTTGAGAAGTATTTTACTGGAGATTATTTGTTTATAAATTATAAGCTGGTTATACTTTTTATTTCTAAGAACACAGTTATGTTTAGTTTTATAGCTTTAATTTTTGGCACACAGGGTGTAAAAAAAATAACTAATGCTTACTATATCTTAAAGTATATAGTTTTTGTATTAAATGTTTAAAAGTATGATTTCATTAAATCCTTACAAAACATAGTGAAGTCATTTACATATGAAAAAACTAGATGGGAAAATAAATTGTCAAAGATAAATTACACTGCCTGATTATAACAGACCTAATTACCCATGAAGAGCTTAATTTATTAAAATTTAGCATTAAGTTTAGATTTATCATGAAGTTTGATAAAGACAACTAGAAGTGAGAATCAATAGGTTGATAAAAGACCTCATATGCTAGGAAACTAATACTTTCTTCATTTAAATAGAGAATCAGTTTAAATTACTATCATCTTCATCATTTAGGGATATGTTTAGATGAACTACTAAAAATAACAAATATTGAGCCTCATGGAAAATGCATTTATTAATTGCTAAAGAGCCATAATCTGAGAACCACAATAGAGAGCAGTATTCACTGGAACTTAGCATGAGTTTTCTTAATAGGAGTTAGATTGGACTAACTATGTATTCTTTGCAAAGAATTGAAGGTGAGGTAAATGCAATATATATATATGCTCTCTCAGCACAGCTTTGAGTAAAACAGAAAAAGCAAGCTTATCAAGAACAGTTACAAGATCTGCTAATCAGTTGAATAAATATAATTAAAGGATACTGACTAATTATGGTCACTGAGAAAGTATATCTCCAGTGAAATTGGAGTTGACATATAAAATCACATCTATGCAGTAGATTTATAAGGAATTCTGTCTTCAATCCTGACTTTTTCAAGTTTAGAAAATAAATTACATTTGACAAAGAAATACACATCTCATTAAATACACAGATCTATAATTGGGAAGGAAAACAAGTATATTGAGTAATATAATTAGGCTCCAAGAATTATCATAGTCCACATAAAATCCATTGATAACCATGATGAAACCTAAGTGATTAAGCGTACATAAAAGTTAATTTCTGGACTTTTTCCCTAAAAACATTTATCTAAAAACAGACGTATGAACCTATAGGCCATCATATTTCTCCATTTCTGAAACAGTTTCTACAAAGTTCGCATGATTTCTTCCTTAACATATTTGAAGAAATTATCATTGACAATATCTACATCTGTAGTTTTCTTGCGGATACAGGACTACTCAAATATGTTATTCTCTATTTTATATATATATATATATATATATTTTCAGGTGTTTTAAAATTTGTCAAATTTTTGACCATAAAGGTTTCATATATTTTTGAGGTCTGAAATAACCTTTTTAAATCTATTATTAAGTTTGTGGATGTTTAGGAATTTTATTTATATTATCTATCAATATAAGTATAAATTGAATTTATACTTAAAAATATTTCCACATATGACTTCATCGGTAAATGCTCTCATTTCTGAAAGAAAATTTTTGTTTCATAGAAAATTATTTGCATTTTTTAGAATGTAACACTTAAAATTACATTCTGTTTTTTACTGGGTCCTATGTTTTTGTTGAAAGCTCAGCCACCAGTTGATTATTTTGCTCCTGTGAAGGGACTATGTCTTGAACTTCACATTCTCTGGTTACTTATAGAATTCTTTTTAAAACACTGGAATCATAATACAATGTGGATACTGGACTGAATACTAATTTATCATACCAAATATCAACATGTACTTTTATATGTATATAATGTATTACTTTCTAAAAATAACTTAAAATATATATTTCAAATTATATTAACATGTTAATATCTTTAACACTTCTGCTATTTTCCAATAGGTTTGTGTGCTATTCATTTGCTCAAAATTCACTAAATTACTAAAATCTGCAGGTTTCTGTATTTCATAAATTTTGTAAAATTCTATTCTTTTTCAAACAATTGTTTTGCTCATTCCAAATATCCTTTACTTCTGAACACAAATTATGCATATATTGCATATTTTGACAATATCCCACGTGCCTTTTAATCTTGGCTGTGCCTTTTATTCTTAACTCTTTTTTTGTTTAATTTCAATATTTTTAACTGATTTTTAATCCTATTCTTTGCAATAGCTAAGATTTAATTAAACCCACTCAATAAGATCATAATTTCAGATATTGTTTTGCAATTCAAAAATACAAAATTTATTTTTTCCTAATTCTCTATTAAAAGTATAGTTAATAATTTGTTTATTTTTTCCTCTATTTGTAATAGTTATTTAAAATTTCATTCCTATTTCATTTCTAATACCTGAACCACATATCATTCTCTCTCTTATGATTCCCCTTTGGTTTGTCAGATTCTAATATTTAACAAGTCTCCTAATTTTAATTGGATTTCTGACACTCTGAATAAATTTTAGATTTTTTTTCCTAAGACTCTTTTTTTTTTCCCCCTGACAGGTTGATAAAGTAAAACTATATAACTTTTGTTTATTTGAGAGAGAGTTTTTATCTTTGTTATTAATTATAAATTAAAATGCATGTAAATACCTTATTTTTAATTACGCTAAGTTTCAAGGACTTGAATTCTAAACTCTCTAGCTGTAGGACCAAACAGCTCCTGGCATTTTTGCAACCTACCTCCATTCCACAGGACGCTCCTCGAAGCCTCCTTCTTACGGATGTAGGAGTTAGGGAATATTTAGATACAGCAAATAACCTCAATGCATATTTTGAGGCTTGCCCAAGGTGTCTCCCCCCATAGAGCCTCCTCCCCTCAATTTTCATCAACTCTGTCCCATTTTTCCTCATTCCAGTGGGTTTATTTTCTGTTTGAGCTTTATTCTGTAATGTTCCTATGAAGTGACTAACTTGTACCTCCAAGCAGAAGCATTCATTCTTTTAATAATCATACAGTCTTCACTTTCTGCCTGCTTTATTTGCTCTCTAATCATATATATATATATATATTAATTTTCAGCTTTTATTTTTGTTTTTGTCAGAAAGGTTTATTCAAAAGATAAGCTACACCATGACTGAAAGTTGAATTTCCCAATAAATCTCACAATTTATTAGTGTCTTACCCAAATGGACAAAAACAATTGAAACTCCCCAAATATGAAATGTGAAGTATTTTAGAACAGAAAACAGTTGTGAAAATTGTGAGACTGGATTTCTACATATGACAAGAAACATTGTTTCATGACAAGGTAAAAATATAATTTTTTATTAAGCTTGAAAAATAATGCAGTTACGTGATAAGCACTGTTCCATTAAGAAGAAATCAAAAATTTTCAGATTATATTCATCCCAATTCTAATAATGAAGGACATTTGAGTGGGCTTTTTTATTATTATTATTATTAAAAGGAATCTGACCTTGGAAATTGTTTTATTCAATGTTTGTAGTTGTTCAGCTATAAACATTTTAACCAGTAGTTGATTATATTACAGACAGTCAAGCATTAGATGGCTGAATTTATATGATGTTCTTATGTAGTAGTTTGATGATTTGCTGATTTTGTAACTAAAAGATATTACATTGTACATTTTTTTTTTTTAGTACCTAGAAATCATGAACATCACTTTGGATTAGAGACAACGGAAAGATAGGGTAGACAGACTTTTTAAGCCAAATTTAGTGAAAGTATTATTGTAAGTGCAAAGAGTAGATATTTTAAGAATAAATTATATCACATTCTCACATTCTCTTTCATTATAACGTTAAAGGGGAAATGAAGGATGCTTTTTCTTTGGGGTAAGTATAATTAGATGATTAGGAAAGATGAAGTGTATTTTCACCAAAATATCAAGTGTATAAAAATTTTCATGATCTCATAAAATGTGTGTGGAAAATTTTAGCAAGTGAATAATGATGTCCATCTAATTTCACAGACCTTCTAAAAGCAATAGTGCTCTATCTTATTAGGTATAACCAACAATAGGTGTGCTATTGGGAAAGGTTTAAATGATGTGTGTGTGCACATGTATAGGTTACCTAGAAAATACTATCAATTATTATCATTTAAGTATTGTAAACACATTGTGATAGAATGAGGTGGTTTATTATTTGAAGCTACTCATTCTGAGATAAATTCAGTAGCTTGTCCAATAACAAATAACTAATAAGTTGTAGAGTTTGCAATGCAAATCGGGTTTTAAACTACATTGGAAGTGTGGGAGCATATGTATGCATTATTTATCTACCTATATGTATAAACACATAGTGTTTGTGAGGAAAAAATATACAGATACTATAAGGTCTTATCAAAAATTGAAAATAAATGACATAAGGCAGCAAGATGCAAGGGAAAAGCATAGGTTTTAGAATCAGATTACTTAAATTTAAAAGTTACAATTCCATAATTTACTACTAATATAATTCTAGTAAATAACCTAATACACTACAAAGTCATTTTTTCTTTAGAGTGTTGCTTTAAAGATCAAATGAAATATAATATGCAAATTGCATTATGTGTAAAATAAAGTAGTGATATAAAAGTTACTGATTCTGAAGAATATTTTGTAACATATTATGTTTTCCTGTCATTGTACTCTTTGATCCATTTCCTGACTGCAATTTTTCAGGCTAAAAGATTGGTATAGCTGTTTTTTCCATGCATAGCTAAGTTTTTCTCTAGCAGAGAGTGTTAGTGGAAGGCAGTGTCCAGCAGTTTGTTACACCAGTGTTTTAAATGAGAAGGATTTAAGCTACAAAGAATTGACATATGATAAGCAAAGAGTAAACATTTTCTTATACCCTGCTGACAGGATAGTACAATGTTTCTAATTTTTTATGAGGGAGTATCTCATAAATCATTGATGAAAACTGAAGATATAGTATTTAATGCTTTGAGTGAAAGCCATCTATTTAGACAAGTGGGCAGACGGAATGTTTTGTTAATAGCTTTATTTCCATTATTATGATTTGTTCTTACAGGTTCTCCATGAGAGTAAGCTCTTTGCAAGAACAATTCTCATTTTCCTTATGAAATAATAAAAGCACGTAGAATTATAGGTAACATTTCCAAAACTTCACTGCCAGTTGATAATGAAGTTGCAACAATTTGTATCAAAGTATTTTTGTGCAAAATATTTGTTTTAGAATCCAGAATGAGCTATTGCACAACTTCCCAGAAGTTTAAAAAAAGAAAAAAAAGAAAGAGAAAAAAAAGAAAAAAACTTCATAGGAAGATGCCAAGCCAATAAGCACAGGATAAAAAATCCAACTTCTCTCTCCCATGTTCTACTCCTCATAGAATGTACCAAGGAGTTTGTGGTACATTTGGTGGAAGTTCTTACTTATAGGGCAAACCAGACTCCAGTTTGCAGTCTCATCTAAGTATTAGGCATCTGAATCAAAACTAAACATTGAACCAATAAAGTCCAGTAGAAAATGCTTTTATTCTATAGTGCTAAAAAACTATCTGAGTTTTCTGAAAATACCTTTTCAGAAATGTTGGCTAAACTTAACTGTAATGTCTTAACTAAGGCATCACTACTGATTTAATCATTGGATGTCAGAATAAATAAAATATGTTTTCATTAAGAAAATAAAATTATGCTTTTCTAATCACCTCACTTTGCTGCTCATTCACATGTCCTTTTTTAATGGATTCATGATTTTTATTCAGTGTTTTAAACTTTATTATTTTGATTCTCAAATTGCCACAAACTGGGGCAATAGAAGCCCCATGGAGTTGCTTTTAAGTCATTTGACATGACTCTGTTAGTCTTTTTATTTAGCATGTTGTTTTATTATTAGTTTCGAGTATACAGTACATTGGTGAGACATTTATATAGTTTGTGAAAGGATCCCCCTTTTAAATGGTTGCATCAACAGTAAAAGTTAATGGGTGCAGAGTGTTAGCTAACGGCAGCTTCCATGTATTCACCAGCTAACACAGACAACTTAAGTTCCTAAATAACATTAAATTCAGGGTCCTGATATTCCATGTTCAAATAGCAGAAGCAAGAAAAATTTAATAGTATTAATATTTTTAGCCTTGCTTTAAGCCACATTATAACTGCTTAACAAAGACAGTTACTGTGCAGTGAAGGGGTAAATTATTAGTCAACATTTTTTCTAATTATAGCACTGCAGGTGTTTATATCTACTGATTGCATTGGTAAGGTAATTAGGTCCAGCAAGTGTGTGGATTATGGTAGGTTAAATTAGTTCATCACCATATAAGGTTTTAATAAAGTGGAAATGTATCTTTCCAGGTCATGCACTAGTCATCAGAGGTGACAATAACCGCTTAATATGATGTTAGGAAATAAATTCAAATTAAGAAGCAGAGTTACCGTTGGACAAATGTCTTTTAAGAGATTTATTTTTCTTTTGGGAAACATAAATGAGTGGTGTAAATTTCTTATTTTCCTCCATTCTCCAGCCACTTAATTGGATAATCTCTGTCTCAGCATCATTGAGTGTATTCAGACACAAATTGACTCTGAATGCAGGTAAAATAGTCAAAGCATTACCTTTTAGATCTAGTTACTTTAGCTATAAGGAAAATGTAGTCAGTTGCTCTAGAATCCAAAAGTAGATAGGAGTAAAGCTCAGTGAATGGCACTGTGCTTACTATTTCTACAAACACAAAAATAACACTATTCTGACTATCAATCTGTCAACTTTATTTGTATGAAATAAAAATCAAGTTACATTTTTCCTTCTGTCATGTAAAACCACACATATAAATTGTTTCCATTATTCCCTGCTTATTTGGAAAACTAAAAATTTCATACCTATTTAAAGTTCCCTTATTTCTCAAAAATAGATTACACACCAAGATCCAGGTATTATAAGTAAAGCTAAAATTAACCAAAATTGAACATATAGACAATGCATTCAAATTCTAAATTTGTGAGTAGTCATTGTATTCTGCTTCCTACCTTCCCTTACCACTTCTTTTAGAACTTAGATTTTCGCTTTTATTCTTTATTCTGTGTACTTTATTATTCACCTCCTTATATTTTAAGTAGGTGGATTAAAATTACCTCTATGTGCATTTGTGTTTTGTAAAAGATTCAAATCTTAAACCAATAGAACATCAGTATAATTATATCTGTTGTTCGCTATGAAACCCTTTTACAAACCTTTTGTTCTAACTGAAATGGCTATACTAATTTGAATGTGCTCATGCAAATATCAATAATATAGTAAAGCTATCAATTAAATGATGCTAAACAAAGCAGCAGGTTACATATTGTCAGATATCTTGTTATCTTTAGAAGAGTTTTAGGTTTCTAGTAAAATCAGAAGGAAAACAATTTGCTCATTAGACTGCATAATGCTCACACTTGAAAACTCAACATGAGATGAATTTTCTCACATTTTGTATGATGCTGAAAAGGATCATTAAGAAAGGAATTTCTCCTAAATAGTAAAATCAATTAGAAGTGGCCTGGTGCAAGGATAAAACTCATTAGAGCGTGAGACATTTTTCTCTTTTCACTAATATTGTCTTGAAGATTTATTTGTGGTGCCTCATCAACACTATGAACTTGAATAAGACCAAATTATGAACTTGAAGCTATCATAAAAATAACAGTATGCAAGAGATCATGTATTTGTATATATTCTTTACTTTAAAAAGTGCTTTCATAGTCTTTGATGTACACAGAAACTCTTGGATGTAGATGGGTTATATTTTTAAATTAAAGAAAATTGCAACAGTGATCGAATGACATATAAGGTTATGAAATTTGAGGGTTGAAATTAAATAAAAAATTCACTTATTTTCAGTTCTAAATTAGTGGACTTCTTGAAAAGAATATATACATTCCAATGAGACAAAATAAAAATTATGTTTTCATAGTTTTTTTTAAATTCATGTTTCTATTCAAATGCTAAAATAAATAAAACCTAGAATTCAGCATTTATGAAAGCTTCTAATCTTATTTTCCTACTCTTACTAGTCCTGGTTTGATAAATTCTTTTACTATATCTCCAATTTTTTACTTGCCTCATTTTTATTATGAAGACATAAAATGAAAGCATATAACAATATTACCTGATCTGCTTTAAACATAGAAAAAATGATCATTCCCATACACAGATAAACTTCTGAATGTAGGACAAACAAGTTTTGTGAGATTTTTTGTTTCTAGTTTTCTCATTAAATTCTCACAATTGCAATGCTTTCTCATTATGTCTTAGAACTGGCATAATTTCTTAAATGTTTGGTAGAATTGACCAGGGAATCTATCTGGGTCTGGTACTTTTTGTTTTGGTATGGTATTCATTACTGATTCATTTGTTTTAGTAGATATAGGTCTATTCAGATTGCCTGTTTCTTCATGCTTGAGTTTTGGTAGATTGTGTTTTTCAAGGAATTGGTCTATTTCATCTAATTATCAAATTTGTGGATATAGAGTTGTTCATGTTATTTGTTTATTTTCCTCTTAAATTCCATTGAACTTGTAGGCATGTGCCTTTTTTCTGATTTTAGTAATTTTCTTTTTTTATGTTAATCTGGCTATAAGATGATCAATTTTATTGATCTTTTAAAGAACCAGATTTGGTTCATTGATTTTTTGGTTCATTGATTTTTTGGTTCATTGATTTTTTAAAAATTGATATTCTGTTTTAAATTTCATTGATTTCTGATCAAATTATTTTCTTCTATTTACTTTGGATTTAATTTGTTCTTTTTCTAGTTCTAAGGTGGAAGCTCAGATGAGTAATTTTAGATCTTTTGTCTTATATAAGCATTCAATGGTATAAATGTACCTCTAAGCATTGCTTTCACTATATCCCACAAATTTTGAGAAGTCATATTTTCATCTAGTTCATCGAAAAATTTCATCTAAAAATTTAAGGAAATTTTTATTTCAGTATTTCTTTTTCTATTCATGTGTTACTTAAAAGTGTATTGTTTAATCTTCAAGTATTTTGAGGTATCTTTTATTGACCTAATTTAATTTCATGAATGAATAAAAACACACATTGCATGATTTTTATTCTTTCAAATTTGTTAAGGCTCGTTTTATAGCCTGAATGTATTCTGTCTTGGTTAATGTTCCATATGAACTTGAGAATAATGTGTATTCCACTATTGTTGGATGAAGTACTCTATAGATGTTCATTATGTCTAGTTGACTAATGGTACTGTTGACTTTAACTGTGCCCTTAATGATATTCTACCTGTCTGCTAGATCTGTCCATTTCTGATAGGGTGGTGGTGTTAAAGCTCTCAACTGTAATAGTAAATTTACCTATTCTCCTTGAAGTTCTGTGTGTTGTTTTTTTGCTTTATGCCTCACATGATTAACACTCTGTTGTTAGGTGCGTATACTTCAAAGGTTGTTATGTGTTTTTGACAATTCGACCCCCTTTATCATTATGTAATACCTCTCATTTTTTCTCTGGAAACTTTTTTTTCTTTGAAGTCTGCTGTATCTAAAATTAATATAGCTACTACTTTCTTTTAATTGGTGTTAACATGCTACATTTTTCTCTATCCATTTGCTTTAGTTTACCAATGTTTTTCTATTTAAAATGTGTTTCATAGGCAACATAGTTTGGTCATGTTTTTTTATTCACTGAACAATATCTTTTTTTTTAATTGGTACCGTTAGACCATTGACATTTAAAGAAGGTTGATGTAGTTGGAATAATATCTCCTATATTTGTAATTTTATTTGTTGCCCTTGTTCTTTGTTCCTTTTTGTCTTCCATTATTGTTCTGCCTCTTTTGGTTTTAATTGCGCATTTTATATGATTCTATTTCCTCTCCTTTCTTAGCATATCAAGTATATTTCTTTATGCACTTATTTTTGGTGATTGCCCTAGAGTTTACAATATACATTTCCAACTAATCTAATTAAACTTTCAAATATCACTGTACCCTGCACAGGTAGTACAAGTACCTTATATGACAAAGTATTCCTAATTCCTTTCTCCTATCCCTATATCTTCACTGTCATTCATTTCATATTCATATACATACACACATATAAACATGCATAATCATTTGCATTGTTTCTGTTATTATTTTAAACAAAATATTTTAATAAGAAAGACCAAAGATTTGTTTTACCTTATTTCATCTTTGATACTTTTCCTTTTTTATGTAGCTCCAAATTTCTGACCTATATTATTTTCCTTCTTTATGAAAAACATTTTTATAACATACCTTGCAAGTGATGTTCCCTTAATACATTCCCTTAATTTTTGTTTGTCTCAGGCAGTGTTTATTTCTCCACTTTCGAAGAATTATTCTTTTCGCCTTTTGGGATATTTTTTGGTTCAAAGTGGGTTTTTTTTCTCTTAGATCACATTGTCCCTATACTTGAAAATTATACTCTTTATTTTTATTTCTATTAACTCATTATCAAACTAAACCGATTAATGAGTTATGGTTAATTTATATATTTATCTTACTTATGAATAGTACATGGACTTGAAATATTTAAAATTTCATTACTCCTCTTCTAAGTTACACGATACCGAATTTCAGTATTTTCCTAGTCCACTTCTGCCTAGATTAGACTTTTAATATTATCTATTCAATGACTTTTTGAGTATTCCTCCACTGCCTTTCCCCCCAAATTAGATGCAATAAGAACTTAAACTTAAGTAGTTTATTTAAGACATAATTCTAGTAAGCATGAGTCAAAAAAAAAATGTGAAAGTTAGGGAAGGGAAAAAAGATTTCTCTATTGGCTAGCAATGTGGGCAATGTGGACTCAGTCCTCCTGGAAATCCACTAAAGAACTCTCTAGAATTTTCTCACTAGTGTTGGGAGATTGAAGCAATGTTCACTAAAATCTGATACTCTTTAATTAAAGGGAATCCCCATGGGTATTAACTTCATAGACCATCCAGGTCATGACTGTGAAGGAATGGCCTGAAACTTTGGAGAAAAATCTAAGGCAGAAAATTAGTGAGACAGGAGAAGGATATTTGATGTGACAAGCTGGCAAGATACATGTATTCTCCAAATACTGTGCTGGAATTAGGTGGTTAAGGATGGAGAAGATCTCCAGCATGGGCAACTCCTTCATACTTAAAATATGCTGCTCACCGTTTGATCTCATAGTTCAGATATTCCATCTGGGATTTTCCTTCTACCCTTAATACTTTTTTATAATTCTTTTCAGGGAAGATTGATTGATGAATCATTTTTTCAGTTTTATTTCAATGAATGTCTGTACTTCTCCCTGAATTACATTTTTTCTTTGAGGATGAATTTATTCTTTCATCCTGTCCTTGAGGAAACTGTCATTTGGGTCTACAGATAATCTTTCTCTCAAGTTCTGACCATGGTATTTGTTTTACAACCTGTTTGGTTTTCCCTTGCAACAGACCTTCAGGTGAGGGTTCTCTCATTATTGAGGAGGTTATTCTAAGAAACAACTGTAAGGAGGAGTAGGTGGGAAAGCAAAAAAAATTAAAAAATGTCAATAACATGAGTTACCTCACAGGCAACTAGAGAATTCAGGAGTAACATGGTTCACAGTTTCTATCCGACTGGTGCAGGAGCCAATTTATTTATTCTTCAGTTCCTATTGGGCACTGGGAAATAGAGACCATTAATTTTGAGCTTGTCCTGCAGGTAGCATGGTGCACTTCGGCAGACAGATTCCAGACCAAAAAATCATGTCACTATGTATCCAGTATCTATGAGATTTAAGCTGCTACTCCCTCCCTCTTAGGAAGGAATGCTTGATAGAAACCAAAATGAATTTCAAATATCAGCTCAGCCACATGAATGTATGAAAGCTAGGGAACAGTATGGCTACTGTGACCATAAATGAGCATTATAGGTTTGGGGGGAGAAATAAGTAAAAGAGTTATAGAAAAGATATAAAGGATAATTTTGTTTTATTCTCAACAAAGTAAAAGTTAAAAAAAAATGAGGGTGAGATTAAAAATGGGCTGTCTTACATATTAAATATGCTAAGTAAATATTTGTTATACTATCAAAGTCTGAAGTAATTGGGATCTGAAAAAATGGCTATGATAGAGATTACTTTTGAGATTTAAGACAGATTCAAAATTAAAGTTGAAAGTAATCTAAAGTTGAGAATTAATCTAGTTTACATTTGGAAATCCAAAGATATAAAAAATTTTTACCTCTTTATTTGCTTCTATGTAAGTAATTGGTCTGAAAATTCTACTCGAAGTTGAAAACATTAACTTAGGAAAGAATATTAAGATTTTTTTAAATTTCTTGTTTTTAACTGATTTTCTTTTATTGTTTATTTTAAACATATGAACATATTTAAATTCATTTTATGATTAAAAATTTAGAACATATAACTTTTATTTAACATATAAAGTTTTGATGATTTATGACAGTATTTGAAAAGAAAATTAGTTTCATTTGCCCAATCCATTATACATAGCTTCATATAGTATCTCTAACTAAACCTATTATGAGCAATTTAGCAGAGATTTTGTCATTTTGCAAATTGTTCTGTTGCAAATATTCCTAACTGATTTTTAATACATTATTTTGATTTAAATTCTTCTAGTAGATTTACACTTAAGTAAATTCTCGATAGAGAACTTACATTCATGAATTCTCATAATGGAGCTATCAATCAACATGGTAAAGCTTTGCTTCATATTTTAGTTTATAAATTCTCATATTCTAACATAAAGAAAAAATCTAACAATACATCTACTATAAATATTATATAAATAAATATTACTTATAATACACAATATTTTTAGAGACAGATTAGACTTCCTTTATATCATTCATATAATCATGTAGACAGGACAATTTTCAACCATTACTTGAAGATATTTTAATTATACTTGTCCTGCAACATCCCTCATAGAATTGCCTACTAAAATTGTACCTTGATATGCAATTTTGTATGCCTATCTTTGTGCCTTTTTATTTCTATTTATAGTTAGGACCTCATTATGATTTGTTCATTAAGGTCATTTGTCACCCATATTTTAACTTTGGGTGCTCTGAAATATGATTTCCAAGTAATTTGAAATTTTCTTAAGTCAATTACTCTTCTATAACTATATGTGCTAAATTTGAAGTGAATCCATTCAATATAATCTTCCAATTTTGTGAGACTCCTCCCAGTTCTCATTTATGATATATTAATGACAACAGGCAAATAGAACTCTACTGAATTTATAATGCTAAAACAGAATATAACATTGCTTATAAGTACACGTATCTTACATTTCTTATTCTAACCTTGCATTAACATTTGCTGTTGCTTATCTATCTCACCTTGGAGAAAAACTTCTTTACATTTAAGCTGTTCTATTTTTCTCTCTTTGTATTGAGTCTCTGGTTAGAATCTCAGCCCCCCCCCCCCGCCCACACACCTCCTCTTTACATGTTTCTGTCACTTATATTTTTCTGAAGCCATCTTTTTCTTCCTCTTGAGTCTATCTTCTTACTAATAGAATCTACCTATATAGTTTCACTTGTAATCTATTTCTTTATTCTAAGTCTATCTAAGTCTTACTTCTGAGCCTCCAAATTTGTATTGCCGCCAGAGTGGTCACCTGTTTGTGCATCAAATACACAAATAACATTCATTATCTATCTGTGGGTCTATCACCTGTTTCTACCCCATTGTGCTCTGACTCCATGAGTAACACCAAAATTCAGTCATCCATGCCATCCTTTATATCTCCTATGCTCGCACCGGCATTTACCTAGTTCATGTCAATATCACCTCTAATTACCACAACAGCCTTATTAGTGATCTCCCTTCCCCTGTTTTGTCCCATTTAAAAATTCCTGAAACAAGAGCTGAAATAAGCTTTTTAAATGTCAATATAATAAAGTAGAAATTAGAACAGTGGTGCTATTGATTGTAGAAAGCAATAATTTATGATCTTCATTTAATATAAACTAAGATATTTTGTTTGAAAAAAATAATAGGATATATAAAATGGGAATACTACAGGAATGAAAGAGAAGAAAAATGAAATTGAAGAGGAAGTAAATATACTACTTTTCAGTTAGGCTTCTTCATAAAGTTCATTTTTTAAAAGCACCATGATTTATATTGTTTATATTTCTAGAGCAGAGTTTGGTTAAGGACATGGAATTTGGAACTATACTGACTGAATCAAGTTATGATTATAACTTAGAGTTATCTTACTTTAAAAAGCATTTTAACTACTTAGTACTTCCTTTTTTATCTGTTAAAAATAGATAAGGAAATTAATTTTAAGAGGGGAGATAATTAAAAAATGCTAACTTTTAGAATCCCTTTGAGTTTGTGAAGGTTAAACGGATTAATCCATGCAGAATATTTAGAACAGATCTTGGTATTTTAAAGTACTTAGTACTAGATGATATTATTATTGAATTAAAGGAAAATTTATTTTTATTCCCTCAACTTATCCTGAACTAGTAGAAAAAATTAATGTCAGGAAAAAGCAGTTTTATAAACATCTTACCTCACATACCAATATGGCCAATTAATTTGAACACAACATAAGCTTTTATAAAAAATAAAAACTAAAACATAAATTGGTGCATTGTGCAAAAAAAGTGAGTAATATTACAACCCACTCTTACCCTTAATCTCCTCTACCATAGTAGACACTCAATACCCAGGGGTTCTCTTGAGTCGTATGAGATTGGAGATGATGTGCTTCCTCTCTGATTGCTATTTGACTGCTACCAAGCCCGAGTTCTAAATATAGCATTTTA
Organism: Rousettus aegyptiacus; assembly: GCF_014176215.1. Taxonomy (NCBI): domain Eukaryota; kingdom Metazoa; phylum Chordata; class Mammalia; order Chiroptera; family Pteropodidae; genus Rousettus; species Rousettus aegyptiacus. Next base: position 54,732,086 of record NW_023416306.1, read on the forward strand.
ACTAACAGACTGCATGCCAAAGCTTCGTGGTCTAATTTTCTTGTCATTGATTTTATAATCAGACATAGACCTATTCTTCATTGATCCTTCTCAAAGACTTTATAGCATGAAAAAAAAAAATGATCAGATTACTTATTTCTAAATCCTGCTCAATAGTAGCAGCAGCAGCACACTTAATGTGACTGAATTGTTTATGTTGCTTAGAAAACAGTTATTTAACAGATAAAACATTCCTGTATTTCTGTTTTACTAGTCTATAGCTATTAGTATTATTTTAAAATTCTTGTGATTCATAAATTGACCACTTATTTTCTTATTGTCAAAGTCATAATATTACAAAAATTCTTAAACACTGAAGGTAAACTCCCAAACGCAGTTATCATCGTAACTTGGTATGTAGAATATCATGTGGCAGTTTTAGAATCTACAGAAAAGTGAATTACATATAGAGGGTTCCCCATATTCATTAATCTATAAAGCAACAATTTATGGAACACATGCTGAGGATAAAAACTTATATGTGAATATCGATGTGAATTTTTCAGACTAATTTATTACAGTAAGTAGATCTAGTTATTTATAAATCCAAACAGCCATGAAATATCCATGACTATCCCAAAATAATTGCTGAGTGATAGAGAATTATATTTGGATATAGTCTAAAATTTTGCTTTTATTTGGATGATAAAATTTCCTTTAAATGAAGTATGTTGATTTATAGGAAAAAAAATAAATTATTGGATTGAAATTAACACGATGCACTTAAATGAAAATTCTTGTAGATTTTTTAAAGTTTTGCTTTCAATAATCTATTAAAAATTATGTCCCTAGTAAAAAAAAACACTCAAATAACTTTTAATTTAAAAAAAATCTTCCTCTTATAATAATAGCTTTAACCATTTTCTAATACAATTTTTTATATAAAAGATCTTTCATTTTATGTACATAGAGAAAACTAAGAAAAGGGTAAAAAAATCCATAGTCCTCTGAGGTATTTTCTTATTGTTTTGTTTGTTATAGCTACAGCATATTTTATAGTAAATGATTGCTTGTTACAATAATTTTCCAGAAGCAAGTTTCCTTATATATTAAAAAAAAAAAAAAAAACAACAACAACTTTCAGTAAACCGAAATAACACTGCTGGTGGCAATGTTACAGGATACATTTTTGTTTTCTTGTGATAAAATATAAAAGAAACAGGCATGAGATCGAATGTATTATTTACCATATAATATAGGGCATGTACTGACATCTGAGTTAAAAAAAAAATTAAAGATAAAAATAAACACTTCTATTATCCCAAGGCTCAGATATAATCTATTGAGTTTCTTTAAATAAACAAAGTAATATATATGTATCTTAAAACTTAAAGCAGAATAGCCATGCTTATAATGAAAAAGTCTTCTCTCCCTATTCCCAGTCTTCTCCTCCAATAAAAGCCTGTTAAGTTTCTTATGTTCCTATTTTAAAGACATTAAATGCTCATATCACAAGAATCTCTATTAAAATAATTATATTTAGCTCATGCTTTAAAAAGATATTACATCATATGAATGCATCTTAATTTTTTTAACCAGTTGACTATAAAATCATGTTATTTATAAGTTTATATTTAAAATTTTAATCACATATTTTCAACAAAAAGAAACCTTCCATGGTGAGAATCACATCGTATTTTTCTTTCTGATCCTTTCTTATAATTTTGAGACTATTTCATAATAGAGTAAATATTATTAGATGATCATTTAGGCAAGTAAGTTAGCCAATCACATATACTATGTCAACAAAAAACAATCGCTATTTTATTCAACCTTTTCTATCCTAAGACTTAAAATTTAGGAATCTGATGGATTATGAGCACAAGTGTGTAAAAATGCCTAATACCATATTTTGATGTTACATATTAATAAGAGTACAAAGCAAAATGAGCATCACTTTCACATCTAAAGTTTTGGTTTTCTGCCACTGAGGAGAGCAAGGTCAAAGTGGTTATGACAATGATTCACCTTGGATATATGCCGTACCATCAAATGGCAAGCTGATGTACAATGCTGGACATTTGTCACAGGCTGGGAGACATATGTCCCACATTCATGTTTAAATGTGCAAACAAAGCATATAAGAATTGGTGAAATAAAATAAATTGATATTCCAGAGAGCAAAATTATGGTAATTAGTATAGGTGGGAAGTTATTCATTTGGCAAGGAATTTGAGACATCAGTGATCCAGATGATAGAAATGGGTTAACACACTCATTTCTAGAATTATAATTTGAATAAAATAAGTTAATAATTGCTTTAGCTTATTATACTAAAGCAATATTTTAAGATTGCTTTTTCTTTTGCAACCAAGGGTAAAATTACCAAATAGGAAACAAATTAAAGCCTCATCAAGAAATGGCTTGATTTACTAATGCATAGTTTCCAGTGATGGGGAAAACTATTGTAGTCACTGATTATTGAAGTAGATCAACTGGGAAGAGGATGATAAAATTTATCATTATAATTGGTATTGACTTAAACACATGGAAGAAATAAACTCAGAAATCAGCATGAGCAGAGACTATTCCAGCTTCTTTGTATTTTCCAAAGATCTGTAAAAATGTAAATAATCTGTTCATTTTTGTAATTGGCAAAAGGTGATTTTATTTTTTGCAATATTTTTTCCAAATACAACTGATAGTCTTTCACTAAAATATTAATGAAATACCAAACAATATTTGAAAAATGGAAAAGCAATTAATATACACTATAAATAATTATTCTTGCAGTTGATAGAAACAAAATGTTTAAAGTTTAGGTTTCCATTTACCTTCATAAAAAAATATTTTGAAGTATTTATATTTTGAAACATCACTTCTGTTTTCCAAATTTCACAAACCACTGTATATATAATTATTTTATCTTATAGAATATATGTTTGAGGAAAAGTAAAGTTCTTCTTTTTTTTAATAGGCTCTTCTGTTATTAAGCACTTAAAAGGCAGCAACTGTTCTCATTTTTACAAACAACTTCTTAATTAGGATTTAGTTTAAACAGCAAACTAATTTTTTTTAGGGAAATGGAAAATTTGGAAGAGAGCTCAAATTCCCTGTTTTCTAAAATCTGCAAATCAAATCCCTATTCAGTATCCTCTTGTATAACAAATTCTCATTTAAAATTTACTTAGATATGGAATCCAAAGAGCTGTTTTTGTTGTTCAACAGATTTTAGAGACTAATATTTTGCCACCAAAGTGAACATCCTTCTAAATATTCCTAATACTAAATTGAAAGAAAACCTAAGCAACTGGTTAAATTGATATGATTACAGCAGACTCATGTATTAATTATGCCCTGCACATGTAAGTTTAAAAATTTTAAAACAAATTGCAACCCTACGGTATCATATGGAGAAATGGGATTGGAATCTTCACTAACTAATCGAAAAAAAAAAAAAAAAAAAAAAAAAAAACAGCCTTATGATTACATAAACAGCTATGTTTAAGTAACCCAATTATGGCCAAATTGAAAGCATTTTAAATGTAACATAAAAAATATGTGCCAGAAATAATATTAAAATCTGGGATCTGTTCTGTATTTAAACTTAATGGACAGTAGAACTGAAAGGTGGAAGGAAATCTGTACTTTCAACAAATTTGTTATATCAAATTTATCTTCTTGTCTCATACTTTGTTTTTGTTAATATTACTAGAACATTTATTGTGTACTCATTCTAAATTTCTGCAGTTGAAGAGGAATAATGTTAAAAAGGTGCATTATTTTTTTTGTCCATTTGTTCCTTAACTCTAGATTGTTTACAGGTTTAATTCTTGCTTCTCTCACTACAAATGGGTCAACTTTTTTACCCAGTTGCAACTGCCTTGACTAATAATGGCCTACTCCATCTATGTAATAGTTTTTCTCTTACTGAAGCTTCAGTATGCACGATTAAATCTTGAGAATCTATTTGCAATGAACTTTTCTCAGAAACAGTAATTTTAATATAAGCAAATGTACAGTGTTTGAAGATAGTGGCAAAGAGTTAATTTCTTCAATGCTCAGCAATTTTTTTATCACTCTGGTGAAATCAACCCTTCAAAACATAAAGAAAAAAATCCTCTTGTATCATATCAAAATCTTTCATTGTTAGTTCTGGAGCCAACTTCGAATCTCTACATATCAGATGTTTCTTACTATTAACAAAACTCATTTTATAGAATGTTCTCTTTAGTAGCACATTACCGATTGTTGTTACTTTTACAAATAAACTCTTCCATTCCTTGCACTATAGCTTTTGAAATATCCTGTATCTTCATCCCTTTTACACCTCACCCATTGTCTTCCTCTGTTTTCATCTCTCGTCTTTCATGACCTTCTCAATAATCTTTTTTCAATTTCAATTTAGCCTGTGTAGAACATATAGTTTTATTTTATGATATGCTTATATTTCCTAACCACCAAAATTAGCCCCTTTTTTGGAGTTGTCTCCTATACTTTTTTTCATGTTTTAAAACCTTGGAGTACTCCACAAATGCATTTGTGGCATTAATATATTAATTTTCATAAAATTATTTATTGAGGGTATAATAGCATCTCCGTGATTTTTATTTTTAGAAATCACAAAATGGTAAATTTGCTGTTCTGTTGGAACTCTCAACTATGAGGTCAAATCTTTTTTTATAACAAATAGCCAGAACAGGTTCTTCCATGCTAGTTAACATTCATTTAAAAAGTTTATTTTGCCAACAGTTCTAGGTTTGGGGAATATAGAGAATAATACAATACTCCCTTTAAAAAGATTATAGAAATTAAAGTAATTTAGAAAGTAAAGAAATACAAAATAAATGATTAAATATTATGTAATTAAGCACAGTATGCTCCTTTAGTATATAGAAATTGAAACTAACCCAAACTGAGTTTTGTTTTAGACAAAGATACAGAAAAAAGAGTTTTCCGGCTGTGAAGGCATAAGAGAGAATCTCTGTTGCCCGTCAGGAAACTAAATATATTCAGAGCTAATAGAGCAAATTAGATAGCTACGTGTGTGTGTGTGTGTGAGTGATAGGTGATATAATCAAATTTCTAATCAAAATATATAAAATATAATACCATGTACCTTAAAAAGATTTAAAGTATCTATTTGAGACTTTCCAAAAGTTTTCAGGAGATAATTCTAGGGAGCAGAACAAGGAGTGAAATAAGCTGTTACTTATATTTTACCTTATATACTCCTGTAACTTTAAATTTGTAAAAGAAATTGTTAATAATTATAAATATGCATACCTTAATTGCAAAATATTGAGTAGAGATGACTAATAAGTGATCATGTTTATAATTATAACTTATGAGTATGTAGATTATTCATTTCTCAAAAGTTATGTTTATGTACCTAAAATTGGTGAATGATATGTAAATTATACTTTAATAAGAGTAATTTAATCTCATTAATTTGATAAATTATATTGGAAAATTAATATTGAAATAACTCTTACTCTGGGATAACTACATAATGTTCTTTATATTATTTCTAACTTCAGGCATAAATAAGTATATCGAAGATAGAACATTTCTTCTGGGTGAGGGGATTGATTAGATGTAATTTTGAATTATTTTTAATTAGACTTAGGAATATTATAATTGAAGATCAATTCTTTCATCATTATAAAGTGACTTTTTGTCTGCTAATACTTGTTTTGAAGTCTAGTATGTCTAATTAATACTGCTATACCAACTGTCTTGTGCTTAGTATGAAATATAGCTAAATGTTATGCTTTTCCTCCCAATCTTTCACTTTCAATCTAATGATGTCTTTATACTTAAAATGCATCTCTTTCAAACAGTTTACAGCTTCACCTTTTTAAATTTTGTTAGTCTCTATTTTCGATTAAAAGTTTTATTTCACTTATATTTAACATAATTCTTGATAAGCTTGGTTTTATATTTGCCTTTATACTACATGCTTTCCATTTTCTTCTTCCCTTTCCTTGTCTTTTTTAAAATTAAAGAAATTTTATTATGCCATATTGTATCCTCTACTGATATTTTAATTTTATTGGTTTTATTTCTAGAGATTTTTTATGGAACAAAATATCCAGTCTTAATTTATCACCCTCTAACTTGAACTGATACTGCTTCACTTGTAAGAAACTTACAACATCATTCCAAATAAAAGATCCTCTTTTCCTCTTGCTGTCAATTGTACAAATATAAAACCTCACAAAATCCCTTAAAATCTCATCTAGTGCAGGTGAACTAGAAAGAAATTATCTCTGATTACATCTGATAAATGTATACTTCGACTTAATTTTTTTTAAGGAACTTTTACTACAAAATTAAATTTATGTAAGTATCACAGATTGAGTATAGAGGCAGATTTCATTAACTCTGCACTCAGTTTCCCTTATACTTAAATCTTAGTATGATACACTTGTTAAAACTAAAGATAGATATTGATTATTAACTGAAGTCTATAGCTTGTTCAGATTTTCCTATCATTCACTAACTGTGCTATCCAGTTCGGGATCCCATGCAAGGTACCGTATTGCACTTAATCATTATGTACCCTTAGGCAACTCTAGGCCATGACAGTTTCCCAGACATTCCTTGTTTATAGTGAGCTTGAAAGCCTTGAGTAGTACTAGTCAAGCATTTTTTAGAAAATCCTTCATTTATAATTGAATTTTTTTTTCAATGATTAGACTGGGGTTGTGCAAAAAAGACCACTGAGGTAAAGTGTTATTTTCAGCACACCAACTTGACTTTGATCACCTGCTCAAGGTAGTTTGTCAGATTTCTCTGTTTTTATCCCCATATTTCATACCGTTGTATCTGAGATGAGTTCACTATCTACAGACCACAGCTGAACAGTGGAGAGTTGTTCTCTACCTCCTTGATAATGGAATTTCTATGTAAATTATTTAGAACCTTTCTGCATGGGAGATAGTCTCTCACACTTTGCCCCATTTATTTATTCACTGATCTAATTGTCTCAGTATGGACTTATGGATATTGATATTTTGGGTTAGTTCAACACTATTTTATTGATTTCATGGTTGTGTCTTCCAGCACTTTGCTAATGGAAGCTCTTTCAATTGGTTCCTGTATACCTATTTACATGCCCTGCACTCCATCATTGTGAATGTTTTGTTTTTTCTATTTTTTATAGCACTCTTTCTGGCACCACAAGATGCTCTGGTAGCACCTGGTAGACTTCTTGCTTGTTTCTAGAATCAGCCATTTTTTCAGGAGCTCAGTTTCCTTTTATTGGAGAATGGTATTTGAAACCAAGATCTGGGTGCTAGGTGTGTTTTTCACTTCTGAAGTATTATTTCTAGGGCATCTCAGCTGGGAAAGCAAAGAAATATGTGTGTATATTAACCAATATATATGTAGCTATAAATATTTCTATATCAAATCATCTGTATTTGTACTAAGCTGGGCATGAGTTCATGCTGAAATGTTCAACTTTAATCCACTATTATGTGGATAATTCTAGCCTCTTCCCTTTGCTTGTCTGCTCATTCCAATAGTGATATAGCGCTATCAAAAACTTTCACTCATGCCCCCATAGGGGAAAAAATTTGTAAACTTGAAGTCAGTGCTTATGTATAGTTTTTTTTTTTTTTACTTAGTCTTGCATATTCCAGTCATTTTCAAAATTACTTAGGTTAACAATGTTCTCAACTGTCCATATCACTGAAGTTGTTTTATACATTTGTAATAATCCTTTCATCATAGTCCAAATTCCATTATGGGCTCTCCCAATGTCCTTAATGATTCTTCTTTTTCAGTTTGCATACATAAACTTTACTCTTTGTGTTGTAAGTCCTATAGGTTTTGACACATTCATAATGCAATGTATCCACCATTACAGTATTGTACAGAATAGTTTCAGTACACTAAAATTTTCCCTATTTTTACGTATTCAACCTTAACCCTCCCACTGCCAAAAGACTTGGAAACCACTGATCCAATTTGTCTCTATAGTTGTGCCTTTTCGAGAATGCCATATAATTGAGATCATATTGTAGGTAGCTTTTTTAGACTGGCTTATTTTGCTCAGCAATATGCATTTAAGATTCATCTATCTCTGCATGGCTTGGTAGTGCATTACTTTTTATTGCAAAATATTCCATTAACTAGATATGCCAATATTAGCTTATCCATTCACTTATTGAAGGTATTTTTTAGTGGCTTCCAGTATTTTTGTGATTACAAAGTTTCTGTAAACATTTGTGGGTAATTGTGTACATAGCTTTTTATGTAAGTTGGGTCAGTACATTGTCATGCCATTGTTTTATTATGAATAAAGACTATATTTAGCTATTTAAGAAACTGCCAAACTGACTTCTTAAGTACTCATACCATGTTACCTCCTCAGAAGTAATGAGTGAGAATTTCTGTTGTTTCTCATCCATGCCAGCTATTGATCTTTTCAGTGTTTTTTTTATTTTAGCCATTCTAAGGTGTATATTGTCATCTCAATTTTCCTTTAATCTAAAATTTTCTAACATCTGATGTTGAGCATCTTTTCGTATGTTTACTTGCATATACAGTACATGCATATTGTATATGTTCTTTGTTGAGGTTTTATTTAGATATATGTCAATATTTTAATTGGATTGTTTTTAATGTTGAGTTTTTTGTGTATTTTTGTGTATTTTACAAATGTTTTCTCTACATAATTGGCTTCTCTTTGAGCTCCTCAATACTCTTTTGCAGAGCAGAAGTTTATAATTTTACTCAAGCTCATGTTATCTATTTTTCTTTTATAAGTGTGGTTTTGTGTTGTATCCAAAAATTCCTTATTACACCCAAGATCACATATCTTGCTTCCCATGTTTTGCTCTAAAATATTTTTATGTTCTATATTTAAGTCTATGATTCATTTTGGGTTAATTTTTATGAAAGATCAGTATCTAGGTAATTTTTTTGTACCTTTGCCTTTTTTTCCTTTTCTCTTTCCTTTCTCCTCCTCCTCTTCCTTTTTTTTTTTTTTTTTGCATATGAACATCTTTGATCTAGCATCATTTGTTGAAAAGTGACTAATGACTAATTTATTATTTCTACATCAAATTGTCTTTGTTCCATTATCAAAGATCTGTTAACTATAATTGTGTGGATCTTTTTCTGACCTCTATATGCTGTCCCATTGACCTATGGGTCAATCTTTTCACCAGTTCCACAACATCTTTATGATTTTCTACATAGACAATTATGTCCTGTGCAAATAAAGACAGTTTTATTTCTTCTTTTCCAATTGGTATATGCTATATGTTTTCTTGTTTTATTGCACAACTAGAACATTCAGTATGATGTCAAATAGGATTTGTAATAGATTATTCCTTCGCCATTTTTTTTATCTTATGTTAAAGTATACTGTTAGCTATAGGTTTTTGTTGATATTCTTTATCAAGTTGAAGAAATTCTATATTCTTAGTTTGCTGAGGGTTTTTATAATGAATGGATGTCAGATTTTGTTAAATGCTTTTTCTGCCTGAATTCATATGATCAAATGATTTTCTTCCTTAGCCTGGGAATATGCTGAATTATACTAATTTTTAAATGTTGAATCACCTTTACATACCTGGAATAAATCTCACTTGATTAAGATGTATAATTTTTTAGACATTTTTGGGTTTTATTTGCTAATACTTTGTGAAACTTTTTGCATACATATTTGTGAGAGATATTTTTCTGTGTTTTGTTTTTTTTCTTGAAATGTCTTTATCAGATTTTTGTATTTGAGTAATACTAAACTTATAGAATGAGTTTGGAAGTTGGAATTGTGTTCTGAAAGAGAATTATGGCTTCATATTTAAGTTATTAATAATATATTTATTAATAAAAACCTGTTCTGAGCATTTATTTCTCTTAACTGTTGGTAGTTTTGTCAAAGAATAGAACCAATTGATATGTTATCAACTTTGTGTACATGAAGTTGTTCATAGTAAGTTTTCCTTTAATACCCATGGGATCACTATTGATAATACTTCTTCTGTTTCTGATAATGGTTATCCATGCCTCCTGTATTGCTCTATTAATTAGCGTGTATATTTTATCAATTTCATTAATCTTTTCAAAGAAACAGCTTTTAATTTTGTTTAGTATGCCTATTGTTTCCTGTTTTAATTTCATTGATTTCTGCTACAGTTTCCATTTCCTTTCTTCTACTTGCTTAGACTTAGTTTGCTGTTCTGAAGTAGATAGCTACTTCAACTTTTCTTTGATTAGTGTTAGTAATGTACACATTTCTCCATTCTTTACTTTTAATATAGCTGAACCTTTTTAATTAAAGTGGATTTCTAAAGAACACAGATATAATCAGGTCTTGATTTTTAGCCTGATAATCTCTGCATTTAATCAATATATTGAGATCATTCACGTTTCAAGTGATAATTGCTGGAATTGAATTAATGTCTACCATGTTTATAACTGCTTTCTTTTTGTTGATTTCTTAGTTTCTTTTATTTCAACTTATTTTGCTTTTTCGGGTTTCACTTAAGTAGTTTTGATTTTATTAACTGTTCTTTGACTAGAACAATTATATATTTATTACTTTTAGCTGTTATAGATTTTGCAATATACATTTTTAACTATTCTAGTTTATCTTAAAATTATATATTACTACTTCACATATAGTGCTAGTAGTCTGTAACAGAATATTCTTTATTTTACCCTCATGTCTCATGGGATTGCTGTCATTCATTTATTCCCATGCTATAATAAATACCCAATATATTTTTTATTACTATGAAGATAGTTTTTTTTTTAGAAAATTATTAACAGAAAATATTTTCTCTTCATGTATTCATTCTTTATGCTTTTTTATGCAAATATAAATTTCTGCTCTATATCATTTTCCTTCTCCATAGGAATTTTTTAAAGATATTTCTTTCTGGGCAGGTCTGCTAGCCTCAAATATTCAGTGTTTCTTTTTTCCTTAAAAAGCCTTTATACTTCACTTATGAAAAATAATTTTTCTGAACATAGTGTTCTGAATTTGTAAGGTTTCTTTTCTTTCAACACTTTAAATATATTATTCTTGTCTCGCTTGCATGATTTTTGAGATAAAGTACTGTGATTGTTATCTCTTTCCCTCTATAGAAAGGGTGTTTTTTTCACCTCTGGCTTTTTTCAAGAATGCAGACTCTTGTTATTTGTTCTGCTTGGTGTTCTTTCAGCTTTGCAGATCTGTAGTTTGTTGTCTGTCATTAATTTGGGGAAAATTCTTAACGATTATTCTAGTATTTCTTCCCTATTTTCTCTTCTGAAAATCCAGTTATGTGTATGCTAAGCTTTTGCAATTATCCCTCAGTTTTTGAATGTTCTATTGTTTTTATTTTTCTTTCATTTTTCCTCTTTGAATTTGAGAAGTTTCTATTAACCTCTCTTTAGTTTCACTGATTATTTCCTTGGCCAATTCCAGTTTATGTATGACTCCATCAAAGATATTCATTCTTCTGTTATATTTTTAATATTACATTTATTTATCTTACTGATGCAGAACAGGGCAAATTTCCCAAGTGGGTTGGCAGAAGGGGGAGACCAAGCCCTGCACTGAGAGAAGAAGGACTTTTGGCAGAGGGTGTAGAAAGAATTCACATACACCAAAGTTAAAAGTCAAAAGGAAAGTTTATTAGAAAAGGATAACACTCCATAGACAGAGTCTGGTCTCCTCTCAGAGACAGATAGTGAGACAGACCAAGAGAGACGTGAAAAGACAGTGAGTTAGGGGCCACTGAGAGGAATAGTAAAGGCACTGAGAGGGACCTAGAGGGAAGGAGACAATAGATATGAGGACAGTGAGAGAGACTAGAAAGACACTGAGAGGGACCCTGAGCGTTCAAAGAATTCAGTGTATATATCTTTTTTTAGTTCGTGTGAGTTATAGTTTAAAAGACTTTGTTAATCCATTTCTTTTGATATGGACATACAGTGAGGAAAGGGAAAGGGAAAGTTTGTAGCATGAAAAGGTAAGAATATGCAGAGTGAAAGGCTTGTTGGCAGTTCCCAGCCTTCAATCTGTAGGTTCCTGTTTTCCCCTTCACAGGTGTGAGGAATGAGTTGTTAGCAATTTCTGCAGAATCTTCCTTTGTTCTGCAGGTGTCCTTCTGGCCTGGCTGCAGGGGTGATCAGCATATTGCAGTCTCTGTATAGCTTGATTAACATTTTAATTCTCTTGCCTCCTCCCTTCAAAGATTTTATTCCCTTATTCTTAAAGAGATATTAGGGAAGAAGGTCTGTCTTCTACAACTTCAAAACTGAAATAGGGCTATAATCCCTGCCTACCAGGAATAAAAATCTCTGGAAGTTTATCCTAAAGGCCCAAGAGGCAGAGAACCTGAAGTCATTCCAGCATATAGAAGTATAGGAAGCCTTGGAATTTTTTTAGAGTTCTCATTTCTCTAATTTCCTATATATTCTTGTATGGTGTATCTTTTTCCATTAGAGATTTTAACATATTAATTAATGATTGTTACTTTAAATTACTTTTATGATAATTCCTACATGGGTCATATCAAAGTCTCATTCTATTTGTGTTTCTCCTTTTTGCCTTTTAGGGTACCTTATAATTTTTTGTTGAAAGCTAGACAAGGTTACTGAGTTATAGGAAGTGAAGTAATTAGGTGTTTAGTATGAAGTTTTATCTAAATCTGGTTAGGAGTTGGGCTGTTTTGCAACATTTGCTTTAGCTAAAAGTGCCAGGGGCTTCAAATTCCTCTAGTTTCCTTGTTTTTGTCTCCCCTTTTAACTTGAACTTCCCTAACTACTTCTCCCATTTAGTCTGTGTTTTATAGCTCTTTCATTTGCAAACCACTATTGGTTTGGTGGAAGGTGTGAAAGCAGTGAAGCATTCTATAATGTTTTTATTAAAACTCATTATTTTAATGGGTCTGTATCTCCCGGCTGTGACCTGCACAAGTGTTTCTTAGTTTCCCACCCTCAACTGAGCTAGTCTAGAAGTGTCCTTTCCACAGATGTAATTTTCACCACTAGGGTGATGTGATATCCGCAGTCACCCCAGCGGCACTGGGGAGGAGGAGGTGGAGGAAGAGGACGATGGCTTTGTGTGTTGTTGTCCCTCGGTTCTTCCCTGCCGCCATTGCAGCAAAGAATTACAGGTCAGCGAGACTGAGAAAAAGTAAGAGTTATCGAAAGTACATTTTAGAAGGAGAGGGGCCAGGCTAGGGAAGGCTGCAGGAATTTATGAGATAAGAGATAAGATAGTACACCCCAAAGGGAGGAGCAGGAGCAGGTTTCCGGCCAGAATAGCTGTAACAATGCAGAAATGAGAAGGTCTGTTTATATTTGGGCCGCAATGGGAGGATCTAGATGATCCATATGTGAGGTCACCTTGACTGACAGTCCATTGCTGTATAATTTTGCCTAGTATGCATGTGCTTATCCAGAATTCAGTCTGTTATAATTAGATTCATGAACTTCCAGGCATAGTCATGAGATTATAATGATGGTATAATGAAGCTGAAGTTATGGGCCGTACTCTCTGCACATGCATTTGTAGCTGGTTTAGCCAGCAACTTTTATGGTCTTTGGGCTGTAGGATTTGGGGTAATTTATAACCCTAAAAGGGAGGTGTTTCTGGGAAGTACTTCAGGAAGGTCTTCAAGGTACGTTTCTATGGTTACAGAGCTGGGTCTTGGCTACTGTCATTGTCGCTCATGCCTGAATACCTAACATAATCAGGCTCTTTTCTTTGGAGAGTAGACTAATATTATTAAGAAGGCACTTTGGGTATTTCACAAGTATCATTCTTCCTGTTCTTATGCCAGAGCTACAAGGGAATCTTTCTTGAATTTTTACTATGAGAATCTATTAGGGTTTTTGACAATAAAACCCATAATATGTGCAGAGCCCCTTAATCTTGAAACCACCAAGTCATTTTCTCTTACACAATTCTAGTTTCAGCCTATGGCAATTCTTCAAAATTACCACTTAAGTGGTATTACCAGTTACCAGGTCAAGCAGCTTTTGCTCCAGATAAACAGATATTGGTTAAGACTCTGCATGCACTTGTCTCTTCCAATTTTGAGTCTCAGGATTACCTTGTGATCTTAGTTCTCTGATAGGTGAAAAAAAAGCCTTTTACTTTCAGCTTGTTCAGATTTTTCTTGTTTAAGGCCAGGAGTGAAAACTTCCAAACTCTACATGTTGGAGCTAGAACTGAAAGTCTCTTTTGTTTTCTTTATTTAATACCATTCCCTGCATGTAAAAGAACAATGGAATCTGATATAAACAATATATATACCTCTGATGAAAATGACACTTTTTTTTTTTATTAGAGAATTACTCTGTAGTTTAAGTCAATTTATATTACAGTCCTGTTGCTATAGTTACCTTTAGTGCAAAATAAGCCTCAGATTTCTAAAGGAATGGATGGCTACTGTCTTATGCTTAATGTAAGTACTAGAGTGCCGAAGAGTTTATATCAATATTCCTGCTCCTCAGATTTCAGCATACCTGAATCACAGGTATGACACATCCTGCATTTTTGTTCTTCCTCTTGAAATAGATTACAATTGTTTGTTACATCATTGTAGAAGCAGGGGGATCTTTGTTTTACTTCCTCCTTCTCTGTCTTAGGCCCTGTATACCTGGACCTCAGGGATGGGACTTAATCATCATTCCTGTCTTCCCACAATTGCCAAACAATCTCTGCTCCCTTACTCACTGCCATGACTTGAGCCGGTTCAGAGATCCAGGCTGTTTCTTTCCCCCATGCAACCAACAGCTGCCTTTGCTTTGTAGCAGAGACATCAGTGCACTGATGACTTTTTGCCCAGTATTCACCTAAACCATTTACTAATGTAGGGGTCTAAAGTGCTTCTAAGGATCTTCAGATTTTCCTATTCCCCAGTACTTGGCAGGTCCTGCAAACTTGCACGATGGTGGGTGGGTCGGGGGAAGGGTGATAGGTGTCTACCAAGTCTCCAGCCCTATCTATGCCCATTGTTTCTCACGAGCACTTGGAGGCCTTGGGAAAAAATGATGAGAGAGTGGAGACTAATTTTGTGTTCAGGGCTTCCAGTGATTCTAAAATATCCTACTTGTTCACTGTAAGATTATTATTTTTTTAAATCAGCTGGTTTTTTTCTATCTTCAATGGTGACTTTGTCTTCCTGTTCTCTGACAAAGGTGAATAAATTAGCTTTTGTTCCTAGTATTCATGAATTGCTTTATTAATCTTTGGAATTCAGTTGGCATGGTTATCTCGTGACTTCAGATGTCTGTTGGTCTCAAAATCTATGATTTCATAGATTATTTAACTTGTTTGTTCTCATTTCTAGAACAGAAGACATTCTCTTACAGCTCTTTATATCTGAGAGAATAGGTATTCCTGACTTTATATTTAAGTAATAAATTGTTGCATATTTAGGTTTATGTTTGATTTTATTTTCCTTGTTTCTGCATATAACCATTTCCCAAAACAATGTAACAACATATACAATTAGTTTAATTACCCTGACTACATGTACTAAGTAGAAAATACCCATAGTATATCTCTTCTAGCAGTCCTCAATTATTCATAGAATAAAATATTCTAGTATATCTTCTAGTATCTTGAGAATTATTTACTATTATTCCCCGAATTGGCAGATTCTGGATGTATAGTTATTTCAAAGAAAAATTTTTAGTGCTTGCTTTGTCCAAGAATTGTTAAATGCTATGAACATTTAACAAATAAGCACAAAAGTCCTTTTCCTCCAGAGAATGTCAAATAAGTATGGAAGAGAGAAAGTTAAACAGTTTTAAAACAATTTAACATAAGCTGAGTGGCATGGGAACAGAGAGTTAGGACCCCTATTTTTGTTTTAAAACATAAGAAAGCCCTAAACAGAAAACATCATACCAGAGCTCAGTTAAATAGCATTTCTCCAGGGTTAGAATTCCATGCCTTTGAAGTTTTTAATTTATACTATAATCAGTGTCTAAACTACAAAATGCCTTTGTTTAGGGATTGGTCACTGGTTTAATTTATATTTAATGTTGCTAAGCATTATTAAAAATAATTGTCCTACTCAGAAAGATTAGTGCATTATTCTTGATGGGCATAAATGCAAAAACCCAATTTGTTAATCGTCACTTCAACCACCTGTGAAATATTTGATTCAATCATGAAACAACACTGAAAAAAATACAAATAAGCATGTGATTTCTTTAAGATTAATAATATAGTTATTTGCTAATGAATTTTTAGCTACAGTTTAGTAAGTCATAAAATATACCATTTTCTCAGCCATTTCTAACTTTGACCTATAGCCATGGTCTAATCCAAATTCCTTGGTTCTGCCATGTTACCTAATTCGCTACAGTGGTGACTGTTATTTTTCACTTTATTGGGAGATAAAACAATCATTTTGAGCCAGAGAGGCTGTCACTTTTCATTATTCTGGGTTAGCATGATATGCCATACAAAATTAACCAACATGTTATAGGAGTCACTGTGATCATGAGTGGTTTCATGGTAATAATCAATATAAATCTGGCATTTGATTCTGGAATCAATTACTGCCAAAGACATCTTAGACTCAGACTGCCAGTAAAGGAATCTACTGAACTATAGTGAGTCAGAGTAAATAAAGAATGATAAGTCTTAAACTCTAGAGATGTCATACAATCCTATGGTTGTATGCCTCAGAGTTTAAATCAATATGACTTTAAAAGAGTAGAAATGTCAGGAATGTTCACATTTAACCATGAATGATGAAAATGTGTGTGTAGTAACAACTCAGGGAAATCTAAAAGTACTTGTGTGGAAGAAAACTAAAAAATCCAATGTGTTAAAATGAGGCTTTCGTCGAATAGAAATGTACTTGTGTGTGTGAGATTGCATGTTTTGCCTTATATGTTTGTAAGAGTGACTTGCAGAATATTTAAAAAGTCAACAATGGAGCTTCTGATTTACAATAACATAGTCGTGCTGTATTATAAATAAATTAAATGCCACAGATAATGTACCTAATTTATCCAAGGCCATAAAGATTTCTCCTGGAACACTGGTAGTTCAGTTTTTACATTTATATCTCGATCTTTTATGATTTATAAATTGTATTTGGCTCTAAGTGTGGATTGTAACATTCATATTTTGTTCATAGATTTATAATTTTTCTAGGTCCATCTGTTGAAAAAAATATCCTTTACTTCAGTGTATTGCCTTTACATCTTTTCAAATATTAACCCTTTTCCTGTTTGCCTTGAGAATACGCAGTGGAGGTGCTTGCAGCTGCAGCATTTACTTCAAGATAACTTGCAGATTACAGTCCTAACATTACCATCAAAGTGCGATGAAATATCTCACTTTTGTTATTATATTTGCATCTCTCTAGTATATCAATAGTCCTTGGAAACAAAAGACATCATTTCTATTTGTAGCATCCTGTTTTTAGTAATTTGATTGCTCAAAATGTCAGATCCTAGAAAATGTAGCATTCCTATGCATGACATTAAGTGAACACTGACAGCAAGCTGCACTTTTTTTTCTAAATAGGAAAAGAGTTAATTGATGAAAAGGAATGCATAGATATACTTCTTGACTCCTTATTCCTTTCTACTGATATATTTGTCCATCTCGACGCCACTAAACTATCTTTATTAAGATAACTTTATAAGATGATTTTGATTATAGTAGCTTTATAAGATAATGTACTTTTAAAAGTTGATTTGGGTGCTCAGGGCCCTTACACACACACAAATATATTTTTGAATCAGCTGATCAATTTATTTAAAAAGTAAGCCTACTAGGATTTTGATTGGAATTGCATTAAATATGTAGACAAATCTTTTAGATAAATCTGAGGTGAATTAACATGTAAACAATACTGGACATTTTTTGTTCTTGGGCTTATTTTAAGATTTTTTTCTCTCCTTTAAAAAATGCAATTATTAATTCACTATTAATTATTAACAGTATAATTAACTTTAGTTGCTATGATTTATTTATTTTATAACTGGAAGTTTGAACCTTTTGACTCCCTTCACTCATTTTTTCATCTATTTTGCCAACGCCCAACCCTTGCTATTTCTCTGGCAACTACGAATCGATTCTCTGTATATGTATTTGTTTCCTTGTTTGTTTTTATTTACATATAAGTGAGATCTTATGGTATTTGTCTTTCTGTCTTATTTTGCTTAGTGTAATTCCCTCATGATCCATCCATGTTGTCACATATGACAAGATTTCATTCCTTTTTGTGGCCAAATAATAATCCATTGTTTATCTGTGCTGCATTTTTTCCATCCATCCATCAATGGACATTAAAGTTGTTTCCATATCTTGGTTATTGTAAATAATGCTGCAATAAACATCAAGGTTAATACATATTTTCAAATTAATGATTTTTTTCTTCAGATAGATACCCAGAAGTAGAATTGCTGAGTCATAGGTAGTGTTACTTTTAAGTTTTTCAGGAACCTCCATAATGTATTCCATAGCCACTGCACCAATTTACATTCTCATTGTGGTTTTGATTCACATTTCCCTGATGATGAGTGATGTTGAACAAATTTTCATATACCTATTGACCATCTGTATGTCTTCTTTGGCAAAATTTCTATTCCGATTCTCTTCCTGTTTTTTAAACAAATTTTTATTGTTATCGACTTGTATACATTTTTATGTATTTTGGATATTCTGTATCAGACATTTGATTTGCAAATATTTTCTCCATACAATAGATAACTTTTTCATTTTAAGGTTTCCTTTGTTGTGTAAAATTTTATAATTTAATATAGTCCCACTTGTTGATTTTTGCTTTTGTTACCTTTGCTTTTGGAATCAAATCTAAGGCATCATCTCCAAGATCAATGTCAAGGAGGTTAATTACTGCTTATGCTATCTTTTAGAAGTTATATAGTTTCAAGTTTTGCATTCAAGTCTTTAATCCATTCTGATTTAATTTTTTTGTGTAGGGTGGAAGGTAGTGGTATAGTTTCATTCTTATATATGTGAATGTCTACTTTTCCCAGCATCATTCATTTGAGACTGTTCTTCCCTCACTGTTCTTGTCTATTTCTCTTAAATTGACCATATAAGTGTGGGTTTATTTCCAGGATCTCTTTTGTTCTATATATCTTTGTGTCTGTTTCCCCACCCCCCATACTATACTGTTTTAATTACTATAGCTTTGTAATGCAGTTTTAAATTAGGGAGCATGATGACTTAAGCTTTGTTCTTCTTTCTCAAGATTGCTTTGACTATTTGAGGTTTCCTGTGGTTCCATTTGAAGTTTTACATTGTTCTATTTCTGTGAAAAAAATGCTTTTAGAATTTTTATGGAGATTGAGCTGAATCTACATATTGCTTTTCATAGTATGGGCATCTTAGTAGTAATTCTTCTAATCTATAAGCACAGGATATTTTTCCATTTATTTGTGACTTCTTCACTTTTTTTCATCAATGTCTTATAGTCTTTAAATGTAATATACCAAAACATATCATCCAGCAAAAGCAGTTCTAAGAGGAAAGTTCATATTTATAAATGCCAACCTCAAGAAACAAGAAAAATCTAAAATAGCCTAACATTACACCTGAAAGAACTAGAAAAAGAAGTACAAATTAGAGCCAAAGTTAACAGAAGAAAGGAAATAAGAATTAGAGCAGAAATACATAACTAGAGGCTAAAAAGACAATACAGCAATGAAACCAAGAGTTAGTTCTTAGTAAATATAAACATTTAGCTAGACTCAACAAGAAAGATAAAGGGCTCAGAGAAAATAAGATTAAGCTGCAGCTGATACCACAGAAATACAAAAAAAATCATAAGCTATTATGAACAATATTATGCCAACAAATCAGATGACATAGAAGAAATAAATTCCTAGAAACATAAAGTCTTTCAAGATTGAACCATGAAGAAATAGAAAATGTGAGTAAATTACCTGTAAGGAGATTTAATCAGCAAAAAAATGTCCCAACAAAGAAAAAGTCTAAGACTAGATGGCTTCACTGGTGAATTCTTTCAAACATTCAAAGAATTCTCATTCTTCTCAAACTCTTCCAAAAATTAGGAGAAAGAATCCTTTTAAACTCATGTTGTGAAGCTGGAATTACCCTAATACCAACATCAGACAAGGATGCCACAAGAAAAGAAAATTATAGGCCAATATCACCAATAAATGTACATGCAAAATACTGCAATAAAAACCAAATTCAATAATACGATTCAAACTTCCAGGCATAAAACAAATAGTTATGAGTATGTACTGTATGATAGAAAATATAGTCAATAACATTGTGATGGCGTTGGACAGTGTCAGAGGGCTGCTGACCTTCACTGTGATCACTTCATTAGATATATAAATGTTGAATAACTATGATGTACAATTGAAACTAATACAATATTGTATGTTACCTATATTAATAACATCTTTAAAAAATTAATTCAATACATTAAAAAAATCATACACCATGATCAAATGAGATTCCAAGGCTGTAAAGATAGTTCAACATTTGCTAATCAATTAATATGATAAACCCCATTAACAAAATAAAGGGTAAAAATCACGACCATTTCAATAGATGCAGTAAAAGCATTTGACAACATTGAATATCCATTTATGATTAAACATACTCAAAGTGGGTATAGAGGGAATGTACCTCAACATAGTAAAGACCATATATGACAAGCCCACAGTTGACATCATACTCAACAATGAAAACCTAACAGTTTTTCCCCTAAGAACAACAGAAGAATGCCCACTCTCACCATTTCTATTCAACATAATATTTTGAAGTTCTAGAGAGAATAATTTAGTAAGAAAAAGAAATAAAGACATACAAATTGGAAATAAGTAAAACTGTATATGTGGATAACCTGCAATTACGTACATAATGATCCTAAAGACTCCACAAAAATCTATTAAACTAATAAATTCAATAAAGTACAAGATACAAAATCAACATACAGAAATCTGTTGTGTTTCTATAGTCCAATAATGAACTATCAGAAATAGAAATGAATAAAACAATGTTATTTACCATTGCATAAAGGCGAATAAAATACCTAGGAACAAATTTAACCAAGGAGATGAAAGACCTGTACACTGAAAACTATGAGATTTTATCACTGATGTTAAGTAATTGTGTTATGGTGTGCCTTTGTTTATTTCTTTAAATTTTTTTTTTCTTACGCTTTGTGATTTACTAATCTTTTTAGAATGTAGGTTTCAATTTTCATATAATTTGGAAAAACTTGATCATTATTTATTTTTGTTTTGCATCTCCACCGCTTTTGGTTTTCTTATTTTTGTCTTTTTCCTCTGTTTCATTTTGAGTAGTTTCTATTCCAGTGCCTTATATCTTCTTCTGCAATAGTTAATTAGATTTAATCCCATCTAGAGTATTTTTTTCCTCAGAGATTATCATTTTCATCTCTAAAAATTTAATTTCGGTCTTTATTCACGTTTACCATGTCACTATTTAACATGTGCACACTTTCCTCTAACTTTTCAAAATGAAAATCAGTTTTTATATCTGCTTAGGTGTCCGTGTCTACTAATTCTTATATTTTCATTTCTGAATCATTTTAAAATGATTGTTATTTTCTTCTTATGTCTTGATAGTCCTGCTTTTATAGTTCCTGGTAATGATGAGAGAGAGAGAGAGAGAGAGAGAGAGAGAGTTTTGTTTTCTTTTCTTAGTGGTCAGACATGTAAATTTTACTTTGTTAGATTGAGAATATTGCATTTGTTTCAATGTTTTTAAGCTTTGTTTTGGGACATAGTTGAATTAATTGAAAATACCTTGATACTTTAGAGTCTTGCATAAGCATTTTTAGTTTGTGCAGGGCTAATTTTCATCTACTGTTAAAACTGTTCTGAATACTCAATGTTAATGCATTACAGTTTATATTCTGGTTGGTGGTAACAACTTTTAGTCACAACCTTTAGAAAATTAAGAAGTTTTCCTTCTAATTCTCTTGTTTTTCCTACCCCCTTAAAGTTTGATAGTCCCTGATATATATGAGCTGATCAAGTATTCAAGTGAATACTAAGAGGGGAACTTTCAAAGCTCTCTGGAGTTTTCTCTTTGTGTACTTTTTCCCTAATATTTTGCCTTCATAAAAGTCCAACCACATTCCACAATTTATGTAAATTGCTGAGCTTGCTGGTGTTTGCCTTTCCTGTGCAGGAATCAGAAAACTCTTTTCAGGCAAGCTGCAAAAACTGTTGGACTCTCCTCCTTTGTCTTTTGCCTCTCAAGGATTATAATCCTTTGTTGCCAGATACACAATTTATTGAGACCCATTAGTGTATATATCTTACCCATTTTTAAAAAAAGTTTTTCAGGCTAAATAAAGGGTACTACTGTTACTGTTCATATTTCAGGCTGTTTTACTCCAGCTTGGTCTGATATCCTCCCATCATTTCACTTTCCTTTTCCTACCCTCCTAAATTGACCTTCTCTCTGTTTTGAAAACATACTATTAGGCTAAATTATCGAATTCTCTTCTTGCCCTGACCAAATATGAGCTTCATAATTTTATAAGCTACAGTAACCTTGCCATGTCATCCACCAAAATATGGGTCATTCGCTAAATATCTTATATGGCTGTCTTCAGTGTTTAAAAAAAAATTTTTTTGTTATGGTAAATATTGTTGGATGTGGCTATATTGTAAAAAATACTACCCATACGTGTGTGCCTAAATATGTGTGTACATGTGCGCACATGTATTCATGTCAAAATGTTTAGACATCTATATTAGCTAAGCATTAGTTTAGAAAGATTTCTCACCATTTGATCAGATAAAAATTATTAGATGTTTCAGCAAATGTCAGCAAACTGTTTTTCTTAGTGCCAGAGAGTAAATATTTCAGCCTTGAGGGTTATACAATCTCTGCAACTACTCAACTGTCCTATCACAGTGAGGAAGTTGCCATAAGTAATACAAATAAATGGGTATGGCTGTGGGTCAGTCGACTTTATTTATTAAAAAAAAAATGATGGGCCATATTTGGCTGACACATGTGCTAGAGTATGGCTTGAATGTTTATAGTGAAAAGGTAACTTTCATGACCTCCTTAGACAGAAAATATTTTGAAAGTTTAAATTTATATAGGAACATTTTCTTAAAATGTCCTTCAAAATGATTTTATTTTCTGTAGGGAGGGCAGGAAAGGTCATATTTGGAACCATATTAAGGCCCTATCTGAGACCTTTGGATGATTATGAGGGAATTGCTCCCGTTAAAGAACAAAGGCCAATTCACAATTTTAAATTAGTTTTGGGGGCAATATCTTGTTCTTTAAAACAAATCCTGTGTGATGCTACTGCTAAAAACTGTACTATCTGTTTCTTTCTTTATTTGTTCTCCTTCAACTATATTGTCCTGACATACAGAGATAAGGTTTAGGAGATTCCTGACAAGTAATTTGCTATTGGTAAGCAAATTATAAAATTTATTGAAACTTTATGGAATATCTCATATATTTTCTTCAGTACTTTTGTCTTTCTAGAGCCAGAATTAAACTGACATGTATCAATTGGGATATCAGAATAAGGTTTTTTAAAGAACCTAATAAACTTGATGTAGTATTTAAATTTGTAAATATTCTTATTGATCAATTTTCTTAATTCTCCAAGCAGCAGCTATTCCTTCTGGCAACTTTGTTTTGGTTCTGTCCAATGTGGTACTGTTTGTGGTTGAGAGAATCAGTGACAGAAGACATACACTAAAAGGCATTGTTATAGCATTCCTGAGAGAAATAGATTGACCTTTACTTCTGAATCCACTTCCTGAGCCTATGATGCAACCACAAGCCTGTACTATTGCAGCAATTTTCTAGATACCTCATTACTATAGAAAAGACAAAGAAATAAGTGATTTAAAAACAGCAAAAAACAGTTGCAAATATTAATAAATTATTGTTTACTTATATGCCATAAAGAATTCAAGGAAGTCTAATATATAATTCTTGCCCTCAAAGATCTTAGGTTAAAATTGATAGTGCTTGGATTCTATATCACTTTACTCATATTCTGTCATAGCTCTTACAACTTTATAATACCCAGATGCTAGGTTGAGTGTGAATACAATTTGTGAACTACTGACAAGTGAACTGATTAAAATATAGACTATTATATGCTAAATTAGAGAAACACTCAGAATATAATGAAAGCATAGAAAATGTATTGAGAAAACCAGATTTAATAATCAGAAAAAGATTAAAGGATGGCTTTGTTTGAATTTTGAAAGAAAATAATGTGCTATGTAAACCAAGATAAACTTGAGGTAGGATAAAAAGTACTTCAGTCCAAAGGCCCAAATGTGATCCATCAGGGGTACTAAAAGTGATTGAGTATGACGGTAGCATAGGATGTAAGATCAGTAGTGATGAGAGGTAAACCTGGAGAAGTAGAAGAAAACCTTGAATGCATTGCTCAGGAGTTAAAAGTATTCAGTAAGGAATGCCAAACTAAGAATCAATTTAAATAGACAATTAAGTGCTATGACAAATATTTTCATGGAATTTTTGAGAACTGAACTTGAAAGGTGAAGATCTTATTAGGGTATTTTCTGCAATACAAGAAGGTAATGATAAGGGCTTGAACTAAAGCGGTGTTAATGAGAATGATAAAATGTGGATAGATTTCAAGAATATCTCAGAGGAAAATTAAATAAAATATAGAGTTCATTTTAAAATACTATGAATAACAATAAAATTATATCTAAGCAATTTCTGTATGCTACCTAAGTATTTAATCTTCATAAAGACTGACAGTATAAAGCACTTATGACATCATACTCATTAAAGTTATTTAAATCCGGCATGGCTGACTATAAAGTTCATATTTTTAAACACTTCACTATGCAAAATTTATATTTATTTAACAAATATTTGTTTACCAAGGGCCTGGGTCTGTTATAAATGCTAATTGAAATTTTAATTTTAAATGTATTGAATTTGATATGCATGAGACAATAATGATTAAGTAGTAACAAGAGTATGTGCATTGTTTTGAATGTATAAATTTTATAGTCATCAGCCTATATTTTTATATAAATACTTCAAAAAGAGTAAGGAAATGTGCAGAAGGGATTATTTGCAGCTTTTCTGGAAATAAGAGCTCTGAAAGAAAACAAAAAAGGATTCAAAATGTATTTCTTGGAAATCGTATGAGGGGAAAGAAGGAATGAATGAGATAGAAACTTAATAGCCTCAAGTCTGGCCTATTTTAGGTAATATATTGGCCATATTTTCCATTAGCCTTGGCAATGAAATCATGTATAGAATAGGTGGGATGATGGGAGCAGAAGCCATTTGCAGAGGTTTGAGGTAGGAATGAGATTGAGCTGGTTCTGCAAAGACCAATATGACAGGAGAAAAAGAAGAGAGCCTGATGAGTAGGAGTGGGATAAAATGTTTCTTGAGGAAGAGGATAATAGGCCTAGTGCAAAATACTAAATAGGATAATAGGCGTAGTGTAAAATACTAAAAACTAAGAAGCCAAGGTTCAGAGATAAAATATTTCAGATATGTTTAGGGTACAGAACTTAGTTTTCAGAATAGAGGCTAAAATTAAGCATGTTTTCCCCAACAGAATATTGAAAATAATGGGTTACTTAGGGAGGCATGTATGATGAATTGTTCTGAATGTCCTTGAAATGGGACAAAAGACTCTCATGAATCAAGCATGGTGGGATTTGCTAATGTCTGAAATGGGTCACTTTGACTTTTGTAGACTTTTATTACTTACAAAATTTAAGAAGGAGTTTTTAAAGGGGAAGATTGTCAGTATTTTGATGTTTAAACTGTCTATGGGTTTCTAGTGAGGAGGGGTGCTATATTTAATTTTTAAAAAAATTAAAATTGTTATATGAATATAAAGGTTAACTTAGATAAAATATAAGGCCAGAAAGTACCAAAACTCTTTCATCAATCATAGTTCTCTGTGTTTAAGTATATTTAGCACTGTATTTCATGTACTTGTGTATAGCTAACTCCATTCCATAATTAGACTCAAGTCTCCAGTGTAGATTTTCCTAAACAAAAGGAAAAACTATAGAGTTTTTTTCCCCATATTTTTATAGAACAGGCATTAGAGAAAGAAACACCAATAAATCACTAGAACCAGTATAAGGTGTGTGTGTGTGTGTGTGTGTGTATTTTTTTTCAGCCAGCTGTCATAGAACCTCAAATGAGCTGACCTACTTATAGTTTTGTGCATTGTTCCCTTTTCCATCTCAGTTAATTATACCTTTAAAGACAACTCAGATTTGTTTATAAAAAAAAAAATCTATTCTGAGTAATTTTTCTGACCTTATATTTCTTGTGATTCTTTTTGTTTTTTAATATAAAACTACTTCTTGCTTTGAAGATATTTTCTCTTAAGTTTTTTTTTTTCATTTTTAACTACTGCATTTTCTGTGTCAGAAAGTCTTTCAAATTTCCCCAAATAGCAGTCAAATTTCTGCCAAGTTTATCAATGTCATTTTCCCCCTAGAGAGATGATTTTCTCTCATTTCCCAAATGTCAAATGTATACCAGAAAATGAGCTTATACAAGTTGAAAAATAGAAAGTATGTGAGGGTCAGAGAAAGGGATTTAGATTCTCTTCCCTCATCATTGTTGTGCTAGTCTTTAAGTCTTTATGTATTTCTGTATACCTACCCATAAAATAAGTATTATGATTGTGCCACTCTCACATTTGTAACAAAAGATTAAGCTATTTCTTCTGAAGTTGAGTTTCTCGTAATGAACACTTTAGCATATATATATATATATATATATAATGTATAAAAGATCTGAATATGAAATACTGTATGTATATATCAAATACATTATGTCACAGTATCAAGGAAAAATAATTTTAGGTACTTATGAAATGTATAATTTCGTAGAGGTCAGTTTCTAATGGGGCATGTCTGTTCTTAGCATAGTGCCATGCACAGAGTAGAAAAGTTTAAAAAGTAGGAAGCATATGAAATGATCTGTTAATATATTTACTATTATCAATCAACATTTTATATTCATAAATACTTTTAAAAATCAGAATATTTTTATAATACTCAAGATAGATTAAGTTGTACTATGGTATTAAGTCCCCAAAATCTTTATGGACTAATGGTATAAGATTTTATTGTTTAAGTAAAATGCTTCCTAACCTGCTTTCCTCCCTTTTGAAAGTGGCCTATTTTGAACAGATGGATCTGTAACATGTATAAGGGTGGGATAAAAATGAAGATTCATTTTCATTTGTAAAGTGTAATTGAAACAAGGAGGTATTATCTACCTTCCAATCTTATGAATTAAAGGCATGTGCCTACTGAGATACAAGTGGTTTATAAAGATAGCTTTGCTTTATGCCTAGAAAAATAAACTCATTTGATAAACTCATAGTGTTTTTTGGTTAATTCTTCTGAATAGTTCTCACAAATAAAGGTCACAAACAGGTTCTTTGAAACAGCTGACACCCACAGAGCTATATAGGTTGGTACTGTAATAAATTGAGGCACATTAACCATTTAATACCTGAAGTATTTTTTAATTGTAAAAATAACTGAAAAAATATATTCTATAAAACTTTAGTATTCCGATACATGATGTATACTTACATCAGTGGGTTAAATTTATTAAACTGTTGAGGGCTAGATTTTCTTTTAGTAATATCCTTCTATGTTTTTTTCTTTTACAAAGTTTGGAAGCTTATAAACTACATTTCCAGATGCATGTTCATCTAGAGTTCTCTACGTGATACCTGTTATGTCCTTGAGAAGTATTGCCTTGAGATTTGGAAGGGAACCAGAACCATTTTTATCTCTTTCATTAGTAGAAATGGCAGATATATAGGTTACTCAGAGTCGTGCTTTGCAGTGTACTTTTTCCCTTTCGCATGCATCCAAATTACAGAGACAGTAAGTAAAATATGCAGAAGTTTCCTGAATGTTTCTGATTTAGGAGCAGCAAAAACTCTTGAAGAAATGTAATTGTGATAGTTAAAATAATGACTACCTCTCTCTCTCTACACACACACACACACACCCATCCACCCACCCACCTTCTACCTGCTCGAATCCCAAGAACCTGTGAATGTTTTCTTACATGACAAAATGGACTCTGCTGTTGTAATTAAAATTCAGGAAATTAAAGTGGAAAATAATCCCATAACAATACAGGCCTACCTCAAGAAGCAAGAAAAATCTCAAACAATCTAACCTTACAACTAAAGAACCCAGAGAAAGAACACTGAACAAAGCCCAAAGTGAGTTAAAAGAAGACAATAATAAAGATCAGAGAGGAAATAAATGAAATAGTCTTTAAAAACAATACAAAAGATCAATCAAATGAAGAGCCGATTCTTAGAAAAGTTAAAAATTTGATAAACCTTTAACCAGACTCATCAAGAAAAAGAGAGGTCCCAAATAAATAAAATCAGAAGTGAAAAAGAAGTGACAAATGACACCACGCGAATACAAAGTATTATAAGAAAATACTACAAGCAATCATATGCCAAAATTGGACAATCTGGAAGGAATGGATAAATACCTAAAACATACAGTCTTTGAAGACTGAATCAAGAACAGAAAATCTGAATAGACCGGTTACTACTAATGAAATTGAATCAGTAACCAAAACCTCCCAAGAAACAAAAGTCCTGGAGCAGCTCGCTTCACAAGTGAATTTTACTTAAAATTCAAAGATTTAACATCTGTCCTCAAACTATTCCAAAAAATTCAAGAGGAGGGAAGAATCCCAAGTTCATTCTACAAGGCCTCCAGTATCCTGATTTGAAAACCAGACAAGACATTACAAAAAAATAAAATTATAGGCCGATATCCCTGATGAGCATATTTGCAAACTTCCTCAACAAAATATTAGCAAACTGAATTCAACAATACATTAAAAAGTCATGATCAAGTGGGATTTATCCCTGGATGACATTTGGTTCAATATCTACAAATCAATTAGTGATTCACCATATAAACATAATAAAGGATAAAAATCATATAATTTCAATAAATGCAGAATAAGCATTTGACAAAATCCAACATCCATTTATGATAAAAATTCTTAAAGTGGGAATAGAGGGAACATATCTCCCCATAATAAGGGCCATAAATGACAAAGCCACAGCTAACATCAAAAGGGAAAAGCTAAAAGAGTTTACCTTAAGATCAGAAACAAGACAAGGATGTCCACTTTCACCACTTTTATTCAGTATGATATTGGAAGTCCTAGCCACAGCAATCAAGAAAAAAGGCATCTAACTTGGAAAGAAAAAGGTAAAACTGTCATCATTTGCAGATGACATACTATATATATAGAACCCTAAATATTCCACCAAATAACTATTAGAGCTGATAAATTAATTCAATGAAGTTGGAGGATAAAAACAATATTCAAAAATCAGTATTTTGTTAGCAGTTTTATGCACTAACAAAATACCAGAAAGAGAAACTAAGACAAAAATCTCATTTACAATTGCTTAAAAAAAAAAAAAAAAGAAAAACTAAGGAATAAATTTAATCAGGAAGAAAAAAGACCTGTACTCAGAAAATCATAAGACATTTAAAAAAATTGACGAAGATACAAAAAAATGGAAGCTCATGGGTAGAAAAAATTAACATAATTAAAATGTCCATACTACAAAAAACAATCTATAGATTCAATGCAATCTCTATCAAAATATCAATGGCATTTTTCACAGAACTGGAATAATCCTAAAATTTATATAGAATCACAAAAGATGCCAAATAGCCACAGCAATCTTGAAAAAAAAGAACAAAGTTGAAGGTATTACTCTACCTGATATCAAATGATGCCATAAAACTATAATAATCAAAACAGCATGGTATTGGCACAAAAATAATCACATAGATCAATGGAACTGTATATAGAGCCGAGAAATAAACCCATGCCTATATGGCCAATTAATCTATAACAAAGGAGGTAAGAATATACAATGGGGTGAAGACAGTCTCTTCAATAAATGGTGCCGGGAAAACTAGACTGCCTTCTTATACCATTTACAAGAATAAACTCAAAATGGATTAAAGACTTAAATATAAGACCTGAAACCTTAAAACTCCTGGAAAACATAGGCAGTAAACTCTCTCACATTGTTCTTAGTAATAGTTTTTCTTATATCTTTCCTTGGGCAAAGGAAACAATAGAAAAAAGATGAGACTACATCAAATTAAAAAGTTTTTGCACAGCAAAGGAAACCATCAACGATATGGAAAGAGAGCCTACTGAATTGGAGAAGATATTTGTCAATGATATCCAATAAGGGGTTAATTTCCCAAATTTTACAAAGTACTCATACAACTCAACACCAAAAAAAACAAAATGAGCAGAGGACCTGGATAGACATTTCTCCAAAGAGGACACAGAGATGGCCAATAGACATATGAGAAGATACTCAACATCATGAATCATCAGAGAAATGCAAATTAGAAACAGTAAGGTATCACTTTACACCTGTCAGAATGTATATTAAATCAAAAATCAAGTGTTTTCGAGGATAGAAAAAGGAACCCTTGGGCACTGTTGGTGGGATTGCAAATTGGTGCAGCCACTATGGAAAACAGTATTGAGGTTCTTCAAAAAATTGAAAATAGAACTACCTTGTGACTCAGCAATTCCACTTCTGAATATTTATGTGAAGAAATTAAAAACACTAATTTCAGAAGATATATGTACCCCTATATTCATTGTAGCATTATTTACAATAGCCAAGATGTGAAAGTAACCTAAATGCCTGTTCATAGAGGATTATATAAAGAGGTGGTACATATATACAATGGAATATGAGTCATAAAAAAATTAAATCTATTTGTGACAACAAGGATGAACATAAAGGGTATTATGCTAAGTAAAATAAGTCAGAGAAAGAAATATCATGTTTTCATTTACATGTAAAATCTAAAGAACAAAATAAACTAACAAAACAGAAACAGATTCATACATAAAGAGAAGAAACTGATAGTTGCCAAATTTGGGGGCTGGGGGAGCTGGGTGAAAAAGGTGAAGGGATTAAGTACAAATTGGTAGTTACACAACAGTCATGGAGATGCAACACACAGCATAAGAAATACAGTCAATCATATCATAATAACTATATGGTGCCAGGTAGGTACTAGACTTATTGGGGGAATCACTTCATAAATAAATGTATAACCACTATTTTGTACACCTAAAACTAATATAATATCAATTATAATTTTTAAAAATGGAAGATAACCTTGGATTATCCAGATGGGCTCAGTCTAACCACACTAGCTCTTAAAAGCTGAGAACCTTCCTTGCTTGTGGTCAAAAAGACATGTAAATATGGAAGAAAAGTCAGAAATATAATATTGATTTTGAATACAGAGGAAGGAGGCTAGGAGCCAAGCAAGGTATGTGGGTAGCCTCTAGAAGCTGGAAAAGCCATAGAAACATATTCCTTCCCCAGGTTCTTCAGAGAGGAAGGCAGTACAGCTGACATCTTAGTCTGGTGAGACCTGCTTTGGTCTTGTGACTTTTAGGACTATAAACAACAAATTTATATTTTTAAGCCACTAAATTTGTGTTAATTTCTTATTATAGCAATAGGAAACTAATAGGTAATTTCTCTCATCCTAGATAGAAATAGATGTTACCAGTTTTTTTTAGGAATGAAAATATTGCATATTGTTTAAATATTTACTTTGTGTATAAATTTAATACTGTATTCATATTTTAGTAGATATTCTATTTGCTAATTTTTCATATTTCTTCCCACAACCATCAATGTGGCCAAATATGTGGATGGGTGATGGGGAGTGAATAGGGGAGATTCATAAAGGAAAAATCTAAGCAAAAAACAACCAAGTATCTTTCTTTTCTTTTTGCCTGTTTTACTTGAGTCAAGAGAGTTTCTTCATCTCTGGTACACTTACTATTCTTTCCTTAAGGAAGTATGTGGATTTCTCAAATAGTCAAAGCTAGATCATCCAATTACCAGTTAAAGTAGCTGAATACAAGGATATTTTTGCCAATTTATCAGCAGACTATTAGAATAGTATCATCAAATATATCTCCTTTACCATGCAACAATTTAATAAATTATCAGCAGGCCAATTAGCGTTTTCTCATAGCTGACTTGTTCTTGAACATCCTTTTATTTCCAAGTCACTTGAAAAGACAGGATGTTTTTGTTAGTTAATGCCCAGTATAATTAGCTTCCATTGAAATATTGATTTTTACATTAAGGAAGATAAATGTTAAAGTATCGGCATTGAATGTTGTTTTAATAAAGACTGACATTTTACAGATACAAAGATATTGGGCTTGTCATTGCTCTGTCACATTTGTGCAGTTACAGCAGTACTTAGTGTAGTGCACTTGAACTTTTAATATCTTAGTTGAAGAGGCCAGGTCAAATTCTTTGCATCTGGACTAACTACTTAGACATCAAAACATAACAGATACTTCTTTTTTTTCCTAAGAATATTTACTCTTAGAAAGCTTACAAGATTTTTTTTTAATGATAGAGCACCAACTCTCCTCACACTATACTTATAGTTACTCTACCTAATAACTACAAGTATATTTTTACCTTGGCTTCATATAAACCTGTGATAATATTGACAAAAGCAAGAGATTATTGAATCAATTACTTTGAGAACTTCCATTCTGTTCTTTCACGTGTGTGTGAGCGCGTGAATGAACACATGCATGGATGTGTAAATATGTGCATGTCTTTTCCTCTATGGAGAAATGGTTATGACTGAAAGTTTTGAATTATTTTATTGACGTTAGATTATTTTGTGAATAACACAAAAATTAAGTATTTAAAGAAAGCTAACTGACAATATCGGTATTGAGGGTTTATAATCAGTGAGTGTTTCTTAAATTGTGATATGAAGAATAGAAATTTGCATACTCATAATCTTATATCTAATTTTTAAATTAATATTTTATAATAGTGTTGTAATAAGCATTTTTCTACATCAAATTTGCCTGGGTAAGGACATGTAAAATGGTTCCCTAAATGACATCTACAGAGTCATCTTTAATCTTTTGTTCCACATATCTACCTGCCCATTAGATATCTCTTCTTGGCTAAATAACAGTTTTGGCTAAATTATTTTAAGTAAAACAATTTTAATCCTATCTTCAAAAATTCTTATTTGCTTCTGTGCTGCCCATCACAGTGAGCATCACCATAAAAGAATGACATCAATTCATATCCACCCTCAACCTCATCTTTGTTCATCCCTGCAGTGTTCCTTGGAAGCCCTGCCAATTCTGTGCTAGGCATGCATAGGGTACACATGCCTTGTCCTAGTGGCAGAAACCTAGATTCTGTCTTCCTAAATACAATGGTGTTTCGTCATGAGGCCTAGCAAACCTCCTCAAAATTATGCTTAAAAGTAGTTCTTGGATCCCTGCCATTTATAAGACATAAATATAAAATTCTGGCTCATCCCAATCCTTAGAAATCTCCCCAATTTGCTTAACTGCTTCTCAAATGAAATTTCTTTTTAGGATGTCTAACATATCCCCTTCACCTAGTTCAAGCTTTTTGCAAAAATTTGCTCTTTTAGATTATTTTTGCTTCCCATGCTCCCTTCGTATAATTTATCCCGATCCCACCATAATCCTTAACATGAATAATCAAAACATTTTACTTAAAATGCAATAAAAATAAAAGAACTAAGAGTAACGATATTTAATCTCAAGATAAATTTGGCTACAAGTGTGTGTGTGACTATTGCATGTATTTATTGTTTTTGTACATATTGTACTTCTTCCAGTTATAGGTAGATTTAAGGTAATATGGCGATAAGTTGATCTTTATTTTTCTTAAAATGGCTGCTAATAATTTTATTCAGAAGCTTGTTGCTGATCTGTATGCCAACTATTCAATAACAATTTTGTGTCAAATGAAAGGTATAGATATATGTAATACATATTATATATGTTGAATATATATATTATTGAATTTATATCTATTCAACTGTCAGAATGGATTTGTTAAGCCTATGGACCCTAGAATGGCTATGACTAAGACTTATGGTATTTAGGAGCTTCTTCATAGTATATAATATATGTAAAATTGTGTATTTGAAATTTTCTAGGTCTAGTGACCAGTTCCAAGGAAATTCTCAAAGGACCCATGATTCTCATAAAAGCCTGGACATAAATGTTTGACTTTCTCATATTCCCTGAATTATATATATCGAGATATCTAAGAAGATAAGTAAGCCACTTTTAAGAGTGAAAAAAAGGGAGAAATGAGTTTTGGATTTTCAAACATGGAATAGAATAAGTGGTATGTTTTATGAAAGATTAATTATGTAAGGACATTATTTGTATTTTCCATTAAACTACTAAGAAAACAAAGGATTCTTACAGAACTGAAAGTGTTTGAATACCAGCTTATCTGATTACCAGAAAGGCAGATATAAAATGGAGAGAAAATACCATAATCTCACTCATATCTCAAATATTTAAGGTCCCCAAACTATTCACATTTACTATTTTGTAGACTAAAATTTGTTCGGGTCAGTCTAAAGTCAAATGCTAATGGTGGCATCTCTTATAGAATAGATATTGGAAAGTTACCCATCAAAATTTCTCACAATTCAATGCAGGGTTTTCCCTTTAAATAGTAACTGCATTAAAAATCTTTCACATCAACCAATGTATATTTTAAACAGAAATATAACCTGGGTAAGTCCAAGCTTTTGACTTCTGTTAATATCTTTATATGATGCCTCGTATCACATTAACATTACACATAATTCCTTACATTACAATGTTTGCCTGAGAGGCTAAAGGGTAAGAAACCGAAAAGATCAGAGTGCATATACATGCTTATAGTACGTTTTAGATAACAAGAAACGTCTAAGTAACAGTCTTAATGCGAATTAACAATAAAGAGTTTGAATCAGTAAAAGGCAGGAGATAGCAATCAGCAGGAGAACAAATAGGTTAACAAAGTGTTTCCCATTAATTTTGTGATGCCTGACATAAATAGGGCAGTAAAGAAACAGTTTCAGTCTTCTGTGGCTATGAACCATTGCCTGAAGGAATCATTCAGTGAAGAGGGAGGTATGGTACTTGATACCTTGATCATGGAACATATTGCCTCCAGTTTTTTTCATACGATAATGAGCCTCTCTTTTAAAATTGGGAGAAAGTATCAAAGATGTTATAAAATACCCTGAACCCCTGGGAAGAAAGAAATAATTTCAATAGAGAACATAGAGAATGAAGAGAATATGAAAAGTTCAGGTTGAACTCTGTAACTGATAAATCCAACGGTGCCTAAACTAAAATCTAAGTTGAAGGACTTTATGTGTCCAGTCAGTCATTTATATATATTCAACTATCAGAAGGGGGTTTTAGCCCATGGACTCTAGAAGCTCTGTGTGTGTGTGTGTGTGTGTGTGTGTGTGTGTGTGTGTGTAATTTTGTTTTGAGCTTATGGATGATAAAATTTTCTGTTAGTAATAACTTTTTAACCATAAATTTAGAAAAAGTTTAATAATATATATGTAAAATATAACGTGTTTATATGTAACTGATACATATATAACTGATATACATGAATCATTGGTCTGCAGTAACTTTATTTCTATTTGGTTCATCTTGCTAGTTTGATTTAGCTCCCTGTTTCATTTGATTTGTATCACTTTTTTTTTTTTTTGGAAAATGTTCACTTCCTGCCACCAGTTACCTCATAAAAATTCAGCACATTATTTTGACACTGTTGATTGCCTTGGGAGGAAATTATTAGAAACATTATTGTTGTCTTTAGAGATTACCTAGTTATTTGCTATAAATGAATCTCAAATTAATAGATATGAATTGGGCTTTATCATGTTGTTTGCATATGTCATTATCCTTATAGCATATTCTCTTTCTGAATTTCTTCTCATTCCTTTTTCTATCCATTTTTTTCAGTTTTTTAGCATCATGAGTAAATTTTATCTTATAGAACTTAAAAACTAGAAGCACTATATTAATTTTAAAACTAATGACATCATTGTTGATCCAAAGCAATAATATAATTGTGGGAATACCCAGGTATCAAGCAGAAATCAGCTGACTAAAAAACAGTGAGATCAGAGCTAAGGATTCTGTTCTCTAATACATGCAAATCTCGTCAATATGGTGAAATTAAAACTTCTGTTTATAGGTATGACATCCATTGACAAACATCTTAGTCAAAGGCTCTCTTTCCTTTCTGCCATTTGTTAACCTCTCACCTTTTTTATCCCCAAAGCAAAACTTTACAAGTCTTTCCAACCAGAAACTTCCCTAAGAACTACAAAAATATTCAGTCTACTAGACTAAACTGTCAAGGGGTTGACCTACAATGACCAACACCTCTTAGAGATGCTTTGTTTGCAATGTGACTTTTCTGTTTTTCTCATTAATAAGTGGAGTTAATTTCTCAACCCCTTGTACCTAGTAAATTTGTAAATTTTGTATCCTTGTACATTTCTTTGACTGTTACAATATGTAGAAGTAATATATATCACTTCTAAGTGAAAGCCTCAAGAGACTGCAGATTCTGCTTTGACCTTCTTGGAACCTAGCTGCCATGTGAAGTAGCATATGGAGAAGCCTTAGAGAGACATACCTAGGTGTCCTAGCTGACAGCACCACATAACTGCCGTAATTGTTGAGTAAGTGATATAAGATCAGCCATCACCAGTCAACCTGCTGACAGCATGAGTGAGCCCTGTTAATTCTGTGGAGAGCAGAGAAAGGGTCATTTCAGCTGAGAACTGCCCAAATTGTGAAACCACAAAATTGTGAGGAGATAAGCATCAATTAAATCTTGGGGTGATTTTTTTTTTAATGTATTGATATTTGATATAATACCTTCACACACTTGGAGTGTGACAGAGAAGGAATGTAGTAGGTTCCTTCTAAAATTTGTTATATAAATACATAATTTTAATATATTTAGAATAATTCCTGTCAAAAACAACAGCAAACCATTAGATAATATTTAATAACTGCTGAATTTACATGATAACATTGTTAAACATTAAGCAATTTCAAAATTATTACTATGTAAATAAAATGTGACTTATAAACATATTATGGATATTATAATATTGCCTATAGTACATGTTAACTTTTTTTCATAATGAATATCAAGAGTGCCACATTTATGTATTGTTCTGATGACTCATTATATTTTTTCTGATTTAAATTAGCATTTATTTTTGGCATTTTAGCATATAGGGTGTTGTTTAGCAGTTATTTCATCAATTTTCATTTGAATATTCCTATTTTTTAAATATTTTTTATTTTTAGCATAGTTTTAGGTTCCAGTAAAATCGAGTAGAAGGTAGAGATTTTACATGTACCTCCTGCCCCTATACATGCAAAGCTTTCACCACTATCAGTATTTCCTCACCAAAGTGGTTCATTTGTGACAATTGATAAAACTACATTGATACATCATTATCACTCAGAGTCCATAGTTTACATCGGGGTTCATTCTTGGTGTTGTATATTCTAGGAGCTTGTACAAATATACAGAGTATTTTCAATGCCATAAAAGTCCTCTCTATTCTTTTTATTAATCCCCCCTCCTCATTATCCACTGGAAAGCGCTATTTTTTTTTTTTTTTTACTGCCTCCATAGTCTTGTCTTTTCCAAAATGTTATGTAGTTAGAATCATACAATATGTAGCCTCTTCGTATTGCTGCTTTCATTTAGTAACATGCATTCTTTTCTCCATGTATTTTCATGTCTTACGAGATCATTTCTTTTCAATGCTGAATAACATTCCATTGTATTGATGTATCAAATTCATATATTTGATCCCTATTATAGCTCATTTTGTTGGTTTCCAAGTTTTGGCAATTATAACTAAAGATGCAGTAAACATCCATGAGTAGATTTTTGTGTGGACAAAAGTTTTCAACTCCTTTGGGTAAATACTAATAGTGCGATTGCTGGATCATATGTTATGAGTATGTTTACTTTTGTAAAAACTGCTAAACTGTCCTCCAAAGTAGCTGTACCATTTTGCATTTCCAACAGCAACGA
Source organism: Rousettus aegyptiacus (assembly GCF_014176215.1). Lineage (NCBI taxonomy): Eukaryota > Metazoa > Chordata > Mammalia > Chiroptera > Pteropodidae > Rousettus > Rousettus aegyptiacus. The sequence goes on from NW_023416306.1 coordinate 54,770,077, forward strand.
ATGAGAGTTTCTATTGTTCCATATCCTCACCAGCATTTGGTGGTGTCAGTGTATCAGATTTTGGCCTTTCTAATAGGTGTGTAGCAGTATCTTGTTTTAATTTACATTTTCCTGATGGCATGTGATGTGAAGCATTATTTCACATGCTTATTTACCCTCTAAATATCTTCTGTGGTGAGCCGTTTGTTAAGGGATTTGGCCAACTTTTAATAGGATTGTTTTCTTATTGTTGGGTTTTAGGTGTCTTGTATATTTTGGATAACATTAATTTATCAGATATGTCTTTTGTAGATATATTCTCCAAGGCTGTGGCTTGTCTTCTCAATCTCTGCATTGCCTGCTGCAGAACAGAAAATTTTAATTAAGTCCAGCTTAGCAGTTCTTTCATATATCATGTCTTTGATGTTATATTTAAAAAGTTATCAGCAAGCCTAAAGTCATCTAGATTTTCTGCTGTTATCTTCTAAGAGTTTTACAGTTGTATTTAACATTGTGGTCTGTGATCCATTTTTATTTAATTTTTCTGACAGGTGTAAGTTATTATCTAGATTCATTTCTTTGCATGTGATGTCCAATTGTTCTAATACCATTTGTTAAAAAGACCTTTTTTGCTCAATTGCATTGTCTTTGCATTTTTTTCAAAGATTAGTTGACTATATTTATGGGATGTATTTCTGGGTTCTCAATTATGCATCTTTGATGTATATGTCTCTTCTTTTGCCCATAGCATACTCTCTTGATTACTGTAGCTTTATAATAAGTCTTGAAGCCAGTTAGTGTCAGTCCTCTTTGTTCTTCTGCTTCAATATTGTGTTGGCTGTTCTGGGTCTTTTGCCTCTCCATGTAAATAACATGTTGGGATTTTGGATGAGGTTGAATTGAATCTATAGATCATATGAAGAAGAACGGGCATCCTGATACTATTTAGCTCTTCTTTTACTTAAACATGGAATATCTCTCCATGTGTTTATTTCTTCTATGAGTTTTAATCAAAGTATCATAGTTTTATATAGATCATACATATTTTATTATATTTATATGAAATATTTCATTTTGAGGCTTCTAATGTAAGTGGCATTGTTTTTTTAATTTCATTTCCACCTGTTCATCGATGGAATAAGGGAATATTGACTGGTGAATTAAACTTGTATACTAAAACTTTACTATAATCACTTTTGAGTTACAGGAGTTTTTGGTCATAGTTATAGATTTTCTACATAGAAAATCATGTCATTTTCAGAGTTCTATACATTCATTCCCAATCAATATGACTTTAGTTTATTTTCTTTACTTATTGCATTAGCTGGGACATCTAGTACAATAATGAAAAGGGCATTGAAAAGATACATCCTTGTTTCTACCTATTCTTAGTAGCAAGTTTCTAATTTCTCAAAATTATCTTGTTAGATACAGGGTTTTGCAAAGGTAGTCTTTATCAAGTTGAGGATATTTCCCTCTATTCTTAGTTTACTGAGTTTCTGTCATCAGTGGGTTTAGGGTTATGTCAGATGTTTTCCTGCATCTATAGATATGATCAATGATTTTTCTTTTTCAGTCTGTTGATGTAATCGATTACATTGTTTTTAAAATATTGAGACTGCCTTGTATACCTAGGATAAACTTCATTTGGTTGTGGTATATAATGATTTTTATACATTGTTAAAACAGTTGCTAATATCTTGTAAAAAATGTTTGCATCTGTGCTCATGAGAGATAATGGTTCATAGTCTTTTTCTTATAATACCTTTATCTGGTTTTGGTAGGGTAACACTGGCCTTATATAATAATTTTGGAAGTATTCCTTCTACGTCTATCTTAGATTACAGAGAATTGGTATAACTTCTTCCTTAAATATTTTCAAATATTTGGCTGAGACAGTTGTGTAGAGTCCCATTAAATTTGTTTTTGGAGGATGGAAAATATGAGAATATGATTGAATGTAAAGATCCCATAGAGATCTTTACTAGATGTCCCAGCTAATGTGACAAGTCAAGATGCTGTAGAAGGAGAAGGGAGGAAATAGCATTAATTGGAGCAGGTTCCCGAGAAGGCAGGTGGGGCTGATGTTCACTTCTGATCTCTTCATAGGCAGAAGACACTTACCAGTTTAAGGAGTAATAAAGAAAAAAGGATATAAGAGTAATATTAAGTTTATAATTTTGTTGTTCAGAGATGAATAATTTCACATTCTAATGGCTTCTCCCCCCACCCACCCCCCCGCCAGGAATCATGATAAAGCCATTGGGGATTGAGTGAAGAAAAGAATCAAAATTTGGGGGAGTGTAGAGCAGAGATGAAATGATGAATGATTAAGCTAATATTAGATAATGCCAGCAGTATTGAAGGCCCAGGTGAGGTAAGAGATTATTAATTTAAAGATATATATATATATATATATGTGTGTGTGCATGTATACACACACACACACACACACACAGTTTTTTGCATTTTCTGTAGTAATACTCAACAACGTATATGTTAGGAGTATTATATAATTATAAAAACTTCCTGAGTTTGTATTTATTACCAATATTGACTACAAGTTTGTCCTTAGTTTGTAGTATTTTAAATTCAGAAATTATAAAAGGTACTTATCTTTTTCATCATGGCTTCTGGTTTTGTGGATAATAAGTAATCCATTCTCCCAGTATGACGCTTGTAAATCTTAAATTTATACATAAAGAGTGAGGTCAGGGCAGAAGTTTGTTTTAATAGGGTCCATTATAATATTCAGCACTCTATTTTAATGAATATTATCTCTCTCTCTCTGCAAGAGATAATTTAAAACATTAATGGATAATTCTAGGAAGAAAATTAAAATAAGCAAATAAATGTTCCTTTTGAAGACATTTGACCATATCTTTTAAAATGTAAAGATTGCCTAAGCATTGACTGCAAAACTTAATTTCTAGGATGTTTTGCTTTTAATTTATACATGTAAAATAAATGTGTGGAGTGTTTATTAAACCAGCATTTTTGGTAGTAAAAAACTGTAATAAATTCAATAATTATTAATGATTACATAAATTATAGTAAATCTATAAAGTGACATACTTATTAAAACAAGTTCTTCAAGTACTAATATTGAAGTACAGCCATGATATGTATCGAATGAGTACATGTAAAGTATAGAATACCTCAATTATGTTAATATTTGTATATAGGTCTATACATACATTAAAGTTGTCTGGTATAACTTACAACCATTATAGAAGTTATCTTCTTGAATATAACTATGCCATATCAAAATATAACATTTTTAGACTATTTGACTATTTTTCTATTCCTATATGTATGCCTCTGGACCTCTCTCTTTCTCTTCACTCTCTCTATAGACACACACAGATACACAGAAACAGCACATCATTTAAGCTTAAGTGAAAAATAAACTCATGAAAGGTAACACAAGTGGTACATGGAAAACTTAAATTTTAACATTGAGAAAAAATTAAAATAGGTGTGAGAAAAAACTATTAGACATAAATTTCATTGCAATAAAGATTTTAATATTTTAAACAATGCTCAAGAGATTGTAAATCTATTCTTTTTCCTATAATCTTTAATTTTTATTAAGATATATAAAGTTCTTCTAGGAAGAAAACATAGAAATCAGACAACTGTAAAACAGCGGTGTATGTGTAATTAAACACATCTAAACATAGATACTTATTGTTTTACAGCTGCCTGCAGTATTTAGTACAGTAACATGCTATATAGGTTTATAGCCTAGAAACAATAGGCTGTACCACATAGCCTAGGTGTTTAGTGGGCCACACCATCTAGGTTTGTGTAAATTCATTCTATAATGTTTGCACAAGGTCAATTAAAGATACATTTTTCAGAAGGTAACTCCATTGTTAAGTGACATGTTAATATATTTTCCCTCTCTTTGTTGAAGTTCTCACTGGGTTCATTTATTTTCCTGAATTCACTGAGCATCTTTATGACCATTACTTTGATTTCTATCAGGTAAATTATCAACATTTCATTTTTTTCCCTGAGGTTTTATCTTTTTGTTGTTGTTGTTGTTGTTGTTGTTAACATATTCCTTCATTCATTTTGCTTGACTCTCTACATTGGTTTCTGTGCACTACATGAAACAGCCATCTCTCCCAATCTTGAGGTAGTGGCCTTTTGTAAAAGATAAACCTTGTTATTCAACCCCGATGTAGCTCTTGGCTGATTCTCAAACCCTTGTGATTCTCCAAGCAGCATATCATGTTTTATTAACTCCCAGCCATTGAGAGTATGCCCAAATCTGTCAATGTCCCAAAAGGGAGGATCTTAGCATCTAGTTTCAGGCTGATTGGAGGAAGACAGGCCATCAGTCATCAGCTTTAAAAGTATGAAAATTTTTACGTTCTTGTAAGACTGCAAGTTAAGCTTCACCTGCAATAAGAACCAGAGGATCTGAAGGTGTTCCCCAGCTGGCAGTCACAAAAATTGTGGCTCCTGAGGTGTGTATTGGCTCTTTTCTGGGAGACATCAGCAAGCTGTAAAAAAGCAGAGGGAGAGCACAAAGATGACATCCACCGGCCTATGTTCCCTGAGAGCAGTTCCATAGTCCCATTAGTCCCATAAGTGTATGTCAAGCTCCAGGACAAGCAGATAGGCCTGTTTCACAGAAACACAGGAGGTGTGTTTCAGTCTGTTTTCTATGCAGTGCCCTGAGGGTAGTAGCTGGTTAAAAATTAATTGTAAAGTCTTATGGCACACAGGGAATAGAAGCCCTCTTGCCTACAAGAGTGAGGCAGCTGAAGGTCATTCCCTGGGCAACAGCCACAAATTCAGGGGAATGATGTAAAAATCAGGTCACCAGATGTGTGTAAGAGCTCCCCTCCAGGAGATATTAGCACTTTGCAGAGTAGTAGGGGGAGAACTCAGCGATAGAGCCTGCCTTTTGAGGTCTCTGGAAAGGATTACAGTCAGCCCTAACATATGTATTTTAATTGTAAGCCTGTTCCTCAGGCTCTATCTATGATTAGCTAATAGGACTATTTCACAGAGAGACTGAGCTCCTAAATCTGTGCCCTGGCAACGGTAGCCGTTTAATAATTTTTTTTCTGATGGTTACTGTCCTGTGGGCCCTGTAAGTATAAGCCCCACTGGTCCCCAGAGCCAGGCCATGTAGTAGTGTGCCCTGGTGGCAGCCACAAAAATTGGAGCGACAAACAATGTATAAGCGCTTTTCTAGGAGATACTGTTTTGCCCCCTTTAAACTAGGTTATTCATTTGTTTTTGTTGAGTTCTAGGAGTTTCTTACATATTTTAGATATTAACCACTTTTTAGACATGATTTACAAATATTTTCTCCCATTCTATAGGTTGCCTTTTTACTCTGTCATTGTTTCCCTTCTTGGGTAGAAGCTTTTTAATTTGATGCAATTCAATTGTTCTGTTTTTACTTTTGTTGCCTGTGCTTTTGTGTCATATCCAAAAGAGCATTACACAGACCAGTGTCATGAAGCTTTTTTCTTATGTTTTACTGTTTTGGATCTTTAGCCTCACCCCCTCTGCTCCACCTCACATCATCAAGCATGAGATTCTCACAGGAGCACCAGTGAGATAAAGCTTCAATTTCATTTTTTGGCAAGTGGATATTAAACTTCCTAATACTATTTATTTATTTGTATTATATAATTTTATTTTTGGCTTTATAGAAACATAATAGACAATTAGTTGCTTATATTTACATTATATAATTCAATGAGTTTTTTTTTTCAATTACAGTTAGCGTGCAATAATATACTAGTTTCAGTTGTACAGCACAGTGATCAGAGTAGCACATAATTAGCAAAGGAATCACCCCACTAAATCTAGTACCCCCTCCTCCCCCTTACATATTTATTATATTATCAACCCTCTTCCCCATGCTACACTCTACATGTCCATGTCTATTCTGCAACTATTCATTTGTATGTCTTAATCCATTTGCTTTTTTTTTTTTTTGCCATCTTTCCTCAATCCCCGTCCTACCTAGAACTCTCAAAATATTCTCTGTATCCATGTGTTTATTTCCACTTTTGTTGTTGTTGCTTATTTTGTTCTTTAAATTCCCCATATACATAAAATCATGAGATATTTGTTTTTCTCTAACCTACCCATTTCATTCAGCATAATACCCTCTAGGTCCATCAAGGCAGTATCTTCTTCCATCCCCTTCCTTTTAGTCTGTGTGTCTTTTCATCTGAAGTGAGTCTTTTGTAGGCAGCCTATGTAGGGATCTTGTCTTCTTAGCCACTCTATCTTTCGGTTGTAGCACTTAATTCTTTTCCATTTGAAGTACTTGTTGATAGGAATGTAGTTATTACCATTCTTTATTCCTATTTTTGATACATATTTTTTCTTCTTAAAGAAGTCCCTCCAACATTTCCTGTAATACTGGCTTGGTGTTGACAAATTCCTTTAGCTTATTTTTTGTCTGGGAAGCTCTGTATCTGTCCTTTGACTCTAAATGATAGTTTTGCTAGATAAAGTATTCTTGGTTATAGATCCTGGGTTTTCATCATATCAGATATTTTGTGCCAAGACCTTCTGTCTTGCATAGTTTCTTTTAAGAAATCAGCTGCTAGTCTTATGGGTGTTCCCTTGTAGGTAATTAACTGCCTTTGTCTTGCTGTTTTTAAAATTCTTTCTTTGTATTTAACCTTTGGCATTTTAATTATGATATGTCTTGGTGTAAGCCTCCTTGGGTTCATCTTTTGGGAGACTCTCAGAGCTTCCTTGGGTTGTATGTCTATTTCCTTCACCAAGTGAAGGAAGTTTTCCAACATTATTTCTTAAAATAGCTCTTCAAGATCTTGTTTTCCTTCAGGTATTTTTACATTTAATAGTGTTCCATAGGCTCGTTAAATTATTATTATAATCTTGGCTTCTTTTTTCCTGCCATTCTGATTGAGTGTCCCTGGCTTCCCATTCTTTGTATTGGTCCTTCTTCTTTATTCCGTCTGTTTATTCCATTTAATATACTTTTCATCTCAGATAATGTGTTCTTCATTTCTGACTGGTTCCCTTTTATTTCCATTTCCATTTTTATGTTTTTTATCTCTTTGTTAAAGTTCTCACTGAATTAATCTACATTTCCCCTAAGTTCATTGAGCATCTTTATAACCAGTGTTTTGAACTCTACATCTATTAGATTGCTTGGCTCCATTATTCCTGTATCTCTGTTCTGTTCTCTCCGGTGGTTTCTACTTCTTTATCTTCCCATTTTGTCTGCCTTTCTGTCTGTTTCTATGTACCTTAGTACATAGTACAGAGCTCCTAAGTCTCCCACTCTTATTAGTGTGGATTTGTGAAGTAGGTGTCCAGTGGCAAAATCCTGAGAGAGGTTCAGCTGCAGGCCTAGGTTAGCCCCAGCCTGTGTCTCTCTGGGGTCACCTGTTAAGATTTGGCAAGCAATCCACAGAAGCTGTGCTTACAGTTGCCACAGACCACTCCAGAAACTATGGTCAGCTGCCACTAGTGTAAGCCTAGGCGCTGCTCAGCAAGGGGAATTTGACTCTCCAAGGATATGGCTTCAGTGGGCCGAAAAGTTTGAGGAACAGTTTCATGGAATCCTCTGGGCAGAGTGACCTCGGTTATGCAATTTGATGACATTTCTGCTATGGCAACACTGAGTCCAGACTTCGGCAGGGGGAAGGGCTCAACAGAGGAACAATGGATACCACCAGTACTTTTATTCAGAGTGAGTCTTGCCTCTGGCCCTCACTCCAACAACTCAGTGTGCCCCTATAAGTCCCTAGTGCTCCCCAAGCAGCGGATCAGAGGCTGGTGCTCAGAGTGAGCACTGATAGTCCACCGCAGACACAGCCCCTTTAAGAAGCCTCTGCAGCTGCCAGCAGCAGCTGCTATGGTTTCTCTCCCACTCAGCTTCTCTGGACCTGACAGCTTCATGTCTTTGCCCCGTCCCACCTGCTCCCATTGCAGGGTGATTTCTTATTTCTCTACCTAGTTGTAGGGCTTGTTCATCAAGATCCTAAATGACTTTATTTGCTGTTTGCTCCATGTTTCTGTCACAACTTTGATTTGGTCCCAAGAGGAATAAACAAAGCCTCTATCATCTACACCATTTTTTTCTCTTTCTGACACTATTTACTGAAGAGACTCTCCTTCCTCACTGTATGTTCTTGACACCTTTGTCAAAGAAGAGTTGAATGTAAATATGTGGATTAATTTCTGGTGTCTCTATTCAGTTCAACTGGCCTATAACGACATATCTGTGCATGTTTTCATGCCAGTACAGTGCTGTTTTAATGACTGTAGGATTATAATGTAGTTTGAACTTGAGAATTGTAATACTTTCCACTTTGTCTTGCTCAAGGTTGCTTTGGCTACTTGGACTATTCAGAGTTCCATCTGGATTTTATGATGAAAAAAATGTGTATAGAATGTCATTGGGGTTTTGATAGGAATTGCATTAAATCTGTAGATAATGTTGGGTAGTATAGACATTTTAATAATATTACTTATTTCGATCCAAGAATAGAATATATCTATCCACTTATCTATGTCTTCTTAAATTTCCTTCATCATTGTTTTATGGCTCCTATTTGAAAGTTTTGTCTTAAATATTTTTTCAAATACTTTGTTGTTAGGGGGTAAAACACAACTGATTTTAGTATATTGATTTTGAATTCTACAAATTATTAAATGGTATATTAGTTATTAAAGTTTTCGGTGGATTTTTCAGGGTTTTCTATATATAAGATCATGACATTTGGAAATAGAGAAGTTTTTTTTTCCTTTTATGGTGACATTGGTTAATGAAATCCAGTAAGTTTCAGGTGTATAATTTAACAGTAAGGCATATATATATATATATATATATATATATCTCATATGTATTCACCTCCTATAGTTAGATTTCTTTCTGTCACCACATATTTGACCCTTTTTATCCTGTCTACCTCCCCACTCACCCCTACCCTCTAGTAATGTAGTCTATTGTCCACAGGTCTCTATTTGTCTTGTTTGTTTGTTGCTTTTAGGTTTATATTTCACATATAAGTGATATCATGTGGTTTTCAACTTTTCTGTCTGGCTTATTTCACTCATCATGATTATCTTAAGGTCTATTCGTGTTGTTGCAAATGGCAGTATTTCCTCTCTTCTTATGACTGAGTAATATTCCATTGTATATATGTACCACAGCTTCTATTTTCAATCATCATAAGATACTTCAGTTGCTTCCATGTCCTGGCCACTGCGAATAATGCTGCTATGAACATTGGTGTGCAAATATAAGTCTTTGGGGTAAACAACCATTAGAGAGATTGCTGCATCATATGGTAGATCAATCCTTAGGTTTCTTTTGAGGAATGTCCATACTGTTTTCCATAGTGGCTGTACCAATTTGCAGTCCCACTAGAAGTGTATGAGGGTTCCTTTCTCTTTGCATCCTCTCCAATATTTGTTATTACTTATCCTCTTGATTTTGAAAGGAGTGAGATGATATGTCATTGTGATTGTGATTTGCATTTCCCTAATAGCAATGATGAGAATCTTTACGTGTTTGCTGGCCACTTCTATATCTTCTTGAGAGAAGTGTCTGTTCAAATACTTAGCCCATTTTTGACTGGATCATTTTTTGTTGTTATTGAGTTGTATGAGTTCTCTGTATACTTTGGATAATAGGCCCTTATTAGAGGTGTTGCTTGCAAATATATTTTCCCATTTGGATGGTTGTCTCTTTACATTGTTGATGTTTTTAAATTAATTATTTATTTACTTACTTGTTTGTTTGTTCAACTATGCAAAAGCTTTTTTGTTTGATATACTTCCATTTCTTTATTTTTGCTTTTACACCTTTGCCTTTGAGGTCAAATTCATAAAATCTTTTTTTAAGTCCAATCTCCACGAGTTTAGTACCTATGTTTGCTTCTATGCAATTTATTGATTCAGGTCTTATATTCAGGTTCTTAATCTATTTTGAGTTAATTTTGGTGTGGTAATGGACAGCAGTCTAGTTTCATTCTTTTGCAGGTTGCTTTCCAGTTTTCCCAGCACCTTTATAAAAGAGGATTTCCTTTCTCCACTGTATGTTTTTGCCTTTTTTGTTGAAAATTATTTGTCCATATAAATATTGGTTTATTATTAGACACTCGAATCTGTTCCACTGATTCATGTGTCTGTTTTTCTGCCAGTACCAAGCTGTTTTGATTATTGTCGCTTTGTAGTATAATTTGAAATCGGGCAGAATGATACCTCTACCCTCGTTCTTTTTCCAGCTTTGGCAATTCGGTGTCTTTTGTACTTCCATACAAATCTGATGATTTTATGTTCTATTTATTTAAAAAATGTCAATGGGATTTTTGATGGGGATTACATTAAATATGTATCATGCTGTAGGTCATATGGTCATTTTAACTATGTTGATTCTTCCAACCCAAAAACACAGAATATCTTTCCATTTCTTTGTATCTTCTTTGAACATTGTTTTTGTATCCAGAAACTTTACTTTATTTGCTTATTGCTTCTATTAATGTTCTTGTGCAGTCTTTGGAGTTTTCTATGTAAAGAATCATGTCATCCACAAATAGTGACAGTTTGACTTCGTTTCCTGTTTGGATGCTTTTTATATCTTTCTTTTGCCTGATTGTACTCACTAGTACCTCCAATGTTATATTGAATAATAGTGACAATAGTAGACAGCCTTGCCTTGTTCCTAATCTTAGAGGGAAGGTTTTTAGATTTTCACCATTAAGTATAATGTTGGCTGAGAGTTTGTCAGATATGGGCTTTATTATGTTAAGGTACTTCCTTTCTTTACCATATAGATTTTGTTATGTGTTTTGAACATAAATGCTGTATCTTGCTGAAGGCTTTTCCTGGATCTATTAATATCATATTCTTATTTTTTAATTTGTTCATATGATATATCACATTAATCCATTTCGTATGTTGAACCACCCCTGTGCCCCTGGGATGGAGCCCATTTGATCATGGTGTTTAATCTTTTTAATATGTTGCTGTATTTGGGTCGCTAGTATCTTATTTAGGATTTTTGCATCTATGATCATGAGAGATATCAGTTTGTAGTTTTCTTTTCTTTGCAATATCTTTACAGATTTGGGTATAAGGGTAATATTGGCCTCATAAAATGAGTTGGGAAGAATTGCTCTCTTTTTGATTTTTTGGAAGAGTTTGAGAAGCATAGGTATTAAATCTTCTTTGCATGTTTGGTAGAATTCACTGGTGATGCCATCTGATCCTGGACTTTTACTTTTTGGTATGTTTTTGATGATTGTATCAATTTCCATACAGCTGATTAGTCTATTTAGATTCTCCAGTTCTTCTCGATTCAGCCTAGGAAGGTCATATCTTTCGAAGTACTTGTCCATTTCTTCTAGGTTATTAAATTTGGTGTTATATACTTTTCCATAGTATTCTTATATGATCCTTTTATTTCTATGATGTCTGTCATAAGTTCCCCTTTTTCATCCCTGATTTTGTTTGTGTCTTTAATTTAGTGAGTCTAGCCAGGGGTTTGTCAATTTTATCAACCTTCTCAAAGAACCAGTTCTTTATTGCATTTATTTTTTCTATTGCTTTTTTGTTTTCAATTTCATTTATTTCTGTAACTTTGATTTCTTTCCTTCTACTGACTTTCAGCTTCATTTGTTCTTTTCTAGTTTTTTTGAGATGAAGCATCAGGTTCTTTATTTGAGCTCATTCTTGTTTTTTGAGATAGACTTGTAATGATATGAACTTTCCTCTTGTTACTGCTTTTGCTGTGTCCCAAAAGTTTTGATATGTTATAGTATCATTATCATTTATCTCTATGTATCTCTTGATCTTTTTTTCTTCTCCTCTGACCCAGTTATTCTTCAGTAGTATGTTCTTTAATCTCCATGTATTTGATATTCTCTCTTTTTCAGTTGATCTCCAGCTTTAAAGCATTATGATCAAAGAATATGGTTTGTATAATTACAACCCTCTTATATTTGTTGAGGCTATCTCTCTGTCCCAGTATGTGGTCAGTCCTTGAAAATGTTTCATGTGCACTACAGAAGAATGTATAAGCAGCTATTTTGGGATGAAAGGCTCTGATCCAGTATTATGTCCATTTGGTCTAATGTGTCATTTAAGGATGTTATTTCCTGATTGATTTTCTGTTAGGATGACTCATCCCTATTTGACAGTGGGGTATTCAGGTTCCCTACTATGATAGTGTTTTGGTCTGTTTCTCCCTTCATTAGTAATTGCTTTACAATTTCAGAGCTCCCATATTGGGGGCATAGATATTAATAAGTGTTATGTGTTTTTGGTGTATGATTCCTTTTTATCATTATGAAGCATCCCTCAGTATCTTTCTTTACCTTTTTTATTTTAAAGTTTATATCGTCCAATATTAGTACCATTACTCCAACTTTTCTTGAATGCCATTTTCTTGAAATATCATTTTCTACCCTTTTACTTTGAGTTTGAGATATGTCACTTTGGTACTAAAATGTATCTCCTGGAGGCAGCATATGGTTGGGTTTTGTTTTTTGATTCACTCTGCAACTCTGTGCCTTTTTATTGGTAAATTCGGTCCATTTATGCTTAGGGTGATTATTGAAATATAAGTTTTTCCTATAGCCTTTTTATCTTTTGCTTTCTGGTTGCTCAGTGTTTCCATCACATCCTTGTCCTTGTGTGCCTGTTTTTCTTTTTCTTTTTCTTTTTTTTTGGTTGTGTTTTGTGGATTTTCCCTATGGTCCTTCTTGTTTTGTGTTGTATACTTCAGTTCTGAATCTTTGGCATATGGTTACCATTATGAATCTGTAGAGGAGATAGATAGATAGATAGATAGATAGATAGATAGATAGATAGATAGATAGATAATGTTCTGAGTGTGCCTCATCTCCATTCCTCTTTGCAAATTTGAATCTTTGAATCATCCCCTTTTCTACCATTGTTTCTCAATCTGTCCCTATGTATGCTGAACATCCATTACTATCTTGCTATAGCAAATTTCTTATTATTAATCTTATAATGCCTTATTCTTGGTAAGGATTGCTCTCTTTAGCTTCTATCTTCCTGCTAGTCACTTTACTCATAGTTATATATATTTTTCGTCATTTTGTTTTAGGCGAGCTGACCCCTTTCAGTACTTCCTGTAATGCAGGCCTCATAGTGGAGAATTCACTCAGTTTTTGTATGTCTGGAAAGGTCTTTATTTCTCCTTCATATCTAAAGGAGAGTTTTCCTTGATATATTATTCTTGGCTGGTAGTTCCTTCAACAGATTCAGTATTTGAGTCCACTCCTTTCTGGCTTGTAAGGTCTGTGTTGAGAAGTCCAACAATAATCGAATGGGTTTCCCTTTATACGTTTCTGCCTTCTTTTCCCTGGCTTCCCTGAGAATTCCTTCTTTGCCATCGATTTTTGATAATTTTAATATAATGTGCGTCTTGGTGAAGGACTTTTTTGAATTGAGATAATTGAGTGTTCTGTTGTCTTCTTGAATTCCAAGCTCCAGATCATTCCTTCGATTTGGGAAATTCTTGTCAACTTTTTGTCTGAAAATGCTTTCTAGTCCCTGATCTTTTTCCTCTCCTTTGTTAATGTCCATTATTCTAATGTTCCCTCTCCTGATGGTATCAGCTATTTCTTGTATTTCTTTCATTATTTTTCATTCTTTGGATTCTCTTTTCTTCCTTCTGATTTATTTCTAGATTTCTGACTTCGATATCACTGAATTTTTCCCTCCATTTCATCAACTCTTTTTCTCAAGCTTGCTATTTCATTTTTCATCTCTTTCAGTGTGTTCTTCAGAAGTTCTGTTTGGTTCTTTTTGAGAGTTTCAATCTCCTTTGCTAAAAAACTCATTTGGTTGATCTAGTGGTTTTTACAATTCCTGAAATTGTTGATATGAATATTTTGGATCTGAGTTTTTTCAGTATACCATCTGAATTCTTTGTCATTTAAGCTGCATATTTCTGTGTCCGCAAGCTTATTTTCTGAAGATTTTTCTTTTTCTTTCTGGCTGTCTTGTCACTTTGGTTGTTCATGGTATTTAATGGACTATTTCTTCACTGGAAATTAATGGAAGTGTATTCTGTTTTATTTTCCAGAAAGATTTATTAAATAAAGGTCTCTCTTTAGCCTGTTGCAACAAAGGTGTTTTTCTTTTGTTTTTCAGTAGGTGGTGTCTAAGCCTCTTGGATCCTGCTTTATATAAAGCCTTAATAATGCCTTTTTTTTCCCTTGTAGATATTCAATCATACTCACTACCCTCAGTCTCAATCCATCAGTGTTAGCAACAGTTTTGGTAGCATTTGCTAAGATTCCCTTGGGGCTCCATGATATTCAGTCTTGGAAGTTATTAGAGGAAGGACCTTCTGGGTTTGGGGATAGGGGCTGGAACTTATTCTCATGTTTTAAAACCACAGCTGGTAATAATCAACTCTTACTTCTCTGCCGGCCTCACCTCTCTGCTTTCTGCTCTGATACCTGTGTACTGCTACTGTATGAAGCTCAAAGATCTCTCAGAATCATTCAGGAAACCTACCACATCTTCTCCCTTTCCCCTCCTCCTGCAAAGAGGTCCAGCTGCAAGAGGCAAGCTTCTTTGTTTCTCCCAGTCTACCACCCAACAGCCGGGGCTCTGACCTGTGGTAGCTCTTATGCATAGATCCCACACTCAGATATGCTGGTGTGCAGGTTGGGTGTTTTTTGTTGAGTTTTAGATGTTCCGTTTATTGTTGTTTCAAGGGGAGAGTTCTGTGGACGTCTCTCACTCCTCCATGTTTCTGACATCCAAATAGAGAAAATTTGGTACTTACTTTCCAATTGAAATGCCATTTATTTATTTTTCCTGTCTGATTGTTCTGGCTATACTTCCAGTATTATGTTAAATAAAAATAACAGTGGGCATCCTTGCCTTTTAACAGATCTTAGAGGAAAAGTTGTCAGTTTTCCCCCACTCAGTATGATGTTAGTTATGAGCTTTTCATATGTGATCTATATTGTGTTGAGGGAAGTTCTTTCTATACATAGTTTATTGAGAGTTTCAATAATGAATACATTTTAAACTTTCTCAAATGCTTTCTGAATTGTGATGATAATATTTTTTCATTGCATTAATGTAATTTATCATGTTGGTTCATTTGTATATGTTGAACCATTCTTGCATTCCTGGAATAAATACCACTTGCTTATATTAAATAATCCCTATAATGTTATGTTATATTTACTTTGCTAGTATTTTGTAGAGGATTTTCCATCTATGTTCATCCAGGGTATTGATTGGATATTGGCTGGCAATTATTGTTGGTAATGTCTTCATCTGAGGTTAGTATTAAGATATTCTGGTCATAAATGAGTTTGAAAATATTCCTTCATCTTCAGTTTTTTGAAAGTGCTTGAGGAAGACTGGCATTAATTATTTTTTAAAGATTTAGTAGAATTCAGCTGTGAAGCCATTTGGCCCTGGGATTTTCTTTGTTGGAAATTTTTGATTACTGATTCAATGTTTTTACTTGTTTATTAGTCTATTCAGACATTCTATTTCTTCTTGATTTTGTTTTGGTTGGTTGTATGTTTTTAGGATTTTTTTTTTTTATTCTAGGTTATCCAGTTTGTTGGAGAATAATTGTTTATAATAGTCCTTTGTAATCCTGTTTATTTTATATCTATTGTTAAAGTCTCCTCTCTATTTTCTGGTTTTATTTGCATCTTCTCTTAGTTAACCTACCTAAGAATTTTTTATTTTGTCCATTATTTTAAAAACTATTTATTGATGTTTTTTTCTATTCTCTGATTTATTTTTCTCATTTTTATTATTTCTTTTAAGTTTGGGTTAAGTTCTTTTTTAGTTTCTTAAGGTACAAAAAGGTTATTTATCTGAGATATTTCTTCTTTTTAATGTACACATTTTCTATAATTTCCATTTTGGTACTGCTTTTCATACATACTATAAGTTTATTTGTGTCGTGTCTTCATTTTCACTTTTATATTTTTTTTTCAAATTCATTTTTGATTTCCTCTTTGACCCAGTGGTTGGTTGTTCAAGATTAGGTTATCTAGTTTCCACATATTCATAAATTTCCCCATTCTCTTGTTGTTGATTTCTAGTTCCATTCTATTGTAGTTCAAAAAGATATTTGGTATGATTTCTATTTTCTCAAATGTGATAAGACTTGTTTTGCGACCTAATATACAACCTATCCTGGAGAATGTTCTGTGTGTGCTTGAAAAAAATGTGTATTCTGCTACTGTTGGATTGATATATGTCTGCTGGGTCAATTTGATCTAGAGCATTGTTCAAGTCAGCTGTTTCTTATTGATTTTCTGCCTTCATGTTCTATCAATATTACCACTGTGGTATTTAGTTACATACTATTGTTGTATTGCTTTCGATTTTTCCATTCTAATCTTTAATATTTACTTTATATATTAAAGTAATTAGATGTTGGATATGAATATATTTATAGTTGTTATAATTTCCTGTACCACGGACCTATTCTACAATGACTTTCTGTATCTCTAGAAAGAATTTTGAACACAAAGTCTATTTATTTGATAAAAGAATAGCCACTGCTGCTTTCTTTTGGTTACCATTCACATGGAATGTCTTTGCCAGTATGTTCACTTTCAACCTATGTATGTCTTTTAATCTAAAATAAGTTGTTTCTTTATAGAATATTCTTTAATTTTGTGTTTTGATTCATTCAGCAACTCTAATTTATGACTGGAGAGATGAATCCACTTACCTTTGAAGTAATTATTTGTAGGACATGTTATTGTTTCTGCCTCTTTTGAAATTGTTTTGTCCTTTTCTTCATCCATTTCTACCTCCCTTTTTTATTTGATGATCTTTTGTAGTGATTTGCTTTGATTGTATCTTTATCTTTTTGTGCATCTAATATAGGTTTTCTTTCCTTTGTGATTAGCTCAAGGTTTCTATAAAATATCTTGTAGTTCTAACCATCTGTTTTAAGTTGATAGCATCTTAGGTTTTTAAAATAAAACATTTGAAATATAACACCGTGTAGATTTATGCATACAATTTTAATTTGATTCATTTATATACTATGATTGCCATTCTAGCAATAATTAGCAAGTCTTATCAGTTTATATAATTATCATTTCTTTTTAGTAATTGGAATAGTTAAGTCCTAGTCTCTTAGCAAGTTTGATAATTATAATACTGTTGTCTATACTGTGTATTAGAATAAGATTTATTTACTATTTATTAAAAGTTTGTACCCTTAAACATCTGTCTTTTGTTCCCAACGTGCATCCCCTGGCAACCACCGTTTTATTTATTTTTATGACTTTGGCTTTTTTAGGTTCCACATGTAAGATTATACAGTACTTGTCATTCTCTACCTATTTCATTTAGCATAACATGCTCGGTGTCTATCCATGTTGTCAAAATGGCAGGATATCCTTTTTTCTCATTAGCTGAATAATCTATTGTGTGTGTGTGTGTGTGTGTGTATTATGTATATTATATATATATAACATCTTTATCCATTCATCTCTCGATGTTTTCATATTTTGATTATTGTGAATAATGTTGAAATAAACAGAAAAATATTTCTTTGATATCCTGTTTTCATTTTCTTTGGGTATAAACCCGGAGGAAAGTTGCTGGATCATACATTAGATCTATTTTTAATTTTTTGAGGACCCTCATTGTTTTCTTTAGTGCCTGCACCGGTTTATATTCCTCCTAAAACAGTACAAATTCCTTTTTCTCCATATCCTTACTAACACTTGGTATTTGTCTTCTTGCTGATAGCTATTCTTACAGGTGTGAGGTGGTATCTTATTACGCATTTGATTTGTATTTCCCTGATAATTAGTCATACTGAACATCTTTTCACATACCTGTTGGCCCTTTTGGCCCTTTCCATGTCTTTTTTGGAAAAAATATGTAGTTCCTCTGCCCATTTATTTTTAGTGTTTTTTTTCTTTTTTTTTTTTGAGGGGGTAGTAATTGGGGGCATTTTTTTGATATTGACTTCTATGAATTTTATTTATGATTTGGATAGTAATCCTATATCTGATACATGGGTTAAAAAAATGTTCTATTCTGTAGACAGCCTTTTCATTTTGCTAATTGTTTCTTGTGACGTGCAGAAGCTTTTAAGTTTTATGCACCTCCATTTGATTTTTGCTTTTAACTGTTGCGCTTTTTGTGTCACATCCAAAAAAATAATTGCAAAAACCTATATTGAGGAATTTCTTTGCCATGTTTTCTTCTAGGAATTTATGGTATTATGAATTATTTTTGAATTAATTTTAGTAATTGTTGTAAGATAGGTCCCTATTTTCATTGTTCTGTGTGGGCCTATCCAGTTTTCCCACCACCATTTGTTGAGACTATCCTTTCTCCATCATATGTTCTTGGATTCCTTGTCAAATATTAACTGGCCATATGAGTGGGAATTTAATTCTGGGCTCTTGATTTTATCCCATTGGTCTATATGTCTATTTTTATGCCAGTTCCAAACTGTTTTTATTACTATAGTTTGCAGTATAGTTTGAAGTCAGGAAGTGTGATACCTCTTGTTTTGGTCTTTTTTTTCTCAGGACTGCATTGACTATTTGGAGTCTTCTGTGATTCCATATAAGATTTTAAGATTTTCTTCTACTTCTATGAAGATGGCATAGGAATTTTAATAGGGACTACATTGAATCTATAGATGGTTTTGAGTAGTACAAACATTTTAACAATGTCAATTCTTCAAATTGATGAGCATGAAATATTCTATGTATTTCTGTCTTTAATGTCTTTCATTAGTATCTTGTTTCATTGTGTATCTTCTTTGATTAAACTTTTTTTCTGTTTTATTGATGCTATTATGAATGCAATTATTTTCTTTATTTTTCAAATGTTTCATTGTTAGTATAAAAAAAATGCAGCTGATTTTTATACCTCGATTTTATATCTTGAAATATTCCTGAATTCATTGATTTGGTTCAACAGTTTTTTAGTTGTCTTTGGGATTTTCTATATACAAAAAAAGAATTATCTCTAATTACTGACAGTTTTACTTCCTTTCCAATTTGGATACCTTTTATTTCTTGATCTTGCCTAATTACACTATCTAGGACTTCCAGTACTATATTGAATAAGAGTGGTGAAAATAGGCATCTTTGTCTTGTTCTTGATCTTAGAGGAAAAGCTTTAAATTTTTCTCCACTGAGGATAATGATGCTGTGGGTTTGTTGTATATGGCCTTTATTGTGTTGAGATATATTTCTTCTATAACCAATAATCTGAGGGGTGTTGAAAGGATGTCATGATTTGTTAAATTCTTTTCTTGAACCTACTGAGATGATCATGTCATTTTTATCTTTTATTCTAACACATACTTTTAAATTTGTGTATATTGAATCATCTTTGTATTCTAGGGCTAAGTCTCACTTGACTATGGCAAATGATCCTTATGTGCAGTTGAATGTGGCTTGCTAATAGTGTGCTGAGATTTTTAAAATCCATATTCATCAAGGGTAAGGGTCTATAGTTTTTTTTTCTTTTTTGTGTCATCCTCACCTGGTTTCAATATGAGTTTGGAAGTATTCCCATCTCTTTTTTTAGGGAAGCACTTGAGGATTGCTGTTAATTCTTCTTTAGATGTTTGGTAGCATTCACCAGTAAAATCCATTTTTGCTGAGGTTTTCTGTGTTAGGAGGTTTATGATTACTGATTCAATCTCTTATTAATTATTGATTTGTTTGATTTTCTATTTCTTCTTGATTCAGCCTTAGAAGGTTGTGTTTTTCTAGAACTGTAACCGTTTTTCCTAGGTTATATAATTTGTTGACAATTAATGGTTCATAGTAGTATTTTAAGATCCTATGTATTCCTGCAGTATCAGTTGTAATGTCTCCTTTCTCATTTCTCATTCTATTAGTTTTGTCTAAAACTTTTAACTAAAAGTTTTTCAATTTTTATTGCCTTTTTGAATAATTAGCTCTTAGTTTCCTTGGTCTTTTCTAAAGTGTTTTCCTGGTGCCTGTTTCTTTTTTAGTTCCTTGAGGTAAAAAAATATTATTTGAAATCTTTTAAATTCTGAATGTATACATTTATCACTATAACCTTTCCTGTCAGAACTGCTTTTACAACATCTTATAGAATTTGATATTTTATGTTTATATTTTCATTTGCTTCTACATAATTTCATTTCTCTTTGATCTATCGGTTGTTCAGAAATGTGTTTATTTTCCATATATTTGTAGATTTTCTAGCTTTCCTCTTTTTGTTGATTTCTAGCTTCTTACTATCATGTTCAAAAAAGTAGTTGGTATGATTTCAAATATGCTGAGACTTATATTGTGTCTTATATGAACTATTCTGGTGAATGTTCTCTGTGCACTTAAAAATGTATATTCTGCTGTTGGATGCAATATTTTATATATGTCTGTTAATTCATTTGTTCTAAAATATAGTTTAATTCTAGTGCTTCATTATTAATTTTTGTCTGGAAGATCTATCTGTTGCTGATAGGAAAAATTAAAGTCTCCTACTATCATTGTACTGTCTCTTTCTCTTTTCAGATCTGTTTGTATTTGCTTAATATATTTAGGTGTTGACTACATATATATCTCCTGATATTGAATGCATATATATTTTCTATTAATTCTTGGTGTATATAATGACTTTGTCTTGTATTGCCATTTTTTGGCTTCCTCTTGGATCGAATGTCTTCATCTTACATTATACTTTGAGACTGTGTGTCTTTAAATATGAAACGAGTCTACTATTGGCAGCATAGAGTTGGGCCTTGTTTTTAATCCATCCAGCTATTCTGTGCCCTTTGGTTAAATTCAACCTATTTACATTTAGAGTGATTATTGATATGTAAGGACTTACTACTGCCATCTTATTAGTTTCTATTTGTTTAGCATCTCCAGTGATTTTTTTTCTTTTGTTTCTGTCTACCTTTGTGAATTTCCATAGTTGTATGCTCTATATCCCATTTTTATATATTGGGAATTTACTCTAGATTCTTGTTTTGTTGCTGCCATGAAGCTTACGTGAAACACTTTATAGATAAAACACTCTACTTTATGCTGTAGCTTTATCATTTGCCTATAAAGTCTCCACTCTTTTACTCCTTGTCATATTTTTTTATGTCACAATTTACTTCTTTTTATGCTGTAATTAATTAAAAATTGTAGTTGCTATAGTTATTTTTACTTATTTCCTTTAACCTTTATACAATAGTTAAGAGGCTAATGTACCATTCTAATATAGAGTTACAGTTTTCTAACATTATTTTTACACTATTCGCTGAATGTTGTATATTTTCACATGTTTACATGTTGTATCTTTACAGCTTGAACTGTCTGCATTTCTTGCAAGACAGATCTAGTGGTGAACTCCCTTGCTTTTCTTTGTATGGGAAAGCCTTTATATTTCTTTCATTTTTAATGGATAACTTTTTCAGAAAAAGTATTCTTTGCTGGTAATTTTTATCCTTCAATACTTTGAATATGTCATTTTACTCTCCTCTGGCCTGTAGAGTTTCCACTGAGAAATCTGTTGATAGCCTAACATCATCCCATTGCAGGTTATTTACCCCACTCCCTCAGCCCCCTCCCCAACCTGGATGCTTTTACAATTCCTTTTTCATTTTTGATAGTTTCATTATAATTTGTCTTAGAGAAGATACTTTTGCATTGAGATATTAAGGTGTTCTATTAGCTGTGTGGACTTGTACGTCCAATTCCTTCCACAGGTTTGGAAAGTTGTCAGCTATTTTTTCTTTTTTAATCTCTGCCACTTTCTCCTTCTTTTTTGCTTTTGGTACACCAATTATTCTATATTTTCCTTTCTGATCAAATCCATAGCTCTCATAGGGTTTCTTAACTTTAAAAATCTTAGTTCTTGCTCCTCTTATAATTGAATTATTATTATATTCCTATCCTCCAAAACCCTTATTATTTCTTCCATCTAGTCTGTCCTGTTTCTGATAACTCTATTGCATTCTTCATCTCAGCATGCCGTTTTTCGGCTCCAGAATTTTTTTTATAATTTCAATCTCTTCAGTAAAAAACTATTTCTGTTCATCAGTGTTATTTCTCAGTTTGTTGAACTGCCTTTTTGCATTTTCCTGTAGCTCATCGAATTTCCTTATAACAGTAATTTTGAATATTTTGAAAATTAGATCATAGTATTTCTTTCATTTGTGTTCAGTTGCTGAAGAATTTTCATTTTTGTGAAAGCATATTTCCTTGATTTTTCATAATTTTTTAAGGTATGTGCTTCTACTTTTGCATTTGAAGTAGTGGACACCCTCCTTTGTTAAGGTTTTATGTCCTCTTTGGTTCTTAAAATTCAATAGGCAGACTATTAGAAACCTTTCTTTTGTATTCCAGACAGTAGTGCTATAGCTCAAGTATGTGGTTTCTCCTACCAGAGGTCACTGGTGCCACCACCAAAAGGCAAGCCCCTATCACTGTCCCTGAGGAACTAGGTCCCTTTGGTAAGTTCCTTCCTTTTCTTCAGACTCATTTCTATCCTGCTATGTGTGCCAGATTCATCCATCAAGCAGGCTGGACTTCCAAAAGTTGTCTCTCCCCCATTGGTATTCATACAGTTTTTTTTCTGTCTGGCAGGTGAGGTAGGCTCACTGACTCTCTTGGACCCATGGTCCCCATCAAGGTCCTATCCATTCATTTTTGGATGCACAGGTGGTTAGAAGCATCTTGTGCACATTGCCGTAATTTGCAGAGGCACTTTGTTCAGTTATAAATCTCAATCATTGTTAATGAAAAGGGAGAGTTAAAAGGAATCACTCAATGCCACCATGATTTGACATCACCCATCAATAAAAGCACTAGCCTCTTAACTTGAATGACACACAAAAACTCTACACTTCTACTCTCCCCTTCTACTTTGTGCTTTGTAGCAAGCATTTGGTTCTTTTTGTGTATCTATTAGCAAATTTTTCTCTCTTAACTTTTATTAAGATTAGAAATACTTTATGTACTACCATTATAGTGGTTCACTATTGTGTATTTGTCTATATATTTGCCTTACTAGAGTGACTTATGCTTTCAGATGCTTTTGCATTGTTACCATGTTTTATTTTCAACCTAAGAATTCTCTTAAGCATTTCTTGTAAGGCAGATGCACTTCTGACAAAATCCCTTGTTTTTTTTTTTATTGTCTCTTGAGGACTTTAAGGATAATTTTGCCAAGTATAATATTATCGGTTTTCAAGTTTTTGTTATTATTTTGAATATATAATTTGAGTCTTTCCTGACTGTATAGTTTATTAAGAAATCTGATCACAGCCTCATTGGTGGTTTTTCTTGCATGGAGTGAATCATTTTTCTCATGATGGTTTCAAAATTCTCTTTGTCTTTTGAGAATGTGTTGTGGTGTAGTCATCTGATGCTATTTGGAATTCCATGAACTTCATGATTCTGGAGTTCATTTGCCTCCCAAGATTTGGTAATTTTGTGGCCACCAAATCATTAAATTAGTTTTCTGCTCCATTTTCTTTTTCCTCTCCTTCAGATGGGGTCCCATTCATATAGGCTTATATAGGCTTTCTTCACTTTTTCATTCTTTTTTGACTCTGGGTAATTTCAAATGATATTTCTTAAATTTCACAGATTTTGGTGAAGCTCTAAACTGTACTTTTCATTCATTATATTCTTTAGCTCTAGATTTTTAAATTATTTTTATTTCTTTGTTAATTTTTTTGTTTGCTTTTTCAATTTCATTGAGTTGAATATCTGTTCTCTTGTACCTTGCTGACCTTCCTTAAAATAATTTTTTGAATTTTTTGTCAAAGAATTTTAGATTTCCATATCTTTTGATGTCAGTTATTAGAAATCTATTGTGTTCTGCTGGTGCTGTCATGTTTATTTGCTTTCAATGTTGCTTATGTCTTTAAATTAATGTCTGCGTGTTTGAGTAGCTACCTCTTCCGGACTTAATGGACTGACTTTGTGTTGGTGCAAAGGTGCTGGCTATGTGGTATACAGCAGCTCTGGCTTCAGGGCTTGGCAAATTGGCTCCATTTCCAGGGATGTACAGTGTCATGGACTCTAGACAGTTCTGTCAGCTGAGGTCAATGTCGACTATTTCAGGGGTCCTTGGTTACTAAGGCTAAAGTTATCTACCTGCAGTGGTATTCTTTGTTCTGAGTTCTTTGGTAGTGAGAGATGCTGGCTGATCTCATTTCCTTACATGTGAGAACACTGTAGCTGAGGAATCCTTCTCAGCAGTAAGGTCTCTAGAGAAGAAGTGTGCAGCAGTAGAGACTCTGAGGAGGTCTGTTAGCTGGGGTCAGTGTGCATGAGGATGGAGGAGTCTTTCTCTCCTTTTCCCATGGTAGAGGTCACAGCTGAGGATAACTCTTGCCGCTGAGCTGTTCTAAGATGGTGAGCGGAGTGACAGATGTAAATGATTCCTGTGTTTTCCTATGTGCCCATCCTCAGTTTTTGTGTCTTGCTGGGTTGCTGCAGCTTATTCTTTATAACATAGTTCTCCCAGAGTAATTTTCATCACTGGGAAGTTGTTTAATCATTGTTATTTTGGGCAGATGAGAGCTAGAGACCCATAATCTAACATCATGCTGATGTCATTCCACTGTAAATTGTTCTTTGACAGTGTTTAAGAGTATATTTTATTTCTATATATTTGTGAATTTTCCAGTTTTCCCTTTGTTATTGTTTCAAATATCTCATTTAGAAGACACCTTTTTCAATTTCAATATTTTAAATTCATTGAGACTAACTTCATGGTCTAACATATGGTCTATCACTCAAATTATTCCATGTGCTTCTGAGAATCCAATTACTAATATGATAAAAAATATTTCTACAATTTTGCTTTTTCTACATATTTTTCCTTAAATTCCTCTATCCTTTATTTTATACTTTTTCTTTGGCTTTTAGACATAAGTCTCTATATTTACCATTTTTGGAGTTAACTTAGATTCTTAGGGGTATAGATTCATGCAGTAAATCAGATTTGGGAAGTTCGAGGCTATCATTTCTCCAAATATTCTTTCTGTATCTTCTGCCTCTGGGACTTTCACTATGTATATGTTGGTATTCTTGATAATGCCACAGAGGCTCTTAGACTCAGTTAATTTTATTCATACTTTCTATTTCTGTTCCTCAGACTCAGCAATCTCAACTGAGCTATCATAAAGTTTGATCATTTTTTCTTCTGCCGCCTCAGATCTGTTGATCAACACCTCTAGTGACTCTTTCCCCCCTCCTTTTAGTTATACTTTTCAGTTCCAGAATTTCTATTTCATTCCTTTTCATAATTTCTGTATCCTTGTTAATTTTCTCTGTTTGGTGAGACATTATTCCCCCTGTTCCCATTAGCTCTTTGTCTATGGTTTTCTTTACCAGTTAGAATATATTCAACATAGTTGATTTAAAGCCTTAAGTCCAATACTTGAGTTTCCTTAGGGACAGTTTCTACTTCTTATCCTTGTGTATGGGCCATATTTCTTTTTATGTCTCAATTTTCCATTGAAAACTGGACATTTGGTGGTGGTCCTTTGTTTAGTGACTTTTGTAAATTGTTCTTGCAAATATCTGTGTTCCTTTTGTATGTGGCCACTAAAATGTATGTTTCAACAGCTTTGTGAACTGCCAGTGCTTTGACAGAGTTCTTTTAAATGTCTAGAACAAGAACAAATATATATTTTAACTATAAAACTTAAGCTCTGGTTATAGACTCTTGGTTTGTACTCTTGAACCAATATATCACATTTTTTCAAAGCAGCTAGAATTATTTGAAACTGTCAATCAGATCATGCCATTTCTCAGTGTAAATCTATGTTCAGACTTATATTAGCTCTAGTACTTTATTTCCCCTATCCACCTCTAAATGGCACCATAGACCTTCATCTTTTGATAATCAACAATATTGGCCTACTTCATTCCCTTAAATAGGCATTAATTTAAATTGAATGCTTAACTTTTCGCCACATAATGAAAGGGGTGTGGAATAAATATTGCAGACCCCAAATTTTACAAGTGTTCATTTGCAGGAATATGATTGATGAATGCTACACTGTTGTGGGCTCTAATACTGTATCATTAACAATCTTCTTCACTGAAAATTAATGCAACCTTATAGTCCTTCTCAACATAGCACTCTGGACATCTACTACTAATTGACAGTAGCTGATATTAATTGGCGATCCTTAATGCATGCATAGTGGTAAGTAGTTTGATTAGAGTATAATAGTGAACTACAGTAATGGAAATCACTTCAAAACAGATTTATGAATATGGGAATTTGAAAACTAAAAATTTAGTTCAAAGAGTAAAAGACCATATAATACAGCTCACAGGAGTCAGTAAGATGAATATAATACTTTTAAAATGTTAAATGTGAAATTCCATTTTATTTCTTCAAAATATGTAATATCATTTTGTTGCTATCTGATTTAATTGAATATTAGAAATCTTTATTAAGTGCACGGTAATAGGATAACACTGAGTATAGATACTTGATAATGACATAATTAGAAAATTGCCATTCATGAACAATAGTGTGAGGTAATTTGGAAAATTTAAATCTCAACATTTTTTTAATAGTGACTTATAGCAAAGTGAGACACAAAGAAAATTTCTATTCACATTTTACCATTAATTTCATAAAAGGAATACTATATTGGGAAAATATTTCTATAGTTCAAAATATCCGTGATAAAATTATTTTCTTTTAAAATAGCAGCTAAACACATTGAGCTAGAAAATATCAAGAAAATTGAAGCTACTTTTAGCAGGTGGCTGGGGAATATGATCCTTGAATAAAAGGGAGATTATTGGCTGAGAATGAACAGAGTCAGGTAAACTGAGTTTGGGAGCCTGATGGTAAAAGTTACATTCTGCAGAGAAGCACAGACTAAGTTGTAAATCCATACATTTCATGAATGGATTGTCATACTACATAATTCTCCACCTCTTAATATGCTTGTCTTGATTCCGCAAAGCTAAAATCGCTACCCCTGAAAAATAGCTGTTCATTTTTCCCTTGAAATCTACATCCTTTGTTTCAGTTATTACCCTTTCCAAGTATATCCTAGAAATTATCATTGTCTATGTGTAGATCATTTCTGATTTGGCCTTAATTCAAATTGGTTCTGCATTTACTTGCCTTACGACATTTAGTGACATAGGTAATTTATTAGCAGTTTCCTCTTATGAAAATGTGTATATCAGTATCTAGCAAGCTATTTATAGGATCGAACAATTCCAGAAAGTATGTACGGCAGTGACTAAGCTATAGTAACACATAGTATTGGGAACTATCTATATTACTCTAATAAATAGAAGTATAATTTCCAGTATTTTTTGTTATTTATACTTAATAGTAGTAAAATGCATACTCTACAATATTATTACATAGTTATACAAATACTGAACTGTATATTTTCTTATACTGTTAGATCATAACAATTATTGCATTTCCAATATTATTGTGATTTTTATATCAAAAAACTATCCTAAATATTATTAAAATGTCAAAGTATATACATTTGATTTTTAGACAACTTTTATTTCTGCTATAGTCAGCCTACGATCTTTGAAAGAATAATAGGTATACTAAAGAAAATTTGAGAACCAGTATTCTGAATCATTCCCCATGGTGGGATATTCGAAACAACATTATACCTGGAGCTGGAAAGCCTGAGTGTAAATCCTGTGTCAGCTTTGCCAGTTTTGTAGCTTTGGAAACTAGTTCAGCCTCTTTAATTCTCTCTTGTATCATTTCTAAATAGCAATGATAATTATTGTTTACCTCACAGGGTTTTGTAATCATGAACTTAATTAGGAAAATGTGTGTATTGATACAAATGCTATTTTAGAAAATCAGCTTGATGTACATGGATTAAAAATAAATAGTAAGACTGGCTCTAAGACTAGTCACTTGCTAGTTACATCAATGTGAGTGCATATTGAGCCTACTGATTTTATTTGTAAAATGTGGTTAATTATGTTTTCTTGCTGAGTTTTGAGAGGATTAAATAACAGGGCTAGTACTTAAAGGCCTCCTTCTTTATAAAGAGATATTGTTATAGTCATTGTTTGTAATTATGGTTGCCGATAATGTTACCCCATCCACCCATAAACAATTTTCTATGCCTTAGTTTATATACCTGATTTTTGACAAGTGGCTAGAAATGTTACTTCAGTCACATGTTTCTAGGCAAGCTGATAAATCCTATGCAGTGTCCATCATCTCGTACTTTGCTCCTTAAACCTGTTTCAATAATGTAAAATGCAAAGCTACACACTGTTACCAGGTATATAAGGGCAAAATAAGTTGGTGTTATCAGCTTAAGGACACTCAATCCTCATAGCTCCATTTTACTTATAATGATGAAAATAACCTTTACGGAACTTATAGGATGTAGCTCAGGTTCATTTTTTTTTTTTTTTTTTTTTTTTTACTCTTTCAAACTACAGCTCTTAAAAGCTAATCTGAAATGTTCAT
Organism: Rousettus aegyptiacus; assembly: GCF_014176215.1. NCBI lineage: Eukaryota > Metazoa > Chordata > Mammalia > Chiroptera > Pteropodidae > Rousettus > Rousettus aegyptiacus. The sequence goes on from NW_023416306.1 coordinate 54,798,505, forward strand.
TACTATCTCCACTAGTGTTGTTTTCTCTTGGAAATTCTTTAATTGGATTTCTGTATAGAGATAATAGCTTTCTGCTTGAGGTTAAAATGATTCCTTTTTAGGCTTTTGTATGAGCTTTCTGCTTCTTAACACAAACTACAATAATGTATTTGTGAAATCCATATCATCTTCTGAGAAGCTGTAAGTGGTGACAGCATTGCAGGTACATCTAGAGATTGTCACCTTGTCCTGAATGACAGACAGGTTTTAAGGATTAGAATAAACAATTATTGCTCTCTCGTGGAAAGCAAAAGTGCTAAAGAGTCCTTTAGATCACAGCAGGAGTGATTTCACTTATAATAAAGGAAATTGCAGCTATTATGGATATCACATGCTTTGCTACAATTCTTTTACAATATGTAATATGTAGAAAGGGGACTTGATTCTAAAGGAAGTTTTTAAAAACCTAGAAAACACCCCTTTTATTTTTCAGAAACCAAAACGAATGCTACTGTTTTTTAATGCCTTATTTTGGTGTTTCTAGGCATGAAACATTAAATATACTACAATACATCAGACACAGGCACTTGGGTCCACTCTGTTGTGCCAGTGTTATCTGATGATCATCATGCAGTTACATACAAAGACTTTACATTTATTATTTTTAATTGCTTAGTATCCTGATACAAAAATAATCTCTCCCGAGAGTGTCAATCCCCAATGCCTGTGGGATTAGTCCTTTTAAAGAGTAACTGCACTGTGCTTATAGAAGTATTGGTAAGTTTTTAATTTAGTAGACAGATACCTGAACGTGCTGTGTATGTGTGTGTGTGTATGTGTGTGTGTGTGTGTATATATATGTATATATGTATGTTATAAAGTATTTGCTCAGAAAAAAAAAACACTTAAGTATTGGAGATCTGTAATAAAAGCACTCAGACTAATATTACACTAAACTAATGGTTATGTTAGGTAGTCTGGTGAAACTTACACTGAGGAGAGACTGTTAATAGATTTCAGAAGTCAGTAACTTCATCTTGATTCTAAGAAAAGATGTTCCTGTTGAAATGCTATGCCATTTCTGAGGTTTGTGGCATTTATGGTACTCATAAAACTGTACAACCATAAAATATCAAAGAAGTTTTAAAAAATCAGCCTCAAGGAACAATTTAAAATCAGCTGGTTAAATGAAACTGCCTTGGCAATTTTTTTTTAAGACACATGAGAGCCAGAGAGGAGGTTAAATGGAGGTTCACTTTCTCTCCTAACTCCCCAAATGTCATGATTTCATAAGTCATTCCTACCTATTGGTCCTCAGATTTTATTTTTTCCTGCATCAGTCTTCTAAGGGAAGTAATTTATTTGAGAAATACATTGTAAAAGCTACATTTTGCCTAAATCCTTTATAGTTCTTGCTTTGCAGATAGTCATGTTGACTTCATTCCATTCATCCAGATTGGGAAGCTTATAGTTTGAGGTGAGGCATTAGAGAAAAGTTAACACTCTCATAGTTTTGAAGGCATTTCCAGTTCACACATTTCAGGGTTGTCTTTTACTTTTGCTGTTGCTATAATACGATTTTATACATATATTTGTGTATAAAATGTATCCCCATTTGCATTTGCATCACATAAAAAATATCTGAAAAGATTTCACAATGCAAATGTACATCTATTTCATAAAAGATATTTCAACTTGAATATACATATCAGTACAAGTTATAAAATGAGGAAAAATACTTAATGCTTTATAATAAGTATATTTGATATATTGAAATGACTCTATAGTCATTGAAGCTTTTTATGAAAACCTTTAATTGCGGGAGACCATATAATTAAATGCCAGATAAAATGGTTTATTCAGTATGATGTCAATTTTTTGAACTAGGTTTGAGTATGTAAATGTGGTATTGATTACTTTTGGTTTGTAGGAGTAATAAAATTAGTTTGCTTATTTATGTTTCTAATAATTTCCCCAAAAACATTTTTTTAAAATATCTAAATAGATTTTAATGAAAACCCAGAAACAACTAATAAGAATAAAATGCTACCAACCAGATCATTGGATTAGGAAAATAAGAGTTATGTCTTTCTCTGTTAATTTACTTGAAGTTATCTTTAATGTTATATCGTTTTAGTGATTCTGTTATGCCCCAACTCGTATCTCCATGAACCACCAAGAAGCCGACACCGATGCAAGAGTAAGAGGGAGTTTATTTCAGACTCGAGTCCGGACCGCAGTCCGCACACCGACGCAGCAGTGAGTAGGAAGCGGTCTCGAACATGGGGCTTCAGGGGTATTTGAAGGGAAAAATCGTAAGCATGGGGTGTGATGTCTTGGCGTTACAGGATTGGTATAATAAGCTTGTCGCTTAGCAGGATTGGCAGGGTGATGATGCCAAGGAACAAGGCGGGGAATTTGGAGAGTTACTTTCCGTAGTTGCTCTGATTGGCTGAGTCTAGGGTGGGGTGATCCTCTCGCTATCTGCGGCTTTTCCGGAAACTGGCCTGTGCTTAAAATGGAGTCTTATACCTAAGATGGAGTCACTTTGGTTGTTCAATTCTATAAAAATAAATTTGGTTGCAATATTACCCCTATTAGCCATTAAAGCATAGTCATGATTCTATGGAACAATTCAGTAAATTTTTACATACATATTGTACACAGCTGGTGTTGAGGAAATGTTGCCTAGAAGTTACATAACTTCAAATTTAGTGTAAAACTAAAGATTGGCTTTAAAGAAATGTCTTATTTTGTTTGTTGGCAGTGGCTATTTTTCTAGTAGGTTAGATTTTAAAGAGAAATTTCAGTGGCTAGAAAATAACTTGCTCCACAAGATGTTTGATTTGGAACTCACCATTGTGTAATTTAGGATTAGATAGTCATTTAAAATTTTTCTTTCAGGTGGATAGTTGTTCAAGTAAGAAAGACAAGCCTTTGCCATCAGATTTATCAAAAGATAAAAATATCATTGGACTGGAAATAAAAATGAATCTCTAAAGGAAGGGAATTCATGTTTATGCTAAAATACATCTATTAAAATGTTTTACAACTATTCCAAGATGATTTATTCTAATCAAGATTCATTTTACATTTTATGAACTTTGCCTCTTAAGCTTAATGAATGGAGGTAGAGTCTACATAGGAGCAAAAATATATTTTACTCAATTGAGGTAATTACGTCTTCTCAATTGTGATATCATAAAAGAAACCTTGTATGTTAAAAGCATGTTAACTGTAAATTTTAATGTCTTTAATGCTTTATTACTTCCTAGTACATATTTAATTTCTAAAACATCGCTTTGGTGTCCCAGAACAGGCATTATTTTCACCAGTTCAACAATAAAAAAAACAATGAAAAAATTTAACAATTGGTCACTGCCTACCATACTCAGGACTTTAACCTGGACTTGTGGCTCCTTCAAAGGAGGTAATTTTTCTTCCATATATGATTAAAATTCTTGACTATTCTTGCTGTAATAGAGTCCATCAGTTATCCTTTAGTATTTATAAATAAATAATATAAATAGCATGCTTATGTATGTGAGAGGTAGTTCAATTAACTACCTTACCTCCAGGAAAAACCACAAATGATATTCCTTAAGATACTCCTAGCACAGTAACTGGAACAAATTATGGAATTAATGCTTATTGAATGAATTAAATGAAATGAGTGTTATCCCATCAATTGGAATAGCAAATGGAATTGTTTCATCAAGAGTATTTTCCTATATTCTTGTTCAGTCAGCTAGATATGATGAACTAAAAATAAGAGCACAGATACAGATTCAAGCTGTTTATAGAGCACCGAATCAACTACTCTGTATGATAGCTACCACTATCATAAGTCTCCGGAGGTTCTTCAATAATCATCAGCCTACAAGATGCAGACTAAAGCTGAGGGACAGCTCTCCAGCTCAGAAAAAGTATCCCTCTTTTGAAGACCTATTTCTATTTCTATGCACACAACTGTGTTTGTGCTTGCTATGATTCTTAAACTTCCTTTTGTTGCTTGCTTTTAAAGAAAAAATATATGAGTTCATCATATATTTTGGATATTTATCCCCACCAGATATATGATTTGCAAATATTTACTCCCATTCAATAGTTTGCCTTTTCATTTTGTTGATGGTTTCCTTTGTTATGAGGTGTCTGGAGCCATTATGAGGCACTGAAGGTGTCAAGTAGCTAGAAGCAGCTGCTAAATCTGCTTAAACAATGTTTTAGGAAGCAGGATTTTAAGTTAAACATCACTGACCCTGGTGAGGAGATTTGCCTCATAAAGAAGCCTTTTTTAAGGTAATGGAATGATTTACAGCCTTGTAAACAAGAATGTTTATGCCCTGAGAGAAGGATATTTATGATTTATGGGAACTAGGATGATGTAGTGTTCAGTAAACAGCGGCAAGCCTAGAGCTAAGCTTATCTCTCTGTGCTTAGGTATAAATAGGCTGGGCTAAATAAACTCGAGGCTGCAACATTGACTGTATGCCCTCCCGAAGTACTTTCCTGTCTTCTTTTTTTTCCTTAGGCTTCAACCCCCTCTTTTAGGCGCTGTTTGACTTTAGCTGGCTGGCTCCGGCAATGAGGAAGCTTTTTAGTTTGATGTAGCTCCATTTGTTACTTTCTACTTTTCAGTGTCATATTCAAAAAATCATTGTCAAGGAACTTTTTGTGCCTCAGTTTTCTTCTAGGAGTTTTACAGTTGCAGGTCTTATATTTAAGCCTTTAATCCATTTTGAGTTATTTTGCAAGTGGTGTAAGCTAGGGGTCCAGTTTCTTTGTTCCGCCTGTGTATATTCAATTTTCCCAGCACTATTTGTCAAAGTGATTATCTTTTCATCATTGGGTATACTTGGCTCCCTTTTCAAATATTAGTTGATTGTATACATGCAGGCTTTTAATTCTGCACACTCTATTCTGTTGCATTGTTCTATTTTTGTGCCAGTACCATACGGTTTTCATTACTATAGTTTGGTAGTATAATTTGAAATCAGGAATTGTGTAATTGCTGGCTTTGATCTTTTCCCATAGGATTCCTTTGGCTATTCAGAGTCATTTGTGGTTCTATAAAAATATTAGGATTATTTGTTTGATTTCTGTGAAAAATATCAATTAGAATTATAGAGTTTACATTGAATCTATAGATTGCTTTGGGTAGTATGGACACTGTAACAATATTAATGTTTCCCATTACATGAGCATGGAATATCTTTTTTATAGGCTTCAATGTATATATCATTCACCTTTTAAATTTATTCCTAGATATTTTATTATTTTTTATACAATTGTAAATGGGTATGTTTTCTTAATTTCTCTTTCTGAGACTGTTACCAGTACATAGAAACACAACTGATTTTTTGTATGTTGATTTTGTATTCTGCAATTTTGTTAAATTTATTTTTTATTGCGGTCATTAGGGTTTTCTATATATAGATATCATCTCATCTGCTAATGATATATATAGAAAACACCAATGACAACAATAAAACTATTACAATTATAACTACAGCATGTCTATATATACATGGATATAGATATGCTGCAGTTATCATATATATTACATGTACGTGTGTGTATGTGTGCATATATACACACATATGTATATATATGTAACTGTAATATACAAAGAGGGAGTTTTTAAATAGTAACCTGCTTCCGCCAGGCATTAGCATAAAAGAAACAGGCAAACTTCCATCTCCCAGTCTCTCCCTGAAAGGAGTTTTTCTGTATACTTTAAAAGCTTCTGACTGAGACAGGCTTCTAACTTAGCACGAATCTAAGAGCTGGCTGCAATTCTCTCCACAAACAAAGGAAACTGGGGGACACATTCCCCCATCTTCTCCCTTTATCTAGTTGCAACAATAAAACCAGGTTGCCAGTATCTCCACTGAGGACCCTGTACATCTGAATAGCACCAAAGCTACTGTGGCTGTCCCCTGATCACTAGCCTTGGTAGCCAATGGTTTTGCATTCACAAATTCTACACCACTGCAGCAAACCAAGAAGACCAAAGACAGTGCGCTATAGTTATAGTGCTGAAAAAAAATTACTACCCAAGAAAAATACCCAGTAATGTTGCCCTCCAGAATTGAAAGAGAAAGCTTTGCAGACAAATGAAAGGGAAGTTTATCTCTGCGACCTGCCTTACAGGAATGATAAACTTCTTCAAGCAGAAAAAAAAAAACTAATTAGTAACATGAAACATATGAATATATGGTCAATATAAAGTGTCTCTTCTAACCACAATGGTATGACACTAGCTATCAATTTCATGAAGAAAACAAAATAATTCACAATATGTAGAGATTAAATGTCATGTTCCTGAACAACTGGTGGGTAAAAAAAATCAAGAGAAATCATAAAATTATCTTAAACAGATGAACATGGAAACAACATATTAAATCTTATGGGACACAGCAAAAGTAGGTCTCAGAGGGAAGTTTATGGCGATAAACACTGACTTTAAGAAAAAATAAAAATCTCAATTTAACTTTACACCTCAGGGAGCTAGAAAAACAAGAACAAATGATGCTCAAAGTTAGTAGAAGGAAATAACAAAGATCACAGCAAAAATAAATGAAATAGAAACTAAACAAGCAAGAGAATATGTCAATACAAAAGGAGCTTGTTTTTTTGTAAAAATAAAAATAGACAAACTTTAGACATACCAATAAAAAAGAGGATTCTAAATAAAATTATAAATAATGTTACAACTGATGCCATGGAAATACAAATAATAATAAGTCTGGTACCACTCAAAACATTACACCAAAATTGACTGTAAGAACTTATTTGCGTACCAAAATATATTTGTACAATAAGAAGAAAAAAGTTGTAGCGACCCATGTATAGTCTTTAGAGACTTTCTACCATTTTGGATAGACTACAACCTTTGGCTAAGACAAAACTTAAATGATTAACTAGATATGGAAACCTTTATAAGATTTCCAAGTCATACAATTACAAAAATTTTAATCTGAGTATTAGAACCTAGTTGTTATTAATATTGAACAACTAATCTTTTAAGCAAATATCAGCAGATTAGAATAAAATTACAAACTTTTTTTTTGTAATGTCATTTGCTTTAAGTAATTTCTACCTGTGAATAGGCAATTAAAAACAAAATAGAAGGCTGATTTCAACGGCAAGAACAATTTCTAGCTTATACAAAAGGGAAAGATTTTATCTAACTGAAAAGGACAGATCTAAATTTAGTTCTTTGGACATATGGGGCATGTATTTCTAAATTAAGTGAACTTTCATCTTATATTCCTACCACTGCAACTATTAATGTACACTAATACTTTTTCTTAGGGGGTGAGATATTAATAGTTGTCTTCTAATATTTGAGCTTCTTGAGGGGTGGAACAATCTATCTCAAATAAAAGAATGAATATTAAGTGTTGATTTTGTGAAATAAGAGCTACATGTTTTTATTATGATGTTTCGGGAGCCTATTTTTTAAAATGAGGTATAAAATTTATTTCAATTTATGTGAGCTACAGTTTAATTGTCTGTAAAATGATGATGTAAAGAGAAATTATATGAAAGGTCATGCCCCGGCTTCCCCTCCCCATTCCTCTGGTTATCTTCTGGAACTATGTATGTGAGCAGAGTATATTCATCCTAGAGTAAAATGACTCTTCCTAACAAAATTTTTCACTTTACTGGTAAGTTACAATTGTTAAAATGCATTCATCTTCATTGCCTCATTAAATCCCTTCATCAAACCCAACAAATCCCTGCAACAAACATATCAGATAGATTTTGTTACTTGTCCTTAGTTTGTAAGTGACCAGTACTGAAAGATGCTTGGCTTGACTGAGGTCATCCACCAAGTACATAGAAGATAAACCTGAACTTAAAACAGTATTCAGTTTAAGTTCAATATTGGTTCCTTTGCTATGATACTAATTGTTTTTATCTTCTGGCTTTGAATTACATTTATGTATAATAGTTTCTACTGTCTTATATTTTCTGATTATTTAACGTACATACAATTTATTTGCTTCAGTCAACATTAAGTACCTTGTAAAGAGGGACAACTTTTCTTTGTATGTTTGTACATATGTGTATGTTTCCTAGTTTACTTTCTACATTACTCCGGACACAGAGAGGCTTGCCAAATTAGTCTAATGAAGGTGCTACTCTTACTTGATCAGTTTTATGTATAGAAATGGTTTTGCTTGGAAAGTTTTCATGAATTGAAGTTAACACATTTAAGTATATTAAAAAATTCTCTTAAAAAATAGGTGTCCTATAGATCTTTACTAGGTTATTAATCTTGATTTGGCTCTGGTAAAGAGGACATGCATTTTTCAACAGTTGGACTGTTTCATTTGCTCTCACTACCTGGAATTTGATAGAACCTTTTAGTCTTTTCAGGGCTTTAATGTATTCATGAAAAAGCAGGCTGAATTTTTTAAAGCTAATGAGGTGTCAGTTTCTTTAGTGACTCATTTTCTCTTTAGTCCTTCACTATTTTCCATTCTCTGCCTCTGAGAGAGTAACTAAAGTATAAGAGACTATTATCAAGGAAACATTTGAGAAACTCACTTGAAACACTTAGTAAAAATCAGAACCAAGACTAAACATTCATTTTAACAACTACTTAATATTTACTTCACTATCTAATCTGAATCATATAATTTATATGACAGGAACACTGCATACTTATAATATTCATCAGATGAGCTTTCTGTTCCTTCAACCTTTTACCATTTTTGTTCTTCTAATGCTCAGGTGAAATAGATTTTAAGGAACAGATATGGAGCAGGCATACTGAGCCTCTGCCCACTAAAACTAATTTGAAGTTTTCCAAAACTGTTTATAAGAAGTAGATCTCTTTGGCCAGTGTTGACAAAATTTTTGTATTGTATTCACCTTAGTTTGAGTAAGCTCCTTATTAAAATGCAAATATATTGAGTTGACATTAATACACATTAACAATGAGCCAGACACCATGGAATAAATGTTGATACCTTACATGATTCGTCTCTACATTATGTGGAACAACTCGAAAAGCAAGATAAAGTACAGCAACAGAATTAGGCGTACCACAGGTTATAAGCAGGCCCTCGCTTCACTCACAAACTCAGGTGAAAGTATACTGATATCCATTAGATCTTCGTTACTCAAGATCTACAAGTCTTGGTGTTGACCTGTTAGTAATTGCAAGGCTAAGGACATGGAGAAATTTGTTATTCTTCTGAGGGACAAACAGCAAATTTTAGGAATGATATGGCTAAGTGACATACCTGTTTATTAAAAGGGTCAATTATCTGACAAAGAACTATCTCCTACCATCAAAAATCCAGTTTCTTGCATGTTACTTTGTGATTTCTATTTAATCTTCTAGTTCCATTTAATTTTTAGTCCATTGTGTTTCTTAATTTCCTATAAGTTTAGATTTTTAGAGGGTCAATATTTTATTATGTATTTCTAATTTTATTTATGATTAGAAATAATGGCTTGTATCTAATTTGATGGTTTATGCTCTCTTCCTATACAAACACATGCACATATATATGTATTATTATTCAGGTCCTCCTTGTTATTACATTTTTGTCTAACTGGTCTATTTCTGCGAGAGATTACTTATATAATACCTCAAATTGTATTTTTATCAAGTAAGCTCTATTTTACTCATCTATCATCTGGTTTTCCCTTAATGGCCTTTGAATATATAGATTTGAGACTCTTCAACTCAAGAATATTCTGCTACTTATTTACTCTTTGTATATCCTCAACTTGTTTTTTTTTTTTTTCTGTGATTTCTACTATCTGAGTATTAGAGAGATACCCTCCAATTTTTATTCCTATTCCTTCTAACTTCAAAATGTTCATAATTTTCCTCCATCACTTTGGGATATTTTTTATACTTGATCTTTCAGTCTGTAAATGCAAGTTTGAAGAATGCTTAGCTCTTTCAGTTAATCAGTTACATTGTTTGTTTGTTTGTTTTTGTGGTATGTCTTTTATCCTTAGAAAGTCTTATTTGACTTACTTACATATTATCATTATTATAATATTATCTTTATCCAGTTTTGTCCTCCATCAGCTCTAATTCTTTAGGACTATGCTTATTTTGTTCTAACTTTTCTCCCTCTGGTTAATGGAGAGATTTTAATGGTTATACTATGCTTTTGTTATTAGCACACCAAGCCATCTTGAAGTCTAAGATAATTATTGAAATACACCTAGATAGAAAATAATGCAAGTGTCCCCCCAGCTGACCATGGGATAGAAAACCAGCAGCCCCTACTGAGGAACCTGAAAGGGGCCTTCTAATAGACTTTTAGCCTATTGGACTCAGGCTGTAATATCAGTTCTTTCATCTATAGGAAGCCAGGGACATCAGATACATTATACAAAACTGATGAAGACTTTCTCTTGCAGCAATGGAGTTCATTTCTGTATAGGATTACTCCATTTCTTATGTGCTGGTGCTGACACCAAACATGATGGCAAAAGCCTGACCCAGCATCTCTTGCAGAGCTAAGGCTTCACTGGTAGCCAGCTGGCAGTGAGTTCAACCAGCAATTTTGCTCAGAGAGGAAGGTAAATTAGAATTAGGGGGAGTTGGGAAGAATGCTGATTGGTCAGGTCCTACCTATTTTGGTCACTGGAGTCACAGCAGCAAATGTTGCTATAGATGCTATTCTAATGAGTACTGAGTTCTAACTGGGGTAGGAAAAACAATAAAATCACATGTGAAAAATAGTTAATCTCAGTGATGTGCTATGATGATAATAAGTGATAGAAAATTCCTGGGAAATTTTGAAACTGCATATGATTGGATAATGAGGGAAGAAATCTGAAATAGATAACAATCTGAGAACTAAATGTAGAAGTTAAAAGTTTAAAATTCTAGGGTTAAGCATTCAAGGCACAGAACAAGCAAGAGCAACAACCCCAAAATAGGACTGAACTTCATATGTTAGAAGAATATCAAGTCTATTGGGCTGGAACATAGTGACTAGTAGAAATTCAATAATACCTCAAAAGTGGTAAAAAAATTGTGCCCAATAGTGTCCTCATAACATAGTCAATTGCAAGTGTTGACATTAATAGTAAATAAAATATTTCTTAAAGAGAATACTAGATCAAGTATAAAAGATATAAAGAAATCCACCATTTAAGTATACAAATGTTTAAAAATATAAAAAAAGGTAACTTGTGAAACTATTTCGAATGTGTCTAAATCTTTGTCAAAAAAAGTTTTTCATTGGTGAAAATATATACCCCAAATTTGATTGACATATTTGTAAATATACAAAGATCTCTGGATATAAAGTTGTTAATCATCAGGATCTCTTTGTATTTGTAGTTCCAAATATGTCAGCCAGTTACATATTCTTTTTTATCTTATTATCATTCTATTATTTTTGATTGGCAAACACTATTTTCTCCTTCCCCAAGAAAAAATCAGGTTTAAAAACCCAGAAAGAGTTGTAGGAGGACCCAGTCTTTGTTCCCCAACAAAGGTTAATAAAGAGCTGTCCACGAATACCGCATGGCAGAACTCAAGTCCACTTAAACTTTAGCAACACAGTGGAACTAAAAACCTAGAGATAACCACAAAAGAGAAAAGTTATAGCTTCATTTTGCCTGTAGTACCTCACCTCGCCCCACCCAGCACTGCTCAGCATCAAAGGGAACTTTCCAGGCAGAAAGAGTTCACTGCACCAGGAAATAGTGAGGAAAGCTAGGCTTCCCGGATACTACATGAAGGTCTCACTTCAGTTTCATCCCATCCAGTCCAGCAAAGCTGAGCTTAATAGAAATGAATAGGAACAAGGAATAAAAGCAGTGGTTACCAATACCAGCCATGCAGCCCGAGAACCGGTGGATCACAGTGACCTGCTCTGCAGACAAACTCAGCAAATTTCACCACTAAAGATACTAATGACCAGCACAGAAACCCATTAGACTGTGCCAGCTCTTACCCATAGGCATTTGCATTGCTTGTGTCAACAGCCATTCCAGGCTTGTGTGGTTACATAAGTGCAAGAAATCAGCCTAAATCCCTGCTAATGACCTCACCATTGGGCAAGCACTTGAAACAAGCTCTTCCAGCTGTGCATGTGCACACTGCCAACCTGATGCCTATCATTGACCTCTACTGTAGTTGCATGTCCAGGAGGAGAAACTTTCCGTCCACCAGAGAGCATGCCAACATCTCAGAACCCGGCAGCTGCCAGTGAGCCCACAGATGGCCCCAGTATATACTGCATGCACTGGTCCCACCACTACATGGGCACCTTCAACGATTGCTAATAGCTTTGTGCACCCCACCAGATCCAGCTACCGTCATTGCCTGCCCTCGTCCTTAGTTGCTGAATCAGGAGGTACCACTGTGAACCCCACCAGCAGTGCTCACCAAGCCTACTGTGAACCACAGAGGCTTGAGCTGAGGAGACTCCACAGACCACTGGACCTAATGCCACTACAAACATCCCATACTTGGAACCGTGCATCACTAGACCAGAGTTCATAGCACTCTCAAGGATGCCCCCATCCATAGGTGAAATCTTTTCTTAGAAAAATTAGTCCATAAAATCTGGAAGAGGCAATTGCTTCTTCAAATGTACAGATACCTATGCAAGGGTACAGGGATCATGAATACGAGAAATATGACTCCACCAAAGGAATATAGTAAACCCCCAGTAAATGGCAGCAAGAATTGGAGATCCAGGAGTTGCTTAACAAAGAATTCAAATAATTGTTGTAAAGATGCTCAGAGTTACAAGAGAACAAGATAAACAATTTAATGAAATCAGAAAAATAGCACATAAACAAAATGAAAAGACAAAAACAAAGACAGGATTTTAAAAGAAACTTTTTTTTTCTTATACACAGCTATGACCTTTTAAGCAGAGACCTTGCAGTCCAGGAGAGAGGAAGATGATATATTTAAAGTACTGAAAGAAACTGCCAACTGAGAATACTTGACCAGTAAACTCATCCTTTATAAACGAAGGTAAGATAAAGACTTCCCATAACAAAGCTGAAGGAATTCATCAACACTAAACCTCCCTTTCAAGAAACGCTGAGACAAAGGACACTAGTTAGTACCACAAAAACATGAAAATGCATGACACACTGGTAAAAATGTAGTCATAATATTGTAATATGGTACCATGTTAAATGACGCTAAAAGAAAGGTTAAAAGAGAAAAGTTTAAAATAGCTGTAACTGAATGTCAGCAACATGGGGGTAGAAGTCGTCCTTCTTTTCTCTACCCTTTGGTATACAGTGCAGAATCACTTTTCTTCAGGTATGGATATACAGTTAATTGTAAATCAGAGTACCAAGCCGATCCACCCACCTATGTATCCAAAAATAAGTGGATAAGGCCTTGAGCACACGCAAAGCTCCAGATGCTAAACCTAAACTTTCATCTGCTTGAGATGCTAATTGTCTTGCCTTATCCAAATACAAAAATCTATTGTAAATATGGAATATTAAAATAGTCTAGAGATTAGTACCAAGTGATTCTCTCGTAGACTTATGAACATAATCAGCCAGCATACAACAAAAGAGACTAACATCTATTTATAAGTATTGATTAGTCCACAGAATATCACAAACAGGAGATATTTGGGTAATGAATATTTTTTAAATTATTTTTTTTGTGGTGACATTGGTTAATGAAATCCAATAAGTTTCAGCTGTACACTTTGACAGTAAGCCATATATATTTACGTATATATATATTTACCTCCCATAGCTAGATTTCTTTCTGTCACCTTATATTTTAATGGATATTTTACATCTTAATAGATACTATATAGGATTCACATTTTAACTAGCCCCACTCTTAACCAATGAGTAATCAGTCACCTAATTTGACTTATTCCTTGACTTTAGATTGCTCACAGGAAATGGCTTTTGTTTAATTATTGAATCCAGAGATCATTAAAGTGAATTTCTTCTGTATTAGACTTCAGGGAAAACCTAAATGACACCAGCATACAAGCAGCTGTTGTGTGGAGAGAGATTAAATACTTAATAGTGTTAGAAGTGCAATTTTGTGTGTGTAAGTATAATTGAATTTGCAGAAACTAATGCAGAAGACAAATAGCTCTATGAAAGACTTTTAATAAGAGATGAGCTAGCTATGACTGAAATGTGGCTATGATCTTATCATTCTGGAGAATGAAAAATCCTGAAGCCAGTATATATTACTACTATAGCTAAAGGTCAGAGAATGAAGTTCTCATAAGCACTGTACCATAGAATTGTGTTAATAATGTTATGATTTTTTTGTTTATTTTGCCTGTTTAGCGTAGTACATTGAAAAAATATATACTTCAACATTTCATTGAGTATTAGTTGGTATGTATATATAAAAATTCTTTTAAGTTGGAATTCTGTATTCCAATATGGCTAAGATTTGAAATTTGAGAGCTAAAGTTTGAAATAGTATTTTACCATTGGAAGTCAGTGCCTCTTCATCTATACACATCATACCTTGTGTGACTTTGGGAAAGTAACTGAAAGTCTAAGTTTCAGTGAGCATTTGTGAAACCCAGGTAAATACTTCTCACATTGCATGGCTTCCAGCAGATTAAATGGTGTCTAGTACAGAGACTGGTACATATGTATATTAAAATAATAGCTACAACAGACACTATTTTGGCTGACCAGAACATGTCCCAACTTTTCCTTTACCTGAGTTTAAAAGAAAGCCCAGGAAATGTAAATGCCCTTATTTCCAGCATTACTACAGTTAGGGGTAGGAATTTGATACCTCTCTGGACAGTAATATATACAATAGACTTGGGGGAGATGGGCAAAGAAGGATTCTAGAAAATTTCTGTGAAAGGTTCCCAAAGTAGTAGATGCCATTACCCACACCCACACACAAACACTTATCTCTATTCTTCCTAAGTCAAATGATGCTTTATTTGCCAAGTTGTGGCAGAATTCTGATTTAAAAAGAAGAAGAAGAAGAAGGGCTAATAGGATCACAGAGATACCAATCAGCCCCATTCACCAGGTTACAATTTTTAGTGCTGAATCTTCATTGCCATGGCTGCTGTCTCTGCCCTGGGTTCCAAGCCTTACTTTGACCACCACTATTAGGGCCTTGCAGTCAGTGCCCTTTCTTTATCCCCTACCCACTGGGTTTAGGTCCTAAATATGAGTAGCCATCACTAGGGGGCTGCTATTGCTTTGAGCTCCATCCCTCAGGTTAAAACTCAACTATAATTACTGATACGAACTCTTGCTACCCTAATCCCTGTCCCTTGCATTTCAGGTTACAGCTCTGACTCACTGTTGCTGGTCTGCTGCTACTCTGAGCCCTGCCACCATGGCAGGTTGAGGATCTGACCGACTGTTGAGGATCAGCCTACCATTGTCCTGAGCCCCCACCCCCAAGTTTATAGCTCTGAACTGCCATTACCATGGCCATGCCGCTACTACTTTGTGGCTAGCTCTCCAGGTATGAACATATGGATTTAACATACTATCACCAGTCATTCTGCAGCTATTCTATGGCTGCCTCCAGTGGTCAGATTTGAAAATTTGAGACACCATCCCCAGGCTGTGCTGCTATTGCACCCTGGGCCCAAGCTGCCACAGCACTTTGTTATCCTATGACATTGCTGCATTTCCCATCCCCCCTACAAGCTGGAGTCACAGTGGTAAGTCCCTGATATCTAGGTAGTCATTCCTGGGGATATATGCACATACTTACTATAGCCTAGACACCAGTGCCACAGGTGCAGCAATTGTACCTGGGACACAGGACCCAGGTGCTTGGACAGTTCCACAAGCACTGATTCTAGGATCATGGCTTAAATATACTGCTCTGAGGGCTCTGAGTATCAGCACATCAGACCAGGTAACAGAAAGGATCTCCTCATCTAGAACTTCCACCTACAGGCAAAAATATAAAACAAGGGGAAACAGGAAGACCCCAACAACTCCAGCCTCCAAAGTTCTAAATAACCTCATGTGCCACTGGCGACCTGCAAGTTTGCTGCAGCCTTGGCCACAGAATCCCACAATCTGACCAATATCAATTTCAGTCGACAGAGAGGCACAAGAGACGACTTCACTCTGTCTGTCTGGAAACGATGTGGCATCCCAACCTTCCAGCACCCATACCACCACCTGAAGATGAATCTTTCCTTATAAAAGTCAGTCCCAGAAGACTAGAAGAAGAGGCTGAGCCCTCAAGTGCACAGATATCAATGTAAACCATTAGAAACATGACAAAGCAAGGAAACATGATACCACCAAAGGAATGTGATACATCAGTACTTGACCCCTAATATATGAAGATCTGAGAGTTTTCTGAAAAAAAAAAAAAAATCAAGATAATGAGTTCAAGGACACAGTGAATTCAAAAGCACACAGATAAACAGAACAGTGAACTCAGAGAAAGAATATAAGAACAAAATGAGAAATTCAGCAAAGAAATAGAATTCAATAAAAAAAAATTCTAGAAATGAAGAATACAAGGCAATGGACTGTTTCAAAAATAGGCTTGATCAGCTGAAGGAAGAATCTGATCTTAAAGACAGATCTCTTGATATTATCCAATCAGAGGAGAATTAAGAAATTAGCCTGAAAAAGAGTGAAAGGCCATTGTGAACTGTGGGACACAATGAAATGAAACAATATCCAATTATGGAAATCCAACAAAGAGAAGAGAGTGAGAAAGGACAGAAATCTTATTTAAATAAATAATGGCTGAAAATTTCCTAAATCTGTGAGAGATATGGCCATTCGGGTACGGGAATTTCAAAGCTCCCAAAACATATTTAACCCAAAGAGAAATCACCAAGAAGCATTATACAGTCATGTGACACTTAACAACGGTTCAGTACATAGCAGAATACATAATATGACAAGAGTCAAGGTTATAATTATCACCTAGTAATGTTATAGCCATCCTATCATAGCACAACCTATTACTCATGTGTTTGTGGTGATGTTTACATAAACAAATTTACTGTGCTGCTAGTTATATAAAAGTATATATAATAGCACATACATCACAGTAGTAAGCTATACCATCTAGGTTTGTGTTTAAGTACACTCTACGATGTTTGTTTGCCAAATGATGAAATTGCCTAATGATGCATTTCTCTGAAGGTATCCCCATTGTGAAGTGGCACATGGCTATAAATCAAGGTCTCAAAAATCAAAGACAGAATCTTGAAAATAGCAAGAGAAAAAAAAAATCTTCACATCAAAGGGAGTCCTGATGAAGCTAGCAACACATTTCTCAACAGAAACATTCTAGGCCAGAAGAGAGTGGGATAATATTGTCAAAGGCTAAAAAAAAAAAAAAAAAAAAAAAAAAAAAGAAAAAGAAAAAAGGAAAAGTCAACCAAGAACACTCTACCTGGCAAAGCTGTCATTTGGAAATGAAGAATTTATAAATATTTTCCTAGACAAATAAAAGCTGGGGGAATTTATATTCATTAGCTCTGCTCTACAAAAAATTCTAAAGGGAGTTCTTGAAGAAACTGAAACAAAGATGCTACAAAAAGATGAAAATTAGGGCATCAATGTACCTTGGAGGTGAAAGTAAATGCATAAAGCTTTCTAATGAAGTTGTTATCAGCTTTAAATAGATAGTTATAACTACAAGATGTATTATGAAAGACTCATGCTAACCACCAAGCAAAATCTTATAATAGATATACAAATAATGAAAAGAATCAAAGCAAAACACTTCAAAAAAAAAAAAAAATCATCACCTTACAAAGATAGCCAGAGAGGAAGAAACTAAGGACTACAAAACAATCAAAATATTAAAAAAAAAAAAAAAAAAAAAAAAAAAAACTGGGAAAAGTAAGCCCTTATCATCAAGTTACTTTAAATATAATTGATTTAAATTTTCCAATTAAGTAGCACAGAGTAGATTAATGCATAAAAATAATGACAAACTATACCAATCTATATGCTGCCTACGAGAGACTCATTTTAGTGTTAAATACACTCCCAGGTTGAAAGTAAAGAGATGAAAAAATATGTGTCAAGCAATGGAAATCAAAAGAGAGCATTGTAACTATTCGTATATAGATAAGACATTAAGTCAAAAACTATCTCAAGAGACAAAGAAGGTCATTATGTAATGATAAAGGAGTCAATTCATCAGGATGATATAAGAATTGTAAACATATATGCGCCCATCATTGGAGTATCTGAATATATTTAATTATTACCAGATCCAAAGAGAAAAATAGACAGCAAAGCAATAATAGGGTACTTCGATACTCTTTCAACAATAGATAGATCATCCAGATAGAAAATCAATAAGGAAAAATGGCTCTGAAATTAAATATCCATTACAGGAAGAAAGTTGAAAAATTCACAAAAATGTAGAGATAAAGAAACAGGACCCTAAACAGCTAATTGGACAAAAGAGAAGTCAAAAGGCAGATCAAAAAATATCTTGAATCAACTGAAAATGAAAGCACAACATATCAAAATCTATAGAATGTTGCAAACGCAATTCTGAGAGAAAAATCCATTATGATAAATATCTACCTTAAGAAAAAGGATCTCAAATAAACATACTGTATGCCTCAATAAACTAGAAAAAGAATAAATGAAGCCCAAAAATAGTAGAAGGAAGGAAATAACTAAGATCACAGCAGAAATACATGAAATAAGAGACCAGAAAAATAGAGAAGTTCAATGAAACTAAGAGTTTGTTCTTTAAAAAGACAAAGAAAATTGGCAAACCTTTGGCAATATTAACTAAGAAGAGAGGACACAAACTCAGAAATTAAAGAGAAGATATTATAACTGATAGTGAAATACAAAGCATCATGAGTGACTACTATGGATAGTTTTTGCCAAAAACCTGGATAAGCTATAAAAAGTAGATACATCCCTAGACACATATGACCTCCCTGACTAACAAATAAACAGAAGATCTAAACGAACAAATAATGAGCAAGGAGACTGCATTAGTAATGAAAAACTTCACGGCACAGAAAAGTGCAGGCCCAAGTGGTACCACTGGTGAATTCTACCAATTTTAAAGAAGAATAAACACCAATCCTCCTCAAACTGTCAAAAAAAAAAAAAAAAAAAAAAGAAGAGGAAAGAAAAACCTCAATTTCATTTTAGGAGCTTAGCATTACCCTGATACCAAAGCCAGACAGAAACACTACAAGGAAAAAAAAAAAAAAAAAAAAAAACTGTATTCATCAGGGATGAATATAGATTTTTAATTTCTCATCAAACTACTAACAAATCCAATTTGACCACACACTAAAGGATCATTCACCATGACTGAGAAGGATTCATATTTGGGATGTGAGAATGATTCAACAACTGCAAATCAATAAATGTCATACACCACATTAATAGAATGAAACAAAAATCATATGATCAACTCAATAGATACAGGAAAAGTATTAAACAAAATATAACATTCTTTCATGAGAGAAAATGCTCAACAAATTTTGTATAGAAGGAATTTCCTCAGCATAATAAAGTCCATAGAGAACAACCCCCCAGATAACATTTTATTCAATGGTGAAAAGTTAAAATCTATTCCTCTAAGAGGGGGAACAAGACAGGGATACCCATTCTTACAGTTTCTAGTCAGTCACTTTAAGAAATGGTACTGGGAGTTCAGGAAAAGAAATACTCAAATAGAGTCCATCGGAAAACTCAGGACACAAAAGCTGAGGAGCTAGGATCTGAGAGGGAATTACCTACCACATCCAGGATCAGCGAGGAAACAGCTGAACTCAACAGGTCTGCATTGAAATTACAACCAAATTACAAAATAATCAACGTGGAGAATCACTTGAAGTCCAGCTGATCATAACACCTACATCTGATAATATAAAGGAGCCACATCAAAGCTGGTAGGTGGGGTAAAGTCCTGAATTGAGCTTGACCCGCACCTACAGGTGGTAGAAGATCACCATGAGGGAGCAGGAGGCGGCAGAGACTCTCCTGAAGGAGAGGAGGGGTCCTGGTCTCATCTGGGGGCTCTCTAGCCCAGGTTCTCAGCCCAGGGAAGAGGAGATTCCAATAACTCTGTAGAAACAAGAAGGGATTCTGGCTGGCTGAGTGAGACAGAAGAGGACTCAACCCCTAGACGTCCCTTTGAAGGATCCACGCAAAGGCTTTCTAACCTACAGAAACTCACCTGGGACACTGACAGTGGGTCAGAGGCTTGCAGGGGATTCATTCTGAGAAAGTCCGCATTACCTGACATCAGACCAAGGACTGGAAAGGCAGCCACCATTGTGCCTTAAACTAGCCCCCCTACAGGGTAATATACAGACAAGGCCAGCTTGATTGTGCAGACCTCCTCCCACAGAGCCATTAGGAAGCCTTGTCAGATGGGATCAGCCTGCCCCGCCCAAACAGCAGATTGTCCAGGGGCGTTTGTTGCTGGATGGCTGCCAAGCTCTGCTCCAATTCAGAGCCAGGCATTCACAAGGGACCTGTGCTGCGAGCCTCATTTCCATTCCCAGTGGGCGACCAGCACTGTGAGCCCTATTTCAGAGGCACTCTTCAATAAAAATATAGGAGTTTGTTGTAGAAACATGGTGGAGTGAGAGACAGCTCCAAATCTCTCGCCTTGAAACAACAATAAGCTTAACATTTAAAACTCAAAAAAACAAAACAAAACACATGCACATCAGCATGTCTGAGCTTGGGTTCTGTGCATAGGAGCTACCGCAGGTCAGAACCTTGGGTCTCTGGCAGTGGACTAGGAGAAATAAAAAAGCTGCCTTTAGCAACCACCAGAGCTACCAGTAGGAGGAGTGGGAGGGGAGAAATAGCAGAGAGTTCCCTGAATAGCCCTGCCTGGGAAAGCTATGAGCTCCACACAGTCAGCAGTAGGGCCAAGTCATCAGGGAAGAAAGCAGAGAAGTAGGATGGCAGAGAAACAACAGCTGATCTTTATCAGCCACTGTTTCAACAAAGGCTGAGCCATAGCCCTTGTTCCCCAAAGCAGAGGGCCTCTCTCCCCATACCCTCTGAGAAGAACCACCACCGAGCCTCAGGGAAATCTGAGGAAACACCAGTGAAACTCTTGCTAACACTGACAGGAACTGAGATTGAGAGTAGTGAGAGCAATTAAACATCTATAAGAAAAAAAAAAAAAAGAAAAGGCATTATCAAGGCTTTATATAAGCAAGGATCGAAGAGGCTTATACGCCACCTACTGGAAGCCAAAAGAAAAATCCCTTCCTTGCAACAAGCTAAGGAGAGACCTTTATATAATAAATCTTTCTGGAAAAAAAACCAGAACACACTTCCGATAATGTTCAGGCAGAGAAAAAGTCCATTAAACACCATGAACAACTAAGATGACAAAGTATCTCAGGAAGAAAGACAAAAATCTCCAGAAAATAAGCTTACAGATATAGAAATATGCAACTTAAATGACAGAGAATTCAAGATGTTACGTCTGAAAAAACTCAGTTCCAAAACGAGTCATAAAAACAATTTCAGGAACTGAAAAAACAACTAGATGAGCAGAATGCGTTCTTTAGCAAGGAGACTGAAACACTCAAAAAGAACAGATCATCTGGAGATAAAAAAAAAAAAAACTGCAAGAGTTGAAAAATGAAATAGCAAGCTTAGGAAATTGAGTTGACAAATGGAGGAAAGGATCAGTGAAATCAAAGACAAAAATCTAGAAATAAATCAGAAGGAAGAAAAGAGAAATGGAAGAATGAAAAATAGTGAAAGAGAAATTCAAGAACTAGCTGGTACCGTTTGGAGAGGAAACATAATAATGGGCATTATCAGAGGCAAGGAAAAGGAGCAGAGAATAGAAAGCATTTTCAGACAAATAGTTGATGAGAATTTCCCAAATCTAAGGAATGAACTAGAGCTTAGAATTCAAGAAGACAACAGAATACCCAATTTTCTCAACCTGAAAAGGCATTCACCAACACATATTGTATTAATATTATCAAAAATCAACAACAAAGACAGAATTCTCAGGGCAGCCAGGGAGAAGAAAACAGTAACTTATAAAGGAAACCCCATTAGAATATCCTCGAATTCTCAGCATAGACCTTATAAGCCAGGAAAGAGTGGAATCAAATATTCAAAATATTAAGTGAAAGGAACTACCAGCCTACAATAATGTATCCAGCTAAGCTCTCCTTTAGATATGAAGGAGAAATTAAGACTTTTCCAGACACACAAAAATTGAGGAAATTCTCCACTATGAGGCCTGCACTAAAGGAAACAGCTTACCTAAAACAAAATGACAAAAAAAAAAAAAAAAAAAAAAAAAAAAAACCATAATTAGGAGTAAAGTGACTATTAGGCAAATAGAAGCAGAGGAGTGCAACATTTACTAAGAACGGGCATTATAAGCTTAAATAATAATAAGAGAATTGTTATAACAAGACAGTAATGAAAGTTCACCATGCATAGGGATGAATTGAGACAATGACTGAAAAGGGGATGATTCAAAGATCCAAATTCACAAAGGGGAATGGAGATAAGGCACATGCTGAAGAAAATGGACAACTGTGTGTGTGTGTGTGTGTGTGTGTGTGTATACCTTTTCATACTCATAATAGTAACCATACACCAAAGATTCAGAACTGAAGTCTATAACAAAACAAGAAGAACCAGAGGCAAAATCTACAAAAGCCAACCAAAATAAAGAAAAAGAAACACAAAGACAAGGAAGCAATGGAAACACTGAGCTACCGAAAAGCAAAAGATAAGAAGACCTCATATTTCAGTAATCACCCTAAATGTAAATGGACTGAACTCACCTATAAAAAGGCACAGAGTTGCAGATTGGATCAAAAAACAAAATCGGACCATATGCTATTTCCAAGTGACACATCTCAGTTCCAAAGACAAATGTAGACTCAAAGTGAAAGGGTGATATTTCAAGCAAATGGCATTCAGAGAAAAGTGGGAGTAGCAGTACTAATAGCAGAAAAAATTGACTTTATAATAAAAATAAATAAATATACTGCAGGACACCTTATGACAATAAAGGGAATCATGCACCAAGAGGTCCTCTTATTAATATCTATAACCTTAATCACCCAGCCCCAAAATATGTAAAGCAATTACTAACAGAAATAAAGTGACCAAAACAGAAATAAACAGATAAAAACATAATTGTACTAGGGGACCTAAATACCCCACTGTCAGATATGGACAGATCATCCAAACAGAAAATCAATAAAGAAATAACATCCTTAAATGATGTAATTAGACCAGCAGGATATAATTGACATTTACAGAGCCTTCCATCTCCAAACAGCTGCTTATACATTCTTCTCTAGTGCACATGGAACATTCTCAGTGATTGAGCACATACTGGGACACAGAGATAGCCTCGACAAGTATAAGAGTTGAAGTCATACTAACTATATTCTCTGATTATAATGCTTTGAAACTAGAGATCAACTACAAAAAGAAATCAGGAAGAACCACAGATACACGGAGATTAAACAACTTGCTACCAAAGAAAAACTGGGTCAGAGAAGAAATAAAAAGAGATCAAGAAACACATAGAAACAAATGATAATGATACTCTAACATATCAAAACTTTTGGGACACAGCAAAAGTGGTCATAAGAAGAAAATTCATATCATTACAGGCCTATCTTCGAAAACGAGAATGAGCCCAAACAACTTAATGCTTCATCTTAAAAAATTAAAAAAAGAAAAAATGAGGCCTAGAGTCAGCAGAAGGAAAGGAAAGAAATCATCAAAATTAGAGCAGAAATAAATGAAATTGAGAACAAAAAAGCAGTAGAAAAAATAAATGCAACAAAGAGCTGGTTTTTTGAGAAGGTTAATAAAATTGGCAAGCCTCTGGCTAGACTCACTAAAGAAAAAATAGAAAGGACACAATAAACAAAATCAGGGATGAAAGGAGAAATCATGACTGATATAGCAGAAATACAAAGGATCATATAAGACTACTATGAAAAAGTATATAACACCAAATTTAATACCTAGAAGAAATGGACAAGTACTTAGAAAAATACAATCTTCCTAGACTGAAACAAGAACTGAAAATCTAAATAGACTATTAGCAGTAGGGAAACTGAAACAATCATCAAAAACCTATCAAAAAGTAGAAGTCCAGGACCAGATGGCTTCACCAGTTAATTCTACCAAATGTTCAAAGAAGATGTAATATCTATTCTCCTCAAACTCTTTCAAAAAATTGAAGAGGAGGCAATACTTTCCAACTCATTTTATGAGGCCAATATTACTCTGATACCAAAACCTGGTAAAGAGAACCAAAAACAATAACAACAACAACAAACTATAGACTGATCTCTCTCATGAACACAGATGCAAAAATCCTAAATAAGATACTAGCGACCTGAATTTAGCAACATAATAAAAGGATTATACACCACGATCAAGTGGGCTTCATCACAGAAGCACAGAGAAGGTTCAACATACACAAACAAATTGTGATACATCACATAAACAAAGTAAAAAATAAGAATCATATGATCATATGAATAGATGCAGAAAAAGCCTTCGATCAAGTCTTCTGATCATAAAAGCATTCATTTTATGATCAAAACACTTAACAAAATTGGTATAGAAGGAAAGAACTTTAACATAATAAAGGCCATATATGACAAACCCTCAGCCAACATTATACTTAATGATGAAAAACTAGAAACTTTCCAAGATTAGGAGTGAGGCAAGTCTGTCCACTATCACCATTGTTATTCAATATAATATTGAAGGTCTGGTGAGGTGAGTGTGATCAGGTAAGAGAAAGATATAAAAGGCATCCAAATAGGAAATGAAGAAGTCAAACTGTCACTATTCGCAGATGACATGGTTATCTATATAGAAAACCCTAAAGACTCCATAAGAACACTTTTAGAAATAATAAACAAATACAATAAAGTCTCTGGATACATAATCAATGTTTAGAATCCATAGTGTTCCTATACTCTAATAATGAAACATCGGAAAAAGTAGAAAATAATTCCTTTTGAAACTGCAACAAAAAAAAATACCTAGGAATAAATTTAACAAAACATGTGAAGGACCTATATAATGATAACTATAAGTCTTTATTAAAAGAAATCAAAGAAGATACAAAGAAATGGAAAGATATTCCGTATTATTGGATTGGAAGAATCAACATAGTTAAAATGACTATATTACCTAAGTATTATACAGATTTAATGCAATCCTCATCAAAATCCCATTGACATTTTTTTTAAAAAATAGAACAAAAAAAATCATCAGATTTGTATGGAAGCACTAAAGAACCCGAATTGCCAAAGCCATCCTGAGGAAAAAAGAACAAGGCTGGATGCATCACTCTGCCCGTCTTCATATTATACTACAAAGTGACAGTAATCAAAACAGCATGGTATTGGTGGTAAAACAAACACACAGACTGGTGGAGCAGAATCAAGAGTACAGAAGTAAACCCATATTTATATGGGCAAATAATTTTTGACAAAGAAAGCCAAAAACATATAGTGGAGAAACGAAATCCTCCTCAATAAATGGTGCTGGAAAAACTGGAAAGCAACTTGCAAAAGAATGAAACTAGACTGTTGTCCATCACCACACACCAAAATTAACTCAAAATGGATTAAGGGCCTGAATATAAGACCTGAAACAATAAAATGCATAGAAGAAAATATAGGAACTAAACTTATGGACCTTGGACTTAAAGAGGATTTTATAAATCTGACCTCAAAAGCAAGGGAAGAGAAAAAATAAATGAATGGGAGTATATCAAACTAAAAGCTTCTGCTCAGCAGAAGAAATCATCAACAAGGTAAAGAGACAGCCATCCAAATAGGAAAATATATTTGCAAGCAACGCTTCCAATAAGGGCCTAATATCCAAAATATACAAAAAGCTCATACAACTCAATGACTACAACAAAAAATGATCCAATCAAAAAATGGGCAGAGGTCCTGAAGAGACACTTCTCCCTGGAGGACATAAAAATGGCCAACACATCTTTGAAAGGATGCTCAACATTGCTAGCTATTGTGGATATGCAAATCAAAACTAAAATGAGGTATCTTCTCACACCTGTTAGAATAGCTATGATTAACAGGACAAGTAATAACAGATGTTGGAGAGGATACGGAGAAAAAGGAACTCTCATACATTGCTGGTTGGGCTGTCAATTGGTGCAGCCACGTGGAAAACAGTATGGAGGTTCCTCAAAAAACTAAGAATTTGATCTTCCATATGATCTAGCAATCCCTCTACTGGGTATTTATCCCAAAGACTTGAAAACCCTTATCTGAAAAGATATTTGCATGCCATTGTACACAGTAGCAATATTCACAGTAGCCAGGACATGGAAGCAACCGAAGTGCCTTATAATAGATGATTGGCTAAAGAAGCTGTGCTACATATATACAATGGAATATTACTCAGCCATAAGAGGAGATGAAACACTGCCATTTGCGACAACATGGATGGAACTCAAGATAATCATGCTAAATGAAATAAGTGAAATAGATAAAATTGAAAATTATATACCATCACTTATATGTGGGATATAAACCTAAAAGTAACAAATGAACAGGATAACCAAACAGAGACTTATGGACATGGACTATAGACTAGTGGTTATCACAGGGTAGAGGGTGGTGACAAAGAAATCTAACTATGGGAGATGAACACACAGTATAAATATACATGTGCTTTACTGTTAAAGTGTATAGCTGAAACTTATTGGATTTCTTAACCAATGTGACCATAAAAAAATAAATTAAAAAAAAAAACAGTACACATAAAGTTAAAAGAAAAAAAGAAATGGTACTAGGAAAACTGGACAGTCACATACAAGTGTGAAGCTTATCCACTATATTATACCATACAGAAAAATTAACTTGAAATAGATCAAATACTTGACAGAAGACCTGAAAATTTAAAACTCCTAGGAGAAAACATAGGCAGTAAGTTCCTTGACACTGGTCTTGGTTATAATTTTTGGATCTGACTTCAAAAACAAAGGCAACAAAAGCAACAATAACTAGTGGGAACTATATCAAACTAAAGAGATTCTGCACAGCAAACAAAGCAATTAAACTGAAAAAGCAACCTACTAAATGGAAGAAAATAATTGCAAATCATATTTGATAAGGGGTTAATACCCAACATAGATAATATCTCATGTAATTCAATAGCAGAAAACGATCAGATTAAAAATAGGCAGAGGATCTGAATAGACATTTTTTCAGAGAAGATATACAGATGGCCAACAGATAGATGAAAATGAGCTTAGCATCACTATTAGGAAAATGCAAATCAAAACCACAATGAGATATTACCTCATTTCTATTAGGATGACTTATCAAAACAACAACAAATGCTGGCAAGGGTATGGGAAAAAGGAAACCCTTGTACACTGTTGGTGGAAATGTAAATTGATACTGCCACAATGGAGTACAGTACAGAGGGTCCTCAAAAAAATAAAAATGGAACATACCAAATGATCCAGCAATCCCACTCCTGAGTATATATAAAAAATTGAAATTAGTATCTTGAAGGGATATATGTATTCCCATGTTTATTGCAGCATTATTCACAATAGCCAAGATATGCAAAAGACCGGAGTCTGTCAACAGATGAATGGATAAAGAATATGTGGTATATATACAATGAAATATTATTCAGCCATGAGAAAAAAAGGAAAATCCTGCCATTTGTGACAACATGGATAGACCTTGAGGGCATTATGCTAAGTGAGGTAAGTTGAACAGAGAAATACTGTATGATACCACTTACGGGTAGAATCTAAAAAAAAAAAAAAGAAGAAGAAGAAGAACAACTTATAAAATCAGATTAGAACGGTAGTTTCCAGGGACTGGGAAGATGTTGTGCGAAGATGCAAACTTACAACTAGTGAGTTCTGGAGATCTCATGCAGAACATAGTAAGTGTCGTCAATAATACTGCATTAGAAACTGAGAAGTTTCTAAGATATTAACTACAAAAAAGAAGAATGTGCCATGTAACACTCCTGTAGTAATCATATGGAAATACATAAATGTATGAAACCAACATGTTGTACACCTTAAACTTATATGTCATTTATATATTAATTCTAAAAAAAAACACAAAAGAGCTCAGGACACGTAATGAACCCAGGACATGTAAATGCTCTCTTTCCAATGTTACTACCACAGGGAGTAGGCATTTGATACTGCTCTGGGCAACAACACATAGAAAAGTTTGGGGATGGGTAAAGGCATGGGGTTCTAGAATCTCTAACTAGAGAAAACAGAAGTGGTTGATGTCTCTTCACCATCACTCCCTGCGCGCACACACACTTATTTTCATTCTTCCTAGGTTGAATGATGCCTTATTTTTTTAAGTTGTGGCAGAGAATACTACTGATAAAAATAGAAGGGCTAATAGAATCACAGAGATATCGATCCATTAATCATTAAGTCTACTTGAACTTATTATTCATAAACTTGTTATGTGTAAAAAAATGAATAAAATTTTATACTACTTTAAATAAGGTTCTCTGCTACATACAGCTAAATCCAAGACAAAACTGATAAAATTACTGATTTTAATATTACTTCCCTAGGGATTTAAAACCTCTCTCTGCAGTAATAACATATTTGCCTTCCCAATTAAAAACATGAATTATGCTCAATACTTTAGAACACTGTGCTAGATAAATGGCAGTATTGACACTTCTACTAAAGATGTAAATAATGTTATAGGATTGCATGTGAATGTTAAATATCAGAAAAAGCATAAAGTAAAGATGTTATACCATATTTACCTTGTTTTCTCCATTATGTAGAAATAGAAATAAACAGAATTTCTAATTTTATATACTAATAATTTTATAAAATAAAATGATGAATTTTTGATTTGCACTAATTATAACCATATTTAAATATCTACATACTACTATTTTGTCAATTACTATATCATAGATCTAGAACATACGACTCAGTTAAAATTGCCTAGGTATTACAACAAAATCAAATATTTCAGTGGCTTAACAAAATAAACATAAAATAAAACTTCATTTCTTTCATGAAAAATCCACTGTGGATCTGGGTAATTTTCTAAGTCTATTATCATGCAGATACTCAGTGATTTGGAATGCATCTATGTTTGACTCCACCATTTAAAATCAAAGATTTCTTCACAATATCCATGCCAACACATGAGAGAGCTGGGGAGTCTCATACTAAATATTAAATACTTGGAGAGGAAGTAATACATATCACTTTCACTTGTTATATTATTGAGAACTAGTCAGTGGCTCATGTAAAACTGCAACTGTTCAAGTAAGTGTATTACCTGCATATGCCCCAATGCAGCAGAGGATCAGACATCCATGAATTCGCAACATCTATCCAAGGACCTATTAATACCTAACCCAACTGAATAAGCTAACCAGTTCTCTTATAATAACTTTTAATACTTTTTTAAATTGGTTATTCAGGAACTAACCATTAAAGGAAGCCCAAATAGTAGATAATTGAATATCTAGTGTTTCATCAGACACCCTAAAATATTATATAACTTATAATGAACAAGGGCATTTATTCTAATAAATGACAGAGTTACAGACCAACTAGGCCTCTTTGGTTTATTTCCTTAACTAGTATCAAACTTATCTATCAATTTGGAGAGCACAGTTTCAGCAGCATTTGTCTAACATCAAAATAGTCTCCCCCTGTACAGCAGGTTAAATTCAATCAATTCCAGATCCTGACTCAATACGCTTCCTAAATCATTTTTTTTTTTCCTATTAAAAAATGACCTCTAACCTAACACCACTAACACTCTTGCCTAATACGACTTTTGACTTTTCTCTCCTGCATCTAACTCTCTCTATATATTTATAAATGCCAGAAGAGATACACAGGTCAAATTCATACACACACACACACACACACACACACACACACACACACACACGGTAACACTGGGAAAATGAATTTGTGTGTGTGTGTGTGTGTGTGTGTGTGTGTGTGTGTGTGTATAAACTTGGTAAATTTTATAACATGGTGATATTTCACTTAATAGTGAAAATGTAAAATAATAGTGTTTTTTTTTGTGTATATCTTTGTACATTTTAGATATTAAAACCATATGAGAATTCTGCTTTTTTTCCAAAGATGTAATATAATGACAAGCTTTACTCTGTGATTGAAATAATTAGACAATATATGTAAAATAATAGTTTTTAAAATACCAAACTTCAGAAAATAATAGTGATTCATGAGAGATGTTGAACAAGCCATGGAATCCCTATGACTGTTCCAGTCTTTAATACAAGTATAGGAAACCCCAGATGGAGTCTGGTGGATACTCAGATAAGGAAAGGGAGCTGAGAATCCAGAGATCAAGATGGCTAGAGTTCACAAGCCAGTAATAAAGAGAGAACTGAAAAGGAAGAGAACTCTGGAGATATGCACAGATCATGAGAGTATTAATTAGTGAATATGTGTGAGGAAACTACCAAACGCCAGGGGTAAAACATATGAAAATATTAGAGAACAGTGTCAGGCGCTCAAACAGGGTTAGGGATAGAGCCTATTCCAGCAAGCCGGCCTGGAGAAATTCATAAGGAACTAGGCAGAATACTCAAGAAGTTCTTGCCTTATGACAGAAATAACTGTCGATGAGTAACACTTTGGATAGGCCTAATAAGTCATAAAATCAGGGTCAATCTTTGAGTGATAGAACTACATTTCATAAAAGAATTGAAGATTTTTTTTTTTATAACAATGCAGAAATATACAGCACCCTAGAAGATAAAATTCACAATGTTGATCTCAATGAAGCTTATCAGACTTAACAGAACAAGGATCATGGCCCATAATAGGGAGAAAAATCAGTTAATTGAAACTAACAGAATTAACAGATGTTAGAAGTGAAGGATGTAAAGTTATAATTATATTCCATATGTCCCCAAATTAAATAGCAACATTGACAATATAAAACAAAGACCAAATTGATTTTCTAGAGATAAAAACTGCAGTGTCTGAGATGAACAATATGTCGTTTAAGATTAAGAGAAAATTAGATGTGGCAGAAGAAATAATTAGTAAATTTGAAGCTATGGTAACACTGGGAAAATGAATTTTTTAAAAATGAGAAAGTTGAAGAATTTAAAAAATGATAGTGCATCATGAGTGAGATGTAGGAAAGCATCAAGCAGTCCAATATATATGTGTGTATATATATGTATCTGGATATTCTTAAGGTGAAAGGAGAAAAACTACTAATAGCCAAAAATTTCCAAGCTGATGAAAAATATAATCCTAGCAATCCAAAGCTCAGCCAGTTTCAGACACAACAAATATGTGGGAAGACAACATCAAGACACAGCAAAATCAAATTGTTCAAACAGGAAAAAGAGAAAAATTTTAAAATCAATCAGAGATGACACATTATGTACAGAACAAAAATAATGATGACAGATTTTTCCCCAGAAAGCATGAGAACAAGAAAATGGAGCAACATCTTTGAAATACTATAGGAGAAAATTGTCAACCTACAATAGCCGCTGAAAGTATCTTTCAAAACTAAAGCTGAAATAAAGACATTTTAACATATATAAACTCTAAAAGAATTCATTCCCTGCAGATCTACACTAAGATAAATGTTAAAGGACATACTTCAGGAAGAAGTAAAATGACAAAAGATGGAAAAATGGATCTACAGAAAGCAATGAAGAGTATTGGAAACAATAACCTCATGAGTAAATGCTTAAGACTATTTTCTTATTATTTCTCTTTATGAGGTGTAAACAAATGTAACGAGGTAGTATGGGATTTGTGATATAAGTAGAGGTAAAAATGATCAGCAAACACTGATAGAACTACAAAATGAATTTTAAAATTATATATAGTTGGAGATTATAAGATCCTTCTCTCAATAACTGATAGGACAAGTAGACTTACCATCATTAAGAATACGGTAGACTTGAACACTATTCTCCAATTTAATTTGAATTAATTGGCATTTATAGACTATTCTGCCCAAGAACAGGATAGACTTTCTTCTCAAGTGCACTTGGGACATTTACTAAAATAGACAATATTCTAAGCTATAAGACTCAATAAATTTAAAATAATTCAATTGATACAAAGTATTTCCTTAGTCACATGCGTTTTAAGTGAGAAGTTAATAAGAGAAAGACGACTAAACAATTTTCAAAAATTTGAAAACAGTCGCACATTTCTAAATAACTCATGGGTCAAAGAATGAATTAAAAGGGAAGTTAGAAGGCATTTTGAACTAAACATAAAAACAATTGTTAGGATCTTACCTGAGTTGGGGGAGAAAGGGAACTGAGCCAGGTGCTGGAGTAGCCTATTAAAGCAACAAGCTATATATAATTTAGTCTTTATCACTTACTGTGATGGTTTAAATAGGAGTCTAAAACCAGAGGATGTACTGACTCTCCCCTTTTTTATTTACTCCCATGTGACAATGCACCAATTGAGAATCAAATTAATCAGTGGCAGACGCGGAGGTTTCATTTTTCAGGGAACCCTGAACAAAAACGTCCAGCAGTTTTATGCACCCTTGGGTTAGGGAGCATTGAGGGAAGAGCTAGGAGTAGAAAAGTACTAACTACTAAGTCATAGTGGGAGAAAAGTGTCTTTAAGGCTTTTCTACCTTCTCCCCATAATAAGACTTTGGGAAGGAACCAAAGGAGACCTCAGCGCAGTGCCTCAGCTAAAGAGATTTAGGAATGAAGGTACCTGGATTAGATATATAAATATTGCATGGCTGGCCTGAGGAACTTGAGACCTTGAATGCAATTCCCTTCTGAGACTGTAATACACTAGCTGTGCCAAATCTGGTGTGTTGAGGGGACAGCTGTCCCCTGTGGGCCTGCCCGGTAAAGCCTTTGTAATTGCCTACAGTGGGGCCTAAAACAAATCACAAATAAGTGTTTTTTTTTTTTTTTCTTTTCCCAGCTTTATTG
Organism: Rousettus aegyptiacus; assembly: GCF_014176215.1. Classification (NCBI taxonomy): domain Eukaryota; kingdom Metazoa; phylum Chordata; class Mammalia; order Chiroptera; family Pteropodidae; genus Rousettus; species Rousettus aegyptiacus. The sequence continues at coordinate 54,831,415 of NW_023416306.1, forward strand.
AGGTGTAATTTACAAATAAAAATCACATATATCTAGATTGTACAACATAATTTTTAATGTGTATAATATGATGATTTAATATACAGAAGCACTGTGAAATAACACATTCATCTCCTCACATAGTTACTTTTCTTGTGTGGTAAGAATGCTTAAGATCTACTTTCTTAGAAAATTTGAAGTATGTCATACAAAATTATTAATTATAGTCACCATGTATCCCTAGATCCCTAGAACTTACTCATAACAAAATATCTGTACCCCTACCAATATCTCATTTCACCATTCCCCCAGTACCTGGCAACCACTATTTTACTCTCTGGTTCTGAGTTTGAAGTGTTTCTGATTTTTTTGTTTGTTTTTTAACATGTAAGTGACATCAGGTTTTTAAACGAGGACCTGGGCTCCTCAACAACGTACTATATTACAAGGATACCATACCACTAATGCCATATTTGAGGAGACATTTATACAATTAAGGATCTTACTGGGAAAATAGAACAGTCTTAAATGACCTCAGCATCTACCTTACAAAACTAAAAAAAAGAACAAATTATACTCTAAGCATAAAAATTATATCAAGGATAAAAAAATCTATTTAATAGAAAACAATAGTAAAAATCAATAGTAAAAATCAATAATACCAAAGTTGTTTCTTTGATAGAATAATAAAATAGATAAACTTCTACTTATAATGATTAGAATGAAAAAAGATTCAAATTATTGGTAGCATAAATAAGAAATGTGACATCACTGCAGATGCTAGAGATTTTAAAAGAAAACTTAGGACATTTAGATGAAGTGGAGAAAAAAGTCAAATGAAAAAATCTACCACAGTTTACTCAAGAATAGGTATTCTCAATAGCCATGGATATGAAGTAATTTAAATATGTAATAAATAAAAACTTTCCCATGAAGTAAACCGAAGGCCCTGAATGCTTTGCTGATAAATTCCAAAAACAAAACATTAATAGAAAGAAGTCCACCAATTCTACCCTAATTTTTCCAGAAAAATGTAAGCAGAAAGAATACTTCCCAACAGATTCTTTGAGGTAAGATTTATCTTTACACCAATTTCAGAAAAAAAAAATATATAGTACAAAGAGAAAGAACTAATAGATGCAAAATTTTAGCAAATTGAATCCAGCAATATATAGAAGAGATAATACATCATAATCAAGTGGGGTTTAATACCAGGAATACAGGTTCAGATTTAACATTAAAAAAAAAATCAATGCAATTCACCATCTTCACAAACAAAGTTAAAATTGATATGATCAATCCAAAAAAGAAAATATATTTAAGAAAATTCAACATCAGTTCCTAAAAGCACATCTCTGTAAAATAAAAGTGAATAGAAGGTAATTTCCTCAACCTATTAAAGGAAATCTATGAAACGCCAACAGCTAACATCAGACTTGATGGCTGAAAGACTGAAGGCTATCCAGTTAAGATCAGGTATGAAAAAAATATATCTGCAGTGATAAGTATCCAGTTAAGGGTGATGTCCATAGTGGCAGTTCTTTAGTGATGTCAAAACCAATGATATTCCACCTATATATTACTTATTTGGCTGAACCATGGCTATATTCTTGACTGCCTAACCTCTTTTGCTTTCTGCATATTTTACAAGATTTTTCTCCAGTCTTCTTCTAAGATGTTTGAGCATTAGTTAGCTATTATTTGTGAACATTGGTGGCAACCATTCTTATCCAAAATTAAAATTTATTTAGAATGACAATCATACTTATAGTTATTTTCATTTTTCTAGCCCTAAATTTTTTAAATAAGTATATTTTTAAATTTTAAGGCAGTAGTGCATTTTCAAAGTAAAAAAAAAATCATTAAAGAATAGAAACCTTTTATAAACACATCAGGTTCATATCCTGATGAGAGCCACATGTGAGACTTATAAAAATTCAATTTTTCTATCTGTAAGACAAAAAAAAAATGCTTGTTACTGCATAAGTTATATAGTATGTAAGCAACAAGAGTTCCAAGGGTGAATAAATATATGAGTCTTTAGTTTGAATGGTCATCAAATGCTAATAAGCATGAATAGAAAAAAGATTCATATATAGACACAGCCTACTGATTTGCCAGATTATCACAGGTAAATACAGGATTTTTTTTAAAAAAAAATACAGATGAACCTCACACACAAAAAAGTGAGAGTTAATTTGCAATGAGCCTTTCATCATAATAAGACTAAAAGAAATTTTAGAATCAAGAATTTTCTACCATTTAAACTCTCATATTACTGTGAAAGTAAAATAAAAACATTTTCACAACTGTGAAAATATTTTTAAATTCTTGTTCATGTAGTTTTTCTAAATGAATTTTTTTAATTTAAATTCAAAAAGTGATTAGGAATTTTGTACTATATGTTGTTGCATCTGTGTCCTAAAAATATAATAGAAGCTAATTCCTAATGATATCTGTAAAACTTGTTACAGCTAGTTTAGTCTCAAGAAGTTGGAGAGCTATATGAAAGTGACCTTGGGAAATAAAATAAAGTTCCATGCCTTTTAAAGCTTGTTTGATAAGATTGGTTAATGTTTTGCATGTATGGAAGTACACTAACTTTACTCACTAAGAATGAGAACAAGATTAGAATCTTCAGGAAAAACAAAGTAGTAAAAGAATGACATGGTTAAAATACCAAAGAAAACTAACATAGAATGGTATTGATATAGATTGAATATAATAGAAACATCAATGAAGTATAAGAATTTTGTAACTTTAAATGGGAATTATTTATAACACGCTTGGTTCCACAGTGAAATATCTGTATATTAAAACAATGCAAAGAAGGACAGTTTTCAATTTTCAGTTATGACAATCATACAACAGATAAAAATTGAAGCTAAACATGTGGAATAAAATGTGGTTAATTTCCAAAAAATGTAAAAAAAAAAAAAAAGAAACCTTAAACATTATTGAATGTTTCAAGTAATAAGGTACATGTTTAGCAAGGGTAGAAGTCTAACACAACCATTAAACATGATATTTTGAGTTATGGGTTGAATTAGCCACAATTTTCATAAAACATCATATTTTCTCAAAAAAGCAATGGAGAAGCAAACTTTGGTTAAGCAGAATTAGTCTTTGTCAGACATTCTCTCAAAAAACAATGATCCAGTCACTTCAAAATTTAAAAGTACCAAAAATATTCTTATCAACAATGAAATTAACACATTCAAGTAAAAATTAGAATTTTAGAAAACTTGTATCCAACACTATAAGCTTGGCAGTTTCCTAGTACTTAAAAAGATATTAATGGCTTCTAGTTATGATGGTGTTTGCCTCCTCATACAACCATATCAAAATTAGAACTAAAATATAGAACAGCTATCATTGAGAATCACCTAAAGACTAGCTAAATAGAAGCCCTATAACTAAGGATATAAAGAAAAACCCATGACAAGACTGGTAGGAGGAGTAGAGACATCAAATGGGCAGTTGCCCAACCCATGGTGTGGCAATTAAAAATTGAGAGGGATATCTCAGCTGTGGAGGTCTCCATGAGGATCAAGGGGTTCAATCCCACACCTAGGTCCCCAGACTGGTGTCTGGAAGAGAAGACTCCATAGCATCTGATTGTGAAACCAACAAAGATTGCATCTGAGGAATTCAGGAATCTCAGGTGTTCCTCTTGAGGGGCCTGTACAGATTCACTCACAAACTCATTCTGGGCTCCAGTGTGGGGGTGATAGCTCTAAGAGCACCAGTGACATATGAGGAGTAACTGAATTGACTAGCTTCATGGCAAAAGCTAGAGGGACAGGGGTTGAGGCACTCTCTCCAAGGACAAAAGCACTAGCAGGTGCCACCGCTTCTCTTTTGAGCCTTTCTCCAACCCAACTGGCAGACTCAGGCAAGTACCAAATCTGACCTCACATTAGTCAGGCTAACATCATTCACCCTACGCTGGTGATTTCTTAAGACCCTGTCTCACCCAACTTGTGCACCCAGCCCAAGCACCATCCAGGGGTTTTTCCACATAAGCAGTCTACCTCAGCTCATGTTGCAGACTTCTCTAAAATCTCTCAAAGTTCTACATACCCTAAACAAGCAGTGCTAGCTTTGGCATGCCCTGTAACTCTAGCTAAGCAGCCCCAACCCCAGCACAAATGGTCAACACTCTTAGCATACACCGTAATTCCCATCAGGTGGCCCTAAGCTTGGAATATGCTGTGGAGTGTTGGTCCGGAATGTAGCTTCAATGGAAAGGCCAAAACCCCGGCACAGGTAGCAGATGGACTCAGCTCACACTGTGAAGCCCACAAAAGGGTCCCAAGCCCCACACTAGTGGCAGCCAGCCTCAGTTCACAGTATAGCCTCCTCTAAGTACCTCCAAGTACCAACAACCAAACATAGATTACTTCCTTGGCTTCTAGGTGGCCCCAACCCTGGCAGGAATGGCAAATGACTTTGATCTGCACTAGAGTACCACATAAGAGGCTCCAGAACCAATACACCTGGTGGCCAGCTTTAAACTACACTAAAACACTACCCAACCAGCTCCATAAATGATACACCCAAAGGATGGACTTGGCAGGCACCAAAGCCCCACTAAAGCAACTCCCACTTCATGGGATCATCCCTACACAAGAGTTTGTCCATTAAGTCGTGGGAGGCCTCACAGCCAGTCAGCCTGAGTGACAATCCCACCCACTGATGTGCTCAACTATGATGAGCAGGCATACACAACCTATACAAGGGATATTGCTGGAACACCCAGCTCAGGTGACCAGGGAGACTGTGCCACTGGGCCTCACAGGATACCTACCATATAAGACCACTCTGCCAAGACTGCAAGATATAGATGTACCTAATTCATAAAAACAAATATAGCTAGTCAGCCAAAATGAGGAGACAAACATGTCCCAAGTGAAAAGACAAAACTAGAAAAAGATCTAAACAAAATGGAGACAATCAATCAGATACAGAATTCAAAACACTGGTTATACAGGTACTCAATGAACTTAGGAAAAGAAAAAATGAACTCAGTGAGGACTTCAACAAAGAAATAGAACCCCCCCCCCAAAAAAAAAGTCAGAAATGAATACATTAGATGAAATCGACAGATTAGATGAAACAAAAGGTCAAATCAGCTATCTACAAGACAAGGTAGCAGAAAACACCCAATCAGAATAGCATCAAGTATAACAACGTTCACATCACAGGGGTACCAGGCAGAGAAGAGAGAAAGCAAGGAATTCAAAACCTATTTGAAAAAATAATGACAGAAAATTTTCCTAACCTGGTGAAGGAAATAGACATACAAATCCAAGAAGCACAGCAAGTCTCGAGATGAACGCAAAGTGTTCCACACCAAGACACTTCATAATTAACGTTGCGAAGGTTTAGAACAAAAAGGGAATCTTAAAAGCAGCAAGAGAAAATCAGTTACCTAAAAGGGAGCTCCATAAGACTGTCAGCTGATTTCTCAACAGAAACTTTGCAAGTCAAGGATGGCACAAAAATAGTTAAAGCAATGAAAAGCAAGGACCTACAACCAAGATTATTCTATCCAACAAAGCTATCATTTAGAATCGAAGGAAAGATAAAGACTTCCCAGACAAGCAACAACAAGGAGTTCAAAACCACACAACTACTATTACAAGTACTGTTAAAGAGAATTCTTTAAGAAGAAAAAAATCAAAAATATAAATAAGAAAATATCACGAAGGAAAAACAATTCTCACTGACAAAGGCAAATGCATAGTAAAAGCAATATTTCAACCAATGCTAAAGCTAGTAAAAAGATTAAAGGCAAAAATAGAAAGATCATATAAAATCACAACACTAAAGTAAGGGACACAAACACACAAACACACATGCCAGAAAGAAGTAAAAAATAGTGACAAAAACAGAACTGTGGAGGTGATGAGTAAAAATGATAATGATTTTAGAATGTGTTCAAACTTAAGCAACCATCAACTTAAAATAGACATTTCAATATAGCTTGGTGTATAGAAAGCACAAGGTAACCACAAACCAAAAATCTACAAGAGATGAATAATGAAGAAAAAGGAACCTCAAACACAATACTATAGAAATTCATCAACATGCAAAAGCAAAATAAGAACAGAGAAGAACTACAAAAACAATCAGAAAACAATTAATAAAAAAGCAGTACCCACATACCTATCAAAAATTACTTTAAATGTAGGTGGACTAAATGCTCCAATAAAAAGGCATAGAGTGACTGAAAGGATTAAAAAAAAAAAAGACCAGTACAAATGCTGCCTATAAGAGACCCATTTCAGATTGAAAGATCTGCACAGACTGCAAGTAAAGGGACAGGAAAAGATACATAATTTAATGAAACAGAGTATAAAGTCCAGAAATAAAATCATGCATATATGATCAGCTAATTTATGACAAGAAAGCCAAGAATACACAAGAGGGAAAAGACAGCCTCTTCAGTAATTGTAGTTGGAGAAACTAGACAACATGCAAAAGAATAAAATTGAACTACTGCTACCTTACACCACAAACAAAAATTAAAATGGATTAAAGACTTGAATGTAAAACCTGAAACTATAAAACTCTAGAAGAAAATATAGGTGGTAAGCTCCTTGAAATCAATCTTGATGGTGATTCTTTTTAATTTGACTCCAAAGCAAAGGTAACAAAAGGAAAAATAAACAAGTGAATCTACATCAAACTAGAAACCTTCTGTACAGCAGAGGAAATGAAAAGGTAATCTACTGAATGAGAGAAAGTATTTGCAAAGTATATATCTGATAAGAGGTTAATGTATACTCATGCAACTCAGTAGCGAAACAACAAAAAACAATTTAATTTAAAAATGGCAGAGAATTCAAATAGATTTTTTCTAAAACAGATATTCAAATAGCCAACAGGTACATGAATATTTGATTGAGATCACTAAATATTAAGGAAATGCAAATCAAAACCACAAAGAGATATCATCTCACACATGTTAGAATGTCTATTAGAAAAAAAGACAAAAAATAACAAGTTTGAGGAGGATATTGGTGGGAATGTAAATTAGTACTGCCACTGTGGAAAACCATATGGAGGTTCCTCAAAAACTTAAAAATAGAATTGCCATATAATCCAGCAATACGACTTCTGGGTATTTACCTGAATAAAACAAAAACACTACTTTGAAAAAAATATATGTACCCCTATGTTCACTGAAGCATTATCTATCATTGAAACAAGGAAATAAATATCCATCAATGAATGACTACATAAAGAAAATGTGGTATATATACACAGTGCAAGATTATCCAACCATAAACAATAAGAAAATCTCATTTGAGACAACATGGATTGAACTTGAGGGCACTATGCTAAGTGAAATAAGTCAGACAGAGAAAAGCCTTAGATAATCACACTTAAATGTGGAATCTAACAAACAAAACAGCTCATAGATACAAAAAACAGATTGGTGGTTGCCAGAGGTGAGAGTTTTTGGGGGTGGTCAAAATGAGTGAATGGAATCAAAAGGTATAAATTTTTAGTTACGTCACTGGGATGTAATGTACAGCATGGTGACTATAGTTAATACTACTACATTGCATATTTGAAAATTGCTAAGAGAGTAGGTCTTAAAAGATCTCAACACAAGAAAAAATTGTCACTATTTATAATGTTGGATGTTAACTAGACTTATTGTGGAGAACATTTTGCATTATGTACAAATATCGAGTCATTATAATATGATGAAAAATTATGGAGGTTGTACACTTAAAAATAACATAATGTTATATGTCAATTACACCTCAACGAAAAAGTTTGTAGTAAAATGTTACCATTTGACAAGTTTAGGTATGGTGTCCTGGAACAAAATCTACAATTATCTAAAAAAGCCAATAAAGTGTTTATCCCCTTTTCAATTATATATCTGTATAAGATCTTCAATATGCCAATCAAAATGGATATTTCAAGAAATTGCATATGAGATGTTTTTAATGTAATATTGTCCTCATATTTTTTCAAAAATATATGAAAATAGTTCTTATTCAAAAATGTATTATTTGTCTTAACATGAAATAGGATTATTTTGTCATTTTTAAATCGGTAAATGTTTTTTAATTAGCTTTTATTTTATAATGTTTTAAATAGTAATATAATCAACATAAACTCTTTGCATTCCCCAGTTTTTAAGGGAGCAAAGGGCTCCTGAGACGAAACATTTAATAACCACATTTATTAGGTGTAATGTGGTATCATCGATCATGAATGATGAGTTATTCAGAGTAACTTTTAAATGATAAAGAAATCTTCCCCCTCATCCCCGCCCTTCTCAAGAGAAGCAGGATACCTGACAAATCCAGAGGCTGTGGACAAAGTTCAATCTGATCTGAGATGATGCTAATATTGAAGGAGAAGAACTGGATGGACTTGGTTGGAATATGGTTCATCAAGATTTTTCTAACATTCTTTAGAGATTTGTTTGTCTAAAATGAATTTAGCTAAAGACATTGTTAGCAAGAACCAGGTTGAAGATACCAAGATGGTAGTAGCAATGTGGCAGAAATCTCTATCATTCATCAGAAATACAGAGATTATCTGCAGAGATGAGGAAAAATAGTGACAAAATTAAAGAACCTGAAATTTGCATGTGGTCTCCTATACTATCATCTATAACTCATAATCAGGGCTCTCATAACCCATAGCAGGGTCCAGTAAAACAGAACACCCTATAATTATTAACTAGATTAACAAATTATATTGTATCCTTAAGAAGAATTTTAGGAAGATTATCTTACAATCTCTTTTACAGACCTATTTTTTTATTTTATTTTATTTTATTTTTTGCTTTTGGGATATTTCTAGGCATCCAATCAGCCTCTTTTATGGCTTGGACCCATTTCCAAGACAGTATGAGTGGACAAAACCTGAAAATGGTCAATGTGACTACATGGTATAAATTGGAGGTTAATGATAACTATAACCTTTTTTGAGGGAAGTTACTTATTTTTCAAGGTGATACTGTGAAATAATGACTATGGATCAGTAGATTTTTCTATTCTCTGAGAAATAGATAATTTTCTTCTATGTAACATATATAATATGTGTATATATGTTATATACATTATGTGGAATTATATGATATATATATATATATATTAGTATTTATTAAGAACAGTAAATACTTGAGTGCAGTAAGTTCACTTCTCATCTTGCCCACGGCATACAAAATGATTCATGTTTAGAACTCTTAACTCGCTTAAAATAGGAATTGATTGAATAGTAAGGAAATTAAAAATTTATTTTCATTTTCAAAACAAAGTGAGTATACATAGTTTTTTCTCTGTTAAAAATTAGTTATCTCCTAAATCTACACATGAGCTCAGAACCCTCCTCACTTCAGTACCCCAGGGATCCAGCCCCAACAGCTTAGAGTGGACACACAATGTGAAACCTACTGGACACACCTGCACCAGACAGAGCTTCTGCAAGGCAGTAAGCATGTAATATTAATCTTTGAATCCCCAAGTGCTGTACCTGTAACACGGAAAGCTCTCACTCAATAAATAGTTATGAGAAGAAGGAAGAGAAGGAGGGAGGGAGAACAGGATGGAGAGAATAGTGTCCCTGATGAAAACAAAGAACAAGTTTGGGAGAGATAAAAAAAAGGGAAAGCAAAATAAGGTCAGACTGGGGTCAAAATGGGGTGCTCAAAGCTGTTGATCTTTGATGTGGAACTGTTTCAAGCAGTAAAAAATAGTTATAGGTTTGCCTTTTGTGAAGAATAAAAAGATACAAAATAGCTGTTAAACCCAAACTCTGAATTTTCTTCTGTAAAGTGAATGAGACTAAAGTTTTGTTACCCCAAAACTATGCCTTTTGAAACATGGATTTTAAGTTGATTATTAAGAAAGAAAAGATTCAGAAATAACCTTTGACCTTATCTCTTTCCTGCTTAAGAGATTCAGATGGAAGAGCCTGTTCCAAAAAGGGAATCTTAATATATTCACCTTAGCATTAGATAGAAAGGCTTTAGGCAGGAGCCAAGTAGCCAGATCCCACCGTATCCCATAGTTTCTGGGCTACCTAGCAAGAATTTACATGCCGCATGTGTTCTGCTCTTCCTCAACTACCTGTAACCACAGAACCAGTTCAAAATGGTTCCTGTTTAAGGAGATACTGAGTTGCTTTTAAGAAACAACAGACCAAAACTGCAAGTTATGTAGTGGAAGCACACGCAGAGGAGAAAACTTTGAACTCCACCCAGAGCCAAAATCTCTCCCCCATCAACATACACACATGGAGCCAAAGGATAGGAATATAACCAGAGCTAGAACACTAGAGCCCTTTTAGAAGCAAAGGGTCAGTGGTCCAATATCCAGTACTGACGTTCCTTATTATAAATGGCCAAGCTCCAAAGTCCTCCCATCAAAACTTGCCCTGCCAATGCTTCCACATACCTGTCCCCACTAAATTCTTAAAAACTTACCCTGAACCCTGGGTCGGGGAGTTCAGTTTTCTCCAGCACAAGTTGCCCATTCCTTATTGTCCAATGCTATGAAATAAATGCCACTTTCTTTCACTGCACATCAATGACTGTGTAACTGGCTATCTGCAGCACTTGGTGGATGAACTGTTTGCTCAGTTACATACCTGTAAATTACCCATTTTCTTTGAAATCTCAGCCTCTGTCCCCTCTCTCCTGCCCAAAGCATTTGGGGTCTCATATCTTATGACACCCCAGCATGTATATCGGTAATAAACTTTGTATGTTTTTCTCTTGTTAATCTCTGTTAATTTGATTATTAACACAGAACTTAGAAGGAAGGTGGCAAGGCAAGAATTTTTTTAGCTTCCACAGAAGCCTTCTCATTCCTTTTCTACACAAAGTCTCCCTTATAAGGGAACTTATGGAAGGTGATATGCTATAGCTAAACTTTAACTTCAAAGAGAATGATCTTAAATGAACTTTTGTCATCTAAACGTTTAAAACTCAAAAGTTCAAGTGTTATGTTTTAATCCATATTTTTATGATAAAAAATGCTTTCTGTCACACCACTATAGAACTATAATTTTTATTGAAAAAATATGAGATTTTTGTGTTGATGTTTTCCATAAGAAGCATGGAAAAGTAGCTAAAATCTGGTATAACATGGAATACAGGAAACATTTCTTTTCATTCTTCTAATCCTCAGTTTAAAGAGAAAATCGAGGATACCTACTTGTCTGAATTTTCTAACCATTAAAAATTCTGTAATAAACATGGCTGCAAATGTTTTTACTGATGCCTTAACATTTACCTGAAAACAAAATTGCCTTTCCTATTTAAAACAAAATTAGTTATCTTTCCATAGACTTGACTTATAGTTTTTTAGAATGACAAAAACTTTAATTCTTTAACACATTTATCACTTAATTTTAAAGATATATTTAAATGGTCCTCACTCCAATCACCAAATACATATTTATTCAGCCTTTAAAATAGCGAACTGAATTTATTTTTCAAAGCTCTCTCTCTGTGACTAAACAACAGGAAATTACCACCCCATAAACTGTGTGAGAAGAAATAATTCAATCACCTAAATCTAAATCAGATTATTCTCTAGTTATCTTTTTTAATCAATGATGCCTCAAATACAAATTTTAAAAGAGTCGATTTTTAACAATAAAAGAAAACTAAATTCCTCATTACAAGAAAGTGTCAGAGAACCGTTCCAATTTTAAATTATTGGCTCACAATGGCAGCTTCAGTGTTCTGTGAGTTATAAAATCTGGGTTTAAATGTCTCACTAGAATTAAGCCAAGACATGGAAACAATCAAAGTGCCAATGATAGAGGAAAGATGATGATGTGGTACAGATATACAAAAGAATATTACTCAGCCATAAGAAAAGATGAAATATTGCCATTGTGACAACATGGATTCATCTTGTAATTACCATGTTGAGCAAAATAAGTCAGAAAAAATAAGTCAGAAAAAGTTGAGAACCATATGATTTCATGCATATGTGGAATATAAAACTGAATACAAACAATTTAGTGGTTACCAGAGGGAAAGCTGGGGGGGAGGAGGCAGTTAAAGGTAAAGGGGGTCAAATATATTGTGATAGAAGGACATTTAACTTTGGGTAGTGAACACACAATGCAATATACAGACGATGTATTACTGAATCATATACTTGAAACCTATATAATTTTATTAACCAACATCACCTCAATAAATTTAATGAAATAAAAGTTCATTAAGATTAACAGTTATGTTTAACATCTGCTCCTAAAAGATAAGTTGATTGTAAATAAAGAAAAATATTGCAATACCTATTGCATGTAGAAAATAAACAGCCTTTACCTGTAACAAAATCTAATATTAAATATGACCTGGGTGCAAAAAACAAAACTAAACAAAAAACTTCAAAATGTTTCTAATACGACCAATGTGAGCGAATAATAGCTATATTTTACTGGAAAACATTTCCCGCATTACCTTCTCACTAACAATATGGGCAGGGTAAGAAGTATTGCTATGTGGTGCCTCTAAGTTGTAGGAAGATGCAAGTGAGAAAAGGCAGATCCCTCAAGATTCCTTCAGTAGTAGGACCATGTCAACTAAAATTTAGTTAAAATATCTCATGCTTTGCATACTGTTTATTCACCTATTCAAACACTGGCCTTTTCCAATTGTAATAATAACTGGATTTTAATTTGCTCATCCATTTCATTTAGCACTTCCTTTGGGGCTTGTGCTGGTGGCTCTTGATAACACTCATTGAGTCCACCCTTTCTACTATTTTACATCTGAACTTTTAATCCCATTTCTCTAGAACTTACTTAAGTTTTCTCCTTGTTCTGTGGCCTAATGATACTTTGTTTTATCTCTGCAAAAAAGAGCAGCAGGACAAATGGAAAGAAATTCTCATATTTTGGAATCAGCTAACACCATTCAATGAGTTTATGTCTAAGTTATGCAGTTGTAAAACTAATGTCAGTCAGTAAATAGGCAGGTCCACTAATTGTATATACTAGATGCAATATCTCACTTATTTCATATTCTGGTTTCACTGAATATTAACATAATTTTGAAAATATTAACATGATTAGATAAAATGATGCTTTACTGCCTCATGAAGACATTCATGAAGATGTCAGCAAAATTAGATTTTCTTTAATATTTGATAAACTATGAAATATTTTTATATTCAGTTTAGCAGTAACACTTTTTCTTAGAGTCTAGCTAGCTCATCATTGGCAACTAGCTGACTTCAAGGAATCAGCACTTGACTTTGTTAATTTTCTTTATTATTTATGTATAAAAGATTTATGTTTAAAGATTATTTATGTTTATAAGATGCATTTTATATAATGACATTTACCTACCCACTCTTTGCATTATGTTTTTAGTTTAAGTTAAAATAGTCATCTCTAACTTTTCGTAAACAAATGAGAATCCCATATTACTTTATGTATTTAGTAATACTATATGTCCATTTATCCTTGGCTTTATGCAATAGTTCAAGCATTGACAAACTATAGTCCATAGGGCAAAAATTGCTTGTGATATGTTTTTGTATAGCTTCAAGCTAAGAACGGTCTTCACATTTTAAAAGAGTATGTAATTTAAATATAGAAGAAGAAAGGAGAGGAGAGAGAAGAATGTAATCAAACAGAGTATGAGTGGTTTGTCCTAAAGCTAATCATATGACCATTTATGGAAAAAAAAATATGCTTACCATCTTTTATATACATATGTGTTAATTTTTAATATGGAAATTATAATTTCTAAGCATTTATGTATACTTTAAAATATTAAGATACTTTATTTTTCATTTTATTTACCATTCCTAGGAAGAAGAAAAATACAGTGACCGAGAGAAACAAGAAAATATACATTAATCAGATTTATTCTGTCCTGTTGTATGTGATGGCCATTGATAGAATTCTAAATACTCAAACACGATAAAACAGTATGAAACATTTGCATTGTTCTATGCTTATGATTTTGTATTCTACCATTTCCCATAATCAAACATTCCATAGACTCATCTTATTTTTTTCTACACTTTTAAGACCTACCCTTAGTTTTGTAAGTACCTTGCTAGATCAGCCATTCTGCTTTTTAAAAAAGATCTCCCACCTAAGCACCAGAGCCTCCTCTTGAGCTATTTTCTTTGGTACACTACTACTATTGTCTTAGTTATTATTTTTATTTTGCAGTAAGGATTATAGATGTATCATTTTACAAAGTTACTGTATTAGATTGTGTGTAATAAAGAATTTGTTTGATCCATGTCTTGGTCCCTAGGAGGTAGCCTCTAAACTCTTGGAATTTCCCAAGTGATGGGAGTATCAATCTATGTTGTTTTTGGGCCTTAATATTTTGTTAACTAGAAGACTCAGGATGAGGAGCTGTCATGCCAGAAAGGCCAAAGGTGTGATTTATGGGCTGGGATTTTGAGCCACATGATAATAGCTTGACATCCAAGGAATGGAGGCAGGCTGGAATAATGACATAGTTAAACTCATTAGCATCATAAATCCACATTATAATTGACACCTATCTACTACTTGATTCAACTAAGGCAGAATACATATTCAATTCTAGTTCACATTGAACATTTACCAATATAGACTTTAGGCTATAAAACACACCTTAACATTTTTAAAAAATAAAAATGATATAATGTAGACCACAATGAATTAAACTAGTAATAACAAAAAATAACTGGGAAATCCCAAATACATGGCAATTAAGCAATATACTTCTAAGCAACACATGAGTCAAAGAAGACAACTCAAAGAAATTTTTAAAATAATTTTAACTAAATAAAAATGAAAATACAACTTATTGAAATGTATAGAATATAACAAAAGAGGTCATTAAAGGAAAATTTATAGCATCGAATGTATATATCAGAAAAGCAAAATCTAAAAACAATAACCTAAGCATCCATCTTAGGGAACTGGAAAAAGAAGAGGAAATTAAATCCAAAGTAAGAACATAAGAAATAATTAAAATTAGAGTAGAAACCAATAAATTTGAATACAGAAAATCAAGAGACAGAATCTACAAAAGCAAAAGCTGATTCTTTGAAAAGAACAATAATAATAAGCCTCTAGTCAAACTAAGAAAAAAAGAGGAAAAGTACAAATTACAAACAGAAATGAAAGAGGGGACATTACTACAGATCCTAGTGAACTTTAAAAGGTTGTAAAGAAATATCATGTACAACTTTAACACCCCCAAATTAAATAACCTAGATGAAATGGACCAATTCTTTAAAAGACACATCTTCCAAAACTAACATAAGAAGAAATAATCTACATAGGCCTATATGTTTTAAAAAATGAATTAATAATTTTCCAAAAGCACCAGGCCGAAATGTGTTTAATAGTGAATTCTACTGAACATCTCATGAACAAATTAAACCATTATCCACAACTTCTTTTAGAAGAGAGAAGTAGAGGGAATACTTCCTAAATCATTCTATGAAACCAGCATTACCCTAAAATGAAAACAAGATGAAGATATTATAAGAAAACAAAACTATAGGCCAGTATCTCTCATGAACAAAAAGGATTTAAAAATCCTCAATAAATTATTAGCGAACCAAATCCAATAATGTGTAAAAAGAATTTTACACTCTGACCGAGTGGGATTTATCACAGGTATACAAATCATTTTTGACATTCATAAAACAATTACTGTAATCCACATTAATGGGTTAAAGAACACTCACAATCATATCAATGCAAGCAGAAAAATAACGACAAAATCTAGCACTCCTTCATTGTAAAAAATCTTAGTAAATTAAGAACAGAGGAAGGACTTCCTCCAGTTGATAAAGGATATCTAAATAAAACCTACAATGGACATCATTCTTATTGGTGAGAAACTAAAAACTGTCCCATTAGGATTATGTACAAGTCAAAGATGTTCCCTTTCGCAACTCCGTTTCGACATCATACTTAGTGTCCTGCCTAATTCATTAAGAAAAAGGAGTAAAAAGTCTAGTGATTGGGAAGGAATATTTAAAACTGTCATTGTTAATAGATTACAGAATTGTCTATTTAGGAAAATCTGTAAATTCGATAACTTCTGTAAAACTTTTATAATTGACAAAAACAATTAAAAAAGGTTTTAGAATATAAGGTTGATTTATAAGTCAATTATTTTTCTATATGCCAGCAATAAACAAATGGGATTTGAAATTAAAAACACAAAAACATTTACATTACACAAAACCTTAAAAAATGAAATAGTTAGTATAAATGTAATAAAATATGTAAAAGATCTATAGAAGAAAAGCTCCAAACTCTGAAAAAAATATATTGAGAAATAGTTTATATTAATGGATAGGAAGTCTCAATATTGTCAAGATGTTAGTACCTCCTAATTTGATTTGTAGATTTAAAATAATATTAGTCAAAATCTCAGGAAGTAATTTTTTTTTGGATATTAACAAACTAATTCTAAAATTTATTTAGAAGGCAAGAGACCCAGAATAACCAACACAATATCAAAAGATAAGAACTAAGTTGGAGGACTAAAGCTGCCCAACTTTAAGACTTACCGTAACATTACAACAGTATTCAAGACAGTCTGATACTGGCAAAATGATATACAAATAGGTCAATGGAACACAACAAAAAGCCAAAAAAAGACCCACATAAATACAGTCAACTGATCTCTGACTGAGAAACAAAGGCAACATAATGAAACAAAGATAAGCTTTTCAACAAATAGTGCTGGACATTCGCATGCATAAAAATCAATCCAGACCAGATTTTGCAAAAACCAATTCAAAGTGGATCACAGACCCAAATTTAAAATGTAAAACTATAAACATCGTAGAAGATAATATAGTATAAAATAAAGATGACTGTGTTTGGTATTGACTTTTTAGATACAACACCAAAGGCAAGATCTGTGAAAGAAAAATGGAGAATCTAGACTTCATTAATATTAAAAATATCTTCTCTGCAAAAGACACTATAAAGAGAATAAGAAAAACCACAGACTGGGAAAATATATTTACAAAAAACACATTTGATAAAGGACTGTTATCCAAAATATACAAAAACCTGTTAAAAGTCAACAAGAAACAAGTCAGTTAACAAATGGGCCAACAACTTTAAGAGATACCTCCACGAAGAAGATATGCAGATGACAAATAAGCAAATTAAAAGATATTCTACGCCATCAATCATTAGAGAACTATGAATTAAAACAAGATAGCACTGCATACCTATTAGAATGGAAAAATCCAAAGCACTGAAAACACCAAATGCTGATGAGGACATAGAGCAAAAAGAACTCCCATTCACTGCTGGTAAGAATGCAAAATGTATAACCACGTTAAGGTATAGTTTGGCAGTTTCCTACAAAAGTAAACATACTTTTACTATATAATCCAGTAATAACACCCATTGATATTTACCTGAAAGTTGAAAACTTATGTCCACACAAAAATCTGCACATAGTGTCTATAGCAGCTTTATTCATAGCTTCCCAAACTTAAAGCAAATAAGATGTTTTTCAGTAGGTGAATGGATAAACTGGTATATCCAGATAATGAACTATTATTCAGTATTAAAAAGAAATGAGCTATGAAGCTATTAAAAAAAGAAGGAACAGTAATTGTATATTACTAAGTGAAAGAAGCCAAAGGCGATATACTATATGATTCCAAATATGTAACATTCTGGAAAAGGCAAAACTATGGAAACAGCAAAAGATCAGTATTTACCAGGGGTAGTGAGAAAGGGGGGTTAGGCAGTGCATAGATGATTTTTAGAACTGTGAAAATACTCCTCATGATACTATAATGATGGATTCATGTCATTACATGTTTGTCCAAAACCTTTTGAATGTACAACATCATGAATGAACCCTAAATAATTGTAAACTATGGATGTTGGGTGATCGTGATGTGTCAAAGCAGATTCATCCTTGCTTAAAAAATATACCATTCTTGCTTAAAAAATATACCATTCTGGTGAGTGATGTTGATAATGGGAAATGCTCTGTATATGTGTGGGCAGAGGGCATGTACCTTCTGTACCTTCCTTTCAATTTTATTGTAACCAAAAACTGCTCCAAAATAATAACATCTTAAAAAACACTGCCACCATCATCAAGGTCAGTGGTTGCCAGAGGTGAGCAGAGAGAGACAGAGATGAATAGGCAGAAGATAATTTTTAGGGCAGTGAATCACTCTGCACGATACTATAATGGTAGATACATGTTGCTATACATTTTTCAAAAGCCATAGAACGTACAATACCAAGAATGAACCCTAATGTGACAACATGGATGGATCTTGAGATTATCATGCTAAACAAAATCAGTCAGACAGAAAAAGTTGAGAACCATGAGATCGCACTCATATCTGGGATATAAACTGAAAGTAACCTGAACAAGACAAAAAAAAAAAAAAAAAAAAAAACCCAGACTATTGGACATGAACAGCAGTTTAGTGGTTACCAGAGGGAAAGGGGAGAGGGATGTAGAGGAGGGTAAAAGGGGTCAAATATAAGATGACAGAAAAAAATTGAACTTGTGGTGGTGAACACACAATGATATATTATTAAACTGTACACTTGAAACCTATATAATTTTATTAACCAATGCCATCCCAATGAATTTAATAAAAATAAAAATTCATCCCCCCAAATAAATAAGTAAAAATATAGACTTTGGGTGATAATACTGTGTCAATGTAGGTTCATTGATTCCAACAATGTACCACTGATACAAGAAGTTAATAGTGGGAAGGCTCTGGATATGTGAAGACAGAGAACATATGGGAAATCTCAGTGACTTCCATTCAATTTTGCTAGGAACCTGAAAATACCCTAAAAAATGAAGTCTATTTTAAAGTCATAATAATGTTAGGTATAACACTTTCCTATATCCTGTGAGTTTTTCTAGTGAAACTTGTGTAGGTAGCTGACATCTCAGCTTGTAGCTTGATAGATATGAGAATGACTTTCGGACTCCTAACTTTAAGTTTCTGAAGAGAAGTCTGTCATATGGAGGACTGTACCCTTAACCTGTGAAGTTTGGCCTTAATCTGAGTAGCCCGGTTCAGAACTAACTGTAGATTAAAACAAGATAAAATAGAAGGCAAAAAAACTGAGCATGAACTTCAAATCACTTCCTAACGTTTGTCCTTATTTCTCTGGATATTTTATCACTAACCTTCTGTTTCAGAGGGTTGCTAGGACTAAGTGAATTGATGAGGATATTTATCCTTCAGTTTTTTAGATGCCAAACAATTATCCCTTTATTTACAGTAAAAATAATTTCTCTTCATTTACAATTAAAAAATGCTAATACAATAGCAGATCGTGGATTACTTACATCGTTTTTCAAAAATAATGTGATTATATCTTCTGCAACAGGTCACTTTGAGGATTAAACCCATTCCCTATGCTCTTAATATTTTGTAAAAGGCCTGAAATCCAGCTTGTTTTCTTCTTTAGTAGCTAATATCAACCACTTTATTTTTTAAAGTGTTTCTATTCAGTAAATATTTTATAGTACTCGATTCAAAAGGAAAAGTAATTTAAATTTGTTATTGGTATAATCATACTGTCACTTACATATGTAAAACCTAAACTAAAACAACTTTATAATTATAAATCATTGCAAGTGGTAAAACTAAAATCTGTAAATTAAATGCAAATGATATAGGAAATGTAAGTTTACAAAATTAATTTTGTTGTCGATTCTTTCATTCCTTTGTCAAGGTTTGTTTCAGACCTGTGAAGCTCCCCTAGGGATACACAACCGGGGACACAAACAGCCATAATTGCTGACTACTCGGAGGTTATATTTTAGTGTGATCAATAATTGCAATAATTATCTAATTATAAACTTTGGTAAATACTATGAGGGAAATATGCATTGTGTCAACACACCTCATCACCAGGACTTGACTCTGAAGACTGCAGTCTACAAAAAGGAAATAGGTTTGTTGTAAGAGCTAAAAGATGAATCAAGTACATTATACATACAGAATTTAGGAATTATCCTGACGGGGAAGTGTCTGTCATGTTTGAGGACCAGAAAGGTGAGAGGCTACTGAGGTTTTTTTTGTTTTTATTCCATGGGATCATGTAAAGAGTTTTGTTTTATAAAAATCGCTCCTTCCAGAGTGTGCAGACTAGCCTGCAGATAAAAGAGTGAATGAATGTGGAGAAGGCCGGAGGTCACTGCATCTTACCAGCAGGAAGAGAGAGACGCAGTGCCAGCATAATGTTGATGCCAGCAATGGAAAGAACAGGTGAGTGGTACCATAGAAGTAAAATAGATAGTCCTTGTGACTGACTGTCCCTGAGCATGCAATTTGCCAAAAAGCATGGAAAAAAAAAAAAAAGGAACTGGTTGCTGTGTAAAGGGATTGAGTTCAGCCTTCCCATTATTAATGTACTGTGTGACTTATGGATTTTTTTTTTGTTCAATTTAGGGGAAAATTAGTGCATGTGATGACCAAAATTTTGATTTCCTCAGTATAAAGGCATCATTCACCTATCATTTTATCCCTGCACTTTCTTCAGTAATTTGAATATATTATGTTAGCACTATTAAGCTTCACTACAGAAAAAAAAAAAAAAAGCACAAAGACATTTGAGTTATTATAATCATGTGACAATAAACAGGATTATAACAAAAACAAAACCCCATAGATTATGTTCAATACCTGTTTGAGAAATATTGCCTTGTGGTACTTTCTCATTTCTTACTCTTGATCCAAGTCTGGCTTCTGAATGAAAGATTTCCATCATTCCAATTGTTAAGTCAATTAGAAATATCTGACTAACATTTTTTTCTACTAAACACTGAAGAATTAACGAAAGTAGCAAACATGCATACAAAGATTGAAATATACTGTAGAAATTATCTCTGCTCTTTAGTCTCAGGATTCTTTGGATTTGGAAAATAAACAGATAGTCATAGACAGTTTAATGGTTACTATAGAAAAAGAGAAGGTGGAGGTAGTTAAAGGTAAAGGGGGTCAAATATATGGTGATGGAAGGAAATTTAACTTTGGGTTGTGAATACACAGTGCAGTGTACACATGATATATTATTAAATTGTACACTTGAAATCTATATAATTTCGTTAATGAATGTCATGCTGATAAATTTAATTTAAAAAAGACTTTATATTAGGCTTCTATTCTAATTTTTATTTCTTATAATCAGGTTTCCATAGGTCTTCCCTTCTCCAATCTTCTCCCTTCAAAAGAAAGGTCAAGGGGCCTCATCTCCCTAACTTAAGGATGTAGATAAAAAAAAAAAAAAAAAAAAAGACAGGTGAAAGAGATTTTTAAAAATTACATATTAGGATAAAATAAAGTAAATTAAATTACATATGCATGTAAAATAACTAAATATTATTTCATAGAATAATCTGTACATCTATATCACATATTTTCTTAACTGGGTTAAAAATAAAATGGTTGAAAAGAGTGATTTCGATGTTCTAAATGCTGTCTTTAATCCATATATATTCTTTCGTTTCTTATTCTAAGCAATAAATATTGTTTTTATTACCTACATGTAAGAATAACATATGGAAAATGACATATCTACATTTTTTTTCATAGAATTATCTATACATGCTGTTTCACTTTTGAACTCTGGTTTATAAAATAAAATGAGTAAAATTTTTCATTTTTTAAAAAAACTATCTTTAAGCCATATTTCTTTTTTTTTCTATTTTTAATCTACAAAATAAAATATGCAGATCTCAATCTCTATGAAAGGCAACATATTTTAGGAAGCTCTTTTAGCTATTTATACTATTTGATAAATAACAAATACAAAGTTTTATCCAATTAGATACTCTCAAAAGTGTATGCATGAACTCAGGGTCAGGAGGACATCCATTTGAGGACAAGGTTTCATTTTTAAAACAGCTGAATCTAGAAATCTCCTTGAAGTATACCTCTCTTTTGAGAAAGAAAATCTTAAAAGATCTCTGATACATTAGAAAAGGTCATATCTTTTATTAAATTCAAAATTACTTACTTCACAAAATATATGTAGGCTGAGTCCATTTAGAGACCTGCTAGGGTCCTCCAAAATCTTATTACAGAATTTTAAATCTCCCTGGAGGGCAGGACAGGAAGTGGGAAATAAAGCATTACATGCTAAATTCCCACTCTGTTCTCAGACAATATACTGACTGTGTGCCTGGCAGTGCACTTGATCGTAGCGCATCAGGCAATTAATATTGTGAGCTCCTAACTTTGAATCAACTGAATAGTTTGACAAGTTAATGTGATTTACTTATGGTATGATTTAGAAAGGACATTTGTCCAAAATGTGTTAAATATTGACTGCAAAAGCAATTCCATATTGTGAGAGCTCTGCCAGTTTGTAGAAGAGGATAAGAATCTGGCATCCACTACATTCTCTAACCTGTAATTTCAAAAGTTAAAAAAAAAAAAAAAAATTAACATTGAAACTATTCCAAAAAGTCTATAGAAAAAAAAAAAAACCAAACTATTGAAAAGGCTGATTTGACAGTGAGATTTCTTTTATGATATGCTTGGTACTAAATATGAAAATAGCATTTTTGCAACAATTAAGGACTTATGGTATAATCTTACGGATTTCTGTATATTCTAATAATATAATAAATAAAAGATTAGGTATTATTTGTATTACTCAATAATTTCTACAGGAGAAATATATCAGGGTTCAGATCTTTGTAGTACAATGACAATTACAAAGAATATATATACCCAAGACAAGAGCTGATAGAAATGGTCCTTTAGTATTTTACGGTTAATATTTAGATAAATTGTTCATTTCTTTATTAAGCAAGAGGGAGTACAACCAGGGTATCCTGCCTGTATGCTGGAGGCTAGTAAAACTAGGCTCTTAATACTATGAAAGCTTTGTGAAATAAAATAGCTGTGAGATATACATTTTTTCACTTCTCAAATATTGCTTGGGTACAGTAAAAACACAATTTCCTTTTGGTTAGTCTATTCATAATCCAATTATAGCTTCAAGGTTTATGTTATGTATGCTAGTAAGAAAATTCATAGAGAAGACATGTCCTTTTCAAGTTAATAACTATTAATATAAGAAGGAAGTATTTGAAAATTGACTTTTATTTCCAATAGAATTGATATTTTGAGATATTAAAGAGGTACAAAATCGGAGTTGCTGTTTGGTGATAGCCATTTTAGGTGTATTACTCGATTACTTATTCTGAAGATACTGTGATGTCTTGAAGAGGTAAACACTTGTTTTTGCAAGTGAATGATAAAGTAAACCAGAAATCTTTAGACTGAAACCAGATCATGGTTCAAATGAATCACCATGTGGCCGTATTCCGTTTAATTATTCAGATTTTCCCATTTCCCAACATTTTATTGCTATGATATGATAATTAATTAAAGTAAGTTATTTCTGAAAAAGCCAGACCCTGGCACTACCTCCTCCTGATCCCCATACTTTTGGAAACCTCAGCTCTATAACTAATTAGAATGCCAAAGTGTGCTGATGTATTAAGCTATAGAGAAGTTAATAGCAATGGGCTATTTAGACTACAATCATTTTCTAGCATGTGCAATAGCAAGCAATAACATATAGCTAGTATTCTATTATCACGAGGAGTGGGAAAAGATTCATATAGTTAAGCAGTAAGAGTACAAATATTTGCCCACCTCTTTTTTTCGATGTAGTCTAAAAGGATTACAGAATACAAAATAAAGTAAAAGAATAGAAATATACCATTACCATGGATTCCAAGTGCAGAAGAGAGTGGCCAACACACATATACATACACACACACATACACACAGATGTAAATTATATTTTTCTTTTCTATTTCTCTTTTTTCTCACTTTCACTATTTGGATGCTACCAACTCACATTTTAAAAATGTTAACTGTTTACATTTAACAAATTAAGCTTGTTAATAAAATGGTTGATTCGAGTAGATTTTAATTTCACAATACAGTATTTAATATTATTCCATAAAAACAGCTGATTGTTTTTAAAGTATACATAGTAGTGCTAAGGAAAGAAGGATTAGGGAGATGTAAGGAAAGAATGGAGAAGTAAGAGTAGATAAAAGAGAGAAAGAAGGAAAGCCCCCCCCCCAAGATGAAGAAATTTGTGCAGGCAATAATATGCTTTAGCCAAAGAAAAAGCACAGGGCACACATGTGGACTGAAGAAACACTCACAAAAATGCTAACTAGAAAAGATGTGTATGTCGAGAGAGCTAACTCCATGCAAAGTATATATAGGATATATAGAGTATCTTCTTGGCAAGACCCCAAATTGCTCCCCTCCTCCACTCGAAATCTGCTACTTATCTGCTTTGATGCCTAATCCTATCCTATCAAGCACAATGTGAATTTGCTTCCTGCTTCTAGTTGTTTTCCCTGGATCAGATCAAGCATCCAAGTTTATGCAGAAACTCCCAGACTACATCTAGTATTCTGATGATTTTATTAATAGCACTCTCTCTTACTCTCACCAGTGGTCAAATATAGACAGTAAATTGCATGATTACTTAAATATAATGTGACAATAAATGAAGACCACTCAAATGAGAACAGGCAGAGCCTATTTATTCAGAGCTTGGTATGGCAAGGGAGCTGGCCACCACAATTTGCACTGGGAAAAAACTCAAAAACAGGTAGGGTAAAAACTCTATAATGGAAAAAGGGAAGGCTTCAGTTATGCTCTGATTGGAGGTCGTTAGAGTAGGCAAGCTGGTGGTGCACTGACTAGAAGCAAACAATGTAAGTGACTGTGGAAGGGGAGCATATCTGACTTTCTCTGATAGGTCCTAATATGGAGGGAAGGTGATGTATTAGGGAAGCTACTAGTTATAAATTGATCTCTGAATATTTTTAGGCTACAATTGCTACAATTGGGTGCTGGATATTGTGGTTCAGATTCTGTTTGAACATATGGTTTGCCCATTACCAGTCTGTGTAGTTGCTCTCATAAAGACTGCTCAGATTAGAGCTTTTCTCAAGCATAAGCAGTCATTTATACTTTACTTTTTAGCTGAGATAGAACTGAGCTGTGAATGAATAGCTGTTATCATAACTGCCTGTATCTCAGGTATATGAAGTAACATACAGTTGCTTGGGGACAACAGTGACCATGTTTCTAAGTTGCTTATCTAGTTTTATAGTTAAACTTGAAAGTTAAGTTGGAAATAAAACTAATGCTAAAGAATGCGAATTACTTTATTTTCTTGAACTAAGTTTCCATGTCTTGTAGGACAAAGTATTTGAAATAGAGGGTGCCTGAGCTCCCAGCCAGCTCTCACACACTATTAGGTTGTGAAGTGTCTTGGTCTGAACAAAATGACAAAGTTTTAGACACTTACTTTAGAAGTCTAAGAATGTCAGTTAATTCAGAATTCCAGTACATGATCATTCCTTTTTCATTCAGTTTTCTATTTGTCTCATGAATAATGGTTCCATCTGAGTGAGGCTTCATTCAACAATACCCAAGGACTTTATTTTTTTAGAGAATTATTTAATTGTTTTTAATTAATTTTTGTCCTATTGCCCCTCTCCTCATATAAAGAAGTGCTTAAAATACTTTTTTTCTTAAATTGGTCCTAAATTTAAATATGACACAAGGAGAGATAATTAATTATAAAAAAAAAAAAATGAAACCTTTAAAAAGCTATTTTGGGAAAAGGAAAAAGCTTACTTCAGCCTGTAGCTAATCAGTTCTCCTTATTAAATATTCAGAAGTTCTACTCTGCATGGATGGTACAGAAACCTCAATTTAAAAATAACTGAATCCTAGGACCACTGTTAAAGTCTTTCATGAGAATTCTGACACCATCTCGACATAGAAAAATCATAGCTAATAAGATATTAACTATCAACAAAAATGTTCAATATGAAAAATAAACATCGCCACATCTGTTCATCTCAGTTATATATTTAAGGAAAAAGAATGAAAACAGGCTTGCCAGTGTAGAAAACTAATCCTAAAGAAAAACATTAAGTTAAAATAGAAATAATTAGGGGGAAAGGATTAAAATTTTGCTTTTTCTGTGTTTTACTTTGTCAGAAAATAAATGTGTCCTTAGTTTTAATATATATTTAGAGTGTACCTCTATAATGTGACTATATTATATAATATTGCAAAGATTTATTTTATGAGACATTAATTTGAAAGATTAACTTTTAAATATAAAAGATTCATTTATAATATAAGCTTAAAATTCTAAGATCTTCATGTAAGATGTGATTGTTTTAACAAATTTCTAAAGTAAAGAAATTTAAAAGTTACAATGAACTGTAATCCTAATATGTACAGAAAATCAGCATTTATATTTAGAAGATTTCCTTCAGGTCAGTTCCCTTCAGTGTGTGTGCACATATGTGTGTTCACAGTATGTAGTGTTTGCTTTAGCTTATTTTACAAAATAAGATTATCTACTTATATAATATCTTGATTTTTTATTTGAAAATGTATTTTTTAGTATTAAACCCTATA
This sequence comes from Rousettus aegyptiacus, assembly GCF_014176215.1. Classification (NCBI taxonomy): domain Eukaryota; kingdom Metazoa; phylum Chordata; class Mammalia; order Chiroptera; family Pteropodidae; genus Rousettus; species Rousettus aegyptiacus. The sequence goes on from NW_023416306.1 coordinate 54,857,871, forward strand.
AATTTTTAGCATAACTGTTTTTAATAACTGCATAATAGTCTGTTTCAAACTTTGAGTCTCCATTCCACACTATTATTAAAAAGTCAGTGCATTTCCTTCAATGAAAAATTCATAAAATCACTTACTTCAATATTCCTACATTTTATATTATAAAAATGTATTATTTCAGCTAGAGTCTATGGATTTTATGGAGGCTCTTGACTCTTACTGCCACATTAATATTCAAAAAATTTCAACCAATTTTCATCCAGCTTTAATAAGAAAATACTGTCACCAAAAAATTGCAAACATAGCATATGATCAGTAATGAATTACAGCAAATCTACTAAATATAGAATAAATTTGATGAGTTTTATATTTATTCTGGTTTCAAAAGACACTGAATGAACTTGATTAATTAGGTCATTTATCCCATTTGAGTTCTGCTTCCACCATAGACAAGGTAGAATATTTATTAAAATTCTCTCAAAAAGTTTCTCTGTAGTAAACAGAGAATTTTGGAGAACTTTACAAAATTATTGTCCTCATGATTCTAAATGATTAACATTTCAATACTATTATATAAAATTAATAATATTGCAGGTTCAAGGGGTAAAATGTTCCAGAAAATAAATTAGATTTAAACATAGAGGATTTGAGTATATTTTCAGTTTTGCTGCTTATGCCATGACACCTTAATATGACAAGACTTCCATAAGCTTAAAATCTTTCCTCAAAATGAATAAAATACCCCTAATTCCATTTATGATAGCATCAAAAAAAAATATTTAGGAATTAACTTGAGTGGGGAGAGAGTTGTAAAATAAAAACTACAAAACAATAATGAAATAAAAGATATAAATGAAAAATCACCTCATGCTTATTGATTAGATGGCTCAATATTGTTATGATGATAAAACCACTCTCAGCAATCTACAGATTCAATGCAATCCCTATCAAAATTCCAAGGACATTTTTTGTAGAAATAGAAAAATTCATACTAAAATTCATATGGAATCTCAAGGGACTTCGATTAGCCCAATCTTGAAAAAGAGAACATCCTTTTCAATAAACAGTTCTGAGAAAACTGGATATCCACATGCAAAAGAATGAAGCTGGACCATTATCTAACACCATATACAAAAATGAACTCAAATGGATCAAAGGCATAAACTTAAGAGCTAATGCTATAAAACTCTTAGCAGAAAAGCTAGGGGAACATCTTCATGACATTGGTCTTGGCAACGATTTTTTGGCTATGACACCAAAAGCACAGGAAATGAAAAATCGACACACTGGATTTCATCAAAATTAAAAGTTTTTGTACATCAAAAAATATTAACAATAAAAGAGGCAACCCACAAATGAGAGAAAATATTTGTAAACTGCATATAATATTAGAGATTGATATCCAAAATATATAGAGAACTCTTAAAACTCAAAAACAAAATATCTTAATTAAAAAATAATCATAGGTTAATAAACATTTCTCCAAAGATATATAGTGAAAAGCACATTAAAAGATGCTCAGCATCACTGATCATTAGGGAAATGCAAATCAAAACCACCAGATAATCACTTCATACTTATTAGAATGACAATTATTTTTAAAAGTAATAATAATAATAAGCATTATGGAAGGTATGGAGAAATTGAACCCCTGTGCTATGGTAGTGGGAATGAAAAGACTATTGCAGTTGTTATTAAAAACAGTAAGGTGATTCCTCAGAAAATTAAAAATAGAATTACTATATGATCCAGCAATCCCACTTCTGGGTACATACCCAACAGAATTGAAACCAGGACACAAACGACTATCTTTACACTCAACGTTTGCAGCAGCATTATTTAAAACTGACGAAAGGTGAAAACAACCCAATTGTCCATTGCAGATGAATGGATAAACGAAATTTAGCATATACATAGAATGAAATATTATTCAACTTTAAAAATGTGAAATTCTAATACATATTACAATATAAATGAACCTTAAAGACATAATGCTAAATGAAGTAAGCTAGTCAGAAAGAACAAATACTGTATGATTCTACTTATATGAAGTACCTAGAGTAGTCAAATTCATAGAACAAAAAGTAAAATGGTGGAGTAGGCAATGGAGATTTAGTTTAATGGGCAAATAGCTTCAGTTTTGCAAGATGAAAAAGTTTTAAGGACAAATGGTAAAGATGGTTATAAACCAGTTATGCTAGTGGACTGTATATATTTACAAATGGTTAAAATAGTACATTTAATGTTATGTATATTTTACTGCAATTTTAAAGGTAAAAAAAAAATCAAACAAAAAAAAAATCAAATGCTGCAATGAGAAACATTCTGTAATGGCAGAGTTCAAGTTAGTGTAATACAGTTGGGTCAAAGTTTTGAATCCTCTCAGGTACTTAGGTAATTAAAATAAAATTAAGGAAGAAGTACATTTCTTTCAAATAGATTCTCTAGTGGCTTTTTAGGAAACTAAGTTACTGCAAAATGGCTGAGTCATCAATTGGATTACTCATATTTAGAACATTAAAGCTTCCTTATAAGATTTTTACTTGAAGTACTCATCTGCCAAGAGCCAACAGTACTCATTTCCCATTCCAATAAAATCTCTTGAGTTCTTTGTAGTTTGAAAATATGCCAACAAAATAGAACTCATAGATCAGAAAACACAAACTACTCAAATTGTCACACTGACATTATTTCTTTCTTAGTAAATATAAAAGTTATCTGTTAAAAGTATTATAAAAATGCATTCTGGAAAAGTAAAATAATCATGAAAACAAATGTGTTAAGAAAAGGAATTATTTTAGAACGCATGTGTGTGGATTTACCTCCCATGAGGTAATTATATGTAGAGGAAGGTATATAGATATTTTTTTCCTTCTGAAAAAGTAAAGCTTTTATCATATATATTGTTGTGGAAGCAGCTGTTAAATAAAATAGTGTTGGGTTCTTAGTATCAAGTATTGGAAACATACTCTAGCTATCGTGAACAGGTAAGAAAATTATCAAAAGAAGTAAGCAATTCAATTATTCAGAAGAACCAAAAAACCAACTTTGGGAACATGTATCTAGAATAAATGCTAAAAAATGCCAAATAAATCTTTAGTTCACTCCTGATAGCTTATATCACCCTGTTAGACACAAGATTTTCAGTTATTACTTCTGCTTCTATATTCACTTGCAATTAGATGTGGCTCCTGCAGCCATGCTTATTAATATAGGTTACAGTAACCCACTATTTGTTCACCTAAGTTGTGATTTAGGTCATAAAATGGGCACGACTGACTTGAAGACTCTTCGAAATATACTAAGTATTACAAGCACGGAAGTCTAGGAGAGTGAAGAACTGATATTGTCAGTTTTGATGACAGGAGATGCAGAATTGTCCACATAGAAATGGAAGTCAGATATTGGTCAGAGGAACAAAATGACTAGTGTCAAAAACAAGGGTGGGCATTAAAGCTCCAGAGGGCTAAGTCAGAACTAAGGTTCTATTATTAGCTTGCTGTATGATACTGGACAAATGACTAAGCTGGCCATAATGTCCTCGGCTGGACTAAATATTAGACAGGATTCTATTTCCCCCACTTTTTTTTTTAAAGAAAACTTGCAAATATATATTATTTCCCCTACCCCTTTGAGATATAAATCTTAAGCCAGCCTCTTGCCAGTTTCACATCCAAGAAATTCTCAACGACCTGGGAGCCATTTCTATAAAATGTTGTCATCAAAAAAGTTAGAGTCTCTATCTTCCAGTCTCTGTGAGAGATTAGCAGATTAACTTCAATTAGCACAAACTAGCAAGCACGGATAGCCTAATTACATAAACCAAATTCCCCTCTCTAATGTCCATCTTATAGTACTTTTACACTCACATCAAAACTTATAAAACATTCTTGCCTTTCATTTCAACGGAGCTGGTTTAGTTTCTGTTCCCTATGGCAATAGTTTTGATTCCTACTGCAAGTCTTCCTTGCCTGTTTTAACTTCATCCAATTCAATATTTCTTTGACACAGAAGATTAAGATATGTATAATTATATAAATAGCTAGATAAATATATGACACATATATACAGATATATGCTATATGGCATATATATGTATATGTGTGCATTTATATACTGTTAAAATGTAATTTTCCTGATGGTAAAATCATTATTTACATGCAGCTATAAAAATAAATCACATTAAAGAATCAGCTTTACTCAATGGCATGACAGAACTAAGCAGATGATTTAACTGGTTCAAAGAAAAAGTCAAAAGAGCACAAATATATAATAAAGGAATATTGAGACAATTTGCTATAAAGACAAACTAACTTAGGAGTGACAAGTCAATTTAATCATTAATAAATAGGGCCAAATTTACAAATCTTTCGATTATTTACAACTTACAAAAGGTTGCAAATTACACAATAGATCAAAAATAATAAAAAAGGGCTGGAATCTTACAACATGGAAGGGTATTATACTTTAGACAATGCATAGTTTTCCATTAGAACACATTTTTTTTTTTTACTATGCACAAGAGTGGGTTTAGGTATGCATGTGTATGTGCACGTGTGTGTGTGTGAATGGCACGCTAACGATTTTCTACGTTACTGACAAAAATCAAATGGACAGAAGTAGGCGTTAGGAGGAAAAGTGTAGGAAATGGCAATCACTAATTATTTGTAGGAACCCAAATTGTTTCAAATTCATTGGAAGAAAATTTGACAATATCTTCAGATTTTTGAAACTATATAGCTGGTGACATAGCAAGTCTACTTCTGGAACTTTATCTTATGCAAGTACAGGCACACAAGTGCAAATATGTGTGTGTATACACACACACAACACTGCTTTTAAATTAATAATAAAAGGCTGAAATAACATACATATTCATCAGTATGGGTGAGGCTAAAATTGTAGTAGAGCTACACAATAAAATATTTTTTGAATGATTAAAAATATGGTAGCTCTATATGCAATCTATAAGCTAATCATCAAAACATAATCTTAAGTGAGAAAAATTAAGTTCATATAGTATCTACAAATAAATAAATCTATTATTTCCTTACACAGCAAGTTTTTTGTTTTGTTTAGCACCTGCATCAGTATCCCTTCTAAATGTTTCTTTTACATAGGTTTTTCTAAGATGGTGTTTTGCACAGCCTTCTGGCATGGCTGGGAACTTACTTGCTTTTTTTTTTTTTTTGCTTCTAGCTTATATGCTGCTCAGATTGCATTATTGTTTTGTAGCATTGAGTAGAATAGACTATCACCCATATTCTCTTGGGAAAATGAGCCCCTAAGTTGACCCACAAAATAGAATAATATCTTTTGGGCTTTGCTTTCTTAGCCTGCAGTGAAGACTAAGAACAATCTGAAAGATTACTTCAAAGGCCATGAAAAAAAATGTACAAAATATTAAGAGAAATCATATTGTCAACAAAGGTTTATAGAATGTGTTGCTTATTGAGTGCTGAGCACTGCATAGTGCTCAGTGGAATGCTCTAATATTCATGGACAACTCTGACCGAAGAGAATGAAGGTAGTGCATTTCCAATTAGACTGTCTTACATTGGAGAAACGAATCATAATTCTCATCTCTGATATATAGCATTTTAGTATTCTGACCTTTCAGTAAAGGTACATGCCTCATTAGAAAACATTTGAAACACACTGATCATTGGAAGACAGAGTTGTAAATGGTAAAAGCAATGAAATGAGCCCCCAACTCAATATAGACTCTCCAAAGGTCAAGATGAAGTATCCCATCTATTTAACTGTCCAAATACATGAGGCATTCATCCTAGTGCAAGGCAGTTTCATGAAAAAGACCATAAAAGTAATAGCACTACAGTGAGTTTATAGTTAGTATTAATAAGATAAAATTTCATATATTTATATATGTACATATACATACTATTCCAGAAACTATAATTCTATAGGCGATCCTTCTTTGCCATCACATAATAGCAATTTTTACTCTAAAAAAATTTGACAGATATATTAATTTTAAAAGGTTGCCAGTGAATTAGAAAAGGTTCATCAGTAATAAAGAAATTGCTAATAGCTTCCTAAAAGAAAAGCTTTCCTCACTAAATTTTGTTGTTTTGTTTTTTTCTGTGAGAATTAATGGATTGTTTTCTGCTATTGAATTATTAAGCTTCCTGATATTATACTTTCTTTATGCCACTGTCTGTAAAGGCCACCTTCAGAATTGTTGCCTCAGCACAAATGGGTTTGTAAAAGAAAACAAAACTATTAACTTGAAAAAAAGATTTTAAAGAAAGTGGAAATATAAATAATTTCATCGTTAGATTTTCGGTGTTTTATACAGTATGTTCTTAAATTATATTTTGGGACCCACTAAGATATCTCCAGCTACCTGAAAGAACTTTGTAAATTTCTGAAATATTTTTGTCACTTCGATTTATAAAATAGGAAAAGCTAATAGTTTTTTTTTTTTTTTTAAGTATTATGTATTGCAGTAGAACAGAGATGCAAGTACCTAAAATCCTGGGAATTGCTGTTGAACTATTTTAATAAGAATTTATTTATTTTTAAATAGGTTCCTTTATATTAATTTAACATAAACAAGTGGACAGATTTTTTATTCCTGTTCCAAATTTAACTATTCTACTGAACGAAATTTCTAAAAAGCCTTTTGCCATTATTCAGAAACATTTTTATATGTGAATACCTGTTACATATTCTTCTGCACATGCTGTGTGCTATTTATATAGACCTAACTTTCTTCATAATTTAGTTGTACACCTTCGGCTTTTATGGAATACATTTTTCTGATCTTCTTTATACCTTTGACCTATATATAGGTCAATGGGATTTATGTGAGATATACTCTTAAGAAGCTCATTTTCTAATAGGAGTAAGATATATTCAGAACCATTTTCAGGTCTCATTGCTTGCCAGTGATGAAAAACTATCATAATCTAATAGAGAGAAGAATGGGAAAACTAGCAGTAATTTAAGTTATAATATCATGAGATATTGTGGTAAAAAATGAATTGTGTACATTTGTGGAACATAAAAAATCAACATTACAGAATCTTTAAAGGTTTCAAAACACTATAAAGATAATGACTAGTGAAACTAAATAAGAGTCTGCTGAGATAGATAAAGTAAGGCTACTGTTCCCATGTTAAAAATGAAAATGGAGAAAAATAAAGAAAAAGAGAAAATGAGTAAATGACTTTCATTGGTTTGAAAAGCAATTTAGTAACTAAAGCAACCATTACACAGTGGTACTGGGTGCAAGAGGTTCAAAGCATAATTTTCCCTCAAGTTTCACACTGTTAAAGTGCAAACAGTGTAGCAATAATAGCAGAAGCAAACATAAAAGGCTGGGGAAGGAAAACCTGAGATGATAAGGGTTAGATGTAAAAAAAAAAAAAAAAAGAAGAAGAAGAAAAAAAAGTGAGTGTGGGAAGCAGGTGGCCTAGCATTACTCCCACTTAGAGGAAGAAAAATATTTTGATTAGGTTTGTAGCTGTCAAATAGCTGGGTCATTTTAGTTTGAGAGACAAGTCTACACATATAAAAATCCTAACCCCTTCCTTGACTCTACTCACATTTTGGCATATCATTTAGGCATCAAGTTTGCTTTTATAATGAGCCTGACCTTATCATAAAAGAAGTGAGCAATTAGCAGAGGGATTTGGGCATCCTTAGCAAAGAAGGTTGAATTATTAACCAGTCTGAAAATAAGACAACACAATATTTTTGACATTGTATCAGAACAGCGAAGGACTAAGGAAAAAGTGAATAGGATACCCTGGTGTGAGGGTAAGATCCCACATATAGAGAAGGCCGATTAAACATTAATATTTGGGAACATAGAATTATGATTTCATCTAGCAATGCTATAGTTAAAGAATACTTTTAAGTCTTCTGTAAACCTTATAGATGAACACTAAAGACAAGCTAATCTTTAGTGATTTTCTTTAAAATTTATGACATCTTTTCAGATAAACTTTTAAGTCAGATTTCTCTGAACTACTATGTTTTGCTGAATGTATTTTGCTGATTGTCACCAAAACACTAGAGTAACCCCTACTCCACCTACAATCAATTTGGGTGTCAAGACTGATGACACCACATATGCACTAATAAGATATATTGAGGTTTTCTGAGGAGAGGAGGAAAGTCACCCAAGCTGGTACGGAACGGCTTAAGAGCTTTGGTTCTGTCTGCGGATAGTAGAAGTGCAAGGTGAAGGTTTTGTAGGCTCAGGTTTCCATGACTGAAACTTCCTCATCAGTAAGGGAAGAAGCAAACAGGAATTCTTATTTGCTTGTCCAAATGTGTGGCAAGAGGGGAAGGGGTTTTGCAACTGCTAAGGAAAACTTCGACAAAATGAAAAGACAACCTACCAAATGGGAAAAGGTATTTGCAAATGCTATATCTAATATGGTGTTAATGTCCAAAATATATAAGAAACTCATACAGCTTAACACCAAGGGGGGGGGGGGAAACCCACAAACAATCCAATTAAAAAAACAAGCAGAGGACCTGAATAGTTATTTCTCCAAAGAGAACAGCCAACGGACATATGAAAAGATACTCAACATCACTAATTATTAGGAAAATACTAATCGAAATCACATGAGAGACCACCCCACACTATCAGTAAGACTATCATCCAAAAAAAAAAAAAAAATCAACAAATAACTGTGCTAGAGAGGATGTAGAGAAAAGGAAACCCTCATGCACTGTTGGTGAAATTACAAATTGGTGCAGCCACTATGGAAAACAATATGGCGAGTACTAAAAAAAATTAAAAATAGAGCTGCCACATGATCCAACATACCACTTCTGAGTATTTATTTATGGAAAATAAACATTAATTCAAAAAATGTATATGCACGCCTATGTTCATCACAGCATTATTTACAATAGCCAAGATAAGGAAGCAACCTAGGTATGCATCGAGAGATAAATGAATAAAGAAAATGTGATAATATGCAATGGATTATTACTCAGCTATAAAAAAAAAAAGTTGAAATCTTGCCATTGTGACAGCATAGACTTAGAAGGTATTATGCTAAGTAAAATAAGTCAGAAATAAATAAATATTGAATGATTTCACTTCTATATGGAACTTAAAAAAATGAACAAAACAAATAGATTCATAGATACAGAGAACAAGCTGATAATTGCTAAAGAACAGCGATTGGAGGGTGGGTTAAAAGAAAGTAATTTAAAAATGAAAACTATTTTTAAATAGGAAAAAAGAAATCAACAGAAAGAAAGAAAGAAAAGATAAAGGAGAAAAGAGGAGAGAGAAGAGAAAAAAGAGAGAAAAGAGAAAAGAGGAATACTAAGGCCTAAAAGTGGTCAGCATTCCAATATCAAAAATGGAGTCAAACTCTCCTTTAAAGAAGAATAAAAATAGAATACAATTTTATTCAATGCCAGAAACATCAGGAATGGAATAAAAAAAAAAATCAAGCTATCTTCTACTTTAGTTTTAGGTGTGAGGCCTAATATAAATTTCCTTCTATCATGATCGCATTCTAACGACCTATTTGAACTACACCTACTTATCCCTATTAATCACTGCAAATGACTAATGTTTTCTATTCTAAAAATATCTACCTTGAGCATCCAAATGAAATTTAACATTCCCCTCCACGTTTCCTTAATGACTCGTTTATATTTCTATTAGAACATTTCCCATTTTATGTAATTATTTATTATATGTTGTTGAACTGTGTTTTTCTCCCTTCTTGAATCTTGGATGAAGCTCTAAAGTTTAGGAAAAATTGTTTATAAGGACTCTGTGTGAGATTGCAATCTCATTTGCTCATGAAGATTACTCTCTAACTTTCTCCATCTTTCTCCATTCTCCTCTCTACCCAACATGAAACACTGAATTCTTTTGCCTCTGGCTTCTGCTTGGTTTCAGCCAATGAAGGACACTGGCAGATACAGAAAGTATAAGAGGGATGTGTGTGGTCAACCTTGAGGGAAGGTCACAACCCCGTTCAAGGCAGCCTTTCCATTAATGTTCTCCAGTTCCTGATAAATGCTGCTGCTTCTTTTGTCTTAAGGTTGCCAGAGCCCTAGGATACTGTACCATCCCTTAAGATTCTCTTCACCTGTTCTCAATTGTCCTATTATTAAACACTCCATGAAAAACCATTCAATGTTCCATTAATTTGTTTCTGAGAACCTAATTTATACATCTTCCAAGATTATTGAGAAGTGCTATACACATCTACACAAGAACTACAAAAGAATAGAATAGATGGAATGGAAACCTTCATCTTTATCACTCCATCACACTATTTAAGAGGAAATCAAAAATTCAGAAGGCGATTCATCAGTAAATTTTATAAGAGTGCTGACTTTCTATTCTGCAAACTGTAGATATATACTTTGCAAGAAGGAAATTCAGGCACTTTGGTTAGTTACGAAATCGATGGGTTGCAAAAATTATAGAACCATTTTTATATAGCTCCTTGAATATATTTACTATTTTTTTCTGTAATAAATGACCACAAATGTAGTGACTTAAAGCAACACAAATTTATTATAGTCCTGGAGGTCAGAAATATGAAATGGGTCTTATAGGGCTAAAACCGTAGTATTTCTAGAGGCTTATTCCTTCTGCAGGCTCTAGAGGAAAATCTGTTCTTTGTCTTTTTCAGCTTCTAGAGGCTGTTTGCACAGTCTTGTTCTACATCACTCTAACCTCTGCTTCCACTGCCACACATCCTTCTCTCTCTCTGCCCCCTTGCTTCCCTCTCATATAGACCTTAGTATTTATATTAGATCCATTTGGATAATCCAGGATAATGTACCAATTTCAGGATCTTATTTGCATATGCAAAGTTCTTTCTGCTACGTAAGGTAATGCATTTGCAAGGGTTGGGAATCAGGACACAGATATCTTTGTATGGGATCATTATTCAGCCTACCACATGTACTGAGGGAAGCTTGGGGAAAGAAAGATATATGTGTCTGGAAATTGGGACACATGTGAGCACAGATTCTGGTTCTTACTTATCAAGTAATAAATATAAAAACAAAATGCAAGCTATATTAGCTTGCGAACATAAGATTAAAAGATTGGTTGTCATTTGAACAAACTACACTTTTACCATTTAGTATAACTAGGATGTATGACATTCTACGGATCAAATGAACTCCATAGAAATAGATGGCTTGAGTCAATTTGTGTAAAAGAGCCAACCTAGGAGGGCCTAGCCAGTGTGGAAGAAGTTTAGATGTTGTGTGTCAGACAATCACCTAACATAACATGAGGGTGAGAGTGATGTCACAGATCAGTCATGTCAGAGAATGTTGCAGTGTGTCACTGAAGAGGGCCAAAAAGTAAATAAAAATGCAGTAAAGCAACCCTGTGAGTGTCTGCAACAACTGCAAGTACAATGGCCCCCAAATATCATTCAGAGAGAGAATTAGAACAGCACCAGAGAACAAACTGAGGGTTGTCAGATGGGAGGGGTGTTGGTGGGGCTAGATGAAAAAGGTGACGGTATTAGAAAATACAAATTAAAAAAAAAAAGTGTAAATTGCTATTTACAAAATAGTCATAGGAATATGAAGTAGAGCAAAGGGAATATGGTCAATAATACTGTAATAACTATGCATAGTCCCAAGTGGGTACTAGATTAATTGAGGGGATCACTTCATAAATTATATATGTCTAACCATTATGCTGTAAACCTGAAGCTAATATAAAATGATACTGAATGTCGACTCTATTGGGAAAAAAAAATTTTTAAAAAAAGCAACAAAAAAATAGCACCAGGCAAATAAGACATAAGACAGCCTTAGCACTTTTTCTTCTATTCCACCCTAGCCATGACAACAAAATAATGAAGAGAAAAAAGATAAAGAAGGAAGTGTTGAAGAGTGAACCAAGTTTTTTTGGTTTTTTGCTTGTTTTTGTTTTTTGTTTGTTTGTTTGTTTTTTGCCGCAAATGATTCCTAAAACAAAGGAAAGAACTGAGCTAAGGAAAGGGTAGATTATTGGGATGTGAGATTGAGTTTTTATATTATATTGGACTGGATGTTTTAATAAACAACACAAAAAACACCTTCCTAATTATAGAAATCCTTATATGTTCAGGAGTACAGACAGAAAATCAGAGAGTACATTTGCAAATAATAGAATATAGCTATATTTTATTTAAACCTATCAAGTCCAGCTAACCTGAAAATATTAATAAAACTATGCAAATTAACATAATTAATATTAATCCTCTTATCCCCACCTTTTGATTCTGAGACAGATTTCCTTCTAGTTATGTGAGTATGATAAGGCTATCTCTCTAGCCCTCCTTTTTTTTTTTCATTCTACTCCTGAGTTTTTAAATTAATGATGCATCAAGTTATGTTCTATAAATGGTGAATGTTAAAAAAAATATTTGTTTGTAAAGTCTATTCTGATGAATGTGAATGACTTTAAAAACCTTTATATAGAACTGCAAGAATGTTTTTTTGAAATTCTAGGATGAAGCCTAGAAAATTAGTTTTGACTTTGTAGCACACCTAAAGTTAACAACAATAAAAACAACACAAACAGAGACACCAACAAATCCAACAAACAAGCAAAAAAGAAAAACAAAAACAAAAGTAAAAACCTTTGGGATTGGTGAGAATGTAAAGGAATAAAACTATGGGAAAAGGAAAAATCAAAGAAATCCCTTTTATAAATTAACTCATGAGGTTTAGTGTGAAAACATATATTTTACATCCTTTTCCAGAATGCCAAGGTGTTCATCATCAAATATGGTTTAGTAGGTATTGAATGTAAGCTTTCGGTAAATACAGAAAATTCCATTACAAAAATCATATTTCATGGATTTCTTAGTTTTGCATTCCATGCTTATCCACCAATCAACTTTCTAAAAATTATGGGTTTACCAGCATGTTTACCTTTAAAAACCTTTTTGTCTCTGTTCACAATTTTTCAAATCAGCCTGCCTTTTCTATATACAGTCCTCTATAGATCAGCATAATAGAATGTAGGCATTTACCTCTACAGCCACAATTTCTTTATATTTATTCTCAAAAATAAAATGCTATTACTAATAATAACATAATAAATGAAAAAATAGAACTGAGAAGTTAAAGCACATTATTCCTGCTTCTTGGTTTTTATTATATTGGATTTTTTTTTTTTTTTTTAGAAAAGCATATCTATCATAGACTACATACTCAGTGATGTTATTTTTCTGTGGGGACCAATGGAGAGCTACCCAAACATTATTTTAGATGTTTTGAAATTAATTATATCAAATGAATTATTTGAAGCATAGAAAAATCTCAATTTTCATACTTTATCATTAATCTAAGAATTATAGAAATTGAAATGTGTGATCTGTATAACCATCAATTTATAAATCTACCCTACTTCTTAGAGTCTTGATATTATTGGAATGGGCTTTAAAAAAGTTCTTTGCAATTAAGTCTTCATTAAATGTTAACAATTATTACATTTTTATTTTAGGTATTCTAATTATTGATTTATCTGAAAAACTGAAGGTCTATAAACTCTTAAAAAAACAAAGGGAAGAACCCTTGTTGATGATAAAAATCACTTCTTTTAGAGATTTTACTGCCCATACCATTATTTGGTCTGGACTTCAATGTCTGATAGGGTTGATGGATGGGTTGATATTTGAATACAGAAAATATTTGTCATTAAAACCATTTGACACATCCATAAATTATTTTTCTTCCCACTCCCCCAAATACCTATATAATTTTATAAATTTAAAATTAAAACTGAAAAGAGTCCATAGGCGATTCCTTGGGATCTCCTAAAGAAGGATATTGAAAAAACCAAAAGCCCATCTGTAATCTTATACATTAATGATGAGACAAGAAGAAAATAAACATTTCTTACCTGAAGTGATCAGTTTTGGAGGTAAATTACCTAATTTGGACAAGCCATTTCATTATGTAGAAGAGAATAACTTACCTTGTAGGAGGGTCTTGCTCTATTTCCAAGGAGAACACTTTCTTCCTCTATCCATAACACAATGCTCACACTTGACAACAGTTAAGAAAATGGCACCACTTAGCCTCTTGAACTGCAGCAACCACAAGAGAGCAAAGAATTGGAGAAAGAAATGTTTAATGAGTACAAACGAACTACTGTATGAAACAATTCAGATAAAGTATTTCAAGTCCAGAAATAAAGTTTTCAGGGAACAGTACTTTGACTACTTATTACATAACTCATACATTACAGTGCCAATGACTCTATTAAGATTTTGTGAGAAATTTTGATTGACAGGTATATTGCTGGTAAATCACAAAGTTTTCAGTGAGTCAATCAGAACTAAAAAGGAAGTTCCACCTAATAGAATCACAAATTATAGTATCTTTTTCCAGTGCTGTTGATTTAAATAACATCCATTAGAGGCTAAGCAAGCAATATCATTGTTTAAATTGTTCTTTTTTTTTTTTTTTTTTTTTTTTAACTCTAGAAGCTAACTCTAGAAACTGCCAAATATTTCTCACAATATGCATCTGTAATTCCCTTACATGACTCCTGGGTCAGTGGGAAACTGTTAACATTTAGTGAACTTTATACAATTAGCTCTGTCCTTTGGGTGTTCAAACACATTTTCTTTATCCTTACACTGTGTAAAGGAAAGGAAAATTTATAGTGGAAATGTAGCCTTGCAATCTTCTTCATTAAAGTCTCCCAGGGCACTTTACAATCATTAAAAGTTATAATTAGTACTGAAGTACATTCAACTCCTAAAAGGATCGTTTTTTAAACTAATAACTTTTTTTAACATCTGTATTTTAAAGTCTCAAAACAGTTTAACTACTCCCAATTTCAATAGATAATGACTTCATAAGCGTAGAGAAAATAACCCAAAGAGTTTTTAAATGCTCTGAAACATATTTCCTGATCCCCTCAAGAGCCTGTTCATTGAAAAGTCAACTATTTATGTAATTTAAATAAGGTTTCTTCATTTTAAAGAAGTGTCAGGTAAGGAGATTAAGTAAAACTATAGAAATAGGTTGGCTAAGGAAAACTATGATGAGATTTACAAATTTTACTCTGTCTTAAGCATGTTACTAGTTAAAATTAAGGCTGTATATTAAACTTATGCTTGTTAGGAGTTTAGCCTTATATGCTAGACACTGTTGGTTGGGAACTCAAGCTTTGTATATACTCTTTTCTCCCCAGTCATCATTCATCTGGAGTTATATATGTGACACAATTCTATCCAATGTCATTGCCAAGAACTCTAAGAGATCTGACATTTCACACTATTTGTAAGCTAACAAATGTGTCTGTCATGGATGTTGGTAGAAGACATGACTCTTCTGGATCAAAGACAAAGTACAATTATTACTCACAACAGCAGCAGTAACTAGTTTTATCATCATTTTCTTCTGCTGTTTCTTTATTAAGGCGAGTTTAAAAAATTCAGCCAGTAAAGAAAGGAAAAACCCTTTTAAAATTAAGACTATTACATAGATAGCAAAACTCAAGAAAAGCAAAGGCACCTGTTGGTGTCGTTTGTCCCTTAATATCCTTTTGCACTGAAACAAAAGGGGACAGATGACGCAACAATACAGCGTAAATGTGGGAAGCCCTTTGCTAAGGAGCTGATGTCATGTTGTAGATAAGTAGTTTCAAAACCTGCAGCTGTGCTCTAAGAAGGCAAGTCAGACAGCCTCACAGCTCATCAAACTGGAAAGCTGTGAAAAAGTCTCATGCTGACTTCCCAAGGAAATAGGGAGGCAAGTGGAAAATGGTCTCATAACAGCTTTTCACAAACTTCTCATGATCTCATGTTCCAGGAGATCACAGGACATTCTGCCATGACTGCAGCTGCAGTTGTCTCACCTCCATGGTCTAAGTAGAAATGTGCAAAGTTGCCAGGGTGCCATGGTGGAGTCATTCTTATACATCTCCCAAAACAGTTCCCACAGGCAATAACAGTACAAACCAGGTGAATCATACACACACAATGGGTTGCATTACAGAAAATAAATCTAAGCTTTGGAAACTCCAACCTTTTACAATGGCTACAAGCAAATAAGCCAACCCTTAATCCCAGAAGGAGATATTATCTTGATTTCACCAGACAACACAAATTTGCCCTTTGCTCTAGAATAGCTCCAAGGCTATTCACCATATAAATACCTTCAAAAGACTATATAGAACAAAACAACGTCAGTGCCTTTGCATAGATACAAAAGCAGAAGAGACTCATGGGGAATCATCTCCAAATAGTCATGTGTTACAAAGTAGCAGATAGCATTTCTTTGTGAAGCTTCTCAGAAAGATTTTGCTTTCCTGACTAAATCAAAAATAGATTCAGTTCAGTGGGTCCATCCTTAGGTTTATTACCCTTGGATCTACTCCCTTCCTTAAACAGAAATATAATGTCTAATGCATTATAGGGACCGAGGGGCCAAGAGTAAGAAGATTCCACACAATAAGGACCGTAGAACTAAAAGATGTGAGCCTATTTCCACAAAATATTGTAAGAGTTTCAATTGTCCCAAGCTGTTTGCTTAAGTAACTGTGAGCCAAAAACTATTTGCATTTGAAAACATTCCTAATCAAAACAGCTTGAATTCAGAAGAAAATGTGTGTCACGATCCCTTGATATTGAATGCTCTCTCCTAAACTCCCTTAATGACTAGAGCTAGACTCTTATTTGATCCTATTATTTCTAAATTAATATTACTGCCCTAAAGTTAGTTGTGTGACTTTAGGAAATATATTTAATCCACACTGGGCTATTTCCTCTTGTCACATTTGGAATAATATTATCTAATTGGCTTAGTGGGAAGATTATATTATGATGATTATAAATATATCTCCTGAAGCTCATATCAGTGCTTAATAAATATCAATTTCCTCAGAGTGAAATGCCCCTGCTAACCTCCTGTGAAGATAATGGTGATTAAAATTTTCTTTATTCAGTGTCTGCTTCAAAAATCTTTTTACTATTAAGCATATCATTTAAATCAAAAGTTTAACAGAACATTTTACATACTTTTGTCCCCAAATCATTTTTGCTAATAGTTTATGTTCATGAAATTTTTAATTGAGTTATTATAGAACTAAATATAACAGTAATTCCACTGACCTTCATTCTAGTGGCAAACAAGTTTAATTAATTTCTTTAAAAATTCTTGGCAAAAAATCATTTGAGAACATATTTTTTGTTTTGTCATTTTCATTGTTTTTCTTACCCCATAACATTATTTTATGCAATCATATGTTTTACTATAGGAAAAAAATAAGAATGTTTTTGAGAAGTCATAATTCGGAGCTTGGGTAGAATAATACAGTTTTGAAAAAATTGTATACTTTGGGTTAAATTTGCCAGTACTTTGTTGAGGATTTTTGAACCTCTGTTCAAATGAGAGACATCAGTCTGTTGTTTCCTTTCTTGTATCTTATTTTGTTTAGGGCAATGATGGCCTCACGGAATGAATTAAGAAATGTTTTTTCTGCTTCTATTATCTGAAATAGATTGTGGTGAAATTGTATAAATTCTTTCTTAAATGGCTGGTACAAATATCTCAATAAACATTAAAAACTATAGAAATAGGTCAACTCATTTATGATGAGTACACAAGAAAAAATTTAGTTGTAGCTCAAAGCAGCTGAGCTATAAAAAGAATAAGTGATTATAATATTAAAATAATTATGTAATTTATTATAATAGTTACAAGATAAAGGATATTATTCTAGTACACCAATCAAAACGAACACAAATAAAATTTTCATGAATGACTACTTTGAGATAAGAATGTAAATGTGATGGAGAAAGTTAAGTGTTATTAGCATTTGGCTTAAATCTGAGACATGGCCATATGGTGACATGGTACACAAGATATTTGTACCCAGAAATTGAACATTATTTGTCAACTGTATCCCTAATTATCAGAATTTCATGAAATATTGGGAATCAAAGTCTCCATAATTCGCAATTGATAATGCGCCATAAGAGGGAGAGAGCTAACACGTTTTGCTTTCACTCTTGCACCCTGATACTTCCACAGAACACCATGCTGATTCCCTGGCTCAGAAAACAGAATGCCTTGGAAAGGTGACAGGATTAAGGAACCTTCTGCTAACTTGTGATAAGTTTATCCCAGAGACTTACAATTAATAGTGGCCTTATCCCAGTATTAGTGATTAGAAGGCTGGATAAGTGGATAGACAAACTGATAGAATAAAATCACAGATTTAAATTTGAATCCCTATGGAGAACACAACCCAATTAAAACAAAAGGGCAGTTCTCTAAGATGTTGTAAACTGAGGAGCTATGGCTTTGTATCTGCCTATTAGTGAGGTTGGAACTCAGGTTGAGTACAGGAATTTTTCTCACTTCATTAGAGTTAGGACCTTGGCAGTACTGATCTGAGGGCCTTCTGTATATTAATGCTTCAGGTTCTGGAAGAAATGGGTGAGGTGGATCACCTCAGTTCTGCAGTGCATTAATGTGAGAAAATTCAAATATGTGTTAAGGGTAGATGGTAGTAGTAGCCCTGAAAGATGACTTGAAAAAATATATACACATATATATATACACACACACATATATATGTATATATATATATTTATATATATACATATATACACATACATATATATGTATATATACATATATTTATATATGTGTATATATATAAATACATATATATATATGACTTCTTAAATACATGAAGAAAATATAATTTTATATTCTGTAACTAATTTGAACTTCTGTAAGAGTTCCCACTCCATTCATTGGAAGCAGGTGTCAGGAAAAATTTAAAGGTTTGTGAAGCCATTGAAAACAGGCAAAAATGATTACTGTCCCATTGAATGTACCCTTCCAGGTTATCTTGGCCTTTGACTTTGAGTCTTTTAAAACTCTGAAAGTTGTAGAATACTAATAGAAAATGAAACATTTCTTGTCCATAAAAATACAAATTCTGTCTGGTGGAGCTATACATAAGAACTGTCCTGTGGAAACTGACCAATGTTTTGTAATTCCATTTCAGCCTTCCTGATAGCTGTTAATGTGTTTTTAAAATTCTCCTTTGAACTGGCTGTAACATCTACTGGTACTTCATATTAATAAAAATCTTCAAAACATGAGGTAAAAATTATCCTGCCAGTAATATCATTTACTGCAAAATACTTTTAATTTTCTTGAGACTTCTTTAACCCATGGTTCATTTAGAAGTGCAACTTCATTTCCCTCTCCAGCTACCACCATATTAATCTCATTTCTTTTAAAACAAAAATTCCCTCAAAGTCATCTGTTTTTGCTACTCCCAGGTGTTCAATTTCCCTCCCCTTCCAAAGTCAAACAGACCCATTTTATTACATTATCATCTTAATCTTAATTGTCCTTATTTGCAGACGACATAGTCTGATATATACAAAACTCTGAAGACTCCACAAAGAAAATTAAAATGTTAGAATAACTAATTCAGTACAATGGCAGATATAAAACAAAAATTGGTTCTATTTATCAACACTAACATCAAACTATCTGAAAAGGAAATTAGAAAGGTAATCCCATTTACAATAGCATCACAAAGAATGAAATAAGAATAAACTTAACCAAGGAGATAAAAGATTTATACACTGAAAGCTATAAAACATTGATGAAAGAAACTAAAGACAAACAATAAAAAGACATCTTGTGTTCATGGACCATAAGATTTAATATTATTAAAACGTCCATACCACCCAAAGTAATCTGCAGATTCAATAAAATCTCTATCAAAATCCCAATGTTATTTTTACATAAATAGAAAAAAAATCAATTCTAAAATGTATATGAAATCATAGAAGATCTCTACTAAAATCACTCTTGAGAGAGAAGAAAGCTGGAGGCATCACACTTTCTAACTATATTACAAAACTACACTACCTTAAACACTGAGATACTGTTACAGACATATAAACCAAAGGAACATAATAAAGAGCCCAAAAATAAATGCACACATCTAGTCAACTGATTATTGAAGAGTGCCAAAAATACACAAGAGGCAAAGGACAGTATCCTCAATAAATGATGCTGGGAAAACTGGATATGCACATACAAACAAAATGAAATTTGGCTAATTTTACAAGAAACACACAAAAAAAGCAACTTGAAATGGATTAACTTAAAGACTTGAATCCATAAAATTCCTAGAAAAGAACAAAGAGGAATAAAAGAACTCCTTGACATTAGGAGTGAAAGAAAAACCTACGGAATGGGAGGAAATATTTTCAAACAATATATAAAGGATCTATATCCAAAATATATAAAGAGGTACCACACTCAACAGCAAAAAAACAAACCGACAAACAATACAACAATTAAAAAATGGGCTATGTATTTGAATAGAAATTTCTACAAAGAAGACATACAAATGGCCAACAAGAAAATGAAAAGATGCTTAATCATTACCAATCATTGGGAAAATGAAAGATCTAAACCATAATGAGAAACATGGTCACACCTGTCAGATCAGCAATTATTAAAAAACAAGAAAAGTACTGGCAAGGTTGGGAGGACACATGGAAATTGGAACCTTTATACAGTGTTGGTAGAAATATTAAAGGTACATCTGATATAGAAAATAAAGAGGGTCCTCAAAAGTTTAAAACTACCACGTGATCCAGCAATCATATATACATTTAGGTATATATCTAAAATACGTAAGATTGGGACTTTAAAGAGATATTAGCACTTTTGTATTAATTGCAGCACTATTCACAATACCCAAGCACTATTCACAATAGCCAAAAAACTTAATGTCTGTTGCTGGATGAATGAGAAAATAAAACGTAATACATAAATGTAATAAAATATTTTCGGCCTTAACAAAGGAGGAAATCTGGCAATATGTAATAGTGTAGATAAAAAAGGTATTTTAAGAAAACTACAGAAAGTACCTCTCATAAACAGATACAAAAAATCCTCCATAAAATATTATCAAATTGAATCCAACATGTATAAGAAGAACTATACACCATGACTAACTGGATCTTCCCCCAGGTGTGCAAAGCTGGTTCAACACTCAAAAATCAATTAATGTAATCCATCATATCAATAGGCTTAAAAAAAAAGATCATTTCAATAGAGGCAAAAAAAGCATTTGACAAAAATTCAACATCCATTCGTGAAAAAATTCTCAATAAACCAAGACAGAGGGGGCACTTTCTCTATTTGATAAAAAATATTTACAAAACTCAAATAGCTAACATCATAATTAATGATAAGTTTAAATCTTTCCTACTAAGGTTAGAAAAAGACACTGCTTTACAATATTATTCTAGAAGTCTGAGTTAATGCAATAGGACAAGAAGAGTATAGGAAACAAAGTCATGAAATATATGTCGAATATATTTTGTGTACCTGAAACTATTACAATATTGTATACCAACTATAATAAGTCTAAAAGAAATAAATTTTTAAAATTGACTTTAAATTTATTTATCTACTATATTAAAATAGTATCCACATATTTTATGTTAAATAGCTATATAATAAAATCTAAAAAAATACCAATTTGGAGAGGTATTCAATGGAGAGTTCAAGTACATTAAAAAAAAATTCTCATCAAAAGAAGTGTATCAAACCTCAATAAGTGAAGATGTTAAAAAATACACCCCAAGTTCAAAAAGTTAAAGCACTAAAATAATGAAGTGATAAACATATAATCTACAGTTTACAAATCAAGAAATAATAAAAGAGGAATTAAAATAAAACTAATGAAAGAGAGGAAGTCAAAAATCAAATATGAGGAAAGGCATAAAAGTATACGAAATTATAAAAGTATACCTGGGTAAAAAACAATTTAAAAATTAAAGTGATATGGTGCTGTGTGTAATATTGTGCTTACACTATATTATGCTTACTAATAAACCAAAACTATAGTCACATGGGAACATCAACATTGTCAACTACAAATTATTACTAAGTAAAAATAAACTAAGAAACTGAAGAGCAGTCAATATTCATACATTTGAAAACTGAATGGTATAAAATTGCAAATTTTACCTATAGTAAACCATGTATTTAATTCAATTCCAATCAAATTCACAGCAGTATGTGTGTTCATACATTCGTGACTGTTCAAAGGGGAGTACACCAATTCTAAAATTTGGAAAAGTTTAAAACTGTCATGGGAATTTAAATAAGCAGTATAAACCTGGACATTGTACACTAACAGATACCAAGACTTGTTATAAATGTTATTAATCAGGAAATGTAGTTTCTGGGATATCCAAACTCATCAACAAAATATCATAGAGATTTTCAAACTCTATCCATGTATATGAATGTTCACCTAATTATGAGAAGCATAACACTGCAGTGAAGAGAAAGAAGCTATATTTCAATAAATGGCATTGTGTCAACTGGATAGTCAAATAGAAAAAAAGCTATCTTGATCTCTACTCCTATTTTAAATAAAAATAAATTCTAGATGAAGTGAAAATCTAAATATAAGAGGTCAAACAGTAAAGCTTCTTAGAGGAAAACATGCAATATATATTAATACCTTGAGATTTGCAAATATTTCTTAAATATGACACAAAAGTTATTATGAATTTAAAAATACCTTTTTAACTGTATTAACAGTAAAAAATATCTATTTGTAAAAAGAAACAGCATTGAAATAGATCATTAAGATTTTTGCAAATGCAACAAATATCTAAATAAGAAACTTTAAAAGAAAATAGACAAGTAATTGAATAGGCACTTCACAAAAGAGGATATCTAAATAATCATTTATATGTGTGTGTGTGTGTGTACACACACACACACACACCAACATCATTTGTCAATAAAATTCAAATTATATGACAACACTGCTAAATATCAATAAAAATAAAATTAAAGAGAGACAACACTTAGTTTTACAAGGATGTGAACAAACAGAATCCTGTGCTTTGAGATATATTATAGAGTTGAATTTACACATACCCCATGACTCAGCTTCCATTCCTGGATATCAACAAAAATGTGCACATATGTTTACCAATACATATGTACAAGAATGTTCATAGAAGTATGATACATAATTACTAAACTCTGGAAACTACCTAAATGGAGGAAATGGATGAAATTGTGGCATATTTGCACAATGAAATAAACTACAGCAGTTTCAATCTTTAAATTTACATGACAGTATAGATTGTCTTAGTTTGGGCTGCCATAACAAAATATCACAGAATGCTTTGTAGCTTAAACAACAAAAGCTTATTTTCTCACACTTCTAGAGGCTGGAAAGTCCAAGATCAATGTTCTGATAGGGTTAAGTTCCTGGTGAGAGTACTTTACTACACCTTCTTTTTTTTCCTCTTGTAGAAAAACACTAATCCTGTTGGATAGGAGTCTCACCCCAAGGCCCTTAATTAACTTTAATTACCTATTAAAGTTCCTACTTCCAAATACAGTCACTTAGTAGGGTAAGATTTCAAATTAAGACTTTTGAGAGAACACATTCAGTTCATAACATGGATGACTCTTACAAAAACACTGAGTAACAGAAGCCAAACACAAAAGATTATATACTGTATGGATCTATTAATAAAAAGTATAAGATATGGCAAGAAAAATATACTCTGTTCAAAGTTAGGACAGTTGTCCTTGAGGAAGGGGCTGATATTTGACTGAAAGGGAACATAAACTATGTTTCTAGAGCTGATACTATCTGGTCTTAATCTGGGTGCTGGTTGCACCGGTACGTGTGCTTAGTGAAAAATTCATCGAAATCTAAAGTTATGATATATGTATTTTCTGCATGCACTTTCTTCAATAAAATGTTAATAAAATTTATTTCAGCTTTGTTGACATTCATATATACATCTTAATTCATTTTTGAATGAGGTACACACAAATCTATTTTAAAAATTTTTAAATACTTTTAAAATACAAAAGAATGTAGAAAGTTTGAGAAGAAAATAAGCAATTATAAAAATAAGATGAATGTAGCAATTCTAATATCAGAATAGAAATAAGATGTAAATATAAAGAAAAAAACTAAAAAACAGTAAAAAGATATATATACATATAACTATATATATGCAATTTTATATATACAATTATATATATGTGTGTATATGTATATATATGACATTAGCTGTTGCATGTTGTCAACACCTGTCCTCAAATATAAATATCAAAAAGTGGTAAAACTACAAGAAACTGTCAAATCCATGGCTACAGGGGACAATGTTAACATGTCTGTATCAGAACTTGAAAAATCCTGATAACCAAATAATTGGTATCTCGATAAGAGTAAAATGAGTCAAATATGAAGTGACAGAGGAAATTTAATTTTGGGTGGTGAATGTACAATGTGATATACATATGATGTATTATTGAATTATACTCCTGAAACCTATGTAATTTTATTAACCAATGTTAACCCAATAAATAAAAATATATTAGAAATTTGATAAAATTAACTTTTCAAATAAAAACAGCTACAAAAAACTATGCAAATATTAGAGAACATAAATTTCATATGAAGTAAAATTTTTACAAAGTAGAATATTTAAAAAATCTGTCACCTATTTCACAAAGAAAGAAACATAACTATAAGGGAAAATATATAAACTACTTTTTGTGAAAGAAAACAAAAGGTAGAAACTAGTTTAAAAACTAAAAAATGTAATGAAGTAGAAAATGAATGAATTAATGTGGAAAAAAACTAGTTCTATGAAAAGAGGCTAATAAATTATATTCTTTGCTTTAAATAATTATTTTAAAAAATGCACAAAGGTTAAAGTCAGGAGAAATTTTAGTAAGTGTCCATACTGGCACTTAAAATGAAGCAACTAATTACATTGCTTTAAGACAAGTATTCATGAAAAAATGTGTAGTTATAAATTACTATTCAAGTTCTGAGTTAAAATAAGTTGTTAGTGTGAGCCTATAATTTTTTATGTCTTTTCTAGCTTTAATCATAGAAGTTAACTGAATTTAAGGTTTGACATTTATCCTTACTAGAAAAGTTCTGCTTACTTGGGAAGAGTGGATCTTTCCAGGTTTATCAATACTATAAAGCATCTTCTGAGAAGAGTCCAAATTATGGACTTCTCACTAACCAAGTTGTCATCCTCTGATTAACAAAAATAGCTAACTAAAACAGGTAATATATACTAATAAATAATACTTATTAACATTAATTGCATGTAAATATAGTTTATACTAATATAATACATATTAACACTAATTATATGTAAGTATAACTTGCTTTAAATCACAAGAACTATATTCATATTAAAATCACTATCAGTAGAAAGAAATGAGATTTCTATTACAACAGTGACCTCCAATTTACCAAACTTTTGGAGATTAGATATAATTTAACTACATTTCCTTAATAAAGTATGTTAAATTTTATAATTACATGTTCAAGTGACTTTTTCATTAAATCCAAAGGAATGTCAATCTACAGCCTGATTTGAAATCTACATCAACATTCAATTAGAGTTAAATCATTTTAGATGTGAAATGTCAAACTTCAGAAAAACTTTTTCCACTGTGTGCCAATTAGTTTCCATCTCATCTATATTCCCAACTTCATCATTAATCAGATTTAGGCTTTAGTCACCTAAAAGTGTAACCCAGGGATACATTCTTTATCCTTAGAGGATAATGTTAATCATGTCTCCTTTTATAAAGAAAAATACTTATTATTTCTACTACCTAACACAAAAAAATTATTAGATAATCTTTTGATAAAATGTCGTCACCTGTTAAAGTCTATACAATTTTCTGTGATTAACAATAATTCTAATAGGTAATAGAGTACATTACCACTCAAATAAGAGACCTTTACTTTCTACATGTCTAATGATTAGATAGCTAGAAAAATTATAAACTTTTATAATCTCACTATGAAACCAACAAAATTATATTAATAAAACAGCCAAACACATTGTAGATTAATAAGAGCACACGTAAATAATTTGACTAAATGTATTAAATTACAAGTTGCACCTATAATTCTTGTCTGCTCAAGACTAAAAAATAGTTGCACAATGAATCCTCATAATATCATTAAGATAATGGTTGCATGCAATACTAACTGTTGATTTAATGCTACATAGACAAAATGTTGAAAAAATCACAGCAAATAAATTTTTTGATATGGGGAAAACATTAAATTAAATTTATATGTTTAAGAAAAGTTTCTTTGTATAAACTTTAAAAAAGAAAATATTAAAGATAACTTCTATATGAGAGACTAAGACCATATAATTATCTTAAGGAAACAAATTCTACTACAGATTTATACATTTAATATGTGGTTATAAAAAATAAGAAATTTGGGGTTTTGGTGTTTCAAAATCATTTAAGTTTTTATATAATTTCATAGGTCACAAAGGGCAATGTAAAACTAATAGTGTTCAAAACTAACATTTGATAGAAAATTCATTTACAAATGTATGAAGCATTAGTCAAAAACATTGTATCTAAATGTATAAACTTTACATTTTTGTTGACTGGAAAAAATGAGTGTTTGAAAAGATAAAATCATTAATGTAGTATAATATTAAAGATCTTGACACTATGCAATGGTTTTTATAGTTTATAAATTTTATCTACTATACCCTTAAATACTTTATGAACACACTTGCATATATAATTTTCCCAAAGGACACTTTAAATACTTTCAAACTATTTTTGTTTCACGTTTGAGTTTAGTATTTTATCTCAAAATTATTATTTCTACCAAATAAACATACTGACACCCATATTCCTTTATATATGCCAAGAAGCACGTAATGTGGCCCAGCTGGGCATATTATGGTTTCATTCATAATTCTTTTACCAAGATGGTGTTATACATGTCATTTGCATATATGTTGAGGTGTAGCTGAGAGTTATGTCAACTTCAAGCAGTAATAAGCAACTATACAACGCCTAAATTTAAAATATAAAGCAGTGACATTTTAACATGTCTACAGATAAGGAGATAAATGAACCAAAAGTGGCGGTTGAATATCTACCTCCGGGAAATAGTCATATAGGGAAGGGAAGCCAGAGCAAGGGAGGGATGTGTTTAATAATTTGTGTAATTTTGGTATGAATAAATTAAATCAAAGAAACTTATGTATAAATCTACATCAATTATGATATGTAACCTTTTTTACTATTGCGGTAGTAAAAACATCTTTTCCTTATGTTAGCAATTATAAACAAAGAATAACTTCTAAATAGCTCATTACTTTAGTCTTTAGTTTCCCTTCATGGATACTATATGTTTGATTTCTTTTGTAAGTTTTTTTGTTTTGTTTGTTTTATTTGTTTGTTTTTGTTTTTTGCCTTATGTTGCCCTCACTTTTTTCCTTAATATGAGCAGTTTGTTTATGCTTATTCTGGTCAGATCACGGGAGACTTGCTCTTGTTAGCATAAAATGTGATGAAATTGTATGAATTGAATAATAGAAACCAGGCAGTAAAGCTTTAAATCCTGGAAAAACAGTCTGATGTTCTTTACCTCCCTTGTTTTTATCCTGACAGTGTAGTTTGGCCTTTCTTTTGCTTCAGTAGCTGAGGAACACTTCTTCCAAGTACACATTCCTTCTATATTTGTGTAGTACATTTAATTAGACTATATTCAACTTGGGCTGGTCTGAAAGTTGCTTTTTTTCCTATTATATGGTTTTTTATCTTTCTTAGAGGTGAAATTAACACTCAGAAAGCAAAGATTAAACATTTTTGAAACTAGGAGGGGGCTTCCTCACTAAGCTTTATGGGACCATCAATATGTTACAATCATTACCTTTTCTCAGTTGGCAATAAATACTGAGTCAGCTTTCATCATTTTAACACAAATTTCATGTTACATTTAGATATAAAAATATTTTAAAGAACTTCTTATGCCAGGCTTTGTTTTAGTGACTTCAC
This sequence comes from Rousettus aegyptiacus, assembly GCF_014176215.1. Taxonomy (NCBI): domain Eukaryota; kingdom Metazoa; phylum Chordata; class Mammalia; order Chiroptera; family Pteropodidae; genus Rousettus; species Rousettus aegyptiacus. The sequence continues at coordinate 54,885,741 of NW_023416306.1, forward strand.
TCTGTGTCAGTTTAATGTAGGTTATGCACTCTCTCTTTTTTGTGAATGTTTCTGAATGACTTTTTAAGTGATCTCGAGCAAAACTAAAAATTGTCAGCTCAGGTCTCTTAGTCTCAGTAAAAACTAAATTCATTAATTTGGGGGTAAAAAAAACATAGAAACAGTTACATCACACTCTTGATGTGGCGCACCTGGCATCTGTTCTTATTCAATTAAAATAACTCTAATAGACATGATATATTCATTTTGTACTTCCTTCTCAGTTTTTTCTTTCCTGTAACAAAAAAACTTAGAAAACATCTTGAGTATCATAAGACAGAATGAACTATTCTTGAATTTTCTCATCTGAAGTAATTTTAGGTTGATAAAGTCAATTTTTGGTCATTATTTTTAATTTCAAAATTTATCTGGGATAAAGAAATTTTTGAGTAATCATTTTCATGTCAGTGATATACCTGGAATGAGAAATAATTTACATGATTTTTTTTGGTAGACTTTATTGATTGCTTTAAGATGGAAAGCATCTCTGTTCATGAACTGTGTTCTTTGAGATAATCTGAAATGTGACCAAGAAAATATCACTTCAGGAATTTAAAAGAATCCAAAATATATGTAGATTTGCCTTAAGACATACTGGACTTTAAGTGCACCCCAATTAAAGGCAATCACATTGAAGTGGGGACACAGTGTGTACTCAGGCAAACAGTGATGAACAGGTGTGTACATTTAAAGTTCTGATAGAAATACCAAGAAACCTGTGAGCACAGAGGAGGAAGATAAAACTCAATTACTTGAGTGTAATTTTTAAATTAATCCTTAAAAATGTTCTATTTATGCCATAATATCAACTTTACTTTGAAAAACAAACATGAAATTCAGTTCAATGAGACAAGTTATACATTTTACTTTGCCTAAAACTTCACCGTAAATCTTGCCTTTGAATTATCAAGAGTCCCCTGTGCCTCTGGACTACTGTAATTCATATGGAAAAAGAAATAGTGTGTCTAGTCCAGGAGCAGAGAGCGTGATAGAGAAAATAGGCTGAGTGAAGAAGGTGATTTAAAAAAAAAAAAAAAGAAAGAAAAAGAAAAGACAAGATGTTCTGGTTCCTTCTTTGAAATAAATTAGTAGAAGGTGATCACTTTCCAATCAATCAGGTTAAATATGCTTCTCCTTTGGGGAGGATGAGTTAACAAGACAGTTTTAACAGAAATTTCCTATTATACAAGGTTAGAATATGCGGAGAAATCATCAATAGTCCTTCCAACCCTGAACACACTTTTCTAGTATTTCTGTTGTATCTGATTACGTGCATAAAAATCTTAGTTGGTATTAGAGAGAAAATCATTTAATCGAATGGTTCAATTCTTCTCTGAGGCTACTTTAGCAATTTCTACCAGTCTTTAAGAATATCTGGATAATCATGCAGGAGCCACAGGGAGAGCAAAAGATTGCGTGCAAAGGTTTGGTATAAATTTTATAAATTGTATTTAAAAAACCAATGTTTCCCTACAACAACAACAACAACAACAAAAAGCAAAGTCTGCAGAACTGGTTGTATGTACAAAACGTGAAGATACTGCTTTACTTGCTAATAGGTTACTGACCAGACAGGAAGACAGAGAGAGGGGTACAGGGAGGGTAATGAAGAGCAGAGTGGGCTGCACACAGACAGACGTGCTGAGAACTAAGAGTATCCAATGGCCCTGGACCCCTGGTGCATTATTCTTTAGGCTTCAGCCTGCAGGAAAGTTCAGGATAGGAACCAGGAGCTAGGTGGGCCAACTGGACGGAGACATGTGAAACTTAGACTTACAAAGAAAAGGCTATCTATTCTTTAAATAAAATTTTGACAACATACATATTTCTACCAAATGTTTTTTTTATTAGTGTATGTGCATGTGTGAGACTTGTTTTAATATTTCCCAGAAATTTAAAAATTCCAAACTTTCAAAATTAATGTGTTACATCTGAAACATAAATGTTATGACCACCATCTTCTATTTTTTTCAAATCATTTCCCACCTCACAAATTGTATGTTTGCTATGAAATGTATTCAAAATGCTGAATAAAGAGAAAATGAAAGTCCTGAGTTTTGGTCCTCTTCAGCCTCCAATGCTACTTATGAACATATTTTTTAAAAATTCAATAATTTAAAAAGTTTATGAACCCAAACCCAGCCTGTAAGGGTCTCAGAAGTTGATGAGCTAGCCTAACAAGAAGCTGGCCAAACTACAAATGAACAAGTCTGCTTAAACCTTTAAAAGAAAGACACAGAGCAAATCACTGGCTAAAAAAACAGACAGGCAAACATAGAGAATCACAACTTACCGGAGAAGGAACAATCTCATAACCAATGCCATGTAGGGAAACCAGAACTGCAAATTAACAAACTGCTGGACTCTCAGAGTGGACTACTCTTTAAAAAAAAAAAAAAAAAGTCAGGAGATTCAGTATTTGGAGAACCTACACATTTCTGGAACTCTAACTAGGGTCTCAAAATAAACACCTGAGAAACCCCCTAGTGCTTCTTCCAGCATGGACAGGGAAAAAGGAACTACTTGGAAACACACCAGGACATTTTATACTTCTTAATGAGGTCAGCCTTCAGGAGAAGCTAATTAACTAGATCTTAACCAGCTGGGGTATTATCAGAACCCAGCTGATCTGGGGGAAGAGAAATATCCTACTCCTGATGGCTACCGAGTTTCAGCCCACTCTAGCCATCCTGCCCAACCTAAGGAGGGGAAACAACTGACATTCACATGTGAAACTGACAGCACAGAGGCACAGATTTACTAAAACCGAGACCTAACCATAAGATTACGGAACTCTTCCCATTCCCCAACACCTCATCGCCACATTACTGAAGGCTTATTTACAGCATTTCTTTCACCCAGTACATCATGTTCAAATATCAAAAAAAATTACACACACACACACACACACAAAAGACAACAAGGGAAGAAACAAACCAGACATTGCAGGGATATTAGCATTATCAGACCAGGAATTTAAAACAACTGTAGTTAATAAGCTAAAGGCTCTAATGGATAAAGTAGACGGTATGGACAGTATGTAAGCAGAAAGATGAAATTCCTAAGAAAGAACCAAATAGAAATGCTAGAGCCCAAAAACACTGCAAAACTGTAACAAACAAACAAAAAGAATACCTTTGCTGGACTTATTAGTAATGTGGATACAACTGAGGAAAGAATCTTGGCCTTGAGCATTTTATAATAAAAATCTCTAAAACTGAAAAGCAAACAGAAAAAAAGATTGAAAGATATAATAGAATATCCAAGAACAGTGGAACAACTACAAAAAGTATATCATACACATAAGAGGAATACTAGAAGAAAGAGAGAAAGGAATAAAAGAAATATCTAAAACAATAATGACTGAGAATTTCCCCAAATTAATGTCAGATACCCAACAAAAGATGCAGGAACCTCAGACAAAACCAATGAGGATAAATGTCGAAAAGACTACATATATGTTTACCATTTATAAACTATTAAAAAACAAAGATTCAAAAATTCTCAAAAAAGACAGAGTAGAAAAAAAGAACACTCTATCTATAGAGGAACAAAGATAAAAATTTTATCCTACTTCTCCACAGAAAAAATGTAAGCAAGAAGAGAGTAGAAAGAAATATTTAAAGTGCTGAGAGGAAAAAAATAAAGCCACCAGTGTAGAATTCTGTACCTTGTGAAATTTTCCTTTAAAAACAAAGGAGAAACAAACACTTAGACAAACAAAAATTGAGAAAATTTGTTACAAGGAAAAGTTTTAAAAATATTCTTTAAAATTAAGGAAAATTATATAGGTTAGACCTAAATATACATAAAAAAGAGCATAAGAGAATAAGTGAAGATAAAATTTATTTTTTATTCTTACTTGATCTAACAGATAAGTTTGTTCAAAATAATTGCAACAATGTATCAAATTATATATATATTTATATATGACTATGTGTATACAGAAGTGAAATGTGAAATTAATAACATCACTATACAAGAAATGCAAAGGCAAAATTAGGAGTATTTTTTTACTACAAAGTACTTATATTACTGGTAAAGTAGTATAGTGTTATTTTAAGGTGTACTTGGATTAGTTGTACATGTACATTGCACGCTAAAGAAAGTAGAAAAAACTATAACATGCGTTTAAGAAAGGAACAAATATGGAATCATATTACATGCTAAATTAAAACCACGAAGACAGAAACAGATTGGAATACAAATATAGAGAAAAAGAGCAAAGACAAAAATAAAAAACTAACAAATATTATAGTTATGAATCCCACTATTAATAATTTTTTTGAATATCAATGGTCTAAACAGACCAACCAAAGGACAGAGATTATAAGAGTGGACCCAGAAAGAAACCCAACTATTTGTTGTTTACACTATTAAGTATAAAGATACATACAGATTAAAAGAGGATGCAGAAAGTTGTACTGTGCAAACACTAATCAAAAGAAAGTGGGAGTAGCTATATTAATTTGAAATAGAATAGACTTCAAAGAAGGTAAAGTTATCAGGGAATGAGAAGGGAATTACATAAAGATAAATTGGTCAAATTTCCAAAAACACATAAAATACTTTGACATATGTTCCTTACAAGTAACTGTCAAAATATGTGAAGCAAAAAATGGGACATATAGACCTAAAGAAGGAACAGATGAATCTACTATTACAATGGAGAATTTAACTCCCCATCAGAAATGGACAGATCCAGTATGCATAATATCAGTAAGGACAGAGTTGATCTCAACAATACCATCAACCAAGGGGATATAATAAAAATTTATAAACTAGTTCATAAAACAGCAACAGAATACACATTATTCTCAAGTTCAAAAGAAACATTTACTAAGATTGACCACATTCTTCACCATAAAATAAATCTTAAAAAAAAAAAAAGAAATTATAAGATGTCTGTTCTCAGACAAGAAATGAATTAACTAAAAAAAAAAAACAAGTCCCAGAATGATACATGAAAAATATCAAAATATTTGAGGATTAAGCAACAATTTTTAAATAGCATATGGATCAAAGAAAAAATATCAGTAAATTAAAATTTTTAACTAAATAAAAATAAAACACGACTTACCAAAATTTGGTGTATTCAATCAAAGCAGTGCTTACAAGGAAATTTATAGCATTGAATGTATAAAGTAGTTAACAAAAGATATCTAAAATTAACCATTTAAGATTTTACCTTAGAACTAGAAAAAGAATAACAAATTAAATCCAAGATAAACACAAGAAAAGGAATAATAAAAATCAAAAGATATCAATGAAACTGAGAATTTCACCTTACAGCATTAGAAAAAAATTAACAAAATTGAAAACTGGTCTACTGGAAAGATCAATACAATTGATAATATTCCAGTGAGGCTAATGAAGAAAAAAAAGGAGGCTACGAATTACTAATATTTAAAAAAAAAGAAATGGACAACACTAATGATCCCATGGAAATTCCAAGTATAATAAAGGGATATTATGAACAACTCTATGCTGAGCACTTTGTAAAGAAATGGACCAAGTCCTTGAAAGAAAAAAATAGACCAATTCCTTCAAAGACACAATTTGTCAAAACTCATACATGAAGAAACATACAATCTGAGTAGACATACGTCTATTAAGAAATTAAATCAATAATTAATAGCCTTTGAAAACAGAAAATACCAGGTCCAAATAGGCTCATTGGTGAATTTTTTTAAAAACATAAAATAAAACCCCAAAACTTATATCAGTTTTCTACAATCTCTTTCAGATGATAAAAGCAGAGAGGATACCTCCTGTTTCATTTAATGAGGCCAGCATTACCCTAATACTAAAAGCAGACAAAGATATGATAAGAAAACTAAGTATAGACCAATACCTCTCATGAATATGGATGTAAAAATCCCCAATAAAATACTAGTGAATCACATCCAACCATGTATAAAAAGAACTATATACCACAACTAAGTGAGATTTATCCCAGATGTTCAAGGTGGGTTTAATATTTGAAAATCAATTAATGTAATCCATAACATCAGTAAGTTAAAGAAGAAAAAGCACATGATTATATCAATAAACACAAAAAAAGCATTTGACAAAGTCAATACCCATTCCATTCATAATAAAAAGTATCAATAAACTAGGAACACAGAGAAACTTTCTCAACTTGATAAAATGTATTCACAAAAATACTACAGCTAAAATCACACTTAATGGTGAGAAACTTAAAATTTTCCCACTAAGATCAGGTACGAGGCAAAGATGTTTCTTCCCAACACTCCTTTTCAAAATTGTACTGAAAGTCCTCACTAATGCAATAAGCAAGGAAAGAAAACAAAAGGTATATGGATTTGAAAAAAAGATATAAAACTGTCTTTACTCACAGATGACATGATTGTCTATGTGAAAATCCAAAAGAATGTTCAAAAAACCTAGAATGAAATAGTGATAATAGCATTTTTTTTTTTTAGGAAACAATGTTAATATACAAAAGCTAATTTATTTTCTATATACTAATAATAAATGAGTAGAATTTGAAATGAAAAATGCAACAGCATTTACTTAGCTAGCACCCTGCCCCCACCAAAAGTTAGATTTATACATAAATCTAATAAAGATGTAAAAGATCCTTATGAGGAAACTACAAATGAAATCAAAGAAGAGCTAAGTAAAGAATGGTTCATGTTCCATAGAAAGGAAGACACTATTGTCAAGATGTCAGTTCTTCCTAATTTGATATATTAAAACTCTGACCAGAAAGACACTTTATAGATATTGACAAACTGATTTCAAAGTTTATATGGAAAGAGGCAAAAAAATCCAAAACAAAACAAAACAAAACAAAACCTAGAATAGCTACAACAATGAAGGAAAAGAAAGTTAGAAGACTGATACTACCTGACTTCAAGACTTACCCTAAAGCAACTACCTTAATCAAGACAGTGTGATATTGGTGAAAAAATAAATAATTTTATTTAAAAAAAAAAAAACAGAATAAAGAGCCACAAAATTAACTCCATAAATATAATCAACTGATCTTTGACCAATGAGCAAACCTACACAGGATCAAAAATAGTCTTTTCAATAAAAGGTGCTGGAACAACTTGATATCCACATGCAAAAAAAAAAAAAAAAAAAAAAAAAAAAAGAAAGAAAAAAAAGTATCTAAACATAGATTGTATAGCTTTCTCAAAACTTATTCAAAATTTATTATAGACCTAAATGTAAAGTATGAAATTAGAAAACCCTTAGAAGATAACATAGGGGAAAACCTAGATGACCTTGGCTATGACCATGCCTTTTTTATACAACACCAAGTACCTGGTTCATAAAAGAAGTGACAGTTGAGTTTGACTTCATTAATACGAAAAACTTCTGCTCTGTGACAGACAATATTAAAAGAATTATAAGGCAAATAATATACTGGGAGAAAATATTTGTGAAGATGTCTGATAAAGGTGTATTATCTAAAATATACAAAGGGTGCTTAAAATTCAACGATAAGAAAACAAATACCCTGGTTAAAAATGGATCAAAGACTTCAACCAATATTTCACACAGATATTCAGATGGCAAAGTAGCATATGAAAAGAGGCTTCATATCATATGTCATTGAGAAAAATGTAAATTAAAATATTAATGAAATACCACTAAACATCTATTAGAATGGCCAAAATCCAGAACACTGACAACACCCAATGCAGGTGAGAATGTAGAGCAATAAGACCTCTTATTCATTGCTGGTAGAAATGCACACTGGTACAGCCATTTTAGAAGATGGGTTAGTGGCTTCTCATAAAACTAAACATACTCTTATCACTATGATTCAGCAAGCACACTCCTTGGTATATACCTAAAGAAGCTGAGAACTTATATCCACACAATAATAGCAGCTTTATTCACAACTGTCAACACTTGAAAACAACCAAGATGTCCATCAGTAGGTTAATGAACACATAAACTGTGGTATGTTCAGAAAATGAAATATTATTCATCTCTAAAAAGGAATGAACTATTAATCTATAAAAACAAATGGAGTAACCATTTGCAGTTTACTAAGTGAAGGAAGCCAATCTAAAAAGACTAAATATTATATAATTCTAACTATATGACATTCTGGAAATGGCAATACTAGAGACAGTAAAAAGATTAGTGTTTGTCAGGGGCTAGTGGGGAAGGAGTTATGAATATATGGAAAACAGAAGATTGTTAGAACAGTGAAACTACTCTGCATGATACCACAGTGATGAATGTATGTAATCCCACATTTATCTAAGTCTATAGAATGTAAAACACCTGGAGTAAACCCTAAGGTAAAATGTGGACTTTAGGTGATTATAATGTGTCACTGTAGGCTCATCAATTATAGCAAATATACCACTCTGGTGGGGAATGTTAATAATGGAAAAGCTATGCATATCTGGGGGCAGGGCACATATGGGAAATCTCTGTAACTTACTCTCAGTTTTGCAGTTGTGTTGTAAACCTAAACCTGCTATATATGTGCACAATATATTCTTAAAACAAAATAAAAACAAAAAATCTTAATATGTCACATTAAGAAATATGAAGAAAGCAGACACTGGCCAAAATATCTATGCCTATTATTTTTAAGAATAGAAAAGACAGTGCAAGAATTTCAGCAGAAAAAAATGTTGACTATTTTAAAAATAAGTAGGGAAAATTATAGAACTTACAATATACTGAATTATAAACCTAATGTGTAGAATTAATAGCAGATTAGATACCATTAAATAGAAAAATTAAAATTGATTATGGTTCTGAAAAAAAATCTACATGCATAAAAAAAGGAAAATACAGGAGGAGCATAGAAGATTAATTTACCAATATGAAAGGTGTTATTGACATGTTCTTTTAGTTAAGATGGATATGAGAATGAGGATGAGGCAGAAGCCATGTTCAAAGAGAGTAATGGCTGAAAGTTTTTCCAATGAAGAAGATGAAGGAGGAGGAGGAGGAGGAAGAGGAGGAGGAGGAGGAGCGGGAAGAGGAGGAGGAGAAGGAGAAGCGGGAAGAGGAGGAGGAGGAGGAGGAAAAGAAGAAGAATCTTGTCATAGAGTCAAGCAGCTCTATATGGAGGCAACCTGGATACCCATCAATGAATGAATGTGTAAAGAAAAGATATACATGGAATACTACTCAGCCGTAAAATAAATAAATAAAATAAATAAATCTTTACATCTTAAATAACATGGACGGACACAGAGGATATTGTGCTGAGTGGAATAAGTTGGATAGAGAAAAACAAATGCCATGTGATTTCACTTACATGTAGAAGCTAAAACAAAATAAAAAATTAAAACAGAAACAAACTCAGAGATGCAGAGAACATTTTGAGGGTTACCAGAAGGGAGGGGTGTAGAGGGCTTGGTGAAAAATGGGAAGGGATTAAGAAATACAAATTGGTAGTTACAAATAGTCATGAAGATATAAAGTATAGCATAAGGAATATAATCAATAATGTTGTAATAACTATGTACAGCATCAGATGGGTATTAGATTTATCAGGGTGATTACTTTGTGAGTTTTATAGATATCTAATCACTATGTTGTATACTTGAAACTAATATAATATTATATGCCAACTGTAATTGAAACATAAAAAAGATTTTTTAAAAAGTAGCTCTATGAAGCTCAAACAGGATAAATACAAATAAACTACACTCAGAAATTTCACATGAAAATTATTGAAAATAAAACATACAATAATCTGAAAGAAGGGAGTGTGGTGGTAGATAGGCCTTGGAAAAAATTCTAAAGGATCATCGATAAAATGATAGCTGTTTTCTCAAAAGAAAGAAAGGAAAACCAGAACACTATAGAATTATATTCCCTAGGCTTGAAGAAAATTACTCTCAAGATAAAATGAAACCTAAATAAAAACATTTTCAGGCAAACAAAATGGAGAAAACTTCACCAGCTATAGACCTGCTCTAAAGTTAATGGAAAAGAATATTCAGAAGGAAACATAATCGGAAAGGAAATTAGAAGATAAAGAACAAATATGAATAGTAAAAGTTTTCATATATTGGTATATTTAATAAAATATTGACTATATAAAACAGTAATAAAAATATGTGTGAAGTTTACAACATGGAGATAATTAAAATGCTTAAGAAAGTCATTTCCTGGGATATGGTAAAAGCATTTTTCTTTAATTTAAAATTAATAGAGATTGTGTGATGTGATGTCTAGGGTAACCATTAAAAAAAGAGTGATAGGCCACATGAACAAAAGCAAATAAAGAGAAACCCTTAATAGTAAAAAAATAATTAGAAAGAAGCTAAGAAAGATAAGAAATTATGTATAGAAAATAAATGGTAAGATGATAAATTGAAACCAAAATTAAATCACTGGTTATACTAAAAATGAAACAACTAAAAGAATCAGAATATACTATTTCCAGGAGCCCTTACTACTGAAGAAAAAACTTCATTTAAACCAAAGATGAATGCAAAAACATTAATAAAAAGATAGTGAATAAACATTGGTTACATATAATTTTAAGACTAAATCAAAAGTAAGAAGAGTGGAAATAAATTATATAGAATATGACAAAGCGACTATAGCATGTGGGGGCACATTAGCACATGCACACACACACCTACACATGCAAGAAAAAGTAGATAAACTCATTGGCTCCACATAGTAAATTGAGAAACACTAAATACCAAGCAGAAAAGTCACAAACCAAATGGTGGAAGCCTGTGTGAGAAAAAGTGTGTTTAAGTGTCAGATAACAACATTAGCATAAAAGTAACCACTTTGACAAAAACAGAAACATTTCATTTTTTTATTTTTATTTGTTCATACATTCATTCATTCATTCATTCATTCATTTATTAATGCCACAGCACCTGGGCTTCCTAGGCGGCCTCCCATCCAAGTACTAACCAGGCCCAACCCTGCTTAGCAGCTAAGATCAGGCGTGATCAGGCGTGTTCAGGACAGCATGGCCATAGACAGAAGTAGAAACATTTTAAATGCCAAAATACTTTTAGCAAGTGGTAGAAAAAATTAGGCTATGTTAAAACAATACAGGGTAAATATAATGTACAGTATTATTAACATAAAAATGTATGAGTTAATAAATACATAAATTCTATCAATAAATGTAAATTGCTTAATCCACTTTTTAAAAGAAGAAATTTTTTCAGAATGGCTCGCAAAGCAAAACACAATTGAAAATGTTAAGTCTGACACAGCGAGCTAACTTTAAGATAAGGTGGAATATTTTCACTATATTCATAATAACATAGTAACCACAATTCACAATCAAGACATAACACATATTGGTAGCTATGCACTAAAAACTCAACAGCTACCTTCAAAGAGCAGAGATTAGAGACATACAAGAAGAAAGAATATAGAAATTGCCTAGAAACTCTTCAGGATTGAAAGACTTTTCCCTAAACTTCCTGGAGTCCTGCCAACTCCTAGTTGTTAGTCCTCTCTGAAAAATGTCTTGGCTAAATGGAGTTCCCTTTCTGATGACAGACAATAGCCAGAAACCAATCAATATAAGAGTATAAATCCCCATCAGTGTAACATGGACCAACTCCGAATGGCCATTCAGTTTCAGAGCTCCCCTTAAGTTTGCTGGCTGAAGCCTTTGTGGAGACTGCATGAAAGCCCAGCTACTTCCTCTGGCCTATTCTGGCTCTTTCCATTTTTGTCAATAAGTATTGATCCCCAGAGCACTTCTTAGTAAACCTCTAGCACAGTATTTTGTCTCAGATCAAACTGACATAATATTGAGTAAAAACAAAAAGCATCTAAAGAACAATAAATAAGGAGGCTTTTATTGAAATATCTATATATCTATATTATTATCACACTCTGATTCTAGAAAAGGTAGCTATGAAGTGCTCATGGAACATTTTACTATTTAAAGTTCAGAAGAAATAAAAGAAAATTCATAAATACAATAATTGAAAACTAAAAAATGATTAAAAATTTGAATTGCAGAAAAGGCAATAGCCAAAGGAAGAACTAGAACAAAATACTGTACATTGTTATTATAAACAAAGCCTTAAAATGCCTATTACATAAAGTGCTCTGAAAAATAGAGAGGAAAAAAAAAGAACAAATTGACAGAAAAAAAAAAACTGCAAGAAGAAATGAATAGGGAAAAAGAAGAAAAAGGCTGTTATGAACATGAAATTGTTTAATATAATAGTAACAACAACTCGTAAAAATACACAGGGATATCATTTCTCTTATCAGTTCAGCAAAATCAGAAACACTAATAATATATTCTTGACTAAAATATAAAAAATAAGAATTTTTATATATTGTGGGGGATTTCAAAATGTTACAACCTCCATTGAATGGAGTTTGATTCACTTTTACAATATAACAGTATAATGCACAAGTGTTTTGTTATATTGTAATTTATTATAGCAACATTGGAAACAATACACAACTTTAATAGGTAACTAGTTTGATAAACTAAGATACATGCAAACAGGAGAGTACTAATTAGTTATAAAGAGAATAAGAAAGATATTCATTGCAGATTTATTTCTGGGATATATTGTTAGGTTAAAAATGCACATTGCAAATACATTTTGAAGTTGGAAAAAACTGTGTAAAATATAAGGGATAATAAGAAAAATAGGTATTCTTGCAAAAAAAGGATAAAACACAAAATAATATGTGATATAAATGAAAGTAATATCTCTACCATTTTTGGAAGTTTTTGTCTTTAAACCATGTTAGCATTTTATCTAGTAAAAATACAAACTTCGATTTTTTTTAAAAAGTGCAAGCCTAAAATTTAACAAAATAAGAGAAAAAAGTGAACAGAACTATGTATCAGATAACACCACTGCAAAAAGACAATAATTGTTTTGTAATAATTCGAACATAGTACTCTAAACACCCTTTGTGAGACATATTCTAAGGACAAAAGAAATGGCCAAGGAATCTCAAGCTACAATATTAGTATTATAACTTTAAAACTCATTTGAAAGTATCATAGATAATGCTAGTATTATATACTATTACTAATAAAATGTTTCATAGTCAGGAAAAGGAAGACAAATATAAAATCAATTAAGGTCTGAAAAATATTGCAATACTGTGTTTAAATTGAAAATGTTAATAAAAATCCAGGTTTTAAAAAATATAAATCTAAGGACTTTTGGGTTAATTCTGACATGTAAAGAACTTGGAAATTTAACTCATTTTCTTACAACAAGAAACAGTTGAACAAACTAAAAATCAATGCCTTATCTTGGACTCATCAGAACACTGAGGTTGCAAGACAGAATGCCACTTTGAAAGTCAGAGAGACAGGCAAATCCAGGGGGTCACAGCTGGGAGCTCCTTACCCGAAAAGAAAAGGCTAAGGCTATAAACTCATAGGGAGAAGTAACAAGGTAATTTTGATAAATTTCTAGAGGATGAATACAGACTAATATGAGGGAAAGGGTGAGAAACTCTTGAGGTTTAGAGTCTTGGGAGGTCACCACCTTCTGTAGGTTTCATCTTCAGGAAACCAACTAGATTCTTGTAGAGAACAGTGACCAAGGAAACTCCCTTAATGAATCTGTCAGAAGAAGAGGAAAAGTAACCATTGTGGAATAGGTTTAGAGCTTTCTTTATAATGAGGGCCTACTATCCTTGTCATAGCCTTACTGGACCTGGGAAAGGGTATTTTTCTAACTCTAGCCCTTCTGGCCTTCCTGTCTCACTGAGGGGGAAAAAACTAAGAAATGCTTACAAGTCCCATATCTCAGGGACAGAATTCTACAAGAACACTGACATTTAATCATAATATTATAGAACTTTCTCGACTTGATAAAGAACATCTATAAAAGCACAGAATGAACATCACATTTAATGATGGGACATTAAATGCTTTCCCCCCCAAATAAGAATGACACAAGGATTTCCTTTCTCACCACTCCTATTCAACACTGTACTAGAAGCTCTACCTAGCTCAATAAGACAAGAAGAGAAAATATAGGGTATACAGATCGGGTAGAAAGCAATAAAACTGCTTTGTTCTCAAACGATAGGATAACCTTTGTAGAACAGGACACAAAGTTATATAAAAGTTAATTACATTTTATGTACTAGCAATAAACAATTTGAATTTGAAATTAAAATCATTATCATTTATACCTATTTTGGTGCTATTATAAATCATTAACATTTATAATAGCACCAAAATAGGTATAAATCTAACAAATTATGTACAAAATTTTTACATTAAAAACTATAATAATCTGATGAAAGAAGTCAAACAAGGTCTAAATAGATGGAGAGACATTTCATGTTCTTGGATTGGAAGACCCAATACTGTTAAAATGTCAGTCCTTCCCAACTTGACTTACAAATTCAGTATGATCCCAACCAAAATCCCAGGGAGCTATTATGTAGGTACTAACAAATTGATTCTAAGTTAATATGGAAATGCAAAGGATCTAGGATAATAGACACAATATTGAAGAAAAAGAAAAAAATAGACTTTCAGAATTTGTACTACCTAATTCCAATATTTAATATAAATCTACGAGAATAAAGAAAAGGAACATAAAAAATAGATAAAGAATCTAAAGAGATATCTTAGGGCAGGGGTACCCAACCCCCTGGCCTTGGTCTGTTAGGAACCTGGCTACACAGCAGGAGGTGAGCAGAGAATGGCAAAGCTTCATCTGTATGTGCAGGTACTCCCCAGCACTAGCATCACTTCCTCCACTTCACATTATCAGGCATTAGATTCTCATGGGAGCATGGGTCCCTGGTGCCAAAAAGGCTGGGGACCACTACTCAATTGCAAATTAAAACATGATACCATTATACACCTATTAGATTAGCTATAATCCCAAAACCTGAAAACATCATTTCTGGTGAAGGACCAGAGAACAGTTACTCTCATTGCTGGTAGACTGCAAAACAATAAAGCCACTTTGAGAGAGTTTGGGTTTCTTACAAAACTAAATATACTCTTACCATGTGATCCATTAATTGTATGCATTCCTTGTTTACCTAATGATTTGAAAAGTTATGCCTACATAAAAACCTACAGATAAATGTTTATAGCAGCTTTATTCATAATCACTAAAAATACAAGCTACCAATATGGCCTTCAATGGAGAATCCACTGTGTCCATCCATAATAAAGAATATTACTCAGAGATAAAAACATGAGCAATTATGCTACAAAAAACACATGTATGAAACTTACATGAATATTTATATGTTAAACAATCCAATCAGTTTATTATTCTAATTATACGCCATTCTGGAAAAGCAAAAACTATAGAGACAATAAGCATATGAAAAGTTACTACTGATTTGGGGAAGAGGAGTGGGGGTAATGTTGAATAGTAAAACACAGGGAAGATTTAAGAATGTGAATCTATTAAGTATGATACTATATTTGCATATAAATGACAATAATAATTAGTCAAAACCCACTGAATGACACAGTACAAAGTTTGAAACTTAATGTTCAAAAATTTTTAAATAATAATAATTTAAAAGGCTGAAGGATACCAGAATGGAATGCAGAATACAACAAAACAATTGAACTCTATTACAAATATATGCAACAAACTCACTGGATGGGATGGAGAAAATAAGTGCTGAGCTAAGTAACTTTGTAAAGGAATGGAGGCTATAAAACTTATGGGAAAAAAATTATAGATAACCAGGGTAACCAATGTTCAAAAATAGGAGATTAATGTTACAGTTCAAGCAGAGAGCAACTTTGCCCTTCATCTGCCTTTTTGTTCTATTCAGGTCCTCAATGGATTGGATGATGCTCACCTGTGTTGGCAGAAGTGATTTTCTTTACTAAGTCTACCCATTCGAAAGCCAATCTTTTTGCAAACAATCTCATAGACACACCCAGAAATAATGTTTTACCAGCTATGTGGATATTCTTGAGTGGAATCAAGCTGACACGTAAAATTAACTGCCTTAACACCTACTGCCCAGATTTTGATTTCTAATTCCAATCTCCAAAATAAGAAACTAACATCCTTTGAATAATTGGCTGATTCTAGGACTAGAATAGCAAATATGCCAAATTATCCTAGAACATTTTGTAGTGTCAGAGAGTAATGGAGTTCTAAAAAAATCAAAGCAAAACAAAACAATGATTTGGAAAAACAACCTAGGGCCAACTGAAAGACCGCTCAAAAAATTTTAGCAATAAAGTATTTCATTTTAACCCAGAGTAGAATGTAAATATTTATGGGCCTATACTAATATAAATAAATTATTGAATAAATGGGAAAAAATCAAATGAGAGAGAAGAAACAAATTTCCCAAGCAGAATAAAATCCAAATAATTTATATAGTTAATCTGCCTTCTAGGAGGTAGAGCTTAATTCCACATTCCTCAAGGGTTGTCTTCAAATTGTGACTTTTCTCCAAACAGTATGTTATAGAAATAGGGAAAGAGGTAACTTGGCAGTGGAGAAATCTGACGGACTGTTATCTCAACCAGGAGACCAAAGTTAACAGCAACAATAAGAAAGGATCCTATGTACCCTCGATGTAATGTGCTAAAAATGACACATTACCTCTGGTCTTCCTTGCAAAATCCCATAACCTCAGTCTAATCATGAGAAAAAACATGGGATTTTTAAAGTTTAATTGAGACTATTCTAATTGAGAAATTTTCTAAAAAATACAGACTCTTCATGGTTTTCCAGGTCATTAAAACAAGGAATGCCTGGGAAACTCTTAAAGGCAAGAGAAGCTTAAGTGGACATGATGAGAATGCAATATGGTATTTTGGATGAAGTCCTGAAACAGAAAAGACACAGTGAAAGCTAATATAATCTGAATAAGTGAACTTTAGTTAATATTTCAATATTTGATCATACCAATGTTAGGTGGTGTTATAAGGAAAATCGAATTCAGAGCTTAGGGAAACTAACGTTTGCAATCATTCTATAAATCTAAAAGCGATCTAAAATATAAAGTTTATTTTAAAAGTATATTACACATCTATCCACTGAAAAAGTCTAAAAGCAATGACACTCCGAAAGTAATTATCATACCAAGCATCCAGGTCTTGGTTTGCAACTACCATTTGCCTCTGAAGAGAATTAGGATTCCTTGAAGAAACAGCTGAATGTAGTTTTACATCAGGAAAAATGCAAGTAAGACTGATGTATTTTTTTATCCATGTGGCATTCAAACACTAATGGAATTATGTAAAACAATTAAACGTTGTTTGAAAGAGCTCCTATTGGTCACATTCAGTGCAATTTGAGCATCAAAATAAGTAATTATAATAATTATTAAATAATAAAAGAATGTGAATTCATAATGATATATAAAGAGACAAATGCTGATATAAAGATATAGTTCCTTAACTATTCAATACATTTAAGAAACTCATATCAGAGACCCATTTAAATATATACACACTTGCACATACACACACAAATACAAACGGAAATTTAGATTAGAAACAACATAAAAGCAAAATCTTGATTCAAAAGCAAAATGTTGATTCAAAATAAGGCATTTGATAATAATATTAAAAGCATCATTTAATCATGAGTATTTCATTGTATTTAGTAAGGATGAATTGAAGTAATATATATAAAGTACTTAGAAAAGTGCCTATAATCAATATGTTTTCATATAATTTTTAATTATAATCATAAAATAAAAATGATTGGAAAGGATAGATATACACTCATAATGATGTTTTCCATCCATACCTATTCTCTAGCTCAGTTGTTTTTAAATCATTGGGGGTGGGGGTTGCTTCCTTTAAAAATAGGTTTGTTAAAGTATATTGAATATACAAAAACATTTTGAACATATTTGATGTATAAAATTTGATGAGTTCAGAGATATGCATTCATTCATGAAACTATCTCCACAATCAAGGCAATAAACATATCCAACTATACATATTTCCATTTATAGTATATGGTGTAGATTATTTCAAAGACATACAAATGCAATTTTTTATCCTAGTAATTTTTACCTTAATTTTGAACCTGGCTTTCAAGAAATATGTGATTCTATGGTCTATAAAATTTTTAAAGAACATTTAACTATTTCCATTTCATTATACAATATTGCACAGATATTATTTTTCATCCTTTAGCTTGTTTCACCAAAATAGAGTTTAGAAAATGTAATTCACTTTTCCCTGGTATATAATACTGATAGATACATAGAATTACATGTTTAATGAAACATTTGTAGGCCCATTTTTTATTTAAAAAAAAAACATTTATTCTATACTCTTTTTCACTCTAGAGCAAAGGTAAAGTAGAAAGAGTTTTTAAGTGTTTATATAAATCACATATCAATGAACATAAATTGATTATTGACTGTCTAGATGTAATGTGATTATTTGTGCTTTAATAAACCTTTTAGCTAAGCAACAAAGTTTTTCAATAGAATGAAAGATGATACACATGCAACATAAAATATATTGAGTTAGAATATCATAGCATATCAGTATCAATTTTGTTCTAAACATTTTTTTAGTAACATATGGTGTTTATTATTACTGAAATATTTAGAAATTCAACTTTCCACTATTTTCCCACTATTTTCCCACTATTTTCTAGTTCCCATACTTGAAAATTTTCACACATTTGCCTTAAAATTTCAATTGTGAAAGTGGGCATGGTGATTAATTAAATACAAAATTATTTAATAGTGGTGAAATTAGTTAGCTGAAATTGAATATTTCAGACCAAAATGAGATTTAAAAATGTATCTCTTTCATTGTGCTTTCTTCTCCACATACAAAATGAAATTCTTTGGTGCTTTTAGACCTGTCTGTGGAAAATAAAGTAAGAAGATTGAATTTAAGAGATTTGGAAAGGCTTCATGAAGACTTGACAAATGAAAGATGATGAACAGTAAGATCTTGTTCGTGTGGTTATACAGGAAAATATCAGTTCAACAGTTTTATGTCATTTTCCCATTTCCAATTCCCTACCTGGAAAATGGAAATCTTCTTGACCCACGAATAGGAGAAAGGGTGAAGAGGAACAGAACTAATATTTACTGAGTACTAGTTCCTGTGTTAAGATCCTACATATTCTTGAGTATATTTTATTTTTACAACTATTTGGAGATACTAATACCTCTTTGAAAAGGTTATAGAATTTTGTTAGAGAAAGTTCATCTCATCCAAAGGTCACATAGTAATTTGAAGAACTCAAATTCTGGTATATCTGCTTTTGAGCAACCTAAGCACGTATAGAAGAGGACAAGGTGTCTTATTAACAATTCTGAGCATTGGAAGGATTTTAAAAAAATCTTGAATGAATATGATCCTGTACTATACTATGGTCAAATAGATACAATTTGCATTTATAAATACAATATAATTTAGAGTCAACACTGTAAAAAGAGATATGGATTTTACAAGCATCATATAAACATGATTATTATAAAAACAATATGATATAGATAAAAAATATTTTACGGTTATAACCTGTTTGTCATTTTCATTGTACAGCAAATAGGAAACACATTTGCAAATTATGACATGGACAATTATTAAAGTAATTTTCATTGGATAAATTTTTAAATACTGTAGCAAACACTGCTACCGACAGCATGAATTTTTCCCTTTCCCTTTCGATAAGGAACCCTCCAAGTTTAATCTGGACATATGGCTACATAGTTAGAAAATATTTCTTAGCTTCTCTTGCAGATAAGTGTGTTATTGACTTAGGCTCATCCTGTGCAATGTGCTAGAAGAGCTGAGTATGACTTCTGATGACACTTTCTGAATTTCTTCGATAATTCTAACTGAAGAATGAAAGATAAGGCAATGGGTCCTCTCCAACCACATAGTTAAGGACACTACTCTAGCAAATGATAGTGCAACAATAAGAATATAATCAATGTAATCAGCCCTTGAAAGGCTTTGCTGAGGAGCACTATCCTAACAGCCTGTATTGTTCAACAACTGACTGCTATGTGCAAGAGAAATAAACAGTCTGTATGAACTACCATTTCAGCAACTTAGCTGAAACCTCACTAACAAAATATTAATGATGTTCTTTTTCTACTCCTGTTCCCCACGTGGCCCTCTTCCCACTACTTTTCTGATAGCACGTAAGTTGTTCTATGCTCACACCTAAAAGAAAAGATGTACAAACACAAATCAGGGAAAAGCAACTTTCTTCAAATTTTTTTACTTAAAAAACTCTCTGGTAAGTTTATGGGACTAATAATAGCTAATACTTGTATAGGTCTTTCTATGTACCAGAAAATATTCTGGATATTTACACATATCAAATACTATTGGTAAATACTCTTACCACTCCTTCTTATCAAATGAAAAATGCAAGGGGTAGAGTAGCTAAATACCAACTTTGCAAAGCTAGTGAATGGACATGCAGATACTCAACTCTAGTCCAACTTTAGAGTCTGTGCTTTCAATAGTTCTTAATAAGGAGATCCAGTTATAAGCAAATAGACACTGACAAAATATAGGTAAGAAACTATAAAAATTCTTATCAATGGGACTAGAAAAAGAAGGTTTATGTTTAACAGTTTCAAAATATAAAGTAGGACTAGATTTGACATGAGGTAAACATTATTAACATTTGAAAAAAAAAGTCAGTAGATTAGAAGAGTTTATAGTTAGATTTAGATTGGTTAGACTAGAACAATATACATATAGAAGAGTTTATAGTTAGATTTAGATTGGTTAGACTAGAACAATATACATATGTTTGTTGAGAAGATGAAAGCATTGAATATAGATTATGGTTTTTAGAATTTTAAAATAAGAGAAGCTGGATAATAACTGCAAAGGGGGTATAAAGTATGATATAAGACTTGATCAAATTTTTTGTTATAAGAATCTTTTTTAAAAATAAAGATGGAATATATTGTCAAAATTTGTCTAGGTAAAGACCTAAAGTGCCCATGGGACATGAATTTTTTTTCTCTTTTGATTAGTAGCCATGACTTCTGCCAAAATTGAATAATGACCCCTGGAAAAAGTATCTATGATTTGTGTGTGTGTGTGTGTGTGTGTGTGTGTGTGTGTGTGTGTGTGTGAATGAATCTATAGGCAGTTATACATGTAAGACAAGACAAATGGTGGGTGTATGTGTATGAGTGTGTGTGTATAAGATATGTGGCTGTTGTCTTTTCCTATGCAATTATACAAATAAGCAATTGACAAAGTTCCTCTGAAGAATGCTTCACAGAGGGATGTGTCCCCATAGCTTAGCATGATTTTACTTATCTATTTTGCTAAACCTAGTAATGAAAACGACTTAAAATACCAGAAGAAGATAATTTCAATAAAGTCCAAGGCAAACCATTCCAAATCATATAGATTCATATGATTATTGCATGCCTGAGGGGTCCCTGGAAGCACAAAATATTGTGAATATATTATTATAGACTCTTTACCAATCATGCCTTAATAGTATAATTTCATCAAAAACATTCCTCAGTGAAGTGTGACTGTTATAGTCTAGGTTTCATAGAATAAGTTCATAATTATAAATTTATCATAGGAAGAATAGCCTTTATTAGTTCATATTTATTTTCGCTCAAATTAATAACTATCCAATGTCCTCACTCTTTGTGCCTGCACTCAGGGATCATATCAAATACTTTCAAGTAAAAGCTGCTATTCCTGTTTTAATTTTTAGCACCACATGATAATCAAATCTTGTTCATAGTCTACCCTCTAAAATGCTTTAAATATATGTTATAATTCCTCACAAATTGGCCTACTAAATACTCTTCATATGGCAGTATATATGGAAAGCTGCAGGAAAACAAAACAAAATAAATATAGTTCTTGTTATTCAGTTGCCAAAAAGTTCAAAGATTTTAATATAAAAACATTTTTTACCAGACTAATCGTGGGGCTCACTTCATAAGTTATATAAATGTCTAACTGTTATGCCGTAAACCTGAAACTACTATAAAATAATACTGAATGTCAACTCTAATGAAAAATAAAAATGAAAAAACAAAAAACTCCACTATTTTTACATTAAAACAAATCAATGAATTATGGAGTACAATACAAATTTTACATGAACTTACTAGAAAATTATTAAACCTCAAAGAAAATTAAGGGTCATTGCTTTTAGATATGCCCTATGGACCCTGTAGGTCCTCCTTGTGCTTACTTTTTCTAACTCAGTAAGTTTTTTTCAGGAAGGAAGAAAATAAGAACAAACAAGATATGAATAAAGATATGTACATTATGTCTATATTTGTAGAATTCTTGTCCTTTAAATTATCCCTCAAACTTGCTTATTCAAGGCTTTAGTGCCTAATTTTACTATTTGAGGAAATCCTATCCCTTTGCTATTCCCAAACAGATTTCCAATTTATTTATTTTAAAAATTGGTGATAGTTGCAGATGGACTTAAGAGATATAGAAAGATAGAGAATGTAAAGGGGAAAGAAGAAAAACCAATAGAGAAGAAAAGCTGTCTCGTTCTGTCCTTGCAATCTATCACATGTTACATGAGATGTTAAAAATCTAACAACCTGGAAGTTAGCTCGCACTCTAGTGTTTTTCCTATTCTTGTTTCTGTGATTACATATATTCTTCAAGCTAAAATTGCAAAAGAGTTTTCAATCTATCATACTCTTCCTATTAAAGGTTTTATGTATTTACTTTCAACACGTCATCCATCCACATAGTGAATATTCATTGATAATTATCTGTTTATAAACTCAAATATCTCCCTAAGGTAAGTGTTCTTAAAAACAGGTGCAACTGTTGCCTAAACTTTTATCGTTCTATTTTTGAGTATTGTATGACTATTCTAAATGATTTTTTTAAAGTACGATTAATAATATACTTCATAATGTTTTCGTCAAAAAGTGCAGCCAAAATTTTGGCATATTTTGCATTGTAATCTGGGCATTTTGGGAACTTGAATGAAGTATGTTTCTCAAATAATTTGTAACAGAATACTTATTTTTTAAAAAGACTAAATATATTCATTAATTTATAACACAACTTTAACATGAAGATTAACACATGGTAATGTGAACTAGTAAATGAGCTTTTTTCCCCAATATTTGCTCAAAAAAATTTAAATCACTCACTAAACAAATATTTATTCACTGCTTCCCTGAAAATGAGCGAGGTGATATAGCTAATAGAGAGAATACTCTATATGCCTTAAAGAAGTTCACAGAGTGATAGAGTATACTAGGAAAATGACTTTTAGAAGTTGTCATCCCCCAGGTGTATATGGCTGTTTGTATTATTTATTTTTTGTACTAGTGTCTAGAAATTAATCATAGAAATGTCATGTATAGGACATTGTTGGTGAAATTATTGTGTAATCATTCATGTCTTAGAATCTCCTGGGTTGAGTAAATATGTGTGGGAGAGTGACAAGGAAATTTTAAAGGTCTGATTTGAGAAATATGAGAAGGGCCAGGAATTTTTCCAATAATGGACTGGAGGCAAACTCACCCATGAAGAATTGATCCCACCTTTTGTAGATGACTGGGCAGTATCTAAGTCACAAGAGAATATCTTATCTATGACTTTCAGAAGCTAAATATTTAAGACATAGTACCAATTTTCTTAGGAGAGTATGGTAGCTGCAGAGGTTACTTCAGCGACAAGAGACTGAGAAGGTTCATCTCAGTTTGTTGGCAGTTTCTGTATCATTCTGCTTCCTGGAGGGGCTGCAGTCATGAAGACTTCTGACTGGAGCAGTTACCAATCTCTGATTTTGAGAGATTTTACCATATGAGCAGTTTTGCCACTGCATCCCCATAAATATTTTTTGCTTTGAGAAACAGAATCTCAAGAATATTTGAATAGACAACTGTAAAGAATAATTGAGATAAGAAAACAGAAGAAATGATGATTGTTTAGATTTTCTTTGTGGTGTCAGAGGTGATAAAATATTAAGAAAAACTATTATCTAAAGTGAATAGCACTATATTGTAGGAGATTTTGAGAATTATGAGAGGTAAGAGGAGGAATGATGCCTCGTTATATCTACCCTGTGTCCCATGTTCTCCAATTCTGCTTCTGTTCTACTTAGCCCAGATTATATAACACTATATCTATGAACGTCCTCCCAATGAGTTTACCTGGAAAAGTACTATCACCCACTTCTAAGTTTTATATTTCACACTTTCTGATTTATGGCAGTTAAAATTTCCTTATTTCCAATTTCCTGATTGTTTTACTGTGTACCTTCACTCACTTACTTTTGAAATATGCTTTTAGGTTCTAAATACCTTCTCAAGGGAAGTAACTGCATCGTTTAGTCCTCACAACTTGGCCAAATATTTCACACATATTTCAGAAAACTCTGATTTTTATCAAGGAATAATAATAAACACTTAATTTTCCTTTTTTTTTTTTTTTCTTTAAGGAATGCCAAGAACTGTCTGCATCCAGCAAAAGCTGGAAGAGGCAAAGAATGAATTGGGCCCTAAAGCCTTGGAAAGGAGTGCAGCCCTATTGACATCTTGACTTCAGACTTTTAGTCTCCACGACTGTTACAAAATACATGTGTATTGTTATAAGCCACAAGTTTGAGGTAGTTAGTTATAGCAGGTCTAGGAAATTAATACAGATTTTGGTACTGGGATATAAGGTGCTGCTGTAACAAATACCTAAAAATGTGGAAATGGCTTCGGAATTGGATAATGGATGGAGGCTCGAGGACTTTTGAGGCACAAGATAAAAAATACCTAGATTGCTTTGAAGAGATTGTTGGTAGAAATATGGATGTTAAACATTATTCTGGTGATTGTTGAGAAGGAAGTGGGGAGAAAGTAGAGAAAATTTTTATTATCGTAAAGATACGTCATTATGCATAGGTTACCATGGACCAAGTGTTGGTAGAAATATGAATGTTATGGATGCTTCTGGTGAGGTCTCAGATGGAAATGAGGAACATATTGGAAACTGAGGGAAATTTTCTTCTCTGACTTCAGTTAACCAATAGGCTAATTCATTCTAATATAATCATAAAAATGTCCATTGTTAATAATATGTCCATAGCATCTAACATCTTAAATCCAGTGACTTTAAAACACTTTCAGAGAAGGTTAGGGCTTGTTCTGTAGAAGTGCTTCGGAGATCACCGTGGAGGACAGAGATGGGTGAGGTTTGGTGTAGAAACAGAAGTAAATGGACTACTCATCCCAACTGTAATCAGTGCAGCTCAAGTTTTACTATGTTTTAACTGGGCACTGTTTAATTCAATAAGAAAACCAGCTGTTAAAAATAGTTTGAAAACCTCTGGTGTAGTGATTATAACAAACATAGTATCTGATCAATCTCAGTTATAATTCTGGATCTGCCACCTAGAAGCTTAGTGAGTGACCTTGTTATGCTTTTTCTTGTCCTCTGAGGATCAGATGATCTAACCTGCCTTTCTTCAAACACAATTCATGGATAATTCCTCATTCTTCCCAATAAAAATAGCAATCTTAAGGTTTACCAATTGAGAATTAAAAATTCTTACTTGCAGTTCTGCATCACTGTACATGTTGGTTTTGTGGGCAGGAGTAAAATCAGTTGCAGTAAATTCTAAATTTTCATGATTTCCTATGGAACATCATTTTACCAAGCATATTAATGGTGCAGCTCTTTTTATAAACTCCAAGACTCATATCCTCTATGATTTCTTAATTAACAGGTTGTTTCCTGAAGACACAATTATCAAACCAGGTTCTCAGTACCATTCTTCCCAAGGGATGTTTTATTACTTATTTGACTACTCAAAATAACAGCTTAGTGTCTGCATTTACAAGGATGTTTCAGAAAAGGCTCCATACGGTCTTTTTCATTCAGGGGGCAGGAATATAAGACAATCAGTATCGGAAGCATATTAGATGCTTGATTTTACACAGAAGTGATAAATTTACACAAACTCATAATTTTAACATCTAGCCTGAAAGAAATTTCCATTTTATGGAAACCGTTTTCAACTTGTAAGCCTAATAGCATGTATATTCTTTATGACAGTATAATTGGATGCTTCACATCTATGCTTAAAATTATGGCTTTCAATCTGAAATGTAGATAAATAATAAAATAAATAACAATGTTTTTATTTAACTAATGAGGAAAAAATCTTACCTTAAAAAATATATAAATGTCTATATTTTGTGTTAGTGTCAGAGTGAATGAAATATTTACTATTTCATGTTTAAAGTATTTTAGTATTAAATCCTATATTTAACGGAGGCCCTAGTTTTTCTTAGGAACACTGCTGATGCAGAGGAAATGGGCATGCTGCTATTATGACAAGATGTTATACTAAATCTAATAAATGAAAAATTTTATTCTATTCTATTTCTATTTCTATTATATTGCGATAGTAAAAAATAATGATTTATAGGTTATAAATAGAAATATTATTACAGACTCATTAAGACCAATTATTTTTTAACATTTGCAATGTTATATATGTCATATGCTTTTAATAATACAGCTAAAATACATTTATTTCTAGTAGAAACGAGTCATATATCTGGTATAGCATTCTCCAATTCCTGCTTTTTGCTTATATATCATTTCATCATTATATTATAATTACCTAAGCTCCTTTTCATAATAATCTTGAGCCAAATTACCTAAATTGTTAAAATGATGTGAACTCTGTAATTTCTTTTGGCAGACCACATTGATTTCAAAGTTACATGATCATTATATGCCAGTATTATCTTCCAATCCAAGTAAAATTTATTATAGTTCAAGTAATTTTTCTGTATTGTTTAAGAAACGACTCATCTACAGGCTGTAACATTATTAATTTTGTTCTACAACTCTCAGGGCAATTAATAATCAATTTTTGCTTCTCTTTCTAATTTACTCCATGATAAGGACAAAATTGTCTGCTTTGTGTGTCAGATAAGTATACTGCAAATTAGAATCTTTAGTGTTAACAGAAATCTTTTGTTTATGGCTTTGGGTTTTTAAAATTTCAAAGTAAGGAGCATGTAGTTTTAAATCAGTTTTAAAATCAATTAAGTAGAATGTGTCAAATGCACTTTCATCTGGGTACACATTCATAACAACTTTATTGATTGCATTTGTTAGAGTTGTCTATAAACCAAAGATGCACCATTGGCTTACCTTTACACTTGACCCAGCAGGTCTCATAAGTACAAGGGTAATTTTCTGCAAGACAAAGAATACAAAGGCTATTTTTTTCCTATTCTCTGATTCAGCTGCATTAAAAGCGGATTTAAGTCTCAATATGCTTAAGTATGTCATGTTTTTTTTAAGGTTATGAAGACCTCATGAAGGCAAATACATATTGTTTTCATTTCATATTTGGAAATTTACCACTGGAATTGCTGTTCAAAGCCATGATATTATTGGTGACATTTATAAATTGTTAAATGATGAAAGAGGAAAATAGTACTTTACTCTTAAATTCATTGTATTATTTTGATTTAATGACATAAAACCATAACTTTTATGAAATAACAGAAGAGCCTTAAAGTTCACATATGAGCAATTAAGGAGAAAAAAGAATATTGTGCTGCCCCCTGCTGCAAAGCGATAAGTTCAAAACAAATGCTATTTCTCTTGCACCTAAGTGATTTCATTTCCACTATCATTCTAACAACTTTTTAAAGTCATTTCTCAAATTTAATCAATTGATACTTAACGCAGAGTGTCTATTTGTATTTCCTTCCACCCAACTACATTACAGAGAGGTAGCACTAGACTGAAATATTAACTTTAATAGCAAAAGAAGCATATAATGAAAGAGAAATCTGTGCTATAGAGTATGTCTTTGAAAATGTAGTCAATTATAAAGAAAGTTTTAAGAACTTATTTTGCTAGATATTATGGATACATAGATAACTGCAACATCTAGTGGTAAGAACAGTTATAAGAACAAAGCAATATTAAGGGCAGGTAAAAGCAAAAATTGATTATTTGAACAGAGTAGAAATTGGGGTGGATATGTGTGTGAAAAATTATTAAACCTTAGTTTTCTCTCTCCATTCTTTCTTACTAAGACTTCAATTCTTGGTATATTAGAACTTTTCACTGTGTCTCAATGTTTCTGATACCCTTCTTCTCTTTTTTCCCCATATTTTGTTCTCCATGATTCAAATTAAAAATTTTCACTGACCTCTCTTTTAGTAAACGAGTTCTCTTTTCTAACATCTCCATACACTATTATACACTGAAATCTTAAGTGCTTTACTTATCAATTTTATATTTTTCTTTCTTTTGATTATGTGTGTGTGTGTGTGTGTGTGTGTGTGTGTGTGTGTGTGTGTGAGTGAGAGAGAGAGAGATCCAATTCCCTGATGAATTCTCCAACTTGCCATGTCCTTTTTGAGTATATTTATCACAAGTGCTTCAAATCTGTGATTTATAAGTCCAATTATTTGAGACATCTATCAGTGGCATTGTCTCTCGGTTCTGATTTTTGTGCTGTAGGATAATTTTTGATAGAATGTCAGGAATTTTATCAAGGCTGAATACTATTCTCTAGTAAACAAATGGGATATGAATAGAACGTCTTAATCAAATTAGAGGCTAAGATGACCAGAAGGTAGACTGGAGTTTTGGTTAAGCTCTACCTATCTATGCATAGTAAGTACTCCAGGGGTCTTGCCTGAGAGCCTAAGGAGTTTGCTGGGGCTTCTCTTCCTTGGAAGTTCCTGAACTGAAAAATTTGTCTCTTCAGCATTGTAAAACTGCTATAAACTATCATCTGTTTCAGCAATATTCTGCTTAGTCTAACAAAATTACTAATCTGTTATAGTCTTACGGGAGAAACTGGTGAGGGTAGGGCTCACTTCCCCTTCATCTCCCTTCTCACTGGATACTATTCTCTAGTAAACAAATGGGATATGAATATTGACTCCTCCTTCCCAAGCCCTGTCTACTCTGGTATGGTAATGCCAAATTCCCTTCTTTGTTTCTCCAGCAACATGAGACTGCAAAAACTCTGGTTTGTCAGCCCCATGACAGTAACTATCTGATATTCTCAGTATCTCCCCTGCCCCAAGAATATATAAATAGCTAGAAAAAAAATCAGCTTGCAGAATTTCAACTTGTACTCTGTTAATCTTACCCTCAGAACCTTTTTGTCTCAGTAATTCTTGGATGCCTTCAGGGTTGTCTTTTCTACTTTTTCTTGATAGAATAATTAACCTGATAGAAGGTATTCATTATGTCCAAAAGCAAGAGTCCTAAACAACTCATTTGGATGTTGTATGTTTATAATACTTGGGCAGAGATTGGATGACAAATTTTAAAATGCCAAATTGTGATGGAGCATACATGCCATATTCAGGCATATGATCTTTATAATGATAATCGATTGCAGTCATTTAAGTAATAGAGCATAGACTGAATTTACATTTGAAAAAGACAACACTGTCACTATGGAAGACTGGTTAGAGGAGTATAAGAGTAGAAGCTTTCTAAGGCAATAAGTAAGAAGTAATTTGTTAATTTAATTAATATATATTTATTATCTTTTATAGGCTAAACACTAAAAGATAACAAGCATTCATAGCCTTTACAATCTTAAAATAAATTAAGTAACTTATACAGGGGAAAAGTTTATTTGTTTTTTTATATAATTGTTTACTAATATTTGCCCACTAATTTAATTTTTCCAGCTTTATTAAGATATAATGGCCATATTAAATTGTATAAGTTTAAGGTATATTTACTTAAACTGATTATTTGATACAGATATATATTACAAAATGATTACTGCAATAGGTTTGTTAACACAGCTCTCACCTCACATTATTATCTTTTCATGTGTAAGGCATTCGAATTTTTATTTTGCCATCTTGCTGACTTCATACCCCTAGACTCCTTTATTACTTTCTATCAGAAAAAAACTCTCTAATAACCTACCTTCCAGTATAGATGAGAAACTTAGGTTGATGGAAGCTCAGAAATCTTCAACATGTGCCTTGACTATATCCCTATGACAATATCAATTCCTATTAGCCAGAAGGTACATATGTAGATAGCTTCCATGGGCCAGGTTTGGAATGCTTACTAATATCCATACTTCTATAAAATACTTTTCCATGCATTCTGTGTTAAGCATGGTATATCAAAATATAGTTATTAATTATTTTACTTAACTTCTGATATACAGTCATTTAACAAATACATTTGGGGAGTTTATTATGTATTTGTTTCATTTTAGATGCACAAAGTAGACAAAGATCCCTGCCTTGGGGAGTCTCGTATTCTATATGTCAGGGAGACATTAAACAAATAATAAATACAGTAAATAAGTTGTTAATGAGTGTTCTGGAAAGAAGATAAATCAGAGTACTAAAGGGTAGGAGGGGTAGTTTGCAATTTTAAATAGAGCAATAAGGGCAGATCACATTGAGAAAATTTTTATTATAAGTTGCGTAGTTAACCACACAGGTATCTGTTGGAAGATATTTCTTGACAAAAATGAAAATGTGAAATTATGCTTGCTATATTCTGGGAAAGCAAGGAGGCCAGTATGACTGGAGACAGGTAAAATTAAAAAAATAAAATAAAATGAAGTTAAAGAAGGAACTTGGAAGGCCAGATCATACAGGACCATGTAGAGATTGCAATGGTTTAGGTTTTATAGTCTGAATAAATAGGGAGCCAGAGGAAAGGCATGATCTGACTAACATTTTTAAATGAAATCAGTACCCTGAAGAGGTATCTGTTCTCCCATTCACTGTAGTAGTACTCACAATTGCCAGAATATGAAAACAATGTAAGTGTCCATCAACAGAAATTGAAATTACATATATATTTTAGCCATAAAAAGAAAGAGATCCTGCCATGAGCAGCAACATGGGCGACCTGGAGGACATTATGCTAAGTGAAATAAGCCACATACACACCCATACCTTTATGACCTTACTTATATGTGGGATCTACAAATCAAAAACACAGAAGCAGAGAGTAGAACAGTGGTTACCAGTGTCGAGTAATGGGAGAAATGGGGAAATGCTGGTGAAAGGGTAGTTATATAGGATGAATAAGGCTAGAGATAAAAAGTTTGATGACTATAGTTAATAATACTTTATGAGTACAGGAAATTTGCTGAAAAAGTAGATTTTAAGTGCTCTTACCACAAAAATAAAAATAAAAATAAATTTAAAAAAAAGATAACTACGTGAGCAGATGGATATGTTAATGAGCTTGACTACAGTAATCATTCACTATGTATATATATACCAAATCATGTTGTGCAACTTAAATATGTACAAATTTTATTTTAAAAATAACAAGTAAGGCCAGGGAAAGACATGGCAGAGTGAGAGATGTCCTCCCCTTGAATCAACAATTAGCTGAACATCTAAAACTCAACAAAAAACACTTACACTGCACAGCAGCACTTCTGAACGAGGGACCTATGTGTTTGAATATGTCTTTGTCAGTGGCAACAAGTTAGTTTCACAGTGATAAAAACTAGACTTGATCCAAAATTCTTTAACTTTCGACTGCTGTAAAATTGGGAAAGCTCATTATGACTTTAAGAGTAAATGCTTAACAATAAAATGGATATAATAATCTACTACTGTGATTGAGTAATGCCTGAAAACACTGAAACCTTGTATGTGACATAAAACGATTCATTATAATCATTCAGAAATGGGTATAAGCAGAAGATAAACTGAATTAAAGAAATGCTTTACTGTTCTTTTTACAAATTTCAACCAGTACCTCTTACCTTAAATTTACTTAAACTATGATTCAATTTGTGTCGAATATGAATAAATATTTTTTTTATATAAAATCATTAGGGACAGAACCCACTAAAATAGCATGGTGAATGTGCATCCTCAGAACAGAAACATCTTTTGTATCTTTAGAAGTTTTAGTGAATTATCATGTATAGAAAATGTGAAAGTAAAATTAGTGCAATTATACAGTGGGTACTCATTTGGTTTTGACTACTTTCCCCTGTTCTTTTGTCTGTGAGATACATTTACTTTTCTATGGTGAAAATATACTATAATTGCATGCTATACCACTGATAGATACTGAAGTTATTTTCATTTTGGAGAACATATGTACCTATTTTTCTGGGGTGTTTAACTACAAATGGAATCGCTGGGTTTTAGGGTAGAGATGGGTTTAGCTTTAGTGATACTGCTGAACATTTTATCCAGATTATTTGTACAAATTTACCTTGTTCTAGCAGTTATAATAATCAGCTTTTCTCCATATTTTATCAATATTTGGTATTGTCTGCCCTTTTAAAATGTAGTCATTCTGTTGGGTACATAGTAATTTGGGCTGTGGTTTCAATTTGCATTTCCCTGATAACTAATAAAATTGAGTTCTATTTCAAAGGCTTATATATTTTTTTCTCTTGTATGAAGTACCTATTGAAATTTCTTTTTCATTATTTTATTAGGTTGTTGAGATTTCTTGTTCATTGTTTTACTGGATGTCTGTTTACTTTCTGACATGATGGATTTTTCAGTATATTATGAAATTGAGTCTTTCGAGATGTATGTATCTATATATCAATATGTACATATTCATAATGGATATAAAAGTTTTAGATATGAGTCTTTTCAGTCTCTGTGATTTTAATTTATAGAATTTCTTAATTTTAATGTAATTGAACCTATCAGTTTCCCTTCATTGTTTTATGTCCTGTTTAAAAAATCTTTACCTACACCAAGGTTATAAATATAGTCTATGTTTTCTTGTAGAAGCTTTCTCTTTTACACTTTTGACATTCAAGCTATGGCATATGGAGTTAATTTTTGTTTATGTGTTAGATAGGGTACAATATTAATGTTTTCCAGAAGGATACACAATGAACACAGAACATTTTATTTAAAAAAAGGCCATCCTTCTTCCAATGCTCTGTGAGGTCACCTTAGATATAAATAGGTGACCATGTACGTGTTGTTTATTTCTGGATGCCCTACTATGTTCCATTTATCTGATTTTCCATCATTGCACTGATAACAGACACTAAACATTCTTAATCTCTTACATCTTTAGGTACAAATATTGATACCTAGTCATATAAATTCTCAGGCTTTGTTCTTTCCTATAAAAATTACCTTTATGCAACAAATATATTTTTAAAATTTTAGAATCAGCTTGATAATTTCTGTAGAAAAACTAAATATATTGTCAGAAATTGCAATGGATCTACAGACTAAATTGGAGGCAATTTTAATAATTTGGGATTATTTAAAAATTTTGCTTTATTCCTTAACATTAATATTTGTCATCTAAAAGCATTTAAAATTTTTATGTTCTATTTATTTGTTACTTATAGTTTGTTTTGTTCATGAACATTCTATGTGTGTAGGCACATAGAAGAGAGAGAGTCTTGGCCCCTCTAGATGTCAATTGGGCTGGTTCAAAGGCATTTTATTCTGGCTGTCTGCTTTTCTGACTATTAAAGGAAAAGATGCACATTTTCTGAGAAGAAATAACCTCATTATGCGTCTTAATGTTTTTAAAAAGATAAAAAACAATATATTTTAAACTTGAAACACCAAAATGCTGAAACGAAAATCAAGACAGTAAAACAGACAATAGATATAGCCTTAAATTCAATACAGAATCTCACGTTAGCTGCCAGGTCTTTAGTAATATAACCTTCCAAAAAATAAAATGATGAATATATCTCAACAGAGATTTAGAATCAATTTTTTAAAAAGTGAAATGTAATTATTATAATTATGGAATATATAAAGTGCTATTTAAAAAGCATATCCTTTTCTGAAAAGTAAAAATCACATTCTTAAGATATACTTGATTTTGTATAGAACTATGACATTTAAAAATTGGTATAATTTATCTCAAAATTATTAGATTTAAATTTTAAAATCTATCCAACTCTGTGTTACTGAGGCAAAGTTGTCATTGAAGACAACTAAAACATTTTTTTGATAAGGTGCAGAATTGAACAACTAGATTAGAGCATGAAGTTTGGTCATGAACTATAATAATTTTAAATGTTTGTACACATCTTTAAGTTGGTCACCTCTGCTCATAACAAGACTGACTAGAATTACAAAGCATTCTTTATTGTAATAGAGACTCCTCTGTTTCATTATATCATTTGCAACTTTAATGTCACTGTTATGAAAAAAATGCAACGCATGTTATGAAACAAATGAACATCTTCTCCCAAAATAGAATGAGAAGAAAGGACAACTAGCCTAAACCATAACTGCTATTTCTTGCACATTTAGTAACAATAATCTTTGAGTAACTTCTCTCCTAGTACTTGAACAAAATAATAACAATTATCAGTCATTTTATAGCTGTTTGCAGGTTTATAAAGTAATTTTACATAAATAGAATTTATTGTATTCTTATCACATATTATGTTATTTTATAAAATTATAACCTTAAATGACATAATTACTATTATTTCCATTATTTCCAATGAGAAAATGAGATTTTGAGGACTTAGAAAGGTGACGCATGGGTAATGGCCAGAACAGGGATTTGGTTTCAGTTTCTCACTCCAAGATCCTCTTTCTTAACCACCATAAAATACCACCACATACAGTCTCTCTTTGATCCTAATAATAAAGAGGATAGTTTAGGATTTTTTCTGTTTATTTCTCATGGGATGAAACTTAATCATGGAAACAATAAGGTGATAATTAGGTTATGTTGTAGAAAAAATGTTTGCCCAAGTCAATTGCCTGCTAATCTAATTCTCTCTCTCTCTCTCTCTTTATCCTGAAAACAATTATAGCCTTTTTAAAATTGACTTTTACTTAGCCTTATTGGCCTGTAACTGCATTAGGTGTGAATTTCACAAAGAATAGTTTGTTTTAGTTGGATGTTTGTGGTTAGAATAATAAACAAACTTAAAAATTACCTTTAATATAAGAGTTGTATAGAAGTGCCTGTTCAAGCTGGATCTCTGCAATTGATTTGCATGAAACACATCTTCAAGGAAAAATGGTCAACTCTAAGAAAGAGAGGCACTTAGCTTTGCTTGAAAAACCCAAGAACAAAAAATAATAAAATCTAAAAATAAATGAATTTCCTATTATCAATAGCTAAAAGCACTTCCTCAAAAATTTTTGAGATGAAAATAGTAACAAATGAGCAATAGTAAGCAGGTTTAAGTTAGGAATCAAGAGGTACTTTCTGAATTGACATAAGAGGAGCTATCACTCTTTGATGAGGAAGTTAATTATTCTTTGCTATTGTAAGGAAAACACAGACAAGTTCCTTTCTGGGGTAATTTAATAGTGATTTTGTCAAAGGTCTAAATTATTAATAAGATGACTATTCAGTGTCATACTCAGGCTTAGTTACCTATAAATTCTACTTGATATAATAAATATAAATATTTTTAGACACTGGCATTTTCAATAAGACCAAATCAGAGTTATCTATTTAGTTAAGGGTGTGAGAAATTGTCACCAACCAAATATAAAGGGCAAATAAGCTGCTTCACATAAATAAATTAATGAGAAATTTCCTAAAAATAGCCATCAGAATAAAATGCAGTAAATTATTTTTACTCAAACACCATACTCAACATTCTACATTAAAATTAAGAAACATGATACAACCCAATACATTTTTAAAAATATAATTTAACTTGGATTTTGTATATAGTAGTACTTGATTGACCAAGATTTCAATTCCAACAATTGTTAGTCATACTAGCCTGGGCAATGTTTATTAAATAGGATCAACCCTCACCATCTAAAGGAGCATACCTATTCAGTCCATGGGAGATCCATTTCGATTATTCCTTTAATAGCTCATTAGCAAGACTCTCATAGACCCACAAAGGCCCTGGAGTGGTGAGTAAGGGACCATCCTATGCTTAGACTTATATTATGTCCAATGTTTCATGAGTGATTACAGTTGCTTTTGACAGTGAAATCTGACTTATAACCAAGGAAAGCCTCAAGAGTCAGACAGGATTCCATCTCTTGTAGGATAAATAGATTGGAGATAGAGGAAATTTTTTTACAGAATTGTTAACAGTTTTTCTAGTTTGAATATCTTACTAAGCTCTTGAGAATTAAAAAAAAAAAATCAAAAAGTATTTACAATAGCCAAGATAAGGAAGCACCCTAGCATTTATCCATAGATGATTAGATAAAAAGTTATGGTACATATATACAGTGGAATATTACTCAGCCAAAAAAATGAAATCTTATCATTTGCAGTGTCATGGATGGACCTAAAGGGTGTTATGCTAAGTGAAATAAGTCAGACAGAGAAAGGCAAATACCATATAATTTCATTTATATGTGGAATCAAAGGAACAAAATAATAAAACAAACAAAATGAATTTAGATTCATTGATACAGAGAACAAACTGGTGATTACCAGATGAGAAGAGGGTGGGGGTGGGGATAATTTAAAAAGGTGAAGGGATTAGGAATTAAAAATTGGTAGTTACAAAACAGTCATGAAGTTATGAAGTATAGCATAGGGAATATAGTCAATAAAATTATAATAACCATTTATAGTGCCAGGTGGATATTAGACTAATTGTGGAGATCACTTTACAAGTTATACAAGTCTCTAACAACTATGCTGTACACCTGAAACTAATATAAAATAATACTGAATGTCAACTCTAATTGAAAAATAAATAAATAAATATATATATATATATATATATATATATATATATATATATATCAAGAATAAAACCAAGGACACAATAAATGGTATACCAAAAATGGTAAATAAAATAGGGAGAAAAGGTAAATAATCATGTTTCTGATTCCAAGAAGACAAGATAGGAAAGATGAAGGTCTCAAAATCTAAGAGTAAGATAAAAAAAGATTAAAGAGGTCAGGTTTTCCGATAGAGAGGATAAAAACTGAGAGGCTACTGGAAAAGAGAGTGTTAGGCAAGCTAATGTGGTGGCCAATTAACTGGTGGCAGGCATGTGGGAGGAAGGTAAACTGATCCAACCCTTCCCAGATTAAGTGAGATGAGGTCCAAGTCCAGTAGTGCACCAGACCAGTTAGGGAAAAATATTTGTGTCACACCCTAAGTAGAACAGGGTACTGCTAGAGAGTTTAAGCAGGGAAGCTATGTGATTTACCTTGTGAAAGATCATTCTGGTTTTTCAGTAAAGATGGAGTAACGAGAGTAAATCAGAGACACTAGTTAAGAAGCTCTGATTGTAATCTTGGTGGGGATGAATATTATTTAGATTACAATAGTGACTGTGTAAAAGATAAGAATTGAAGTAATTTAGAACTTATTTTTAGAGAAAGAGTCAAAATGAAGACTCAAGAATCGGTGATAGAATCTACAATCATGCCATCCTGAACACACCTGATCGTGTCTGATCCCGGAAGCTAAGCAGGGTCAGGCCTGGTTAGTACTTGGATGGGAGACCACCTACGAATTCCAAGTGCTGTAAGTGTTTAAAAAAAAAAAAAGCATCAGTTTAAGGGTTTTGTCTTAAACAAGTACTACGATGAAAAACATCAAGAGATTTGATAGACTAAGGAAGAGTAGAAAAAAAATCAACATTTGTGTGTCAGCCCTGGAGAGATTAAGTTTCCGACCCGGCATCCAGCTGGAGGAGATATCCAGCAAGCTGTTGTATACATGAAGTATGAAGTTCAGGGAAGATTATTTATATGTGTGTATATATATTTATATACACAAAACTGCAATACATATATCTAAGTATTTATGCCCACAACATATAAGAACTACTACAAATCTATTTTCAACAGTAGACAATTAACATAAAAATGAACAAAAGATATAAACAGTATATTAATATTATATATTATATTTATATATAACTTATGTATAAAATATGCCCTAAATATATATGTATGTATCTTTGAAAAAAGTAGTACATATATGAGATGTAAAGAGAGACAGACAGACTAAATGTGATAGCTAAAATCAGAGGTATAGATTTTACATTCAATCACCCTGCTCCACTCTCCACAGCACATTAGCTGGCTTAATTATAAAAGAAAATATCCAATTTAGCAGTGGCTCTGCTATATGGTATAATCTAGTCCATGCTATACTTTACATAGAAAAATGTGAGGGAAAAATTAACTTGAAATATTTTTAGTGACTGTCCTATTTATTGCATGGGGGAATCCTATATGCTTATTAATATTTTAAAATATGGGACTTGGTTAATCCTTAAAAAATTGATAAATTTGACTACAATAAAGTTAATTGAAATTAAATTAATTGGAATTTAAATATAATTTTAAAATTGCAATACATATATCTAAGTATTTATGCCCAGAACATATAAGAACTACTACAAATCTATTTTCAACAGTAGACAATTAACATAAAAATGAACAAAAGACTCAAGCAGAAATTTCATAGATGATTATATAAAAGTAGTCAATAAAATATAAAAGATCCTCAACTTTGACATCAGTGAAATGAATTTAGTGCCACAATGTAATATCACTATTCATGCACCAAAATAACTAATGTTAAAAGAAAAGGCAAATAATATCAATACTGACTAGGGAGTGGAGCAAATAAACCTCTCACCTACTGCTAATATGAATATAAGTTGATAAAATCCATTTGGAAAACTGTCAGAAAAAAATCCACTAAAGCTAAATAAATACATGTTCTGTGGCCCTCATATTCCTACACACAAAAATATGGACAGTTCTCACAAATCAATCAATGAGAACAAGAAGCCAGCCACAAAAGAGTAAACATTTTTCAGTTTAATTACTTAGGCTTTAGAACACAGAAAGCATATGATAAGACATTAGCATAATTATCCTAGAAGTGAGTGATAATATCTGAAAGAAAGAAGAGGGGACTCCTGAGGTAGCAGTTATAGTGTACTTTTGATCTGGGTGCTGGTGCTCACTTTGAGAAAATTAAGCAACACAAACACATTTGCACACTTTTTTGCACATATATATTTTTGCATATGTAGGTGATTTAGCATACAATATATGCCAAAATATCTTTTTTTAAAAAGTTATCAAATCTCATCATATAGAGGAAAATCTCAGTATCATAGATTTTGCTTTTTAAAATTTAGAAGGTCCTTAGGTGTCTAACAATTTGTCTAAACACAATAAGGTCCATTTATTTTCAGATAAACTTGATTTGTAACAATATATTCAAATGCTTTACTAATACATTTAATTGAAAAGACTTAATCAGTATTCTTTATATAAAAGGAGTATTAAAGTATACCTACAGAATAGCGAAATATTTTAGCATTAGCCAAGAATACACACAAAACTGTCATCACCTATAGCTCAGTCCAGCTTCACCTATCTATGAGTTTACACTTGTAGTTTGTTAGATATAAATAGCGTGAAAGACATAGTCTCAGGGTAACTAAAACCTTATCACCTCGATCATGAGAGAACTCTTTCCATCTTTATTATTCAGATGGATTTTCCCTGCACCTGTAATTGCATTTTTTTTCATTTTGAATATATGCTCCTTGACCAGGCATTTAGTTCTTCCATGCAAACTACAAATAAACCCAACTTAAATCTAGCCTACATGCCAATATGCAATAAAATAATTTTCAAATTACTTTTCCGATAGTTTCATTTAACACAAAGAAAATGTTAGAGGAGGTTATAAGGCATACCAGGATATTAGAATATTAACAATCACACATCTATCTTAGGTTATTTCCTTTAATAGATAGTGTATATGAAATTAGAGCTTTTGCCATCCTTTGGATAGGGAAATACATTTTTTAAATTTCAAACATTTTTTCTTCTTCAATATATACTGCAAACCCTTTTTCCAAAGACTAGGCAATAAAAAAATAGAAAAGGCTCTTATCAGCAAAAGTAACATTTGTGCTGTTATTCCTGGAGAATCAAATATAATAAAGCATGTTATAAATCATCTTGCAGTTTCCCGATCCAGCTATATAGTAAGCCATATCAAGAACTCTAAAAGTTGTCTCAAATACAGGTTTTACGATAATGACAACATTAGACAGAGCTGGTTTTCTTTTCCCAGACATATTTACATTTCTCAATATTCTAAGAAAGGTCTAAGAAATGGCAATTTACAAACAGAGAACCTCTCAGCTGGTGTGCCCTTACAAATATAGTACAAAATAGTAGCTAGAAGCTACAAGTGATGATTTTGAGACAGAAAACAACACAATACAAGGCAGCAAATTATGTAATGGAGTAACTGCCACGTTAAATAGGTACTTCGATTTCTAATCCTCATTTTACTCATCTGTGAAAATGAAGATGATGATAACTCTAACCTATTTTTGACAGGATACAATTACACATAAAATACTTTAGGCACAGTTCCTGACACAAAGTATTTCATAAATGTATTAATATACCATTAAGATATGATTCTGTAATGTTTCAATATTAATTTTAGAATTTATAGTCAATCTTCTATTCATTAAAACACATATACTTTCTTCCCTTTTTTAAATCTCTAAAATGTTATTTCTTATTATCACTATTGTCTAATATACCTTGACTCTCAATTTCAATAATTCTTTTATATATTTGTAACTATGTTAATTCATAGGTTTCGATTTTATTGACTGTGTTAAAATCATTAAAAGTTTACTTTGATGCTCAAGTTGTCCAAGAGCTGGCCAATGAGAGCATATTCAAGCCTGTTCCTGTGTTCTTTTAATATGTCCTCATTATTTTTTGAGCACTTTGTTGCTTTCTGGTACAAAAAGATGCTCCAGGTTCATTTTGTACTTAACCTTCTCATCCATGAAATCAGTCATTTTTCAGAGAAGATTTTGTCCCTTTTCACAAGATTTAGGAGCTGGATATGCTCATCATTATGGCAATGATACTGCTTTTATGTTCTATCAGTAGACAGAGCTACACACATTCACACAGAGTCATTTACATCTGTATTTATTTCTTTATGGATCTATCTATGAAAAAAAAAAACTATGAGTTCACACCTATACCTTCAATTACAGTCCAGTATCATAAGTTTCAGTCTTGTTTTCTTCATTTTCATATTTGTAACATCTTTCATTGCAAATGATATATTTAGATATCATTACCCTTAATACATTTACTCATTTGATCAATCTCCCTATGAATCCCCCTCTTCCATCACCAAC
Source organism: Rousettus aegyptiacus (assembly GCF_014176215.1). NCBI lineage: Eukaryota > Metazoa > Chordata > Mammalia > Chiroptera > Pteropodidae > Rousettus > Rousettus aegyptiacus. The sequence continues at coordinate 54,926,789 of NW_023416306.1, forward strand.
TCCATCCCCCTAGTTCCCATCATTACCCTGATTAGGCTGCAATGACCCACCATGTGGATTTCCTCTTCAATCTGCTTGGGTTATAACACCTGTTCTAGACCATCCCCATACATGCTCTCACTCCCTATGCTAGTTAAGTTCTCTGAGTGGATTCCACCTTACCTTGCTTAAGCTCCAGCTTCTGTTCCAAGCCAGGTCTTTCATTTCCCACTTCTGGCACAGATGTTTGTCTTTATCTGCCCATCTAATGGCTGTATATCTGAATTGGTGAGGAAGAGGAGAGGAGAGAAATAAAAGAGAATAGGAAAAGAAGGAAAAAGAAGAGAAGGGATCACTACTATAGTTTAAGGACAAACAGACAATGGAAAACATTTCCAGTGCGATATACATAACAGAGATCCTATTTATGTTAACGATGTCATCACCAAATAATTCTCAAGTCTATTATCTAAATATATGTCGTCGACTACCACACACAGTTCATGAAATGTCATGTTTGTGTTCTCAGATACTCCTAACACATTATGTCTTGTTAACTTGCTTTTGTAGAGTTTTGAATCTCTGGCTGAATTATCAAAGAGCAAATATAATTTGATATTTATGATCCTTTGTGAGAATGTCTGGTATGTCAGCTTGTTAAAGAAGGTGTTGAACTAATTCCTAATAGAGGACACAAATGGTGGTTTAGAAGATGAGAAGGTCGGCTGTCTCCTAGTCAATGAAAAGTTCAGAGATACTGTCACACATGTCAAACACCAGGTATTAAAGTCGGTAGAGCATTACTTAGAATCGATTTTAATAAGTCTCCCCGTTAGATTTAGTTTTAGGAACTAATTATCAGCCACCTAAAAGATCAAGAACTTTTCTGTTTAGCCCAAAGCACCACAGGTTGAATTCCAGTATTATAAGATATAAAGGGTTTCTTATTTCTTTCTAGATTGACATTATAAAGAAAAGCAAGATTTTAAAGAGGTCGCTAACATGATATCAAATCTTTCTAGCTGACAGATATAAAACTATTTACATACTACAAAGAAAAATGATTTACGCATCTAACTTAGCCCAAGACCTAAAATTATCTAAAGTTCTTGAAATAAACTGTTTTTATTTTGTACTTAGAAATATCAACTAAAAGTTTGAAAAGCTCTGTCTCGTTCAAATTACTTAATTTTTTGACAATTCTCTGAACCTCAAGTTTCATAGTACATCTTGCAAGAAAGTAATTGTGCAAATAAATCATTTATTACTCATCAAAATTTGCTTTTATTATAAAATAATGTGTTCTTTTAGTAGTTTAAAGACCATAATGATAATATATAAAACAGCAAAATTATCTCCTTAGTTAAAAAATAGAATAAAATATATCTGCTACTTTATTTGTATAGCTATAAAATTAGAATATACAGCTTGACTACCATAACCACTGGCCTAGATTTTGAAATTAAATTGTCATTTTATTTTATTTTTTGTTGTAATAAAATTTGTTCATTCAAGTACTCATAAAGAGAATAAAAAGGAAAGCCAGGAAAGCCACAATAGGACTGTATCTTTATAATGCATCTCTTAACAATTGACTAGCATTAATAAGGAATGTCTAAGTATCAATAATTTTTTAAAAAACTTAGAGACTTAAATATATATCTCACTAAAGAGTAAAATGAAATGTCTAATAAATTTATAAAAATGGTTTCATCACCATTACTTAGCAGAGAAATGCAAGTCGTACCCACAATGAAATACTATCATATACTACCAGAATGACTACAATTTTTAAAGTCAATATTATTATTTCTTAACAATTATGTGGAGAAACTATAAATATCATATAATTCTGATGGGACTGCGCCTTGATATAAATTCGGGTGGGGGGGCACTATTTAGCAGTATCTAATAAAGCTTTAATTATCCTGTTTCAAAAATCATTCCAAGTAGAATATTTCAAGCAACATTCTTCATAATAGCCTGAACTAGAAACAACTCGCATCTTGCATCTCCACCAACAATAGACTTGAGGTGTGTGTGTGTGTGTGTGTGTGTATAATGTATGTATACAGACATATGTGTGTATATATATGATATACGATATGTGCTAATATATGTAATAATTATCATATATGATTTACTGATATATAGATAAAAATTAGATATGTGATCAATGAATACCATATAAAAATGGGAATGAAAACAATAATGCCAAATGCAAAAATATAGATGAATATCAAAAACATCAAATTAAGTGAAAAAAAAGCCAGACATCATATTTGCAAAAAGCAGTCTAGGGTGATATAACTCATCATAATATTTATCTTTGGGGGATATAGTGACTTCATGGGACAATAGGAAAACTGAGGGTATTAGAAATATTCTACATCTTGATCTGGCTGCTTGTTAAATAGATAACTGTTTAATTTCTGAAAATTTAAGCTGTAAGAATGATATGTTGAATAAAATATTTATTTCAAAATATTCTCTTCGCTATTTTTTCACTGTTTTTTCAGGCTTCCTTATTTTTTATCTGTGCAGTTCTGATCATGAGTAGTACTATAGGAAGTGTCCTAGAGATAATTTGACCAAACTCCATTGTAAAAAAAGGAAACTCAGACCTTGAAAGATTAAGTGATCAGTACATATTAAGGGAGAGAACAAGTCTAAGAACTTAAATTCAAATCTGAGCCTCCTAATTTCCAAGCTCATTCTACTTCATCATTAGCATATGTATTCGCTCAACAATTTTTTTTTATTTTAATACATTTACTTGTACTATACACACCAAAGTTCTTGTACTTCCCACCACACATTGCCAATTGTCTAATGACAATTTATTTTTTATGATCAATAAATAATATAGATCATACATGTCAAACTAGTCTTCTTTAATTTTTTCTTTACTACATAAAAGTACATAATTGCAATCATGCTTCATGGTCATACATTCTTAACATGAGACATTACGAATCTCTACATATGTTATATATCTTCTAGATAGATAAGACTTGCTATTACCCACTCTTTCCTGACAATGTATAAAAGGCACGTGAAATATTTAATTCATGGAGAATTCGTAGCGGGTCATGCTCTCACTTGATTCAGTCCCACATATAAAATAGTCAAATTGTCACAAGATAATATGGCCTAAAGGTAAAAAAAAAAAAAAAAAAAAAAAATTGTCAAAGACTTCTACTGTCCAGTTATTAAAAAGTGCTCCTCATACATTTAGGGTATCTAGCTAATTAAAATTTCCTTTACCTTTTCCAGCAAGAAATTACAAAGTGTTCTGTAGTTTTGCATACATACTCTGTTACACACATACAGGCAACTTGATATTATTGCATGTGTTACTTTTCAGTAACCTTAAAGAAGCAAATGAAATATGAATATGTTTAACAATTAAACTCAATATCTATATCTCTCTGCAAAGTTCTGCGTATAGTGACATAAGCAAGCCAACAAAAGGGAAGCAGGAACAAATGATAATTCCAAATAAATTGTGTTACCTTATGTTATAGACTGAATGTTTGTAGTCCCCCAGAATTCATATGTTGAAACTCTATCCCCCAATGTGGTGGTATGACAAAGTGGGACCTTTGGGAAGTAATTAGGATTAGATGAGGTCATGAGGGTAGTGCCGTCATGATGGGATTAGCGCCCTTATAAGAAAAGGCAAAAGAGAGTTTGCTTCCTCTCTCTGCTCCTTAACATGCAGTAAGAGGATGAGAAAAGGTCACCTACAAACTAAAAAGTTTACTCCAGATATCAGATCTGCCGACACCTTCACCTTGAACATCCCAGGCTCCAGAATTCCGAGAAATAAATGTTTGTTTTTTAAACCACCCTGTATATGGTAATCTGTTATAGCAACCTGAATTGACAGACATTATTTCATCGGAAGTAAATTCTATCAGCTTTTATTTCATAAATTGAACACAGCCTGAACTTGTCCTCAACTTAAAAATATATATCATATTCAAGGCTTGCTGAACTTATTACACTTGATGTCATTTCCTTTTTTCTTTTTAAATTCTTTTCCCAATGTTCTTACCCAATTAATACCTTGGACATAAGGGCATCATTAAATAGTATGATTGACATAAACCAATGGCCCTCTAGGCATCCTGAAACCTTTTATATTTATAGAAAATGGCCAGTTGTATCCTAGGAGTGACAGGTAAAATAATAAATTCTGGGTTCTTAGGGAAATTGTACAAAGGATTGAAAACACGTTGCTCTATATCCAGAAGAAGAGAATTATCTCCAGAGAAGTGCTCTTGTCAGCACTGAATCAAATAAATGCTTTTCCTTACTGAAGTCAGAGGAAAAGAGATTCTTTTAAATATCAGCAAGAACCTACTATTTAGTTGAATAAATAATAAAAATGTTTGTGCCCTCTCCCTTAATTCTATTTCCAACAATGAGAATATCATTCAATTTATAGCTCTTTGGACTTGATGTGTTTGTAAAATGCAGATGAATCTATAAAGTTAGAGAATAGCATTGAAAAACATGTTTCGATTTATAAATTGACTCTCTGAAAACCAAAAACTTGATCGAAGATGATATTAGGAATAGTCTCCCTCACTCACTCGCACTCTCTCTCTCTCACCCTTGCCTCCTTCCCGACACTCAATTCTGTTTAAGACTTTGTATGACTTTGAACTTTCAATTTTCTAAATTACATTGAGAGGTTTTAATTTAGCTTTTTTATAATTTGAGGGCTTAGAAACAAAAGCTGCTTTCAATGATTTCTTTGAAAAATGTGCTAGAATGGGAAACAAAAATATGATATTCGTTTATAGGTATACTATAATATCTAGTGATTGGTTAAAATCAAAATTATATTTTATAATTTGATGCACTAACATTGATTAAGAGTCTTCTTTGCTATAAGGATGTAATCTCCTTTGATAAAATGTGTCAAAATATACATGTTGTTTAATAAAAGAAAATTGATTAAAGCAAGTCTTTGTATTATGTAACTTCTTCCATCTTGAAAACTATTTTTTTTCTGAATATTGTAGACAAATTAAAGAAAATCAGGGTAAAGTATTTTCTTGGGAAGAATCAAATAAACCAAAAATTTTGTCCCTTGGTTAAGAGAATTATTACATATGACCTCTAATTAATAATGCATTATCTAAAAGTCACTTGTGAACAATTCAGCACACTAGTTTCTATAAAATCACTTTACAAATATTTAGAATAAAATTTTTGTTTCCAGTTATTACCTTAATACTTAATTAAAACATATCCAGATCATGACATTTGTATAATTTTAATTTTACTAGAATTACTCTCAACGTCCAAAAATTTATCTATTGGTGAATTTTCTGTTTCTAAGAACTATCATCTTTGAAAATAGGAAGGATTTTTTAAAAATGTGTGAACCCCTAACATATCCTAGTGCAATAAAGATGTTAATATATATGTCACAAATTGAGTTGAGTCAAACATAAAATAAGTATTATTCCAGAATGAATATATGTGTGTATATATGTGTGTACACATACATATGTATATAGACACACATGCATACACATTTACCCATACACACATGTTATATTACATATGATGGTCTTCAATTATATACATACCCCTTTTATATGTTATGTTATATATATCTACTTTTTAATATCTCAACACTGTATAATAAACATTTTGTCACATCCAATACAGAGATTCAACTCATTGTTTTAATAAGGCATGTAATATTCCATACAACAGATATATTAATTTAGCCATTATTTTTTGATGTGTTTTTGTTTGATTAAATGAACACATTTTTAAATATATTCTTTAATAATTCCATGAGTATCTATCAAATAGGCCCATATGATATTTAAGTAAGTATGAACACTGCCTTCTGAAAGGTTGCAGCAATGCATATACACTTGAATTTGAGGGTTAAACAATCGTATCATCTGAAAATAATACATTTCATCTCTTTTTAAATATTTATTCATCAATCCATTTCTTACCATATTGGTTATAATGAGGACATATTAAAATTATGCCAATGATTATACGTTTCCATATCTTGTTCTAATTTCAAAGAAATATTTTTAAGGGTTTTCACATTAGGTGTCATGTTTGCTATTGATTTCTAAGACATTTTTTCTCATCATAAGATGGTTCTCTCTAATTTTAGATTCATAAGAGTTTTAATATTTAATCAAGAATGTGTGTTGATGTTATCAGATGTCTTTTACAAATCTAAGGTGATTAATCTATTAATATAGAAATCACATAACTGGCGTTTCCCATCATCAATGATCCTTGTAATCCTATATTAAAAATTTCTAAATCATATTATATAACTCTGAATATAAGGCTATATTAAATTTCTTATATTTCATTTAGAATATTTTCTGATTATTTATCAGTTTGGTTTATAGTTTCCTGTCATGTTCATTATTTTACTAGATTGTATGTCAGAATTACAGTAATCTTATACAATTAATTGTAGTTATCTGCTCTGGACATTTAAAATTAGAGATATTTCTTGTTTGAAAAGTTTAGTACAAGTCTCTCTATTATATGGGACTTATTTTTCATTTCACATTTTCTAGACCTTCCTCATTAAATTTTGGTGATTTCTATACTCTTCCAAAAGATTTCATTTTAACTGATTTTTAAATTTATTAGTATAAAATCCCATATACTATTTTCATGTTTCTTGTTATATGTTTACTTTATCCAACCTAATGTTGAATTACTTGTGTTCCCTACATTTTTCTTAATAATATTTGACATAAGTTAGTTAAACTTTTCAAAGAAAGAGTTTTTATCATATTATTTAAACCGACTTTTTTCTATTTAATGATTTTTTCATTTATTTTAAAAAGTTTTCCATACCTTTGAATTACTCATTAACCATAATTTAAAGTGTTTACTGATGAATGGATAAAGAAATTGCGGTATATACACAAACAATGGAATATCATTCAGCCATGGAAAAAAAACTCTGTCAACATGGATGAACCTATGCTAAGTGAAATAAGTCAGACAGAGAAAGACAAATATTGTATGGTATCATTTATATGTAGAATCAAAAGAAAGAAAGAAGAAAGAAAGAAAGAAAGAAAGAAAGAAAGAAAGACAGAAAGAAGAAAGAAAAAGAAAAAAGAAAAAAGAAAAGGAAAGGAAAAGGAACGGAACGTAAATGACCAGCCCTCACTTTCCTTCCTCCCGTCCCCTTGACTCCCTTCTCCCTTCCTCCTCCTATTCCTCCTTCCTCCCTTCCCCCTTCCTCCCATACCTCCCTTCCTCAGCTTCCTCCTCCTCCCTCCTCCCTTCCTCCCTTCCTCACCTCTCCACTTCCCCTTCCTCCCTTCTCCCTTCGCCCTCCTAACTCCCTCCTACCTCCCTCATCCTCAGAACTCCCTCCACCCTCACCCACTCCCTCACACCCACCCCCCCAGACCTCCTCATTTCTGCTTCCATGCTCTAGTGTGTTGAAACATTATCAGATTTTGGTCAAATGGTATCAAATTTTAGTTATAAGATGAATAATTTCTGAGGATCTAATGTGCAACATGCTGACTATAGTTAATAATACTACATTGTTTCCTTAAAATTCCCTAAAAGAGCATATCTTAGGATGTGCTTTAAAAAAAAAGACTATGAGATGATAGATGTGCTCATCATTTCACAACATATATGTATATCAAATCACTATGTGGTATGCTAAAAAAAAAAAGTGTTGAAATTCAGTTGATTTTCCCCAACATTCTCACTCTTTCAGATCCAAAATGGAAGATTCTCAAAAAAGACTCTCCTTAATATTGTTCTCTTCTCACCTACCTAATTTAGAAAGAACTATAGTTACTGAGAGATTATTTTCACACTGACATTTTAGAGATAAGATAAAACTCTATAATAATTTTCATAACAGCTTTTTTCTATTAGAGATATGATTTACTTAACATGTCTTGCAAATGCAGCACAAAATTAGCAATCAAAAGCCTTATACATTAATGGCACTTTCGTTCATAACCAATGACAGGATAGAGATACTTTGTTCAGAGCAAAATTTGTAAAAGATGAAAGAGCTAAAATGAAGGGAAGAGTCTTACATGTTCCTTCTCTACATACATTTTCCAGATTTTTTTTTGTTTTATGCTTTGTTTTGTTTTTAACATGTCCACATTTTTTTTCTTTGTATGGAGTACTTTTAGGTTATTCCTCTTAGCCTTATTGAACATAATATATCATTTTTTTCTCTTTTAGTAAAAATGAAAATAGATGACCAAATCAGTTAAATAACTTATTCAAGGTTGTCATAGCTTGAAGTGTGACATAATTTATCACCACGTGTTCCTGATTCCACAGCTGTACTATTTACACTAAAATGTTACTTTTTATTTAAAAATTACTCATTATATATATATTTTTTGTCTTTCATACTAGATTGAAATTCTCAAGGATAAAGTTATACCTATTTTGTTTACTGTTATAATGCTGAAAGATTTTTTCAATTACCAAAACAAAGTAGGCATTCAAATTGTCTTAATTTGAATTACATTGCTTCCACAAAATAATTATTAGCCTATAACTATTCAGGATTATGCAAAGATGCAAAGATGGAAGGTTTCATTTCAACAAACATTTCCTAAGGGTAACTCTATGAGCCAGACCCTTAGTTTGGCTCCACGCAGCTTTCAGGTTGAACAAGAAGCTTTCCTTCAAGATGTTTACAATCTAGTAGGAAAGGTTTGTAGCAACCAATTTCAATAAAAGTAGAATTTACGAAGTGCTATATGACTCAGAGATTCTCAAATAACAGTAATCTTGATCATTTGAACTTTTTATTCCTTGCCAAATAATTTGTAAATATATTATAGAGTAATGAGATATTGAGAGGAGGACAAGCAGTAGGACAAAGGACATACAATAATATAATATGACTACTTAAACCTCTGTTAGTGAAGAATAGATTCCTAGAAACCAAAGAGACACATCAACTTGAAATTGCTTCCCATAGCTCTAAAGCATGATAAACAGAAACTCATCTCCAATCTTACTAAAGATGCTACCTAATTTGTTTTATAATTTATAAAATGAAAAGATTGGCCTATTCAAATTAGCTTCCAGACCTAATCATACATGTTTAATTAATTCTTCTTTTTACAAATAACACTCAATAGACTCAGAATAAATTAAGAACATTATTATCTGTATATACTGACTTTTAAAAGCTAGTAATAATTATAAAGTGTTTTGATACACCATATTTCTCAAGGATTATCATTTAGAAAGTATTTTTATGTACATTATCTCACTAAATTCTTAAACATTGAAGCAAAAGGTCATGAGGCTCATTTTATAAAGAATTTAGATGCCTTTTAAAAATAAATTGACCAACATCATCCAGCTAAGCAGCTAAAACTCAGCTATCCAAGAACCTGACTCATCAGCCTTCAGGATTAGTTTAAAAAAAAAATTACTCAAATTATTGTTCTGATTTCTAAATATTCTTCATCTTTGATAACGTTATTCTCTAATTATTACACCATGTTATAGAATGAAAAAAAAAAGCCATATTCTGACAATTATCTTTTTTCCCCTAAAAGGATATTCCTAAATCTTTTTAATTTAAAAAAAAAAAAGTGCACTTTTCCACTTTTTAAGTGTTGGTAGGAGTGTTAAAGCAGTCAAATTTAAGTCTCTTAAAACAGTCAATCCATGAAATGATACAAAATCTGTTCATTGGTACCAGGATTGCAGAATAAAATTAAATCGAAGGATAAGAATTAATTTATTGTGTGAGATTGGTGATATATGAGTGTAGTCTCACAGGATATTTTAAAGTAGGCCCGTTATCTCCCTTTCTTATTAATGGTCTAAATGTTACATACTGAATTATAAAAACAAGACTCTTTTTTCCAGTTTAAAGAAAGAAATTGTGTTTCCATCCTGCCAAATTAGTAATTATTAAAACATGTAATTTGGTCAAATTTAAATATACTTTCTTGGGGTGGTTGAAGTTTCTACATAGGTATTATAATTATTATACATTTTTATAATTGGGGTATATGAGTTATTAATTATAGGACTCAATTCAGTGAAATGTGATGATATGTTTTCCATCAACTCAAATATCTGCATTATTTTATTATTATAAATAGGAAAGATAGCTTAAATGCAACTTCATAGAAAATATAGTTTAAGAATTTAAACTATCCATTCTGTAACATGAAGGTTTCACTAAGAAGATAAAAGCAATTGTACAACTTGCAGAATTGACACTTTCTAATAAGTAGAAAGGAACGTCACTGTCTAGATGATTAAGTAGATATCAGAATGTTCAATGGAACACATGTCTCCTGATACTCCCAAAGGCCTCTGTCCATTCAAAGATCATGTACTGAAGGAGGTTTAAATCTAATTTATTTTGTGAGCTCAGGTAGTGTTATTTTGTTCAGAAAAAGCTAAAAAATGGAAGGCAACACTCTCTATGATACCTTACATCTGTAACCCCATTGATTTTTAAAAACATAGCACAAGAAATAGTTCACAAGGCCATGATCTTTTGACCCATCGAAAGTTACAATGGATCCCCTGCCTACAGACTTGACCTTGTAGTTGATTGACAGATGCTCTTGAGTTTGAGTGGCACAAATCAATAAAAAGCTGTACGTAAAAAAACAGTAACATCACTAAATGGAAGAACCAAATTTCAAAACACTACTCTAGTTTGACTACAAATGAGACTGATATTTATGAAGCATTAGCACTATTTTTTTTAATGATTCTCTGCTTTTATCAGAGATTTAATGACAATACAGTATATTAAATTACAGCAAACATCTGGAAGACTCTCTCAGCACTTTAATCATAGCATTTCCCAAAATCTGCTTGTACCAGTAATAGTTATTTCAGACATATTTCAGAATAAGTACATTATGGACTTTATTCAATAGAATGACTACACCAATTGAAGCATACTCATTACTCAAGGCAACTCTTTGTTTCCTGCTAGCAAATGTGAAAAACTTCTTTCCAAAATAAGACTACTTGGAAAAACAGATGATCTAAACATATCTGTCTAAAGTCAAATTAGTGTTCATTTTACACATGTCAGATTACTGCCTTTAACCATAACTCTAATAATTTATTGTCTGCCTTATAAAATTCAAATATTGCTGCATTCTCCACTTGTTTCTCATTTAAAAATATGATGGGAATGTAAATTGGTACAGCCACCATGGAAAACAGTATACAGGTTCCTCAAAAATTTAAGAATAGAATTACCATATGACCCAGAAATTCCTCTTCTGGATATCTAACCCTCAAATTTGAAAACATTTATCCATAAGGATATATGCATCCCAATGTTCACTGCAGCTTTACTCATGGTGCCCAAGACATGGAAAAAAATGAAATGCTCTTCTATAGATGATTGGATAAAGATATGGTACATATATACAATGGAATATTGCTCAGCCATAAGAAAAGATGAAATATGACCATTTGTGACAATATGGATGGATCTTGAGATTTTCATGATAATGAAATAAGTCAGACAGAAAAAATTGAGAACCATATGATTTCACTCATATGTGGGATATAAAACTGAAAGCAATAAATGAACAAAACAAACAAACAGACACTCAGTTTAGTTCAGCGGTTATCAGAGGGAAAGAGGGGAAGCAGGTAAGGGTAAAGGGGATCAAATATATGGAAGGAAATTTAACTTTGGGTGGTAAACATACAATGCAATATACACATGACATATTATTGAACTGTACACTTAAGACCTATATAATTTTACTATATAATAATTTTAACCAATGTCACCCCAATAAATTTAATTTTAAAAAGTCCTTACTCAATAACATGTCGTCTTATTATCCTTCACTCATCTCAGCATATACCGACCCTAGCTACTGCCTCTGAACACAGCACTATCCCCTCACCACCCTCCTGTGCTTGCAGGTGCTTGGATAGGAATGTCCACATCAGTGTTCAGCTTTTATAGATTCCATTAACTAAATCTAACAGCATTTTCTTCACAAAGCATGCATTCCTGATATTTCCAGCTGAATGTCATCTCTTCCTTCTCTAGATTTCTGTAACATTTTATAAACCATGAATCACTAATTAATAAGGCAAGAGAATGTGATTTTTCCCTTATGTTCTGTCTTGTTTGATTTGTGTTTATCAGAGTTCATATAAGCTTTGAACATTGCCTGTAGAATATCATAATATTATGTATATCATATATAATATTTTAATTCCAGAATTTTTCAGTATTTTTAAAAATAATTTTAACATTGTCAAACTTATACCAATTTGTCAGTTAACATTAAATAAATGTTAGTAGTAGCTAACACAGATAATATTCAGTAGGTACCAGGAAACAGTCTGACCCTTGCAATCCTATGAGGTATAGCTGATATTCACATGCAGAAAAGGAAACTGAGTCTTGGAGAAATTAAGAAATTCAATCAAGTTCACAAAAGTAGCAAGAGCTAGAGAGGCTTTCTGTACTTTTAGCAGTTTTACTCAATTGCTAACTTTGTTATGAGGTTTTGGTGGTACAGTTGTGATGGATATAATCATAGGATCTGACCTCAGATTCAGAAAAAATAGGTAAATAACCAGAAATAATTCCATAGCTTGATAAATGTTACAATTAAAAATATACTTGGTGATACTGGAGTACATTTCAGGAACAACTAATCTTGTCATAGGAAGTAATGAACATTTCACCTATTTTGAAAGTGGAACTATGTGAATAGGAAAAGCAGCTTGGCATTTTTATACATTAGGAAATTCATAAACTCACCAAAAAAAATGTTAAACATTATTATAGACTATAATATCTCTGAAAACAATTGGCCACGTTTATGTTTTACAATCTGAGACTTATTGAATTCATCATAAAGTGTAGTATGATAAAATATTTTATTGATTAGGTTAATAGAAGCAATGAATAAGTGAATAGAACAATAAAATAATAAATGAATTATTGAACAAGTTAGAAAGATGTGGTCTGAAGACAATATCTTTGCAAAGGATACCCAAGAACATCAAAGAATATAAGCAGAACCATTGTTTCTCTAGATATGTCTCACATGTTTAGCTTGACCATCTCCAAATTGAAGAAATTAAAGCCTTCCTATATTTTGAAATAAAGTAATTTTACCATCACTTTTTAAGATTCAATTAATTATTTGATTTTTTTAAAATGATGAAAAAAGAAAGAAAAGAGAAAAATTAAAAACCCATTAAATTCAAGATACATTGCCTACCTCTTGTTATTTAGTTTATAATCATATGAAATGAAGGTATAGCACTGTCATCTGTACTTTGCAATCAAGTAGCCAACCAAATACAGGGTTATAATTTCATTCTAGTTGGAATATTTTTCATTATTCACCTTATTTAATAAACTGTCACTTGAAAGGGAGTCTGATAGGCTCTTTCACAATGAATCAAAGAACTGCTCTGCCTTTCCACTTTATTATGCATGCTACATTTGAAGCTAATGAAACATAACCCCTGAGCTGATACTTTTATAGATGAAAGAATCATCATGTCCCATCTTCTATTCATCAGCTACTGATAGCCAACACAAAACACATTGATTGCCCTGTACTTCAGTTTAGACAGGTGATGGGAATTCTTATTGTTATCTTATCTAATTGTTTCCTATCATGTACATATTTTGGGTATCAACTATGAAGGAAACTAACTAGAAAAATAACGTGATATCAATGATACATTTAATTTAATAAGTGTAGTGGGAATATCCTGATTATCCTACTTTATAGAATTTGATATGCCCTTCCCCTAGAGCACATATTACCTTGAAATAATTATTTTTAAGAAGTGTAGTAATCACCTGATATTATTTTCGTGAGCTTTTGTTATTTATGGAAAAATCTAGAAAGTCAGTTTAAGTAAAACCATGCAATCTTCTCTGAAAGTAGAACTGCTTTATTATTAAAGGATATCAAAAGGAATAATGCATCACTAAAGAAGTGCTTTCATTACAATAACACTACTCAGTGTCACTAATTGACTAATACTAGTCAATTCAATGAGTAATAAAATATAGGTATAAGCTATATGTGATCAATAGCATGATATACAAAATAAACAGCCTTTACTATTTACAGAAGTATGTGAATATATGCAACACAAAACAAGTACATATATATTATATTTATGTATAAACAATATGTATATATATATATATATTGTTTAGTGGCTTTTTAAACTCTTAAAAGTGCTAACTGAAATATAACTTTTAACAAATTGGCTCCGCAAATAGAATTTCGAGAGTGTAAAGTTAATTTCAAAATAGCAGTCTTAAATTATGAGTAGAAATATAGGTTTCATTCATTATAAAATAAGTTTTGTACATATATACATATTCACACAGATTACTGAACAAATATAGAGCTATCGTTTATTACACAACTTGCATTTCATAACTGATAGCTAGCTTGTTTATTAAATAAATATTACTTGTTTCAAACATAGTGTTACATTTAAAAGTGAGGAAAAATATTTGAAGTAGGTTATAATATATTCAAGACATTGCATACACAATATTACAGGGAAACTATCATAAGTTATCACAATCAAAATGGAGGTGATACAACTAAAACAACTAATTGGAAAATTACTCTGCATGTGCATGATAAGAAAGCTATCAAAAACATACATAATAACAAGTTATTATAAGACAGTGACAACAAAATAAAGAACAAACACCCTCGATGTGAAAAAACCTATGTACAGCCCCTCTTATTAAAGACAACTGCCAAAGATAGTTACAGTTAAAATGACAGTACAAAAAAAAAAAAAATGAAAATGTGTAATTTAATCAACAACTTGAACTCCAAATTTGACATTTACAGATAGATGTGAAGTTGTGGAGATTTAAAATTTGTTTTAAGTAAAAATATGGGAAATCAAATTATTTTCAACAAAATAAATATTATTTATTTCAATTCAAAATTAGCTTTCTCTTCTTTCATCTCTTCAGCTATGCTAGTCAATATAAGTCACTGATTCTTGATCTACTGTGGTTAAGGTCTTATTAACTCTGTAGTATATAACCAAATTAATTATCAGCTTTCAGGCTCCAAGATACGATCTAACCCTGTCTCTGCAAGAAACTGGTCTGTTCCTAAACACAGTGTTGTCAAGTGCACTACATTAGAAATCATAAGAAGCCCATTCTATTCTTTGCTCATCTACACTGGGTCAATTTCCTCACTTGCAAAATAAAGTATTGAACCAACACCAGAGCTCTAAAATTTAATAATTCTAAATAATCCAATACTACTAATTCTATTACTCATTTTTAAAGACTACTAGATCAGAAGTCCAAATATTCAATGTGAATGTGTGCATGTTCTCGCTATAAAACACAATCACACAAAGTGCAGTTTTGTTTATGTATAATCAAATTATTTATTGCTGTAATAAGTCCATTTATTCATATTATGGTATCATATAGTTAAAACTATATCTACATTTTTCCTTTATATGTTTTCTAAATCATGGAAAGCTTTTTCATAATCATCCTTTAACCTTCACTAGAATAAACAATCATATTGTAGTAAAATTTTATATTAAGCTTCAACTTCTTTGTAACCCATTCTAACTCATAAAATTTCTGGGAAATATGATCTCATCAGCAGTATTATTTTCAAAATTGTTCGTATTACACTATCTTAGTATAATCAGCATGCTATCATCAATCGGCTACCTAAAAAGACTGTAACATTGACTAAATGCCTATGGATTGTTTAATACCTAAATTCAGTCTTTCATAATCATTTCATAACATCCTTTACTCTGTAGCTATGGGAAGTAAAAATACATGGTCTCCACAAGTACAAGAGTGACTGAAAAAGTAAATTTATCAGATCTACCATACAAAAATAGGAATATGTTCATCTGTAACTACTAAAACCTTTATTGTTCAAATGCTTTGCATGACAATATTTTTGACAGTTTGATCATCATAGCTTTAGTTTATCAACAAGCTACATTTCTGCTCTGTCTTTTAAAAAATATACTTCATTATTTCTAAGTTTTATGCAATTACAAAACATAAACAGGATTTAATATAATGAAGTATATTCTAATCCTATGCATATATTTTTTCACTTCTCTTTTCTAATTCGATATTTGTAACAAATCGATGCAATATGCAATTCAGCAAACATGAATTAAATATCTACTTTAAACTTGATTCTTTCTTAAGTGCTAGGGATAGAGATTTGGCAAATAAACCCTTGAAGATTTCAAAGTCTTTTAAAGGACATTAAAGAGTGTGGTATTAAATTTTGTATAAGACACAGAAACAGCAGCAGATCTTACTGATGAAATCTATCCAAGTGTATATTTTGGGTCTCTATGCAATTTTGTGTTGCTGGACCATAAATATAACTAATGATTCTTATAATGTCCCACAAAGCCTTATCTAATTTGACTTTTGGAAGAAACAATGGAAGTGATCTATCCAAAAGAAGAAAAGCAACTGAAGTAATTGAAGGTAAGCAATATGGAAATAGCCTAAGACAGAGATTATACTGGTTTGGGTGGCATGTTTTTATCTACTAAAGAGTATACAAAGAAGGGAAGAGATACATATAAAAGGTGGCTTCCTATTGAAGGATACCTTGGTTGTTTCCATGTCTTGGTCACCGTGAATAATGTTGCATGAGTTCTTTATATGTTTTGGATATCAGCCTCATATCAGAAGCATTGTTTGAAAATATCTTCTCCCATTCAGTTGGTTGCCTGTTTTGTTGTTGTTGTTGTTGTTGTTGTTGTTGATGATGATGATTCACTTTCCTGTGTAGAAGCTTCTTAGCTTGATATAGTCCCATTCATTTATTTTTGCTTTTACTTCCCTTTCCTTTGGGGTAAATTCATAAAATCCTCTCTAAATCCAAGATCCATAAGTTTATTTCCTAAGTTTTCTTCTACGCAATTTATTGTTTCAGGTCTTATATCCAGGTCCTTAATCCATTTTGAGTTAATTTTTGTATATGGTGATTGACAACAGTCTAGTTTCATTCTTTTGCAGGTAGCTTTCCTGTTTTCCCATCACCATTTATTGAAGAGGCTTGCCTTTCTTCATTATATAATTTTGGCTCCTTTGTCAAAACTTATTTGCCCACATATGCAAGGGTTTACTTTAGGACTTTCTGTTCTGTTCCATTGTTCTGTGTGTCTGTTTTTTTCTGCCAGTACCATGCTGTTTTGATTATTGTTGCTTTGTAATATAATTTGAAGTCAGGAAGTACAATACCACTAGACTTATTCTTTTTTCTCAGGATTGCTTTGCCTATTTGGAGTCTTTTGTGATTTCATACAAATCTGATGGTATTTTTGTTTTATTTCTTTAAAAATTGACATTGAAATTTTGATGGAGATTGCATTAAATCTGTATGTTATTTTGGGTAATATGGTCATTTTAACTATGTTGATTCTTCCAATCCAAGAACATGAAATATTGATAGTTGATTGGATAAAGATGATGTGGTACATATATACAATGGCATATTATTACTCAGCTACAAGAAAAGATAAAACACTGCCATTTGGAACAACATAGATGGATCCTGAGATTATCATGCTAAGCAAAATAAGTCAGACAGAAAAAATTGAGAACCATATGATTTTGCTCATATGTGGGATATAAAAATGAAAGCAACAAATAAACAAAACAAACAAACAAAAACTCATAGACACAGACAACAGTTTAGTGGTTATCATAGGGAAAGTAGGGAGGAGGGAGGTATATAGGGTAAAGAGAATCAAATATATGGTGACAAAAGACTAGACTTTGGGCGATAAACAGAATGAAATATACAGATGATGTATTATTGAATTGTAAATCTGAAACCTATATAATTTTATTAACCAATGTTACCACAATAAATTTAATAAAAATTTAAACTAAAATTTAGAAAAGTGTCTAGTTTCTTAACCTCAAAGAAAAGATGGCTTCCTATAAGTTTTGAAGAGCCAGTGTAGAAACTATAAGACTTGATGATGATTCCATGTGAAAAGCCAAACTGATGATTTTATATATGAGATGAAAAATCAAGATTTTAGCATACCTCAACATATCAAATGTCATCCCTAATTTTTTTTTTTTTAACAAAGAATTCCCAGGGATTTTCAATATTTAAGTGCTAAAGTATGTGAACTCATTATTGTCACTTGCCATTTGGAAGCAATTGGCCTTTTTTTGAGAATATCTGTTATCATACTCTGAAAACCTCTCATTAATCTCTGAGTCTACCCTTAGAATCAGTCTTACTTTCTACTGTGCACTCTGTTGCTCACAAAGTGGAAGTCACACAGGCACAACATACTCATCCAGCCTTCATTTCTTTGTCTGCTGATACATCATTCAACAACAGATTTTTTAAGTAATACCAAGAAGCTTTAAGCCTTTTGTTTCCTATGAAAATCTGTCATATTTTAAAGCTTAGTTTGTGAGATCCCTTTCCAAAATGGTTCACTAATATGCTTGGCTGCCATGTATAGATGTAGATTTTGATCATATGTGTGAGTAAAGTTTAACGCAGGTATCAATGTACTTTAGGGAATTCTCACTATCTTTTGAATTGGGGCATAGGAGCTATGCTTGATAATGCTGTTTAGGTTTTAAAATAAATAGTATGTCATATTTTATGCCTTTAAAAAGGTACAGAGTAAAACCAGAATAACCGAACCATGAAGGTCTGCATGATATTTTCTGAAAGTAAAACATATAGCTTCCTGATAGTTTTTCTAATCTGATTGTAACACATGTAATTTCTTGCTAAAGCTTAAAGGATCTGAATGGAGATCTATTATATTTGTGTAAATTGATAACCTGAAGGTATTTTTTTTTCTACTATCTGGTTCTAAAGTATTACAAAAAGATAATTGTGAATTTGTACTGTATATTATCTCAAAAGGGATGCTTCCTAACTCATTGACAGTAGTGGTCAGTATAATAAGAGTTTCAGACAAGAATGAAAAGGTTAATGTTTGCTGATTTGCTGATGTGGATAGTGCTAAAAAAACACAATAAAGAGTATGATCAATATCTTCAATAGTTTCCTCAGTACAGATGAAGGGGTAATGAGTGGGAAAGAAAAACTCTTATTAATTAATTTATATAAATGTTATTTTGAAGATTTTCAAAGTTCTTTAAATTGGTATTTAGTGTTTTTTGTCCTTTATCTTCAGCCTTTTTAAAGAAATGGTGTGGCAAAGCATTGGTAGTTCTTAATTCTCTCTACCTTCGAGTTTGTAAGCATTCATAAATGATATAATTAAAAAGAAAATAGAGCTGATACTCATTTCCATCCCATTATAAGTCTTCCACATATAACTCCCAAGGAAACCATTGCTAAAACTCACTGCTGACCAATTTTTTCTCCTCAGTTCTTCTGGAAAATTTTCTACTTCTACATAGCAGTTGTTTGTTGACTTCTGTTACAAAAGAAAAAAAATTTTCAATTTACCCCTATGTTTACTTCTACCCTGTTTCTTTGCTGAACTTCTCTTCTATTATTGGAAATGTCTATGTAAATATTATCCAAATTATTACTCTTTGCCCTTTTATTAGAATTTCTAAGAAATTCCATCTATTTCATATTTTCCAATACCATTTTCATGTTGTGATTCAATTCTGTATCTCTTCACTCCTGTCCTATGTCCTGAGCACCAGGACTAAATTTTCAAACCGATTAGGACTATAACACATATATGTTCATCATTACCAGAGACTAACCATGTTCAAAATGAAACTCTTCCTTCTCCTCTTCCTATTCTCCAATTATTCCTCCTTTGATTTTCCTTCTACCTATTTCCTAGAGTATATAATTGAGTTGTCCTTTACACGTCTATCTACCTCTTCTTTATCTACCATTGGTTACTAAGTGCATCCAAGTTTCTTCTTAACTCTTACATCTATAGACTCTTTCCATCCTACCGTCACCCTTCTATGTCAGATCTCATTGCCTCTCACCTACATTGTTGACTCAGTCTAATTGGTCTCTCTCACTTCTATTCACTCCATATGTGCTGTCAGAGTTATCATTCTAAAATAGAGTTATGAGACTATCTTATGATTATATCTTATGATTTACAAGGACTAAGTAGGATAAAACTCAAATGATTAGTCTGGTCTACAAAGTTCTGTAAAATCTGACTTGTCCACACTGTCAGCTTTCTTTCTCAATCTTTCTTCTCTCTTCTCCTTTCTCTAAATCTTCCCCTCTAATCATTGGTGTATTCAAGAAATTTTTCATATTAAAAGTATTATTTTACTCACTTTAGAGGTGATGAAACTTAGAATTAGAGCGTTTATATAGATATCCCAAAGTTACATAATTACTTCAATAAAATCAACCATCAGTTCAAGGTCTTTTGATGCCAAGTTCAAATCATCACCTTACTATTTAATTGAAAAGATCAAAATATTATCAATATTTTTCAAGCTAAAAATAGTGGAAGCTATTTTCTGAATATCTTTAATCTTACAGATATCGATATCTATTATCCATTAAGCTTTGGAATTAAGGGGAAAAAAGACAAAAAAAAAAGAATGTTCTTTAATCATTTTAATCAGTTGCTCCATAGCAAAAGAGTGGGAACAAAGGATTTAACTCAGGAAATTATTAACATTGATTATTCAATGAATAAATAATAAAATAAGTATTATTTTCTGAGATAATTTAGGTAGTTTTAGTTTGAAGGATGTGGAATACCTAAAGAAATTTTCAAATGTTTCCACAATCCTTAAAAATAAATTCTTACATATAACCAAGGATAAGTTAAAAGAGTTTTTAATATCTTATACATTTATCATCAACATGTTATTGGAAGAACATGTACATAGCATTTATAATATCACATTTTTTTCAGTAATAATAAGAGGTTCTTGTTCATCAGCTGTGGAATTTTTAAAGTGTACATTTAACCTTTATAAGGAATAGAGATTATTTTCCTATTTTCATTAAGAGGACACATGCTTAGTATCACACAAGAAGTGCAAAGAAAGAACCAGAGACAAAATTCAGATATGCTGGCTTAAAGTCCAATGCACTCTCTCAATGTTATTCTATTTAATATTTTCAAGAGAATTACTGGAAAAAAAAATCTGTATTGTCAATCTCTGGAGGATTCTTTCATTGTAAGGAATCTTTTAATTTAGAAATATTTAAAAAATATATCTAAAATACATTTTAAAATAATTATATTTTTAAATAACTTGGTCAAATTAATATAATTTTATGAAGCACTTGAAACATTTGACCAATTACCATGTTTTAAAATTTTCTAAAATAAGAGAATTAAATACAGAAAGAAATATTTTGAACAACCACAGGCTGCTTACTCCAAATGCTGAGAAATGTAAATAAGTACATCAAAAGCCAAAACATGATTTTCACTAAACATTACTTGGTATGAATAGTGCCCCACAGAGTAGTTTCAGGATAATTCATTTCATCTATAATGAGAACCAATGGGGTAAATTTGCAAGCACTGAAGACACATAAACAGTACCGCCAATTACCCAGCACCATCACAACATGTCTCTTCCTCTGAAAAAATAGTGAGTTAAATTACAATAAGCACCGTCTAGGGACATAAGAAACTACCAAAGAAATAGTTTGCCTAATCTTGGTAATTATGTCCTAAGTGCATTCCTTTCAACATTTCCACATGAATTTAGATATTTTTTTCTTTCTGTCTTTGAAAATTATGAAAAGAAAATGCTATATTTTAGTCTACTGGTATGGGTGCCTCATTGGTAGAAATATTTTCTTTGAAACGTCATAGAAACCTTGGAAATATATCACTCACTAATGGCGCTTTCTAGGCAGGAATCAAGCTGAATTTTACATGGCCTTTTCTGAGATCATTGACTTGCATTGCTGAGTTGAGTATGGTTGAAAGGTCAAAGAGGAATACTTGTATCCAAAGACATAAATAAAATTTAATTCCACAAACTTAACCACAATAGTACTGTGCTCCAGTATGGTGCTGGTTCAGTATTCCTACCAACAGGTCTGAGAGAAAACTCCAATTGTGACTCAACAACATAGTTTTGACTTCTAACAAAAATCACATGTACTAGTCTCCTAGTGCAAGTAAATGTGGCTTTTAAGAGACTGGTCATGTAGTCCTAACTATCACAAGGATCGGTGTATGACTTAAACCAGATTATGTCTCATCTCTGGTTCCACTGTCCCTCATCTATAAAATGAATGAGTTTGAGACTAGCACAAACATACATAATTCTCTTCCTTCATTTTGGATGACACTGAGCTACATTCATTTTCAGACCACCTCCCTTCATTATACTCTGTGATGATAGATTTTTAGGAAAAGAATTTCCAAAAAATTTATGATGATTCTGTTGCTTTATTGCCCTAAGTAGTTCTGTCTATAATAAAACTGACAGTATACACCACAAAACAAACTTTCACTGAAGAAATGTTCACTAAATGCCACTAGGTGCTAAGCACTATGTTAAATGCTGAAGGTAGAAGAAAAAAAATAATATAGGCCTTGCCCTAAATATGCTATAGTGAAAATAAAATATTCACTATTTTATGTGTGCTTAGTATACACCAGGTAGTATAGTTCCACAGTTAACAAATAAGCAGAATAATTTGTATTCAAGCCTAGATTTGACTGGCTCTCAATTCTGTGTGTGGTCAAAGATACTACACTATCACAACAGGGAAAGGGGTCTGGCAAATATTAATGAAAGCTTTTTGCATTCCAAGCCCCATTGCCTGATGCCTTTAATCTATAGGCGTATCCCACTACATTTTCTGAACCCATCCTGATCAACAAAGACAGCTTATTCTACATGCTTGTTCCTTCCAATTGGGTAATTTAGGAGTTAGTCATGTGGCCACACACTGCCCCATGTCACAGGAAATACTCATTAAGGCCCTCTCAACTCACTTGCCTAACAAGGGCCTAACAACATTTTTGCCTATGCCAATCCCTTCCTCCAAGAGAGTGGAACTGACTCTATAACTGGAGTCATCATCTGAAGTCTAAACTACATCTTTGAATAAGTATCTACCAGAAAGACATATTGTCCATAATTAGCAAGAAATGTTATCTTTTTCAATATTGATGCCTGACCTTAGAATGCCAAGAATTACTCAGCTTTTGGTCTAATGACTATTTCTTTTGGGGCCAGCCATGCACCTGGGCTTTTTCTTGGCCTCAGCTCTGCCTGATTCTGAATTTCCTCTATTATCCAGCTGAAGTCCTGAAGAGTCTCAACATTCTCTTCCTATTTAAGCATTCTGATTTATAGTAATTACATTAACCTGAGAAGCAGACCATCAGTCCAATGTTTGGCTTAAATTAATGTATACTGCTTACGTTAAATAAGTAGAAAAAACCTTTACACTGTTTATATATTTGTCTTTATGGACTGAAATACAAATAATGAGCTTTTGTTGAACATGTTCTCTAGCTTTCTTCTACTTAGGATCAACGCCGTAACTGTGATGACCATGCATTATGGATACCAAACTCTTCTGGGGCAAGTGTCTTTCCCTGTGTCATCTATTTATTTTGTGTTCTCTATGGACAATACTCTGAAATTCATTCAAGTTCAGTACTCTGAAATTAATATGAAAATGTCTCTATGACTAGGTAGTTTGAAAACACCCTGTGCTTTGTAGGGTGCCATGTTCTGATGGTTTAATTAGCCTTGTTCTCTGGCAGCATGTACATTTTTAATTACTGTGCAAATTTAATTGTGGCGCACATGCTATATTTGTAGAATCAATGTCTTAAATAAATATACAGTGAGTGTTCTATATGCCACTATTCAAAAACAGGAACTGATTTATTTTAAATACGATTACATTTAGTAAATATAAAATGCAGTTATTTGAAAAGTTTCCTTATAGAAGACAGAATACTTTGTATAAAGATGATATATATTATTATTTTGATGGATATTATTAGAATTGATACAAAATATGTTTTCTCCTTATAGCTTTTTTGAAGAGATTCATTTTAAATATTATCAAATAGATAATGACTATATTCACTAGAGTCCCATAATTAGGGGTAACAACACCAATCATAATAGGATTTTGATAATAAGGCCTCGCATTGCTGGACTTTAAAATTTGCGGAGCTCTTTAGAACACAGGGCTTGTAACATAAGTGACTTGCATAGAGATCTTATTCTAGTTTTTGCTAATTTTGTGACCTTAGGATAATTGCAACTTCTCAGAAAAGTTCCCCAGCTTTATCTGTGAAACTATAGATAAAAGAGTTAATTTTTGTTGATAACAAATGTTTAATAAATGTCAATTTGTATTAAACAGACTTTATCTGCAAAAAACTGTGAGATCCACTCAAAAAAACCCATCTAGAAAATTAAAGATTCTAGATATGCATATAGTCATCATAAGAAAGTAGTGTTAATCAATTAATTTAGTGTTATTTCAAGAAGCACTGGTGATATATTGTGAGAGTAACAGATGACACATAGATATCACAAAGAAAAGCATATGGGGAGAACAAGAGTGAGTTTACATCAATTTTTATAGTAGATGAATGTTTTCACTGTATGGGATAATCATCTTAAAATATTTGGTGATGTTAGTGTATAGATATGCAACTGATTTTTAAACATTAATTTTGTATCCTGCAATTGTGTTGTACTCATTTATTACTTCTAACAGTTTTTGTATGTCCAGATGTGTGTGTAGTCTTTAGAATTTTCTACATATAAAATCATGTCATCTGCAAAGATTATTTCATTTATTCCTTTTCAATTTGTATGTGTTTTATTTCTTTTTCCTGCCTAAGTGTTTTGGCTAGGATTTCCAGTACCATGTTGATACAAATGACAAGAAGGAGAGCCTTTGCCTTGTTTTGGATCTTAGAGAAAAAATTTTCACTTTTTAACAATTCATTGTAATGTTAGCTGTGAATCTTGCATATATGGCCTATAGTGTATTAGGGTAAGTTTCTTCTATAACTAATTTACAGAGTTTTTATCATGAAAAAGTATTGAATTTTGTCAAATGCTTTTTTTGCATCTATGGAGGTGATGATTTTTATCCTACGTTCTTAATGTTGATGTGATATATCACATCGATTAATTTGTATATATCAAACCCTTCTTCCATTCCAAGAACCGATTTCATTTGGTCATGGTTATGATCCTTTTAATTTGCTGTTGAATTTAGTTTGCCAATATTTTGTTAGGATTTTGTATTCATGTTCATCAGAGATAGTGCTTATAATTTTTTTTTTTTTCTTGTAGTGCCTTTGTTTGGCTTTTGTATCAGGGTGACACTAGCCTCACAGAAAACTTTGAAATGGTTTCCTCTTCTATTTTTTTTGGAAGAGTTTAAGAAGGATTAAATTATCTGAAAAGGAAATAAGGAAATAATCCTATTTATAATTGTAGTATATAAAATAAATACTTAGGAATAAAATTTACCACAGAGGTAAAAGACGCACTAAAAAAATAAAATACTGATGAAAGAAATTAAAGTATACTCAAATAAATGAAATGATACTGTGTTCATGGGTTGGAATAATTCACATATTTGTTAAAATAGTCATCCTACCCAAAATGATGTACAGATACAATAAAATTCCTATAAAAGTCCTAATCCTATTTTTTATAAAAATAGAAAAAAATTGTTTTAAAATTCATGAGGAAACATGAATAAATAGTCTACATAATTTTGAGCAATAAAGCAAGGCTGGATATATCACTCTTCCTCATTTTAAAATATATTAGAAAGGGGTGGCTCCATAGTGTAATGGTTAGCACGTCTGCTTTACATGCAGAAGGTCCTGGGTTTGGGCCCCAGGTGGAGCCATGGACCATATGGTGGGTGCACCAGGTGCCCCAACTGCGCCTGGGGTGCCAGGCTCCGGGTGCATGCCCCAAGTATGTGGGAAGAGACCCTTCGCCTTCAGAGATCCAGTTCTTAAGGGGAGATGCAACGCCCGTAGGTCAGGGGTGGAAGTGGGGGTGGGGATTAAAAGAAGGAAAAAAATATATTCGAAAACCATAGTATGATACTGGCATAAAAGAAACATGTAAATAATGTAATGGTATAAACTAGAGAACACAGAAATAAACCCACACACATATATAGTCAACTTATCTTTGACACCAATACCAAGAATAAACAATGGGAAAGAGTTTTTTCAATATATACATATTTTTCAATAAATGGTGTTGCAATAACTGAGTATACACATGCAAAAGCATAAAATTGGACCCTTATTACACACCATACCCAAAAATCAACTCAAACTTGATTAAAGACTTAAACATAAAACCTGCAACTGTATAACTTCTAGAAGAGAACATAGAGAGAAAGATTACAGACATAGGCCTTCCAATGATTTTTTTGAACACCAAAACCACAGGCAACAAAAATATATAAGTGGGACTAACTCAAACTAAAAAGCTTCTGCATAGCAAACAATCAACATAGTGAAAAGGCAACCTATGGAATGGGAGAAAATATTTGCAAATTATATCTGATAAAGGGTTAATAACATATCAATTTTTTTTGCAATTTGATAGGAAAAAAAACTCAATTAAAAAATTAACAAAGGAACTGAATACATATTTTACCAAAGAAGATTTACAAATGACCAACAGGCATAAGAAAAGGTGCTTAACATAACTGGTCAACAGGAAATACAAATCTAAATGACAATGAGATATTATCTCACGCTTATTAGGACAAGTATTGTCAAAAATAATAAGTGTTAGTGAGAATATAGGAAAAAAGGGAACCCTTGTATACTCTTAGAGGGAATGAAATTGGTACAGTCATTTGGGAAACAATATAAATGTTCAACAAAAAACTAAAAATAGAACTACCATATGATCCAGCATTCCCACTTGGGCATATATACAAAGAACAGAAATCAGGATCTTGAAGGTATATCTGCACTCCCATGTTAACTGCAATATTATTTACTATAGCCAAGACATGGCTGCAATCTAAATGTCCATTGACAGATGAATGAAGAAAACATGGCATATACATACAAAGGAATATTACTGAGGCTTTAAAAAAAGTAAATTCTGCTATTTTCAACAACATGGATAAACCTGGAGAATAACATGCAAAGTGAAATTAGGCAGAAACAATAGTACAAACACAAAATATTACCTGTGAATCTAAAATAGTTACATTTTAGCAGAAGGAGCTGGGGGCAGGGGCAAATGGGGAGATATTAGATTACAAACTTTCAGATATACATATGAATAATTCTAGAGCATAGTGCCTAAAGTTAACAAAAATGTTTACTCAAAATTTTGCAAAGAGTCTAGATCTTAAGTGTTGTTATCATATTAATAATAATAATAATAATAATAGAGAAGAAAGTACTTTTTGGAGATAGCAGATGGGTTTATGACATAAATTATAGTGGTTTCATAGGTATATACATATTTCCAATTTCATATTACTTATGTACAGCTTTTGCATGTCAAAAAATAAATTTAAAAAATAATTTGGAAATAGAGAAGGCTTGTGATTGAAGATAGAACAAACAATTTAAAACGATAGGAGAGAACAGGAATTTTATGGTAAAAGTAAAAAATGTACTATAGTACCCTTCTTGTAGCTTACTTTTTTATTTCTATTGTTTACAATCTTATTCTTCTGAAATGACCTTTTCTTGTCCACTTTTGAATATGTCTCATTTCTCAATTTTTTTTTAAAGTTCGCGAATTTACAATCATTTTATTCAATGATTTTATTCTGCAATTGTTCGTTATTTTTTCCATTATTTCTAACTCTAAATCTGTAATTATACTGGTACACTGCCTTAAGTCACTCAACAGTATTCCTATGTACTACAGCTTTTATCCTCAACTCTCAACTGAAGTTACTCTAATTAATTATCCAGAACTTCCTTTTTACAATATTCATTGACCTTGGCTCATTTTTTTCTCTTAATCTGATGCTCCATGACTTTACTCAATTGACCATTGGTTGATTTAATTATTCATGAGCAGATAGCTTATTAATTTAAGTACCAAATATTCAGGATGAACATCAAATCTAGTTGAATATAATTCATTAATTGAAAAAGTCATGCATGAGAGAATAGATGGCTGAGTGAATCACCAAGACACTGACAGCTTATTATTGAAATGTTTTTCTATATATTTCTGACTACCTCTGATTGTTATTTCTAGCTTTTTTATTGCCTCATTACCACCTTTTTCACCTTAGTTTTGGATTTCACTTTATTACTGTGTAATTTTTTGTCCTGTACATTACTGAATTCACCAAGTTAAGTTTTTCAATATCATCTTTGTGTTGAAGACTATTAAAGCTGTTCTCAGACCTGATCTTTGTTGTTTTGAAGTTTGAATGTCTAATCTCCTAGGAAATCTCATTGGATATCCTCTTTTTTCCTTCAAATATCAAATTGATTTTGATATTTTAAAAAGCTAAAATTAATTGATTAATTTATTATACTGTCTTCAACTTTTTTTTGTGCAGAACTATGCAAAGCACTAAGGTCGACATTAAATAAAATAAAATCAGCAACATGTTTCTGGTATACACCCTCCATTTAAGGACTCATTGCCCACCTTCCACCAGCATCTGGGATCATTGTTCCTCACTTTTAGCCAAGGGCAAGCCTACAGGGTATATCACATGGAGCTCTCCCTCTGATAGCACTTTATCTCCACTCATCTCGCTTTTTCTGCTAGCAAATATAAAGGTCTGTAACTTCTAGTCCCATACAAAGTAGTCTTTAGGACTACCCACACTATAATTACCTGGGGAAATTTTAACAGATACTGATATTACACTATTTCCCCATATATTCATATTTAAATGGAAAGAAGTAAAACTTAAGCATTTGTAATGTGATAAACTCTCTGGATGATTCTAAGGTGCATTCAGACTTTCTAACTACTAAATTATGTCAGCATCTGGACTATTTTAACGACAAACATTGTATAGATGTTTTCTTCCCTCTCCAGGCTCACTTCCCCCATAGCACTGGCCACTTCAGAAATATTACAGTACATTTGTCATTCCCTGAATATACCATGTGGTCTATCTCAAAGGAATATTATTGAGGCTTTCTAAGGTGTTTCTCATGGCCTCGTTGAAATTTTCTACTTCTCAGTTATGCTTAGAATCACAGCTTATACCTTGCCTCTCTCAGGAATTAACTAACATCCCTCTATCCCTGTTTATACTCTCACCTCTGTTTATTTGTAATGGATTTGAGAATACAGAGTGCCATCCGACCTGCTAAACTTTAGAAAGTCAGACTCACACAGCTATGTCAATCTTATATTTCAATCTAGTTACTGAGGAAAAAATTGGGCTGTTTATCTGAAGATGCAAAGTGAAATTGGCTAAGTTTGACCACAGCAACAGCTCAGAGTAATCATTGCTATTTTAGTTCATTGGCCCTGACCTGTGGTAAATGTGTGCAATTTTCCTCCCAATTCTGGAGGTGGGAAGTGAAAAGGGGATGGTGAGAAAGACTAGATCAACCTTGCATTTAAAAAAGCAGGGTCATTAGAATAGAGTAGAACATCACTTATGGAAAGGTGAAAATGATGGAATAAGAATTATCCTATTATAATCATCTTTCTTACCAGCTATGTCACCTGTGATTATTACTTAATCTTTTATTACTATATTTTGCAAAATCTCTTCCACTGTTATTTTTTTAGACTCTACAACTTTCTGAAACACTGTAATTTTTTCTACATTATTCATTCATCCATTTCTCAAATTGCATTGACCACTATTTATTGTCTACTACATATTAGACAGTAATCAATATAAATTTATTAACTACAAGATAGATCCTATTCCCATTTTACATCTATAGAAACTCACACTCAGAGAAGTAAAAAACATTTAATATAATCACACTGCTAGTAAATAAAATAATTTTATCATAAATATATCTTCACTATTTCTTCTAAGTGATACGACCTCCAAATATTCTTAAGCTACTTAGAGTAAACATGTAACAGTAAGTATTTAGTAAAACCTTCTATCCATCATGCATATAAAAAGGACTGGGTGAGATTAAAAAGCACAAGAACAAAATAAAAGAGTAACAGCAAAAGAAAGGCTAATTCAGAAATTAACTTACCCAAAAGTAAGGGTAAAGTAAGGGGATTGGCTATGCACTGAGAAGAAAATCATAAAAAATAGAAGGTTATCAATAAGGCAATACCTACCTATTGAGCACCTACAAAGCATGAATGTATATGTATATACTCTCACATTCATACACATAAATATATATTTATAAATATATTACACATGAATATATATACACAGATGATACATTAGGATACACACACTGAGATATATGCATAGGTGTATACACACACACACACACGTGGACATATACACACAAATATAAATTAAAACAGTGCCTGGCATATAAAAAGAGCTATACGAATATTAGCTTTTGTATTCATTGTTGTTATTATTGGTGTCATTATGTACTAGCCACTCTCTAAGAACTGAGATACTAAAGAAGAGCATCAACCGACATGCTAAAAAAAAGTCCTTGTGATTGTTTAGTAGAGAAAGACTGTGGGGACATAAAATATGGCCATGGGGAAACCAATGAGTACAGTTGAGATATGATGGTAATTTGACTATGTAGAGAGAGAAGGTCATGAGAAAGTGTTGACTTATAGAGTGTAGTCCAGTCAAAATGAGTTGGTAAGTGTTGTGCTTGCCTCCTTTCACAATCACATCAAAATTACAACTAAACTAGAGAATAATCATCATTGGAGTCTTCTAAAGTCTAGTTGAACAGAAGTCCTACAACTGGTGACACACAGAAGTGGCCACCTTGAGACTGGCGAAAGGTGGTGGAGATATGAAATAAGCTAGGTCCCAAAACTCGCATGTGGCAGTTAAGAATAGGGAGGTATATCTTGGGTACAGAGGTCTGCCTGGAGGAACAAGGGATCCAGGCCCCAGAGCAGGCTTCCCAGTCCAAGTCTTCAGTGCTAGAAAGAGATATCCTCACAAGTTCTGGCTGCGAAAACCAGAGGATATTGTGGCTAAGTGAGACAGAAGGCTACAGGAATCATACAAATTCCTTTTTAAGGGTCCTGTGCACAAACTTACTCACTGATAAACTCACTTGCTCTGAGCTCTAGCACTAGGGCAGCTGCTCAAGGAGTGCTCAGGACATCTGAGGAAGAACTGAGTTGTCCGGCTTTAGGGTAAGGGCTAGAGGGACAGCTTTCTTCCAGACAGAAATGTTGGCAGAATCACTATTTCTTTGTTGAGCCCTTCCCCCCTCCCATGTGCACACACAGGTGGCTGCCATAGCTGGCTAAGTCTTCATCAACCTAACTAAGACAGGTTGCCCTATCCAAGTGATTTCTGAAGACCCTACCCTTACCAATTTGTGAAACCACCCAAGGTGCCTCCAGTGGCTTTTCCATACAATGGCCTGCCTTGATTCATGCTGTGGACTTTCCTAAAATCACTCAAAAGGTCACAGAACCCAAATAAGCAGCATCTGGCCTTGGCATGCCCCATACCTCTTGCTGAGCAGTCCCAAGCCCGATACTAGGGACAAGTGGCCTCAGTTCATGGCTTGGCCTTTCAAGTAACCTCTAAGCCCACAGCAGGAGACAGCCACCTGTGGATTGCTTGGTGACTCTTGCCAGGTGGCTTCAGGCATGGCACAGCCTGCTACTGAACTTGGCCTGAGGTAGGGCCCCTCACAGGAATCTGGAGCTGACATGCATCTGACCTAGCCAGAGCACAACCCTCACAACCAATTAGCCCAAGGGTCAATACCTCCCATTCATGTGCAAATGGTAACTAAGGTACAACTACAACAGGAGGGTACATACAACTTACACAAGAAACACAACTGGAACACCCTGAGTAGGGAAGACTCCACCACTGGGCCCCACAGCACACCTACTACATAAGACCACTCAGCTAAGAGCAGGAAACATAGCAGGCTTACATAAGATATAGAAAGAAACACAGGGAGGCAGCCAAAATGGGAAAACAAAAAAGTATGTCCCAAATGAAAAAAAAAAAAAAAAAAAAAAAAAAAAAACGGAACAAAGCTCCAGAAAAGGTATTAAACAAAATGGAAAAAGAAATTGATGAGCTGAAGAGTTCAAAACACTGGTTATAAGGATGCTCAATGAACTTAGGGGGAAAATAGATTATCTCAGTGAGGACTTAAACAAAGAGATCATAAAAATGAAAAAGGATATAGAAACCATAAAAAATGAAGAATAGAATAACTGAAATAAAGAATACCCTAGAAGGAACCACGAGCAGATAAGATGAAGCAGAGGATCAAATTAGAAGAAAAGGTAGTAGAAGACACCCAACTGGAACAGCAAAAAGAAAAATGAATCCAAAAAAAATGAGGATAGATTAAGGGACCTCTGGGACAACATCAAGAATACTAACATTTACATCATAGGAGTACCAGAAGGAGAAGACAGAGAACAAGGAATTGAGAACTTACTTGAAGAAATAATGACTGGAAACTTCCCTAACCCCATGAAGGAAATAGACAGAGAGTTCCAAACAATATGAACCTAAACAGGCCCATGTCATGATGCATCATAATTAAAATATCAAAAGTCAAAGACAAAGAGAGAATCTTAAAAGCAAAAAGAGAAAATTGTCAACTGATTTTTCAGCAGAAACTTTGTAGGCCAGAAGGAACTGGCACAAAATAGTCAGTGATGAAAAGCAAGGACCTAAACCAAGATTACTCTATCCAGCAAGACTATCATTTAGAATCGAAGGACAAAGAGCTATCCAGACCAGAAAAAGCTAAGGAGTTTACCAAAACCAAATCAGTATAATAAGAAATATTAGCAGGACTTCTTTAAGAAGATTAGGGGGGGGAGTGATCAAAAATATGAATAATAAAATGGCAATAACTACATATCTATCAATAATTACTTTAAATATAAATGGATTAAATGTTCCCATCAAAAGACATAAGGTGGCTGAACAGATAAGAAAATAAGAACCTGACATATGTTGCCTACAAGAGGCTCACTTCAGATCAAAAGACACATACAGACTGAAAGTAAAGGGATGGAAAAAAGGTAGTTCATGAAAAAGAAAAAAAAAAAAAAGCTTACATCAGACGAAATAAACTTTAAAACAAAGGCTATAACAGGAGACAAAGAAGGACCCAGTAATCCCATTTGTGGGTATTGTGCTGAGTAGAGTAAATCAGAAAGAGAAAGACAAATGCCATATGATTTCACTTACATGTGGAGTCTATAGAACGAACAAAATAGAAACAAACATAAATACAGAGAACATTTCAGTGGTTGTCAGACGAGAGAGAATTTGGAAGGTAAGTGAAAAAAGGGAAATGATTAAGAGGTAAAATTAGTAGTTACAAAATAGTCATAGGAATATAAACTATAGCATAAGAAATATAGTCAATAATATTATAATACCTATGGATGGTGTCAGATGGGTACTAGATTTATTGAGGTGATCAGTTAGTAAGTTATATAAATGTCTAATCACCAATTCTACACCTGAAACTAATATAATATTGCATGCCAAATGTAACTGAAAAATAAAAGAACTATCAAAAAATAAATTGTCAAGTTCTAGATATATTTTAAAAGAAAAGCCAGTAGGATTCACCTATGAGCCGGATACAGAATATTAAGAAAAATGTCAAGGATCACTTCAAGGATGAGCGTGATTAAAGGAGTGCTAATTCAGATGAAATAAACATTTGCATCCAGCTAGAAAGATACAAAAGCCTGGATTAATGAAGTCGTATTTTGGATGGGCCTTCTAAATCATTATGAGTTTTTTTAGAATGTGAGAGTATATATATCTCTTAAATAATTTTACATTCTCCTAGCCTCCTCAGTTGAGGACTGATGATAAATAAGACTTCGGCTGCATGTAAGATTTCCAGTGTAGGTCCATAGGATCATGTATTGATCCAAAGTTTACAAGGAGCTAGAAAATTGAAAGAGGATACTTTACCAATAGCTGTCACTATTACTGTCATTACCATTACTCATTCTATTAGTCTAAATTGTCTCTGGGTGATAAGCCACTGATATCTTTTAGGAACTATGGGATGGATACATGTTTTACAGAGATACACTATACAGATCATAGAGTCACATAACTTATGAGGAGATGCTTTTTGGAATGTCCCATACATTCTGCCACATGAAGAAAGCCCCAAAACACCAAACATCTTAGTCTTCAAAAATACCAAACTCTTAATGTGGCTGTTTACTTGGCAAGTTCAACAATAACAACAATAACAAAAGCCCGTTGAGTGAGGATTGTATCTAGGCACTTGGAAATTCTTAGTTTTGACTCTAAAATACATAGGCCAATAAATGCTACCCATATTTCCTCTGACTCCATGCAATGAGTCAGAGGAAAACTTAAAACTGACTTTAATCGTTTCCTTAAATAGGGAATAGAAAAATACTAAGAGCAGATAAAATAAATCCCAAATTACTATTCCCAGAAATTAGCCTAAAGCAAAGCTTAATTTTTGGTATCTACAGAAATTGGGAGAAATATTCAAAGTAATATTGCTAAAATACTAAGGAGAAATCATAATTCTTATCCAGCAATTAAGAATGACTTGTCCTAACAGTGAAAGCAGCTCTGCAACTCTACCTTCACATGCAAATTAAATCTAATTCCCAGTCAAATGATGGAATACAGGGTACAATTTTTCCTCTTCTATTTTCCTCTTCTATTCAGTCATCTTCATTAGAGGACTGTCACATATTAGAGAAGAATGAGAGCACCATGCAAATAGTTAATAAGGCTGAAGATATTCAGAGACAAATAGAATTGAAATTATTGAGAACGTTACTATTCACCTAGGATTTCTGGGCTGCTATGTTTGATAAAAATAATTCCATCATTATCAAATTCAGAAAGATACTACAGATTCACAATAACAGAATTATGCAAACTATACTTCACTTTTCAAATGTCACACAATTTCTAATATTAAAGACGTTAAGAATGGAGTTTAAAAATTTTTCAAAAACTCAGTGATTTTTAAATCTGATTTAGCCTCCATGTGCCATATGTCCTAAGCTCCTTATATAGATAAGGAAATAATGAAACGTTACCTAACTTTTCAATATGTACATTAAGTTGCAGTATTATAGGATACGATGAGGAACTATTAACCTTGAAAAAAAATACAGAGCCCTGGTTTCATTGTTTTACCCCTTTCTTAGTTCCAAAAGCCACTTGACAAGTCGGCCAGCATGTTAACCTTTTTTCTCTCTCCCTAGAGTTTCTAGTAATAGAACAAATATAATGTAACTTACCAAAGATGAGCAAAGTGTCTGTGGGCTTGGGGGTTTGCACTTCACATTTAGCTTGATTAGCCTTGACTGCTTGGATCCATATATGAGTTTAGAAAACATGTACAATCCTAAATTATGTTTCTTTCTAAAAAGCAATAAGAGAAGGGAGGTGGATAGAACATTAGTGTGTGTGTACGATGAGTGAAGAGTTGTCTGAAATTGTTTTGATAATCTCATGTAATTGTTACAAAAACACAAGTGGAAATTCCAGGAGACTCTTAGGAAATCTTAGTTATTTGCAACATAACAATAATCCATATTTTACCTTTCAAAAATAGGATTATAGGGATTTATTCTCCATCTGCCCCTTAGATTTATGTTCCATCTTTCCTGACCTATAATACACATCAGGAGGCTGGCTGTGAGCCACATCACTCAAGCTCCATTGTCATCTGACTTCCTTTTGGGTTTAGCCAGTTGGAGATGCTGGCGGGAAATCAAGATGGGGAAAAGAACAAACCTAGCATATATGTTTTTCTTGCCTTTCTTTCTCTGAAGTGTTTTTGATAGAGGTTGTGCCCCTCTATAAGAACAGATTTTGTGTGGGAACTCCACTTGCTTCATCCCAGGTTTCAATATCACCCTTACAAATACACAGCTTCAGGCCCAGATATGCTATTGCTAACATCAGGGTGCCTCAATATTTTTAGCTGTTTATTATAACTTAGCCAATAAATCTATCAATAGTTACTTTATTCCAAAAGCTCTTTAAAATCACAGCTCAATATTCTTACTAATTTTTTAGGGGACTAGACTAAAACAATGTTACTACAAGGCTCTGAGGGTTTCACTTCAAAAAAAAATTTATTCATGTTACAACAAAGGGAGAAATATGAATTATTCTAAACAAATCAACAAATAAACAAAACACTCCTACATTTCCAGTTCTTCTATCCAAAGAAATTATGTGTGACCATTTTATAATTATTTTATTAGAAAATACAGAAAGCCACCTTTCAATTACCCAAGTTAAAAAAAAAAGAAAAATGTAATCAGACATTATCACTGTCAATCATCTAGATGAGTGATTTTCAAATTGTAGGTTGTAATCCTTAGTGCATCGTTAAATCTAAGTAATCAGTCAGGAACAGCAGTTTTTCAAAAGTTACAACAGATCACACAAGTCAAGGATGTATTTAAAATAGACTATATGTATAATGAGTTATACATAGTGAAGATCTTTTTTCAACTTTGATTTATTAAAAACACATATTCATGAATTTCTTAGAATATACTTATAAAAAGTTGAAAAATAATATTATAAAATAGGAATCTCATCCTTTCTTCCTTTGGAAGCATTTACCAGTTTGTGTCTACAGAAGTTAACTTTATATGGACTGTATGTAATATATCTATGCCTCCTAAGATTGAAGAAGTCATCATTCTTCAGGATTTTGACAGAAAATAAAGAAAACAGCTGACGGTTGAGAGAGCAATGTGAGAGAGAGCTCCTTTTTACTTAGTGTATCTTGCGCAGAATATAAATGAGGTTTTGTTTAACCTCAAAGTTCTGAATATCCTGCTCACTGCTTAATGAAAAAATATATACATACATATATATATTCCCCTCATGAACGGTGAGCAGGAGATTTCAGACTTGCAAATACAAAGAAACTTCCTCAAATCACAGGCAAGGATTATCTTAAACAAAGCCAACTTGAATATTATTGACTATTACATAGAGGAATAATGATTTATAAGGTAGGCCCCAGGGACAAATGTTCTGGGTTTATAGGCTTGCTTTAACATGGTTTAGCTATGTGATCTTGTACACATCTTTAATCTCTTAATTCCTCCGTATTCTTCTTAAAATGGAGACAATAAAAGTATCTATCACTTAAGAATGTTTAGAGAATTATATAGTTAAGCAAGTAAGTGCTTACACAGTGCCTGTCATATCATAAGTATCCAATAAAAGCTGGCTACTACTCTAATTTTCTCATTTTTTTTTACTCAGAATCTCCATTTCCTGGTTCTTTACGTTAACATTAGCTTATGATTAAAATCTACATACCTTTATATGGGACCATGTTAAACTAATATAAACACTTATTAAAGATA
This sequence comes from Rousettus aegyptiacus, assembly GCF_014176215.1. Taxonomy (NCBI): domain Eukaryota; kingdom Metazoa; phylum Chordata; class Mammalia; order Chiroptera; family Pteropodidae; genus Rousettus; species Rousettus aegyptiacus. The sequence continues at coordinate 54,964,254 of NW_023416306.1, forward strand.
TATTATCTTTTATTTCTTGTATCTTTCAAAGGAAATTAAAAAGATCATCTTCTTACCAACAGGAGAGATTGGATACTATATATAATATATATTATTATGTTACATAACATAAATAATATAACAATATATAGTGCATTTTTTCTAATTTGAAGATTGTTACTGTGAAAGAACTCTAATATACAACTGTAGAACAATATCAGGGCATATGGTATTTACTATAAATTATTCATGTAATATTAAATTGTTCAATAAAATCTGGACGGAAACTTTTAGAAAAATACATACGATACACTGACTAGGCAGGATGATGTGGTTCAAATAGCACTGTATTTTACATTACATTTTACATCACTTTCCGCAGTGATGGAGTTGTTATTTATTCGGTCCTGGAGATGATGTGTGTGCCTTGTAGGACTCCCAAAATTAAAGCCCTACTTCTTTCCAAAAAAAAAATTGAAATTGACTTTAGTCCTAATGTGTCAACCTATTATGTCCCTCTGATAAATTACTTAATCACACTGGACTTTGATTATTCATTTGTAGAATGGAATTTTAAAACTACATATTATTTCAGATCCTTTTCTATAATCCTCTGGTTTAGTATAATCATTATGAATATAATTGACTATCGCTACTCCAATGCATTAATTCTCTTGGGGACTGTTCAGAATTCACACTGATGGCTCTAAGATTATGTGGAATTTATCTAGGTATAAAAGTGAAAACAATGATAATGAGAATGCTAATGCAAAGATAATAGCTATACTAGTAATTCTCATTTTGCATTTACCATATGTCAAAAACCAGAAAAGTGCTCTTGTGAGGTAGTTATTTAAATGATATGACAATTCTGAGATAGGCTTCAAAACTAAGTCTATTTTACAGATATAAAAACTGAGGGTTGAGATTTCAGATCATTTTCCCAAGATTGCCAAGTACTAGAGATGTTTGATTCCACAACATTTGTTCTTTATCTCTTGATCAACTCCATTATATTTAAATAGACATATGATGCATTAAAAGATCTTCTATCTTCATCTCCATTTATTTTGCATTTTTTCTCTTACCACGTTTTCATTCTTTCATTCATTTTGTCATATGTATTTTTACCCAATCAAACCTCTTCTATTGTCAATGAGTTGCTGCTTGTTTTTGTTTGTTTGTTGTTAGTTTGCTCATTTGTTTGTTTTTGCTTAAAATCAAGTTTTATTTCTTCCCAGGCAGTATCAAAAGAAATTCAATAACCCTACATGTCATAGTCAAGTCTTCTATTAACTAATTCAAGTCTTATATTTAAAACTCAGCCAATAGTGTACTTTGTCGAAAGAGCAAAGTTTAGGGGATAAAATTTTCTCGAGTGTAATTCATACCTCTAATATATACTTCAAGTTGTTCAAGTTTTATCATTATCTATTTTCTCACCTTCAAACTTTCTATTAAATTTTACCTGTGTTTTTATCAGGAACAAATGTGATGTAATACACATAATACAAAGCATAAAGTAATTATTTAATAAAAATTTTCTTTCTAAGTGTAATTCCCATCTTGATCTACTCATCCAATTAAATTATAGTACTTGTAATGTGCCATGTCACCTCTTTGTCTTTCTTGCTTGAATATTTTGCTGCATCCATTAGTGCTAAATATTCTTTTCCCCCAATTTTGTTCTAGAAAAAAAATATATTTAAGCACCAACTAAAAATCACTTTCTCCAAGGAGTCTTTCTTCATCTTCCCAAGAAAATTTCTTTCTCCAAATTCCAAATCTTATAATTTTATTATTCCTACTATATTTTGTTTTGTAAGGTATTGATTGGTTACTTTCTATTAGTCTATATGAAAGAAATGGGCTTTTTCCCCCTCCTTTTGCCTACTACATTGGGAACTCCAGAGCATGAACCACATCTGAGATGTACAATCTCTCTCATACTTATCATGGTGCTTTCTACATAAGAGGAACTCGATAATCATTATTTGAAGGTAATTACACATATATCATCATTCATTTAACATTGTTCTGAGGTTGCAGTACATTGTACACCAAAGTAACATACCATACAAATAGCTTTACCTACTGAGATAACGTACAGTATAGTAATTCTATCCCTAATGCACTTAACAAATTTATCTATATATAGATGTCAATCCACCTATAGATGATCTCTTCTTTGAATCTTAATATACTGAAATGAAAAAGAACTGCTAAACCTCTATCCCCCATTTTCAACCTTTTACTTCTGGAGTATTGTGCCATTCTCAAGGTTTCTTCCAGATAATTATCACTGTTGTCTATTCCTTCCTGGTATTTCCACTTTTGTAGACAATTTAAGCAGAACATGCATCCTTAAACTTTGACTTCTTACCTAGCGCAGAATTTCTACCAAGCTCTAAAAACAAAAACCTATCAACTCTGGAACAATATCTGCAGTTATTTCCCAGGTGTTTTGTTGGAAATCTTAGTCAAAATGAATTCAAAACTATTAGGAATCCTTTTGCAATTTACGTGGGTGGTATTTTGTCTGGTGTTTGAGTACTCTCTCCCCACCATTTACAGTTTAGAAGAACAATGAAGAAAATGGCAACTAATGATAGGTGATTCTTATTGTATTGTATTAGGACTGGCATTATACAGCAGAAATTAGCTAAAATTCTTGGGGTTAACCACCTTTAGTTAAATAGAATTTTAATTTAAATGAAGCTTTGCTAATTTTAAGTGTTAAGCATTTTCCATAAAAGTATTTATATAATAAAATAAATTTTTATCTTTCTACTATAAACATGACATGACTTCTGCACCATGAACTCATCATTTCTGCACCTCCTTGACTGTGTTGAACTCTGGCTTAGTGTATTATTCTTAAAAAATGTGATTTTATTATACTCTAGAATTATGAACTTAGAAATGAAATATTATGTAATCTCTCTGGGTCCTAAATTTCTTCATCTTTAAAACAAGGAATGAAATTGATTTTTTTTCTGCTTTATAGTATGGTTATGAGTAATAAATATAATAGACACAAAAGCTGTATAATAAATTACAAGTGTTTTTTTAATTATTATTATTGTAAATAAGGATTCATTGCCACTATTTATTTTGAACTTGCCATAATCATTGTCTTAGCACAAATGTCTTCTTGGTCACTTCTATTACCTCACCTTCTGTTTTACACACTGTGACCCTGCTCTTCATCTATATCAGGACTCTAATATTTCTCACTCATAACCACACGTTTTCAACCATCTCTGCATTAACAGATGCTCTAAACTATCCACTACATTACTTAAACTTTATTTCCAAACATTTGTATTAGTGATGGTAATGCTTTAAAAATTGACCAAATCTCAGTGGCTTTATGCAATAGAGTTTATATCTTGATTATCAAAATACATTTTCAGAGATCAGAGATTATGAGGGGTGGGGTGTGGCTGCCTATTCCAAGTCACTCAAGGACTCAGGCTGATGCACTTAACATAGACTTGTATGTCAATGACTAACTGGCATAAGATAGAAAAGATGAAAGTCATCCACTTATCATTCATCTCAGCCTAGAAGTAACATGTATCACTTTCACTTAACTTCATTTGAACTATTCACATACCTCCACCTAGAAGGAAGTAACTATGAAAACTAGTCCTTGGACAGACAGGCACTTCCTAGAATCAGCCCAACACTATGTAAGAGAGTATACTGTAAAGCTAACTATCCCTGCTACACTTTCCCCCTCCCTGATATTAGGTTAATATCAGGATCTAGGCTCTCACACTAGTCCCTTTCTTTATGTCTGGTTGTAGTTTATATATAATAGCAGTTGAAAAAAAACCTTGGATAAGTCTAAAGTCACAATATCATTTTTTTTTTGACATTGACAAGACACCTTTCTGATATCATCTCATATTAATTCTTCAATGGACTTTGCAAAGCAGCTCCTCCAAAGCATGTTATTTGTTTGTTTGTTTGTTTGTTTATTACCTCAGCATTGTTTAATTCTACATGATCAAAAATAATTACAATGTCAGCAAATAAGGCCAAAATAATACAAAATGCATTATAGCAATATCAATATTAGAAAAATTCAGATACATGCATTCTATATGTTATAGTTAAAAATCTTTTCTTTTTTCCTGGAATTTTTTTTACTTTTCAATTGGCATACAATATTTATCACTTGGCATACAAATTATATTAGCTTCAGGTGTACAACATAGTGATTACACATGAAGTAATCACCACTATAAATCTAGTACCAATCTGACACCACACATACACCATTACAATATTGACTCTATCCCCTATACTATACTTTACATCTCCATGACTATTTTGTTACTACCAATCTGTACCTCTTAATACCTTCCCTCTTTTCACCCATCTCCTCAAACCCACTCTCACCTGGTGACCATCAAACCGTTCTCTGTATTTATGAATTTGTTTATTTGTTCATTTAGTTCTTTAGATTCCACATATAAGTGAAATCATATGATGTCTTTCTCTGTCTGATACTCCACTCAGCACATACCTTCCAGTTCCATCCACATTGCTTCAGATGGCCAGATTTCATTCTTTTTTATGGCTGAGTAATTTTCCATTGCCAATATACATATACATATACATATACATATACATATACATATACATATACATATACATATACATATACATATATATGTGTGTGTGTATATACATGCTAATTATTCTTTATCCATTCATCTATTGATGGACACAGGTTGCTTATATATCTTGGCTGTTATAAATAATGCTGCAAAAAAACATATGGATGCATATGCCTTTTTGAATTAATGTTTTGGTTTTTTTTGGATAAATACCCAGAGGTGGAATTAGTGGGTCCTTCTTTGCCTATAGTTACAGCCTTTGTTTTAAGGTCTATTTCATCTGGAATAAGTAATGCTACCCCAGCTTTTTTTTTTTTTTCATTTTCGTTTTCATGAAATATCTTTTTTCCATCCCTTTACTTTCAGTCTGTATGTGTCTTTTGATCTGAAGTGAGTCTCTTGTAGGCAGCATGTGTAAGGTTCTTGTTTTCTTATCCATTCAGCCACCCTATCTTTTGATTGGAATATTTAATACATTGCAGTTAAAGTAATTGTTGATGGATATTGCCATTTTGTTATTTTTATTTTTGATCTCTTCTCCACCTCTTTCCCCTCTACCTCCTTCTTCTTCTTAAAGAAGTCTCTCTAACATTTTCTGTAATACTGGCTTGGTGATGACAAACTCCTTTAGCTTTTTCTTGTCCAGGAAGCTCTTTATCTGTCCTTTAATTCTAAATGATAATGTGTTGTATAGAGTAATCTTGGTTTTAGGTCCTTGCTTTTCATCACTTTGACTATTTTTTGCCAATCCCCTCTGGCAAAGTTTCTGTTGAGAAATCAGCCAATGGTCTTAGAGGAGCTCTCTTGTAGCTAACTAACTGCTTTCTCTTTCTGCTTTGTCTTTAACTTTTAGGACTTTTTAATTATGATGGGTCTTGGTGAGGGCTTCTTTGGGTTCATCTTGTTTGGGACTCTCTGTGCTTCCTAGACTTGTATGTCTATTTCTTTCATCAGGTTCGGGAAGATTTTTGTCATTATTTCTTCAATTCCTTGTCCTCTCTCTTCTTCTGGTATCCCTATGATGTGAATGTTGATATGCTTGATGTCGTCCCAGCGGTCCCTTAAACTATGCTCATTTTTTTAAATTCTTTTTTCTTGTTGCTACCTTATCTTCCAAGTAGCTGATTTGATTCTCTGCTTCATCTAATGTACTCTTAATTCCCTATTATACATCTTTCATTTCTGTTACTGTATTCTTCATTTTTGACTGGTTATTGTCTTATGCTTTTCTATCTCCATTTTTATGTTTCCTATCTCTTTGTTGAAATTCTCACTGAGATCATTGAGCATCCTTATAACTAACGTTTTGAACTCTGAATCTGGTAGAATGCTTGTCTCCATTTGTTTAGTTCTTTTTCTGGAGCTTCAGTATGTTTTCTCATTCAGGACATGTTTCTTTGTCTTTCCATTTGGCTGCCTTCCTATTTTGGTGTTTTCTGCCTCCCCATTAGGTAGAATTGCTATGTCTTCCAGTCTTAGTGAGGTGCCATTATGTAGTGGTATTCTGTGGGGCCCATGGCACAGTCTCCCTGGTCACCTGAGCTGGGCGTTCCAGGTGTGTCCTTCATGTGGGTTGTGTGTGCCTTCCTGTTTTAGTTGAGCTTTGGTTGCCATTTCACATCAGTTGGAGGGACTGACCTTCAGACTGATTGGTTGTGAAGACTGGCCATGACTACAGTGGAGAAGCTATTGTGCAGGGGCTGACCCTATGGAGTAGGATTTGCTTTAGCAGGATTCAGGTGCCTGCCAAGTTTGTCCTTTGGGTGTGCCATTTGTGGAGGTGGTTGTTTGTTGCTCTGGTGTGGGCAGAAGCTAGCCACTGGATGTGTTAATTCTGGGGCCTAATTAATTCTTGGGAGAAGCTCTGGTACAGGCCAATGTCACCCACTATCTGTGCCCTGCCCAGGGTCACTTGACATGAGTTACAGAGTGATCTGCAGATGTTTGCCACTTGTGCTGTGCTTGGAGGTATCTGGGAACCTAAGCTGGAAACCCAAGTCAGCTGCTGCTAGTGCCAGGCTTAGGGATGCTCAGCAAGAGGTACAGGGCATACCGAGGCTGGATACTGCTTGTTTGGGGTTTATGAACCTTTGAGAGATTTTAGGAAAGTCTCATGTGTGAACCAAGACAGGCCGCTTGTATGGAAAAGCTGCTGGAAGCAACTTGGATGATCCCGAGGTTGGATTTGGCTAGGTCTCCAAGAGTCACAAGGGCAAGACAAACACTGTTAGCCAAGTTGATAGAGACTCAGATAGACCACCCACCTTCCTGTACAGGCTGGGTGGTGGGAGAGTTCAACAAAAGAACAACAGCTTCTGAAAACTCAACTCTCTCTCTGCTTCAGCTCCCAAATCTGTTCAATTTTTTGAAGTATTTTTTTCTCTTCACTAAGTTATTTGAGGAAATTTACATAGTACTAGGTATAAGCTTTACACATAATACATATTCACTTTTTCATGATATTTAATCTATCTAGAATTACTGTATGTTCCTACAGCTACATTAAGGCACAATTAGGAAACATAATTCCTGTCACTACATACTTCTTTTAAAGCTTAGAATATTCAAATAACATGATGTCTTACAAGTACATCCTTCAAAAGCTTAACTGTAGACTATTTTGATGAATTAAGACTAAAGAAATCAGTTTAACTGGAAGGAACTTTACCCTCTTTTATTTCCACTGCAATAAGCAAAAGCTTTAGAAATCCTTTTGAAAATATTCCTGGAATTATGTCAGTTTCTCAAAAATGATATAGTTGCTATACAGAAGGCCACATTCTTGACTTAGTCTTGCTTATTTTGATACATTATTTTTTAACCTCTGTCAGCATTTCTGAGCATACAGATACTGCTAGCAAACAGCCTGATCTCATGCATCAGCAGCAAAATATTTAGCTGTACTTTAATAGTGATGATGGTGTAAGGAGTGAAAAGAACAGTGTGAGTCACACATTGTGGATTGAGTTTGTCACAGTAAACTGCAAATATATAAATTTGCAAACTGTACAAATTTGTATGGAAGATACTGATGGAGAACAAACAAAATGCACAGCATTTTAACACTCTTTTCTGGTTCTAAAATTAATTTAAAGCAGAAAAAATAGTTTTAAATGAATAGAGAGGTAATAAAAGGCAAAGACCTATCATTTAATGTGGCACATCTTGATGCACTACTCTTTATACTTTAAATGAGGGTTTTCAAAATTATCTATTTGCCCTGAAACCACTCTCCATAAAACTGAATATTTCCCTAATCACTTGTTTCCATGAAATAAAAATCATAATAGAAATATATAGAATTTTAGAATATCTCCCAGACCAAATTTAAAAATCTACTTCAGGGCTCATTTTTTTTTAAAGCCTTAATTTGTTCTGGTTCTATGAAAGTTTTAAATTAGAATTTGGCTTTATTGCTTTTGGATTTAAAATATATAGTCTCAGTTATGATTTTTTTCCTCCATGGTTTTAAACTATTGATCTTCTTGTAGCGAATTCTTTTGAAGTTATTTTTGGCTGAGTTTTGGGTAATTTAAAATCGTGTTATCTGAACTTAAACACACAATCTTTACGTACAGAAATTCCTTATGAAATAAATTCTTATCATAGATGTTTGTACTTATATGTCCTTCAGAAACAGATTTTATTCATTATAGCATATTTTAAATTTTATCTAAGATATTAAAACTATTACATCTGAAATATATTGGCAAGGCAGTATAATTTGGTGGAAGGGCCATCACACTTAGAACCAAAAAATCTAATTTCCAATTGGAACTACAATATATTTTAATTTCATAATTCTGACCAATCTTTTCAGCTTCTTGGTTTTACTTCACTTATGTGTGAAGAGCACATTATAAGGAATCTATTTCTTTCTGAGAAGGGAGGTTCTAATGAATATATGAACATCAAGACAATATTTTGAAACCATAAGTTATTATATATTTCCTAGTTATTGGGGTTAATTTTTTCTTGCTTCAGTCCCTAACAAATGGAAATTTTTAGGTTTTTCAACCTCTTTCTGTAGGCCAAAGTGGGGGATTAATGTTAACTTTGTGTGTTTAAGAAATTGAAAAAAGCGGAATAATATTTAAACATTTTCCTCTTCTTCCTTATGCCCTCATGCATCCTCCCACTTCCTTCTACCCACTCCCCACCTCCACAGTAATGCTCTCTGTGGACGATGATGTGTCCCTGTCATTAAGATAACATTTGGAGACAAGGTCTTGTCACAAAATACTGCAAATCCTTAATATGTATTTTAGGGCAATTATACAATTTTCATATTAAAATGCAGAAGAATATAACTATTTTTAAATTTACAAAAACTTAGACTATTAACATAAAGGCAATCATGAAATAGCAAACATCTTTGACTGTCCATGTAAAAATATTTAGGCCTGTTACCTAAGTTTCAGGATTCATTTTAAATGGTATGTTGTTGAGTAGTTACAGTACGTACATAAAAATCTATGAAATTTTTGTTTTGCAGTTTTGTGACTACTATCATCTATTCCTACATGGTCTTATTTGCATTATCCTCGAGTTTTCGCTTAATAAAATTCTTAATGTTTCCTGAAAAATAAATCTAAATTAAATGTAATAAAATGTATTCCATGAACTAACTAATCACTGTAAATAGTTATTATATCTAATTCTGGGCTATAAAAAGATTCAGAAAAAGTAAGGTAGCTATTATAACATATCTAATTAATTTCTCAATTCCATAAACTTCAATTTTATGTAGTGAATATAAAAAAATCTGATTTGGCAAGAAATTATATTTTATTGGATTAATTTTATACAGATAGAAAATGCATGTGGGTGAAGCCTTAACATTTAAAGTATAATTTAGATTTATTTTCCTCATTAAGAATCTAGAATTGGAGTTATAAGATATAATATTCTATTATGAGTGATACTTTATGACTAATGTAAGAAAAGTTTCTAAAACTTCAACCTTGTTTCTTAAACCAGATGAACACCACAGAAAGAAAGTGGATCAAAGTGAAGAGAGAGAGAGAGAGACTAAGAAAGAAAATTATCAAACTGGAAATTTACTTTGCAAATACCAATGAAATTAAATAGCAAAGATATGTAAGCACATAAGAGCTTGTCAATGATGACATGGGAGCAAACATTTAAATACTTATTGTTCATAAAAGACAAGAAAACATACAATATAATTAAAAACAGAATTTTTTAATGTTTGAACAAAATAAATAACACGAATTAATGAATCCCAAAACATCTTTTAATTAAGATATTAAACTTCAAGCACAAGGATGGATGTCTGATGTCTGACCTAAGGGAAATGAAGAAACTAGGGAGGCTGCAAAATAATAATGTCCTTATAGAGAAGTTATCAGATACAAAGGTGGATGTATCTCTAAGAAAACCAAGGTTTCTTCTCTCCTACTTTAATTCCAGTGATACTGACATCATGGGAAGCACACAAGAATTTGGCATAAGTCTTTTGGCATTTAAAAATTGTGGGGAATGCTATTTAATTTATAAATAAATATCTAAAAGAAGATGGTGGCCAGCAGAAAGGGAAAAGAGGCTACCCTGAGAACTGCCGACATGTTTCAAGTTTGGTCAAAGACACTTGCTGGCCTTCTGTGAACCTGATATAGACATGGAAGAAGAGATCTGGATGTGAGTTATTTTACAAGGAACCACCCTCAAAACAAATGCATGGAGAGTAAGCCACTGGAAGACTGGAGCTATAAGGAGGAGGTCATAATAAACTGAGATGAGAAGGCATTGCTCACATCAGGGAAATTTCTCTAAAGTAACCAGAAAAAAGATTTATGAGGAACTCAAAAACATGCCCTCGAGGCAAAAGCATCATCTTTGGTACACACGATCTGCCAGACTGCATCTCTTGTAGCTGTATAAGTCCTTTCCCATTAAGCCTGACCCCAGAGGGACCAAAGACAGCAGCTCAAAAAAAGGGATCTCCACCCACTACCAGTCTCTAGTCTAAAGTAGCAACATCCTAGGTGAAGGACAAGAGTAAGTTTTTATTTTTAAATACTTTTTTTCCAATTATAGTTTAAATACAACATTATATTAGTTTAAGAGTTTTAAGAATTAACTGGATTTGTATAACTTGAGCCCACAAAAGCCAAAGATTGCATCCAGATTTTTTTTTTTTCTTTAAAACAAGTCATGGTAGCAATTTAAAAGAATCAACTATGAAATGAAATAAATTTGCTTTAATTTGCATCTTATCGAGACCAGTTCATTCAATGCACTAGGGAAAAATGTAAATATTTGGTGACCCAGCAAATCAACAAAACCTTTCAATATTTTTTCAGGAATAAATAAAACTCAGAAAAAAGAATTAAAATGTAATTTATATTTACTCATTTTATAGTGCTTAGAAATGGAAGATATATAACTCTGTAATTAGCTTTAATATCTGCTACCATAAATTTCCTCTGATGAAGCAAAAAGAAAGAAAGAAAACTTTATTTTAGACATAACAGGGCAGAGAGACCAGAACTTAAGTTCAACTCCATTGAAACAAAAGAGAGTTTTTAATAACTGGAGTGGGAGAATCACAGGCCAGTTGTGTTTGTGCTGGCCTCGCCTAATTGAAAGTAGACTTTCTCATATCTTCATGAAAGATTTTTATTTTACTTTTTTACAACTTTGAGAAAGTCACCCACTCAGGTTAGGATCCTATCTTCTCACAGAGACCCTGACATAGGGCTGTTCTGATCCTTGATAATAACATTTCAGATATGGGTCCCAGATACCTGAGAAAGACAACCATGGTTTTTAAAACTGGCAAGAAGATTAAAAAAAAAAAAGATTTATATCTCAGAGAGACAGAGAAAGGATTTACGAATACTTTTTTTAAGTAAATGATCTAAGAAAAGAAGAGATTGGATATTAATACATAAGCTGTATTTTATGCATTGATATAAAATGGATTGACATTGCTCTGCAATTGAATCTTAATACTTCAAATTTCACTTCATTACAATTTTAATTCAATTAGCGTTCAAATACCTTAGAAATGAAAGGATCAAATTAAACAATCCAAAAGCATTTACTTAAGTAAATCCAATATAAAAGAACTCAAGGAGCTGAAAAAAATAAATATTTTTCTAAAACATACTTTAGTAGCAAACCTACAGATTTAGATAGTTACTTTTGAGAATCAAATAAGTTGCCTAGAAGATAAAGTGCTAGAAGCATCTAGACCTTAAGACAAAAATGTAAATGACTGAAAAATTATGAGATTTGTCAGCATTTTTATATTCAATTAACAAATTCTATCCCTCTAGCATTCTTAATCATTCATAATTTTACTTTTATTTGTAATCTATATTCCAACTATTTCTCATCATGAGATGCGTTTTTCTCTCTGTTACTTTCAAATTCCTCCCTATTTCTTCCTATCATAGGTAAAAACATGTTTATCTTCCCCTTCCCCAATTTTATCATTTCCTTTTTCTATTTCCAATGAACCTGTATCATTGCAAATTCAGAAACTAAATAAAACAAAAACAAACAGAAATAACTTTTTGCATGTATAAGAAAATGCTGTTTAATCCAGGGAAGTAGGTGTAAGGAAAAGGGTTGGACAGAGTGGTAGCCAAGTCAGGAGGTTATGTATGATGCTGTTGTGATGCTGTTGCCTTTTTTTTGCAACTGACTTAAGTGATTTGATCATGGAGCCTAACTGCTATTACCACTAAAAGTGTTTACTAACAGTCAAGCAGTTCCACGAAATAGACAAAGCAGTACCAAGTAAATTCTGTTGCATAAACTTAGCAAGTGAATCTATTAAATGGAAATTTATTTGCATCCACAACTGTTGCAGAGGAGGAGGAGACACTTCGTTTCCTTTTACCTATCCATCCTCTGCTGTACCTGAACACTCACTAAAAGGAAGTAGAAATGGGTAATGAATACCAACTAATTATATGTAACAAAGTACAGCCTTTGTCTGTTCAACATTTAAACATGCCTATCTATCTATTCATTCCTAAATTTTCACACAACAGTAACAATAGCAAAAACAATGCACTTCTTTCTCAAGAAAAAAACATTGCTCAATCTCTCCCCAAAGGAGATGAACACATTTTTATCAGTCTTTGAAATTCTTCCTACATGAGAGTTATTACACTTCTGATTAATTACAACCCCCCCAACACACACACACACACACACACACACACACACACACACACACTACAACCTAAGGGATAAACTATATAAGTAGCCACAAATCAAACTCTTTATATAAAATAACTTATAAAAGGAATATGGCAAAAAGATAATTGGTTTATATATAAAACATATAAAAATTAAGCAAGGTAAAAAATATGGATAGCTATTATGTTCTTATTTTTGTACTTTGCCACAATCTCATTTATAACGGTCTTCCTTTATTGTTTAATTCAAATTCCCTCAGTTCTGAAATACTTCCAATAATTGATTAGGAATTTTTTACTAATGGGGTGACTTAAATTATTATACATGAATTATCTGTTAGATGAGGGTCCTGGATGACTTACTGTAATTGTTTATTATTTTTTCCCACAAGAGATACTCAGAGTCATTCCAAATAATTCCCTAGACTCCAGATATAGTTCTACTGCCCTAGTTCCACTTCCTTTGATAATAAGAATTAATTACTCTAGAAAAGCAAGATTTTTTTAAAATGTAAAATAATTAAATTTTACAAAATTTATGATTATAATTATAAGCATAATTTTGAGAAAAACATATTTGGTAATTACCATGGCTTCTATGTGTGTAGGGATGCAACCTTGCCGATATGATTGGAGGAGGTGCATCTGGATGATGCAACCAAAGAGAAAAATAGCATCTACGATATAATTCAGTTAGCTAAGGTGTAAGATTGGGATTACTTTACATATGCATATGAGAATAATTAACTTTTGCCACATTAAATTTTTCTTGCTAACAACCAGAAATAGAGGTCCTACAAATTTTAAAACACATCTACTGAAATATAATAATTGCTGTTTTTATTTTTATTTTTCTAATTATATAAGCAATATGTTATTAAAATTAAATAATGGCCCTTGAAAACTTTACTATAAATTTTATTTAAAATATTATGCTTATGAGAAGATTGAGAATATCTGGACAAAAAATACTGAATAAATTAAAATCTCAGATATACAAATATGATATATTTATATTAAAATCTATGACAATCTTTCAGTAATAGATCAATGAAACATAACAGAGAGCACAAAAGTCATTGGCATATATAATCTAATGTATGCTAAATGTAGCAGTACAAATTATTTGAGAAAAGATGAAACATTATAGGTAATAGATTTTTGCTGGCCGAAGCATAAAGCTTTATCTTTCTCCTTACACTAAAGAAAAGAAGGAAGGGAAAAGGAAGGGAAAGCGGAAGGAGGAAAGAGATGTAATATTTAAGTATAAAAATAAAACAGCAACAGTATTAAGTGAATTATGTTTTTATAATGGGAAAGTCTTTTTACTATTATACAAAAATCAATAAGTCACAGAGGGAACTATTAATAAACTTGACCACTACAAATGTGGTAAAAATATAAAACACAAAGCCAAAATCATATAAAAACATATACAAAGCTAAAGAAAAATCTTAACAGGTAACAATTTGAACAGATAAATGTAATAGTTCAGTTCACTGTGGATTTTGTAATTTCAGGTAGGTTTAATTTTCTTCTTAATGATGTTTTATAGCTTCTGCTTCTACATTAATTAGTTTTCAAGACGGTCTATTATTTTCCAATGGTTTCTGCAAACTAGGTAGTGTAACACAACAGAAACTTATTCTCTCATAGTTTTGGAAGCTTGAAGTTTGAAATCAAGATGTAGGCTCCAAATGAGAGTTTGTTCCATGCCTTCTCCTAGCTTCTCGTAGCTGCTAGAAATATTTGGCATCCCTTGGCTTAAAGATACATCACTAAACTCTGCCTCTGTTTCTCATGTGTCTTTTATAAGGACACGAGTAACTGGATTTATCCTAATCCATTAGACAACTTTATTACACATGTAAATACTCTATTTCCAAGTAATGTTATTTTCATAGGTATCTGAGTTTTATAGGTATCACTTCAGGGGACACGATTCAACACATGACATACTGTAAATATATAGAATTTATATAGAAAAAATTTATATAGAAAAAAAATTTTTCCAAAAGGCAATGCTAGCCTTCGGATTTGTACCAGCATCATACCCAAAGCTTATGGAGCATTCCTGGTATGTAATTAATAAAGGTAAATATTGATATATTCACTCATTAAGCCACCTTTTGAAATCATTCATCTTTACTTTTGTCCCTTGGTTTATTGTCAGTTGTAGTTGTCAATATATTAGGTACATTACGAAGGTAAACTATCTCATAGATCCAGGTAATGGCTATTGTATGCTGTATATAGTATGCATACATGTTCACATGGAAGAAAAGAGTACATATAAAATACCATGTGTTTAAAAACAGCTTTAAGAGTGAGAGGAAACTTTTAGAGATGATGGTTATGTTTATGGCATAAATGATGGCAATGGTTTTACAGATGTGTACTTATCTCCAAACTCACCACGTGGTACACATTAAATATGTTCAGGATTTTGTATGTTAATCAAACCTCAACGAAGTGGTTTTAAAAAATTGCTTTTGGTTAGTCATTCTTGTATGTGCTCTTTTTCTTTCAAAAATAATCTAGTTTCTTAAATATATATATATATATATATCAGATTGTTTAGTCTCATTAATTAATGCAACAATGCCCCCATCTCATATAGCACACTTACTTTCACATGGTCTCAGTTTCTAAATGAAATATGGTGGATTTTATCTGGGTGCGACTTAAGGTGTTTCTATGATATCACAATAAATAAATGTCAGTATGCTTTGTAAGCAATGACATAAATGCATAACCTTTTCAAACATTACCTGAGTTACTGATCCCAAATTCTAGGGATTTTTCTCACTGACATTTGCCATAATAGGACTATGAATATTAGAATAAATTGTTCACAGATATGTTATTTTTAAATGTTTTCTCACTTACATTGGTGTGGAAATTCTTGATAAAAAAGCAGTGAAAATGCAGCCTAATCAGAATAACAGGGAGAAACTCATGAGATGATGCCTATTTTTGGCTGTTTCATAAAATAATGTACTAGAATAATGAAGGAAAATTGTTATTAGCAGTATTATTTTTTACTAAGACTTTAAGCATTAGCGACCAAATTCTAGACCCATTAATGTGTCCTAAAAGCCCATACTAAAAACAGCTGCCAGGACAGCCTACAAGAAAGAGAGGAACTTGCATCTGGGTGTGTTGGATGCTAGGTAATAGAAAAGGGGTGGACACTCCTGTCAATCACCCAGAGGCCTGTGTTTGGTCTGAATAGAGAGCTTTACTCATTGAAGCTTGTGTCCCTTTGTCCCCTCAAGGCATTCTTTTATCGGCAACCCTTACAAAAGACAGAAGAAAGTACAGGGAGGCCCCATTTAAGAATTCAGTTTGTAGTATAGCTGTATACAATATTAAAAATCATTCTTTAATTTTTCAATTTACTCTTCTCTAAGATTGATAATATTTGAGGGCTATGCTGAAGAGAGATTAGAGACAGGTAATAGAAACTACAGAAGAAATAATACTTGTTTTCTTCTATGGGCAATGTGAAAAATTATCTTACTTTGGTGAATGGAAACCTGATGTGTTGAGAAACACAGACATGACAAAATGTAAATTAAAAGGCCTTTTTATATTCAAAGGAAAATTCAAGTTTTGTTTAGAATTGGACTGTCTCCAGATGTAACTGAATAACAAGCCCTGTGTGTCCCAAAAGAAACATCTTCCATAAACAGAAAAAAAAAAAAAAAAAAAAAGAATGAGGCCTATTTCTTTATTTCTCTTTTTACGCTGTATGGCAAAACTTTTGGAAGCTTATCATTTTTATGTACTATAACTGCTAAAGCAGTATTTCTCGAACAGTACTCTGAAAACTCTTGTTTTCTGAGAAATATTATAAGGATCCTCTAGCCACAAACTGCTAAAAACAATAACAAAAAACACTAGTAATTTATTTCTTCTAATAATTTGTTTTTAACATATATATAATGTGCACTCACTACATGCTAGCCTTTGATCAGAAGTTCTTTGCATGTATTAATTTCTTTAATCCTTACAACTTGTGAGATAAGTGTTAAATTAATTAAACAAGGAGGTCATTAGACTGAGGTGGCTCTAAGACCATGGTGGCCTACATAAGTAAACTAAAATCTAAACCTATAAAAGCTTCTGGGTTAAAAATACGAACCCCTGGGACAACTAATAGCAAACAGCCAACTAGGTTATCAAGCCATAGACAATCAAATAATTGTCTTGCTTTGCTTTCCATCTCTTCTCTATGAAAGTTTTTTTTGCTGAGCAGAGTATTCTTTTCAACAACACATAAAGAAACAATTGAACCTCTAAATGCAAAACTTGAACCTCAACCCCTAAATTATTAAAACTTCAAGAATGGAACATAGGTGAAAATATGTGTGACTTTAGATTCAGCAAAAGTTTTTAAATGTCTCCAAAAGCACAACCCATGAAAGAAAAAATAATAATTTAAACCTTGTCAAAATTTAAAACTTTTGCATTGTCATATTGTTAAGAGAATAAAAAGACAAACTGAAGACTGGAGAAATTTTGTATAACTCACATTTATGACTAAGAATATGAATCCAGAGTATATAAATAACTGTTAAAATGAGCAATAAGACGATATAAATAAATTACAAAAATATGAAGACATTTTGATAAATAGGATGTACTTTACGGGTGGCAAATAAACATATGAAAAGATGCTCAACATTCTTAATCGTTGAGGAAATGCAAATTTAAATCAAAATGAGATACCACTACATACTCATTAGAATAGTTAATAATAGAACTGACAAATGCTGACAAAGAGGTTGAGCAACAGAAACTCTCTAATGCATTGTTGGTGAGAATAACAAGAAGAAGAAGAAATATAATCTGAGTTACGGGCAAGTGGAAATGGCTTTCTACATATAGAATGATAAATACAAGAACAGCAATTATGCTTACAATGTGTCACCAGAGATTTATGCTAAAATCATTGAGAGACAAACAGAATGCTCCTTTCCCTATATCAGTTTTCCCACTCACAAACCAGTATTCCATGCATTTCTCAAATGCTTCTGGGAGTATTAAACTAAAACAATCTGAGTTCAAGTCACCTTTCTTACTACCACACATCTATTTTTTTTCAACTATATACCTAGGCAGAAAATCTGAGATGTTAGTGTACCTATAGTTTTCTAATATACATTGGTTGTGAAGTAAATATACATACCACTTGAATTTTTATATGCTTTGGTTTAAAATCCTATTAATTCTAATATATTCTTATTTTATTTAAATGCCCCTCCATGACTATTCAGAACATTCAGGGTGCTGTGTTCTTCAATTTCTTCCCAAAAATACATTGCTATTGCTGATGATGACCAAATTCTGGAGTTATTCAACTGATTCAAGTCATCTACGCTTTCTTCTATTCTATCTTCTAGGAGTTTTTCAGTTTTGCATTTTACATTTAAGTCTGTGATCTGTTCTGTGTTAATTATTTGAGGAGAGTAAGGTCTGTGTCTAGAGCATTAAATATTTTTTGTATGATATTTTAATGGATATATGCCATTTTATATTTGTCCAAACCCATAGAATTTTTAATAGTGACTTCTAAGGTAAACATTGGATTTTGTGTGACTATAATATGCCAGTGTAGGTTTATTAATTGTAATAAATGTACCACTCTGTGGCGGATGTTGATAATGAGGGAAGCTGTGCATGTGTGCGGGCAAGGGGTACATGGGAAATCTCTGTATCTTTTCCGAATTTGCTGTGAACATGAAACTGCTTTAAACAAAGAAACAAAAAGATTAAATATGGTACTACATTTTATGGTTCAGCTACATATATCATTATTAAATGGCATATTTTGCAATAGATTTAGAAACTATTAAGGCATGTATTCACTGCTTTTAATATCTATTTTATATTAGGTTTACTATTTATAGATATTATTCAAAATGATTTCAACACATTTGATTTTCGAATTCAAAATCTAGAATTCATAAGCATATAAATGTAGAAACAAAAGGTTTTCTTGGCCTTCAGTAAATGTTATAGTGTTTTAAAAAATGTCAGTAAGTTAAATTGTGGATAGGGAATGTCAGTGAAATTTAAATATGGTATCTATGATTTACCTGTTTTGTAGATAATTATGGTAAAAAGGAAGGAAATGTATTTCTGTTAGGAAAATGTCAGAATTTGAAATTTCAAAACAGGGTTCTTGTTTTTAAAACAGCCTGCTTTATTTATTTATTCATGTTTTGATTTCTGCTTTCTGTTGGGAATGCAGAAAAGTTTGAAAAATGTTTATTTTTTTTTCATAGGGTGCCATTTATAATGTTCCAGTAAATACAATTTATGCAAAATAGCTAATGTGAGAGACAAGGCAGTAAGTAGGTGATTCAAATATCTCACAAAATCTTCAATTCTATTGTAAAACAAACAAACAAAAACACCAACAAAAACCATAAATGCACCAAGAAGGAAACTCCCTGTGCTGTAACATAGGATCAGTTATTCATTTGATTAGTGTAAACTGGCAGAAGTGAAGTGACATTATTTGACAGGAAATTTTTGTTTACATGATTTAAAAAAAATGAAAAAATAAATCAAATAACTTGAATAGAAAGGCTTTATTTGCTAAAGATGCTTATGAAAACCCATGTTATGTTCTCAAAGTAAAGCTCCCATTAATATATACTTATGGTTATTTAAATTTTCTTTCTCTATGTACATTTCCAAGAAAGAAGGCACCTCAGCTTGATGATTCAAAGTAAGTACTTATGCTTGAGAAACAAAGGCTTTTGATTCTATTTTTTTATGCAAAATATTTCCTGCTTCAGAGTGGGTAGATAGAGTGATAAAACCAAACCCATAATAATAATCTAGAAATCAAACAAAATGAAATACAAGGATAAAGTATTTTGCTGTATCTCATTTTTCAAAATAACTTTTTGTGGATAAAATGTTATACTTATTCATTATAGAAAATCATAAAAATAATAAAATTAAATTTATTCATGATATTTCAATTAATTAGATATTGATTGCATTTAGATTTGTAGTTGTCCAGCATCTTTTTTCTAATCTCATTAGATTTTTTCTTTCTCTTTCCTCTTCTCTCTTAATTTCTCTGCAATTTTATTTAAAATGCACTTCCTGAAAGCATCAAAAATCTTGATAAAACATAGCTTAATTGAACATATATTGTTGCTTCCTACTTTATAATTTATCTATTAAATATATATGTTTCCAAATTTTCACTTTTCTAAATAGTATAAAATATTTAACTCATCATGTTATGCTTGTAGAATTCCTAAAATTAAGTTATTGACAAAAGCATGAATATTGATATCACTTATTTTAATAGGTAGAGTAAGCCCAAAAATTTATGCAAAAATTACAGCTTTCCTAATTGCTTATTTCTTGATATGTGATTATAAATTTTATATATATAAAGATAAATTATTTTTCATCAGTAGGAAAATATAATTTTATAATTTCTTTAGTTTTTAAACAAAGCCTATTATTTTGAATTTAACATTATTTATTGGAAAATTATATTTTTCTAAAGAATTTGTTGATGCATATTTTTAAATTAGTGTTTTCTTTATGATTTGCAAGCACTTAATTTATAGAATGTCACCATTTGGGTCACAAATGTTACAAAAAATTTTTTTAATAAGCTACCATTTTAATTGTAATTATTTTTATCATGAGGTACAGAAATGTTTATGAGTTTACTGACATTTCTTTTCCTTTCCTTTTTGTATCTTTTTTCTTTATTGCTTCTAATGGCTTATTGCACTAAAAATCATGTTGGTAAATTATGGTTTCTTTGTGTTCTTTTATATTTTTTCCCTTTTTTACCATTGTAATTCATTTGAAATAGCTAGTGTTCTATTTAATTTTTAAAAATATATATAATTTCAATTTTGCTTTTCCTTTGATCTAAGATTTACTTAGCTGATGGAATGATTAATGGCATATGCAATTGGAAATTCAAGGCCTTTTCTGAGGAATCCTGTAATTTATGACTCAGAATAGCTCTTCCAAGAGATGAGGGACTGTGGCAGATGAGTTCTTAAGGTTATAATAATTTTCCAGGCTACTAATATGTAAAATATATCCTACCATTGAGTTGAGATTGATGAAACTGAAAATAAAATCTATTTTTGAGTGATGTAACATGTCACCATATGGTAAATCACTGATTCCAAGTGTTTTTTTGACCATGAGAAAAACTCTTTCATTAAAAAGGGTCCTGTCCTCTCAAGAGGAAAAAAAAAAAAAAAAAAAAAGACCTTTTATGCAGTTATATGTTTATTTCAGAATGAACTGTTTACAAAAGTAAAGTACTCCAATACTTCTAATATTATACCAGTTTTTTTTATCACCAATAGTTAAACTGATACAAAAGCTTTTTGTAAGTGAAGATGTTGATATGACTATTTAAATAAATAAACATCCTCTTCTCAGCTAATTTTTATGAATGAAAGAAAAAAAGATCATTTCGACATGGCCAATTGAAGTGTTGGGTTATTTTCTTCATTTTTTGACAGTTTTTATGGTGTGTTAAAGCTGAATGTGTCATTTTACACAATATGTCTGAGTAGAGGCTGTCATGATAGAAAGAAAAGGAACATCGGAGTTACAGCAGTTATAAGAAAAGGTGGTAACGACTGAAAAATGAGAAAGAGAAAGGAGATACAAGAAAGAGTATACAGGCACTTATAGCAGAACTTTTTATTTCCTCAAAGTATAACATTAAGGGAAACAAAAACTTCAAAACATTATTATTTATGAAAACAAGTTTACTAATATGTGAATTATGCCATATCTTCTTTTAATATGTTTTCATTAATACATGTCCGTGGTCTCTGAATACTTGTTCATTTGCACTAAACCTAAAATATAAATATTTTTTCCTGAAAATAATTTTTTTCTCTGTCCATGTCCATTTTCCTATCCATTATCGGTCCTTTTTCTAGAAGATACTATCCACTTGTAATTGTTTTTTCTTATAACTCCAATCCTGATCCTCCAATTTTCTTAAATCTAATTTAATAAATCAATAAATTCTACACCTTTGCAAAAATTTCACAAAGGATAATTAAAAATAAGCTTGAAGAAATGTATAGTTCTAATGTATATATAGGAAATTCAATAGATTTTACAGATAAATCTCAGAATTAATAAATAATTTTGTCAAAGATTTTTTAGGGTACAGGTTAATTTTCAAAAGTCAATTTTAAGTAGAAAAAATATAACAAGTAAAATTTTAAAATATGTTATAATAAAAATATGTTCTACCTTTAAATGTAATAAAACCATGTTCTGTTTTTGTTATAGACTGTACTTACGTGGGCATATTCATGTTTTAAAAATATATCCACCTATAACTTATAACTTGGATGCTTTCAACAAAAGTTTTCTTAAACAATAAAATTTTTAACTGAATATTTTCCTTTACAGATTAAATGAAGTTATAGTATGTGATTACAGTACAATTAGCAAATCTTTGTCATAAACCAGAAAGTGTCACACCATATCATGTGGTTATCATGAGGCTCAAGATAATGTGGAAGTACATTGAAAATGAAAATTTTAGGCCACAATTCTGTTTTATGATGTTCTGTTTCCTATTTTTTATTTTTACAAAATCAACAAGTATACCAACCATTGTGTTTGCATGTTTCAAAAAACTAAAGTTAAATAACTAATTTTATGCATGCATTTGGTACTTATATATTTTGAGACATCTCGGTAGTAATTATTATTTTGACCAGTCACAATTTCCCATATAGCATTACTAGTATCTGAATAATTTAATTATTTTCCTATGTATAACATTTTAAATATGTTGATATAAAGAAGCTTTCTGTTGCATACTATTTCACCATTGACTTTATATTTTTGTAAGTGAAAATCTAGATTGAAATAGAAATGCACTTCTGGTTTTTATTTAAGAGCATCCCAACTTTACTTAATAATTTCAAGGCCATTATTTGTGTATATTTGTAAGATAACAGAGAGAAGAGAGAGGTTTTGTTTTGGTTGACCTGGCTGATAGTTTACCAGCTGAAATTTAGTATTAAATTAATGTAATGTCTATTACCCTAATAAAAACATTGCAAGACACCTCAGGATTCCATAATATATATCTTTCAATACTATTTCCGTGATAAGTATATTTGAAGAATGTTCTAAATTCAGACTAGATGTCAGAATTATTTCAATGTGTTCTAATTCCATGGTGTATTTTTAACATGTAACCACACTGGATTATTATTGTACGTACCCAGACCAATTTATTTTATCTTTCAGACATTATGGAAAATATGTACATATATGGTCATATTAATTTCTTAGGGCTGTCATAACCACATACCACAAACTAAGTGTCTTTCAGTACCAAAAACTTATTCTCTTACAGTTTCGGAGACCACATGTCCAAAATCATGTCCAAAATCAAGGTAGTGGCAAGGCCATGCTCCCTCTAAAACCTATAAAGGAGAAACTTTCCTTGCCTCTTTTTAACTTGTAGTGTTGGTCATCAAATAGTGTTTTGGCTTGTGGCAGAATAACTCCAACCTCTGCCTTCATCTTGGCATTTTCCTTTTGTCTCTTTCTTCACATGGCCATCTTCTTATATGGACACTGGTCATTTTGAATTAGGGCCTGCTCTACTCCAGTATGGCTTTATCTTAATTAATTATATCTGCAACAATTTTATTTCCAAATGAGGTCATGTTCTGAGGTACTAGGGGTTAGGACTTCATAAGAGTTTTTGGGGGAGATGCAATTTAACCCATAACAACTGTGAAACTTCCAGACACCTATGGAGAGGAGAGAAACCTGACCAAAATTTAGTCAAGACAAAGCAAAGGGCAAGAAATAGGAAATGGCGAATACCTGTTCAGGCATTTTTGAGTAAAGGGACCAATGGTGTGAATGTCCCACACAAATATAATTTGCTCAAAATATCTATAGCTGAAGCAAGTAAGGACTAGAGATGGGCGGGGAGGTGAGAAGGTAAAGAACCATAGCAATCTAAGAAATAGTCTAGAAAGGAATTGTTATAGTTTTTTTTTTCTTTTTAGTAATTTATATATTATATCCAACCTGACTTCTTTTTACCTTTCAAAATTCCCATTTAGAATTCAAAACCCAGTGCATATTTTGTTTTATCTGGAAACAGCTCCTTGAATCCAAGGTTTAGCTGTTTTTCCTTCCTTGGAACATTTATAACGGAGAATAACTCCATCAAAACACTTAAAACATATTGTAGATTAACTGCTTCAGATTTTTTTTTCTTTCTGTCTGTAAACTAGGTTCCTTGGAATCAAATCATTATTTTCTCAACTTTATATCTAATAGCTGATAACATTGACATTCAGTATATGTCAGAATTTTGGTTGTTGCTATTGACATGTCTGGCCTCTATATCACTCAACATTGTTGTTTTTATATAGTTCCATTTTTATTGAAAAATATCTGTACAGGGGAGTAGTACCTACATTGCAGTTTCTTATATATATTACTCAATAAGAAACACATCTTTTAGAATGTGATTGTAACAAGAAAGATTTGTCTGAGTTTTTTCACATTAAATATACAATTAGGTAATTTCATTTTATTTCTACCATTATCAAACTGAACGCAAGAATGTAATCAAGGAATTATTTTTGTTGCCAAAAATCAAAGCCTTTCTTTTGCGGAAATAAATTCCCTATTCTAGTCTACCCTGATGACCTTCGTGGATGCTTGGTTATTTGCAGGTGCACGCACTAGAAGAATGCAAGAGTGTGCCGGCTTTAGCAGTTCTCCTGTGGTCATTCTTTATTTAAGATTTTCTCCCTTTACAGAGAGTTTCAAGGATTCTGGATGTCACGCCTATGATCCTAACAATGAGCACAAGGCTGAGCACAAAATATCACTCCAATGACCAGGTTTTGAACTATAGAAATAATTGCAACTTTATTACTTCCACCTAAGACAGTTAAATTTATTCCCAAGTATTTATATTTCACATAGGGCATGAATTACTATAAATGGTGTTTTGGTAAATCAAAACCTAGTGTTCCCTCGAGAAGTTTATACAGTTTTCCTTTTATCTTTATATTATGCCTAAATCACAGGGGTACCAATAATCGCTAATAAACATTATTATTTTAGATGACAATAAAATAAAATACATTATCCTATGTTGCATAAATGTAGAATGTGGGAACATGTCTTTAAAAGTTATTTACTTTCTAGTCCACTGCTATAAGTTTTGCTTCTCTTAGCATTTTTTCTACCTATTTTTCCTTCTCAAAGGAGTACTTTGAAAATTAGTTGTACTTCTGTAAATACAATTTAGATCTCTTAGGAGAAAGCACTCAGAAAATGGAATATGTAATACATTTATTCAGTAAATTGTTATATCAAATCATAATCTAGAGAGATGTTTATTAAGTTTGCAAAGTGCAGAAACCATAAATATATCATTTTAAAATGAAATCTCATAAAAACAATTTAGGAAGAAATCTTTCACCATTAATTTTACTTTTTCTAGGCCTCTACTTTATACTACTTTTAGCAGGTAGTATCTATTTATATTTGCTATTTTTGTTACATAAGAAATTTTTTAAAGAATGTTATATAGAGATATTCATTCCCTTTCACAAACACAATTATTACAACTTCCTCAAGCCTTATAAATATTTCCAAGTAATAAAGTCTAAATAGAGCACTCTCTTCCTCCTTAATCTGAAATATAGAAATTTAAGTATTCGCTGAAGTTTTTTAAAAATGTTAAGTTTATCATGAGCAAACCCTCCCTATACATGAGAATTTCTCTATACATAAAATTCCTGAAATCAAGTTGAATGTAAAACTTAATAAAACAGATTAACAGTTGATGTCAGCCGAAGAAAAGACCTCAGAATAAAGTAACTTGTAGCCTGAGCAGCGGCCAGAATAACTCGGGGTCTGAGGAGCGGGCACTGGAGTAGTGGTGCAGTTACTTGGTTAATGAATTAAAAGGCAGTGGAGTAACTGATTTAGCTGCTCCTCTTAGAACTGCCAGTACATGACGCTTTCTAAAGGGTTAAAGCTACAAGCCACTTCCTAAAGGGTCAGTTTTGAAAAGCCAAAGTGCAATGTCTCAGGCAACCTAAACTACCTCAAAGCAAAGAAACTCCACACCCAAACTATCATCTCACTAATAGAAAATCTGCTTGGCTACACGTATGAGCAATAAATACCAAATAATTTCTCAGAAATTTGTACTTTTTCCTTAAGGAACAGAGTTTATCATCTGTTGATAAAAAGACACAATTTAAAAATCAATACTAATCAAGCTACACAGTTATTTCTAAACATGAATAACCAACATAGCTGGAAAAAGTATATAAATACTTTTTTATCTTATTTATTTAATTGAGATTAGACTATCATGTTTAAATATAAAAATACATAATCATATTTTATTTTGTTTTTGCCCCTTTAAATGAGGAAAATAATGTATAGATGTAATTCTAATTTAAAAAATAAATCTTATAACTGCTTAACATTCTCTTTTATATTTATATTTAAATTTGAGGTTTATATCATATTTATCTTATTATTTTTCACTTTTCAGAAAAAAGATTTTAATTTAATTTTGATTAGGGCAATATATTATTCAGATAACCAACATAAATTATAGACTTCCTTTAAAGCTTAAAAATTATCCATAAGACAAAGATAGAATTTTTATAATTTGGCCATATCACAAGACTGTTAGAAATAATTTTTGCAAGAATAGCTTCATAATGTTGAATAACATATACTTTTCTGCACCTATATGGGGAGAAGGGAAAATTTTCATTTTTATCTTAAGAGATTTCTTTTCCAAAGAGGTAGGAAAACCTACCTCTGGCTTTCAAAACCTCTAACTTCTGGGATTCCATTAGTTAGCAATGAGAGTGAAATATAGTGCGATTAGAACCTCACAACCTAAAATACGGAAATAAAAGGAGCAGAATCAGTATACAAGCAAATGGATTCCAAAAAAGGGAATGTTTTACACACATAGCCTTTGAGACTTGCTAAAAACTAAAGTAGGTGGATGGTATTCTTGGAGACTTTTAAACTAAGTTCGATAGTAGAAAGCTGAGTTTCTCTACACGATACTTCGAGTGAGATTTTAAGGAGATAATTTTGCTTTTATTCCTGAAAGGAAAGAGTTAGATATCAGAAAAGGAGAAAAATCAGAGAAGGAAAGAGGGAACTTTGGAAAGCTAAGAAATATGACAGGAAACTTGAACCTCATGGCAGAAATTGCCAAAAGAATTTCTAAAAACTGAGATATTTAACAGTAAAGTCAGTTGTTCCCTGCCTAGATCTTTCTGATGGTGAAGGTTATGGTGATTAGGACCAGCTAGGTCCAAAGCCCAACTCTGCTACCTAGCTACATGGCCTAGAGAGCAACTTAATCTCTCTGCTCAATGTTTTCATCTATAAAACGGTGATAATACTAGTACCTACTACACAGAAAGGTGTTGTGAGGATTAATTGACCTAATGCATTTAAAAAACAGACTGGTGCCTCCAAACATTTGAAAGATAGGTATACTGCTTTTAATTCCATAAATACTTTTGATGCTGAGCTTGCAGAGGAAGCATACTATTACTCGGATAGTTGACTGGGGATAGCATGTAATTTGAAAAGGAGAGGGTAGTGGACTGCCATCTAATCCTCCCCTTGGTATCAGTGCCAGGAAGAGAGTATCTTCAACCTCTTATTACTTTTGAAGCTTTATTTGTTTAGTGGTTCTTGTTCTTAGATTCAAAATCATACCTTGTTTCTCTACACTAAATTCTTTTCAGTGATCTGTTCTTTGTGAGACATGTCATGACCTGGCATGACACTATAAATGTCATGACTAGAATAGTTATTGTATATGACAAAAATGAGTGCAGCCTTGTACTCTAGGCCCAAAATACTAATTTACCATGTATTAATTTGAGCAATCTAATATGCAGATACAGAGAATTCATAAGCCTAATAATTTTTTTTCTGTATATTCAAGGATATTTCAATAGAAAGATGAGAACATTTAAAATTTTGCAATACAAATGTTCCCAAGTATTGCTCTACTACTGTTGATTTCTGTTTACATGTTATAGAAGCATGGCCTATTAGCAGTTTTGCTTTGATTGCTCAGTTTTCTGCTGATAATGTCTGTGACTGAACCAAAATGACTAAGCTAATACATGCAGTAAAGACAGATAATACACATCTAAAAATTTGTTAAAAAAAAACAAACAAACAACACTTCTTTTTTTTTTTTTTTTGAAAAATATAGCTTAAATTCTGTTGTTCCCTAACTAATTTGAAAAGGAGAGGGTAGTGCTAAATATTTAATTAATAGTAACCACACCACTGATTTTGCTTTGGGCATCCAAACATTAAAATTCCTGAAACCCAAACTCTAAGAAAACAAATAAATATTACAATATTACAATTCCTACTTAACTTGAAAACTATTGTTATGTACCGGTTAATCTCCCAAGTACTCCTAAAAAAAATCAGGCCAAAATTACCCTATACACTATACAGTGTTGATTTTCATGTCCTGGAGAAGCTGCATGTACCTAGCATGCTTGCTCGCTCATGCTCGCTCGTGTGTGCCCTTCCTCCCTTTGTCTCTCCCTCTCTGTCTTCTCCCCCCTTTATCACATATACATATGAAACACAATTAAAAATAAATGAGGCATTCAAGATGAAAAGAAAAATATGATGACTTCAGAAGAACAGTTAAATTATGTTATGGGGAGATCTACACATACACAAGATTAAATTTCAATGTTCAAAGTTTTGCATAACAATTCAGGGGGTCACAGATGCTCTTTCTTCCTGAGCCTTTCCATGGATCACCTTGAAATAACGTTTATAATACTGAATTTTCTAAATTCAAATCCAAATAACTTTAAAGTTTATTTAATTATGGGTGTCATATAACCTGACCAACCTTTGGTCTGATGTTATCTTGCCACTATGTACTGAGTATAATGCTACAAACCTAGCCCTATAACACTGTGAAACCCAAATAGGAAAAGTTCTTAACTTAAGACCAGTTCATATGCAAGTAAATTGAGGGATTACAAACTCAAAGCCAAAACAGTGAATAATGTTTGCTTCTTTCATTATGAACAGTTTGAACTGATGATCAAGTTTTATCTCAAAATACAACTAGAATCATGTTAGCCTGGAAAATAATTAAAGGATATATGACCAAATGACCTAAAGTAATAAAAGAAAACATTTACTGGCTATCTAACCTTGACCAATGTAACTAACATATTTATCATCCCAGGTAAGGCGACTATAATATGTGCCTTGGTAAATTGAGATTCTGCTTTACAGAACTATATGCTATAAACCACATAAAAATAGAACATATAGTCATGTTGCAAAACACTTTGGCAGTTTCTTGTAAGGTCAAATGTACATTTGCCATAAGATCCAGCAATTACACGCCTGGGTATTTATCCTAGAGAAATGAAAACTTGGGTCCACATAAAAGCCTATACATAAATGTTCATAGAATTTTTTTTTCTAATAATCAAAAACTGGATGTGAGCGAGAACAAATCAGTAGTTGCCAGGGGTTATGGCCGTAGGAGTAACATGAAGGAGTTACTTTGCAACATCTGTGGTGATGGTTACATGAACAAACACACCTGATAAAATTTCGCATAACTATACACTTGTCTTCTAAAAAATGAGTTCATGTAAAAATGGGTAAAATCCAAACAAGGTTTTAATTTAGTTAATATCTGTGTACTAATATAAATTTATGGGTTTTGATAATATACTACAATGATATAAGGTATTGTCATTCGGGAAGGTGAATAGAGGATATAAATGAACTCTGTGTAGTTCCTCTGGTGAGGATTAAGTATAAACATTTAGAATATATGTACCAATAATAATTTTATTTCAGAATAATTGGTCTGAACTCATTTCTGGCTCTCATTAGATTTTAGTATCAGTTAGTTATTGACAATGAAATAAAATTAGTATTAGTTTATGACAATGAAATAAAATTATGTGAGTATTGTCTCTGTGTGTGTTTTTCTGTTTTCCATAAAAGGTGGCAAAAGTGATGGAAGATCCTAAACACTATATAATGAATTGTACACTACCAAGTGGTTCAGATAATGAAAGAGTTCTCGGGTGTGGGTGGAAATACACTATATCAAATATATCTCAGTATAAAGGTTTATTGGTAGTTGGCATCATCAAAATATGGATGGTATGTGAAAGAAGGAATCTGTGGATCATTTCTGGAGATCATCCTGCTGTATCTCAAATTTTGCATCTGACTACTGCCTTGATTTAAAATAAACTTTGATATTGTATCAAGACTTGAAAGACCATACCCAGGGCCATAGTGTTTGTGTGGGTGTATGTGTATGTGTGGTATATCTCAATGTGTCCATATCTGTCTAATCATCTAGTAAAATGAAATGCCACTCTGCATTGAAAGTAGCCCTGTGGAAACCAATTCACAGTTTTCTCATTACATATACCTATGAAGAGACAGTTATACTATTATCCCTTTTGTGTATAGAAGACAAGTACCAGAATGTGTTTTAGGAAATGTGTTTATGAGGATTTCCTGCTCTTTCTCTACTAATAATAGTATCAACTCTGGACAAATCATTCAAGTTCTCATTTCTTTACCTGAATAATGAGGGCATGGACAACCTATACTATCATTTCCAGCTCTAACAATATCAAATCTATGACTTTAATAAGAGAAAGTACTATGCTTGAAAGAATTTGTTTTATTTACAGCAGTTAAGTCTTAGCACCATCTCCTATGTAACCATAGCATAGGAAGTTTTTTAACCTCTAAACTTTATTTCCTCATTTTTAACACAGGTAAAATAATGCCTATTTCACTGATTTATTGGGAAATTTAAATGAAGTAGTACATTTAGAGTATTTTTCATACAGTACATATTCATCAT
The DNA here is from genome assembly GCF_014176215.1 of Rousettus aegyptiacus. Taxonomy (NCBI): domain Eukaryota; kingdom Metazoa; phylum Chordata; class Mammalia; order Chiroptera; family Pteropodidae; genus Rousettus; species Rousettus aegyptiacus. The sequence continues at coordinate 54,995,018 of NW_023416306.1, forward strand.
ATATTATTAATATTAATGACAGACAAATATCTACTACCAAAAACAGTATATAAAAAGGCAAGTTTTATCCCCTGAAATAGTTCATCTTTAGAAAATAATAAGCAGATACTAGAGAAAACCACATCATATTTACAGTCTATTTAATTAATCAGTTTTCTTGCAACACTCTAGCTCAGTGAATCTTTGAAGAATGAAGTAAAAAAAATAAAAATAAAAAAAACTGCCAACAAAAGAAAATATATTCTGCATTTGCTGGGGGTGGGGAGGAATTTCCAGGAGTTGTAAGCTGTCCTTTCATTTATTCAGTCTATATTATTGAGCTCCTAATACTTGTTTGCAACTTATCTAAAACCCTAGAGTTATCACAATAAACAAAACAGAAACTACTCCCTGCTCTCCTGAAGCTTACATTCTTGTAGGGCATACAAACAAAAAATAGAATCAATAAGTCATATGAATATCTGATAATGATAGGAGCTAAGAAGAAAAGCAATATGAAGAAGGGAATAGAAATATAGCAAGGGTAATGATTTTAGATAGGTAGTCAAGGAAGTCTTCACTGAGAATGTTACATTTAAATACAAATCTGAAAGAAATGATGGAAAAGAGCAAGCACAAAGCCCCAGACACAGAGAAATTAATTCCCAGGCTTATGGTACAGGAACTTTGAGACCAAGATGACTGGAACAGAATAGGTAAGTTGAGGATAAAAAAAGATGACAGCACAGAGGTAACAATGAACGAGACACCTTGGAGCCTCATACTTGCTGGTTGAAAATAATAAGGCAACAACTACTTGGATGTGTTAGGTAGTTAGTCAGCCATGAGCAACAGGAGCCAAGGACCAGCTCTGCAACCATAGAAACTTCCCTGCAAGACCTACCTTAAGGACCTCCCAGAAACATCCCCCTTTTATGGTTATAAATTACCTCAAATCTTAGAGCACAAAGGCCATAAAAGCTGCTGGCCCAAACCAGCTACAAACACGCACACAGAAAGTACTGGCCATAACTTTAGCATCATTATACCATCACTATAATCACATGGCAATGCCTGGAAATTCATGAATCTAAATATAACAGATTGAATTATAGGTAAGTACATGTACACTAGGCAAAGCTATATAGCAACCAACTGTTAGTCAAGGTGACCTCACATATGGATCATCTAGGCCCTCCCATCATGGACCAAATATAAACACACCTTCCCATTTCTTCATTGATACAGCACCCCTGGCTGGAAACCCGCTCTTTCCTTTGGGGTGTACGATCTTATTTCTTCACCTCCTAAATTCTTCAGGGCTACAGCCTTCTGTAGCACAGCCCATCTCCTTCTAAAATGTATTTTTAATAAATCTTACTTTTCTAATTTTCACTGACCTGCAAATTCTTTGCTATGTTGGTGGGGAAGAACTGAGAGACAACAACACACAATGCCACTGTCTTCCTCCTCCTCCCCACCTCCCTGGAGAACACTGGATTTCACCCTACCCCAGTGGTGTCAATTTAATTCATGGAGTACTTTATATATTTCATCTTCTTACTTTATTTTTTAGGTAGTAACTTATACGGCTAACTTGTGGCATAGATGGGAACTGAATTGAGTTCTGCAGAATCCCAGAATTCTGGTTCTTGTTCTACATCAAAATCTCTTCAGGCTGCAGATTTGAAAAAAATTTGTCTTCAACCATTGTAATTTCCATTAAGAACAAAAACAGACTCACAGAAAGAGATCAAACTGCCAAAAGGGAGGAGAATGGGTGAAAAAAGTGAAGGGGAATATAGTCAACAATACTGTGAAAGTTTGCACAGTGACAGATGATTACTAGACTTAGTGAGCCGATGACATTTGTAAAGTATGTAAATGTTGGGTCACTATACTTTATACATGAAACTAATTAAAAATTATTTACCCACTATACTTAAATAAATGGGAAAAAACAGATTTAATTCATGGGACTGATTGCAGGGCAGATATCCACTTCTCATCTAATGACTGCATAGCATTTCTACTGAAATTATAAGAAGAGGTTGATCTCCCAAGTTGGTAGAAAACAGGATTTGTGCAGTTACTGACACATGAGTAGCTACAATGGGCAGAGAAAGAGACATAATAGAAAAAAAAAAAAATGGGTGTGTTATTTTCCTGATCATCTAGGGATTCTCACCAGGCTTCAGAAATAAAAAATTTGGACACCTATTTTAATAAATAAGAGTCTATTTTTGTAACATAGTAAACTGATTTGTCTCTCTTTGACTCAAGCTAATAGTTCCTGCTATAGATATGCTAATCAACTAAAGGAATTCTTCTTGAGGCTTGAGTATTGTGTAAAAATAACTTCTTTTCAGAAGTCTTTCCTGAAGAGGTGGGAAAGTGTGTACAGAACAGTGACTATTTATCAAATATTTAAAGGAACCTCATGGCCAGACTCAGGTCAGTGAGGGTCAACTGACAGGGAACAGAGATTTGAAGATTTCTTGCTCTTCTTTGGATCCAAGCTCTTGTCTGGCCTCTCTTCCCATCCCTTAACATAAAAGACACTTGAAATTAAGGGGCTCTTAAGATGGATTTGAGGAACTACTGACATCTTCCATCTTCGAGGTCAGTAGGTTGGTGCTTTTTTTTATCACTCAAACTTTCCTTACTCTAAACTTTGATCTATTGAATATTGACCTTTTTGAAACACTAGGCACACAAACTTTGTGAGGGTAACATTTTTAGTGCAACAAATTGAAAATTATAAATGAGAACTACAGAATTCTCTAGCAAAATCCATAGATAGGTAGATAGATGGACAAACAGATAATAGCTAGCTACACACACACACACACACACACACACGTATGTGTGTGTGTGTATAGCTAGTTTTCCAAGTTAAAAATCTTCAAATGACAGTGATATGAGTCTTTATGAAGTTAAAAATTAGAGTTTATATTTTATCTGCATGTGAGAATACACTGAAAATTTGTTTATCTGTAAGAAAAAAAAATAAGCCACCTGGGAAAATAATTTGCTCTTGAAAGACTATACCAATTAGTTGTGTAATTACATTTATATCGATCAATGTTTGCTTTTAGTGTTTTTTCATAGTATTTCAATATCTATTCTAATCCACACTCTTTCAAAAATAAATATTTTATACCATTCTTATTATATTTCAAGTATATTCATTACCAAAAGAATAAGTCCTCTACTTCAAAATAGAACATTTAAAAACAACATTAAGAGGTTAGGTGACATTTTTATCAAATTACAAAATTACAGAATTTGGAATAAGTAGTTCATTCTCAGGAATCTGGAAATTGAACTTTGTGGTGAGTAATTGTTGTCATAATTTGATATTTTCCCTACAGCTTCAAGTTTATGAAATCATATTTTTTGCCTTTAGGTAGGCAAATGCATTCTAAAGAGGATGCAAACAAAAAGCAGGATGTTCTAAAATGAATGCTTTGAAATAAATTGTGTTATATCAAAAGTAAACACTTTGCATGACTCTTAAAAGAGTCAAAAAAAGTGATCCATTTCCAAAAACATGCACCTAAAAAAATAGCCTACTCTATACTATATTCTATATATCCTTACACCATTCTCTAATATTTTGCATACACATAGTATACTTAGTTCTCCAATTAGATTCTAGGGTTTTAAGCCATAAACTGTCTTTACTACTTTTATTGCATCTTTGTTATTCCTTAGTAAAGTTGATGAACGTTATTTCGGTCCATAAGAATTATTTTATAAATAGAAGCTGGCAAGCTGGCACTAAATTAAATACTGTCTCTAAAAAAAAATCAAACATTTCAAATTATATATAATCATTTGGCCCTAAATGTATTGCTTTCTCAAAATTCTATCAGTAAAATAACTCAAATTATCAACTTTATGTGTATAACCCATTATCAATAACAGCTAAAATTTCACCTACTTTATATCATTTGTTTGTAAAGCACTTTAATCTTTTATGCACAAATCTTCTAATAATTTCTATTTACAGAATAGGAAACAAATTAAAATGTTACATGATTGTCCAAACAAAGATGTTCTTCATCTTTAATCATTAGTGCTACTGTACACATACTAGAAAAGCTAAAATAAATATTATATGTATAAATATGTATGTACACATATATATTTTATTCACACACATATACACAAAATATATATGTACACACAAACACAATGACAATACAAAATGCTGGCAAAGATATAGAGTGACAGGACCCCCAATACACTGTTACTGAAAATACAGAATTGTACACTGCTCTGTAAATTAGTTTGGCAGTTCCTAGAAAATTAAACTAAAACCTAACAATCCCACTCCTAGGTATATACCCCAGAGAAATAAAAGGCTATGTTCACAGAAATACTTGTATACTGTTGTTTATAGCATCTTTATTCACTGGGAAATTTGGATTTTATTTGGAAAATAAACTAAATGTCCATAAGCGAGTAAATAGATTTTACAAACTATGGTACATCATACAATGGACTTCTATTCAGGAATTAAAAAAAAAAAGAATAAGCTATTAATACACACCACTTGAATGAACTTCAGGCATTACGTGAATGAAAGAAGTCAATCTCAGTGGGCTATTACCATATAGTTCCAGTTATATGGTATTCTCCAAGAGATTAACTATAGTGGTGGAGCACAGATCAGTGATAGTGAGGGGTTAGGTGCTGGAGGAAGATGTGACTATAAAGGATAGCAAAAGGGAGTGTTTGGGGGTGATGGCACTATTCTGTGTGTTGAACTACTCTGTATATTGTAGTAGCTACACAAATCTAAATATATGTTAAAATTAATAGAACTGTATACTTAAAGAAAAACTAGTCAGTTTATTGTGCAAAAATATTAAAAAATTAAATATATAAGTTCTTATATAAATGTACATGTGTATATAATAAAGATTATAATTCTAGTAGTGAATCTAATATTAAACATTGTTCTTTGATTCTGTGTATAGTCCAAACTTGATATTGGAAATTATTTGTGGATAAATTCTATCTATATGTAATGTGGGCTATATATATGATGGACCTCTAAAGAGAAGACAACTATGCCAAAGGTAATGTAATATATTGGGTTAGTACACATGGACATGAAATTTGCCAGTAAGCTAAACTAAAAAGACCACAGAGATCCATAAATAAGAAAAGGATAATGATTCCTAAAACAAAAAGTAATGTATTCTATTAGTTTTTATTAGTTCCCTTCTCCAGAGAAGCTAGACAAGATGAAGAGAATCCATAAAGTATATCAGTCATGGCCATGACAATTCTATGAGTTAGAATATTGTTTTATCTGAGCAAAGAGCAATTTTAATGGTATAGAGATCAAGGAAAGGAGAATGGGTCAGAAGAATCACATCTAAAATTAATATTTTTAATGTATGCTATGGAGATTTTTGGTTGTTATATATTTTTTTTAAATTTCTCTTCTTCCCACCTCTATGACCATGCAAGTAAACAAATGAATTCTGAAGAACTCTCCAACCATTTCTAAGATATAATAATTTCTAAAGAAGCAGTCTAGAGGCAGCCAAATAAATAAACTTCCCAAGGTTCTATTATTTTGTTCTCTATTAATGTGATTTTAAGTATGGCTAAAAATTTATGTGCAATATTAATGGGAAATATTTAAGAGAATTATATTAAAATAGTTGTTTAAAAACATGATTATTAGCCTTCTTGCAGTTAATACAGAATTATACTTGGCTGTTGGAATTGACTTAAATGTTCAGAAAAAGAATTTTTTTTCTGGTTCTGCTGACTTTTCCACTGCATTCTATCTTCATGTAAATAAAAAGGACATTGCAAATGAGGGAGAAAAACTAACAAAGTTTTAGGCCCAGCCTTTGACTATTAATACAGTATATCTACAATTGAATTTGCATCACAGCACTAACCTCAATTATTGAGGTCACATTATATGAATGATGACAATTTTGTAGCTGAGTTTGCTCACCTATACCAGGAGATATATAGTGGCAATTATCATTTCCATGTGTACTGTGTGCTGTCTGCCTGTTAAGAAGTTCTGGAGTTTGAGACAGTAGCAGGAGATGGCAGGATACGAATATACAAGTGACCCAAGTGACAGAGGCAAGAAGAATTTGATGCAGAATTCACAGATATTTATGTACATAATGTATATGCCATTTAGTGACTTTGTCATTTTAGACAAATTACAGAATCTCTCTGATTGCCATTTCTTCCTGTAACATAGTAATCTTTACCTCAAAATGTTAAGAATATCAGAGATAATTAATTAATTATCTCTGTTATCAATTATCAGTTGTAAATAAAATTATTTTAGGTATTCCTATTGTTTAAAGAGACATAGATACTGTGCACATTTAAATAAATTCTGATGATAATACACTAATAAAAAATATAAAAGAATACAATAATAGGGAATAAAGCAACTTTCACTGTTTAAACATATATCAGTGCACATAATCTATATTAAACAAAAGGTTGTAATTCAGTAGTGCTCTAGATGATAATAATTAAGATTATGGGGCCTTCACTTGAATCTTTGGGAGTTTCTAACTAATTAGCTCATCTCAAAGACAAAATATCCCCTTTCAAAAACTGATGCTAACAACTGAGACAATTAAGAATGTATTCATGAAAATTGTGATCTATCTTTCTACATTTCATTAAATGCCAAGTAAACAAACTGAAGTGAGAAAACTATTTAGAAATAGCTAATTTGGACACACCTTCTGATATTATTCACAAAAAGCATTTGGTCTGTATTTTTTTTTTCTCTTAAATCCTATGTGGTAGTAATTAAGATTTAATTTCTTATCTTAGCTCACTTAATGATGATTCCAAATTTCCAACCAGGCCTATTTTTCCAATTAAAAAATGTTAATCAAATTAGATACTATCAGTAGTAGCAAAGTGAAATCAATTAATATTTACTGAGCACTTACTTATATATATAAGATGGACTGGGCTTCCAGGGGGACATAAAAGAAATAAACTGAGTTCCTGTCTCAAAGCATGATATATGAGTGCAGGCTGTAATCTGAAAATAAGCTAAATAAATTTTATAAAGGAAAATTACTAAACTCAGCATTTAGAGAACAGATAAGCAGAGATTATAATGAACGCGCTATCAATTTGAATGAATGGTATATCTCAAAGGCAGAAAAATACAGGTTTTACTGAGAATAACAGACTGGTTTAACGACTTTGAGAAAGGCAATGATGGGAAGCATATTACAATAGGTTGCTTGGGACAAGACTGTTTAGACTTTGGAATTATAGTTTTGTAAAGGGTGGAAAATTTTCAAGTGAGTCAACTTCTGCTTCTGTAATCTGCTTGCTTGTTTGTTGTTAACCAGAGTGTGGTAATCTGCTCTGCTTCTGTAATCTGGTTGCTTGTTCTAGGCTTTATAAATTGCCCCTTTTGGGAGCTCGGGGCTGATCTCCTCTAACCCTGCGTGGTAGAGAGTCAGTTGCCAGCCGGCTAATAAAGGCTCACAATTCATCTCAATTGGCTCCATGGGTCTTAGATTTGATCGAACCACAACATTTGGAGGCCCCAGAGAGATCTCTCCAGAGGGGGAGATCTCCTAAGACCCATGACCCCGGCCACCTTGGGTGAGGACCTACCCTGTCCAGGGGATGGCCGCTGAGAGACGTTCCTCAGGCCTGGATGCCAGGCAGACTCACCCAGGAGGGCAGGTGGACAAAAGGTTCAATTCTGTAACGATTGGGCATGAGCCATCTGGAGCAGCTTCACCGGTGAGTCAGACTGCACTAGAGGCATCCAGGTTTTTGAGTATCTGTCTGTCGGTGGGCCCTAAGGGAAACTAGTGGAAGGCTGGACGCAGCAATACTTCCCTAGTTCGATCAAGGTCTGAGACGTCAGACTTGACTTCAGGTTTTTGGGTGCACTAGAGTTTTGTGTTCTGTATTGTGTCTGTCTCTCTGGACTGGTTTTTGTCTGTCTATAGTGTGTCTGTCTGTCTGGACTGGTTGCCAAACTTGTCGAATGTACTGTTCTGTATTGTGTCTGTCTGTCCGGACTGGTTGAAAGTACTGTTCTTGTCTGTCTGTATTGTATCTGTCTGTCTGGACTGGTTGAATGTACTGTTTTCCTTAGGTCTGGCCTCCGTGGCCCCATCCGACTAGACTCAGGGTCAGCGGCTGATCCTAGCCCTGGCTTATTTGGCTTTAGTGGGGGTTTTCTCTTTTCTTGCCTGTTTTTACTAACATGGGTCAGGCTTCTTCCTCGAATCATCCTACCCCCCTTCAGTGCCTCCTTAACTGTTTTAAGAATTTTAGGAGATGAGCCTAAGCCTATGGAGCTAGTGTCACTCTCTTTGACCTTCAGAGGTTCTGCCAGTTAGATTGGCCCACATTTGAACACGGTGGTCATCGGAGGGGTCACTCGACCTGCAAACAGGTTTTCAGGTGTGGAATGTTATCTACAGTAATCACAGGCTTCTTTTAAAACAGTACAGAAAGGTTTAAATTGGAATTTTTGGGCAGTGGGGAGGCACTGAAGATTTTGATGGCAGTGACTTCCATTTAATGTGCACTTTCGGTGTCCCTAGTAGCGTGCTAGGTGCTTTGCATTGCTGCAGCATTTAACTTTTGACAACGTTCTTTTGTTCAGTGGTTCAGCACCTGTCATGTGCCTGATGCATAGTGGTAGGGTGCTATCTGTTTTTTATTTTTGTTTTGCTGATGAGGAAACTGAGGTACAGGAAGTTTAAATAATTTACCCAGTGATGGAAGTCAGTTTGTTTTTGATATTGAAAATACAAGAGTTGAAGAAGCTAGTAGGGGCCCGTTGGGCGAATCCTTCTTTATATTTTAGATTAGAGTGGGGAAGAGCAGTAGGAAAATGGTTACGTAAATAGGGATTAAAAGCGAAGATGTCATTGAAAGCTAGTGAAGGGATGAATGTACATTTGTATTGGAGATTTGGGTCTAAAGAGTGACTAAACATAAATTTGATTAAATGTTCACAAAGTATCTGTAAGGCAGAATTCTAAATAATAAAGTCTCCTTTCTAACTAGTCTTTCAGTTTAGGTTAGAATTTTTTTTGATAAGAAAATAAATTTGTAAAAGAGCTCTGCTTTAATTGGTTTAGAAATAAATAAGCTTCCTAACATTGTCAGAAAAATAGAAACTAATCCAAATGTTCTGTTTTGTTTTGTTTGATCAAGTCTACATGATCTGAGATAATCTTTGGTAATAAGAATAGGTTAAGTAAAAATAAGTATGTCTTCAATTTGTCAGACACACAATTTTATTCTACCTGTGTTTATTGGTCAAATAAGTTTATGCTATTTCTACTAGTTGTTTAAGATTATAAAATTATAAATTCAACCTAAAAGCTTATAAATGAGTCTTGATGTTTAAAAATAGTTTCCAAAATCTTTTTGGCAAAATGCTTAGTTTACCATATTTTTATAATTTTTGAAAAATTGTACTATGCTAAGGTTTTATATATATATATATATATATATATATATATATATATATATATATATTTATATAGTCATATTTACCTTTGAAATCTTTTATTATCACTTTGATTAAATAGATAACTAAGTATTGTTTCGTAGGACCTGTGATCCTATTTAATCAGGTGATCAAACCTTGTGACATTATGAGAAATTTCCCAATATAAAATCTAAATGGGATCTTTTATTTTATCTCAAAATAACTTTGAGACTTCCCAGAGGGAACCTGGAAAATCTTGAAGGTTTGGTTTTGCCACTTTGTAAAAGAGAAATGTTAAACTAATTCAATCTATTTGATATGTTAAATTATATGGGAAGCATTGACTGACACAAGTGTTTCAGAAATTGTATAAAGTTCCTAGAAATTTGTCAATATCTTTGTTCCTTGTATAATGCTATCAGTCATAATTTCAGTTATTATAAATTGTTGTATGTCATGAATATCAAGAATGGACCTGACTATTCAGAAACAAATGGCTTATAGAGAAGAAAAGGGCATGGCTCTGACTTGAGCCATGACAGTAAAACTATTACAACAATTAGATAGCTATGATTTCGGTGAATACGTGGTCTTGATATTGAAATTGGAATTTTGGATAACAGGAAATATCTGTATAATTGGAAACATCAAAACCCTTCTTTCTCAGAGAAACCACAGGGACTAATCTCTTTTGGAGACTATCTTCTTTACCTATCAGCCAACCTGGGATGACTGCCAGCAGGTCCTCCAGGTCCTTTTTACCTCGGAGGAATGAGAGCGGATCCTCTGAGAAGCTGCCAAAGCCATGTTAGAGCCGAATGGGCAGCCCACCACCAATCCTACCTGTGTCCATCATGTCCTTCCGAACATCTGTCTACCCTGGGACCCCAATACTGAACAAGGTAAGGAGGCTCTCAAACGGTATCGCCAGCTTCTGCTCCAGGGCCTCCCGTCTGCCACTTGAAGACCCGCTAACTTATCTAAGATAAGCGAGGTCATTCAAACTAAGGATGAATCACTGGTGGGGTTCCTGGAATGACTCCTAGAGTCTTACCAGTTATATACCCCTATTGACCCAGAGGACCCTAATAATAGGAAGGCTATGAATTTAGCCTTTGTCAGTCAGTCAGCCCCAGATATTAAAAAAAAAAAAAAAAAAAAAAAAAACTGGAAGGATTTGAAGGAAAGAACCTGTCTGAGTTGGTTGAGATAGCCCAATGAATATTCAATAATAGAGGTGAGGTAGATATAGCACAGACTAAGAAGATGATCAAGATCCTGCTTGCAGCCATGCAAGGAGCCCAGTCAAAGGGGCTGCCAGGAAAAGGCAGAGGCCAAGAACAGGCATCCAGGGTGAACAATGGACCCAGGGGAGTCGGGTTAGAGAAGGACCAATGAAGTATAAGGAAAAATACTAGCCCTTCTTGGGGCAATTAGGCTGCCAAAGAAAGTGGCAATCATCCATGGTCCAGGGCACCAGAGCTTGGGCTCTGAGGTAGCACAAGAGACCTCCTTCGCTGATCAGACAGCAAAGGAGGCTGCCCGAAAACCAGTAGGGCCAAGTGACATTCTGCCGGCCCTACCTACATTTCAGGAGAAGTTGAACTATGCAACAAGCTGGGAGGCAAAGAGGAATCTACTGGTTGGGTTAGGCTCCCGGATGGCCTCATTGCAGTACCTGAGATCTTGAACCAAGACCTTATAACTCAGATTCACCAGAGCACTCAGTTGGGAGGAACCAAGTTAATTGAACTGTTGAAAAAGAGACTATTACATTCCGGGGCTGCGATGAACAGCCAAACAAGTATCAGCCCGGTGCCACATCTGGACAGGCACCGGGGGGACATTGGGAGTTGGATTTCACTGAGGTCAGCCCAGGAACCTTCGGATTCAAGTACTTGCTTGTGTTCATTGTTCAGGATGGACTGAAGCCTTCCCCACCAAGCAGGTGACCACTCAGGCAGTAGCAAAGAAATTAGTGTCAGAAATAGTGCCTCGATATGGCCTGCCTATAACACTGGGGTCCGACGATGGCCTGGCGTTCATTATCCAGACTAGCAAATCTCTAGCAAAAGTGTCAAGGATCACTTGGAAATTACATTGCATTTATAGGCCTCAGAGTTCAGGGCAAGTAGAAAGAATAAATAGAACCTTGAAAGAGACCTTAACTAAGTTCAAGCTGAAAACGGGTGAAAACTGGGTGAGTCTCCTCCCCTTTGGCCTGTTAAGGGCATGGTGCACACCTTATTGTAAGGGCATAAATAATGTTTTAAAGACCCTCACCTCTCCTCCCCAAGTTAGGGGAAGAAAAGCTAACAGAAGTTAAGTCTTTGTAGGCCCTCTATCTCGCACAGCAGGAGACCCACCAATAGGTCTCTGCCACCAGAACAACCGCTCAGCATCCAGTCCAGCCACACAGTCACGCTCCAGGTGATTGGATCTGGGTGAAAAAGGTACAGCCTGCTTCTCTTGAGCCCCGCTGGGATGGACCTTTCCCTGTCATCCTCATAACACCCACCACATCCAAGGTAGCTGGACGCCATCTTTGGATTCACCATACCAGGATCAAGGCTGCGCATCCACCACAGACATCAGAACAATGGACTCTGAATTGAACAGAGGACCATCTTAATTCTCTCTGTCCTAAAGTAAAGGAGTCTTTGTATGGCTTTAGGTGAAACCTGACAGAATAGGAGAAGATTAGACCTACTGTTAACGATGTATGTCCAAAAAAGGGTGCAGGCAGTGAAACTCATGGTTATCAGAACTCACTACTATGGACCACTTCAGGTTGATAAATCAATTATTTGAATTCCCTTAGAAAACCAGTGGGGAATGTAAAGGCTGGAATATTTTCAAGTGAGCCAACTTCTGCTTCTGTAATCTGCTTGCTTGTTTGTTGTTAACCAGGGTGTGGTAATCTGCTCAAAGATATGCTAAAGGCCAACTTCTGCTTCTGTAATCTGCTTGTTTGTACTAGGCTTTATAAACTGCCTCTTTTGGGAGCTTGGTGCTGATCTTCTCTAACCCTGCATGGTAGAGAATCAGTCCCAGGCCGGCTAATAAAGAATCACAGTTCATCTCAATTGGCTCTGTGGGTCTTAAATTTGATCAAACAACAACAGTTTTAGGTATTTTAACTTGATGCTGTTCTAGAAACAGAAGGTCACATAAAACTTTTGAGAAGGATAAAAGTTTTATCAGAGGAATAATGAAAAAATACAGGTAGAACAGTCTGTTAAATTGAGTTTTTTTCTTTCTTTCTTTTTTTTTTTAATGAGAGTAAGAGATACCTAATGTTGTAACTATAAGTAGAATTAAAAGAAAAGAGAACATGCATGTCAGAAATCCTGAGGAAATGAAGTCATTAGGACTTAAGAACCTAATAGTTAAAAGAGAAGAGAGAACTAGCCACAAAGGAAACAAAGCTTTCAACTCTAGGCAGCTTTGAGAATTGGGATACTAAGACGATGAACTTGTCTGAGTGTGTGAAGGGAAATATTTTAAAAGCCTGTTGAATTTGAAGAAGCAGAACACTTAAGTGGAAATATCTTGGGAATCAATGCAAATCGGGATATGCAGACTAAAACTCCAGGAAAAAAGTTAGACTGGAAAGAATAATTTAAGAATCCGGGGCACGGAAGTGAGAACTGGGGCTGTGGACCTGAGTGAGATCTCTGATGGAAAGCTAATAAGGAGAATGTTTCCAAAGAGAAACCTGGGGAATGTTTATATATTATGCATAAAGATTTCGAGAAAAAGCATCAAGAAGACCTCTATATCATGAAATTTAGGTGAAGTAATATTGTTAACAAGAACGAAATAACCAATTGGATTGACCTCTACAATGAAGTCAAATAAAGTAGGACATAAAGGAGAAAAGTGGATTGATAATTAGAAAGGCTCTGTTAAGAGATGAAATTCAGAGAAGTAGGGATGAAAACCAGACTAAAAGGAGTTAAGAAATTAGTATTTGACAAGCAACTGGAAGCAGCAAATAATATGTTTTATAAAGTGTTTGTAATTCAAGATTTTAGTCAGACAATTTTTAAAAGAGTTATATCTAGCCAGAAATTGGAATTGTCATGAAGCCCAGATAGCACACAGCCGACATTAAGCACTGTATGCTCTCTGAGTGCTGGAATAGGGGTTAGGTTGAGGACACAGAGAGCAATGAGTGCTGTGAGAGCAGATGGAGAGCCTGCCTAGTCTGTGAAGGGAAAGTTAGGCCTCTCAGAGGAGGCAGGCTAGGGACAGAAATAAAATGTTGCTTCTGCTAGGATAAACAGGCATTTGCCTGGAGAAATGCAGGTGAGTATGAGAAAGCGGGACTACTTGGTATAAGGTGAGTATCTCAGGAGAGAGGGAAGGACAGGAGAGAGGGAAGGACAGGAGAGAGGAAGAGATAGAGGGATTCTCAAACAGCTGGGAAACTGCACACAACAGTGTGACTGGAAAATAGAATATTGTGAAGGGGTCGGCGAGCAATTGTGAGGGTGGTATAAAGTGAGGCTAAAAAGGAAATCATGACTTTAAAAGCATTGCTAAGAAAGTATAACTTTCCTTTAAATAATGAATAATAGTATTCTAAGCAGGGGAGTGATATTTATCTCAGTCAATGACAAAATTAGCCTTGCTATTCCTTAGCTCATGAAAAAGAAGGCAGAGAAAATCAGCATAATCAATTGCCAATCAGGGGCCAATAATAAAACTTAGAAATATACCTCATTTTAAGATTTTGTTATTGTCTGCCTCAAATTAAAAAAAAAAAAAAAAAAGTCTGGGTGGTCCCAGAAGTTAAAGTATGAGCAACTTTAAAACTGTGGGCAATGATTTCCATTATATATGTGACTTCATTTGAATCTGAGGCCCAAACTAGGATTATTCTAACAAGCCAATGGAAACAAAAATGAGGGCCACTTGACAGAAAAGTTAGCAACTAATGATAGCATCCAATCGCACAGATGTTAAAGTGAACTTGTCTCTGAATTTGAAGGTGTCTAATAATTCCTGCAAAGCAGCAGAAAAAATTCCTATTACTGGAATATATCACAAATAAAAACTGCAAAGTAGTCGCTTGGGAATCGCTTGCCTACACAGCTAGCTTACAAAACAGAAGAAATAAAAAATATAAATTTCCACTTGATCGCTTAACTTGTTTGTGCTTCAGAGTTCTGAAAAAAGCATCTTTAAATCTTGATGTATACCAAGAATAAATATATCAATGTAGTTGTGCTATACATTTTCTTGGATCCCAGGCGATACAGCAACACCCATAATTTTCAAGAATTACTGTTTTGGGGGTGGAAGAGGGGAATCATCATTGTAAAAAACAAGCAAGCACACAAACAAGCAAACTATTTTTAAAATCACCAAGAGCTGACTATTAGGAACATGATTTCTTGAAATAAATTATCACATTTAAAATTTGTGACCCAAGACTATTGCTCTTCTCAGCTGTGAGATTGTCACCCACTAGCACGGTGTGTGTTGAGGGTGAGATGCTTTTTATAAGATCTGTTAATTTAACTTGTATAAATTAATTGGCTGAAACATGAAGTAAGTGTAGAATTTTAACATTTGGGTATCTTTATTAACTAAAAAGTCAGGTGTTGAAATACATTTAAAGATCTGTTATTCTGTTCTCTGCTGGTGTAATGTGGGCAGATTCTCACTTGTTAATTACATTGTGTATAAAAAGTAGAAAAACTAAATTGAAAGAAGTAAAATATCTTATATTAGTACTTGCTTATGCCCACAAAGAAATATGGCATTTGTTACAAAACCAGCTTTGTCCTAATCACAATCGCATGGTCCCACATTATTATGACAGAATTGTCTCCCTTTTCAAGATATTGCTTTCTCTGTAAATAAAGTCTATTAGCCTACCATCAGTATTCACCATTATATAACAGCAACTTAAAAATACCTACCCGAAATCTTAACAAACCTTGGCTCTTTTCATGTCAGAGAGAAACTTTCCAAAACAGAGCACTGACACCATTTAAGGAAAGAATTGGAATTGCTGTTTTTTCAGACTATACATGGTCACAGATTCTGGCTTTAGAATTTTTCCCTTCTTCCCTCTTTACTTCTCTGTTAGACTGTTAAATTAAAAGATTGAATTTCAACTTACCAGTTATTCTTAAAATTTATAATGATGCTTACTTGTGAGAAACTCTGGTATCACAACTATTTCATAGACCTGATTCCTCAAACATATTAGACATATAGTAATTTGTGCCCCTTAAAATACATTATAAACCTATATATTTGTTATGGATTTTACACTTCAAAAGATATTTTTGAAATTTCTGTACTGATTTAGATTTATCAAACTAAATGATGAATATATGTGTGTGTGTGTACAAAGATAAAGATATATATATGTATTTTTTTTACCCATTTCCAGATTCTAATGTTCTTGAGATGCTTTCAGACATGTAAAAGTGGATGTAAGTTTTGCTGGGAAATATAGTTTATTGAAAGATGAAATGAAGAGAGTAATTCTTTAATACATGGCAGCAACTAGAAAAATATATGTTTATAAAGTGAATAATTATGATTCAGCAAGTGTTTTAACCAAAAAATATGAATGAAGATGAGAAAACATCTACAACATCACTATAAGGTAAAGAGCATAATCTAATTTAAAGTGATATACAGGGTCTTAAGAATTTAAGACTTAAAAGAAACAAATTCAATACAAATATAAGAAAAAGACATTTAGTAGTTAAGAGAAGGAGGAATGGCAAGAGAGTGAAAGCTGGTGACCAGTTTGCAGCTGAGCTATTGCTGCTGACTGTTAGTGACTTGAGTCACAGTCATCAACAAAGCAGACCATTTGGTGCATGTCTGAAATAGAGGCCAGGTACAATAAAGACAAACAAGACATCCATCATGCTTGCAGTACCCAGAGACCCTGTGCTGTAATTTACCTCTGGCTCAGACTGCAAAGACCAAAGCTAAGTGCCCTAGAAGAAAATATCGCCATATGTGGAAATGGTTTAGGAAAAAGTCTTTATTTGCTAAAAGCATTGGGGAAATGTATGCAACTCACGCAGATGAGGAATGAGGAAAGGGCAGAGGAGCCTTAAAAATGGAAATAGTAGAAAATAATTCAGGACAACATATTGGAAAATCAAGAGGGATTGTATTTTCATTAAAAGCATGACTCTGCTCACAAAAGCAGGCTTGTGGGACTTTGCCAAGGGACCTCTGTGCCTGGCACCCCTGACTTGCTAACGCTATCTGTCCAACAAACCCAGCTTTATGAATAAGTGGATTAGTTAGTAGCCAATGAAGGGAAACATGAAAGGTGATTTCCCTCAGACTTCTTTTATATGCCATATTAACGTATCAGAAAGCTTCATAGCATTGCAAATTAAGGATTATCTGAGTTTTATATTTATATTTGAGTTATGATTTATATTTGCTTTTTCCAAGAGATGTCTTTACATTCTGGGTTATTTAATCCTCATCCCATTTTAGATATCAATATATTTTGTACGAAAATTTATTTGTCTAACAAATAGTGATTTTTAGATATCAGACACTGTACAAGTCTTTTCTCAGCCCTTATTTAATTTGTCAGCTTCCTCTTCCTTCCCTTGAAATGCACACTTTTGAAACTCTTGTTCTTGGAAAATGTCCTCTTAAAACCCAGTCTCCACCCTAGAAAAACTTCAGACACAAGCCATACATAGGCTCTCTGTTTGAAAGTCTTACATAAGCATTCAATCATGAGCCAACACCGACCCAGTCAAGTGACATCTATATATGACCCAGTGGAAACTTCAGATGATGCAGGTCCACTTGACATCTAAGTATATGCATAAGAAACTGCAAGAAAGAATCTCGACCCCCACAAAAAATGATGACATAGGGGAATCCAGCTTCCCTGTCCCCCAAGGTCAACAATTGAACAAGATTCACAAACAAACAAACAGACGGACATAAAATAGTTCTTAGAGACCTCCGGCATCTACTTGTTAAGTTTTAACAACATTATGGAACAATAACAAAACCCTGAGAATAATTGCACAAGAAGAGAAAGAAGACAACTTCATTTTGTCCATATTATCCCATCAAGCAAGTCACCACTGTTCAGTGCCAAGAAGAAACTTACCACCCCAAAGAGTTCCTCTCACCAGAAGAGGAAGAGCGGAGTGATTGACCAAATTCTCTGGCTTCGCAAGACACTGTGCCAAGGTCGCCCTTTGATTTCATTCCACCTACACCAGCAAAGCTGAGATATATCGAACTGGCTAGGAACAAGAAAGAAAAGCAAAGGCTATTATTAGCAGACATTCAGTGGGAGCTATTGTGTTTCCCAGAGACCTGCTTTGCAAACAATCTCAGGATATATAGTCACTGAGGAAGTCAATGGTCACCACAGTCTCCATGGATTGACTACAGAGCTCACCACCGCTTGCCCCAGAGCTAAATTATTTTGCTGACACCAGCCACCTGAGTCCCTTCATATTCCCTTTTCCCACCACCCCAGCCAGAGTCGAGGATCCAGGCTGGCAGCCATCCAAGGTCGTTGTAGCTGCACAAGTGTAAGACCCCAGCCACCTGAGTCCCTCTCTAATTCCCAGAGCTGGGTAGTCATACATATAGCCAACTCAGGCTTCTACAAATGAAGAGGTGCAAAATACCAGCCGAGGCCCTTTCCTCTGGCTAAACCTCACCACCATGCCCTTGCTTAGGTCTAGTCCTAGTCATCCAACTGTATACCTGCATGACACTGGCCTGAAGCCCATTGTTGGCCTCCACGGCAGTATCCATGCATGGAGTAGTTGTTGGGAGGTAGTGTGCAGCCATAAGAGAGGACCCTGATTCTAGGATTTCCACAGATCCTTGTATGTCTGGGTCAGACCCTGCCATCTGTCACTAACTGGTACCACTTCATGTACTTGCATCTCATCCCAAAAGCTGTGTACCTGCACATGCCCATCCCAACCCACCTCCTACCTTCACTGCAGTGTGCATGTCTGGTGGGAGTGTGTGCAACCACAGGAGAACACACTGACAGCCAGGATCACCATAGATGTCAGGGAGCCCATAGTTTGTCCTTGTCCTTATTACCTGCTCTAGTCCCCATCATTATAAGTGTGTCTTAAACTAGGCCCTGATATTACTTAGGCACATGCTTTTGGCCCCCACAGCTGAGTATGTACACACCACAAGCTCCAGCTACAACCCTGCCTGCCCAGGTATTTTGTTACCAGACCTGAAGGTAACACTTAGGCTCCCAAGAGCCTTGAAGCCATTCTGGATCCCCCACAGTGTTGGTCAAGGATCATACAATTGTTGATGATGTAGTTCGCAGTGACCTGAACTAAAGAGATATTATGCCCCCCAGGAACCAGTGCTGCATGGTACCCTGCACCACTAGATCCAGGGTCACAGCATGATCCAGTGTGTCCCCACCCACAGATGAAAGACTTCCCTTATCGAAGTTAGTCCATAAAGTGTGGAGGAGGTAACTATTTCTTCAAATGTAGAGACACTTGTGCAAAACTACAGGGATCATGAAGAATCAGGGAAACATGTCTCCACCAAAGGAACACAGTGAACCTCCAGGAACTGGCCCCCCAAAAAATGGAGATCCAGGAGTGTCAGAGAAAGAAGTCAAAATAATTATTTTACAGATGCTCAGAGAGCAACAAGAGAACACAGATAAACAATTTAGTGCTCTCAGAAAAACTACATAAGAATGAATTGAGAAGTTCAACAAGAGACAAACACAAAAGAACCAAATAAATTTTGGAGCTAAAGAATACAAGTAAACTGAAGAATTCAATAGAGGATTTCAACAGCAGACTTGAACAAGAAGAGCAAATCCTTCTCTAAAGTATTTATTACTAAATTTCACACTATGCTTCTAGTTGTTTTTTTTTTTTATTGTTTATCTTTCTGTATTAAAATACAAGTGCTATTGGAGCAGAATCGTCTTTTTTAAAGTTTTTACTGCTGTTTAGCACTTAAAATAGCAGCTGGAAGATTAATATTTATATTTGAATAAGTGAATTAATAAATTAATGGATGATGAATGGATCAGAAAATGAATTTGAAAGCAATAGAAAAGGAAAATACCATTACTGCTTTGTCCAAATGTATATACAACAGCAGAAATTGTCAGTATGTAGAACATAAGAGAATGATCTCTGGTTTGGAAAAAGAATGCAAAGCTTATTTCCATAAGTGTTGAACATAAAGACCTTTTAGGACATCTAATTATAAATTGGAAATTGGAAGTAAGTGTCTAAGAAGAAACCTCTTCTGAAGGATAAAGTTTAGGATACATTTAGAATACATAAATATCATGATTTAAGGCATTGCTATGAATGTTTTTTTCTGAGGAGGTGTCTTAGTCCCTTTGGGGGTTCTAGAACAAAAATACCATAGACTTGGTGGCTTATAAACAGAAATTTATTTCTCATAGTTCTGGAGGCTGGGAGGTCCAAGATTAAGGCATCAGCAGATATGGTGTCTAATAAGAGCCCCATGCCACAGACAGTCATCTTCTAGCTATGGCCTCATATGGGGGAAGAGGCAAGGTAGCTCTCCAGACTCTCTTTCATAAGGGCACTAATCCCATTCATAAGGACTCTGCACTCATGACTGAATAGTCTCCTAAAGGCCCCACCTCCAAACATTACTACATTGGTGATTAGTTTTTAAAATACAAATTGGGAGAGACACAAACATTCAGTCTACTGAAGGAGAAAAACAGAAGAAGGTTTAGAATGTTAAGAGAAGAAGGTTTAGAATAGAATATAAAGAGGAAAAAAAATTAAGTTACAGTAGAATATAAAGAGCCATAAATAAATGAATGAGAAAAAAGAAACCCTGAAGATAAAAATAAAACCATGAGAAGTTACATGATTTAATCAAAAAGTCGAATAACTGAAATGATAGCATTTTGATGTTCAAGGGTTCTTACTCCATGCCCGATATTCTTTTTATAACCAGACAACTGTTTTTCTTGCTCAATAAACACAGTGGCATTTGATAAACAAATATAATGACACCTGTAAATAGCAAGGATTGGCATAGCTTATAATTATGGTACTATGGGGCTATTAGTTTTCCAGGAAGCCAACCTCAAATTATTCAGTGAGAAGAAAAAAAGACTAGATGACCAGAAAGCAAGATAAAATAATTGATAAAATAATTGAACATTAGGCCAGAGGCACCAGAAGGCTTTCAAACAGATTGGCAGGGGTGTCTTAAATGGTAAAATTATATCCAGAAAGATTAACTGAAACAAACAATTTCTATGTCTAGATTTAGACTCCATATTCAGAGATCAAAAAGCTTGATTAACTTCATGTTCCTCCAAAGCCAGGCACTTAGTTGAAACCAAAATCAATTTGCTGAGAACTGGGCTTTGACTCAAAAGATCAAGTTTTGGCTTGACAATTGTAGCTGCATTCATTCTGTTGCTAGGAAAATCAAGAGAACTGAAAAGTGATATAAGATGCTTCCAAGGTTCTGTCCCTTACAATTTCTTTACAAAAACAAATAGCCCTCATCCTTTTTTGTTGTTGTTGTTCTGTCAGCATTTGTTCTTAAGCTTAGGGAACTCTTCTTTCTCTTAAGAAGCCAAAACAAATGCTCCTGAATGGTGTTAATTAATTTCTTTTTCTGTTGGTCTATTTTGTCTTATTTTTCCTTACTGTGCTTTTGGGATTTTTTTTTTTTTCACTTTTGGGATTCTGAGGATTCTAAAAAAGAAGCAAAATATAAAATATAAAGTTATGTTATGCATAATTACCAGTGATAGTTCTTATGTGTCAGATTTCAAAAACAGTACATTGCTTGCCATAAGGTTTTTAAGGCTGGCATGATTTCCTGGACTTCATTTCAAGACTGTTAGGGAAGGTTCAAAGAGTCAACAAAAGGCTTATAATTATATAGTTCTTAATCATATTCCTTTAAAACAAAGCTCCTCTTTCTAGTGACGCTAGTATTTAATACTTAAGTATTTAGATGCTAAAAGTATTACAAAACAGAAAGAGTTTGTCTACCTGCCACTAGCAGAGCCAAACACTAAACGCTGAGAATTGCAGTGGAGAAAGATTGGCTATTTTATTATGGATGGCGCCACCCAGGAGAATAGGAATCTAATGCTCAAAAACTCCAGGGTTCAGGGTAAGTTTTTAAGGGTATAGGTGGAACAGGTAGGCAGAAGTGGTGGCAGGGCAAGTTTAAACTGGAGGACCTTGAAGTCTGGCCATTACAGTAAGGGGCATCAACACAAGATCTTCCTGGACAACAGGCTGTCTGCTTCTGAAAGGGTTCCAGTGTTCAAGTTCCAGTTATATCCCAGCCTTTTGGTTGGGGTGGGGGGTGGTGAGTGCAAGACTTTGGTTTTGGAGATCAAAGTTCTCTAAAATGCTTAGCACAGTACATGGCATGTGGTGCTGTTTATTATTCTAAAAATCAATTGTGTTCCTGTACACTATTCACATTTATGATTCCAAATAAATAGCCATTCAAACTTACATTTCACTGCAATGCTTTGTTTATTTCTTAAAGCCTTCAAAGTATTGCTTTTATATGCAAAGACATGGGAACCTACATTAAAATGAGAATCAATGAGGCATAAGGTTTTCCCTGAGAGATGGAGGTCATGAGTTTTTCTTTTAGTACAGGTTAAGGGGAAACAGCTGTAAGCCAGAAAGGATTCCACTGAATTCTCCTCTACTTTGAGTTTTTTAGGAAGGTAGGCTTGTAATACAGAAAGATGTGCACCACAGGGTTGGTTTGGCAGGCGAGCCGTTTGCTATTTCTGAAGCATATATGTTGCTTTCAGTTTCTAACACGCCAGAGGCTGTTCTCATTGCCAAAACTTCTCCTTTGTCAAGCTCCATAGGAAACTGATGTAGTCCATGCTCAAAAGACATCCAATACAAAGCTATGAAGCTGCCACTGACTTCACATCTCCACTGGAAGGAAAAAAATAGTTACAGGATGTTGGGTCAGTCTTAAAAAGTTATGCTTATGCTATTACAAAGGGCTAAGAATCCAGCTTTTAAAATATCCCTCTAGGTATGGGAGCTTTGTGAGAGAATGGAAGATGCCATTGAAAAAAGGCTACTAGCTCTTTCTTGTTTTTCTATCCCTTTATACTTTTCTTGAAATGTAATAGCATGCTGTGCTGAGATCTTCTGGCTGGCTGTAGATTTCATATATTGGTTTCCCATTAACCATCCCATTCCCAAGAAACAAGAAGAGATGGACCTATGCTAAAAAAGAAATGAAAAAAAAAAAACAAAGCAAAACCAAAAACCAAAAATACATTAATTTTTGCTACCCTACTTATACAAGCATTAAAAGCAACAAAAACTCTAGAAAATCATTATAGCTTTCCTATGAAAAAATTTTAGTACTCAGGAGCCAGGTCTTATGAAAGCAGTATGTAAAAGTTTATGATTGTTCACTGTGGCCTTTTTCTTCCAATAAACAGTACACTGTGTAGATGTATTTGTATTAGGGTATAGATAGAGCTGCTACAATAAAAATACCCCAAAACGCTGAACTTTAAATTAGACTGAGTCTATTTCTTTTTCATGATAGAGTCAGTGGGTGAGTAGGCTACCAAGGCAGAGGCGCTTGGAAACATGAAGTCATAAAGAAACCCTTAGCCCCTCTATCTTCCTCCTCTGCTTTTGCCCAGAGTGTTAGATGTGTCTGTGAGGTTAAAGTTGGGCACCTCCAGGATTGGTTCTAATAACACATGGTTGGAGAAAATAAGACCTAACTTCAGGCCAGTATCAAATGACTCTGAACTCAATTTACAAATTGACCTACAAGTGAGGACTTTATACATCAACTTGACCATCTTATTAAAATTTGGATGGAGGAAGTTGCTAGATCATGGTTGGTAGTGATTATGCACAAGAACTACTTCTGGATTGACCTCCTGAATTCAAAAATATAAACAGAAACAACAGCAGGCCTATGAACAGAAGCTAAAGAAAAGTGGACAATACCTTAATGATTTTTGAGGCTATTCAGATCTTTAGAATAATTGTCTAAATATGATTAGGGATCTATAATAATAAGGACTCATGAAATAAAAGCAGAATGCAAGGGGAGTCACTGAGAGGGAGGAAGAAAAGGAGGGGAGAGAGAAAAATAAAGAGAAAAATTTTAAATTCAAAATAAATATTAAAATCTTCTTTGGAGGTAATAAAAGTTTGAGGTAACTAAAACATTATTTTGGAGAACACATTTAGTAATTCCACTTATAATACATAAGAAACTTAAAAATGAGAAGAAAATAATTAAATGATAAAGAGAATAATAGATATTTTACCTAAGAAGATAGAAATTCTAAGAATTATGAGTTTTTAGGAAAGAAACTATGCATAGGAATAATGTTGATAATCACAAATAATAACCACTGCCAGGTATGAATCATTTCTGATTTGCATCTACCATTATCTCATTTAATCCATAGGAAATTTCAATAAAATACATTCTTAAATCTATTTAACTGATGAAATGAAACTTGCAGAGAATTTTTAATAAACTGCCAGAGAGTTTATTAGAGAAGCAAACCCAATCTGTCTGCTTCTAAAGGAGATAAAATTTATATATGTTTTCATGGGGCAAAAGAAAAACCTGAGTCTAAAATTTGAGATGATTTGGTGTTTTACAGAGAAAAATATTACAAAACCAGTCCCAGGGAGGAAAAATATTGGAATTACAACAAGTTTAAAAAATAAACCCTAAAAGCATCTATATATATATATATATATATATATATATATATATATATAAGTGATTTAGCTATTAAAAAATAAAAATAAAAAGGACTCATTTCAGAATTCTATTTCCTGATGCAGAGCACCAGAAGACATTGGAATTTCATGGGGAAAAGTTTAAGATCTAAGAGAGCCATATTTGACAAGTTGTCATTCGTATGTAAAAGACCTCAGAGAAAAGTGCTCAGTTTCACAAAAACTCTAGAAATATCCTTGCCTTTGTAAGATTACTTAAAGAACTAATCTAACCATCAACATGTCAATGAAAAAAAAAAATATCTGAGTGGGAAAGCTGTTGTGATGAGTAGGCTTAAAACAATGGATTGAGAACATGAACTAATTTGAGTTACTTCTCCCTGTTTAAAGTACACAGAGTTAACTTGCTTTAGCTTTTAGGCTTGCTTCTGGTTCTCTCTTATTAATATTGACATGGTTTTCTCTTGTTCTATCATGGTAGTTCAGACACGGGTTCAGAGTAAGAGGACAATACATATATGTTTGGTATATTATTATGAATACATTGTACTTCCCTTTGTACTTCTGAGTATAAGCCTATCAAATAATGTGAATTCCTGTTTCCATTTGAATATTTAAAAAAAAAAACTCTGGACTTGTCCTACATATGCATCAAATATGACTAGTTCCTCTAGCTATATTTATCTCTGTGATTCTATCAGTTACTATGGTTTCAAATCATTAGGATGCCTTGATTCATACGAGGGGCTTTTTAATGCTACCTAGTTGATACCTATCAGGGCCCTGAAAACATTGGATAAGACTTCCAAAAACCACCCGTCTTTTATCTGTCACTTGAATTTGGAAGTTTTAGAAGCTACAGGTGCTCTCCACTAGAGCATGTTCATGACACGTGCCACGAGATTTATGCTGTTATTTGGTGAGGAGTGGTAGGTAGTGGAAGAAGCTGAAATGAAGGAAGATTATATAAGTGTAAGATAAAAGTGTGTATATGAGTAAGATAAAATGTGTGTGGGTGTCAGTGTGATTGTGCTCCCTGGTATTATGAGAAATATAACGACCCTACTGACAGACATCCTAAGAATGATAATGATTGCTAAGTTCCTCTAGCCATATTTATCTCTGTGATTCTATCATTTATTAGACTGTAAAAAACATTATGACTATTAATGTAGTTGTGAATGGCTTAACATTAGGTCTGGGTGAGAGGAGGTCATGATAAAGGGTATAAATAGTACTAAAAGACTGACAGTGAGCACTGAAATTAAATATTAAAATAATTACACAGTTATGGGCAAAATGCTATTATATATGAGTTATAATCTGAATGGAAAATGATTTTAAACACTTCATATAGTAAATAAAATTTCAGAGTACAAATTAATAAAATTTTATAATCTAAGCCTCTGATTAAATATTGAATTAACTTAGAAATAAGGAAGGTACTAGAGGAAGAAAGCAGGCTAAGTACGTTATTTTGAAAGGATAACCTTACGTTTTTTTTTAATCATTACAGATATTTATATTTAAAATATTGAAAGGAAGCTATAACTAGTTTTCAAAATAACATTTATAACTTCTACACTACCTAGAGAAAATGCAAGAAAACAAAACATAGTGTCTATAAGAAAGTCAGAAGAAAAGGAAGCATAAAAATAGGGTAACATGAAAAAGCAGATTGCCTAATAATTGTTAAATATTAAACAACAAATAAACATGGCTTGGCAATGCTTAACTTTAACCTTGGCCCTGAACTCCTGGAAAACAGCCATGGTTAAGAAATTCCCCACAATTTTATGTTCTAGAAAATAGTTTACAGCAAAGAACCACCTTTTCCCAGAAGAGTTAGATAACACTCATATATAGCCTCTTGTTAATCTGTGGCAAGGCAAAGTACAGACCCTTCAAATTCCCTTATTCTGTCTCATACCTGATTAGCTAGCTCAACTATTTGTCCCTCGCCCCTAAATTAGCCAAACACAGGGATAAACATTTTGTGATTGACTGAGACTCCCTGATTACAAAACAATTGCAGCTGTAAATCACCCCACATATAAGTTTTGTACTTCTCTCCATAAAAGTCTAAGGCAAAAATGCCCTCTGAGACACTGTGATCTTCAGATCTGGGGTTCCAATTCTATTGTATGAGACAGAATAAGATTAATATCCCAAGCTGTTTGTTTTTTGTCTGTGACAGTCTGGTGCCATAACTTGCATGGCACTACAAACCCTGAACACCCCTATCTTTACCACTCAGGTACTGAGGCTCCAGAGCCCCCTGCGCACCAGTTAGGGCATCCCACAGGGAATCCAGCTCCTGATCCGTGTTCCAGACATCTGTCCAGCTGTAGCAAAACAACATAGATTTAATTTTGATTCTTTTTTTTCAGTGTTCTTTTTGGCCTGCTTTTGTTGCCAGTTTTTATTTAACCTTGTTACTAAAAGAAACTTCAATTCACTTTCAACGCCCTTCAAAATCCCTGTGAATTATACATTATACTACTACAGCAACAACCCATTACCTTCAGTTGGCTGAACTTTACTCAGGTCTGTGTCTCACCACTGTGGACTCTTGCTCCTCTTGCACTTCCAACGAACTCACACTCTTTCCTTATTTAAAACTTTCCTCACATTCTGTCCCAAGCCCTTATTCTAGTCTCCCTTGTTTACTTGCAGCCTCTACTCCTCTTCCTTACCCTTCCCTGGCTCCATTAAATCACTCGGCTTCCCAATTTGCATCCTAACACGTTATTATCGGCTTTTCCCCATCTGTGAGGAAAGGTCGACGACCTGAGCACCCTCCTGAACACTTTAAGCCTTGATCTCAATTAGATTTAAACAATATTGCCAAAGACTTTCCATAACCCTGTGAGAACAGGAAAGAATTTCATAATCAATTCAAGCTGGTCCTCGAGACTTATTTTCCCAGGCTCCCTGATTTATATCTATTTGTGCAGCTGCTAATGGGCCTGAGAGGACCATTAAAGAAATCGGAACACTCCTGAAGTTTACGTACAGGCTAAAACCATAGGAGAGAGCAAAAATTTCTTGGACAAAGATGCAAGACTGCAGACAATAAAGAGATAAATACAACTTTAATTAATTACAGGTGTAGATTAGAATATATTTGAAAGAACTGCTGTGGTTTTGCTCTTGATGACTGATTCACTTCTGCATTGACATTAGTTTCGTTAAGAGTTTATAACAAAAATCAGAAATATTATTATTTTTTTAAAGTAAATTAGTGGAACAATCCTATCTCCAAAATATATCCACTAGCTCAACACCATGAAGATTCCATCACACACACAAAAAACTAAACCAACACAATGCAAACTTATGGCTTTAATAACTTAAAACAACTAGAAAGAAACAAGCCAGGGAAATCTCGCTACAAAATCCGCACAGGTGGAGATAACTGCAGATGTTAATAAAGAATAAGGTCATAGAACCTGGCCTTAGAATAATACGAAGGGAGCAAGAGTCTAAAAATCCATCTTCCCAGTGATTTTCCTTTGAGCTATCACCCTCATTGTTCATCCCAATAAACTTGATACCCCCCTCCATATTTCTAGTGGATAAAAATTCAGTACAGTCCTCTTATTCTCCTGCTACCCCTCACTGGACTAGGCACTGTGTTGGGACTTGACAGTCTACCTTATGACTTGACTTGATTGAAACATCCTTTGGTCTCACCAGGCTATCTCACTACCCTGGATAACTTCCTGCTCAACCCTACTACTTTAGTACACCTTCTGGAAAAATATGACTTTCTAGTTGGAATGTTGGTAATCTTTACTTTTTTCAATTTCTTACCTGTAACTCTAACTCCATAATGATATACCTTAATGGCTCTCATTAACCATAAGATAATTATCGCTCCTGGCAACCCCTTTCCCAACCCTTTAATGGAAGCAAAGGGGGCTAATAACAGCTGCACAGATGGCCCTCAAAAATTTGCACTGTTCTGAACAGCATGATGAAATCTCATGCCATCCTACTCCATCTCAACTGGGATATAAATCATCTCTTTATCCAGTGTATCCGTGCTGTATGTACAGTACAATAAGATATTTTGAGAAAGCGACCACATTCACATAACTTTTATTACAACATATTGTTAGTATTATTCTATTATTGTTTTTAATACCTTACTGTGCCTAATTTATAAACTTTATCATAGGTACAGAAAAAAAAAACCCATAATATATATAGGGTTCAGTACGATATGCAATATTAGGCATCCACTTATAGTATTGAAACGTATCCCCCATGGATAAGGGAGGCTACTATACATAGCTATATATGCATTAATATTCATAAGGGATATTGATATTTGGTGATCTTTGCTTGTAATGCCTTTGTCATCTTTTAGTATGAGGAGAATGTTCACTTCATCAATCAGTTAGGAGTATTCCCTCAATTTTTTTTTACAAAAGAATTTTCAAATGTAGTATCATTTATTTTTTAAATGTTTCATAAAATTCACCAGTGCAGTCATCCTGGCCTTGTTTTGTTTTTGTTTTTGTTTTTGTTTGTGGGAAAGCTTAAATTACAAACACTAAAATGTTTAACAAATATAGGGTTATTCATATTTCTTATTTTAATTTTGGTGATTTGTATCTTTAAGGAATTTATCCATTTTACCTGCAATTAAAAAACTATCAGAGAGTTGTTGTAATATTCCCTTTAATATCCTCGTACTGTCTGTAAGATTTGAGATAATATTCCTCCTTTAATTTGCAATATTATAATTTGAGGATTTGTGTTCTTTCTCTTTATCTCTTTCTCTATGTCTCCCTCCCCAACCCCTTCTAAGCACTGCCTTAGCTACATTCTGTAAATTGTTATCTTTATTTTCATTATCGACTACTCTAAAATAGTTTCAAATTTTCATTGTGATTTATTCAACCTGTTAGGTATTTATAAGTATGTAATTTAATTTTTAAATCTTTGGGAGATGCTCTAGAAATATATTACTTACTGATTTCTGACTCAATTCCACTATGGTCAGAGAGAATATTCTTAAGATTTTGTCTTTGTAATTTATTGAGATATGTTTTATGGTCTTGCATGTGGTGATCAAAATCCTTAGCTATTTGAAAAGACAGCATTCTGTAGTTTTTGGATATTCTATGATATTGATACTGGTGATGCTAAATGTTAAAATCTTTTGATTCTTATTTTGTCAAATGAAATAAGATTATTGTAAGCTCTAACTGGATTTGTCTTCTTTCTCTCTTCAGATATGGCAGTTTAGTCATATATATTTTAATATTGTTATTAGGTATATAAACATTAAGGATTATTCTAAATTCTTCAATGAATTGATGCTTTTATCAGTCAGGAAAGACTCTTTGCACCTCTAATATTACTCTTTTTCTTGAAATCTACTTATTCTAGCATTAATATAGCCATTCTCATACTCTAATGTTGAGTGTTTGATTGTACATATTTTCCTCTTCTTTTACTTTTAATCTAGTACTGTCTTTATGTTTATAGTAGATTTCTGATTGGCAGAATATAATTGTATCTTGCTTCTTTACTCAGACTAACAAGAATTGATTTTTAATGACATTAATTATCAAATTTTAATGTAATAATAAACATGCTTAATTTTTAAGTTCACTATCCAGCTGTTTTCTATTTGTTTCATTTGTTCCTTATTTCTTTTCTTTTTATTTTTACTTCCTTTTTGAAAGAGCAAATTTTTTTAGATTCCATTTTTCTCTTTGCTTTTACCTATTCAGCTATGTATCATGATTTTAGTTTTTTTATGTATGCACTTATTTCATTGCTTCCTCTGAGATTATAATATCCATCCTGAATTTATAACAATCTTTACATTAATATTATCCAACTTTACATACAGGGTAAAAATCATACAATAGTATACAACTTATACATCATAGTTCACAAATTTTAAAAATTAAATTAAATTGGGTTCAGAAAATGATACATTTATGACACAATTATGAGTATTAAATCATCATGAGAAACAATAAAAGGAATAAAGTAAAACGTGAACATCATTAATATGCTAAAAAAATCAAAATCAATTTCTAATAAGCTATTAGAAATATATTTTTAAAATGAAGTCAACATAAAATAATTTTTGTATAAATGAAAGCTGAAAAAATTCTTCACCAATATAAATAACCTACAGAAAGTAATACTGACATTTTTTTAGTTGAAGGGACTATTACCAGAAACCTAGAGCTAGTCAGAGAAATGGACACTATCAATAATATTAAGTATATGAGTAAATATAAAATGCATATTATGACTTCTTATTTTTATTAATCACAAATGACTTTTTCCTATAATAATAATAACAGAATAATTTATAATATTTATAGAAGTAAAAAGTATAGCAGTAACTCATAAGATGAGGACAGTCGAATTTTCCTGCTTCTGTACTTGTCTAGTAATTTTTATGTATGATGGACACTGTGGATACTATTGTAAAAATTCTGTTGTTGTGTGCCTTTCAAGAGTTTTAAGTTTTTTTCTTTGGTTGACAGATAATATACTGGTAGGTTCAGCTTGATGCTGTCTGTATTTGTTATTAAGCTTTCATAGAGGCCTTGGCTTAGTCCTGTCTATAAAACTAGGGTGACCCTACTCTTGAGGTTTTGTCTTTCCAGGGCTTAGATGAATGCCCATGTTATGCAGTAAGGTGTCTTTACTCTGTATGACCAGGCATTCCATGCCTCAGTTCTGTGTGATCTCAAGAATCTCTGCTCTGAAGGAGTTTAACTAATTTTTCTGCAAAAACTTCAAGGAGCCCAATGTTTGTAGATTCATAGATTTTTTTCTGTGTTGGAAACCTCTGGTAGCTTACATGGGAAATTCTAGTCATCTCAGTTACTGTAAACTCTGACCAGTTTTCTACACTTAACAATACATGCTGCTCTTTAGTGGATTTGACTTCTTTGCGTGTATTTTGTAAGATGCCTTTAGACAGAAAGGGAGGAATGTAGAGCTCACTTCTGTGTTTTTTTTTTTCTTTTCAAGAACCAGGACTCATGATATTTACTGTGAAAGTAGTTGATTCGTACGTATTTTCCAGTTAGAAATTGTTTGCAAAATGTGGGTCCATCTGATACACATTATTTACTGAAGACCACGCAAAAGTCCCTGAAATTTGTTTTCCAACTAGGCTAAAAGAGTTTAGAACAAAAATTCTTATAAATGCAGAGAAACCTTCTATCCAATGTTCTGTGAGCAATTTACATAATTTAGTATATACCAAAATAAAGGAAATACTAAATTCTACAAATTAAAAATTCTACATGTTTTCTGATCATGATAAGATAAAATCCAAATAAATTGCCAAACTTCAAATAAAAACATTCTTGATAAATAGATTCAAAAATACCTAGAGGTGAGTTGTGTATCAACCTTAGAAAGAAGTCAATCTAAATTAATATGAAAACTGAAATACAAATGGAATGATTTCAAAAGAAAACTTAAATATCTGTTACTTTTGACATGATTAAGATGCAAGATAAACTTAGTGAAAAGTTAACAATTTAATAAAATTTAAATGTTAAATATGCTGTTTATGATTTTTCCCCATATTTCCTCTCCAAATTTTCATTAAGTATCTTAATCCTTTGAAAAGCAGAATTATAATGACATAGGATTACATATCCATTTCTATAAACCCGAACTCACTATTCCATTTTGGGAGTAAATAATTGTTATAGCCATAATGTTGACTTTGGAACTGGAATCAGCCTATAAACATATCCTGGAAAATTTAATTTTATTTACCAGAGTACAAATTTTATGAATTTCACAGTATAAAAGAAATAGTACAGTGGGTAAACATGGGGAACAGGGGGTTACCACTAGTATTTGAAAGTAGGTATGTTGATCTCCTAATATTAAAAGATAGAAAGTTAAGATACTATCTAACATTAACAGTTTGTGACATATGGTGATAAGTATATAATGCAAAACTAGAAAAAGAATGAGGAATGAAGATGAGGAAAATGTCAATGATATAAACTCCTCATGTTCACACAGTGGTAAAGAAATTTTGTTTATGATCAACAAATCAAGAAGTAAATATATAATTATATTATTTAGAATTATGGAGATAATCACTAACACTAAAAGCAAAAATCAAAATCCTTATTTTCACCACCACCCCAGCACCCACTCTTCAAAAGAAATTATATGTTATCTAAAGAAAGCCTACATCTTTCTGAATACTAAGATAAATAAAAATAAATTCATCCAAAGACACATCCTGACAAAATTTCAAAAGCCCCAGGATAAAAAAAAAAAAAAGTTGTAAAAGTCTTTAGAGTAAGAGGAAAGAGAGAGAGATAGAAAGATAAGCATATTCTTAAATTCTAAGAGTCAGGTCGATACCAAACTTCTAAGGACCAATCCTGAAGACAAAAAAACAGAGGAACAATGCTTCAACATAACAGGTAAAAAATAATTTCATAGTATCTTATAGTCTTGAATTCTCTAATCAGGTGATATTTTATTGGAGAACATGTTTTCTCTAACTGCTAGTTAGCTAAAAAAAAAAAAAAAGTTTCATATTAAAGAATATTTTTTCTAGTCAAGCAAAAGCAATTGTTGAATAATTACATTGTTGAGGGAAAAATTTAGGTAGAATGCAAGACAGCTGAAATATTTATAGTGTAACCAAGAAAATGAGTAAGACTGTAAAACAAGAATTTTAAAGCAATCCAAGAGCACTGTGCTGGAACAACCATGCCAAAAAAGAACTATTCAAAGATTTATGTGTATAAAAGCATAAGAAACAGCAACCAGAAAATAGGAATTATAATTTATTCAGATGCAGCTCTGAAGCACAGAGGTATTCACTAGTATTTCTCTAAATGCTAGGCTCCACAGTGAGCAATAGAAAAATAAAATGTTTCTATCAATACACACTTGTATAAAAATTTTATTGAAATATATACAAAATATAAAAGACTATGGAGAATTGTCACAAAAGTACACATTTGGTTATATATACTTTTAAATTTAAAATATATTTTCAACAAAGTTATTTTATCTCCATACTCTGTTAAACCCTAGACATGAGTATCATATCGTTCTACTCATTACATTTTTGTTTTTTTGGCAGTTAATGACCTGCCAACTTTTAGAGTAATAAATAAAAAATAGTGAACTATGCAACTTAATATGCTGGCAGATACCCCATGTAATTGTGTTTACCACGGAGTTGAAGATCCAAGAGGAGAACCCTAAAAATGAAAATCTTTCACATACTTTTATAATAAATTTTAAGATTTCAGACTCAGACAATACTTTTAAAAATCTTCTAACATTATAAGAAACAGGCATATTCAGATAAACTGATCAATTTGAAGAATATAGTGGGAATATATTGTTGGGCCAAAACCATGCCATTTTACTGAATTCTAGCTGCATACCCCAAAGTGTCACTAACATTATTAAAATAAGATATTTGAAATATAGGTTTGCTGTCCATTTATACTACTATAATTTGTTTAAAGAATTAACTGAAAACTTATAACAATGCTGCTTTATCTACATTTTAAAAGATGTTCCATGCATTGTTCTTTCACTATGTTTACATTCACTATGTTTACATGTAACTTACACATGTAAGAGAAAACCATGAAGTGACTGAACTTCAGCAACAGTACTAGCAGCAAAAATGTGTAACAGTATAATGCAGAGAAAAAAAAATACACAAGGCAATAGTTTTGAATTTTTGTTTTGTTTTGTTGAAATATGGGTGTACACACACGTGTGTCTATTGCAAAGTGACAACTGAGAAATTCTTTTCAACTGAAATAAAGGTAACTGTAACATCTCAGTCTGTCACCCTCTGATATTCTCCTCTTTACTCATCTTTCTGAGGCAGACAAGAAAACAGAATTTATTCACAGGAGACCACATAGCACATTTATTTACAGAGATGATAGAGATAAAAGTGCCTCTACCATTTGAGCAGAGATAGTCAGAAATTTCTAAAGCCCAGTATTCTCTTTTCTCTGGGCATGAAGCTAGACAGTATTTTTTGTATCCCTTGTAGACGGAGAATTCCAAGTTATATTTACAGTAATGATATCATGTGAGTAGTAGTAATTGTTTTTCTTTTCCATTGTCTTGCCTGGACTATAAAATCTTTCTATGCGCTCTCCAACTTTCTTCTCTATCTGAAAGAAATCTATGATGGCAAGGCACTAGGAGATGGTGGAGCCTCAGAGGTAAGGAGTGAAAGTCTCTGGGCACTTAGAGAAACTGTCACCTAGAATTATTACCTGAGAAAATTATGAATTCATAGTGTTAAGCCACTAAAATTTTGGAGTTTTTTGGTTAATGAAATCTAGACCCCCTAACCAATAACACAGTCTACTTAACCACATGGAGTTGAACAAACATATCTCTATAAATATCTAAGAAAGATTATCATTTTAAGTTTGATCTTTGAACAAATATGGAAGACAAATTGCCTACATTATCATTAGTATATCTGGCTAGATGCAGTTAAATAAATATTGTGATGATTGCTGACATGACTATATTTACTAGACTTCAGGAAGGTTAAAGTCCAGAAGATAAGTGACAATCCATATGTTGAAGATATGAGCACAATTAGAGAAATACATTTTTCATAAGCCATTTACCATTGACAACTCAGTGTGTATGTGTGTGTGTGTGTGTGTGTGTACTAAAGTACTAAATTGATAATCTTTAAAGTGTGCAAGTTAAAATGATGTTTACTTATTCCTTTGTTTGATAAAAATAGTTTGTATTAAAGTAATACTTGAGATACTCATAGTTTAGAGTAATAGTGATCTAAATAAGTTGGACCAATCTTCCTACTGAGAATTAGAAAGACAGGAAATATTTTTAAAAATCCACTAGAGGGCAACTGGGAGCAAGCAGGCAGTAAATTATGCGGCCAAGATTCTAGATTAGGAATCGAAAGGAGGTAATACTGAAAATTTTTTGCTGCTTTTCTCTTACAAGCATATGTTAATTTTAGAAGCAGCAGCAGATATATGAAAAAGTTGAAAAGAAATTTTGACAGCTTTATGAAGATGGGAAGAAAAAATAAAGTCCAGGGGCAGGCAAGGTAAGGAAGCTTTTAAACACCCTATGCTTTGTCTTAAGACAACAAAATGCTAATCTCTAGAAATATACTGTCAATCTCAAGAACTGTAACCCTGTTTCAAATAATGTAAACCCCTATGAAGAGATTAAGGTTATTTGGGTTGCTATTTCCCTTAACACCTGACATGAGTAAATAAAAATCCTCCTTAGAATGATGTAAGCAAATTCTAGTTCTTTAATTATTTCTATAAATTTCATATTTGATATTCAGTACTACCTTACAGTATTAATAAAAAGCAAAAACACACTAAATAAAAACAGACCCAGAAGAGATCCATATGATATAATTATCTAGATAATGCTTAACATGTTCAAGAAGATAAAAGACAAAATAGAAAATTTGGCTGAGAACTAAAATGTATGAAAATCAATAAATATAAATGGGTTTATCAACAGAGTAAACTGAGCTGAAGAGAGAATATGTTTATGCACCACTTAACAACAGGAATATGTTCTAAGAAATGCATCATCAGGTGATTTTATCATTGTGCCAACATCACAGACTGAACTTACACAAATTTTGACGGTCTAGCTTACTATACACCTGGGCTATATGGTATAGCCTATTTCTACTAGACCACAAACCTATGCAACACGTACAAAACAAGATGAGATTAAATCAAGCACAAGAAAAAATAATGCAATCGAGAGATGCTGTAAACATGAGATGAATGAGACTGCTGCTGGTAAAATAGGGTATACTGTTTTACAACAAACTTTTTTTTTTAAGTAGAAAGAGTATACTCTAATGATACAAAGTATAATGTAGTGAATGTATAAACCAGTAACATAGTCATTTATTATAATTATCAAGTATCATATACTGTATATAATTATCTTGCTATACTTTTATATGACTGGTAGCACAGTAGGACAGTAGGTTTGTTTACCCCATCATCACCCAAACATGTGAGTAATGCATTGTGATGCAATGCCTTGTGAGTAATGAGTAGCCAACATTAAGATGGCTATAACATCACTAGGCAATAGGACTCTTTCAGCTCCAT
Organism: Rousettus aegyptiacus; assembly: GCF_014176215.1. Classification (NCBI taxonomy): domain Eukaryota; kingdom Metazoa; phylum Chordata; class Mammalia; order Chiroptera; family Pteropodidae; genus Rousettus; species Rousettus aegyptiacus. Next base: position 55,031,401 of record NW_023416306.1, read on the forward strand.
CATAATCTTATGGGACCATCATCATATATGCAATCCAACATTAACCGAAATGAAGTCATTGAGATGCCTGACTTTAATAAGCTGGAAGATATGTTTAAAGAAAATAGCCAGAATGGAACCAGGAAATAAAAATGGATATTAAAGACAGAAGAGACTAATATAAAGGTACAGTAAGGTAGTCTAATATGGATAATTGGAGACAAAGGAAGATAGAAGAGATAAAATAAGCCTGAAGCAATATTTAAAGAAACAATGTCTGAGAACTTTTCAAAATTCATGAACGATATCTAGCTACAGATTTAAGAATTCAAATAAGAACGAAAGGAGAAAACAAAGATTCTCACAGTTAAGCTGCTAAATAAAGGCAGAAAACATACAGGGCAGCTGGGAATTGAAAGGACAAGATACCAGAGAGAATAAAAAATGCCTGAAATGTGCTCAGCCTTCTCTGAAGTGTTCTTCCTCCAAGTTTGCATCAATTCTTAAGAGTGAGCTGAGCAATCAAACAGAACCTGTAAGCCTAGTGTCTTTAGTAGTCATGAGAAGACAGAGAGAAAGCTGAAGTTCAGGGTTCCAAAAGCAGTAAAAACTTGAAGGGACAAAATTCCGTAGAAAAAAGAACTGTAGAAAAGTAACAACAAATCTGTATAATTTTTTTCCTCCAGAAAGGATTTTTTTGTTTGTTTTCACAGACTGTACATGAGGATTTTAAGATATAAGCAAAAATGTACCAGCTAATAAGCAATGAAACTGAGAAAAGTCTCCAGCAATTCTGTTGTACTGGGATTGCAAAGATTAGAGGTAATAAACCACCAGGTTATTATTTGAGACCTCATATTAGATACATCCTAGGAATGTGGGAAAACCAAAAATGATATATCTTAGGAAAATTAAATGCAACCTCTAATTATTGCTATCTCTGATTGAAATAATGTGATTAAACTATAGAAAAACCCTCACTGTAGAAGAATAATATCAAAAAAAGCCTTTAGAATAGCACTTTTCAACAAAACTTCCTGTTGTTATGGAAGCTGCATGGTCCAAAAGTGTAGTCACTAGGCACATGTGGCTATTGAACACTTAAAAGTGGCTACTATGACTTAGAACCTTAATTTTTAACTCTATTTCATTTTAATTATTTTAAAATTAAATACCATATGTAGTTAATAGATACTTTACTGAAGAGAGTAATTTTTTGTACAATGTACAGCATTCAACCAAAGTTGTCAGATATAACAAGAGTTAGGAATAAATGAAGATAACTAAAAAGTGGAAAATAAAAACAACAACAGAAAATAGAAACAGTCTACCAGATACAACTTCTGGAGTTTTTCAGGTATATGTATACTTGATTTATTGAGGAAGTTAGCCAAAGAGAAAAAGGGAGAATGGGAAAAGGATAAGAAAAGGAAAGAAACTGAGGGAGAGGTATAATGTCAAGGGATATATTTCTCAAGAAAAAAATATGTCTGATGTCACAGGAAGCTCTGGGATTTAAACTGCAGTGAGTTTGTCCTACCTCAAAGAAAAAGCTGTGCTTTTATATTCTTTACCAATATGTCACTGGATACAGGCTGGTCTAGGGGATTACCAGTAATTCTGGCTCTCTCCACATCTGGGCAAAATTGACTTATCTGAAGAAGTTGCAATATGGATTATTAAGATTGAAATACAAAGAAGCTGGGGGATGGGCACACAGATGAGAATTAAACTGGTGACATAAATACTGACAGCATCTTGTGCAATGGAAAAGGGTATCTACACATTAACTGTATCCACTAAATCAATAGCTCTCAAAATGTGATACCCAGACCCATAGTGTTAGCAATACCCAGGAACTTGCTAAAAGTACATGTTCTTAGATCAACATTCTCAATCTTATCTTTTATCCCTTCTTATATACTATTATTTTGAGTATTATTTAAAAATCTACAATAAGAAATTTCATTATCTGACGTTCCCTTAACTCACTCTGTGGTCTTTTTTTTTTCTTAATTATTCTTTACATCAACATATATTTCCTTATGTGCCAAGTTACTTTTAATTCAGTACTGGATTTCTGATATCATATTACATTGATCTTCCTCTGTCTCCTTTTTCATTTATACATGAGCCACTCTATATATTTCAAGTAAGAATTTGAAGCTTAAACTACAATGAGGAAGACTGAGAGGCAAAAGTTAGGGAGAATGTATCTATTTTTAAGAAAATTGGAAAATTCAAGAATCTTAAGGGAGCCACCACAGGTGATGGCAGTTTCTGAAGCACCAGAGGGCATGATCCTTAGGGAGATGCTTCAACGGCTCTGACAAAACCCCCACATCTATACATACATACATATGCCACATGCCTGCTTTAAGCTTTCGCCAAGAATAATGGCTTATTTTTTTTTATTCTGCTTTCCATCTCATGCAAGTTCTTCTCATCAGCTAACTCAAACTGCAACCCTGCTGGCAGATAAGCTAGAAAAAGTAATTTCCAGTCTTTCGAACCTTTTGACATAGAGGAAATTTTAGAATGTTGGAAAGAAACTGTGTTTAAAATAAAGTATCAAACACATCTTATTGAGTTTTTTTTGTTGTTGTTGGCCTCATAGTTCCCCAATTGGTTTCCTTTTCACCATTTATAACCTAAGTGTAGTTTGAAAATAAATAATATATTGTATAACTTTCCCTTACAAATGTAAACCTTGGTTAAGAGGATTTTGAAGGAAGGGAGATGTTGCTGAAGTATAATATTGTGTTTAGAAATAAAGAGTTGCAAAAAAAAAAAAAAAAAAAACAGCCTTGATTGGATTATTACTTTTTAGTCACATCACATAGGACAGATTTCTTCCTCTCTTTAGCATGCTGCTTTGCACATAGATATATTGTAATAAACATTACTGTATGTTTATCACCATCTTTATCAAATACTCGAGTTTACCTGCTCTGAGAAATAGAATCTAAATTCTAATAAGCATTTTGGGCCCATTTTTAGTTCAAATAGCTCTACTTAACAGCACAACTTTTTAAAGGTAAAATAGAGATTCATTGAGAACAAGTAAGCCTATACACTCTAAAAAGAGCCACACATATTTTGCTATATATGTTGTTAGCCTTTAGATTAAAAAAAGGTATTGTTTCTTTCTGCATAGGCACATTTCTCCTTCACTCTTCTTCCAGTGATAAATCAGTAAAAATTTATTTCTCTTCAGTTCCAAGGAGTCCCGTTACGGTTCATAAAGTCAAAGACATTTAACAAAACAGGAATAGTCTGCATTTCCCCTGCTATTCCAAGTAATCTATTCCAGAGGACATAATTTTGCTTCCATCAAGCTAGATTTATTATAAATGAAATTAGAAATCTCCCATATCCTCCTCCAAGAAAATGTCTTTTCTGCAAAGTGTATAAGGTGACCTGGAATTGTCTTGGCCAAATTTATTTGCTATCTTTTGTAAAATATGGCAATCATTTATAATCTCAGTGAAAAAGAAAAGTACTTTTATCTACTTTAGTTTCTTTTTAGCCTGGGCTAACGTACCTGTCCTCATGATCCATTTTGTTTTACTGGATCTTACCCTGAGCTGTGAGGCTAACATTTATTAATAAAAAAAAAACCCCTGTACCTTCATAAAGTGTGGTTCTTTCTTTACATATTTTCTCAGATACATGTAAGAAAGAAGTAACACTTTGAGAAGATTCAGATACATGTGATGCCCTTTGGTCAAATGGCATCTGTCTTAGTTTCCTAGGACGGCCTTAACAAAGTACCACAAATTAGGTGATTTAAAATAACAAATTTATTCTCCTAACAGTTCTAGAGACTGGAAGTCCATTATTAAGGTGCCAATAAGGTTGGTTTCTTGTGAGGGCTGTGAGGAGGAATCTGTTCCATGTGTCTCTCCTACCTTCTGGTGGTTTGCTGGTAATATTTGGTGTTCTTTGGCTTAATGCATCACCTCAATCTCTTCCTTCATCAACTCATAGCATTGCCCCTGTGTATGTTTGTCTCTGTCCAAATTTCCCCCTTTTATAAAGACATAGTCATATTGGATTAGGGCCCACTCTCATAACTTCATCTTAATTTGATCATCTGCAAAAACCAACAGTTTTAGAATAGATGTTCGATTAAATATGATTCCACTACCATCTTTCAGTATAACACTTTTCTGCATAACATAATACAAGTTGAAACTTAAAGGTCCATTTTAATTTCAAGAGATAAACAAAAATAACTTCAAAGAGATAAAATATAACAATAATGGAAATTTTTTTTAAAAAATGATACATCTCTCCCTTCCTCTCCATAGCTAAGAACTAGAGTTCTAGAACCTTTAATAGAGACCATAAATGTGGTCATGAGCCTACATAAAGCAAGGAACTAACTAGAGATGAGATTTCTGGAAAGTGAGGAATAGAAGGGGCCACCCCCACATTAAAGAAGATTGGAAATACAAAATCTCCACTTCCATGTCAGTGCAGGAAATCATGTCTTCTTCCTGAGGATCTGGATATGAAAAACAATTTATATTTTCCAGTACACACACATGAAAAAAATCTGTTTACAAACTGACATAAAATTGTCACAATAAAATTAAAAACCATGAGAGGATCAGTAATAAAAGTATTAGATCCAACGAAAAGGAAATATAACTCTATGAAAAGTGGAGATAATAAAATGTTCTGTAAAATCTGAAAAATAAGCAGTGAGAATGTTTAAAAAGGTCAGAAAAGGAATCAAAACCTGATTCATAGAGACAGACTGCCTGGGTTTAATTTCCAGTTCCACCATTTGTGTTATATTAGATACTTTTCTTACCAGCTATGTCCTTCAGTTTTCCCACCTGAAAGGTGGAGATAATTATAGTATCTATTTCATTAGGGTGTTGTCAACAAACACTAAAGACCTAGTAACATGCAGTCCATAATTTCTGTCCATAAAGTAATAAACTTAGAAATGAGAAACAAGAGTAGAGCCAAAAATATATTTTTTAAAACATAAATTATTATATAATCTATAGGTAAAGAACATTTACAACATCCCTCCTTTATCTTTGGTTTCACTTTCTGTGGTCACCATGGTGAACCAAGGTCTGAAAATATTACATAAAAATTCCAGAAATAAACAATTCATAAGTTTTAAATTGCACACCATTCTGAATAGTGTGATAAAAATCTCACGTTGTCTTGCTCTGTCCCATCCAAGACATGAATCATCTTTGTCCAGCTAATCCACGCTCTATATGCTATGTGTGCATTAGTTACTCAGTAGCCACCTCGGTTATCAGATGGATTGTCAGGGTATCACAGTGCTTATATTTAAGTCACCCTATTTTACTTAATAATGACCCCACAGAGCAAGAGTTGCGATGCTGGCAATTAGGATATGCAAAAGAGAAGTTACAAAGTGTATGTATGTATAGGAAAAACATAGTATGTATAGGGCTTGGTACCATCTGTGGTTCAGGCATTCACGAGGGGTCTTGGAATGTATCTCCCATTCATAAATGGGGACTACTGCATTATAGAAATTATAAAATATGTTTAGAACTAAGAAAGAAGATAATTAGAATACACATAAATCTGAGGGATACAGTTATATTGATAGCTATATTTAAATTTGTAGTTTTAGATAATTCTATTGAAAAATAAAAAGAAAAAAAATGAAAAGTAATGAGTTGGCTTCCAAATCTAGAAGTTGGAAAAAATAACAAAATATTATCAAAGAAAATAGATGGAAGGAACTAATAGAGTTAAAAAATGTATATTTGCAAAATGGAAAACAAAGAAATGGTAAAAAAAAAAAATCAAGGAGAACAAAAGCTGGATTTTTAAAAGTAAAAAAAGAAGGCATAAATTACCAATATTAGATATTGAAAAGAGGACAAAAATAAAGACTAAGAGAGTAAAAAGACATTTTTTAAATAAATAGAAAAATTTCTAACAAAATATAAATAAGCAAAATGAATTAAAAAAGAAAATCTGATTCTATTTATTACTATTTAAGAAATTAAATCCATAGTACAAAATTAAACTAAAAATATTTATAACTAAGCTAAATTCAATAAACTGAGCAAACTTAAAAAAGAAAAAATCAATGAGGAAAAAAGAAAAGAAATTCTTCCTTACATAAACTTCCAGAAGCTAGTAAAATGAGAAAGTATTTAAATTCATTTAATAAATATAATCTCATTCAAATAAAAACTGGTGAGAACAATACCAGAGAAGAAAACGACATTCATGGTTATGTTTAAAATAGAAATGTAAAAAATTATAAATAAAATACAAAAGATAGTATCAAATAATATGTTAAAAATATATTCTAATTCATTATAGGGTTAATTAAGGAATATTAAGAATGGTTTAGTATTAGAATGCTCTCTAAAGAATTTACCTCCTTAGCGTTAAAGAAGCTACTGAATATTAAATTTCACTTAGATACAAAAATATACATTTAACATAATTATACATAACCTCGTATAAAAACAAAAAACAAACAAACAAACAAACAATTCAACAATCTAGGACAACCTAGAGATAGATATTTCTAAAACCAAAAGAAAGGAATCTAGCAAAAATCTAAACAAGCTCATACTTACAAGAGAAATAAATATTAGACTCTCCTCTTCTTTTTGGTCCCCTGGACCCAACTGTAATGTGTGTGAGTGTTTCTGTGTTCTGGGACATCAGCAGGATGTCTGATAATTCAACCCAATTCTGATACTATTTACCCCAAGATAGCAACAGATTCCACAGGTAGAGGGCTCAGTCCTATAAGACTGATTCAACACTCCACACCCCATGTTATACATCAGTCACAAGCCCCAGCAATGTGTACTTCTGACTGACCAGTTACAAACTGGATGTTCCAACAACCATATCCAACTCACAAGGCCAACTAAAAGTCCAGGTTGTTTCCTGTACTTCTGCCCAACTGGCTATATATCAGAGGTCCTCAGAATCTCCTCCTTGGGTTCAATTAATTTGTAAGAATGGCCCACAGAACTCAGAGAAACATTTTGCTTACTGGATTACTGGTTATTATAAAAGATATAACTCTGGAACAGCCAGATGGAAAAAAATGTATAGGGCAATGGATGGGGAAAGAGCACAGAGCCTCCATGCCCTCTCCAGGTGTGTCACGCTCCCAAATCTCCATGTACTCACCAACCCCAAAGCTCTCTAAAACTTGTCTTCTTGGATTTTTATGGAGGCTTCATTACATAGGCATGATTGAGTAAACCATTGGCCACTTGTGTTTGATTATATCACCAGCTCCTCTCCCTCCCCAGAGGTTGGAGAGTAGAACTGAAAGTTCTAATGTCTCTAATCAGAGGGTTGGCTCTGTTGGTAACCAGCCCCCATCCTTGGGTACAGCCTTTAAGATACTCATTAACATTACAAAAGACACCTTCACCTCTACACTTAGGAATTTCCAAGGGTTTGGGGAGCTGTAGGCCAGGAACTGTGGATAAAGACCAAATATATATGAGAAATATATTTTGGTCATCTGAATAATCAAATATATATTTCTTATAAATCACAATATAGACTATGGCCATGCCACCCTGAACAAGCCTGATACCACCTGATCTCAGGAGCTAAGCAAAGGTCGGGCCTGGTTAGTATTTGGATGGGACATCACCTAGGAAGACTAGATGCTGTAAGTGTAAAAAATAAAAAAAATAAGGGATTGTAAGCTGACAAGGTCCTTGGAATCTGTGAGGTCAACCAAGGGTTGCCTCACCTAAAAAACAAAAAAATAATAACAAAATAAAATCACAATATTGTACCTCTTTAAAATCTATAACATTATATTGGTTATCTGATACCAAGGTTTATTATCAATATTTATTGGAGAGCCAATCCGCTAGAGTAAAACAAAACAAAACACTATAAAATAATTAGTAGCTAAGAAACATAAAGAGAAAATGTATATGTAGACAATATGACCATTAATAAAAAAAATTCATTATTAGAACTAATCGGAAATTTCAAGAAAGTTGTTGGATACAGCTATATGAAAAGATGGAGAGCATTTCTTTAGGTAATTTAGGGCTTTACTAGGATATATCAGTGGAAATAAAAAACAAAAGTATTACTCTTTGCGGAAATTAGAAATCAGAACATAAAAGTTCTAGTAACAACACGTAAATCATTTAATTATTTCAATTATTTGATAAATTTTAGTTATTTTTACCTTTTTTTCCTATAACTCACCAAAAAATTATTTCTTTTAAAGTGTACACTTCAGGGGTTTTTAGTAATATCATGAGGTAGTGGAACTATCACACCTATATAATTCCAGAACATTTTTCTTACCCCAAACAGGAACCCTCATTCATTAGCAATCATCCTCATTCCCTTCTTTCCCCTGTCCCTGGTAGACATCAATCAACTGGTAGACATTAATCTACCTTCTGTCTCCCTATGAATTAGCCTATTCAGGACATTTTAAATGGAATCATACAATATATGACCTAATGTTTTAGGATTCTTTAGCTTAGCATAATGTGTTAGCAGGATGTAGAAAAATCTGAATGCTTGTACATTGCTCATGAAAATGTAAAATGGTGCAACCATTTGGAAAACACATTAGTGGTTCCATAAAAAATTAAGAATAGAGTTACCATATGACCCAGCATTTTTATCTTTTTTATTATGTTTCCAAAAAGTTAGCCTGACCATATTAACCAGCCATTCTGTCACTCAGAGTTATTCTATAAACCAACAGAAGGCAATAGAATATATTTAAGTTCCAGGACTCAAATCAGGAATATCTGTTTGAATTGTCTCACCAGTTTACCTCTGGTTGACGTCTGTAAAATGTCAATGTTAATTTGTATAACTTGTCTAGAATACTGTCAGAAAGAGAGTGAGGACTTTATTTATTGATTTGGCAAATACTTTTGAACTTCAACTATATGTCTTACATTATCCTAAGTGCTAAGATAAAATGATGAGAGAATAAGTAGAGAAAAAGCGCCCACTTTCATGGAGTTTTTGTTCTGTTGGAGAAAACATGTTTCTATGTTATGATATTTTATTATAGCAAATATATATAAATATGTTAAATATATTACATTTACTTATTATACAGAAATAGAATTAAATCATTTGGTGATAAGTTCACAAAGGGAAGAAAAGAAACAGAGATGACATGTGATATATGCAAGTCTGCGGAAAAAGATGCAAGTGTGTAGTTATTAACAATACCATTGTGAAGGTGACATTACTACAGAGAGGTGACAGAGAAGATCAAGTAGCTATTTACAGGTACAGCATTAAAGTAATAGAGATAAAGTAAAGAAAAAGTGCAAATACCTGGGTAGTATTAGTTCCAGTGGTCTAGGAACAGAATGGAAGCCAATATGGTATGAGCTGAATGATGAAGATGAACTATTTAAGAAAATGAGGTCAGAGAAGTAGAGCTTAGTAAAGCAGTGGCCTATGATGATGAAGGATGAGTAACATGAGAGTATCCTTCCTCAGTTAAAGTAAAGAAAGTAGTTCATTTTACTCAGATGCTCAGGTTTTCCCACTGATACCCCATATCCAGGGAAATCCTCAGTCCTACAGAAACCAGGACATTTGTCATTCACTGACAAAGAATGAAAATCAACATTAGAAATGGCAAAATGGAAACCTTTCTTGACCCTGATAAGTGTATAAATAAAATAGCGGGAGAAAAATTGATTTTCTTATGCATTCAAGAGAACATAGGATGAAGTATCAGAATTAGGTTTATGAAGACTATACAAATCTTCGTTTTTCTATAAAAGGAAACAAATAATGAGAAAGTAGATCAAGGGCTTTTGGTTTGTTCTCTTTGTTTTTGTTAAAAATATAGATCTTCACCCACACCCTCCATCCAATTATTTTCTTAATTCATCAGGTATGGTGAATATACTAGCTTTTAACATTCCTTCTGCTATAGACTGAATGTCTTCCTCCAAAATTCATGTTAAATCCTAGTAGCCATTGGGAGTTGATTTAGATCATGAGGGCAGAGTTTATGAAAGAGAGCCCAGAGAGACTCTCTTCCTTCTTGTGACACAGTGATAAAAAGATCTCTATGAACAAAATATCTGGGTCTCACCAGACAGTAAATCTTTTGGCACCTTGATCTTGAACTTCCCAGCCTCCAGAACTGTGAGAAATAAATTTCTGTGTTATAAGTGTCTGAGTCTGTGCTATTCTGTCATAGCAGCCTGAGCAGGCTAAGATACTCCTCAAGTAATTCTTAGGCATAAGGAATTTTGGAAACACAACTAATATTTAACAATCTCATTTCATAGTTCTTCTCTCTTTTAACAATTTGAATCTTACATTTTCCTCAAGGCCCATTTAAAATTTTACATTTCCCATAATATGGATTCTATCATACCCTCTAATTCTTCTGTTTTTATGCTGTTTAATTGGCCATGATGTACATCACATTCCTGGATCCCAGCAGATTTTAAAATTCTGGGTAGTGACACATTTCTGTTTCTTCTGTCTCCTGCTTTGTGCTCAGTATTACACACACACACACACACACACACACGCGCGCGCGCGCGCGCGCGCACGCACGCACACACAGTGCTAGCTTGATTCTATTTGAGGATACAATTCTAGTAATCTGCAGTAGTTTACCATGAGGTTTTAGAAACCAAGGAGGTCTCAGATTTAAGAGTCATTTATGAAAATATACCGGTGATTTCATAAATTTACAGCACAAAATCCTGTAATAGACATTCCCAGATTCTTCCTGCAGAGCCCTCTGACTACGTACTGCCTACAGGTTCACTGCACTGCTGTAGCTGAAAGATGCTTTGCTGCCAATACCTACTTCACTATTATTTATCTCAAAATAATAGAAAAATGTTCTCTCCTTTCTGCGGTGATGTCCAAATAGACAAGGCACGATCACAGTGCTCTCTTCTTTTCCTAAAGGTATAATTTAAATTCCAAGATACTCAGAATGAGAAATTAGAATGCCTTTTGCTTCATTTATAAAACCTGACAGCTTAATTCCAAATACTTTGGAGATTTAATTAATGAGAAGGGAATCAACCCTTCAACATTAAAAAGAAAGTCTATAATTTGGCCTGTTCTAGTGAGCAGAGTGAAATGTCAAAATATTTTAGGCCAACAGACAAGATTTTTTGCAACGTTTATGTTGTAAATGTCTCATAATAATGTCAAAACGTCTGCTCTATTAAGCCAACATGTAACTGATCCAATACAAATTGCCGTGACACTAAATTGTATTGATGTCTTACCACAGAGATAAGCTTGGCTGTGGAAAGTGGGCCATGTTGCTTCAGCAGCCGAAGAAATATATTTGGGAAATAAAGTGGCCAAGCTACTTGCTGCTCCTAGAATTGCTTGTCTATAGCAGCAACTCTGCGGTGTCACTGTTTAACCCTAAGTAACAGGAGTAGAAGGATCTAAGTTGGACCTGACAGTCTGGTTTTCTATGGTAATTCTCTATTTGCTCCAGCATCTCTTTTTACTCAGCTTTTAGGTATACACAGAGTACTCATTGAACACACTCGAAGCTGCAAATTCTGTAGGATCAAGTGCCTGGCTTAGACAGCAAATAAAAATGTTGACGAATGTGATTTCCAGAAGATGCTGCATTCACACTACTTTCCAGAGAATATATATTTCTCCTCCAATTGCCAAGACTGATTAATAGCTATAATTTAATAATAGTTTATATTATAATAGTGTGTGCCTGCAATTATAGATGATTTTAACAGATCACAAAGCCTTTAGTCTATAAATCATGATAATTTTTCTATAATTATATATTTATGGAATATAGAAAAACAAATTAGGAATAAGAGAGATAGAAATGTTTCCTTCTTATAAATGGTCAGATGAAATACAAACATGTAGCCAAGGTCAGATAATGTTGAGAATGACTTCAAATAAATTTTAAAAACTAAAATGGAGTAGAAAGATTAGGCACATTGTGTAATGCTTAAAAGGGTACTATAAGAGGGAAAGAAACAATAGGAAGGTATATTTCAACTTGACAAAAGGAGAATGTTTTTATGTTTACTTACAATTACTTCAACATTGAGTTGGTTATTGGAAGAGGTAGTGAATTTTCCATCTTTGGAGGTATTTAAGCAACGTATATAGGATTAAAGTAGTGGTTTTCAACCTTGTTTCAACTATGTCTCATATTATGAAATATCTTTAACACTGTCTTTAATAAATGCATGTAGACTTCATAGAACGATATTTATCATTAATACCTGTGGCGTATTCTGATATTTTTTCTATATTAATTATATATAAAAATTAGTTTGTGACCCTAAAAATTGTTTTTTGCATGTTATTCATGTTTTATTACACACTCTTTGAGAAACGCTGAAGTAAATATCCTCTTCAATCTTTCAGTCTTACTATTCTATCAAAATAGAATCAAATAAAATATTAGCACCTAATAAGATGATACAGAAAAAAAAAAAACCTTCACATCTCTATTGCATTAATTAACTAAATCTAACTTATAACTATCTCAGAGCTAGCAAGAGATTCTCAGTCATATGATGGGAGTCTTAATCCTTTCTCAAATCACATCGGAATCTTTGGAAGCCCAGTATCTTAGTCTGTCCAAGCTGCTATTACAAAACACCAGAGACTAGGTGGCTTATAAACAACAGAAATTTATTTTCACTGTTCTAGAGGCTAAGAAGTCCAAGATCAATGCACCAGCATGGCTGCCATTCAGTGTGGACACTATTTCTGGTTAATAGCCAGCATCTCCTCCTTGTGTCCTCACAGGGTGGGCAGAGCAAGGGATCTCTGTGGGTTCTCTTTTCTAAAGAACTAATCCTCATCATTATGGCTTCACCCTCATGACTTAAGCATCTCCTAAAGGCCCTGCCTCCTCATACTATCATATTTGGAGGTTAGGATTTCGATATACAACTTTTGGGTGTACAAAAACATTCAGATCACAGCATTCAGAAATTCGGAAGAAGGCAAGGAAAGAACCCTGGTTATGAGTGTTGGAGTCACCACTAAGGTGTCCATTGCCCAAGACCCTGTGGGTCCTCTTGAGATGGGCAGCCCCATTAACTCTAGGCCAAGAAAAAATAGGGGGTTTTCAGTACTCAAGGCCATAGGTCTTGGTGTCTAGTTCTCTTGATAAGAGAGGCTAGAGATTTCAGTACTCTGTGGAATCATCACCACTGACCACCCACAATCTTGGATGCCAACTCTACTATGTATATTATGTTCAATATACAATCAAAATTAAATGTTACAAAAATTTGATAGCTCATATTCTGTTTTTGCATATGTCTTTACACTGTGTCTTTTGAAAAGGTTATATGTGGCCTACAATTCTCTCAATGTATTAACTCTTAGCCAGTTTTGGTAAAATTATATAAATAAAAGTGACTGAGGTATAGTATGAAGAGTTGATATCAAAATCAGATAGACCTGAACTAAACTCCCATGTCTTCTTATATAAAATGCCTGAAAGTCATGATTTTATAATCTGTAAAATGGGCTGCAAACCTGTAGAGCTGTTGTGAAGATTAAGTCATAGAAGAGGACCCAGAAACTGTTATAGCCAAGAGGAGCTTATGGAGACATGAGGACAACATGTAATTTGATATCCTGCATGAAATCCTGAAACAGAAAAGGGACATTAGGTAAAAAGTTAAAGAAATCTTAACAGAGAATGGGCTTTAATTAATAATGACATATTAATATTGGTTCAGGAATTGTAGCTAATGTACCATGAAATTTAAGATATTAAAAGTAGGAGAAACTAGGTATAGGGTATATGGGAACTCTCTGAACTAACTTGCAATGTTCTCACAAATCTAAAAATATCCTTAAAAGTTTAAAAAGAGTGCCTCGAACAAACCATATAATTATTTAATATATATGTAGTTTGTGTATGTATTTATGTATATGTGTATGTATATACATATATATTCAATATACAGATACACATATATTAAAATACTCATAAAATATAAATGTACACATAATATTTTTATATGCACATCTGGAACATGAGACATGGATTTCTAAATTTTTCTCTCTCCAACTTTTAAAAGTTCTCAAAATTCTTGGAAGTTACATGATGTAGAATTTTTTCTTCAGTATTAATTTTTAAATATCATAACAGATTTACTTAGGCTTTCTTGAGTTTCTGAGTCTTCAGTAATTAAACAGATATGGTTTACATAACGCAGAAGGTCCCAGGTTTGTGCCCTAGGTGAGCCACAGACCATACCCCAGGTGCACCAGGCCCCGGGTGCACACCACAAGCGTGCGGGAGGGGATGCCCCGCCTTCAGAGATCCTGTTCTTAAGGGGAAACAGCAACATCTATGGGTCATGGGTGCAAGTGACGGGCAGGGGGAATTAAAGAGGGGGGAAAAAAAGATACAATTTATATAAGTCAGTATAAACACAGTGACTAGATCATCTTCTAAAGATAATAACCAGTCTGTCTTCTAATGAGGATACAGTTTTAGTAATGGCAGACTAAAGGACTCAACTGAAGGCCAATAGTCATATCTCAGCTTAATTGGCTATAAGCAGGTTTACCCTGTTAATATTATTTCAGAATCCTCCACTCTTATATAACAGTTAATTACCATTTGACATTAAAGCTAATTTTATCTCACATTTTTTTTCCTTAGAAATCAAATTATTAGTTTAAATCCTTAGGTTTGTATTTATTGGCATAGTTAATGTAGATAAATCCACAATATTGGGATAACTTTAAAATATCCATTTAATGACATAATCTGACATCTTTTCTTAGATCGAAACACCAAAAATACAAAATGATTTCCTCCCATTAACCTTGCCTCTCCTGACACAGGTAGCCGGCCAACAGATGCAACACTATTAGGAACAAACACTTAGGAATTAAAATTGAGGTGAGATATTGGCCCTGCTGTATTATTTGTGTGGGCTTTGATTTTCTCACCTGAAAATTAGCAATAATATGAAATCTCAGATATATTAAAAGTATTGAATGATTACCTGAGATAACATGGCCATCAGCCCAGTTGCCTCCCTAAACTTAACCAACACCTTCCCATAATCATTCATTCCTTTTTCTCAATCTTTCAGCTTCATCTGCACATCCATCAGAACCCAAAAACAACCTTATCTATTTCCTAGATTTTTGTAATCACCTCCACAGTCCTTCGCCATGCCTGAAAGGCAAAGTTGGTTTTGGTAATGTAAAAACTAAACTACACCTCCTCATAACCAACTTTAATTTGATGATTAAATGTTTAGATTGTTAGATAATGCTTAATGTATCTAGCAAATATTTATACATTTAATCATCAAATGGCAGAAACTTTCAGATTTAGAAAGTTATCAATTTATTTGCATTCTTCTTGGCTTCATTTTTCGTTGTGGTGCCCTTCGTTTTATCTGTGGAAGGTTAAAGGGCCGAACTGCACCGATCAAGGGGCATTAGGATGGGCAGGTGTATTTGCGCATTTATTTTCCACTAAAATTAACTTCATGATTGAGTATCTTGTTTTAATATTTCTTTGTGAATTTTGAAGATCACTAGTTTTAACACTTTACTACCTTGCAGTTTATAAGTTTGCCACCTGAAGCAGTACTATGCTTTCACTATGACTATTTATGATATCTTTAGTTATGTAATATGTGCTATCATTTAAAACTTTACCAGCATGGCAAGAAACACATCCTTTGCTAAAGAAATAAGAATGTAAAGAAGAGCAATATATAGCAAGTTAATGCAGAACTGTCTGTTATGAAATTAGCTGTTTTCTAAGCTGTCGTCTAGTCATAAAAGAATGTCAGATACCCCATGATGGGGGAAGATAGGGTCATTCATTCTGCAGATAGAGGCTTTGTTTACTTCTAGAAGAGAACTAAGAAGGCTTTATTTCCAAAAATTTAGGCCCTTAGAGTAAGTAAATGGATTTTGTGAGAGGGAAAGGAATAAAGGTAGAAGCTCTGGGAAATAAAAGGACAGGATCTTACATTCCAGATAGTTCCCTGAGAATGGGAATGGAAATGGAGCTGTAAATTTCTGTGGGTGGTAATGAATGATTGGAACTGAGCTTAAATGTAATACTCCAGAAACACTAAATGGGAGTAGGTTTGTGGAACTTGGTAGAACTGACATTTAAATCCACAACCATTATAACACAATGGAAGTCTCCATGGCCCAATGTGGTGGCAGAGGATAGGCGTGTTTAAACCATGGGGAGAGTTTGCATTGTAGAAGGTAAAACATGCTGCATTGGCCATATATATATAATTATTGCAATAAAAGCAAAAGTACTGAGGACAACAACCCTGGTCTCTTCTCCATTTTTCTAGAACTATAAATACCTAGGAACCTTTAATATCCTTTCAATATTGGAAAAGCCACAGTCATGTGTTGTTTAATAATAGAGATACCTTCTGAGAAATCCATCATTAGGCCAATTTATTGTTGTGTAAACATCATAGAGTGCACTTACACAAACCTATATGATATAGCCTACTATACACCTAAGCTATATGGTACTACAGTACAAACTTGAACACCATGTTTATGTATTTATTACTGTACACAGCTGTAAACTTTATAAATACTGTACAGTTAGGCTACACTAAATTTATTTTAAAAAGATGTTTCTTCAATAATAACCTGAGCTTACTATATAACCCTATTTTGTAATTTTATTAAATTTATTGAGGTGACATTGGTTAATAAGATTATATAGGTTTCGGGTGTACAATTCTATAACACATCATCTATATTGCATTGTGTGTTCACCACTCGAAGTCTAGTCTCCTTCTGTCAACATATATTTGACCTCCTTTACTCTCTTCTACCCTCCCATCCTCTTTCCCTCTGGTAACCACCATACTCTTGTTTGTGTCTATGAGTTTTGTCCATTTGTTTTGCTTGTCCGTTTGTTGTTTTCAGTTTTATGTTTCACATATGAGTGAAATCATATGTTCTGTGACTTTTCCCATCTGACTTATTTTGCTTAGCATGATATTCCCAAAATCCATTCATGTTGGTGCAAATGGGGATATTTCATCTTTTCTTATAGCTGAGTAGCATTCCATTGCATATATGTACCACGTTTTTATCCAATCACCTATTAGAAGGCACGTCAGTTGTTTCCATGTCTTGGCCAGTGTGAATAATGCTGCAGTGAATATAGAGGTACATATATCTTTCCAAATAAATGTTTTCGTATTTTTCAGGTAGATATCTAGAGGAGAGATTGATTACTAGGTCATGTGGAAGCTCTATTCATTTTTTGAGGAAACTTTATACTGTTTTCTATAGTAGCTGTACCAGTTTACATTCCTAACAGCAGTGTATGAGGGTTCCTTTTCACTTTATACATTTTCAATTTTTTAAAACTTTTTGAATCTTTTGTAACAACACAACTTAAAACAAACACATTATACGACTGCACAAACATTTTTTTTTCTACATCCTTATTTTGTAACCTTTTTTTCTACTTTTAAATTGCTTTACTTTTTAACTTCTTCTGTTAAGAACTAAGACACAAACATATTCATTAGCCTAGAACTACACAGAGTTAGAATCACCAATGCCAACATCTTCCACTTCCACATCTTGTCCAACTGAAAGGTCTTCAGGGGAAATAACAGGCAGAGAGCTATCAACTCCTTATGACAACTATGCCTTTTTCTGAATACTTCCTGAAATACCTGCCTGAGGAGGTGTCTTTCTTTTCAGAAATATGTCCATAATGGTTTGATTGGTTTGTTTCTAATTCTTTCTTTTTTAAATCATAGATTTGCCTGTAAGCAAATAATGTACTATGAACATTTGTCTCTGGTAAGAATAATCTTTAGGTGTTGGGATCTATGTTTTCAAACTTTTTAAGAAGCTTGCTGAGGTCTGCAAGAGCTTCTTAGCCCTTCACTGTGAATTTTCTTGGGGGAATTCTTCTTTTTCTTCACTTATGGTTTCCTTTCCTCTTAACTCTTCTTCAGCTATGTGTTCCTGTTCCAGTTCCAATAACTCCTCATTAATCTACTTCCCAGGAACCACCTCGAGGAGCTTCTTAATGTCATTGTCATTCATACTCAGTTTAAACTTGTTTGCCACCTCAACAACAGCTTTGTTGATTTTTTTCAATCTCTTCATCCTTGGCACATCCTCTGAATTCATGGGTGGAACTTCCGAGTGTCTTCTTCCATTCACATCACCCCAAGCCCAAGCAAGGTTCTTGATGCAGCCATAGATACTGTAATCCTTCCAGAATTGCATCAATGTCTTTTCATTGTCTTCCTCACTTGTAGCAATAGCCTAGGCAAAGGTACTCACTAGACAGAAGGGAGAAACATCACTTTGATATTAGGATAAAGGTCACCAATAAAAAGAGGATGTCTGGGAGCATCATCAGCAGTAAGCGAAATCTTGAAAGGTATATCAGTCTCAAAACAGTACTTCTTCATTTTGCTGACATAACAATTCAAGAGGGCATCTTAGAAAAGAGGAGCTGGATCATCTATGACTTCTTAGAGTTCTTGTAGTACACTGGCAGTGTGTGCTTATTGATATGTTTTGAAGTCCCTGGGGTTCTTACTGTTCTGGATCACAAAAGGTTTCAATTTGTAGCTTGAAAAATTGCTCCCAAGAAGGACTGTTATCCTGCTCTCAAAGGACTTGAAACCTGGCATTAACTTGGTCTCCTAATGGATGAAGGTCTTTTCAGGCATCCGTTTCTGGAATAGGAAGTTTAATCCATATTGCCTATTTGCTCTGACAAGTAATTTTTCCTCCATAATCAGCTTATCTAGAATTTCCAAAAGTTCTTCAGCTGCCTTCATATTAGCACTTGTAGACTCTACACTCACATTCACATTATGTAATGAATACGATTCTTGAATCTTTTAAACTACCCAAAACTGGCACTAAATTCAAGTTCATGGTTAGCTACGGCCTTTTCTTTCAACATTGCTTTGGCTAATATCGTCATGGTGTTGAGAGGGATATGTTTTTATGTCTGGTCTTCAACTCAGATCACTAGAAGTTTCTCCATGTTTGATATAGGCCCTTCTCAAATTTTTTGTAGTTTCATTGCCTTGAATGAAGCAGATCCTTTAACAACTTCCATTACTTTGTTCTTGTTCTTTCTGTGGTGGAATGTCCAGGACCTGACTGACTGGATAGCAACAACCATCACTGATTTTCCACCTTTGTAGTCCTTACTTTTAATTTTGTTTCTAGGTCAGTCACTGTATATAGCTGTTTATTGGTGTCATGGCCCAGGGCAGGCTGTCCCAAAATATCCTACAAAGGCATACTGATTATTTCAAATTAAAATCACTTGAGAAATGAGCAGCAGAAGCAGGAGGCACTCTCTGGCTCTCCTCTGTCTCTTTAAATGTAGGCAGTCTCCATGTGATAGGTGCCCTCGCTGATCCCACGAACTGAGACAGCCTCACAAGGGTTTAAAGCATCCTGTCAAACAAGCCTGTATAAACAAATCTTGCAATGCCTTTACTAATTCACTACCTAAGCCCAAACCTTGCTTAGATTCCTTTCTAAAGAGCACCCATTTTCTTTGACTTGTCAACTTCTTACAACTTTATTGTTTCTTTGCCTATAAAGTATAAAAAGGTGACTAGTTTGATCACTTTGAGCTGCATTTTATGATATGAGCATCACATTGTGATTCCTCTGTGTGTGTGTCTTAAATTGTTTTTCCTCTAATCAGTCTAGTGTTTTGTTTATTATTAGTCCAGCCATAGAATTAAAGAAGGTTAGAGGAAGATAATTCTTACCTTCCCTGACACTGGCAACATTAGCAGTGGATTCTGTACACTTATGGACGTGATGAACAAAACAACAGGAGGTTAAATCAAGCACAGGAGAAAATGATGCAATCGAGATACATAGTAAACAGGAGATGTCTGAGGTTTCAGTCTGTATAACACGGCATGCTATTTTGTAGCAAACTTTTTTTTTTAATAAGTAAAAAGAGTACCCTCTAAAATAATGATAAAAAGTATAGTAAGTACATAAACCCATAATATAGTTGTTTATTATCAAGTATTAATGTACTGTACATAATTGTATGTGCCATACTTTTTATACAAGTGGCAGCACAGAATGTTTGTTTATACCAGCATCCCATGAATAATGTACTGCACTGTGGCTTTATGATAACTACAAAATCACTAGGTGATAGGAATATTTGAGCTCCATTATAATCTTATGGGAGCACCATTAAATACTCGGTCTATCGTAGCCTGAAATGTCCTTCTGCGGCACATGGCTATAATGCCTGACATTGGAAATTATGGCTTATTTTATTGATTTATGTTTGGAACCAGATTTAACATAATTTCAAGTATTAAAGAACTATGATATTTCTTGCCTATTAACTGTTGTAGTGTAGTTCATATTTGTTTTATAAGTTAAATATTTAGTTTTTAGTTTTTAGTTTGCCAGGTTCACACATCTTATTATAAAACTTCACAAATATATATTCCAGAATAAATTATGATTATGTTAGTTCTCTTTCTCTAGATATAGAATTTCTCTGATTACTAAGTATTATTTATATCTCTGAATCTTTTCGCAATTCACAATTTTTCTTATCTTTGGTTTAGGGAACATAAAATTATGTAAATAGAACATGTAAATTCCATTAGACAAAATATGATAGTATTAGGGTAAATCAACAGTCCTTTTCCACTTGCTATAGTAAAATAGTATTTAGGCTATTTAAAAGTCATGTAAAATAAATAAATTTCTCATTAAAAATTAGTTTGTTACTATAAAGAAGTACTGAAAGATGTTAGATCGAAATGGCAAGCTAAAGTTAAATTAAATGTTAGTCATTTTTAATTAAAATACATATACTTAAAATATATTTTAAAAAGTCTAGAAAATGAATTTGGGCACAATGCTTTTTATCTCTTGATAATTTATTTTATAGTTTTTTGAATCCTTCCGTTTTCTTTGCACCCTAAAAATCAGTTTGCCTATAGAAAATCTAGACCAATTTGCATGATTTAAACATTAATACAAAACATTAATACATCAAAAAAGGAAATCAAAGAGGTGGTGATAAATTAGAATATGAGGATAAAAGTAGTTAATACGAAATAGATTAGTAAAGAATATGCGATCAGAGAGGTAGGAGAGGGAGAGTACAATGAACAAAGAACATGTTAAGAAAACAGAACATAAATAGCAAGGAGGCACTTAAACCCAGCCATACTGATAATTACAGTAAATGAATATTGTTTTAGAAGACCAAATACTAGAGATAATAAAATGAATAAAAACATGATGATATTTTGTCTATACATAAGATATAAAGTCAAATATAGGTTAGAAGTAAAAAGGAGAAAAAGATGTGACACGTAAAAACTAATTATGAAAAAGCTGGTATAACAGTAAAACTATCAGACAGAACAGATTATGGAATAAAGTATATATTACCGGTAAAAGGGATTTGGGATCCAATTTCCAATGTGGTGGGAGTGTTGCTGGAGAGCTTGGAGCTCCGGGTGACCAGGTTCTTATGGTGTGAAAAAGAATTCAAGGTCAAGATGAACAGCAAGCAGGAAAGTGCACGGTTTATTAAAGCAAAAGTACACACTCAAGAGGGGAGTGCAGGAGAACTAAAGAGAGAGAATGGAAGGGAAGGGAGAGAGGGAGGGAGAAGGGGAGAGAGAAAGAGAGAGAGCGATGAGGATGTTTCAATTCAGGGCTTTTGTTCTTTTGGAGGTAGAGCCCAGAAATGTGGTACTGACAACCTTGTTGTCTCCTCCCAATAGGAAGGGAGCTCAGTTTCCCACTCATTCTTCCTTACATGGTGCTTCCTTATATGGCAACACCATACCTTATATGGTATCAAGCGCATGATGGGAGCTGCAATATTTGCAATGTGGATGAGATTATAATGATATTATAATTAATCAAAGGTCATGCCTTAGCCAAAGAAGGTATCTGAGCTGAAAAAGACTGGTTTTGGCCTTTCTCTCCTTGCCAGAGCTAAAACAGGGGAAGATCTGAAGAAAGGAAAATTTTTCTAGAGCCACATTCTACAGGGAAAAGGGAATTCCTGGGCTGTCTCTCCTGCCTCAGGTGGAGGTAGTTTCTCATAAACCACCAAGTAATTCTTTGTACACTAGTTGGGTGTTCTTCAATTAAACTCAATTCTAATACTATCTACCCCAAAACAGCATCGTATCCCACAGTGTAAGGGTTCATACCTATGAAACAGGCCCCTGCCTCCTTCAGATGCCAGTTGCGAGCCTACGTTTATCAGCTGTGCTTCTGACTTACCAGTTCTAGATCGCAGTTTCCAATGACCCCTGCTTTGGATTCAATTAATTTGCTAGAGAAGCTCACAGAATTCAGAGAAATATTTTACTTACCAGATTACAGGCTTATTACAAAAGGATATTACTCAGGAACAGTAAGGAATAGATATGGGCAAGGATAGGGAGAAGGGCACAGAACTTCCCTGCTCCCTCTGAGTGAGCTCGTCTTCCTGAATTTCTACATGTTCTCCATACCCTTTCGTTTTGGGTTTTTTATGAAGTTCTTTACATAGGCATGTTTGATTAAATCAACAGTCCTTTTCCACTTGCTATAGTAAAATAGTATTTAGGCTATTTAAAAGTCATGTAAAATAAATAAATTTCTCATTAAAAATTAGTTTGTTACTATAAAGAAGTACTGAAAGATGTTAGATCGAAATGGCAAGCTAAAGTTAAATTAAATGTTAGTCATTTTTAATTAAAATACATATACTTAAAATATATTTTAAAAAGTCTAGAAAATGAATTTGGGCACAATGTTTTTTATCTCTTGATAATTTATTTTATAGTTTTTTGAATCCTTCCGTTTTCTTTGCACCCTAAAAATCAGTTTGCCTATAGAAAATCTAGACCAATTTGCATGACATTGGTGACTAAACTCAATCTCCATCCTTTCTTCCCCTCCCCAGGAGGTTAGGGGCCAGGACTGAAATTTCCAGCCCTCATATCCCCTGGTTGTCTCACCTGACAACCAGTTCCCCACCATCTTTAGGGTGTTTCCAAAAGTCACCAAATTAACATAAACTCAGTCATTGTGCAAAGGAACTTGTTATGAATAACAGTACACCCATTTCACCTTTGCGGCTCTGAAGGGATTTCAGGAACTGGGGACAAGGGACCAAATAGTATAACAAAAGATGCTCCCATTGCTCTTATTACTCAGGAAATTCTAAGAGTTTTGGAAGCTCTGAGCCAGATACAGGAAAAAGACCAAATATATATTTCTTATTATGAATCACAATATCATACAACCAGTATTAAAGAACATTTCATAATAGCGAAAGAATCAGTTCATTATGAACATATACAAAGCCTAGAAGTGTATACATCTAATGATAAAAATAAAAAACACATGAAAAAAAACAGAGCCTCCTTTCTCACATTGCCATTTCTCTCTGACATTTGTCTGTCTCTCTTTGTGTCTCCATGATAAGAAAAATAGATATCTGAATTCCATTGGATCCTGAATCATTTTATAGTGTTAAAAACAAAATTCAACTGAATAAATTTTAAAGAGCTTATCGGCTTTATCCAATGATTCATGAATTGGGCAACATTCAATCTAGCAGATAGAAAAGAGCTCAGAGTAGTATAGGAAAGAAGCATGATAACTACACAAATTGATTAAATATTAAACCAGATTGAATTCAGAGCCTGCCACATGCTGGTGGACATGGTAATCTGGTTGCTCTGCATACAGACAGGCCAAGAACAACCTATAGGAAGATTCTTACTGAGATTACTAACAATTACTTCCCAGTGCCTTTAATGCTGCAGACCCCTACCGGGAAAGGAAAACAGATTTAAACTGAATTCCTTGGACACTTGGGATCTCTCTCCTGTTCTGTCTTTGAGAGGAGATCATGTCTCTGAGGAGTATCATTCGTTCCCTCTCTAATAAACTTTCCTTTTGTCTCTAACCCTAGCTTATGTACACAGTCTCTCTGTTTCACTGTAGGATTTGATTCCTCATAAGGGGGGATTCACCCCATCCTGCAGCAGGAACAGCAGTATAAAATGAAAGACTTTTATAGACAGAAGAGAGCAGAAGCAAGGAAGTCCTAGGAAACATAAAGTGGGTTGATAATTGCAAAGTCACTTTCCTTAAGGGAATGGCAGGGTCTATCCAGCAGGTTACCTAACTTGTGCTTCTCAGGTGATTCCTGATTGACTGGTTTAAGATTCCATTTCTGGGAGAGCCAAAGCTGTAATTAAGTCTGGGTTTGGTGATGTGGAATAAGTGACCCCATTTGGGGCTTGTCGCCTTGTTTTTAACTGAATTGGTGCAAATGATCTATGATTTGCTTCCAGTAGTATTTGTGTATATTTATCATACCAGTAACGAAAATCAAATATCTTAAAAGCTTAAGTCTTCTTTCAAATGTAATCTATATGCATTTAATGTTTTCATTTTAGAGTATTTAGAATTCCTGTGAATTAATTTTTTTTTTTTTTTTCAGCATAAAGACTAGAAAGAGTCCACTAAGGCAGGGTCCTCAATCAGTACCTGGTCTGAAGCCTGTTAGGAATCTGGCCACACAGTAGGAGGTGAGGAGTGAAGTTCCATCACTAGTATCACTACCTCAGCTACACCTTGGATCATCAGACATTAGATTTTCATAGGAGCACCAGTTCCTGGTACCAGAAAGATTGAGGACCGCTGTGTTAAGGCAAGTTTATTTTCCCCTCTGAGTCATTATAAAATCCATTTATTTTTCCATTAAAAATATAATAAGAAAATCTTACATTCCAAAATAGTGTAAATTCTTCCAGAATTCTTTATCCAGGATAAGCATCAGATTGTCTGTAATTTAAAAGGCAGAGTGGGACTCCAAAGCTATTTAATCAGAGTAATCAGAATTATCACATGTGGGTGGCAAATTCTGCTTCCCAATAAGGGAAGTCCTCTTGGCATAAAATTATCTTGAGCTGGTTATTTTTAAGAAACTGCAGACATAAGAGAAGCTCTGAAAATCTTGTAGAAGTTACCTTTTGAAGAGCCATTTACATTGGTAAGGGAAGTCTCCATTTGTAAGAGTGATTAAATCTCTAGAAACTCTTATCAATGGATAAGGCAATGACTTAAATCTGCATAAGGACCTTATCCTCTTTACTGTGCTTCTCCTGGTAACCTACCATAACTGGCGGCCCCCTCCTCCAATCTTTCTTTTGGCTTTAGCTGAAGGTTATTTAAGGTGATGGCTTGGGCCATTTGCTGTTTCTGGGTTATCTCTCATATATGCAGGAGGTATACATGTTATTAAACTTCCATTTGTTTTTCTCCTGTCAATCTCTCTTTTATTATGGGGAGGTCTCAGTCAAAAACCTAGAGGGATAAGAGGAAAATTATCTTTCCTCCTTTACACCTCCATAAGTGATACTAACATGCTTTTATGAAGATTGAGAACCAATGAAATCTGAGAACACAATTTTAAAATCTAATATTGTTATAAAAATTTTATTCAGAATATAATATTATTCTATACACCAAAATATAAGTGTATAGGACCTGGCCATCTCACCTCTGCTCTTACTAATCCCACCTCTGTTAGGTAGCTAGTCAGACACGAGTGACAGGAGGAACAAAGGAATAGGGGCCCAGCCTAGAGGCCACCCAAAGAACACCCTATGGGTAGAGAATTCCTCCCGCACCCCCAGAGACAAAAGAAAGGAGGGGCATGGCCTTACCTGGTCTAATCTGGCTACAGATGCCTGTGCAGAAGATACTACCCTAATTTGCCCTCAATTTAAGCTTCATTATAATACTATGTTTATGCATGGAAGTTCCTCAATCTAATTATAACAGACCGAATTCTGGGTAAGCACATACACACTAGGTAAAGAGTTATACAGCAGCCAAGTGTCGATCAAAATTACCTCATATGCCAATCCCCTAGGAAGGCCTTTGGAACCACACATCATGGCCCAAATATAATGCAGACATTCCCACTTCTGGGTCCTTTTGTTGTTGGTTGTTGTTACAGTGCTCTGTTACAGCTCTTCGCTGAAATTATGTGCCTCCTTGGGGCATGCTTTGTCTTTCTAAAATATACTTTTAATAAATCTTTTCTAAATTTCACTGACCTGTGATTCTTCACTGTGTCAATAGGAAGAATTGAGGAAAAATGCTAACTACACCTCTGTGCCATTATCCCTCTCCTCCATGCTGCTGGGGCGACACTGGATTTCACATCACCCCGACGGTAACACTTCTATTACAAATAAGATCGATGATCACTTTTTTATGTATAATATTCCTCTCATTTTGAATTACAGAAAAGAAATATATTCAATGACTGAAATTCTGATGTATTGTGTACAAATATTATTTCCAAATAAATAAGCCTGAATTTCACATTCTATTTTATAAATATTCATATTATTCACCTGAGAAGTATATTTTAAATGTCTCAGCTCAAAAAAACAACCATTGATCCATAATAAAATTATGTGAATACATGATCTGCTTTCTGAATTTCTTAGATTAGGCCCCAAGCATTTGTTTTATCACAATAGATTTATATACTACACTTGGCTGATAGGGTCTAGATTATTTGAATGCTTTATACGTTTTTTCATTTTTCATCCAGTGAATATTATGCATCTATCATAGGATAAAAAGGAGTCATTTGTATTTGTATTGGTATTATTTAAAAACTAGGATTTTCACATTAGACAAAGGCTAGAGAGATATAACTTCGATGAGGTTGTTACTGGAGCAAAGGGGTCCATCTGACTGCACATGTAAAGTCAATGAACTATGTACAGATTTTGTAGTGAAGAAAGTAAGGGCTTATTTTAGAGGGCTGTAAGTCCTGGAGACACAGGAGAGCTATTGCTCTCAAAAACCTGGCTCTCCCCAAGTGTCTCAATGGGATAGATTATATAGGAAAAATTATCAGTCATGGAAAGTAAGACAGTTGAGGTTGTAAGTACTGGACAGGGCTAGTGTAATTGATCATTGTGTCCAGTTCTGGAATTGGCCATGGTAACATCTTCTCTGGCCCCCTGGCCTGGTTCCCTGGCCACTGTGGGGCTGTTCTGCCTTGATGAGCCTGGGGCTGAGGCACACTTAAAGCCAAGGCTTCATTCTTAAAAGACTTGACACTGGCTGGAACCTTATCTCCTAAGGCTTAATGATTAAGAAAGTAGGCACACAAGGTGGAAGAATAAGGGAGGGGAGGTTAAGCAAGTGAGTCACAATACCAGTATCTAGTCAAAACCAGCTTGAATCAAAAAAATAAAAATAAAAATAAAAAGATATAAGTGAAACCTAGGTGTGGTTGCAAGGTTAAGTAACAACCCTGGAATACTGAACTTGATTGGAAAGTATTAGTATAAGCTCATAAAGGTGGCATTTAAAATTTTTGTTGTTATTGTTGTTAGCTTTGTCCCTTGAAAATATAAAGAAAATGGCCAACTTAGTTAACAAATTGTGGTCTTTAAAATGCTTTCCAACTAAAGTAAATATAGTTTCTCAGAGATGGCTGATTCCAGGTCTATGACAAGAAAAACACTATATGTGCTTGGAAATCTTATCATGTAGTAAAGCAAAGTTTTCATAAACTTCTGGGATCATATAAAATCTCTCAGGAAACAAACTGAAAACACTTTCATCAACTCAATCATAGGAAAGCTTGATCATCCAGAAGAATAATACGATGCTTTGAGATACATCACATTTATTTAAATCCATGAGATCATATTCAAGTATTTAAAAATATTATAGAAAAAGTAACAACAATTAATTAACAGTACAGGATTTTAGAGAACTCAGTCATTATTTTCAAAACTGGAAAGTGTTGTGGCTGCCAGCCCCCGAAAGACACACGGACCACCAGAACTCAGTGAGTGAATTATAGGAAACACTCTTTATTCAGCCAGCTGGGTCTGCCAGGGGTACACAGACCCCAAATTAAGCAGCCCCAAAATGTAGAGGAACGGGGGTTTTAAGCCCAAAATCCCATTCTTCGTTCTGTCTAAACACAAAGGTCTATCCTTCTTCTATTCATTACCTGTCAACTCATAGGTCAGGTGCGTAAGCAGGGATACAGAAGCAGGAAGCTTATTGTTAGAATGTTATGTTCCTATGGGTGCCGGCCTATGTTCCCATAGACATAGCCATGTTCTCATGGGCATAGCCAAGCAGTAATTTTCCTGCAAGTAATAAATTTCTAGCAGTCATTTTTCAGCCATTACAAAAGAAAGGATAAAAATCAAAAATTTATTTTGAATTTCTGTACAAACTGTGTTGCTAGATAAATAAACAATTGATAATAATATTATAAAGAGAATCCTAGTCTTAATGAAAAAGGAATGATAGAATTAGAATTTTAGCATTTGAAACCAGTCCTAAGATCATGGATCTAGGCAATGATCACTAAAAGGAAGCAATTACATAATAGAGGCCTCCTGATGGAAAAATACAAGAGCAGCTAACTACTGCATATTGCCAAAAAATCAGTTTTAAATTAATCACACTTCTAAATCTGAATATCAGTTTAAAGACAATATAAGAGACATAGGAAGATGTCAAATGTCATCTCAAACATCTCGAGGATGTTAATAAAACCCAGACTATGACATATAAAAATAGCAAATTAATTGAAAATAAAAGACAAAAGAGAGATATCGGGTTGTTTGTTTAATCTTCACTTTCCAATACTAAAGCTGTTCCTCATATGTAGCTATTTAAATTTACATTTAATTCAAATGCATAAAAGAAACTGCAAAACTGTTATTCTCTGGAGCATTTGCAATCTTCCCCCAGCATATGTTGTCAGTTTTGGCTCAAATAAATTCTTATAAAAATTCTCTACAAGTATGGATGTTTTTACTCCAATATTTACATAGAAAATAATATGATGTCTTGGGTTTGCTTAAAAATTAATACAATTAGAATAACTAAATAGGGGTATATATGAGGTATGTTTGCTTATATACTGATAATTATTGAAGCTGGATGTTGTGTGATGTTTAGTTACAATATTGTTTTTCTATGTTTGTTTGAAATTTTCCACAATAAAATATTTTTGAAAATGCTATCATATTAGATATAAAATTAGGGCAAGTATTTAAATACACATTCAAAGAGAAAATACAACCATTTATGACTATAAAAGTAAAGCTTTTAAATGATGTTAGTGGATATAATTATAACTATAGATATATTTATAAATGTAATAAACTTTTATGTAATATGCCAATATGAACAACATGCCAAAAGTAAAATCACTTGAAATACTTAAAGTTGTTAACTTTTTATTTGCTTCTGTGGGAATTCAGAACAAAGCACCACAAGATGCGCTTTCATGATATGTAATTGCTTTAGCCAAAGGCAACTTTAGCTTTGGACTCAAAAGAAATTTTTGCCCTCCATTAAGGGCATAGAGGAAGTTGAATTAGAGGATCTGCAATTAGCAATTAGTAAGAGATTAGCAGAGATAACCTCTTCTGACCTGTCTATAGGGTGGGGCACACTTATAATTGCTACAAATTTGTACTTCTTATCATGCTGCACTGGTCCTTTGAACTTCATGAGGCACTTTAGCACATCCTTAGCTCAGAATGCCATTTATAGCTCATCTTAACTCTGACCCTGAACTTTTTGAGCATGTGGGGTATCTGACACTTTCATGTATGTAAGATTCCCATACATATTTATGTATTAAATTTGTTTTCTTTTTTTTTTTTTTGCCAATTTGTCTTATGTGTATTTGATTATTAGACCAGCCAAAAGAACCTTGAGGGTAAAGGAAAGTTTCATCCTCCATCACACTATTAAACTTCTAAATATTTATTTATTTATTTATTTATTTATTTATTTACTTATTTTTCTAGCATATTGAGCTATAATTGACAAATAAAACCGTGTATATTTAAAATGTACAATGTGATAATTTGACAGATGTATACATTATGACATGATTGCCACGATTAAGTTAATTAACATAGCCATCACCTCATTAGAGTTAATGACACTATATATTTGAAATTTTCTGAGACTAAATCTTAAGAATCCTCATCACAAAAATAAATTGTTAAATTTTTGAAGAAAACATTAAATGTGCAAGAATAAAGGTTTTTCAATTTTTTTAAGAGTAATGTGAGCAAAAGTTTGAATACCATTGTTCAGGCATTCAAAACAGTAAAATGCAGATTTTGTCATTCTGCTACCGGAGATTCTAATTCCATGGGTCTGTGCTTGGAGTTTAGAAATCTAGTCTTTTAAGAAACACCAAAATAGATTCTAAAGTTAGTGTTATTTTAATGAAACTTTAAGAAACGTTCCTTCTCTAAGCATCTGCATTACCCTCTTAAACTACTCCTTTCAGCAAGTAGGAGGTAAGTCTAGAAAACCACCCAACTTAGCAGGTGTGCCAGCCTAGATATTCAAAATCCAGTACTCACATAAAAGTCTATGGTAGGATACCAAATATACAGTTTTCTTCCTTTGACTTAATCTATTTACTCTACCTAGCTTACTCCTAAAATTATAGGATATGGCCGAATAACTGTTCTCTTCATGATCTCTCCCATAGATTTCCTCCTAAATGGTAAATACTTAGAAAAGTTTGACATATGCCAATCCAAATATTATAGAAAGATATTTAAAGATTATTTTTACTATTTTAACTATTTCTAATAAGCTTAGGTCTGTATGTCTTCATAATGTACCAAAACATGTATTGCCAATCAACTATTTCTACATTAACACAGTAACTGTAAACCTTACATTTGTCTTATTTTGATTTTGCTGATACGTAAATAAAGAGGAAAAAGCACAATGGAATGCAAAAAAAAAAAGGCAAAAAAAAAAAAAAAAACACAACTATTCGAGCCCAATGAAAAAGTTCTACTTCATTATTTTCATGGCACCCCTAAGTATTTTATTTTGAATGTGATCTAATTATCCATCTCATCTGTCTGAATGATAATGCCAGACTTACAAAGGACAAAGACCATCATTATTAATCTTCACTAAGCCACCTGCTTATTGATTGAAGAATCAAAGGAACATGTCACTGTCTCATGCTCTGTTGACTGGAGGATTAGAAGTCAGATAAAAAGGAAAGAGTGATACACTAGTGAAAAGTAAGAGGTCTAGAAAATAAACTGTCACTCATGGATTCTAATGGAGCAGGTTCTGTATTTATTGAACCATGACAAAAAACAGAGCAGGTAACTTAAAGAAAGAAGCATGATTCTATTTTCAAAGAAGATAACAATAAGGTTGACATTACAGATAGGATACATCATTTCTATTTGCAGTTGCTCATATCTTGCTTTTAGTAACTTCCTCACTGGACTTCCTGCCATCTTTTTTTTTTTTTTTTTTAATCTCCTTATATTCATCCTATATATTGAAGACAAAGTAATCTTTTGAAAGTTATTTCTTTGTTAATGCCACCATAGTGAAAATCTCCACCATGTTCCCATTAAGCTATTAACTGAAATCCAAACTACTTGTGATAACAAGACCCCAGATTATATGGGTCCTAATCAGTTCATTAGAATTCTTCTGCAACACTTTTCAACTAAAGCCTTTTGCTGTAGCCAAGTTGGAATGCACTTTTCAAACTTCATGGTTTATTTGATATAGTATGTCTTTTCATCAGTAATTCAAAATGCAGTTTAATGCAATGCCTTCTCTGATGCTTTCTCAGGTCACACCATCCTGGAAAAACTTATCCTTTTGATCATTTTAAGCCACTTTGCTGTACCACTGATAAAGAAATTGTTACATAGAATTTTTACTGTAGCTCTTTGTGTATGAATGTATAAATACAATCTTATGGTATGTTTGGGAAAAATCTATGACAGTTAATCTCATCCTCAAAAAAATAATTAATAATTTAACAGATGACTAAGACATATGGAAACTCAAGAAAATATACAGAGACAGAAATGGCAGACATGTATACAAAGCAGGCGATAGGGCCCCTTCTTTTTATGAGGCAAGTGGCAGTAGAAAGAAAAAGAAATCGAATCAGATATCATCTCTGAGCTTCAGTGTCTTCAGCTATACGATATGACAGCAATACTGTGATTATTAAAAATGAGACTATATTATAAAAACAGTGCAGTTACTAACATACAGTAAATGCCCATTTGCTCCTTAGTTTCCTTTGTTTTCTTCCACCATCTTCTTTCCCATGTTTCTCTAACTGGCTCAGTTTGCACAATTTACTAGTACTAAGAGTTTGGATAATTTTAGAGTGTTATTTTTTAAACAGCAAAAAAACAACTGAAATTAGGCAAAACCTACATTCTAGTTTTCTTTTAGCTAGAATTATGATCTTGTACAATTAGTGCATTTCTCTGCCAGTCATTTTCTTCAACCCTAAAGTAAGAATATTAGATTATGTACCTTTAAATGTTCCAGCTGCAGTAGTCCATAATATCTTCTCAGGTATTTTCCATAAGCAAAATTATTCCACTATGAAATGTATAAGGTCTCTTGTAGGCCAAAGCCATTTTTAAAACATTTATCATGCTTCTGGTTCCAGTCTGTTTAATTCTAGCCTGCAATTATATCAAAGAAAATGATAAATAGCCGTATGCAGAAATGGGTGGATTTTTTGTGAAGACAAGGAAGCTCAAACTTCAAGACTTCAGACTTGTCTGGATCTCTCCCAAGTTCCTACGATATTTTGATGGTTGTAGCAATTAAAAGGTACAAAAATTTGTAATTCACCATGTATTTTTTCTAAATTTTATATGAATATTAACATATAACCTAATTTTTAATTTATAATTTCTTATTATTTTTCCTGAAAAGAACTACCCAAATTTTAAAAGATATAGACCCACCATAACTTAGATATGCTCTGTCTGTTTAGACCCCTGTCAACTTGGCATTCTTTCTTGAAATGTTCCATTGGAAATATAAGTAGAGAAGATAAGAATCCCATGGCCAAGCAATACATACAAAATGAAATAAACATTGAATACATTAAATAAAGCATTTTGCATTAAGCAGTATGGGATAGGGTAAAATATGGCTTGCATAAATAATATTTTGTAAATATTTATTTCTTTGATGTTTTGTAGTATAATTATTAAGCATTGTTTTCAATTCCTAAATAAACAAATAAAGCCACCTTAATACATTGAAATGAAGGAGATATTTAGAACTTCTTATTTCATTAATTCTAAGAGACACGTTTTCATACCCAATTTAACATTCCTTACTTGATGATCAGTTGGCAGTCATGACATGGTTAGCTCTACCTTCATATGTAAAAACTTGACTAGTACTACTGATGGCATGATGGACAATTAGAACTGAATTTTCAGTAAATAAATCTTTTAAGAATCATCTGAAGAAGAACTATAATTCCAGGGCATTGTTTCCAAATATTCCATGATACTTTCTGGTATGACTTTAAAAATGTGACTATACATTGCTGGTGGGAATGTAAAGTGGTTCCACTGCTGAGAAAGACAGTGTAGCAGTTCCTCAAGAAGTTAAACACAGAATTACCATATGATTCAGTAGTTATAATTCTAGATACATATCCAAAAAACTGAAAACAAGTACTGAAACAAATGCCTGTACATATATAATCACAGCAGAACTAGTCACAATAGTCAAAAGTGGAAATAACCCAAATATCCAATTGATCAATATGTAAGCAAAATAAATTTGTGACAATGTAATATCAATCAGCCATAAAAAGGAATAAAGTCCTGAAATATGCTGTACTCTTTACAAACTTCAGAAATATTGTGCTAAATAAAGAAGGCAGACACAAAAAGTCACATATTTTATTACTTATTTATTGCTCATTTTTGGAATTAACCAAAAAGTCTGTATGTAAACTGAACATCAATCTAAGTAGCATAGGAGCCATAATCTGGTTAGTTGCTAGTGTGGTCTGAGTATGTTTAATCTGCGTTATCAGTATCAACTATACTACTAATGTTATATCTATGTTGGGATAATGATAACACAGTTAATATCATGAAAACCTTCCTCAATTTCTCAAAAATATCAGGCCAAATAGGGTAGTTGAATATGCATAGCCAACAACTGTTTTCAAATATCCAATACTTGACTACTGCCATTTGTGTATACAATACTTATTATTTTGAGAAAGTGATTTGGTGTCTGAGATTTATATTAGTGAGATATACAGCACACACCAAAATCAGACATCTGAACACAATTTATATAGGACTATTAATTTATTCTTTGGAGACTTATAGATATGTCTCAGATGTCATTAAAATACTTAAGAATTTCCATGTAAAAAGATTTTAAATGTAAAATCAATATGGCTAATGGACTGTGCCACTTCTCAGTTCTCAGATTGTGTATTTCAGAGAAAACAGGGACATAATAACTTGAGAAGAAACATTGTTTTCTCTCCTCAAATATTGGCAAAGATGAAACATTTGTATTTCTTTTAGAGAATACTTTTTCTATTTTGATTGTCCTGTTTTTGGTTCCACATCTATGATCTTTTTGATAATTCATCTGTATGTTATGCTTAGACAAGATAATTTTAGCCTTGTTGACTATAGTGGAATATGTGGGATATAAACTTCTTGATTATTTAAAAAGATGGTTTTTAGAACTGTGTTATCCTCAATAGCAGATAATAGATTACAGGATTATTTACTGAGAAGTTTATATCCTTGCTTGATCATTCAATATAGTAGTCATAATATACTCAAATCAATTATAAGTACTCCACTAAAAATAGTGAATAGATCACATATAATAAACAATAAATTCTTATATGTTAGAAACATCAAATTAAAATAAATACAAACATTTGTATAGTTGTGTAACTATGGAATAATAGGATGGTTGTCTTAAAATAAATATCACTGTTTTAAAGATATTTCTTTTTAGATTCAAAAGAGAAAATTCATTCCTGAAGTTACCCATAAATTCTGGTCTCTTTGACTCTAAGACCTAGAACTACAGAGGGGACAGTCTACAGAAATATAATAGAAAATATTATCTGGATAAAATGTAAAAGTTTCCCTAGTCTTGAACTCTACAGGTCTAAATAATGTCTGTATCCTGTAAATTTGTTGCTATGTATTTAAAATTTGGTGATGATGTGTGGTTCCTTATATTTTTATTGTTTTATGTATTCGTAGTGAAACTCAATATACAGGGGTGGGGAAATCCTCTTAAAATACATGTTTTGGTTACTTCCAAATACCAAAACCATGACTCAAATATCATGGAGCTTTCACACAGCCAAATTATCTGCATAAATAAAAAACTTTCTGATAGAAAATAATATAAAGTTTTTAAAATGAATAATTTTTAAAAAATGATTGAAACCTTACTCTCAATTTGAGAACCATGTGTTTTTACTAAACATAAGAGAGTCAGTAAGCTTCAACACTTTTGTGGTGAGTTCTGATACCATACTTATTCTCTCCTTATGCATACAAATATGAAGCATGAGGAGTGTGATCAAGAGTATGTTTCTGCTTTGACCTAATTTTTTTCCCCAGAATGTTCTCCAAACCTAGTAGAATATTCCATACTGCTTTTTCCCTTTACTCTTTGTGCTCAATACACATATTAAGCAATCAAAAAAGGTTAATTTTTACATAAAAATACCTAAAGTAGTTTTTGAATGACATTATCTAATGAAATATAAGCAAGACTTGTTTCCTTCCAAACTATTATGTCAAATGTTGATTCCCTTCATTACTTGTTCATTGGAATGTAGTAGGATTTATACTCACTCATTCATTTTTCCATTCTCTTCTTTCTTCCTTTTCTCTCTCTATTGCACATACTCTCTCAACTGCATTTCTATGTGGTTTTACAACTTCATTTTCTCTCCCATAATCCCTTTTCGTTCATTAACAATATATCTTTTTCTCTCTATGGTAGCTAAGGAAAGGTCATTTTAACCTCTTTGGAATCAGAGTCATTGTTTCCTTAGAATTCAGATGAAAACTGATTTCTCACTGTGCAGTGTCATGAAGCTTCCACTGAAAATCCATTAAAAATCTCCTTAGGATCTTGGAAAGAGATGTTTGTTTGCTATTTCAATGATTCCATATCCATATTCCCTTGGGTTGTAATATATTGAATTTCCACTGCTCTACTTTTTCTTTCAACTCTAAATAAAAATTGAGATTTTTAAACTAAGAAACTATTCAAAAAACAGAAAAAAAAAAACCCGAGTAGTTCTTTCATGCTTGCTCCTCTAATACTTTGCTGATAATCTTTTAAAATTGAAAGATCCTTCCTATCAATCGAGATGATTCTTCCTTAACAGGTGGCTAAATTATATGCCTAGCTGCAATTTCTAATTTCCTTAAAAGCAAATGTACTGATTTCAAGGGTATTATGAGCTATGAAAAGTTAGTGTGACAAGAGAAGAAATAGGGTTTGTGTGAAAACATTCGAAAACTAAAAATTAATTAACCATTAATACCTCTTAAATTCCAAGTTTTCTTAACCTGGCCCTAACCCCTGTATGTTTGCTCCTGTAGACGCAAAAGATACAAATTGCCAATATCAGAAAAGAGTGGCCATTATTACTGATGGATTAAAAGTATAATTAAAAAGTAGTATGAAAACTAAATGCCCACAAATTTAATAACCTTTATAAAATGCTAGAAAGGCAGAAACTACCAAAAACTCAAACAAAAAGAAATAGAAAAAGATAATGGTAACAAATATATTTTTTAAACAAACTAAATTGATAATTAATAATTTCACAAATAAGAAAGCACCTAACCCAAATGATTTTGATAAATTCAATGAAATATTTAAGAAAGAAATGAAAGCAACTTCCTGCAATTTCTTTCAGAAGTTAGAAACAGAGGGAACACTTCCAACTCTTTCAAAAGAAAGCTGGAATGGCTTTAACAAATTCACACAAAGCCAACTCTAGAACAAATAAGATTATCAGAGATAAAAGGGCATAAGTAAATTCATATTTACCTATTCATATTTACAATAGGCAAATAAATCAATTTTCCAAGAAGATACTCTAGAACAGCATTACCTCACAATTAAAACCAGTCAAATATTTATAAGAAAAAAAAATTACAGATTAATATTGCTAGTGAATTCTAGATACAAAAATCCTCAACAGAATATTAGCAAACATAATCCAAAAATGCATGGGAAGACTTACATACCACAAGCAAGTATGTTTTATTATAAGTATGCAAAGCTGGTTTCATATTTGAAATCGCTTACTGTAAACCACCACATCGTCAAGGTAAAGAAGAAAAATTATATGATCATATTAATTTATGCTGCAATATGTGACAAAATTCAATTTTCTTTTGTAATAAAAACCTTCAGCAAACTAGGAATATAAGAGAACTTCCTTTGTTTGATAAAGAACATATACAAAAAAAATCTATAGTTAACACCATACTTAATGGCAAGAAACTGAATATTTTCCCCTGAGATCAGGATCAAAAAAGAAAATTTTAAAAAAAAGAATGTATGTTTTCACGACTCCTATTTCAATAATGTACTGCAATATTAGCTAGTCCAATAATTAGGAAAAATAAATAAAATATAGTTTGGAAATAAATAAATGAAACTATATGCAAATAATCTGCTAATATACATAGAAAACCCCCAAACTCTTGGAACTACTGAGCTTAACAGGTCCCAAGTTCTCAGGATACCATGCCAATATACAAAAGTCACTTGTTTTCCTATACGGCAGTGTTTTAGTCAGGCTGCCATAACAAAACACAATAGATTGGGTGGCTTAAACAACAGAAATTTATTTCTGACAGTTCTGAAGACTAAAAATATAAGATCCAGGATGGTCAGGTCCTGGTGAAAATTCTCTTTCTACCTTGCAAATGTTCCCATTCTTATTGTACTCTTACATGACAGAGATGGAGGGAGGGTGAGACAGGGTGGAAGTACTTGGAGAGGAAGAGGGAGAGAAGAAGGGGGATGGAGAGAGGTAGAGGAAGAAAGCAGGCAAGTGAGTGAGTTCCACTTCTCTGGCGTCTCCTCTTATAAGGACACTAATCCTATTAGACCACAGCTCTACCCTAGGACCTCATTTAACCTTGTTTCCATAAAGGCCTTATCTCCAAACAAAGTCACATGGGGTTTGGGCTTCAACATATGAATTTTGAGGAACACAAAAATTCTGTGCATAACAATCAGCAATAAAAAATTGAGATATTAAAATAATAAAATACCATTTATAATAGACCAAAATAATGAAATATGAAGGTATAAATCTAACAAAATATGTACAGAATATGCATAGAGGAAATTAATACACTGATGAACAAAATCAAAGAAAATCTAAATGATAAAAAGAGAGAGAGTCTGTGTTCATAGATTGGATGACTTACTTTTGTTAAGATAATAATTCTTCCCAATTTTATTTCAATATTCAGTGCTATCCCAATCAAGCTGATTTATTCTCATTTTGAAAGGCAAGTTTTGCATCATAAAATCATTCAATGTAAACCACATCAACAGACTAAAGAATAAAATTATATGAACATTTCAACTGGTGCTAGAAAACCATTCGGTGAAACTCAACACTAAATAAATAAATAAATAACCCCAAAATTTCAGCACACTTTTCTGTAGATATTAAAAATTGGTTCAAAGTTTATATGGAAAGGCAAACACCTAAAAATATAAATCTGAAGAACTTATACTGACCGAATTTCAGATATATTATAGTGAAAGCTATAGTAACAAAGACACTGTGGTATTGGTAAAAAGAAAAAAAAAGATACATCCATAAATTAAAGAGAATAAAGACTTTTGAAATAATCCTACTTGAACACTGGCAAATGGTATCTGACAAGGGTATAAAGGCAATTCAAGAGAGAGTTCTCAATTAACGGTGCTAGAACAACTGGACATCTTCATGAAAAGACATGAACCTAGATACAAACCTTACACTTTCAATAAAAATAAATTGAAAATGGATCACAGACCAAATGTAAAATAAAAACTATACAATTTCTAAAAGAAAAAAAAAAGATATTATCTATGCAAGTCTCAGTTTGGTGATGAGTTTTTAGATGTAACACCAAAAGCAAGATCCAACAGAACAAAATTGATAAGTTAGACTTCAGTAAATTAAAAATTTCTGTTCTGTGAAATACAATGTTATGAGAATGAAAGATGAGCCAAGACTGGGAGAAAATATTTGCAAAACACACTTTTATAAAAGACGTGTATTTAAAATATACA
Organism: Rousettus aegyptiacus; assembly: GCF_014176215.1. NCBI lineage: Eukaryota > Metazoa > Chordata > Mammalia > Chiroptera > Pteropodidae > Rousettus > Rousettus aegyptiacus. The sequence continues at coordinate 55,070,635 of NW_023416306.1, forward strand.
AATAATGCTTAAAATATGAAAACAATTCAATTAAAAAATGGGAGGATCTGAATAAATGCCTCTTCACATAAGATATACAAATAGCAAATAAGCATGTGAACAGATGCTATCATTTGTCTTTAGGGAAATACAAGTTAATACAACAATGAGATAGCACTGCACACTTGCTAGATGGTTAAAAAAAAAAGATAATACTATTTGTTTTCAAGGATACTTAGCAACAGGAATTTACACTTATTATGGTTGGAAATGCAAGAAAGTACAACTACTTTGGAAGGCCGTCGGAAATTTCTCGCAAAGCTAAACATACAATCTGGCACTTGTACTCCTATACTCCTAGATATATTTCCAAATTATTTAAATACTCAAAACCACGACAAAACATACATACAAATATTTACAGTGGCTTTATTCAAATGTGCCTAAAATGTAATCAATCTATATTTTCTTCAATAGGTGAGTGGATAAACAAGTATGTACACAATAGGATATTATTCAGCAATAAAAACAGAATGACTTAATAAACCATGAAAGATGGATGAAATCTTAAATATATGTTGTTTGTTGAAAGTTGCTGATCAGAAAAGGCTACTTACTATATGAGTCCATTTATATAACATTCTGGAAAAATCAGAACTATAGAGATGGTAAACGTGTTAATGGTTGCCACAGATTTGGAATGGAAGGTGTTAAATAGGTGAAGCACACTAATTTTGTGGCAATGAAACTATTGTGTATAATACTGTAATGATGGTGGTAAACATGATAACATGCACTTGTCAAAAGTTACAGAACTTTATAGCACAAAGATTTGTTCTTAATGTATGCAAAGTAAAAACTCATTTTGGAGTTCAGGAGGTTATAGGATGGAATGTAGGATATGGCAAAAGTTTTAACTGTATTACAAATGTGTGTAACAATCTCAGTGAAGTAAGTAAGGGAAAGGAAACTGGCCTAAGTAATTTTGGAAATGAGTGGAGTCTATAAGATGAAATATTAAAAGGACAATATGTAATCACTGCACACTAGTTGAGTTCTCATGGAGGTAAGGGTTGACAATTCTGAAATTACTATACATGCATAGTGAAATTGAACAAGTAAGTAAATGGATGGCAGATGATTGGAGCCAGGTTCTCACTGTTGCAGTGGGAGCTTATAGCAAGAGGAGAAAGACAAATTATCCATGTGATAATGTAATGGATTAGAATCAGGGACATCAGTATGAACTCATGATTAACTTAAAATAGATATAGATGGCTACATATAGAAAGGATTACAGATATGTATATATACATAGTTATTATACACATATATTTCCTTATCCTAGCAAGTGAATGCCCACATCTTAGTTTTTAACACCATACTGCAACAAAAAGAACCAGGGTTCTTGGAGAAATGACTGATTCTAGTACCGAGGCAGGAAATATATGAGATGATCCTGGAGCATTCTATAGTGCCAGAAACTAAGACATGTCATAAAAACCACAGGGATTCAAAGACAGACAGAAACAGTTGAATGAGCTTGTGGTTGGTAATGGTTCAGTTAAATATCTGAGTTAAATATAAATTGTGTAAATATGGTTAAAATTTGAATATAAGATAAAAATGGGATATTCTTGTGAAATATATATTACACAATATTTTAGGATTAGTAATAACAAATAATAGTAATATGATCATTTATTATGAATTGCCAGCAGAAATAATGAATAAAAATAAAGAAAGTTAAGTATGCTCATAAAATTTAAAGAATTCATTAGTATAATTTAAAGTATCAAATATAATTTTGAAACTTTGGATACTCCCAAACACCACTTAGACAAAGCAAGCATAGATATAGATACATGGATGATACATAGATGATGATAGATAGGTAAATAGAGAGAGAAAGAGAGAGAGAGATAAAGAGAAACAGAGCAAGAGAGTGAGCGAGTGCATATTTTCTAACGTTTTTGTGTAGGATGAATACTATTCCTATAACAAAGAAATATGGCTAATATTTTTAATATGCCTCTTCCCAGACCAAACTCTTTCCCTACTTTTGCATGGTGATGATCTTTAGTATTTTGGAATAACATACAATACAGCAGAAATTGTTTAACAGATAGAATCTTATGAGAGAGATCCTACCCGCCAAAAGGTATGAGAACTCTGATATAAAATCTCCTTTGGAAGGTAGGGTAAAGAGGGAGGTGGAAATTCAGGTTTTGAGTTTAAACATGAAATTATTAGTTAATAATTAATTTGACCAAGTTATTCTTAAGTTGGCTAGATTAAGTTATCAGCTATTTCTCAGAAATGATTGCCCGAGGAGAAAGAAATAGTTGTTTCAGAACAATAAATATAGATTATTTTTCTGCAAATTTGAGGACTCAGCTATATATAAATGATAAACCATAGTTTTACATTTTATTCAGGCAACATAATAGAAACCCAAGTTTAATTTCCAGAGTCTGTGAGATTATTTTTATCTTGAATAGGGGGAAATACATATGTGTTAGCAAAATTTGACAAGCTCTACCTTAATCCATTTTTGAAAACTATGGCTAGGAGATTTTTTTTTTTTCCATTCTGGTTGTTCTCTCTAAATGTTCTCTACTGCTCTCTACAAAGAAGATTTTATTTCCTTATAAGAAATGTCAGGCACAGGCATGTAGTTATGATCCTTAATATTTACACTTGCATTTTATTGTGCTTTATTTTTGTTTTGTTTAGTTTTAATGCAGCTTTGAAATTTTAGCTCACAAAAAATACCATTACAGTTAATCTTTTCTACCCTCTGATTGTGTTATTTTAAAAACAACATGCTTGAAATTAATTAACTTATGTTTTCTTATAGCTGAACAGGTGAAAATTAATATATTTTCAAGCTTAAGGCTATGACAGAGAAGAGTATAGGAAGGAAACTTTTAACAGCTTTCTTTATTCCATGAATAGAAATGAGACAGACACATGATTCCTCTTTCCAATCTCTCTCAGAGGAGGAACACTGAACTCTACAGTCTAATTTAATCTCAGTAGACTATTTAGCACCATAAACATGTACATTGGTTGCTGAAATATTTTGTCAGAAGTTGTTTAGTGTCCTTTCCTTTAGACATAAAGTGTTCACTCATTATATATGTTTCCATTTCTGAACAAAATTCAACATTTGGTTAAAGATTTACGGGACTCATGCCCCTAAATTATTTGAATTAGAAGTAGTTTTTTTTTTTTAAAAAGTATAGTTATTTATGTTTTCCTTTTCTATACATGTAGAATGCTCTCCACTGGCAATAAACTCTCCTTCCTCTAACAAAGTTGTCTGAGCATCCAAATTCCTCCATTAGGTGTTGCTTCCTGCAACAAAGCAACATTTAAGGGTTATATAGAAAATGTTCCTATATAAAGGACAAATAAAGTATAAATAGAAGTATGAAGAAAATATGATTTGAAAGGCCAAGGAGAAATAGTTTTAAGACCCTTTCAATCATGTGAAATGTTGAAAAAGTTAATTCTTTATGCCACTGATAATTAAAAGATGACCAATAGATCTTGTTTTTAATTGACTAAATTTAGCAAGAGTGATTTTTCTGAAAAGTGAAAGCACAAAATATGTTCATGAGGTATAATGGGAAGATGAGGACATAAGAGCAAGGAATAAAAGCAGATATTATTGTAAAAACATTGGCTATGAAAGAAAGGAGAATGTTACTGCTGAGTCCAAGAATGAATTTTTAAAATTGATTTTGCACAAATCTTTGTGCTAGCATCTTAATACATTCATCTAGTCGTGAGTTTAAAAGTTAAAAGTTAAAATGTTGGGTAAATGAAATTTTCCCCGATGCTTTCTCTTTCCCACTTTAATCCATTTAATCAGAATAATCTAATAATAAAGCAGCAAGCGAGAGTATATAGAAGACTGGAAATGATGCTACTAACAATTATTCTTATTGAGCAGTACACTTTTGTAAGACAGCTTTGTTCCATCACTAATATATACAACTCTAGCAAGTCAAAAGGGAAAGATATCATAACATCAGTGTTTCTCAAAGTGTGGTCAACGGTCCACCAGCATCAAAATCATTTAGACATACGTTACAAATATATATTCCTAGTTCTTCACTAAAGGCATATACACAAATCTTATTTTTAAAAAGAATCAAAAGTAATATTATCAGGTACACAAGGGAACTAGGATATGGAGAAATAGAAGTTCTGGGCAGTGCGGCTAAGGAATATTAATTTGAGTTAGCAAGACAGAAGTAGTTTGGGATCTCCTGACCTTTAATGTCAATTTTCTTCTTACAATAGTGCTTGGGGCAGGGGAAGTGGTAAAGTACAACTTTTAGGTCTATTCTAGCTCTAACATCCTATGGTGATGCAAAATCAGACACTGCTTAAATTAACAGGAGTCATGATTTTAGGTGAGATCTGAAAATGTCCTATTACTGCTTCTATTTTTCTATTTCTTGTTTCCCCTTATTATCATGATTGTTGTTTTAAAAATAGCAACTTTGAAAAATGAATTTGACTTTCTAGTATTACATGTCAAAATATTATATCTTTCCCAGAGAGAAATGTTGATTATTTTACCAAGCCCCTCTCTGGAAATTTTGAAGTGTTGAAGTAACTAAATGTTTCTCAGATTTTGTTAGTATTCTTACTGCATTTGGGATAAGAGATCTTCCAAATCTCTTTTATCATAACATGCTATTATGTCATGTTATGATAAAAGGAATTTGGGAGATCTCTTTTCCCAAATGCTTATTTTAGACTTCTGTTTTTGCTCAAAACGAAACAACAGAACTACCATATTACCTGAAAAAAAATTAATAACCAGACAAAATATAGGAAACAATATTGTAAGAAATTAAACATCAGCCAATGATGAAGAGTGACCTCAAGATACGGGAAATAAAGGAAGCAACCTCTATCATTGCCCCAATCATTGCCTACAGTGAATTTCCAGGCAATGTCTGATTTTCCATTTCCAGATTAGAATGGAGGTGAGGGATCTAGACTAAGTCTAATAGTTCCCTGAGTCAAAGAGATGGGGCTAGTTTTCCAAGGGAGGCCAAACAGGCTAGAACTCTAGAACTCACAGGGCAGAGTACCAGAGAGGAGGAACCTATGCAAAAAAAAAAAAAAAAAAAAGTTTCAAAATCTGGAGTGCACAGCTGAGTTGTTAGCTCATGTCTTTAGCTGAGTACTGATAAAATCATGAAGAGGAAGAAATTACCTAAAGCAAGGAAAAAAACTGCCTAAAGGAGGACCCCATCCTCACCCCCCAAAATATCTTCGGAATTCATACCAGCCCAGTAATGATCTCTGTTCCACCAGTCATAAGGGGGGTGGAAAAAAACTCATAATTCTCAAGGCACTGTGACGAATATTAAAGAAGGGTTTTACCTCAGTTGTTGGGCAAAGATAGCTTAAGTTAAATGTATTCTGGTACCATCTAACAAAGCTTATAAACGAGACCAGAAAGAATGAAACTGTTTCTAAGTAACCTAACTGCAACCCAGAATAAAGTTTAAAAAAATTATTAAGAATATAGAAATATCTTCCACACATCACTATGTCAAAGCATTCCATCAAATTTTTCAGGCATGCAAAAAAGCAGGAAAATATAACCCACTGAAGAGAAAAATCAACAAACAAAACTGACCCAGAACTGATTCAGTGTTATAATGAACAGAAAACTACACTGAAGCAATGATTACACCTCAATCCAAGATGTATTCCACATGTTCAAAAAAATCTAAAAGAAAGGTTGCTTATATTAAATAGGGACAGATATGAAATATAACAAAAGCTCAAATTGAATTTTTAGAGCTGGAAATAATAATTTCAGAGATTAGTGAAAAGAAAGAAATAGCAATAAAAATAGATTAAAAGTAAAAACAAAGTAAAAGGCTGAAAAAAAATTTACAGCATCAGAAAACATTAAGTAGCCTCATGTAAGCATAGTTGGATTGTTAATAGAAGCTGGAAAAGGGTGAAGATGGTCAGAAAAACAGTTTAAAGAAATAATGGCCAACATTTTTCCAAACCTGAGGAAAAATATAAATCCACATATCCATTCCTTTACTTTAGAGATCTGGAGATATTGAGAGACTCATATATTAATTTCCTTTAGAGACCAGTAGTAGATAATATCCAGAAATATGTCTACTAATCCTGGCAATTTCCATCACATCATAGAATCTATTCTTTAATATTGATACTGTGTCATATGAAATTATACTTCATACAAACCAGATTAAACTGTTTATTTCTTACCCAAACTTCCTAATTTAAAAATAAGAGTCTAGGTGGGAGAGAGATTGCTTCTATATGAAAAATGATGAGTTAGAGGAATCCATTGGCTTTCTTTCCCTACAAAATAATTTAAGTGAGAAATAACTATCATAACAGCAACATATATTTTTATATGGATAGATAGCACAATTCAAAAAGCAAAACAAAAAAACAAAAACACTTTGCAAACCACCTGGAATAGCATCATAGACTCTGAAGCTGGATTGGTCTGAATTCAACATTTTCACTTAATAATTGATTTATGTTAACTAAGTGAATTACCATTTCTGTTGAATCGACTTCCTCATCTTTAAGTAGATAATAATGTTGTCTGCCTTACTGAGTTGATGTCGGGATTAAAAGAGTTAATATTTATAAAACAATTAGAATAGTGGTTGGTTCAGTTAACTGCTACATAGGTTTGATAAACGACAAGTAAATGCCTTGACATCTTATTTAATGTTCTAAACATTTTCCTTCTTGAATGTTACAATTTTATACATTTTTATCTCATTTCCTTTTTTTGCCTTTATATATCTTTTTTGCTTTTAAATTTTATTTTACGATAGAGATGATTACTATAGAAAATCGGGAAATATATTGTCATTTTTACAAGACTGTATCCATTCTAGAGTATGATGCATCACATCTTTTCACTTACCCTTTTGTGATGAGTACTTTATATATTATTAAATATTTTAAATTCATTTTGTGATACTTAATATTTTCTGTTTCATAGTTTTCTATCATAAATAATTCTGTAATAAATGTTCTTATGATAGATGCTCAGACCCTGCTTTTTTGTTCAAAGGACTTCCTCTACTTTGGCTCTGATTTCAGCAATGCCTCCACCTCCAACCACAGTCTGGTGCCCTCCTCCCTCAGTGCAGCTTCTCTCAACCACGCTAGTCTCTGCCTACTCTTTCTAAAATTGCCAATTAAAACCCTACCGCTCTGTCTTGAAATTTTCTCTTGGATGTTATGACTTCCTTAAAGATATTTTTTTCCACTCGTCAGTGACTAAAAACTCCACTAAAGATGGTTTGACTAAAAAGCGACAAGTATCTGTTTACATAACCTAAATGTCTACATTATACAGCTTCAGGTACTGCTGAACACAGGGTGCAGTCTTAACAGGTATCTTGTTCTCACTTTTTATGTTGGCTCCATTGAAAAGGTAGCATCCCTTGTAGTCGTAAATTATACAGCAGCAGCTCCATACTTAACACTTTATCTTCACAGAAATGCCAGCAAAAAAAAAAAAAAAAAAAAAGAGAGAGAGAGAGCCTCTCTTTCTATTACTCCACTAAATTTCCATAACAGAGTCTCATTGGCCTGCTTTTATTCACATGTATATCTCTAAAGCAACCATAATATCTGGGAGCTACTGAGTCATAAGTTTTGATAAATATATGTGTATATATATATAATATATACATATTATATATGCATGGGTATATATATTTTCACACAAAGTATATATGGTATATAAATATTATATGAAATATATAATAACACATATATGGTAACATATTGTTTTTATTCCATTCCCATTATCTTACTCCATTTTTCATAACTCTCATCAGATCTATTATACTATTCTCTTGATTGGTCTTCTTGGCACCTTTTCCTTCCATGCATTTCTGCTATTATACACTTCCTAAAACCCCATTTTAAACCCATCATTCTCACTGCTAATAAATTTTCAAAGGTTTCTCATTAACTATTAAAGTCTACCAACTTAGATTGCCATTTAGATCCTTTCATAATGTGGCCTTAAGTAATTAGTATTTAATCACAACCTCCTGCTTCCTACTCATGACTTTCCTGTGAAGTTGCCTTTCTTCTAATCCAAATTAAAACAAAGATCCTCCAAGTGACTTTCCAGTGCTTCTGTAGTGAGGACAAGTAAAAATGTAGCTCTACACATGGTTTGGTAGGTTACACTGTTGAATTTCTCAGTGCAAAGAACTCTGGGCTCCTTGAATTAATGCATTTTATGAGTGCAGAGTATTGTGTCCACTGAGTCAAAAATAACTATAGGTTAATAACTACCCTAGATTCCTAATTGAAAAGCCTAGGTGCCATCTAGCAGACAACATTCACTGTTGTGTTTTAATTTCCTACATGGAATTAAACTTTTATTTTTTACCTTTGAAGTGCCTTAACCAACTTAATGCCACCATATTGTGTTGTCCATTTAGATAGGTAGGTTTTTATTAAAACCTATGTACAGTTTAATCGATCCTCTTCAACAAGCTCTGAGTTGTCTTACGGTATTGATTACAATATATCTGAACAGATCTCTTGGAAAGAAACAGAAAACCAACTGGAGTTTTTGTGTTATTCCAATTCTAAAGAAGCTCTATTTTTCTAACTTTGCTTTGAGTGAGTTTGGCAATGTGTTCCTAGCTCACATCCTGCAATAAATTACCACAGGAACCCTAAAACAACATATTTAATTTGTACAACCTTTACCCCATTATCTTTAGTTTTAAAGAATTTCCTTATTGCACCCGAGAAAGTGGGACACTCTTGCTTTGTACAGATAATGGTGTCCAACTATTTGTAAGGCCAACACTATTGCCAGTCAACTTTGTTACCTCTCTAGTGCCAAAGAAACAAATACTACTCTAATCTCTCCTTCTACAGCTTAGTCTGATCTTCTTGGCTGCTATGTATTGAAACAAGACTTCTGTGAACTTTTGACATTTTCTCAGATACCAATGATTCATGTTCCAGAAGTATTTCTTTGTACTTGGATTTCTCATACTTCTGGAATACTTTATCTGGCCAAACCGGATTGGTCTCATCTGTCTAAATATCCCTCCTTTATTGTTTAGATAATTTAAAATTAATATTTTTAAAATAATTACTCTAATGTAATAAGAGTATAAAGTGTTAGTTATTTTTACTATCATTATTGTCAGGTTACACAGCATGGGAGACTAGCTGCCAACAGAGGCTATGAAAACAGTTGCCTAGAATTGAAAGCCAGTTCTGCCAATTACTTGTCTTATAATATTGATAAAGTTACTTAAACTTTCCAAACCTCAGGTTTTTTTTTTATCTCTAAAAGAAGACAATTTACAAAATAGAATTATAATAATCAAATGAAGACACAATGTTAAGGAGTCTCCAGAGTCTCTTGCTCATTTAAAGAACACAGTAAATCTTATTTATTTACTTAACTCAATTTGCATTTAACATAAAGCTTGCTAAGACCTTCAGGTTACACAAAAGATATTGTAGCTTTCTAATCTTAGCTAGCTAGCTCAAGGGTAGCACAGCACAGTCCACATTTAATCCTAAACATTGTAATTTCAGTCCTACGTTCTTCCCATTTTGATTATATCCCATCACAATTTATGATTACTTGCCAAGGAAAGCCACAAATAGAAATTATAAGCTGTAACATAACTTCTTCAGTTCTGTTTTCTAAGTGAAAAGCTAAGAAGGTGAAAAAATATCTGGGTTCTTTGGAAAATAATGAGGTTCTAGAAATATTTGATAATTTATGTCTCTTGCTCACTTTAATCTTGTGCGTGTCTAAATCTAAGTGCAAATAAAGTGAACTACAAAACTCTATAAACTCTCTCTATGCATTTTCAAGTTCCATACTTAGCTTAAATTGAGATTTATCTCTGAAGCAGTGGTTCTGAAAATTTCAGTGATACAATCTGACAAGTAATATTGTGATATCAACATAATATGATACATTGTATTATTCTACTTGTGTTGTCATAACAGGATACCATAAACTGGGTCATTTAAACAGAAATTTATATTCACACAGTTCTAGAGGCTGGGAATCTAAGATCGAGGTGCTGGCAGTGTTGATTTATCCTGAGGCCTTTCCTTGGCTTGCAGATGGCCACATTCTTGATACATCTTCACATGGCCTCTTCTGTACAAGCAAACTCTTGATGTCTCTTCTTCATGTAAGGAAACCAATCCTTTTAAATTAACACCCTAATACTATTCCTTCATTTAACATTAGTTACCTCCTTAAAGATTAACTTTTTCTTCAATGTCAAGAAAATTAAGAATATCAATGGTCCTCTCAAGTAGTAAGAACAAGAATTCCTTTGTGAAATTTGGTTACAGTTTCATAAATGTATTTCTTTAGGAAATTTAATAAAAATATAAAATTGATTATCTAAGCTTTGTTTTGGGTGGGGAAACATCAATTAAGCAATTATAGAACAATAATTCTATTAATAAGCCTTATACTTTATAACATTTGTATAGATTGCAAAGCTATGTGACATGAACTGCCAAAAATGTATACCAAAAATTACTGTGAGTTTGTAAAGAAAAGGATTATGTCTTTCATGCGCTGGGCACCATACTCGGTACTGTTTTTCTTGAGTACTATGATCCCACGTGTTAGCTTAGTGCCTTGAAGATTGCAGGCAACTGAATACTCTTTGTGCATAAATGAGCAATGGCTGCATTTGGGACCATGAAACCTAAATTTAATTGTCAGTTCTGTCATGTGTATGAGTTGTGGAACTTTTTCTTAACTTTTCTGCTCTTAAAGATGTTTAACTGTAAATTAAGATTGAAGATAATAATAGTTACGTCACAACGTGTAATGAGATTTCAGTAAGATAGTTTCTGCAAAAACTTATATAAGCAATATCAATAAAATGTTTGATTCATTTTTATCTCATTTATATGATGTAGAATACAATGCAATTTAGCAGATTATTAAATGCTGACCAAGATAGCCTATATATTCCCCTCAGTTAGACTATATTTTAGACAGGCTTCTTCCTGACTCTCCCTTTCCTTAGAACATTTACTTTAGAAAAACTTGTAATTATCAATTTTATCTCTGCCCCTTTGAGAGGTAAATCTTCTAAAAATCTTCATTCCAGTTGTACAACCAGAGCTGTCTTTCTCAAGCACCTGGTAGCCATTTCTTTGAAATCATTAAAGAACATAGAGCCCCGACTCCCAGCCCCACCCTATCTCCCATCCTGGGGACAGTAGGAGCCTAATTGAGATTGGCGTCTTGCTCCAAGTTATAAAACTACCTCCTATCATAAAGACACCAGAAAGTTTACTTTTACTTTGGTAAAGCCAATTACCAAACACAAATAGCCCTTGATCTCTCTCTCATCACATTAAATATTAAAAGCTTATATCAGCTGAATTGAGTATAGACTAAGTCCTGGCCCCTCTCTCTTATTGCAGTAGCCTTGGATAAAGTTCTCCTCTATTTAACTTTGACTAGTGTAATATTTGCTTTGACAGTACCAACTAAAATTTATTATAGAAAGCTATCATTTCTGAAATGTTTAAATATGTCTCAGGGAAAGAAGCAAAAAGATAAAGTATGCAGAGGAGGAATCAAAAGAGAGCCTTAAAAGCAGGTAGAAACTAGTTGCAAAATATTTTCATTAAACAGTTTGTTACCCATGAAGTTACAGAGATGGAGAGGTGGAAGCTCTCAGAAATTATTGTACCTCAGGATACCACAATTTTTAGCTAAGAGGCTCACATTGAGAATACACATGCTTAATGTTCCAATGGTCATATTTTTCCCCAGACATATTAGAAAAATAAATAATGAAAAGGAGGTAGTATTCCCCAAATTGTACAAATGTCAAAAAATATAGCCACCCTCCTGAGTGTTATTGTGCCTTGCTGTCTAATCCAGGCAGAATCATCATTCCTTGTGTCAAAACACACTGAAAATGTGTGAAAAATAGAAGGGAATCTTTCATATTTCCAATGATGAATTAACACCATGATGGTCCCTGTACTCAGCTACCTGTTCTCAGCAAAGTCAAGCAAATTGAAAGATTATATAGAGGATGCCAAGAATTAATAACCTCTGGAAAGGATAGATACTTTTAAGCCATGCTACAAAGCTACTGCAGTTTACAAGAAGGTTGACTAAGAAGAATCTTCTCACTATATTCATGTATATAATTATTTCTTGCTTCCCAAACATTGGCCCTTGGTATTTGTGAAAATGACATTAAGATGCTGTTAAAAATAAGTCTTGTTATATTCACTGCAAAAGTAACACCTAAATATAAAAAAGAAAATTTTGAATAAACAAAAAGTTAAAATCTAAAACCACCTATAAACTTACAATTTAGTGATAGCCACTACTAACAATTACATAAAATTTACTTCCATGTATGTATAGAATATTTAGCATAGCTTAAAGGTTTTAGCTTATACTATAAAGCAGGCATTGTCATAACCACTCTGTCTAGCTCTACCAATATTAGTACATTTAATTCTTACGAGTCCTATAAAATGTGCACTATTAACAATTTTTACAATCAAGGAAATAGGCACAGAAATGCTAAATGACTTGTCCAAGTTCGCAGTTAGTAAGTGTTCAAGACAGATTTTAGTTAGGGTCTCACCCATGATCTTATAGAATATAATGTTCATAATCAAACCCTTATTTTGAGAAATTTAATTTGCCAATTTTTTATTTTATATACAATTTAATGGTAAATTTCTTACAGTGATATTTTTTTGGAAGTTTTTCCACTTATCTCCTTAGAATAAATTTCTAGAAAAGGCTTCTTAATCAAAGATCATGCCCGTTTCAAAAAAAAACTTTGATACATATCAAATTGCCCTCAATACCGTTTTATTAATTTTATTTCATTTATACTGTAAGAAAGATCCCTTTTATGTTTCCCTTCTCATAACAGACTGGCTTCTATTCTACCTCCACCTCCACTGTATCTGAAAATTTGGACTAAGGCAATACATATTCAAAATATAAATTATACTATACCTGCTCCTTATTTATTAGTCAGAAGATGCCATAAATACTTGTACAAACTTCATTTTTTAGTTATTTTTCATAGAATTTTGCAAATAACTCTTAAATTAATCTTAGTTTCATTTCGTTAATTTGATTATTCAGGACATAGCAGATGCTGGCTACTCTTCTAGGTACAGTCAATAATGCAAAGGTAAAATAATGCTGTTTCTTTCCTTAAGCAGCTTGCTTTGTAAGGGGGAAGTTTTCTGTGTAAACAGCTAAAGTACAAGACAGAATAAAGGTCTTGTTAATTATAACACAAGCAGAGTTGTATTATATTACAGAGAAGTGAATAGAAACATACTATTAATTCTGATTGAAGTGATCCAGAAGCCTTTACTGCAGAGTTATCTTTAGAGTTGAGACATAAATGAGAAAGAGCATTTGGTAGGTGTAAAGAAAGTTCAAGGACATACCTGAGCCAGGAAGCATGATAAAGGAAGTCACAAACACATAAAGGTATATAATGTTTGCTATTTTTTATTATGTATTGGGAGAGGTTAGTGGGAGATGGACTTGCTGTTTCTAGCTATAAATATAAATTATATCTTCTATTTATGTAAACAACTTGTTCTATCAGCGTTCTAATCAACACTGCCCCCAAGAGGATCAGGTGTTTCCATTGATAAAATTTGGTCCAAACAAAAAATCAAAAGCTAGTCATTGAAAAGAAAGTGATTTAATCACTTCTACTGTGCCCAACACTGTTCTAGACATTTGTGAGAGACTCATTTGCTCAGATCTTTCTGGGGAAGGGAGATAAAAAATAAACAAATGTGTTTTTTAAAAAGAGATGAATAGTTAAGAGACAAATGATGCAAATAAAACCAGACATGATAGACAAGATACATTCAGCCAGACAAAGATCTGTGGAGCAAACTGCAAGTAGAATGGAAAGAACCTATGGACAAGAGGTAATTGCCATTAAAAAAAGGCTAAGCGATTTTGACAGTGATGGTTGATACCTTCAGTCTTTATCAAAATTAGCATCACCTTTAGTCTCCTCTGCAAGAATCTTTGATACTTCTTTATGCTTTTTATTTTTTGTTTGCTTGGGGACTGTGTGCTACAAATTTTTTTAAAGTATTATTGTTTCATTTTTCACATGTGCTTAGGAATTACTGGAATTCTTCTCCAGAAATTAAATACCCTCTTTCTTACCCCTAGATACACAGAAACCACTACCGATTGTCCCTCTTAGTCCTGCCTTTCCCATTCAGCCTCACATTCCAGCCTCTATCTTAGTCACATCATATAAAGGTTCAAGAACTCTTTAAATATTACACTCAAAGCAATTTGATACATCAATGCCAAATGTTGTTTCTTTCAAAGATTTTTTTTTCTTGAGAAATGATTATAAAATGAAATTTCTCTTCAAAATCCATCTTTCATTTCATGTCCAAAATTGAGCTTACTCTCATCCTATAACTTCATCTCAATGGAACTACTATTGACATTTATCAGTATCCTGATGCATTCTTTTTATTTACTTTCCTTCCCCCCCACACACACTTTACATGTTTCAGAATATACATTGTGGCATAATACTATCAATATAAAACTCCATTTTTTATTCCCTTTAATAAATTTTATTTGCCTAAATATGACAATAATACTGCATAAAATTTAGATACATTGTTATAACTATTAACTATTTTAACCAATAATGTTGTTTTTTCTTTACTGTAATGAGCCCTAAGCTGTTAGTGCAATAATCACTATATATAATTATGGAATAATTTGAGTAATGAAAATTTTAGGAATTCTGGTGGGGACTTGTACCCAACTTATGTAAATATCACCCTTAAGGAAAAAATGACAAGTTAGCTAACTATTTTTCAAACAGCTCATTGTACATAGAGTTTCACCATTTGATTTCTAACATTTTTAAATACTCTTGTCAACATTATAAAATAAATACTAAACGTTTGTACTTGTCTAGCTGGGGAAGAAAGTTCTTTGGGGTTTTCAAGTTGTTTGGAGATTGTCACTTGGTGTATTGCTTTAATCATTTTGTTGTTTTAATCAATGTGCACATTTGCTCAGAGAGATCTGATGAGCATAATATAATGAATGCCAAAAATAACAAGCAGGAAAACCTCTGGGTCCTCTCCAATTCCAAAATATAATGCAATCTCTGAACCAAATGAAGGTGTCCCTGGTCCAATTTGTTCAAGGCAACATGATCAATTTATCTTCTCCCAAAGAGAAATAAGAGGAAGGAAAATGTAAAGGCAGTTGGAGCCTCAAATATATTCAGAGATATATTTAGATGCTCTGAACACATCAAATAAATGTCACTTTCACCTGAGGAAAAGAATGTTAGAAATAAAGGTTTCAGAGATACACAGTAGTGTCCTTGAATGTTCTAAAGGAAAATATGTTTAAGCATATAGAAGAAAATTAACTAGAGTGGAATCTAGTTTTTAAATTCTTACTCAAACAACATATATGATTATACTAACGGTTATAATACCAGTCACCATTTATGATATTTACTGAGTGGCAGGCA
This sequence comes from Rousettus aegyptiacus, assembly GCF_014176215.1. Lineage (NCBI taxonomy): Eukaryota > Metazoa > Chordata > Mammalia > Chiroptera > Pteropodidae > Rousettus > Rousettus aegyptiacus. The sequence continues at coordinate 55,086,234 of NW_023416306.1, forward strand.
GAACATTAAAAATATTACTTTATGGGGATGTAATATACAAAAGGGTGACTATAGTTAATGCCGTTTTGTATATTGAAAGTTGCTAAAAGAGTAGAACTTAAAAGTCCTCATCACAAGAAAAAATATATGGAATTATGCAGTGATGGATAAAACTAAATATATTGGGGTGACGAACTACTGAATTATTATTTTTTACATCTGAAACTAATGTTATATCTTAATTATTTCTCAATTTTAAAAAAAAGATTTGGAAAAAAAATTTTTAAATGTCACCTCATTTTGATCCATACAAGAATCTGAGAGAGGTAGACCTTCTTATCTCCAATTTTTTAATATAAGTAAACTGAGGTTTAGAGATTTTCAGTAACAGAGACAGAATTAAAATTAAAAAAAAAAACTATTTAGCTAAGCTTTTAGGTCCATTGCTATTTTCAGAAAGACTTTCATAATTCTAATGTTGAAATTATCAGATAAATATTTTAAATGTTATTATAATTCATATATATAAAGCAAAGGAAGAGAAACAAAATTATTGGAGTAGTCAACAGAGAAAGAGAAACTACAAAAAAGAACCAAATAAAAATTTTAGAACTAAAAAATTATAATTTCTGAAATTAAAAATATAGATATAAGATCAGTGTCAATAGCAAATATAAGTGTTAGAACAAATATAGAGTAAACCTGAAGAGAGTTTAATAGAAATCTGAAGAAAAGAGAAAAAAACAATTGCAATAAATTGAACACTCCTGTAGGGACCTGGAGTAAATATTAACAAAAGATATAACACATATTTTATTAGAGTACTAGAACTATCGGATATGAAGAGATCATCCAAACAGAAAATCAATAAGGAAATAATATCCTTAAATGATATATTAGACCAATTAGACAAAACTGATATATACAGAGCCTTCCATCCCAAAACAGCTGCTAATACATTCTTCTCTAGTGCATTTGGAACATTCTCAAGAATCAACCACGCACTGGGACACAGATATAGCCTCAACAAATATGAGAGGGTTGATATCATACCAACCATATTCTCTGATCTTAATGCTTTGAAACTAGAGATTGACTGCAAAAAGAAATCAGGAAGAACCACAAATACATGGAGAATAAATAACATGCTACTGAAGAATAACTGGGCCAGGGAAGAAAAAAAAGAGAGATCAAGAGATACATAGAAACAAATGATATAATAACATATCCAAACTTTTGAGAAACAGCAAAAGCGGTCATAAGAGGAAAGTTTATATCATTAACAATATATGAAAAACAAAAAACAAGCCCAAATAAACAACCTAACGCTTCATCTTTAAAATACTAGAAAAGGAAAAACAAATGAGGCCTAAAGTCAGCAGACGGAAATAAATAATCAAAATTAAATCAGAAATAAATGAAATTGAAAACAAGAAAACCATTTGAAAAAATAAATACAACAAAGAGCTGGTTCTTTGAGATTAATAAAAGTGACAAACCCCTGGCTAGACTCACTAAAGAAAAAAAGAGAAAGGACACAAATAAACAAAATCAGGGATGAAAGAGAGGAAATTATAACTGACATTGCAGAAATACAAAGGGTCATGCATGAGTAATATGAAAAAGTATATAATAACAAATTTAATGACCTAGAAGCAATGGTCCAGTACTTAGAAAAATACAGTCTTCCTCATCTGAATAAAGAAGTTCTGGAAAATCTAAATAGACCAAACAGTAGTATGGAAATTGAAACAATCATCAAAACCCTACCAAAAACTAAAAGTCCAGGTCAAGACGGCTTTACCAGTGAATTCCATCAAACATTTAAAGAACATTTAATACCTACTCTCCTCAAACTCTTCCAAAAATCGAAGAGGAAGCAATACTTTTTAACTCATTTTATGAGGCCAATATTACTCTGATAACAAAACTTGGTAAAGATAACACAAAAAAGAAAACTACCAACAAATATCTCTCATAAATATAGATGCAAATACCTAAATAGTTATCCAAATGCAGCAACATATTATAAAGATTATACACCACAATCAAGTGGCCTTCATCCCAGGGACACAGGTATAGTTCAACATACACAAATTGATTAATATGATGTACCACGTAAACAAATTAAAAAATAATATAATCATATCAATAGATGCAGAAAAAGTCTTTGATAAAATACAACATCTATCTATGATCAAAACACTTAACAAAATTGGTATAGAAGGGAAGTACCTTAATATAATAAGGGCCATCTATGGCAGACCCTCAGTCAACATTATATTTAATAGTGAAAAACTAAAAACCTTCCCTCTAAGATCAGAGACAAGGCAAGGCTGTCCACTATCGCCACTGTGATTCACTATAACATCGGCAGTCCTAGCAAGTGCAATCAGACAAGAGAAAGATATAAAAGGCATCCAAATAGGAAACAAAGAAGTCAAACTGTCACTACTTGCAGATGACATGAGTGCCTATATAGAAAACCCTAAAGACTCCACAAGAACACTACTAGAAACAATAAGCAAATACAGTAAAATCTCTGCATACAAAATCCATAGCGTTCCTATACCCTAATAATAAAGCATCAGAAAAAGAAGTGGAAAAAAGAATTATTTTTGCAATTGCAACAAAAAAATAAAATATCTAGAAATAAATTTAATGAAACATGTGCAAGACCTACATAATAAAAACTATGAGACCCTATTAAAAGAAATTGAAAAAGATACAAAGAAATGAAAAGTTATTCCATGTTCTTGGATTGAAAGAATCAACATAGTTAAAATGACCATATTACCTAAAGCATTATACAGATTTAATGCAATCACCATCAAAATCCTATTGAAATTTTTAAAGAAATGGAACCAAAAATCTTCACATTTTTATGGAAGCACAAAAGACCCTGAATTGCCAAAGCCATCCTGAGAAAATAGAACAAGGCTGGAGACATTACTCTGCTGAACTTCAAATTATACTACAAAGTGACAGTAATCAAAATGGCATGGTATTGGCAGCAAAACAGACACATGGAACAGTGGAACAGAATCAAGAGTCCGGAAGTAAACCCATATTTATATGGACAAATAATTTTTGACAAAAAAGCCAAAAACAGTGGAGAAAAGAAAACCTCTTCAATAAATGGTGCTTGGAAAATTGGAGGGCCACCTGCAAAAGAAAGAAACTAGACTGTTGTCTATCACTATACAACAAAGTTAACTCAAAATGGATTAAAAATCTGAATATAAGACTGGAATCAATAAAATTCATAGAAGAAAATGGAGGAACTAAACTCCAGGACCTTGGTCTTAAAGAGGAATTTATGAATTTGATCTCAAAGGCAAGGGAACTAAAAGCAAAAATAAATAAATGGGACTACATCAAACTAAAAAACTCTGCTTAGCTAAATAAATTGTCAACAAGGTAAAGAAACAACCGTCCAAATAAAAAAATATATTTGCAAACATTGCCTCCAATAAGGGCCTAATATCCAAAATATACAAAGAACTTATACAACACAATAATAACAACAAAAAAATACAAACAATATAATCAAAAGATAGAGCACATGAACAGACACTTCTCTTTAGAGGACATGTAAATGGTCAATAAATATATGAAAAGATGCTCTATATCACTAGCTATTAGGGAAATGCAAATCATAACCACAATGAGATACCATCTCACACTTGTTAGAATAGCTATAATCAACATGAAAAGAAATAACAAGTATTGGAGAGGATGTGGAGAAAAAGGAACCCTCATATACTGCTGGTGGGACTGCAAATTTGTACAGCCACTATGGAAAACAGTATGGAGATTCCTCAAAAAAAACCTAAGAATTGATCTACCATATGATCCAGCAATCCCTATACTGGGTATTGACCCCGAAGACTTGAAAACCCACATCCAAAAAGTAATTTGCACACCAATCTTTATAGCAGCATTATTTTCAGTGGCCAGGACATGGAAGCAACCAAAATATCCTACGATAGATGATTGGCTAAACAAGCTGTGGTGCATATATACAATGGAATATTACTCAGCCACAAGAAGAGATGAAATAATGCCATTTGTGACAACATAGATGAATTTCGAGATAATCATGCTAAGTGAAATAAGCCAAATTGAAAAAGTAGAAAATCACATGATATCACTTATATGTGGGATATATACCTAAAAGCAGCAAATGAACAGGACAAACAAACAGAGACTCAGGGTCATGGACAATGGACTAGTGGTTAACAGAGGATAGGGGTTTGAGGAGGAGGGGTGCAGTAGATGGGGTAAAGGAAGTCAAATATAGGGGGAAGGTGTAGGATGAAGTGGGTAAAGGCAAACAAATATGAGGCAGCTGAAGGAAACTGGACTTTGGGTGGTAATCACAATAGAATACATAAATGTCAAATTATAATGTACATTTGAAAATTATTTAATTGTATTAACCAATGTTACCACAATATATAATATATATAAAATACATACAATATACAATATTTATTATATATACTATATATTATACATATGATATTAATTATATATATTGTAAATATATATATATATATATATATAATGAGTATTAGAACAGAAGGAGAAAGAATAGGAACAGAAAAAAATAACCAGTGAAAATGTCCTTGAAGCATGGAAAGCATTCTCAGAGAGAGAAAACTAAGAGAATTCAGCAATAGCACAACTTGCTGTATAAGAAATGATGAAGAAAGTCCATCAGATGGAAGAGAAATGACACCAGATAGAAATATGGATCTTTGAGAATGAAGTAATGATAAGAGAAATGGTAAATATCTGAGTAAATATTTTCCTTTTAAAAATTACTTTTCTCTTATGTTCTTTTAAATATATGTGAATTCTTATAGCGAAAACTTTCTGGCATGATTTAGAATATATACAGATGTAATATCTACCACTCCTTGGAGAAGATAAGATTGTAAGATTTCTACACTTTACATCAAGTGGTACAATATTAGTTATAAGTTAACTGTGAATGTTTATGTGTTACAATACAATCCTTAGAGAAAATATGCGCGCGCGTGCACGCACGCACACACACACACACACACACACACCCTTTTTGGCTATATATATATAGTCAAAATTAAAATGAAGTAACAATAACAATAAATAATCCAAAAGAGGGCAGAAAACAAAAAAATAAAAAAAATTTTTAAAAGCGAACAGAAAACATGTAATAAATTGGTAGATTTATTCCAACCATGTTTATCATTACATTAAATGTTAATGGCCTGAACATTTAAACTAAAAAAAGATATTGATAGTATGGATAGAAATTATGACCTGGTACATGCTGTCTTTAGAAGAAAATTTCGATAAGACACAGATAGGTTGAAAGTAAGTAGATGAACAAATATATACTATGAAAACAATAAACATAAGAAGACTGAGCTAACAATTTCAATATTAGTAAACTTCATGACAAAGCTTATTGCCAAGGACAAAGATGGATATTATATAATGATTAAAGGGACAAATCATGGGTTCCAATCAAGACGGTGGAATAGGTAAACACTGTGCTTACCCCTTCTCACAACCACATCAAAATTACAACTAAACAGCAAAATAGCCATCGCTTGGAGTTTCCTGAAATCTAGTTGAACAAAAGTCCTACATTTGGGGAGAAATAGAAGAGGCCAACTCAAGACTGGTAGGAAGGGCAGAGACACAAAGGCTGGTCCCACACCTGCATGTGATGGTTGAAAATTATGAGAAATATCTCTGCTGAGGGGATCCCCCCAGCAGAGTGAAGGGTCCCAGTCCCCCACTGGTTTCCCCAGTCCAGGGTTCCACTGCTGGGAATAGAAGTCTCCACAACTTCTGGCTATGAAAACCAACACATTGTGGTTGAGTGAGACAAAGGGCCTCTGGAGTTGCAAACATTCCTTTTAAGGGACTTGTGCATGGACTTACTCACCGACAGACTTATTTGCTCTGATTTCATCATTGGAACAGCAACTGGGAGGTGTGCAGAACTTAGAGGGAAGAACTGAATTGTGTGGCTCCAGGGAGAGGGCTAGGGGAGCAGCTATCTCTCAGACAAAAGTGTTGGCAGAACCTATTGTTATTTTGAGCTCTGCCCACCTCTCTGTGTACAGATGCAGGCACTACCATGTCTAAGCCTCCACCAATCTGGCTAACACAGCTTGCCCTGCCTTGGTGATTCCCCTGTAACCCCTGCCCCTCCAAATTTGAAAAACCACTTAAATACTTCCAGTGGATTTTCCAAACAAATGGCCTGTCTTTGCTCATGCTGTAGACTGTCCTAAAATCTCCCACAGGTTCACAACACCTAATCAAGGAGCATCTGGCTTCAGCATACCCCATATCACTTGTTGAGCAGCCCCTAGCCAAGCACCAGCATCAGCAAGCCTCAGTTTGTAGCTTGGTCTCTTGAGACATATACAAGCCCAGTATGGGTGGCAACCATCTATGGATTGCTTGGTGTCTCATGCCAGACTGCGCAGGCACCAGAGCCCTGTTAAAGTGAATCCTGATCTATAGGATCACTTGCTGCACAAAAGATCCTCCACTAGTAATGGCCAGTCATCACGACTAATCAGCCTGAAGGTCAATCTCTGCCACTGATGTGCAAAAAGTAATTAAGATTCAGCGAGTAGGGAAGATTCTGCCACTTGGCCCCACAGCACACCTACTTACATAAAGCCATGCTACTAAGACCAGGAGACACAGTAGTCCTATCTAATACATAGAAACAAACACAGGAGATGGCCAAAATGGATAGACAAAGAAATATGTCCCACATGAAAGAACATAACAAAGCTCCAAAAAAAGAACTAGATGAAATGGAGACAAGCAATCTACCAGATGCAGAGTTCAAAATACTGGTTATAAGGATGCTCAATGAACTTAAAGAAAGAGTAGATTAACTCATTGAAAACTTTAACAATGAGATAAAAACATAAAAGTGAAACAGTAAACATAAAAATGAACCAGTCAGAAATTAGACTACAATAAATGAAATATAGAATATCTTAGTAGATTAGATGAAGCAGAGGATCAAATCAGCAATTGAGAAGATAAGGTAGTAGAAAATACCCAATCAGAATAGCAACAAAAAACAGAGTCCAAACCAATGAGGATAGTTTAAGGGGCCTCTGGGACAACATCAGGTTTAACCAACATTTGCATCATAAGGATACCAGAAGGAGAAGAGAGTGATAAAGGAAATGAAAAATCTATTTCAAGAAACAATGAGGAAAACTTCCCTAACCTAACAAAGTAAATAGACTCACAAGCCCAGGAAGTGTAGAAAGTCCCAAATAAGATGAACCAAAAGAGGCCCACACCAAGACACATCATCATTAAAATGCCAAAGGATTAAGACAAAGAGAGAATTTTAAAAGCACCAAGAGAAAAGCAGTTGGTAACTCACAAAGGCTTTCCCATAAGACTATAAATTGATTTCTCAACAGAAACTCTGCAGGCCAGACAGGATTGGTAGGAAATAGTAAAACTGAGGAAAAGCAAGGACCTACAACCAAGATTACTCTACCCAGCAAAGCTATCATTTAGAATTGAAGAAGAGATAAGGAGCTTCTTAGACAAGGAAAAGTTAAAGGAATTCATTACCACCAAATCGGTATTATAGGAGATGTTGGAGGGACCTCTTTAAAAAAAAGAAGAAAAAAAGAAAAAAAAGATGAAAAAATATGAATAATAAAATGGCAATAGCTATATATCTAACAATTATTTTAAATGTAAATGGATTAAATGCTCCAATCGAAACATAGGATGGCTGAATGGATGAAAAAACAGAAACCTTACACATATGCTGCCTACAGGAGACTTACTTCAAATGACACACATGAACTAAAAGCAAAGGGATGAAAAAAAGATGTTTCATGAATATGGAAACAAACAAAAAATTAGGGTAGTAATGCTTATATAGACAAAATAAACTTTAAAATAAAAGTCTATAACAAGAGACAAAAAAGGATCTAGTTATCCCACTTCTGAGTTTTACCCAAAGGAACCCAAAACACTATTTTGAAGGGACATGTGAATTCATATGTTCATTATATATATATATATATATATATATATATCGCAACATGGATGGACCCAGAAGGTATTGTGCTGATTGGAGTAAATCAGACAAAGATAAATGGCATATTATGCCACTTACAAGTAGAATCTAAAGAAAAAGATAAAACAGAAACAAACCCATAGATACAGAGAACATTCAGATGGTTGTCAGATGGGAGGCGCCTGATGGGCTGGGTGAAAAGGGGAAAGGGATTAAGAAGTACAAATTCGTAGTTACAAAATAGCCATGGTAGTGTAAAGTATAGCATAAGGAATATAGTCAACAATATTGTAATAACTATGTATAGTGTCAGATGGGTACTAGATTTATCAGGGTGATCACATAATGTCTAATCGCTATGTTATACACTCGAAACTAATATAATATCACATTCCAACTGTAATTAAACATTTTTTAATTAAAAATTAAAAGAAAAAATAAAAGGATAATTTATCATAAATACATGACAATTATAAATGTATATACATCTAATAACAGTGCTTCAAAACGCATGAAAAAAATTGAGCATTAAGGGAAGAACTAGGCAATTTCACAAATATAGTATAAGTTAAGACCCATCTGTCTCAGTAGTCGATGTAACAACTAGATAAAATATCAATAAAAACACAGAAGCTCTGAATCAAACAGCTGAGTATAATTGACATTTGTGAAACATTGTAATTGAGAACTGCAGAATATACACATTTTTCAAGTGTATATGCTAACCAACAAGATAGACCACATGCAGGGTCATAAAATGAGTCTTAATAAAATGTAAATGAATCTAAATTCACAAAGTATATTCCATGTCAGAATTTGGAAAGCTGGGGTGTGGGGGAAATGGGAAGATATCATTCAAAGGGTACAAATTTCCAGACTAACAAGTTTTGTGGATCTGATGTACGGAATCGTGATTATAGCTAATAATATTGTATTATATATTTGAAAGTTGCTAAGAGTGGACCTTTAATATTCTTGCCACCAAAAAAAAAAAAAAAAAAGAAAAGAAAAGAAAAAAAGCTAATTATGGGACTGGTTGGAGGTGTTAGCTAATGTTATAATGGGAATCATTTTGCAATACATAAATATATCAAAACAACATTTTATATGCTTTAAACTTATACAATATTATGTCATATATATCGCAATAAAGTTGGATGAAAATGGTAATTAGACAAAATATTTTAATATCTTAGAAATATTATAGGGATATTAGAGTAAAATAAGCAATATTATAAGAATATTATAGAATTACAAGCAATATTATAGGAAAACCCCAAATACCTGGAAATTAAATTTTGTTGAACAGTATATATATAAAATACAAAACAGAAATTTGCATTAAATGACGATTATCTTATTTTGTGTGTCAACTCTAATATTTCTTATTTGTGTAATTTTTTGAACAAACTATATTCTAATATAGCCCAGGCTATGTGCTCAGCTACATCCAAGAACTACAAGCAAAGGGGACTAGTTTTTAAATACCATACCCAAGTAGAGAATAATGCAGATTCAGAATATGGTCATTTATCTAAGTAGTCTAAAATTTGGACCGCATGTTCACTTTCTGGGAGACAAGTTAGAGCATGAGGATCAAATTCTCCGTCACAGTCTGAGTGGATTGTCATTTTAATTCTTGGTCCCACCATTGCTCTGACAACAAAATTATGATCCTTTTATAACACACCTCTTTTAAAAAACAAAAGCCATGCTTCGTTTAAGTCTGATGTCACTTTCTATAAAATTGATAATAGCTTGTATGTACTGAATGTTCAATACTAGATATTTAAATGGTTTCTAGATTTTACTTAATTATTAAAAAAGCCTTTGAACACTTGTGCAGATTTCGTGTTTATAATATTTTCTTGCCTATTAGCTCCTTGTTATTGTATGATTTACTTTCAACCTATCTTGGAAATCACTTCCTATTTAACATCTTTTTGTCTTGATTTTCATTAAAACACACCAACACAAATTAAATTACTTATGCAAAAGTTTATCTAAGTGGTCTTCACTGAGGACAGCTGTATTACTATACACACATTTTGTAATATAATATTAGAGTTAAAGCTAAATTTACTGGATATTTTTAAAACAAAATTGTACCGGGCAATGTTAAACAGGCAAGGTCAACTAGGGGAGAGAGACCAGAATGGAGTCTGAACTCAGATCCACAGAAACAAAAAATAGAAGAGACTTTAAGAACTGGGGTGAGTATTGTAGACATTTGTTTTTGCCAATCGGCCTCACCCAAAGAAAAAGTAAACTCTTTCATATCTTTAAGAGGTAGTTTTACAACCCAGATAAAAGAACCCATCTCAATTAGGCTCCTACCCTCCCCAAAGATACTGGGAGACAGGGATTCTATCTTCCTTGATTATTAAATTTCAAAAAAATAACTCCAAAGTCCTTGAGAAAGATAGCCTTGAGTTGTAAAACTAGCAAGAGGCTTTTTGAAAGATTTACATCCCAAAGGATAGAGAAAAAATTTACAATTACAAGTTTTTTAAAGTTAAAGGTTATAGGAAAAGGGAGGGAAAAGGAACTGTGTAGTTAGGCCATCTAGATCCCTTTAGGATCAAGGTGACAGGAAGTTAAGAACCTAGAGGCAAGAAGAAGCCAGTCTAAGTTTTCCTTAAGCTGAGGAAAAGGTTAGGGCCTTTTGTTCAATATCATTTATTAAACAATTTCAAATTCAATTATGAATAAATTTAGCACTTTAGGATTGTTAAGAGTGTACAATAGATAACTGCTACAGTGAATTAAATTAGAGAGAAGTAAGTGGGATTTTCACTGAGTTATAGCGATCATCTAATGAAAATTATTATCTTTATGAATGTTGGAGTGAAACAATTTAATTACTATCTATGTACATTGCACAGAAGATGCCTTCAGCACACACGTTTTACAAAAAGGATGCTGATGTAACCCAAGTTAACTCAATGCCCAAAAGAATTCCACATCGTGCTTGCATGCTAAAAGAATTTGATTTAATTTGGTTAGCAATTTGAAAATATAAAAATTGTATTATAAATAATGTTGCTGAAAGACTTCCCTTCTATACTTCGACATTCTTTTTTCATAAAGGGGAATTGGAATTTTGAGAACACCCAATTTTTTCCAACAGGCTATATCAATACATGGCAAGTAAATAGTTTAAGCACCATCAATGAAAATAAATATTAAAAGAGGAAAAAGTTAGGCAATGCTTTTGCAGATCCAAATTCAAAGTAGTAGCTTCCATTTTCTCACTGTATTTCAAATAATCTATTTTAAGGATTAATGTGATCTCATTATTATTATTTTAATTGTTCAGATGAAAACCTTATGGATCACAGAATTAAATAATTTGTTCAAAATTATTTAACTAATGTTAGTGGATACATATACTGGATCCAACCAAGTTTGGCTCACTGCAAATCTTAAGCTACATCTGAGACAAACTGCTACAGTAAATGAATTTTTACTTGTCAATAGTCTGTAGACAGTGACCATTATACTTTATAAACTATAAGAACAAGTAATAAATTATTGACTAGTTAGATATTTTTAGGTAATAGGAATGGATACTGCAATGAATACCACAAGGATACTGCAATCCAAACATTAAGATATTAACTGATCTACAATAATCATTTTAACAGCTTTCTAAAGCTAAAAATAAATATTGTATGATAATATGATACTGTTTCAAAATGGCAATGTGAAAAAAACAGCATTTTTTTCTTTTTAGTATACAAGTAGAAACTGAAAAGACAGAATCAAATGTTTTATAGTCTGCTCACTGCCACACTACCACCAACCCCTTCAAGCAGAACCAAACCACAATACTTTACATGCACACCATCCCCCACCACACACACATGCACATACATTCCTACACAGATCAGCACTACTGCAGCCAAGATCAAACCTAATTAGTACCTGAAGTTCTCTAATCAAGAATATTCAAGTCAGCAGAAAGTCTAACTAAGCTTCTTGGACTTTGTATTAAAGAATTCTGAGAACAAAATTTGCAGAAAGGTTCCAAACATGAGACTCCAGGTTCACTAATGAGTCATTTCTGGTAGCGTGAAAATCATTAGGTTTGCATTAAATTGTTTCTTCACTTAATTTACTAAGTAGTCTATAGTCATATTCAAGCAAGAAGATGAAAATTAAGATTGTGTTTTTAAACATATTGATAAGTGATCAGTGAAGGGGATAAAAAGAATAAAGACATGATGTCAAGCTCTGAATGGTACCTGTGTTTCACCTGAGCATTCACAGGATTAGTTGCAGGCATGTAGATGAGGAAAACTTCATGTGACCCCATAAAAATTTCAACCCCTGTTCACTGGCCTTTTGCTTCCATATTTTTGTTTTTAGTGACTCTTATGCATCTTATTTATAGAAATATTTTCATATGAAACATTTTTCTAGAAAATACCACTTTCTAGGAAATATTTTATTATATATACACATATATATTATATATATTATATATACACATATATAATATATAGATATATTTACATAATATCAATATATAATATTTTAATATATAATATAAATATATCAATGAATATAATATTTTAATCTCTTCAGGAAATTAGGTTTTAATAGGTTTAAAATATTCTGAGCTTATAGGGGCCCATTTTGTAACAAAGTTTATGCCTCAAGACAGAATTTAGTGTAGTCAAAGACTTAGAGTTTTAAGTGTGAACCCTTAATAAAATGAATGACTTTTTTTTTCCCCAAATGTACCACAAGGTGAGGTACATAGAAGACAAGGTATAATTTTCTCAAGAATGCTACTTCTTCAGAGCAGGTTGATCTTTGAACTACTTTAGTACTGACAAATTGTTTTTTTCCAAGGGTTTTGACTATTTATGTTAAAATTTATTGTACCTTATAACATGATTTTTTGTTCTTAAAGTTAAGGAGCAAACAGAACTTCAGTAAGATCCAACAATAGTAGCTGCAGCAGCAACAAAACTCTTTTTTATTGGGCATTATTTCTTAGTCAACAAATGTTATATGGTAAATTCGGTATTTTTGTGAATAAAGTGATTTGTTGAATCTCAAAAGAGAAAGTATGCTCTTCATTTTGACCACCAGGTTTATTTGCTGCTTGTATAAATAGATGACTTGGTCTGTAAGTTCTGATATTCTCAGTGAGAGAAATTAATTTGTCCAAAATATTAGTCATTTGCAATCAGGAGCAAGAGTCAGATTCTAACATAGCTTGTTCAAATATTAATCACATGACTATTATATAATCAAATGGATTAAGCTTTTATATATATAGTGGACTACATAACTTATCTATTATATTCTACATAGATTTTAAGAGATATTTTATTATGTGTTTTCATGACATATTTCAAATGTAATATACATTCTTTGTTGATATCTCACTTTCTCTGTAAAGTGATAACAATAATTCAGGTAAATATTTTCATTTGCTTCAATATAAAGTAAGTGTTTCTTTTCAAAATTGAGCTGAAAAATACTAGTTATTTCATGCAGCATGAAAACAACAGAACATAAGAAAGACTAACACGACTAGAGGTCCCTGAAGTGTGAAAAATACCTGGAACATCCTGGAGTGCATTTACCTGGCTACAAGCACACAGGGACCAATTATACAGATTGAAGATGGCTTGACAGAATTAAAACTGAGTTCAAGGAGCCCCTGAGAGAGAATCGAAGATTAGATCAATACACTTCTGGCATGAAAAATTTTAAAAAAAGGTAATTAATACAGGAGGCCAACCAATAAATTAGACAATTGTGTTAAGGAAGTGATGTGAGACTTTTGCTGCCTTAAAATTTCCTCTGTAATTTCAAAGAAAGGTTGAGGTTAGTCTGGATTATTTTCTATTAATAAAGTTCCTTCACTTTATTTACAAGATCTACTAGTTAGATAAATGAAAGACAATGAAAATGAAAGTTATGACTTTCAACAATATTAACAACTGTTTAGCATAGAAAGGAAAAAAGAAAAGTCGCAACACCAAACCATGGCTGATACCTGTATGTCAATGTCAAGTGGATGTTTGTGAACAAAGATTTCATTTATAGATTATATTCCCAATGTCTGAAATTTTATACCTGTAATTCTATATACATAATTTTTTATAAAAATCACACAATTAAAATATGTATATAATTTAAATGCTATAATGAAAAATTGCCAAGGATTCGGAAAGATTTTCAAAACTGACATGAAGGCATCATAATACACAGGAAATGTTTTTAAACTGTATCATTAATTATTAACTTTATTACATATGCATTAATAAGTAGAGATGTTAAAATCATACATGAAATTTTGATAGTATCTAAATATTATTTCATAAAGCTTTGGGAAATTTTCAGAAAATCTTATGTCTATGACTCAGGTAACCCACACCCAAATCAAGATATAGAATATTTTCATCAACCCAGAAAGATCCCTATTGCTCCTGGAAAGGGACTACTTACACTCACAGAGGCAGTAACTGCTCTTACTTCTTTTTTCATAGATTAGATTTACTTATACTAAACTATGTTTAGAATCATTCAATACATCTTTTGTCAAATATATATTCGAGGTTCATACTTTTAAATTTCAATTATCATGGTTCACTGGTAGAATATCAATTTGTTTACTGATAATTTTAAAATGATATAATTGGTTAAACAGGAGACTTGGCCAAAGTGACTTGAGAAACTTAAAAATCACCACTGAGACCATCTATCTTGCTCCCTCCTGAAGCCAAGCTTTATCAAACAGCTATTGATGATTCAGTCTGGAGAGGAAGCTTGTCTGTGTGTGAAGGACCTTGGGGAGCTTGTCCCTGGGTGTTTCTCAGTGCTTCCTTATATATTTTCTCTTGCTGCCCTTAATCATTTGCATTTTAGTAAGAGCCAAACGTGAATATGTTTTATGGAGTCTTGTGAGTCCTTGCAAATATCTGAACTTTTGAAATCTTAGAAGTTTTAGTAGTGGATTTTTATTTGTTTTTGTTTTATAGTTTTCTAAATCAATGTGTTGTTAAATAAAGTTTTACTTTTTCCTATCCAATTTGGGTACATTTAATTAATTTTTCTTAGCTTGTTGCTTTTGATAGAACCTCCAGCAAAATATTAAATATAAGTGTTTAGTGTACATGTTCTTGTCTTTTTCTTGATCTTGGGAAGAATTCAGACTTTTACCATTAAGTAAGAATTTACATTAAGATTGTTTTCATTTATTCTAAAATAATGTTAAATATATAGAAGAGTTGAAAAGATAGTATAGAGTATTATCATATAACTTTCATCTAGTTTTCCCTATTGATCAAATTTTATAGAACCATAGCACATTCATAAAAGCTAAGAAATGAACATTACTATAATACTATTAACTAAATTATAGGCTTTATTTAGATTTTACTAATTTTCCCACAAATATTCATTCTGTTCTAAAATGAATGCAGGATATCACATTGAATTTAGTCATCGTGTCTCCAGTTTCTTTCAATTTATGACAGGTTTCTAGACTTTGTTTTTTTATATCATTGACACTTTTGAAGAATACTAGTCAGTTATTTTATAGAATGTCTCTCAATTTACATTTGTCTGGTGTCTCCTTACGATTAGAAATTTAAAAATTTAAATTCCCAGAAACAGCATATATAGAATATATTTTGGTTTTGATCCTTTTGGTCTATTTTTCAGGTACATGATATTTATTTCAATAGGTAGTCTCATGAGTGTGTGTGTATGTGTGTGCTAAATTTTAACT
Organism: Rousettus aegyptiacus; assembly: GCF_014176215.1. Classification (NCBI taxonomy): domain Eukaryota; kingdom Metazoa; phylum Chordata; class Mammalia; order Chiroptera; family Pteropodidae; genus Rousettus; species Rousettus aegyptiacus. The sequence continues at coordinate 55,102,046 of NW_023416306.1, forward strand.
TTGGGAAAATTTCCTCAAACTACAGATTTTTAAGTACATTTTTTTTTATGTTTCCTTATTTGGTTCTTATTCAAAGACTGCAATAATTTCATGTTCCCTCTTCTTTGCTTAAATTTAATAATTCTCATTTTTTTCTCAAATATTCCAACTATTTTTTTATTCGTTTTCCCCCCTTGTTTTAAATTTTCTATTTATCTTGAGGTATCATCTGTTATCTTTACTTACTCTTGTGTTCTTCATAATTTAATTATTTTGGGTCAATTTTCTCGGACACTATATCTGACACATTCACTGTCAGTAGGAAAGATATTCTGCAACTTAATCTCTTTTTTATATAACAATTTTGTATAGGACCTAATCTTGATACATTTCTATTGCTGTTATTATGTAAAATTAGTTTTCCTGAACTTTTGGAATCACATATTTCAGGAAAACTTTTTAACATGACTGAGCATTCTCTTACATGTAGGGTTAAACAGTCTAGTGGCTGTTTTGAACTTTTCTTGTTCTGCTCCTTTACTAGTTTGCTAGGGCTTCCATAGCAAACTATCACAGACTGGGTGGCTTACATAACAGAAATTAATTTTCTCACAGTTCTAGAAGTTAGAAGTAAAAAATTAAGATTTCAGCAGGTTTTGTTTCTTCTGAGGCCTCTCTCCTTGATTTGTAGATGGCTGCCTTCTAACTGTATGCACACATAGTCATCCCATGGTCTTTGTATTATCTGTGTTCTAATCTCCTCTCTTATAAGAACAACAGTTACATTAGGGCTCACCCATACAATGGCAGTTCACCTTAATTACCTCATTAAAGGCCCTATATCTAGGTACAGTCACATAATGAGATATTGGAAGCTACAACTTCAACATATGATTTTTTGGGAGGGTGGAGTATAATTCAGTTCTCTTCCCCAATTTTTGTTTAGACTTCTTTTTCCTTTTCTCATTTGTCCATATTTTGCTCAATTTGAATCTAATTCAGAAGTGTATCATCAATGTAATTTCCTTCCATGAGGGAGGAGGGGGGACTTTAAGAGATCAGTTTAAGACTATCTGTACTATTCTAACTTAAATCTTCTAACCCAGGGCCCTTGCAATCACCCAGTATTGGAAAGGGCAAAACCTCTCCAGGTTTAAGCTATTTTCTAAAATTGGTAAAACCCCCTTTCCAGGAAATATCTACAGACTATTTTGAGGTTTTTCTGTTCTTATCTCCTCAGATACTCTCCCATTTGATACCTTCTTCCTGTATACCACCAAAACTACAAAGACCGGCTATTAGAGGTTTGTCTCCACCTGCTTGTATGTTAGAGCTCATAAGCTTCTAACAACCAGGAACTAGCTAGGCACTAAGAAGTCTATGCCTTGGTGTTCCTAAGAACTGCCCTATCCTCATAGGTAGGCGGCAGAATCCCCCTGCAGAACATTAAAATTTGCACAGATCACCAAAAAGATCACTCTGGACCATGATGAAGCAAGAACAAGAGCTCTCATTAACAGTGTCTGAGCACAGACAAAAACGAGATTACTGTGCATACCAGAAAAATTACCAAACACTCCTTCTCCTGGCTAATGAGGGTGAATGCTGCTTCTTTATCAATTAAAGCTTTGGCTTCACTCTATTCTCTTCACTTTCTAAATAATATTCATAAGATACTCAGTCATAAAATTACTCCAATTTGCTAATATCATTGAGCCCAAATCAAATTTCACTTCTTTGGAACTTGACCAAATTCATTCAACACAAGCCTAAGTTCTATAATAAATCATTTCTAAAACTCCCTTAGTGAAATTCTCCAAGATTCTTCATTGTGTACTGCTTCATTTGTTTCAGTAAGTTAATAAAACCAATTTTATTTCACAGATTCATTCCTGATGGCATTTAACTGAGAGTCACCACATATTTCCATCCTTCTATTTTTATGTGTCCTTATATTGAATGTCTTTCTATTATAAACAATATATCATTGGGTCTTGCTCTTAGGGCATTCTGATAATTTTCACCTTTTAATTGGAGAGTCATTTAGTTTATATTTAACATAAACACTAATGTAGACTGGTTTAAATATACCATTTGTCCCACTTCTTTGTTGTCCCTTTCCCTCATTTCTACCTTCTTTTGTATTAATCAAATATACTTAAATTTAGTACTCCTTCTTATTGCCTGTTTGTTTATTATCTATACTTTCTTATTTTATCTATTTTTCTGTGCTAGCTCTAGTTTTCAATATGTATCTATAATTTATCATTCTCACCCTACAAACACCTTTATACAATTACACATAAAATTTTCTTACAAAAAATGTCTTTATCCTCTTTCAATTTTTTGTGTCATTGTTATGTATTTCTACATTATAAACCTTATATTTTTGAATTATACAAACCTCTAAAAAACATATTTGCACACATGTTTACCATTTCTGGTATTTTTATTTCTTTGTGTAGATATGAGTTTTCTTCTGTTACCATTTGTCTTTAGTCTGAAGAACTTTAACATCTCTTATATTCTAGAACTGCCGCCAAGAAATTATTTCAGCTTTCATTTGTCTAAAAAGTCTTCATTTTGTCTTCATTTATAAAGGAATTTTTGCTGGATATAGAAGTCTGATTGACATCTCTTTTCCCCAGAAGTTTATTGATTCATTTCTTTGTCTCCTGGTTTACACCGTTTCTGAGAAATGATCAAAATTTCTTACTGTTCTAAGAAGTGACCATAATTTCTTACTGTTGTTCTCTACGTATACTGTGATTTCTTCCTCACATGGTTACTTTTCAAATTTTCTCATTAGTTTTCAATAATATGATTATGATAAGCCTTGGCGTTTGTGTGTGTGTGTGTGTGTGTGCGCGCGCGCGCGTGTGTGTGCACATGTGTGCACACACGTGTATATCCTATTTGGTTAGTTTCAGTGAACTCTTTAGACAGGTAGATGTGTTTTTCATGAAATCTGAAAATTTATCACCATTACTTTTCAAACATTTTCTCCAACTCTCTTCTGAACTTCCAATAGCAATTATGTTACATCGTGTGTGCCTCAGATCACTAAATTCTCATTTTATTTTCAATTTACATTTTCTTTGTGATACACTGATACACTTTGAATAGTTTCTGTTGCCCTGTCATTGAGTTTAATGATCCTCTACAATATTTACTTTGCTATTGAGCCATTCAATGACTTTTCATTTCCGATATTGATTTCTTATTACAATTTTTACTTGGTTCTTTTACATAGTATTATGTCCCTACTGATATTAATTTTGTAATTATTTTATTATGTTCATAGTTTTTTTTTTAATGTACTTGATTCTAATAGTTGTGCTAAATAAAGTTCTGCTGATTCCATTGCCTTTGTCATTTCTCAATCTGTTCCTGTTGACTCATTTTGTATCCAGTTATTGGTGATATATTCTGGCTTCTTCACATATTTAGTAATTTTTTTATTGTATTCTTGTCATTATGAATGCCAAGCTCTTGAACGTCTGAATTTTTTTCTAATTTTTTAAAATAGATTTTAAAATGCAACAATTTACTTTCAATTAAACTTGATCTTTTGATGCTGTTTTAAGCTTTGTTAGCATTTATTAAAATTTTACTTCTAGAGTTAAATTAGTCATCTTTCTAAGCTATCACCTTTCTCTGATTACATTTGAGAAGTCAGTGAGGTCTTTTTACTCTGGAATGTCAGAACTTAAACTTCTTTTATCTTGTATGATTTTTGTACTTTGTCTGCTTATAAATTCTTGGTAATAATTCTTTCCTGGTAGATTTTCCTTGTCTGTTTTTGTAGAGTTTTTCTCTGTCCATGTTCAGCTTAGTATTCAATCAAGAAGTTAAGGATTTTCACAGTTCTCTTCTGACTGATATTTTCCCCTTCAAATTCCAGATACCATATTGGGCCTAGTCTTGGGTCTGTCTCTCAGCAATTTGAGATACATTTTTGAGCTCCCTTGTACAGAGGTTCAGAAAGACTCCAGAGTTAGAAAGTTGACACAATTGTGGAGTTCATCACATTTGTTTCCCTTCATAGTCATGTTTATGTACTATGTTTTGTATCTGATAACAGAAATTTCATATATCTTGTCCAATTTCGAAGTTTTTTTTTTTTTTTTAATATTGGGGGGGGGCCTCAGTTATCAATCCTGGCCTCAAGCTAAATTACAAATTATATGTTTTTAAGACTAGCTACTAGCAGGAGCTATCCTCATGTCTCGTTGTCACTAAATTCAACCTGTGAAAATTCCCTATGCTAAGTATTTTTTAACATAAATCATTAAATATTTATGTTAAAATGTATAAACACACAGAAGATAAAAAATTAAATTCAAAATTGTGTAACATATTTAAACTTGGAAAGTACTGATGCAATATTTGCACATGAATTAGTTTATTTTAACATCTATCTTGAAGAAGGACTAGGCTTTTACCATGTGAGAGAGGAATGATTTGTAGGGTATTCTATGTAAATCTTGTAGAACAAATACAGTTTAGAAGTCTGTCCGTGCATGAAGTCTTGAAGAACTATCTATAAATTTTATGTGATTGGATCTTGGGAATCATGGGCTGTGCAATACAAAGTGGTTGTTATATAATATGTGAAGTCTTCATTATAGGAGCTAAAGCAAGGAAACCATTGTTTGGGCTAAATATAAGCCTTTAAAGTTATTTTCATTGCTGTGAGTAAAATTTCTGTGATTTCAAATTCTGTGACTAGTGTCATAGATTTGTAACAGAGTCTGGGTAAAAAATCTGTAGTTCTGAAGTGAATACCTACAAACATCCATTTATGAGTCTGAACAACTTTCTTAGTATTATTATTTAAATACTCATACATTGTATAGTCCCTAGAAAGAGGGCAAGACCCTCCCTGTGAGTACAAATAAAAAATATTTAAAGACTTACTTATATTTGTTTTATCCCTTGCCTCCTTTGCCTCAAGGCTATTTTTCACAGGGGGAAAAAATGATTTAGAGTAGACTGATCATTTGGAAATACAACACTGATATTCACCCAACTTTTATAATTTTTGTTACTTCAGACAAATTCCATTTTTCTCTTTTACTAAGAAGAATCTTTCTTCCAAGGTGGGTTGAACTGAAGCCAAGGCCAAGGCTTTGTATGCTTTATATTAAACTGATGACCAACTTTACATTTAATTTTTGTATTCTAAATTTACATTTAATTTTAATACTCTTAAGTTTCAAATTCCTTTATTTTCCTAGTAGCATGACTTATATCTAACTTGGGCTGTAATATTATTTTTAAAGCACTTTGAAATGCATGAAACTCTAATGCAAATATAATGCAAATCAGGTATTAATTCAGAAAATTTAAATTAAAATGAATTCTAAGTAGACAAAAATTAAATTAAAACTTTTCTTGACAAGATAAATGTTATAAGAAAGAAACTGATATTATACAATGCTGAAAATAAAAAGGGACCTACAAATCATCACAGTATTTATGTGAATGGGTTATAACTACATTGATGAGATAGATATCCCTAGTACCCGGAGCAGGCTTTCAGCTCCTGAATAGGGTTAAAGACTTTCTTTGAATGATGCAGTAAATCTTTTTCTTGTAAAACTGGACCATAGAAATAACACATTATTTTGTATCATCTGTGAAACTTGAAGAAATGTCACAGCAAGGACTTTGAATGCAGCCTTTGGTAAAAGATAAAACATTACTAAGTGCTCTCATTAAAATATCACAATCCAAGCTTTCTTTTCAAATTAGATTAAAAAAAATTAAAAACTGTTAATGAATTTTAGAGGGTTAGGTAATTATAAAAGTGCACAAAGAAAACTTTTGAAAACATAGATATTAAGAATAATAAAGGTTTTCACAGAAATTTCAAAAGAAGAAAAAACTTAAAAAACAATTCATTAAGAAGCACAAAAGATACCATTAGCTATGATCTCTATTACACAAGTGCCCCCAAACAATTTTCAAAAGGCGTTTTTCAGTTGTATGTTAGCAAGTACAGGATAACCTTAAATATGAGAACTGAAAAACATAAAACAAATGTCTACTTTTCAATAGCAGCAGAAGTTGTCCAGTTTACTGCTGAATCTAAAGGGAATTAATTAGTAAACTTCCTCTATTACTACCAGTTTGAAGTCACTGGAAAAGGAGACAGGAGTAAAGACATAGAAAAAAGAAAGTGTTGGAGGCATAACATGAAAGAAATGAATAATCTTCACTGAAACTAACCTATTTTGTATTTTAAAAGGGATACTAGCAAGTTAAAAACGGTCATTAGTTTTGGATGTTCTTTAGTGTGGATCAAAGCGTGAAAAAGAAATATCACCTTTGAAATCTGGTTTTCTGCCTGAATTCACACACCCATAGTGTTGTTCACTTTAAATTTGCCTTAATGAATTTACCATTTATTTGTTAAGTAATACTAATTGCTGCAAGTATACAACAAATCAATGTAAGCTCCTTATCTTTGGGAACTCACAGGGCGAGAATAAGAGATTCACATGACCACTACAAATAGTTTTTAAGTTGTACACTGTACATTGATGTTACATCTATGTTCTGTTCTGTTCTTGTAGACATCTTAAACTTATAAATTTATTAAAACAATTTTTGGCAAATGGTAACAAATTATCTTACTCTCGTGAGTCTAGTGGTATTTTTTTTTTTTTCATTTTTAACATAGGTATTTGATAGGCAGCAATCAGCAGGGCTGTGGGACCATCCATAGAAGACTTTTCTCAATACATTCAAAAAGGATTTACTTTGATAAACTAAGTGTAACTCAAACACTAGCCTCATTAATGCTCACAAACTTGATTTGGTACACACAATATCAATTATTTCTTGGAGGGTCAACTAAAGAGTTTCTAATGCTGGTAACTAATATCAGGGTAAAAATGCACAGATTTATGTGGGCAACAGAACTACCATGTGAATCAAAATATGTTCATTTATAGAACCACCACATTCTCTCTCTGCATGTACACTGACATGAAAAGCCAAGTGCATAATTATCATATGATTTGATGAGATCAGAATAAGAGGTAAGATAGATAAATACATATTTACTAGCAAAATAGCTAAGATACCTAATATCTGTGTGTGTGTGTGTGTGTGTGTGCATGCGCGCACGTGCGCATGCTCGTATAAAATGAATATATATTCGTAATTGGGTTACTCTTGGTATTGAATTCATAATATTCAAATGTCTTTGCTAAATACCTAAACCCATCTTAAAGGAGGAGTAATACCCGAAGTCTGTTGTATGTAGCCTTGTTGTCACATGTTATGTATATCTAAAGGGCCATTAAGACTGTTAGCCTCTCTTCTCTTTTTCTTTGTCTTCATTTAACTCTTCTGATCGATATATATTTCATGTATATGTGTTAACACCTTTCCATTGGTCTCTGGTACAACTGGTGGTTTTCTCCCCTGTAAGATGCATGACTCCCATTTAAGTCATTACATGTTGACTTTTAATTTGTGTCAGAGAACACAGTTGTTGAGTTGGGGGTGAGACAGAGCTTATTCAAAACTGCAGAATAATCACAATGTATATTTCTTGAGGATCAGTCTTAATAATGGTTAATAAAGTAAAATATTATTATGACTACTAAATATTATTATGACTACTACTAGAACCCTTCACTCTTAATGTAGAAGTTACAAAACTTTGAGTTTCTAGTTGTGAAATATGGAGATTATCAAGCTAGAAAATAATGAGATTTTATGGAATGCATGGATTCGCCACATTTGGGAATTAAATAATATTTACTGATGCAAGATAGAAGAAAAAGAAAGAGTCAAAAAGTTATCATAAAGATTTTGTAAGCCAAAAACATCACATTATCTTCCTAAAAGTCCACCTGGCCCACCAATCTATATAATAAAAAGTGCACGAAGAAAGGTTGTAATGCTATCTTGTTGGAAGATGTCCTCCCTCTTAGGTTCCATGACTTATGACTGAAAATTCTGGAATATTAATCTTTAAAGATCCCATATTTATTAAATATTATATTCCAAAATGTACTTATGCCTGTAACATGAATTGGAAAAAAATGAGTGGAATCCTAAGCTATTAGGCAAAAAAACCAACCAACCAAACAAAAAGCAAATAAACAATAAAAACAAAACTGTTATCAAAATGCAAAGTCATTTAAAAACACTCAAAATCATACATTCTTCAGATGATAATTAGATTAATAGGAAACTTGGCACATTTAAACCTTTCCTTCTAATATAATGTTACTTCAATTTCTATTTGATTATTAAGCCCCAGCAAGATTATTCATATTAATTATCAAAATGACAAATATACCCAACAGACAATAATGGAGTGAAGTGCAAAATGTATATGCTATATTAAAATAAACCATAGAACTTCAAAGAAATTTGCATATATGCTTGTTTGCTTTGACCAACACTTCCAAGAACCTAAAGGGTATGCATTTATCTTATAGTCCAATGGGTATTCCCTATTTTAAAAAAAGCAAGAAGCAAGTTTAGGTTACCTCTAAGATCATGTCTAACTTCGAACTCCATATTATTTTTATTTATTTTTATTTCTTTAAAATTTTAAATTAAGTTTATTGGGGTAACATTGGTTAATACAATTATGTTTTCAGGTACACATTATAATTTCACATTTGTATGTTCTATTGTGTGTTTACCACCCAAAGTCATTTTCTTCAGCTACCACGTATTTGATCCCCTTTACCCACTTCACCCTTCCTCTAAACCCTATATTTGACCCCTTTTACCTCCACCCTCCTCCCTCACCTCTTACCCTCTGGTAACCAATAGTCTGTAGTCCACGTCCATGAGCCTCTGTTTGTTTGTCCTGTTCATTTGCTGCTTTTAGGTTTATATCCCACATAAAAGTGATATCATGGGATTTTCAACTTTTTCAGTCTGACTTATTTCGCTTAGCATGATTATCTCGAGATTCATATATGTTGTCACAAATGGCATTATTTCATCTCTTCTTGTGGCTGAGTAATATTCCATTGTATATATGTACCGCAGCTTCTTTAGCCAATCATCTATCGTAGGATATTTTGGTGCTTCCATGTCCTGGCCAATGTGACTAATGCTGCTACAAAGATTGCTGTGCATCTTCAAATCTTTGGAGTAAATAACTAGTAGAGGGATTGCTGGATCATATGGTAGATCAATTCTTAGTTTTTTGAGGAATCTCCATACTGCTTTCCATAGTGGCTGTACCAATTTGCAGTCCCATCAGCAGTGTATGAGGGTTCCTTTTTCTTCACATCCTTTCCAACATTTGTTATTACTTGTCCTGTTGATTATAGCCATTCTAACAGATGTGAGATGATATCTCATTGCAGTTTTGTTTTACATTTCCCTAATAGCTAGCAATATTGAGCATCTTTTCATATATTTGTTAGCCATTTGTATGTCCTCTAGAGAGAAGTGTCTATTCAGGTCCTCTTCTCATTTTTGATTGGATCATGTTTTTTGTTGTTGTTGTTATTGTCTGAGTTCTTTGTATATTTTGGATATTAGGCCCTTATCAGATGCATTGCTTGCAAATATATTCTCCCATTTGGACGGTTGTCTCTGTACCTTGTCAACTGTTTCTTTTGCTGAACAGAAGCTTTTTTAGTTTGATGTACTCCCATTTATTTTAGCTGTTACTTCTCTTGCTTTTGAGGTCAAATTCACAAAATCCTAAGTCCAAGGTCCTTGAGTTTAGTTCCTCCATTTTCTCCTATGTATTTTATTGTTTCAGGTCTTATACTCAGGTCCTTAATTCATTTTGAGTTAATTTTGGTATGTGGTGATAGACAACAATCTAGTTTCATTCTTTTGCAAGTGACCTTCCAATTTTCCCAGCACCATTTATTGAAGAGGCTTCCCTTTCTCCACTGTATCCTTTGGCTTTTTTTGTCAAAAATTATTTGCCCATATAAATATGAATTTGCTTCTAGACTCTCAATTCTGTTCCACTGTTCCATGTGTCTGTTTTGCTGCCAATACCATGCCGTTTGATTACTGTCACTTTGTAATATAATTCGAAGTCAGGCAGAGTGATACCTCTATCTTCATTCTATTTTCTGAGGATGGCTATGGCAATTCAGGGTCTTTTGTGCCTCCATACAAAGCTGATGATTTTTTTGTTCCATTTCTGTAAAAAATGCCGATGGGATTTTGATGGGGATTGCATTAAATCTCTATAATGCTTTAGGTGATATGGTCGTTTTAACTATATTGATTCTTCCAATTCAAAAACATGGAATATCTTTCCATTTCTTTGTATCTTCTTTGATTTCTTTTAATAGAGTCTTATAGTTTTCATTATATAGGTCTTTCATATGTTTTGTTAAAATTATTCCTAGGTATTTTATTATTTTTGTTGCAATTGCAAATGGAATTACTTTTTCCACTTCTTTTTCTGACACTTAATTATTAGAGTATAGGAAAGCTATGAATTTTTGAACATTGATTTTGTACCCAGAGATGCTACTGTATCTGCTTATTGTTTCTAGTAGTGAACTTGTGGAGTCTTCAGAGTTTTCTATATAGAGAATCAAGTCATCCTCAAATAGTGACTGTTTGCTTTGTTTCCTATTTGGATGCCTTTTATATCTTTCTCTGGTCTAATTGCACTTGCTAGGACCTCCAATGTTATATTGAATAACAGTGATGATAGTGGACAGCCTAGCCTCCTTCCTGATCTTAGAGGGAAGGTTTTTAGTTTTTCACCATTAAATATAATGTTGACTGAGGGTCTGCCATAGATGGCCCTTATTATATTAAGGTACTTCCCTTCTATACCAATTTTGTTAAGTGTTTCGAACATAAATAGATGTATTTTGTCAAAGGCTTTTTCTGTATCTATTGATATGATTATATTATTTTTTAATTTGTTTATGTGGTACATCACATTAATCAATTTGTATATGTTGAACTATCCCTGTGACCCTGGGATGAAGGCCACTTGATTGTGGTGTATAATCTTTTTAATATGTTGCTGTATTCGGATAACTATTTAGGTATTTGCATCTGTATTCATGGGAGATATTTGTCTGTAGTTTTCTTTTTTGTGTTATCTTTACCAAGTTTTGGTATCAGAGTAATATTGGCCTCATAAAATGAGTTGAAAGGTATTGCCTCCTCTTAGATTTTTGGAAGAGTTTGAGGACAGTGGGTATTAAATCTACTTTGAATGTTTGATAGAATTCACTGGTGAAGCCATCTTGTCCTGGACTTTTACCTTTTAGTAGGGTTTTGATGATTGTTTCAATTTCCATACTGCTGATCATTGGTCTATTTAGACTTTCCAGATCTTCTTGATTCAGTCTAGGGAGATTGTATTTTTCTATGTACTGGACCATTTCTTCTTGGTTATTAAATTTGTTATTGTATACTTTTTCATAGTATTCTTGCATGATCCTTTGTATTTCTGTGATGTCGGTCATAATTTCCCCTCTTTCACCACTGATTTTGTGTCCTTTCTCTTTTTTCTTTAGTGAGTCTAGCCAGGGGGTTGTCAATTTCATTAACCTTCTCAAAGTACCAGCTCTTTGTTGTATTTATTTTTTCAAATGTTTTTGTTGTTTTCAATTTCATTTATTTCTGATTTAATTTTGATTATTTCTTTCTGTCTGCTAACTTTAGGCCTCATTTGTTCTTCTTTTCCTGGTATTTTTAAGATGAAGTGTTAGGTTGTTTATTTGGGTTTTTATTGTTTTTGATATATTGTTATAATATAAACTTTCCTCTTATTACCACTTTTGCCCTATCTCAAAACTTGGATATGTTGTAGTAATATCATTATCATTCATTTCTATGTATCTCTTAATCTCTCTTATTTCTTCTCTGACCCAGTTATTCTTCCGTAGCATGTTTTTTAATCTCTATATATTTGTGATTTTTCCTGATTTCTAATTGCAGTTGATCTCTAGTTTCAAAGCACTATGATCAGAGAATATGGTTGGTATGATTTCAACTCTTATATTTGTTGAGACTATCTCTGTGTCCCAGTATATGGTTGATTCTTGAGAATGTTCCATGAGCACTAGAGAAGAATGTGTAAGTAGTTGTTTGAGATGGAAGGTTTTGTAAATGTTAATTATGTCTAGTTGGTCTAATGTGTCATTTAAGGATGTTATTTCCTTATTGATTTTCTGTTTGGATGATCTGTCCATATCCGACTGTGGGGTATTTAGGTCCCCTGCTACAATAGTGTTTTAGTCTGTTTCTCCTTTTAGTTCTGTTAGTAATTGCTTTACATATTTCAGGGCTCCTTGATTGGGAGCATAGATATTGATGTGTTATTTCTTCTTGGTGCACGATTCCCTTTATCATTATCAGTATCTTTCTTTGAATTTTTAATTTTCAAGTATATTTTGTCTGATATTAGTACTGCTGCTCCTGCTTTTCTCTGAATGCCATTTATTTGGAAAATAATTTTCCACCCTTTGAGTCTACATTTGTCTCTGGAGTTGAGATATGTCTCCTGGACATATAGTTGGGTTTTGGTTTTTGATCCATTCTGCAACTCTGTGCCTTTTTATTGGTGAGTGCAGTCCATTTACATTTAGGGTAATTATTGAAATATGGGGTCTTCTTATAGCTATTTTATCTTTTGCTTTCCAGTAGCTCGGTGTTTCTATTGCTTCTTTATCCTTGTGTTTCTGTTTTCTTTATTTCGGTTGGCTTTTCTTTATTTTGTGAGTTTTGCCTTTGGTTCTTCTTATTTTATGTTATATACTTCAGTTCTGAATCTTTGGTGTGTGGTTACCATTACGAATGTGTGAAGGATAGTTTTACACACACACACACCCACACACACATGTTGTCCATTTTCTTCTGTGCGTGCCTTATCTCCATTTCTCTTTGCGAATTTGGATCTTTGAATCCTCCCCTTTTCAGTCATTATCTCAATTTGTTCCTATGTATGTTGAATGTTCATTACTATCTGACTATAGCAAATCTCTTCTTATTTAAGCTTACGATGCCCTGTTCTTAATAAAGGTTGTGTTCCCCTGCTTCCATTTGCCTGATAGCCACTTTACTCTTAATTATGTTTTTGTTTTTGTTTTGGTCATCTTGTTTTAGATAAGCTGACCCCTTTCAGTATTTCCTGTAGTTCAGGCCTCATAGTGGAGAATTTCTTCAATTTTTGTATGTCTGGAAAGATCTTAATTTCTCCTTCATATCTAAAGGAGAGCTTAGCTGGATACATTCTTTTAGGCTGGTAGTTTCTTTCACTTAATAGTTTAGATATTTGATTCCATTCCTTTCTGGTTTGTAAGGTTTGCAATGAGAAGTCCGAGAATAATCTAATGGGTTTTCCTTTATCATTTACCATTTTCTTCTCCCTGGATGACCTGAGAATTCTATCTTTGTCGTTGATTTTTGATAACTTTAATACAATGTGTCTTGGTGAAGGCATTTTTATGCTGTGATAATTGGGTGTTCTGTTGACTTCTTGATTTCCAAGCTCCATCTCATTCCTTAGATTTGGGAAACTCTCTTCTATTTGTCTGAAAATGCTTTCTAGTCCCTACTTCTTTTCCTCACCTTTGGTAATGCCCATTATTCTAATGTTTCCTCCTGATGCTATCAGCTAGTTCTTGTATTTCTCTTTCATTATTTTTCATTCTTCAGTTTCTCTCTTCTTCCTTATGATTTATTTCTAGATTTCTGTATTTGATATCACTGATTCTTTCCTTCATTTGGTTGATTCTATTTCCCAAGCTTGCTATTTCATTTTTCAACTCTTGCAGTGTGTGTGTATGTGTGTGTGTGTGTTATCTCCAGAAGGTCTATTCGGTTCTTTTTGGGGGTTTTGATCTGCTTGCTCTGCTCATCTAGCTGTTTTTTAAATTCCTGAAATTGTTGATATGACTCGTTTCAGAACTCACTGAGTTTTTTCAGAAGTACCTTCATGGATTCTCTTTCATTTAAGTTGCATATTTTTATGTCTGTAAGCTTATTTTCTGGAGATTTTTCTTTCTTTCTGAGATGCCTTGTCAACTTGGTTGTTCATAGTGTTTAATGGACTATTTCTCTGCCTGGGCATTAATGGAAGTGTATTCTGCTGTTTTTCCAGAAAGACATTATGTAAAGGTCTCTCTTTAGCCTGCTGCAAAGAAGGCATTTTTCTTTTGGTTTCCAGTAGGTGGCATTTAAGCTTCTTGGATTCCCACTTTATATAAAGCCTTAAAAATGCCCTTTTATTTTACTATAGATATTTAATCATGCTCACTACCCTCAGTTTCAATCCCTGTCAGTGTCAGTGATGTTTTCTGCAGCGTTTCCTCAGATTCCCCTAGAGCTCCATGGCTTTCCACCTCAGAGGATATGGGGGAAGGGGCTGTGGCTCAGCCTTGGTTTTGCAACCATGGCTGGTAAAAATAACTGTTGATTTTCTGCTGTCCCACTTCTCTGTTTTCTGCCCTGATGACTGGGCCTGCCAATAGCCACATGGAGGTCCCAGCTCTCCCAGGCAGGGCTGTTCAGAGAACTCACCAAACCTTCTCTCCTCCCCCTCCTCCTGCAGAGGCAGCTCTTTTGTTTCTCCCAGTCTACCACCTAACACCCAGAGTTCTGACCTGTGATAGCTCTTATAAACAGATCCCATGCTCAGACATGCTGGTGTGCAGTTTGAATGTTTTTTGTTGAGTTTTAGATGTTCAGCTTATTGTTTCAAGGGAGAGATCTGAGGATGTTTCTCACTCAGCCATGTTTTTCCAACTCTTTTATATTATTTTTTAAATCAAGATATTTTTGCTTCAGGTGACAAAAATAGAATACTCATTTAAAAAAAAAACTTGTAGAAAGTACATAGTAAAATTGGTTTGGGGCACTGCCTGACAATGGGACTATATATAGGGCTCATTATCATTCCTTTCCTTTAGTACCAGACTACATCTCTCTGTGGTGACCTATGGCATTCTCACCCCTACCTTCTATTTTCTAGTATTTCCAACAATATTCTTAGAATTGATTTTATTCTCTTCATGCCCATCCTTGCATCTATCACTTTAGCCAGTTAGAAAAACTACATGATTTGAAAAGGTCTAGGTTATTTGATAATATTTTGGGTGAGAGTGGCAATGGGTATCTCCACAAAAGAAAACTGAGGTGCTATATCCATCTTCATAGCACTGCCTTTTACCACCTGGCTCATAGTTGGCTCTATGTAAATTGACACATGAATGATCAGTCCGCATTCCTGTTCTTCAGTACTCTCAATTCCATCATATGTTGGATTATAGTATATTTTCTTTCAAACATTATGCCAACACAAAGAAAAATATTGCTATTTTGCTTGTCCAGTGCATTGTCATCTAGTGGACAAGAATTCTTCCCTTGAATCACATCAAACCTGTGGGAAAAGCAATATATAGACCTAATAGGATATTTCTATCACTACCGGTAGGTTCCTAGAATAATTCATTTTTGTACAAACATTCCCTTCAAAACTTTACAAATGGAAAGGGCCCAACCTGGCCCCATGATGAATCTTGATCTTAGAATGTTCCATTCAGGGAAACCAAAGGCAATGAAATCTCTAGAGCAGCTTTGTCCAGTAGAATTTTCTGTGATGATGAGCATATTTTCTAATTTGTGCTATCCAATTTAATTTTTTTTCATTATATTTTGTTTTAATGGGTCTCAAAATTCTGTGGCATAGTTTTGGTAAAGTTGGTTCTGTTAAAAAGTACTGATTTTAAAACCTAGTAACTTAAAAACTGCCCCCCCCATACACAAACTAAATGGTCCACAAAACATTCTCCTTTCCTTCTGAAGTTTTTATAATGCACTATAATCATTAACCAGTTTTTTACTATTCAACTTAAGTGGCCAGTTGAGACAAAGAGTTCTGAGACCATTCTTCCACCACTGATTAAGACTGGGGTGGCAGGTATTGGGGATAATATTCATTTAGTTTTCTGAGCTTTCCAGGCAGACTGGTGACCCTACAAGCTCCAGCTGCCGTTTTGTCCTCTGTTTGATGACACCCACAGCAACTGTTTCATGCCCCGAACAGCAAAATGGCCCAGGGAAGGATACTCAGAGAATCTCTCAACACACACAGGCTTGCCAGGAATCATATCAACAATGGCAGCAGCACCAGATTTCAAAAACTTCAGGCCTTCTTCCAGCTTTTTCCTAGAACAACGATCAGTCTTGCAAATTAGCTGACAAATGTAAGTAATGTAAGCTGTGTGACAATTCACCACCGGTGTATATCCAGCACTGATTTGGTCTGGCTGGTTTAGGATAATCACCTGAGCCATGAAGTTAGCTGCTTCCATTGATGGTCATTTTTGCTGTCACCAGCCACATTTCCACAACGAACATCTTTAACAGACATTCTTGACACTGTTGCTCATACTGTCTCTAGGAAGAACTTCACTCAAAGCTTCATGGCGCGTTTCAATATACTTTACTTCAGTTGTAATGTTGACTGGAGGAAAGGTGACCATCACAGCAATTTGAAAACACCAGTCTTCACTCAGCCCATACGGACAGGTACCAATTTTGTAGATAGCTTGGATAGGCAGACTCAATGGCTTGTCAGTTGGACAAGTTGGTAGTGGGATGTAATCCTGAGCTTCAAGCAGTGTGGTTATATTGGCACTGCTATCTTTACAGGTGACTTTCCATCCATTAAAACAAGCCATATTAGCACTTGGCTCCAGTATGTCATCACCATTCCAACCAGAAACTGGCACAAATGATACTGTGTCAGGGTTGTAGCCAATTTTCTTAATGTCAGTGCTGACTTCCTTAGTGACTTCCTCATATCTTTTCTGGCTATAGGATGGCTCAGTGGAATCCATTATGTTAATATCAATTAGTCATTTCACACCCATTATGTGAGCCAGAAGGGCATGTTCACAGGTCTGCCCATTCTTGGAGATACCTGCTTCAAATTCACCAACATCAGCAGCAACAATCAGGACAGTACAGTCAGCCTGAGATGTCACTGTAATCATGTTTTTGATAGTCTCTCTGTATTGGGGCATCAGTGATGGTCACATAATACTTGCTGGTCTCAAATTTCCACAGAGAGATATCAATGGTGATACCATACTCACGATCAGCTTTCAGTTTATCCAAGACCTAGGTGTATTTGAAGGAGCCTTTTCAGCAGCCTCTTTCTCAAATTTTTTGATGGCTTTTTTGTCAATCCCACCATATTTGTAGATCAGATGACCAAGTAGTGTTAGCTATGCCTAAATATATATATTCAATGACGACGATGTAGATATGTCTCTCCCATTTTGGCTTAAGATTTAGTGGTGGTTTTCATGACACGTGTTCTGGCAGTACTGATTTGCAAAAAAGCCATGTGTGGCTATTAAATGCTCAAAATATGACTAGTATGATTAAAGAACTAAATTGTTAATTTTATTTGAATTTAATTATTTTAAACTTACATAGCTCCATGGGCTAATGGCTACACAGCTCTAGACAATAAACTACATGAGGTCAGATCTCTGCTATTCACTATTATATTTCCACATGATACAGTTTCTGAAGAGTAGCAGGTATATAATATTTGTTGTTGTTGAAATAATGGTTATAGATGGCACTTCTCAAACCACCCATGAGCCAGGTACTATGCTAAATTCTTTAAGCATTTCATACAAATATCTTTTCAAGACTGCTCCACATCTAACCTAAAAATATAGGGCATTTCTTAGAAACCAGAATGTTGTGGTAGACAATGAAAAACTCCAGCCCATTATAATCTATGAACCAAATTGCCTATATTCAACAGAATATTCTCTAAACAATATATGATATGTACATCACCACCACTCTTTTTTCAATAAGCTTAACTGAGGTATAATTGAATACAAATAATTGCACATATTTAATGTATAAATTATGAGTTTGGACATATGCATCTACCTATGATATCATCACTACGGTCAAAGTACTAAACATATCCATCACCTCCAAAAATTTCCCTACTTTCTTGTGTTTGTGTGTGTATGTTCAGAATACCTGATATTAATCCTCTTAACATATTTTAAGATGACTTTTATTGTATTGTTAATTACTAGCACTATGTTGTACAGCCAATCTTTAGAACATGGTCATTTTACACAACTAAAACGTCATACCCTTTGAGCAACAACTCTCCGTTTCTCTCCAAACCCCAACTTCTGGCAACCACCATTCTATTCTGTTTCTACGAGTTTGATGATTTTAGGTACCTCATAAAAATGGAATCATTCAGTATGTGTCTTTCTTTAACTGGCTTACTTCACTTAACATAATATCCTCTAGGTCCATTCATATTGTAGCAAATAGTAGGGTTTCTTTTTAAGGTTGAATGATATTCTGTTGTATGTACATACCACATTTTTTTTAAAAAAATTTATTTTATTAGAGTCAAGTATACAGTACATTGGTTAGATATTTATATAATTTATAAAATGATCCCCTTAATTGTTTTCTCCTCTGGTTCTCCACCTAGCAATTACATTAATGCTAACTGTATTTCCCTATGCCGTGCTCCCCATCCCTGTGACCATCTACCAACTACTAGTTTGTACTTCTTTAACTTTTCACCCTATTCTCCCAGCTCCCAAAGCCCCTTCCCCTCTGGCTGTCACCAGATTGTCCTCTATATTTGTGAGTCTATTTTTGGTTATTTTGTTCTTTTTGTTCCTTAGATTCTGCATATAAGTGAAATCGTATGGTATTTATCTTTCTCTGTCGGACTTATTTCACTTGGCATAATAACCTCAAGGTCCATCTACATCATTGCAAATGGTAGGATTTCATATTTTTAATGGCCAAGTAATATTCCATTGTGTATATGAACCATAACTTCTTTATCCAATCATCTGTTGTTGGGCATTTAGATTGATTCCATATCTTGGCTATTGTAAATTGTGTTGCTATGAACATAAGGTGCATAGATCTTTATGAATTATGGTTTTGGTTTTCTTTGGATAAATACCCAGAAGTATAATTGCTAGGTCAAAAGGTATATCCATTTTTAATCTTTTGAGAAACCTCCAGACTGTTTTCCATAGTGGCTATACCAATTTGTAATCCCATCAACAGTGTAGGAGAGTTCCCTTTTCTCCACATCCTCACCAACACTTGTTCTCTGATTTATTGATGATAGCCATTCTGACAGGTGTGAGATGATATCTCATTGTGGTTTTAACTTGCATTTAATTTGACCTCAAGAATCTTTTCATATATCTATTTGTCATCTGAATTTCCTCTGTGGAGAAATAATCTGTTCAGTTCTTCTGCCCATTTTTTAATTGGATTGTTTGTTTTTTGCTGGTGGTGAGTTGTATGAGTTCTTTACATATTTTAGATATTAACCTCTTAGTAGATGTATCATAAGCAAATATCCTCTCCCATTCAGTCAGTTGTCTTTTTGTATGTTGATGGTTTCCTTTGCTGTACCATATTTTTTTATTCATTTATCTGTCAAGGGACATTTGAATTGCTTACATATCTTAGATATAGTGAATACTGCTACAATGTACATGGGAGTACAGATAACAAATGGAGATCCTGATTTCAATTCTTTTGGATATATACCCAGAAGCAGGATTGTTGGATCCTACGGTAGTTCTATTTTTAATTTTTTTGAGGAAATTTCATGCTCTTTTCCATAATGGCTACACCATTCAATTCTACCAACAGCATACAATTTCTCCACGTTTATCAACACTTATCTTTGACTTTTTGATAGTAGCCATCCTAACAGGTATGAGGTGATTTTTCATTGTAGTTTTGATCTGTATTTCCCTGATGATTAGTGATTTTGAACATCTTTCCATGTATGTCCTCTATGGAGAAATGTCTATTCAATGACTTTGCCCAATTTTAAATCAGGTTACTTGGCATGTGTGTGTGTGTGTGTGTGTGTGTGTGTGTGTGTGTGTATTTTGTTGTTTTTTGTTTTTGCTTTTGTTTTTTGCTATTGAGTTGTAGAAATACCTTGTACATTTTGGATATTAACCCTTTATAACATAGGTGCTGTGCAAATATTTTCTGCCATTCCATAGGTAGCCACCATATAGTGTTGTGAGAATTAAATTTAACACATGCAATACATTTAAAACAGAATCCAGAAAATGGTGTTCAATAAAAATTAACTATTCTAATCATTATTAATGTTATTAACATGGTCAGAATGTGGTCTCTATAGAGATGTTTCTCTGCCTACTTTCTGGCATTTTACCAAGTGACAGGAACCATCTGCTCTAATTTTGGATTTCACTCAAGTGCAACTGAATCCCTCAAAGTCCAGAGCACAAATAGTAAGGTCTATCCTGTCATTGTGTTGTTTCCCAAATTCCAGAATTCTTCTCTGTTAATCCCTAAGATGAACGCTGGTGATACTAACAGCCTTTCAAGGGTGGATCTTTCTTCTACTGCTAAGATGTGGCATTGCTCAATGGTTTGTGTTAGACAATCACATTAAAGTATTCAAATAACCTATGAAAATTATAAACATAAAATCAGTCTCAGACTATTTCTTAAAAGGGCTGCAAATTTTACAAAGCACTACACATTCACTGCTCATTTGACCCGATTTTCACAACAGTCTATGATTTAAATATTAGCATATACATTTCGTAAATAAGAAAACTAAAAATCGAAGAAGCCAAGAGATAGGTACGGGGTTTGTGTCACAATTAGAAAACAGGGAGTTCCATTCTTGAACCCATGTCTTAAAAGTCCAAGTCCGGAGATATGTTTTTTGTTTTTCGAAACCTTAGACTTTCTGATAATGAGTTTTATATAATCAGGGTTATTTTGTAGGTAAAACAAGAAATGAAAGTGTGAGCTGCTATAATATACATTAATATACATATTTTTCTAGGCTGCAAAAACCATGAAACTGTACATTTTGCTATTTGGGTTACCTGTTGTATGTCAGAAATCCAAATAAATTCCATAAACTTTACAGAAAGAAAAAAATATCAAGGAGCTCACCGTTCTATTAGGAAGATGCAGTTTTAACTTCAGCCTCTTTAAATAAAAGTGATTTTTAAAAAGGCCAATAATTACATTATATTTTTTACTCTAATATCTTGTTTATGTTACTTCCACTGCCTAAAAATACACATAAGTATTGAAACTCAGATGTTTATATGCTTATATCCATATCAACTATTATTTTCTCTTTGGGAATAATTAATTTTCATCACTGCACTTTCATACTTATATTGTTTTCTCACAGTTTCTTCTTCAATCTAAGACTTTAATTAGAGATTTTACTTAAAAGAGGATGATAAAAGACACAAAGAGATTTGATGTCAAAGCAAAGTACCTAACTAAAAAATACTCAAGTGAATCCTATATTTGTTATCTTAAAATAAAACTTCAAAGGAAATGATGGAAGATTTTCAGGCTTCTAACTGTACAAAACATTTTTTTTTTTTTAATGATGAAAAGCCATGTAGATGAATGGGTTTTTATAATTGCATGTGTGGTTGCCAAGTGGATTCCTTCTAGCTTTTTATTTATTTTATTTCTTGCTTTTTTTGGGAGCGGGGCAGGGGGTAGGTAGAGGGAGAGTATCATTCCTTAATAGAAAGCCATTCTGAATAATTTTGGCATGACACTTAAATATACTAAATAAAAAGCTTTATTTAATCAAGGACTATGGTTTTGTGATACCATTCCTGACCCACAATACAGGACCTGGCTCTTAATGCATAAAGATATCTGGTTACCATGACTATAATTACCATAATTTTACACCTATTAATTTTGTCTGTAGAATTAATTTCCATAACTTATGACTTGAAACAAAAACATCAGCCTTGTTTCATAGTTTCCAAGAGTAGAATTATTATAAACCTCATAAATGCCAAATGCTATTATCAATTTTTTTTTCTTTTTTTCTCTCTCTGAATCCTCCAAACTGGTTCCCTCTTATTAAAATTCAAACAGCTGTGAAATGGCCAGGCGATTTGAAGATGAAAGTAAATGTGAAGTGACCTTCATCCATGCTGAACAAATAGAATATTATAAACATACTTTCCAGTTGAAGTTACATAAAGCAAATTAAGAAATACCTAGGGCTATAATTTACTACAAAAATGTTTTTTAAATTTCTGACAGTTTCATTTAACTGACTAATTAAATTTGCTTGTAGGCATTTTACAGATGGAGTCTAATAACTGTACTGTCATTTGGAAAGAAAATGAAAATTACATTTTTTTTTGTGAGAAATATGTTTGTAATGGTCCAGGTCTCCTACTAAACATTTGACAAATATCTAGAAGTATTTACACCTAGTTGTATTAGATAATAATGCCAATTCTATTAAAAGATTATTAAAAGAAAATCCCAAATGTAATAGCTTAGAACTACAAATGTGCATTTTCTAAAGGACCTGACAAAAGGAGAAGTTTGAACATAGTATTTGTACCACATGAACAGTATCCAAGTATTGTATACTTTGTTAACTCATTTCCCAGATGTGAAGATGACCCATTTTATAGTTTTCCATCTTTATGTGCTGCTTTTTCCTATGAATGACTCAGACAAAGGCCATCCCCAGGAGTGTGCATTTCCTAGGTGCTAACCAGAACTGCTGCAGAGGACTTAACAAGTCAAAGTTTCCTAGTATACATGCTTATATGTTGAGGGAGCTAATAGATATTTTTTATTTCTTTCTAAAGAAACTAAAAACATAAAGTCTTTTTTGAGGTATGTTTTAAAGCTATAAGGAAAAACATTCAAACAGTTTTGCAAATAGTGTTTTTAGGTGAATCAGAATAAAATACTCTACAATCTTCTATAATTATACCTCTAGATTGTGAATAATGGTCAAAACACTGATTTTCTCTTTTTAGTCTCTTTAGAAACAATCTCGGATCTTGGCATGTAAAATATAAAACACCTGACAACATTCCATAATAATCTGCTTTCATTATGTGTAATTGTATTATTCATTTCATGAAAAAGACATTTTAGAGAAAAATGTGAAAGCTACAATTATATAATTATTTTGCCAAATACCAATGTTTATGTGCTCCATAAAAACTGAACTAGCTTAGGGTCTAAAATTTCATTGCATGTATGTGCAAAATTATCCACATCTATTTTAGTTCTCTTACCTCCTATTATCCTGTGAACTCTTTGAAGTGAACTCTGAAGCCATAAAATGATACCTCCATCATGTAAGACCCTTCAGCCCCTAGTACAGTACCTGACACATAGAAGTCAGTTGATGCATGTGTTTGCCTGAGTCGATTGAAATGATTAAAATGAAACTAAATTAATATGGTGTGACACTCAGGGAGAAAGTTAAAAATACCAATCATCTGTGCCCTTTATTATTCTTTCTCATCTAGTGATGTCATATTTTCTCCATGATTTCTTTTTAAAGTCAATGCTCAAATTTGCACCAAAAGTGAAAAAAAAAAATTTGTTATAGCAAGATTGACACTATTAATGGTGTTAGAGACAACTGGATTTCTGCACTACTGAAGTAAAGGCAGTTCATTTGGTCATTGGTAATTGTTTTATCTAAGAGACTTGAAAAATTAAAGTAGAAGTATAGTTGTCAAGAGTAGGGTAACAATAACCACTGAAGTTAGCCAACAGAGGGGGGTGACTAGTTGTTATTATTGTTATATATTTGGGTTGCTTAGTGTGCTTGTCTCTGTCTTGCTCCACCATGGTTGCAGAGTGAACTATTGTGAGTTTTGTTTATAGTCTGCACTTTTTAAAAATATATTTAGTTGAAAATACAACAGCCTAATTGAGAGCTTCTAGCTGCCAGTGTCTAAGGTCCTTTTTCCTTTTCTTAACAAACACTATTATAATTATTTAGAACTATTATTTTTAAAATTATAAATTAATACTATATAGGTGTTGAGGAGTTTGTCCTTTTCTGACTGCTTTATCTAACAAAAACCCACTCATTATTAAGATAAGCCAGATCTCCCTTTTAGGCCAGTTGATCAGGAAAGCTCCAAAAAATAAATAAATAAAATCTTGTTTCCCCATTCCTATGCTATAAGCAAAAGCAGAATGTTTGATAACAGAAGTCTAGCGTGCAAACTGCAAATCTACTATTCATCTTGAGAATCTTTCTTTCAGGTAGCATTTCATTAAATGTCATCAGACTACAATTCAATCTAGCCTTAAGAGTTACTCATTTGATATTATATTGTATAATTCTGGGTGCAACAACTCCCTTATCTTATATGAAAGTGGGCTGGGGCAGTTGTTTTTATTTTCCAGAATTCAAAATATAGGAAATTATAGATCAGGAGAAAAGAGAATGCTCCTATCAAATCAGACTCAGCGAGAACAAGAGTTTGGATTCAGCAGCTAGTGCTAAGTAATAGTGAACCAATACCTGATATAAATTCCTGAGGATGTAAAAGTGAATCATGTGCTTTTGACCAAAGGATCTGCTCACTGGCCCTTAAGCAGTGTGCCTGTGGTTGGCCCTTAAGCAGTGTGCCTGTGAAAGAAGTAGAGATGGGCAATGCGGTGAAGAATATGGGTGGGTCTAATATTACTGGAAGAGACTAACTAGAAATAACATTTTCCCATGTATATCAATAATTCTAGCTCAAGACAGACACACACACTGGCTTAAATCCCAGGAATAATAAAATTTTCCAAGAGAAATAGAGAGCTTCTACAATATCTAGTAGCAAACAGTATTTAAGGCATTTTTCTGTTTTAGAGAATGGTGTTCTCTTGGCATTTTGCTTTATATTTATCATCATTATACTGTAAACAACTAGAATAAAAATCACAGGCTAACAGAATCTTTGATTCCTCTGATCAAGGATTCTATTTTATCAGAAGATTAGTTCAAAAATAAGCTATGGAAATTTAGATTTAAGTGGAAGCTTCACTTATGTTATTCCCAGGTGACCTGCACTATAGAACAATTAAAAGGAGTATAAAGACTCAGATAAAGCAGACTTATTTAAGTGTGAAGGCATATTGCAAGGAGTAGTTTCCTTCCTTAGAAAGCTTTATATGGCTCGGTTTTTCTTCTAAAGAGGATTATGGTTATATTAATTAAAAGGATGTAGAGTAAAGGTAATTCTAGCATAAATACTTCAATCGTGAAAAAAGTTAATAATTTCAAAATATCTTTTTTCTAAAAAAATAAATTTTACACTCAATATTTTCAAGGGCTTCTGGCAGTGCATTTCACATTCTTAAAGACTAACAATGGCAGCAGTTTCCTTAGATTTTCTTCCTGTCTCCAGTGACCTGGTACAATATCCTTAAACTCTCATTCACCAAAGCAGCACATAAAGGGGTAAATGTTGGCAACATTCATAGAATTAAAAACTAGAGACAGAAATAAAATTCATCCAATAAAATAAACATAAAGGGGAAGGAGGGTTTGTTTAGGGGCAAGAAGCTCTTCCTGCAATATCTGGTTCTATGAACGTACAATTAAGATTTTAGGAGGCCCTGGGCCTAAAAATTCTGAGTGGGTATATAAATCGAGATTTCTTTTGGTTGCAAGTTACAGAAACTCACACTAAGAAGAGGGAAAAAAGTAATATATTTCTCTGCACTGGCTTTAACCTCAGGTGGGTTTGCTACTTACAGAGACCTATAAAGTCATCAGCAGTCCAGGAACCTTTTCTTTCCAATGGAACAATGTAGGGAATGCTCTTGGTGTCCTCCCTACTTCCCCTGGCACTCATAGTTCCCACACATATCAGTGGATTATCCCAAGCATCTGCAATATCTCTTCCTGGGAGCTTTCTGTGGCTAGTGGAGCAAGGGCAAGCTGGAAGTGCAGGATAGTTAATTTCCCTTGGAGCAGCTCTCAACTTTGAGGTATGTTCTACCATCTCCCAGAAGTTCCCAGTGTACTGAGCTCCAATAATCTGCTCATTAGCACACTCTCAACTGATTACTTTTCCTTCCCTGATTACTTCCCTCTTCCCATATTAGTGCTTCTTTGGATCACCTCTCAAATCATTTTGCCTCAAATCCTTGCCCAAGGGTCTGCTCTTATGGTAATCCAACCTAACACAAGTAACCTCAAAAAAAAAAGATAGATTTTTCCTCTAGGTACTAGAGAAAGATGCTAAGTCTGGGCAACTCTGAGGGCAATGCAATTCATACTCAATATTAAAATAAAAAAATTGACTCTCCTGACACTAATTGCACTGACTGGAAAGAATTCTTTCAGCTCAGCAAGGGTAAGACATATGAGAAAGAAATTCTGTATCAAAAAATGTGTAATGACTCCTTAGGTATAATCTACAAAATAAAGTACAGATTTAGTCTACAAAACAGAGTACAGAGATAAAGAGATGTCATTGTTCTACTTATAATACAAAACAAACAATATAAACAAAAACCCTTCAGTTTTAAGAGAAAAAAGTCTAATTCATTTGGATATCATAGGGTGCCTAGCAGCCCTCTCACTGAATATTATTACAAAAGAAGTGTATGATAATCTTATAATAATAAAATGGAAATTATGCAAAAGTTGTATATTAGACTTACTTTTCCTACTTTCTCTTGGTTCATAGGGAACATTTTCATGACCCTAAATATACTCTTGCTATTTCAATTTCCAAGACATTTCATGTTTTAATGTCATTAAGGGGTGAATGCTCTTTATACTCAGTTGACAACTTTTAACAGTGAAGACATCAAACGTTGGGAATATTTTATATTTTAAGAAAGATTAATAATAATTTATTTACAGAATTAAAACAAAACAAAAATTTTAAAAATCTGAGAGATAATTATTTTCCCACAGACTTGCAGGAAGAGGATCAGACAGGATCCCAGGAGAGATGTGATCAAAAAGTAGTTTTAAGAAATGGCAAGTTTTTTTGGTGACTTTTACAATGTTCTCTAGGTTATTGCTTGTGTGGATATAAAGACCATTAAAAAAAATGAGAGAAACAAGGCAAAGGATGAGAAAAAAAAAAAAAAAAAAAAAAAGAAGAAAGAAAAAGAATCTTAGCTATATAGAGAAGCACACTCATCTTCACTTCCCTGAAAAGACAGAGAAAAGCACTGCCATAATGCTCCCTGAGAACAATGAAAATGCCCTGGAGAAAAAAAAAATTCCCAAGGTGTGACCTTGGGCAAGTAATATCACCTAGCTGATCCTCCTCCGTAAGACCAGAGTTGGATAAGGAGGTTTCAAAGTTCCTTTTAACCCTAATGTTCTGTGAGTAACCTTCCATGAACAGAAGTTTTATTCTTTTATAGGATACAGGGAATTTAAAATGAAACAAACATACTTCATGAAGCTATTCAGTCAAATGAATCATTTTCTATAAGCCATTTTGGGAAACTGTGCTTGATGCTTTATGCCTTCTGAGGAAATTAACAGCACCTCAGCTTTGCCCTTAGGGTGAGTTTAAAGGGGAGTGAATATGATCAAACAAGACAATGTTGTGTAATGCCACCTAGCCTACCCTCTAACAATGCTAAACTTCAGAAATAGCTAGAAAGGGAAAGAGTTTTCCAGCTGATTAAGGTAGTAAAGAAAACTGAGACTCAGAATGCCAGGATTTTGTTTTGAGTTTTGGCATTGATTTAAATACATGTAGCCTAAAATAATTTAGTGATCTCTTTATGTCGGCGATTTTTTTTACAAGCAAAATTTTAGGTTTTAGTCCAAATCTGCTTCTGTCTTTCATAGACATATTAAGGAAATTGAAAAGACAATCTGTGAAAGGCCTTGAGCTGCAGCAAGGCAGAGGTACACAAATATAAACTGTTTGTAATCATCATCATGCTGCTATTTTTGCTGAGTGGCTCCATTTGACTCATAAACACAACATCCAAGCAGTAAAAACGAATGCACTTTCTTTAGGAAATACATTTCTTGTATTCTTAGGAAAGGCAAGATCGCCTGTTGGACAACATTTCAGAAGGTGCAATTTCATGTGATTTCTCATGTTTTTTTAAGCTGAAGAAGCTATTTAAAGTTGTTTTCTAATTTTTTTTTATTTCGGAAATTCAAATTTGATTTCAGTTAAATCTTACTAACAGAATAAAGCATACTTTCATCTGCAGGATTTGGACAAGAATGATAAGAAGAGAAAAGAAAAATGATCAATAAAAGATTTTGTATCATGTTTCAATACCAACTTAATACAGTGTCAGCTAATAAATATAAAATGCTGCCAAGGTTATCTCTTCTTCAGAATTAAGTCAAACAACGAAATTTTTCATCTCACCGAAAATTTTGAAAACAAATCTTATTTTAAATTTTATTTTATATCCAGAACATTTGATTGAAGCTTAAGTTTTATGGCTGTGTATGTTTAATCAGCTGGCAGTAATAATTAAAGCAATTTCTTATTTGCCAAAGACCATTTTAATAGAGGGCTTATTATTATTATTTGCCAGGCCTTTCCATTGACTGATTTAATCTTCACAAAAATCTCATCAGTACTATTGTTATTTCATTTTAAATTTTAAGAAACTAAGTCACAGAAAGGTTAAGGAGTAACTTATTCAAATTTTATAGCTACTCAAGGCACAGTTGAGATTTGAATTTTGAGATTCTGGCTCCAGAGTCCACACACTTATCTCAGTTCTACAAACAGTCCCCAAGGGAGTCTACTGACACTATGGGGCTCTATTACTGCACATAAATAGTGATTTTTATCACTGTAGTCATGTAAAGTGTCAAATAGCTCTGAATTGGAATACAATACTTGGGTGAGAGCCAAAGACACAATTTTAGTTCTGACACTTCATTTGATTTTCTGTTTGACCTAGAACAAGTCACCTAAACTTCTTTCTGGGCTACAATTCTCCATGGGCAAAATAAATAAAACTGTCGAGATATGGGATTATAAAGCTTTTACCACATAATTAAATACAGATTCTATAATTATAAAGTACTTGTCTAAAAATAACTGATGTGACCTTATCAAACTTAGTAGGGAAATAAATTCCATTGCTATAAAAATATAGAAGAAAATGTACATTGTTATTCCCTTGACTTGATTTGGATTTCTGATAAGGATCAGGTTGGTTCTTAAGAACAAGCAACACAAAACATCAGGGTATCCATCACAAGAAGACACATGTGAATAATAACAAAAAAGCAATAGTTTACCTGTTTGCATTTTGAGTTCTCTATTTTTTAATTGGAAGAAAAGAAGAAAACATCTTTATAGGAAAAATGGGAAAAGTTACAACAATAATTGTTACAATAAAAAAATTCTGATAAAGTTATAACTCAAGAAAAGGGGCTTTTTTTTCTCCTCTTTGACTCAATAAAGCTAGAATTTCTTGGAAGAGACACCTTGTCATGTTCATTTAATCAATAGGCTTGGATGCTCAGAACACTTCCATATCAAAATGGCAGGCATGGCCACAGCAGAGAGTGAAAATTGCTAGAGGTTCTGATACTTTGGTCCATCACTATTGCAAGAATAAGTACCAACTCACATGTAGCAAATGACACAGAAACTGTTGGATATTAGATGCATTAAAAATATCCAGGTTTTATATTTTTCTGTACTGTTTTTAGTATTCATAGTAAGAGAAAGTGGGAGAATTATTGGTAAACTAGATGACTAAAGAAAACATGCTTGCTGTAGTAAAATTTAGGAGAGACAGGGTCAGAATCTCTAAAATTGTGTAATGGCATCCCTCTGATAGTGATCAACAGGAATAAGGGAGCATCAGCCAGGGACTCATCATGCTCTGCCATATTTTCTGTGATCAATTAAAGCAATATTACCTCGTATGTCAATAAAGGGAAGAAGCTACTTGAATCTTGAGGCATGCATGGGGCATTAGTCTTTAATTTAGATACATCATATAAATGTTTCATCAAAGCATCCAAGTTTTCCAGTGACATAATAATACCTATAAGACAAAGTCCTAGGATATTCAGAAGAAGGGCACGAGTATCATATTCTTTGAGACATAATTGACAAACGACACATTTAGAAACAAACCTCACCTTCCCATAAATCCCACAGGTCTCAAAATGCTTTCATGGGCTTTACGGACTAGGAAACAACCAAGTGAAACAGATAACAGTATCCCAATTTTTCAGAATAGAAACTAGGGCTCAAATAAACTGCATATTTTACAACATCATATAACTACAGTAGAGCTAAAATTTTAACTAAAGTGTTTTCTTTTGAAATTTTAATCCCTTTTTACCCCATTATAACAGTAAAAATTAATGAATCCTATGAAACTCCCTGATGATATAAAAAATATCATAAGGAGTAGGCTCAGTAAATTATTTTTTTAAAAGACTTTACTTCATGAAAGGGAACAGCAATATCAGCAGGTATTAAGTTGGGTCAGCTGAAGTTTGTGTTTGTATGCCGATGTTGTTGCTTTTTTCCTTTCTTTGAAAAATAATTGACATATGTCACTATATAATTTTAAGTTATCTAGCATGCTGATTTGATGTATATTTATTGTGAAACAATTACCACAATAAATTCAGCTAATATCTAGTAAATTCATTTTAATATGCAATTCATTAAGAAAAAATAGCTGCACATGTGGTAACAAAACAATTTTCTAGAATATATAAGGTTTTTCCCTTAAAAATAAAAATATCTGGCTCACAAATTTAATCTGAGATAGAAATCTTAGAGACCAAATGTCTAGGTCTATCACCAAAATGTTTAACTTTTTGGTCTTATTGTGATCTACTACAGTTGTGTTGTTAACTCTATGACTGTAAATTATAACTATACTATTTCTTTTCAGTTGAAATAGAAAGATTTTGTTGCTAAGAAAATTTTTCAGACTTGTTAAAGAATGGGTTCATTTTAACTGATGAGATCTTTATTTCTTTTTTTGCTGTAGGCCATATGTTACAACAGAAAGGATTTTTATTTGAGACAAAAAGACCTGGAATAGAATTTCTATTCATCCATCTACCATCTGTATGATAATAACCAAGCTACTGTAATGGACCTCTCTGATGGTCAATCAACAATTTCATAGTCTTCCTTCTTCCCTGCCTATTGCTGGATTCCTCTGAGCCCTGCCTGCCTGCCAAGATCTCTCATTTTTTTTGCTTGAGCCGTCACCAGTTTTCTCCTTTGGACCTGTGGGTGTATATAATTCTGAGTTATGGCCATTTTCAGCCAGACTGATGTCAATTAAGCCTCAAGTGACAATGTTGTGGGGTTAGGAATTCTGCACCCTGATCATCAGTCTTGGTACCTTGACCGTCATTCTGCCAGTGCTTTCTGCCAAACTTGGACACTATACCTCTTTCTAGGGCCCAGTTCTGACTCTTTCTCATGCCTCGTCCTCTCAGTGAACATGCAGTATATACAAACTCATTTTTCATCAGGGGTCTTCACTGTCATTCTTGGCATTTCCAATGCTGCTCTATTTCATCATGATTATGCAATGGCTAAAAAAACATAGTTCAAAAACCCTTTTTTATTTTTGATAAGGAGGTCTTATGCAGAGTCAATTCTTTCTCGTTGAGTTTTTTATATTTGTGCTTATAGGAAACAAATATTCACTTGCTTTACACTGAACAAAACATAGGTTTCATAAATATATAAGTGCATTTGTTTATTACACATAGTATTAATGTCTCTCTCAGAAGTGTTCTTGCACTTGTCTTGAATATTCTGTTTGTTTTATAGGTATATTTTTCATAATTCTCCATCTTGTGCCTTGCTCCAGGAGGTTGAATTCTATGGATTTCATCATCAGGCTACCTGGCTCTCTGGCTTTTAGCATTTCGGCCAATGGAAGGCCTCACTGGCAGGAAGGATACCAGTATGGGAGAGTTGAGAGAGACTGAGGTATTTGTGCCCCAGTCCTCACAAGGTGGCAGAGGTGGATAGAGTCTGCATTCCTCTAGTTGAGAAGTCTTTGTCTTACACAACAGCTCTGACTAGGTCATGAAAACTACTCTGCCTCCTTTCCCCTCCTGCCTTCTGACCTTGGCTGATCCTGACTTGGCTTCCGTAGTCCTACATACACTTTTGTAAATAAAACCATCATTAAATTCTTCTTAATTTTTTTTAAGAGCCACCTGTTTTTCATCGGACCCTGAATGATACAGTCTCCATGAACCAGTTTAACTAAGCAGTGTCTACCACAAGTGCTCAGCCCCCTTTTTATAAATAAGTGATCCCTTAAAAGAAAAGGAAGAAGAAACTGGTAGAAATAGTATAGAACCCTTCTGTCAAGATTTTAAAATGCAATTCCACATTTAAGATATTCATAACCTATAGATATATAAAGATATGTAATCATATTTAATAGAACATTTTATATGCTTTAATGTTTAAAACAATTCTATAAAAGAATATTTGAGGTAAAAAAGGGAATGCGTGCTATTTTTACTTTCTTATTCAGTTTCTTTCACACTCAAAATTATAAATATCTTTTTCAAGTCTGGGAAATTCCCTGCTCAAAAATCAGATCTGTGATTATGATCTTGGGAGTCAGAATTTTGGGTTTTCACTTTCTCTGCAGCCCCCTTGGAAGCTGCATGATTAAATTATCATTTGTACAAATTATTTCTTATATAACTAGTTAATAGTACATGTAACTTCTGAATAATAAGACAAGCAATCATGTTAGACTTTCAGAGAAGATATTGTGGCCTTTGCTTGAGTAATCTGCAAGAGAGGACCTTTTTTTTTTCTTCTGAATACTGCAATAATTACCTAGAGAATTTTTTCCAATAATTCAATCCAAAATTTCAACTTTAGAGATATTTTTATTTTTTCTTTATCTATAACTAACAAGATCATCAATAACATTTTCTTTAGTAATTACATACTATCAAACATCTAGTTTTCATGAAAGGAATTCTGATAGACTTTCTAAAGTACAATATGCCAATATTGTTGGTTAACTATTGTAGCAGAGGTTGTTGGCTCCTCTCCAAGACTAGTTTTCTCTTCTTCCTGAGCATAGCATTAGCTCACAGTTCCAAGATGCTTATGATCAGTTATGGTAAGATAACAGGATTCAAGCTCATTATGAGGGTATACGATGGGTGTCATTTTAAAAACTGGCCTAAGAGAACTCCGAAACATGCAGTCCTCATGTTCTTTTTTTTTTTTCTGACTGAGTCATATGGAGATAATCAACAGAGTGACCATGGAAATCATGTGTGAAAGACAGTATCGAGTTCATCAGTATGGGCTGCTGAATAACTGTGTGGAGCAGAGCCACTTCCTCCTTGGCTGAAATAGCATTTTATTGTAACTGAGCAAAAAAAAATGTACTTCTGTTTTGTCTGAGTCAATATAAATTTTGGGTCTATTTGTTACAAAGGTTACCCTACACGAATACAAACAATATTACCAAATTAATTTTTTCTCATTGCTTTAAAATAGTTTTATCATTTTTTGTGTGTAGCAAATATCTCGACCCTAGGTTTTCCTCAAAATACTATGTTTCATTCCTTTGACATGGAGGTTTTCAAAAAATAAATCTGTTTTATAAATACATTTAATAACTACTTAAAAAGAGTATCCAGTAAGATCCATATATTCTGTTAGGCTTTGGGGATGAGCAAAAATAGATATATTCCTTGTTTCACAGATCTTGCTGACTGGTGAAGGAGACAGATATTAGTCAAATAATGGCAGAAAATAAATAAATATTTGCAAATGGAGGTAACTATTTTGAAAGAAAGAATACTATGAAAGAACTGCTTGATATGGAAGTGGGACAGTTCTTAGATAAAATGAATGAGTGAAATCAGTAAAATGAGTAGGATTAAACCAGGTTTTTTTTTTTTTTTTTTTTTTCTTTTAAGGTGGTGACTGCATTACAAGCAGTGGAAATACCATGAACAAAGATCCTATGGATGGAGGGAGCATACCAATGCAAGGATATGGTAGAAAGCCACTGCACTTGGATTATGGCTAGGTATAGAATATGAGCTAAGACCATGAGAAATTGATGGGAGCCACAATATGCAAGACTCCATTGGCTGTATTCTCCTTTCCCATTCCCTTTGTAAGTCACTTCAACCTGCCTTCCACATATTCAGTAAACTGGCTTCATCAATCTCACCAATCAGTTATCACCACTGATTTCCATTACTATTGAACACTCTCTCCCTATAGTTACATCCTCTTCCACTGGAAACTTTAGCGCCTCACACTCTTCATTCACCCTTTACATTATAGCAGATTATATTTTCCTAACATTGTCACAGCAATGCTTCCAGTCCATGTTCTTCCAGGACCTTGCCACTACCCCATCAAGAAGTGAAGTCTATTTCTTCTTTGCTTGAAATGAGGTGAGCTCTTTGGCTACCTCAACAAGCAGAATGCAGCAAAAGTGATGCTACCTCACTTTAAAGGCTAGTTCAAAAATTGTAATATAACTTCTATCTGTCTCTCTCTTGAGACCATAACCCTGGCATCCAGACATTATGTTGTAAAGAAGACAAGGCCACATGAAGAGATCACATTTAGGTATTCTAGCCAAAAGTGCAAGCTAAAGTCTAAGCCAGCAGACATCATCAAGCTCCAGATATATGAGTGAGGAAACCTACAGCTGATTACAGATTTCAAGTTTCCAGTTGATGATGAGTGAAATAAAGATAAGCTATCCCTGACATACTCTGTTTAAATTGAACATGTATGAATAAAATAAATGCTATTATTATTTTATTCATTTAAATTTTGGAGTAGTAGTTTGTTACATGGCAATACGTAATCAGAACAAGTATGCTGATTAGTTCTGTTTTCTTTGAAATTCCTTTCTGATGATAGTGTAATAAATTGTGTTTTTCCAAATTAGCCTGTCTTGGTTTAAATCATCACTCTATCACTTTCTAGCTATGTAAAAGAGTACAAGTTACTGTGCCTCATTTTATTCATCTGTAAAATTGGGAAGTAATGGTAAATATCCCATGGTGTTATTATAAGGATTAAATGACATAATTCATGTAAGCATTCATTACAACACCTGGCACATAAATTAAATAAATATTTTGTTTTTATTTTATCTCTGAAACTTTGTGGTTTCCTACCATTATGTACATGGTTCTATTATCTTCTTATTTGGTGCGTTCTTCCCAGCATTCTAATCGCATTGTTTCAACTACCACTTTTTTTCAAGTGACATAGTATTTCCTTTGACCTATGTAGGTTGTTAGACTATAGTTAAAGCCAAATGCATATTATAATTTTTTCCAAATTGTTGTATATGCTATGATTTTTACTTTTTACTTTTTTCAGCATATCTGATTAATGTAGAATAAAAAAAGAATCAGGATGCACTGGGCATTTTAAAAAGTATAAGAGTTATCTTATAGTTAGATAACTTCCTGGTAGAATGAGAACTGAAAAAAATCTGAAGCTGAGGGAGAATAAGATAGTAATTTAGGAAAATTTAATTTTTGATAAAATGTTTTTAAGAAAAGAGAATACCTTCCTCAAAGTAAAATTGGACAGGCATAAAGGCAAAAATATAATTATCTCTATTTATAATGGTTAAATGGTAATTTTAATTGTTTTTAAACTCTCAATGATTGTGATATTTGCTTCATGTTTTATTCACTAACCTATTTGATGTATTAGTCTGAAAAGAAATATGTATTTCTTACTAAGAATTAAAAATTACAACTTCTAAAATGCATAACTAAATCTTTAAATCAGTATTCTCATTAGGAATAATATGTGCTAGTGACCATGAGTGACATAGCAGAGTTGGCATGTAGAAAGCAATTATTATTAGCACACTTAATCCTCTAGAAGAACAATCAAACAAGAATTCTGTATGTGAAATTTTCCATACATCATCTTGTCAGATGTAGTCATGTGCATCACCTTTGGGATCAAGGCTAATAATGGCTAACATAATGGAACACTCACTATGTGTTGGGCACAGTTCTTAGCTAGTAAGCTATTTAATTGCATTAATTTTCAAAATAACGCAATGGTACTATTATCATCTCAATTTTTTAAATGGAACAGATTATTTAAACCTACCTAGATACTCAGTGCCTACCTAAGCAGGTACTTGTTGGGGGCTGGGTTTGAATGACCACTGTCTGCCTCCAAAATCCTGCTTATAACCGTTTTGCCACTTAATGGACCATTGGGATCTACAGTATAAAGTCTAAATTCTTAAGCATGGGAATCACAATCTTCCATGACCCCAGTTCTTGCTGCCTACCTATCTCTTCCTTCCCTTTCTCTCTTCACCATCTAGGTTCCAACTAGTCTAGAAAAGAACCTTTTCCCAAAATACTCTGCATTTTCCTAACTCACTGTCTTTTTTAAAACTCTTACATGTAGTATGCTTTTCTTTCTTTTTGTCTGTCAAAATTATAACAATTATTGTCAACTTAGTTATGTGGTGTCTTCTCCATGGAGATTTACCTGAGCTAGCCCTATTTATGAGGCAGAAAGGAGACTTTTCTTTTTCCTCAGGAAACTTTCTTATTACCTTTCATGTATTTATTTAATAGGTTATATCCCAAGCTTCTGAGAGTAAGAATTGTCATGTCTTCTTTATATGTTTCACCAAAATGACTGGTATAAAGCCTTGAATAAAATCAGCATTTAAAAACTGCTGTTTTTTTTTTTTTTAATGAGGTTCATCATTCCATTGCTCTCTATAACACAGCAAACATTTTAAGCAATATGAAAAATCACTGTTCATAAAAACCTGATAAAGAATATTTTATATCAACATGTTTTTTTATTCTAGGTATCTAACATCTATTTAAGATACATAAAGTACTGACCTCTAAAATTATTTTGTGATAAAATGTGAATAACAAAAAATGTTTCCCATTATCCAAATAAATTATCAAAGATGACTCAAAGGCCAAGTTGAGGTAGTCAGAAAGTTAAAGTTTACATGTTATTTGATTAATCTAAAGTAATCTTGACATTCAGTATGATAAACCAATAAGAGAAGATTATATGTTTTGAGCAAGATTATTGTTATTTTTCTCCATTCTTCATAATTAACTACATGTAACCAAATACTTTTTTTCATAACAAAGATATTACAGCATATCCTCTAAAAATAACATAATAAATGTTCATCTCCCTGATAACATATTTGCATTTTATGTACTAATTCATCTCTGTGGTAGATGTGTCAAGACTACAATGACATTTTCCTCTCTTGGTATTTGAATTCTAACATTTAATTCCATAGAAGTACAGACTTGTCCTTAATTTTCTTAGTGGTCATCAGTCTTATATTTCTTTTTTTTTCTTTTTCTTTTCTTGTATGTGAGGAATTTAATCAGATCATCCTATTCAATCTAAATGTTCAATTTTCTGTTTCTCTCTCACTCTCT
The DNA here is from genome assembly GCF_014176215.1 of Rousettus aegyptiacus. Lineage (NCBI taxonomy): Eukaryota > Metazoa > Chordata > Mammalia > Chiroptera > Pteropodidae > Rousettus > Rousettus aegyptiacus. The sequence continues at coordinate 55,139,283 of NW_023416306.1, forward strand.
CCATATATATGCATATATATATTATCATCTCTATCTCAAAATTGATAGAGCTTTACAATTAAAATGTTCATCCATAACTTAATTAAATAATAATAATAAAAAAATGTTTAGTGTATCTGATTTAATATGCAATGGGCAAGAAAGTGTCTAATTAAACAAATACCAAAAATATCTCCTGTTGTATTAACACAGAGCCATTATGGTAACATATTAACATAGAAACTATTTGTTTTAGCATCAAGAGAAACAATCTCACAGGTGAGAAAATATTGTAGCTCAACCCTCCCTCCCAACGCTACTCGCTACTCGAAGTGGATGATTAGTACACTCCCAGGGAGTTGTATAAACCAGGTGGAAAAACAGGGAGTGCTTAAGTTTAAACACCATTACAAAGAGGGATGTTGATTACATGAATTTTCTCTACAATAGAATTACCCTGCTATATATAACCACACATTTCAATCACTTAGAAGTATTAGCTAATCAGTTAAAGCAAGTTTAGTTTTCTTAATGAAGCTTAATCAGACTCTTATAGAAAATATTTTTTATGCAAAATAATTTACCAAAGAACTGTTCTACAATTCATTTTTCTCTTTTTTGGCATGTGTTGAAGATGTGACCTCCATCTGGTTGCTTCCATTCACTGAGAAGCTAAGATTTAATATCCTTGGGTTTAAGACGCATGAAGAGAACCTCATGAGAACATAATTGCAGAGTTTCCAAAAGAGGGCCAGTGCATACATTCCATGTAGAAGAAGACCCCCAGCGCCCCATACCTTCAAACTTTTCCTAAACCCATTTTTCCTTTTTAAACTTCTTCCCACTTTGATCCTGATCTAAGCCGTCCATTGTTGCTCTTAGTCTGTTGTTTGTTCTCATTTTATTCTTATCTGGATAACTACAAGTGATTATGAGTATTCTCCCAAAGCTGTCCTTACCATTCTAAGGGGCTTTATAACCTTATTGAGTTCTTTTGTATTTTAACTACAGACCCACTTGCTGGTGTTTAGTCATTCAAATGCTTTAAAATTTTGTTTTTAAATAATGATGAGGCTTATAATATATATATGTTTAATGGTATAATGTTTTGACTTATATTCTAGAAATATATTCAGGCAATTCTAACAGTTGATGGTAATATGACATTTATGCCTGGGAGTTAAAAGACTGACTAAAGTCTCACCAACCAAAGTAAAAGTGTGTTCCGCTTTGGTTTGAATGGTAATACCCATGTCATGCATGTGTATTAATAGAAGTTAACAGTGGGGGCTGTACATCCATAAATTAACTAGGTTTTTTTCCTTTTCATATTACAAACAAAATGTTTTTAATATATTCCTTGGATTGTAGTAGGAGATCAATTTAGTCCAAACATGAAAATAAATAGTACTTTATAAATGTTCTCTAAGTGAGGTTTAGAGGCATCTATGAGAGTTCTTGATGTACTCAGGCACTGCTCTCACTCAATATAAATATGGCCTATAGCTGCATACATTTCACACATCATTTGTACTACTCAATAACATCTAAAGCATATTAATCAGGCTAAAATAAGAGATAGGAGGCTAAAGAAATTCAATACAAACATGTAGCAGAGTGAACCTTCTGACCTCTCTTTATTGAATAGAGTTAAATCTATTACTTTGAATTGGGCAACAACTATATGGGAAAGATTTGCTACAGGGTTATCAGATTTCATCACAATCAGTGACAACGATCGGACCATGTTGTAGATTTGAGAGCTGATTTAAATTAAAATGAAATGCACTAGATTACGCATTAGATAAAGTTGCTTATTACGTTTTAATTTTAATTAGATTCTTTGCTGCCGTATATTCTTTGATCTGAGCTAAGTAGTTAAGCCCATTTTACTATCTAATTGGATTATAGTGCAAGTCTTGCTAAATCAAAATATAGGAGAACATATAGGTCCTAAATAGATACTGCTTTGTTGTGGATATCCTGCCTATAAAGAATGGTGCTTTGGACATAAGTATACATTATAAAATTTATTTGACTACAGCAATACTGTTGGTTTTTCCAGGGAGACCATAAAACATGATTTCTTACACCTATGTCATATGTCTTGCTGAGTCCTTACTTTTTAAAGCAGAGGTATTTGGAATCCCAAAGGAAGAAATTTTGCACTGCAAAAATTTTGGATGATGCCAGTATATTAAGAGGGATTTATGTTCAGAAGACAAAATATAGCCCGTTTAAAAAGGGAGCTGTCAAGATAAGGCTAGACTCTGATGGATTATGATTATGAATCAGACATACGTTTTGATGGTGCAACTCTATCTTGAACCAATCAATAGAATGTTGAAAGCTTTGAATTTATGTTGAAGATGACTTTTGAAGTTAAAAATAGATCTAATAGCTAATTTGATTGAGCACTTACTATATTCCAGGTATGGTGATAAACATCTTATTCAAATCAACTAGTTTAACTTTAATATCACTTATTGTGCTAAATATTTTACTTGAATTCACTTTACATAAAACTGTAAAAGAAACTGAAGAATAGAGACTTAATGTGATTTGACCTTACTGTTATTTGTCCGGTGTGAGGCTTAAACCTATGTCTGTATTTGTATAACTCCAAAGCTCATATATGGTTTAACTACTATCTCTCTTTGCAGCAATTCTAATCACCAGTTTTAGAAACCTCTCTCAGACTTCATCTTCCCATGTGTAAAAAGGGGCCTGAAGTACCTACAACTCTTAGCAGTACTGTATAGATTTGAATCTTCATATTTTAAAACATGATTAGTGTGACATCATCAGGGAAAATAATAGGCTGGTCAATATATTTTTTCTTTTTCCTAAAGCCACAGCTAAATGTAGGAATTCTCTGGTGCTTGAATAATAATAGCATTTATTCAACATATTAATAGCTTCTGAATTGGTCTTCTTCTTTTACTCTCCTATGGTTTATCTATCAGCAAAAATGATCAAAATAAATATAAATCAAGTCATGCTAGTATTTTTTCTAAAACCTACTTCATACAAAATATAATTTAAAGTTTTCCTTGTAGTTTACAAGATTCTCCATGATATGACTTCACAACCTGTGTGACTTCGCTTCATATCACTGACCTGCTCCCCACACTGATTCAGCCAGGCAGAACTCCAATATTTCCTCAAATTCTGGCAAACATTCTTGGTCCAGAGTTTTTCTGTTTACTATTCCTTCTTTCCATACATATACATGTTTTATTCCTCTTAATTCAAATCTCAGCTCAAATATGGTCTTCTCTGAGATGCATTCTTTGACATCCTATATTAAATAGTATGGAATTGCACAAATACTCCATCACCACCACTCTCTCCACTCTACCTTTGTCTGCTTGATTTTTCTTCACAGCATGTATTATATGACTATTTATGCATTTACTTACATATTTATAATTTTTATGATTGCCTTATGCTTACTGAAACACAAATTCCACAAGAGAAAAATGACTTGATTTGCTTTGTTTACCATAATAGCTCCAAAGCAGAGGAATGTCTGGCGCACTATATAAATTCAATTTTAAATGAATGAATAAATGAATAGGCATATATTAATGTCTATTACATTAACGGTATTTTAGGAATTGTGAAATAAATCTGTTTTTATACATATATTTTCCAAGGACCTTTTCAACCACCTTCTTGTTTGACATAAAATCTTCTGTAAACATTGAGCCACACACTGTTAATATACTTAAGATGGAAGTATCTCTATTGGGAAGGCCCCAGGAGCAGGGCTGTTTTGAGTAAATTATCTGATTATTTTTATTACCTGCACTTCTGCACTCTTCAGAGTCAGGCATATTTAGCAATCTACTCCAGGTTAATCCTATTTTATATTTTGAGAGAAACCCTTTTAGTATCTAATGTGACCTAAACTAGTAAATTAGCGATATTAGCTTTGATGTTAGCTCCTGTCTATGCTGATTTCCCAGTATCTGAATCACTTGTAGAAATGGAGTCCAATGTTTACCTTACACTTCCTTTTGTCCTTTCTAATCCAATCACTTTTTCAGCTGCTCTTATTCTCTGCTCCACCCAAGTGGACCTCTGGATGTGCCGCTAATCTTCACTGTTGGAACCTCTGCTTGCTTGCCTAGTCCTTTGATTTTGGGTGGTGTCCAATCTATCTTGACTTGTTATTCCACTGCTTTAATTATGGTGCTCATCTAACTCCCAAAATTTGAAGGATGTTTTAATTTAACAAACCATAAACAAAACTCATTGGTTAAAGAAAGAAATCACTAAGTATATTTAATGTAATAGCCACATATATTTAACATCTACTGGTATTTTCACTGCTAGCTAGGTGTGCATATCCCACCAAGTACATGAAATATTTTAGTGTTTCTACAGTGTTCCGTACGCTGTGGTAAGTTACCTAGATACTATATATTGGGTTTCAATGAAACTATAAATAGAAGTATAACAGCCTTTCTGAACATCAATAAATTCTACCATGGCTCACTACCATAGTTTCTATTAATCTTTAATAAGACAATGGTATAAAGTACTTTGTAAATTTTCAAGTGAGTTAATACATAAACTACAATTTGTTTATAGAATATAATTCAAAGTATACATGTTTCAAGAGAAGTTGTGAATTGTTGATTTTTTTATTTAAAACATTGCTATTACTTTACCACGTGGCTTTATAAATGTGTTATGAATGAAAATAATATATTTGTGCTTTCCAGAACATGTCCGTATTTCTACTTTATAACTATTTTATGTTGAATATCTGCAGTATTTCTTTTGAGCTAGGCAGAAGAATTGAAAATTAATTAAAATGATATCTCCAGAAAATATCTTCAGAAAAATATATTTAACGTATTTAACATTTAACAATTATAGGTTTTAACATATCCCTTCATATATAAAATGGAGCATGTCTGAGAGAGTCAAGTTGAGATTTCTGTGCCTTCAGACAAACACTTAACAGAGCATCCTGAGTTTGGCTAACTATTCAAATTTTTCCTCTGCCTATTTATCACTCTCTTTTTCTATTGCTAACATTCATTGTCTCAGGTTGGTTGAAATACCTGCTTTTTGTGCTGTCTGAAAATTTCATTTTTTTGTTGTTGTTGACAAATACCCTTATGCTATTAAAGTCCCAAAACTTTGATTACCAACTATAAGAAATGTTTCTTTTCTCCAGAGAAATTTTAGATTCTTGTTTGGGATTTCAGTAAATTTAGGCAAATTATTTTTGTCTGGAATTTAATACTATCCATTACTTTATCATTGCCTGGCCTTCACAGAGAACATAACGATATCTAACAAGAAGTTTCAGATAGTTAAGACTGAATCAGGATCTCAACAAGGATATTTAGTATCATTAGATGAAATTTCTCTCTTTACAAATATGAGAGTTCATATCTCAACATAATGAAGGCCATATATTAAAAAATCCACAGCTAATATTATACTCAACAGTGAAAGATTGAAAACTTTCCCTCTACAGTCAGGAAAAAGACAAGGGTATTCACTATCATAACTTTTTTTCAACACAATGCTGGAAGTCATAGCCAGAACAATTAGGGAAGAAAAATAAATAAAAGACATCTAAATCAGAAAAAAATAAAATTATGTGTTTACTGATGATATGATCTTATATATAGAAAATCCAAAAGAGTCCATTAAAAATCTGTTCAAATTAATAAACAAACCCAACAAAGTTGCAGGATACAAAAATCAATATACAAAAATCAGTTGCATTTTGATACACTTATAACAAACTATCTGAAAAATTTTCATTTACAACATACCAAAAGAAATATGAATAAATTTAACTAAGGAAGTGAAAGATCTATGCCTTGAAAATTATGACATCGATGACAAAAACTGAAGGACACAAATAAATGGGGAGATATTCCAAGCTTATGAACAAGAAGAGTTAATACTGTCAAAATGTCTATATTACCCAAATCCACCTTTAGATTCAAGGCAATCCCTATCAAAATCCCAGTGGTGTTCTTCAGAGAAATAGAAGAAACAATCTTAAAGTTGTATAAAACCAAAGAAAACCTTGAATATCCAAAGCAATCCTGAGAAAGAATAAAGCTGGAAATATTACACTTCCTAATTTTAAACTATATTACAAAGCTATAGTGATCAAAAACAGTATCATGCTGGCATAAAAACAGACACATAGACAAACAGAACAGAATAGAGAGCCCAGAAACAAACCCACACATATACGATCAACTAATATTTGACTAGGGAGTTAAGACTACTCACTGGAGATAGATAGTCTCTTCTACAAATCACTTTTAAAAATCTAGATAGCCACATGCAACAGCATGAAATAGGCCCCTATCCTACTCACAAAAATTAACTGGAAGTGGATTCAGGACTTAAATGCAAGACCTAAAACCATAAAATACCTAGAAGAAAATATAGGAAAATATTTTTGACATTGGTCTTGGCAATTACTTTTTGAATATCAACCAAAAGTACATGCAATAAAAGCAAAAATCAAAAAGTGGGATGACATCAAACTAAAAGCTTCTGCCTAGCAAGAAATAATCATCAAAATAAAAAGACAAGCTGAAAAATGAGGAAAATATTTAAAAACCATCTATCTAATAAGAGATCTATACCCAAAATATATACAACTCAATAACGACAACAAAAACAATCAATTAAAAATAGGCAGAGGACTTGAATAGACATTTTCCAAAGAAGACATAAAAATGGCCAACGAGTACATGAAAAGGTACTCAATATCACTAATCATCAGGGACATGCAAATCAAAATCACAGTGAGATATCATTTCACATTTGTTAGAATGGCTATTATCAAAAAATGAGAGCTAAATTCTGGCAAGGATGTAGAGAAAGGACAACCCTTTTGCATTGTTGGTGAGAACATAAATTGGTACAGCCACTATGGAAAACAGTATGGAGGTTCCTCAAAAAATTACAAATAGAACTACTACATGATCCAGCAATCCCACATCTGGATATATATTCAAAAAAGATGACATCAAGATCTGGAAAAGATAGCTGCCCTCTCTCCTGTTCATTGCAGCATTATTCACAATAGCAAAGACATGAAAACAACCTAAGTGTCCATCAACAAATGGATAAAGAAAATTTGATACACACACAATACATGTACACACATACGAATATAATTCAGCCATAAAAAAAAATAAGGAAATCCTGCCCTTTGCAACAATATAGAACTCAAGAGCCTTATACTAAATGAAAACTCAGACAGAAAGACAAACACTGTATGTGAGGGAAAAAAAAAAAAAAAACAAAAACATCAAACTCAGAAACAGAAAGATGGTGGTTGTCAGGGGCTGAGAGATGGGAAAAACAGAAATGTTGGTCGAAAGGTACAAACTCTCAGTTGTAAGAGAAATAAGTTTCAGGAATCTAATGTATGGAATGGTAACTATATTATATACTTGAAAGTTGTTATAAGAGTAGAGCTTTCGTGTTCTCACCATAACAACAACAAAATGGTAATTATGTGAGGTAATGACTATTTACTAATCTTACTGTGGTAAACATTTCACAAATACACTTTAAACTTACACAATGTTCTATGTCAATTATATATCAATAAAGGTAGGGAAAAATATGAAAGTTCATGACTATTAAACAGTTCATTCTACTTCAAGGCAACAATGCAGCAGTGTAAGCATTTGCTAGATTTATGTTAACTTAATTGACATTCCATTCAAAATTAAGGTAGAAACTCTGAACTTGTACTTTCATTTTTGTTTTATTACTAAGTGTATGTGAACAATAATTATTTTGAGTGAAAGTGAAATTTTAAGTGAATTAAATATTTCCTTTAGGATAAATATTTTAATACAGCTTATGTAAATATATAAATCTTTTAAAACCATGGTTTATATTCTATTCAATTTATGACTTGTTCTTTGGGTAGTGAGCATGATCTTTAAAACAGGCAGGTTATAAAAGTAACTAAGTGGCAGCTGTTGCTTGGAAAAATGCTAGAAAGACAAACTAATTTCTGACTCAAAAGAAAACTAAGAGGAATACACCTTTTTTAAAAAAAAAAAATAATCAGATGTTGTCTCCTTCTTTTCAGAAAAAAAAAAAAATCACTTTAACGATTAGGTGATTTGATTATTTTAACTCTTCCCTCCTATCCAGGAAAGGAAGGACATGATCTATAGAAGCTCACATCATTGGAAAAAGGTTTTGCCCAAGACTGAGATAAAAATTAGTCATAAGATGAAATATCCATCTTTTGGGTGGGTGACAAAATAAGAATATTGGAGGCAAGATTTTATTTAGCAACTTTTTTATCTAAATATATAATGTGAGTATGAAAAATGTGATTAACATACACACGCACGTACACACACACACACACACACACACACACACACACACACACGACAGAAGAATCCAAATGGCTATTGACTCCTTTCACAGGGTCACTTTGAAAACAGCACACAAAAGGTAATCATACTTCCGCTGCTCTAAAATATTTTAGCTCCACATCTCAGAGGAAATTAAGAATGTCAAAATATAATGTAATGAAAAAAGCTTGTTGTTTGAAGTTAGTTGTGGGCGTTTCTGATGACAATTCTGCTCCTTGCAAAGTATACTACATTGGCCAACTAACATGAGCTTTATTTTCAATAACTCCACTTTACGGTTGTTATGAGGATGATGTAATAAAAACAATTTAAAAGAACACAAAGTACCTGATACCTATTCAATAGTTAATTTATACTTTCATTTCTGTTATTTCCCTTTCATAAATAAATTCTAGCTAAGTCCTTAACTAATTTAGTCATAGCCTTTTCAAATTTGTTTCTTACTTATTCACATGCCCCACTTTAATCAAACTTAATTTCTTAAACATGCTTCTACTAATACATAATAGTCTGTCTTTTTAAAATATAGTTTCTGTTAATAAAAATATCTTTCCTAAACTTTAATTTATCAGAATTTTACCCATCCTTCACTGTTCAGTCAATATGCACTGTTAAAAGAATCCCCTACCTCCAGCTGGATATGAGTCCTTCCTCTATGCTTTAATAGAACTAGATTTCTACCTCTTTGAATACTTTTTTACTTCATAGATCACATTTATATCTTTTTTTGAGGGTAGCAGCAGTAATTTATCTTGAAATCTTTCACAGTAGGTACCCCCAGTTGGTATTCAAAAAAGTGTTTTGGGTAACTGTCTGTGAAATAAGGGCTACAAAATTATTGTGCATTCCATCTAAAATGTATAATACAAACAGTCTCAAAAAGCTTCACAGTGTGAAAAATTTGAAAGCAAATGTACTTTCTATTCAAATAAGAAAATAAAGAAAATAAAATATTTTGTGCTATTCTGCCATTTTTTTTTAAGTCCAATATAAAAATACTAAGAACAACTTTTTGCTAAACTCATGTTTGTAACTTATTTATACTCTGGGTCTTTTTTGTGTGATATTTTATTCCTTTACAAATTTAAAAAATTTATCTCTCTCACCTTCCCTGCCCTGCTTTTAATAATACACACACACACACACACACACACACACACACACACACACACACACACTCAAAAGGTACTTCATGTTCTTGATGCTGTTCATTGACTGATAAGATTTGCAGTTGTCATTTTTGACACTGAATTTAATTAAAATTATCACACATCATATTATATATTCTTATTTAATTGCTGTTCAAATTTTAGAGGACATATTGAGAATAATTGTAAAATCTGATTTTTTCAATGTAATCATATTTCAAGTCATTCTCGATAAGTACATGTCAGTTAGTTCTATTTCTTTTTGCAGTTAAGACTATTTCATATCTGATTTATCTTCACATAGTCAACATTTTTTACTACTCTGTTGTTAACATGTTTGCTCTGACTTTGCTAGGAGAACTGATCTTGTTGATTTTCTATTAAACTAGGTAGAGAAATCGCCCTGTATTATCACCATAATTGTTGGCCTTCCTAAGTCATTTATCAATTCTTATTACCATGGATGTAGGAGTAATTGAAATTCTGTGTTATCATCACTCACCACTGGTGTGCCTGGAAGTCTTCCCTGTGATACTTTTCTATCTCTTCTCATTATACAATAACTCCTTCTGGTAATTTATGCATGCTCTGAATATTCCAATTTGGTTTTGTATGTTATGAGAGGCACATGCATGTTCCGCAATGCTGCCACAAAATATTTCACAGAAGGGATGGAAATTTAGTACAGATGCTACTCAATTTATGATAGGGTTACATCTTGACAAACCTATCATAAATTTAAAATACTATAAGTCAAAAATGCATTCAATATCCCTAACCTACCAAACATCATAGTTTAGCTTAGCTTAGCTTAGCTTACTTTAAACATACTCCAAATACAATATAAAAAAATCAAAAACAATAAAACAAAACAAACACTGGAAACACAGTATACTAGAGAGTATCTATTGTTTATCCTTGTGATCCTGTGACTGATTAGGAGCTGTAGCTCACTCTATGGCCCAGCTTCATGAGAAAGTATTATACTGCTTATTGGTCACCTGCGAAGAGATCAAAATTTGAAGTACTGTTTCTATTGATTGAGTATAACTTTAGTATCATTGTAGAGTTAAACAATCTTCAGTTGGACCATCATAAGTAGGGGACTGTCTGTATGTGACAACCATACTATTACTAGATGTACTCCAATGTGGAATATGGGGGATTATTTAAAAAAAAAAAACTGAATAGAGAAGCTTTGTGTTTATGTTTTTTCAGACTAATAATGGAGAAATGTCTCTAGCTAAACTTACTAAAATATGTCCTGCATGGCATTATATTTTCCTCCACATGGTAGGCAAATTAGTCCTGTCACAGGCTTGATGACGCTGAGAAATATAATACAAAAGTGTTTGACATCAGCCAAACAAAAATTTCCTTATATGCTAAGGACATGTATCACTAAATAGTTACTTTTTCTCCCCTTCTGCTTACACAAAAGTCATCAATCATGGGGTTCTGGAGTCTTCTAAATGTTGGATTCTTAAAGTCATTTGAGATAGTTTAAAGTTTTAAATCCATGGATTGAGATTATTACACTATAGGTAGATCTCCATGAAAAACAGGGAAAAGTTGTACTTATTCACTGATGTCTTTGGGTTCAAGAGTATCCTTTGCATTGCTTGTTTGTTCAAGTGAATGTAAACTTTAACTTGGCACAAGTCATAATTCACCCCAATTCGCATGTAAATTGCGTGCATAACCTACCTTTGTTCACACAAAAAGTTTTTTTTCCCCAAAAAATAAGACTTATTAAATTTATTTCACTAAATCCTATAGCTAAGTATGTCTGGAATCTCCTCTTTCTTTTAAAAATGTCACCACTGCCTTAGTCCAAGCACTCATAAACTTTCTCCTAAATAATTAACAGAGCATATTGACTGTCCCCTCTTACCTATCTTACACTGTTTCAGATAGATCTTTGTTAAAAGAAAGTTCCATAATGTAACTTTGTGTTTAATGTTCTCCAATGATTCCCGTTAACCACAAAAAAAAGTCTATGTACTTTAATATACGAGATCTGTTTAAAATCAGAACAACCTTTCCAATTCCTTTTCTTATCATTACCCTCTTTGAAAATTACTTATGGTTCCTAATTCACTGGATAGTCACCTACTTCTCTGCTTTTTTGCATCCCTTCTCTTCCTAAACTTTCCTCCCTTCGTCATTTAATTCTTAAAATGAGATTCTGTGATTCTCCAATGTCTTAAATTAACTCTCATCTACATTAAAATAGTCATTGTTATTATTTTCACTATCACTGTACTATATATTTTAGTGTGTTTTAGATGAGTGTCTTAAAAGTATAGATAGGTGGTGTGAAACTATCTTTGCATTCCATGTCTGGAAAAATATCTTACACATAACATATGTGTAATGTAATTTGAATGGCCCTGAATTCAATTTGATTTAGGAGATTTTTATTATTTGCCTATGAATTAAGAACTTATTTTATGAATATGTGTCATGTGTCAAATAGTGGTATAGTACTTTTAGGCAATGTGGTTTCGAAATTCAACTATGTGTAAAAACGGTGACATCTAACTTGCACAAATTAGTTAATTTGCCATTTTTTCTTGAAAAGTCCAGAACCTCTAGAGCTATCCCTTCTCAGAAAATGTGGCTTATGCACTAGAGCTTTCACCAATATAATTTCTCCAAACCTCATCTCATTTTTATCTTTCAAAGTTGAAATATTTCTCCAGACTTTATTCGTTGCTGAAATCTCCTTTGTCAGAGGCTCTTTTCAATGTCCTACTATTGTATCCTCACTTTTATTTTATGTGTATCCATTATAAGTTCAAATGTATAATATTAAATAATAGTTTTTATAGTACCTTCTAAATTATAGTTCTGCTAATTATGACATTGATTAGTAATTGTTGTTTAACTTTGAAAAATAATCTCTACATATATTATTACAAATCCATAGAAAAAGTCATTCTGAATTCTAAATGAGTGACTTATTCAGACTTATAATTGAACAGAAAGTGTTTTTTAATTAAAATATTGATTTTTAGGAGTATTATAGAAAATAGAAATATACTCATTAAATGTGAGAAGCTGAAGATGTCTTAGAGGCTTCTACCTATTAAGTTTAAAAATAAATTTTTTAAAAATACTGAAATTAGTTAAAATGCTTGGTTCAAGTCACATATGCAGTTAGCTAAATATCCTGAATTAGAGTCCTATTCTCACAGATTCCCAGCTTGGGGCTTCATTCAGTGTCATATAGCTTTTCAGAAAAATAAAAGTAGCTACCTGGATACCTGGTCAGAGATCTGATCTGCTGTAGCTAAAGCAACAGGAGGTCTGTGATCCACACTTTTAGACACTTTTGTTCCCGCCTGAAATTCGAAAAAAAAAAGTTTCTCCCCTTATTTCTTACATCTAGAGTGTATCTTGGAAGTTGAGATTAACTTGGATTGCTCTAAGAAAACAAGTGTCCATTCATATCAGTTTGTAGTTTAAGTTACACATGGTCAATTGTGGGTGGAAAATATTAAATAAAACATATCAGAAATAAACAATACATACATTTTTAATTGTGTGCTTTTCTAAGAAGTGTGATGAAATCTCCAGCCATTCTGATCTATCCTGCCCGGGACGTGACTCAGTCCTTTGTCTAGCATATCCACAGTATACACTCCTTACCCATTAGTCACTTGGTAGCGATCTTAAATATCAAACTGTCACAATACTGCAGTGCTTGCACACCCTTATTTTACTTAATAATAGCCCCAGAGTGCAACAGTAGTAATTCTGGCAATTTGAATATGCCAAAGAGAATCCATAAGTGCTTTAATAAAGAAAAAATATCGTAGGCTGTCACTAAAATCTATGGTAAGAATAGATCTTCTATCCGTGCAACTGTGAAGAAGGAAAATGAAATTCATACTAGTTTTGCTATCACACCTCAAACTGCAAAAGTTAGAGCCACAATGTTTGATAAGGGCTTAGTTAAGATGAAAAAGGCATTGCATTTGTGGATGGAAGACATGAACAGAAAATATGTTCTGAGTGACGTTGTGCCAAAAAGCATTGAGCCTATATGAGTACTTCAGCAAGGGATCCCCCAAACGACTGACATTAAACCTACTTAATACAAGTGAGGGATGGTTACACATATTCAAAAATAGGTTTGGACTGAAAAACATAAAGATTATAGGAGAAGCACATCTGTGGATGGAGAAGCTGCTGCCACATATCCTGCAGAGTTGAAGAAGTTAAGGAGAAAGGTATGTATGCAAAGGAAAAAAACATAGTATATACATTGGATTAGGTACTACCTGTGGTTTCAGGCATGCACTGTGGGTCTTAGAACTATTCCCTGTGAATAAGGGGAAACAACTGTATTGAAGAAACTAGATATTGCCTCTTTAAGAATAAATATAGCTTGATACAGCAATGGAGGCTATTGACTTCCTTTGATGCAAACTTGCTCCATGTGAATTATGCAACTGCTCCTGGCAACTATCTGTAGCTGAGTTTATATGCTCTGTTAAACATCTAATCATCAAGACAGCTACTGCTACCCTTGCCATCAGAAAACTATATTTCCCTCTCCTTACATTTAGTATGTGCGTTAAAATCTCACATTTATTCAAGCTTGCTCAAGCCAAGTTTTATATTTCCTCTTAGTGCTGCTGAGCTGATTATTCACCCATGTAACTACACTGAGAATTAGCATCAAAATGGAGTTATGAGGACCAACCATAATAAGATGTTATGAATACTCAAATCTTTAGATCTGAAACTTTCCACTTTAAGAGTCTAGCACATAAATGTCAGAGAAATGCACTAACCTTTAGATTTATAAAGAGAACTATGATGCCATCCTGTGGGCAGCTATATTTAATTGCATGCAGACCAAAAAGAGGATGGTATATAGAAATTTCATAAATTCATCTTCTCTAACACAAGCACAGTCTAAACAATATATACTTCAAATAATGGACAGTAAGTCATTATATAGGTATATCTCTCATATACACACAAAAGAGTAGGTAAATAAAAGAATAAAGCCAAAATAGTGGTTATGGCTTAATGGCATTATTTTTAAAACACAAATATAAGCTATATTTTCATAATTAAGAAAACATATTTTCAATTTGCAGGGAAAGTTATAATACAAGAGGTGATTCAGCAACATAATTTTTTTGCATATTTTGAGATAGGTAGAATAATTTGGTATATAATATTTCAGAGACTTTTCCAGTGAAGTTAGACATATCTAGGAAGTAACTAATTTGAACAGAAGAGGTTGGAGAGATGTTCGTGTGCCATGAATTCTCAAAAGACTTACTTTATCCAGCAAACATTAACGGAAGTCACCAATATACTAGAACACTAAAAATATGGAGATGAAAATTATGAGTAAATGCCATAATGGAGGTCTCTACTAGATGCAGGAGCAGTACAGGAAAGATATCTAACTCAGAATGGAGGGGCAAAGAAAGCTACTCAAGTTGTCTCCCAAAAATATAATTCCCGATCTGAGCCAAATTTTCAATATCTAACAGAAGTTACAGATTTATCCATTAAGAGAGAGAGGAGAAGTCAAAGCTTTTTTAGGCAGAAAAAAATAGACACCTATTCTCTGAAAGAGTCAGATTTGGAAAACACATGCTTAATCCCCTAACAAGATAATAATCTTCTAGAAGGACCATGCCTTCTACCACAGCCAAGGACCAATTTCAAAACACCTCTTTAAATTCCTGGGTAACTTGAAATATGACAGACATTTTGAATCTCAAAATCTTACAAGTTTTTATAATTAGTATCATGATTCTGAGGGAGTGAGGAAGATGATCATGCCTATTCCTAGATACACACTGTGAGATAGGTTATGACAGAAAGAGATAAATTCTTTTTCCTTTGTATTATATTCTCCTTCCACTTTCAATGGCCTCCACCCCCAACCCATACTATAAATGTGATAGAGTTTGGATGAATTATTAGTGAGTTGTAGAACACCCCCCTCCCCCCCCCCAAAAAAAGGGGGTTTTATGGAAAATAACTTCACAGGGTGATCTTATTATAAATTCCTAGTGGGGCAGGTCATAGTGGGTAGTACTGCCCCTGGTGTATAACATCTATAGTAAAAGGCTTATCTTTGCTTTAAGCAACCCCTGTCCATTGTTTCTGTGCATCTTTCAAATGCCTCTTTTCAGAACCCTCTTTCTAAAGTGTGACCACTCTCAAGAGAGCACATAATCTTAACTATCCTGTAATCCAGTCTCCACTTTGCTTTCTCCCACCTTCAGGTAATCTTCCTTATGTCCTCTCCTTAATATCAAATGCATAAAAGAAACAGAAAACTGTCAATTTTTTTTTAAAGCATTTGAGATCTTGTTTCCTGGCCTATGTCATCAGTTTGGGCTCAAATAAAGTCATAAAAATTATCTACAAGTTTGGACAATTCTAATGCCGACAGAATAAAATCATCCTCCAAAATGATCTAGCTCTTAATTCAAAGATCTTCACTTGGAAAAATGTTATCTCTTATATTGTAATAAGTGCTTCTCATTGCACTGTCAGTATCATATAGTGTGTAAGTTTAAAACTAGATATTTGAACTGTTCTATGAAGAAAATGAGGAAATGGATCCTTTGAATAATTCCAGGGTAGCTGAATTAATCACTAAGTCACCTGGGTCAAAAAAAAAAAAAAAGTCAGGAAATATTTTCTACTTTGAGTAAAGATAATACAGATTCTTGACTTGAACAATAGAAGAAAATGGTATCAAAATATCAAAAATTCTTTAATTTTTCAGGCTAGCTGTATGAATTAGTCAAGAAATTTTGCCACAAGGGACAGAACCCATCTCATGGAAAGGGAGACATGTACTGGCCCTTATATGAGGGAAATTAACAGCCTAAGTAAGTGTGACATGCAGCTCAACCTCAGAAACCCGTGGAAGAAGGATATTCTGTGCTGTCAGGACACTCTATATCCATCCTTTTGCACTGTGGATGAAAAAGGGGTTCCATGGAATATAGTCTCATATTGTGATCTGATCATAAATTCCTAATTGGGCAGTCCTAGGGCATAAAAGGCTTATCTTTGCCTTAAGCGAAGTCTGTCCACTGTTTCTGTGCATCTAGGTTAACACATCTTTGAAATGCCTCTTTTCAGACCCCTCCTTCTAAACCATGATGACCCTCAAGAGATCTCATAACCCTGTTAGTATTACTATTCTGAAATCCCATTCCCACCTTGCTTTCTTCCACCTTCATGTAATCTTCATGTTCCTTCTTTAATTCAAAATGCATAAAAGAAGCTGCAAACCGCCATTCTAAGAAACATTTATCTCTGTCTGTTAAGATTTTGCCTCCAGGCATATCCTCTGTTTGACTCATATAAATCTTTATAAAATTTCTCACAGGTTTGAACACTCTTCTGTTGATGTCATATTATTTCATTGCAAACCTAAGTTTTTTTCTACAAAGTGAGGGATAATGTCCACCAATCTCTCCTCATAATGACAGCAGTCATTATTTGAAAGGAACTGACTTTCTTACTTTCAATTTAGAAAATTACAAGCATATGTAATGTGCCCAGTTTTGGTCAGTTGGATGTTGAATTTTGTAAAAATTCAGGATTAGATTAATATAGCTATATTCAAATGCTGGTGGCAACATTAGAGTTATTGTAGCTGAGTTACTTAATTGTACTTGTCTCAGATTCCTCATCTATAAACCAGAGACCTCTGCCTTATATATTGACAGTACTCTGGAAATTAAAAAATACTATAGACATGGATAATATTGTTATTGGTATTAAATGTTAAAGATACAGGAATTGTTAATGTTTTATGCACTATCATCCTTGCTTTTCAAGGAGCCTGTCTAGAGAATATATCTTGGCCCAAACTTATGGATACTTCAGACAGCCTGAACAGAAATCTCAACCTTTCAGGACTTTTATATTGTATCTACAGGAAATTTCTTATAACCCTGTCTGAAAACCAATCTTGGATATAGTTTGTGAGGGAAAATTTATATACTTACTAGTATGAAAGCCTAATTATTTAGAAATTTAACCTTTAACTGAAAAAAAAAGTCTAAAAGCCCAAATGAAGACATGTTATGAACTTCCCAGATAACATATATTTAAATATTACTTAACCGATTCTTAAGGCACTTTTTAATAACACAAATTCAGGAATTCTTTTAAAGTACTTTTGGAAATTTTAAAAGAATAAAGAGTCAACAATGATGTGTTCAGAATGTCTTTTGGATCATCATTATATTTGCAAATGTGTGTGTATGTGTAATGCAGAAACTAAAATTGGATACAAAAATAACTGGAAATTGGATAATGGATCTGTAAAGGAAGCATGGGTCTATTGTATATTCAGTCATACAGCACGCATGGATTACACATAGACAGAAGAGGGAAAGACTTGCAAGGCCATCGAGCCATAACCAGAGCCCAATGTGGAACCCAGTGGCCAGCACTTAACAACCACCCAGGGTTGCCCCAAACACAGGTTACACCCATAATCATGAACTCAATGGCCAAGGATAGGACAACATATGTATCATCATAAGAGGGAGAACAAGTCAAAATTTTCAAATATCTATCAAACTATAGTCCACCAACTCTGGAGACATGAGTATTTTTAATAGGTGTTCCTAAAAAATATTATTTATCTATTTATATTTTACTATATAACTATGCACATGACACTTTATTTTGAATACTTTTTCATTTCAGAGAATATTAATATATCAAGAGATATTAATGTTCTATGGAACATAATAGTTTAAGTATTGCTGCCTACCAGATTTAGATGAAAGTCAGTCTAACACATTTGATAATCCTGTTCGCATTTCTAGATTTTTCTGATAAGTGAGATAAGAAGTAAGGTAAATGGGATCAGCGCAGGGAAAATGGTAGGTCCAATAGAAAGAAAATTAGATACGGTATGAGAAATGGGAGTTTGGAGACAAATTATTGGGAATATTTTGAAGGAAACAATGAGTAACTGAATATAATAAAGAAATTTGGATATTTAATAGTGTATATAATGGTGGAGTAGAAGGGAGCTAGCAAGATGTGAATTGTCAAGTTTGCTTCATTTGAAATTTTGTTTAGCGGTATTCCTGGTGGTGACAAACCCTAGCTTGCTCTTAGAAAAATAGTTGCCTGTTATGCTTTGGGAATGTATAGATAAAGCATGTTTATCCTCTGTAAAACTTTTACGCATTAATTAACTATAAACCATTAAGAGTCATAGCTCTAAATTGCACAAATCAATCAAGATCCTCCACATTGGAAATCAATTAAGTTTTAGATTCTCACAGGCTTTACTAACATCAAGATTGCCTGCCTCTCCTTTCCTGTGGGTTTCCTATAAACAAACATGATATATAACATAGTTATATATGTGTGTATATATGCAAGCATGTTAGACTGGGTCAATAGTTGAATGAAGCACAGTCACTGGAACATCAATACTGTACTTCTAAATATGAGTTGGCAAACTGATTCTCAGTTCACAAGGTCCAAAATATGAGGGTAAATTGATTTTAGAAAGAATCTCTTTCTCTCTCTCTCCCTGTCTCCCTGTTACTGTTATTCCTCAGTATATCCTGTTTATCCATAAAAGTCTGAACCCAAGCAGTGCCACAAAGGTTCAAGTCTTATCTAGCCAGCTCTTTAGCAAATGATTAAATCAAAGGATTTACATAAATCCAATCATTACATTGTAGGTCATAAATTTATACAATGTTATGTCAATTATATCATAGTAAAATTGAAAAAAAGACAAATCAGAAAACAAATTAAAAAATTATATAATAGTTTCAAGTAGACACTTGAGAACAGAGGAGCCATCGACCCTTAAGCCTCTGGCTGAACATACTCCTAGCTCCAAACCTTGTAGCTCTATATAAGGGAAGCCATAAGATATCTCTATGTAGGTAGTTATTAATGTTGAATAGACTTCATTTATTGACTTTTAATTTTTGAGAGTGCTAAAATTTTTAAATCATTAGTTTGAGCAACAATTCTAAGTTGATATAATAATCAATCATTAAACTTTCTAATGTAAGTCACAAACATACAGAAAAATTCGTGAAGCATAAATGTATAGTTTAATTAGTGCTTATTTAACAAATGTCCATGTAACCATAATGCAGGTTATTAAATCAAAGACTGACAGCATCCTTCAAGCTCCACATGAGTTCCTTCCTGATACAGGCCTTCTCTCCCAATTAGCTGTAACCACTGTCACGTTGTCTATTGTAATTGTTAGCATCTCTTGTAGTTTTATGACATAGGTAGGAATTGTTAAGTATTAAATTTATTTTTTCTCTATTTGAATAAAAATTGATTTAATCTCTTTGTTGGTTGTTTTCCCCCTCATTATGCTTTTTCTGATTCCTCCATCTTGTTACATGTATGAAAATTAGGAAGAGTAATTAGTTAATAAGTGTCATTTTTTCATAGATAACTCTGTAAATGAAAACTCAATATAGAAAAAAGACTATAGTTCCAACTGTATGAGAAGATGTTGGTCTTTTTTTCATTTTACATTAATCTTCCAAACTGGGGTACAGTTTACTTCTACATACTAGTTGCCATGCACAATGCACTGTCCTCAATCTCTACCCGACTCCCGTTTGTCATCCTTTAAGGATGAGGGCCATCTTCCTGGGCTTGTTCTGCCAGCTGGCTTTTGTTACAACTCACTGGCAAGAATGAACACCATGGAACACAAGCCTAGAAACAGACTTTGAAGTAGGTCTCCTTGCTCTAGAGGGCAATAATCAAAGCTGGTTTAGTTGGCAACCCAAAGATATAAAATTTCACCAAGTTTCCCATTTAAGAGAATGAGTCTCTATTCTGTTTGATGTCTCATTTCTCCTGTTTTGTCTGAGAAAAAAAGAATTATTGCAATAAATATTATCAGTATAAAAATATCTTATTATTTTTAGAAGTTGAGATAAAAAAGATATCATATTCTCCCTTTCATAATAAGTCCCCAGGTGCTTTGATTACAGTTTTGATAAAATAAGCAGACAGCCTATGATATTCAGCCAAGTAAAAGATTTTTCACCATGAAAAATACCTATATAGTTAATATTTTTGAATCACCAATACTATAGACATAAGACATACTCTGAGATAATCAACTTGTTTTATTTTTATGTTTAATATACTCATTACGTATGTATATGTAGGGATCTGAATCAGGAAGATAAATTAATTCTAAGTTTGCCCTAAATTGCTTTTTTTTTTCTGACTTTACTTTATGTTTCTTTATTTCCTGTTTCAATAAAGAACAATCCATTAAAAGTAATCCTGGTCTCCCCAGGAATGCAGTGTTTTGTTCGTCTTCAGCTAAGTGCGTCATGACTAAATAAAAAAAGAAAAACAGCAAAATTTGTTGAGGGGCGAGGCAAAAATATGTAGATAATTAAAATAATATCACTGAACAATATACATTTTAAATTTATCTTAAAGAAAAGAGTGTTGTTAAACCTGAAATCATTATATACTTCTAAATCCCCTCATGTTTAAACTAGGGTTTTAAGTATTTTTTTCATAACATTTCCTCAAAAGCATTAGCATTAGTTCATTTTTTTTTGGTGTCCCTATTTACATACACAATACAAATACAGCTTTGAAGTTATATTAATTTACTGTTTACAAAGGTCTTTCCTATACATATCTCTTTTTGATCTACCAAACAACTCTATTAGTTAGATAGAGATTGTCAGTAAATATTTACTGGATATCCTCCAACTGTATATTTCAAACTGTGGCAAAGAGATGGGACAGTGTGTAAATAAACATAGTTCATATTCTCTTGAAGTTTGCCCTTTGGTGGGGAAGCCAAAGGACAAATTGCTTCAATTAATTATAAGGGACTGGATAAATTATAAGTGTCAAATATTATGAAGGAGAAGTAATGACTGCTTTCACATGGTGAAGAAAGTAAGAAGGACTTTTACCAAGTTTTTAAAGTAACATGTCTGTTTTCTTTCCTCCTTTCTACCTCTCTATTGTGTTGCTATTTTTAGGTACACGCAAACTTTTTTTGTCTTATAAAATTACATTTTCTCTCTCTTTTTAGACAATTTTACCCCTCTTTATTGACAAGTTTTTCTAAGAACTTGTGAGATTTTTTTTAATACTTTATGTAAAATGTTTATAAGTGATTGAAATCTCCCAAGAAAGTAGCATATATCTTTCTCAGATATGTCTTCAATGATTATACGATAATGTCATTTTGTTTTTATTGTCGTTAAAGTCATCATTGTCATTCTTGTTATCTTATTCTGCCTCTGCCTGTAAGAACAGGAATATAGGTTCATAATGATTCTAATCTTTTTAGCCTTCAGTGGATTTTTAAATCTTTATTTATTCTGTTCTTATCCACTGTGGCATTTATCCCCAGGTTTAGTTATAATTTTTTAAAAAGTGGAATAAAGTTGTAAATAGAGGCTTCTCCATTTTTTGAAGAATGGAGATGTGCAACACCCAACTATTGTTAATCAAACTTATTTGAGCCCTATCTAAAGGAAATACCCTAAGTAGAGAAAACTGAAAGTTTGAGCACATCTGATAGGGTTAATAAAAAGCTGAATTAAGTATCCTGGCTCATTATAATTTTTGCATAAGTATTATCATCTGATCATCACTCTACTTTCAGATGAAACAAACTTATTATTATCACCCTGTACTGAAGGAGCATCTGAAGCTCTCAGTTTCTGTGGCTTTTCCAAAGATATCGAATGGTGAAAATGATACTCCAAAGCGGAGAGGTAGATAGGGTAAAAGGGGTCAAATATATGTTGACAAAAAGAAATATAAATATGGGCAGAGGACATAAATGTAATATATATATATATATATGATATACTGTGGAACTGTACACTTGAAACTTATTGGATTTTGTTTATCAATGTCATCCCAATCATTTTTAATAATAATAAAAAAAGAGGCATGTAAGAAAAGCAACTTAGAAGTAGTATTTTAGATTCTAAGGTTGTCTTCCTACTCATGGTAGAACAATCTATTAGGAGAACAAGAAATTGCATACTGAAATATATAGAAATCACAAATGTTTTAAGTCAATCAAGAAAATTCTCTCTGCAGTAGAATATAAGGAAATCCACCTTTATATGCCTACCTTACTTCCTTGAGGCAGAAATGCCTATGGGTTGGTATAGCTGATAGAAAAGGATGTCAGGATCTCCAGGAGTCAGAAAAATGTACAATAGTACAGAGATGATAGTGGCATATTGGCATAAAAAGTTACAGTAATGCTGTCATCCATCCCACAGTTATTAATGCCAGGAAAGAGAGGTCTCCTTAGGACTAAATCTATGGCTATGGCTTGGAAAAATAAGATCTGAGATGTCAGAGTCACAAGAGTAAATATCTCTATATTGCAGAAGTAAAGAATTCCACTTTTATCCACAGTAGTTGATGCTGTCTAAAAAAAAAAAAAAAAAAAAAAAAAAAAAAAAAAAAAAAAAACAAGCTGGCTACAGATGTCCAGAATATGCGCCATCATTTATCGTGCAGGCACATAAGAGAAATGACCTCTCTGATGGGTGCAGTGTGAATGATTACAGTTCCTTTTAATGCTCCAAACTACTTCAAAAGCTCAGTGGTTCACAGCAAGACAGAATATAGAGTTGGAACTCTATATTTTATTTCTGGAAAAAGTTGAGTAAATATAAATACACCATTTTTCCTCCTTAGACACTATCCTTGACTTTTTTCTATATATTTTCTCCAATATAAGGATCACTATTACCTTTGTTTTTTTCCAAATATTAGATGTTATAGCAATACAATTGAAAATGAGTGCTGTTTTAATCATGTAAGAGTACTTCACCTATTCTAAATATAAGATGTGTTGGTTTTTTCTGTTTTGGTGGAAGATAAAAATGTTTTATTTGTTAAATATGTCCTTAACTAAATTAATTCTATTGGCTTTTTCTGCTTTGGCATCACTGTTAAATGCAGGAATTAGGACAGATAGGCTTTAAAGAACACCTTTGAGAATTAGGGAGTTAGTCTCTTTTCTCAGAGATAAATATCAGAAAATACTGGGATTACAGACTTACTATGAAATAAAGCAATGCTACCTGGGGGGTAAGGACAAGGAATAAAATTAAAAAAAGAAAAAAGTGAGCATCTATGAATAAAGATACACCATCTCAAACATGCAGTTTTCTCATTTAAAGCAAGTTTATTTGCACAGAAATCACCTAACTCAAAGTAGATATTCAGTAAATAATTATAGAAAGAAAGGAGGAAGGTAGAGGAGAGAGAGAAATTAAATAAAACAAAAGCCAATGATAAGCATCCCAGGATGTTCCCTGTGCCCTCTTGACCCAGGACCATCCCTAACACTCTTCTGTCATTACTCCTCACCTTGTCCTGCCTTAGGTAACATAAAGCCAATTTTGCATTCTATCCCCATCTTCTTCCACTTATATCTTTCTGTCTTGCTGTGAAGCACTCCAAGTTAGAAAACTTAGTAAAAAATAAATTCTTGTCTGACCAGATCTAAGGCGGAAGCCCGTGATAAACCTCACAACCCTACTACTCTGCAGATGGTCAGGTAACAGCTGTATGACCACATACCAGATCATTAATGAGTAGAGGAAGTGTCCTTTTTGAATTGAAACACTGAACTAATAAAGGACCACGGAAACTGATTCTTACAAGGTTTTCTTTTTGGAGTCATCAAATTATAACTCCTCATCAATAGAGAGCCAAACTCTTAAACGAGTGAAATTCCAGAAACAAATCTGATGCACGCTATATTTCAGTCAATAAATCCAGTGAAAGCCAGAACAGCAAATAGCCATGCTAGTGTTTTCATAAAGAACAACAAATCACCATGTTGGTATTTTCATAAATAACTATTTTTTCCAGAAAAGGGGTGTTCAGTGCAGAAGTCTTCTTTCTGATCAACAAACATAAACTAATTTTCTTGGTCTAGAGAGAGAAATAAATTAGTCAACAAGAGCCATACTGTTCACAGGAATCATATGCTGGAATGAGTGTGGAAGTACTGTATTCTTGTGATCCTGTGTATGATTTATACACAATTCAGGTCCCAGAATTGACAGTTACCTTCTCACTAGCTGCAACTATCATAGCTGTACCTCCCATACCCCTGTTTAGCAATAGCTAAGGAAAATATTCAATGCTAAGATATGAACTACCTTAAGAACAGGTGATCTGAGTGCATTAGCCTAACACAGCTTTGGTTAAATTTAGGCCTCCTCCAAAGAAAATTGAACTTGCTATGACCCTTTGATTTACCCATTTTTACATGGCCACAGACAGAAGCAATGCTCCAGTGACTTACATTAATCCTTACTCAAAGAAGATAGAAAGAACAGACATTGACAGTAATTCATGCCAGGTTCTGTTCTATGCAATAATTTAACAGATATGTATAAAAACCTAATTCTATCATACATCATGATGAAAATAATGTTTTTCCTGTTTTACAAAATAAAAATGCTTCACAAATCTAATAATTTGCCTATGATCACACAACTTGTAAAGATTTGATCATGGCTATATTTGACTCAAAATCTTATGCAATGTCCATGCTAGTATATTCTTCTTTTTTTCTTTTTAACAAAGGATTGTAAATAATTAATATATACACCTTGATGAGTTTTAAAATATACATCTATGAAATGATCACCACAAGCTATGTTATATACCTATCCAATATCTCCAAAAGTTTCCTCCTACCCTTTTATTTTTATATTATTATTTGTGATATAATATTTAACATAAGGTCTATCCTCATAGCAAATATTTTAGTATACAATACAGTATTGTTAACTATAGGCCCTATGCTATACATTATTAAATCTCTAGGACTTATTTCTCTTATATAACCAAAAGTTTGTATCCTCTGAATAATAACTTCCTGTACTCCTCTCCTTCCAGCCCCTGGCAACAACCATTCTACTCTCTGTTCCTTTGAGTTTTACTGCTTTTAGATTGCTCATATAAGTGAGACTATGTCATACTTGTCCTTTTATGTCTGGCTTATTCCAATTAGCATGTCCTCAAGGTTCATCCATGCTGTATTAAATAATGGAATTTCTTTTTTTTTTTTTAAGGCTAAATACTCCATTGTATGCACAGAACACATTTTCTTTATCCATTCATTCATTGATGGATATTCAGATTGTTTCCATAACTTGGTTATTATGACTAATGCTGCAATAAATGTAAGAGTGCAGATACCTCTTCAAGATACTGCTTTAAATTCCTTTTGATATATATATATGTATATGTATAAATATAAATATGAAGATATACATATATCAAGATATGGAGATATACGTGTGTGTGTGTGTGTGTGTGTGTGTGTGTGTGTGTGTGTATCCATATATCCAAAAGTGGGATTGCTGGATTATATGGTAGTTCTATTTTTAGTTTTTGAGGATTCGCTGTATAGTTATCAATAGTGACTGAACCAATTTACATTCCAACAGTGTACAAGATTTCCATTTTCTCCATATCCTCTTTGTGAGATAAAATTTTTTAGTAAAAGCCATTCTAACTGGTGTGAGGTGATAGCCCATTGTGGTTTTGATTTGAATTTCCCTAATGATTAGTGATGCTGTTTTGTTTATATATCTGTTGGATATTTGTATCTCTTTTTACGAGAAATGTATATTCAGTTCCTTTCCCATATTTTAATCAGTTTTTTTTCCTTGATATTCAGTTGTATGTTTTGTATATATTTTGGACACTAACACATTATTGGATATATGCTTTGCAAATATTTTCTCTCGTTCTATAGGTTGTCTTTTTATTTTGTTGATTTTTTTTTCCTCATTGCTGTTCTGAAGCTTTATAATATTAGGTAGTCTCACTTGTTTGCTTTTGTTACCTTTGCGTTTGGAGTCATATCCAAAAATATCACTGCTAAGAGTTACGTCAAATCAAAGGTTTTTTTTTTCTCTTTTCTCTTCTGGAGTTTTATTATTTCAGGTCTTACATTAAGTCTTCGATCAATTTTGACTTAATTTTTAAGCAAGGTGTGAGACAAGGGTCCAATTTCATTCTTTGCATGTAAGTACCAAGTGTTCTCAATACCATTTATTAAAGAGATTATCCATTCTCCTTGACTCCTTTGTAATAAATTGATTGT
Organism: Rousettus aegyptiacus; assembly: GCF_014176215.1. Classification (NCBI taxonomy): domain Eukaryota; kingdom Metazoa; phylum Chordata; class Mammalia; order Chiroptera; family Pteropodidae; genus Rousettus; species Rousettus aegyptiacus. Next base: position 55,165,979 of record NW_023416306.1, read on the forward strand.
ATTTTCATGTGTTAATTTTGGGGCTCTCTATTCAGTTTCATTGGTCTATATGTCTGTTCTTAAGTCAACATCACACTATTTTAATTACTGTAGCTTTGTAATATATTTTTTTATTAAATTTATTGGGGTGACACTGGTTAATAAAATTATATAGTTTTTGTGTATATAATTCCATAACACATTGCATTGCATGTTCACCACCCAAAGTTAAATTTTCCTTGTCTACTTCCCTCCCTTGGCTGTGGTAACCACTAAACTGTTGTCTGTGTCCTCAAGTCTGTTTTGTTTGCCTTGTTTGTTGATTTCAGATTTATATCCCACATGAGTGAAATCATATAGTTCTAGACTTTTTTCATCTGACATTTTGCTTAGCATGATATTCTCAAGATCCATCCAAGTTGTCACAAATAGCAGTATTTCATATTTTCTTATGGCTGACTAGTAGTCCACTCCATATGTGTATCACCATACATGCACTACATCTTCTTTATCCAATCATCTATTGAAAGACACTTCAGTTGTTTCCATGTCTTGGCCACCGTGAATAATGCTGCTATGAACATCAGGGTGCATATATCTTTACAGATAAATGTTTTCAAATTTTGGGGTAAATACCCAGAAGAGAGATTACTGGGTCATATGGTAATTCCATTCTGAGCTTTTTGAGGAACCTCTATATTGTTTTCCATAGTAGTTGTACCAATTTACATTCCCACCGGCAGGGTATAAGGGATCCTTTTTCCCCACAACCTCTCCAACACTCGTTATTATTTGTCCTGTTAACGGTAGCTATTCAAACAGATGTGAAGTGATATCTCATTGTGGTTTTGGTTTGTATTTCTCTAGTAGCTAGTGAAGTTGATACTTTTTCATATGCCTGTTGGCCATTTGTATGTCTTCTTGGGAGAAGTGTCTGTTCAGGTCCTCTGCCCATTTCTTAATTGGTTTTTATTATTATTATTGTTGTTGAGTTGTATGAATTCTCTGTACATATTGGAATATTGGGCCCTTCTCAGAGGCATTTTTTGCAAATATCTTCTCCCATTTAGATGGTGGCCTCTTTGTCTTGTTGGTGGTTTCTTTTGCTGTGCAGAAGTTTTTTAGTTGGATGTAGTTCCATTCGCTTATTTTTGCTTTTACTTCCCTTGCATTTGAAGTTAAACTGATAAAATCCTTTCTAAATCCAAGGTTCATGTTAGTACCTATATTTTCTTTTATATTTTCAAGTAAGTGTGATAATTCTAGCTTTGTTCTTTTTGCTTAAAATTTGCCTAGGATTCTTTGGGATCTTTTATGTTTTCATATATTTTAAGACTGTTTTATTTCTGTAAACAATGCTACTGAGTTTTTAATAGGGTTTTCATTTACTCTTTAGATCATTTGGGTAGTATGACCATATTAACATTATTAATTCTTATAATTTATGACCACAGGATGTTTTCCCATATATTTGTGTCACCTTTAATTCCCTTCATCAGTGTTTTATGGTTTTCAGCATACAAATATTGGTTACAATTATTTTGTAGTATTTATTATTTTTGATGTTATTATAAATAGAATTTATTCTTAAGATAAATTGTTGGTATTAGAAATTCAACTGATTATTGTACATTGATTTTGTATCCTGCAACTTCGCTAAATTTCTTTATTCATTCTAACAGTTTTTGGTAGAATCTTTTTAAGAGTTTTGCATATATAAAATCCTGTCATCTGCAAACAAAGATAATTTTGTGCCTGCTTTTCCAATATGCATGCCTTTTAACTTCTTTTCTTGCCTAATTCTCTGTCTGGCTAGCTCTTTCAGTAAAATGTTTAAATAGAAGTAAAAATAGTGAGTATCCTTGCCTTGTTTTGAATTTTAGAGGAAAAGCTTTTAGTTTTCACAATTGTGTATGATGTTAGCTGTGAGCTTTTCATATGTGTAATTTATTATGTTAACGTAAGTTCCTTCTATACCTAAATTTATTGAGAATTTTTATCATAAAAGGGTGCTGAAATTTCTCACATGCTTTTTCTGCATCTATTGAATAATGTAATTTTGATCCATTGCTCTGTTAATGAGGTGTATCACATTAATTGCTACGCATATGTCAAAACATCCTTGCATCCCAAGATAAATCCCACTTGGTCATGGTGTGTGATCCTTTTAATTTGCTGTTAAGTTTGGTTTGCTAATATTTTGTCGAGGATTTTTGCATCCATGTTATTCATGTATATTTACCCATATTTTTCTTAATGGTGTCCTTATCTGGTTTTGATAGCAGGGTAATGCCTTCCTCATAGAAAGTGTTTGGAATTATTACTTCTGTTTTTTGAAAGAGTTTGAGAAGGATTGAAATTGTCTTTTTTAAATGTTTGGTAGAATACACCTGTAAAGCCATCTGGTCCTGGGCTTTTCTTTATTGGAAAGTTTTTGATTACTAATTCAATCTCCTTTATCACACTGTCTTTATCCAGCAGAGGATTATAGCTTGAAGTCCTATAAAGAATGTATCAGTTTATTATTTTGTTAAATACCAACTGAGCACATGGTAGTACACAATAAGTTGAAGTTTATGAGGAGGCATGTTCAATTTCTGAATTTCAGAGAGACTAGATAAAATAAAATTTTCAAGACAGTTTGCTAGTTTTTTGTAGTAATTTTTATTTTGTTCGTTTATTCAGCAAATGTGTATTTGGTACTAGCACGTGCATGTTCTGTTCTAGGTACCAGTGATGGAACTGTAAGCAAAGAAGGTCAAGTCCTTCATTGTCTTCATGGAGCTTACCTTCTATTTTATGTGTGTGAGAGTATGTTTGTGTATTGCCCACAAATGTCAAAGAAGTATCTTAGAAATGGATATTCTTAGGGAAAGACTGACAGGTAACGTAGATAAAAGGTTTAAGTGAAGCATAACAAACCAGAAATTTAACAACATATAATGATCATCTAAGTGTTAGGTGCTAAGTTCCCTAGTCCAGAAAGAAGAGAAAAAAATATGTGTTATTTTAGGCCATTCACAGTCTTCCTTAGTTTTGGAAGTTTTAAGACTCATTTTTGCTTTGTATAAAAATTACATGCATGTCTTTAGTCTTGCCAATTTGGGGTACGAATAACATTAATATTTGCATCTCATTAATGTGTTAGTCTAGTTCAGCATAATATCCAAACTCAATCTCCATCTCCCACTATATCTTCAAAATTTTCTGAGATTTCAGAGAGAGTTTCTCACATGCACACATGTACTCACATTCTTCGGTTAAAACAACCATCTTCTCTAGGCCTTCCTGAATATGGAGCTGTTGTTTTTAAATGTAGCTTTTGCCTCCACAGGAACACAATAAAATCTCTTGTGAGAAGCAGCGACAAATTCATTATTAGCCACTTTATTTTCATTGTTCTCTTCCTCCATCTAAGCATCTGTGCACCTATGTTCTCCCTCTTCCTTCAAAATCGGTCTCCCTACCTCCTTGCTTACTCTTATCTTTTAAAAATAAAGTATCAAAGCCCTTATGCATATCAACTCATACCAATAGATCCTTAGAAGCTGATTGTATCACCAGACTATACACTCAGTCTCCTGAGCGGAATCTAATTTTCCTTAAGATTGGGATAATTACTGAATTTTGCTAGACATAAAGTTTCTCATCTAAAAATGGTAGGTTTGAAATCTCTATGACTTTTTTTCTACTCCTTACTATCTGAAGAATCATAAAATCTTCTGGTTTTCATTAGAGATAGATAATTAAATGAGTGTTTTATAGGTTCTATTTTTGTTTTTAATTTTTTTAAAAATAAAAGATGTTAAAAGTTATTTCTGTCTATAATCTATAATTTCTCATATTGTTTATGTTGCATTATATTTTCTATAGGCTGGGAGATTTCAAATAATTAGTATCCCATTATAAAGTGTCCTTGTAGAATAACATAGACAGGAGATAGTCTAGATATTCAAGAAAAGAATATGTATGTTAAGGCTATCAATTTAGGAAAAGCAGTCCCCTCTTCACACAATTATGTTTTTTTTTCCCTCCCCCAAAAGCCTGCTAGTTCTTTTCATAATAAGAAAATAATTGGCATATTTGCTAAAAAAAAAAAAAAAAAATGTAACTGAGGCAAATGGGATTTTGAGTGCTGGGAATGAAAGAATATTTATATAAATATGAAGTATATAACTAAGAAAAACATCAAAGAACTAATCAGCATAAAATTTAAATTACACCTATGACACCGGTAAAAATATCAGTCTATAAAAGAATAATGATAGAAGCTTTGAATAAATTTTCATATTGATCATTCGTTTTCTTTCTGATTTTGCTTGTAGGCAACTTCTATAGCCTGACAAAAAGGAATTTTTGTAGCTCTATGCCTTCTCATATGACGTACTACCCTAGAGTATAGTAACTGCATGAGTAAGTCAACACGAATACTGGGAAGCATCCTTTGATACAAGCAAAGTTTCATAAAATGAGAAGAGATTAACTGCTCAGCTTGTCCTTAGTATTTATTTCAAAAAAGCTATGACTACTTCTGTGGTTTATGCAAAGCCTCCACTCATGGACACTTAAAAATACAAAGCATAAATCTAGTACTCTCCCCTGTGGAATAGACTTTTAAAATATTCTTAAATCAAATCTTACAGCACATCTATACTACCTTGAAACTCTAAAAGAGTAAAAATGGAGGGAAAGGACACAAATTCAAGTAGAATCTATTATTTTAATCTAGTAATGGTTATAATTTATGACTTTAATTATTATTCCCAAAACATAAAAGCCTATATATTTTTTCAAGTTAAAAAAAGTTAATTTCTGGTCTTCCTCCCCCATTTAATTATGCTAATACAACTCCAGTGGAATGGTAAGCTGTTAAACAACCAAGATTTTAGGATTTTTTCCTTTGGTTACTACATTATTTTATTGCTTTTTTAATAAGAAAGGACAAGATATAATTAACATTTTTACTCTGTTATAAATAATTATCAAGGTAAATTTATCAAAATTTCAAATAACTTATCTTTAAAGTCAGTACATATTGCAAAAAATAAAATGTCTCATCTTTGTATATTTCACACGTCCAAACAAATTAGATAGTACTGAATGAAAATTATACCTTATATTATTGTCTATAGCTCTAAGAAGTGACATATTTTCTTTTTCAACCTTTGCCATTACTCTTTATTGCCAAAATGAAATCAATTTATCCATGTGTGTCACTGGAAGAGATCTGAAATAAGAAAGATTATGTAATGGAAAAAGAGATGCTAAAGTCAGTGCTTTCTGAGGGGTTAGTAAAGGTGAAACACATATAGGGGATCTTTTAACAGCTCCACAGTACTATAACATAGTATTCAAAAGCAAGTTGTTATTCTGTGCGTGTATGGTATCTGGCTGATGGAGCAGACTTTAAAGTGGGGCTCTGTTGGATAGAAGAGCTTGTTCAGAAAGAAATATCCCATAAGTATTCCTTCACTCCTTGTACTGCCTCCACACTGGTTCATCCTCACTCTCTGACTGAAGACATGCATCAAAGTCCACTATGGCCAGGTAACAGTAATTTTCAAATTGGAATATTTTCCCATAAATACATTTTCTATAAATATATATGCCTAATTAAAAAAATAGTTTTCAAATTTAATGTGACTTCTGCATTTTTTCTTATTAATTTTGGTGTACCATTTCTTATAAATAATGTCTTTAAGATGTAGAAAAAGGAATGATTAACATTGTTATAAATATTAAGTCCCATACATGAAAAAATTGTCTAATATAGTACAAAGTATTAGAGATTAGTAATAAATATGTTTAATATTTGGTTTAATTAAATCAAAAGTGCATTTGTATTCAAATTTCAAAATGAAAGCATTGTCTCTACTATGTTGGCAACATGACTGATTTTTAAAAACTTTTCATATGATAATTAAACACATAATTTTTCTCCTTAGATATACTAATATGATAAACTATATTCGGACATTTCCTACATATAAATTAACTCAAAATGGATCAAAGACCTATATATAAGGCCTGAAACAATATAATACATAGAAGGAAATCTTAGTACTATAGTACTATACTTAATGGACTTTGGTTTTTGAGAGGATTTTATCAATTTAACCTCAAAGATAAGGGAAGCAAAAACAAAAATAAGCGAATGGAACTACATCCAACTAAAAAGCTTCTGCACAGCAAAAGAAACCACCGACAAGACAATGAGGCCACCAACTAAACGGGAGAAGATATTTGCAAAAAATGCCTCCGAGAAGGGCCCAATATTCCAATATGTACAGAGAATTCATACAACTCAACAACAACAATAATAATAAAAACCAATTAAGAAATGGGCAGAGGACCTGAACAGACACTTCTCCCAAGAAGACATACAAATGGCCAACAGGCATATGAAAAGGTATCAACTTCACTAGCTACTAGAGAAATACAAACCAAAACCACAATGAGATAGAATGGCTACCATTAACAGGACAAATAATAACGAGTGTTGGAGAGGTTGTGGGGAAAAAGGATCCCTTATACCCTGCCGGTGGGAATGTAAATTGGTACAACTACTATGGAAAACAGTATAGAGGTTCCTCAAAAAGCTCAGAATTGAATTACCATATGACCCAGTAATCTCTCTTCTGGGTATTTACCCCAAAATTTGAAAACATTTATCTGTAAAGATATATGCACCCTGATGTTCATAGCAGCATTATTCATGGTGGCCAAGACATGGAAACAACTGAAGTGTCTTTCAATAGGTGATTGGATAAAGAAGATGTAGTGCATGTATGGTGGTACACATATGGAGTGGACTACTAGTCAGCCATAAGAAAATATGAAATACTGCTATTTGTGACAACTTGGATGGATCTTGAGAATATCATGCTAAGCGAAATGTCAGATGAAAAATGTCTAGAACTAAATGATTTCACTCATGTGGTATATAAATTTGAAAGCAACGAAGAAACAAGGTAACTGAATCAACAAAAACTTATAGACAGAGATAACAGTATGGTGGTTATCAGAGGGAAAGGGGGTGGGGTAGAGGTAGAAAAGAGTAAAGGAGGTCAAATCTATGATGACAGAAGATTTGACTTTGGATGGTAAACACAATGCAGTATACAAATGATGTATTATAGAATTGCACACTTGAAACCTATATAATTTTATTAAACAATGTCACCATAATACTTAATTTTAAAAATATACAAAAAAATACATTTCATAATTTTGTATTACCCTTGCATTTCTGAAATAATAACCATTTGTTTGAAACTATTTTACTCTTTTAATCTGCTTCTGGAGGCTGATAATGTTTTATTTAATATATTTGTTTTAGTTCAAAGTGTAGTTTTATCTTTTTAAAAAAACATATTTTTATTGATTTTATACTTACATAATAGAATTAGCAATTTCCCTCTTTTTTGATACTCTACCTGAACTAATTTTAAAATCATTAGAACTATCTGTTCCTTAGATGGGAGAATATTCTCTATGAAATTCTCCTTATATTCTGTTTTGGTTGAAGTAAAGGAATTGTTCTGAACTTTTCTTTCTTCGAAATCATTCAGTCTGGGTATTCTATTTCATCTAGTGTCAGTTTTTATAAATTATGTATTATGACATAACTGAACTTTTAATATTTTCAAATTTATTTACATAAATATAGTTAAGAAAGATCTCAATATGAATTTAATTTACTAGCTTCTGTCTTAATTTTTAATATACTGGATCAATTTTTCTATTTTTACCCTTTAAAAATATAGCTTCAAATATTTTAGTTCAGAAAAGTTGCACTGAATCATATTATTTAATTTTTGCTTTATTTGATTATTATGGCATTCTCCATTGAGGAGATCAATTATGCCTGAGTTAAGTGCTGTGTTTGCTGTAGCATGCTGTCTCTCAGGAAGTTGGGTGGCTGATAGATCTCAGCAGTTGGTCCTCTCTGGGAGTCTGCTCAGCTGAAGAGAGCTCCTTTACCCAGATTCATGCAACTATATCCATGTAGAATACCTTCCAGATGTAGGTGCATAAAGGCTTCATCCTTTGCTTGAGTTGTAGATAAATGAATAACTATCCCAGTTTCAGCATACTCTACTGATTCATCTTAACCTTTCTTATGACTATACCACAGGACAAATTTTTCCTTCGTTCAATCTGGTTTCTTTTCCTTTTTGTTCTACAAGTAGATATCCTGACAGCATTCTCCAATAAACTTCCTGCATTCTAATCTCCGTTAAAAGCCCTGTTTAGGAGTGGCCAAAACAAGGAGACAGCAGAAGTATATTACGGTGATGGATCACTGTATTAGTTGTCAATTGCTACATAACAAATTACTCTAAAACTTGGAGTTGTTTGTTTATAACAACAAATAGTCATTATCTCACACAAATTCTGAGCATCAGGAATCCAGAAGGATCTTAGGTATGTGTTCTGGGTTAGATCTCTTACGTGTTTGCAGTCAAGATGTCAGACAGAACTCCATTCATCTCAAGGCTCCACTGAGGCTGAAGGATCCTCTTCTAAGCTTTCTCACCTGCTTGTTATCAGGCTTTAGCTGCTCATTGGCTCTTAGGTGGACAAGTCAGTTTCTTACTACATGGGCATCTATATAGAGATGACCCATGAAATGGCATCCAACTTACCCCTAGAACAAATGATGAGAGAGAGAGAGAGAAAAAGAGAGAGAGAGGGAGGAAGAGAGAGAAAACACACTAGCTCAAGATCAAAGCCATATTCTTAAGAACCTAATCTCAGAAACAACGCACTCAAAATTTCTGCCATATACCATGGGTCTCAGAGAGCAATCCTAGTACAATACAGAAGATGATTACACAAGGGTATACATAACAGGAGTCAGGGATCATTCGGGGCTATCTTGGAAGCTGGCTACAACAATCACCACAGGGATGATATATTATTTATATGTTGCTATGCAACAAATTGCCCCAAAACTTAGTGGCTTAAATAAGATTTATTATCTCACTATTTCTGTGGGTGATGTATCTGGGCACAACCTAGGTAGATCCTCAGCCTGAGTCTTTTATAAGGCTGAAGTCATCTCAAGGCTCAACTGAAAAAGATTTACTTTCTAGCTCATTCCTATTGGTTGTTGGCAGGATTTAGTTCTTCATGGCCTGTTGAATTAAAGTCTCAGTTTCTCATAAATTGTTGGCTGGAAGCATTCCTCATCTCTCCGTCATGAGAATCTCTTCACAGACTATATCATGACAAACAGCTGGCATCAGAACAAGCAAGAAGGCCAGAGAGAAAGCCAGAAAAAAATAGTTTTCTGTAACCGAATCATGGAAGTGACATCCCATCACTTTGCCATATTCTGTTAGAAGCAATCAGTAGGCTTATTCCACACTCAAGGGGAAGGTATTATACATGTATGAATACTGGGGAGGGGATCTTTGGGTGCCACACTATAACTGGCAAGGTTTATTCTATCAGAGCTTGTAAGGAAAGTTAGCTGTAGGCACAAGATGGCTGTGCAATTATGAAAATTCACTGCTGGTTAACTAGAAGGTATACTTGTAGAGGAAATATACTGTACATCTATAAATCAGTCATTTGAAAAATATGGAGGACATAGTAATAACAAAGATAATGAAAATGAGTGATTGTTGCTGGAGACAACCGATGCTTTGGAAAGAGGTAATGATGACTATCAATTAAAGGCTAAATATGAGAGCCGGCAAGCCTGCCTGGAAGCATAAAAATCATATATCCTGCAGCTAGAGGGCAAAGAAAACTGAGGATTAGATCAAGAACTTAATCAAATAATAAAGCTCTAATAATGGTCAAATTCCCAATCTAGACAGGCTTGTCTAGACAGGTTCAGGACCTTGATGGGAAATAACCAAACCCTTAAACATGGAATGGGGTATCTGGGTTAAATAATATTTGAAGACGACTTTTTAAGCAAGTGCTGTTGAAAGCCTGGATATAACTGGAGAAATTTCTGAGTAGGGCCTCTTACACTGTAGCAAACCCATTGTCTGTCATCGCAATAGTCAGTCTTTAATACTATCAGTATCAAGTTGTCTTTACCAAGGCAGTATTTCCTAGTGGTGTACCACTTTAAATAAGTCCTAGTCGGCAAGCACCAAATTTAACAGTGAAATGTTAGGAGTGATTTGCATGTCACCAACCGAGAACAAGATAATATTCTCAAGGAGGAAAATAGAGCAGAAATTCAAGGAGGAGGAAAGTAGTATTTTCTAAAGACGAACTATGTCGATCTTCCTAATTTTTCCAACCATTACTTACAACTGAGGGCTGAGCAGTGTATAACAGGAAGTTCAGAAACTGGCCCAAATATCACTATTGCCACATAACTGTATTTTTCTGGGTCTCAGTAACCTTGTCTATGAATCAGGATAATGTTATTTTCATCTTCTATAGAGGTTCAGAAAACCGTTTGTTTCGTATAAAAGTTATAGTCCTAGTACAGGAACAAAGAAAGCTATTGCTCAAATGCTCACTCACAGAAAATGGGGGCATGTGTCAGAGAAAAAGCTCAGTATCTGAGGCAAGTTGCAGAAACAGTTGAAACAAAGGTGAACAAAGGTTACCGAAAACTCAAAACAGGAATACTATGAAGACCACCAGTGTTAACCTTTGCCACCTGCCCACTAGGAGCATATGTTCACATTTTAGAAACTTATTTGTGCTGTCTCCATATTTCACTATAATAGAAGAAAAACACATGTAGAAATGTAAGTTCCAAATAATAACTAGCTGTCAAACCCTAGAAGCAGGCCCCAAAGCAATTCTCTAACCCTATTTGCTGAGCTGAGCAATAAGTTCCCAGGACACTCATCTGTTTATTCTTATCAGGTCAGAAAGTCTTCACCTCACCAGAGAGCCTTGCCCTCAGGCCTCTCCTTAAGTTTCCTGGTCCAGGCATCCACAAAGTTACACCGTAAGTCAGTCCTTCTCCTGCTCTTCCCTATCTCACCAGACTACAGTTATTCTCTAACTTTGATTCCCACTCTCAGGAATATTGTTAACAATATATTGTTAACTGTTTCCTTCAAGTAAATCTAGTTGTAAAAAGCCATTTCGACTTTTTCGAACAGTGGTGGTTTAAAAAAAATAAAATAAAATTGTAGGAAAAAAAAATGACACTTAATTCCTGTAGTAGAGCAATCTGAATCACCCAGAACTGCATTAACTATACTAATCAGAGCCATTAGTTGTGATAGGCTGTAATTATATTCATCTGGCCTTGCTCCTCTAAAGGGCTCAAAGCATTTTACAAGCATTGACTCATTATCTACATACTGAAAAAGAATCCCTAGGAATATATCACTGGGGATTGAAGAGACAAATACTTTTGAAAGATACTTCATTATTTGCACTGTTTCCTTTGTATTCGCTTTCTGGGGAGTACAAGATGGAAACCATCAGCTGAACATTGTGTTTTTCCACAGTTGAGGAGCTGATTTCTGGTTTACTCCTTGAAGACTTTCTTTTGCAATGGTTTATTAGTTTACTAGGGATGCCATTGCAAAGTACTTAAAACTGGGCATGTTAAACAACAGAACTTTATTGTCTCACAGTTCTGGAGACCAAAAGCCCCCAAATCAAAGTGTCAGCAGAGTTAACATTTTCCGAGGTCTATGAGGGAAGGATTTACTCCAGACCTCTCTCCTTGGCTTGGACATGGCTGTCTTCCTGTAGATATGTCTGTATGTCTTCTATGTGTAGTTTGTCTCTTTGTTTAAATTTCCTCATGCTATAAGGATATCAGTCATACTGGATTAGGAGCCCAACCTACTCCTATCTTGACTTTCCAAGTAAGGTCACATTCTGAGGTACTAATGGTTAGAGCTTCAACATATAGATTTTAAGAAGACACAACTGAACTCCTAAGTTATGTTAAAACTTAATACAGATTTTAAAATACTCATCAATGGGAAGAAAAAAATGGTAGATTAAAACATGAGATCTAGAAGGATAAAGTTCCAATTTTACTATTTTTAGTGTCTAGTTCCACAACCTTAGAAAATTCTTAAGAGCTAGAGTAGTTTTATATATACAATAGTAGGTCCCTTTGTGGGAACGCTATATCGTAAAACATCAATTGCAGAGCAGCTCATCAAATTACAGGAATCACCAAGGTATTCCTGAAGTTCTTTTTAAATCTAGTGCTTGTATCAGGTGATTTATTTTTTGAAATTTATTTTTCTACACAATAGACAAAAAGATGCATTAACTATGGTGAGATAGGCCTATGATTATAATATAAAAAGATATTTAATACAGCAAATAGAACTTCTGATTCTAATTGCTAAAAACCTAAAGAATACTCAGAGATCCTTTCTATATAAAACACAAAAAAATTATAAATTCCTTTCATCAATTTTTTTTTTTTTTTTTTTTTTTTTGCTTTCATCAACCATTTGTTTGACCAACTGATGAAGAGCCAATAGTCTGCCCCTCCTCACTCACTGGCTTAATTGAACCAATTATTTGAATGTTATGAAATCATGCAAACCTAATAATGTATATACGATCTTAAAGGTAAAGTCTGCTTAGAAATTCAGTTTAAGAAAGAAAGCCATCACTTTACATTTACACCTGCTTCATATAAATTATATAAAGAACAAAGTCAGAAATTCACTGATAGACATCTGAGTGATGAGTGTGTAACATGTGAGTTAAATTTTTGATTTTCAATTTAGGTGATAACCTGAGAAAGATGATAATACGTTCTTTGTGTTAAAAGTGCTAGTTGATTAAATATTATTTTGATAGGAAAGTTTAGGGAATTCAATACAGGCTGCTGTCAATTTTAATTAATAATAGGGCTATTTTCCTCCACCTATTTTACTTGCTAAAATTTATCTTGATGTTTAAATGTATAAGGCAAAAATGACTATTTACTTGCCACACTTCCCAGTTACATGAACTTTTTAAATAATATTTTTTGTTCAACATATTTTCTAGACTTTGCTCTCTAACTCAATGGCAAAATGAGGTCAGACCTCCTAGCTCATTTTATGTGGGCTCAAATAAACTGTTATTTAAAGTATATGCTCCTCAAACTCCATTTTATAAACTCTTGGTATATTAAGGGAAATATATCCTCTATCTTATTTCTTTCCCTTGACACTAAAGTTACAGAGGGATACTACCAGATTCAGAGTTATAGCTCTCATATGTAAAGTGGATATTTTATATCAGGCTTGATGGATTTATGTTTAATCTTGAACACTGATAAGCAATAACTTAAATGTTAGATGTCTCCAAGTAAACAAATGAATAAGAAGAAATAACAAGTAAATATAATTGGTTTATGTAAACAAAAGTTCAGAAGTACAGGAAACTTCAGGTAGTTTTTGGTCTGAACATTCATGCTCATCACAATTCCAAGTATAATTTCTCTGTTTATCTCACTTTGATACTTTTTCACATATTGTTTCCACTGACACACTGATTCTACTTAGCTAAACAAACACCACTGTGGCCTTTCTATGTCCAGGTGATTCACCTTCACCCTCGTTATCTGGAGGACTAACAAACATCTTTTTTTAAATATATATATATATATATATATATATATATATATATCCTTTTACCCATATATATATATATAAAATACTATATATATATATATATAAAATACATATATGTATGTTTTTTCCAGATGCTCAGACACTGTTTCCTAATGTCTCATTGGCTCAAATACAACCATGACCCCTTCTATCATTGGCATGGACTAATTGATAGCCTAATAGTGTCCATTTTATCCAAATACAAATCTGAGAACAGAAGACAGAGTCTCAAATGAAATCTGACAGCATCAGAATGGGTAAAAGGATACTAGGTATGCAAACAATAAATATCCATTCACAGAAGGTATTATCTCCATTTAATAGATGAAGAAATTGAGATGCAGAGAAATTAAACTATGCTTGTATCAAGATACTATAACTAGTAGGGACAATATCCTGGATAAACAAGTTGTGAGCACTAGAAAAGATCTTTAACTACAAAACCATATTCTTACAAAGAGGTTTAGAAAGATTAAAGTTTACTTTGTCAGCTGGTATAATCTTGATTCAACCTTAATACATCTATTTCTATTTAAAAACTTCACTTATAAGACAAAGCAATTAGTTACATATATTTTAAAGCTACTGCATAATTAATTATCAACTATTATAGAGTGGTAACAGGAGCCAGAATTAAAGTATTAATTCCCAGACTATACAAAAGCACTGCAGTGATCACCATCTGAAGCAATAACCCAGATAACAATTTCTGATTGTATTCAATGTATATAGAATGTGCCATTTGTTTTCAAGAATTTCCACTTGATAATACAGTAATGGAGTTCCAGATAGCACCTGGCCTCTCCTTAATGCTGGTTCTGCCTGGAAGAAGAGCTTTAACCAGACACCAGCAGTTTCTTTATCGATAAAGGTTAGGTTAGGTAATCATATATGATCCCTTATCACTCTAAAAACCTCTGCTATCTGGAAAATCTATGTTGAGTTAGAGACCCAGTTCCTCAGATGAGTGGAGGATTACATGACATCACTAATGTAAAGGCCTAATGTTATGGCAGTTGAAAAAATGGTCCAAAGCCTTCTCCTCTGTGATATGTTTCCCTAATCTTGCTAAATTTTCAACAAGTGTTAATTTTTTTTTTTAAACTTGATTCTGATGAAAGTTTCTACATATCAGGAAAGAGCTGCCAAGAGAGACAATATCTGTTCCAAAGAAAACACTTTTTGGTGTCATATGGGAATATTTCCAAAAGGTAATGTAGACCCTTCTGGAAAAGACAGGATCAAAATTCTCCAGGAGCCTAAGGTGCTAAGACCATTATCTCACTCTACGTGTTAACATTAGCATAACAAAGTCAATCAATGCATTTTGGTCAATAACCTTCTCAACTATGAACAGGAAAAAATGAGAGCTTCTAAATGAAATATCTTGAGCTAGATAAGATGTTCATTATAATGAGAGGAGCAATTTGCATTTTAGCAAGGGAAAATGTGATAGGGTTTTTAAAAATCACAGCTATCTCTTCACTATCACATTTAACTTGATTGTAAAGGATTCGTGATTATCGCCTCTTTTCTGTAAATTTCACTTAATAATTTTTACATTTTCCCCACCACTTTCCACTAAAAGGCAGAGATAAAGAATCAAAATTGCAAAAAGTAAGCAAAAGTTTTCTTCAATTTTACATTTTGTCGTGAGTTTTCTACAATACACATTGCAGGAGCATGTGTTTCTCTTATTATGGGTCATGGGGAACTCCTGTTTAAATTTAGTAAAGTCTCAGAGGTGGTTGATAAATTCTTAACAAAGAAAAGAGACTACTATTAAGGGCTTAAGACCTACATGCAAAAGTTATGTTAAAATGAAGCCACAGCAATAGAACGGATTCTTTATAACATGCCACCTGTCTCGCAAATAAAGAGAAATTCTAATCAATTTTATGATGGAGGAAGAGAGAGGTAGAAAAAGAAAAAAGAAAGCAGCAATGGCTGCTGCTCCTGTAATAAAGAGCCTAATTTTATGCTATTATCTGTTTGAGGATTTAAGCAGAATAAAGTGACACTGATCTGAAAATGTGAGAATGAGGCAGAACAAGAGAGTGTTTGTAAGAGGAATAATTTCAGGCACCCGTGGGGTTTCACATAAAACTCATTTGCACATAGACAGGGCTCTCTTATGCATGATGGATAAATGTAATTCCTAGCTACCAGTGTATTTCTCTTTAAACTAACAAGATAGAAGAATAAAATCCAGGATAAAATTGCTTTCAAAATTAGAGCAGTTTCTAAACAAATTGCATTTCTAAATAATTAAGACAATGACTGTATGGACAGTTCCTTTAGGTCACTAATGCCGATACATCTATCAGTCATTCCTGCTGATATTCAATATTATTAACCAGTATTGCCCAATGAAGACAAAAAATGGGCTGTGAGTTTTAATCAATACATAAAAGCCTTCAATTAAATTTTACATGAGAGAAAACATATATAGACTTTAATCTTTTCAGCAAAATCTTTCTGGAAAGGAGAGATGAGGGGAAATTTTAAAACAAGAAAGATCAAAGCTGATTAAAAATATACGGGCGCCATCTGGTGTCTGAAATAAAAACAATTGCAGCCTTTAGCAGTCAAATGAATTCTATTGTGGGCTCATCCTGGTGCAATGGGGTTATAGTATATTTAAACAGTAATTCTTGAAATGAAATTCACTTTATGTATAATACCCAGATGTGACTATTTGCCATTTGGTTTAGAACTCAGTGAACCTAGGAAAGTTAGGTTGGTTGGAGCAGTTAATTTGCCATTACTCATATATTCAAATTTCAGGCAAAATTTACTTTTAACTCAAGAATTTATGTAATTGCTTTAGTTTTCCACTATAATATATTTAAGTAAACCTCCTCTGAGGTAGAAAAATTGTATCTATACTTTCAGAAGCAATTACTATTTTGAAATATAGAAGAAGCAGATGGGTAACTTTTTTTTTAAGAAAAAAACTTTGAGGCTTATAATGCTAATGTGCTAAAACAAATTTAGCAATATATTTTTAAAAAAGAAATATAAGTAGTGGTATTTGACTATCTTGGAAATTTATGCACATATCTATTAATAGAATTTGAAAAATATACCATGCTCTATCTCATTCTGTAACTAATTTTTACTATATCTATATATTAAATATAATAACTCACGCTGTTGCCTTATATTCCTGGTATACTCTGACCTACAGAATTTTTTTGAGTTTCAAAGACCAACAGAATATTTCACAAATGACAGTACTTGTTACTTAAAAACTGTCAGCCCCCTGACATCAAACACTTTTTAGGTATGCTCTCTGCAGTTTGGTTGTATTAATGAATCTTAAATAACATCAGTTTCTTTCTTTGAATGATAGTTTCTGACAGATTTTAGCTATGTTCTTTTCATACAGATCACTAAGTAACATGCTACAGAAACCAAAGCCATAAAGAACATTAAAATATAAGTTACACATCTTGTCATATAGAATAAGAGATTTGACTAGGATAATCTATGCCTCTTTAGTTATTAAAAAAAAGTCTTTTATTAAAAGACAAAAGAATATTTAAATGGTGAAAAAAATTGAGTCATTAAAATAGTATATCTTTTCATATCTCATAGCAGACAGCTGAGATTATTGCTTCAAAATGATTTCACAAGATCACAACTACACATTGGCACCTAATTTTCAAGCAATGGTGAAAAATTGTATGTGCTTTCCACCTACGGCCCCAAGCAATTATCCCTTCCAGAAAAGAACTGGACCAAGAGACCCTTGGGGAGCTGACCACACATGTCTTCCTTATGTCTTATTAGCTGATGGATGTGGCAGAGGAGAGGACTGACTGCTGGGAATAGGATGTCTTAGCACCTGGAAACCGGCTCTGACTTCATGGCTAAGGCTGGCTGGCTTGGAGCAGTAAGAAGCAGGAGGGGGCTTAAATATGATACAAACTTCCAAAAAGTTCCAGAGAAATGACATCACATACACCAAGTTATAAAGTTCAAAAGTCGCTCATAGGGAACTTAAACATTGACTTAAAGCAAGATTAATAATTCAGTACCAATTTTTTCCTGGAATAATTATATTAGAAATATTATACTAAATATCTACTGAGTTCTAGGAACTTACTCAGGAATGAAAAAGTTCTGTTGCTTGCATAAAACTGAAACTTACTTAATTCGAGACTAATTCCCTCATAGTAATAAATATAAAAGTAGGGGAAATAGCTTCTTGGAGTACATAAGTTTTCAAGAAGTGAAGTGTATTTTTTGTTTTCATTTTTTTCAAACATCAAGAACTCTTTGTGCCCTAATCGAAAACTAAGATGGCTTAAGAGGCATATTATGGTAGTATCAATTTAGTAGTCATATCACACTTTTTTAAATGTCTCCATAATTGATTTTTGCAAACTTAAAAGTATATGCCTTATGCCTTAAAAAAATATATATAGTTATATAGTTATATATATAGTTATATATATAGTTATATATATAGTTATATATATATATAACTTTGCGGTAGTTTGGCAATTTTCTTACTATTTTTTAAATTTAATTTCTGATTAAGTTTCTGTTAATTCCAAAGTTAGAGTTTAGATAGTGCTTTTGTCAGCATTAACAATATCACAGTAATTATGAACATCTGAATGAAATTACAGTATAAATGAGGCATTTAATTATAAGAATAATATATTTTAAATTTCTTGAAGAAATATTACTGTACATAATCAATGGTACGTTTTATAGGATACTAATAAATAAAAGTAGATATTTCTACTTAAAGCTATACTATCACATAATAATAACCAATAATACACTGACAATAAAAAGATTTCTAATACTTCAAATTTTATGTATGAAGTAGGAATATTAATGTATCTATATTTCACAATTTGAGTTCGTATAATCCAAGTTAGATAAATGTAACCTGCATAGCACTCAATGTTTTATAAACATTAACTCAGTTAAATTGACAATAGCTCTATGAAGCAAATGACATTATGCCTATTGATGGATGAAGAAACTAAAACTCATAGAGTTTAAATGAAATCTGCAAGTTGGAATAGTTAGTAACTGACATATCCATGATTTGAACCTACTTCTCTCTGCTCATTCCATTACTCAACATTGAGTTTTAAAACCTGGCCCACACTGTTGGCACAGTTCATGTGTTCCAACTGAGCTACATATTACCAAGGAGACAGGAGAAACAGACATCAGAAAAATTCTTTTAGAAGTTTATAATCCTCAAGAGATAAACACACACATACACACATGATAATATATACTTTAGTATGTTGGTGTGTGGTGATGGCTGTTAACATTATAATGTTGAGGAATAAGAGTTAATCAACCTAAGGATCCTTGATGTCAGTCTAATGTGGAAGAATACAAGCTAATAGTAAATTACAATGCATAGTAATGAGGACTTTGATAAAATTTCATGTAGAATCTTGTAAAAGCACAAAAGCAGCAGGTAACGTAGCCTTTGGTTTGGGGTATAATTGTGGAAACATCCCACAGAATAAAATACCTGAGAAAATTTTTGAAGGTCAAGTAGGAATTATTCAGGTGAAGATAATGAAAATGTTAAAGGCATTACAGACAGAGAAAACAGCACATGAAAAGTTTCAGGAGTCAGAGAGCAGGATAAACTTGTTGAAAATACAATTTAGTTCACTACAACTCATCTATACAATGTGTGTTATAGTGGCAAGAGATGAAGTAAGAGACAAAAGCGGGGACAAGTCAGGAAGGGCCTTTCATATTTAGGATGATTTAGAGGCATGGAATATTTAATCCAGGGTCCGATGGATCGATTTGACAACATAGGAACAGATTAGGGGGTCTTGGCATGAGAAGCAGAGAAAAGAGGTATTGATTTTTATAAAATTAGACTGAAGAAAATAATGAGCCTTGAATAATAGATTGAGACAAATAAATGTCTAATACATATGAAAACAACGATATAAAGTAATCCATTAATAGCAATTGTTGCATGAGAGAATCATATATTACCTATTTTACTTATGTCTGACGTTTTCCATAATAAAAAATAAAACAAGTATCTGAATACTACCTAAAAAGTTATTACTGAGATGCAAAGATATGAAGAGATGTGTTAGATGAGATACACTGGATAATTCTAAAAGCCGTTATAACTATAAATTCTACATTATGAACTTTTTATAGTTCTGTGAGGAAGAGTCACTGACTTTCTTTAAATAGTTTTTTAAAATGATATAATTAACCAAGAACATGTAGGAAGAGAAGTGAAATTTTCATGTCTCAAAAATAAACAAGATTTTTATTTAGAAATGGAGTCTATTAAAATTTTCTCCAACTAATGAACAAAAGAAAGTAAAGAAGCATGCATAAATAAACCATTTTCATGCTTAATGAGTCAACAATGTCCTAGATTTTATTTTCAGAAACTGTACCATGTTTCTTATATTTTGATGTGTTTTGTACTTGTCCTTATGAAAACACTTATTTAGTATATCAACTCTCTTTTCTGTAGTTTTACTTTAGAAGTTATCTAAAACACCACTAAATATATAGATAAAATTCTGATGCCATTTCTTGCATAAATTAAGAGGTTGTTAGTATTTATAATCTGGGCAGTAATATTATATATTCTACTACTAAACTATGATAAAACCTAATAGTGTACTAAGGAACCATAATTTAAAAGCTTATAGCAAGAACTCAACAATTATCTACTCAATACTTCATGTGTGACAGTGTTGGCTGCTGAAGATACAAAGATGCATGAGACATGATAGTACACAGGTTTGGGGAAGGGAAGTCACAGAAAAGTAAATTTTCTACATTGTGTGGAGGAGGGGTAAACTTCAAGATCACTGGGTTCATATTAATGATGGAACTTACAAATATATGTGTTTAAACAAATACTTTTTGCTTTAAGGAAAAAGATATAGATGTATAGGATAACAGCACTAGAGGAACCTGCAAGAAACAAAGAAACTACAGAATGTTCAAGAACCCTGTGTTTTCCAAAAAACTCTTCTTCAGTATACATAGCATGATTTATATCGCTTTTTAATTCTATAAGGCAGTCAGTGGTATTAGGCAAGGTAATTTAATATAAAATGTTATATATCCAGCTTTAACTACATATGTGTAGTTATTAGATATATAACTATTGGACACATGGCTCCTAATAGATTTTGCAAATTGTGAACATTATATATAAGAATCACATATAAGATGATTCTATAGGAATACAGTAGAATGAAGTTGGTCCCACTCTGCAAGCATTGAAATGGCTTCTTTGTGATAAATCTTAAAGGAAGAATTTGAGTTTGATGATAGAAGATGTAAGGGGTTAGGTGTATTCACTAAAAACAAGTAAATAAATAAATAAATAAATAAATAAATTAATTAAAAAAATAAAAACTATGGTTTTCTTCCTAGCCAGAGAAATATACTAAAATTTTCTAATTTCCACATAAGAATGAGTTTTCTTTATTTCTACATAGTACCATAAGAATAAAGAGAGAAAATTCAACTTCCTTAATTTAATGGCACAGGTACTAGAAATCTAACTGAATCATCCTGAATGGTGAAAACATTCAAATGTCCAAAACAATTCAAAGATGGCCACAATTATCAGGATTTTATAACATTATGATAAATGTCATAGCTAATAAAATACGGAAGAAAAAAATAAAAATTACATAAGGGATAATAAACACAAGATAAACATAAAAAATCAATAGCTCCTAAATAAAGTAATACTCAACTTAAAATGGTGGAAAATTCAATAGCAATTTAAGCTTTATAGAAGTTAAAATTAATAGGAACATTTAATAAAAAGAAATCCAATTAAAAAATGGAGAAATATACTTTATTCTACATGGGGAAGACTCGGTATTTTTTAAATGATAGTTGTCTCAATTAATCCAAGGTAATTAAGATAAAAAATGGATAATGTAGTTTGTATATCTCGACCTCCAGAATTCAAAGTTCTTCTGAAAGAAAGAAATTATGGTGGGGGGAGGGAGGTGTATATGTGGAAAGCATACATCTTAAAAGAAGAATAATAAAGGAAAATATATCACACCAGATAAAAAATATGAAAGAGAAATTAAAAGTAACACAGGACCTAGAAATAAGCAATGTAAATGTCTTAGTCAGTTTGAATTGGAACAATAAATTACCATAGAGTGGGGTGATTTAAACAACAAACATTTGTTTCTTACAGTTCTGGAGAGCGAGATCAGGGTGCCAGCATAGTCGGGTACTGGCGAGGACCCCCTTCAGGATTAGAGACTGCTGATCTCTATTTATATCCTTAAATGGCAGAAAGAAGGTTAGCTAGCTCTCTGACTTCTTTACAAGAACAAAACTCGCATTTATGAGGGCTCCACTTTAATGGTCTAGTTCCCTCCCACAGGCCCCACCTCCAAATGCTATCACATTTGAATTAGAATTTCAACATGCAAATTCAGAGATAGGGTGGGGACACAAACATTCAGTCCATTGCATAATTCAAAATAATTAATAACCCAGCAATAGGTCAATAAATGTATCGAAACTTAGTGTATAATAAAGATCGTGTTTAAAATAAAAATAGGAAAGATAGGTTTTTCACACTAGAATAATTTGCTAACTATATAGGAATAAAAACTTTAAAAGTAGGTTAAAGGCTTACTTTGCAATATACACAAAATTAAATTCTAGTTGCTTACAAATGTCAAAAAATATCAGAAATATAGAGAAAGAAAATTGTAATTTCAATATATGGACAGTGTTTCCTAAACCATGTGTACCCCAAAAGCCATAGAGAAAAAAAATGACAAATTTGACAATAGAAAAATATGAAAATCTTTCTTAACAGAACTATAAGTTATAAGACTTCTGATGTATTAAAAATAATTGTGTTATAATTGCTAGAAATATTTGAATTAATGAACCAACATCCAAGCTACATGAAAAGCTTCAACTAATCAATAATAAAAATGTATTCCTAAAAGATTCTAATAGAAATTTATCATAATATTGAAAGATGGTTTAGTTTTCAGATCGTAGTTACTATATTCCATGATTTATTTTAATAGTCAAACACAAGAGAGAACTAGGAAGTGTCCTAGTTTTATGTCCTAAATCTGTGCTGGCTTATATGTGAGCTACACATGTGATATTAAAAATTCTAATAAGTACATTTAAAATGATAAAATAAACAGGTGAATTTAATTTTAATTGTAAATAACTTATAATTAAAATTAATTTTAATATCATATTTGATTTAACCAAAATATGATCATTTTGATTTTTAATCAACATAAAAATTAAGATATATATTTACTTTTTTTGTATATCTTCAATTTTTTTAATGTAATTTATAAATACAGCACATATCATTTAGGACTAGCCACATTTCCAGTCCTCAACAGCCACACGTGGCTCATGTATATCATAACGGACAGCAAATCTCTATATTGCATTGACATGAATTTCATGAGTGTTTCCTTAAGATCAGTGCTCTGCACACAGGCTGGTAGAGCACGCCTATGACAGAGGCTCCTGTTACTGACACCAAAACTAACATCAGAAGTCGGCATCAAACTGTCTACTATGCTCTCATTAATGCACATTTAATACAATGACCTGAGTGACATCAATATTATAAACTTGCTTTAGTTAATAAAGAGCATGAAGTAGTGAAAAATAATTAAAGTTTTTGATTAGTAAACATCTGTGGAATAAATGTTGAATGAAAGGAAAAGGGTTTTAGGAATAGTAGCCCAATTATGCAATTAAAAGCTGTGTAATCATGATCAAATAATTTCCTGTCTTTCAACCTCAGGGTTCACAGCTTTAAAATGCCCACTGAACAAGGGAGTAAAGTTGTAAGAAATCAATATAATAATTCTCTAAATTTCTTTCTTTATGCTAACTTCTCCCAAAATGAATAATCAACAAACAACTTGAAGACATATACAGAATTCAAATGATGTTAAGTGAATAATTTTTAAAAACTGAAAAAAATGTAGTAAAGAGAAATTTCCCTTTGGAAGAAAATTTAGGAAGATAATAAAATAAAATGATAGCAAGGCTAGAATCAGATCTCAATATGCTACCACAAGATTCTTTATAATTATACACATTTTGCCCAAAAAATTCAACCTAGAGTTTTTGTTTTGTTTTGTTTTTTGTTTTTTTATTTTTTTCAGACAGAGCAGTGGAAAAATTTATTTATTTGTTTGTTTGTTTGTCTGTTTTATTAGCAAAGCTGTGTCTATGCCTAAGTTTCTTAACAGAAAATAAGAATAATAATAGTGTTTACCTTATAGACTTTCTGGAAAGATTAAATGAGACATAATATATAAAATTGTTGGATGAATGACTGTTACACAGTTAGCATGATATAAATGTTAGCTGCAGTTATTTTTTTTATCCATGAGATTGAAAATACAGAGATAATGCATGTCCAGAACTCAGCAATACATCTGGCATATAAGACTTACTTAATATTTGTTATTTTATATATGTATATATTTTTAAAAGTCTTAATCAAGGCTGTGTTCACCACATTTTAATAAATACTGAGAAAAGCTTTGCCAGGGTAGAAAATATAAAAGAAGTCTCTAACTAACAGAGGTAAGTTCATCTTTTTGTAAGAGGTCTGGATTGCCATCTAGGTTGATCGATTTTACTGATGCTGCAGCCATTATTCCTTTGTAAATGAGCACATAAAGAAAAATCTCAATGAGTAGTACCTAATGGGGGCTCTAAAGTGGAATGCAAAAATTTTAACACATTTTATCCTTTCAGTGATTATTGTAAAACAGTGCCATATTGTCAAGGGTAATTATAACCCTTGAAGTCCTTTCTCTTTGTTATACTACATAAAATTCTACCCTAAAACATTCACCCACTCTGCAAGTCAACTATTGACTAAGTTGTGCTATCAACTTTGACACACTCAATAAAGAAATGTTTGGTGAACTGAATTTACATACACGATTGTCAAAATCCACATGACTTACCAACTAAAAGAAAACAGAAACATTTGTAATAATTGGCCTATCTTTACATCAGAACTAGTATCAAAATCAACTTTTCCATCCTTTCCAAAGAATAAGTTGCTCCTGTGTGAAAATTTAATTATATACATTTATGACCAATTCAGACGGTAATGATCTTGGACTTCAAAATTTATATATGACAGGTTTGCATGCCACCTATAAACACCTGCACGTAAAAGTATGTGATGAGAAATTGAGTGTGTAGTTCTCTTTCTTACACCAATTCCCATTTATAAGTAGAACTTGTAGGAAAAACCTTTGATAGAATTATGTGCTCTTTCATTTTCCAAGCTCATTAAAAATCTCCATCTTGAGTATAATTCCCCTCAAGGCTTTGCTGGGCTCTTGCTGTAATTTGAAGACACATATGTACCATGCTTGAACCCTTTATAGTCTCATAAAATGAGTGTTAACTGCTCTTCTCACAGAAAGGGAGAATGAGACTGATTGGTTTCTCTTCTTAAGAGTACTGGGACTGTCCCTAATCAGAGAAAGAGCTCTGTGTTATCTTCAAAGTTCCTTTCCTTTAGGGGAAAAATATAAAGAGTACTCTCTAATAATTTTTACCTTTCCTTCGATTTCAAGCTTGTATGCTTATATTTCCAAATTTTTAGGAGTTTTGTCATTTTAAAAATCTTTTAAATCAATTACTGTCTTATATTTGTTATTCGCTATTTTTTTTATTCACTGATTTTTCTGCAGTGTGCTTTCAATATGTTAATATGGACACTCATATAACCATTACATGTGAGAAAGATGACTGCACAAATTTTCTGGATGGAAATTTGAAATATCTATTGAGGTCTTTAAATCATCCAAATCCCTGTCATTCATTCATTCATTCCACTTTTGGTGCCCAGATCATTTATATACATGGAAATTTATGTAATAATGCAACAAACAAAATGTATCCCAAATTATTTATGAATGTGGAAAACAGTAGAGCATTATTTGTAATTGCCCCAAGTGAGAAACCAAATATATATGCACACATAAGGACTGATTAAAGAAATAGTGTAAGGATTAAGCAAACATGAATATATACCTAAGTTGAAAATGTATAATTCTTTTAAAATATGTAGAAGAATGTGTACATATATAGAAAAAATTTAATAAAATTAAAAATACATACATTATAAAAATGTAATCTTAACTTTATAAAAAGAGAAAAATATGACTCCACATGTTAAATTTTAATAGTGGTTATTTCTGACTCCTTGGTTACAGATAATTTTTATTTCATTCCTGATTTTCCATATTTTCTGAATTTCCTCATAAAGAGGCTTTTCTTTGTGGTCATAAAAAAAAAAAAATTAACACTATCCAGAAGGTAGAAATGATGCAGTAAAGGAATCTGCTTTCAATAATTTGGTAAGCACATTGGAACAGCTTCTTGCACATAGAGAAAAAGTAAATATGCTCACAAAACCCAGGGCATATTATTTATTTCACTTGTTCTGTGACCCTTTAATCTAATTCAAATCCAGTATTTTAGGCAAAGCCAGAAGGCAAAATTGTCCTCTATAATCTCAATGTCACCTGGTGGTGATGAGGATCCCTTAACTCTCCTATCTGTCCTTGCATTTACATATATTCAGCATTTCTGTTTGCCCTAGTTTCACTTTACTTTAATAGCTTCGAAATGATGAAACATAGCAATCAGATATCCCCACCTGTCCTGGATTTTAACCAATGAAGATAAAATAAATCACAACAGTTTTGCACTCGGTTGAAAATTAATACATATTGTCCAAGCAATGAAGTAAAGATACGATAATATCATGTAAGTCATTATGTCTGTGTATATCACTTTTGTACCACCTAAATTATAATATTCATCATTTCTCTGTACTTAGTGGCTTTTATAACAGAGGCTGCAAACGATATTGAAGAGCTTCCTGGAAGCTTCGTAAATGCTGAGAACCATGTTAATAACGGACTCAAAAAGTCCTTAATACTTAATATCGTCAGGGACAAAGGAGTACTGGGGAACTTAACACAGCAGAATAAAGGCAGGTTGGCAGGATCTCTACCATCTACAAGTTATAAGGCAGAAGAAAATCTAATTTATGCACTCCTTTAAGAGAATGAATGAGCAAAGCAAAGAAAATTACAATTATTTCTCCCCAAAAAGCCACCTTACTGTAACTCTTCTCAAAATGCAAACTCCAAACATGTAGTTAACTTGTAGATGTTTTTTCTAGTATATGTGGTTGAACTGCCACATACATTTGCCTTCAGCTGTTTTTTTTTTGTTGTTATTATTTTGTTTTGTTTTTTTGAGATTGGAACATTCAGCTTGCATCTACATCTAAAATGAGATGAGTATAATGTAAAAAGGAACTTCCCAACATCTTGATAGAAATTGGGATTCAATATCATGATTATGCTAGACAAAAATAGAACTGTGAATATTCTAAGCCAATTCTCAGTTTTATTCTCTGAGAAAAAACGTTTCATAGAGAAAATAAACTCATCTACCTTTTCTAGATCTAACCTCTTTTTCTTGTTTTAGTGGATACCCTTTCTCACTAAACATTTTTAGGAACCGTTAATAATTACCAACACTGGCTGCCTCAGCTTGCCTATTCTTCATCATCTCACCTTTTGACATGATTGCTAATGAGCAATGAAAAGGTTGAAGTTAGGTGACAGAAAGACAGAGAAGAAATTCATATTTTTTAAAAGGGGCACATAAAGAAGGGAGGTGACAGGTCACATGGATCAAAGGTTTTAATATAACACATGAATAGTATGCTAGGCACTTTCACATGTATTACTTCATGTAACGATAATAATTATGAAAAGAATAATAGGACTTACATACAAACTGTTTCTTATGCTAGGAACTAGATTGGGAGCTTTATATATTTATGGATAATATGATAATTATATTAAATGGTGTATATACATGTATGTATTCATAGTGCTTTACCTACATATTTTACCTAAAGTACCTTAAACCACATATCTACATGTACTGTACTATGAAATCCTAAAACATCCTAAAATGATACTTATTTGCATAAATTTACCAACGAAAAAAATTGAGGTACCAGATGCTTTGGATAACTTTTCTAGAAGAAATAACTGGTAGAGCTATGTGAGTATTTGGATTTAGGTCTATCTCACTCTAAGATTCTCTCTGAAATGCCACAAAGTCCATGTGTACTTAACTAAAGAAGATGTAGTATCATGTGACTTCATAAACAAGAGCTTACCTCCATCTGAGTTAGTCTGGAAAATTTGTTTCAGGGGAAATGAACTAGAAACCAGGTTGAAGGATGAAAAGATATGGAAGTGAACTTGAATATGTAGGCACACATACAGAATTAGAAATAGAGATAGAAACAACCAAGAGAAAAAAGTTGGGGAAAGAAAAACTCAGGTACCTTTTGAGGAGAAATAATGAGAGATGAAATTTATTAGTGGAGAGATGTCCAGCCTTATCAAGAATTCAAGGTTAAATCCAAGGAAAGATATTAAGAATGCAAAGAAAATATGCCATGATTTAGAAGAGAAAGTTGAAATTTTGTGAATGAAAAGTACTTCCTTTCTGGGTCCTTGGAAGCTTAAAGATGAGGGAGGAA
Source organism: Rousettus aegyptiacus (assembly GCF_014176215.1). NCBI lineage: Eukaryota > Metazoa > Chordata > Mammalia > Chiroptera > Pteropodidae > Rousettus > Rousettus aegyptiacus. Next base: position 55,194,155 of record NW_023416306.1, read on the forward strand.
TTTCAAAAAGAAGGATGTAAACAGCTATATCATATGACAGAAAAAAAACTAATGATAATATGACAACCAAGCATTTCTCATAATCATTTTCTTCATGATATTTGTCTATCTTGTATTCGTTTGTTTTAAACATTTTTTGGGGTGTGTGTGTGTGTGTGTGTGTGTGTGTGCACACGTGCATGCACATGCTTAAATTTTCAAATCTTAGGTCCCAAGGTCTTTCCCTTAACTATTCCTACAGTTTTCTGTAGGGATAATCATTCTTTAAGTTCCACTCTATTATGCCACATAATTATTTAATCAATTTTCTCATATAACTCTCTACTATGGACCTTGTATTATGTTAGAAATTTTAGATATAGATAGATGATAGATAGATAAATACATAGATAGATAATGGATAGATGTGTATACATGTATGTGTGTGTATATATATATATGTGTCTGTACATAAATACACACATGTAGTATATATAGTATACACACACACACACACAATTGATCCTTGAAAAACATGGGTTTCAACTTCACATGTCCACTCACACAGGGATTTTTTAAAAAGTACATAAAGTACTAAATATTTTTTCTTCTTTCTGATTTTCTTAATAACACTTTCTTTCTCTAGCTTACTGTATTATAAAAATGCAGTTTATTACATATATATGTATACACAAAAATATGTATTAATTGACTGTTTATGTTATTGGTGCGGCTTCCAGTCAACTGTAGGCTATTAGTAGTTAAGTTTTGGAAGTGTCAAAAGTTATATGAAGATTTTCAACTGCACGGGGGGTTGGCAGCCCTAACCCCCATGTTGTTCAAGGGTCACTGAATATACATGCACTATATATAAATAAATACACACACACAAATAGACACACACACACACATGCATATATATGTATACACACACACACACACACACACATATATATATATAGGTAGATAGATAAATCAATTAAGGCTACTGAAATCAAACATATCACTTTCCCCTTCACAAGCATACTCTTCACATTCTTTTTCACACTGCAGCTTCAATCATATGTTTGCTTAAGCTTGCTTCTCATATTAGAGTAAAAGCTGTTTTATCAGCAGCCTGTCAACTAGAAATCTCTATTTATGGGTACTCTTGCTCATTTGCAGTGCTCAGTCACTCTCTAAGTTATGAAACGTGAGTATCCTATATATACAAATAACCATTTGCACAGTTTTTGCTCCTCTTCTCACTCACCCGAGGCTGCTCCTTCACAGCTACAGCTCATAAACTGTCCCAACATGTGAACAGCACCCAAGGAATCTACTGCCTTGAATTGCTACATCAATTTGAGGAATGTCAATATCCATTGAGCATGTGTTATGTGTCAAGCTCTGTTTGGTATATTGCCTGCATTAGTGCTTTAAAACTCACAAGAACATCTGAGGTAGAGATTTTCACCTCCATTTGTCAGAGAACAGAAATAGGGATCAGAGAGGCAATACAAATTGTGCAAGGTTATGTATGTCTAGGAGTGAACCTAGAATGTGAGTGAGGTTATGGCTGGTGATTGTTGCATACTTGAAGTTGTCATGATTTATCAGACTCCGCAAATTGAAAAGCCCAATTACAGGGCATGAAAACAATATACCAGGACCTCTGATTAATTCTGTCTTTTAAAAATTCAAGTGGATTATTTTAATTATTTGGGTCATTCTAATAAGATATCTGGATATGTAAATTTTCATTCTAATAAGATATCTGGATATGTAAATTTTCAATACTTGAAAAGAATTCAAAATAATTTTCACAAATAGAGCTTTCTACAATGATTCCATCTTTTTTCTTTCTTTTCTTTCCAAGAATATATAAAAGGTCATCTGGCATTCCTTTGCTCTGTCTACCTTATAAATGTTAATTTCAATTCAAGTGTGCATGCATTTTAATTGCTTATAATTTCATGTCTCAGAGTAAATGGAGTTTTATTAAAAAAAAAAAAACTTTCTGCAGCGATCCTTTTTACTCTGTTGTCACTGAAATCACATTAACCTTGTCCGCTCACTGGTCTTGTTACATATTGTCATAAATCCAAAAGAAAAAATTTAAATAGGTTTTCAAATGAAGGTAAAACATATGATATTTTATTAAACATATCAAAAAGTATATTTTTGCCAGAGATATAAATAAAATAAATTAAGTGAACAAATAAGCATTCTTTATTTATAGGGCTTTGAGGTATTTTCTATCACACAACCGAATATCATAATTTAATCATTAAAAACTTTCTTTAGAAAAGTATACTTACAAAGTAGCACCCAGTGACTCTAAAGACTCAAACATGGATTTAGAGAAAAGTCTATAGAAGGATGCGGTAATTCATAAAGAAAAAATTTTTTGCTGGAAAAGAAAAAGTAGATGAGGGCTCATTTAGTAGCAAACAGAGTATTTGCTCATTTCTTCGAAGCATTGTCAAGTTGGAGTTTGGCATTTAGGGAAAGGATGCAATAAAAGAAACTCCTCCCTCTTCAGAGACTCACTTTGACTAACAGAACTTTTCTATTTGGAGTTTATCCATCTTAAGATACATGGTGGGACCTCCCTTTAGGACTTTTGAATGCTATGATGAAACCACATAGTGCCTGGCTTTATGAGGCTTCACATCCAGTGAGGGACATAATTAAAAACTTTTAATCAACCATGATGAGTGCTTTTTTAAAAAGCAACAAAAACAAAGTTAATTTAATCTTGAAAACTCAGTAAAGTCTTTCTGAAAAAAATATGACTTCTGGACAGATAACTGAAAAATCAATGACACTGACCTAGGTGACTAGATAATAAGAGAGTGAGGAAAATTATAGGAATTTTCCATAATGAGACTATCAGAATGTAAAAGGAGCTGCAGAAAGAAAATATATATGCCCAAGACGCTGTTTTGGCATATTAGTTTTCCTAAAGGCAGTTTTTAATTTGTTTCGTTTACTTAGTTTTTAAGCTATGGGACTCTTTCTTTAAAAGAACACTCAACAAAATATTAGCAAACCAAATTCAGCAATACATTAAAAATATCATACACCATGATCAAGTTGGATTTATTCCTGAGATGCAAGGTTGGTACAATATCTGCAAATCATTAATGTGGTGCACCATATTAACAAACTGAAAGATAAAAACCATATGATCATGTCAATAAATGTAGAAAAAGTGCTAGACAAAATCCAGCATCCATTTATGATAAAAGCTCTCAGCGAAGTGGGAATAGAGGGAATATACCTCAACATAATAAAGGCTATGTATGACAAACCTACAGCTAACATCATACTTAATGGGAAAAGGCTAAAAGTGTTTTCCTTAAGATTAGGAACAAGACAAAGATGCTCACTTTTATCACTCCTGTTCCACATTGTATTGGAAGTCTTAGCCACAGTAATAAGACAAGAAAGAGAAATAAAATGGTCCCAAATTGGAAAGGAAGAAGTAAAACTCATTATTTGCCAATGACCTGATACCATATATAGAGAACCCTAAAGATTCCACCAAAAAGCTGTTAGGACTGATCAATGAATTCAGTAAAGTAGCAGGTGACAAAATAAATATTCAGAAGTCAGTGGCATTTTTATACACCAATGATGAACTTTCAGAAAGAGAAATTAAGAAAACAATCCCATTTACAATTGTATCAAAAACAATAAAATATCTGGGTATCAAATTATCCAAGGAGCTAAAGGACTTATTCTCAGAAAATTATGTCACTGAAAAAAAACTGAAGATACAAATAAGTGGAAGCATATACCATGTTCATGGGTAGGAAGAATCAACTTCATTAAAATGGCTATACTACCAAAAGCAATCTATAGATTCAATGCAGTCCCTATCAAAATACCTATGGCATTTTTCAGAGAGCTAGAACAAATAATCCTAAAATTTATATGGAACCATAAAAGACTGTGAATGGTCATAGCAATCTCGAGAAAGAACAAAGTTGGAGATACCACACTACCTGATATTAAACTATACTACAAGGTTATAGTAATCAAAACAGCATGGTAGTGGCATAAAAGTAGATGAATTGATCAACGGAACGGAATAGAGAGCCCAGAAATATATCCATGCCTATACACTCGTTTAATATATAACAAAGGAGGCAAGAATATATAATGGGGTAAAATGGTCTCTTCAATAAATGGTGCTGATAAAATTGGACAGATATTCGCAAAGAAACCTGCAACACCTTCTTATACCCAAACAAAAATAGGTTCAAAACAGATTACAGACTTAAATGTAAGATTCGAAATCATAAAACTTCTAGAAGAAAACATGGCAGTAAACTCTCTGATATTGCTAACAGTAATTTCTTTTTGGATATATCTCCTCAGGTAGGGGAAACAAAAGAAAAAATAAACAAATGGGACTACATCAAACTAAAAAGGTTTTGTACAGCAAAAGAAACCATTAACAAAACAAAAAGACAACTGACTGAATGGCAGAAGATATTCACTTATGACACATCTGATAAGAAGTTAATATCCAAAATATATAAAGAACTCAAACAACTCAACAACAACAAAGCAAACAACCCAATTAAAAATAGGCAGAAGACTTGAACAGATATTTCTTCACAGAGGAAATACAGATAGCCAACAGACACATGAAAAGATGCTCGAGGTCACTAATCAGCAGAGAAATACAAGTTAAAACCACAAGGAGATCTCTCACGTCTATCAGAATGACTATCATCAATTAATCAAAGAACAGGTGTTGGAAAGGATGTGATGAAAAGAGAATTCTTAAACACTGTTAGTGGGATTGTAAATTGGTACAGTCACTATGGGAAACACTCTGGAGGTTTCTAAAAAAATTAAAAACGGATATACCTTTTAACCCAGCATCTACACTTCTGGGTATTTATCCAAAGAAAATAAAAATAGTAATTCATAAAGATCTATGCACTCCTATGTTCATGGCAGCACAATTTACAATAGCCAAGATATGGAAGCAATCTAAATGTCCATCAACAGATGACTGGATAAAGAAGTTATGGTTCATATATACAATGGAATATTACTCAGTCATTAAATAAAGTGAAATTCTACCATTTGCAATGACATGGATGGGCCTAGAGGTTATTATGCCAAGTGAAATAAGTCAGACAGAGAAAGATAAATACTATATTATTTTACTTACATGCAGGATCTAAGGAACAAAAAGTACAAACTAAGTAAAAACAGACTCACAAATATAGAGGACAATCTGGTGACAGCCGGAGGGGAGAGGGGTTGGGGGCTGGGAGAATGCGGTGAAGGGTTAAAGAAGTACCAATGAGTAGTTGATAGATGGTCACAGGAATGGGGAGCATGGCATAGGGAATGTAGTTAGCATTAATATAATGGCTAGGTGGAGAGTCAGAAGAGAGAAAGAACAATTAGGGGGATTGTTTTGTAAACTTTACAAATGTCCAACCAATGTACTGTATACTTGAAACTAATAAAATAATTCAAAAAGAACATTCATATAGAAACCCAGTACATACTCTCTTCCTCTTTCCTACTTATGTAGGTACTCAGATTGAACATAAGGTTGTAAAGCAGTCCTAAAATAAAGTTCTTCCCAATTCCTCTTGCACCCTTCAAAACAATACCTAAAGACACACACACGCACACACACAGAGGCAGCACATGCACACATATTCAATTATCTCTGAAAGTGCTTTGTAGAAGCCTAGCATTCTTTGGGACATGGTTGTCATACTACTGAGTTAGAGACTAGACTATGATGAAAATGAGTAAAACAAAGGGAGATGGAGTGGTAAATACAGCACATTAAGGATTTTGTTAATTATCTTTGAAGTTCATATGTGAGTTTATCTTTGAAGTGACATATGAATTTAAAAATCATATTGATCCCTACAGTCAGATATGGACAGATCATCCAAACAGAAAAACAATAAGGAAATAACATCCTTAAACAACACATTAGACCAACTGGACATAACTGACATATACAGAGCCTTCCGTCCCCAAACAGCTGCTTATACATTCTTCTCTAGTGCGCATGGAACATTTCAAGAATCCACCACGTACTGGGACACAGAAATAGTCTCAACAAATATAAGAGGGTTGAAATCATACCAACCATATTCTCTGATCATAGTGCTTTGAAACTAGAGATTAACTGCACAAAGAAATCAGAAAGAATCACAAATTCGTGGAGATTAAACAACATGCTACTGAAGAATAACTGGGTCGGAGAAGAAATAAAAAGAGAGATCGAGAGATACATAAAAATGAATGATATTGATAGTACAACATATCAAAGGTTTTGGGACATGGCAAAAGCAGTCGGTCATAAGAGGAATGTTCATATCATTACAGGCCCATCTCTAAAAACAAGAATGAGCCCAACAACCTAACACTTCATCCTCAAACACTAGAAAAGGAAGAATGAATGAAGCCTAAAGCCAGCAGAAGGAAAGAAATGGTCAAAATCAGAGCAGAAATAAATGAAATTGAAAACAGACAAAAAAAAAAAGAAAAAATAAATACAACAAAGAGTTGGTTCTTTGAGAAGGTTAATAAAAGGGAGAAAACTCTGGCTAGACTCACTAAAGAAAAAAGAGAATGGACACAAATAAACAAAGTCAGGAATGAGGAAGGGGAAATTACAACTGACCTTGCAGAAATACAAAGCATCATACAAGCATACTATGACAAAGTATATAACACCAAATTTAATAACCTAGAAGAAATGGACCAGTACTTAGACAAATACAATCTTCCTAGACTGAATCAAGGAAAATCTAAATAGACCGACCAGCAGTATGGAAATTGAAACAATTATCAAAAACCTACCAAAAAGTAAAAGTCCATGACCAGATGGCTTCACTAGTGAATTCTATCAAATTTTCAAAGAAGATTTAATACTTAGTCTCTTCAAACTCTTCCAAAAAATCAAAGAGGGGGCAATAGTTCCTAACTCATTTTATGAGGCCAGAATTACTCTGATACCAAAATCTGGTAAAGATAACACAAAAAAAATAAAACTAGGATCAATATCTCTCATGAACATAGATTCAAAAATCCTAAATAAGATACTAGCAAACCAAATATAGCAACATATTAAAAGGATTATACACCACAATCAAGTGGGCTTCATCCCAGGGGCACAGGGATGGTGCAACATATGCAAATTGATTAATGTGATACACCACATAAACAAATTAAAAAATAAGAATCATATGATCATATCAATAGATGCAGAAAATAAGAATCATATGATCATATCAATAGATGCAGAAAAAGCAGCATCGATTTATGTTCATAACATTTAACAAACTTGGTATAGAAGGAAAGTACCTTAACATAATAAAAGCCATATGTAAAAAAACCTTCAGTCAACATAATACTTGATGATGAAAAACTAAAAACCTTCCCTCTAAGATCAGAGACAAGGCAAGGCTGTCCACTATCGCCACTGTGATTCACTATAACATCGAAGGTCCTAGCAAGTGCAATCAGACAAGAGAAAGATATAAAAGGCATCCAAATAGGAAACAAAGAAGTCAAACTGTCACTATTTGCAGGTGACATGATTCTTTATATAGAAAACCCTAAAGACTCCACAAGAACACTACTAGAAACAATAAGCAAATACAGTAGAATCTCTGGAAACAAAATCAACGTTCAAAAATCCATAGTGTTCCTATACTCTAATAATTGTCAGAAAAAGAAGTGGAAAAAATAATTCCTTTTGCAATTGCAACAAAAATAATAAAATACCTAGGAATAAATTTAACGAAACATGTAAAGGACCTATATAATGAAAACTACAAGACCTTATTAAAAGAAATCAAAGAAGATACAAAGAAATGAAAGATATTCTGTGTTCTTGGATTGGAAGAATCAACATAGTTAAAATGACCATAATACCTAAAGCATTACATAGATTTAATGCAATCTCCATCAAAATCCCATTGACATTTTTTAAAGAAATGGAACAAAAAAATCATCACATTTGTATGGAAGCACAAAAGACTCTGAATTGCTAAAGCCATCCTGAGGGGGGAAAAAAAAATGAGGCTGGAAGCATCACTCTGCCCGATTTTAAATTATACTATAAAGTGACAGTAATCAAAACAGCATGGTATTGGCAGCAAAACAGACACATGGACCAGTGGAACAGAATCAAGAGTCCAGAAAGTGAACCCATATTTATACAGGCAAATAATTTTTGACAAAAAGCCAAAAACATACAGTGGAGAAAGGAAAGCTTCTTCAATAAGTGGTGCTGGGAAAATTGGAAGGCTGCCTGCAAAAGAATGAAACTAGACTATCGTTTATCACTGCACACAAAAACTAACTCAAAATGGATTAAGGACCTGAGTATACGACCTGAAACGATAAAATATGTAGAAGAAAACATAGGAATGAAACTTAAGGACCTTGGACTTGAAGGAGATTTTATTAATTTGGCCTCAAAGGCAAGGGAAGTAAAAACAAAAATAAATGTATGGGACTGCATCAAACTAAAAAGCTTCTACTCAGCAAAAGAAATCATCAATAAGGTAAAGAGACAATCATCTCAATGGTAAAATATATTTGCAAGCAATGCCTCTGATAAGAGCCCAATATCCAAAATATACCAAGAGCTCATACAACTCAATAACAACAACAACAACAAAAAAAACAAATGATTCAATCAAAAATGGGCAGAGGACCTGAACAGACACTTCTCCCTAGAGGACATACAAATGGCCTACGAACATAAGAAAAGATGCTCAACGTCGCAAATCAAAAACACAATGAAATACCATCTTGCATCTGTTAGAATAGCTATAATCTACAGGACAAGTAATAACAATGTTGGAGAGTATGTAGAGAAAAAAGAACCCTCACACACTGCTGGTGGGACTGCAGATTGGTACAGCCACTATGGAAAACAGTATGGAGGTTCCTCAAAAAACTAAGAATTGATCTACCATATGATCCAGCAATCCTACAACTGGGTATTTACCCCAAAGACTTAAAAACCCATATCCAAAAAGATATATGCGTGCCAATGTTCATAGTAGCATTATTCACAGTGGCCTAGACATGGAAGCAACCGAAGTGTCCTACAATAGATGATTAGCTAAAGAAGCTGTGGCATGTATATAAAATGGAATATTACTCAGCCATAAGAAAAAATGAAATACTGCCATTTGTGACAACCTGGATGGACCTCGAGATAATCATGCTAAGTGAAATAATCCAGACTGAAAAGCTGAAGATCACATGATATCACCTATATATATAGGATATAAACCTAAAAGGAACAAATGAACAGGACAAACAGAGATTCAGGGACATGGACAATGTACTACTAGTTACCAGAGGGTAGGAGGTAGGGGAGGAGGGGAGAGGTAGACGGGGTAAAGGGGGTGAAATATAGGGGGCTGAGGGGGGGTGAAGTGGGTAAAGGGGATTAAATATATGGTAGCCAAAGAAAACTGGACTTTGGGTGGTAATCACACAATAGAATATATAGATATCAAATTATAATGTACACCTGAAAATTATATAATTGTATTAACCAATGTTGCCCCAATAAACTTAAATTTAAAAAATAAATAAATAAAAAATAAAACTCATATTGAAGGTAATAAAGAGGTAGTAACAACTTTGGAGGGCGTGGGTGAGTAATCACATTAAGCTTTAAACCCTAGTTGCAGGAAGACAATTTTGAAGCCCTTGAGACAACTAGGTGAGAAATGACTGACCTGAGTTAAAGTAAAGACAATCGTGATTAGTGAAAAGAAGTATAGACTTGAGAAATGTTTAGGAGGAAAATTGTCTGATGTAGTGATAGTCAGAAGAAAGTGGTTGTTATAAACTGAATGTTAGTGCCCCCTCCCATTCCCCCCATCCCAGGCCAAATTAATGTGTTGAAATCCTAATCCCCAAAGCGATGGCATTAGGAGGTAAGGCCTTTGGGAGGTGATTAAGTCATAAGGGTGGAGCCCTCATGAATGGGAGTAGTACTCTTATAAAAGGGACCTCAGAAAGCTCCTCTGTTCTCTGCTGAGTGAAAATACAATAAGATAGCCACCCACAAATCAAAAAGCAGGTCCTCAGGAGAACCTGATAACACTGGCATCCTAACCTCAAACTTTCAACTGTGAGAGCTGTGAGAAATTTCTATTGTTTAAAAGCTATTCAGTCTGTATCTTGGTACAGTGGCCCAAACTAAGACAGCAGTGAAAGAGGAATAGATTTCTTCCTTGATAAACTATATAAACAGTGATACAATTTACTAAAACAAGGAATATAGAAGGAAGATTAGTGAAAGGCAGCGACTATATTTAACTGAGGAAATGTTGAGTCTACGCCGTTTGTATAAAATTCATTTTATTGGGTTTATTTAATAATTTTAATTTAATGTAGTTCATTAAAATATAGATTTTGTAAATATGAATAACAACTTCACTTTTCAAGCACCCAACCCACTGCTCATCCCTTTCATTTTTTTTTACGCTAACGAGAAGTGAGAAAGAATAACAGGCAATCTAAAGTTCCCAATTGATTTCTCAGTTATGCCTAAATTTTTTTCTAGACATTTGCAATATTTTTTACACTTATTTCCTGGTTTAAATCTTAGTCCTCTCTGAATAATAAGCTTCCTTGCCTCAGCAAAAGCTATACCTATAATGTTATTAGCAAAAAAGAAAGTTATTCCTTTATTTCTATCCTCTTTGTTATTTCCGTAGAAGTTGCAGGTAAACGGAGATCTGTTTAAATGCATAAAGCTCCATGGGAGGCTATGGAAAGTTGTATTACCACTTGTGATTATGGACCTGCTCATTCCAAATGCTGGGGAAATAAGTGAGTCTTACCTCCTACTCTTGGGGTGGCTATTCCGCTGCTCTATTTTAGGCCTATTTTCTGGTTATTGGGGACTCAATAGACCCTTATCACATACTTCATATCAGATATAACACAGGAGAAATGTGACTGCTTCCTTTAACCTATGCCAGGATGACTCATGGTGTTTATCTGTCTCTGCTGCACTGGACAAACTGTACAGTCTCTTGCAGGGATAGGGAATTGAAAAGCCAGACAGGCCTCTCTTTAGCTTTTTTTTTTTTTTTTTTTTTAAACCTTACCTAAGTCCACAGAACAAATAGATTTGGCTCTTTGGAAAACTGGAAAGAATCAGCCAGACAGGAAATAAGATGCAGACATGTCCAGCTTCATGAGGTCTTGTCTTGAAGAGCTCTCAAATCTGAAGTGAACAGATTAAACGTATTCCCTTTCTAGACCTACAAGTTGAAGGATGAGGGGAGGAAAAAGAAATGGTTTTTGCCTTTAAGAACTCGCGTCTCCTCTAATATTTCTACCTCCATCCTTCAGCCCTCATTCTACTAGTGGAAAGGAATTTGTTAAACAGAATCTTCAGGAATCTCATCTCTTCCCAAACCTGAAGGTGCTTTATCTAGCAGCAAGGAAGATATTTCTTTAACCTTAGAATATGAATTATAGACATTTTTATTTACAGCTATGAACTGTATCCAAGATAAATTGGTCAGTAAACCTGGAGATTAGAAAAGAATATCAGTTCTTATTTTAAATTCCAAGGATAAGCAAACTGCTATAGATACGTAAATAAAATTTCTATCAACTTTAACTTCGGCAAACACTTTACTCAACTGCTTTTGAAGAGACGTGCATCTGATAATGACAATTGCCCCATCTCCATCTAGTTGTTTTAATTACCTTATTTCTAATATTATTCTGATGATATTTAGACCCACTGACAGTACTGGCATTAATGTATGTTTATGTGAGTGAGTGAATGAGTAAGTGAGTGAGTGTGTGTGTGTGTTTGTTCGTAAGACTCAAAGTAAGTATTTTTACTTTATGGAATCTAACGAGAAAAGCTCCTGAGAGAAGAAAACTAACATTTTTTTTTTCAAACCAGTACTGGAACTCAATTCCAATTAGAGGGAAAAATACTTATTGTATGCAGACTGTAGTAAAATGTTAGTTCATTTTCCTTGCAGCCATTCTTCCTAGCTCCAAAAAAGTAAATACCAATATTTGAGTCCTTACGCAATACCAATTTAGGAATTTGGAATTGCTCATCCCCTTACATGGAAGCTGAAAGAAATGCTGAGGCCAGAAAAATAACAGAGCTGGTCAAAAAAAAAAAAAAAAAATCAAGATTTTGGATACTCTGATTCTGTACTACATCTACCAGATGCCGTGCCACCTCCATGCCACCTCATTCAGACTGTCACCCTTTTAAATATTTATTACCTGTCTGCCAATTCAATCATACTTCTCACACCTCCTTATCCTATGTACCAAAGAAACTAAAATTTCTGTTTTTCCCCAACTTTAATTACTTTTTTCCTTCATATTCCACCAAAGCAAAGAACCTGCAAAAATAGAATCAGAACATTTTGTGAAATGTAGCCAGGAGGTGCTTCCAGTGGGCTGAAAAGAACAAGAGAGGGAATGTGAAACACCATTAAGTTTATATGAAATGAAAAGGCCTAGAATTGGAAAATAAAAAAATTGTTAAAGGAATCCCAAACCCTACTCGCAACACATACACATAAAATGTTAAGTACAGCCCATCATGAATTGTATTGCTCAAATCTAAACAGATCCTTTATAATAATAACTTATGGTTGAACAGCACTTTACATTTTCAAAGAATTTTTATATATTATGCATTTAATTTTCACAACCTACATAGAACCACTGTTTTTTCCCTCATTTTAAAGATGGAGAAGGAAACACCAATGTGTAATCAAGACAAACTTACGCTGACAAATTCATTTCTTTGTAATAAGCCTATTTTTTTACTTTTTAAAGAGTTTCGTTGAGTTACAATTGGCACAAAATTAAAATCACATATATTTTAAATGTACAGTTTAATAAGTTTTTGCCATATGCATACATGTACAAAAAACATTATGAAAATAAAAATAATGAACTTATTCAATACCCACAAGAGTTTCTTCATGCCCTTTTGTATTCCTTTCCCAACTCCTAGTCTATCCCTTCATTCTTAGGCAACTACTGATCAACTTTAACCATTACACTTTAGTTTGCATTTTCTAGAGTTTTATACAAATAATATGTACTTTTTTGCCTAGATTTTTTAACTCAATGAATATTTTGAGATTCATCCATGTCACATTATATCAATTATCAATTACTTCTAATTTCCAAGAAATATGCCATTGTATAGATACTATAGATATACTATAGTTTATTTATCCATTCTCTGGATGATGATGAATATTTGAATTGTTTCCAACTTATGGATATTACATGTAAAACTGCAATGAATATTCATGTACAAGTCAATTATGCATATATATATTTTTGCATATATATATTTCTTTTTATCTTGAGCAAATACCTACTAGAATATCTGTGCCATAGAGTAGATACATGTTTAACTTTTTAAGAAACTGACAAACTATTTTTCATAGCAATTGTACCACTCACTTTTTTGCACACCAACCAACAGTATATTACAATTAGCTTGCTTCACATGTTCCCAAGTGTTTTGCATGGTAAGCCTTTTTAATTCTAACTATGCCATTGAGTGCACAGTGCATGTATTGTTATTTTAACCAGCACACAATATCCACAATATTGTAACGAGCCACAATATCATAATATATTTACACCATAACAGATGGTTACCAAATTTATTGTAGAAATTACACTGTAAGATATATAAATGTTGAATCACTATGTTATACATCTGAAACTAATATAATATTGTATGCCGACTATATTTTAATAAAAAAATTTTTAAAGAAACTGAGGTAAAAAGCAAATTAAACCCAAAGTAAGCAGTACAGATAAAAGTAATCAATGAAATGGAAAACAAAGATAATAGTAAAAATAAATGAAACCAAAAGTTTTTTTTAAAATATAGATCTCGACTTTTGGATTCTCAAAATGCTGCTCAAATACCTAACTAATTTTTTTAAAAAAAGACAAGGCCAAAGCCTTAGTATTGTAGTAATATCCTTTTAAGAGCTGAGATTAGTATGGGTGTTTATGGAAAGTAAAAATAGCTTTGAAGGTATGCTGATCTAAGAGGGCAACCTAACTGTAGGAACCAGCAATCCTGTAGTTTCCACTGAGGAGAACTGACCTGGACTTGAAGGCCCCATCTTCACCTTACTACATGGACAGAGGCCCATCTTTTCTCAGAATCCGTGAGACAGGAACCAGATTGGCATTGGTACTCATCTGCCAAAAGCCATAACAGAAACTGGATTTTAAGAAAGAGGGAGAAATAGAGTGAAATATTTAGTCAACCCCCCTCCTATGAAAATAGTGTAGACTGTTTTTTCTTTAATAACCAGGTATTTAAAAATGAAAGACTTGAAAAAGTTTTAAAATTATGGTGGAGGTGGTAGTTAATTCGATGTTGATAGGAAACATGAGAAGGAGAGAAGTGTAAAGAGCCTGCCAAAAGTGCTGTATTTGAAAAGATGTAATCTTTGAAGTGTCTTTCCTTATATATCAAAACAGACATTCTAAATCAACCAGAATTAAAACTATAGATTAAATAAAGTATTATACTCTATACTAGATGTGTTATAGTACACCTTGAAGTGCTATCAAAAGAGATTACCTCGCTTTGTGTTTATTTGATGGAATAACGTAGCCTCAAGTGAAAAGAAAAAAAATCATTAGCTTTTGGGGCAGGTTGTAATACAGATTTTCTGATTTATTACATATGTAGAAAATCAGCATTAAAGACATTGAGGACAAATTTTTGATTCCCTCAGTGGTAATAAAAGACACTGAGAAGTGCTATGTGATGGACTTACCAATATCAGGGTTCGTTATATGTTTTATACACATTGTATGTATGTATGTATGTATGTATGTATGTATGTATGTATGTATGTATGATATTCCAAAAGTAGTCATTCTGACATCACTAAGCATTTACAATTAACATTACTTAGCTAGGAGTTAATATATTGATCCTCACAATGCCTATTTATAAGTTTTAAATACACTTAAGTTATCCCTTTCCCATTTTACTTTGGGGTAGCTTTTAATATTTATTTTTGAATGCCGGCATTTAAACACAAAGAATTTCATTATAAGCTCTTATTTGTTCACGTTTTCCTCCTGAAATATTTTAAAACAAACCTTAACTATTTTCATGTCTTCCTAGGTGAAGGGAAAAATGCCAGCCTGGGAAGCAGGAGCATTTAAGATAAATGAGGTTTATCTGAGAAACAAGGCATTTGTCTGCATACATAAGCAAAGCAGAATTATTCAGAAGCTTACTTGGTCAATCAGCCCAACCCATTCCCTGAAAGCTAGGGGTTAAACCCAGACATCACTCCAGGATTTGGTATTCTAAATAGCCAAGGGTATAAAAAGATAAATCCTTTTGCTTATATTTTAAGAAGCTGTTGTTAATATTCCAAATTTGGGCAGATACTCTGAATGGGCATTTCTTTAAATCCCTGGGGTTGTATCATAGGGAACAGTCCTCTCCCTGGAAAATACGTCAGCTAAAGTAGCATACATCACAAAATCTACATTTTAGAGAATGGATAATTCTTTAAAAAAAAAAAAAGCGTATATATATATATATATATATATATATTTTTTTTTTTTTCTGTAAGAAAAAACACACAGCGCTTTATCTTGGAGTGGAATTTTCTAGTGAGGATGGGGTGAGGGTGGGGGAGGACTGAAAGATGCCTGTTTCAGCATTTCCTAGAGAAAGCAAGGAATTTCACATGTGCTTTTTTTTTTTAGAATGTCTCTTGAATTAATTTGGCATTAATTATTCACTTGATAGTCCAAATTACACATTTTCTTTGCATAAAAACCAGGTGTGCTCTGAATACTCAAAGCATTTGCTTGTTATCTTTTGCGCACAAGTCAAGGGGGCTCTCACTATAAACAAGAACACTGCAACAGAATGGTTTCTAGTCCTTCGATGGCATAAAAGGGACACTGAATTAAAAAATTCCTTTTCTCTTTTGTTCTGTGAAATAAAATATATACTTTTGGTGCTAAAACAAATCATACAAAACTTAAATAGAGATCTAATGGTATTAATTTAAAACCAAGAAAATTTTATTTTCATTTAGTCATCAACAAATCCAAACGATGTCAGTTTTAACATTCTATTTTTTAGCACAGGTTATTAAAAATGGCATGTTCATAATCATGTTATCCTAAAAAGGATTACTGTCCTTTTAGAAAGGATTACAGGTTTATAATTGTTTCAGGACTTGAGCCCTTGAGATGAGCTAAGCTTGAATGATTAATCAGTGAAGTTATCCAAAATGTCAGTTTTGCAGTAGAAAACTTTATGTTTTTAATGCCCAAAGCCTAAGACAATCATTAGGTGGTAGGAACCTCGGTGTCAGCACAGATGGAACAATAGAGAGCTTGCCTAGGCCTGCATTTGCAACGAAGATTGCATACATTTGTCTTGCTTTGTTCATTTAAACAAAAGAGGACAAAATATTTAGTATGGTGTGTGGCTGCTGAGGTAATTCCACAAAATTAAGTGAGTTCAACACTATCCACAGCGAGCTGTTCCTTTTCCCAGGCATTGTAATTAGGCTCTTTTACACTTTCTATAAGATTGAATTTTAACAAAATAAAATGTATATTCATTAATCTACAAGTCACAGGATTTCAATTCAGGTAGGAATAAGCAAAATGATTGATTCTACTTCCTAAAGTGATAAAGGGAATATCTTCCCAGAAGAAAAAAAAAATTTGGACAACTTATATTTTCCCGTCTAAGGAATTACTTCAAATAAATGGTAGATGACCTACTTCTTTAGATTGCCATGGTGAATTAGATTTCAATACAGATATTAATTTTTGATGATGATAGCATTTTATATTTTTTTCTCATATTTTCCCCATTTTCAGCCTTTCAGGAGCAAAGGTAATGTTGATAAAAATGGAATGTGTCTAAGCACTTTTAGGGAAGGAAAAAAATGTAAGTTAATGTAAGAAAAAAGTACAGATTTCAAACACAGGGAACAGTAATTTTTAAGCGGGCTTTACAGAAAATAAGAACCCCCATTTTCTCAACATCCAGATCTCGGTCAACTCCAAAGATAATTCTGTTTAAAAAACATGTTTTTTAAGTTCACCTTGGTCAAAAGTTTGACAGTGACAGGGAAAATTAAGTCATAATCAACATTTTAGTGAAGTGATTTACCAAGTAATAATTTACACCCTGTTCTTAATTTACCTCATTATCGAACTTAAAAAAAATTGCATCAACCAATTTATTAACTAAGATTATATTTCTCTATTACCAATGAGAACAAATAGAACATTAAAGGATTTAGCAAAACAAATATTCAAGGTTTTTAAATGTACAAAACAGTAATAAGAAAGGGTATAACTATCTTTCCACTCAACACAGTAATCTAAGTTGCAAAGCTACTCATACTTTATCTAACTTTAACACACTCTCTCAATTAATACAATAATATATTAAGGCAACTACAATATGCTAGACATAGCTATACTCACTTAATATAATGGTGAGATGAACAAACACTGTCCACACACATATTTTGTAAAACATATTAATCATAAAAATAAATATAAAATTGTAAATATGCTATTAATAGTTCAATGATAAGTAGATGTCAACACTGACAACTTGAACAATATTCTTGAAAAAAATATATTCTGTAATAACATTCCACTATATTTTGGTATAACCTCTCATTTTTAACTATTTAGCTCTTAAATTTAAAATTTTCATATACAGACCAACTGCCTCAGCTTATACTAACAAGTATGCTCTAAAGTGAAACAAATTGGAGAAGTAATCATGTCGTTGATGTTTCATCTATTTTGTGTATATTAAAACAGATATAAACTTTATAAGTATTTTATGAAAAAACAATTTGATACATCAGAACCAAGGGATAATCAAAAGATTGTTAATTTTTGTAATACAAAGAGACATACACTATAGACCTTATATATTTAAAATGTACAACATCCTGGACCACCAAATCCATAAATTATAAGGAAATGTACTTTTCATTTAATTTGTATTTCCACTATTAGATTCAAAATATTAAAAATAATATGAATCTTAAGGGACGAATTGAAAAGAGGAAACAAAGTATTAAGTTTTATTAAGTATTTTGGAATTTGTTTTATTTTACTATTATGTCTTTAGTTTATTGATTATAACTGTGGTCCTTTGCAATCTAAATCATGAACTTAAGCTAGAATACATTGGGTATTCGAAAAGAATATGTTGACACAAATAACTGCAGAAAAGTATTTTACCTCAGATAAATATCACTGGCACATAATTTTGCTCTGTATATTAGAAGCATGTCAAAATTCTGTCTTTATAGTCTTCCAAGATACAATTATTAATAAAAAAATAAAAATTCATTATAAAAGTTGTTTTAATTCAGCCTTTCCTCCCATGCAACAATTTTCTGGTTCAACTTTTAAATTTAATCTAGGAATTCCCCATAAAATAGAAAGGTATTATTAATTTTTCCAGCGAGAAAATCAAGATTCAGAGGCAAATTGTATTCAAAGTATTAGAAATGTTGAGGTAGAACAGAGATGTCCTGACTTCCACAATTCCCACTGCAATCCTCTTCCCACTTAACTACCTAACATGTTGTCTCTATTTTTTGAACTCCTCCTCATCTTTCTTTTAAGATTTAATATAAATTCACTTCTTTTGGAAGACTTCACCGACTCCACCATTGTCATTTTCAATCTTTGTTTCTCCTTCCTCTAATATCTCCTAGCACTTTTAACAAACTCTATAATAGCATTTACTCAATTGTACCGTATCATCTCCTGAAGGGCAGGATATAAAGTTCTTGGGATAAGGTGGCATGTCTTACTTTACTTCTTATTTACTTTACATATATTCTCCAACTGCCTAGCAGCCTTGAGTTCACGTGTTCAAAAAGGCACTCAAAAAATATTAAAGCAATTAAATTAACAGTTTTAATTTTTTCAAACAGCTTAAAAGTTAAAATAGGAACCACAGCGTAAACAGGGATAGATGCAGTGCCAGCACATTTCTCCTCTCATGTAAAATGAGCAAAGTATTGATCATCACCACTTTTTAAATCTTATACAGAGAAACAACTCCAGGAATTACTTCCTCAGAACCATGGAATGCTCGACAATGATTTTTCAATGCCAGAAATGCTAATTTATCAGGGCTAAATCATCAATTGTTAAAGCACTTCTCTTAGGAGTGATGTCATTGCACGGCAAGTTATTTGAAGAGTTATTTCAATAACTGCACAGCTCTTTGTCTGATTAATGAAACTGCCAATGGATTTACAACTGCTGTTACAGAAATGCATCACTGGAGATTTGCTGAATGGTGTGTCATAAATTCCAAACACCTGAGAAATTACGACAGAATTTGATTAGAACAGCTACTTTCATCTCCTCTTTTTTCACTAAATTCACTTCTCATTAACTACTGCTACCACTGTCTGCTCTCAGAGAGAGGAAGAGAGATATTTGCGATAAAATATTCTGTTTGCTAAAGCCATTATTTTTTCACTGTCCAAACTATCTAAATTTCTTTGTGGACAATATTTAAACATGCCAAAGCAGATTCAAATAGAAATAACACCAGACAAAAAAGTTTCCATGGACTCTCTAATGTTGCTGGTGACTGGAGGGTGATCCAAAAAATATTGAGAAACAAAGCAATAAGACTCAGAAGAATATAAGTTATAGGGCACATGCTTTATGCGTTGTTAGGAGGGAGGCCTCAAGTTGAGTGTCATTAGACACACAGGGCAAGAATTATTGTTCTATAACTCAAACCTCAAGATGTCCAGATATGATTACAAAAGTACAAATATTTTTGTTGCTTCTCTTAAAGAATAATATGGTATTTTTAAAGATGACTATAAAAAAGTACTACTTAATATCCCAAAATAATTTCAAACCTTTATTTTCATTAATATGATGAAATGAACTATGTTGAAAAATTAATAAACTAGAAAAAGTGATCTTAAGTCTTATATATATCATATATGTAAACATTATCATAAGTTAATTACCAATAAATGGTTCATAAAAAAACAAAATAATACAATATGGGGAATCCAAAGATGACCAGCCTTTATAATATGGTCTCCTTGATACAAACCAAAAAACAAAAACAAAAACAAAACAAAACAAAAAAACAAACAAACAAAAAAACAGAAATGAAAACTCCTTAAAGCTGAATCAGTACAAAGAAAAAAAACATAGAATGAATTTCAGTTCACAGCAATAGAAGCAGATTATCTAAAGACTATTTTTCTTTATATTTAGAAATGTACAAAAATAGAAGCAGGTCACAAAGATGAATTGATTTCCCTTCTTTCAACTCACATCACATAGTATGCCTTTAAGAATTATGATGCAAGCTACAATGTATATTTTAGAGAGCATGAGAGATGGCCCTAAAATATAAAGGAAATAAATATAGCAGGCAAGTGATAACTCATTTGCAATGAAGAATGTTACCCCAAGAATTCCACCAAACCTCCTGCATTAATAGCCAATATAGTATCTATTATATGCCAGATACTTTCTATACACTTTACATATATCCGTCCATCTAATTCATTTAACGTTCACAACAGTTCTTTGAGTCAAGCATTAATGATATCCTCATTTTACAGTTGACAAAACTGAGACACAAAAATTGCAGTTGATACTTCATGGAGCAGGGACTTAAAGTCTAGCACTCTGGCTTCAGAGTCCATGTTCTTTTCACTCTGATATATAGAATTTAATATCATCGTCCTTCAGAAAAGACTGTGCAGAAAAGCCTATACATAACTAATAATGTATATTAGTTATATTTCCTTTAACATGCATTGCATCTATTAGAGTTACAGAAACTAACATCTAGATGTTCTACAGCACTTTCCTTTATTTTCCATTTCTCTACCTCTTTCCCCACATTCTCAGATTCACATTTTATAAAAATGTTACTTTTTAAAGTTGTAAAAAATAGATCCCTGAGAATTTCAGAATTATTCCAAGAAAAAGAAACTATCCCATCATTCGTGTTTGTGTGGCTCAGCTAGGACAAATTGAACAATATCCTTTAGCCATATCCATAAGCTGGAATAGGCATTGGTTACTTAAGAAATCAGCTAGGAATCTTGCATTCTAATGTTTTGTGAACTAAATGAAGAAAAAATGAAATTCAGAAATGGTGGTTATCATGGAGTTGCCCACTGAACACACTGAAGTTCTAGGCAGCAACAAATACAAATTATCTTTGTTCATTCTATGAATGATCCTTTGAGTGTTGTACTCAGAAATCAGCACCAGTCAAAATACAGTGAAATCAAATCAACAAAACTGAATTATTATTAATTTTACATTAAAAATAATTAATAGCCCCCTCATATAGTTAATAAAGCTAATAGTGGAAGAAATTGAAAAAAATAGCATAAAATATAGTCATATTATGTAATCTGTAAGAACCTCCCTCCATAAAAAAAAATTGAAAGTCTAGTTAATAAAATATATTCCCCTTCTTCAACTTCTTAAGCCTAAAGAGAAAGCTTGAGAGGTGGAGAAATGATAAATATCCTTGTGTTGTAAATATGACAGATCTCTAACGAGCACTAGGTGTAAGCAAAGCACCCTGAACCCTCTAACTACAAATTTTGGGATGGAGAAAACATATAGATCCTATAAAGAGCCTGAGAACTTTCAGAAACAAATCTCATGAAGCTTCAAAACTCCATGAATATAGGATTCTTCTCAGCAGGGACATTGGTTCAAAATCGGAGAATGGAAATAACTAAAGAAAAAATAAAACAAACCAGCCAAACTTGCCCAGTAGGCCTCATCACTCACTGAATAAAACGAAGTTTTTAGAAAGGTGATAATGAGTCTATAAACTGGCTCAATTCTGGGCTTCCTATCTGTTCCACTTCTAGAAACACCATGATCAGTTAGTCAACACTATGGACTATGGGGCTGTTTGAGTGAGATGCTTTTGATTGCTGCTTTAACTGTTATCCATTATGGTTATCACACCCACTTTGCCTTTGGCAGTTGAGCGCCACCACAAGCTCCTTCTGCACCAAGGTTCAATTACTCCCATTGCATTTAAGTTTCCCAAATCAGGGGCTGCAATTCCTGCTGTAAAGTTGGGACACAGAGGAGCAATTGCCGAGCTCTTCAGGAATAATGGGACTCCTATCACCAATTTACTTCTCACAGTTTGGTGAAAGGGACATTTTCTGGACCCTCCAGGTGTGGGCAAGTAGATCTTTATTTACTATGGTAACCTTCAAAGAAGCTCTAGTCCCTGAGAAATACACATGAAATTTGTACACAGTGTGCTATGAGCTATGTAAAATGAGGAAGCCCACTAAATTCTTATTTGATCTATATGAGTAGAAAAGTTCTAGTTTAAGTGAACAAAAGTCTAACTTAAATCACAAAGAAGAGTCACAGTTCCTCATTCAATCCCCAGAATTCAGCCAGTTTACAGACCCATTATCTCTTGAATGAAGGGGTAGCTGGGTCCCCTTGAGGAAAGACTTTGACACACCACCAAAAAATAATACTATTAATCTTTCTCCCAGCCTTCCACAAATACACCAACAGCCTTCTACCAGGAACTGCACTGGGAAGAAGAAAATAATACTTTCAGGAACTACAGGAAACTGGCTCTGAACTGACACTGATTCCAAGGGACTTCAGATGTCACTGTGGCACACCAGTAAGAAGGGGCTAATGGTGATCAATGCAGTTTTAGCTAAGGTCCATCTCACAGAGACAAAGTGGGTCCCTGAAGCCATCCTGTGGTTATTTCTCCACTTCTAGAATGCATACAGGCATACCTAAGAGACATTTCAGGTTCTGTTCCAGACTACCACAATAAAGCATGTATTGCAATAAAGTGAGTAGTAACCTTTTTGCTTGTGAAGGACCCTGCCTTCAATTTGTTTAAAAACAAAAAACATCCATGAAGTGAAATAAAAGCAAAGTGCAATATGGCTATAATTGGAACAGATATACTCAGCAGCTGTCAGACTCTCCACATTAGTTGCTAGTGAGGGCTATTAGGGTAAAAAAGGCCAAACTGAAGTCACTAAAACTTTCCTCTACATAGGAAAACAGAAAATCAAAAGCAATACTACATTTCTGAAGGGATTGCAGAGATGAATACCATCATCAAAGACTTGAAGAATGCAGAGGTGGTGATTCTCACCACATCCCTATTCTGCTCACCTATTCAGCTTATATAGAAGACAAATGGATCTTAGAGAAACATGATGGATAATTGTAGGCTTATCCAGGTGGTGACTCCAATTGCAGTGGCTATATCAGATTTGATTTTATCGCTTGTGCAAATTAACACATCCCCTGGTACCTGGTACACAGCTATTGTTGTGGAAAATTACTTTTCCGCCATCCTTGCCAATAAGGTCTACCAGAATCAATGTATATTCAGCTAGTAATATACGTTCACTGTCCTATCTCAGGGGTATATCAGATCTTAAGCTCTATTTCATAATTTAGTTTGCAGGGATTTTGGTTTGCCTTTCTTTTCCACAAGATATCAATCCGGTCCATTGCACTGATGATATCATGGTGATTGGACCTAGTAGGCAAAAAAGTACAATTACTCTACACTTATTGCTAAGATATTTGTTTGACATCGGGAAATAAATCCAAGAAAAATTAGAGGGCCTTCTACTTCGGTGAAACTTCTAGGGCTCAGTGGGCATGTTGAGATATCTCTTCTAAGGTGGTGGGTAAATTGTTGTATTTGGGCCCTCCTACAACCAAAACAGGGGCACATGCCTAGTGAGCCTCTTTGAATTTTGTAAGGAACATATTGCTCATTTGGGTGTGTTACTCTGGCCCATTTACAAAGTGACCCCCCAAATTACTAGTTTTGAGTGGCATCCAGAACAGGAGAAGGCTCTGCAACAAACCAAGGCTGCTGCTCTGCCATTTGAGCCATATGATCCAATAGGCCCAATGACGCCTGAAATACCAGTGGCAGATGTGGGTACTCTTTTGGGGGCCTTTGGCAGGCTCCTACAAGTGAACTGCAGCTCAGATCCTTATGACTTTGGAGCAAAGTCCTATCATCCTTTGCAGATAACTATTCTCAAGGACTTTACTTCCCCTACTAGGGAAAGATTTACTGCATTTTTTGATTGTACACAGGATAGTTGTAACATATCAGGCAACATTTTGAACTTGTTATTGTCATTATTTTGAGATTAGGTATGGTTTAAAAAGATGTATGTGTATGTCAAGTTGGCAGTAGATGGACTTGTGATAGTTAATTCTGTGTGTCGGCTTGACTGGCTCATGGGATGTGTGACAACTGGGCATCTGCCTAAACACTATTTCTATAAGGGTATTTCTGGAAGAGATTAGCATGTGAATCAGTAGACTAAGTGAAGCAGATGGCTTTCTCCAATGTTGGTGGCCACTGTCTAAAATCCATTGAGGGCCTGACCAGAACAAAAGGTGAAGGAATTTTGATATCATGCTATGCCTGACTAGAGCTGAGATATCAATCTTCTGCACTAGGCACTCCTGATTCTCAGGTCTTCAGACTTAGCATGCAGTCTACAACATCAGCTCTCTGGCTCTTAGACTTTGGAACTACACCAACAACAGCCTTCTTGAGTTTTCAGCTTGCAGACAATAGATCATGGAATTTCTCAGCCTCCATAACTGTGTGAACCAATTTCTCTTTATCTAGACATATGTATCTTCTATTGATTCTGTTTCTCTGGAAAACCCTGACTAATATACCTTGTTCACTCTATGCACGGCCTTGATGGTCAATCTCTTACTATGCATCTTCACATGCAATAAAATGTTACTTATTTTTATTGTTACCTGAGCTATTTCTAATCAGGAAAAAAGGTTTATGAAAAAAAACTAGTGTGTGTTCTGATATGTATCTAAATGGAGCTATTTTAAAACTTTATTATTATTATAGTACTCAAGAGTAAATGCTAAAAAGTAAATATGAAGTCTATAACTTTAACATTTAGCATACTTCTAGACTGTTCTGTTACATCATTAAATCACATCTAAAGTTTTATAAGACTAGAAAGTATTTACATCAGACTTCAACAAATCTTTTCAGGAAAAGATAAGATAGGACCTACCTAGCAAACTATCTTCAATGTGAGATATGGGCACTGTCTTATATAAGAATTTCAAATAACACTTTAAAAACTGAACTCATGTAAAAGATATTCCTGTGCTCTCTATTAGACAGGTTTTAAATTCTTAAAAGGTTTCTTGCTTCATGTTTTATTCCCTTTGATTCTATATGGAATACACACGTGCTGTTAACTGTCCTCACTTCAGATGGCCTAGACAGCAATCAAGTGTCCCTTTCATGGACTATAGATACTAACAGTTAAAGTACAAAGAGACAGGTTAGAGACTGTTTTTTTTGGAAAGTCAAATTGTTGGATCAGTCTACCTTCCATCTCAAAAGGAGCAAAACAAATTCTAAATTGAAAATGGCCTCAAAATATCCTATTGTTCTTTCCTATTTTCTCAAACAACATTTTATTGTTCTTCTCTATTTTCTCCATATTTGAGAAAATACGGAGCTCAACTTTATCCTCAATTATAAGGCTAAAAACTACGTCCTCAAAGAAGCCTTACATTGATCTCAAACTAAAATAATGTCTATTTTTCCCATTATCCTCTATCCCAACTCATTATATTTTTATAACATTTACATCTGATGAATTACAGAGTCAGATAACTAAAAAAATTCACAAGATTGTATAAAATATACTAATATAAGGCTTTAAGAAAGGTAAAGTATACAGTACATACAGCAGGATAAAGAAAATACAGGCAAACAAACATCAGTGGTTTGAGAAGTCCTGAAGCAGTTCCTCTGCACACTTGGGGACCCTATGACCCTACCTTAATCCTTGAACTCTTCATCTTCAGATTACAAATCACCATGATCCATCCATGTACTTCTGTCCTAAGGCACAAATTCACTATTCTTGACTGGTCACATAGCTAAAGCCAGGTTGTGGAACTGGTTAAACCAGGTGCCAACTATTAACCCATAACGTTTTAATAAACGATATAAACAAAATGTTACAGCATGCCTTCAGGGGAGTCTTGAACTTTACAGCACATCATAAATCACTACGTGTACCCTGCTTCCCTATCTTGGCCAAGGGTCAGCACCAGACTTCTTGTCATTCTGGAAATAAGAATAAATCTACCACAGGCCAGTTACAAATATCCTTGTCTGTACATAATATCAGTTTTAATAATTTTATGTTATTACTTTCACATCTCTATATAAATTATCTTACTTATTATCCATTATTTGTAGGGCCTGGGACCAGAAAACAAATGAAGGCTTCAAGCCAATGATCTGCCTCATCGTTTTTATTCCTGCAATCATCCTGTACCATATGGAACCTCAAGAGCAAATCCGTGGCCTGTGAACATCTTCAGGCTAGGAGTGTGAATAGCACTGGGTGCTTTAGAGTACTGATCCAAAAAAAAGACTCCAACAGCACTAGAACAAGATTTAAGGTCATTTGAGCAGTATATACTGGAGTCTTAGGTGCCGAAAGCATGCTCTTATATGTATTAAATGTGTAGCTCCTTACATTTGGCCCTTTATTCTCTTCAAACTTTTAAGAGACACAGACCAAAAGGGGTCCTGAGTGTGCCCCTCTAAAAGCAGGGATTAAAGTAGGGGCACTAGGAGACCAGATCTATTACCAGTTCTATCTGTCTTTTGTATTTTACTATTAGCAGCCCACATGGCGACAGGCACAATGATGGTTTTTTGTACAATCATGAGCCCAGTGTCCAGCGTGTTTAACAGTGGACACCCACCCAATGAATGTTAGATAGATGGATGGATAAGTGGATAAATGACCAAATGACAGATGCAAAATAGCTTCTGATAATAAAATCTATATTGGTCCTGCTATTTTTTAATGTAACACTGGAGTACAGAATATAGTTAGAAATAGGAAGACTATAGATTAACATATAAATTCAGCTCTTACAAGCAAACTGCCATTATTAACAGAGATATTTATGTTAAAAGATTAAAATATCAATTCAAATCAGCTATATGACTGAAGTTAGTTGTACAATTCATCTCTCAGTGACAAACCTAATGAATTAATGATATAACTTGAATATTAGAGATACAACTTAGAATTCCACAACATGTTTTATTTAAGATTCGATGCACTATGCAAATAAATCTTTAAAGTATGCTCCTAAATCAAACTATAAATAAAAATGTAATGAATAGCAGTCTAGAAGTGAGGTGGGAACATGACTAAATCACCGTGGATATTCAACTTCCCCGGAAAAGAGAGGAAGCTTGAAATGAGAAGGACAGAAAAAGACTAACAAGAGAGGAAATAAAAAAGAAAATGTATCATAGTCTCATGTCACCACCACCAATATTCACAGTATTTGGTCAATCTGCACTTTTCATTACACGAGATACTATGAAACACCATTCTATCAACACTGGTGTTGCTGAATCATCTGGAACTGGAAGTAGGCCAGATAGCACAGAACTTGGTTGCCCAAAAAAGTTACTTTGACTATTTATAATGAACTGAAAAAAGGCAAACACTTCTAGATTAGATGCTATTACATAGCTAAAAGCTGATTGAAGCAACGATTCAGACATTTCCAATTAAAAAAAAATCTGGCAAATATTGTTCCTCTATATTTTGTACATGCCCATTTCCCTTTCATATTTTATTCTCCTTGGGATATAGTCACTATCTCTTCAAAATACCTCTTTCGGAGAATGAAATTTCAACATTACAAAATTAAGATCAATGCTTTCTCTACTAACATCTCCTGCGTTTGCTTATCCTCATCAATCACAATTTTATTTTGTGTCTCAGTCCAACCTCCATTCTGCTATTCCTTAGACACCTTACATTCACCTACAGAAGAGGGAAAAGAAAAATCCCTGAAGATACTCAATAGATCTTTATTCTTTTTTCAAGAACTCAGTACAGAAACTTCATTTTATTTTAAATTGCTTGTAAATGCCATAAGCTTGATACAATACCCTTAGTGAAATGTAATAGAGAATTTCTGTTGTTGTTCCTTTACTTTTCTTTTTCTTAGTTTTCTCCCCCTTAGCTTCCTTGATTTACCACTAAAATTAAATAAATATAAGCAGAATTTGTCTTCATGAAATATGTTCCCTCATAATTTTTTTGGTAATCTAAATTCATCTGTTAATAATCTTTTGAAAATACAGACTGAGATCTTTAAATCATTAAGAAGATGGTTTCCAATTTAGAACTATACAATTTTCTTAAATATATATGCATTTATATATATGTATTTATATATGAAATATATATATTATATATATATATATCTACTTCAAAGCCTAGGCATATCTAAATAAAATGGAGAAGTCCTATTAAATCCTCTATTAACTGCCACTATGCTATTGCTTAAAGCTTTCCTTCGTATGAAAGGCCTCAAGCTGCATTCTCTTTCCTTATACAGTTTCACAAGGTCCAACAGATTCCTCTCACCTCAAAAACCCACTTTCCCCCTCTTTTGTCCTTTTCCACATTTATTGCCCATATCATCATTTGCCTATTGAATACTGATCATCAAATGACCTCCCTTCTACTCTTGCATTATGATTTCATTCAAATACTGTTCTCAGGTATGTATTATTTCTTACTGTATCATAAATATTGTTTCATTAGCCAGCTCATAAGCTACATTTTGGCAGGAACTTTACCTCCTATTTCTTAATCCGGCTTAACACAGCAAAGAGCTGTGAACACAAGTAGCAAATTAGAAGTTTTAAATTTTGACATTCTATTTACCAAGACATTTAGATGTCTTATACTTTGAAAACTGACTTTACATAGATTAGTTTATTCAGTCCTTATAGCAAGCATT
Source organism: Rousettus aegyptiacus (assembly GCF_014176215.1). NCBI lineage: Eukaryota > Metazoa > Chordata > Mammalia > Chiroptera > Pteropodidae > Rousettus > Rousettus aegyptiacus. Next base: position 55,223,114 of record NW_023416306.1, read on the forward strand.
TAAATTTCCAGTCACATACTACAGATGATAAGAGAATCTTCAAAAGGTTCTGTTACATTACTGGAAAAAAAACACAAGAACTACATAGCTCTCATACTGGGGTTAAATGTGGAAGTAACAACACTACTGTAAAGAAGTGCAGCAAAAATGCACAAGTGCACACACCATGAGCAGATGAAAATTGCACAGCCAGAGAAGGGGCAGCAACTATGCCTTCATTACACGCTCGGTTTGTAAGTTACATCTCTGCTGCCTTTAAGGTGGTTTTATTAACACATTTGGTGACATATACATAATGCATAAAGTTCATAAAATACAAAAAAAAAGCAAACAAAAGTCACATAAATGAAGGGAAACTAGAATGGTGTTATGGTACGTGGTATATAGACCCACAGGAATGTTCATTTATTATCTTGTGTGCATCTCTTCTAATAGCTGCAAGGATGAATATACTTATTATAAGAAAGGCCACAAGGTGTATTTGGAGATGGGAAAGTACAAAAGCCACATAGAAACTGCATGATTTCATGATTTATAAAGATGAAAAACTAATTTTTACTAATGTGTGTTTCAGGACTGAATGGTCATCATTGTTTTTTCTCTGTGTGGCAGAGGGGTAGTGCTACTCTCTTCATTTAACAGATAATAAAAATTGTTATGCCTTGGGTAATCAACAAAACTAATGGCACAAGTAGAAAGGAATCTGGACCATTTACCTTCCAGTTATTCATTTCTACTATAAAATAAAATTCCATTTTTGAAAGTAGCATCTTCACTCAGACATCCTGATTTCTTATATATACTAATGTCTTTCTTTCATGCAAAAACTGATTGGTGTCAAATCAAGCAAATAAACACTAAGAATATTCTGCTGTTTCTTCCAGCTTGACTGATAAAAATCTATATGGCTAAGGCTAAAATTTTTCTTATTTTTCTCTAATCTAAGCTTATGTGTCTGAATAAAAGAAATACATTAATTTGATGGTCATTAAAATAGTGGGGCTTTAACTCTCCCTTGGAGAACACTTTCCATATGAATCTACAAAATTTCTCTTTAAAAATACCTTTGATTAACGATAAGACATAATGATGAATGGATGTTAAATCTTTGCTAAATGTTTCATTAACTTTGCATTGCTATTAAGCTAATGCCAGCAATCATGTTGAGGTTCTGCCTGATTATCCGTCAAAATGCTATATACCACCTCTACACTGCTCAGCCCCCAGAATCATTTTTTACTAGGTTCATTATCTATTATAATATTCTCTACTCCATGTTTGGCTTCTATCTAGTAGGTAATTTCTCTACTTTTTAGACTTACTTGTTATACTTACCTCCTATTACAGTCATTTGCTTTCTTTAGTCTTAATTTTCAGGTATCAATGACTTCAGCTTTATATCTCTATATTTCTAATCTTGTCTTTGATATCATGCAAAAGCCACTTGTAAAAATCAAAGCAGAGATTAAATGACAGCAAAACAAAGCTCTTAAGGTTTTGGTGTGTTAACTAGATCAATTTTAAGCTATTTTTAAGCCATTTTTAAAGTAATAGATGTATAAAGCACAAAATTAATAAAATACAGAAAAGCAAAGAAGAAAAATGCCACATACACCAGCGATAACTTGCAACATATTGATATACAGTATGTCTACTATATGTATTTATAGCCTTTACTTAGAGCTATATATCTCTTTACATTTGTATATAACACACCTGTGTTATAGTTTTATTTTCTTTTATACTTAGCAATTTATCATATATAACATTGTACACAGTATGTTGTATTTTTCTTTTCCACTTTATTTACCACAAACATTTTCCCATTTCAAAATCATTCTTCTGCAACATCATATATGCCATAATCTTATTGGCCTCTTTATTATTCCTCCAATATACCAAGCACAATCTGGTCTCAGAGTTTTTTTTTAATATCAAATGTATCTTTTAAATATTTTTAATTTTTCAGTTACAGTTGACATACAATATTATATTAGTTCAAGGTGTATAAATAGTGATTATACATTTACATAACTTATGAAGTGACCACCTCGATAAATCGTATATCTTATCTGATACCATACATAGTTATTACAATATTATTGCCTGTATTCCCTATGCTGTACTTTACATCCCCATGACTATTTTGTAACTATCAATTTGTACCTCTTAATCCTTTTCCCCCTTCAGTAATCCTCCAACTCCCCCCTTCCATCTGGCAACCATCAAGCTGTTCTCTGTATCTATCGGTTTGTTTCTGTTTTATTCATTTATATTGTTACTTAGATTCCACATATAAGTAAAATCATATGGTATTCATCTGACTTATTTTACTCAGCATAATACACTCTAGGTCCATCTATGTTGTTGCAGTATTCTCAGACTTTTCAATTTGCCATTCGTTAAGCCTGGGATTCTGTTCCCCACAAATATTATCATCCCATAGTCTCTTATCTCATTGAGGTCTTGTTCAAATATTACCCTTAAAAAAACCTTTCCTTGAGGATCCCAACTAAACAATAAATTGGATGTTATCCATTGCCACTGGATCCTTCATCATGACCCCAAACACCATCTGACAGCATATATTGTTTATATCATATATTACATAGTATAGCTTCCCACGAGAATGTAAGATACATGAAAGCATAGGCTTTGTTTTCTTTATTTCTTCCCAATGCTTAAAAGAGTTTATAGAACATAGTAGGACATGAATTTTTAAAATTAATAGATGAATAAATATTATCTCAGCATATTATTTTGACAATAATTTATTTAAATAGTCCAAGAAATTAGCATACTGTAGAATTTTCCAAATTATCTTCTAATGGAAAGTAAGAGAAATTCCAACATCAAATCCAGTTAGCAATCACAACACCAAATCCAGTTAGCAATCAATCGCTCCACCTTAACTGTACTTAAGTGTTATGATGTGACTAAAAAGAACTAAGTGCATCTCTCACAGATAACAAATGTTTAGAGTTCCCCTGTGTAGTTTATTAATCTTGGATAACTTGCTGGAGGGTGAATAGTGAATTTATTTTTCACCTACATCAGTAGTTCTTTAGGTTCACTTCCTGTCTCCATATATCCTTGTGTTTTATTATTTATTATCCTTTCAATATTTTGCAAGAACCTTGAGGACAGGTACTATAGTTTTTTTTTCAATTGTTGCTATATATTTTAATTTTTGTTGTCCTTTTATAATAACCCAAAAATTCAAATAATAACAAACTCTCAACAAATATTTAGTTACTTGTTTATCACTTGCTCATTACTCTACCTGTGGGTTCCAACAACCCAGTAAACATTAAAGTAACGAAGTAATAGACAATACATTTCAGCAGAAGAGTTCAGACTTCAGGGAATTTTTATTTGAGTTGTAAAAATTATCTTACTAAGATATATTTCTCCCTATACTAAACTATAATATTCAGTTCAGCAGAAAATCTCCCATCCATTATCTTTGATAATAAATATTAAAAATTTTATCTCTATAAAATAAGAACATGAAGCAGTACCCTTTAACTACATAAATGAATGAGGCCAGACAATGTTAAACTCAAGGTTTCTGGAAGCAGACTCCTTAGGTTCAAATGCCACATTTCTATAGGTTTATTATTAAGAAATAATAATCTTACTTATTCTGACTTTGAACAAGTTACCCAACCACTGTTCTATATCAGTTCTCTCATCTATAAAATGAGACTATGAATAGTACCTTCTTTATAGGGTCATTGTAAAGATGAGTTGAAATATATCAAGTACTGAGAATAGAAGTATTGAGAATAAAATACATAAAATACTATGTCTAGGACATAGTGTTTGTCTACTACATATTTGATAGTAAATAGTAGTTATTATTTAAAGTTGGCTGAAGACATGCTTCGTACCCTCAATATAATTTTAACATTTATAAAAATTCTTATTTGTCTTATGTGTATCTAGATAAAAAATAATTACTTGGAGAATATTTGTGAACTCTTCCCACCACCACCCTTGTATCTCCTTTGTGAAGCAGAGGCAATAAAACAATCTAAAGGAAAAGAATATGTCAATATACTTAAATGCTGGGGGAAAAAAAGGGTGGGAGAGAAATATAATAGGAAACAAGCAAATAGGGGATAGAGAACAGGAAATCTTAGAGGGAGGCTTAGGTTCTGTTTGGCAAAGAAAACAGTTTCAGAGAGTTTTGGAGCAAAAACCGCATAAAGTTAATTAAGAGTCAGGAAATCTAGGAAGTGTTGCTAGGATTCTGATTTAGATTCTTTTCAATGTACTTCTAGAGATTTGAATAAAAAATGAAATTGTCTCCACTCTCCTCCCCTCTTTCACTCTCCTCTTCTCTTTTGAATTATTTTTGCTTAACACACTGATCTAGAATGGAGCAAGTCTAAAACTTGAAGTCTACCAAAAATATTTGAATTTGCCACTCAAAGCTCACCCTATTGCCTTCCCTGTTTTCTACTGAAAAAAATGATGTCAATATGTAAGCCACATACCTAAATAAGTCTCCACTATATTTCTCTATGCTGCTTTTGTCTTTTAACTATATGGGAAAAAAAAAAACAGTATATAATGAGTTAAAATTAAGGAACTGATTTATTTTTTCTACCTTTAAGCCTCCATTGTGTTAAAATCATCATTCTTGTTTTTTAGGCACCAAGAACAAGAACTAATGCTTATTTTTCATGGATCCAAAGGCATTGTTGTGACAAATTTCCAAAAGTGTCCTCTTGATTACTGTAGAAAACAGTCCCTTAAGACAACTAGTCAAGTGATATGAAAACAATAAGAATACATTCGGACATTTATATTGTCAGTGCTTTCTTTTTTCCCACAAATGTGCTTGAAGATCTTAATTCATCAAAGGAGACAGCAAATTGTGCCACAAACTTGACAATTCCCTTGGGAAATGAAAACAATGACTCTAAGAAGACTCCGTGATGAAGACAGAGAATGAATCTAGGGATATTGACTATTAAACATGAGAATCTTCCTGGAGAAAAATTTTCCAAACAAAAGAAATAAGACTAATAAATTTAAGGAAGCAAAGTAATGTAAAATGTTTATTTTTACTTAAAACATTGTTAATATTTTTTTTATTATGGAATAGTGATAAGAAATAATGATAAGACTATTGTTAATTAAGAAAATTGAAGACTAAGGCTCCAGTGAGAAAAAACAGAGGAGCTTTAAAAAAGTTTTTTTTTTTTTTTAGTAAAATATCCAATAATGACATCCTATGTAAATGTTAATTAATTGACCTAAAAATGTGTGTGTGTGTGTGTGTGTGTGTGTGTGTGTGTATTTAACCTCAAAGAGCAGGATTACTTGGTTGACTTGTTGCAGGAATGAAGGTGTTTATCAAACATTTTATTTAAGTTTTTAAGTTACTTTTTTTTTTTTATTTTGTATTTGGCTGTGCTTAAGAGAATTTTAGTTTATTTCCAGTGTGGCAAAGTAATATCCATAACTATCTGAAAATATCTGTTACACTGGTAGGATAGATTCTCCACATGCCTACATTTGCATGAGAATTTTCAAGTATCCTTAAAGAAGAACCAAAAGTCTGCATAGTGAACTCTATGTTGTAAAGAAAAAAAAAAATAGTCGAATGGGGGAACAATTCTAATATGGTGTCTATTAGTCATATTTGTTTCCTGCAAATAAAAATAACACTGAAAGAACCTAGACACCTAAAACTATATAAAACAAATGTTATTGCTTTAGAACACATATAACAGATCATAGCACAAAGGGAGAAATGTTTACTTCCCTATTTCGCAATAGACCATTAAAGCTTTGACTTGCTGAAGACTTGGCGCAAATGGTTGGTGACTAGATGAACACCAACAGGTCCAGGTAGAAAACAAACTACATTTCAAAGCAATATGAAAGTACTAGTGAATGCATGTGAAATATAACTGGAGATTACATACATATACTGACACACACATACACACACACATGCATTAACCAGAACATTGGAGACCAACTTGACTAAAGGTCAAGCTCTTGAAGTATATACAATATCTTCTCTACCTAGTAATTATTTATACCCACTCATATATGTTAAGAGTTTTGCTTCCACATCACTTGAATTGCTAAGATATTTGTTGGGCTCTGGGCTCCGCAGAAAATAGGAAGTCTAGCATCACTGAACTACATTTGAATCCATTTCAACTGAGAAGTGAGAACTAAAAATTAATAGAACTATTTTCATAAAATACTTTGTGATACTCTGGATTTCATCAGAGGTCTTTAAGGAGTGGGAGAAAATATAGCAGAGTATGGGTCCTGGCAAGTCCCTGGTCACCTAAGACATCAAGAACTCTCAGCAGGGTCCCACAAACTCCAAACTTCCAGCTTTAATGATAAGAGTGTCCTGTAGCAGCAGCTGGCACACTTCATCATGGAGATAAACCAGGGGTTAGTAAACTTTTTTCGTAAAAGGCAATATAGTATTTTAGGCTGTGTGAGCCTATGATCTCTGTTCACAACTTCTCTGCCATTGCAGTAACAAAGCAGCCAAAGATAATATGCAGCTTTGTTATGATAAAACTTTATTTACAAAATTGGTGGTCCATAATTTGCTAACTCCTGAGCTAACTCCGTATCTGGCACAAGATCTGGAAAAGATGAAGAAAGATCCAGGAGGTGCCACAGGTGCTAAGAGACCGATTGCCGCTTCATACCAACCAGGTGAGATAGGAGATAAGCAACCACATGCATGGGCTGCAAAAGCACCTCAGGCCTTGCTCCAATCCTTGAGCTTAAGGAGAGTGTTGTTCCACTGTCACAAGCATGAAGAGTACTGGAAATGGCGAATATGTAGCTAAATAGAAAATATGTTTTCATTTTCTTGTAACATTATATTAAGATGACTTATGGTTCATTAATATAGTGAATTATTTTAAGTTTTAACTGTTTCTCCTTTATTCTTTTAAAGTGACAAACTTCCTTTACTGACATTCAAAATTTAAACCATCCTTGCATTTTTGGCCCTTTATTGGTAATGCTGTGTTACCCCTTTTTAACATTGCTGGATTCAATACTTCAATATTTTGTGAGAATTTTTGTATCTATTTTCATAAAGGATAATAATCTGTAATTATTTTTTCTTGATGCAGACATCCTTTTCCATTAACTACCTAAGAGCAATATATATGCAGCACAGAGAAAATAAAGAATAAGTTACCGTCTTATTTTTAACTGAATATTGGTAACTCCAACTGCAGAACCTTCGAGAAGCTGTGATTTATGTTTAAAGCCTAAGTGGGTGTTTACCTTCTCCACAACCAAACCTTAAGCTTAACACAAGGTAAGTACTGAGCCCAAAGATATGACTGAGCTGTGATGGATTCGCCAGAAGGGAGGATTAAATGGCAGTGTTGCAAAGGTTCTGTCAGTCCTTTGTTAAATTAACATACTGGGGATAGAAAGCAAAAGAGTGAACAAAAGAACTCTATGGGATTCCTCAGAGATAAGACCTGAGTTCTCTTCAGAAATAATCTTAGGTTGTGTTATAAGATTCTTTTATATACCACTTTTTATCTCCTTTGCTCTACTTCTTGCTCCAGCCACTGCTGCAAGAAAAGCTTCAGAGTGGATCAATTTTACACAGGTGCAAATTGCCCCTACCTTTGCCTCAGGTTTAGATCATATAACTCTTACATCTTTCCCTAGGATTTATTTCCTCATACTGGCTTAAAACATTAGCACAAACTGCTCAGAGCTCACATTAGAGTGTGTGGAAATTGATACCCATGTGGCTATAATAAGTACTAACCCAGGATGAGGCCCCTTGGATAAATGCTTTCCTCTCTCTTCCTCCAGAGAAACATTTCTGAGGTAGATTTCACAAGTTTCCTCAAGAAGTTCCACTGAATCAAGAACAAGTCACCCACAGAGTTGGCCAGCTTGATAATGTATCTTTGTATTGCTTTTTCTTTTTTCTTCCCTGTTTTTCTTCTCCCTATACCTCACTCCTAATCTCTGGAAACTCACTCTCATATAAAATACCTATACCTATATATTTGTCTCAATCTCTGCTTTGAAGAGAATCTAGGCTAAGTAAACAGAAGACACTACCACTGCGGATTACTTTTCAATATATCATTACATACTCTAGGAAATATAACCCAAAGGATGTTGTAGAATATGGCCCCATTAGATTAGCATTTCCCACCCCATCTCGAATACAAGCAAAAAGATGGGGAAAGAAAGAAATTCTTCCACCCACCCATACATAGCTCTGAAGAAACCTAAAGTGTGGTGGAGGTGAGAATTTACTATGAAAAAAAGAGAAACAATTTAAAATATGTAACATTAACTGTCTACAGTAACAAAGCATATAGTAAGTACTGCAAAAGGATTCAAGAAAAAAGGAACCTGTGGAATTTATACAGAAGGCTTTATTACAAAGGATTGGGCATGGCCTGGCAAAATGGTAGAGTATACATAAGTAGAGAATATTGATAGAAGTTATTCTGGGAATGAGGTCCAGAATGGGAAAATGGAAGTATTGTGCAAAGATGAGGAAATATATAACATAAATGCATGGTGGAATTGAGTCAGAGAAATAGGAAAGTTGTTTTGTGCTTCATTCCTGTCCTTTTATAAGAAATTTGCTATTTCTCTCGCTTCCTGCACCAGCTATGGACAAACACGTTTTATTCTCAAACATTATTCTCCCAAAAAGTTAACTCCTTTTCCAGAATGGGTTCCTAGGACTTAATAGACAAAAAGGTTACTAGGTTTCCAATTTAGGCAAGTGTTTATATTCTAAAAGGGAAAGTAGAAGGATTAATCATTAAGCTCTGTACTCCAACTTCTAGCATACAACTGTTTGGTAACACTTTTTGTAGATCTTCTTTGTTATTTGTTATCTCTGAGTCTACTCACTCTGGACCCTGAGTATTCTTATAATTATAGCATATGGTTAAAGGCACAGCTTCTGGAGTCAGGATAGGTAAAAATCCTGATTCTAACTTTTTTGTATGATTTTACCTTGACCAAAATGCTTAATTTATTTGTGCCTCAGTTTTATTATCTGTAAAGTAGTTATAATAATTATATCCAACTCATAAGTTTATTGTGAAGAATGAAAATATCCCACTTGAATCAGTGTCTAGCCCACCGTAAACACTCAGTGTTAACTATTAGCACCAAAATTAAAAAAAAAAAAAAAAAAATTTCTTTGCCAGCCCCAATCTTACAAAATCCAACCTAGTTAGATTACTACCAGTCACTGTGACTAAAGGATTAAAATACACAGATTGAAGAAAACATAATTATTTATATTTTGATTATCTTAAATTTAGTTCATTTATTTTTAACATACAAGGGTCTGTGCCTTTGGGAATTTCAAAGGTCACTTTCCAGCATTCATTTTTCATAACGGAATGTACTGATTATTACCCAGGCAATAACATAGCAGTAGGGTTGCATCATTGCCAACTGTAGGGAGCAGCACTGGAAAGGACCGCACAGGGAGTCGTGCTGTGTGCTTAGTCTGTGCAGCTAAACGAGGACACCTGGCAATGGATTCATAAAAAGATGAGGGCATGTTACTGTCTTATTTATACAAGGTACTTTCTACCCAAATAATGTCAGCATGAACAGAACTCCTTGTTTCTTTTGCTTAGCATGATTTTATATATATATATAAAATAAGCTAAGTAGCTTCTATTTTCAAAATCTATCAGTTCATTGGAATTGGAACCACTGTTACTTTAAGTTAAAAAAATCAATTTGAACATGTTTTTCCTGTATCGAAAGACTGATTTATTCATTTTATGTTTGGATTCTTCAGAATCTTTTCTTAGTGTAACTTTTAGAGTAGGAATTTATAAATGGATATTGAGATAGGGAACCATGAGATTGAAAGTATCAACTAATCAGTGTAAGCAAGAAATGCCAATTGACAATAATACAAGAAAGCTACAAATAAACATGAGGTTATTGTTGTTTTTCATATCCTTTTTGAATTACTTCATAAATAATATGTAAATGTGCTACAAATCCTTTAAAAAATGTTTTGTAAGGAGAAAATACTCCAATGTGAAGGATATAGCTAGAATTTATTTGTTGACAGTATGAATTTTATACAGCTCAGGGACCATCCTGTCAGTTTGCACAAATTTGGCTCCCTTAGACAGGCTTATTTCTGTCTGAATTTGCTAGAAGGTATGTCAGCACAACAGAAAAAAGAAAAAAGAAAAACAATAATAAGAAAGAAACAGTTATTTATAATTCCCATGGCCTTCTCTGGAGAATAGATATCAATAATTGGAAGTTTCATTCTTTCCTGGGAGTGCAATGGGTAAAGTGATGTAAGATTCGAAGAGCAGAGGTGAGGCAGTATGTAGATAATTTATATACATTTTAGATTTATATAAAAAAGAATGACCTAGAAATATAAACCTGGACTCAGTAAAAAGCTAGAGACACAAGGCTTTGGGAACAGCAGAAATGTCTAGCAGTGATATTTTAAGTACTTTGCTGCGTGATGTGAAATGTAAACTATCTTCTTCATCTTCCTCCCAAAACTTGTGTGAAATATGAAACAATCACTTACACTTTGTAGACTGGATTTACAACAATGCATTTTTCCTTTTTGAAGATCAATGTGAAAGAAAAAAGTTGAAAAACAAAAACAGAGACTGCCAGAAGAGCGCACCACATAGAGGTTACAGGAACAAAAGATAAACGTAGACTCTGAACAGGGGCGCAGGGGTATTAAACAGAGCTTCTTCCGGTATTGCATATCAAAAATTCTAATATTTTCTAGAATGAGCCTTTCTTCCACAACATGAGATTTCATTTTTAAAAAACGGATATTAGTACTTGCTTAAGCAGAAAACACAACTTGCATGAAATGGAATACTTTACATTGTAATTCAATAGATATTGGGAAATGCCACTGCACACATAGGAAACCGGAAGTGTTATGAGAAGACTGAGTGAATACACAGCTGCTATATTTGAATGATTGGCTGTTTCCTTGTTATCACTGTTGACAACTTAAGACAGAGGTATGCAGGTTCTCTAGGAAAAGTGCTAAAATGACAATTCCTCTTTTAGTCACAAACCACAATTGTTTGTTTGTCCCAGTTCATTGGGTACAAATAAAGGTCAGCTTGTTAAAATAATTTATTCAAACACTTAAAAGAGTTTAAACAGGCTGGCCACTGGGCTCAGCAGAGTCATTCTAATTGCTGCTTAAATACTATTTGGGAAGGTCAAAAGGAGAGCCCGCAGACAGACATGTGCTAGAGGGATGACCTAAACCCTGCAGGCTGTAGGGCTACAAATCCCAGGAAGGCAGCAGTGCTGGGGTCAGCTGCAATCTGCTGCCAGCCTGGTCGTGTGCAGCCCACCAGGGAATGTACCCAGAAGAAGGACAAGCAGAATAAGGCTGCCGAACAGATGGCACTAAACCTGCCTCCTCTGGTGAAAGAAAAAGCTGCCAAAACCAGGTGTTTCGCATTTTTCTTTCTTACCTTTCCTTTTTTTTTTTTTTTTCCTGGTGTTTCTCTGTGCAGTTTTATTGCAAAGGCTCTGACATGAGCCCAGCTGTCTAGGAATTATCTAAGGAAATTAGTTTTTTTTTTTTTTTTTTTTTTTTTTTTTTTAATGTGAGAAATTTTGGAAACAGCTTTTGGGGACCACCACTAAATACTACACAGAGTCCTTTTATCAGGTCATTTCCAGACACAGCGTGAGCCTGAGAAGAAGATTCAACAATTCTCCTTAACACTTCTAATAGGAAAGAGGCTAGGCTAATTAGATTCCTTCACTGGTAAAGGCTGTTTCAGCAGCCTGAGAATAATCAGATTAGCTATATCAATAATCTTGCACATATGTTCACAAATCATCTTTCCTCTCTTTAAAAAAGGGCAGGGGGCTTTTAATGAAAAAAAGACCCAGATCTGCACCCTTCTGTTCATGATGCACCAGTAAAAGACGACAGGGAAACAACAGAGGATTAATAAAGACAAATTCATGCAGCGACAAGTAGGGAGCACAGGGTGATTCCACATCTATTTTAAAGCCCCTCAGCCTTGGCCCATGAGAAAAAAAAGTACAAAACTCATGATTCAAAACACAGAAAATCTACTGAGTCACATTTTCCAAATATTACCTACTCTGAGTAACATTTTCCAAATATTTCATACTCTCTCATCTTAGAAAAGGCTAACCTTTCCATCTCCCTTCCATTCCATACTTCTGGCTGGAAGTCATGTCTCCTTAGGCAGACATGAGCATGATGATCGTAAAATGCAGACTGAGAAGTAGATGAGGCAGGTAGGAGAGTCATTTTGGGACTTGAACTATTTTACCAACAAATCCTGCATTTGGAGGATTATGAGACATTGACAATATATAATAATAAAATTCACTTCCCAATTACTTATTAGGTTCTAAATGCTGTTCTAGTGTTATAATACTTTGTAGTTCAATTAGCCTATGATTTCTTGGACATTCAGCTGTTTCAGGAAAGTTGCGGATAGACGCTAGTGATGCTAGGGCCTCAGCATCACAGAAAATACATTTTTTTTTTTATTGAGAAATACACGATTTAAATTATGCACAACATCTGGCAATTAATAGGCATATGATCATTGCTAGTTTCCGTTCCCTTCATTTAAGCGGAATGCTATTGTGCAGAGTTTTAACATATTCCTGGTAGTCAGCAAGCTCGGTTCTATGGAGGTGCCTCAGGCTGATGCAGAGAGAGACAAAAGGGATAAGTGAGTATAATTCTATGCCACTGTTTTCAAGCAACCCTGGACTCTGCTTTTTAACTGTTTTCTACATTATGGTTTAGTATGAGATTGTATATGGGGAAAAATGTTGGAAGAAGGTAGAGAGAGGGAAGAATGTTTAAGGCCATTAGGAGAGTAGGAAAAATACTGGCCTGAACTGACAGAAACCTAATTTTAATCCTGATTTTACTACTTACTAGTTTTGTGAAAAGGGTGAATCATTTAACTTCTTGAATATAAATATCCTTACGACACAGAGGCTGTGTGTGTGTGTGTGTGTGTGTGTGTGTATCATGACTATGATCCAAATTCCATTGCTATAATGAATCTAACATTTAGATTTTCTATCTTTAATCATAATATGTGAGTTTGTATAATTAATGCAATTTTTTGTTTCCATTTCATATTAATTATGTCAAATGACTGAAAACACATTGGAAGCAAGCTAATAAGAATTGCACTAACTATTGAAGAACTGGGATAGTGTGTATAATCCATGTCCAATCTTTTGTTATTACATTTATTTTCATATTCCAAAGACCCCTATATAACTTATCAGGTTTATTACTACAAATGTGTTGTTAACGTGGATAAAAACTTCATAATTCATGTCCTTAATGATATTAAGAATTGATATCCTTTTATATTAAAATAAAAGGTTTTTTAAATGGTTAGTTCTAGAGAATGTGAACCCATGCATTTTTCATTGTTTATAGTATCCATTGTCACCATGGGATTAATATGCTTGGGCCTTTGTTCAATAAAATTAAAGTGAGCTATTGAATCAACATTTGGACATTGAAATATAGTACTAGATATTTCCTTAAAGTGTTATTACTCTTGGTACTGTAAAACCTCATGCTGCTCCAAGCACTCATATACCTCTACCTAACATACATGCTCCTATCTACCCCCTGATTCCACACATACAGCTTTCAGCAGCTCATTCCCCTCTCTGAGGAATGCTCACCACTCTGTTAGTTATAAAGCCAATTAGATGCCCAAATCTCTACATTCTAATTTGATCAACACCATTATTTGGGTCAAGGGTAATATTTTTTGTACTCCATGTGCTATATGCAAAAACTCTTTTCTGTTTACTTTTTACTTAGATTTTAAAGCTCATTCTCTTCAATCCTATGTTAATTCCAAGTTCAAATAAGTCGCAAAAGACAATACCATAAGTTGATTTAATACCCAATGAAACAAACTGACATTTAAAATATCCCATATAATATTATAAATCTACAGAACATCAACTAATATACAGCTAATATTCTGTATTAATATAGAACATTATAACATCCCTCTAGGCTAATTTGTACAACTACACACACACACAGACACACACGCATGTGCGCACACACACTCTCTTTACTTTTAGAGGATTTTAGGTGTTTTTCAAAGAGCTATAAAATTATAAGATTTAAAATTACAGAGATCACAACTAGAATACTATTCTTTTCCAAACTGTTTAGACATTGAATTGTTACAGTGAAAGCTAATTTTAGACTTCATTTTCAGCCCCAAGGAAAACTGTAGCTGCACTATGACCTTTCTTCTTGCAAATCTGTTCCCCCAAGGCAGGTAATGGGCTGATTTTACTATTCACAGCCTATCATTCATAGTGTCCAAGATGTTAGTAGTAATCTCATCTCTAAAATAAATTCTACAGTTTGAATATTACAGCAAGGTATAGAGATTTAGCCTTGACCTACATCCAAATTTGACAGAAAATAACCAAAAAGAAAAAAAAAAAACTATTTTACTGGCCCAATAAACCTCCCCCCCACAAAACAAACAAACAAACAAACAAACAAACACAACAAACAAAACAAGCTTTTGTGTGCTACTGAACTCCAGAGAACTTTTGAAACACATAGAAAGTGAAACAAAAGAATAAAGTGAAAGGAGGGAAAAAAACAAACAAACAAAAAAGTAAATAATTTCTCTAGCTGGAAAGACTTTAAAAAAATTAGGAAAAAAAATCTTTCAAAGCAGAGATCCTGTGAAACCTTAACCATATGCTTCCTGTCAAAATGAGATTTATTATGTCACACCTCCATAATTCAGACCTGCAGTGCTTGGAATACAGCTTGTTCAGACTTACTCCATAATGATTTTCTTAGCACTATTTTTAAATGCATGTTTCTTAGCTTGTGAAAAAATCATATGTTGTTATGAAGCTGTTTTTTTCTGGGTCAGTGAGAAGTTTAGTGAAGCAGGAAATATCTTTCAGAAGGAAGTGAGGATTCACCCACCTGTCTCCAGATGATTGAAATAACCAGCATTTTTATACTTATCACTGCTATATCAAAAAAGATCCAGGCACTACAATTAATTTAATATATAATAGTTTAAATAATGTTTTATTTTGGAGGCGGGAGAACATAAATTGCAATCAACATGGTTTCAGTAGAGGAGTATAATATACAAATAAGACCATATAATAAAACAGAATCTGTTTTGGAAGAAAAACATTTTTAAGTTATTCAGACTTTTCTTTGTCATGAATTTTGATCACTGAAAGATTCAATGTTCATTGATAAGAACATATGCTCTTTTTTTTTTTTGAAAATTCTTCAAGTGATTGATTTTATTTTTTTCAGAATTTAAAATAGCTTTTATTCATCTCCATTTGTCTGACTTATACCCTGCCTCCAATGAAGGCATTGGAAACTGTTTTCTGAAACTCTGGATTCTTTCTTAAGGTAGTGCACATGATATACTTTATAAAATAACGACATCTGGGAAAACAAATCGTGTTGCTATCGTCACTTCCCCAAACCTACATTTCTCTTAACAATTACCTAAGCAGTTTTTAGGGTGAGTTTGTGATTAGTAACAACAGTCACTTCATCACCAGTGTAAACACTGATCTGGGGCAAATAGCCAAGATGTTAAGACTGCAAAATGCAGAATAATGTTTTCCCGGTTCCTCTTGATAAGACTCAATTACTGGTTGTAATGATTATATGAATAGTAAAAATCCACCCAATCTCAGGCAAAATTAATCACTGTGACAGGTCCTGGATTTTATTTTGATGAATGTAAACAATATAAACACCCAAGGAGATTCTGCCTTCTTACAAGAATTCCAGTCTAGAGTATTAAAACCTCAGTAGTTTGTGTAAAGGTTCTAAATGTTCTGCATATTTTCTGAGGATTTACTTTTGAGTTCTACATATTCCATTGGAAATAGCTCTCTGATAGCATATTATTGACAGGACAATTTTGTTTTTAGTAGCTGATTCTTTGATATCTGGAGCAATTAGCTATGGTTAATTTTCATGCATTTTAAAAGCTAAAGTTTATAATTCCACGTATTCATGATGCCATCTCAATTACTTGTTTTAATAAAATTTTGCATGAGGAAAATGCTGTCACAAAAATGCTGCCCTAAAAAAATACTCCTAAACTCTACAATTTAAAACTATAATAATTTATTTATTTTTTCACTTTTATCTGTGGGTTTGTTGGGCTAGGCTGCAAGCTTTAAGTCAGATCCAGTTCTGTTCCCTGTGTCTCTCAACTTCCTTGGAGCAAATGGGACAGCTGGGTCATGTCTTTTTCATGCCAATGCTGGAAGTACAAGAAGGATGAACAGAAATGGCACACTTTCACTCCCATCCACATACTATTAGCCAAAGGAGCTCACATGGTCAACTCCAAAATTAAAAAGGTGTAGAAATTCCAATGCTAAAGTCACGTGGCAAAAAAGAGCAAAATAGGGCAAAAAAGGGCAAAGCATCGCAAACAAAGATACAGTCTTCCAGTCCTGATATACAGTAGTTTATGTTCTCCCATGT
Source organism: Rousettus aegyptiacus (assembly GCF_014176215.1). Lineage (NCBI taxonomy): Eukaryota > Metazoa > Chordata > Mammalia > Chiroptera > Pteropodidae > Rousettus > Rousettus aegyptiacus. The sequence goes on from NW_023416306.1 coordinate 55,239,696, forward strand.
TGTTTTAAAAGTGCCAAATTTGAAGTGTTGAAACAAATAAAACAGATTTGTAAAATAGCAGACCAGCACACTCTCTTGTTTTATTTATTTTTTTTAGACTCAAATTCCTAAAGAATGAATAATTAAACTAGTCAAAAAGTTCTTCTTTAACAACTTATAAATTTTGGATAAAGAATAGATGTTAAAGGAACTTAAAATTACATAATTTAGGAGCCCAAATTTAAGAGTATAAACTACTGTTCAGTCCATGCTGATTATAAGATAGAAGGAAAATATCTTGCTGTACAAATCTTAAGATTCAGAGGAGGTTCTCATCATTATTCTCCAGCTGCAGGACTGACAGATTGTTAACCACTATGCACTGGTTATTAAAATATTGAGCTTCCAAAGAGGCAACACCATGAGCTGCAAACACTGAGCACACTCAACTCAGGTTACCCAGGTCCTACCCTTGGCAGCCTCCTCCCACAACCTCCTTACAGTCCAGCAACTACAGGTGTCATGCTCAGCTCCACAGGGGTCCATATGATCATGTTTAGATCCTCAAATAGCATTCGGTCTGATCAGATAGTGTTCATTCTCAGTGTCCATGCTATACTGGAGATTGAAAATTGTGAATATAACCTCCTCAAATTGATCAAAAGCAAGCTTTTTAAATTTATGATCTATTCTGAGATGAGGCTAAATTCTACTGCACATAATAAACACTAAAAATCAGGTTTAGTCTTCTTGATCTTATCCAGCTCACTTTCTCTAAATATTTAATCTTTTTTTTTTTTGGGGGGGGGGGGGACGGGGAAAGCAATACTTCCAAATATTAGAAATAATAACAAAAATAATCATAATATATGACTCTGAGTGGTCTCTAATAATTATTTTCCCTTTTTTAACCTAAAATAAAAAGTATTAAATTAAAAAAAATGATATAGTGTTTAAAGTATCAATAACAACCAATGACTTAGTTTACTTTTAAAATGCAATAATCAAGCTAAATATTACATACCTATTCACAGCCTTCGACCTGAGCTATGAAATTATAGAGGCATGTATATAAAGACATAAGCCAGGGAAAAGAAGACTCAGAGATAATAGGGGGATGACCCTAAACATTTGCAATATATGCCAGCTAAAAATATAGAACATAAAATTTCTTTGTTTTGATAATCCTTGTTTAACCACAGTTTTCTCTTTTGAACAGCACCTTTCTCATCATTTAGGAAGAAAAGGAAAATGATGTCATATTATAATGAACAGTAATTTCAGAACGGACCATCTAAATGTGGATCTAACCCATGGCTAGAGTTCTCTGGGCACTAGGAATTGGTGACAGATAGAAAAGTGAAAGATGTGTTTTGTAAGGTCTGAAATTCCATGTGCTGCTTTGATATCTTTGACCCTCACAGATACCCAAATGCCTAGCAATGAACTCCCCTGCTCTCACCAGATATGCCCCCCCCCACTCACTAGGAAAGGTTCCCCGCTCGACTGGATCCCCTATATGCAAGACCAGCTGCATTTTCAATCTAATGGGTTTCAACTCTCTGACAACTACAAAATTATTTAAACAAAACAAACACAAGCTCCAGAGGTAATCGAAGGCCACCTCGCCCTCTTCTAACTATATATAATGCCTGCTTCCCACAAGTACCTGCTCATTCACTTTACTCCTGAGTGTGATCCCCATGACGCCCTGCATGGCCTGTAGATTCCTCCTTCCCTGGGCTGAGAATACATGTGACCAATAAACTGCTGCTGATGTCATCTGTCCAGTGTCAGGTATCATATGTTCAGACTTGTACTATTAAAGCAGAGGATTCCTCTTTTGCCAATAAGATGAATAGGAGGTCATTAGAATAGAGTAAAATAGATTGAAGCGATAACTATTTCAGGAAGGAGAGTATAATTTAAGAGAGATGGGGACCATCAGTTATAAAATTGCAGTCCATTTTATGTATTAGACACAGTGCTTAAGTTCTGTGAGCTTTTTTAATGTCTACAAAAATGTCTGATATTTGAAATGTGTTATCTCCAAGTGCAAATAAAACTGTAAAATTAAACTTAATGAAAGACTGATTCAATGTCTGTAAGATATAATTACTAAGTTCTTGTGCAGTTATATATAAATTACATTTTATGTGGAATATGGGAACATTGTAGTGTGTTTACTATGATATGAGATAAATAGTTCTGATAATAAAAATTATTCAGAACTGAGAGAACTATGACTTAATAGCTAAAAATTACTTTCTGGAAATTAAAAAAAATAAAACAACTAGAACTGGTTCGAGGATAAAAAGGTTAGAATAAAGTAAGAGAAGAAATGAAAGACTGTAGTAAGAAGAAAGGACCTATGAAAAGACAAAATATATCAATGCAGACATGGAAAATTGTTTTCTGAAGGGCTAGGGAAAGGTCATTTTGCTTGTTGCAGAGTGTCTGGTTACATCTAATAGTAAACATTAAGAAAAAGAAAACATTCATTCCCTCTTATCTAATGAACTCTTCGGTGGAAAAATTGTGAGGGTCCCATATTGGGTCTCAGTTTTGTTATATATAACATATATTCAAGTCTTCCATACAATAGCTTATTTCAAGAAAAGAAAACTAAATATAAAACTAATATAACTATATAATGGCATGGGGCTATGTCTAAAGGGCTATCAATTCAACTGAGAGTAAACTAGTAAATGAACAGTGCCAGAATGAACACCAGAAACTGAAACTCAGCATCTTTTTCTAACTAATATAACTCAAAGAAATAAAACATATGTATTTTTTTTTGTGCAGGGAAAAACGTGGTATCTGTCAGCACAAGGAGCTGTAGTAAATATATACAATATAGCATAGTATTTTTGTTATAGATTTATTTTCACTTATTTTCGTATCTTTTGAAACTAATCTTCATCACTGTTACTTATTTTTTTTTTCTTTTTTCCCCCTCTACCTGTCACTGTTATTTCTTGTTTTCGCCTTCTTGTTATAAATAACTGTGACTGTAATTTCCAAAAACTAAACAAAAGTATTATGGTCTATCCAAAACCATCAATTTATCATATATAAATTGTCATCAGTGATTGTTATTTATATTCATCAAGCTGAAAAATAATGCAAAGAAAATACTTTTAGCATTTATTTTGAAATTCACACAAAAAATACTTTTACTTTTTGTGGTAGCTATAACATTTTTCTTAAAACTTTAGTTTTGAAAGGATTTCAATCATTTATTTAAGTAGTATGATTCTTTTTAAGATTAAAAAATACTAAAAAACTCTAATAAGGAATGTTTCTGATTTAAATACGATGAATATTAGAGGGAAAATCTGTTTGCTATTATAAGAAGGTATTTTTTGTTTTTGTTTTAAATTTATAGCGAGCTTTCTCCTGTATATTTAACATAGAGCTTTCCTTTTGATGATAGATACTGTACTGGGTAAAAAGGCACCTTTTTTTGAAAGTTAGAGCAATCAAAAATTTAAGCCACCTAAAGATTGGCTGCTAACTTTAATTTAGTCCCATTTATTTAAATGGTTGCATTATAGCTGACAACATTTTGTGACATATACTGAGTATAATGATTCATTTATTTTTTCTGCTCTAGTAACTGCATCATAAATTATCATTAAAACCCACCTAAAACTCAGTAACGAATCATCCTTGGCATATTAATCTATATTTTAGTAATAGACAATTCAATGTCCAGTATAAATTTTCTCCTTCTTTTTCATAATGCTTAGAACATACATGAGATTCTAGTATGTTTTATAATACACAAAGTATTTAATCATTTAATTGTTTAAAAATATAAAAAACCTTTAGGTCAATTTTCTTATTTGTCTACAAACAGTGTTAAAGTTCCAGTTATGTGATAATTTGAATGAATCTAAATTTCTGACCTTTGTATTCTTGATACTGACTTACAATTTTAAAATCATGCAACATTTCTTCCAGCACAGTATCTGTCAATGAAAAGAATAAATGAGTATGAATAACTAAGATAATGAAATGATAATGTGTAACTAACTTTGAAAATATTAAAACATAGTATAAAGACATTACACTTTTTAAAAGTGTGGTACAAGGACAGGAAAAGGTAAACAGATAACCCTAAAGGCAAGAGAGTCAGAGAGAAAGCTAGAGCAGGAGAGCCTGAAAATATATCTTGGTAATTTAAGAATTAAGACTATGAGAAAGAATAATATTTCAAATCATTGGGGAAAATATAGATAAATAAAAGTAACAAAAACATAAAAAATACTGAAAGGAAATACAGATGAACATCTCCAAAATCTCTTAATGGATAAGTAGACATTAGTAAATTCAAAATTATTAGAAATGATTCTCTAAAAATTTTAAATTCTTGGCAAAGGTTGAACATCTTTAGTTTAAAAGAGCTTTATAAAAATTAATGTATCAATAATTAATCATATAGTTCACACAAGAAATTTAAATAATAAATGTAAAAGTGTTCAAACTCTAGTAATTTAAGTAAAATTAAAAATAGTTATGTGTAATTTTTTCCATTATTTAAAATAATTTTTTTTTTTTATGCCTACAGCACCTAGTCTTCTTAGGTGGTCTCCCATCCAAGTACTAACCAGGACTAACTCTGCTCAGCCTCCAAGATCAGACAGCAGGCTTGTTCAAGGTGGCACAGCCATAGACCATGAACTATAGCTCCACTGGGGTGTGAACCCAGGACCTTCTGCATGTAAAGCAGATGTGCTAACTGCTACACTATGGAACCACGTCTTTTCTTCATTATTGAATTGGCAAAATGGAAGAAAAAATAAGGAGGGATAGTAAAGGAGGAGTGGGGAGAAAGTAAGAACAAGGGAGAGGAGGAAAATGAAGGGGAAAAAAAGAAGGGAAAGAAGAAAGAAAAAATATAGGACAGAAAGAAAAAAAGAAAAAGGAAAATTCCTACCCACTGTTAGCCAGGGTATTTAAAAATGCAATCTCATACAATGCTACGGGGCATAGAAATTGACACAAGATACCTACACAAAATTTTGCAGGATACCCAATGTTTCTCATACACACGTATATGTACCTCAACCCTTTAATCATTCATGATAAAGAAATCAAGGCTTGTACAAATATTTATGCAAAGATGTTGTTACAGCATTGTATATATTGGGAGAAAGTTACAATTAATCTAAATGATAAATTCAAATAGTTAAGTAAATTATATCATATACCTGTAAAAGTTACAGTCTTAAAATAATGCTGTTGAATGGTAATAAAAGATGTTCAAGATATATTTAGGGGAAAATAGATAAAATCAACACTAATTGCTTATGAAATAACTACATAATCCCATTTGATAATATATATTTGAATATTATATGTATATGAAATTGCTAACACTGGTTATTACTGGATGAAACAGTATGGTTGATTTTTCTACTCTTCATTTATATGTATATTCTATAAAAAACTCTTTAAATTCTAAGCAAGAAAAGTTGCCCTATGGGTTTCGGCAAATTGTTTACAGAAATTTGTGCATACACCTTTAAGTTTTATTTAATGTTTTTCTCTTAGCTAACAGTATTTTCTATACAAATTATCTATTTTTCTTTATATCTCAAAATTGTTAAAAATTGGAATGTAATATTTTATCCAGATATCTATCATTAGAGATATAACTGGAAGTACATATAAGTATCTGTTTACTACTAAATTTGGCATTTTATAGCAATTAATAACAACAATAATAATAGTTGGTATCTATAAACTACATAATGTACTGTATACTTATCTAAGTATTTTACAAATATTTTCACAAGTTTATAAATTGTAACTTTAATCATTCAATCCAATTTCCTAGTAACATTTATTTTTAAATATAACATCTTTCAGGAAAAATATTGGATTACTAAATGTTATAAAGTTATACTTAAGAGTAGAGGAAATATATTTTAGTTCAATTAAAAAAAAAAGAGTAAAGAAACTTTTAAAGAGAAAATAAGTTAAACAGCAAGACCAGCTCTCAAAATACTATGAGCATACTTACAGTATTATCAATAATTAATTAAAGCTAAGTTAAAAAAAAAAAAGAAAGAAAGAAAAAGTAAGACCAAGAAGAAACACCAGCTAAGGAAAACATAGGACATTGTAAACTAATTTACCATATATTACTCACATACATCATACATTATATGTACTAAACAGCAAACGCTAATCCACTTCCCCCTTCCTCACAATTTGTTTTTACCCTAAAATTAATATCTCCAAAATGAATATATCCAAATTCGATGAAGTATTTCATTAACCTCAAAACCCCTATGCACTTCCAACCATATTTTTTTTTCTGACTTGCTTCTCCTGCCATTTCAATTAAATGGCCCCTTTCTATTAATCTTTGCCCAGCAGCGAATAACTATATACTTTGTTCCCATACCCTTGAATAGCAGTAAATTAAGGCTCATAGAGAAAATGACAGAAATTCTGAGTACTTGGTTCCTAACAGATATGAACCACACCTATTCTGGACATCCAAATACAGAGTGACTAGTCACTAGTACTAATGAAGTACTTCAACTTTTATTCAACATTATCGAATGATTAGTATCCTTCAAAATCACAAAAAGGCTTGTTGGATAGTTTAATTTTTATTTTTGTTACCAGACTCTGTTCCATTAGGGTTTACATGTTCTTCCAGTCAAGAAGTTAGTAAATATTATGGCATCAAAGGCCTTTTTGAGAAATGAATGAAAAACGTAGAAACACTCCCATAAAAATGCATTGTATCACTGAGAAATAGGTTAGGATGAAATAGAAAATCCCAAACTTAAAGTAAATAGAAGATCATTTCTCTTTCATGTAATTATTTGGAGAAAAGCATTTGAGGGGTAATTTGGCATCCACATGGAAGTAGGAAACCAATCCAATTCTATCTTATGTCTTTGCTGTGCAAGGCTATCATTTCTCAGACCACTCATGGCCCCAGGAAATGCTTCAACTCCTGCCATTTAGTCTACACTCCAGTCAGCAGGTGGGAAGAAAGGATAAAGAAGGCATCCTCTATTATTTAAAGGCATTCCACAGAGTTTTTATCTTACTCCCCTTACATTTCATTGGCTGGAATGTCTGACCACACCAACTGGAAGAGAAGCTGGGGAATCTAAGGAAGATTAAGAGGTTGGACATTAAGAGAACACCTGCTGACTTCACACGTATCCACAAATCTTTGCATTCAAATTCAGATGGGTTATGAAGCCATTCCCCTGAGTCCTCCTCAAGAATCTGTCACACAGATCCAATATTAAGAATCCCTGCTCACATGATAAAAATTTCAATAGTCTAGGATGCTGGGTTTATGACATTATATATAGTTTTGATGGGTTACTCTCCATAGTAGGGAATCCTGACAAGTAGAAGTTCTAATTATATGGAACATAAACATGAAATGTATGTTTATTTTCTGACTTTAATTTTATTTTATTTGGCAAGAATTCAGGCTCACTAAAAAATCTTTCCATTTATTTCTAGTAGAATACAGGATGTGTTTCACATGTACCAGCCACCAAGTCATCTCCGTTATTATGTGTTGATTGCTATTGTTTTCCTCCTATCCTTACCTTTTGTTGTGATCTCTCCTTCCAGAAATTACAATTTCAAGCATCTACTGTACAAAATTGATTTAATTTTTTTTTTCTGTATCTGTGGCAAATACTTTTTTTAATAGGGATTCTAGGGATTTGGGAGCTAATCTAAGGAAAAGATGAACATGAGGTGGTAGTAGCACATACAAACTTTAGCTTTGACACATTTGCATGTGGGGGAAGTCCAGAGGCTATGGCAGGGGTGGCCAGAAAAAAATTTTGGCAAAGTCTTCATGCCAAAAAATGCTATGTCAGCAATTATCTAGATAATTTTCCAAGCTTATTTTAACACATATTGCCCCAGAAAATGCTGATTAAAGTACTCTACACACTAGTCTGTGTGCTTCTTGATGTCAGGGAGCATGTCCTCTTAATTTTTCCCATCCTAACACTTAGTATAGTGTGTGGCCTCTAATGGTATCCATATAAAATGGTATCAAATGCAAGACTGGAAAAACAGACATTTAATACCAGCTCTATGACAATAGGGAATCTATTGTATCATTTGCACAAAACAGAATCTGGCAAAACATTTTCTAAATGAGTGAATAAAGTTGTATTAATTATTTGTATATTTTAAATTCAAGTTCTAAATTCTTAGCACTTTGGTTTTAGAATTTTTTCAGTGTCCCTATGATCAAGATTCATATTTGGAATTTTCAAAGAAATATAATTTATTAGATAAAGGTGTGGTACTTGCTCATATAAATTAAGGAACCAAGATTTTATAAATTATCGGTATCTTCTGTCACTGGTGAGAAAAATATATACAAACTCCAGGTTCATAGATGAGAAAGTGGTGAGAATATAGAATTCAAAGTGTTAAATAAATGATAATTCAAACTGCCAGCTATCAGACAGAAATGATATGCAATTAGTCTAATAAGTTTAATCTATAGCTCAATATTAGTAATAAAAGTTATAAAAGTCTACTGTATTGAAACAAAACCTGGACTTCAGATGAATTTTCTCTAGACTTCAGGTCACTCTAGCACTGAATTATAAGTGGTATTTCTATTCTCTCATCACTATGTATATACTCTGTGTTGAAATAAAAGTATTTCCCAGGCCTTTTACATACCACTGACCATCCTTATGTTAGAAAAGGAATTATTAAAGATACAAATTCAAATCAATAATATTTACATTCAGTTGGTCTGAGTAAGAAAAGCTTTAGTTTACAAAAATGCTGAAAATAATAATTACATTAATCTTTCTAACATATTTCTAGTTTTATTTTTCCTCTTTTATTATCAAGTACCAAAGCATCAGCTGTGTTCATTTCTCACTCTATATTTAGCTACACACTTTTTAAAAATCATCTTTATAACTTTGTGCACAGAGAAATTAATCTCAGAAACATCTGTTCCAATTTCTACATGTACCCAACATTGTTTCTCCTGTCACTAATGGGGCCAAAACTGGGCCATGATGATATAACTTCTGCCAATTGATCTAAGCTATAAGCCCTTAGAACATCATATACTCATTGATTCCTTTATTTATTCAACAATTAATAACTAGTGATGTTCCAGACATTGTGCTTTGGTGGTGGTGTTACAATTATGCAGAGCAGAACAGAGCTCTCTGATGACAGTTGTGATAAGTATCACTGAAGTGAGAGTACTTGCTCCTATAAACACAGATACCAGGAATTGACCTCACAGAGAAGACTTCCTTGAGAGAAAAAAAAAATCATAGAGCTAAGAGTTAATACAATCAAAGAGGTGGTAGGAAGAGCATTCTGGGTAGAGGGTAAGAAAAAAGAAAAAATAAAAAAGCACTATAGGAGGAATATGCCATCGTTAAGGACCAGCAGGGAGGTTGCTGTAGCTGTAGCACAGAGAATATGGGAAAAGGTGACAAGATTGCTAGATGCTCTCCAAGATTCACTTTCCTTTTTTCTGCTCACAAGCTAGATCATATCTTTTCAGTCATTCTTGTGGCTTGCTTTGGTAATATGGCTGAAACTCGTCAGTGGAATATGGGTATAGATAATCTGTGCTATTTTCAGGTTAAAGAGATAAGATTATTTGAAGGGATTTTCTATCAAATGATCTATCTCTTCAAATTCTCTCTTTCTCTTGGTTGGATGAAGATGATGACAAGGCTTTGGGGCTGGTAGATCTCTAAAAGAAAAATGACCTACGTCTCCAAATTAATGAATAGGGGGAAAAGTCTAGCCAATCAGAATATTCATTTTGAGTTATTATAAGTGAGAAATATGCTTCTACTATGCTTGATATGTTGTACATGTTGGTGTTTGTTACTGAAATTTAGCCTACTATAATTAATATAGAAATGTACAACTTAAAGTGAGGTACTATCAGGACAAAACTTAGATATACAGCATGAGTGAAAATCAATGATATATTTCACCAGAAAGCTAGAGACCTATGTTTTGCAAGGGCAAATCATATGCTTAAAATGTTGCCTTAATTATAATTAGGAAGGCAGACTATATGCCTGTAGAGTCTCTAATTTTAGGGGCAGGTACCAAAAGAAATTAAATTTTAGTGCTTGCTCCTGGTTTCTTGTTGCTTGTAATAAGGTATTTAAAGAAAGAGATAAGATGAGGCAAGGAATTTCTAGTTTGCAAGCAGAAATAAAAGGAAATAGAATATGGTCTTAAATTTGTATATTCCCAAGATTTTACTGCTTTTGAGAATTTCGAAGAGCAGGAAATAAGACTGGATGTTTAAGCAGTGAAGACCCATTAAAACCTTTCAGTTTTACAATGGAACTCAGCTCTGTGGCAAATGTGGAAAAGGGGTAGAGCCACAGCTGTTCCTTTAGACAGCCTCAAAGTAGTCGTCAATAAGTTGAGGGAGAGAGGGAGAAAGACAGGTATCAGAGAAGTGAAGTAGGTTTAAGAATTAAGTAGAAAAGAACTTTAAGAGTTCTGGAGATAATTCAAGTCAAATGGATCAGATGTCCAAAATGCTTTTGAAAAACTTCCCTGGGGAGGGAAAATAAAGTCTAGAACATCTTTTGACCTAGCTGTAAAACAATCCTTGGGCCCTAAGCAGTACACGAGTAAGAAGTAGGATGCATAAGCTGTACAGGCCCCAAAGTGGATGTACTCTCCATTCATCAACTTACGTGTTCATGGTTGAAAACAAAGATGAACCTCCCAGAAGCTAGAACCTCCCACAGAGATCATCCTACATCTAGTCTAGGAAATGCCTCCCCTGCCAAGGCTGATGGCTTTCACTTGCCTGAAGAAGAGCTGTCTATCACTGGTATACACAAGTGACTTTTGTATGTTTCACATTGTTCTGTGTGTATGTGTGTATATGTATGTATGTACGTATTTGCAATAAACCTGTCTTTGGTCTATCATTATAAATTGGTTATAAGGGGAGAGACAGATAACTTGTATTTGATTCACTACTGGTCACCAGAGGAAATAAGACCTTAACAGATGGAGAGAATCATGCATGCACCTTCGAGACAGCTTGAATTTGAGGTAGATACACTCATTGCAACTTTAGGATATCACTCTTTAGGATGTGATAAATTTGTTCCTATTTGATAAGGAGATTAAAAATTACATTTGTTGATCAGAGAGTATCAAAAAGGGAGAAAATGTCACTATTGTCTAATTTTATGCACTTACCGAAACTCATATCTTCCTTTTCTTGAGTACACTGTAGATTGCATTTTCCAACTTTTGTTGCATTTATGTGTCTACAAGACTGAATTTTTAATGAAAAGTGATCAGAAATGATATATGCCTTTTACAGATCAAGATCAAGGCTTTTATTAAAAAGATAGGTCCTCTCTATGCAGATGTCTCCCTTCCACAGCTGGATGGAGACATCAACAAGGCCTTTGGGAGAGGCAAAGTCACAAGAAGAAAGAAGAATGAATCCCTGCATCGTTGTAAGGAAGACAACCAAGCTCTGACCAGGAATACCAACCTAGGTGGGTTAAGTGAATGAAAACTAATGTCTAATATAATCAAGCCATTATATAGTTTTAGTCTGCCTTTTTTTTTTTTTTAACATTAGCATAGCTTATCATGATTAACGTAAATGGCATAGTGACACAAAAATAAGACTACAAAGGAGAGAGAGACCATGAGGGGCTTATAAAGTAAAATGACTTTATGTCCCAGTTTGCATGGGAGAATCTGAATTTAAACCTACCACCCAAAATCCCATCCAGTTCAACTTTATACCAGAGTTTTCATTTTTAAATAAGGCATTGTTAGTAATATTTGCATGAAAATAAGCTCTGATAGTTTGAAAATTTGTACTTGGCACTCCTGCTATGTGTCTAGTAGTATGTAAAAAGAACAGATATTTAAGTTTCCTTTTAACACTTATTTTATCTTTAAACATGACCAGCAATAAACAGACCAATTAGATATAATGTAATGAAGTCTTCCTTATAAGGACACTACACTTGGTGTTTGTTCACTGATAAAATGAAGTGTGTTCAGTCATAAGCAGATAGTGAAAGTTACCTCAGTCTGATCTAAATTAAATTCTTTAATCCTATATCCCATGCCTGGCATTCTGTTGTTGTTGTCTGGTAACAATTTTCCCCTCCATAAACCCTTTGGCAGCATTAGACTTAAACATTTTATGATTAATAAAAATCATTAAGTACTGAGTTGGTGTTACTGGAATAAAAATGGTCCTGGCTCTCCCATCCACCATGGGGGTTTGATGATATCACTTATCACAAGGAAACCAGAAAATGCAAATATACTCAGGGAGTATTAGCAGCTATTCCAAAATTTAGCTATTTAAAGAAAACTTTACCTGAAGACCATGATTTAACACATGCTGTGGCAGAAGATGTATTTATACATCACTCCATGAAACGTAACGTTTCATTTAGATCAAGTGACTACCCTATTAAATAACTTTGCACATTTTAAATTTCAAGGTTCCAGGTACATTTTAGAAAGATGAAAACTGTTAATGTGTTGGCTACATTAGCAAAATAAAAAATAAATAAATAAACAGTTAAGTGAACCCAGTGTTATATTTCATCAGGTACTTCAAATAGGAAATCAGTTTTCTTAATTGAACAATGATTTCATATTTTTCATCTAATATATAGAAACAAAGTAAAGATTTTCAAAATTTCACTCTTTTAAAAGTGAATCCATTAGACATTGTTATGAAAATTCCATTTAAAAGTTCAACATTGAGGATAAAATGATAATACAAGTTTTGATGAAGCACAGTGTCTTGCTCATGTACTGCTTGGGGTCCAAGGATTACTTTACGGCTCAAACAAAGGATGTTCTAGACTTGTTTTTCCAGTAAAGTTCCTCAAAAATATTTTAAATATATGCTCCATCTGATTCCAGTAATCTCCATATACTGAAAACTACTCTTAAAGTTCTTTCCCATCTGAGATGATGGGAAGGTTGGGAGGACTAGCAGTCTAAAATAGTGCCCGGCACTCCGAAAGACCAGGTGTAACCTGCCATCGCCAGAGACTGGGAAAGTATAAGGTCAGTGCCTAGGAAATGGGACTACCCTTCACAGGCTTGCAAAGGACTAACAAGCAGCCACCTCTTCTCCCTCATCTCCTGAGCATACATAAGCTGGTTCCCCTAGGCAAGGGTATTATCTTAAGCAAAAGGAGGGGAGAGCCAACCACAAAAGTTGAAAAAAAGGAGGGCTGAGCTTTTAATATATAAAATATGTAACTGTAAAATATCAAACTTTGAAGTAGCAAGTTTAAAGTATGTCTTGCTCTACATCTGTGCAAATGAGAACACCAGAGTAATGTGAGAAGTGATAGAATATAAGCTATGAAGTTGTTGCATGTTAAATGTAATACATTAAATTATCAACACAAGTATATCATGCACATATCTCTCCATAATAAAGGTTAATACAATTTACCCCTACCTGCATTACCCGTGCCTGTACCACGTAAATCTTTGTTTCCTACTCAATTTTACATAACCAGTGAGTGGCACAGCTATTCTCAAACCTGTATCTGTTTGGTTCCAAGACTTTCATTCTCCAACATTTCACACCATATGCCAACAATTATATTGGTGAACTAGCTGGACCAGAACTGCTGAAGTAGGACTATTTTATAGGGCTTTTGGGTTGAAACTGCTGCTGACCAGTAACATACCTTGTTTTAATATGACTTTTATTCAATAACATTTACAGGAAAAAAATTCCTTTCAATACCCCTAGTCTCCTCACTATATATTTTTGTCAATCATCAATCTTTCTAGCTTCTGAAATTCTGTATCATTTTCTTGAAACAATGTCTTATTCCCATCCTGTTTGTAATTAATTTTTCAGCCATTCAAGTAGCACCATCATTTTTCTACTAAGAATATCCTAACTGCATGGTCTAAATAATCATCTTGTTGTAGCATTACATCTGCTTGTGTTAGACTGCCTATATTCCAGAAACATCTTAGTGAAATGTGTACCACCCACCAACTACACTCTAGTATGAAATTTCAAAGTAGTCTCTCACACCCTTTAACAGTAGGCCAGAAAATATTTCAATAAATAACCTATTCTTAAATTACATCCATTCTCTTTCATTCTTGATTCATCCATAATATTTTAGCATATTTGTTTTCTATGTCTAGTAAATCTTATACCTCTTTAAAGCAAGAGAATTTGAATTTATTCTTCTTTGTGCTGTATTTTCTATAATACCATTGCCACCACCACCACAATCACCACTCTATACTCATGATCTGTATAGAGTAGGCTTCAAATTTCTTGGTGCTACTCCCTTTATTTATAGTCTGATCAGTTACTCCTTTTAATTCTAATATTAAATATCTGGTAACGTTCTTTTCTTGCCAGGAATACTCTCTTATCTGTACATCTATTCAAATAATATACATCAAAATTAGGTCCCAGATCAGACTGCAGAACCCAGTCTGAAAAAAAGCATAAGTTTTAACATTTCACTTGGTGCCAAAATTACATACAGTTTATTTTGAGATAAAAATGTAGACACTTCATTGAAGAATTAAATGTTATACAGATATGAAGCCAACAAAACTTAGTGCCTTTCTTTTTACAATTCTATAGGGTCAACTGTGGTTCTGTCATTGAAAAATTAACATATTGAAATAGCTCCCCTCCAAAGCATTATGCATATAGAGAATTAAAAATTACCTTAGAGATATCTCTGGAATCATTAGCATTTAACTGTGAGTTGCCCATTGCCCATTATATGCATATAACGAGGTTTTTAATTATGTACTCTCTGTGCTTTGTTATCTTTAATTCAAGCTGATGAGTAAATTGTGAATGTAGTCTTTCTAATAGAAATGAAAACATTTAATTTTTCAAAAGCTTCCAGTTTGAATTTTTTTTCAAAAGAGAGTAAGGAGAATGGAAACAGTAGAAAATAAACAGAATAGAAGCCCTTCAATGGACAGCCTTATGAAAGTAGTAAGAGGTTTTTAGTAGGATCTCAGCCAGACCATTCACAATTTGCTTCGATATTTTGTACCTAAGCTGGTCGTTGTTCTTGTTGTGCTTGTTCCCTTTCTGTGGAATGTTTGAATTTGTTATCTCAATAGCTTATTGTCACTTTTCTTTGAATCTGAGGCTCGCAAATGAATTCAAAATTTTGTATAATGCTGAGTAAATTTTAATTTTCTTCAGGCACTTTTTAGATATTTACCTTTAAATGGGGATCAGTAGAAATGTTAAAATACAATAAAAGGTAAGAACTTATCAAGTCTCAAACTGACGTGAGCCTTACTGAACATAAATTTCAAGGTCAAAGTAAGTAGTGGAATATTATCTATCTTTCCATCTTTATAGCATTTTTTTTTTTGCCTATGAAAGAGGGTATATTGCATCTGAGTAGCTCCTTTCTTTAAAGTTCAAATAATTACATATATGACTTGCTTATAAGATTAGCTTGTTTTGATGCGTTCTGTTTTCTTTAGCTTGTTCCTATTACTTATTATATTAAAAATAATTCCTAAAGTATTTATGAGAAGATAGACATATAATACCTTTTCCCTTTCCACTAAAAAAAAAAAATAGCAAGTGTGTCTCTTTTACTTCTTTCCCCAGCAGGTGCATAGATCTTAAAGTAGCATTTCTTTAAAAAGGTAAGCAAAATGAGTGACTAAGAAATGATATCATTTTACTGTTAATAATTTTCTTAGCCATTTTTAGTAAATTGGAAAAGGTGATATATTTTTTTGTTCATCAAGTAGTTTTAAAAACAGGTCAGATACAGTTAAAAAGGGGGAAAAAAAAGATTGTATACTTCAGAAAGAAAAGTATAGCCAAAGTGTTTTTCTTTCTTTTTAAAAATATGTTGAATTCTGGAATCCAGAGATTTTCTTTTACACAGTTTCATGGAAGTTGAATATTGGCTTCTAAAACTGATGTTCTATTACCTGGGAGCTGACCAGTCAATTATAAATTTGACATACACTATCAACGTCCTATAATTGCAAATATAAAATTAGGAAGTGATTAGAGGAGGGTAGACATGGCATAAATTCACGGTAAAATGTTAAAACCAGATATTCGTGTAGGAAGAAAAAATATATATTTCATAGGATCCAGGTGGTCTGGCAAGACCAAAAATCATCTGAGTGGTCTGAAGGCCAGTTTACGTATATCTTTCTTTATTTGTTCATTGAGCAAGTAATCATTAAGTGCTTCTTTTTGCAAAGCAGCTTACTAAGCCCTGTGATAAGTATCTGAGTGAAAAGGACATAGTCTATAAAGACTAATAACGAAGAGCACTGATCCAATCTATGTGGGTTGTAAAGATTTTCCCAAGGAAGATACATTTAAACTGGGATATAGAGAATACGTAGAAATTAATAATATAGCCTAATGGGGTGGAAAAGATGTATTTCAGCAGTGGGAACAGCTCTGAGGCAGAGGGGTTGTGAAGCTTTATAAAAACTAACATCCCATTACAAACAAAATGTAGACTGGGGTGAGGTGGTGACAATTTATACAAATCTCACAAGAGGAAATCAATGACCCATAAAGCAAAAATTTGAAAATTTTTGGCAAACTTTAATTTCCATATTAATTCTGATTCTAGAAGTCAATTCTTCACTGGTTGACATCTGAAAAGCCCTGCACACAATATATAGCTTAAATTGAAAATATTAAAGCTTATTTTCAAAAATTAAAATATCTTTTTAAATTATTTCCCACAACTTTTTCTCTCCATTAGTATGTGTGTGTATGTACATACACAAACAGGCAATTAAGTTTTTTTGTGTGTTGTATTTCCTGGTACTAGAAGTCATCGTCATTTTTTTCCTTTTCTCACTGCACTAAATTTAAAGAAAATATTCATTTGGTGAATGTAAAGATATTCCAAATTCTCCAATGAACACAAAACTCCTTGAAAGCTATGAGTAAATGAATGTACACAATATACAGTGGATTTCATTTTTTTCCAAGCCTGCCTGTGAATTTTATCTTTGCCAAGAGTTTGATTATTGCTTCCATGTTCATGTTTTCAACTGTAGGCCTTGTCTACAGCCATGCCACACTGAACAAGCTCGATCCTGTCTGATCTCAGAAGCTAAGCAGGGTTGGGCCAGGTTAGTACCCAGATGGGAGACCACCTAGGAAGACCAGGTGCTGTAGGCATGAAAAAAAATAAAAAATAAGGGATTGTAAGATGACAAGATCCTTATAATCTGTGAGGTCGACCATGGGTTGCCTTGCCTAAAAAAAAATGAAATAAAAAGATGAACTGTCGGCCTTGACTGTGGAAATATTACAGCTTTACAGGGAAGGAATGGAAATGAAAATGACTGTAAGTAAAACAGACAACACACAGTCACATTTTATATAATAGCTACACAAAGAGGACTGTTTTAGTGACAATTTGTGAAATATCAGTCAGATCTATTTCTATTATACCCAAATATAAATTGCCTGATAAATGTGGGTGTTATGGCAATATAACAATATGTCAGATAAGATAAAGCATTTGAAAACTGCTCTTTGAAGTTGTTCTGTTCTTAAAAAAAGTATTATTGGAAGTATACCATGTGTGATTTTATATAAATCTGAAAATAACTCTAGGAGATGGATATTAGTATTTCCATTTTATAGATGAGGAAAATTGAGGCTCACAAAATTTCAGCCACTGGCCCAAGTTTATAAATGATGGCACCAGAATTCAATCCTAGAACTTTCTAATTACAAACCTCACACCCTAAGCACATCATCACATTTCCTAGAAGATCCCTATTTCTTTTGTTCTTAATCTTAGATTTCAAAGTGTTTTGACAATTGTATAGCAGTTACTCTTCTAAAAAGTTAATCTTCTTATAAATGTGTGAGTATAAAATTGGAGACCATATTTATTTCTTTTTTAAAAAGACATTTCTTTTGTCCTTAGGGATAAAAAAAGAAAAGATTTTTTCTGCCACATTTATTATTTTTTCTTTCTTCCTCCTAAATATAAGAATCATTATTCTTTCACTGACTCTGAACTTTCATTCTTAATGATCTTATCCAAATGCATTATTTTAAATGTGACTATAATAAAAGTCAATTCCAAAATCTGCTGCCCTGAAATTTAGTCTACTATTTTCAGTTACCTGAATATCAACTAGGTTTACCAGGTTTATAACCTTCAAGTCATTTCATTTCTTCTCTCCTGCCCCTTACTGATAACAAGGATAGCGTTGCTACAATATTGTTTGCTCTGCTCTTATTTTAAAATAAATCCTGGGTTCAATTTAAGGAAAGCTTAATACATCATCGATTAAATATCTAAGTCAGTTTCTCAAAAAATTATCATAGTTTTCCATAAAACAAAACAAACAAATATATATATATATATATAACAAAATATACAACACGCCTTGTTTTTCTTTATAATTTCCATCAATGGTAGAATGATGCCTTTGCTGAATCTGTGGCCTGGTAGGTTTTACAGAGGAGAAAATTAAAATTATCTGGTCCAATATATCATGTTTAGAAATGCCATTCCATCTCATATTTTTTTTACAACAGTTTATTTTATTTAATTGTGTAATGTCACCACATATTTGACCCCTTTCATCCCATTTACCTCCCTCCTCCCTTCTTCTCCCAACCCTCTGTTAACCACTAATCTATTGTCCATGTCCATGAGTCTCTGAGTCTCATGATTTCTTAAAAGGGTTTCCAGTATAGTGAAATAGTTCTGATTTCTTTTGCTCATCACCTTTTATTCTTTGTCCACTATCTGTACCTTGGATAAAGCTCCCTTCTCACCTAGATCATTTTAATAGCCCCCAAACTGCTCTTTGTCCTTGCAGTACATATACATTCAGTGGCTCAGCTATCTTTTAGCATACTTCTATTACTCAGCACTTTATTGCACACTCTGTGGGCATTTTTAGGAGGATTATATGTGAAGAGTCTCTACTCTACTCACCCTCACCCCCAGCAAAGAAACATGCTAGTGACGGTCAGGAAGTTATTTCCATTTGCCTTATGGTGCTCTTCTAGTTCCTATGAGTTCTTGTATCTGGCTTGATCAGACTTCTGTCAATTCTGTGAGCTAAATCGAGACTCTTCTAATTAATTCCTTTTTTGCTTATGTTGGAATCCTAGTAGATACACTTCTCCAGGACATTCTCTACCATCCATTTTGTTTACAGCTACCTACTTTATCTTCTTACTTTAAATGTAGTCAAAAGTATAACAGTCTATGAGATTTCGAAGGAAAGAGCAGAAACATGTTAAATACAAAGATAGAAAGGTAGATATGAACTGATGGTTTTACTGACTGAAGTAACACTAGTGTTTACCAACAACACTAATGAGTGCAACTTGCACTCAGATTTCCCTCTCTAATAACATTCTTTACTAGAAAGGAGGGGAGGATGATTCATTTTGTGAGGCAGGAAAATTTAGATTATATCTAGAACTTGCAGTTGTTCTTATATATGAAGACTTCTTCAAAGAATTACAGGGACAGTGCTGAAAATAAAAAGTAGCTCTTTTAAATGATCTACTCCTAACAAGATTAAACTATATGAAAATGAAATAATTGTAGACTATTAGAAATTATTAGAAATAATTATAATAATAATTATTATTATTATTATAGATTGCTGAAAATAGCTGAATCTATGAAAGGGCCATAAATTCATAAGGCTACTGAAACAAAATATTAACCTAAATTACTCAAAATAATAATTTAATATCTAAGAATGATGATTATGATAGGATATACTTAGGCTGTCATTAATTTTTAATAAATGGGAAAGTGTTCATTGATACATGACTATTTTAAAACTTTTTTAAAGGCACTTTAGTATGTAAATACACATATTTACATACAAATACATATAATATAATCATATCTAATGTAAATATGTATGATTTTTGAGACATATTTACCTTTATACCTGGGGACTTAACCAAAATTATTCTGAATAAGCAAATGTGAATAAAGGCACTGAACCAAAAACAAGAAAAAATGGTTAACGCTGATCACACCTAGTATTTCAAAGACATTGTAATAGTTTGGTAGGGCTAAAATATCATGGACTGAGTGGCTTTAACAACAGAAATTTACTGTCTCACAGTTCTGGAGGCAAGAAGCCTGAAATCAAGGTTTCTCCCAGGGTGGTTTCAGAAAGGGTGGGCTTTCAGAAAGAATCTGTTCCATGTTTCTCTGGCTTCAGGTTCATTTTCTGGCGATCTTTGGCAGTTCTTGGCCCGTAGAAGCATGACCCTGATTTCTACCTTCCTCTTCACAGGGCTTTTTCCTATTGGATTAGGACTCACCCTAATGACATTATCTTGACTAATTACATCTGCCACAACCTTATGTCCAAAAATGTCTTATTCTGAGGTAAAGAGGGGTAGGACTTCAACTTATAAATTTTGGGAGGGACATAATTCAACCCATAATAGGTATTCAATGCCATAATACATATAAAATGAACAGATATGAATAAACTGAATGCTGAACACAATTGAGTGTTGATATATCAAATTAATGAAGTAGACTGCAACAATTAAAATTGCAAATATGATGACCTCACAAAATAAAATTATTTTTAAAAACATTTCTTTTGCTTTACTATTAAAACTGTGAAAGCTGCCTGTATGTGATAAAAGATTGAAAAGAAACATGAAAAAATATATACTTAGAGGGCTAAGGAAAGAAATTAGGGGTGATTGTTAAAATTCCTTTCATAATATTTTTTTTAAAGTTAACAAATATTGAAAAAGGAGTAATTGTGGTAAACCATGGAACATGTTCTTCCTGGGAGAGAGCCTTATTTAGAAGAAGAAACCTTGGTAAGCCACTCTTGATGATATCTTAACCAAAAGCAGTCGGTGTGAAGCAAGGAGAATTAAAGCACAAGAATAGTGATACTGGCAATTCAAATATGCCAAAGAGAAACTGTAAAATGTATGCATATATAGGATTCTGTACTGCCTATAGTTTTAGGCTCCCACTAAGGGTCTTGGTATGTATCCTCCATGGATAAGGTGGACTGCTATATACCATGTACTTGATTGAAATGCAGAGGTTTTTTGGTGCTGGGAATGGTCCTTTCACCACTGTAACAAATCAAAGCCATCACTCTTACTACAATAGCTCTAATGGGTTTTTAAAGCAGCTTGCACTTTGCATTACCCACAGGGAGAAAATGTACACATTTTTACAAGTGTACAAAATTTTAATACATTTTTTTAAATTTCAAAACAATTTACATTCACAGAAATGCTTACAAAGATTTAGCACATGTTGTTCACTTCAGTTTCCCTTAATACTGACATTTTAAACAACCAGGGTACATTTGTCAAAGTAAGAAATAAATATTATATTTCCATTAACTAAACTGAAGATTATTTGGATTTTACCAGTTTTTCCAAAAAAATATTTTTACTATTTCAGAGTCCAGTCCTGGCTACAACACTGAATTTAGTAAATACAGTTTTTAAAAAGAAATATAGTGTGCTGCTTTCAGAAATGACAGCATAATCAGAATGCTGACTTAGATCCATCATTAATAAATTTTTTAAAAAAACATTTAGTATTACTGCTGCTATTATTGTTACTGGTATCTCCATTTTCTTAAAAATTATAAAAAATTAAAATGCAAAATTACCCAAAATATTTAATTTTTTCCTAAGTCATTTCATTTTTCTATACTGGATAAACAGGTTTCTTCACAATTTACATAAATTCTGAAATGAAAGAAAAAGTCTCACAAGCTTATGATATGTCAAAGTTTTAGAAAGAAAATCTATAAAGATTTCAATAGATTTCCTACATACAAATAAGAGTTAGGTGTATCACTTATAATATATTTAGCTATAGGTAACAGAATATCCAAGTGCAATAACTTATATAGTAGGTCTACCTACTATTTAAAATTCTGTGATCTACTCTTGTGTTTTCTGCATTGCCCTCGAGAAACCAAAGAGCTACAGTCATTAAAGGAGTTATAGGAGAGTTCTGGTAGCCAGTATCATGGACGATTACTTGATTTATTTAATATAAAAGAAAAACTTGTTATATCAAATCCTCTCAAAGATTTGATATAACAAGCATTTATTGAGCAACCATCTGCCTCACGCCAAAATGGGAAATGTAAAAAATAGATAAATCGAACATGACTTTTTAAAAGGATGGTTTAAAATTATACTGTGAATTGGATTTACCTGGGACTCATATTTTTAAGGTAGATTCTGACCTCTGCTAAGATTTTATAATTGAGCAGATCTAAGACAGCAACCAAGAATCAGCACTCAAACACCTGTTTTGGGTGAATTTGATGCTAATACTTCACAAGCCATGCTTTGAGAATTGCTGACCTAAAAGGAAGAAATACTATACATATAAATAATGAAAACACAAGGTAAACTATGAAAGAAAAGTAATATGATTAGTGGAGAAGATGCAGGCTATGGAGTCAGGAGACCTATGTTTAAATCCACTTATTAGCTGCAACACCTTGGGGCTAATATTTAACTTCCCTAGATCTTTCTTTAAAAGTTCTCTTCCTTCTTTTCTCTCATACAAAGAGAGTTAGTGAATAGCTGGAAGTCAGAAATTGTGGGCACCACACTTTTTATTAAGGTTTTCTCTAGAGGCCAAATGATTCTGAAGATACTGAGACTCCACTAACCATATATTTACAGTGAAAGCTAACCAACCTGGACTAATCGTTAATTCATTTGACTTGCTAAAGTATTTTAAAAATCCAAAACAGAAATTGTCAGGAAAATGACAAAAAGATACCTTATAAGGATATATTGAAACACAAAAGCACATCCTTATACTGATCTGGCAAATTGTAATCTTACAGTAATTAATTGGTAGGAAATTAGATGATAAGCTTCAAGGAGTGCCATGTGCTTAATCAGGGGCAACAAAAGATTCCAGCAAGCAAAATGGCACCTCTAGAAATACAGATATGTGGAAGTAAAATTAGATCGATGTTTCATAACTTAAATCAATATGTAATTTGGTAAACTACCTAAATATTTCACCCCTTTAAGTGAGAAAGAAGCAGAGGGGAGCAAAGCTGAATTCCACAGCTACCTTTTTCTGAGGTGAGTTTTATATATGCATGGTTAGTGAGAGTCACACAAGCTTGTCAAGTAGGATATAATGGATTTAATTATCTGCTTTAAAAGCCTCAAAGTGCATATAAATTTATTTCAATAAATTTAGCACTAGACACAGATTTCACAAAAACCAGCATTAAAACCAATGAAAAAAATGTGAAAGCAAAACACCCAGTTCAGTTTTAGAGTGACTGAGCAGATATCCTGCAAAAAGTCTACCACAACCAGACACCTGACTTACAAAAAGGGAGAAAATAAAGGATAATCATTCAAAATTTTAAAACAGAAGCTCCTGAGACAGGGAAGTAGATCCCTCACAAAGACCTGGATCCTGAGAAAAGTGAATGTTGGTTATGAAAGGGATTTTAGTCACCACTGACAGACTTCAATGTCAACGGGAAACGTTAAGCTACTGTATTTTATAAAAAAATACATGAATTGAGTAGAGAAACATCTAGAATTACTAAGACAATCTATATTGCTGCTATTTTTGTTGTGAATTTGAAGTTGATATTTTAGCAAATTAGCAGATCTACAAACATTCCCCTTGGACTCACTAACTGGGTTGCAAGGAACTGATGAGGGTTCTGACACAATGAATTCAACTGAATATTCACAAACAGAAAAGTCGTGAAGACATTATCAAAGAAATTAGCAGCCATTCTAAACTAGAATGATGTTTGTAACTTTTTTAAACTGGTTTCAACATGATAAACCCACTAGTTACATGCCTTGCTTCAAGGGATGAAAGCCATCCACGACTCTGAAAGTGCCAGAAGTTGCAATACTTGTAACTTTGCACTACTAGTTTCTCACTCATATGAGAAAACTACAACTGTCCTTCCTACAGCTCTAGCTATTTACTGGTATGTCTGTAACTCATAGAAACTTATATTCTAAGACCAGACGTAATGAACTATTTTGAGCTAGACAATAAAAAAAACAAAGTTGGCTGAAGTTTATCAAGGTGCTTTAAATGAGTCCTCCCAACCACACTGGTAATTATCTGAAATTTAATGGCAAGAATATTTTTATTAAATATGTCCACCTGTGGACATTAGAAATAATGTCTTGGCTATATTAGAAATAATCTACTAATGAAGTTACAGAACAAATTATCATCCTGAACTATTTAGGCCAAATCATAACTGGATATGCCCTGTATGCTGGATAATTACATGGACATATTGCTGAGATAAAGGAGTCTGCCATTCTGGCACAGTTTTAGAAGATGAATTAATCTAACTATGGACCAGATTTTCTTTGTTAAATGAGACACAGTGCTGACGATGATGTCATGATGAATGAGTATAAATTTTTTGGAACTTGAAGTATCTCAAGTTTGCCCCAAAATTGGCAAAATGGAAATCCTATACAACATTAAACAACAGTTAGGTCTTAATTACTGAGGAAGAATGGCTTTTAGAAGAGTAGTGAAGAAAGGTTTATGACCACAACATATTATAAGGGCTTCAGAAGAAAAAAAAAAATAGATGAGTATCATTTGTTTCACAGCAGTTATACACTATCTTTCAAAAATGAGAGCTTTTAAAATGGGAACAACTTGACAAATACTCATCATGCAATTTTTAGACTATTAAGAGAACATATAATAAAAAAAAAAAACAAGAAAAGAAGACATTAATTGTTCTTCACTACATACAATTCAGGGGGTAAAAAACAACACTTAAAGATAGTCATCTATATACAATATGGTTCTCTTAGGATTTGGTTATCGGGACAATTGTTAACGTTTAGAAAAATTATGACGACAAAACTCACTGGAGATAAAATGATTGAGATTGTTGCTAAAGAATTCTTATTATCTTGAACGTTATTTGAAAATGAGAATTAACCAAGATAGAGCAAAAAAAAAAAAAAACCCACTTTCATCCACAGTTTTAATTTCATCACTATAGAATATAATCTTTAAAAAATTTTATGCAGGGTGTTCGGAGATCTTCATAAACATTATCTCATTTATATCATTTATAGTAATGTTTAGAAAAATAAATAGTTGCATCATATGATCTAAACTTTGAAATTAAAAACCAAATATGCATTTTGTAACCTACTGACACTGCCCTATCAATTGAACTATGAACTGTACTTACATTATGGCTGTCTCTGAATGACATAAATCAAATATCTATATTTAAACCTGAAGATAAATGCTGTTTTTTTTTTCAGATTCTTGATTTGCTTGAATCCTTTGCATTAAAAAAGATAAACTTGGATATATAAGAATGAATATTACATCGCATTTTTTTTATTCTTTGTACTTAATTTTCCAAATTTTCTCCAATAAACAGTATTACTTTTGTAATCTGATAAAGAAGATAACATTAAAAAAAGCACCATGCACGTTGCCTGGAATATCATAGGTATTCGATGATTGGTTGCATGTGTTAGTGGTAAGTTAGATTATCTGTTACCATTGTTATATAATATAAAGATAAAAGCAATCCATACTTCTAAAATGTCTCTTTAGCATGTTTGTCTGAGACTGATTTCTATTTAAACCATTTTATATTTGTTCATCATGCAGATATTTTGAAGTTAAAAATTATAAGACAATGTGTTGCAAAAACTCTACATTCTACAGAAATATTTCCCAAACTATGCACCACAGAACACTGATTTTATGACACTCTCTAAGAAGAAAATCTAAATAAATAAAATTTGGTAAAGTTTATTTCTAACCTTTTGAAGAACTTTAACCTTATTTTGAAGAATTCTAACTTAATTCTAACACTGTGAAAATCTAACTTTTGTGTACCATGTATTTTCCAAAAATATATTTCATGCATAGTAAACAACAGACCAGTTTCTGAGACATACACTGTGCAAACACTGACTCTAGAAAATGGTCACAAGAGGTAAATAAAACTCTTTGGACATTTTATAAAAAGCAGTAACACTTTTTTTCTTTTGTCTATGTTCTATCTACACAAATTAACTGAAAGAACATATAGTATCTATTTCATCAAAGTATTAAGTATTTGAGCTATCCTTAATATTCTGTCAAATTGAACGTGAAGTGAGTAACTGATTGTATCAATCTCTTATGAGTTATTCTCACTCATTTGTCAAAGCAGCAGCCCCATGTGGACTCCTCTTAATACATGAGAAACAGTCAGCATTGTGGATGTAAGTTGGTGACATGACCACAGTAAATTTAAAATTTAGTCGTGCTTCTGATTTACTGACAAGAGTTCACCATTGAGCACAATTATAGTTAAAATGCAGAAATGACTGAATGATATAGGCCAGGTAATTTTATACCTAATCATTATAACCAAAAGTTTACAATCATTACTGATAATCTTTACATTAAGAGATCAAATTGGTTTTTGAAGTAAACATTTTCATTTTGTCTTCTAAATAATCCTGTGGTTGGATGGGTATGTGCCAGACTTAGCAAAGGATTTGCCTTGATCAATAATACTGAAGCAAGGGGAAGATTGGCCCAGTGATTAATTTCATGTTGTACTCATGGGAACAAAACAGCTGAGTATATTTGTCTCTATAATCCCTTTTCCCAGATGTAATTACAAATGGAATTGATCAACTCATGTGTTTCTACTGAGCCAGAAGCAGGCATATTAGAATTGCTAGGGTGTGTAATAACTTAGTAGAGATCATCAGTCCTTGGGGCTAGAGGGAATTGGATATTAGAATCTTATTTTAAAAGAAAACACTTTTTCTTCTTCAAGTTCATTCCTTCTTGTCAAGGTTAAATAACTTTCTCTTTGGCATTTTTGTAACGCCTTGTGGAGGAAAGATGAAAACTGAGTGTTTATCAGCAGCATGGCAAAGTTGGAAGAATAATAGATTTTAAAGACAGACTTCCTTGAAGATATTTAAGTTACTATAAATTCACCTTCTTGGAACCTCAACTGTTTCATCATTATAATGTGGACAATGACATATGACTTGCAGAGTTGTTATGAGGATTACAAGAGATCACTTCTGCAAATCAACCAGACATTTTCAGAGAAGTGGTAAGCAATTAATAAAATCTGGTTCTTCACATTTTGCTGTGTAACTTCTTTAGCACATCATGATAAAATTTTTATTTAATATACACACCTTATTTAGTAGTAATTTAACTTAATACCCCAAAATATATGTCTCAGATATCAATTTGTTAAGCTGGGCTTGTACATCAAATTAATAATGGAAAAATATCAGTGAACTGAATTAAAATCTCTCCTTGAAATCTATAATCTCCTTCGAAGTAGATCCATACCAGTATAATTATAGATACCGAAATCACGCATATCAGCCTTCACTCAGGGATATGAGAAAGTGTAAATAAAGAACTAGGATCTAAACATTTTGACTAACTAAATTACCTTTTTTTGACATTTGAGGAAAGTTAGAGAAATCCAACTATCTTGGATAATTAATCTATATTTTTGAAAACTTAAACATAGGTTGTTTCTAAATATATACATATTATAGTTATTAATAACTTTGCCCAACTAATTCAGTAGAGTGCTATTTCTAAAGTTTCCTAAAATATTTGTATATATGTGTTTATCTAATACAGATTTCACTATTGAGGAGGATATTGACATACCCTCTCAACCAATAAGAGATGAAGCTAGTATGGTATTTTGTATTGCACATTTTCTGCCAGGGAGTTTTAATATACCATTGTACAAGCACCCTCAGCCAATGAGCAGTTCATTATACAACAGTTTTAGTGGTCTGAAGCTGTTTTTTTGTTTTTGTTTTTTCTCTTTGCAAACCAATTGTGTATTTTTCCACATAGGTTCTTCTTGTACTCTGGAAGTAATTTTTATAAATAGAGCCAACAGTGGTCATATACTTCAGGCCACCGCCAGTTGCCAGTGACAAAAAGCAACCAAAACTAGCTCATAAAAAAGAGAATGTACTCATATAACTAAAAAGCCCAGAGAAAAGGCTAACTTCTAAGGCTAACTAATTTCCCCTGGGCTTGGTTTCTTTATGTCTTGTCTTTATGACCGTTTTGAAGTTTCTCTTTCAAGAGAAGTAGCAAGATGGCTTTAGCATCTCTAAATTTAGCATGTTTTGTTCAAATATCCCCTAGTTTCTTAATGTAAAGCCCTATGGTTAACTTTGAATGTATTAATTGGAATGGCTTTAGCTAATTACTAGGACCAGGGAGTTAGATGCATTAATCTCTCAGGTCTAGGTGGCATGTCTTACCCTTATAAGTAGGAGTAGAATCAGCTTTACTGAAAGAACAAACACTGAAGCTACTTTGGGGAAAAATGGTTGATCCAAAACTAAAATTAAATACACTTAGTAAAAAAAGAAAGGTTGCTGAACTGCCCAGACAAAAAGTAAATAATTTCTGCTACAAATCTCATTTTGCCAAAAAAAATATGCTTTCAAATATATAGTTATTTAAATCTGAGAAATTAAACATTTATTCTTCTTTTTCATCTCTCCTCTTGGATATTTCCCCTTTGTTAATGTCTATACTAGTGGTGTTGGGGTGGTGGGGGGAAAGAGGAATATCCCTGTTCTTGGAAGGGGTCATATTGCAAATGAAGATGGATCTGAGAAACAGGAAAATGAATACTTCTCTAAAGAGATCAGAACCTTCTGATCTTAGGTACTTGTTAACAGCTATTTGAGTTAACAAAGAATCTAGAAGACTTGCTCTGAAGTTTCAGATTAGATAATAATGGCTTCTGCATGAACAAGGATTCTGTCTCCTCCTAATAACGCTGTTCTAAAAGATTTATTGAATCTAAGATATCATTCATTTTAAAACATAACATTATTTCATGTACCAGTGGGACAAGGGAAAAAACAGCCAATTAAACTATGATACAACATTGATTGTAACATGTTTGTAGACATAAGAAATGTTACGAAGGAAGAAAAATGTGCTTCTTGGAACGGATACCATATGAAGTTGAAAATAATTTACATTGGGCTTGGCTACATAGTGTAATTAATCAGGGCATATATTTTTTAATCAGACAGACCTGGATTTATGACCCAATGTTTCATTTACAAGTTGTATGGCTGTTTCAAATTACTTGTCTTCAGTTTTCTCATACACACACACACACACACCACCACCACCACCACTACCACCACCACCACCACCACCACCACCCCCACTCCCCCAGGATACCAGCAATGTTAATGGTATAAGACAGAGGTGCCCAACCCCCAGGCCATGGACCATATTTGTCTGTGGCCTGTTAGGAACCAGGCCACACAGCAGAAGGTAAGCAGAGGGTGAAGGAGCAAAGCTTCATCTGTATTTGCAGCCACTCCCCAGCACTAGTATCACTGCCTCAGCTCTACCTCAGATCATCAGGCATTAGAGTCTCATAGGAGCACAGTCCCTGGTGCCAAAAAGGTTGGGACCGCTGATATAGGGTATAAAGATTTAAAATAGGTAACCATGGAAAACTCATCACTCAAAATAACTGTCACTTGGTAAATATTCAATAATTATTTTATGGTTATTGATTTGGTATATAAAAATTTTAAAAATAAAAACATACAGTCAAATACATTTTTAACCACAATTTTTGAGTGCTGACCCCCTTACCCACAGTACTTTATAAAGTTCTCAGTACTTTATTAGTTCTCAACATGACAAATTTTCTTCCCTGCAGTCATATGGCACCAACTGGAGACTTTTCTTGGCTGCCACATCTGGGGGCAGGGATGTTACTGGCATCTAGAAAGCAGAGGCCATGGGCTGCTGAAGAATATCCTACACTGCACAAGGTAGGCTCAGAATTAAGAATTATCTGGCTTAAAATGTCAATTGTGCCAATTAAGGAACTTGATTTATGCTATCTTGACTGATACATTTTTTTTTTCATTTGAAATTAACAACTTCTTTAAAGAAATCCCTAGATTAATACTTATGTTATGGTTAATAAATGTTCATTGGTTGAAAGTTAATCCAACAAATTTATTTCAAATATTCAAGATAAAATGTTCCAAATGATTTAAATATGGGCTTATTTGTGCTTTCAAGAAGAATAGGAGATATTTATTTTAGAAGTATAGGCTAGAAGAAATTTTAGAGCTCCACAATAAAAGCAAGTAAACATAGATGCTGAGCTGAGGACTCTGTTGCACTTTAGGGAGCTACACTGAAAACATAATTTACCAAACATTGGTCATATGCAGTTTATAGCCTTATAAAAGTCAGAACTAAACTAAATGAAAGTAAAGGCATTTAACAGTGCTATATGGTGGTCTTCTTCCCTTTCGTGTCTGTGAAATACTTTCTAGCGATACAGGAGAGCTCTGTCTAGAAGAGAACTAATAAGATTAGTTTAAATCTCTCCGGCCTTTGATATATTTTTCTTTTTGAAATATCTTATTTGTCTTCAGAGATTAATGAAAAGGGAGTCTTTGTTTGTTTGTTTGTTTGTTTACTAGAATTTACCTGCAATTTGTGGCATAGCAAAATAGGCTTTCAGGTGAAGAAATTTTAACTGATCTTCAAAAGGACTTTTCAGGGGAAGGATAAATTTTCTGTTTCTAGCTTTCAAGCAACCATGTCAGTGGACTAAAAGAGTCTCACCTACGCCCTGGAGAAGATGGGCAAGAGTGTGAGCAGTCGCAAAAATAGGCTTCACTCAGGACTACACGACCCTAGTTTAAAGCATGTTTCATATTAGTTCATAAACATATATGTTGAAGAATGTATGAATTTGAGCCATGTGGGAAATTATAACAAATATATATCAAATTAATACTATTTGTCTCAAAAATGCAGCATTTCTTTTTTTTAATTCAAGTAATTTTTTCCTTTTCTTTTTCTGGTAAATGCTTCCTTTAATTTCTTCAATGCCACAACTATTCTATTTAGAGCAGTGGTAGCCAAGAGAAATACAGGCGAGCCACAAATATGAGACACATATGTAACTATAAATTTTATAGCAGCCTCACTAGAAAAAGTAACATGAAACAGACAAAATTAATATGATATTTTATTTAACCCAATAATAAAAACATTTTTCAAACATAATCAATATTAAAAAGTTATTGAGAACTTTATATACCTGTTTTCATATTAAGTCTAAAATCTGGTGTGTTTGTTACCCTATAGGACATCTCAAAAGGAACTAGCTATATATTTCGAATGCTCAATAGCCACATGTTGCTAATGAATACCATACTGGATAGTATAAATCTAAAGAAATGATTAAAGAAATTCATTTGGTTTGGATAAAAGTAAGAAAAGTAAGAGGAAAAGACATAGTCTTCAAAAATAAGAAAAAATGGCAAGTGGAGAAGAAAGAAAATGTGTTGTTACAAAAAGCAGAACTATGACTAGCTGATGAGTGAATTCTGGGCTTAAATTTTTTTTAGTTGCTAGTGTTATTCCAGTAACAGAATACTTTGCATTTAAAATATGGGAAGGATTCATACGACTCTAAGTATCTACTTCCTAGGTAAAAAGACTATCTAAGTAAAATCATTAAATAAAGGCTAAGGGAGTCAAATATATGGTGACAGAACACATAGTGTGTGTGTATATACATGCACACACATAGATATGCCATATATATATATATATATTCATATATATGTTAAAGTGTACAGCTGAAACTTATTGAATTTCATTAACCAATGTCACCATAAAAATAATAAATGTTAAAAATAAAAATAAAAAATAAAAGAAGGCTTAGCCCTGTCCATTATGACTCTATCACAGTCAATACACCACCATAATATTTCATAAGCATTTTCTAGAGACCGTGTTAAGTGTATTATATACAGTATCTCACTTAATTCTTTCATCAACTTTAGTAAGTAACCATGTTCAGTATCTTCATTTTGACAGATGAGGAAACTGAGGCTTCAAGAGGTTAAGGAAATTGTCTAAAGGCAT
This sequence comes from Rousettus aegyptiacus, assembly GCF_014176215.1. Classification (NCBI taxonomy): domain Eukaryota; kingdom Metazoa; phylum Chordata; class Mammalia; order Chiroptera; family Pteropodidae; genus Rousettus; species Rousettus aegyptiacus. The sequence continues at coordinate 55,271,726 of NW_023416306.1, forward strand.
ATGATTAGTGAATAGTGGAGCCACAATCTATCTGAGACCAGGTACCCTGAATCTTTCTTTAACTTTAGCCACTCTGCCATCAAAATACAGACCCAAAATATAGCAGCTATCTAATGTATGACCCTCCACCTAACCCCGACATATACTGAAAGTGGTTTTTAAGAACTAGGTGTACTTTTATCTCAGCTCCTTTTATCTTGCCCAAGGTAATTTTAAAAACCATCTATTCAATTGTATGAAACTTTTCAATTTTACTTACTTTTTCCCCAGGTCTAGCCTCTAGCTCCTCTTTAATGTTCTCCCCAAAAGAAATATAAGAAATCAATAATTTAAGAGAGAAGAAACTATAGTTACAGTTCATATAATTATAAAGAATTTGTGTTTAAGATGGATTATATTCAGGATATGTATTTTAAAAAACGTATCATCTACTTTAAACATAAGTTATTTGGTTTAAAGCTGAAAAAACATTTTTAGAATAAAAACAATTGACTTATTTGCCCTGAACCTGACTAGCATTTTTTAAATTTAACATCTGTTGTTTTTTAATTCTCTTACTCAGACATTACATATCAGGTGAGCCCACATTCATAAGAATATTAATAACCTTGTTCTTGCCTTCATTATCATCCCTGTAGAGTGTTATAATTGTCTTTCTTTAAACTATCAGTTCAATCTGCCAGGTGCTGGCATCATCTCCAGCAGGTTGGGAACTCATCAGTCCTTAAAATCTTTCTATAATCATCCATTCCATCTTTTTTCTTAAGAAACTTAACTTGTGAATTTTCCCCAAGACAAGCCAGCATCCATGAGTTTATCATCTGCCAGACCTCTATACTTACCCTGTGGAAAATGTAGGACAAATGAAGGCATGGGATCTAAATATGGTTTTCTGGGTCCCCATTTAGGACAGAGTAGTAAGACTGAAAAACAGTAATCTCTCTAACAGAGTGGAATGAATTGTTTTGAGATTCATCTCAAATGATTGGAGATAAATCATTTTACTACGATAACTCAAACTATGGAAGTTGTATGCTTTTTACATCATCTGGACTTTGAAAATAGTACTGTGTTGGTCCTTTACTCGAGCCCTTCTTATCTCTGAAGTACTGAATAGTATTAATAAAAAGAATTTTATGCTCTGTGTTTGTATTTGTTGGCATTTCAATTGTTTTAATAGATCCATAGATCTATGTTACATATGCATCATTTGCTTATAACCTTGAGGAGGCAGAAGCCTCTGAAACATCTATCCAATTACACTCATATCTGATGATAACCCTTCAGCATGTGCTTATTATATAGAAAGAGATTTTTAATGACTATATTTCATTTTCCTTAACAGTCCTAAAATATAATACATAACTAAATGATAATATAGACCTAAGAGGAAGACAACACTTCAGTCTTGCACTTCTGAAAACCTTATTAGCCACTTTCACAAGACATGAGGGTTCAATAGATGAAGACACTTCTGCAACTAAAGTGAATTGCTTGCTCTATATTTCTCTTAAGCACTTTTCTGTAATTCATATTAGTCAAATATTTTCTCTAACTCAAAGTCATACTCTACTTTGACAAATTGTTTTGTAGGTGACTTCTTTATTCCATGAATAATTATTTCGACTCTGATATCATTGGTAACTAGATAAAGCAGCATTTGCCTTTATTTCTGTTTCTCTGTCTCAAAGGAATAAATGTGTATAATTCTAGCCAACTTGCTCTCCATTAGTAAAATATAACCTTACATTCTGTTGGCAAATGAAAGATAAGCTATGCTCAAGATGGGGTGGAGGATGAAAAATCTTTAAAGATTTAGTACCTCGAAAGGAAGAAAATCAATCCATAAATCTGAAACAGAAAACATATTTAAAATATATTTGCATCTGTTCCCTAAAACAGTATTTCTGTGATCTTTCCTCGCTCTGATTTCTTTTAGAAAAAAAAAGGGGGAGGTTCTAATTCTACTTTAATGCAGCTAGAAATTAAAAGAAGAAAAATATGTAAATGGTTATTTGGCCTTGAATGAGACTCTAACATGTAGTATACAGTAAATAGGAATTTTCCTATTGTTGAACCTAAAAAAAAACCTAAGATATGACAAAAAGCCACCTCTGTTTTAAATCCACACTCAGGCCACATTTCAGTACATGTATTTGCTAGGGATATGCTCAACAAAGACTTCATTAAGGCCTTAAATAAATAAAGGGTGGATGTGGCTTATTCAGCAAAACTACCAGGAATAGACTGTCCTGGGTGTGTATGAGGGGTTAGTAATGCCAAAAGGAATCTTGATTCTTATCTGGATCTACTCATTTTTCTTCTGTACCACAATTAGTAATGTATAATCTCTATCCATGCTTATTGCTTCAGTCTTTATAGTTAAAAGCTATATCTCTAGGTATTATATATATATGTAATCACATAACTTTATGGCTCATGCTACATTGGCCAAAGCAAATTATGAAGCCATTTCTAGCTTCAAAAGGTAAGAGAAGTAGAACCCTACCTTCCTTAAGAAGAACTATAAATATCAATGAAAAGCATTAATAGCTACTAGAAAAATTCATGAGCCCTATATAGCTAAACTGTAATAGAAATGGAGACAGGGAAAAATTAATTATCTCAAGATATTATCTCAAACAATATCTCAGTATTATTTTAGAGTTTGTCTTAATTGGGAAATGATTGAGTCACTGATAAAAATTTAAAAAGCAGAAGTAACTTTCAATAGGAAGAGGACAAATTCCCTTTAAGTCATTTTCAGTTTGAACCAACAGCTATAAAGGGAGCTAAGTGAAAATACTCAACATTCTCTGGGAGTCATAGCCCTGAAGATATGAGGGGTAGAGATGTAGACTTGAGAGGCATAGGAACTGAAAATATACTTTAAGTGATACTAGTGGATAAAGTGTCTAAGTGTACTGAAAGGTAAGTGCGGATAGAGAGCTGAGGACTGAACTTTGGTCGCTTCTTACAATGAGGGAAATTAGAACCAGTAAGGGAAGCCAAAAATGGAAAGCTCAAGAAGTTCTACAGAAGCCAAGTATAAAGAATGTCAAGAAGGAAGAGTAAAACTGTTAACTTACAATTATGAAAAAAAAGTCCATGCAGACTGACAACTGAGAAAGACTCCTGGTGACAACTATAACCATTTATAGACATTTCAGTAGATTATTAGAATGAAAATATCTGTATATAGAAAATTAAGAAGTTGCAAAAATATATTCTTCAAGGAAAAATGAATTGTTTATTCCCAGGATAGCTCATAGACATAGTAAGTGCTCACCTACATGTAGATGAATTGTAAAATGAATGAATGGAAAGTTTTAAAAATTGGCTTTATTCTTCTCAAATTTGTAAATAACAATGGTAACAATAACATCAATATTCTATAATTATGGAGTAGCTCATATCACAATTAAGCATGAAGAGGTTATGCTTCTTAATTCAGAAGAAAAGAACAAAGTAGACAAATAATCCATACTATTAATTCACTTTTTTAAATAACACACAAGTGGTGGCAAATTGAGAAATGGAGCCATGGGTCTTTGACTTTTTCTATAATACTTTGTTAGATTGTCTTACTTCTTCTTCACTCTCCTTGCAGTATATATCAGTCAGTTTTTGCTATGTAATAGCCATAAAACCTCTGGGGATTGACTTTGTACACAATAATTTCTTGTTCTCACATCTTTAGATCAGTGGAAGTTTGACTGACTTTAAATGCGCTTGGCTGGACTTGGTTTTAAGTGATAAATTCGGTATAACTTTGCTCCATGTATCTCTCTTCCTCCTCAGACCAGTGCCATGTATTTCTAGTGGTGATGGAAGAAATATAAAACAACAAACACAAATACACAAGCACATTTCAAGCACTTGCTTGTCCACTATAATTCCATTTGCTAAAGCAAATCATATGACCAAACCCAATTGCGAAGTGGTAAGAAAGTAATATCTGCTTCTAGTGGGAGAAAATACAGACACATTGCAGAAAAGAGGGATATTAGTATGCTGGAGCCAGCTTGTGCTGACTCATAAGAGCTGATTTCTTCTCCTCTCTGAATTCAGTGATGTCATATTGGTAGTCTAAAATTGGCCATGGTAGGTATATTTATACCTTACAAATCAACAAGGGCTAAATATCAGAGGGTTGTTTGTTGCTGAGAGCCAGTCGTTAAACATTTACCAGCACATCCCTGGGAATCAGTACAGGAAAGGGTAGAAAAATTTGGAGAATCAATGCTATTTACCACACATTATGCTACATACTCTATATTCTCCTTCATTCATTTATTCATTCATTCTATTTCACTGAGGACTTACTGCAGTTCTACTACAATATTAGCATGGTGCGAGAATACAGTGATGAATAAGACAGCTCTGATCTAGCGTTTTCCATGACAAAAGGAGACATTATACCATTATAAGATGTGCTATAGTAAGCAAAATATACAAAATGTTATATTACCCTGGACAAAAGAGAAATAATATTTTGCTACTCACAACTCTCAATGTTAAGATTAAGACCTGAATGTCTGAAACACTTAAAGCTCTGAATGTGCTGAAAAAGATACCTTGGTGTTTCTATGAGCAGGCCTACATGCTGCTGTCATCATCAATGACTCTATCCAGTCAACACAATTATCACAAACAGTTAGAGTAACAGTAAAATATCAAGGAATTATATTTTAACCAGCCTTCATTAAAATAAATAATTGAATGATTCCTATTGAATTGGTTTTATTATATTATAACTGTGTTGTTTAATCTTAAAATATTTCTGCTGTACTTTGTTAGATTATATAACCTTTAAAATGAGTCTGCCTTATATATGGTTTTTTTATGTTACAGTTTACCTACTTAACAACTTTTAAAATGATTCTTAAAGCTTCATATAAAAAAAAGTAAGGGCCAGGAGTACATTATTTTAAGGGACCCAGTTATGAGACAGTTATTTAGGAACTTCAATTTGTCAAGTTTGGCAACACTGTAAATGATTGCAATAATAAAACCCTCACCAAAGCTGAATAACTATGAGAGGATTTTCCTTGTTTTCCTAAGTGTTTTCCAAGTAAGATAAGTAGGTTGTGGTGCTTTTCCTGACATAAGTGTACGAGAGATATATGATCTCTTTAAGTGTGCATAGTGACAAAAGATCAAGTTGTTAGGCTGCAAGCTATGACAAATTAAATATATCATAGTTCAACTGTAGTCTAATGCAGCCTTAGGTGTGTTTCAGTCCGTTCAAGTGATACCTTTCCATGCTAGTGACATAACTTTACCCATTAACTAATCGATGGAGTGGCAGTGTAGTTTATTACCTTAAATAGCATTAAGCAGAATCATATTTACTGTTAAATGCAATAAGCCTTTATTTATTTGCATTAAAATTACTGGGTCAGGTTTAATTGATAAATCTCATTTGAACCACTTTATAACAGATCCATGCCAAACCTTCATAATGCAGTTTCTTATGCTAAACAAATGGTATTTAATTTCAATTTTACTAGTGACCTTATTCAAATCAATCAAATTAAGCAATGAAAAGATTACTGTGGCATTTATTTGTATTTAGATCTTTCAAAAATAAGAGGTATCAGCATATTTTGCTTGAATTTTAGTGACCTATTTAAAATGATAAAATAGTTCTAATTGACTTTGAGGAATAGCTTTATAATCTGATGCAAATTAGCAATTTTCTTTGCAAGCATTTTCATTTGAGAAGGACAGAGACAATTTATTTTCCTAACTGCTAAGCGTTGGTTGAAAATGATAAAAGTTTCAACTAAAATTATAGTAAATCTAGAGATTCTCTTAATAATTAAGAAGTCTAAGCAGATTTAAAAGATACAAAGTGTAAAGTCTTGCAAACATTTTCCATAGCTGTTTGCTAAAAAAAAATATATATGATATTTTGTACCAATAATGGTACCAACCTGTCAACAACACACACAAAGCTAGTGGTCATAAAATGAGTATAAAGAGTCTTCTCTTTAAAAACATTTCATTATTAAAATTTCAGCCCCTGCTTCTTAGGCATAAATAATAATAATAGCTTTACCTTTTACCCTGTATGTACTTCAGATCTATTTGACATGTCATAGTAAGGATAAAATCTTGTAATCCTTAGTATTCATAATTCTAATTCACTGAAATGAACTTTTTAAAGAGCTTAGGTCTCATTTCTAGAGAAGTACTGAAAGGAACAATGAGATCACTTACTCTAATGTCTGAAATTAATATTTAATAGTCTGCTAGAGCAATGAGCCAGATAATGTGTTACTTTGTTTCCAAGTCTATTTTAAGATTTTACAAAAGATACAAAGTTATCAATAATCAGGACACATAAGTGTTTGAATCCAAGCATTCAGATGTACACTAAAATGCCTAAAGACATGCATATTATCAGAGTACTTTGGTAATTAATTATTTTATTAAATAAACAATCTCTTGAGATCTTCTATGCTATCTACTTGGCTATTACAAAGGATAGCAAACACAGTTGCGTAATAATAAATCGACGCCAACCAAAAGAAAATTTATAGCCATATAATCCAGGGATTTCTGTTTTAACTATTAACTTTGACTATTTCTAACTCTTTAAGCAACTACTTTTGTTGTACACATAAAAACATAAGTGAATGGCATTAAATTGGGTGATACACATAGTATGTAACTAATAAAACCAAGATTCAAAATTATATAAAGTCTAAAATATCAAAACATAATAAGCAAATTAAAACCTATCTGGGAAAAATTTAAATTGATATAAAAGGGGCATGGGATGGTGATATGTTCTAAATCTTGATAGGCATTTGGGCTGATTTACATCAAATTGTAAAGCTATTGCTCAAAATCAATTAGTAGCATTTATCATTTCAAACATTCCACTAAAATCCAAGGGAAAATCTAAACAAATAACTGGTATGGTAATTTTCTCATTACTCTATTTGCCTGGCTAGTATAACTAAAATTAGACATCATTTTATTTAGCATAGGAAACTGCATTATGAAGTTTTGGCATAGATCTCTTGTAAAGTGGTTCAAACAGACATATTGAACTCTAGTTCATGGTACACATGCTGAGGTATTTATGGGCATTTATGAGGTATTTATATCTGCCATTTTATTTAAAATACACCATAAAGAAGATGGTTTGATGAACAAATAACGGATAGAAAATAGATATGTAAAAAAGTAAATACAGGAAAATGTTAATTATAGAATCTAGGTTGTGTGAATGTGGTTTAGTCACTGTATGATCCTTTCAATTTTCCATTACATTTAAAAATTTTCCTAATAACGTTGTTAAAAAATTTTTGTTTGGGCTCAAAAAATCTATGGGATACCAAGTACACAGTAGTAGTCTAATAAGTTTACATGTAATTAATAAATACATAAATGATTTAATAAGTAAATTAAGAAAAATGGGATACAGTCTTAACGGAAGGGCATGTTGAAAATATCCTTGGTTTTATAAACCTGCTTATTTTCCCAGTAATGCGCTATAGATATCAAAGGATCAAACACAATTATAGATGATAGTACAATAAATACAGTGTTTAAATTGAAAGATATAAATCATTTTATCCTGTTCAGGACACATCTAAATCATTGCATGCTGTTTCAGACACCTATCTTTACAAAGAACTAACAGAAAAGAGAGTATGCAGAGAAAAATCAGTAGAAAATCAAGGGCTGTAAAAATCATGCAACATAAGAAAAAGTTTAAAGAACTAGAGTTCTTCGACCTATAGAAGAAAAATCTGATGAGGAACGCTAATGGATCCATTCCCATTCCATTCACAATCTTTAACTTTGACCACATTTCTAATTTCTGCCCTGTTTTTACCTCCTACAGAATGCTTTACGCTATAGCCACAATTTGATTAATACCTTTCTTCTGTGAACCCTTGTTCAAATAAAGATTAATTTATATCATTGGTTTTTTAAATTTGCATTTGGCACCAGGTATTTTATATCAGTTGCTCTTATTGTTCTTACCCATGCATAGGCACACATGTGCACACACATGCTCGTGAGCATACGCGTGTGTGTGCACGCGCGCGCGCACACACACACACACACACACACACACACACACACACACAGAGTCTGCATTCTCAGTAAGAATCCAAGCCTCTGAGGCAATGTGCTGTGCTTTATACATTCTTGTACCCCTAGAGCTTAACATAATTTTGCTCATTTATTTCATAAACATTTATTGAGAAATCTTGTGCTAAGTAGTGTGCTGAGATTTCAGCTAAAAAGTTGGTTTTGACATTGACCCTGCTCTTAAGCAACTCACAATCTAAAACTGGAAACAAAAATGTAACCCAGTAACTACAAAGCAATGCGGTCAATACAAGACAGAGACATACACAAGATATTATGGAAACCACTATGAAAAGTGCATCTAACCTATACTGGAGAAAGAAGGAATGAGAGGAGAAGAGCAGAGTGAGCCTTAAAGGATGCACAGAAATTACCATTGTGTAATTGTGAGTGTGCTGAGGTGACAGGGACACTGTAGAGAATCACTGCATGAAAAAAAAAAAAAAAAAAAAGAATGGGTCCATCTGTACTGAGCACACTTATTGGAAAAAGAATTTGACTTAAAAGTGAATTGTTCATGTTACATGACTATTGATCCTTTCATACAATCAACTGCTCTAGATTAAGATGTCTTACTAAGTAAATTTCAGGATTCACTCAAACTCTCACCTGGGAAAATACCAAATCTAGGTTCCATAGTTTATTGCTTGAGAATAAAAAGAACATAAAATTTATTTTCAGAACCATAATCTTTGATCTAACAAATAAACCTATCTATCATCTACAGTTACTACAACATAAAAGTTATAGCAGTCTCTAATATTATTTACCCAAAGGTAACTTGGTTATCTGTTTTATAATCTGTGAATAGTATGGAAGTTCTTAAATTGGGGTTTATGGACTCTGGATTTCAAGAGGTACAGGAACTCAAATGGGGAAAATTGGCATCTTAGTAAACACTAAGTGAAATTTAGCAGTTCTTTTATTATAAACGAAGGCAAAGCACCACACTCGTATTAGCAGCACCTATGACTTGACATCATGAGAAATCACCTATACTTTCTATCACATTGCAGTTATTGCAGATAGATCAAATGTCATTTACTTCATCATGACTTTGACATTACAGTAAATATCAGAACCATTGCCAGAATCTTGTTATTGTGCAAATAAAGAATCATGTTCTTTACTACGTCATAAACTTCTTAAATGTTCCAATAACTGTTGGTAACCTTTAAAATCATATCTATATCATTTTACACCTTTAAAACATTATTTTAAGTAAGACATAGGCTTAACCAATAGTATCAAAGGCTCTATGTGCCAACAAGATAAAATTATATTAAGTTTAAATTTAATTTTAAAAAATAATAAAAGAAGCTGTCAAAGAGGTCCTTCGGGATCATCTTTTTTTTTCCTTTTTATTATCGTTTTGTTTGTCTCTCTTCCAAAATTTTGGGAGTAGGGACAAGTCAAATGTAGTCTGATACATCCCTCTTCTATCAAATCCACCTGTATCCATCTCTACAGATAATCTGAAACTCTCAAGCCATCCATAGCCTTTTTTCCAAAGTTATTTGTTGGTACTTTTCCACTATTAACTGAGGGTTAAACATGAAAACATTTGAATGCTACTTTTCTGATTTTCCTCTAGACAGGCTTTGATTTTGGATGTTGGTTCAGTGAGGTGGTGGGCCATCACATGCCTGGTAACGGCAATGTTACTGCCATTCCCATAGTGATGTCTGCTCGTCTAGGCTTTTTATAGCACTCTCTGGTTCTATTTCATTTGACTCAGAGACTGATTGCCTAAAGTTTAGCAGCAAGACGATCTCACCTCAGAGCTGATTTAAAGGTTGTCCATCCTCCATGGATAAAGAAATGTGGATAATATTAGTGGTGCCTTTGGTGCCTCTACAGGCAAATCCATCCACATTAAATATACATTTCTATATTTAGTCATTTATTCCTAGCTGTGAAATGTTGCAACGGCTTATATATTAGCATACTAATCCAGACCTTAGGTCTGGAGGAAATTTACATTGAACATTTTTGATGCCATTATTCACACTATGTGTGAAGCTGAGTAAGACTGTCTTCTGAATCAGAGCAATACCAAATCCCTCACTGTCTGCTCTGCTAAAAATCTAACTATTTGCAGTTATACTGCAGTGTTAAAAAGAAAGTTTAAGCCAATGATTTCAACATAGCACTTGCAAATATAAACGGCTGTAGAGTCTAAGAGAACCAGGTTAAAATCTTGGCTCTGTCATATACTAACCCTGTGGCCTTGAGTAAAGACAACCTCACTGAACCTGTTTTCTTGACTATAAAATAACTAATGCTGTGGGAATTAAATGTAAGAGAATGAAAAATAAATGAAACAATGAATACAAAGCCTGCTATATAGTTTAGAGCTCAATGAAAGAAAGCTACTATGATAATGATTGTCTTTAATGAATAGTGATATACAATCGAGTTTAATTTCTCAGGTCCATAATTGAAAAGGTAAAATGTGGAGATGTCATCAGGAACAGAAAGAAAACTTATCTATTCCACCTGCTTCATCCTACCAAGTAGTAAAGTGAGGCATGGAGAGGTTAAGGAATTTCTCCAAGGTCACTTAGTTATTCATCTAATGGAAATGTTAAGACAAAACCTATTGTTTTGGCCTAAATTCTGTTCTCCAAAGTTTAAGGCACAAGACCAAGGGGCCAAAGGCAGAATACTTAATTATAAAGTAACCAATACCCATCTCCAATGTACAAGGAAAAGTTAATGGAGTTATAAGGATAATGAATTCGTTAAAAAAAAAAAAAAGTAGTTTTCCCTTCACATCCTAAAGCTCCTTCTTTAAGCATTTTGCTCCCATGGAACATAGAGTCTCTCTAAGATCACAGAAAAGTTATTTTCTCTTTGCATAATACTAGGAACACAGATTGGATTGTGATTGTAGGAATTTCTCATTCTGAACTTTTAAATTCAATGTTGCCCCAACTGTAAGGATTTTCCCATTCCATCCAGTTTCTCCATCAGTCTTTTCTGCCTTCCACCACAAAGTCCTCTTTCCAGACTTAACGTACTCTCTACCCTGTGTTTCCATAACCCTCATTGTACACTCAGCCCAAGCTTCAACTACAAGCTTTTTTCCCCCCTACAGGTCTTGGTACCCTGGTCAGATAGTGATATCTGAAAATGTAAAGATGTTATCTTGTTATTCTTTGAATCTCTGTTGCCAAACAAAGTCCCTGATGATAATATACACTCAATAAAGTCGCACTTACTATCACATCTGCAGCTACAGAGCAAACTAAATTATGTCACTCCATTATTTAAAACTCAATAATTGCTTCACACTGCCTTTAGGGGTAAGAGCAATATCCTAACATTAACTACACTGTCAGTCACACTCTGACCTCTCCCCATCTCTCTAGCCTCAACTCTCAACACTTATTCTCAACTCTATAGCCACCATCTTTGCTGCCTTCAATGGCAATTCTTTTTCTTATACTGGAGACTTAGAAATGCTGGTCTCTGCTAGAACACTCACCTCTCCACCTTCCATCCAGCTCAGAGTCACCCTTTACGTATCAGCTTAAATGTCAGTTTGTTGCCAACGCCTGCATTATTCCTCAGAGTACTTTATACTTTGTGACTTTAAATGTCTGAGTTCTGATTTCTCTGTTCAACTCTGTCCTATATACTGAACTGTGACTTGTTTTTCCTTGCCCCTGTTTATCACTATACTTTTAAGATATTGGCATGATGTCACGTCCCCTTTCTTCCCATGGTTCTTAACCAAAACATCTCAGTCTTCATTGACCTGCCCCTGTTCTCCAGTTATTCCTCAAAACATTCCCTTTCTTGGTTTCTGGTCCATAGTCCCCATTCAAAGGAAATCTTTCTCAACTTTTACTTTCTCTTTTCTTTTTAAGCCATTTTGAGAACAAGCAGTGGTCCTCAAGTTTGCACATATCCATAACAACATGCTCTTTTAAGGATAATACAGTTTTTGATACTACTCAGCTTACTCAATTTAAGGAATTCTTCCATCATTAATGCAGTCATCTAGTAATTCTGCAAGTATTTGTTGAAAACCTTTGTGATAGGCACCAGGGTAAGTATGAGAGAAACAACAATGAGAAAATGAGAAAGGGCCTCTCCTTATTTCTCTGGGACCTCATATTCAAATGAAGAAGACAGACCCTGCTCATCACACCCTATATGTGTACACACACACACACACACACTCCATTTAAGAGCTATAAAAGAGATCACAGAATAACTAATATGGTGGCCCGACCTAGAATGGAAGGTCAAAGAAAGCTTTCCTGAGAAAATACCTAGTACCTACAAAAGGCAAGAGAGTTCAGCTCCCACACCAGAGTCTAGTTCCAGACTGCCTGGGTTTGAATTCCTGCTCTTGCCACTTATTAGCTGTGTAGCCTTGCCAAGTTTTATAACTTCCCTAATGCTCAGTTTCCTCATTTTTAAAACTGAGTTAATATCACTACTTACTTCACTGGATTGTTATAAAGATTAAGTGAATTAATGTATGTAAAACTCTTAATGCGGTGTTTAGCACATAATAAGTGCTATAAACCTGGCTATTGTCATTACAATTCTGTCCCTCTAAATTTCTTGGAGTTAAAATTCTCTTTATTTTATGAAATTATGTTGATATAATACGGCAGTAATTTTTGTTTAATGGATTTGCTTGACAAAAGACGAATTGTGCGTGGGAGTGTGGTGCTGGTAATATTACTACTTTAGACTTTGAAAAGTTAAGATGAAGTGTACAAAATCCTTGAACTAATATCCCAGGCTCTCTATCATTTTGCACGTGCATGGCTCTTCAGCTTCATGTTTTACTGGTCTGGTTTTCAATTGTTGTATAGACAAACTACCTCAACACTTAATGGCTTGAAACAACATCCAACACATATCTCATGATTGTACGGGGTCAGGAATTCTGTTAGAAGTCAGCCAAGTGATTCTAGCATTCACCAGAGTCACAGTGACTAGTCTGGTCTAGAGGTTCCAGGATGGTCTTATTCATACACCTAGGGCTTTGTTGAAGATGATTGAAAGGCTAGGCTCAGCTGAGCCCCTCAGCCTCTCTATGTAGTTTTACAGCCTCATCACATGCTTTTTCCAGTAAGGTAATCAGAATATTTATATGGTGGTTAACTTCTTCTACCATAAGTATTCCAAGATTCAAGAAGTGGATATACCAGTTTTTTTAAGATTTAGTAAAGAAATTGGCACAGTGTCACTTCTACCATACTCTATCCAATTATTTACAGAGACAAAGACTGTTGAATTGAATGGGAGAGGACATGGACTCCATCTCTCAAAAGGAGGCAAGTCAAAGACTTTGTGGTCATCTTTACTCTGCCACACCTACCAAACTCAGCCTGGAGTGATTCATTTAAATACTGCTGAATTTCTGTAATTTCTCACATACTTTACAGTTCAAAGCCTCAATTCCTTTGTATATCCTGATCCTCTATGATGCCTCTTCAACCTTTCTTCTCCTGGCTAACTTTAACTCATACTTCAAATTCCAGTTCAGACATCATCTATTTAGGGCTGCTCCACATCCCTAAATAGCTTCTGATTGGACAGCACACTGACTAAATGCATGTCTATCTTATCTCCTGACATATTTTATTAAATTGATCTTTTAATCTGTTTTCCTCACAAGTATATCAATCTATGGTAGGGGAAAGTACCATGTTTTACTCATTTTTGTGTTTTTAGAGTCTAACACAATATATGGTGTATTAATATATTCCATCTGGTCTGAATGACTGTCATCATTTTTTATTGTCATTAAATATATATCAAGATTTAACGTATAAAATAAGTTGACTTTAATTCAAATGACCAAGGCACTTCACCAAGAATATTTGGCCTCCAACCATTTTTAAACAAATTAATTTGCAAAATCTCAGTTTTACAAATTAGTAAGAACAAACTAAAAATATTCAACAATGAGGCTGGTTTTAAATATTTTTACTCAAGTATAATATGCATTTTATTTTTATTTTATGAGTTGAATTGACATAGAGTAAGAAATAATTTTTAAAAGTTAGATATTACCTGGAAGTCAATAAAAAAGATGAAGAAGCTGTATAGAACTGACAGAGAAATAAAATTACATGTCACCTTTCAAGTGCAGAAAATTAACCTATACCTGGCTGTAGATGTAATTGATTACATTTCAAAAATTAAAGTACAAGTAAGCCTCAAGGAATTTTCCATTATTTCTAAAGGTACCAAAAACAGTTTGCCAAATTGTTCCATCTGTAAAATTTTTCAGCCAATCTTTCCTTATACCCTTTATCTTTCTGTTTATTCTTTTATTTCTCTTTCACTGGTGGTAGAAAATGTCTTCATGAATATATATGGCAAAACAATGTATTTGCATGTATTGAACATTATTATATTCTAGCCAATGTGAAGTGCTTTCTGTGAAATGTGTCATTTATTTTTACAGTGACCCTACTAATTGCCTGCTACTTATATGGAGATAATTAAAGCTTAGAGAAAATACGTGACTTGGCCATGCTCATTTGTTTGGAAGTGGCAGAGACAAAATCTCCCTAAGTCCAAAGACCCTGCTTTGAGTCTCTCAGCCTTACCTCATAAAGTGATTGAACCTTGCTGTTTAATCAAATATACATGCTTGCTCTAAGAACATCAACGTTTCTTCTCACATTGCTGAGATAAAAGCCAGTGAAAGTATGAAATAGTTTATCATTGATTTAGTTTTTTCCATTTTACTTGACCATATTTCAGTGTGTCTCTAATTGTAAACACGTGTGAATTTTTCAATTGTCATTTATTTGTGCATAAATATCCACTGGTGTAGATATAAATTTCTACACCCAATGTTGACTTTATATTCAATCAGGTACTCCTATCCCAAATAAACAATTTTATAGGGATGTTAAAAGTAGACAAATAAAACAAAAAGCTTGACCTTTAATACTCCTTAGGATACCATGGCAGGAATCACTAATCATTTACCACAATCTTCCCATGAAGCTTGTGTTAACTGCATCATTCATTACTTCAATAGGACAATACAATATTTATTGAGCATTTTTTATGTGACAAAACTGTTTCAGGCTTTGTGTATTCAGCAGTGAACAAAATACAATCTAAGGCTTTGTATAGCTTACATTTTTTATAAAACAGAAAACAAATTCTTATGTAATACATCAAATGGTGATAAGTGATATAGAGAAATCTAAAGTATTTAAAGATTATAAGAAGTATTGGGAGTATGGTTAAATTTTATGTCATTCAGATATAACATTTGATCAGAGACCTGAAGGAAGCAGGTAACAGGTACCCCAAAAAAAGTGTGTTCTGGGAAGAGGGAACAAAAATGCCAGGGCCTGAAGTGTTACATGCTTCATATGTTTCAAGAATAGCAAGGTGGCAAATTAGCTGCAGTAGACTAAGGGAGAAGAGATAACACCTAGATGATGGAGGGGTGGGGCTAGTAAGACCCCTACCTTCTAGGGCTATGTGGATCTTGGTAAGACTTTGGGTTTTACTTTGAGTCAATCAGAAGAGCAATCAGAGGGTTCTAAAGTGAAGTTACTTGATTTGATTACATTATTTACATTTCACTCCCACTACTGTTTGAGAATAGACTGTAATAGAGACCAGCAGAAGCAGGGAGGTTGGTTAGGAGGTTATTCAATAACCAAGGTAAGAGACAATGTTTTTGACTAAAGTGGTAATAGAGCAGGTACTGAAAAGAGACTAGAATCTGGGCATATTTGCTGATAGAATGTGAGATTTAGAACAAAGTGATGAATCAATGATCATTTTAAGGTTTTTACGTACTTAACCTAAAGGCTAGCCTTTACTAAAATGGGTAAGATCATGGTTTGGGGGATGGGTTTGGGATCAATGTTTGATATTGCACCTGTTGCATTCTTAGACAGATGTGCCTTCAACAGATATCTTAACATGAGCTCCAGAACACCTTTGACAATCAATTGGATTCAACACCAAAGTAAGAAACTATTTACGTTTTCTGCAACTGGATATCATTATAAGAGACAAAAACTTGTTTTGCGTATAGGTAATTAACTCTGAGTGTGTCTTTTTTTCCAGGTTTTACATGAAACGGACAATGCTGTGCCCTCTTCACATTCCTTAGCATCTCTTTTACTGATTTGGTGTTCCTACACCATTAACCTTTTCCAGCAAGTTGTTTTTGGAAAACTAGAGCTGCCTTCCCATCCCAAGGAAGTGGGAACTATACTGGATCCCACTCAACCCCCATAAAGACCAGTAGCTAATGACTAGTAGTGTGGGAGCACCTCTCCCTAAGGAAGAATAAACTTTGAAGTATCTCTATACCAAAGAACTCCCATCAGTGTCAACTTCCTCCCCTTTCCTTTCATGCTCCCTCCACTCCACTGTAGATTTCCCATGAGTGCACTCATTTAAAAAATCAATTATACTTCCCGACAAACAAAATTCCAAGACTAGATGGATTCAGTGGTAGGTTCTACCAAAAATTTAAAGAAGAGTTAATACTAATCCCTCTCAAACTCTTCTAAAAAAGAGGAAATACTTCTAAGCTCATTTTATGAAGACAGCATTACCCTGATACCCAAGTCAGATAAGAACATTGCAAGAAAAGAAAATTACAAGCCAATTTCCCTGATAAACATAGATACAAATATCCTCGATAAAATACAAACATGCCAAATTCAACAATACATAAAAAGGACAATATACCATGACCAACTGGGATTTACTCTGAGGATGCAAGGACAATTCAACATTCCCAAAGCAATCAATGTGATGTACCACATAAACAATATGTAGGAAAAAAATGAGATGACTATTTCAATAGATACAGAAAAAGATCTGACAAAATTCAACATCCATTCATAATACAAACTCTCGACAAGCTCACAGTTAGGGCATACCTAATGTTGAAAAGCTGAAAGCTTTTTCTTCTAAGACCAGGAACAAGACAAGGATGCCCAGTCTGATCATTTTTATGCAATATAGTATTGGAAGTTCTAGCTAGATCAATTACTTAGGCAAGAAAAAAATTAAGAAAAGGCATCTAAATCAGGAAAGAAGTGAAGCTGCCTCTCTTTATAGGTTACATGACATTGTCTATAGGAAACTCTAAAGACTCCACCAAAAAACTGTTAAAATAAAAAAATGCAGTAAAATTACAGGATGCAAAATCAATATACAAAAATCAGGTGTGTTTCCATATACTATTAAAAAACTATCAGAAAAATAAATTAAAAAAAAACAATACCATAAAGTTGCACTGAAAAGAATAAAATACCTAGAAATAAGTTTAACCAAGGGTATGAAAGACTAGTACAATAAAAACTATATATCACTGATGGAAAATATTAAACAAGACACAAATAAATGGAAAGATATTCTATACTCATGAATTAGAGGAAATAACATTGTTAATATATCTGTACTAGGCTAAGCAATCTACAGATTCGATACAATTATTTTCAAAATTCTAATGAAATTTTTCACAGAAATAGAATAAACGATCCTAAAATTTGCATGGAATCCCTAAGAAGCCCAAATATACAAAATAATCTTAAGAATAAAGAACAAAATTGGAGACATCACACTTCTTGATTTTGAATAATATTACAAAGCTATAGTAATCAAAACAGTAAATTACTACTGTACAAATAGACACATAGATCAATGAAACAGAAAAGAGAGCTCAGAAATAAATCCATGCATATTTGGTTATTATTTCTGACAAAAGAACCAAGAATATACAATAAGATAAAGACCTAACTTCAATATATGGTGTTGGAAAACTGGAAAGCTGCATGCAAAAGAATGAAATTGGACCCCTATATTATACCATACAAAGAAATCAACTCAAAATGGATTAACGACTTAGACCATAAAGTTCCTATAAGTAAACACAGGCAGTAAGTTCCTTGACATTAGTCTTGGTAATGATGTTTTGGATTTTATATCAAAAGCAATGGCAACGAAAGCAAAAATAAACAAGTGAGATGACATAAAATGAAAAATTTTCCACACAAAAAAGGAAAACATCAACGAAATGAAAAGGCCACCTATCAAAAAGGAAAACTATTTGCATCATATATATAATAAGGGGTTAATATCCAGAATATATAAAGAACTTGTATAAATCGACAGCAAAAACAAACAAACAAACAAACAAAACAACAAATGATCTAATTTAAAAATGAGCAGAGGATGTGACTAGACATTTTTCCAAAGAAGACATACACTTGGCCAACAGGTGCATAAAAAAGGTGCTTATCGTCATTAATCATCAGAGAAATGCAAAGCAAAATCACAATGAGTTATCATCTCACATCTATAGACTATTATCAAAAAGTCAAGCAATAACAAGTATTGGAGAGCATGTATTGAAAGGAAACCTCTGTGTACTTTTGGTGGGAATGAAAACTGGTCCAGCCACTATAGAGGTTCTTCCAAAAATTAAACATAAAAGTACCATATGATCCTGCCATTCCACTTCTGGGTATTTATCCAAAGGAAATTAAGACACTAACTTGAAAAAATACCTGTATCTCATGATTACTGCAGCATATTTACAATAGCCAAGACATGGAAAACACCCAAGTGTCCACTATTGATCAATGGATAAAGAAAACATGGTATATATCTATGCAGTGAAATATGATTCAGGTGAAAAAAGAAGGAAATTCCAACATTTGCAACAGTATGAATGAATCTTGAGGGCATTATGCTAAGTAACATAAGTCAGTCAGAGAAAGACAAATACCATATATCTCACTGATATGTGAAAACAAAAAACAAAAATACACAGAAAAAATGCAATATACAGATGGCATATTATTGAATTATACCCTTGCAACCAATATAGTTTTATTAACCGATGTCATCTCAAAAAATCTAATTTAAAAAACCTCATAGATATATAGAACATGTTGGTTGGTAGTTTGCCAGATGTTAGGGGTTGAAAGTTGGTAAAATGGATGAAAATCATCAAAAGGTATAGACTTCCAGTTATAAAATAAATAAGTCCTGAAGATACAATATACAGCATGTTAACTATAGTTAATAATATTCTATTATTCATTTAAAAGCTGCTAAGACGTGACATATCTTAAAAGTTCTCTTAAGAAAAAAAAAACTATGTACAGTAATGGATGTTAACTTATTATGGTGATGATTTTACAATACGTATATATACATATTGAATCATTATATTGTACATCTGAAACTAATATAATGAAAAAAAATCACTTGCACATCCTCTCCTTGGGCTCCACATCCAGGAAAACAAATCCAAGACAACGTTGGTGAGGGTCACAATCCCCACTGTAGTGTCTCTTTCTAAACTAAGTGTAAGTCAAGTTGTGCTCTATTTTTATGGTGTTTCTACTCTGATTCATGAATGTATTTCATTCAACAAATCTTTTCAATAAGCTAATATATAGAAGGGCCTAGGTTACAGTGAATTTGTGGGTGATTGATACTATTTACGATTTCAATAGCAATATCTGATCTAGATAACAATTTCAGAAGAAACACAGTTATGTGATTTAACTGACAAGTGATATAAGCACTACAAAGTATGATGGTGAACCCTAACCCACACTCCTAAAATCCATCAAAGCAAAAGCAGTGTCACATAAGCATGAAACATATTCAACTCAGAGTGTAGATGAGGGAAGGAAAGGGTTAGAGGCAAAGATCTGACTGAATCCATTTAAAACACAAGTCCTGAGACTTTGGGAATTTTTTTATTTTTCTGAACTTAAATTTCTTAATTTGTAAAAAAATAAAAGAAAAAATCACTTCACTAGGAATCTTTGAACATTAAATATAAAACATTCCTAATAAAGCTTGTCTCAGTGTTGTAATAAACGTCTTAATAATGTCATTAGCTAAAAGGGAATATAAGTCTGACCCATCTCCAGCATGTATCAGTGAGAACAATAAAGAAAAATTTTGATATACTCTTGGTCAAGAGAATAGATAGCTAATATCTTTCAAATCCTAAAAAGATTTTACTCATACTCCTAATCACCCAACTCAAGACCTTGTAGTAGTACATTTAGACTCCTGGAGAAATTACCATGTCTTCCTGAAACTACTCAAATTTCTTTCTCCTGCCCCTTCTAAGCTTAATCTACATCAGCAATCACCTCAGACACTGAACACCCTGGAATATAGTAATAACAAAATTAGTTTTTTCTAAAATGTCACTTTGTTCATAGAATTCATTTGATCTAAAAGGTTTCTACGAGTCTTCAGTGCTCATCGAATAAATTCCAGATTCCTTAGCCTGGTATTTAAGGTTCTTGATGATTTCATGACAATATATTTTTCCATCCTCATTTCCTACTAGCCCTTCACACTAACCACCTGTTTCAGGTCATCTGGTCTTTTCTCTGTCCCTATACCTGCTCTGAGCTTTTCCTGTTATCTTTGCTCATGATAAAGAGAATGTTTTCTCTCCATTGCCACCTCTTCAAAGCTAATCAGTCCTCTAGTGATCAGCATAAATGTCATCTCTTCCACGAGGCTTTCCTGATCATGCAAACAGAAGAAAATACTTATTTTCCTGCATGCAATTCCCTAATTCACCATGCAATCATATAATTTGAGTTTATAATAATGGTTATTTCTATCTATGACCTTATCGTACTTCCTTAAATTTACTATTTGTTAAGGGCAAAACATATCTCTTTCAAGCTCATATCCATTACAGTACCTATCACACTATAGGATGCATACAAGGTGGTTCATTTATATTTATCAAATAATTGTATATGTGCAACTTCTTATTTCTTTATTATTTAGTGGCTTTAATCTATCAATTTCCAGATAGGCACAGAAATCAAATTTTAAATTTAAAATGAGTAATTCTGCTCTACGTATGAAATACAGATCTTGATTAATTTGGTTACTTACCAGTAAAGTAACATAGACAAAGTAGAAAATGAGTATTCAAACAATGTTTGTTAAATGAATAAATAAGTAATCTACTACAAATTAAAGTGTATCTGCTTCATGGATATGCAAAGGTCAAATATTATGCCATTCCTTTCCAAAGTAGAACCTAATTCTACTTAGTTCTATTTTTAAAATGTGAAAATAAAGGCCCCATTTGGAAAAAAAAATAAACCTTACAATGGGAAAAATTAATTACAAGGGAATATTATAATCTTAAAATTCACTGGCTAATAAAAAGTAACTATTTAAATACCTACTTATAGACTTTCAAGTGTCATGGAAGTCAGAAAACACAGGTGGACAAGAAATGTAGGTCGAGTTTAAAGCCTTCTTTCTTTCAAACATTTTGTTCTCAATAATAAACCTTCAGAGTCAGTTTTCTCCTTCAGTACCAAATTTAAATGTGACTAAGAACAAACTGTAACACGTCGTTGTCTGCAGACCCGACTGTCTTCTAAGCTGACCACTCTCATTAGTGTGAGTGTACAAGGTGACAAGGTCTAAGGGGCATTTATATGACACTGAAGAACTCTACGTGACATTTTTCCAGTCAAGATTTTACTTGGACTTTTTGGATCTTTCTCTACTGCTATTTCTCTCTCTCTCTCTCTTTTTTTTTTTTTTCTGTAGCATTTATTCACACTTGACCCTGTATTTTAGAAACTGCACACAAGTCAGTATTCCAGACATTCCAGGGACTTGAAGAGCTGATCTAATGCCTATGTTGCAAGATTAAAAACAGAAGAATTTTGTTGAACCTATAAAAAGAATGACATTTTGCCTGGCCCTGAGCTGTTCTATACAAAATTGAAGCTTTTGCAGCTTGTGTCTCTTTGATTTGTGAGCTAGAGTATCCAATCTTAGCCATTACTGAGTCATAAAAGTTCTCTGTCTCTTCCCAGCTCATTTTATACAAAAGGAAAAAGAGAAACCGTTTATCTTACAAAATGTGTTTTCTTTTTTCTCATTTTGCACATTGCTGAAATGGATTCTGTAAGGGTTCACTGAAAACATGTAAATGGTAATTTGCAAAGACCATGACCTAGTGTCATGTATTATTTGGGCCGTTGGATTGGAGTGGGTGTCATGAGAATAGAGGACTTTGCAGCATTTTGCCATACCACCTTGTTAAAGCCCAGAAACTTGTACTCATTGCTTATTTTATCTATAAGATAGTAATATAGAGCCACATAGCACATCTGAGTCAGGGTCTGTCTTAGCCACAAAATATTGATCATTTCAGGGGGGAATGGGCTGGGCATGAAGGAGACTTCTTTAGAAATATCCATGCATTCCATCCATGTTCCTTAGGCGAAAGGGAAGTACATGGAACCTATCTTAACAACATCTGAAGTAGTAATTAATTTCCTAGCTGAACTACTATATCACCTTTAATTTAACGCTTCTTCATAGTTTAATTATTCCTTTATTCAATAAACATGTGATCAGTGCATTTTATATATCAGTCACTATCTTAGCTTCTGAGCTTCTAGGAATCAATAGCACAATTATACCTCTTTTTCAAGAAGCTCTCAGTCTATTTATAAACATAACATCATATCAAAGTAATAAGCACTATTTAAAAATCTTATACTAGCCATATTCCCATTTTCTACAGATAAGAGATAGGACAACATCATTTCATATGAAAAGAATATCAGTGTTTCATCTAAAACAGGAAAAAATAAGTGTCACCTTAATTTTTTAATGCTATTTTCATGGATTTTGTGATGTTGTATTTGTGAAATATCTATTTTATTGTCATTTTTATCATTTTAATATTCTCTCTATAATTTGTATTCTTATTTTTAAAGCAGTTTCTCAAAAAAAAATTGTCAAAGGTTAAAACCCACAAAGCCTGATCCAGCCCTGTTACAAAGCTGTACTACTGAGGTCACACACAACACTGTACCTGGCACAGAATAGGGGTTTAATTCATGGCTGCTATTATTATAATGATATTATAATTATTGCTGTCATTCTCTCTAGCCCTGAAAAGGTATTTTCCTGCAGAACCATGGAATAATCGTTATTGGAATAATCGTTATTATTCCAATTATTTCAATGCAAAACAGAATCAATTTTTTTTCCAGAGTGCCATATTAAAATTAATTTTCTATTTCATTTTGTCCAAAATTTATCATCTCACATAAGAAGCATGAATCCTATAAGAAAATAAGTCTGGAACTCTGAGTCAATTTATAAATTGAAAGCACAGCCATTGACAGATAGAGATGGAAACAAGTATTCTATATAAATTTTGACAGTTCCTTTCTCCATTTTGAAATATTTGTTGGGATAGTGAAAATAAATGTGTGAAATAAATAGTTTTTCAGATTGGTGGAAAAAACTCAGGTGTTTAATGTTCTCTGTAGCAAGATGTCCTTGATAGTAATTTCTCTCTCTTTTCTCTCCTGAGGAAGCTGGAGAATGTATGCAGGGTCTCGCAGTGCTTGAAAAGAAAAACACAGCCATCCTTTTCATTGGCTTCAAATAGCCTAAATACGGTGAACAAACCCACTACAGCTGAGTCAGAGGGAAGATAGCCATCTGTTAAAGATAAGCAGCCCTGGGTAGCTTTGAAACTTTGCCAGACCAGAGACTAAGGACAAACTTCTAGGGAGGACTTTTGACATGAACTTAATCACTTGGTACTGGTTGATAAGGGAAAATAAAGGATTAGTGAGCAAGGCACTAAAGTCCCTCAGAAGTATTTATTTCTTTAAAATAAAAATATGCTTTAGAATTGTCCACCTGTAGAAATGTTATTATTCAGGTTAATATTAATATGGCACTATAGTTTTAATAATTGTGTGAGACATTTGGGGCTCAATGAATTTGGGAAGGACCTGTAAATAATGCTTGCTCCGAAGTCAGACTATCTGCATTCAAATCCTGATTAATTAGCTCCATGAACTTAGACAAGCTCCTGAACCTCTGTAAAACTCCATTTCTTGAACTGAAGAAATTCAATTAATGATAATATCTACCACATCAGATCACTACAAGGATTAAATGAGATGATTTCTATAAAGATATTAGCTTAGCACCTAGAAGACAGTCAGGACTCCATTAAAAACCAATGGTCCATTTAACTTGAAATCAACCATTTCCAATTCCCCTCTAATGTATACTGATCTCAGCTTCAAGAAGTTTTTATATTTCCAGTGGTTTCCAGTAGCAGTTAACAGAAACTAAAACACATTAACAGCATTTCTCTATTAAGATTGTGTTTTACCTCAGAAAAATCCAAATAGTCCCTATACATTGTGACAACCTGCGGACAATCCCCAAAACAGTTAAACTCTAGTTTGGTTGCTAGTGAGCTGTTCAGAGACAACTGACACATCTCTTCAATATCAATTGTTTCTACCTCAAAAACAGAAATATCCAAGTAAATGAACCTACTTCATTAATCCCAATTCAAAATAGGAATTATGAGGTAATTCACTGTGCCTGGAGATTTTAATTATCTTTTCTCTGTGGTGCAACAAGAAGAAGTACAGATGGTGGCAGAAAAATCAAGCAAAGATGATGGGTGACTATGTTAGAGCTACATCACTCAATGTCAAGGCATCAAGGGAATCATGGAGTTAGATACCAAGGCTAATAGCTTGACTGCAGCAACACATGTAAGACTTTATGACATTTTGTTGGATGAAGAAAATAATCTGGGGCTAGTTAGGGTTTTGATATATGTGCTAACAGAGGAAAGCAGCCAAAGAATATTCACCAAGTCACCATGAATACTGAATTGGCAAGTGCTGAACCACTGTTCCTAGGGGAAATGCAGGATTAGGTTCTTGCAAACCTCTGGTCACAACATTTATAAGATGATAAGAACATATCCCTGTTGTGTGTGTGTGTGTTTCTCTTTGAAGGCGTTATTTATATATAATAAACTGTTGTTTTATTAATATTGGACTTACAACCAACAGTACTATAATTCATGCCTAAACAAAGGTTACTTAACACACATTTTCTGTTAGACATATCACCACCTTCCTTTACTTAGGAACACTAGACAGCACTACAGTTAGGCACCATTTTAAAGAGCTAAATCACCAACAAAAAAGCACAAAAATATGGAAGACATACCAAAAAATAGATGGCAAAAAGGACTGTTGTTTATAGTTTTAGAGCTGAAACAAGGCAGAGCGTCATCTTTTACAACCTCGGTTTGGGAGGAGTGTGTTGCGTGACTCAAATTTTTCACTGTTCTGAGAACATCCATAAATGATTAAGAAGGCGCCACCTGTACTGACTTTGAGGTTACAAATAAATTTTAACTTGTAAGGGAACTTGCAAATATGGAATCTACGAGTAATAAGGATCAACTGTGTTTGTATATTATCTAGAGGAAATACTATTGAAGTCATATACCCAATATGATTATACTTTATAATAAGAGATCTTTATTTAAATGGTATATTGATGTTCTGTTTTACAAAAAGCCAATATTGAAAGTATGATTTCAGGAAAAGAAAATGGTCTGAGTCTTCCAGTTGTAAATTAAAAATGCGGCATAATTCGAAAATTGTACAAGTGACTCCAGATGAGTAGAGAACACCCCAGTCTAATTGCTTAAGAGTCAATACTAACAAAGGTATTTAGGGGCCAACAGCATCTGAGAAAAATTTTTAAAAATTTAAGCTTCTCTGAAATTATTAATCAAGTAATATGTCAAAATAATTCAATTCATAAAAGCTGAAAAAGGCTCAAGTTTACATAGATGTAAACTGTTTTTAACAGAGGTAAAATTTAATTACAATAACTTCCCAAAACTATCTGCCAAATTATACATCACAGTCTAGCATATTGGGTTTTATGAAAAAAAAAAAATATTAGAAGGGTTAAATTTTAGAATGGACTCCTCTTTAGAACCTAGAGAGTTTCTGGCTTATAGGCAGCAATACCATAAAAAAGAACCATAATTTGAGTGTCAATGTGTCTCTCCATCTAAGAACACTATACTTTTGGAGAATGAACTTAAGGGAAGCAATTATTTCTCCTTACATCCCTCAACTTTGTGACACCCTAACCCCCAGAGGCCACAGATGATACTATCCTTTCTTTCCAAATTCCACTTTAATCATAAACACTGTTATTTTCAATGTGCAAGCTAAACAACTCAGTACTGAATCCATCCTGATCAAGATGAGCAATGTATTCCTATCTTCACAAGTGTAGGGCTTAGGAATTGATCTCTCATTTGGGGTTTCCTTCCTCAATTTATGCCTAGAACTATGGTTTCTTTCTAGGCCTAAATCCCTGCTCAGATCGCAGATGTCTGATATCTGTATTGCTCATACCAAACACATCTTCCTAGGGCTGTCCCCTTTAGATCTAGCCATTCTTTGTAATGCTACAGAGCTAGCATCATCTATCACTGCTGGTTTAGGAAACGTAATGTCCATCCCACTGGCCAATTCAAAAGTGCATAGAAAAAAAAGCTGGTCTGACACAATTCTTCAGTTAATAATTTAGACTGCTACTCCCCTCCCCAGGGGATAGCTGAACAGTTAATTCAGCTCCTCACTCACATGCCCCCTTTGTATTCCACCTTACTCTCTACTCTCACCATTCCAACATTAAAACCCATTCTTCCTAATCCTACACAAATATTTTAAGAGAATATGATAAGGTGCCATTTTGGAGACTGAGCAGAGATTGGCTATAAGGAACAGAGTAAGACAGTAAATCTGTGAAGTACACTCTTTCCATTAACCTGTAGAGGTATTTCATTCAATCTGTTCCAAATCTATGAAATAAGAGCAATTACATTTATCCTCCCACCTGGGATACTTAATGTCTTTATTTAGTGCTTTAAGAAGACAGTGCGTTCCTTCAAACACAAAGAGTTTGGTAAGTTGAAAGAATCAATTTTATTATAAAGAAAATGTCAACTCAATTTGTAAATCCTTTTAAACTAAAAGTCAAAGAATTACTTTATAATGAATTATTTATTGAAGCAAAATTCACCTTTTCAGACACCAGAGTCTACATCTTTTCTTTAACATTTATTTTATTCTTCTAAAAAAAGACTGATGAAGTCTGTATAACTTATAATAACAGTTACATATAGGAAAAGAAAGCACTGTCTTCAAATTTTACTATTACATATGCTTCTCTTACATTTTTTGCTTCTCTTACATTTTTGTATGTTTCATGAAAGCACTAAATATGAGCAAATATTCAGAATAAGATAAAATGATAGTTGATTTATTTCTATAAAATACTTTATCTCTTTGGAGGACCTCCATTTACCCTTTATTTTAAACTAAATCATTTTTCTAATAAATATGAATTTGTATATTACCAGAATTCAAATCTTCAAATTTATTTGATTTTTAATATGTGACTAAAGTTTACCAATGCTTATATTAAATTTAGTTTAATAAAACTGTTTACTTCCACTTTTCTATGCTTTGAGTATATCAAATTTCTTTAATCAGGCAAATATCTAAACTGTCATTTCAAAGGCAAAATTTCCACAACCAAATAATATCTCTAGCATGGAGGCATTTCTATCCTAAAGATGTGCTGCTTCTGTTTGACAGTTCTAAGCAACAACGATGTTCCAATTTATGTTACCCAGCAGAGTTCTACAGAGAGAGCCTGATTTTTTTTTTTTTAAAAAAAGACTAAAAGTACAAAGAACATTAACCACTAAGGAAAAGAAGAGCTTTTTAAATAGTAAAACTGTTGACTAAAACACTTTGGGTAGAAGTGTCTGGGTAGAAAATAACATTTTACCAAGATGCTGTGATATTTTGTGCTAATATTTCACACCTAAGGTGTTGTTTTCCTCATGCAGAGGCAGCAATCGGTTGGAAAATAGACAACACAAACTAACACACTTTTTTTTTTTTTAATCTTAAGGCTTAAGCTAATTTGCTACATGGTGATTAATGCTTTAATCAAGATTCTTGGGTTTGAAAATTAATCATTTCATCAACTTAAAATGGAATATATGTGGATGAAAAATGCTATAAATCAAAAGGAGAAATGTTGGAACATTGAGACATTCTAAAATTATTAGTTTTTCAGAGAAATCTCTCTGTCCACCTTCCCCTTGGAGTCTTTCCTGCTGAAGCTCCAAATCCACTATTTAGTAGCTACATTTCTCTGAGTAAATAGTTATTTTGTCTTCATCACTTAAAAAGCAATATTAGAATTGATGATTTGACTTCTCTTACTGAAATGAGCAGCAGTCATTCGCAAAGGGTCATGGACACAGGCAGATAAATTCATTGGAAACCATTATTATAACAGTCTGTCACATAAGAATCAAAGGGAAGGGGATTGAGTCCAGTGCTATCTTGCAATAAAATTCCACCAGGAGGTGAAAGAAAGGGGAGGAAAGAACAGATAAATATATTATAATCATATATTAACAGAATTTCTTTATATGAACAGAATTATCAGAGCAGGAAGTTAAACAGGTTGCCATGAAAGTAAGGGATGGAGTTGGAGCTTGGGATGAATATAATGTCAGAATTCTGGGAAATAAAGCACCTCACAGAAGACCCACACATATCCATCAAAATAGAGCAGCTTCAGCAAAGTAAAAATGGCAGTGCGGGACAAGTTTAGCTTGCCACAATATCCTGGTTCCTATACAATAAAGCTCCCTTACTGGTTTACATATGCCCTAGAGAAGAACGCAAGTACATAAGGTGGGTGACACTGCCCTCTAGTGAAAATACCCATGGACAGTTGCTGAGGTGTGTGGGGTGGGGGAGGACAGAGTGGGGCAGGGAGAGAAGTTTGAGGATTTCAGGTCAGATAATTTCAGTCTGAGGTACATACAGCACTAGCAAGATAAAGGCAGACTCTCATTCACAAAGATGACCACCACTTTGCTGTGAAATAATAGCTATAAATTGACAAGCTCTAGATTGAAATACCGGGTACCAGCAGGGCAACAAAAATTTAAATGAATGTTCAAGAACCTCATGAATGGGACTCAAGACCTCTCCTTTCCAACTGCCTCCTGGCTGCATGATATTCCTAGCCTGCCCCTCAAAGAGGACACCAGAAAAGCTGG
Source organism: Rousettus aegyptiacus (assembly GCF_014176215.1). Lineage (NCBI taxonomy): Eukaryota > Metazoa > Chordata > Mammalia > Chiroptera > Pteropodidae > Rousettus > Rousettus aegyptiacus. Next base: position 55,300,854 of record NW_023416306.1, read on the forward strand.
GGAAGAGAGACAGAAGATCTGAATTAAAATAAGACAAATTTCCCAAATAGGAAGAAATTTAGATTCCTCTTGAACCATTCTCATTTTCTAGTAATATGTAGATTCTAAAAGGGCGAATTAGTTATAAAAAAAAAATAAATAAAGTAACTACTTTATTCTTGTACTTTCAAATGTAATATCTAAAATTAACATGACCCTGTTATACTTCTCTTCCAATGTGGTTATAACAATTAAATAAAACGAATTAACGATTAAGCAAAACCTGTGAAGCGTCTAGCACAGTGTCTGTGACTTACTAGTCATCCAAAAGATGGTAGCTTCTGTTACCAGATGGCTAGAGAGGCGAGCTCTCAGACCTCTTTGCATAGTCCTCCTTGTTCTTAATAAGAACTCACCCCTCCCAGTTTAATAGTTTAATAGTGTTTACAGAGTGACCGCCACATGCCATGTTATAGATAACATAGTGAATAATCTGCTGGCACAGAAAGAAATTATAATAGAACTTTGATGAAAGAGCCTGTTGACTGTCAAATAGATTATGAAATGCCATTTTTAAAATCATTAGGTAATTAGGAATATGAGAAAACAGATAAGCTCTCACATGGAATTTCCCAGGACCAGAAAGAAGACCACCTTTTATAGACCACCAAATTACCATCAGCACTACCTCTGGCACATCTCCCAAGAGACAAGGAAGAGGCTTGGGAAGCTACACTCCACTGGACAAATGTCCTACTGATACTGATATACTTTGTATGCATCACAGACAACTGTAATTCTGACATCACAAAAACTATACTTTTTGTTATATTGATATGACAGTGTTCACATTCAATAGTACAGCTATATTTCACACCAGTCCAAAGACGCAGAAATGGCCAAACAGTATCCACCATGGAGAAAATAAAACATGCCTCAAACCTATCCCACAGCCTAGTTATTGATTCCTCTGGGTCCCCTCCACAGGATTTATATTTAAATTCATCCCCTTGAGGGATCATGAGCCCATAACAGATGACACTGGAATGCTTATCTGGGGAATGTGTTGGGAGGTGCTTTAGATAAACCCATTTTTGAAAGTAGTGACAGGAATTGTTTTTTGTATTAAAATAAAAAGTAATATTTGAGCGTAACTGAGGTTTTATATTTGTAGTTTGTTCTGGACAACTGAAAAACTGCTGCTTGACTTTGTTATTTAAAGTATGCTTTTGTAAGGAATGGTTTAACTGTTTGAAAGATTTAGAACATAAAAATGATGGCTTCTTCACATGATCCACTTCCTACAATATTCAAAAACCCTGCATAGAAGAGCCACTGTGGCCCCAACAAAACAAGGTGGTCCCCTTAAAGCAGATCTCTAAATAACTGTCATAATTCAAAATTATTCTGAAATAAAGAGCCATGCTATTTGATCCCCATTTTGTGGAATCTAGTGACCAAACAAATTCTGCCTAGTAATCACAAATATGGCATAAAAAAAATCTTCCACTACAGTTTAAAGTATACCCAAAATGCTGACAGTCCTATGATTATAAATTATCTTTTCTAATACCTGAACCCTAGGAAAGGGCTGTCCTAGTAAGGTGACCTAGTGTTTAATTTATGGGAAGTTACACTCACCTTTCTGTATTAATACAATGCAATATGTGATATATATTTTATAGCAGATTATTTGGTTGTCCAGTAAGGATTTCTATTGTCTTCATCTTTGCTAACATAACCCTGATTGATTTAAGCCAGACAGTGCATGGCATTTCCTGATGACTGCTATCAAGCTACTGTGGGGCAAAATTTAAGTAGACCCAGTTAAGCTGAATATGCTGAAGACTTACATTGCATGCTGAGAGAAAATAATGTGTTAGTAATGCGAATTTTCAGATCTACCTGAGACATATTCTGATGGTTAGTTTTACATGTCAACTTAGCTAGGCCATAGTACCAAGGTATTTGGTCAAACATCAGTCCAGACATTACTATGAAGCTATTTTTAAAGATGTGATCAACATTCAAATCAGTAAACTTTGACTAAAACCTTCATAATGTGGCTGGGCCTCATTCAATCAATTGAACACCCTGGGTCCCCAGCTTGTCAGCCTGTTCTACAGACTTTAGACTTGCCAACTCCCACAATCTGATGAACTAATCCCTTAAAACAAATCTCTCTTTTTATTTATCTATCATCTAAAATATATAAAAGATGATAGATAGTATATTGTAAATGTGTGTGTATGTGTGTGTGGAGAGAGAGAGAGAGAGAGATTTTAAGGAATTGGTGAATACTTATACACACATGTACACACATATTGTATTGGTCTGTTTCTCTGGAGAAACCCAATTAATATGCCTACTAAATTGGAAACTGGATTTAGGTAAAGACCAGAAATCTGTCTAACAATACTTCCAGGTAATTCTGATGCCCCTAAAGTTTCAATTATACTGTGTTAGAGTATCTTTATCATATCTCATTAACAATTTAATGAAGGAAGTTTAAAATTATATTGTGGTGGGTTTGCATAGTATCAATTTAAATAAGATCAAACCGTGTTTTCCAGAATTCCCTTCTCTACACAGTTCAAGGTTAGTGTGAGACAATTTTCATGAGCTTTGGAAGATAGCAGTGAAGCAGCAGCATCCTGCTTTGCAGACTCTGAGGTCTGCAGCAGAGCAGGGGGCTTTATTGCAGCTCACACACGCTGTGGCTTATCTGCTGGCTCAGCTTCTTGGCATAAGCAGCAGCCAGGCCTGTGGAAATTTCACTCCTTCTGGATCTTCCTCCTGGCTTTTCAACAGCTGGGCCATGAAGAAGGGTGTCAGTTTTTTCCTACAGATCACGTGCATCATTGAAACTGGAGACATGGCAGTGTTGAGAAACTAAAATGGATTCCAGTCAATAGTCATGGCTTTCTGCTCACCCTCACAGGTTCTAGTTTGTCATTGTTCAACTCCACATTCTTCTTCCTTTTACTGATATAAATATACTAGTTTCACCAAGATTTTTTAACCAGTTCCCACAGTTGTGCAAATCTTTATAATGAATCCTTTACATCTTTCCAGAATTTCTGCTTCTTTGATCAAATCTGACAGCTACATAAACAAAATCAGTTGCCATTGCAGAGAATGTTTTCTTAAAAATGAAGTCAGAAAGATGAGAACATCGAATGTTTTTACTTTTAATAAATACATTCCCTATATTATCCTGGCTAATTAGTATACATTCTACCCTTTAACATATACAGTATAATATCTTTCATCTTTCTTAAAGTCTCCCCCCTGCTCATTTCCTTTTATGTTCATACATACATATATATTTACTCCCACTACTTTTCTTTCCTTAGGCTTTAGGCCACTACTTCTTGTCCTACAATCTTCAGAGACGGTGAATAACTCTTTACCTTCAGTACGTTGTGTATGCCCTGGAAGGCACAGAATTCTGTGACCAGGTCTCCTCATAGCACCCTCTTTCTGAAATAACATTATTTTCTTTTCATTCTCTTATCATCTGATCATTTATTTTTGTCGTCTTTCTTCCGATTTGTGCTACACTTTTATTTGTGTTAAAACTTTACACTGAGACCACAGAGAAGAACCCAGATATGAAGAGACCTAAACATCAGTGATTTTACATCCATCTTTAATATTTTCAATGATTTCAAAATTTCAAATGTCAGTGGAACTTTTTCATTTCACGTAAAATAGATAAATTTTAACTTATTTCTAATTCGTGACCTGACTTATCATCTAAAATGGTTAGTGAATGTTTTAAGTTGTCTTTTAAAATACCTACAATATATCTTCTTCAATTAGAAATCACTATAAAAAAAAAGAACAAGTCAAATGTAGTAAGATTCATTTATAATATTTAGTCATCATCAGATGTTTGTAAATTCACTGACTGGTACTATTCTTCCATCATTCTTGTAAGGTCTACTTCTACATTGTGTAATCAGTTATTGGTAGTATTGGTAGACGTCCTCTCCTATTACATTCTGTTCTGAATACCATTAATCTACAAATTATAATATAGCATACTATATTACAGTACGGAATAATACAAAAAATCCATTTTTCACCAAATAAGACAATCCATTTCAGTTATTCAGGAAGGCATCAACCTACTTAAATGTAAGCCATTCAGTTTTTAATACTTAATGTAATAAAATCGTATCACTATTTAATAATAACACCATCATGATTGTAATTTTGAATATTATGACAGGATAGAAAAAGAAAGAGAAGCTTAAGAAAAAATCTATTCACTCCAAAATATTAGAAAAAGTAGATATTTCAGTTATGTGAATGACCCAATTGCTGTACTTTTATGAAAATTCATCTGTAAAATAGTCATAATAACCTTGGTAAATAATAGATGTATTACTGATTTATAGACCTGAATTAGAGTTTTTAATTTCTTAACAAGAATGTAGTTGATTTTAAAAATCAATGTAGTTTGCCTTACAAATAATTTGTTTAAATCTAGGAACCCATAAAACCTACCCACCCTTCTGTCATTTTCATAGTAGTGATACAACTCAGATTGCATGTGCGTATGTACACAGTAACACTGCAAGGGAATGTTTTCAACCACCATTATGATTCCTTTCTGCAACTTGATTTATTTAGGATCCTACTTAATATCTTGCAGAACCCTGATTTGTGGACTCACATAAATGAATTACAGATTCTGATTAGTTTACTTTTATCTCCATAAAGTTCATTCATCTTATTTCACAAAAGACTTCTATTATTACATTATACATATCATATAGAAATGAATATTTGCATAAAACCATCTTTAAATCCCCAGTCAAATAAGGAAGAAAGAAATAGTGTGTCACGGTCTTGGATTGTCATTATTCAGTTCTTAATAACCCCAAGGACATGTGCTTTTCAAAGAATACAAATTACTATGGATAAGAAAAGGCTTATGTAGACTAATTGCTTAAACAAACACCACTTCGTATTCTTATAATAGAAAATTTCAATTACAGTGAGAGGAAATATTATGGAAAATATTTGTACCAAGTATTTTTCTATTTATATTTTTACTGGAATGTGCTAATTTATTTAAAAGTAGGTGGGCTTACTGAGCCCTCTACTACCTCTATATTGCTACCTAAGTGTTTAGACTGTGCTATAGATCAGAGGAATTTAGAAAAATGGAGGCAATAATTACCTTATAAACAAGATTTAAAACAAAACTTTCCCTATTGTCTTGGAAATGCAAGTAAATCACCAAATCTGAGTACAATAAGTGACAGACACCTTCAGCTTCTAAAGAAAAGCACTAGACACTCTTGAAAGATTCATCAAGGGCTAGCCAATCTGCTCCATCAACCTGGCTCCTTCTCTCATTCATTATTCGACAAGGCTAGAGATTCATTGAGAAAATCTTCTTTGACAGGATTGGTGACATTTAAGACTGCCTGCTTTTCCCCTTACCTCCCCAAGTAAGTCACAGATAGAACACAGAGTTTTAAAGATGGCAGATTGGAACTTTATGCCCCAGTGAAATATTTGTAGAGGAATTTGTCAGCCTGTCCTTTGCTGTCACAGGAGCACGGTAGAAGAGTGTTTTGGAGAAAGCTTTAAATTATGTCTTCTGGAATTTATGGAGCATTGAGATCAATACTGATATGCTCCCCTCTCCCAGAGAGTGTGAAAGCAAGAGGCTAGCTGGAGTAGCCTGCAGTGGCAGAATGAAGAGAGGGAAAGAGAGGGAGTAGTATTTGAAGAGGCAAGGGTAACTGACTTTTCCTTTTTACCCAAGTATCCAGATGCTAATGATATTGAAAATATCCCACCAGAAAATGCTACCTGGTGGGGTGAGGCAACACTACCATTAGGAAGGAGGATGTTGCAGCATGAAAGAGAGTAGAATAGTGTTTGCCTACGAACCTAATAATTGGCATGCAAGAATCAGCATGTTGGTTCTGCTACAAAAAAAAAGGCGGGGGGGGGAGTGTAAGTGGTATACTAGTTATATTCATCTTCCTCTCATCATTTCTTCCCTGACCCTGACTAGAGGCTAGACCCTACAGAGGAATGGTAGATGAGGAAGATCACATAAACAACAGCAATGATGAAATCAGACTCAGCTCCTTGCCCCCCTTCCCCCACTGGCTCTCTATCTCACACCACGGAAGGGAGGAGGAAGAGATGGGAATTGGATCTGCGATAGAAGTTTGATTAAGTTGGTCCAGATGCTCTGGAACTAGACTAAGAGATAGAAGTAATCAGACAAGCTGTGCTGTGTGCCTGAAAAGCCACCAATTGGAATGGAAAAAGAATCACTGCACCTGGTGCTAGTGATAGGAAAAATGAAAACAAGGTGGTTTTCTGATTTTGCTCTACCAAGTTCAGCCCATACAAAAAATCAATTACACTTAAGTATAACAAAAGTTCAACAATGCTCAGGAAGATGCTGTTTCAAAGCAAACAATTAGCCTTTTCATCTACTGGAGGTATCTAGAAATATACAAAGGAAATTTGAACATTTCCTTCACCATATTTAAGTGGTGTATATATGAAAATGCATGCACACATGCAACTTTTAGACAGGAAATATAAATACATGTTGGAAAACAGTAGTTTAACTAGTTCCACCATTTTCTTACTTTCCAAACATTTGTGTCTTCTGTGTGACTACTGAAGTGAATTTTCTAGAAATCAGCATTCACACTTCCTGTTAGTTATTGTGACTCTCAGTTAAGTGCTAACATTGCTAAGACAGACAAGTAGTTGAACTGGAAGAAGAAGGGGGAAAAAAGAGGTCTAAGGAGCCTAGTATAGATCTTAGATTTTCTTCATTAAAAAATCTAGTAAAATGGTGTAAGTTAATGATTTTGATGGAGAAAATGTGAAGGTTATATAGAATACAAGACTATTGGCTCATTCATTCATTCTTTCATTCAGAAACACACTGAGCTCTTAGTGTGTGCAAATACTATATTATACAGTTGCAAAAAAAGAGAATTTTTATAATCATTTTATAATTTAGAGAAAAAGCATAGTATAGATAAGTAAACAGACACCAACTCCATACATACACACAAACATTGCATGTGTGCACATAGACACACACACATTTTAAGAGGGCTTTTCTAAACACGTCATAGTTTAATAATCCCGAGGAAGCTGGTGTGATAAGTAACTGCTATATGGAGAAGATAATCTTTAAACTGAATCTTGAAAGATGACTGGAAATCATCCAGTCAAAAAGGGAGAGAGGAAAGGCAGTTGAGATAGTTCAAGGTCAAGGAAGAAAGAGCATATTTAAAAATAAAGACTTTGGAAGCAATGGAAAATGGCAATATTTCACTTAGTTTAGCTGACATGTGAGGTATGTTCAAAACAGGAGCAGCAAATGTAAATGGAGAGAAAGATCAAGATGCATGCATTTTCAAATTCTCAGAGCATACTTTGAGACAGAGAGGAAAAGTGAGGGGAGCTCAGAGTCCTGCACTTCAACCAGAGAACTCTACTTTCATGTTTTACGTATATGTTACCTTCCACATTAAATTTTAGTTGATTTTTTTTATAACAAAATAAATTAAGATCTGTGGATATTAAAAAATAACAGGCAGCACACAGATAGACAAAAAGCACCAATAATAGAAAAAAATACTATAAATGGAGATAAAAAATGGTAGGTCACAACTATGAAGGACTTTCAATATTGTTGATCTTTCCCGAAACATTTCTTTCATGTTTCCTTTTATTTGTTTCCTGTTCTCCTCTTACCCCCAAATTGCTTCTTGATAGTCTCATTTCCTTTCAAATTTTCTCAAACCCATACTTTAAATATTCACTAATAGATTCATTCTTTCATTAAATGTCTTTGAGTGCCAGAAAATATAAAAATTAATCAGAACTCTCATTCTAGTGCAGGAAACAAATATAGAAACGAGATAACTTACACTGTGTGCTAAGTCCTGTGTCAGTCACATGAATAAACAACTTGATTCCCAGAGAATGAAACAACTGACCTAAAAGAAAGAGCATGGTCTTTGGATTAGGTGACACTAATATTCAAATCTCATCTCTGCCATCTCCTAGCTATGTGCCCTCTTTTTTTCAATTAGTAGTTCCATCTCTACTTCAATTTTCTCTCATGTACAATAAGGAATAATAGAAGTACCCTCCTTATTGCATCATAATGAAGAATGAACTTCACTAAGTATATAAAGAGTTCAGCAGTGTGACTAACACTGATAAACACTGGATAAGTAATAGTAACAATGATAATAATGGAAATGAGAAGGAGCAAGAAGAACAAGAGGAGGAGGAAAAATGGAAGTATAAAGGAATATTTCACAAAAAAGATAGTTTACACTATGTCTAAACGAATGAATAGAAGTTTACTAGTTGAGTAACATGAAAAAGGGATTCTCCAGATGGTTTGTGGTGTCCCAAGGATGTCTCTTCAGGTCACCCTACCCATTTCTCTGAGACATAACTCCCACCACGATTATGGCTTAAAGTCTCAACCAGGATAATGCCTCCTAAGGTGACAAAATTATATTTCTTTCTACTGGAACTCACTATTATGATCTATAACCACCACGAACTCAATCTTTCTCTGCCCTCACATTGTTTCTCCTCTGTCTGCATTCTCTCAGAGAATACAGAAATTTCAGAGCCACTTATAGACTCCTCCTGTATTTGCCTCTCTGCCTTCTTCATTTGAATCATCACTGAAGTCAGTTGAGTCTATGCCAAATTTATCTTCCTAATCAATCTCATATGTTGAACCAACTCAAATCTTAAGTGTCAGTATTAAATACACAATAATTAATCACTTAGCTGACTGTGTGACTATTCAATTCTATTGCTAAACACATGCTCCTTATTTCTTCGAATGAAAGATTTAATGACTGAAATTAAATCCCCTCATGTTGTGTATTCCAATACAATATTCCAATCCAATATTGAATTCATTTGTTCACCCAATAAATATTCTTTAGATTACATGTGCTAAGCACATTAAGAGGCCTAGGAAATGTGGGGTTAAATAAAAATTCTTTGCTCCCAAGGTACTCAGAGTCTAGTAGACAACTGAAAAAAAATTAAATGAACAAATACGCCATAAAATTGTAACTGCTATAAGAGAAGTCTACACAGCAAACAGTATAGTCCAGAAACTGAATGTGTAAGAAGGAGAAAGAGATGTAGATAAGGAGAAGAGCATTATAGATCAGGTCAGGACATGTATCTAGCATGTGAAATTACAGAATAGAACCTAAATGTTCAAATAGTCCAAAATAAGAATGTGTGTATGTAAACTTAAATGTAGAGTCTCCCCTGAATTATAAGTTCTAGAGCGCAGGGAGGGCATCTGATTAATCACCGTTTCTCCCACAGTGGGTTGAATATTAAGCACTTAGCAAATGTTTTTTGAATAGAACTAATACTAAATTATAGTTCTCACTTATTTGAAAATTCTAATATGTGACATGAAATCAAGGCCTAGCTCTAGGAGCAGCAGTGTTTATCTAAATACAGATTTTTTCCCTGTTGTCCCATACATTTTATAATTTCTTCAATAGGTTGTTTATTAGAATCAGGATTCAAATAAGGTCCATATATTGTGATTGGTTGACAGGTCTTTTAAGTGTCTTTTAATCTGTAGAGTCTCCGTCTAGTTCATTTGTTTTGTTTTCCTTGTAGTTTATTTCTTGAAGCAATTGGATATTCTATAGCCGTTGATAGATGGTCATGGGGATGGGGAGCACAGCATAGGGAATGCAGTTAATGTTAATAAAATGACTAGGTGGAGAGCCAGAGGAGAGAAAGAGCAATTAGGTGGATTGTTTTATAAACTAAATACAGTTTGTTTTTTTAAATTTGATCTTTGAGGTTTGCTTGGACACTGTAGATTATCAAATAAGTTTAACAAGAGATCCTACAGAGAGTATCAAGAACATTAAATTCATTACAGACCAGGATTTTTTTCAGACAGAATTAATCAATGCTGTCAAGACAGAATTGGCATGTGGCAGATGTGTACCAGTGCAGGGGAAATTAATTAGTTATTTTGATAAATAAATACATATGTGTATGTATGTTTTAAGTGTAATAAAAATAGATTGGTAGAGTAATGATGTAGAAGAGCTTGCCACATCTACAATTCAGTCTGGGAACATTCCTCTAACACCAGGCAATATTGGCCACAATCCATATTTTCGTGCACTAGAGTACTACTGTTATTACCTTTCTTTTCTTTTTAATTCTGAAATTCTAGAGAAGCCCACAGAGCAACAGGTAAATTCTTATTATTCCTATATTAGAACAGTGTAGAAAGAATATGGATATTGCAGTCAATTAGACCTGATTTATAATTCTAGATCTGGACTGAGTAACTTTCAGCAAAGTAAAGCTCCATTACCTTTTTTCTTCTCATAGTCCTGGCTAACTCTTACTCATCCTTCAGGTCCAACTAGGGTCACCACCTTAAAAGCTCCTGTATTTCCAAAATGGAACTCTTCCTACTTCTCTCCACCCTCCATTCCCTATCATCTCAAAATTAGCTTCCCTATTTAGTAAAATGACCTACTTTTTACCCAGTTCCTCAGGCAAAAATCCTGTGTGACTTTGCTGCTTCCTTTTGTTCAAACACCACAACCAATTCATCAATAAGTCCTGCCAGCACTGTCTTTGAAATAAATCTGGAATCTGATCACTTCGCATAACCTCCAGCACTGCCACTTTAGTCAAAATCCCCATCATTGCCTGGACAGTGTAATGCCTTTTGCCTAATCCCCCAGCTTCCTGCTGTTCTGCATCTTATTTTTTGTGTGACAATTAGAGCCACCATTTAGAATATAAATCAGATTGGCTTACAGTCCTCCAGAGGTTTTTCATTCCAATTGAGAAAAAAAGTCCAAGGACTTATTCTTGCATACCAGGCCCTACATAATCATGGTCCCTGGCAAATTCTCAAACTTAATTTTCCACAGTCACTTCCTCCCTCTATCCTCCCTGGCCTTCTTGCTCCAAGCTGAACAATCCAAGCACACCCTGATCTCTGGGCCTTTACACTGACTGTTTCTTCATATCTCCCCTCAGATCTCCACATGGTTCGCTGCTTCTTCTCACCCAGGTCACTACGCACAATAACCTCCTTAAAGAGTCCTTCCCTGACCTCCCCATCAAGAGGACTCTCCCTTCCCCAGCTGTTTTCTGTTACACTGTCAACTTTTCTTTATCCTTACCTAAAATTACACATCTGTTCTTGTTTAATATTTATCTCCCTTCACAGATAATATCCATGATAGCAAGAATTATGTCTCTTGTTTACTACCCCAGGGTTAATCATAGTGCCTTGTACATAGCAAGTGGTTTGTAAATGTTGACTGAATAAAGTGTGCTCTGAATTGGTCTCTCACATCCCCTACAGAGACTCATTTTTGTGTTCTCAGCGATGTTGTGTCCATTGTAACCAGCACACCTTTTTTTTCTCGTAGCGTTTATGATATACCTGTTAACTTTTCTGTATCCATCACTAGTTTATAAGCTCTTTAGGATCAGAAGACCACGTCTGTTTTGTTCACCATTGTATGTTCAGAGTCTATCTACCTCAAAATCTAGTGTATAATAAATGCTTGATAAATATTGAATAAAACAGTGGTCAATTGTGGTGTCCAGTACCTGTTTGGCGCTAAATAAATGAGAACCATGATGGTAATAACACATATTCTTATTTAATACAACTGGAAACTTAACTAATTTTTGCCTAAGGAGAGGAATAATCTGATTAAGAAGTAAGGTGTGATAAACAAGCCATTTGTCATTTCTATTTTAAATTTAAAAGACACAATCAACTTAATTTATCATCCATAGGGTAGTAACTCTGAGACAAAGAAGATGCCTGCAGTTTATTTTCAACATGCTGGTAAATATTTTCCTAGCCAAGGAAAATAACAGGCATTAGCAGCACTGTATTTTTTTCTCTTCTCTACACAAATGGGCACTAAAAAGCACACTTTTAGTCTAGGGTTGTTGTAATACACTTGCATTCAACATAGAGCTGAATTTAAGCACATGTTTATAGAATGTTCTAGCTAAATAGAAAAAAAAAAAGAAGTAAATTATTTTGTGATTGAAAAGTAGTTGCTAGCCTATCAGGAAAACCATCAAGAGATTATACCATTATTTCCAAGAGTAGAGATAGGAGATAATCTTAATCCCTAGAAAGAGCTGAGTCAAATGACTCTCAAAGCAATGAAGTAAAATTCAAATTGTGAGTGCCTCCAACACTGTATCATTTTGAATTGCTGTTCTGGGTATTTACTGAAAACAATGTGTTCCTTGGAAAGCTGTATGAGTTTTACATTCAGGTATGTAGAATTCAGGGGGTGTACTTTTTGTTTTCTCACAGAAATTTCTAATAATAAAAATTATTACAATTATTCATTCTAATATTAGCCCATGCCCTTGGACAATGCAAATATTCTTCATAAAAGTTTGGGAATAAATATAATAGCAGCCCGTTCTGACATTAGAATGCATATCAACAAATGCTTAAAAGGACAAAATCAATTCAATTCAAACCATTGTTGTGATAACACAATGCACTGGTAGATAATTTCCAAAACCCTCCATTTGTAATTAATACCTTCACTTTCCTATGTGAACACCATCAGAAAATGTGGCTTTCTGGTCTCAGAGTTTGGTGAATCCTTAGTTACTATCTATCTTTAATCATTCAAGAAATCTTCAAGAGAGAGTGTTTTCATTTTGAACATGACAGAACACACTTAAAGACTACAAAAACAAACAAAACAAAACAAAACAAATGAAAACAGTGTTCTCTTCCTCACTGCTAACACCAAGAGATAAGTCTTGTGAGGCCTATCAAGTGGAATGTAGGTCTCAGTTCAACAGAGTTTCTCTAGATCTCTTGATCTTTGAGATTTCTAATCTAGACTTATTTAAATGCCATGTTGCAAATCTTTTGGTTGGAATCTTGAAAATACTTAAGTAGTTGATGATGCATTATTTTACTGCAGGTAACACTTTCCAAAAAATGCATTAGATACACCATATGGCAACAGAAATTCTGTGAAAACCACAAAACACACATTGATCCTAAATTAATAAATGTCTTGCTTTATTTTTCTAGCAAATCCCTTTTCTCTCCATCTTTGCTTTCCAAAGTCTAATCAGTTTATCATGTAATAACATAGTTAATAATTTCAGATGGCAATTCATTTGACAGCATGCGACAAATGCTTTTAAAAAGGGTTATTTTATGTCAATTTTTGTACATGTTTCTATGACACAAGCCCAAAGTAGAGCAGGGAACATTTGATATCTTTGATGTCTATTTGATTATTAACAGACCTTCCATTAAGCATACACAGAAATCTTAGGAGGCAGTATGTATGGAATATTTGATGAAATTGTGGCACACAGTTTATATATATAATATATTATAAAATATTTTATATTTTATATAAAATATATTATATATATATATATTAATCTATTTCAGCCATTCAGAGTCTCTTTTGTTTCCTGAGCTCTAAGCTATCTCCAGCGTTCCAGGAGAAGACATCCTTTTCTGTGTCAATTTGGATTCTAGTGCACGGCATATAAAATAAACCTTCAAACCTAATTTAAACAGAATGGAAAAATGCCCCTTGAATAGTATAATGATACAGTAATAAAATGATGGGAGTCAGCATTTCTCAGTGTTGTCACATAATGTTACTGTGGATCATGTAAATGGATGTAAGATATTTGCTTTTATCGGTTTATGTATTTTCATTTTTTAGTTCCTGATACTATATGAAAATTTTATTTTAAAAAATTCTTAAAAGATCTAACAAGAAGGATGTAATTTCATATTCAACATATCAAATCCACTTACCAAGTTACTACTTTGAAAAGATAGTTCTCAGTCTATCGTTCTGAGAGATAATTCCTAAAGTTTTGATTCCTACATTAATTTCTCTGCCTGTCTTGTTCACTCACTCTCACTCACTCTTTTTCTTTTTCTCTTTCATTACTAAAAATACTTGGAAATAAGTTACAATTCTCAGGAAATAAGAACCATTATTAAATAATTCCAGGCACCTGACATGACCAAATATGTCCTAAATTTATACTTTCTTTGCTCAGATCTAAGTTCAATTGTAAGTTCAAAGCTCTAAACTAGCAGATATAGCATCTTTATAGATTCTAAGGGCATAGCTATGAATTTTTTACTTTTAGATGTATTTTTTTACTGTTCATAAAAGTCGGATCTCATAAATCTGCTAGTTTTAGAATCTGCAGGTTTTTGAATAGTGGTCCTTGTATTTCTATTTAAACCAAGTGGGACCAAACTTATTACTTCTGTTCTGAAAGGTCATTTTTCATCAAGATTGTATTAGAAAATAAATCATTTAAAGCTATTTTTTGGATGGTTCCTTGCATGAATGTCTTAAGAACGTATACTAACAAGAGTCTCTCTACAAAGCAAAGCTGATTTAATACAAAGTGGTCTGAAGCTGCCACCTTCTGGCACTTAGGCGATATTTCTCTAAATTCAGTATTCTGCTGAGGTAACAAGACATAATTAGAACCTGCACAGCACCTCCATCAATTTCATAGAGAAGTGTGTTAAGCACAATAAAGGCCAAATGCCAACATTGTGTGTGTGTGTGTGTGTGTGTGCGCGCGCGCGCACGCATATGTGTGTAATACTAAAACATTATTAATAGGAACATATTGTAGAGCTCTAGGAACCAAAGGAGTATGAGTAAAACCAGATAAGCTCTAGTACTTCAGACCAGGGCATTCCTACAAGCCTTAGAAAACTGAAACTTTAGATGCAATGGAGGTTCTAATTATAGTTTTATCAGTGTTCTCTCACTTTACCAGAATAAATTACAACTTCGTACTGTATCAATATATGCTTTAAAGCAAGTTAAATTAATTCCTTACCAAAGAAGCAAATTTTAAACCTGGAAAGTGTGTAGAAATATAAACCAAAATGTATCTCTACTTACTATTTAAATATAAAAATTCATATTGTTAAAATATCTTGAGTATATTATTTCTTCTATCAAAGATAAAATAAATTCTCTTTTATTATACTGATAATTCATGACAAATGATAGGTTTTTCTCTTTGGAACAAACTCTTGAGATCATTCGGAAACAAAGCCTACAGCCTGAGTAAATAAGTCAACTGTGAAAACTCATTGAGTTCCATGAATGACCACTTTCTTGTTTTTCTCAGCTTATTTTCTTTTTGTAATATTCAAGAGAATAAATTAAAAGTTTTACTATTTTTTTTTTCCTCCTTCCTATATTTCATGGAGTGTTCTCCTCCAAGAAAAGGGCGTCAGGTTAAATACTTAGAATGAATAAAACAGCTCCAAGAAAAGAAACTGGCAACTTCTTCAGTGATGATGAGTAATTAAACAGACCTACAGAGCCTGCTGGAATCATAACATAAACAAAGATTAATGAGGCTTGAAAAATGTAGGGTCCCATGGTCTCCAAACCATGTGTAAGGTGTCTCATTTTGGTTTTCTCCTTATTGAACAACTACCCATTTTCAGGGCAAGCAAAATTGGATTTGCTTCTGCTTTTATTCAGAAAGATTTTAGTAAAATCCTTGGCAAAAGATTTAGTTTAAAAAAAAATAACTTTTTTGGTTCCTACACCACAGTAGTTGGCTTTGTCTTCCTAGATTATAGGGTGTCGATGAGTTGGTATGTGTGTTCTGAGGCTATTTCCTAGTTTCCTTCCTAATTTGGAAAATCAAGAGCCAAGATCTTTTACAGAGCCCCATTTATTATGGTACAGCAGTCAAAATAGGAAATATGGTATAGCTTCACTTTTCTTCCCTCATTGCTTTGTCCTGTAGAGGTAAAGAGTTTCTGGTGGTCAGGGAGCTTTGAAAGTTGCGATATCTTTAATGAAGGAAAACAGTGACTACAATTAAAAAAAAATAGTTTTCTCAAATTGATTCTAGATTCCCGATTGTTGCTAGTGCCACATAGATATCTCAAGGAGACATGAAAAAAAAATGGTTTGTTCTTGAATTTAGATACTTGTAGGGACACACTACTCCACCTGACTATATTGTGATAAAGACTTCATGTATTTAATACATCATATCTTGTTAAGAGAAATAGAGACCTCTTATAAGGTCCTCTAAAATGTTTTCAGCATATTTATTTGTGTGTGTGTGTCTATGTCTGTGTGTTTAAATTAAGATTCTTATAGGTTCAAATTCAACCTAGGATTTTTGGATTATTTGTCTCTTCTTCATAAACATTTATTAAACTCAAACCACTCAAATGTTGGATTCTGCAGAGATTTGTAGTGTTAGACCAACAGCCAATACATGCACATACTGAAGACATAATAAAACCAATTAATAGCAGAAACCACACTGTGAGCCATTTTTCTATAGGCTCTGGAATACTCCTTGGCCAAATCTTCCCTTCCCTTCCCTTCCCTTCCCTTCCCTTCCCTTCCCTTCCCTTCCCTTCCCTTCCCTTCCCTTCCCTTCCCTTCTTCCCTTCCCTTTCCTTCCCTTCCTCCCCTTCTTCTCTTTTCTTTTCTCTCCCTCCCTCTCTTCCCCCTCTTCCCTCTCCTGTCTCCTCCCCTCACCCTCCAATCTCTCTCTGTCTCTGTCTCTGTCTCTCACTCTCTCTCCCTCCTCCCAGATGTCTAATAAAGACAAATCCAGCCAATAAGAGATTACATACTTCACAAAACTTTTCACTCACAAAGTCTGTTGACTCAGTGTATATTATGTGTAGTGTACATTTAATGATACTCATTGTAAAAGCCAGTGATCACTACATCTCTAAAGGCTTATACAGTGGCAAGAATATTGCTTTGGAAATATAAATAACTCCATCATCAAATGTGAGAGGATATGATCTTGAAAGTAATTATCCTCCAAATGAGAAACCCTTTGAATAATTCTTGGTAAGTAATGTTGAGAGACTGTTAACAGAGATTTTAGTCCCTCCCCACCTCCTAGCATTATAATCATATATTCTATTTCTGGGAAAAGTTCTTTTCATTATTTGAGTTTGCATAAATATGTAAAAATTAAAAGGCTGACAATTCTATATGATATTCTAAACCATACCTTAAAAGGATATATTTGTTTCATTAGGAGAGACAACAAATTTCTTTGTGTGTTTATAATTCTATTTAGACATTTTAGAAAAAGTATTTAAATAAAAATAATAAATTTGAATAATAAATTTAGTTAAAATAGACAATTAAAACAAAGGTAGTTTTAGTCCTTACATTCTTTGTTTTATTTTCTAAATGCCATTTAGCATGCTAAAATTTTTCAGCTAATTTGTTTGTTAAACATTCTTCTTCAATTTTCTAATTTAGGATCTGAGTCTCAGAAGAGTTCATTTTGATACATGGTTTGATCACCCTCATAGCTCAACAAAGTATGCAACCCCAAACAGAAAAAAAGTCATCTTTGGTCATACTTACTTATGATATTCATTTTTCAATTTCAGCCCCAAATTATTCAAAGAAATTTGCCGGAATATGGCTAGTAAACAGACATCTTTCTTGATATCTTTTATAGTTTTTGAGGCTGAGTAAACTCGACTATGCTATATGACCATAGGATATATTGGCTAATGGAAAGAAACAACACCAATCCATATCCTAATGCTGAATTACTTTCATTTGGTCAAAAATATATGTAAACTTAAAGTCTAATAAATACTTAAATACCCAAGAGAAAATTTTGTTCCCTAATGAGAAAATTAGGCCTTCATAATCAACAAATTTTTATGTTCTGTATTCTAAAGGTTTGAAAAGTTTGAATTCAACTAATGTATGATACTCCTTGGGACAAGTCCTGTGTCTTCAGAGCTCTTCAACCATTTACTTCTCAAAATAAACACTATTTCCCTATATAGATCCTAACTATTTATGACAAGCACTGTGACCTCTTTTAAATGCATGATGCCAGTTCCCTTTCAAAAGTCCTTTTGGGTTTTGTTAATTTATTAGTCTAAAGTATACTTTTTTCTCCTTAATTGGTAAAATAGTGCCATAATCTCACACGCACTCTTCTCCACGGCTAACCACAGGCACATCTTAGAGGGTGTCTTAGATGCAATTGGAAAGACAGCCAGAAATGGTAATCTGTTAAAGAACTGAATGTAGAGGTTCCAGCTCAGATTGATGAGCACTCTCCTGCCATTAGGCAGCACAGCTCTTATAAACAGGCTAGTTCTTCATTTAAATGATGAGGCTGTGCTTGTGACATTTTCTCCCATGGTAACAGTATTGTAGGGGAGAGGCATTTCCTCATTATTTTGGGATTTGCTTGTCTAAAAATGATTAGTTTAAAAAAAAAAAAACCTTTAAAAATAATATACCAAAAAAATAAAAACAAAAATAATTTGTGTTTAAATAACAGTTAAAATACCCCTTCATTCTCATTAGCTTACAAGGCAGCTTTTAAAAATGAATAAAATAAAAATTAAAACGTCAATGAGTGGTTCTGAAATCCTAGCCACGTTTAGTAATTTTGCTGTGTGCCTTTTTCCATCACAAATGGTGAAAAGGTCACATCTGACTGAAAAACCCATCAGAGCAAATATCAGATTCAACAATACAATAACAGCAAGATAAAGATGTATAATTCAGCTGACAGCCGTGTTCGGTTATTTGATGCTTGTCAGCTCCCAGAAACCTTATCTTACTTTGGAAGTACCTACTAAAAGATTCTTCAATGACTTCCTATCACAACACAGCATTATTGTGTATTTAATGTGGTTTCTTGCTGTCTCCGGGAAAAAATGAAAATAAGTTCAAATCGAGGGGTGAAATGATGTGAAAGGCATATTGTAAAGCCCATGCCAAGATTTAAAAACTGTTTTCGTTGTCCAATAATACTACCAAAATGATGACACATTTTAAAGCATAATCTACAGAATAGACATGAAATAGACTTCTATAAAATAATTACATATTTCAAACAAGGGGAAATGGAACTTCTTAGATTTTTTTTTTTTTTAAATTGGGAGAAAAAAAATCTAGTCTTGGTTGAATGAGTTCCACATGCACAGCAGACTTATTCTCCATCACCCAGAATGTGAATCAAGTTTGCATGATAAATTACTGCTTATTCAATCTATTGCATGCAAGCATAAACAAGAACACAACAAATATCTAAGAAACTATTGCTAGACTACATCTCCAGGCCTCTTGAAAATTATTTCACACAGTCTGCTAAGCATATCAAATCCCATAGGAAATAGGAATTGAAGAAATGAGTCAATTTTCTGGATAACTTAGTTTCAAATCTTGTAAAAATTCAAAAGAGTTAATAAATGATGGGCTTGGTTCTCAGAAGAGTAGAAACATAGTCTAAGTTTTATTTCTTGATGCCATGGTATAACTCTCTTGTTGAAGGATTGCCAGACTGAGGCCAGGTATAATCTGAAATTGCCTCAGATGAATTTCCAGGACCTCACTGGCCCAAGTCTCAAGAACACATAGAATGGGAGTATTTCCTTATATCCAGGCCCTAAAAATATGTGTGTGGAAAGATATATAAAGTTTAAGTTAATTAACAGTAACAAAGAGTAGGTTAGTAAGGCATGTTTGTTTGCTTGTTTATGCTGTTTTGATTATGTATTTGTCTTATACATAACAAATTAATAGATTAATATTCTGAAAATAACCAAAAAAAAAAAATCAAAGAAAATCTGTTTATACACAGACATATGGTCATACAATATATTCTTACTTACTGCCCATTGTGGGACCAGATTATGCTAGACACTGAAATTTCAGTGAGTAACATGCACAGCTCTGACCCAAAGAGTTTTTATTCTACTCAAGTAGTCAGGCAATTAAATGTCATAATGTGTATAATAAAGGACAATAGAGGAAATTTTTTAAAAAATTATATAGTTCAGTATAGGTTGGGACTGAAACTAGTAAGGATAAACTTTTTAGTCTAAGTGATTCTCAGAAGACTTTACTGAAGGAAACAAAAGGATAAGCGGGTTCCAGGTGATATAAACTGTTTATAATGTATTAAGCATAGATAGAGCATTGAGCACATAGAAAAGTTGAGAGTATTTCAATATGGCTGGACCATAGAGAGGAATTCAGCAAAAGATAAAACTGAAGATCTAAACATATGACTTGAATTGATGTTGTCAAGTTTGAACTGTATCTTGAGAGCAAAAAATGAGCTGTTTCAACAGTTCTCAGTGATGAGCATTATTATGTGCTCTGTATAAAGACAAATTTGAAGCTCAAAGATCAAATATGATTTTTCAAAGTAATCTGGTGAATCTGTCTTAGTTCTGGCAGAAAACAGATGACACACTCAGACTAGGTAACTGAGGAGAGTTGAATAAAGAGACTACTTATAAAGGTGATTTCAGAGTGTAGGGAAATCAACAAGGTGCAGATATAAGTAGAAAGTGCATACTATCTCTAGACTTAATGGGCCACAAGAATAAAGAATTGCAAGGCTCGAGAGAGACAAGATATGTGGAGAAGGTCATCTGCCATTCAGTAAAAAGAAGCCCCTTACCTTACCTACTGTGACCAGAAGGAAGGAAGCAGGGAAATGAAAACCTTGACCCCACTTTGCCTTGGTTGCACCCACATGGAAGCCAGAAGATAAGGGAGCCCACTGGTGCAGTCTTAAGACAAAGCGCGGTGGAAAAAGGTAGGAAGAGGATATAAAGAGGAAAACAAGACAAGAAGAAAATCAGCAAAGCTTGAACTTAAGCCTGGTCCTCTATCTCCAATTCCAAAATCATTAAATTATCAAGAACAAAAGTTACTTATTTAGGTTATTATTCATCTTCCATTTCTATATAAATGAGAGAGTTTATTCACAAGATATTCAAAGAGAAGAATTATTTTTAAAGAATACTTAAAACTCCTGGATAATTAACAAGTGTGCCATAGAATTTGGACAGTAGGATTTACCTTTATGTTACCACAAATAATGTAGTGGTCTTGGTACTATAAGTAATAATAGAAAAGAATGATTTTGTATTTACTTTAAATGGAAATGACTATTAAAATACCTTGAATCTCATAGTAGAATTTCTAAAATAATTAGAATTCATGTAATTTCCAACTCATTTACTTCACTGGTAAACTAATTTACCAGTGTAAAGTACTTTAAGGAATGAAGAAAATTCATTTTTATTATTTCTTTTTTTCTTTAAAATACTAAAGTATGCTTTTCTACTTTCAGTAAATTAGACAAATTTAATTTCACCTTATTGATTTTTAGATAAATTTAACCAAAGTTATAACTGCATATTTTATTTTCAAAAGATAATACTTAGCCCAGTGTAATATACTGTAATAAAGCTGGAAAAAAAAATAGGTATGTTAATAAATTCTTTTAATAATAAAAAGAAGGATTATTCTTCATGAAGCATGCTATATAATAGCTTCTAGGAGGAATATCAAATTGAGGTACAGAAAAGAGCACAGAAAATTTTACTGGGAAACCAGAGACAATTATTTTATTTCTACTAAGGTATAAACTGGCTTGATAACATGTTCAATACACTCAATTTCCCTCAGCCTCAGTTTCTTTCTTTGGAAATTGAGAGAGTTAAATGACCACTGAGATTCACTTCGGCTCTGAGATTTTAGGATTCCTGGATAATTAAGACAATCATATCTGCAATTAGATGTGTTATACTAGCAAAACAGAATCAAAGAGCCCTTGATTTTGATTCCTCAACTCAGATATTGATAATGAAATTTAAAACTCTAAGCCTCAGTCTATTTCCATGTAAAATAGACACAATAATATTAAATTCTTCATAGAATTCTTGAAATAAATGAAAAAAAATGTATGTGAACTAAATCTAAAAGATTGCTATATAAGAGAACTAATAGATATCAGTGTCATTCTATTGCTATTTGAAAGATACCAAAAACATTCCCTACCCTATTTCTGCAGCTCCTTGATGATAACAGTTGTTTATCTCACATCTCATTGAATGTTGCTCCAATTCCCTCAAGGACTATGACTGCTGAAGAAATTGCATGTGTGTTTATTGTTTCTCTATGATTGATCAGAACTATCCTGTTCATCAGAGCAAGAATAAAAAGTATAAATACAGAAATGTTACTGAGGATAAAATGGAAGACTAACAGGAGCTCCCGGTTTCCACTCTAATCTTCTTGCCCCCACTTTATTCCAATGATGTCTTTAAAGCATGATAAAAGTTCACAGATTAGAAACATTAGTGAAAACCTATAAGAATCTTCCAGAGAAAATGTATGTGGGAGGTACCCACCCAGACTAGACTAGGGGCATTAATACTGGGAAAATATTGTTGGTTGTATTTTTTCTTTTACACGCATTTTCCCTGGGAGAATCTTCATTTGCCCCTTGCTATAGAAAAAGCTGAAAACATCTGTTGTAGCCAAGCTCTATGGTGAATAAGAAAGTAACCTCAGGTAATAATTAACTCCAGCTGGGTGGTGAGTAAATGAGGGTGCAGGTATCTCTGACAGCCTTCAAGAGCTCCCTCCACCACCTCTATTTTAACACACAAACCCAGGTATCAGTAAACTCTTGAAAAATTGGCATTATCAGAGGGCCAAAGTGTTTGAAGAGGAAGTGCCTAGAGAATGGCAGCCTTAGATTTTACCTCCAGAGATACTCCACTATGACGCTCAACTCTTCCCCACGTTTAACTCTTCAAATTCCAGTAATGCTTAGACCTAGGCTTTAGCCCTCTGGGAGGTCAATATTATGTAACCAATGCCATAGAGGAATATAAGCCCTCAGGGGACAATAATAAGACATATAAATAAAACTAATTTTGTTTAATTAATATAATGGCATATATCTAGTTTGTTTGTTTGTTTTGAGGTGAGGCAATCCTTGGCTGACCTCACAGATTGTAAAGACCCTGTTAGTTTACAATCCCTTATTTTTTATTTTTTATACCTACCACACCTGGTCTTCCTAGGTGGTCCCAACCCTGCTTAGCTTCCAAGATCAGAGAGGATCATACTTGTTCAGGGTGGGATGGCCGGAGTTTTTAGTTTTTAGTTTTGTTAGTCACATTTTTTTTCCTCAAAAGAAATTTTTCTATCTGGTCATGAAGGGTCAAGAGAATTGATTTGGGTCTTGCCATCATCTCTACCAATTCTTTAAAGATTGTCATATGTTTCATATTTTAAAGAGTATGCATTTCACTCTCAATTTAATTTTTAAAGATTTAGATTTTAAAGTCATATTAAATATTTCTCAACAAGAATTCACAGTCAAAAGTAATAAGAATCATTGAAAAAAATGCTAAGCCATTTATCTGGTTCAACTGATTTTTCTTTGCCACTGAGTTTGAAATTTTGCAACCAAAAAGGGAGGGTAATAAGTGTAGACTACTACTGGAGACAAAGCATATGGTAGGTTACCATCCACCTTCCGAAACTGTTATGACATTGTAAACTCAGAGCATTGAAAATATTTTCCCACAATCACTTATAATATTGGTTTTAAATAATTCTGTTTTCTTTTTTAAATTATGCATTTTACCGTTAGCTGCTAAAGAAAGCTCTTTGTTTTCAATGTATATGACCATAGCTGGAATAGTCCATAGATGACCTAGAAGATCTATTCTTAAAACTTTAAAATCCAGGTGTTTGTATTATAAATAATAAAATTATTTATAAATAATTTTAAACTTTCAAGAACAATGTAAAAAACACCTGTATACTCTACCCCAAGTTACCCAGTGTTATTATTCGACCCTATTTGTTTTATAATTTGCTGTTTTTCCATCATATCGAGGCCATACATCAAGCAAGCATCTGGACATTCTCAAGACTATTATTTTCTATCAATTCTTGTTATAAATGATATGAGTCTAATGCATCGGCTTTGGGCTGGGCTAGACGCTCTGCTTCAATACCATTCTAAGATCTTTTTTTTTTTTTTTAACTGAACTTAATAACCTCCTTTACAGAAGTTTTTCTCCAGTACAGGATAAAGCGAAGATCAGTCATATCTTTTCAGTTCTCTTTAATTACACTATTTGCTCAGTCTTTCTCTGTCTTATGTGACATTGAAATTTTTGCTGAATAATCTCTAACACCCTCGTTTTTAAATCTAATAGTCCTTGTTTTGTTTGTCAGATGTTTCCTCAGGATTAGATTCAGGTTATACATTCCCAGCGGGAATACAACATAAATTGTATAAAACAATTTCTCAGCATGTCACATTCCAAGGTGCATTAAATCAATCTGTCTCTATTTCTGAAATTAATTTCAATTATCTTCTAAGGTACTATTCTATTCTCCTACTGTATAGTTTTTCCTTTCCCACTAATAAGGGATCTGCAGGGAGATTCTTTGAGATCAAAAAATATCTTGCTCTTCATCAAAATTTCCATCTTAGATTAATCACTTATTATGATTTTTGCTTGCCCTAGTTTTTACTATGATGGTTACAAAAAAGGTTTTCTACCTCCAGCACTTCCCCAATATTTAATACTTAGCATCTGGCATTTTACTGTAAACAAGATCCCCGTTTTCCCTTCTCTCACATCTATCGTTAATCTATTACTGATATAGATTTGTGAATTCCTAATTTTTCCAACTGGAAAATAAATTTATAATTCATTACTTTCCTTTGTTATTTGATGCTCAAACTGTCCTTGATTTGACAGGAGAAAGTCCTCTTTTGTTGAATCTTATGTCTATGTGACAGATCTCATCACTGTTTTCAGAACTTTTTTACTTTCCAGCATAACAAGATGTTCCAGGGTCATCTCCTCTGCTTCAGCTCTGTACTCAGTATCCCTTCAAGGACCCCCGATTCCTTTTGTTAGAGTCAGGTATTAGAACCTAATATCTGAGTGCTATGTGTGTTCATCAATACCCTGGTATCTTTGTTTCTAGGCATTTTCAGTGGACAGAGTTAAGAAACATATGCATGTTTATACATCAATATACATAAATATGTTAGTGCAAATATACAGATACCTACATATGTAGAGATATATCTAAATATACACATTTTAGAATCAAGCGTCTATTCCAATCCCTCAGTTGCTATCCATCCTCACATGGTTCACCCTTCTCTTCTCCCATTTTATATCTTTATCTCCCACCTTCCTCAGTGAGAGCTCTGTCTCCCAACAATATTGACACATTTACTACATATTTCCTCAATCAGGATTGCTTCACCGATACTACTATAACACAAACCTACTTTTAAAAGTTCCATATTTCTTTTCTGCTCAAGACTAAGAGTATCTACTAGAATATTATAAAGTTCTCAATCCCAGATATCCATATAATTTGTTTCCCTCTTCTACCATTTACGACCACATTCCCTAAAAAGGTTCTTAATTTCTTTGAGCATCATTCTCCACATTTGTGAAGTAAGCATGATGATAATTCCCATTTCCTAGGGCTGGTGTAAGGAGTAAATGAGACAAAGACTTTCACATAATGCTCAACGCTGGAAGATTTCAACACTTGATCTGTAGTCCGAGAAAGAAGGAAAGAAGCTGTAGACTCTATTATCTTAGTGGTAATAATGGTGGTGGTAATGACAGAATTAAAACTTTGACTTAATCAGAAAATCAGTCTATTCTAATGATTATTATTGAAATATGTATATAATTAGGTTTGATTTCAAAGAATGGCAATCCATTTTTAATGTATCAAATTTTAACTTTATTCAAAAACAGTCATCATGTCCACTATTTTCTAAGTGATAGGTTTAAAAATATAAATAAGACATGTCCCATGCCTTTTAGTGTTTATAAAAGAATATGCAGCTAGGTAAAATAATTGTGAACACAAATTACTAAAAATGACACATGCTGCTATAGGCGTTGAGATTAGGAAGACTGTATTAGAATTGGAAATAAAGTAGCTATGATTACTTATAGAGCCCATATTGTTTCTAGAATACATATAGTATATCCAAATATTGCTATGGGAAGTTATAGGGAGTTTTCTATAATAAAATAATATTACTTTCCTAATTCTAGAGTTCTACTGACAATTTTTATAGTAAATGTTCTATATTAAAAATTAGGGTGCCAAAATAATTTCTATGGCATCGAATTAAAATGCTACCCCCCTACTTGGCTACGATTTGCAAATCAATTTATAAATTATACAACATTTTATGATTTATTTTATCAGGCAAGTCTTGAGAGAGACTAAAAAATCTTGATTCAGATTCTTTCTCTCATTGACTAGATCATAGAGTCAAGAAGCTCAGCAAATCCTAAACAGGAAAAAAACACACAGATGCACACTGTAATGAAATTGTTGAGAACAAAAGACCTATAGGAAAGCCTTAATTGCAGCCATAGAAAAGAAAGGGGAGTGTGGTGGTGAGAGGACAAAGTCTTTAAAAGTGGAACAATAAATATACATAATGGAATTACATAGGTAAAATAAAGGAAGCTGATAAGCTAGAATTTTATATCATATACAATGAAATGCTATTCAAAATGAAATTTGTAATAGGCATAGAAATTAATAAGACCACAAAGCAAATTATGAGAAGAGAAAAAGAAATTGTTATTTTAAAGTTTTTTGTGTAGTTTGAAAGCTGTAAAAAAAAAGTCAGAAAAGATATAGAAAATGTGAACATTATTTGCCAACTTTAGTCAACATTTATTGACATTCCACTAAAAAAGAGTACAAAATATAAATTATTTTCAAGTGTAGATGAAAATTTATTGAAATCAAACATATTCTGAGTCATAAATAGGGTAAAACAAATTTTATAGGGCTGAAATAATACAAAGTATGGAGAAAATGAAAAGCACAACTTAGGAAAGGGACAAAGAAGAAACAGAATATCTGAATAATACTATAACTAAAACAAACAAACAAACAAACAAACCCAAGTCTATAATTTAAAATCTTCCCACAAGAAAAATACAAGCTCCAGTTTGTTTCACCAGTGAATTTTAACAAACTTTTAATCAACGTATGTTAATTAACATATCTCAGAAACTCCTCCAAATAACAGAAAGAAAGGAGATATGTCATAGACGATTTTATGAGGTGAGTATAATATGGACACAAGCACATGACAAATATGTTAAAAGAAATAATAGGTAAACATCTCTTGTGAACATAGATGCAAAAAAGTATCTAAATAAAATATTAGCAGAAAAAATCTAGTAATTATATAATAACACATAATGAGTTTATCCCATAAATGTAAAATTGGTTTAGCATTAGAAAAAAAATCAATGTAATTCACCACATTAACTGAATGAAAGTAAAAACCATATAATCTTAAGAGAGTAAAAAGATTCGGTCTCCATTTATGATCTTAAAAAAGTATCGGCAAATTAGATTAAGAGAATTCCCTTAATCTAATTAAAGATATGTACTAAAAAATCTACAAGTAATATTGTAATTATTAGTGAAATGTTGAATGCTTCCTCCTGCGTTCAAAAACAAGACATAGATTCCTTATTCTAGTCAACACTGTGTTGGAGAGCCTTATCAATGCAGTAAAGCTAAAAAAAGAAACAAAAGGTAAGGAGATTGAAAGGAAATACTAAAATTGACTTTATTGTTTGCATAGAAAATTCAAAGAGAATCCACACACACACACACACACACACACACACACACAAATTAGTTAGTAAGGGAATTTGTCACCAGGATATCATAAAAAAAAAAACAACCTAATATCTCTCAATATCCAAAGTATGTCATGAGCTATGCTTGCTTACAGGAACTGAAAAGGATCTCCAACCACAAAATTAAGAGGGTGAGTGCAAAGACCAAGATGGTGAGGAGACATCGTGTGCAAAAAGGACTGTGTGCAAAAGAGCCAAGTGCAACAGAAAAATAACTACACTTGCCTGAAAGAGTTTAAGCAATCCATGCTACAGCCTATAAATACAAAAGGCTTTTTTTCCCAGTAGTGCCATTAGAGCATAAGCTCACCCTTCTCCATTCCTTGATCAAAGAATAAAGTTACTGTTATGCTTTACCAAACTGAGTCTTGTTCTTTTGGCATGAACAGCATTGGGCAGGACCTTGGTTTGGGTTCTTGACCCAGAAGAGTCCATAATAATTTAACAAGGTAACTGAATTCGAGGTCAATATATGTAAATAATAATAATAATAATAATTAATTGGATTTCTATATACTAAAAAAAGAAAAATTAAAATGCTATTTAAAAGTTCATCATTAAATATAAAAAAATTAAAGACCTAAATAAATGGAAGGTGTAGAGCACATAATAAATTCCTTTCATTGCTGGTATAGTCCAAATTTGTACAATTTCCTAGGGAAACAGTTTGGCAATAACTACTAACACTATATATGCACATAATCTATGACCAAGCAATTGCACTTTGACATATATACCCAAGAGAAATGCATAGTTTTGTGCATCAAATATAATACACAAAATATCCATTCATAGTAGTACATTTGTAATAGTCTCAAACTGGAAGTAATACAAATGCCCACTTAAAGTTGAATACAAATAAATTGTGGTATATATATATATACAATCATTTATTATATAGAAATGACAAAGAATACAATTCTGCTACATAAAAAATCACAGAAGAATCTCAAAGACATATGAGGAGAGTACAGAACAGTCTTTATCTGAAGAGGTGTATTAACTAGAAGAAGGCATGTGGGAGCCTTTGGCGTCTGCCGGAAATGGTTTATATTTGGCTCTAGGTAGTTGTTACATAGATGGAGTACATATGAAAAAAATTCATCAAGTTGTACTCTTAAGATTTAGATACTTCAATATGTTTAAATTATACTTAAATTTTTCAAAAGCCAAAGTGCTAAGGTAACAAAAGCAAACAACTTATCTTCTATACAACGACTATCTCTTATGCAGACTGTTCTGACTGAATGTTCACTCTGTATTGCTATTATTAGTTTATATGCACGTTTCCAAATAATTATTCATTGCATGAGAATAGAGAACCAGATCTTAAGATCCTATTCATTGATGCACCCTCAGTGTTTAACTCATTGCCTGACATGTAACATACATACAACAATAAAAATAAAAGATGATTGTGAGGAATAAAGGTTATAAAATTTATCATGAACATATAACCTAACACAGTGCCAAGAAATAGCATATTTTAAAAAATTCTTATTATTTTCCTTCCCTTCCTAGTAAAATGTACAGCTAACTTTATGCTTAATATGCAGGCTTTACAGCAAACTGCTTCTTTCATTCTATAATAAAATTCTCTCTGAAATGCTCTGTTTTGTGTATTCCCTTTTAATAATATGGATTCCTCATAAAGTATGATTCATAGGGTATAACAGAATTATTGTGTTAGTGGTGTAATAGTAAAAGCTTGAACAACGTTGAGCTTCATTAAAGGTAAACCAGGATGATCTGTTTTAATTATTGCAATGCAATAATATTTGATGTATAATACTTGATTTTTCACTTTGTTTTTAAATAAATATGATCACACAACAGTAACACAAAATATGTGATAGAAAATATTTTCAAACAATTCAGGAGTGAAGGAAGTCTAATTTGGTTAGACATTTCAATCACCTTAAATGAATTGTAAGAGACTGATGTTCTCATGCCATTACTAAAATTCTGTTTCTATTATAATTACTTGTAGGTTATGAAGCATATACAATGTCTTCTTTGCATTGATTCGGGGCAAAGAAAAGATAAATCTTAAAGAAATAAGCAATGAACATAAAAAGTAGCTGAAATTGAGAAATAAAAGAAACTGGGATAAGCCCTTGTGTTTCCTAATCAGAAATATATGCCGTGATTCCAATACGAGCCATAAATTGTAATTCACAGGGACAAATACAAAATTACTAGCATTGATTTGCGATTAAACTGGTGCTCACATGAACAACTCTATGAAGTATATTTCTTGTGTGACTAGTATCAGAATTATATTCATTTTATGATGGGAAATTATTTTCCTTGGGAATGGCTGGAGAGATCAGCTAATCACACAAATTCATATGACTGATAAAAGAGTTGAGGGGTTTATAATTGTACTATGAGATAAAGAGTTCTTCTCAAAGGTTTAGCCATCTAGGACGTAATACTGTGTTGTTGGGTCACTTTTTCCTACTATACAATAATTGCTCTTTAAAAAAATTATTTTCAAAGTAGACTTTTAAAAATATCTAGCAGAGTGATCTCATGACAACCAAAATAACTTACCAGGATTATCTACATAATTTTACTAATTCTCTTGTTGATATTGAGCAAGTTGACTTATATGAGTGAGTGAGTGTATGTGTGTGTGTCTTCCAGTCAGACACTTACTTTATCTATATCATATAAAATGCAGAATGACCCATCTCTTTTGACATATCTCCACATATTTTCTTTTAATTGGGACTTTTGTACAAGTTCATATTTTATTTGTTTTACGAATGAACCATAGATAAACTTAGCCAGAAAATAATCTGGGCAAGTTATTGCTACTGCTGAAAGAAAGAAAATATTAACATATTTCCACAAGACAACAACTAATTGCTAAATTGAAAAAAAAAAAAAAACTTTCATGTTGACATAAATATATTGGTGTTTCCTCGCAATAGTCAGAACATCGTACTTGTAGTAGAATGTATGGAGTCCATAAATACCTTAAAAGCATTTTCAAAAGGTATATAGCCTCTCTAGCCAGCTACAATTCAAAGGCGGAAGGACTGGGAACCTTCTCAGCAGATGGGATGGTGTAATGTGTCTGGGGCTGGGGATTTGCATGAATATGAATTACAAATAGCACAGATAACATGGTGTTCAAAAGCTGTTACGAATCTTGAATGTCAAAGTCATTTAGCTGACATTTGGAGGGACATAATTACCTTAAGAACATGGAAATGGGTTGGTCTAAATTGCATGGGCAGAGAATCACAGGACACACAAAGGCATTGCTTTGGCAA
The DNA here is from genome assembly GCF_014176215.1 of Rousettus aegyptiacus. Classification (NCBI taxonomy): domain Eukaryota; kingdom Metazoa; phylum Chordata; class Mammalia; order Chiroptera; family Pteropodidae; genus Rousettus; species Rousettus aegyptiacus. Next base: position 55,331,763 of record NW_023416306.1, read on the forward strand.
TAATTGTGACAAGTGGGCATGGCCAAGGAAGCCAAGAATGGCACACATTAATGCAGTGACATTTTTTGAATGCATGCTGCCCTTTCAGAAATATGCATATGAGGCCTAAATAACCTCTGACCCATTATAAAATAACAGGAGACAAAAAAAATAAAATCTACCATAAGTCCTATCACTGGCAGTCTAAAGAAAAAGAGTTCATTCACATTTCATACACAGTTTTACATATTTTGAACATTTAAAATGCATTTAACATTACCAGACTTCAAATTTTCATCATTTGTAGTAGGTTTACATGCAAGTCACTAATGGTACATAGAGTGTTTTCATCAAAAAGACTGACAGTTACTGATTGTAGAATATGATGCTGTAAACTAAAATAATTTCCTATATTAGCATAAACTATCAGTCAAAAATTAAATATGCAGTTATAAAGGAAAAATGTTTTTCATCAGTTTCTAATTTATTCAAGTATACAAAAAAAGATGTTTAAATGTGAGGCACTATGAAAACTTGAGGAAGTGTACCAGACACAGTATATATAATAATAGGTAAGACTTAATAGATCCCTGGAAGAAGCAATTTATTACATGTGGTAAGGATCTACGGGAGTATATTTTATTCCTTAATTTTTGTCATTGGTACTAGACCTTCAATATAAACTATGATATTAAAGAAACCTGCAAGAAAGTAATGCTCCATTAACATGTGATAGATAATTCACATATAATTTCTGAAATATTGATTAAAATTCAACACTAGTGATATAATGAACACTTTAATATCTACCCACTAAAAAGAAAGTTGTGAACTTTAATTAACATTTCATTTTCAAAAGCAAATAAGATACTTGATATTTTTAACAGATCAGTATTTCATGCTGTAATAATATTTGGAGCCCAGAAAATATAATTCAGTTCACACTGCTATGTACCTCCATTCTGATGAACCGTAGCCTCACTGGATCAACATTTTCCCTTATCTTCAATGGCACTTGTGGTCCATTCCACACTGTTTAACACTTATTCACTTCCATATCATTTGCTAATCTTTCATATACATCAGTATTTCCTCTTTAGTGGCGTTGTATAAATTTTTTATAAAATGATTAATATTATATTAAAGATATAATAGTTACTAATAGAATTTATTGATTGATTAGTAAAACACTGATTGTTGTGTGGTAATGAAAACAACATACTTGAACTGCCTATTGTATATTAAGGACTGTGTTTAAATAGTGAATGAAAAGACAAACAACATAGTTCTTTCCATAATGGAGATCTTCCACAGGCTCTGGAAGTCAGAAAGTAGGTGGATACACAGAAGTCTGAGTGATTGACAGACAGACTTGACAATTACTACAATGCAAAAACAGTTATAGCAATCAATGGGGAAGACTGAAGAGTTTCTGCCAATGAAAGGAATAAAACCACTCATCACAGAGAAACCTATTTGTTAATCATAAAATATTTCAAGGTCAAATTTCAAGAATAATTCAAAATTAGAAGAAATTAAATTGACATATTTGACAGAATGATAGAAATAAAATCAAAATTAGGTTATCTCTAACTTAATGAGTTAAATAAATACTGTCATTATATTTTTAAGGCATTCTGGCCTAAAAAACCTGATTCTGAAATACAATCTTCATAATCAAAACTGTTTCATTCACTCAATGAATGAATACTGATCCGGTACTCTGAGCCAGACAACTTGCTAAGGTGTTGACAGATAAAAGTGAGCAAGACAGACCCAGTCCTCACAGCAATCATAGTATTTCTCTTTGAACAGTTGTGTTTATTTTGTTTGGCTTAGTGTAAATTTAAAATTTCAACTGATTATAGTTCCATTTTTCTATAGTAATGATAATTCATGTATATTATAAGAAAATTAGAAAAGTAAAAAACTGTAGAACCATTACTTTAATATTTAATAATTTTATTCTTTCCTGGATACCTTTTTATTTAAGTGTAAATAACATATTTTAAAGCCTGAGATCCCACTATATATAGAAATTTGTTTTTGTTTTCATTTAGCTTTATGTTTTAATTATTCTCCCCATAAATCTTCATAAGCATGAGTAGTAATGTATATTATTCCAATTTATTCATTCGACAAATAGTTATTCAAGGCATACGGTGCTCATGACACCATTCTAGATTCATGTGATACAGCAGGCAACAAGGCAAATAGGATTTTTGCTGTCAGGGATCTTGCAGTGGCTCTTACGACTTTACTAAAATTCATTCTTTAATTCACTTATTTGAACTATTTATCTCTAGAATAAGGAAGTGCAATAAAAACCTCATATAAATGCCTTCATATACTTGATTATCAGTTATTGATAAGAGTTCTTGAACTAATCCATGTCATAATTATGTACAGTTTAATATTTTTTGATACATATAAATTTTCTTTAAAGAAGAATTTCATAAATATCTACATGCCCACCTGCTGTGTATGAATATGGACAGCATAACACTCAGGGCTACAAAGGATTTTTTTAAAGTCTTCAATTTAATAGTGAAAAAACAACATTTGAAATTGTCTCTACTGATTACCAAATTGCATAGATTTTCCTAAATTAATTGGTAATATGCATGCCTATTATTTAAGCTGCCTTTGTAAAACAAGTGTCTGTTAATCTATTGATGGTATCTTTAATGGATTTTTAAGTATAATGTCTGTGGTTTAGACTGTAAATTTTATAAATATTTTCCTTCTAATAAAATGGCTTTGTGCTGAAGTGCTTTTTATTTATTTCAATTATTTATGTTTTTTTCATAGAGATTTATATTTTATATTATCTGCTTTGATCCATTTAAACTATTTTTCTTATTGATACAATAAATGAGATGAAAATCTAACTAGATTTTCTCCCCTATCCTATCATCAGCACAGCAGCAGTGTCATAAAATTCTCTCTTTATTTCCAGTAGGTACAATTTCTTTTTTTCTATTTTCATGTTTCATTGCACTAGAAAGAAATTTAAAAACAATATTTGAAATCGTGGTAACAGTAACCACATTGACTTCATTGACTTTAATGACAATTACTAAAATGTTTCCCTTTTAACTTCAATGTTAGCTGCTAATTTACATATGCATTTTTAATGAGTTAAGAAAATATTTTTATTAGGTAATCGAGATTTTATTTTTATCAAAAACAGTTATTATATTTCCTTAAATGTATTTTAAACATTTATGAAGAATTCTATGTTTTAATTATTCATAAAATATAGTATTCATTTTATTAAAATTAAGTTCTCATTTGTATATGCTAAATAAATTCTTGATTTAAAATTTATTATATTTTAACAAGCTAGTGAAATTTATTTACTCGTATTTTATTTTTAATTTTTGTATGTAAATTCCTACATGAGATTCATCTGTAGTTCTGTTTTTATGTCCTATCTTTATGAGATTTTGGGATTAAAGTTTTTAGAGGTTTCTGTAATAAACCTGAAAGAATTCAACATTTTTCTGTGTTCCAGTAGAATTTAGAATGCTAATGTTTTTCATTGGTCTTAAATCACTCTGAATGTAAGTATGTCCTGCTATTTATAGATGGAAATCTTTATCAAAACTGGGAAACTAAAAATATTGGTGGATTAGTGAAAATCTATACAATCTGTTTCTATTACAGAAAACAATTGAGACTAAAAAGTTATCTTAACTTTTTTTATGTTTCTAATAATCATACAGATTAAGTTTATCAGGATGCCTAAATCTCCCATCAAGTATTGAGGAGCACATTTTGACTCCAAATAAATCCTCCATGCCTAAAACATCAAGAATTTCTGTTATTTAAAAATATGTAAAATATTTTTTTTGTATGGTATGGAGTTTAGTCTCAGGAAACCAACAACCATAAATAGTCATATATTCATATAAAAATTTTTGTTTGCATTGATTCAAAAGGTTTCTCTGTAATGTAGACCCAAATAGATATCAAATAAAGCTTGGTTAAACATACAACACAGATTTTACACCTGCCTTTCCATACCAACATATTTGTTTTGTTTCTTGTGTGCTTCTTTTTTTTAAATCGCTGTAAAGCGATTTAAATAGAGCAGCACTTCCAGTTTGTGGTTATATGGAATGTTTATTTTATTTTTCAATTAAAATTATTGGGGTGACATTGGTTAATAAGATCAAATAGGTTTCAAGTGTACAATTCAATAATACGTCATATGTATATTGCATTGTGTTTCACCATCCAAAGTTCAATTTCCCTCACCATATTCATTTTAAATAACTAATATGATTTGCACACCTTATAGCTGTTCCTTGACATTAATTATTCTCAGAAGTTAATTTCTGTTAATGTATAATTAATGAACTAACATATAGGTGGTGTCATTTGAGTAGTTGACAGGTTTTCTTTAAAACAAATAATTTGTTTCTCCAACTATTGTACTTATTTTCAAGATGCTATTTTATGTTTAATGCCTTTAAATCTCAGATAACTAGAGATGGAATAGGCTCTCACTGGGTGCCTGAAGTGGCATGACAAACTTAATTAGAAAAGGGAAGATACAGTGCTGCTGAACTTAAAACATTTTCAAAGTTTAAACTGGTGACTTTCAAGCTTGTGAGAGAAACACAATATTGCATTCTTTGTCTTGCAGATCATGGGTTATACTTGTATATATCCGTGCGTACATAACTAACGTCATTTGGCTCAATGAACAATATCAACTTATCAAGACATCCATGAGAACCACATTTTGGAATTTATTCAGTTATTTCCTTTTGTATATGTCCCCCAGGCATTTCCTTCTATTTTTTTTTTTTTTTTTAAAAAGTAAAATGGTTTTAATTTTCTTACTTTGGAATTTCTCCAATTTGACTTGGTCAAAAAAATTACTTCGTATTTTTTGAGTTTCAGTTTCTTCATATTAAATAGGTTCCGTTGGATTTGATGATTTCCAAGATCTGAACCCATGTAACATAATGTAATTTGTAGCATTTTGAATCACATTAATGATCTAAAGGTGAATTCATATTTTTTAAATTTATTTGCATTTATTCAAAGCTAATTTATTTAAATCCTCTAATTCTGAGTATCTTCATATGAAAAAAAATAACAGTAAACCCTACCTCATAAGATTGTGGTGAAATTTAAAAAGATATGTCTGTAAATGCTTTTACAGTACATAGTATATAGTGAATATCCGATAACTATTATTATTATAATGATGATTACTTTTCCTTCAAATTGGTGGGATTTCGATCAAGAAATAATATCAATAAGGGCATTGTATCCTATAAAATATATTTTTTTAAAAAAAGCTGCTATCTTAATCTGTATCATTTTTCAGTTAAATTTTATTCAACTGTCATAAAATTTTTCATGTACACAATTTTCAGAAACATTTAATAATTCCTTATTTTAACCTCTACATCTTTAATGTAATATTACTAGAATTTACAGGCATTGTGTGGTTGATTTTGAACAAGCCATTTTTACAGTCTTATGATTTCGTCTTACAAAAGCTATAATACAAGTGCTGAATTAATGTTAAGTGGCATTTCAGGGGGCTGAATGATTATTCAATGAGTTGTTACCAACAAAGCAAAGTCCATATGAAAGAACATCTCAGTAAAATGCAGGGGTAGAAGTTAAGCTCTTAAAATTGTGTCAAATTTTTAAATAAAGAGATAGGAGACATAAACCAAATGAGGGACACAATAGAATATAAAAATCAGAAAAAAAATGGGTTAGAATTATAAGGGATTTTATCAGACTATAAAAATTGGCAAAATTGGGCAAATGAAATATAACAAGGGCAATCAAATATCAAAAGCAGATCATAAGTAAAATAAATTTGACAGAAGCTATTGCTCTATCAGCTACATGTGTAAAAAATTTAGATTTAAATTTACTACAACCTCAGTGGATGAAGAGACTGTCAAAAAAAAATATAACACAACCTTAGGATTTATTTTAATTAAAGGGTAGAATATAAAAAAATGGTGCTGGGAGTCCCATGTTATTCCACAGTGGAGAAAACACACTTGAAGAGACCTGGCTACAGTTCTGGGCACCACGATTTAATGCTATATTGATCAACGTCAGATAGAGATAGATAGATGATGATGATGATGATGATGATGATAACGACGATGACGATGATAGACAGATAGATGATTGATTGATTGATTGATAGATGATAGATAAATGACAGATGACAGATAGATGATAGGTAGGTAGGTAGGTAGGTAGATAGATAGATGGATCAATAGATAAATAGGATCATGGAATAATCATGGAGAACAAAGAATACAAGGATTAGGTTGGGACAAGTGACAACCACAACATCAACCCAGTTTAAACTGGTCTTATTCTTTGTGATGTTATCCATGAAACAATAGAGCAGAAGTTACTGGGTGACTAAATTTGTTTATATGGCTGACATTTAAAGGTTGCACTTAGAATAAGAAAAGAAATCCCTGCTTCATTGTCTATCTTCTGATGGGTTCAAGCACTGGCTGGATAGCAATACAGGAAACTAATTTTTTAAAAAATGCCTCCAAGATACTCTTCAGGACACTGTAAAACAAGCCAAAAAAAAAAAAATCCCAATATAAAGCCCATCAGTGAAATTTCTTTATTATTACTTATAGAAAAACTTTGAACCTTCATCAGAACTTTTATTTTTTGACAATGAAAAGGCTATAATTGATCATATTCCCTTTTTCCTTTTTATTACTTGGAAACTCAGAATTTACTCACTCACCCATTTATTCAATGTTTACTTATTATACATCTATTATATTTCAGAAACAGTTCTGTTCTAGGTACTAGGAAAGCAACAGTGAAAATGACAGAAAAGGAACTTTTTCTTGTGAAATACCCATTTTTTTTTTTTTTGGACATGGAAGATGGAAAGAAAGACATGAAACGAGAAATACATGAGTGATTTAAGTAGAGAGAATATTAAGGAGAAAAATAAGTTGACGTGATTGAGAACTGAGTCCCGACTAAGTCAGGACAACTGTCAAAAACTCTGGAATCAGAGTTTCTAAACAAAGGGAACAACAAGAACAAAAGCCCAAAGGTAGACAAGAATCTGGACTGTTGACAGAAAATAGGGGGAGGATGAGGAAGGCTACAAAAGTGTTTGGGCTTAGTGTGTAGTCAGAAGGTCAGAGAGATGGGCAGGAGTAGATAGCACTCATACTGTAGTATCAAGAAGTAATTATCATTTTACTCCATGTTTGAAGGGAAGTCATTCAAAGTTCCTGAACAAGAAACAGCATGATCTGTTTCTTGTCTTTAAAATAATCAATCACTCTACAATGCTGCCAACTCTTTAGAAATGTATGGTATACATATATGAGCATATGCATTCTTAGTTGCTCCCATCTTGATTTTCTAATTTCTTTGCTCTTCAGTCAATTATTTAAATCTCAATATTTAGTGAATATATATTCTCACAAGTTGACTCAAATCCTATTAAAAATGTGGCCTATCAATTGAAAAATTAGATGAATTATGACTTGTTTTAAAACATTTTTGAAAATGATTAATTTCAAAGACACAACTTTGGTCTTTAAAAACTATCAAGTCTGAGATTCTAAAGCTCTATTATGTTTTTGTCAGCAGGAGAAGATAGATTGAAATGTAAATTTTAGACCAGATAGGAGGATGTGAGACAATTGGGGCAAGATGAGTAGGGAATATTGGAAGTTCAAGCTTGGCCTAAAGACATGTGCATTCTTTTTTCTTAACACTATTCTGGCCGAACCAGACATTTTTACTTCTGAGAAACTGGTGCTTTCCAGGATGTCTGTTGAAGCTCCTGGTCCACAACTCAGGTGTAAGAGAAACACTGTATTATTTTCCTTAAGACAGCCCCTTCCCCAACTGAGATATGAGAAATTTCAATGAGTAATAGAAGTCTGTTACCCTCCAGAAATATAAAAATACACAACTTTAAAAGATGCCAAGAAACTGCGGAAAGAAATGCTCATTTCAGTATATCCTAGTCACTGTTGGCATCCTTATTTTCCAAGTTATGAGTGAGCACTCACCATCATCCAGTGGCTCTCCATTTCTTGCCACGCATTGGGCAGAGGAATCTTACTTTGGTTAGGATCCTGTGATTCAAGTCCCACTTCCCTATGTGCACTATACTACCAACCCACTGTGAGGACTGGCCACCTCCTGTCTTTCTGCCAGGGAGCACTTCCTGGGTCCCCATTACTCCCTAGACAATTCTCCCAGCATATCTCCACTCATTCCCACCCTATAGCATTCTTTACTTAACACAGCCTCTCCATCAGCTTCTTAAAGATACCCTCCCTTTTCCTCTCTTGCCAGTAAATCAAACAGAATCTCTTCAGTTGCTTTAACCTTTTGAAACAGTCTTTTTCAGGTTATTCTTACTGTTCAGTTAGAGATTCCCAAAGCCTGGCTCACACAAATGAGAGGGAAGAGAAAAATAAAGAATGAATAAAAACTATTCAATAACATAGTATATTTTATAAGATATTTCTGTATGAAAGTATGATCTTATTCTACAAATCATAAAAATTCTGGCAGCAAGTCACTGACAAATCACAAATATTGCTTTCTGAATTTTCTTAATATGAAATCATTTTTACGATGTCATTTAGTTAAGAAAAATGTAAAACATATGTAAGCATACATACTATGGCAAATTAATGAAGTCAAAAGAATATGCTATTTTTAGGACCCAGGAGTAAAAGTAATAAAACCATTAATAAGTAAGGCAGTGAATGTAAAATCCTGATGTTCATGAGCTTTAGAGGAAATTAACTGCAATTTTGCAATTTCAGTCTTCTGTCTCTTATTATATATTTTTTTAATATTGTATAACCAGTATCTGTAGCTCTTTGAATGTTCTTCATCTTGGAACCTCCTAGACTTTTGTAAATGGGCAGTATACCATAGTAGGCCAATTATTTTTGATAACTATTAGATTAAAACCAAGAGTAATATTCAAAAATTTTAACAGCAATAAGAAAGATGATTAGCTGGACAGATATAAATCACAGAGTCCTGAAAGCCCCTAGTATCGCCTGGCTTTAGCCTTGTAGTTATTGGAACATAAAAATGTACAAAGTATCCTGAGAAAGGAGCTCTGATAGGACTGGGCTCTGGGAAGTTATTTCTCTACTGATGACAAAGCGTTTCAATGTTTTAGCAACAAATAACAACTCTACTTGTGTATGGCAGCTGATGATTAGCCCTACGTGTAACCACATAAATGTGTAACCACATTCTGTGAGCTAAGGCAGGTGGGTCAAATAATATTAAGTATTTCTTCTCTCTATAGTAGAAATGAGAAAATGAAAAGAAATTGATCACCTGTGTTATGATATACAAATGATATAATTTTAAACTCGGTGTAAGTGTGCAAACTATCTTAAACAATATTTTAACAGTTTTTATATTCAATGCTACATTTTCACAAAAACCTTCCTGATCTCATTAAAAATAAAGTGTTTCCCAACCCTCTGTTGTTAGCTTCTTTCCCATCCCTGAGTCTGATTTCTACCACATACAATAACTTGCAACGTTTTTTATTTAAATTTGTGTTTGTTTGTTTGTTTGTTTGTTTAATTATCAAGGTGTGGGATTTATTTTTTACTTAGGGTGTGTGTGTGTGTGTGTGTGTGTGTGTGTGTTCACACAGGTTCTTTGACTGGAATAAACGAGGACTACTTTTGAAAACAGGACTAGTTTCCATTGTACATATATGTATTCCCTTTGTATTCACAGTACCTGGCACATAGATGATCAATAATTTGTTGAATGAAATAAAGATCCTAGATCATTAACCAAAATTAATCACTTCATGTTCTATGTTCCCATTTCTTTGGTTGTTTACCTCCATTTTAATGATTAATATTATGTTCCACTTTTTAATGATTTAAGCTCCTTGAGAATTGGGGGTACATCTCATTATCTTTGTATGCCATCCCATTAACATAGTTATTATATGGTAGCTGAAATGAGACTGGAAACCAAAAGCTGCTTCTATTACTTTCTTGCAACAAATACATGCTTATTTGACTAGACTCTGAGATGCTTAATTATTCAAAGGTTGGATCTCAATCTCAAAACAGAGTTTATTCCAAGGTCATATGAGTTACAAAGAAAAAAGAAGAAAGGAATGAAAACTATTTCTGCCTGAAAGCATGCTCTTACTCTAAAAGTCATAAGAAAAATCTAGCATCAAGTCACTGACAAATCAAACATTGCTGTTTGAGTTTTCCTAATATAGATTTCAAATACTTCTAATTAGGAAACAGTAAAAAAAAATAGTAACAGGACTTAATGCTGATGTCTCTTCCAACTTCTGGAAAGTTGGGTAATCAATTAGTCTGAGGAAATTAGAAATAGTTTAACTATTTCTCTGCTCCAGAAAACTAAAAAGAAAACTTGATATTCTCCTTAAAGGTGTTAGATTTGGGACACATAGGAGGATTTATGTTAATTTTCAAACAATCTGACACAATGTAGCATCCACAAGAATGAATGTAATGAATTGGTGAAAATTCCACATGCAGCTGAATGCTGGTAGGGAAATGGGCCCTGTGGTTTGTCTACTGCTGTTATCACATGCTGGCTTAGACCAAGTGGTGACAGCTGGTTCTCTGCACTTGAGTTAAGGGGCAGTGAGTATATCAAGTATATCAGTTTTATTTATTCACAAATTATTCACATTCTTTGAGAATATTCACATCGAATTGTCCACGTTCTTTGAGAATAATCTAGAAGCAAAATAAACAATGACCTTTCACCTTTCAATTAAAAAAAATTACATTGTTCTTCAGAATACAGAATATGCTGTGATTATAGATTCATAGGCACAGTGTGTGCCTTGAAGACTCTTACTCAGGGTTGCCAGATTTAGCAAATAAAAATACAAGATTTCCAAGTAAATTTGTAGCCATACCTAGCTACAAGAGGGCAGCAAAATATAATCCCCATATGCTTTGAAGAAGAAAGGAACCAGTATGAGTGAGTACTACAAGTACTTACCACAATATTTATCATGATATTAGAAGCAATAATGGAATCTGCAAGCTAGATAAACACTCAGTGGTTCAAAGTTGTTCTTAATGTGAAAACCTCTTCCAGGATGTCACCAGAACATTTACCTTTTGCTTAAATGTCTCCAGTGACATAGGGCTCATGGCTCACTATTTAAGATTTTCTTCTTTGTTGAACTAAAATCTATTTCCTTATAATTCCTAAAACTTGCTCCACTCTGTAGCTATCACTGCTAATGTTTGTACTTTATTAAAAAAGAAAAACAACTATAGGAAATAAGGTAAAAATTGAGAAAGTATAATTTTAAGAACGAAGAATAACACATACTTGAAAAAAGAACAAATCACTTTTAAAGGCTAAGACATCTTAGTGAAAATTACTATATATAATACACACACACACACACACACACACACACATATGATCAGTCAACTAGTGTTTTAATTTCTTAAAAGATACCCTTCAGAAGCTGGGGATAGAGGCAGAGTGTGGGGGGAGCTTAATGCCTTTCTTTTTGTTTTATGTTCTGGTTGTGTGTATGTAATACTTTTATTTTTAAAGGATAATTTTATGTGGAAAATGTCTAACCGCAAAAGAAAAGAAAGCTTAATTATTTTGGCTAATTTTAGGCTATACCTTTAAACCTATTAGCCAAGTAAAAGTATTAGTGTACCACATAAGTTATAAAAAATAATAAACTACAATGATGGCAGTGCCTAATGTTTTAAGAACCTGACTTTTTAAATTCATGGATGAAAATTATGACAGGAATACATATTTAATACATACATTCTATGAATAGAGAACATAAATTATCTTGTAATTGGATTACTATGCTTCGTCTATTCAAAAGAAAGTTTCATTTGCTTTACATTTGATCTTTCCTACTGATTAATATCTGGGTTTAATTTTCTTTCTTATCAGGTTCCTATTTTGTTTGTTTAAAACGTTCATGCATTTTGGTGAAAAATCATTGAGCAAAGCAGAAAAAAACATAGAACTATATTTTTACTGGCCTATTTTTAATTCTGCCTAGGAAAATAACTTACTGGTAGTTATTTTCCAGACTCAAATAGTGCCTGGAACATTACACCAGGGTTAGACAAAGAGTTAAATATTAAAAGGTTATAGACTACACTTGTTAAGACAGGATATAAACAGCTCATAAATGAAACATGTTTTCTATCAAACAATTTCTCAGTCCTTAGACATCAAGTGACTGCTTATTACAATCCCCTCTCTGTTCCCTCCATCCCCATATTCTATTTACAACTGTCCTGTTTATGGTATGATAACACAACCACAATTAGCTTATTGTTGTGGAAATATTGCTAGAAATGGGAATAAGAAAATATTTCAATCCCTGCTTGTACTGGTACACAAACTCGAGCCAATCATTTTGGCCAACAGACAGTAAATGACTTGCTTTAAAGGCAGTGAACTTCCCACCTCTGAGCTTCCCCTATCACCTGCTCTTGAATATACTGTTTAAATTTGATCAACATGTTTTCCTAAGATGCTTCCTCTCTATTTGAAAGTTTTTCTGACATTACCTAAAACTAGTTTTTCTGACATTACCTAAAACTAGTATTTTTTTTCTGGCCTCAGAATTATCTGCTGTTCTTTAGTAGAGAAGGAAGAGTCTTGAAATGCCCAGTAAAATAATTACCAATTGTCCTTCTAATGGGTACTAAAGAGGAGTTGAACCTAAAACTGGGGAATGTTCTTTAGTTAGTAGTATTTTTTTTCTGGTAACATCCATTTTATTTATTTAAGTAAAGATACTTCTAAAACTCAACAGTCAATTGTTCCAATGGGACAGCCACAACCTTTTGTAACTCTTTTCATGTTTTTTACTGCATCACTTGTGAATAGGGACCAGAAATATTCCCAAATAGAAAATGTGATTTTGCCTGCACTGAGAAGTCCCATTGATCTCTGGGCTTCCCATTTTGTAGAGGGTTAGAAGTAGATAATAAATGGTTTCTCACAGCTTGAAATGTCCCTGGTTCCTCCAGTCCATGTAATTCCCCCAAATTTTATAAAGTATACCAGGGATTTAAATTTTACTTGTATTTTTTCAGTCAACCTATATTTGTCTTCTGGATCACTGAGGTCCTCACTTTTTCCTGTTTCTTCCTCAATCAGAAGAGACATTTATCATATCATCAACATAGTGTGCTACCTTGCTCTTAATATATTAAAAAACACATGATATACATTCCAATTAAGTAGCACAAGATAAGCACAAAATATTATTTAACACCATAACAGCACTACAATCCCCAAGCATCAATATTATATTTTCTTCATACTGTAGTATGAAAAACAAGCCTGACGATGCATCATTCTATAATAATCTCTAATTTTTTCCATTTCCTTTGTATCATTTATCAGGCATTTCAGCAAACATATTGTAGGGATCATAATTTTGTCTCCTTAGCTAGATGTAAGTTCACTGAGGGAGGAGACCAGTTCCTACTCCTACGGTTGAGGTATTAACAGGTTTGTAAAAAATTTTACCCATTAGATATATCCATTTATTTAGGAATTCTGTCAGACCACTTCTAATGAGTGGCTTGAGCATAGATCAGAGGAAAAAAGGGATCAGGAGAGATAACGGAATTACTAATGATAGCTACATCTCAAAAATACGATGACTCCTCCATCAGCAACATTAATAAAAATAATTGCAAGTATTATGTTGGCTATTTTGGAGGTTTCAAAATAGCTAATAGTTGGTCATTGGAAGAGAGTATCAGCTACCATCAAACCTATCTCTTTTCCTTGGCATGTAGCTAGACTACATTTCCCAACCTTCCTTGTAGTAGGGTGGGGCCAAATAACTAATATCTGGCCAATGAAACTTCCCAGTGATGTAAGCTACTTTCACGTCTGGCATGTATATATATATATATATATATATATATACACACACATACATACATAAATCTGCATGATAATACCCCATACTGCTTCCTTTTTCACTATATTGACACAAATATGCATTGTGACCTTTGAAGCATATGTTGAAGATGAAAGATTTACAAAATGAAAAAAATGTATGTTCTCTCACTTAAAGGAGAACCACTCTGATTAGAAACACCCATTTTACAATTCATATGAGCAAGAAATTAACAATTATGATATTATAAGCTTCTGAGTGTCTTATATTTGTCTATCAGACTGCAACTAAAATTATGAAAATAGATATTTTTATAAAAAACTATTATATATTACATATCTTTATATATCATTGACTATATAAAGTATATTAAATCATATATAACTATTATATATTATATGATACATACCTTTATATATGTGACTATTATAAATAGTACATTATATATATATATAAATTGGTTATGTTCCATACATAGATTTTTGAAGTAGTTAATAAAGCTGGCTTTGTATCATTCTGTATGTGTATTTATTCTGTATACACTGACATCTTTTAGAATGCTTATGCCTTTTTAAATATTTTTCTTGCTGGTAAAATCTATCACTATCCTTGTACTTTATATTATGAATATTTTAATAGAAGTTAAAAAAGAAAAAAAGTCAACATCTTTGATATAGATTATATAGGCATATTTTGCTTTTCATAGACTTCCAAAATATGGCTAAAAAGTAAAAAGTGGGCCAATACATTATATATAATACTCACATTATATTAATGTAGGCATATACATATCTATATATCTATATATAATACATTATACATAACATATGTACTTATGTTATATTATATGTATACACACATTATTTTTATATATGTATATTTAACAATTTTATAAGCACTTGTGGTGTAATGACTATATTACCCATTGTTTCAGAGCATCAGCCCAGTTGTAGCCTCTAGTAAACACAAGATATATAAAAAGAAGACCATAATGACAAACATAGAGATATACTTAGAAAGGTCAAAATAATGGAAACTTTATCATTACCAATATTACAGCACAGACACAATCTTTGGAAATGAGCACAATAATTTTAACTACACAGCAAATGCACTACTTAGTTTTATTCCAAACACAAGTATCTTTGATTATGTTGACTTTGATGCCTAACACACACATAGAAATGTCTCTATGGGGAAATCTTACAAGGTCATTTTCTAAAACAAGCAGAATATAAATCTTCAGTAAAAGAAATACTTTAATATTAATTTATCGAGAGAATTTCACTAAACAGAAATCAAATTATTAACTGGCCCTGCACCAGTATTTGCAATATTTTGTTCAGTTTTAAAAACTTAATTAAGAAATTAATGGCACATTTTATCAGGGATCACATTATTTGAGACCTCAACTTCAAATATTCTGCCCTAAAATAGCAATGGTATGTTTGATGGAATTTCTGCTTACACAAAAACACAGGCCTAAAATTCTTCCCTTTCCTTTCACTGAATTTAAGCTTCTCCATGAGGTAAAAACACATGACTTGCCTAACGGATGACTTTGAACTGCCTTAATGCCTTTGGAATTCTGACCATTAATCTAAGCTTAGTACAACTAAGCATATAATTTAATAACATGTAATCCAAATGCACAATGAATATATTCAATATCATTTGCCACAAATGATTACAATTTTTCTGGAAAAAAATAAAGATGCTCCTGAGACTTTTTCACTTCAACTTAGCCTAAATTTCTGGTCTTTTGTCATCAGATTTTTTTCTTATGTCTTTTATAAATGACAATCATAAGACTTCAAAGAAAAACATAGGATCAGTCCTTTTTCTTGAGCTACCTTCATATCAGCTATGAATGTATGACATGTACACTAATGATGTTTACTAAGTTTTATTATGCTGCTATGTGTTTTTCTGAACAGCACAATTCTTAATTCTTTGTTAACTATTCTTTCTGTGTATAGTTCCCTACATCTTCAAAGCTATTTCTTTGGTTTAATAATGCTTGAACGCTAAAAGATAATTTACATAATTCAGCAATATCATTTATCTAAAGATCTTTGAGCATTTGCTATTATTAACTAGTAATAATAAGTCTTTTTTTTTTAATAAAAGCATGTATTGTTAGATTCATGTGTAGAGGGATACATGAGAGCAAAGCTTCAGACTTAGCTCATAGTTCTATCATAAGGCAAAATTACTGTATAAAACTTTATTTCCACTAAAGAAATCTCAGAAATAATTTCTGCAGTGGACCAAGGAGTGTTGCACATGTATTTTGACATTCATTTCTGACCTATTCTGTGAATAACTTCCAGGATTTGGGCATTTTAACCACTCCCACATTCAGGCAAAGAGAAAAGATATAAGTACATTTTTTCTTTTTACACTTTGCACCAGCCTTCTGCATTAAAAAAATCAGTAAGCTGAGAAATTATGTCAGTATTTGTATGGTAGAACACACTGCTGGGGGTCTATTAATAGAAAGTGCCAATTCAGCTTTTCATCCCTCTTCAGTGTTTGAAATTCCTATTTCACAGGGCTATTCGTAACACTGGTTTGGTTATATATTAATAATGAAGGGATTGTGCAAAATACAGTTGAATCTAGTAAGGAAGTTATGAATAAGGTATTAATTTTAGCATTTTTCACCTACTTCAAAATTTCTACCTTTGATTCATTTACTTATTAAAATTAGTATCAATTGATTGTCTGCATTCTTGTGGTTATTTTTATCTGAGCTTATTTGCCCCGACAATATATATTTATTACATGTATTTTACAGATGAAGGGCTGAGACACAGAAAAACAAAGGCACCTGTTCACTGAGGCAAGGCTGATATAATTTGTGATTTGAAATACAGTATTCTTTCCATTCCCCAGTTTCAGAATGTGAGCAGTACTTGTGAACCACAAACATTTTGGAACCAAACTTAGTTGGCTTAATAACCTGAAATTTCTTCTTTAAAAATTACATAATTTTAAAAAGGATTTTAAACTCCATCAGCCTCTGTTTCCTCATCTGCAAAACAAGAATAAAAGTAATATTTTGAAAGAATGAGAGATAATAAGTGTATACTGTTTAAGGAAATAGAACCTTATTAATAGTAACTAATAAACATACTGGAGTAGGATATATCTATTCCTTTCAGTGAAAGTACTGATTACCACTAGACCTAGAGTAAATAAATCAGATGGGTAGTCCTGGTTCATTTTTAAAAATGGCTATATGGTTCTCTAGAGATATTTTTGGAAACTACTGAAAAAGAATGTTTCACTCATCAGAAGGCCAACAAAAGTTGGCCTTCTGATGAGTGAAACAAACAATAAGTGAAAATCAATAAATGATAAAAATTTCAGGCAGCATTTAGTACTATGAAAAAGACTGTCTTAAAAAGAAAGTAAAGAATGATGGTATTAGGTGTCCAGAGATCTTAGGTGGGGCTGTTAGGCCAGGCTGCTCTAAAGAGGTAACATTAGAACAGAGACCTGAATGAAGTGACAGATAAAGTCATACAGAGACCTGAAGAAATAGCAGAGGAAATAGTAAGTGTAAGGCATACAGGCTGTAATAAGCTTGCTATTGAACAAAGGAATGACAGGGAGGGCAGTGGAAGGAAGGTAGGAGGTTGTCAGAGAAAGGAGGGGCCAGATCATGTAGGCTTCTGTAAGCACTTGAATTTATTCTAAGTGTGTTTAGAAATCATTGAGGATTTTCCTGAGAGCAGAGGTATTCAGGTATAATCAATAAAAAGCTCTCTCAAGATGCTAAATGGAGAATAACATCTTGTATGGAAAATAAACTTCTGTGTGGTTAAGCACAGAAAGTGAGGGGATAAATTAGGTTATTGTCATGTCAAGTGAGAGAGAACAATGGCTCAAAGTTAGGCTGTTAGACTGCTTGATAAAAGTAGTCTGCATGAAACAAAGAGGAAGAAACAATGGCTTCTGCATATGTCCCTCCTCGCCTAAGAAATGGGGTGAACAGTGATTTCACTTACTGAGATGGAAAAGAATGAGGAATATGTTCTATAAAGGTCTAACCTATCAGATATCTAAGTAGACTTAGTGAATAGGAAGTTAGATATATAAGTCAGAATCTCTGAGGAAAGATTATTATTAGTTATTAACTTGGGATTCACCAGCTCAAAGATAAATTCCATGTGATTGAATAAGATCACCCTAGTAATGACACCCAAGGTCGGATTCCCACACTCTCCTACAGTTTGCATAAATTCATTAGGATCCAGAAGGAAAATATGGGATGTTATATTTATTTGTATATTTAATTAATATTATGTGATTTGACATTGATGTCCTCAGAGGCTCTTTAACAGTCATTTACATATACTGCACACAGAGTGTCCTGAGGTAACTGTGGAAATTATACAAGGATGTGTGTTGGGCAAAGCCTCCTTTTTATTTTTATTTTTGTTTTGCTTTCATCATAATATGACACGTCACAGTTTAATTATATCTGCACGCACGAATACATACAAATAGATTACCTAATTTTTAAAATGGCTTTTTACTATAAGCATTTTATTTAGGGATAGTTTTAGATATACGGAAAAGTTGTATAGATTATACAGAGTTTCCATATATTCTTCACCCAACTCCCTTAATGTTAACACACATGACTTTAGTATGTTTGGCACATTGCTTCTAACTTTATTCAACAGAGAAAAATGATAATTTATTTTGATCCGGCAAGACATCAGACCAAAAAATCAAAACAACCAAAGAGACTATCTTAATATTATTTCATATGCATTACTGTTCAAAATCAACTTTGCCCCAAGTGAGTAGATATGAAACCTTGAGATATTGGTTAATGATTGATTGTATGAAGCCATTAAAATTAGCAAGCCGCTCAAATAATTTAAAACTAGTGACAGTGGCTTAAGACACTGCTCACAGAGAAAGTAGGAAAGAAGATGTTTAGTGGTCCTAAACCACAGAGGCAGCTGTGACCCTGTAATGCTTTGCCACAGAGATGTACGCCACCACAGTGGAAGTAAGGGAGTTAGGGTGTCAACACCAGCAGGCACCATGAGAGCCAATGTCATGTGACTTGATGTAACTGTATATGATGCCTTGTCTACACCCATTATTTTCTCTAAAAATTGTAAGAATGGCAGCATCTGTTTTCAAGACCACAATCAAAAGCAACTACCAGGCACAAGCACTAGCCTAGTGCTTGTATATCACTAAGAAAGAGTAAGTAATCTCATTTCATCCTCTGAAGACATATGTCAAAGGAAAAAATAAAATCTCTATACTGGAAACAAAAGCTCTCTAGTTTCTCTGATTTGTTATATTCCAAATTAGTGCCTCTGACCTTTTCTTAAAACCTTAAACATCACAAGGAAATCAGTGGGAAGGGAATCATGTGCTAACCAAGTACTTAGAGGGCAGAAAAACTCACTGAAGTGAAAGGCGATTAATAAGGGTGGAGAAGAGAACCAGCCCCTCCCCCTTTCGGTGAGCAGATTTGTGATTATCAGACAGAAACCCACATGCAATTAACAGCTCTGACGTCAGGGGACTAGCAAATATAAAACACTCAGCTGTAAGAAAGGTTCAACAAAGAATCCTCTCAGGAGTTTAAGGTACTGGAGAGAAGCTCTGTAGGAAGTAGGTGGACTCCCGCCAAAACTCCATTAGGATGGAGGACTTTACATAATGGAAATTAACTTGCTGGAAATCTCCACCCAATTCTTCTTTCAGCTTCATGGTTAAATGTAATTAATGGTGGTGACCTGCTAATGAATGCTTTTGATAAATGACATCCAGGATAAGTATTTTTTTTATATAAATATAAATTAAAAATGAAGAGAACTAAATGACTAGGACAGGGGATTTAACTATGTAGGTATTATACATGTCAAATTTGTAAAGGTGAATTACTATTTTTATTTGTTTGAAATGTCATTTTACAGATTTGAAAATCATTTTGAAGGGGGGTTGGAAAGGGCTCATGCCATTTATAACAGTACAAAAAAATTTGCATAATTCCATTTTGCTTTCTCCTTTTCAGCTTGATTTTTATCTATGTGCCTCAGTCTCTACACAAAGGGCGGCAGAACGAGAGCCTTGCTTCAAGCAGAATGAAAGATCATAAACTCCTCTGTCTGGGATGTATCTTCTTGCCCCTGGTTTTTTTTCAGCAGACTTGGGCTCAATTTCCAAGAGAGTGTGCCACCATCGAAGCTTTGAGAAATGGTGTATGTTGCCCAGACCTGTCTGCATTGTCTGGGCCTGGAACTGACCTCTGTGGCTCATCATCAGGGAGGGGCAGGTGTGAAGCAGTGACTGCAGACTTCCGACCCCACAGCCCCCTGTACCCTCATGATGGCAGAGATGATCGAGAAGGCTGGCCCACACGGTTCTTCAATAGGACATGCCACTGCAACGGCAACTTCTCAGGACACAACTGTGGGACCTGCCGTCCCGGATGGAGAGGAGCTGCCTGTGACGAAAGGATTCTCACAGGTGAGCAGAGATATAAATGGATACACAGTCCTGCATGAGACCCAAATCATTTGAGCTGGAAGAACACTTGGAAACCATATAATTCAATCCTCTCTTCCCAGATGTGGCAACTGAGGCTTAGAGAGCTTAAGTAATTTTTTCAGTGTGCAGGGTTGAGGTTGAAGCCGAGAACATTTATGGCTATACTTTCAGTAATCCCTCATGGTAGTTATGTTAATTATCATGGGAAGGAAGGTCAAATCCATATAGCTGGTACTTAGAAAACCTAGAATTCATATTGAGATCTGTCTTCTACTACTCTTCTTGACCCACAAAGAAATTTTCCACTGTGATGATAAAGTTCAGTCATTTTAGATAATAAGGTGGGCCTGAAGCCTAAATATCACTAAATAATAAAGCATTAAATAGTAACGGCCAGCAAAACTTGATTGTTTTCTATGTGCCAGACCAAGGGTTTAATAGAATGTTTATTGACTTTATTAAGAGCCAGGCTCTGGTCTAATTGCTTTGAAGGTGTATATTCTTTAACCTTTACAACTCTGTAAAGAGAATTATTTTTACACACACTTTACAGATGAAAAACTGAGGCTTAAGAGAAATGTGTGCAGTCATAGAATAAGTCTCTGGTCTTAACCACTAGCACACACCTTGTTTTTGTAAGATTTACAATATTAAAAATGCAGTAATTTTCAAGAATAAACCTATAGTGAGCAGAAATAAATAGAACACAATCATAAAGTCCACAAGTAAGATTATAGAAAGCTAAAAGGAATCCTATAATAATATGGGAAGGAAGAAAGGAAGAGAGGCAAGGAGGAAGGGAGGGGGGAAGGAAAGGAGAGAAGGTGGGAGGAAGCAATAGATAGTAAGGGGTATTTTAAAAACTATAAAATCATATAAGCACATATACAAATTATCATTAATGGTAAATGGGACATGTTGTGTTACAAGATTATTACACTCATTCTCTACCCATCCCCACAAGGCAGAGGTTCTCATATTTGAATTTTGTATTCCTTAAAGTCAGGAGAAACCTTCTGGACTTAAGTACAGAAGAAAAGAACTACTTTGTCCAGGCCTTGGATATGGCAAAGCGTACAACTCACCCTCAGTTTGTCATTGCTACCAGGAGATCAGAAGAAATATTGGGGCCAGATGGCAACACACCACAATTTGAGAACATTTCCATTTATAACTACTTTGTTTGGACACACTATTACTCAGTCAAGAAGACTTTCCTTGGAGCAGGACAGGAAAGCTTTGGTGAAGTGGATTTCTCCCATGAAGGACCAGCTTTTCTCACATGGCACAGGTATCACCTATTGCAGTTGGAGAGAGACATGCAGGTATGCAGGAAACATTTCAATTTTCAGATCCTTTACAGACAAGGTGCCTTAGTTGTAAGTTGTTTGATTCATTGTGTTCCAGATGAACAAAACATGTGATAACACAGCAATTTCAAGTTATTAATCTGCCTTTGGCATTTTAAGTTTCTCCCTATACTAATTCTTTACTGATTACCTGAACTTTATCTTTTGCAAAGTAAAAAGAAAGTAATCTCAATGATGAGAAAGCCAAAGGAGATATTTGTAGGTGTGAATTAAAACAATAGGCATGTTCTATAGCTCTGTAATTGAAACAAGGACTCTCACATAGTTTGGAACAAAATAATCTCATTTCATATGTCTTCTCACATGTTAACCAATGCCCCCTTCCTAGTTTGGATGAAGCAAGTGTTTATGTACTTGTCAGTCTTCCAAGTCCTAAATATTACAGTGGATAATTCTTTCTAATACAGTATAAGGTTAAAATTATGAAAAAAAAATTCCTTTCCATTCATTCATATTGTCATATTTTCATTGAACACCTTTTTATTTCTTTTCTTTTCTTTTTTTCTTTTTTTTTTTTTGTCATGCCCTTTACCACATTAAGGCTTACAGAAGAAATCTATTAAAAATATCACATCACTTAAATATTTTTTTTTTTACTTAAGAGGCATTGGCTCTTTAGGCGTAAATCAAATCTCAACCCAAACATAGTCATTTCCTGCTTATTTTTAAGCAGATAAGCTCAAAATACATTAAAGTATCTGTTAACATAGATACCTCATTGTTTATTTTACCAATTGCTGTTTCTTAAGAAAAGTATTGTAATTCTAAAATAAAATTTGAAATTATTAGATCTCAACTAGAAAATCCACAAATTAAACCTGTCTTCTATATGAAATGACAGGAATGAATCCCTCCCCTCATTAAAGTATAAAAATTAATCAAAAAAATCTTGAATTGTAGTACACTTATGCCCAGAATTATTCCAAGAAAATAAATGGTTAGAAGAGAATTAATGCACTAAAATATAGAAAATATTTGAATAAAAGTAGTCTAGCCATATGCAGTTCGAGAATGATTAAATAAATTCATCTGCTACTCTGAATTTCATGTTGTATAGTTCTGATTACAAGCAAGACATTTAGTAGATTGAGTTGATAAATTTGTCATTTGTATTCAACTCCAGATCTTCATGCCTTCAAGTCATTTCCCCATGAGCACACCAAAATGAAAGGGCAAATGGAAAGTATCTAAAAGCTTCAATTTTGCCTATGTAAACTTGAACCTCTATAACTTACATTTTTAAAACCCAATAGCACAAGGGATTCAACAAATTACAATCTAAATATAATGCGCCATTGAAATGCCACATGAATATGCTCCAGCTCCCAAATGTTGGTTGTTGAACCACAAACTGACTCTTAATAATCCCTTGGAAGCTGTCACAAGTATTTGTGAACCAGAACAATGTCTTCTAAATGAGGACTCTAAATCTCTGGAGATCTATAACTGGAGATACCTTGGAAAGCTTTTGGCCCTCTGAAACACCCCAAAGACAAGGAAATGTTTTCTAGAAAGGGTTTAAAGTGAAAAAGTGGTAATATATGAAATGTGTGTGAGGTAGAATAAAACAATGGCAATCCCTACATTTAAATTCAACACTATAAATATAACTCCCCAAACGCAAAAAGAAATTAGAAATACAAGTACAATAAATATGTTTTTAAAAACCTAATAAAATAAGCATGTGATCTTGACTTCAGCATTTTTACTAAGGTTGTGATCAGCTCTAAATAAAAACTTGGTCTCTGGATTGAAGAGCAGTGTGCACAAAGAAATATCCTGCTTTCCTTTAGCACTTCCTGCAGGTATGAGTTTCAGACAGAAGTCTGTGTCTTCATAGTTTAGATTCTGAAGCAAAGGTATAGGTAAAACACCTTTAGTGCCTAGGCAGAGAGGTAAGTGTGAAAGAACCTACGTAGCCTGTGGCCAAACCAGAATCTAAATGCCTAAAGTCATTTAAGTTAAACTACAAAACAAAAGCAAAACAAAAAGTGCTGCTCCACATAAGCTATGTTAAGGCTGGATCTGGCTCCAGATCAAGAGTTAGTGGTGTTTGAATTAGAGATAAGAAAATGGAAGGAGGTGGAAATGTCAAGAAGTTATTATTGCTAATTTTTGGTACAATCAATAGAAATATAATTATCTGTCTAAAAAAGAAAAGAAAAGGATGTTGTGTTTTTGAAACCCATGTAATCAATATATTTTTCTCCAAAAAAAAAAAAAAATCATTTGCTGGAACTTCTATATGATGAGTTGAGTTTCATTCCCTCTAGTATCTAAAATGACTCCTTGAAGTAAATTAAAAGCTTTTTGTTAAATAAGGCATTTAAGTCCTCCAAACACCTCAGACACCTCTGACACACTAACTGGTTCCTAAGTGGCTGAAAAGAACTAATTGAAATAGACTGCCAAGGAGTAAACCAAACAAAGAAAAAGACTTAAAACAAAGGCAGAGAATGCTAACAGAGTTTCCGTGATCTAGGAAATGCTGCGGAATCCTTCTTTCTCCCTTCCTTACTGGAATTTTGCAACTGGGAAGAACACCTGTGACATCTGCACCGATGACTTGATGGGATCGAGAAGCAACTTTGATTCTAATCTTATAAGCCCGAACTCTGTCTTTTCTCAATGGAGAGTGGTCTGTGAATCCTTGGAAGATTATGATACTCTAGGAACTCTTTGTAACAGTAAGTTCTAAATGACATCTAGGATTCAGAATTCTCTATTAGCTTAAATTTGCTGCCTGAAGGCCCTTCATTCTACTAAGGATTTCAAACAAATTTGCTTTTATTATAGAGAATCAGTGTACAGATATTCATGGCACTATTAGGATATTCAAGGCAATCTATAAGGTGTGCCATGTGAAACAGAAAGTGCCTAAACATTTTACGTTGCTTTACTTGAGCAATTTGGTCAGTACATTGCTCACTTTCTTTGGAAATGTCTAATTGTATAAATTAATCCTCTTAGTACAGTCAATACTACTTAGTAGTCATGTGTCTTGAATTGGAATTTCACAGAAAAAATGTTTCCCAAGGAAATCTGAAATAGAAAGAAAGAGTTGGAAGTGCCCTGGGAGTACAGATTTATAATAATAATTAATATATTTATAATTATTATAGTATATTATTGTTAATCTAGTCAGGGGGCTAAAAACCAAAAGGTGATATGGAGGATACTTTTAAGAAAAGGAATATACTGTACAGAAGATGTCTGTCAGCTAGCTGCTTTCCAGCTCTCTAAAATTTAACACACACAAAAAAGAATGCTTAATCAGTTATTTTAACATCCTTTCTCCAGTGATCTGGACACCACCTCTGCCATAGGTTAGTTTCTGTTATATATGGATCTGTTACTGAGCTTTCTATTCTCTTCCTTGGATCATATTATTATCTGCCCCTTTGCTACTAACACAAGGTCTTAATTATTAGAGTCTCCTTATCCAATCTTATATTTCTTCTTGAGACATGTCTGACCATTTTGAACTTTTGTTCTTCCATATAAAAAATTAGAATTATAGGAATTTATTTTATTCTCATATTCATAATATTTACTCTGAATATATTTTTCAAAGCATCAATTATTTAATTATTTTCTAAACTTGAAAAGAGAATATTCTAAATGGAACAAAGGAATTAGGTAGAGTTTCACCATTATAAGATTATTTAGCAGTGTTTTAGAGAAGTGATATAAATTTTCTTCTGTAGAAGCTTAAAAATTACAATAAATGTTTGTTCAGCATGCTGAATGACTGGTCTCACCTTGTGGTATGCAAATTAAATTGAGGATCAAGATCTATTTAGATTCAAAAATTTCTCTTTTCCTGACCAGGCTATTGCATTTTGGCCTGGAAATTTTCCAGACATTTTCTGATCACTCTGATGTTTGGACATCAATATATAGCACAATTTAAAAGGATAAATAAAATAGTATAGGAGATTTTGTTTTCATCACAATTTTTTTGTCATTTAACATAACACATAATTCCGACACACAGTTTCATGAAAAACTGAAGCTGTATATTGCAGGTGAAACAAATTTTAAGATTACCCTTTGCCTTAGTTTGAGATAAAATTACCAAATATTTTCTGTATTAGGCCAAAGTAAGAGAAAAAGAAAACTAACGTTTTACTGAACACATATTGTGTGTCTGATATGGTGTTACAATGCTTTAATGTGATATCTTATTTAATTCGCATAGCATTCTTCTAGCTCTACTTTTCTTCCTGAATGAAATTTTCCATTCCTGTGGTTTCTCTGATTATCTTTTACAGGACACCCATATATGGGTGTGTGTGTGTGTGTGTGTGTGTGTGTGTGTGTGTGTGTGTGTGTACATACACATCTTTAAATCAAATCTCCCTTAGATATTCCATATCTATGTTTCATATGCTTATTGCATGGTATCTCTCCAATATTCCATTAATGCACCAAGCTCAATATATAAATGGAAAGAGTGAATTATTAACCACTAAATTCTTCCAGCCACTAAAATATATGCTTTGATTCATCATATGAAAAGCATCGTTTTCTTCACAATACTTATCAAATATATTTTCTCCTTTAGACACTCAGAGCTTTTCATTCATTCCTGCATGGAAATTCCAAGGGAGTCTAATCTATAGGATGTTAATCAATGCAATGGAACAGGGATATAAAGTGCAACATAGGGAATATAGTCAATAATCTTGTAATAACTATGTATGGTGTCAGATGGGTACTAAACTTATCAGGGGGATTGCTCTTTAAGTTATATAAATGTCTAACCACTATTCTATACACCTGAAAACTAATATAATATTGAATGTCAATTGTAATTGAAAAATTTTAAAGGATTAATGAAAATTGGGTGTAATGACAGAAGTTGTCCATGTACAAACAAATTTTAAAAAATCACTAGGCTAAAATCACTAAATAGGTTTAACTAGTATCTTTACTATCAAAATTCTGTGCTATGAAACCCTGAGGGCAAATGAGGATGTGTTTTTGAAACCCATGTAATCAATATTTTTTTCTTGGGATGTGCTGATAGCTCCCTGAACAGTAATCTCCAAAATATCAGCTTAAATTAATAGCTTAGCCAGTGCTGTCAAAAAGTTTTAATAATGTACATCTAAAAAATTCACATCCCTTTCCACCCTCAATATAGGTATATGTTTTATTTTTATATTATATAAAGTTAGCTATGTGAACTCACCAGGTACTAATCATTACATTGATTATAAACATACAATTAGAAAATTTTCTGAATGAGGTAAAACAAAAATGAGTAGATGCTGTAATATTCTCTCTCCCACCCCAGTGGATTATTCTGCATGTCCCCTCTAGGGCACGAAAATCCTCCCTAGAGACCACTGAGACAGATTAATGCAAAATGCTTCTAACCAATATCCTCTCCTCCCATCTACCTAAAGCTTCTCCCCACTTCCTAAATGAACATAACTTTCTCATCTTGCTTTTTGATTTCTTCACATTATGGTTCTGGTTTAGCTTCCCATCTTCCCTACCATCCACTATTCTCTTACATTACTACATACCCCAGGCAAACTATCCCTCAAAAAAGGCCCTCTTTTACAGCCAACATTATCTATCCCGTATAATAACATATACCAAACAACTATTTAGTAACTATTATATACCAGGCACTGCACCAAGACTGTGGATATACTGGTGAGCAAGAAGAGATAGCCTTCTTGCTCTGATAGAGCTTACATTATAGATAGACGAAAGCTTACCATCTCTTGTTATTACATCTGCTTAAAATGTTTGACTTGTAAAATACCTACTATTCCACATATGGAAATTCTCCTCAGTCCTTCAGGGCTCTTTCTGGAGCCAACCAACTGGAAAAGATATCTCCCACCCTCTCTGCCTTCCTTAAGAGGCATCTATCATATTACCCCTAGTATCATAGGCCTTTATTACAAATTTGTCTTACTACCTTTCAAAATTTTTAATTATTTCTGACATTAATTGCTGAAAAATGTGTTGATTGAAACTGAAGATTGTTTTAATTTCTCTAAAGGCTTGAAACTGACAGTATTCAAGTACAAAATTCTGTGTGTGTGTGTGTGTGTGTGTGTGTGTGTGTGTGTGTATGAAATATAGATTTCAGTGTGGAATTTAGGTTTATGAGATTATTTTGGCTAAATTCAATTTTCTATGGAATTTTCATTTTAATACATTCTTGTGAAAAAAGTGTATGTCGATTAAAAAGTACCAGGACCTCTGTTATTGTGATCGCTTTTTCCCTCAGATGATTTTATGTATCACATGTCTACTCTTCTCAGAGAAGCTGACATGATAACCTAGATTTCCTCACTTTAATGCCACTAAATAAGCATTTCAAAATGTTTACTCTTCTACCAAGAAGAACCTGTTTCAGTGTTCATACTGTATACATATTTTAAAGGGCAATGATAAGACCATTAAATGTTCTAAAAATGTTTGCATACCCCATCTTTTTCCAAGGCACTGAGGGTGGGCCAATTAGGAGAAATCCAGCTGGAAATGTGGCTAGACCAATGGTGCAACGTCTTCCTGAACCACAGGATGTCGCTCGGTGCTTGGAAGTTGGTTTATTTGACACACCTCCTTTTTATTCTAATTCTACAAACAGTTTCCGAAACACAGTAGAAGGCAAGTAAACCAAATCAATGCTTTAAACTGATCTAGTTATCACAGTAAACTGAAGCATTCAAATTTAGATCTCTTTGAAAAAATCTTTGAATGCTGTATTGATCCTGTGTTTATGTGGTATTACTTATTACGATGTAGTCACAATTCTCTGATCACAAAAAAATTTCCTCAAAGAAAAGTGTCAGACTATAAAACTCTTTTAATTATCATAGGAGAATCTCTTGGAAATTATTCTCCAATCTCTTCAATACCTAAAAAGTATTTAAATTCAAATTCCTTGGTAAGTGGCTGGCCAGTATGTGCCTAACTATATCAAATTCTAGTATAGGCATATAATATTCAACACTTCGATAGCTTATTAAATTTTTTTCTTAAAAGAATAACAATAAAAAATTCAAACTAATTTGTTGACACTCAATAAAGCCTGGTTTGGGCATATGTGTTATTTAGGTCTGTATCATCCTACATTTTTTAGATCTTTAAAAATTCGAACTAGCATCTGGTGATATTTATTTGGTTTTCCTTATTAAATTCAAAGTATTTTAAAGCTGAAGAAATTGAGGTCCAAGTAAGTAAAATTAATTTTCCAAGATATTCAGCTAGTTAGTAACACGCTACAGATTTAAATCAAAATTTTCTAAGTTCAATTTCTTTATAAAATAAATGTTGATACCCCTCAATCATGCTTGATACATATTTAAAGTTTTAAAAGAATAGAAAAACATTTAACTTTATTATAAGCTAGTTGTTGTCAATATTTACCTTAAATATATAGTGTTGTACATGATAGATCCCCTCCCACACACAACCCCCCCAAATTGATCTCTCTTTACCCATGATCTGAGATACCTGATGTATAAATCTGATAATTTTCAATTTTATTCCCTTTTATTATCAAAATTAGATACCATCCTGTTCTATCTTTTTGTTAATTTTAATAACTGTATGTGAATCACTAATTTGGAGATAATTCAATAAATACTCACTATTTTGACTAAATTGATATATATAAACTAAGGCTATAAGTACTGGTTTCTAAAAGAATGTACAGATTGTTATCTTATTTATACCTAATCAAAAGGCAAAATATACTGATTTCCTGATAGAATTATGAAAAGACTAGTGCCACACATCATGCACATTACAGAAAATTTTTAAACTTTTTTTATTAAAAAAAATGAAAGATGTATGAAAATGAATAAATCAGTATAATTACACATGTGAGTTAATTGTATTTTAATTTTTTTTTTAATAATGTATAACCTTCCCCTGACCTCCCATCTCTGGCCCTTGAAACCAAACACACACACACATAACTCCATTCCACATTATGAACCCTCTATTTTTGTTTGTGATCTATTCTCATCTTCTCCCTAATATATATACATTATACACACACACACACACACACACACTATATATATATATAAAATATGAGAAAAATATATTATATATAATGTGATACATATATATAAAATATGTATGTGGATATATAATATATATGTGAATTATATATAATAGACAATTGGAAATATATATATGGAAACATATATGGAATAGAGATCATTATCAAAAGTTCTATAAATGTTTTGACAGCAGGATTTCCAGATATTTATAACTAGTACAGAGGTGTTAAGAAAGCTTTGAGAAATTATAACTTTTCCACAAAAATAACTTTCCAAAAATAAACATGCTGACAGTCATTCAAAAGGAATAAGGTAAGAAACTAAAGTAACATCTGGCAATTTAAGTTTCAGGACAATCTGAGCGGTGTTCTCCCAACTGTCAGTAGTTTTCAGTAGAAGCTGGAGATTTCAACTATCATGTAGGACAATGTTTGCCTTGTTGAAATAGAGAGTTCTATATATTTTGACTGGTGTCCTTCCTAGGTTATTATTCCTAACCTAAAGGCCACATTTAGAATGCTATGCCACTAGCTTAAAACTAACCTACCTGTTGGTATAACAAACAAATGTCACCAACCATGGGTACAGAGAAATAATGCTATTATATTAAGGTAAAGATTGGCCTGACAAGCTTAGGAAAACTTGTTTCTCAATATAATCACTACTGTTGACTTGAAAAGTAAGATATTTTTACTGGTTTTTACTATTCTCATTTTATTTTTATATCTAGGTTATAGTGATCCCACAGGAAGGTATGACCCTGCTGTTCGAAGCCTTCACAATTTGGCTCATCTATTCCTGAATGGAACAGGGGGACAAACCCATTTATCTCCAAATGATCCCATTTTTGTCCTCCTGCATACTTTCACTGATGCACTCTTTGATGAATGGCTAAGGAGATATAATGCTGGTAAGACACTTTCATATGCTTTTTGCAGGCTCAGCAAAAAAGATTGTTCCGATGGCACAGTTATTACTTTAAGGCTAAGCACTTGACAAACATAAACTATACTTCAAAATAAGGACAAAATAGCTATAACATTTAGCTGTTTCCAAATATTCCAAAAATACTTTGAAAATGCAGAATTCTCTCAGAATAGTTATTAGAAGATGATGTTTATTAGCATTCATTAGGACGAAGCAGGTAGTCCTTTCTCATTTTTACTATGCTGTTCAAATTTTTCTTACTCATATCTTCCAATAAACATTCTCATTGCTTTTTAATATAAATAGGAAAATCTTACAGAGTTCTTTGATATTCCAAAAGACTAAAAAAATTATACTCATAATACAAATTGTATTACTTTATTGCCTCTCAAAAATGGAAATTTTGCTCAGCTTGAAAAGTTAACGTTAGTTTTTATATCACATCATTGAAAATATCTTTTAAGTACATTTTAAAACATTCTTTAAAATATTATTGACAAAGCTACTCGCTCTTGACTTCTACTCAGCTGAAAGTCTTGTATTACTTTTCAAACAAAGCACATTCTTTCAGTTAGAAGAGCAAAAATTTTCATATTTTAAAAGTGTTCTAAATTTTGGCTTCTGTGCCTTTATTTTATCATGTATATAAACATAATATTGGAGATAAACTATCTATTTATCCAATTCAGCCAGTCTCTTGTGTGTGTGTGTGTGTGTGTGTGTGTGTGTGTGTGTGTGTAGCAGAATCCTTTAATTCAACCTGATTAGGACTATTAATTGATGAGTTGGTCAAAATAGTTTGTTCTATCAGAAACTCATTTAACAAGCAAATGACTTATGTATACATATTTACTGGCCTGTCAATCTGCTATGAATTCACTGATGGGAGTTTCATCTAATTTTTCATGTGTATTTATAGATATATATATATATACAACTATAATAAATTATCTATAATTTATAGTATTTGTTTATAGCAAAACAAGAAATTAACCACCCTTCAGATTCATTCTAAGCACAGTATTATTCTAGATTTCATAATGCTTCCCTAACCCTCTATAATCATATTGCCCATTCCTAATTATATAGCAATATTTCAGTCATTCATCTTTAACAATTCTTTCAAAACCATTTATTTATTATAAAAACATCTCTTTTTAAAATCATAATTATTGCTTTATGTATGTGTACCTAGTTTATTTTTATTGTGATAACAAGTAAACTGGAATTAACAGGTTTAGGAATGAACAAAACAAACATTGTTAAACATGTATTTCTGGGACCTAGACAGCAATGTATGAGCTACAGCTATCCAGCCATACACAATGCCATGGATATTAGTTTTTCAGAGGAAATGGAGAATCTTGGGTAAATTGGAAAGTCTCTTAAGTGAAGCTTTCTTTGAACTATGAAAACATATATTCCTTTGCCTTACATATCTCGATTGGAAAAATTATTTCACATTCAAAATAATTTGTTGAAAGTTCTCCATATCTTCATCTAAGTTACTGATGAACCAGAAAAAAATATCTCTATTTCTTAGTTATTTTCCTTCTACTCCCTCTTTTTGCGCCATATGTAATGTAGTACAGGGTTTCTCAGTTACCTGGTATTAGTGAATGAAGAAGTACCATAAATGATAGAGAACTAACCTGTAGTAGATTTCTAATAAAATGTGGACACAAACTTAGAGGAAAAGCCAATGTAAACACAAATTGTATGAAAGCTAAATTAGAAAGAAAGAGAGAGAGAGGAGCAGAGGGAAGGAGCAAGGGAGGGAGGGAGGAAGACACAGAACTACTATGTTAGCAAAGGAAAAAAAGACTGGAAGAATTTTTTAAATGTCCATATAGCAGAAGTCTTTGTTGAAAATAAATCTATAAGAGGAGGATAAAATCATATTTCAAAATGTTTGCAAAGTTTACATATAGATAATGTTTCAAAAATCATAGACTTATTAGGATCAGAATGGAACAAGAAATACATTTTACAGGTGAAGGAAATTGCAGTCATTCACACTGTGGTATATATAACAGAATCCACTCATTAGATGTAAGAGATAGTAAAATGCAGAGCATCCAAACTCAATTCAATATAACATTAAATTCTAATCAGTAAAGTCTGTGTCCATGCGCACATTTAATTCAATTCCTTTTTTTTTTTAACAAAATCAAATGAAATAAGCTTTAAAAAAACAGCCTGGAAGTTTAGTGCATTTTTTCAAAAGAAGTAGTGCATGCGTTTCCCAGACCAATCACTACTTTACATGTTAAGCCTCAAGAACGTGCACGCGCACACGCGTGCGTACACATGCACACACACACATCCTTTAACAAATATTATTTGATTCTACATCTTGGCTACTGTGAATAATTCTTCAAAGAACATAGGTGTGTAGATGTCTCTTTGAGATGCTGATTTCATTTCCTTTGAATATACATCTAGAACTGGGTGGCTGGATAAGATAGTTCTATTTTTAATTTTTTGAAGAACTTACAAACTGTTTTCCATATGGTTGTACCAATTTACATTTCCATCAACTGTGTACAATGGTTCCCTTGATACCCTTACCAACACTTATTATCACTTGTCTTTTTTATAATACCCATCCTCATATTTTTGAGGTAATATCTCAGGATGGTTCTGATCTGCATTTTCTAAAGATTAGTGATGTTGAGCACCTTTCCTTATACAACTTGGCCAATTGTAAATCAACACAAGGAGCACTTGAAATATATACAATTTTATTTGTCAATTATGGCTCAATAAAGCTGTGAAAAATATGTGAGCACCTACTATTTTCTAGGCAGTATCCCAAGAAATACAGTAGCATACAAAACACACAAAAATAGTTTCTGTCTTGGAACTTTTCTACCTGTTGGTAGAATGACAACAAACACATGTAAATAAATAAACAGTATGTTAGATGACTTACAGTCTTTGGAAAAAAAAAAAAAAACAGGAAAAGTGATAGAGAGTACTATGTAAATTTACGGAACGCCCTCCCAAGACAAAGGAACAAAGGAGCCCACTGTGTCTGGAGAAGAGTTCAGAGAAGGGAGAGAGTGGAGAGAGAGAATAACTAACATCAGAGGGATAACATGGGCAGATGCTGAAGGATGCTGCATTTTACTCTAAGAGAGATGAGGTGTCATCAAAGGGTCTTGAATAGGAAAGTTACATTAAAATTCAATTATTATTATTTGTTATGTTTACTATTATTCTTTCATTCATCTTAATGGACATAACTATATCGCACAGCTGAACTGTACTAGGTTGAGGCTGATCAAGTCAGCATTTAGTAAAGATAAAATTAAAAGTTTAAAAAACTAAGTTATTACTTTTAATATTTAACCTTAATAAATAATTAGCAATAATACACCAAAACATGACTTCCTTGAGGGCAGGATTCTTGTCTGTTTTGTTCAATGCTATAGACCCCATACCTAAACCAGTGCCTAGCACTAGTAGGAGCTCAACAGATTTTAATAGATAAATACTTAATTAGCATCAATATATACTAAATTTAAAGTGACAAAAATATAAACACTACCTGCAATTTCTATAATCAATTGTTCTTCAAACTAGATTCTAAAATATTCTTCCGTGTGTCATGAAATCATAGTGACTGTCTGGGTAATATACTTCTTGTATATTACCAATACTTCACTAGCTTTCCCTCACATTCAGCTCTTCTAAATATATTTCCACACTAATATAGTACCCAAGCCCACTTCCAATTCTAGTTTTGTAACATTCCATTTGGTATTTTATTGTACCAACAGAAATATAGAATGGCAAAAAAGAACAATCTTTTGCCACAAAGAATATTTCAGTATCTTTATCCCTGATAACAGAAACTCAATAATGACATAAATGGCAGTGACTTGTATTTAAATAGAGTAGTCCCCCACCCCTTATCCACAGGCATGGGGGATATAGTCCAAGACTCCCAGTGGACGCCTGAAACCACAGATAGTGCTGAACCCTGTAACTGTATGCACTATGTTTTTTCCTATCAGTACATATCTATGATAAAGTTTAATTTATAAATTGGTCACAATAAGAGATTAACAACAATAACTAGTAATAGAATAGAACAATTATAACAAATATTGTAATAAAGTTATATGAATAGCTTTGGGGCGATTACTAAGTAAAATAAGGGTTACCTGAACACAAGCAGTGCAATACTACCACTGAAAGGGCTACTAAGTAACCGACGGACAGGTGTACATATAATAGATATGCTGGACAAAGGGATGATTCACTGCTGTCAGAACAGAGCACGAGGGTACAAGATGTTATTATGCTACTCGAAACAGAACACGATTTAAAATTTATGTTGTTTTTATTCCTGGAATGTTCCATTCAATATTTTTGGGCCATGGTTGACTGCAGGTAACTGAAACCATGGACAGCAAAACCATGGATAAGGGGATGCTACTGTAGAAAGAAGAGAGGTAGCAAGAAGCAAATAGGATTCCAGGACCTTGACTCAAAATTTTAAGTGCCTTTTGCTAACAGAGTGAACCCTACGGAATAACTTAAGATTTATTTCTCTAAAAGTAAACAGAAAAAAAAAATACTAAATAGAAATATACACAGTGAGGGGAAAACAAACCTCTATTAGATATGCTGTTTCTCAAATTTAATTACAGATGATGCCACAGCAAACTATAGGTCCATCTTTTATTTAGCTTTGAAAATATTTAACAAATTTTATCCAAGTTAATTTCTGTAATTTAAAAGTAAAACAATTAACAATAATCATAGATGATAAAATATTGAAACTTTCCAACTTTTGAAATTTCTTCTTCCATTGAATGACATGTTAATACTATACTCAAAACATTTGAAATCCATTTTATACAACTCTCTGTTGTGCTGTAGTAAAACTTTTTATATCTTTATTCACTGTAAAATGTAAGAATGTTTTCAATGTTACCCTTGACTATTTCGGGACACTATCAGAACATAGTAATATATTAATATTAACAAGGTACCTTTGGTATATTTTAGATATATCCACATTTCCACTGGAAAATGCCCCTATTGGACATAATAGACAATACAATATGGTACCATTCTGGCCTCCAATTACCAACATAGAAATGTTTGTTACGGCTCCAGACAATCTGGGATATACTTATGAAGTTCAATGGCCAAGTAAGTATTGAAAATGATTTTTACTGTGGAAATTTCCAAAAGCAAGTTTGTTATCTTTAAAGTAAAGGAATCACAGTATTTCTGAGGCATACATTTTGCACTTGGATTGAGCTTTCATTTAGATTTTTGTTTGGGGATAAAGAGAGCAAATTTAACATTTGTTGAGAGCCCACTCTGGCCTGGTTGATTATTTAGCACACTATCTCATTTCATCTTTACGACCCTCTGAGATAAGTATTATAATACTCATTTTACAAATTAAAAAGACAAGGCTTGGAGTGGGTAACTGTGAAATATAACAATTTTAGTAAGCAGAGAAAATGAGTTTTGAGCTTAGGCCCATGTAAGATACCCATACTTTTCTTCTATGTAACGTTTTCTCCATTTACTTATCCTGAAAAAAAAGAAAAGAAAAAAAAATGGATTGTGATACCCTGAGCTGTTTTTTCTGAGATTTTGAAATACAAAACTTGTTAATTTAACTTTAAATTTCTTTCTCAAGAAATATGGTTGTGTGTAGTGGAAGAGCACAGGATTTGAATTCTGAAAACCTGGCCTCCAAAACCAACTCTACTACCTATTAACCAAGTGACCTTGGGCAAGTGACTCAGACTCTGAGCCATCATTTCCTCACATTTAGAATTGAAATAATAATGACCATCTCAATCGGGTCTACTCATTATGCGAAATTGGGAAGTGCCTACAAGATGGCAAATGCTATAAAAGGCAAAGTGGCCAATAAAAATTAAATATGAGGATTTCTGTAAAGTGCCTAAATTTAGGGTACACGATTTTTGGTCGTAACTATTATACTATTTATTTTTTGTTCTTTTATTTTTTAAATAGGTCGGAATTTTAGTATTTCTGAGATTGTTACAATAGCAGTAGTTGCTGCTTTATTACTGGTTGCAGTCGTTTTTGTTGGTGCTTCTTGTCTGATTCGTGCCAAAAGCAACATGGATGAAGCAAATCAGCCTCTCCTTACTGATCGGTATCGAGACTATGCTGAAGAATATGAAAAAATCCAGAATCCTAATCAGTCTATGGTCTAAATATAAAAGACCCATTTTCTTATGCATTAGAATCACAAAATTCCTGGTTGCGTTACTAACTGTATCTTCTTTTACTGTTACTTTCTTCTTTAAGCATTCACATGTTGAAATTAAAGCTCCAGATATTATTTTCCAGAGCTGGGAAGAGTCACAATCTTTTCAATAGGCTCTATTTTCCAGTTCTATTTGAAATGGTAGGTTGCACCAGCTTCATGGTATTTAAGCAGAAAGTGTCAAGATTTTTGGCATGTTTTAAAGGTCAGCTATAGGACAGTGTAAATAAACCATTTCTGCTTTGTTTATGAATAAGAAAAAATCATGATCGATAGTAAATCCCTGATTAAAATACATGAGTAGGTATTTTTACAGTGTTAAAATATAAATACATTTCCATTCATAGACATTGACCAACAAATATAAAAGAAGACACATTTATTAATTAAAATAATTTATGTGGTGTTATATATGAGATCCCAATCAACTTCTTCAATCTGGTATTCCCCTTTGAGTATCAGTATGTATTATTTATTCTAAGGTTCAAAAACACAACAAAATCACAATCTCCATTACACTTTGAATAGGTAAAAGCTTCACTATTTAAGAGATAATTTGTACTGCCTATTTGACACCATGTTCTGCTACCTCTCAATTCACCAAAAAAGGAACTAACCATTCCTATACTTCACCTCCCAATTCCTCTTCTAATATCTTAGACGTCCCCAGGAAGGCATAAAAGTGGAGAACATGCATCATGGTGCTCTACAAAAAGCATTCAGTTAATTGTGCTTAATTCAAATAGCATTCTCTTATCATTTATCAGCCTTTCATGCATTTTAAAAATAAAATATTAAAATATTATTTCATTGTTCCTCTTTTTCTATGCAATTTTGCAAGAATATCATTCTTTTTCTTCCTATCTTCTATCATAAACCTTTTTTTCTCTTTTTGATCTTGTGCTACTGAAGTAATATTCCAAATGAAAAACTCTATAGGCTGGTCATATTGAACAAATACTTTAATTAAAATTGATTAAAAAAAGAAATAAAGAATAACAATGGTAATCATACACTACAAAAAAAAAATGGCTAGTCTGATATTCCTAACACAATAAACAGGAACAAGATTAAAGTTATGTATATCTGATTGTTTACTAATTTTCTTGTTATCAAGCAGTCTTAAAGCTATGCACCCCGGTAGACAAAATGTGTTAGTGAAATAGAAGGCACATAGCAATAGCATTATTTTAACTTTCAAATCACATTACTCAATTCATTTTCTGAGAATAAATTTTTTATTTATATACTTATAGATTTTCAGATAAATTATTGCATAATGTAAAATATTTTTGTATAAACATCAATGAAACTAAGTCTTCCAATTCAAAACTTTAGAGTGATTTGGAGTAATTTACTAATTACCTATTTTATTAACATTTATTAAGCACATATTAGGTTTCAAACATAGTTCGAGGTAATGTGAATTTGGGGAAGGGAAAGTCAGGAATGCGAAACTGAGAAGGTCACATTTGACTTGGTCCTCAAGGAGTGTCAATGGATTTACCAAATATAAAATAGAGAAGGTCATTCTATGTAGAAATGACAGCATCAGCAAAAGTCACAGAAGTTTGAAAGAGCGTGGAACATTCAAAAATATAAAGTAGGTCAGTGTGCTTAGAGCATAATTTTCATGGAGAAGAGTAGAAAGATAAATTAGGAATAAAATTAGTGTTTTATACACAATCTTATGAAATTTAGAATTATTCTATAGGTAGAAGGAAATAGCGGCAAGACACAAATAAAGTATTTTATAAAGAGAATGGTGATGGTGATAATTATTTACATTATTTGTAAATAATATTTATTAATGGTAAGAATAGAGGCTAAGTGACTAGTTAATACAGCTCATGAGAGAAGGAGGACTTGTCTCGAAAGGTAAACATAATTCTAAGAAATCCTAATTATAAGAGAAAGCTACGCCCATTATCTTATAAATATAGCTTTGATAATTTCTCCCTAAATGTATTGCTTAATTTTTCTTTCATTTGAAGCCTTCTTTCTATTCATTTTACAACTCTAGAAGATTTTATGACTTATCTTGATCAGTTGACCATTACCCTCCCTATAATATGTTACATTATTCATTGTGAATAATACTCATTTGCAATCTTGGATATTTCCCACTGTTCTCAGTTCTCCAGTTCTCTTATAAAACACAGTAAGTGAAGTTATTAAACACTCACTGGAAAACATGTTCCAGACCACTTAAACTCATTTGCTATTACATAACAATCTATTGCATACTAGTACCACAAACTGAGGTAAGCTTAATAGTCTAAACAGAGTAAAAATGCCTGAATGCACCTTCCTATACAATCAAGAATGAAAAGCTACTACTTTTGTGTCCACTGAAGTTATATCCTGTCTTCATTTCTAAAAGCAGATTTCAGATATATAATTTACAGTTCCATGTAATTTTTGAAACTGAATGAAGGGAAAAGGAAGATTTGGGCTATTAAAATAACTGTTCCAAGATTTGGTTATGAGACATTTATTCTATGCTCACTTTATGAATATACAAAATTTCATGTATTTTGTCCTTTGTGTTTTCTAGTCAAAATTTTTTATCAACCAACCAATCAATGAAACATAAAGTTGAGCAGAGAAAGCTAATATGAAATTAAAAAAAAATAATAATAATATATTAACAAACCAAGAAAAGAGCCTATTATGAAAGAGAGAAAATTTAAAAGGAAAAATGCAAAATTTGGCACTTGAAAAGCACAACTGCAAAATTAAAGAGTCAAGGAAAACCAGAACTAATGGCATTCTTTACAAAATAACCAGATTTTAGTGGATTTCAAGTTCAATATGAGCCAATAGTGCAATGTGACCAATAATGAGGAAAAATGCTATGCAACTGAAAAAGGGGAAAAATTATTATGCAAATACTAATGTACTGTTCTTCATTAATACAGATAAATAATTTGTAGCATTTGAGTCGCATGTGGAGTATTTATTTAACTTTAAGCCCATAGCTCAATGAATAAAATCTGTCATGGCTTTCAAACAGTCTAAGGGGAATGTTTGCAAACTGGAACATTGCCTCTTTATCTTGCAAGCAACACAATGATACAATTAATAGCCCAAGAGAGAAACTTGGAAGTCACCTCTGAATTCCATCATCTCTCTCAATCCTCATCTGCAACTAATTAAAATTTTGTTAAGAGAGTCAATATCTATTGACCACTATATCCTGAGCACTGAAGCCATCATCTAAAGCAGCAGTTCTCAACTGGAGGATAATTTACCCCAAGGAGACATAAAGTGAGGGGTTTGCTACTTGCTACTGGCATCTAGTGGGTAGAGGCCAGGGTTGCTGTTAAAACATCTTACAATGCACATAACGACTCCACACCATCAAAAAATTATCTAGTCCCAAATGACAAAAGTGCTGAAGTTAAGAAAACCTGACATAGTGCTATAAGGATAAACAAGTTTCATAGTGCTCCTGGCCTTACAGAGCTTAAAATTGAATGGAAGAGAATGACAAAAACCAATGTACTCTATTAGGGAAGCATTATTTTCTTACAAAACAGAAAGTCTGAAAAATAGAGTCCAAGATAGGTAAGGCAGCACAATGATGGCTTCAATGACTCAGTTTCTTTATAACTTTTCTCCACCACCACTAAAGTGTGTGGTTTTTACCCTTTACTTATACTGCCAGAGTTGTAAAAAATGGAGTTTACATCTCCAGATTGATAACAATCCCATGCAGAAATTTTCCTTTAATTCAAAAATGAATATCCTCCTAAGAATTCTGCTTACATCTCATTAAAAGCACATGGCAAGGGAATATAAAAAATTAAAGCATTTTTTTCTTGGTTAGTTGGTCATTATCCTGAATAAACTCAAACTCTAATAGTAAGGAATAAAAAAGAATGAATTTGAGGTGTGGCAACCTGAAATATTACCATACAAATAAACATGCAATCAAGACAATTATAACAGTATGAAAGAAAATACATGATGGGAGGTATCTAACTTAGAAAAGTGACTAGAAAAGACTAGCTGAAGAAGTGAAAATTAAGCTGAAACCTAGAGGATGTTAAAACTGCTAGAAAAGTTAACCAAAAAGGGCTATGATAAAAGCCAAGTCCTCATTAACCAAAATAGAATGCTAAAATGTATTACTTCTACATTTTTTTAAGATAAGAAATAGTTTAAATGTGTTATCTCTACATTTTTTAAAGATAAGAAATAGTTTAAATATATTATTTAAGAACAAGGAAGCAAAATCCAAAGAAGTAACTTGAAGATCTGACATTTATTGTGTGATTTGTTTGTGAAGAAAACTAAAGCAGAGGATCTTGGTAGTTTTTCATGAACCTTGACTTTTTGAAAGGAAATTTTAAAGAAGACAGTGACTCTTCTGGAAATCTCAATAAAGAATGATTGATTTCAAAATAAATATCACTGAGCAGAAATTTATTCTTAATCTTTTATAAATTAGTAATCTTTAGACTGAATTTTGGGAAGCGAGGAAAAAAAGACAATGAATAAAATCTGTCATGGCCTTCAAAAAGAAACTGTCAGCAAAATGAGTTATTAATCAATTAGATGAAGCAAATTATACATGGAAATACACTCTTGTATTGTTTTCATGTACACTTCAAAATACAGGCTTCTGATGTATCCTCAAATGTATTTCTGCAATGTGCTTTTCCTTCTAGTTTTCAGATTTAGCCAGACTTTTATCAATGTATCTGCTAAAAATTGAAAAGACTATTACCACAAGATGGCAGCTCTGAACATATTTTAAAATGTTGATTATGAATATCAAATGCCTCTAACTGAAATGAACAGTGAAGACATCTGCTGCTATTCCTCATCTGGTTTAAAAATGTTCATGTGATCTTTCAAAGCAGAATAAATGCATTTTTTTTTATTTTGGTAGAAAAAATGTCTTGTGAGATTAGTAATCTTCACTCGGCTTAAATTCTCAATCAAATAATAATAACAAAAAATATGTCTTCTTTGAGCAACTAATTGTCTACTATATTTCAATAAAGCCAGAAAAAAAATTCCCCAAGAAACAAACAAAAAAAGTGTCTTCTTATTGACTAGAACGCTCTTGTATACATTATGCTCCTTCATCATGATCACTTATCATCAGGCTCTACCGGGCCACAAAATGAAGAACGAGTGGCATATCACCCAAATGGTTTCACATATAATAAATGATTATGCCAGTATCGAAGACACTGATAATTTGTGACAAGGGTGAAAGGGCTAGCCAGCTATAGGAATTTGCTCCATTCAGCCACTGAAACTACAAATAATGAAAGTCATCGCTAACTTTGTAAATGTACACCTAAAGCTTTCAAAGGAAAACTGGCCTAATAGAAGGCTGAAAAAAAAAAGTAAAAATTCAAATTTAACTTACATTGAAAATATTCCAACTTATAGAATAGTTCCAAAAAATATAATGAACTTCCACATACAACACAACTAAATTTACCAACTGTCAATATTTTGCACATTTGTTCTGTTATTCTATTTTCATATATATCTATGTACATATTAAGATCTTTCCTTAACAAGATTGAAAGTAAGTAGCAGATATCATGGCCCTTTGTCCCTATTTCCATGTTTCTCCTAAGAAGAATGGTATTCTTGTACATAACCACAATACAATGGTGAAATTCAAGAAATTTAACATGAATGCAATACTATTTTCTAAGATACAGTCCACATCAAATTGCTCCAATTGTTCTGATAGAGTCCATTAATTTTTTTAAATAACTAATTCAACACTTTGAAGTAGTCTGACATAAAAAACAATTTGACATAAAAATATCAAAAATGTGAAAAAACTTAACTCAAATTGAGTAAACCCAAAGAGTAGGGGGGTGGAAAAAGAAAAGGGAGGACATCTATCAAATTCCATAGATGATAGATAGATAGATAGATAGATAGATAGATAGATAGATAGATAGAAAGAAAGAAAGAAAGAAAGAAAGAAAGAAAGAAAGAAAGAAAGAAAGAAAGAAAGAAAGAAAGAAAGAAAGAAAGAAAGAAGTTAACATCCATTGATGATAGTAGCATTATGGGATCAACTTTGTATCCAAACAGCCCTAGGCTGGTTTTATATCTCTTCTACTGTTGGCAATGCCATTGAACAAGTTACAGCTTTAAGCTTCAGTTTTCTGATCTGTAAAATAAGAGCGGTTCTTACAATATAGGAATTTTCAGAATGTTAAA
This sequence comes from Rousettus aegyptiacus, assembly GCF_014176215.1. Lineage (NCBI taxonomy): Eukaryota > Metazoa > Chordata > Mammalia > Chiroptera > Pteropodidae > Rousettus > Rousettus aegyptiacus. The sequence continues at coordinate 55,375,056 of NW_023416306.1, forward strand.
AATGACAGTGTGAGGTAAATATATCTCCTAATTCCTGGAATATAGTAAGTGATTAATAAATTTTAACTTTCATTCTTAGAATCATATGAAAATTTAACTTTTTAATAACCTCCTTCAAAATGGTTTGCCAAAAAAGAATTTATGCTCCAAAGTTAAATCTCGTGGTTCATGATGCCATGTTGCACACTGGTTTCCAACTGAACGCTCTCATCCCACTGCCATCAAGGGGCATGTCACAGCTAATTATCTGTCATCACGCCCTGTTGCATAGGCAGTACCTTGCCTGCTGCTGCTGGGACCTCCGTGCTGTCTGTTGGTTCATTTGCATTGCCTCCAGAGTGTCTCTGCTGTGTATGGATCACACAGAATGAAGCCCAGGGGCCAACTGGCAGGCCCATATGAATTGGGGAACATATCTAAGGCCCCTCCTCGTTACTTAGTGAGTAATGTGGGGGATGTTCACTGGTTCACACACTCTGGCAAGGTAAATGGTCATCTGCTGCCTCATCTGCTTTTTTGCGTCTGGGGTGCAGAACCAGATCGGCTGAGGAACTTTGCTAGCACTTATGCAAATAGCTGTGGGAGCTCCTGGGTTTGGCAACATTTCCTTTCAGAAGCCTCATTTGTGGCTGCTCCGTCTGCCTCTTTTGTGTTTTCACAGCTTTTGTGAGGCAATCTCAAAATAGATCTTTTCCATACTCATGTTGAATGTATGTCCCTTTACCATGGAAAGACTAAAACTCTTCTCAATATGTTTAATAGGCCCTGTTCAGTGACTGTGATGTTTCTGTTTAAATTCTAAATGAACATGTATTTAAGATAGAATCAGACTGCAATCAAGTTTTCCAAATTAAGAGGAAATGAATTTCTTTAACTATTTTTCCAATTTAGATTTCAAATACATAGATAAATTATTAAAGTATGGGCAGACAGAAACAATGAGCCCTAAACTGTTAAACATACATGTAAAAAATCATAATTTTGTTCCATTAGAAACTTTATTCTTCAAATATACTACATAATATGTGTTTTAAAAAGTAAACCAAATTTTATTCAAATTTTTTAAGTTATCTTCAAATTAATAACATCACAAAGCAATTATGAAATCTTCAATGTTGCATTATAAAATGACAAGGATACAGTTTATTCTCGGTATGAATTTTTATTCCTTTAATGGATGAAGTTTCTGAATGTGTCCTCTGTTCTCTACATTTGCTCTACCTTTTAGTATGGGATATTTCTATAGAAACTAAATTCAAAGTCTGCTTAGAAACAAATAAAAAAAATAAAGTATTATAAATAAGCTCCAACCATGGGAAATTTCAAGGACTCTGAAAGAAACTGAAAAGAAGTGATGCTTAAAAATGATTTCCTCTAGATGTCAGTATAGTCCCAGAACTTATACCTTAGCATTAATGGGGAAAAAAAAAAAAAATACAGTAAAATAAATGTTTATTGCCAATCCATACATTTTATACATTCAAAAGAAAAATCTTTTGAAAACTGAAAACTGAACTAAATTTGCAACTGTGAATGTTCATCTGCAGACGGCAATGGATTTTGTACTAGAAAGAACAAAAAGTGGCTGATATATTTCTGCAAAAACACATTGTTTCACGTAATTTTTTTTAATTTTAAGACTCTGTCATTCATTGTTGGCTATCATAATTTACACTCTCCTTTGTAGAGACATTAATGTTTAAAAACTTTAACTTAGATAATTTTTGATATCTACTACAATCCAACATGCCTACTGGCATGTAGTCTTGACTTTTATTTTTATCAACAGTGTAGATTTGTTTAATTAAATTAACATCAAATTTAAAAATACAATATTCAAAGATTTGAATGAGTGTGTAGTTGATATGCATCATAACATATAATCTTTTAAAACACTGGAATCCCTATTCCTTCAGCCATAGAAAATTCTTTTCTTTCTTTTCTTCAAATTAAGTGTCCTCAGTAGGCTACTTATCTGGACGCCTCCCAATAATCAGACCAGAAAAAAAATCAGTGAAATATCTACACCTAGAGATTTAGTGCATTTCAGAAATTCATTACAGCCTACCTCTTAATTTTTCCCCACACTTCATTTTGAAAAACATCAAACCCTTAGAAAACTGAAAAAGCAAAAGAATGAATATATACATTCATCTACTTCATTAATCATGTTTTATCTCTCTGAGCAAATACCTTGACATTTAATTTTAGTAGAATATATTTCTGAGGCATAGAAAATTGTTGTTAATCTAAAGCTTTGATAGTATTGTTTCCATTAAGTCTTTAGTCCAATTCTTATACTATATGACATGCAAAGGGTTCATGTATGTATGTATATGTCTATCTGACCCCAAAAAGGATGGAGATCTGGATCAGGCAGATAATCACAAAGGACAATAAGGAAACAATAAGATGACAGAATCTTTACAACCCGTTCCAGAGCTCACTCTATAGCCGGCACAACCTCTGTTTCCTCTGAACACCCAGGGTACCTCACGTCTTAAATCAATAGCATTACTCTGTCATTTGAGGGAGAAAATTATGGAAGAAAGCTAGATGACATGTGTTAGCAATCTGTAAGGGTCTAAAAAGACATCACTGAAAATTCAGAAATATGGTCTAATGATCTCACAGACAACTCCTTTCATTTATGGCAAAACGTTAAGTGGTCCCTCTCTGATGAAAGGAGACAAACTTTAAAAAAATGAAATTAGTATATAGCCATGCCACCCTGAACAAGCTCCATCCTGTCTGATCTTAGAAGCTAAGCAAGGTCGGGCCTGGTTAGTACTTAGATGGGAGGCCACCTAGGAAGACCAGATGCTGTAGGCGTAAAAATTAAAAAATAAGTGATTGAAAACTGACAAGGTCCTTGCTATCTGTGCAGTGAAACAAGGGTTGCCTTGCCTAAAAAAAAAAAAAAAAAATTAAATTAAATTTTGTGATGAACATGATCAGTTCAAACGGCTAGAAAAATATTATGCTATCCTAAGCACCAAATTTTCATCTATTCAATTTACTTCCATAGTCCTGTGGCCAACTCTACTAATCATGTCACTCTCATAGTTAAAAGGTGACTTCTTTTTTCTTTCCTTATTTTTGACTTCCATTCTTTTTTCTCTGTCTTGCTAACTCTGAGGAGAGTGAAAAAAGGTACAGTCCTGAATAAAGAACAAGATGGGAAAGGACAGAAACATTCTTACTTGACTGGTGCTTTTGTAAGTTGGTCTCACCATCTCTGGGAGCAGCAGATCATTCATTGTTGGGCACTATGTATTTGGCTTCTTTCCAGAACTATGTCTACTTTTTTTGAGGCTTTGTTTTGCACTTTATCAAAATATTAATTTTATTTTTTTCTAATTTCCTGAAGTAAAGGAATTTTTTTTAAAGAATATTTTGGGAGATCCCTAGAGCAATTATTTTATGTTTAAAATACTGTTTTAGTTTCCTATTTGCCACTGTAACAAATTAATATGAACTTGATGACTTAAAAAAAATACACATTTATTCTCCTCCAGCTGTGGAGGAGAAAAATCAGTAAAACTGATTTTTCTGAAATCAAGGTGTAGGCAGACCATGCTTCCTCAGGAGGCTCTAGGGGAGAATCATTTTTCTGACCTTTTCTAGCTTCTACAGAGCTTCATTCCTTATATTCCTTGGCTCATGGCCCTTTTCTCCATCTCCAAAGCCAGCAGGGTTGTGTCTCTCTGATTTTGTGTCACATGGCCTTTTTCTCTTCTGTTTCTCAAATCTCCCTCTGCTTCTTCTTGAGACACTTGTGATTGCATTTAGGGTCTGCCCAGATAATCCAGGATAATCTCTCCATCTCAGTATTCTTAATTTAATCAGTACCACAAAATCCATTTTGTCATATAAGGTAACATTCACAAGTTCCAAGGATTAGAACCTAGATATCTTTGGAGGCCATTTTTTCTGCCTACCACAAATAGGCTCATTTTGAGAAACTGGCTCAATTATTACTAATAGAGGAAAATGAAGCTATTTCCAAATTCTTTATTTTTCTTCATTAAACTGTCATAAAAAGTTTATCCTTAGCCTCTCTTCTGGCAATGATAGAGGACATTAAACCAAGACTATAAAACTGATGAAGGAATTCTGCTATATCCTCATAAATCTTCTATGGAATTTCCCGCTCTCCAATTATTTTCCCTTCTCTCCACCGAGAATCCTTATTTTCTGCTATGTTTCTATTCAAACTACCTCTATGATAAACATTTTGGTTTAACCATTTAGCATAATCTTTCAAATTCTTCTTTTATATCCTAATTTTGTTGTTTTGTTTTGTTTTACCTTTTCTTTAAATGTTCAGGCAATCAAGGTGGCTATATGTATCACAGCTTTCACAAGAAAAATATAACCTTCTTGCCCTTGTAAAAATGAATTTCAGATGCAAGAATAGTCCCAAGGGGGCACTCTCATTCCACTGTTCTTTGCAGACTAAGAACTCTCCTTAGGTTTTCTTAACCATTCTAGTAGTTTTAATTACTTCTTCCAAATCTCTATATTCAGCCTTAACCACTGCTATGAGCTTTGGTTTCATATGTTGAACTGTGATCTCACAGACAAATTCATTTGACTGTTCTCAAGAATTTCAAATTCTATATATCCAAAATGGAACTATTTCTTTTTCTACATAAAAATGCCTCATCTTCCTTTATGCTGTGCCTCAGTTAAAAGTGCCATCATCCTTGAGTCATTTATGCAGAAACCTGGGAATCATTTTTGATCCCTCTTTTCTCCTTCATCTGCCAGTTGGCTAACCCACCTTTATAATTAATTCACACCATCTCTGCTTGTCTATCCTCCAAAATATTTTTAATTCTCTTCCTCTAACCTTTTTACCACTGCCTATCTAGTTTTTTCCAGAATTTAAAAATAGAACTTAGATATTCTCATTTGTGTGAGACATTCAGCATTATAACAGGTAAAAAAAAAAAAAAAAAAAAAAAGAATAAAAAAAAACTCCACTGAATTATAAACTGTAAATTATATATCAAGTACTTAGGCATTAATTACTTAGGCTGAATAATTCTCAATACAAGTAAAATTGTGCTATTCATAAGACAATTATAAAACAAACAATTCAGACTGTATTACAAGAAATATGGCTAAATATTGGAACACAAGTTTAAAATTGTTTGATAATAGATTCTTTCAAACTGTAAATGTTTAGCTGAGTCTGGTTGCATAATCTCATTTCAAGATGATATCAAAGATCTATACCTGAGGCTCTTCGTAAATGTGAGTCCAACACCACATGTTCCTCCTGTAACTTTCCTCTGCCCTCTCCCTGACTAAGGGAACCTGAAGCTTGATCAGCCATTCTCTCCTTCTCCCTGTGAAATCTATCCTCTTCTCTGCCAACAAATTGATCTACTAAATCTTAATTGTCTCCCTGCCCTACTTAAAACAGTCAGCAAAAGAGCACTCTCCTTAGCATGACCTCTATGCCTTCTGTGACGTCTGGGATGGCTCTGCTGGCTCATTTTTGTCTCTTCTTCTTCCCAAATTATGAGTTCTAGAACTACGAACTCTTTGCCTTTCTGAAAAAACAGTGATTTTTCTTACTTATGTGCTGTTGTTCACAATATTCCCTCTGGTCCACCAGGTTTGCACTGCACTACTTTTCAGGAGTCTGGTCAAGCAAGAGTCACCCATTCAAGAAGCTTGCCTCTCTGGAAAGCCCAGCTAAAGCATACCCCCTCCTCTAGGGTGCAAGTTCTCCTCTGCACAAAAATTTGCCCAAGGCTTATCTTTGGCCATTTCCATGCTGGCGGCCTCATGGTATTGCTGTTCTTTGAGGGGAGAAACTATGTCTTATTTAATTTTGTGACCAGATAGCCTGAAAATTACCTAGTGCAGGGTAGAAGCAAGTAGATATTTATCAAATTGAACAAAACTGAGTGGTCTAACTTGAAGGGGCAGCTCTCACGTCTTCTATACTCCACCAGGTGGCACTATTTTACTTTCAATAGAGATCACAAAAAATAGCAAGTGTAAGCATAGTTTCCGATGTATACAGACATGCACGTGTATTTGTGTGTATAGAGTGGAAATCTTCTCACTGCTACCCATTTATACTAATGTAAAAATGGACAGCCAATTTGGATATTTCATTTTTGATCTTTACAAAAGCATAATGGAAAAAATATTAAATTACCAAACAGTTATTGTAGCCAATATATCTGAATAGAAGGGACCTGGCATCCTCTTCATTTACAGTTTTATGACCTAAAGGTTTTCAAGAGTAGAGATGACAGTGGATTTCCACTCTTGAGATAATTCAAGTTATTCTCAACTAGAGGACAGGATGAAAAGATTGGAGGACTTATAAGCACAATCCTTGTTAGATACAATTAAACTCTCTAAGATTCATGGTCTCAAGTGTAAAAACTAAATAATAATACCTAACTTTAAGGAGCAAAAGATTAAACATTACATAACCTATAATACATTTAAAGTACCTGGCACAGTGAAGAAACTGAGGATGTGGTAATGATTATTAGTAGAAGAAGTTAGATCAAGAAACATAAAATTTCATCTAGTCTTAAAGTTTGTTAAAGGATAAACTGAAGCATATTAAAAAGTTTGAGAGCTTATTTGAGTAAAAATAAATTAGAATCAGGGAATGCCAAACTGGAAGTGGTTAGGAGCACTCTGCCAGCAGGAACCAGGCGAAAGACTGATATGAAAAAAGTATGGAATCAAGGAATGGAAATTATTTGCTTGCTTAAAGCTTCAAGCTTAGTGGGTTGTTTGTGACGGTGGTCCTTAGAGTTTTTAATTTTGTAACCTTGAGGCTTTGACAGGCTTAGATTTCAGTTTGTTTATACTATAAACTGCCAAAGCAGTAGAGCCACATCAAGTCTCCTGGTTTAATTAACTTAAGAAGTTTAAAAATTCAAAGTGCTGCTTTTTTTTTTTTTCTCCAACAGACTGTCTGGCCTGGAATCTATTTCAACCACTTTTCTAATGTGTGACAGGTCACCTATAATATGGACCTTGTAGCAATCCCTGCCTCATTTGATTGTTTGAGGGATTGACATAAAAATGACCTATTAGTCTAATGGTAATAGTGGAGCAAGATGGTAGAAGTCCAGGATGTGGAAAATTATTTGTCCAAAGCTCTATCCATTAATAGCAAACCACATTTGAGTCCAAAACTCACATTTCAGTTCAGAATGTTGAACCCACTAAAGAGCTCTGGGTTTAAAAAAGTATATTTATGTCTTTTGATGGATTTTTAAAATTGAACTTAATATATATTTTTTGACCATTCTTATCTGTAAAAAAGTTTTCTTTCCCTTTAAGGAATCAAAGCCCTTTTGCCTGATCTGTATATTAACATGACAAATGTAACCCTATAGATGCTTCCTGAAATCCTATGCTTCTGTTTCCTCTACTTGGGTAAAAAAAAAAAAAAAAAAAAAAAAAAAAAAAAAAAACTTGATAACAATGTCATGATAACAATAATATTTTATTTAGAAGTTCTGTCCTTCCTAAATAGAGATTAGGTACTTAGTTCTTAAATATTGAGTAGTCACAGAAGAAACTTGGTGTTTTTAAAATAAAAATATAATTAACCAGAACATTTTTATTTTTTAATATTGTCACTATTGTGCCCTTTGGGTGTTGGCTAGTCTAAATAGGCAGACTGCCTACCACTTCCATAGTTGGAACACAAAAGCACAGGGAAGTAAATATCTGAGCAATAATTATCTCCCTCAATAAGTAGTTAATTCCTAAAATTCCACAGTTGAAGTTTCATTCTTTTGATCTAAAGGCTTTCAGCTCTGATAAACACACATAAGGGTAGGTAACTCTTAAGTCTTATCAGTTATTTACATCTAAATATGAGTGACCTTATCAGAACCTTTTCCCCTTAAGCAGGTTTGGAAAGGTAAGGGTAGAGGAAGCATAAAGTCTCCAAAACCTGAGGGCAAAAGGGAGGCTGTTTACGGGAGACTAATTCAATGATTTTCAATAATATGAACCATGTTATGAGGTTTGTATTTGTAAGATATTTATTCACATTTTTAGGTAAAATGAAGTTTAGGGAGGCCATGTCACATTACATGGTAGAGCTTGAAAATCTGTTAACTCCAATTTTAAAATTCAGACTATGAGACCAAGACAAGACTGACTTTTATCAACACCACAGTTCTGTATTGGGTGCTCTGCCTTTCCCAGTTCATATTGCCACAGGCTGCCATGTTATACAGTAAAGGAAAAAGAACTCTCTAAATAAGGAACCCTTGTTAAAAAAGCAACCACAACTTTACAGCTCTTATCCATACATCTAGATCTTTCTCTCTTGTCATTCCACACATGTTAATAAGTTTAGTTTAATACATAAGAAACTTGAAGACTATGTTTTAAATTCTAGCCTATCTTCCAGAAGCTAGGAGCATTTACAGAAAATATCATAACTAAAAGTTAATTACTTTATGAACATTTCTCCACATCCCAAAATTATTTCATTTGCTATTCACATTTTTCTCCCTGCTACCACCCCCCGACCTTAAAACAACTATAATTATAAGATGTGTTGTAAGAGAACCTAAAATGATACTCTACTGCTTTCCTTCGCAAAATTAAATATAGAAGTTAAAACTGGCTTGTTAAGATTCTTTCCAAAATTTCACCATCACAGCTTGACATACTAACAGCATTTTTCAAAAGTGATGGCTCTATTATGTTTTCAGGATTTCTATCATTGTCTTGTTTGACAGGTGGCAAAACATATTTCTAACAATAAAAAAACAAAAGTGAATTTGTCAAAATTCTTTATAAGAAAATATTTTTTGTTAGTGCAATGCCAGTGCCAGAATTCACATATCACCTTTAAAAATCAACCAGGGCCTGTTCAGTAATGATGATCCGTGGTACAATTTTCTTATTTGTCTACCAATGTGGTTTTCGAACATGCTTTCTTCTGTCGACTAATCAAAGCAACTATAAAAAAACTATTTTGAGTAAACAATTTTATAGCATGTGTCAAAGGTTTCATTTATTTGTTCATTGGTTCGATTCGCTCAACAAGTAATATACTATAAGCCTACTCTACATAAGGCAGAATAAGTTTTTAAATGTGTGTAAGATATGTGCCTTAGCTTCAGGAGACTTATGACAAAGGAAACCTACATATGAAAAATAACCATGCAAAGTAGTGTAAAATAAGTGAGCATCAAAATAACTTTGCTGTGTTGAGCCCCACAAAGCTATGGTAGGAGTCAAATGTCTACAGAAGCCAAGAGATAATAAAAATGAATGAAATGCTTCAGGAAACATATATACTTTAAAATGGCAGCTGCGATCCAATCTAAGCTGATTGTTATCATGCAAGTGTAGGGGGTTGAGAACAAGCCACCCTAAGACTTGTGTGCCTCAGTGGTATGCAGATTATTTTGATCTAAAAGCAACAGAGACCCTACAGGTTTAAAAAGAACTTCTGCCCCGACTCTCCTTAACTATCTAGAAGAATTTAAATTAGGGGTCTGGTCCATAACAAGAGTAATCACTAGAAATGACTTTTACCTACCTATATGGCAGGGCAAACTAATAATCGCTGAACATGTATTCTCCATGAAATTATCTTCTCAAGTCCCACGGTGTCTTAACTCATCCCTAGCTCAGAATATTAGATATACCTCACTTTCCCTTTCTGTCTTGAACCCCTCAGGTATGCAGGGTCTCTCTCTCATGTATACAAGGTTCTCATACTTATGCACTCTGTCTCATGTCTGTATGACTATTAGATTTGCCAAAAGACCTTGAGGGTAGAGGAATGTTTCTTATCCCCTATAGTTGGCTCATGCCGGAAAAGGTAAGAGTACTTTCCAAGTCAAACTCCCAGGTCTCTACCTACAAAGTTTGCTGGAAGCAGAGTGGTGAGAGCCCCCTTTTTTTTTTCCCCTCCTAAATTAGGATCAGTAAAAAAAAAAAGAAACATTTGTGACACGAGTTTCTTGGGATTAGTGATTCTTGGTTATTTGGTATGAGTACTCATGGGTTTTGTTAATTCTGTTTTTTCTTTGCTCTGTTTGGTGTTTCTCCTTTTGTATCATTGTATGTCCTGAGAGTTTGGCCTTTATGATCAGCAAGAACATTTTCTCTAATCTCCACCATTTGGAAGGTGCAATCACCAGGGTGCACCTGGTGGCCAATCAAACAGACTGGGATTTTAAGCTTTGCTTAAGCCATAAAAATAGAACTGGTCCTCTTTGTCCGGTCATGCAACTCTCAGAGGAGTTTGTCATAAGGGGCCCTAGGTCATAATGGGCCTTTGTTGTCTTAACTTTCATTGCTTGATAATACTGGAAAAATCCCATTCCAGTAGCACCTGCCTGGTGCCATATATTAATGGGTTTGTGGCTGGAAGTGTCTCACAATTTTGTGGGAGACCAGAGCTGCACCACTCTTACTGCCTGTGCAACAAAAGTTTTTGCTTTCTCTATTTTCTTGCTTGCTTGGTTAAGCCATAAAAGGCTTATTAGTTTGAGTTGCTATTAAGATCCTCCTTCCCCAAAGCCAGATGATGAACCTCTCCCCACCTTTTTTTTTTTTTTTTTTTTGGTGGAGGGGAGAGGGAGAGAGAGAGAAGGGAGGGAAAGAGAAAGAGATGGGGTCGGAGGGGAGAAAAGTAAGGAAGGAAGGAGGAAGGAAGGAAGGAAGGAAGGAAGGAAGGAAAGAGAAAAAATATTTAGTGAGCTCTCATATTATTATAGTGACTAGTCATTAAGATTCCCATAGAAAGACATTAATTAGAACAAAAATCAACGTCTACTGAGGCCCCTTCCTATTTACCTTGAGACGCTTAGTTATTATAAAAGTTAGGACATTGGAAATACAATTGTCCTGTTTTTAAGAAAAAAAGAAGAAAAAGAATAGCAAAATCTTACTAAAAGACAACCTAAAAATCTTATGTCCTAAGAATTCAGCCTGGTAATTGTCAGGTTGAAAGCTCTGAACTATGGCCAGCCAGAAATGTGGGCTAAAATTCTGCTTCCAGCTAGAGTTCTATCAAGCTGCTGCTAGCCCTCAAGGAAATTATAACCTAAAATTATAAGGCAATTATGAGGAATGTTCCAAATAGATTAGATCATTTAAAAGCCCCTAAAAAGCAAGGGTTTCCAAATCAAATGGGATAATGAGATACCTATATTTACATATCGATAAGGATGAAACAAAGAGAAACAGAAAGGAGAGTCACAGGACTTGCCCCAGCAGGGTGGAAATCTTTAGATGGTTACTTAAAAAAAAAAAAAAAAAAAAAGAGTTAAAATGAAACAGACATCAATGGGGTTAAAACAAAGGTTATAATACAGAACAACCAAAGGCTGAGTGGGCCAAATTGACCCACTGTTGGTCCCACAACATTGTAGAGCCTCAAACAAGTTTGCTTTATTTATCCCTGTGCTGAGAAATTTAAAACACTGAAAGGAAGAGATTATAATGAGAGACCTGACCAGCAGTAGCTTGGGGCAAGAGTCAGATTGTTTAAATCAACAGGCCAAGCATGGTCCTTTGGCTTGACCCAAAGCCTTTTTACTCAAGAGTAAAAAGTGTGTAAAATGGTCAGGGGATAGAAAAGAGAATCTAGGATCCCTCAATACGAGAATTCATGAACTGTGGTACCACTGGTGAAGTCCTGAATCAGGCTACAATTAAATTAAAAGAACACAGAAATGTAAGGATTGATAAAATTATGAAAATTGAAATGCTTAGACAGGGTTTATATTTTAAAAATATCACATCAACTTTTCTCATGAATGTCTTATGGGAATGGATATTATGGCAACAATTAAAAAATGAAGACAAGGAGTTCTGTGTCTGTCTGTGTTGTGTGGTGTTTTCTATCTCTGGAGGGTATTGTTAATTTATAATAGAACTCTCTCAAATTAACTTAAACAAATAAGTGCTTATATGAGAATTATCAAAAATATAGCAGAAACTAACCCAAAGGCTTTTCAGAGTCATGTGATATGTGAAAATATTTGATATTAAAGCTGGTTTAAGTTTAATTTGGTTACATAGGCATATTTTTAGAGTCATCAGCATTAACTATAATACTTTTATCTACCTGGGTTTATTAGCCAAATAAACTCATGTTATCTCTGTTGCAAAATTTGTCAGCAAGAAAAATAACTCAGTATAATGAAATTCCATAAATAATCTAAATATAATTAAAAGTAAGTAAATTAAATAAATGTAAATAGGATAAAACATATCTTTATAGGTAAACTCTTTACCAATAATTATATGGTATATTTATTTAAAATCTGGTTTCCTAAATCTCTTTGGTAACTTGAAACTTTAAAGTTTTACTAGCCATATTAAATGATGGATAGCCGCTAAATGTCTAGATCATTTCCAAATAAGATAAAATACTGAAACGTTAATTATTGAGCACAGGTTTATCCACTTTTTGCTTCCTATTATAAAGGAATTAAAGATATTTGGGTCTATTAATAAACATGTCTTGTGCCACATTGAAAAAAATTGTATTGTGAGAAATATATATTTCTAGATATTATGAAATATGTTCATAGACTTGTCAATCTAAAATATATTGGTATAACAGACAGTTCACAATTGCTTCTTAGTTTTCACTAGAAATTAAGAATTTTAAAAGTTTAGAATTCTGATTGAATATATATATATATTGTATTTACAGCTACAAGAATTAATAATAAGGAAACCACTGTGTTTTTGAAATCATTTATTGTCACTTTGGTTAAATGGATAATTAGTATTATTTCATAATGACTTATGATCCTATTAGTTGAATGTCCAAACCTTTTGATATATTTTGACAAACTTCCAAAATTTAAGTTATAAACAGACTCTTGACCTAGGAATAACTTTAGGGTATTTCAGTAAGGCCCCTGGAACACCACAAAATATTTGTTTTCTCTCCTTACAAAAGAGAAAATTGAAACTAATTAGGCTCATGTGGTATGTTAAATTACATGGAAATGATTGAAAAATAAGTGATAATAAACTTCTAAGGTATGTTGCATGGGTAAACAATGGCTGTAAATCAAATGCATAGTCAAAGCTGTGGGAAACCCAAAAAAGCCATTTGGTTCTTCCCAGTTCCCTAGCAAACCCCATTTTTTAATAGTGTTTGCATTCCTTCATCCATTATTGTACATTTAAGCTGGAATTCATCCAATCTCCATTTAGATGGTTATTAATGTGTTCTTGTTATATGATGTATGTTTTCTGGGTAGGTTGAAGCCTGTCCCTGCTACAAGGCTGATGACCTTACAGTGACAAAGAAACTATTAGAAAATGTGCTTCCCAAGTAGGGTATAAGTTCCACAATCTCTAATGAGTTAGGCACCCACTTCACCGAGCAAACAGTACAAGTCTCTCAAACTTCTTGGTACCATCACTATCCCTGTCACCCTCAATCATCAGAAAAGATCAGGAGAAGGAATAAAAAAACTGATTAAAGCAGAAAAAAATTTTAATTGCCGGGATTGAATGAACTGATGAGAATGATCAAAACTTTTGTGACTTTTTGCTTGAAGCACTGCTGATTCTTTTTTTTTTTTTTTCCAGATAAGGATTTTTTCTTAAAGTAGCTATGATTTAAAATAATTTTATAAATTAAATTTATTAAGCAAAACTAAAACATTTATCTTTCTCTCCCTACCTGATTCTTCCAGAATTTGGAACTTTTAGTAAGTATTCTTATTTCCATGGAAATATTGTTATTTGTAAATTCAATAAGAATCTGATCTCTTTGTAAAAAGACACCATTGGAAACTGGTTATTTACCAAGGCTTTGACTGAAATGTCATATTCGAAGGAGACATACATTGACTCAGATATGACCAGACAGCTTTAAGGGATTAAGGTTGACTTATGGAAGTCAATAACACCATTGGAAGTATCACCTGGTACCTTGCTTACAAGTTCCCCAGAAGTCTTATCAGGTTAGCAAAGAAGGTCACTTCTTGGCAGGAACCTCAAGATCTTTTTTGGGGGGCAGGGGAGCAGTTAAGAAGAGAAGAACTCTTCCACATCTGTAGGTATTACAGTCACCCACTGATGACAAATCTTTACCTTGGCTTTTCTGGCCTCAAGAAGCCTTTAAAGTTTAATGTAAAGAGTCCTTATAAAAAATTCTAACAAAGCAGACTTAAGAGTCTGTATGCTTAATTAGTATTCTTGCTGGACTTATACAAATAAACAGGATAAGTTTATTGAATCTAGACTTATTTTGTAAATAATTCAAGCTTTAATTTGGTTATCTTTGTAAAAATGGGGGTTATTTTAGAGAGAAAAAATGAGTTTCAATAGACCTGTAATACATTTTTGTGATATTAGATTCTAGAGCTGTTCATTGTTGAGAGTTTTTGTTTTCTACTTGTAAACCAGACTTGATCTTGAATTCTTCTTGTTTCCTCCAATATCTGCTTATGTTTCTCCAAACTAATGTTTCCAATTTTTTTCCCATCTTTGACTTACAATCATTGAGAACTAAAACTTTCCTTTTCCTAAAGCTATGCAGGGTAAAGCTGGACAACTTGATATAAATTTAGAGAAATCACCACTACAGCTCATATATGGACAATCTTAGTGCCTGCTGCAGGAAGATCACCAGGGACATTCAAACTGCAAACTAGGAGAATCTATCAGACTGGGGTTACCTTCAGTCCATCTAAGATGCTTCAAGACAGGCATCTAGAAATCATCTTGACTGCTTGTCTTCAGAACTCAGAAACTGGCATTATAGTCTGCTCTAATCATTAACCTTTGTTTTTCCTTTATGTCTCCATAGCTATACCTCTTATTAAATATTTTATTGCTTGCATTGCAGGCTTAATTTAGGAGCACACCAGCATCACTGCCTCCTGAAATGGGGGACAACTATTTGACTGAACAGAACATTTCAGAGATACAGAACAATGTATCAACTCAACTTCTGGAATTTTCCATAAAATGGACAGTAAAACTTTCAGAGAAGTTTCAGAGGAGGAATCTGCTGATACCACCCCAAGATATGTCTCAGTGGTATGCAAATTACTTTGAGCCAAAGGCAACTTAGACCCTGGGGACTCAAGAAAACCTTTTGCCCCCCTTTAATTATCCTAGAGGAATTTGAAGTAGGTACCTGGCCCGTAGTAAGAGATTATCAGAGGAGATAACCTATCTATATGGCAGGCAAACTACTCATTACTGGACATGTCCTCTCCCTAAGATTACCTTTGAAGCCTCAAGGTGACCTACTACAGCCTTAGTTCAGAATATCATATAACCCTTTTTCCCTTTCTGTCTTTGACTCTTACGTACATGTGGGGTCTCTGACAAATAGCAATAAGCATATGAAATGATGCCCAGCACCATATGTCATTAGAGAATTGAAAATTAAAACAATGAGATACCACTACCTACCTACTAGAATGGCCAAAGTCAAAACACTGAGAACACCAAATGCCAGTGTTGATGTTAAGCAGCAAGATCCTACATTCATTGCTGATGGAGCTGCAAAATGCTGCAGCCACTATGGAAGACAGTCTGGCAGTTTCTTGTAAGACTAAACATGCCATTATCATAAAATCCTTCAATCGTGTTCATTATTATTTACCCAAATGAATCTGCCCACAGATGTTTATATCAACTTTATTCATAAATGCCAAAACTTGGATGCAACCAGTAGGTGAATGGGTAAATAAACTGTAGTACATCCAGACAATGGAATATTATTTAGTGCTAAAAAGAAATGAATTATACAGCCATGAAAAGATATGGAGGAAACTTAAATGTATATTATTAAGTGAAAGTAGCCAATCTGAAGACTATATATTCTTTGATTCCAACTACATGACATTCTTAAAAAGGAAAAATATGGAGATAGTAAAACAATTAATGGATGCCAGGGGTTTGCCAGGAAAGCAGGATGACTAGGCAGTACACGAAGGAGTTTTAAAGCAGTGAAAATACTCTGTATGATACAATAGTGGTGGATATGTGTCATTACATGTTTGTCAAAACTCATAGTACAATACCAAGAGTGAATCCTAACATAAACTATGAACTTCAGGTGACAATGATGTGTCTGTCAATGTAGGTTCATTAATTGTAATAAAGGTTACCACATTCTAGTGGGTTGATGATAGGGAATACTGTGCATGTGTGGTAATGGGGGTATATGGAAACCCTCTGTACTCTCTGCTCAATTTTGCTATGAATTTAAAACTGCTCTAAAAAATAAAGTGTACAACATACATGCACACGCACACACATGACTTTTTGGCAAAAAGGGAGTGGCACATACTTTAGAACATTGAACCTGCAGTATTATTGAAGGAGAAGTAAAAATAAATGAAGCTGGTAAAGAGACAGGTAGAAAGCTATTCTAATTGTTCAGACAAGGCGTCATAAAATTTCAAAGTTGGAGGGTCTCAGTAGACTACAATAGGCTACACATGTGAAGTAGAAAAAACAATAAGATTTGCCAATTGATTGCATGCTGACCTATTTGAAGCAAGCTCCCACTGAATATTCATGGAATTTGATGGAAATTGGATCCAGTTCTGTAATTCTCAGTTGGTAGAAAGCCACTTGGAGCTAACATTTGTCTATCTTTTCTTTCTCATATCCTGTAACTTCTTGTTTATATTTTTACCCAAGCATACTGAATTATTTAGCATACTCTTAACAATACCAATATTGTCATGCCTCTGTACCCTATACAATCTATTCCCCAAGACTGAACTATCTTTCCTGACAGAGTAGGGTTAAAATATCAGACTTGTCACTTACTGGCTGTGTAACTTTAGACAAGTTAATTCCCTTTTTGAGTGTCACTTTCTTCACCCATAAAATCCTGCATATACTTTACAAGACTGTTGAGGTAATTGAGGAAATATACCAAGCAGAGCACCAGGAATATATTCAATGTACAATAGTTTTTTTCTTCTTAATTTCCAGGGACCCCTTACACACACACACACACACACACACACACACACACACACACAAGGGCTGACACTAGCACCCTTATTTATTCTCCACCTAGCTCCTTTTAGAACTTACTGTCATGTGAGAGACACCTACCATCATTCTTATGTTCAGAAAGTTACAAGCAGGCTAAAGGGAGACTAGCCACCATCATGAGCACAGTGACTTTGCATGACCCTTCCCTTACTAATGGGAAAGCCAAAAGGAAATTTTGTAGCCTCATGCTATCATAATGAAGTTCATTTTCCTAGACACTTGGGCAAGAATTTTTGCATGTATGTCACTGCAGTAGTTTTGACAGTAAAATAACATTGCTTCGGCTAATCTATTCCGAGCACCTCTGTGTATCATTTTTTTTTTTTAATGGACATGTCTGGCCATTTTACAAATAGACTTAAGTGTGCATATATATAATAAAAAAAACTCAAAATTCTTGTGAAAATGAAATGGCTGAATACCTATTACTAACTGCATACTTTACATTACTATGCTTTCATGAAGTCATTTTATTAGACAGAACAAGTAGCAACCTATCTCAGTCAGGACAGAATAAGACATATTAAGGAATCTTTCTTTCTTATGATAAATTGCACTAGGCAAAATTGCAGTCAGGATGCAGGAAGTTACAAAAATACTTTCGGGGGATTTCCTGAAGTTGGTTACTGAGAATCAATTTTAATTTAAAAAGCAGTCGCATTTGGCATGGGAGGACAGGAGCAACAGGATGTAATGTTGTACGCAAAAGAACATGTACATTCAATAGCACTAAATATGGACAATGGAACAAAGACCATTGTTCCACCTTCCCAATTCCATCTACTCACACTCAAAAGGCAACTTGACTGCTTTACATATTATACCTGTAGGCATCAAAGACAACAAAACAAGGTTGGAAAATACAAGATTATTCAAAATTTAATTGCCCCAATATTTTGGTTATATTCCCAAATATGCACATTGAATCATTGGCTTTTAAAAATATTTAATCACATTTTTCTGTGCTATTTCATTGATTGCTATTTAACTTTTTGATAAATCATGTTTCAAAAAAAAAACTATAAGCACCATGAATCATTTTTAATCCATCAATGTAAGAATGAATGTTCAGAAATTATGTAAAAATGATCAGATTATTTTGATAAAATATTAATGGATTGCTTTAGAAACATATTAACTTTTCCTTTCTATGTTTATTCTACAAAATTAAAATGAGATAATTCAAATTGCTTTTTGTGGGGTTGAGCGGGGGTGAAGCAACTCTGGTTCTGTGGTAACCTTCCAGTAGATGGTCTAATTATGAGGTTGAACTTTGATTTGATGTAAGAACATCTGCAGGTCCAAGTGTAGAGATAAGGTCTGTGTAGCCCTAGAACTTTAGAATCACAGTAGCTGATCTGACCTCTCAGACTCCTCATTAAGGAAATAAAATTAGACACTCACCACTCAAGGAGTGCCCAAGTAGACATCTTGTACCTCCAAGGTTAAGACTGAGAATTAGAGATTTCCCCTATAACACCTATTAAAGCACTTCATTTCACATCTGTTTTCCCATCTGAATAAGCCATTCTTCTTAGGTGATTGACCAACTAGTGACCTCATATTGAAGGTGAGCCCCCAACATATTCATATAGAGGTATTAATTTATGAGTCAGGCAAGTCATAATTACAGCCTACACTAGCCCACCTGTGGTTTCACTCATTCAGGTGATGCAGCACTGGAAGTAATGGATAGTTTAGCAATACTCTGTAGAACATTTATATATGATAAAAATAAATACATTGTTTTATTCTAAATGAGCTGTGTGGAGGCACAAAAATAACTTTCCTCTTATCTTCTGAATTCTTCTAGTTGGGCTAATAAATTAACATGAGATATTAACAAAAGAAAATACCCAAAACTTATTATAGATGTACATGTGGGGCTAGCATAAGAATATGAAACCTGAAGACATTGGACATTTGAGGTTTATATGCCATTTTGGACAAAGGAGAAGAGAGGCAGGGGTCAAATTTCATAGAGAAAGTACATAATTTGCAGGTAAAGGAGAAAGAGTAAACATGGTAAACAAACCCTGGCTGGGCCACCTGGAAACAAAAGCACACAGAAGAAAGTTCAACAAAGAGGCTTTGCTAGATTTCTCTGTCTGCCACATTTAGTTTATATTATGTTCCTTTCCTTAAGTAGGTTTTTCTACCTGAATTCTTTTAGGCATGTAGAAAAGGTCAAAGGTTCCTTTTGAATTGTTTGCTGCTTAATAACCAGCTGAAATCAATAACCCCAAAAGGCATATTTTGGGATGGCAAACTTGGTCTGCCTCAGTTGCAACTTCACACTGGATGTTTTGTGGCAGACATTAAAGGTTTCAGAAAACTTATGGGAGAAAAATTCAAAGTTAAGAAAAATCTATACATTAATTTACTATAATATTTCCCTGAGTATGAGAATATATTCCTATTGCAGAATTTTACTTCATCACAAAAGACAAGTATTGTATCTGAACACTGTTTGCAAATGACAGTAACCCAATAAACAGAGGATAACACAAGTAGTAATGTGGGCAGAAAGTGTGACATCTGTAAGCTTAACTGAGAAATTACGAGGGAGAGTTGGTTGTCTTTTGCCCAATAGGATACTCACTTTAGGCATATGAGCTATCTTATAAAACAGTTGTTTCTCAGCTTCAGCGTTAGGCCAGAAACCCACTAATAGAGCCTGTCTCTTCTGTTTAACATTAGTAAAATAAGTCTCTTTCACTCTTCTTGGAGCCATTATACAATGGTACCAATACAGTAAATGTGCGGTAATTTAGGGTAATAGAAACTTTTAAGTCTAAAAACACAAAGCCTCTTTTTTTGAGTTCATTTGAAGCCATAGTGCTTGACAGGATTTTGAAGGAAACTTATGACCAGAGTGAATCAGTTTGATGACTCTAATAACGTATTTCTAGAACTGGTAGTATTTTTGTTGTTAATGTTGTTGTCATTCTCATTGTTATTATTATTAGTCTGAAGTACATTTCTCTCCATTAATGAGCTCATTTTTAAATTAATCTAGGTTCTCCCTCACAGATCCTTTAGGGACCATAACCATGTGATTAAATAGTTAAGCAGCAACATCTGTTGTTCATTTTTAGATCTCCTTAATGGGGCCTTTTCTAGCTCTTAACAATATAATGAGATCATTTTATATGTAGGCTCAGTCTTCTATAAGACTCTTTAAAAAGAATGTTTTAAAGTATTCTTAAACTATTTATTTCATTGTAAAAATACTGTAGCTGAGCCTTCTGTTTAGGTATGGGCTAAATAAGGAATATCATGAACCAAATTTGGGATAATATTATCATCTTGTCAGGTAAAATGACTTTGTGGTTCCATCTTCTCACAAAAATCTGTGAAGAGGAGAGCCACTTTACTCAGGACTCACAGGTTTTCTTTAGTTATTGCTATCACAGGGAGAATTTCCTCAACCATGTCCCACTTATTAGAAAGCTGTGCTTTTCCCAGGTCACTGCCCTGTCTCTGACAACCCTGGCCTCACACATGTTTGGATGAGGAAAGTCTGTGTGCCACATGATGATTACTGCTGGGCTTGCAATGTTTCCTTGAAGTTTGGTCCATGAACACCTGCATCAGAATCACCCGAGGGAGCTTAATAAAAATATTAAGTACTGAATTCGACCCAAGATCTCTTCAATCACAATTTTTGAGGGTGGTGCCCAGAAATCTAATTTTTGCAAGGTTCTGAAGTGAACCTTAACAATAAAATAAGATCATTTTATATGTAGCCTCAGTCTTCAATAAGACTTCTTTTTCATGTGAGAACAACAGAGGAAATAATACGATGATGATAATATAGCCCAGGGATATAACAGTAATCTATATGTTGTATCTAAGTTAGGAGATTAACTTGGTCTGAAAACAAATTTAAGTGGAGAGAATTTATATTTCTGTCTGTGAATTGAGAAACTCTCGAACTCATGAAATCCATGTCTTCATAGTAGATTTAAATCTACTGGTCCATCTGAGTTATAGGATTCTTGCATTCCTATTTAAAACTGCCTTTGATTTGGCTGTCACAGAAATCTATGAAAGCATTTATGGTCCAACTATATTACTAAATCAGATGTATAACAGCATTATCCAACAGGAACATCTAGGAACCAATCTTTGTTACAAGTCCAACTTTAAGTTTGTTGCCACTGGCATCAAGGAACTAGTTTTATGCTGCTCTAGGAGCCTATGAGAGAAATGTGAGTAGAAGGGATGCTTTAGTGGTGGTACACAATTCAGTACATGTTTTATAGCTCTCAGTACAATTACTTGATTATTTGTGGTGAGTTACACTACCTTTGCTTAGCAACCATTTTTCTTGTGTGGTCATTTTCATTTTACCATGAAGCTAGTTAAATATTTCTTTAACAATCGGTAAAAAGTAAACACTGATAAAGTAAGATTATTGTCTGGCTAAATTAGAGAGGGCCGGAGTAAATGAGAAAGAGAAGGAATGGATTGGACCACTCATTTGACACTTGGCTAAGGAATTTGGTCTCTGACCCCATTTTTAAAGGGGCAGTATGTGAAAAGGAAGCTGAGGAAGATGAAGGGAGCACTGGACTACAAGATAAGATATCAGTTTGTTAATTTTACTTTCCTAGTATTTGTGAGATTGTATAAATATTTTAAATGTCTAATCAACGATTTCCTTTTCTATAATATAAAGGAATTAAACTAAAATATCTCAAGTTTTTCTTTGATTTCTAACATTTTAGTACTAAATATAGAAAATTTTACCCAACTTAGTAAACAAGTATAATATATCATAAGAATTAATTTTAATTTATCTAAAATAAGATGAAGCAGTGGTTCAGAATTTTTTATGTATAGGAAGTTCTTTTGTTAAAGAAAACATTATAAATACCATGTGATAGTATTTCTATTTTGGTGATAGATTAATTTAAAACAATATTAAATTCTACTAGAAATTCAGGAATACACTTAAATAAAATTTTATTTTATTAATCATAGCAATATCTACATACTCTGGAAAAATAGCATCTATGGACATAAAATAGAACTAGTACAATGTAATTTTCAGTTTATAAACAGCTTCTTGGATCTCTTGAAACTACTCCAAAAATAACTCAAAAAATATTTGGGAAACTACCAAAATAGAGTCTAAAAAGATTGACTTGAGCATCTCTAAATAGAAGCTAGATCTTACTCATCTAAAAAGATATCAAAACTTGGGGACTCCTTAAACATAATGACCAGCAAAGTCTTTCTGAGGAGGCAAAATTTTATACTGAAACTTAAAGAACAGAAAGAACTAGGTACATAAAGCTGGGGAAGAGCATTCCGAAGTAGGGTATGGACTGTGAAAGGCATGACATGTAGAGCATACTGAGCTTGCGACGGTATAAGTGGGAAAGCATAACTTTAGAGAGACTAGATGAGAGCTGTAATGCAGATTCTTATAGTTTATCATTGAGTGTGGATTAAAACTAAGTGCAAGGAGAAAACGAGATTTTCTGCAAGGTAGTGACACAATGCAGCTATATTTTGAGAAAAATCACTTCTGCTGCTATATGGGTCATGGATAGGAATGGGGAGAGAGAAAAAAGAAAAGACATGTAAAGCAATTAATGCAGTAGTCCAAGTAAAAGATGATAATGTTCAAGAAGAGGCCGAGACAGTAAAGACAGAAATAAAAGAATGTGAGAACATTTGGAGTTAACAAGACTGGCTGATAAGCTGAACACTTGGGGTAAAGGGACTTGGACAACCAGAAATTACTCCTAGTTTTCTGGTTTATATTACTGGGTGGTTAATAATTTTCCTGAAATGTGGAAGATTGTGAATGAAGAATTAAGTGGAATAGGGAAAAATACATGAACTATACTTGACAGTTTTCTAATAAAATTGTAACACTAGATGCCAAAGAAGAATATGACTGAAAATAAATATATTTTTTTCATGTTAAAAGCATTATGATAGATCTATAAGATTTCTATTAACTTGTCACGTCACTCTCTTAGTGAAAACCCTCTTCCCACAGTTTGTTAGCAGAACCTTCAACCTTAACTGTACATACCAGCTTTAATCTTGTCCTTTCACTTATAGCCTAATTTCCATTTGGGACTTATGTTTTGGTTACTGTCAGCCCTGAGACAGTGTGCTGGAATGGGGAGTGGCAAGAGATTGCTTATTAACTAGTCATGACAATATCCACTCACTCTATGACTTCATTCTTGCTGTAATGAAAGAAAGAATAAGTGGGTAGATATTGCTCTATAGTTGTCTGCCAAAAAAATGTGATACTAAATTAATATTCTAAACCTAGCTTATGCTGGAAAATGCAAGAAGTAAACATTTTTCACATTTTTATCATGAAAAATTTCAATATACAGCAAAATCGAAAAAAAAAATTTAAGTGAACCCACCACTTAGATTTTACCAGTAAAATTTTTGCAAAGGTGCTTTACAATGTTTCTTTCCACTTATCCATCCTTCTATTCATTCATTAATTCAACTTAATTTTTTATGCATTTCAAAGTAAATTGTGAACAGTACACTTCCCACTACATATGCTTCAGTATGCAAATCATTAAAGTTAATATTTAATTTTTGCTTTTGATGAAAAAAATTACATGCATAATACAGAATTCTTAAGTGTAAATTCGCTGAATTTTCACAAATATATATCTGTGTAACCCAAACCCCTGTCAAAATACAAACCATTCCCATCGTCCCAGAAAGATTTCTCAAATTTCTTCCTATTCAACCTTTATTTCCACCTCACCAAAAGCAACCACTATTCTGATTATCTATTCTAGAACTTAATAAAAATGAATTCATATAATATATACTTTTTTGTGAACTTTTTAAAAAATGACATTTTTGAAATTCATGCTTTTGTGTAAATATTTAATTCCTTTTTATTAATGAACAGTATTTCAAGGTATGACTATACCATGGTTTGTTTATCCATTCTCCTATTGATAGATACCTGAAATATTCTAGTTTTTGCTATTATACACTGCTGATTTTTTCTTCAAGAAATCTTTCTGTAGACATATTTTTATTCTCTTGGATAAATACCTAAGATTAAAGCTATGAAATATCTGTTCAAATATTTTTTCCTATTTTTTAATTGAGTCATCTATGTTTTTATTATTGAGTTGTAATTGTTCTTTATACATCTTTGATATCAGTCCCTTGTCAGATATAGGTCTTGCAAATATTTTTCCTAGCCTATGACTATTTATTTTCTTAATGATGTCTGTTAATAATCAGAAGTTTTACTTTTCAATGATGTATAATTTATCATTTTTTTCTTTTATGTTTATTGCTTTCTATGACTAAAGTAATTTATTTACCACACAACCAAAAAGATTCCTCCATGGTTTCCTCAAAAAGCTCAATAGGTATAGAGTAAGATCATAGGTATATGATTCATTTTTATTTATTTTGGGGTATAGAATAAGACAAAGAACTAGATTCCTTTTTTTAAAAAAAAAAGTATGGATATACAGTTATTTTGTACCATTTGCTGAAAAGACTTTTCTTTCCCCAAGCAAGGAAATCACTTTTCCCATTAGTTATTGCTTACCTTAAATTGTACTTCTTTACATTTTTTTTTTTTTGCAAATTTTATGTGTTTATTTTTTTAATGTAAAACAAGCACTTCTTATGTTGTGTCAATATTATAAAATATGCCTCATCCTCTCCAGCAAAAGCCAGTCATAATAGACCAGCTGCGACTGGCTCATATTGTCATTTTCCTCTTATGGACAAAGACTTTTATCACACAGAATAGGACAACGACTTTGTACATTCTGATGATTCAGAGAACCAGGAAAATAATGAGTTAGCGTTGATTCATACTGAATTTCCTTTAGTGCTGCTTAATAGCTGTGGTTTGTGGCTTACCTCCTACCATTCCCTGACAGATACCCAGCCCTCAAGAATTCTGAAATACGTATTCCCAGAAAAGTCCAGTCTTTTCTCATGTTCATGGATCTGCATGTTCTATTCTTTTTGTCCATAATGTCCTTATCCTGATGTCTGAGGAACTCTGTTCATATCAAAAGAAGCTTTTCTCAACCTCCTCCTAAATGTTAATTTAAATCTTCCTGGCACATTGGTCATCAATGTATTACATCACTCATCCACATTCCTATAAGTATTCTTCCTATATTTCTCTCTCCCCCAACACATAGCACCCTTAACATGAGCCTATGGAAAGCATAAATTTAGTTTATCTTTCTTAGCATCCCAGTAAGTTAAAACAATAAACACAAGAACAGATTTGTTGGATAAAAGAATTTGAAATTTCCGACATAATTTAAATTTCAAGTCTCTTTTACCTTACTCATAAGTACATTTATATTTATATTTACAAGATCTCACATCCTGATCATTTGGGCTGGAAACTTTAACCATCTTCATATATCAAAGAATGAAGGAAAACAACTCCCCTGAAAGAATAACAAACAACATTTGTAATTATATCTAGTATATATTCTGAAATTTTCTTACATATGGAGATTGAAATAATGATTGTAGTAGGTGCATCTTCTCAAAGAAGTATACTATGTGTAGCCTACTGTTTTTCAAATTAAATTTCTTCCAGCATGCTATTTGAGATTCTGAAAAATAAGCATACTTATAGACAGCTGAAATCCAAACTGATATTTACTGGCTGTGTGAAAGTATCCATGAGTATAGGCTAGGTTTTGCTGCAGTAAAAGTGATCTCAAAAATCACAGTGGTCTCACTCACATTCCATGACTCGTCACAGATCAGCCACAGCACTCTTTTACACTGACACCACTCTGGGAATCAGGCTTGTGGAGTATTTAGAATATTGCCAATCATTGAGACAAAGGGAAAAGACACATGGCAAATCAGACCCTGACTCTTATAGCTTCTTCCTGGAAATGTCACACACATTACTAATGGCCACTCTTGAGTTCATCAGAGCAGAATGCATAATCTTTAATTAAGGAGAGAATTCAGAATATAATATTTGGCAAAAGTAATATTATAATAGGTGTGTAGTGGTTTATTTTGCATTTCTCTAGTGGCTAATGAGATTGAAAATCTTTTCCTGCACTTATTTGTCATACATATATTTTCTTTACTGAAGTGTCCATTTAGGTTGTTGACCCATTTTTAAATTGTTTGTTTTATTATTTTAAGTTTTGATATCATTGATTTTTTCCTTCAATTTTGTTCTGTGTTCTGTTTTTTTTCTGATCTTACTTTTATTAGTATTCAATTATTTCTGAGTCCTTTAAGTTAATATTGCTCTTCATTTTCTAGGTTCTTAAGGCAGAAACATAAATTGTTGATTTGAGATTTCTTCTTTTCTAATAAAAGCATTTAATGATATAAATTTCCTTCAAATTACTGATATAGCTTCATTCCATACATTTTCATATACTGCATTTACAATTTAGTTCATGTCTAATTTCCCTTGAGGCTTCATCTTCAAGCTCATGGATTTTTTAGAAGAATGTTTTCATTTGGGGATTTCCCAAATATCTTTCTGTTATAGATTTCTATTTCAATTATATTATCAGAGAATAAACTTTGTATGAATTCAATTTTTATATTTGTTAAGGTTTGTTTTATGATTCAGGACTGGGTCTATGTTGATGATTGTTTCATGGACATTAAAAAAATATGTATATTCTACTGTTGTTAAGTGTTGCATCCTATGAATATCAAGTAGATCCAATGGGATGATATTGTTATTCAGTTCTTCTTTATACTTATTGACTTAACGTTAACTTGTTTCATCAAATACTAAGAAAGAAGCCATAATTGTGGATTAGTCTATTTCCTGTTTCAGTGCTATCAATTTTTGCTTCATGTATTTTGAAGTTTCTTTAAGACCATAACATTTAGAATCATTCAGTTTTTTTGGTGAACTGACCCTTTTATCATTATGTAATACCCCTCTTTATTCATGGAAGTTTTCTTTGCTCCGAAGTCTATTTTGTCTATCACTTTTTCTCAAATAGTGAAATGTTATTCTTTATGTACGCTATAACTGAAGAATCCACCATCTGAATATTAGAACTGGTCCTAAATCAGAGTGTTTAAGTGGGTGACATGTCTTCAGTTGCCTTACAGTCTCTCTTTTTCTGACCTCTCAGCACTTAGCTCAAGCTATTTAACTGGCCAGAATCCCCAAACTCATTGGCTCTCTTGAGTAAAAGGAGAAATTATTAGGATAAATGAAATTATACTAAACTGTTAAAGTCATACTCCTTCAGGGAAAATTCATATTTTTGATAAGCTCGTTAAGGCAAGTTACTCCTTTATCTTAATTCTGAATTTTCTAGCATGCTAACACTTGAAGAGGGAAGCCAGTTTGGAGCAGAAGCACCCCTAAAATAAAGGAAAAAAAACTTTTTTAAAGGATTGAAAGTGAGAAGAGTATTTTGTCTTGTTTAATGGTGGGAATAGGGCTGTCCTGTATTACTGTGTGAAATAGATAATTTGTACATTTTGTCATTCACAATATTCTAAATTTCAATATATTTTTAAAAATAGATGGATACATGAGTGAAAGAAATTTATTACATATCCTTAAAATGAATCTCTAATTTAACTAATCAAACTGAATGCATAAAAACTCTTCACAAGCTGTGTGCAGTGATAATATAATGATCCCCGAGGATTTGTAAAACACTTCCTATTCTTCAATCCTGTTGATACAGAGTACAGAGAAAAGGTCCATTTCACCCACAAATAGCTATTGTAATTGACTGCATGTGAGTGTTATGTATTTTTACTTAAACTGTAGAAAAGTATATCACAAAGGGTTTTATGTAGAACAGTCTCACAAAGATTTCTAAGAAAAAGGAAATGCATGGCTATATACGTTTAAGAAAAGCTATACGCTATTTCTTTCTTGGAGATTTAAATGTATTTGACCATATAAAAGGTTCTGAGTGGTTCTGCGGTAAAGAAATCTAACTTTTTTGGGCAAAACTTTCTCCTAATTGATTAGACCCCTGAATTCGTCACATAACGCCCATTAGCATTGTAAGCCTGTATCATATACAGTGTATTTTGGGAAACATTCTAGTAGACACCTGTCATTTGGGAGGGATATATTCTATTCTTTTACAAATTCCCAAATTCGTGACTGCCACTGTAATGCATCATTTCTATTATAAAAATGTATTTATGTAAATGATGATGCTTATTGATACAAGCATTGAAGCAGTTTATTGAATTGTTTTTCCTATTCATGGTACATGGTAGATTCATTCATGTTGTAAATCCCAACTACCTTCCACAGAAATAGGCGTTAGACTCTACATTTACCCCAAAATTCTTTGTTCAAAACACCACCTTTTTAAACTTCTTTACTTTTTCTTTATTTCTATCACAAGATAAGCAGAGGGGGACAATTCTGTCTCTGACACTCTCTCCCTCCCTTTCTCCATATGTACACCTACATACATACAACTTCACTGTTATTGTTTTCTTTTGTATTCTGTGGAGTAACAGACAGTACACTGTAGACCAAAGTACTAGAGGCGCGTAAGCGTAAAAAATATGTAAGCAAATATAATCAGCTTTATCTTTTAACCCGTAATGACCTACCTAACCATAAAGCAGAGACTTGGAGAAAATTTTGATGTTATATTTGAAATGGTTTTGGAGTCAAACAGAACTGTATGGATTCTAGGTTACCCTGAGCAAGTTCTATATCTCTCTGGAATGTGCTGTCTTTATTTGCTAATTGGGAATATAATAGTTATTTGAAGACTAATTGAGATGAAATGTGTAAATACCCGGCACCTAGTAAGTGATAAAAAGGTAGCAATAATCCTGTAAGGAACAGCCTCATGACAGAAATGTTATTAAAATCTAAGTCTTTAAAAATTACAAGTAAGCCCACATATACAGATACCAAGACTAAGAGCATATTTAATCTTATCAATGCCTTTTGCAAACTAATTCAGACCTTATCACATTAAAAATTCAATAAACATCTATTAGAACACTATTTTCCAGTTCTAAATAAAGAGAATAATATTCTCTGACCCAAATTCTGGAAGCAAATAACCTCCCTGGACTCTTTTTTGAGTAGAGGCAAATAGGACACTCATTTTATATACTTCTCCTTATCTTATATTTCTTCAGGAATTAACAATAATTTTCTTTGTAAAGATATTCCAGTGTTCTACCTATCCCTATTTAGGTCAGCATTCGGAAAGTATTTTAGTAAAAAAAAAAAAAAAAAAAAAAAAAAAGAATATTAGATGAAATTACCAATAGAATGAGTAGGAATTGATAGTAATGACTGATATGAAAAGAAAAAATCCATACCCATATAACCATTTTCCTAAATATAAATTACTCTTTTTTTCTTTTAATATCCTCTATTCGACCTTTCAAGTATTCTATACAGGACCTGAAACAAAACAAGGTGTGAATCAAACACAGTAGCAGAAAACCTTCATGTTTAATCTTCCTTTGTTCAACTTCCCTATCCTGTGGCAGTCAAATAGGACAGAATCTCTTTGATGCAATGTTACAAATGGCAGAGGTACAAAACACTTAATGCACTGTCATAGTACAGTAGATGGTGTTTTGTAACTGAAATCAAATAAAAACGTGAACAATGGCTCGATTACTATGACAACAGAGTCAACACCATGGTTTCTGGGAACCTTTGGCACCTGTCTTTAATTTTAAGTATTTGCTCTGCTACCTTATATCATGTTATCAGCTCTATGGGCCTCAAAATGTATGCCTTAGTCATTTAATAAAGTTTCCTTCTTCTGTGTGCTTCTAAGCATACAGAAATAAGGCCACATCAAATGAGTCATGCTCAGGGCTGAGCCACTTTTCACAAACCTCAAAGAGAACCTAGAAAGTCTCCCCATTGTCCTACAGGTTATGAAAAATTGCTGTAGTGAGGCTATTCTAGTCATCCTTTTTAAAACAACCACAAAATTCCTAATTTCAGAAGGGGAAGGTGTGGGTTTTATATGTTATCATCTTTCCTTTCATGTAGCGAAAAAAGTTGATATGAAATAGGAGGTCAGCTTCCTTAAACAAAATTGTTGGATAAAATCAATTT
This sequence comes from Rousettus aegyptiacus, assembly GCF_014176215.1. Classification (NCBI taxonomy): domain Eukaryota; kingdom Metazoa; phylum Chordata; class Mammalia; order Chiroptera; family Pteropodidae; genus Rousettus; species Rousettus aegyptiacus. Next base: position 55,405,165 of record NW_023416306.1, read on the forward strand.
ACCCCTACAAACAATCCTGTGAGGTAGGTATCATCAGTAACTTTATTTTATGAATGATAACAATTGGATTTAGGGAGGTTAAACAACTTGTACCAAACTCACATTTTGAAAAAAAGAGAGCATAGATTACAGCACAGTTACTCTAAAATCCTATTCAGTTCTTCCCAAATAGGACCTTTCTATGTCTTCTACTGCATTCATAAGCATAGTTCAGAAAATAATGTTTCAGGAACATCTTTGTCTAATAAATATTTAATGAGGGCAAACAGTAAAAATAGTGCTACTATTGTTAGCCTCCACTAGGTCCGTGTGTATATATGAGAAAGTTAAAAAAAAAAAAATTCGATTAACACTTTTGAAAAAGGCATATAATAATCTCTCACAGATATCTCGAGAGAATCCTAATGAAAAATATAAAGATTTGTATGCTTTGATACTAAGTCGCATTGAGTATTCTTTTAACATTACTGAAAAATACTTGATAGATCATTTAATCGATTTATATAATAGTTTTCCGAAGTATAAAATCAAAACTGTACAACTTGAGTGAGTTGTAAAAAATGAGTAACTCAACGGTAATAAACTTAAATTCACAATATTATTGCCTGTATAGTTTAATGTTTATACATAATCAACTCACAATTCTTTATTGCTCAGATGAGTTCTAGATGCTCTATATATAAGCACATATTGTTAGACACATATTTTCCCCCAAACCAACCAAAACCTTATTTACTCTGTGAAGCTTTCCTTGCATTTTCTAGCTCACAGCTTCTATCCTTGATCAGTTTTCATGTGAGTCACATTTTTTGTAATTTATCATATATATCTTTGAAATTTAAAATTTGTTAACAAATAATACGTTTTCTCAACTAGATCACAAGTCTCTTGATCAGAAAGGATGTGATTTTTCTTAGATATTCAAATCCAGATGGTTTGTTTTGCACAAAGAATGTATTGATTTTTTCCTAATTATCATAAAAATGACAATTGTTAGTGAAATATGAATTCACTGAATAGAGCAACCACAAAGGCAACTATTATATGAGGTTGTTATGTTGTAGGATACTGGTTACTTCAACTGTGAGTTCCTTAAGCATAAGGATTATGTCTTTTTCACATTTATCCCTTGTTTTTATTTCAGCATGATGCCTGACACATAGTAGAAATTGCAATGTTTGACTATGAAAGGAAAGTAAAAAGGAAAGAATCGAAAGGAGGGAGGACTGAGTTTAGTTATTGAAGAATGGACTCTAATGTGAGAAAAAGTAGGGAATTCTAGACAAAAAGAACATTATCAGCAAAGGCAGAGTGGTTAAAATGGGCAATGTGTGTTTGAAAACTATGTGACATGGAAGTTATTTTGACTAAGGAATTTACTTTATGATGGTATGGCAAAATATGTAGAATAGGAAAGATAATTTTTGTGCTGTGGAGATAATACTGCAAAAGTTAGAATAATTTAGAATTGAAGCTAGAGGCAATGGAGCCATTACAGGTACTTAAGATGATGAAAAGTATTTTTAGAAAAACTACTTGCAAATAGTATCATGCAAGGTAGATAGATGAGAAAGGAAATGTTAAAGAAAATCAGTTTAGATTCAATTATGATAATTTAATCATGGGGTGATGAACTATAGCAGGGTCACCAAATATAAAATCTTTTATTGAAAAAAAAATCAGTAGAAGTTAATGATTAACTGAATGTAAAAGGGACGGAGACATAGTGAACATTCCCACATTTCTAAATGCATGAGAGGGGTTGAGCTCACAAATTGTGGTATCATAAATTAAAATAAAGAAGGACAGAGAATAGCTGGTTTGAGGAAAATGACAAATTTAATTTTGGACATGATGATTTAAAGTAGTATGAAGTAATAGAAAGAATTTCATATTAGAAATAAAATAAGCAAAGCCTCTAGTTCTGTGCAGAGCACGGAGAAGGTACTTAGATGTCGGCTTTTTATATTCATTAAACACTTAACATATCTGGGTATTTATGTTTCCTAAAATATTAAAAGGGCACATAATTATCACATTGTGAGGATAAAATAAGATGACTGTTAGAATTCTGTCAAATATTATGTTATAAATCAGAGATCGGAGTAGAGGTATAAATTTTATTCCTGATACATGTATAGGTGGTTTACCTGCTCTTTCTAGCATCTTACAGAAGAATGTTACTCTCTCATATTCACTTTCAAAGAAATAAAATATAACAAAACCATAGAGAATATAGAATTTATTTTCTAGAAAAAAGAATCCTAGGATTGGCTAAACTTTCTTCTGTCAACACAGTACTTCTATTTTCCTAACTATAAAATAAGAAGACATCCTTTACTCTTCTAACTGATTTGTTTTACAAGCTTCAGCAAACAGAAGAACAAGGACGCTGAACACATAGAAATATTGCTGGATGGCAAGGATATATGGCTTTCTAAATTACAGCAGAGTTACAAAAAGCAAGAACCAAGTAGAAGATAGGGACCTGATTACATGGGAGATTTGAATTAAAAGGGGAGCAAGCATTCAATAATGATTAGATGCATGGACTCTGGAATCAGACCAGAAAAGTGTTCATCTTGAGATAAACACAGCTCCTGGCTGTGTGGCCATGGGAATATTGCCAAAATTAGTTAGGTCACAAACTGAAACATGGACATAATAAGATCACCTACCTTCTAGAACTGTGAAAACATGATGAAATACAAAGTACTCAAATATTACCTAACATTATTAAAAGGAAACAGTGTAAAACCTACTTTAGTCAGCATGAAACCACTAATTTCTAGTCTTTAAATATGATGACAAAATCAGAGAGTAAATGCAGAAAAGAGAGAGGGGGAGGAAGAGAGGGGTAGAGGAGGAGGAAGAGGAGGAGAAGGAGGAGGAGGAGGAGGAGGAGAAATGAAAAGAAACTAGAGGTCTCTAATGCAGCAAGGTTAGGTAAAGGAGAAATAGAATAAACAGGACAGAATGAGGGAGAAAAGTAACAGGAAAGGTTGAAAAGAGCAATCAATGGTAAATGGGAACATGAAAAGGATTATTAAAGTTAACATTTATAATTTGAAATTTTCATATATTATCCCTTCATCATTTAAATAGAAGCAGAACAAAATAAATATAATTCTGAATGAAATTTTAAAAAATGTTAATGGAAAATTCATTGGAAAGCTTAATTGGAGAGCAGAAGGATAAAGGAGGAAAGAGCCTTAATGTTGGGCATCTGAGAATTGATTAAAAGACTGAACTATGACTTCATCTAATTCTTTCCTGTGTCTTCTTTTTATATACTTCCATAGCTATATAAAATGCCTGTTTAAATAATGTGCACTGGAAGCCTTCTTAAACAAATATGGTTTGGCCTTTATACACAATTTTAAACAAAGTATACTTACATAATTAAGAATGGTATTATAATACAAAGATATTATATTACATCAGGAAACTAAATTCTATAAAACAGAGTCTACATTCCATCAAACTAGCAAATCTTTATACTCTCTATTCATACACTATTTGGAATGATGTAATGTCAGGTTGTATGTCAACTAAACCATTCTTTTAATGGCTCTCTGACCCAAATGCTTGAGAAATCTGTCTGGAGTTGATGGCGCATTGAAGAAATGGGTGCACTCTGTGGTCTATCTACTATAGATTACTACAATTCTCACACAAGAATTAAAATAAGTCAATTTAAGCTGCTAACATATGCTTAGGAAATGAATATTAATAAATGATGAAATTCCATTGAGTTAGGACTTAATACAATTTTCTTTTGAGTTGGAAAATTCTTCATAGAGACTGATATTTAGATTCAGTGAACAGAAATTTTTGCAAACTTTTAATGTGTAAGACATGTACAATTCAGGGTTGGCTACAGAGAAAATTGTGTAGGACCTGCAGTTTTATTTTTGACCCACCACCTTTCAACCCTTTCATTCTCCCACACACCCAAATACACATACCAAGGGACACATCTATCTCTACCAACACAGCTCCCTAACCTCCAGTTTTGATTTTGACCCTTTTCCATAACATAATCTTGTATCTCTGTTCCTCCTACCCAGTTATTTGCTATCTAATACAGCATAACACAAATAAGGCTAAAGGGTTCCTGAACATTCACGGATTAAATTTCTTTCTGGATAATATATTTAAAATTAAAAGGTGCAGTTAAAAAAAAAATAAAGTTCCGTGGTAGTGCTGCGGGGAAGATAATTTTGTTAGATCATTTATTCAAAATATAAAGGGCTCATTTTTTTTGTCACATGTAGTATGTCTGCTTTTGACTTTTATTCCATGCTGCATCGGGCAATAATCCTGCCCAGTTTCTAGAGTTATCCTTTGCTCCCTATTTAAAGGAATTATTCCAAAAGCTATATTGTGCCAGAGTAGGCAGCCTACTTCACTATGAGAAAGGCAGAACACAAATTTGCCTTGTAAGTAGCCAGAAAACAAGAATATTATCGTGTAGAGTTAGGGTTTTAATATCTAGCATTAGCAAAGGTTATTTAGAAAGTCCCCTATAACTAAGACATAGAGTTATTGGGCAATTAACATTTGCACTTATTAAAACACCCAGGATTCCCTTTCAAAAATATTCTACTTAATTTCCTTCTTTGGTGTTAAAAAAAATCACTTATTATAAAATGTATGCACAAAAATTTAACAAAAAAAAATGGAAAGCACTAAAAAGAAATTTTATAGCAATGTGTGTTTCTTTTATAATTACAGTTAATAAAAATAGAAAAGCACAAAGATTAAATTAAAACTTCCCATAATCTCACCACACATTGACAGCTTATTAATTATTTGCTAAATATGCATATATAATATATAAATTTATATGACTATTATATATATCTATGTACATGTGTATATGTATTTGAATATGTTGCTGACACCTGTAATTTTTTCAGCTTTTTTTCTTTTTTTTTGGTTAACAACATATTAGCAATATTTCCCATGCTGTTAAGTATTTTTCTATCATCTCCCTTTTATTGGTTGCCAAGTTATTCAAGCTAGGGTTATACATAATTTAACTGATCCCTGCACTGACTCATAAACTCAATCCACATATGAAGTTTTTCTAGCAGAGCATAATATTTAAATAGAATTTAGCAATGTTCTTAAACATTGAAGTGTTTGAACTACCAAAGTACAGCCTAAGATAATAAGTCAAAGGAGCTGAGGGTCAGTTACCACAAAATCAGCCAAAACATATGGGTTGGGTATAAGAAGATGACAAAAAGAGAAAAAAAGCTGAGCAAATGCACTCTTACTTTTATCTTTTGGAATGACAGGGTGTCTTGGATTCCCTGCCGCCACCGGGACTTTGCTACGCCTTTGACATTTGCCACATCAAACCAGCAAGAAATTTCCCTGGTCACAAGGTCATAAACCCTTTTGCCCAGCCCTGATTATTGCACAAGCTTTCGTACAGCACCTTTCATGACTGCTTTGCTCCCCTTTCATTTCTTTTAATGCCATCACCTTGTAACCCAAAGAATCAATTCCCATATCTACTTAGAGCTGGGCTCCATCAAGTGCCATATTCAGTCTCAAATATTGGCCCATGTTAGAGGAGATAGTGATAATTCATATGAAACCAAAGGTGGAGAATGGGAACATCCTTCTAAAATATCCTAATGCTCCTTAATGATTCATTATAAATGAATCTTCCATGAATGAATTTATATATTTTTAACTATTTTAGTTTTTATCTCTACTTCATCTGGAATATGAATTCCCCAAAAACATCAGAAGAAGTTAAGCTGATATTGGCTTCTTAAAAATATATGTTCAGTCTATGGCCCTGCCACCCTGAACAAGCCTGATCCCATCTGATCTCGGAAGCTAAGCAGGATACTTAGATAGGAGACCACCTAGGAAGACCAGGTGCTGTAGGTATAAAAAATAAAAAATAAGAGATTGTAAGCTTACAAGAGCCTTGCAATTTGTGAGATCAACCAAGGGCTGCCTTGCCTAAAATAATAATAATAATAAATATATATATATATTCGGCAGTGAAACCCCTTAACAGTTCTGTCCATCTGTAAGTAATGAAAACATGAATTTGGGAGTAAAATATAATGGGGCAAATCCCACCTTCTCTAGGACTTGATGCCAGTGGAGCACTGCATGAGTGGTTTCACCTCTTGGAGCTTCAAGTTAATTTTATGACTTAGGGCTAATGTTGTTTTTCTGGGTTGTTATGAGGGTTAAACAATACAAAACATGTGAAGAGTCTGTCATAAAATAATGTTTAATACATAACAACTTTCTTTGTAGCCAGAAATTTTTAGAGCTTCCTCCACTTTAATATATCATTGTTATTTGTGTTACTCTGATTTAAAAGTGCTCCTCTACTTCAAAAAATGTTCCTGCTGATTCATCAAATGGATATAATAATCAGTAACCATCTGTCTTAATATTTTGAGGATATAATTATAGTATTTATCTCTTATATAATGTACACATATTCAAAATATCTCATTGTGGTCACAAAAGTATTCTCATTGAATAGTACTTTTGAAAGAAAATCACATTTATATTATCTCTCACTATCTTCCCTCTCTCAATATCTCTCAATCTTTCTCAATCTCTCTCTCAATATCTCTCCCCTCTTCCCTCTCCTTTCTCTCTCCATACATGCAGCAAGGCTAGTTAACGGCTTAAGGAGGCTAACTTTGAACTGTAGAGTAATGCTCTTAACTCATAAGACTAAGATCTGCAATTCCAATGTGGGGAGTTCCTGAGTTTTAACTTCCAAATAATGACAACTTATTCATGTGTGTCTTTACATAGAATGTTTGTGATCTTTTTCAAATGAAAAAACGCATAAAAACTTTATTCCTTATTCTCTTTCTCCTAAGACTTTTGAGAGGCATTTCTGCCTTTCCTTCCATACCTATAATACTAAGGATAAAGGGAAGCTAGAAGCCTAAAATATGGAGAGGAACTGAGATTATTGATAAGACACTACCAGAAATGGGCACTGATCTTGAAGCCATGACATTAAAGTGGGAATTCTATGGCATGTGCCACATCTACAGGTTAAAACCTTTGTGGAATCTTACAGTTCTCTCTGAAGTTCTTAGACACCATCCTCTTTGTGACTGTTCACCATTGCTTTACTCTACCCTCACTGGGGTTCTAGATCAATGTACTTAGTTTCCACGTTGTATAAAATCAACACTTCAAGTAAAATCTGTCAAGTCTTTTTCAAATCAAATTTGTAAGATTGTCCCTAAGCTAGGATGTGGAATATTTCTTTAAGCCTTTTATGTCTATTTTAATGTTTATCCTATATATTGTTGGAGCCCACCTCAGATTCAATTTTAGAAATTATCAAGATATTTGGTGAAAGATAGCAAAGGTGGATTATATGAATTATGTTCCTGAATATGCCACTACACCACAGAATAAGGATATTTCTGAGATCAAAGTTTTCTAGCCTATAAAAGCATACCTGAAAAATAGCTAACAAATGTTGTTATCTAACACATAGGTGTTTATTTATAAAGAGGCAAACTAGTTTGTCATTTTTAATACATTTTTTTTCTAATTAGGAAAAAGCCTGTTATCTATTTCTTTCCTTTAAGCCTTCAAGACTGCCTTCGTATTTCACTGTCGAATATTAAAATGTGCCAAATAAAAAGAAGATTCTAGTTCTTTCATATTATTCACAGTCTCATATCTGAAGTGTACCTCAAGACCAATAACCATTCCACAATGTTATGGGTTGAACTGTATCCCCCAAAAAGATGCTGAAATCCTAACCCTATGATACCTCCAAATGTGATCTTATGTAAGAATGGGGTTGCTGCAGTTTCGATTTGCTAAAATAAGATATACTAGAGTAGGATGGGCCCTTAATCCAATGTGACTGGTGTCTCTATAAGAAATGTGGATGAAGACACAGAAGTTAGCCGGGTAACTACAGAGGCAGAGATTGGAGCTACGCTACCACAAACCAAGGAATACTTGGGGCTACCAGAAGCTGGAAGTGGCAAGGAAGGATCTTACCCTAAAGGCTTCAGAGGAAACATGGCCCTGCTAACATCTTGATTTTGGAATTCTTGTCTCCAGAACTTTAAAACAGTGTATTTTTTATTGTTTTAAGCTACTCAGTTTGTGGTACTATGTTATGGTAGCCAAAGGACTAACACATAGTTTTATGAGTTCCCTAATGTTCCTGCTTTTGACTTTGAAACTTATTTCTCCAATTACCACTTTGCCCCACAATTAGACTTAAAATTGTACTGCCTTTTCTGCCTTTAACTTGTATTTTATTTCTTAACTAAAATTAATAATCATCCTCCAATATTTTATAAAACAGGTGCACTGGAGCCAGACTATACCAGGTTGCAGAAGCCAATTGTAAAATTTTTAGGAATTTCGCCAGCTGATTGCTAAACACAGCTATTATTTTTAAAATTACACTGTAAAAGCTTTACATTAGGTAAGTTATACTAAAACAAAGTAAAAAAAAATCAAAACTCATCATTTTCTAATAATTTGGCTATGTTTTACTACAGTCTATGCTCTTGAGGCTATTCATATCTAATGTATCTGTACGTGGAAATGCTGTATAATGCTGTATACTGCCCATCTTTTCCTAACTCATGTTGGTAGCTTGAAATCACCCCTGGTGGAATATTTACACCATGAATAAATTGGTTATTTTTACATTTTCAGAGAGATAGTTGTAAAAATTTATCGGCATGCCAATGAGATAAACTATAAGTCTATTCTATAAGCCGAAAGGGGATGATAACTACAGAAGAACGGAAACAGGTTAGCTTCACTGAAGAAATCTCTTTTCATGGCCCTGCTTTGCACCTTTCAGTAGGAATGCACAGCTCAGCAAGATAAGGAAAAGCAAATAAAGGACTCTATTACAAATAATGAAGGCAGAGAGATTTGACAGGGATTGTGGAGAAGGGATAAAGCTATCTTAGATGCTGCTGACCTACTTTTAGCATTGTCTACTAAATCTCCCAGGGAAGTATTTAGCTTTGATTATAAATATTAATTAGATTCTAATCAGAGTACTATTTAAAGAATCTATGCTCCTTAGGGAGAGACATTTCAGATAGATAGATGATAGAGAAATACAGTGATATACATGGCATACACATGTGTAAATGGCTCAAGTTAGTAATAAACTAGATAATTTTATACTGTAAAACAAACCCAACCCAGATACAAAATTATAGGTGAATTAAATTGCTCTATAAATAGGCAAAGTAAAATCTTTGTAGCTTTAGCAGATATACAATTCTACTATGTGTGAAGTGGATCAACATTCTTTAGTTTTGTTATGACATCTTTCTTGTGAAGCACATCATCAACAGAACAATAATATTTATTAAAAAAGCACCTCTACACATTTGAAACAAAGATCCAAAGAAGCTGATACCCATTAAATAAGTTACTTCCTAAAATTCTTAAAGGTAATTTGAGGCTATAAACTGCCTGAAATCATTCTGTACTGTGGGAAGTAGAGCCTCAGATTGAAGAATCTGCCCTAGACCATGAACTCTGTGCCAGCAAGAGGAGTTGGGAATACTTTCAATCAGTGCTAGAGAGGAGGTGTAAGGCTTTTTTTTTTTTTTTTTTAAACCACAGTGCTAGCAGCAGATTAAGGAGTGGCATTACTCATACCGTACAAAGTCTTGCTGAGTCTTCTTTTGTTTTAACCACTGTGTCTCATACCAGGAAGTGTTCTAAGTGTGAAATGTATAAAGCATGTATCACATCACTGTTTTTGTGACAGAGGCATTCTTTTAAAAACTGTCATCTGGGTCCAACAATGATACTATTAAATTAGCCACTGGGCTTGCTTTAATGATAAATAAGAGACTCTCCTTCTCTGTAACCACAATTTGACTGTGGAAGAAGTTCAGTCTCTTAAAGTTCTCCATAGTTTAATACTCATCCTAAGATTCCTCAAGCAATCTAAATAGAAAAAAAAGGCAAATCCAGCTCATACATAAGGCATTCAGAAAAGGTACATAAGGTAGTCTGTCTAAAAACATATATCATAAACGCAATAATACAATAACTACTTTCATAATTTTACTTTTCAGTATATTAGGATTAGGAAAACATCCTGAATTTAGGTTGTTGCTAGGAGATGCTATTAATTGAGGAACAAGAGGTGGTTGGAGATGGATAAGAAAGGTTGAAACAGGAAGGGAGTGCTGCTAAGAGTCAGAACTCTGAGCTCTTAGAGTTTTTCCCTATTTCTTTCTCAGTTCTCCCTATGTGCCTTCTTTTTCTCATTGATGACCTCACTGACTCCTACTCTAATCCCCTACCCATCCTTGACCCATTATTGAAAATTCTTATCAATTAATTCCCCAAATCACGATGTGTAGTTACCAGGTCAGCCTAACCGCAATTGATTAAAACTTTCCCTCTCTCCCTCTCTCCCTCTCTCTTTCTTTCTTTCACATCTACAGTACCTGGTATTCCTAGTGGTCTCCCATCCAAGTACTAACCAGCCCGACCCTGCTTAGCTACAAGATCAGACAAGATCAGGCATGTTCAGGGTGGCATGGTCATAGGCACACATTTTTTTTTTAAATCACAGAATTTTAAAAGCAAACAAAAAAATATTCTCAAGACTCAAAGGTTAAAAAGACCCTTATTTTTTAACATTTTAGATCAGTACTGTCCTCAGATCAGATCACATAAAGCAGTAATGACAAGGTTAACACAATCTATTAGAGGCCTAATAAGAGTTTCATGATTCTAATGTTTTGAAAATTAGCATTTGGCATTCAAAATATCTCTATCTTAAACTAAAATGTTATAAGCATTAAAATGAAAAAAATTTAAGGTCTTAACAAAATTAAACTTTCTTACAAAGTTTACATTTATTTTATACTGTACTGGCACAAAGTATTACTTTCTATTGTCATATTTTTAATTTCAGAGAAGTTTGCTCTATAGATATTTAAAACCAAAAAAAAAAAAAAAAACACTTTCTATTTTTGAGTTATCAGTATTAAATACAAATTTTACTGTCTGTAACTTAGCAAAGGAGATGTTCCTTTTTTGTAGGTTATATTGATGATAATTTGACAATAAACTTTTTATTGACCAAATTCAAGGTAGATACTGCATCTATCAGCTACTGTTCTCAGCCAGCCTTGTGGTGAACTTAGTAAGGGTTCATAATAAAAAACTGTTCTTGACTGGGATGCAAGGCTTTCATAATTATATATCACAGTGCAATTCTTATTCAATGAGCTTGCGGTTTTCCAAATTTAGGACAAAACATGAAGTTTTATCAGTGAGTTGATATTTAGCATTGTTCTCTTTTATTCCATAAGTGGTTATTCCATCTTTAAAATGGCCACTTCATTTACAACTATTTTAAAAGTAAGAAATAACATACACATTTCTGACATGTTGACAAGAGAACTTCATCAACTTTCTCTCTGACATGAGATATTTCATTCAGAAGGCCTGTTTCCTATCCATAGGCTTCCTAGATGAGGTTATGTTAAAATAAATAAATAAATAAATAAATAAATAAATAAATAAATAAAGTAAGTAAGTAAGTAAGTAAGTAAGTAAGTTGGAAATGTATCTGTCTATGAGCTTACAAATGTGAAACCTGAGTGATGTCTTTTAGAATAGAGGCTCAGAAGGACCAAGAACACAAATACTTATTTGTCCCAAAAATAGAGGGACCATATTTTGAAATATTCCAATGGAATCCCAAAAGTAGAGTTTACTCTGTTGAACAGTATCCTTTACTTGAAGATTATTAGCACAAATTCAATGTAGAATCAAACCTATAATCAATATAGCTCATAATAACTTGGTATAAGTATCTCAAATCAATGGATTGCATGTTTATAAATGGTTAAAATATTTATAAACTATGGAAGACAACTTTTTCATAAGTTATACTTAATATTTTTTCTTCATAATTAAAGTAGAAATATCTCAACAATTCCCCACTTTTTAAAATCCACCGCTATCTTTAGTAGTCATTTAAATTATTCTGGCTATTTGATTCTTCACTTCTACTTGTACTGGCATACATTTGGAAGATGATGAATTTAGGTTGTACATTCTCATTGAACTTTTAGTGAAATGTTTACAGTTTTTATAATTATAAAATTATTGGGAACGGCTTCTAAAGCTAGACTTTTGCCCCAGACGATTGGGGCAGAGGGGAGGGCGGGGGGACATCACATTTAAAGTCATTTTTTCTGCCTCTAACGTACTGTTGTGAATGTTACAGGTACCAGGAATTTTGCAGGGAAAACGGAACCCTTATTAGGAACTCTCAACTAAAACACAGCGCTGAACCTACTACTATCAGCAGGGGTGGGAAATTTTCCGTTGCTCTTCTTGCCTGTGATATACGGTATAGGGGTTGGCCCTGGTTTGGTCCACCTGCCAGAGGAGTTTAAAGTTTCCGAGGCTCGGAAGAACACAAGGACTTGGATCAAAAGGGCTAAATGGAGAGAAAGGTATTTCTACTGCATCGAGGAAGCCATTAAACTCCTGCTAAACTATCTATTTTTTATGCGTCCATACACACGACCGACTTCCTCTATCACCGACCAGAGATTATTTCTGACAATCCAGGATACTCCGAAGCTTGGAGATTTATGGCTGGAAAATGAAACGACGCTGGAGTGTGTCCACATTATACTGTGTCGCGCGGTACCAGATGGGCAGTCAGTGAATGGCGCAGAGATGTGAACGGACAGTTTTATGTGATTTTCCCCCCTTAACGCTAAAACAGACTTCATTTCCTTTTTCTTTAGGTCAATACTACTTGTATTTTCCCCATCTCTGCAATATCAGTTAACTCAACTTTGCAGTGGAGTGGCCGAAAAGGAAGAGGATGAAGTGGTCTCTATAATTTTAATAAGAGTCAGAGGAGTTACAGCGCCCAGGGAACTGCGGCTGCGACCCGCCGCGTCCTGTGCAGATTGCAAGGTTGATATAGCGCAGCCAGTCATGGAGCGGACAAGGCACTCGATCCCCCGCCGAAGATAGAGACCTGGGCGGCGGGAAGGTTCAGCAGATCTTGCACTACCCTTGAAGGCCTCGGCTGCCTCTCATCTGCAGCGTTTTATTACCATTATTATCGTTCTTGAGAAGTCATGGAAGACGGGCTGCTACCAGACCTCAGAGACATCGAGCTGAAGCTGGGGCTCAAAGTACCGGAGAGTCTAGTGCGCTCGCTCCGTGGGGAGGAGTCGGTTCCCTTGAATAGGGACAAGGACCCCTGCGGGGGGAGCGGTGGAGGTGGCGCAGGCTGCAGCAGCAGCAGCAGCAGCAGCAGCAGCAGCAGCAGCAGCAGCAGCTGCAGCTTCCCTCCCTCCTTGTCGTCCTCCTCTTCGTCCTCCCCAACCTCTGGCTCCCCACGACGTAGCCATTCCAGCACCCTGGAGAGGCTGGAAACCAAGCTTCACCTCCTCAGGCAAGAGATGGTAAGTGTGCTGCACTAGCTGTGGGAATGGGAGCCCGGGCTGAAAGATGCCGTAGTCTGAAGATGGGGCCAGGGAGAAAAGGTAGCTTGGGCTACAGAGCTGAGTGCTGGACGCGTAGAAAATAAGGGGTTGGAAAGCGCGCAAGGGGTGCGCATCTGAAGGCAGCCGCTGCAATGCTTGTTTATTCACTTGGTTACGGTTTAATAAGACAGCAGAGCCTGCTCTGCCCAGTGAAGTTTCTGATAGTTCTAACTCGGTTCTCCCAGCCCTGATCATTTTGCTGTCAGTCCTCAGCCTTCTCGACTTTAGCCCGCTGAGGGTTTGTAGTTATTAGACCCATGTGGGGCATACTATGAGCCGTTCACACTTTCAGTTTGAAAGGTGGCTCAGTCCATTGCACTTAACTATAAAAATACTTCCTGGTTTGCCGAAAGGTGGCGCGACCGGGTTCCTGCCGCCTTCCTTCCTTGCTCACTCCTTTTCAACCACCTCCTGTCTCCACCAGTTGGTGAAACAGCCAAAGCTATTCCAAGGCCACTGTTAAGCTGATTCTCCACAGCTGGTTCTGAAAACAATGGCCCACTCGTCCTTGAAGTTCTTGTGAATAGCTTGTTACTCTGCCTTGTTCCAAGAGAGCTGGTGATCCCCAGGCCCAGAGATTTGCTAATGACCACTTCCTACCCTTCCCCCACGATCTACCCTACCAGTCCTTGATCTGCAATTGTTTTCTGTGCTGTTTGCAAATGTTAGCCTAAGAATAGGATAATGGGACTACTAGTACAAGGTCAGTGAATATTCGGTTATCCTGGATGCATTTCAATAGACATTTATTTGCCATAAGCTCTTGTGCAAGTCGCTTCACCTCTGCGGACCTTGGTTTATTTGTACAATGAACTGGTTGGAGGAAATTATTCTTTCCTAACTCTTTGGAAGAAAATGACCACAGCATTTTCTAACGGCTTAGAGAGAAGGAAAATTAAAACAGGGGCCTCAGTCACCCCAAGGATGGTGAGAAGGATTTTCTGCATAAATGATCCTGTCAGTTGGGGCTTTGCATTAAAAAGTAACCAGAGGTGTTTCTCTAGCTCCTCTCTTTCAGCAGATGGAACATTCTGGGGGGAATAAATTCCACAGCATAAAGTAATCTTGGCAAATGTATTAGTGCAAAAAGCCAGTCTTCAGAGATCATGTCCTATGTACAGAATTGTTAGCACGCTATCCACAAAAGGCTCGAGGATATTACTCTAAATATCTTCTTGAAAATATTTAAGCCAGTCTATAATTTTTATATCTCAGATATTCATTTTCTTCCTACTTGGAATACCTAGATGTTGAAATTATATATATATATGCATGGGCATGTGTATGTGTATATGTTCATATAGCATGTGTCATACAAATAATTTTATACTATGTGTTTCACTGTCTAAATGCATATACACAAGTTATGCATATTATTCAATAAGTATGTATTAAGCATTTACTATACCTGGTAATTAACTGGGTGCTGAAAATACAAAATGAAAAAGTCAAGGAGTCTGTCTACTTAGGGCTCTTAAATTTCTGACACTCATTTGCCACTTACTTTTTGTAGTATGTCAAGCCAAGTGTATTCTAGAACTCTGTAGGGTAAAAAAAAAATCTAGTTAATATCAATTTAAAGACACTGTTGGGGAGGAAATTTTTTCCTTTTACTCTTCTAGGTTCTTTGGCTGGTCTAACAAATAAATTGACATAAGACAGATTAACAAGAGAAAAACAAATTTAATTTCATACGTACAGTAGTCGCATTAAAATATGAGACGTGATGGCAAGTCAAAAAATTGAGACTTACATGCCATCCCAAAAAAAGGAATGAGATAGGGGCCTGGGGTTTCAAAGGGGTTAAAGGCAATTCATAGGAAAATAAGAAGACCAGATGTTTGGTAATAAGATGTTTGCTCCGACATACAGATAGGTCATTTGGATAAAAGTTATCTCTGGTATAGCCCTCTCTCTGAACCAGGCCCCCTATCTAAATTCTTTTGGATAGTTAAGGGAAAGATCAAAGTTTTTCTTTAGCCTGTTGGGTATTGCTTATCTTCAGCTCAAAATAATCCACATGCTGAAGTGGCATATATTGGTATCATGTATTGTGTTCCCCTTCAACACTTTCTAGACTTAACTATTTTTCTAAATGAAGATGTCATAGAGTATTAAAAATATGTTTGCCTAAACTCGATATTGCTATGTATGATTATGGTATATTAATAAATACATTTTTAAAAAGGGAATAGAAATAGTAACAGCAGAGGCAAATTGCTAAATTGACCATTATATTTTCTATGTAAAGCATCGATATGTATGGACTTAGGAAAATTTATGTCAGAACATATGTTTTGTGTTCAACTTTCAACTCTAATAAAGGTTTCTATTAAGAAAGATGACAACATTGGTTAAAGGAGTTTAGAGGGGATTGAAAACAGGTATAGTCTCTTGTCAATGAGACAGTTTTCTCCTATTTTATATAACTTGTGGGTGCTAAAAATCCCAGCTTCAGCATAATTGCAAAGCAGGAAATTTGTATTTATGGAGACATGGTAGTTTAGTTATAAATACCGAACAGATGCAATTCCACAATTCTTCCTGTTTCCTAGTACCTCCATGTAGAGAAGTTGAACTATGACTTCTTAATCATGATTTTTATGTCCTTTTCTACTTTCTACCATGAGTGCTGAGTTAACTTCCTTGGTATTATGCATAGACCCACATTTCACACTCATTATTTTGAGTTGTTCACAGATTTTTCCTGTGGATAGTCTGGAATTATCAGTATTTGGTCCTGCCCTCAAAACTCCTAAGGAACACCTTAGCCATGTACAAGCCATTCTAGAGACTTTCAGGAATTAAGCCTTCCTTCTTTTCTTATTAGAATGGTTGTGTCTACCCTTGACATAGTACAGCATACATTTGCAGGGGAGCAGTCTCAACACTTAAAAAGTTCTTTACATACATGTGATTTTATCATTGTTTCTCTCATCCCCTTTTATACTTTTATAAATGATTTCCTTAACTCTTGCTTGTAAGTGCTATGATCAATGCTCTTAGAGGTCTGTGAAATGTGGTTGTAATAGAAGCAACTTGAAAGAAATTGAAGGCAAGAGAAACTGTTTCTGTGGTCAGATTTCTTAATGTTGAAACCCCTATTAATAACACAAATAGAACATAAATGATAAAGGATATAAGATGGAAAATAAATTTTTCAGAATTTTTTCAGTATAACAGGTAGGCCAATTCAGGGTAATTATCTGGACATTTTGAGGCGGAAGCAAATTTCTCAATGTGTAAAGTATTTTTATTTTGAATTTAGATATAAGAAAATCTGACAATACAATAAGCAAATGAAGAGATACGCATAGGAAATTTATAATGAAATTGGAAATAGATTCCAGATTTCTTGTATAAAGTCCGCTCAATATGTGTTCACTATTTTTCAGTTCACAGAGTGTTTTAAAATCTGTCATACTATTTGAGCCTAAGATCATACTGGGGAAGAGAAATTATTTTCATCCACATTTAATAAATGTGGTCATTGTGTCTTCAACACAGTTGAGAAAGCAGACTAAGGTCATACAACTAATTACTGAACAGCATCACAACTTGAACTCAGATCATTTGACTCCATATACTGTGCCTTTTTTGCCCATTCCAATGTGCATCTCAACAACGTCCCTTCAAAATACAGTATAATGTTTATAAATTTGTGATATCTCAGCACTCTCTAGAGTACTAAGGGACTAACAGAAACAACACCTCAGAATGCATGTCAGGGTTGTTTCAGATATGGGTTCATTCAATAATCAACAAGTATTTATAGAGTGCCTGTTATATACCAGCCTGCCTCAATGTCTTGGGAGTATAGGACAAAATGCCTACTTTAAAAAGTCAGTCTTCAGGGGTCCTGTCCTATGTTTGCAGTTTCATCCCACTGTCTATATGAAAACATCTTTCGTAAAATTTTCTTAAGAATGGGACTTGAAGCATTACTTATTAAATAGTATTAATCTAAGTTTTAGAATATCTCATAATATCCAAAATATTTTTCCAATAAATGTAAATAATCTGTCAAAACCTGTGATTTACCTCTTAGTGATAAATTTTATATTGCATTTTTCCTTTATAAGATCTTCAAAGGGTTTTAGTGCTATTTCAATATGTCTCTATCATACCTCTAATTTGAGAGTGAAAGTTATTTTCATCAATTTACTCTGGAAGATATTTGAAATACATAAGATTATAAAAGCAATCACTAAAGAAATGGAACCTGTAATTAGCAGTCCAATGTACCCCTATACCTTTGCCCTCCAACATAATTACTGTTTACGAATTCAAAGTTTAGTTTGGAATGAAGTATATACTACCTATTGATGCCATATTCTGGATTTTAGTGAATTCTTTATTATGTCAGGATGGTTAGGACAGTGCCATTATGAAAAGTAATTTGAAAATATTGTGTCCTGATTTTCATATTTGGGACAATTATTTGCATACCAGCTATGTAGAAGTGAAGTATAAACAATCTCAAGCTAGCTATTTATCTTTTCTTAGTATTAGAGCATTCAAATACCTTACACAATTCCTCAACACTTGCTTTAATAAAGTTTTCTAGGCAATACTCAGAACTAGACACAAACACACATACAGATACATAAGTAATACCGGAAGAACATAAATCAAAATGTCAGCGTTTATGAGACTGTTAGATTTATATTAGGTTTGATATTTTATCCTATTGATGTTTTCCATGTGTTTTACCCCTGTGTTAAATGGCTTGCTTATTTTGTAATAAAAATAACATTTATTTTATAGTCCCTTGAAAATATATAATAATTTCATTAAATTAACTTCATAATTTCTTCAGACGTACTTCAAAGTAGGCTAGAAGATTTCTATCATTTGTTCAATTTTTAGTTACTTTTGAGTTGGAAAAAATTTTCATGAAAACCCTTAGATATATAATTCAGAAGCTATAAGGCGAAGATACATTTCTTGATGATCTCACAAGAAAGCCGTAATGATAAAATAGGACTATAAATAGATAAAATGGGTACTGTTCAGAGAAAGATAACAATTCAAGAAGTCAGCAGGCTCATGATGCCATAGCAGAGGTCAGTCATTAGTGTTGAGACTAACAGATAGAGCTGAGATTTCTCACAGCAAATATACTTTGTATAAGGAATTACAAGTGCTGATAACTATGTAAATTAAGGGCTTAATATGAGGGATAAAGACATCAAGGAGATGAGGAAATAGGATTCCTAACAGTGGCTTCTGTCATTTTGCATATAGAATGTTATTATACTTACTTAATCTAATAAACAAATCTTGTTGAAACATGTTTCCTTACACAACGGCTCAAAATTGACAGCAGTGAAGAAAAAGATAGTAATGTTACTTTGCTAGAAACACATAAAACATAATTTAGAGGATTTATACACACCTTGAAAACAGTAACTACTGCACCCTGCCTAGGATTATAAATTTGAATGATTGGTACGCACAGGAGGAACATATTCTGACAAAAAATAATTACCTTCTATTTTATACAAATGGCATAACTATACTGCCCTGATCTTGACAGACCATATTTTATGAGAATTTTTAAATGTTATGGGTATGTTAACTTATATAATAGCAGAAGAACACATATTTTACCTTCCATTTTATAGTAATGAGTCACAATTAAAAAACTTTTTCACATACTAAGACTTTGCTTTTTTAAGATACTACTTCTGAAACTGGGATTCATGGCTGGAGTCTCTTGGGTCCTTGAGAATTTGTTTTCTTTGTAGGACATTCTTTTTTATTCTTCTTCAAAGATTGTTCATTCACTACTCAAGTGGTGGACCTTCACAGGCTTTGGAATCAGACAAGCTAGGATTCCAGCCAAGTCTACAAGAAGTCAAAATACAACCAACAGGGCCCAGCAGGCTGCCAAGGCCCCACACACTATCCCTGTGGAGACTTTTAGCCCATCTTCCATGGAGGAGGGCCTGTCCAGCTCTCAGCAGCCCACATTATAGTCTTGTCTCTTTCACTCACAAGTATGTGGCATTGAGCAAGTTATATAACTATTCTAGGACTCAGCTTTCATATTCAAATAGGGATAAAGGCATCTATATTAAGGCATTGTAAGAATTCAGTGAAATAATATAAGAAAATCAACTATTACACAGGCATTCGAAAACAGTGAAAGTGATGACAGTTAATAGATGTTATGTCAATTACTCGGTTGTTCTGTTGATCTTACACAGGTAGCCTTAGATAAGCAATGTGGCTTTGGGAATGATGAAAGTATAGGCACCTCTTCTACCAGAATGACTATCTCAGCACCTCCCATGTCATCAGAGCTTTCATAAAGACCACATTTCTATACAAAAGACCACATTTCTGTACAAAAGCAAAACGAAATATATGTAGCCTTTTCTCAGCTTCAGTGCAAGCAGAGTATAGTAGCATAGTTTAAAGCTGAGGTCCCTAACTTTTTTGGAACCCGGGTCTGGTGCTCCTATGAGAATCTAATACCTGATGATCTGAGGTGGAGCTGAGGCAGTGATGCTAGCACTGGGGAGCAGCTGCAAATACAGATGAAGCTTTACTCACACTCACCAGCCACTTACCTCCTGCTGTGCAGTTCAGTTCCTAACAGGCCACTGACCTGTACCTGTCTAAGACCTGGGGGTTAGGAATCCCTGCTTTAGAGTACCTTGATGCTCATGTTGACACCCAGGATTATCTGTATAACATATCTGCTCTTCTTCCAGAAATTCAAAATATTAAACATGTTAAACTATATACTTATTTACCAGAATCCCTCTCTGGAAAAACAAGAACTAAAGACAAGTCTCTGTCTTTGGAACACTGAAGATTTGGATGCATATATTCAAAAGTCACCTGATTCTCAGCAATCATACCATTTCTTTTTTTGCCACTATCAGTAAGATCTCCATAAACACTTCTTCCCACTTCAAATGAGCTGCTAGTGAAGAATTCCCTTCCCTGACCAATTTGAGGCTCAGGGGTCAGTAATCAAGCTCAATTGTGTTCATGACTTAGAGTTTTAAAAGCTTACCATTGATAGTATTTTAGTTTCTTGAGAGATTTAGTTCCCTGAGAGGATAAAGCTTGGATCTTAGATAACTCACTGACACTGGCATAACTTCTCAAATATGTGCTTGAAACACATTGATCCAAACTGTACTCGATGTAAACTGTATTTACAGAATTCACAAAAAAAAAGGTTACATTTTCAAACATAATTTCAAAAGTCTCAGTCTGAGACTTCAAAATAAAATTAAACAATTCATCTTTCTAAAAAGGGGCTACATATTGTGCTTGATGTTTATATGCAGTTAATATGTTCATTTTATAGATAAGGAAATTTATGGCTTAAGTAACTTACTAAGTCACCGTGTTTCCCAGCCATTTATTCAAACAAGAACCACTGTGAGCCTGGCTATATGCTGGATCCAAATTACTCCCAAATCATTCTATATCTAAGTACCATAAAGTGTACTCATTTATAGTGAATGAATATTTTTACAGTAATTGCATCACACATCTATCAATGAATCTTTTGGTATACCTTTAAAAACATTATTGTTTCCTTGTTTTAAATAAATGAAACCTGTGCATTCTCATTAGAAAACTTCCAGAAATATAAACATATTATAAAAAGAAAAAAGTCCCCCTTACCCTTCCCCTCAATATGACACTTTCCCATATTACTCTATCCCTCAAAGGAAGCCACTGCTGAGAGATTGGTATGAATCTTCTCAGGTCTTTTTCTGTGTCTTTGCCTGTGTATGTGTGGTACATAAACACTTACATAATTTTGGTGTGTTCAGATTTCATTTTCATTATTTTACATAGTAACATTTTATTATATTATCTGGCATTTATTGGATGATTACAATATGACAGTATTGTAAACAGTTTTCGTGTAGTATGTCATTTCATTCTCATTCTTCACCCACTTATGAGGTAGGCTCTGTGGGGTATTAGGTAATATAAACAGATTCCTGACAGAAATGTTTAACTAGTAAACTTTTATATTGTAACTTCTCTTATATAATCCTCAACTAGTTAGTAACTAAAATAAAATTAATTACTTAATTACTTCACTTTTTATAATAAGTGATTATCCAAAGATGTAATCGCTCTTTTAGAAAGTAAATTCTATCCATAATTTCTGACTTAATCAGAACATTTCATTCTTCAATTATATAAAAAGTCTTCAAATTGAAATGTACTTTTTCTCAACCATATACCATTTTTACATTACCTTATTCAGTTGTTTTTTTCAGGCGATAATAATATTAATAAAACCTCTAAAAGTTGAACCAAAAGGCTAACATGGCAAAAGGTGATCCATGCCACATGGAGGAGACAGAATGACCACCCAAAAATTTAGTGTGCCTTCAGTCCTCAGTCCTCGTGGCTCAAAAACATCTTATATTTGTAGAATTTGGAATGCTCATTAAAAAAAAAAAAAAAGAAGAAGAAGAAAAAGATTCTGTCCCTAGAGATTAGGCATAAACAGAACATTTTATTCTTCAATTGAAGAAATAATTAATATCCTTCAAATTGGCTCTGACAAGAAAGTGATATATGAAACTAGAACTATATTTCTGATAAGCCCTCTCACTGAAGGCCCATGTCATAGAAATATAGAAGACTGTCGAGGTGAGGAATCAGGGCAAGAGTGAGATAGGAATTGGACTGTGTCTTGATTGAGTCTGCTTGCATGTCCACTCCAGTTGGGCCTACATTCTGATACATCTTATTCTTCAAAATGTTAATCCCATCAATCAGGAGTCAGGCATATTAGACTGTCTTTAGGGATGAGTTTTCAATTCTGACCTCTAATGTCTTATAACCAATTTCAGATTTTCAGAGAATACTCATTCCCCCCATTTCTAAATTACAGGGAATACATCACATTCACATGTATGCCCCGCCCTGCCCGCCCCCCCCCCCACCCACCCAGTATCAGCATCACATTACTTTTGTAGAAAATTTTTTTAATTTAAAAAAACATAGATTGATAATATGGCTTATTTTTGTGTTAACTAGAGAATGATCAGGATTACTTGTTTGTAATTGAAATTATGACATCTTCTTTTTCTTCCTATATTTTAAATTAGGACACCTGAAATGAGCCAGATTTAAGTCTTCAACTTTCCATGTATTTTCTGAGCGGAATAAAATAGTTGCTATGTTAATACCTACCTCAGTAAATTCATAAAAAGATTTTAACACCAATATCCCAAACAGTGAGATATGTTTGTTATAACACAGTGATAGCTAGCTGTGGCTATTATTCTAAATTTCCTTGATTTTTTTTTCTTTTTCTTTTTTTTGAAAAAGACATTTAACTAAACTTTTTTTTTTTGCAAAAGATATTTAACTAACTAACAATTTGTTGTTTTGATCCCAGATAAAGCTTGATACCAAAATTAAGAAGAAAACTCTCTCATGGAAATAAAGTCCAACTTTTATAGCTGTTTACTTCAAAGAACTACCTATAAGTTCTTTTGATGACTGTTTAATATAAATAGGTAATACTGGCTTTTTATTGGTGTGAAGTTAACTTTATTTCCAGGTTTTCTCTTATCTTCATAAAATGTTTAAATTATTATTATTAAAATGATATATTAAGTTACTAAAATATGCAAACAGTATAAAAGGATCTTAAGTAGAAAATAAAATTTCTCCACATCTCTCTTCCCAATTTCCACTCCCTACAAACAACTATTAAAAATAATATTTTATGTATCCTCCTAAAAATTTTCTGAATATATGAAAACATACCTATATTTTCTTATATACCTCTAGTTATAATTATAGCCATACATTTTTTAATGTATATGAATGCATAATTTTCAAATTGATATTCTTAGAAACTTATGTTGCAGCTATTTTTCTAGATTCAGCAAAAACTTTGGGATTGATTTTATATATATAGTGCTTCAAAGCACTGTAAGTTGTTACAGTGCTGCCAGTTTGGATAGATTACTGCCAAAGGACAGCAGACAGTGAGACTACTCTGTTTGTATTTTAAAAAGACAATTAGAACAGTTGATGAAGCAAAAAGACAGAGTCACCTCTAGAAACAAAAGATCATCAGAGAATCCTAAAGTAGACAGAAACTTTCGAGGTCATCTAGACCAATTCCCCACTAGCATCCTAGCCAGTTGGTCATCCATTCTTTGCTTGAACTTCTTCAGTGATGAGACAACTTCCCTGGCTCCCAAAACAGAACATTTCATTTTCAGACACGTCTACTCATTGCATTTGTTAATTGGCAATTCCAGTTGTTCATCAAAAAACAAACTCTATAATCATTCACTACAGGGAAAAAAATGCTCCAGTATGTGTGCCTCCAGTAAGTCATGGATTTATAACTTAAGATGTAAGCTCTATCAAGTGTAAAAAATACAATAAAAGCTCAACAAATTCTTCCTAGGTTTATATGTGTATAACTAAAATAAAAGAGTTTCTTGCCTTTCTTGCAAAATGAGAAAAGAACAGCAATGCTACGTTTTGACAAGGGTGGGGAGAAACGAGCACTCTCCTGCAACTGCTGCTAGAAGTTTCATTCACCTTTAGAGGTGACCTTGACACTACATTAAAAAAAATACCCTTTGACATAGCAATTTTGGTGTCAGTAATATTATGATAAATATGGAAATTTATCCTAAGAAAATAATAATGAATTTGTGCAAAAATATAGATTAAAGTTGTATTTTTGGTATTATGTATAATTGAAAAATTGAAATATGCTAAATTACCAATAATAGTAGGTAAGTTATTTATGTGCATATGATAGAAATTTGTGCAGCTATTAAAATTATATTGTAAAATTATTTATGGAAGAGGGAAAATGGTTTGGGATATAATGTGCTTAGAACAAAAGGCTAGAAATAAAATATCCTATAATGTTAACAGTGGTATCATTGGATGATAGGGTTATGGGTGATTTTTCTGTTTTTGTTTTTCTGTTGAGCTCTTTTGTTTTACCCAGTTTCTCTGCACTAAGTATATATTGTATTTTGATATGGAAAAAATATAAATAGATTTTTATTTAAAATTATTTTATTTGAAAATAAAATTTTAACAGATAAATTATTTAAAAATAAAATTTTATTAACAAATAAAATAGCATTTAAAAATTTTAAAAATGTGCTTTAGAATAAGACAGAGCTGAATTCAAAGACTTATAGCCCTGCCTGTTATCGTCTAAGTGTCTTTAAGCACACAGTATCTTAAATATAGCTGAGATTCTTCCTGCTAAAGAGTAAGCACTCATTAAGCATTAGTTTGTCATTCCCATTTGATTAATGGCTTACCTCTTTGACACTTATAGGAAAAGATGGGTCTAGAATTTTCCTACTATTCACCTTTATCTTTCTTCTTTTTATTCTGTTTCATAGAAGAGGCATGGCTACATGTAAAATAACTTCTTGTTGTTCACATAGTACGTCTGAGTTTCTAAATTTGGCATTGAGCATCCCTGCTCAGAAGCAACACCTGTAATGCTTAGTGCCCAAGGAAGAATTGGCCACTTCAACTCTGGAACACCCTCTCTGTAGAGTAAGATGAATTAAAACTCAATTGACCCTTCAGGATTTTAGTCATAATGACTGATGTTAATCATGAACAAGTTCACTATAAGAAGGTAATGAAGTTGATGACTACTCTCAGAAATATTTACAGAAGTATTCCACAGTCTCTTCATTGAGCCTTATGCTTCATGGCAGAAATAGATGAGCAGAAAATATTATGACTCAGAAAGATGCTCATATATGTTTTTAGAAAGAAAATTAGTCACTGCTCAAAATGGATAAGAATTAATCAAATACAGACAAAGCCCTTTCTTAAGAGTTCATGGGCAAGAATCTGAACCCATACTTGAGTCTTCTACCATTTTAAAAAGTGATGATAAAACTGCATTGCAAGGAAATAATATACGAGGAGCCACCAAGTATAACTTAATATAATCACTGAAATCAGTGATTTATCCACACTATAAAGTTTAAGGATTTTATAATAGACTAATATTGTTCATTGAAAAAAAAAAAAACTTCCTTCAGTAAAATCACATTATTTAAAATACATTTATAAATCTCTGGGGCTTAATAATTCCACAGAGTGAAAGTCTGATAAAATTCTACATATATGACTTCATTTGTCACTTTCCTTTTGTGCCAAATTTTAAGCTATATATTTCAACTTGGCTAATAATATTGCTATCTTTTTTCCTCCCTCACTATAATTACTTTGAGGGCAGAGGCTATGACTAATCAATGCTTTTATTTCCCTAATGCCTAGCCAATTATTTAAGAACTCAGTATTTAACATCTAAATTAAAGTACACCTTAGTCCTGCTTCTAATTTTTGTGTTTGGAATGCATTAGCAACATTTCTTTTTTGGACTAAAACACAGAACCCCAATCCTTTCTCTGCCTCCCAGCAGCCAAACCCAGTTACCTGAACTTTGGTTTTGGGTTAAAGAAAGACTAAAACATCTTTTCAGTGTCTGTTAATGTGCCACACAAGTTAAAAAGAACAAAAGAGAAAGAACTTTCCTGCCTGCTTTGAAGTGATACAGCAGAATTTCTTCCTCTCTCTATCCTCAGATATTGTCAATCTCCAAAACAATTGTTCTCATGGGTACTGGCAGCACACAGAAATGAAAGAGTACTTTTTTCTCCCTGATAAGTGCACACAAAGGTGCATACTTTTGTTTTTTACTGCTTTCTTTTCCTACTCTGGAATGAGGTTTTGAAGTTTCAGAGTGAAAAGAAAGAACTTAAAAGAAAAAAAGACATTTCTATTATTGTATAGTATACATATCGATATACGGGAGACTCTATGTGGTTTGGGTAGCCTTAATCAGTACGGGATTAGTTCTCTGACTATTCTTGATACAGCACTCAATATAGGTTTGGGGAGTTATGAATACAATGTAACTCGGGCACACTGTATCTAAGGTATTTCAGGCAGTTAGCAAACTTTCAGTAAGCATCACATTATCCATGTCCAGATGGGTAAGCTGGATGGACAGAATGAAAAAAGTTAAGTTTCATTAGTGTTCATTATAAGCTTCTAGAATTGGAAGGAGTTTCAAGGAATCAAACCATTTTTCTGCTTTTAATTTGGAACTAAACTCAAAAGATAAAAATGGCTACCATATATTCTAGTATCACTACTAAACCAGCAACTTCATGAGCTTCCTTCTGGACTGTTTTGTCCCTATATGAACTTTTTAAAGACTCGCTTTCCCAAAGGCATTAATTTTACCACCTTCCGGAAAGCTACACTAATGGGCATTTCCAGCTTTTAATCTTCTTTCTTATTTCCACAAAAGGAGTTCTTAATAAGTGGTAGGCACTTAAAAATACCATTTATCTTAAAATAATGTTAGACATTACATAAAAGCTATAAAGATCATACCAAAAATTACTATATTCTCCTCATCCAAATTCTCCCACATTAACATTTTACATTTACATTTTCATTCTCTCTCTCTTCCCCTCCTCTGTCCGTCTCTGTCTATCTCGCTTGCTCGCTCTCTCTCTCTCTCCCCACACACACACATACACACACAATTTTTTTTCTTAGCCAATCTTCCCCTTAAAAGTGGCATGATATTACTTTACCGCTAAATACTTCCGTGAGCATTTCTCATAAACAAGAGCAGTTATGGGGCAAAAATATTGTCCTTCCTCCCTTCTGTATACACTACAGTCATAATTAATGGATTAAATCACTTTTTTTTTCCTGCTGAGTTCAAACATGTGCTAAAAAACATATTTCAACAGAACACTACAAGTGGCCACCTTACATCAAGTGGAAACCTACTGGAAGCCAAAATTCAGTTAGATGATACAAAAAGGTCTACCTAAGGCATAGTAGAGGCAATTAGAAGAACATACCCTCAATTTCTCACCATCCTATTGACTTAATGCCAGAAATTCTGTTCTCACAGAATCATCTTTTCAGCCAGAGCTAGTGATCCATATGAAAATATGAAATAGTGACTGGAATATTTGGGACCGTAGGTGGTAATCAGTAATTTTTTTTTAATTCTGAATTCAGTAATAACACTTGCCTTCTGCTATTTAAATTTAAATGGGAACAAGGATTTGAAGAGCCAATTTTGCTAAGTGAGAGAATAGAGAGAAAAGGATGCAAGAAAGGAGAATAATTTTTTAGCATTTTTGTCTAAGAAAAGATTTCTCCTCTGAGTCATTACTTTGCATTATACACCACAGTTTACAAAGCATTTTCATATATGCTATAGTCTTGCCTCAGTCCTAGAGTTGTTAATAGGTTATAATGATTAGACAGTTAATATGACATTTTGCTACAAATGTTTCAATACAATGTTTCTATTTATAGCATATATTTGATAGAATATAGTATCTGTCCAATAAATGTGATTATTAACAGCCTTCTGCCTGATACTATAGCTATTTGGCTAAGGATATAATGTATCAAGCTATATTATGACTGTCATCATATGTTATAGTAAATTTAATTTTTAAAAATCAAAATCCTTTTGAGAATTTTATTTAATAATAAAATCTACATGTTAAATAATTCTTGAAAGTATCCACTTGTTTTCCCTTTAATCTGGCTATGTTCAGAGTTTTCCAGAAACTATGGCCCTGACAATCCTGATGAAATGAAATAGAATTTTTTAACTTCTGTATTCTACTTCTTAACTTTGAGTATATTACTTCTTTTTAAAAATTCGTTTCTGTGTTTGCTTTGTAATGTAATATCCATTCTAATTCCTTGTTCAGAAATGTCAGAATAAATGAGTGAGAAGTAAATCAGGAGATTTACTTCTAAGAGATTTATGATCTATATATATGTGTGTTTATGAGGAAAAATTGAACTAGAATGTGACAAGGATTATTTTGATAGGCACTGGACTCATGATGATGAACCTAAATTATTTGTTGTTTTAATAGGGACCAAATTTAAATAAAGACCTAGAAAGGATCTTAAAATTTCCCCCCACTCTGTCAGTTCCCTTCCTTCTAATTTCCATCCTTAAGTAATCTGGGAAATCCCATAAATTATCACCATGTTGCAACATGTGTCCTGCTTCAAAGTAATTTAGTATCATAGGGAAATGAAATCCTCTACACCAATATGCTTAATGTAAAATAAAACTATTTTCTTAGATGTTTATAGTGATATAGTATATTTGGGTTATTGCTTAAAGTTAATTTTTATTGTATACATATTTGTTGTCCATGACCTTGATGTATACTCTAGAGTATACTTGAACTGATGAAATTTCTTTATGTCATGGTAAGCTTTTTTTCCCATTTGTTTGGTTATTCAATGATAGTAATTTTTAATTGCTCTCCTTCCCAAACATGTTACAATTTACATTTCTAAGTGAGATTAAAATGGACTATTTTCATAGAAAAGAGGAAACTTATTTAGTCAAGAATTTGGATTCATATAGGCTAAAATCAGGAATTTTGAGATCTTAATGGTTGTCATGTATTATACTGATGTATACTACAAATTTAAAGGGCAGTTAAAAAGACACAGTAAAAAGCTTCTGTAAACAGTACTCCTTTCAGTTATGACACAAAGTAATCTTTTTAGTGAACCATAGCTTTACTTGGCACCAGACATGGAAAATCAATATGCTTTGAAGCACAATGCCAGCACAAAATGGATCTGCTCTAACATTTTGATTTAATTAATAAATGAAATGAGTTCAGGCTATGATCATCAGTAGTCAATAAGTAAATAAATAACAAGGCTGAACTCACAAATGGATGCTTTCTGTGTTGGAGCCTTTTAAGTAATCACAGCACAACCATTTTACCTTATTAGCATTAATAAGCGAGTGGGTTGAAATGACTGTTAGAGTCTGTAACATTGTTTTATTCAAAACCACTAACCATTAAGTCTTCTAGGAACGCTACCAAAAGGCCACGTTGGTCAGTTGGAAATGGAGATAGTGAGACAGATTTACAGTAGGTAAAGACAAGGCCAGATTTTCCACTTTCCATACTGGTTGTTCTGGGTGCCAAGGAGCGGCCAATATAAATAGAGGGAATTTCCATTTATACTATAATTTCAAAAGTCCAACATTATTGCTGGGAATGCCCTGCTATTTCATAACATTAAGTGTTAGGTTATTTTTGTTTACTTTCAGCCTTAAGACAAATGAATTCAATTTGGATTTCATCCCAAATTCTTTAAGGAGAAATACACTCTACCAATTGTTTTTTTTACATCATTGCATTTATTTTGTGTCAATAGTATCAAATAACTTGGAAGGTTATCTTCTACATGAAAATAACCCAATGACTTTTTATAAGCAGAATTTTGTGCTACTAAAGTTTGCTAACTTTTTTGAGAATAAAATAAGTATATACTAAGTGAATCACACACTTGGAAATGAGTCTAATAAGACTCTATTTGCCATCTCTTGACTTTATGCATGAAATTAAATTTGACCCAGCCAAAACTCTTGGTTGTTCCAATTATATGAGGAAATATACATATTTCCAAATCCTCACTCCTCATTAGGCCTTAAAGACAAATGGAAGCTTTCAGTTGCACACCATTTAACTATTAAGTATCTACCATGGGCATTATTCTCCACCATATAGAAATGTCACTACAATAGTAATTAAGTGAACACAACACATATTTTTAAACATCAACTATATCCCACTCCTGTATAAGCCCCAGAAAAAAATACAAATGAAGTTAAAGACATGGATTTCAAGTTACTTGCAAATCCATCAGGTAAATAAGGCATAAGGTTATTACTAAAACAATAGCAATATTTAACTTCTATGGTATTAAAAATTCTAGTCTCATTCCAAAGGCCCATGATAATATAATTTTTATAAAAAACAAATTATTTCATAACCATTTAAGACTGTGCCTAAGACCTGGTCATTTACATCTTCTTGTACAACCCCAGCCCCACCTCTGTTCCTCAGATGAACTATGTGTACTTATCTCTTGATATTTGTATATATTTCTTTTGCCTAGATTTCTTCCTCTCCTGCTTCTTCTGTCTTTCATACTTCATCCAGTTAACTGACTTTTTATCCTCCATGTCATATCACTGATAACACTGTACTGTATTTCGTTTTTTTTTTTAATATGCCTCAGTAGATTTTAAGTTTTTTCATACCTAGAACCATGTCCAACTTATTTCATCTCCATAAATTTAGCATAGCATAAGAGCTTAGTATCAGAGGAATAAAATAGTAAAACTATCTAGAAAGTGACCTTCAAAGAAGTGATTAGATAGGACTGTAACTGAGTAGAAGCAACAGCTTCAGCAAATTTAGGGGTAGAATAAGCATTGATTACCTAAGAATCTGTAGTGAGAATGACTGAGGCAGGTGATAAGGCAATGTTGGAGTTAATGAAAATAAGATAGAAAAGGTAAAACAATCCCAATTAATAGAGAATCTGAGCTTAAGACGTTTGACTATGGGTGGATAGGCAATAAGGACTAATTTGTTATTTTAGGAAAGTTATGTAATGAAAGCTGTGTTATATTTTTGCATACTTTTTTTTTCTTAAAAATTTCCTCTTGAGAACTGAACAGTTTCCATGTGTTTTCTGTTATGGGATCCTTAAAGTATGCTGTAGTTTTGAAATATTCATAAACAAGAAAGCGCACTGTTGATTACTGGGGAAGGAAAGTATGCAATAAAATAAAAAATGACAAAAATATTTTGGGGACAAGGGAAGAGAGAAGGTTATATTTGTATAGATATAAATATTTCAGAAATGTTTGTTTTCTTCCTACCAGATATAAATCATAATTATGCAGATT
This sequence comes from Rousettus aegyptiacus, assembly GCF_014176215.1. NCBI lineage: Eukaryota > Metazoa > Chordata > Mammalia > Chiroptera > Pteropodidae > Rousettus > Rousettus aegyptiacus. Next base: position 55,436,524 of record NW_023416306.1, read on the forward strand.
TTATAATTACCCAAAATGCTCTCAATAAAGAAATCTAAGTTGCCTTTATTAGTGTGTTGACATTTTCAAAACAAAAATAATTAATGTCTAATCATTCAATTGGCATTTATCCATGATAATTATTTATATAATTGTTTGTGACTGTATGATTTATTTTGAAATTTAGGGTTTTTTTTCCCTGTTAAAAATGTAATATATAATTCTGCTAGACATTTTAATAAGTACATAAATTTAAGGTGCGAGGGGGACAAAAAATCATAATTACATTACCCGAGGCCATTATTGTATAACTTTTGTCTTATTTTATTCAAGTATTTTTTTCTGTAATTTTCCTTTGCACTGTTGAAACTATGTTTTATATATTATTTTTTTATATAGCCTACATTTTTGCTTGATATTGTTGTATCATGTGATATAATGTAACTTTCCTAAACCAAATTGCCTGATATTCCACTTTATGTGCATTTCTTTAATATTGGCTACTTAATTTGATTCTTATATTTTTGTTGTGATGATGCAATATTTCAGGTTATTTCCTTAATTCTTAGGCTGAGGAAATAAATGTATTTTCTTTGCAACATGATTTTCTAATTCTTAGGTTTTATTTTCGTCAAGCTGAATATCCTAGTAGATTTTTTAAAGGTATGTATGCATGCTGTCTTTTCTAAACTCTTGCATAGGATAAAGGAAGGATTTAAGCACATGGAATTTAGAGCCAGATAGATTTCGGTCTGAATCCCAGCTGCATCACTTCACAGTTGTATGACATTTACAAATTATAGATCCTGAGGTATGATTTAAAGATATCTACCATGAGAGTTGTTATGAAGATTAGGTAAAAAATGTATATAAAGTACTTGTCATAATGCCCGGAACTAGTGCTTTATTAAACACTAGTTATTATTGTTTATCCTATTATTGTTGTTGTTAGAATCCTTTGCTGTCACTATGGAAGTTAATTTGGGTTACATAATATTTTCTGTGTGGGACTACAAAAACAAGAAAACAAAATAGCAAACACATCGTTACCAAAAACCTCCACTATCTTTAAAACGCATTGCTACTAGGACTCTTCCTATGTCAACCATCAACCCAAGGGCTTTACTTATGGTAACTATGCTTATTTCTTAGAATGAAATATACCATTTTCAGGTGCTCTTAACCCTACTTGCTGAGCAGTGAATTCTGATAATTGCAAAACCAGGCGAGAAAGATGTTATCACTATTACTAAAGATTGACTATGGGCATCACACTCTGATTAGCTTATAAAGGCAGCGCATATGGAATGTTAGGAGAGACCAATGCCAAGTTTTAGGTGATCGCAAAAATTACATTTCTGAATCAGGAGATAGATAGTGGAGGAGGAAAATAGGCTCTTTTACTATACTTACTAAGTATAACACTAAATACATTTTTAAGCTGCATCTAAGATTTTAATTAGTAGAAAATAACCTCAAATTCTAATAATCGTTTGGGTGAAAGTTTGAGCTTTTATTGTAATAACTTTGTCTTTTTTTTCTGTATTATAACTTAGAATAAGCTTTTGAGTTTTGTTTTAACTTCAGAAAAATTCGTAAGGATTTTATTTGAGTAGAAATTACATGTTTTCTTTATTAAATAGAGATTAAGTCAACCCAAATACAGCCTTATTTAAAAAATTCATACTAAGGGAAAACATGATTTAGCATCATCTTTGCTAATTATATGGCAAACAGTTATGTCCAATAAAATCCAGCTATTATTTAGTATAATATGAATGAATTTACTTTTTCTTTTTACCATCTGAGTTAATGAATTATATTTATAGAACCAATTCCAAATAGATAATGGAATATTCCTGAAAAATAAATAGTAATTTAGATGCTAATTCATTGGGCAAGCAGCCCATCTCAAGGTAATTCTGTAAAATCTAAAGGTATTAGTCGAAGTTTTATCATAAGTATCATTCTTACTTGTAAGTTACAATAAAAGACATGTGTAATTATAAAATTGCAAATGTTCCATAGATGACATTCTCAGTGTAATGTTAGCATAAGGCATCGGCTGAGTAAAAATAGCAAAAAACTTGGTACTATTATGAAGCTGGGTGTCTGGGACATGTCCTGATGAATGCATCATGTACCATCTGCTCCAATAATTCTTGCCACCAGCAGCCATATTTTGCCAATTGGTATTGTAAGTTCTTACCTATTATTTGCTTGACTCTTTCTAGTATGGGCTGTTCTACATGGCTATGACATGAAACATACTAGCAAGCTACAAGTCCTATATTTTAATAGGACACTTAAAAACTACAGGAAAATTAGGACCCAATTAAAATTGCATTGCCTTGATTGTTTTCTTAAGTCCATCCTTTTCACCTTATGTGATAAGAATCTAGAAAAGTGAACCATCCTATTCCCACTAGCTCTTTTTAAATGTGGTGACTCATCTGTTGCCATATGCCATGCATCTGCTTTATTACCCTCATTTGTGATCCTTCAAAGATAGAAGTGATAAATTAACATTGAATGTATACTAACATTATCTGCAAGAGAACAGCTATTTGCAAATCAATTAATCTGGCAGTAGTGATTTTCACATGCAAGGGAATACAGGAGGATAAGAACAGAAATCAGCAATGTATTTTTTTCCCAACTATTTTTTTGAATTGGTGTATTATTTTTAGATAATTGTAATATCTCCATAGTTCCATTTCTTTAACAGAAAATGTGAGTGATCTTTGATTGTAAAATGTATAGAATTTACATTAAAGTATGACATTGCCTAATAGAGTAGAATTGTTCTTGATACTTACACAGTTCATGCCTGTTTGATCTAAATTGCAGAATTGTTTCTCTTTAAAAATATGGTTTATTTTTATCCATCAGAAAGTTAATAGAATATGAAAGGTTAATGTCACACAGATCAAACAACAATGTAATATTTCTCACTTCTTTAGTAATGTGGAAATATCACTGAATTACAATCGGAAGATCCAAGTGTCAGTCCTATTTCTACCACTAAATGTTGATACAATTTTAGGTGAGTTGTCAATCTTGAGTCTGCACATGTCTCATAGAATGTAGTAGCCTGACTCCATTATTAACTACAGTGTCTTTTAGCACCAGCAGTCTGATTCTGCTGTTTTCTCAATTTCCTCTAGCTTAAAAAATTCAATATACCAACATGCCATTTTGGCCAGGAGCCTGTCTTAAATGCCGTCATGGGTCTGTTTAGACATTTCATTTCTTTATGATTCAGTCTTGGTAGGTTTTATGTTTCTAGAAATGTATCCACTTCATCTAGGTTATCCAATTTGTTGGCATATAATTATTCACATAATTCTTTTTATTTCTGTGGCATAAGTTGTAATGTCTCCTCTTTCATTTCTGATTTGTGTTATTTTTTTTTTCCTTAAGCTAGTTTAAGGATTGTCAATTCTCTTGATCTCTTCAAAAAAATCAACCGTTTCACTGATTTTTTTCCTATTCTCTATTTTGTTTCTATGGAAATCTTTTTCATTTCCTCCTTTTGGCTAACTTTGGATTTTTTTCCCTAGTTCCTTAAGTTAGGTTGTTAATTTGAGATCTTATTTATTTTCGAATCTAGGTGCTTCCCATTATAAACTTCAGGAGGTAACTAAATTTTGAGCACCACTGGGCCAGGCTCTATGCTACTTATATACATCATCTCATGAAGTTTTTCCAACCATACTAACTGAGTAATCCATTTTATGGATTAGATAATTGATGTAGAGAAAAAATTAAGTAACATGTCCACCTGACTAAAATCCAAGAAGCTAATTATAAGAAGAATTGCATTTTATTCCTGGTCTTTCAAGATCCAAACCCATGTTTTTTCTAGGGTACTAATCTGTCTGGGATAGCAAAGAAATGCACAAACATACCGAGTCCAAAAGGAAAATAAATAAGTAGATAGATAGATAGATAGATAGATAGATAGATAAAATCTGTTGTTTCTTAGTTGATTTTAGAGAAAGCACTTGGTAAACTCTCTCTACATGATAATATCTGTATACATATATGTGTGTGTGTGTGTGTATACACCCATTAAATTATATTATGGTATTATGATTATAGTGGCATAATGTATGTATGAGCAAAAATCTGTTAATATCATCTGAAAGTCTGATACGTTTGTAACTTTCACAATGAAAAAGAAATAGTATCTGGATGGTAGTATTTCTTGACAAGCTCAAACAGAAACTGATACCTCTTATTTTAATTTTGACTAGGCATAAAGTTAATTATGAAATCTAAGGTTTAAGGGCAACTGAAAATATTTAGGGCTTTTACATAGCAATAAAGATCAAATACTTATTCTTGGTTGAAAAATATTTTCCCAATGAGCTGCATAATTTGAGAATGTGATCTCCTAATTTTAATAATCATATTGCAGTTCCACATAGCACCTTTCATCCAACACCATCTATAACTAATTGTTAGAACTATAAATAACTGTCTGTATGCTATAACTAATTGGGTCAAGCTGCATCTCTGAAGTAATATTAGGATATTATTTTAAAGGTGGTTAAGTATATTAAAGATGGCTAAAGTTGTTCTGAAACTTGCTCATTGTGAAATGAATTCGGAGTACCTGGAAATATTTCTTTAGAATTTGTATCCTTGTTCCTTAGAATGCTGCACCAGACCTCTTTTTTTTTTTTTTCCTGAAGGGAAATATGGGATTCTTAAATCATTTATCACTTAAAGATAATTTTACTATATTATCTTCATTAAACTGCTACAAAGATACAATTTCAAAAAGAAGGCTATCTTTAACATTTTTAAATGGACTCATTTAAAACAAAGTGTGTATAACAATTAAGTAAAGAGCAATTAATGTTATTGTATTTGAAAGGCATGTAACAAACTTCTTTTTCTTTCCATTAAAAAAAAAAGGGCAGAATAAGCACAAACTTCAGAGGTACTTTGATATGTCCCCGAATTGGGAGAACAAGTCAAAACTCAAGAGAAAGAACATATTTGTCATGAAAATTTTAAGAATAAGACTGGGGTTTGTGGGAAGGAAATGGAAGAGCAGAGTAAGAATATGGAGACAAGGCCTTGGCCTTTCTATGGCATATACTTGAAAAGCACTTCAGCCCTATGATGGAAAAATGGAAAATGGCCCTGCTTTACATGTACAAATGAGCAGTTTTTGAATTCCCAGGCTAATTCCCCCTAAGAGTGAATCTATCATTTTGGATTCATGAAAATGAAATAGCTGGTTACTCACAGTTTAGCAAAATAGTCCTGGAAGTTGCAATTAGTAAATTTTTGTCCAAACTAAAGAATAGGCCTGAGATGCTAATGAAATTCCTTTACACTTTTCTGAGGGTAGCTAAAAGTCAGTAACCCAGAGCACAGTAGTGAGGTAATACTCTGATCAAGAGCTTTTGCAGAGTGGTGAGTTCTACTATTGAATGAACTTTCATGGCATTTTCCAAAATTACCCTTGCTCAATACTTAAGAGATAATATGCCTCCAAATTTCCTTTTTACCTTCACCTTCCACTACATTCTAGATTCTCAGCCCCTCTGGTTGGCTTGCCACTAACTAAGTGTGAAATGAGCTTTTACATCTTCAGTCCTTTGCTAATTTTCCTCATTGCAGGCTCAAATTACAGTGTTCTTCTTGGCATAGGCCACCCATACCGATCTCTCTATATCTAAATCTACCTTATTTTTTCATTATTGAACTGACATATATCTTCTTTTTCCAAAGAAAATTAATCCATACTTATTTTCTACTACATTAGCACATATATATGTTCCTGGTTTGATTTTGTTTTTATTTTTCCCTTTATCATCCATTTCTTCATTCAGCATGTGGTTATTGATTTGTCATGTACTAATGTCACTGTTGGGAATGATCAGAGTTTGCTGTATCCCCAATGGTAGGTGAGAGGGAGAGGGATAACGATGGCACAGACCTGTAGTTAGCATTTTCCTCGCTTCTTCTTCAAATGACAGCAGTGAAGAATCACAGATCATTGAAATTTAATAGTTTTATTAAAAATATGTTTTAGAAAGACAAAGTATGCCCCAAGAAGGCACATGGTCCCAGCACTGTAACTAACACAAAGGGGACGAAATGGATACAAAGGGGGAAAAAGGCCACAAAAAGGCCACCAAAGAGAAACCCCAGAAAGGCAAAAAGGGGCAAAAAGGGAAGCCTGGAAAGGCAAAAAGGGGGAGAGCCCAGAAGGGCAAAGAGGACCCAGAAATAGGAATGTCTGCCTTATATTTGGGGCATGATGAGTGATTTCAAAGGCATTCCTAGGTGATTGGCAAGTGAGGTCATTCTGATTGACATCTGATTGACACTAGGCAATAGCTCTGTCTATTGCGCTTGTGCGTACCCAGAATTCTACCACCACCAGGGTGTTCTTTGGGAGGTCTCTTGGCTGGGCCCATATTCCTTTGTTCCCTGTCGCTAATGTCTGACTAACTGCCTAACACTAATAATAATCCTAGTTAGAAAAATGGAGATTAATGGATAGAATAAACCCACCACTCCACAGGAGTTCATGCTTACTATTTCTTTGTAATTTGTCTTTATATTCAATTGTCACCAATGTGTTTGTTTTCTCCCATATCTTTAAAAATTCTCTACCTTGAAAAATCCCCTTTGTTCATGTTAACTCTTTCTACTGATGTAGTCACCTCCCAGAATAAAACTGTTAAGATCATTCCAACTATGTTCTATTGGTCACATAAATAAACCTCTTTTCTTAGCAAAATGTACTGATCATATACTTTTACTGTCTATATATTTCCAAGAATCAAGAAATTGTAGGGCCAAAAGGAATATTTTCATCTAACAGACAGGAATATAGGCATGGGAAGATTAGGTGGTTTGTTACAAGGCAAAGGGTTAGTAATGAAACCAAGATTAGAACCCAAAATTTTAGGTTTCCTTGCTATTCTTACTAAGCTACACCATTAATAGATAGTTAGGTCACAGGGCATCACTGATGTAAATAAATAACAAATCAGTGATTGCTTCGGTTTTAAATCTCTTTACATATTATTTCTGCTGGAAATAGTCAATATAGATATAAATGTGACAAATTACATTACTGTCAAAGGAAATCTCATATATTCGGGTAAAATCGTCAATTTTAATTAAAGTAAAATTCTAAGAGAATACTATATTGGAACAATGAATATAATGCTTTAGACAATATCATTTCAATAATTGATTAATTCCATTTAAAATTAATAAAGCACAATTTTTAAAAATGGTGTGCAAAGGGAAGTTTAAACACTTTAATTTTTAAAAGACTAAAGATAGCAGCACATAAATTTAGTCCTTGATAATATGTAGTGCTAGAAATATCATTAAACTACTTGTGGAAAATAAAATGTAAACAGCTCAGTAAGACTATGAGCACTGAATCATCACAATATTTGGTATACGCTGAATCACAGATAATCAGATTAAGCCATTTGAAATAAAGAGCAAATCCATTCTTCATGGACTTCATCTTGGTTCACACTGAAAAGACAAAACTTACTTATTCTTACTTGAAGTATTAAATGTAGGGTATGAACATCCTCTTATGCAATACAGGTAACTTCTTTTTCTAATAAATCTGAGAAAAGTGACTAAATAAAGTTAAAAAGAAATTAAAGACCTAGAGACAGATATTCAACAGAAACTTGTGTTACAGCAGAGTTGCATTTTTAAGTTCTTTGACCTCATCTGAATTACCTATACTATTCTGGGCCAACTGCATTCTTGCCAGGTCTAACAAAATTTCTGTCTGTGGCTCTATTATTTGATTCTGTCGAAGTATGTTTTTCAAACGAACCAAAAAAAAGTTAAAAGTATGACTCATACAGATAATTCACTATATGCCAAAAATTTATTTATCTTTTTAATGAGGTGAACCATTAGGATAGAGAAGGTAGATAAAGGAAGAAATAGAAGAGCAGAAGTCAGATAGTCTCTTAGGAAAGATATAATGAGTTAAATTACTGAGCTAAATGTACCAGAAAGCGCCTTTTTATCTTTTTCTTTTTTTTTTAAGTACCTGTAAGACTGAGACCCCAGGGCAACAGATCGCCTAAAACCAGCTTGCCTGTTTTTGTAAGTACTTTTATGGGAACACAGGCATGCTCAGTCATTTACTATGATTGCTATTACTGCTATCTAGGAGTCTTCATCTAAGGCCCTTGCCCAGGGGCCTTTGCAAAGACCTCAAAGAATTAGTTTTGGGGTAAAAACATCTTAAATTTTTTTCCCCACTGAATTTAGAGTCTTATTTGGGGAAGGCAAAATTAAAAGGGTTTAAGTATCATTCAAGTAGATTTAGTTATTAGAATAAAACATTATCGTATCTGTATGGAAACATAAGAATACAATTTTAAATAAACTTATTTTTTAAAAAAATGTTTTTAAAAGCAAGGACAAGCCAGGGGCAGCAGGAAGCACAGAAAATTTTTAGGTTAGATAGGATCTCTGCTATCTGGGTAGATAATACAGAATAACCTTTTACTATCTCTTGTTATGAGCAAGCTAAATTCTTCTTTAACAATTTTCATTCCAACAGAGGGCAAAAAGAGTTCTAGCTTTGCATTAATATATGTAGCAGTGATTTATTCACAAACTCCTTTGAAAATTTATCTCATAATAAATCCACCTAAACTGAGCAAATTTCAGTAACATTTTTATATATTTTATTATTTTCAGAAATATTCTTTATCAATATTATAATTCAAGGTAAATAAACCTTTTTTTGTATATTTAGTTTTCTATATCAAGTCAAATTTTGTCTTTCATTTTCTTCTTCCACAGTCTGGAACAATTTTAATTAAGAACAAAATACTTTCTTCCTTGATATACAAAACCTCATTTTAGTTATAGTTCTTTGCCATGATTATTCCCAGTATAGTCTCAAACACCCAGTTAAGCCATAATTTTTAATCAAACTTAATACTCTTTAGAGAGAAACTAGAGAGAGTAACCACTGTCTGTCATATACAAGCATTTTAGTACAGCAAAGCTTACGCATTACAAGATCTTCACACCAAAAACAAACTTTTCACACCTTTGTAGATGATAAAATTAATATGTTCATTATAATGACCCATAGATATAGTCACTTTGTTACAATTAATATGGAAAACAAAGATTTCCATAACAATGGTGGCCAGTATTTCAATATTCTCTCTTCACTTATTAAACTAGTATAAGAAATGCAGGAAATTAACATTTAGTCTCTTTATTAGAAAATAAATGTAAATCTCAAAAAATAAAATAAAATTATGCTTATTCTCTATCCTGAAGGAATTTTTTTAAAAAAAGATATTTAGCTATGTATGACCTAAAATTCCTAAACTGATTCATGTTTAAAGATTCACTTTGATTTTCTACAAAAATGCTAGCACTATCCGTAAATAATTTTTGTTGTTGTTGTTTCTGTTGAGTTTTATTTTGTTTACCTACCAGATTTGGTACATTCAGTTTATTGAAGTTTTCAATCTTTGGTCTTTTTTGTTTTTTCTTTACTTTCTTGAAGTTCTGGGAGTACATTAAATTTTGCAAGTACTACCCTCTATAATTAGAAAATTTTTTTCTTAAGGGACTTTATAATTTATTAATATATGCTATTAGTGGGAAAATATTTCATTTTCTTATCAATGAGCAGTAAAATTTTTTTTCAATTATATGCATAGCTACCAACAGGATTATGAAACTTTGCCTTAGGCACAGGTCACTAGAAAATAAAGAAAACACATTCTCAATGGTTTATTCTCCTAGTCAGTAGAAATAGAATATTTTCTACATGGATATGAGCACACCAATAAACAAATGATATAGGCTAACTCACCATATTTTGTCATCTCTCACCCAACAAAATAATAGATTCCTGTCATCCTAATAGAGATCACCAAATGGTCACATCATGAAATCAGACTTCCAATTATTGCTACTCTAAGTGGAGAATAATTTATAGATTACATGACCTTGACTGGCCTAGTGGTTCAGTACCTGCAAGTCTTTGTAATTGCCTGATTTACCTGAGGGTTCAGTATCCAGTGTGGAGATGGACATTACTTAAACAAAAATGTAACTATTGGCAAAGACTCTGAAACAACAACAATAATGAAGCAAACAAAGTAGAACAAAAAGAACCAAATCAGAATCAAAACTGTTAGAAAAGGTAACGTCCTATTGTTATTGTTGATTCACTGCAGAAGCCACTTCCCGGGCAACGCCATTTAACTAGTTCTAGAGCACACTGGACACCTTGAGAGTAACTCCAAATCTCTCAAAATATAATTTTCAAATAGTAAATTACTCTATCATTATTCATGCTGCATAACAAATATCCTAAAACTTAGCAAAAAGAAAAACAAACATGTTATCTCACAGCTTCTGTGAGTCAGAAGTCTGTGCACAGATTAGCTGAGTGTCTCTGACTCAAGGTCTCTTCAAAAGTCTGCAACCAACATGTCAGTCAGGGCTACAGGCAGTTCAGGGCTGGATTCAGGGAGGATCTGCTTCCTAGCTCACTTCTGTAGTCAGTAGTAGTTGGCAGGCCTAGTTTCTTGGTAGCTGAAGTCCAGAGATAGTTCTTTTTCATGTAGCTCTCACACTAGAACAGTTCGCAACCTGACAGCTCTCGTCAGAGCAAGTAAGAGAGTGTGCCCAAGACAGAAATCACAACCTTTTTGTAACCTTCTCTCAGGAGTGACATCACATCATTTCACCATATTCTGTTCCTTAGAAACAAATCAGTAGACCAGTACACCCACACTCAAGGACAGGGAAGTACACAAAGATATAGATACCAGGAGAGAGTGGCTTATTTGGGAAATATCTTACAGATTGCCTACCTCTATTTGCATCAGCTGGGAACTTGTTAGAAATACAGGATTACAGAACTAGCGAAGAGAAGGTAACTTTTAACAAAATTCCAAGGTGATCCATATGCATATTAAAAGTTGAGGATCACTGTTCTAGAGAGAAAGGCCCATACACTTTATTCTGTTGCAGAGGTTGCTTCCTCACTTAATTTTATTCTAAGAAGTGCAAAGATCAGTTTGCCTTGCAACTCAGTTTTACTCTATTCAACAAATAGGAAAAAAACTTAAGAGTTACTGAAGTACTACTGGGCTGCAGATAGCAAATTAGAATTAGGAAATTGAAGAAGAAAAAGGGGACATGAGAACTCATACAAACAGAACTAATATCAACATCAAAAAATTACTGAAAGAGAGTTTAAGCATTTGGGTGGGGTGGGATGCATGGAATCAAGCAAAAAAAAAAAAAAAGAAAAAAAAGACTACAGTCCTGCTTTCTCAACAACTCTTAAGTGTACTACTGAATAACTATACATTAGAAGTGCTCTGTTTATACTTTATACTTTGGCACCTTACTGTTTGATTCTGCTTGGCTCTGTTTACCAAAATGGAGAAGTGTGTCACATATATTAGAAATATATCCAGCAAAAATTATAATATAAAAATGCAAATGCTTAAAGAATAATTTACATTCAATATTTGAACTCTTTCTATTAAAAAAAAAACACTGATAACTTTGGTATAAATATTTTTCATTTTCATCAAATTATATGTAGTGGAAAAGATAAAATTACATTGAGCTTTTAAGCCTGTATTGGAAAATGTAAGGGAAAAAATGAATGTCCTAATCTATTTATCACAGAAATGTAGTTTAAGTACAGCCTTTATCTGTCTGTACCTTTGATGATATACTAGAGCCAACTTCTACTGGGCTATGAGAGCTGTTTGTTAAATTTTCAATTTTATGAACTGGTTTTCAATCACAATCATTATTAAAACAAAGTATTTATATAAACCTACAGATTAAAATGTTATATGAAAAAAAGGTAATACTCAAAACTCATTACTTTGAAATTATTTTACTTCATTTTACTTGAGGTTATTTAAAACATTTATTGTATCCAGAGGGTGAAAATACTCCATAATGCTATACTGTTGAGAATCCCCTATCAACCTGATGTTTAGTGACATCACACTGGTAGCCTGAAATTGACCACAGCAGGAGTATTTACAGCACAGAAATTGAAAAATACTATAAATCAGAATTGACTTTTATTTTGTGGTCATAAAACAGTGATGGGAAAATGTTAATACTGCAGATTAAAACTAAAAGTATGTTGTGTCTTTAGCTATTACCTTATCAATAGCACAAAAAATTGGGAAATATTCTTCACGTATTCAAAAACTATTATACCATTTGGCAAAGTTGCTCACATCACTGACAAACCAGTAAAGTTCAGACATAACTGGTACTGAGGCACATAACTAGTGTTACAGCTGAAACAGGTTTCAGTTTAATGAATATAATTTGTGGTGAAAAACACTTTAACAGTAGATCACAGTCTTAATGACATAATATTACTGAGAAAAGAGTAGATTTGGATCAATTTTATTTGTTAAATTGTGGTTGAACTGCAACAATAGGTTCAGGTCAACAAACATGAAAAAAAAGTTCAGCAAAAATGAACAAAGGCGTTCTCTGAGAATCGGTCACATGAAATTTACAATGAAAAGCACTGTAAGTTTTGGCATTATTTGTAAAGTGTACACTACTAAATGCATGTATTTATATGTATGTGTATGTATAGTTTTCCCAGGGAGCCAGTTGTTAAGTATTTACCAGCACATCACCCTGCATCCTTCTTTCTCCCAGTGTAAGCATGGCCACTAGCTATCACAAAGGAGCATATTATCATATCCTAGTCTTCCACATAAAAATACTATTTTAAGTTCTAAATTAGAAAAATGCACATGCGGAAAGAACATTTATTATAAATCAATGGAAATACTTCTTGTCTGGTCTGTATGTGTGAGTTTCCTTTTACAAATATGAGGAGTTCATGTTTTTGTTACATCATTCCAAATGAATTTCAGCTCAGTTGATTATACTTCTCACGAACATACTAAAAGCACTCAGGATAATGAATTTTACTGTATTCAGATATAGAAAAGGAATTGACCTCACAAACATCCAGTATCAACTGGGCCTAAAACCTGATGGAATGAGATCAAAAAGTTCCCTGTCTTACTTTGATAATCAGTGGATTAATCAGCAAAACTATACAGATTTCATGAGAAGGCCTGGTGGCAGGAATTTATGTTTAAGATTCAGGAGCGTCACATGTGCCCCTTTCAAATAGACCAAATGCAGCTTTCTGATTTATCAAAACAACATCAATCAGTCAGCTGTGCTGATGACAGTGTTTTTATGCATGTAATTTAATCTTTGGGGAAATTACTCTTCTATAAGGTTTAGGGAAAAGGATGAACTGTTTTAGTTATTGTTCAACTCCACATATAAACAACATAAATGGAGGAAGATAAAGCTGACTGATATAAAAATGAAATCCTCTGTCACCCAATTAGAGACAAGTTTTGTTGTAAATTTTGGACTGGCTGAGAGTGTGAAAGAAAACTTTGGTGGAAGAGCACTGACTTGTAAACGGCCGCAGGCTTTTCTCCTGAAGCATTCCAAACCAAAGCAGTAGGTGGAAATGTTGTACAATGTCTTCTGAGACTGCAGAGACAATAATATCCTTATGAATCCTCTGAGAAAAGAGTTTGAGGAGTGCTTTATAAATAAAGCTATTAATAAAACTGCTGGAAATGTTAAGGATGGGTAGGCAGAAAATCTTCTGTGGTCATCAAATTGAGAATGTGGTGAAATTTGGAGAGGGAGCAATTTGGACACAAGGAGGTTATGCAAAGTGATCATGCAGATAAACTGGGATAAACTACTGGAAAAACAATATTCCGAGTGCCTGTACAACATCTCTTTAATTTAGTACAGATACTTTTTATTTTATTTTTTTTTCGGTATATTTGGAAATAAATATGGCTAGAAAAGGGGACTTCCACTAATTGCAAAACTGAAAAAAGTGATGATTGGTTTATTCTAATTTGAAATTAGGATTATTGCATAATGTTAAAAGGCAAATCTAATATTTTCCTTTCTTCATGTACATGATTACAGACTTGCTTGTGAAGTAGTCCGTCTCCCTCCTAATTCATATTTCAGCTTGCTGGACATTTGGGATTTAAGTCATGGATATTGTGGGATTTACAATAGGAATACATAGCCAAGAGATAACTTGCTTTTATTTGACTAGTCAATTCTCAAATAAAAAGAAAAAAATAGTGAAGGAATGCTCTGCGATAGAGATGACTTTGTGGTTCTATCTAAGCCAGCATTATGACAAGATAAGCATGAGCAGGTCCCTATTTGGAAGATACAATTTAGCAGCTCATGTGCATATTGTAGTTAATATATAGACATATTAAATATGATATGTATGTTTACCTTGGAGAAGAACACAAATATGATTTTTATTTAAAACAAGTGTAAAGAGCTAAAATTACTATTACCACACAATTTCTGATAAGGTGATTAAAAATCACATGGAGCTCAAACTTCTGGATTTAGCCATGAGTTTTTACTAGCTAATCCTTTGCAGGAGGTACTGAGCAGCAACATTGATTAATCTGTCTCCTCAAGAGCTTGCATAATTTTCTCATAGCAGAAACAATTTAGTAAGCAAATGGCCACAGGAATGACAAAGAACAGACACAATGTCATAATGGAGGGAAATCCTGAGATGACCTGATCTACAGAATCTTCTTATCAACTAACATCTTATATGAAATCTTAATATGAAGAGCTGACAAAAGTGATAGCTGGGTTCCTTAGCCAAATTAAATCTTCATTATTGGGTAGAAATTAGTCTTTTTTCACAGACCGCTTTACTACATCTACTGAGTCCAGTGGCTCACTGCAGCTTGGGCTATAATTCCACAATTTTTTTTTCAGGTATATGGAAGCTGAGGTCTTAAGTGCTAAGCCACCTTGCCCAAAGGTCACAGAGGTATATAGTGGCAGGCCAGGAGCCCATACCATGTTCCTCATATAATATCACAAAATAAGTCAACTTGTTTGTCAACTCCCTTATTAACTGAAAATTTGACCACATTCTCTCTTTCTTGGATTCTGCTGTGCCAATTCAAAATCTTTGTATCCTTTCAGTAATAAAATGATACTCTGCAAGAAAACATAGATCTAGAAAAGTTTATTATTAATAGTTATTTGCTCTTTCAAGATCCTTTATTTCAAGTTCTACAATAGGCCCAATTCACCACTTGTTCAAAAATGACATGAAATTTCAGCATTCATTCAGTTTTGAGTACAAAGACCTGTTATGTTACAATTGTGAAACATAAGAGCAAGTATGAAGAACCACACTGAATTACCAAGAAAGGCCAGAGTAAAGAGAAAGAGGCTGAAGAAGAAAAGAGGAAAGGACATCCACATCCCTTTACATATAGCAGAATAGGTTTTTCTTTGTTTTTATTTTTGTTTGTCAATGTCCTATTTGTTTATTTTTTCCTTTCGTTTAACTCATTTCACCAAGTGTTTACAGAACACCTATATATGCCAGTACCTGTAATCGCCTCCTCCGAACAAACAGAATAATGTTTGGAGAGTGATTCACACCCTCAAGTCTACTTCCTTCCTATCTCTTATTCTGTATATTTAAGCTAGGAATAACCTTGTACCAGTTTCTCAGTGTCTGAGTCCTGTGAATGAATAGGAAAGGGATTGCATGCTGGCAATGCTTTAATACAAAAAAGCTCTTTCCAGAAGCTGCCTCTTTCCTTCCTCTCGAGTCACATATTCTGGCCCACAGCAAAACCCAAGGGAGAGGTGTTCCTGACAGATGGTTCAATCTGAAGTAATCATTCAGCCCTTGGATAAATATTAATTGAGCACCTATTATGTGCCAAGTACTGTTGTAGGTCTTGAGCACAGTGTGGCAAACAAGACAGACCAATTCCTGTGCACTCTGTGATATTTACATACTAATGGAAGAGAGACAGAAAATAACAAATGATAAGCAGAATGATTTCAACTAGTCATAAATATTATAAAGAGAAAAAGAAACCAGAAATGTGGTATGGGTATTGGATAGAATGGCTGATTACACAGGGGCTCTTCAAGGAGGCACTTAAACTCAAACCATAATGAGGACCTCCCAACTCTCAATATCCTCAGAGTGAAGTCACAGGACCCTATAAGATCTCAAGTGAAAGTACCACAGTTTCCTGTCAATGGGACAGATCTAACTCTCTTCTTAATCCTTGGCCAGACTTCATAAGGACAGGGATAATCGTGAAGAAAGGCGGGGCAGCTACTACTAGAGACAGAAGTGACATTGTGATTTATTTCTGTGTGTGGTGGATTGCTCATACTTTCAGGGTTCATCAGTAGTAGCATAACCACACCTTAATTCGAAGAGAAAGCAGTAAGTGTGAAGCAAGCAGCCTAGAGCTCCAGGTAATGGACAAACAGTCGTGTGAACCGGCTGGCCCAGCGCTCCCACAGTGGGAAGCTGTTTACTCTCTCACTGGGAGGACAGAGAGTTAGATTCAGTAAACCTGTAATCATTATTGACCAGATCAACATGTTCTAGCTGACTTGCTTTCATCATTTTTTTTCCCCTAAAAGAGTTCAATGGCCTGTGAATATTTGCTTTCAGAAAAGATTTTTTTTTTAATTTAAATAAATCATGTCATGATTAAAAGAAGCTTTTGTTACTTCAGAGTCTACACCCCTCTTATTCATATTGCTCAATAAAATTTTAAAAATTTCTATTTGATGCAGCCACTGTATAGCTCGGACAAAAATTACTGAAAAAGTATCCTAAATATGTTTTAACCCCTGAATAACACAGTTGCTGGGAATGTGTATTATTATTGTCTTAAGAACTTAACTTTCACAGATGCTAAAATTATAAGTATTTCTAAAAAAAAAAATTATGACTTTCTAAGAAAAAAATTAATGCTTAGAACAGACAAAGAGATGGAAGAAATGTAAGACATACCTTCTTTCTTAAAAGAAACTTAAAGCTTAGTTGAAGAAACAGCAAAAAGACACAATAAAGGTAGCAATATAAGACAGTATAAAATTAGCTATACTGTGAGATACAAAACTAAAAGAACTGCAGACGAAGCTGGAATCAGCAACTAATGCTTGATGGAAGAAGTAGGACTTCAAAAATGGAGTGGATTTAGAGAAGAGAGTAAAGTTTTTCAAGTGAAGGGAATAACAAGGAACATACCCAGAGCTGGGCATGGGCCAAAATATTTCTATGGGACAAGGTGGGGATATGAACAAATGCAGCTATTGTTCATTTGTGGAGCCCTAGGGAAACGGTCACATAAATTGATATTGCACCAGGCCTACAATGGGCACAGTGAGTTTTATCAGCTACAGATGTCTAACTGAAGAATTTTGTAAGACTTTGCCACATATTGATTTTCTAGGCTTGTCAGTGGACCTAGGCAAATTGTCGCTGGTTTGTAAATATTTATTGTATTATGTGTAACTTGAAAAGTATCTTGATAGCTCATGGGGTATGTGCGTGAATTTGAACATAAAGACTGCCAGAAAACCTCCTTCTCCAACACAATATTATTGCAAGGTCATTGGTACAACACCACAAATAGAAAAGCATCTCGAGACTTATTAAGTTCACGTCTTTCCGTTTGTGAACATTTCATAGAGAAATGTTACTTTCTACAGGATTTATTTTCAGTGCTTTTTCTCAGAGAAGTTAAGAAAATTACCCAAGTTACTTTATTTAATATCCTAGCAAAATTAAGGGTTTTTAAATTGCAGTTCATGCTTCTTATATTTATACATATGTATTTTAATCTCTAATCTTATATCTTTGAAATCATTGGTAGAACTTCCACCTCTCCTAATGTTTGCTCGTTACACTCAATCCAAAGTTCTCCTTCTGTTATGGATTAACTCCTAACCAGGAAATATTTTTACGATATGAATATATACATTTAAAGACAATAGGCTCCTTTCTCTCTTATGGCTTGAGCATGACTGAGTGCCTTTGATGATTATAGAAAACTACAAATCTGAATTAACCCTGGATCTTAAAGATAGAACTAGAACCCGGCCTCTTAAAGACCCCAACTGAAAAAACAGGAAGTTTTACACCATCACGGAGCCTCATATCCCAATTTTGATAGGGGCTGGCCCTGAAATATCTGAAGCAAATAATCAGATCTACATAAAACATCTAGACACTTGATCTTGTAAAGTGGAGCAGCCTAGCGTATTGGTTCCTTTTTGGATTCAGGAAATTTTAAAACAATTTGGGCATTATTCAGAACTATCTAATGTCAATATAGTTATATATGGACCTTTTCTGTACTCTTTTCTCTTTTTCTTCATCTGTAAAATGGGGAGAATAATAATAATACCTGTAGTTCAGGGTTGCTACTATAATGAACGTTGGGCTTTTATAATGATGCTTTGCACATTATCAATCAAAAAATAGGAGCTGCTGCAATAATGATATGATGACTCCTTAATTTCTATACATTCCCCTTCTCCCTTCCTCTTGACATATTCACATGTATTCCCAAGTAAACACAGATAAACTATTAGTCTTGCCAGAGAGAGAATAAGTTTCTTAGCAGAGAATATGACATTCAATATGATATTTCCAACCATCTTGGTTAGGGTCAGGGATGGAGAAGTTTTATTGTCCTTTTGGGAATCTGATGTGCCTGGCAGGAAGTGAGTTCTTTGATTATGACTCCTACTACTGGTCAGCAGTTTTCAAAAACATTCTGAGATCAAGTGAATTTATATTTTAATTCTGTGAATTTAAAATTATGGACTGAAGGAGATAGAATCCAAATGAATTTTGGGTCTTTCATGAATGTAGAATAATTTTCATGTCTTTTCTTTCTCCTCCTTCTCCATAGGTTAATCTCAGAGCCACAGATGTCAGGCTCATGCGCCAGTTGCTCGTTATCAATGAGAGCATTGAGTCCATCAAGTGGATGATTGAAGAGAAAGCCACTATTACTAGCCGAGGCAGCAGTCTCAGTGGCAGCCTGTGCAGTTTATTGGAGAGTCAGAGCACCTCCTTACGTGGCAGCTACAACAGCCTACATGATGACAGTGATGGGCTGGATGGTATTTCTGTGGGGAGCTATCTGGACACTTTGGCAGATGATGTCCCAGGCCATCAAACCCCATCAGACTTGGAACAATTTGGTGACAGCTCCATAATAGAGGATTCCCAGGCACTGCACAAGCATCCCAAATTGGATTCTGAATACTACTGCTTTGGCTAATGACCTAGTCTTTTGCATGGGATTGGTGTGCAATTAACTTGTATTTATCTTTCTTCTCTGCTGCTACATTTTTGGTGTGATTTTTTTTATATATAACAGCCTTTTAAAAAGAAGCTTATTTTGAAACTGCTTGATGATATTTCTGTTGCTCCTAATATTTCTTATCTGGACTGATTTGCCTTTCTCTCTTACATCTCTATTTTTATTTATTACAATGATTTTTCTCCCTTCTTTTATAGTGGCGCAAATAAAGTAGGGAGAAAGAATAAGCAATAATCATGTTTTTGCTTTTGTTTTCAGAGCAAGGGTCAGGGATTGCTAGAAAAACTTTGCTAAATTTTACAATAAACCAAAGTCTGATAACAGTTAATATTGTTGCTTGTATTATTAAATGATTCAGAGTTTCATTCTCCAGAAGACATTGAGGTTTATTACTGTTTGTATATTAGGTTGAACGAAATGCTTGGGATGAAGTCAGGCATTATTTCTAGGCCACAACTTCCTAGTGTAAAATAACAATGCTGCTACGCACTTTTCATGACAATCATTTGGAAGCCCCAACTATATGCAACCTGTTCAGTTCAAATATGTGTTATTACTGCAAGTCCGCATTTTGTCATCAGTAATTCTAACTCAAATTGTAGACTAAGTTGTGTGATAATGTATATAATTCTCCAAAATGTCAAAGAAAAATTGATATCGAGTACAAAGGTGATTTGAGGTTAAGGTGTTCTAAATTTAATTGTATTTTGAAATTTTGTTGACATTCACTTTTAAGTGTTTTACATCTAATAGGATATAGAAAAACATAAATACATACATATAGATGGATGGATAGACAGTGTGGGAAGCAGAATCGCTATTCATTTATGAAGTCTAATATGATATCCTTTTATCTGGGATGGATAAATAATCTCTTAATTTTCTGAAATGACATATGAAAATGTAACTCATATAGTGAATACTTAGTTTTGATGTGGTACTATTAATCTTTCACATTTCTTTCACCGTGATGATTCCTAGTGAATGAATCTATTAAGATTCCAAACTGTTTTTTGTAATACATATTTCTGCACTTAACATTTTAGAATACAAATCAAAAAATCTTCCTACTTATAACTGAAAATACCCATATCTCAGACATAGTTTCCACAAGTTTCCTTTGTTATATATCTATTACACTTATCACATGTATTATTTGTTGCAATGATATGTATTATTCTATTTTCAATTAAAATCTACAGGGTCTGTATTTAACACTAGTCCTTTATCTTAAATTGCTTGATATAATGCCCATCACAATTTCAGGATGTAGTTGGATTGTCTCCCTTCTATGTTTGAGGACACTGAGGCACATATAAGGTAGGTAACTGGGTAAAATCAACCATAAAGAGTCAACACTGGGATTTGAACTTGGGTCTGTCTGATTCCTAATAAGAACATGCAGTAGCCCCTTTGGTACCTTCTGAAATTAAATAATAAAGTGTGGATAAGAAAGCAAATATAAACCCATGACAAAAAGAAAAAAATGACCAATCATTTTCCTTCCAATTAATGGGACCTGCATTTTCCAATACTGAGCTTTCTGAATCCTTTCCTGAAATCACACATCTAGAGTCAGTTTTGCGCTTATCAGTATATCTGGGAGTTGACCACATGCCAACTGTTCCTCATATATTTTCACCCTTTCTGTTTGCTTTTACAATCAACCTAAAAAAGTCCGGTAGGTTGGCTATTTTTTGTTTTTAATTTTTTTTCATTTTAATCTGAAATTAAACCAAGAAATGTTTAGCATAGTTTGTTTACCAGATTAAAATCCAAGCGTACACTTTATAATCTAGATGAGAAAATTTTCTTAGGACCAAGACTGATGAATTTCAGAGGGTACTGAAATATGTAATATGTCTGCGGCATTGCAAGGGGAACATCCCCAACGAGAGGGAAGTAGGCAGACAGCATGAGTATAAGAGGTATAAAATAGCAAATTCTAACTCCTTCAAAATTCAACATTTGCCTAGATCAAGCCAGCTACATGGAAGATGAATTTCTGTCATCAGAAATCACAGTTTCAGATTATAAATTCAATCTTGCAAATTCCTTTTACACCCTCATTTTCCCAATCAGCTTCTCCTGGCATTTGTCTATCCCACGCCCTCTATAAATTTCTCCTCTGAGGAAAGGAAATTAAAAAAACATAAGAATATAATATAAGTGTATAGAATAATTTGCATTTATACATTGTATTTTTTAAAAAATGTAATAAACATTGGCAGGATATATAAGGAGAATTTTTTTTTTTTTGCTCCGAGTTTCAATACTTTAGGTGCTTTAAAGCTATGCTATTTTTCTTTCAAAAGATACAAAATATAGAGTCTCTGATTTAGAGATATGGAGTCATATATAAGCTAACAATGTTTTGATAATTAATTTTACTAAGAGGAAGGGAATATTCAGTTAAACAACATTAATTGCTAACATATTTATTGGTCTCAAGAGAATGAAGGCATTTTCAACTAAAGAATCCCTATGACTAATCTCTGACCTGGAGCATTCAATCTCTGTCAGCACCATAAGAAAATGGGGTAAAAAACATTAAAGCAAAGTGCCTCTCAGACTATTCTGCATGAACTGATTTGTGTTCTCCCAGAGAAATGGAATTTTCCTCAGTTATATCCATTTCTCCATTTTTATGGACTCGTCTGCCTTATAATGAGAAGATAATTGAAGGTAAGGAATTTAGACAATTTAAAGCTAGTACATTTTGGGGGTTTTGCAAATAAAGGAACTTTAGATGACTGAACTTCAAAGAAACTCCAACATTTATACTACTAGTCAGCCACAAATTGCATAGCATAAAGTTTGACAAACTGCAGTAAGGATTCTTTTTTTTCTTAGGTGTATTATAAAGATCCTTGGAGCTCCATGAATAACTTTCATCAGGCATCTGTATCCCCAATTCCATCAAAACACAATCACCTCCAGGATGCCAAAATAAATGGTTATTTCATGGTATTTACTTATTTTACTGACCTCTCAGCAGCAATTGATACATTGATCACTTCTTTCTTAAAAGACTGTCTTCATTTGGCTTCCAAGACCTCACTTTCTCTCGGACATCCTCATTCCCCACTGCCTGCTTGTCAGCACACTCTGTTGCTGTTTTCTCTTCATACTCCTGACCTCCAAACATAAGAATGCCTCTTTGCTCAATTATGGCACCAATTCTCTTCCAAAATGGCTTCCCTTGGGATTTTATCAAGTTTCACAACTTTAAATGTCACCTTTGTGCTGAGATTCCTAAAAGTATATATCCAGCCCCAGTCTCTCCCTTAAACTCCAGTCTCCCATGACTATCAGACCCCACAGCATCCCTATGTCTGATAAGCATTTCAATCTAAACATATCCAAAACTTAAATTTTGCTCTCATTCTCTAATCTTTCTCAGTTCAGCAAATGGTGCCTACAACTAATCAAATGCTCAATCCAAATCCTTGAAGTCATTCTTAATTGCTCTTTCTCTCATATCACATCTAATCCATCATGTAAATCACATGAACTCTACATTAGAAATATATCCAGAATGAGCTACACATTCTCACACTACCACTGCTACCACTCTAATCAAAGTCAGCATCATTTTCCCCAGGAACATTTGCTTCCACTCTTGCCTTCTTGTAGCTAGTATTCAACACAGCAACCACAGTAATCTTTTCAGATACAATCAGATTTTTGCCAGCCTCTAGCAATGTACAATCCATCTCCCTCCAAACATAATTCAAATCTTTGCCATAGACTACAAAGCCCTTTGTGATTTGTCGCCTTTCTACCTGCTTGACCCCATCTTATTCCATTCCTCTCCCTCTCTCATTGTGAACCTCATTTGCATCTTTACTACTCCTTAAAAATCTCAAAACTCATCCAGGTTAATACCATGGAATCTTTGCACTTGTCATTTTCTCTTTCTGAAATGTTCTCCTCCCAAATATTCATTAGTCTTGATTCCCCAGTACTTTTTGGTCTCCAATCAAATGGCACCTTGTCTAAGAGAATTTCTTACATAGCATACCTGGCACATTTTGTCCTTGATTTTACCTAAGTGAGACCTATTTTGGACTTCTGACCTCCAGAACCATAAGATAATAAATTAGTGTTGTTTTCAGGCACTAAGTTTATAGTAATTTGTTAAAGCAGCGATAGGAAACTAATACAGATTTCAGTAACTGGAAGCAGGATGCTGCTATAACAAATACCTAAAAATGTGCAAGTGGCTTTGGACTTGAGTAAAGGGTAGATATGTGAATTTTGAGAAGCATGATAGAAAAAGCCTTGACTACTGTGAAATGACTATTAGTAGAAATACATATTTTAACTACTCTACTAGTAAAGACTCAGAAGGAAGTGAGGAGGCACAGTAGAGAAAATCCATAGTCTTAGAGAATATTTAAATCATCATAAGCCGATGACTGGTAGAAAGGATAATAAAAGCACTGCTGGTAAGGGCTCAAAAGGAAATGAAAAACATATTATTGGAACCTAGAAAAAAGAGGTCTTGTTATATAGTGGGAGAAGGTTTAACAAAACTATATTGTACAATTATATGAAAAGCAGAACTTATAAGTGAACTTGGATATTTTTCTGAGGCGATTCCTAAGCAAAGTGCTTAAAGGTGTGGCTTAGTTTGTTCTTGCTTCTTATAGTGTGACTCAAGAAGAAAGATTGGAGAAAGAGGGAAGAACTTAATCAAAAACAAACCGGGACTTGATAAAATGAAAAATTCTTAGATATCCAGATTGCAAAAGACACTAAATTTAGAAGGCTCACTATCAAGCAAAAGTGTTCTGGTAAGAAAGGCAGGAGTATGGCTAGACAGTCTTTTTCTAATGTCTCAGAAGATCAGAGTATTCAGTCACAAAGAGATGTGACTCATGGATCCCCTCATCCATGTGAGCAGAAGCCAAAAATAGAGATGGGATTACCTAAGAAAGGCTTGTGGAAGAGCTTCTAGTATAATGATGTAAATTCCTGTGGCATACAAAGGAGAATCACAAGGTTATTGACAATTTTATACTGGCAATAATATTGCCAGCTTGGACTGAAAGAAATACAGAGATCAAAATGAAAAAAGGCTGTAGGACCCAGAAAAGTCCTATAGTTAGGAGAGAGGGTGCTAAAACTATTCAGCTGCAAATACGTGCTACCTCTGATGAAAAAGGGAGGAGGACTCCAAGGGTAGATCCTCAACCTCAGAGGGAAGAGTCATAAACACAGAAGATAGAGCTGAAAACCACAGAGGATTATTCCCAGGCTTTTAAATCTAATGTTGATGTCTCAGCTGCATTTAAAATTTCTTGGAACTGGTGAACCTTTTTTTTTTTCCTTCCCTTTTTTCCCTTTTTGAATTGTAATACCTGTATCTGTTATCCTATGCCTGTCCCACAATTGTATTTTGGGAGCAGTTAATTTGTTTCTAGAGTTTCATAGGTTTGACGTAAGGAAAAATTATGTCTCAGGATGGATTATACTCAGAGCCTCACCTATACCTGATTTAGATAATTTAGATGAAGAAAAGTGGGATTTTTGAGGTGATGATGTCAGGCAGTTAGGCAGCCATAAGTGAAGGGACCGTAAGCCTGGCTCTGTAACCATAGGAACGACAACACTGACAGCCCAACCCAAAGGCTGCCTCTAGGATCTCCCAGAAAAAAATACAACAACAACAAAAAAAAACATTTTTCAATTAACAATACCCCTACATCCTAGAGCACAAGGAAATAACTGACCATAACAGAGCAACCAGTTTAGGCCAGCCACAAACGCTTACGTAGTAAGGAGTACTCTGACCTTCTTTTCACCTCAGCCTTATTATATCATCATTATAAGATCATACATATTCCTGGAAGTTCATGGATCTAATTATAACAGACTGAATTCTGGGTAAGGATATGTGCGGTTGACAATAGGTTATATAACTAAGCCAACTATCAATCAAAAATGTCACACATCAATCAGCTAGCACCACCCTTGTAACTTCCCATCACCACCCAGATATAAGACAGACCTCCCCACCTCTAAGAGGCTATAACTCTCTCTGGTGTAGCTCATTTCTCTCTTAAAACATACTTCAATAAATCTTACTTTTTGTAAATCTCAGTGATCTGTAATTCTTTACTGTATCATCAGAAAAGATCAAGCTCAACACCCCCAAATCCAGCAGCACCAGAAGAATCATGGATTTAGATTGCTCCCAATAGTAACAATGAAATTTAAATGAGATTTTGAACTTAAAGTTGATATTGTATTGAATTGAGACATTTGGGGATGTTGGAATGGGGTGAATGTAATTTGCATATAAAATGGACATGCATTGTGAGAGCCCAGAGAATGAACTTTGGTATGCAGTGTAATGACTCCCCAAGGATGTCTAAATAAATCCTAATCTTCAAAACCTGTGAATATGTTACCATGTGTTACCTTACTAATACAATGCTTCTACCTATCTTTTTCTGCTCTAGTTCTATGCTTTTTCACTGCCAAAGAACAAAGTATACACCTGAATGAGAAGGAGTTCTGGGCTAAATTAAAAGAGAGAGGGTGCATTAGGATTTGGCCAGGTTCCCACAATTTTCACAAATTATGTTTTAAGACAATTCCTGTCTTAAAACTCCCATTCCTTTTGACTTCATGAATAAACACAGTGAATGCTTTAAATATTCCTGGGCTTTTAGTAGCTAACGTGACACCACTAGCAGCCTCTACCCGGGGAGGAAACCCTGAAAGTGTATCTTCCTGAGAAACACACACAGTACACTTAGGAGAGTGAGTTAAACCATTTTACATGGGAGGATCAGTCACATGCTCTATAATCTCCCCAGAACACTGGTTAAGAGGAAGATCAGCCATTTTTAAAACTGGGTATTTTAATTTCCATAAGTTAATATTTTTTATTTGCTTATTTCTTCAGTGATTCATAACTCAGAGTTATCCTACCTTGAAGTGTTTACTATCTGATGACATTTGTTTAAAGAGCTGTTAAGTTTAAAATACATTTTCTGTACTGTCAAAACAGTATGAATGTGCTTATCAGTA
This sequence comes from Rousettus aegyptiacus, assembly GCF_014176215.1. NCBI lineage: Eukaryota > Metazoa > Chordata > Mammalia > Chiroptera > Pteropodidae > Rousettus > Rousettus aegyptiacus. The sequence goes on from NW_023416306.1 coordinate 55,462,809, forward strand.
TGTTTTAATAAAATGTATATAGCCAGTAACACTGCCTCTTTTTCTATTTTAAATGCCACCTGAACTACAGCAAAAACGTAAAAATATTTTCTGAAATATTCTGAGTTATCTATGTTGAAAAGACATATTTCTTACCTATACGATGCTTATAATTTAAGGAGAAATGAAGAAAGACATTTATGAAACAGTATGATAGTTACTAAAATAAGAAGCATGGTCCAATCTGAAAAGAGATATTGTTGAATTAATGCAAAATAAGTAAATTATATCCTTGGGATATATCAAAAGCATATCTTAAGGAGGTTTATTTTATTCATCATTTTATTATTATTAGAGATATAGTGTAATACAATCATCTCTGCATAAATCTTACCACCATTAAACTATGTTAATCCTGGAGCATTTTCCAAGAGAACTATTTAAGATAATGCTAATAAAATAATGATTTAGAGTTTGTCAATAGACTTCTTGCTAACACAGCACTTATTTGTTACCTGTTCCAAGGAGATGAATTTATTGAACATAATCGGGATAAATGAACAAGTAAATGAACATACTCATTTTCTTGATTAATTCTGGTTACTGAATACCATAAACTGTGTCATATAGAATACTATTTTGCTGGGGAAGTCTGATGACCTCAGGTACAATAGCAAATCCATGCTATTTCTATCCTAGGTAAATCTCTAAAGAAATTACTCAAGTTCATTCAAATAGTAATGGTGAGATCTAAGACTTTAACAAGTTTTACAGACTCTAAAACTTCTTACAGCATACAGATTATAGCATAAAAATGTTGTACTTAACTCAAAGTACTTTTTTCTTGGCTTAAGATGTACCCAAAGAAGATTCTTCTGCAAATGGTTATATTTATAGCCAACATGCCTTTGCAATGGTCCAATATCAAGTCTGGAAGATTTAAAACCAGTTTTGCAAAGTACAAGGATTTCTCAGAGAAAGTGTGGAAATAAGATAGCTGAGAGAGAGAAGTTAAGCAGACAGAATTCGATTTTCACAGACTTTTAATTCCTTGCACAACAGGATATAGTTTCTATTTGGATTTTATTGACTTGTGCATCGGTCTTACACTATTTCTATGTTATCACAGTTATCACTGTTTAAATGTTCAGTAGAGCACTCCCATGAAACACTAAACAACATTCTTTCAAATCTCATCATCTATCATTCTGGATTATTGTATAGTATGCTTAACTTAAGGTTTGGTCAACCCAAACCAGAGCTAGTGGTAGGATCATGTCACATCTACCTATATTTATGAGTGCTAGTTAAACTCCAAACCTTGCCCAAAGTTGGCACTCTTTCAAGTTATTAATGTGGTGCACAGGGCCTGTTTGTCCAATGTGGGAGGAAGAATTGTCAGAACTGTGTTATTTCATTCTTTGCTAATGAGGGATCATGTACCAGTAGGAAAATGCTGCATTCTTGATGTTTTTAGATTCTATGAGTGATTTACTACAATTATTTTTACATCAGCCAAATCCACCTATAAATCAAATATAATTTTAGCTATCAACTTCTGCATTTTTTTCCTACTCATGCAAAGGAATATATGAGAGAAGTAAGATTTCTTACTCCTTTATCACTGCTGCATTCCAGCTTCTTGTCATTGTCTTCCTCTCAAAGCATCAGCTTTGTATTTTTCAATCAAAGATTCCTTGCAGATTTATTAGTGATGACTCCTTCAATCTAACATTTTTCTCTGTCATAAAAAATGAACTGAGGTAACTATTCTGCTGGACCCTCAAAGCCCTTTTTTTTTTTTTTTTTTAATTCAGAGATTATATGGTGTTAGGTCTTGAAGGGATGCTAGAGGACATGTAGAATAATCTATCACTTTGCAAAAAGAAAAATGAGGGATTCTTGGGCAATTTAAACCATATTTGGCAGTGTAGTCAAATTATCTTTCTAAATTATGCTTCAGAAAATGATCTGATCTACACTGGCCACAAAAGTAACCAATTCCACTTAACATACAAATAATGTAATATAAAAAGGAAAAAAAAAGAAATTCATTAAAAAGGTGTGATGGTATAGTCATCAACCTACAATTAAGGGATGGTATAAAGTGTGTAGAGGCACTAGTTTCAAAGTGTTTCTGTTCTACCAATTACTAGATGCATGAACATGAAATACTTCTCTGTGTCTCAGTTTTCTTATTTATAAAATGAGTATAATGAAACTTGCCTCATTGAATTGTTCAAAAATTAATTAATATTTAGAAAATGCTTGGGGTACTACAATGCACACGTAAATACTTAATAAATGATGTTACTGTCATAATAAACAAGTAAAGGAATCTATGTAAGAAGGAAGAAATTAAGACTGGTGCATCATAGGAAATATAACTTAGGTATATATACTGTTGTATGACCAATGCAATAATCATTTCCAGACAACTTCTCTATTGATAACCTCTTTTGCAGAGGCTGCAGAAGTTAAACAGTTGCATTTGTAGCCACCCTTGTAGAAAGCCATGGCTGTGAGACAAAATTTTGACTGATTAGCTGTATGCAGAAATCTGACAAGTGTTTCTGGAAAACCTTTTGCTGACTTTGAGCTGTTTATATAAACCATTTCTGAACTCACAATATTTTGAGGTTCTCATGTCCTTACTTCCTATGGCAGTAGTAAAATTCTTTCAAGAAAAGGGATTAAAGTGCAACTTGTATTTTAGGACTGTTAATACACATTGCCAGTAGTGTATTAAATAAACTAAGCACAGTTGTTTTTCTTCTGTCCTCAGTACCATAATGCTGTTAATAAATTTGGGAATTTTTTAAAAGCAAAACAAGGGTTTTTCTTTATTCTATATGCTTTACAGTAATACTCGTCTGGAATGATGAGAAGATGCTATTTCAGATTTTGTTTTCTCAAATTTAGTTTCTGGAAACCAACCAAGGTACATAGGGAATTCTTTAAGCATCAAGGCTTCCTAAAACATTGTTAATTTCCTGTCTCAAATTTCACTTGGAGCTCCATTTAAAAAATGTAAAAGAAATACTTAAATAATGTATCACTTTCTTCTTGTAGGTCCATTATAGATACAATAATAGGTAAATCATGACTTACTTTGGTGGATCACAGAATGAAAAACGAAGCCAATATAAATAAGTATACAGTTAAAAATGGAGCCATATCTGATCTATTTTTCCTACTAGGTTTGTCAAATCAATCACTGAGAAAATAATAGGGGACAAACTGATGGCTGGTGATATCATTTATAGGCACTTATACCATTTACCATAGAGAGTCTTAATTCAATAGAAGTTCACCAAATGATTTACTAAAATTCTATCATGACTCTATGTTCCTCCAAATTTTTACTACCTATAAAACTTTGGAACATTAAAATTCTTGTGGATTTTCACTCATTCCAGGCTTAAATATCTGCCAGCAGTTAGAATAAGAGTCCTTATTAGATTGATGACGGGGGGTTCCCATTTGAGTTAATGAGGGGCACAATGAAAATATCCTCAAATTCTGAAAGACTGCAGATCTTTGAAAATGGCTGAAATCTTATGCAGTGCATTCTAAGAAATTTTTAGAAATCTTAAAATCCTGAGTCCATCAAAGAACTTGCAAGACTAGACAAGTTGGGTCCATTGAATAATGTTTTAGGAAAATGAAAATATCACTGTAAAAAATCTTTATTTTTCCATTTCAGGTTTCCAAGTTTGATGAAGAACATATATGAACTTACAGTCTTTGAAGGCCTTAAGAATTCAATTTCAAGGTTTTGCTCAGGAATTGGGAACAGAAAAACAAACAATATGTAGTTTTTACCAGAAGACTGCATCTTAAGAGTGCTACAGGGAAATTCGAATAACTAATTGCTAGGATCACTGTTATTTGGTAACTGGAAATAAATTAGTTTTGTTTTAAGTTAAGCAATTCACTTTTAAATAAATACTGTGAACCATTCTTTCAGTGGTACAAATACTTCACATTTTTACAGAGTCTTGTGTTCCTAATTATGAAAGTCTGCCTTATTTCATAGTTCACATAGGTCTCGTTTTGAAAAAATAACTGCAAAGAATATTTTTTATGTAAAACATCCTTCTAGTCATAGTTATGCTATAGTTTTACACTATATTTCTTTCTTTCTTAAGAGTTTTCTATTGCAGAATAATTTCCTTACCTTAGTATTCAAAAGCTTCGTCTGCCCAATATTAGCTTTTCAATGTAAGAATAGATTTCCTTTCCAACAGGAAGAGCAAAAAGACTAAACATCATAAATATTTAAGTGGATAAACTGGATAATAAAATCTAAGCTAAAGATTTTTTTAATAATAAAAGTCAATAGTAAAACCAATAATAAAAAGTTGCAAAGCCAAAAATCATGTTTAACACTCAAGGTCCAGAAACCAGGGAGATAATCAGAAAGAGGCCACATTAGAGACTGAATCAGATACAAAGTAAAAGTATGCAATCTTGACAAAGGAAACTAGGGCAAGAAGTTTGGGCTCAAACTGGGAAAGGGGAATTCTCATTCACTATCCAAAACATCAGGTAGCTCTAAAGACCAGCAAAGGCATGGCTCATGAGTGAATTGAGCAAGATAAATGAGTCAGGGAAAGGAAATACCCACTGTTCTTCCCTTGAAGACTGATTTACCTATTCTCTTAATATGCCTTGAGAATAAAATATCCACATCTTTGGTTTTTCTTCTCCGTACTCAAGAATGTCTTTTCCTCTGCTCTCTATCCAATCAAATTCATTCATTTTTAACCTGTAGTATTCATTGACCATACCACATAATTTGATACTTAAGAATTTGCTACAATATGATGTGAACATATGTTTATATGAGTATTTGCATGTATAAGCAATTTGAGTGTGAAACCATAAATTTTTAGCATTTCATTGCCTAGGATGTTATATATTTCATAATATTTATTCTCAGTATATGTTTAATAAATATTTCTAGAAATAATTTAGTTGAATTAAGCCCTACCAAGTAAAAGTAATTTCACAGTCATTAAAATCAACAGAAAGAAGTATTCGTACCATGAGTATATTGCCATTATTCAAATTATCTTCAATATATGGTAATATATATATATATATATATATATATATATATATATGAACAGAAACAAGAGGTATCGAGGAAAGAAGGAGAAGTTATATTGTGACTAGAAAATCCAAAAATTAAATTAAAACATTTAAATAAAAGGAGTTAATAAAATAAATGCATAGATCAATATTTTAAAAATATATTGTCTTGCTATGTGCCAGAATTATTTGAGATGCGTTGGGAGATAACCACTTACAATAAGAAAAAAATATATAAACTCTTTAATAATTTTAATAAGGAATGATTCAACCTACTTGAAAAAAGAAAAGTGAGTAACCTTTTAGAAAGATATAATATAAAACTAGGAGAATTGGAAAAATTATAAATATGTAATTTTTTTCCAATTAATTTATTTTATGAAACTAAAGAGGAAGGTAATACAGACTGTTGTAGAAGAAAATACAAACAAAAAAGCAAAAAGATTCAGGTCAAAATTTTATCTAGTAGGAAACTGGACGAAACTGTGAAAGAATATATTAAGCAAAAGAAGAATAAAAGAAAAAACTTCCTACCATATAACAAAGTTCTTAACTGAAACAATATGTTGCTAGTACAAAAAAAAGATCTCCTGAAATAGAATAAATTATACATAAAATTATACATAAATATTTAATATTTATAAAAGAAGCATCTGAAAACGATAGGAAAAATATTTAATCAAAGACACTGAGATAACATGTTAGGAATTTGAAAACAAAAAACTGTTTTAGACTTACAACTCATACTATAAAGCAAAATAAATCCCATGTGTATTAGAATGTTACTTTTAAAATAACTTTAAGAGAGTTAGAGAAGAAAAATTTAAAATTTTAAGCATAGTAGGATAAAAATCAGATATTAAACAATGACAAACTTTATAAGTAAAAGTTAAAACTCTGAAATGTAGAAAAAGATATGTAGGTCACTAAAAATAGTTACCTCAAAGGGGATGATAAAAAAATATATATAACTAGAAAGAAAATCATCAACAACCTAGTAAATAAATAACATGAATGCTGAGAAGCTCAATTAATAAAATACACAGAAAAGTAATGACCAAAATTAAGATTCCATTTTGCTTACTAAATTCCTCAAATCTTCAAAAATATATTAGTATACATAAATTGCTGATGTCCAAGTAAATGTGTATTATTCTTTACATTCGGAAGTATTGAAATTTAAAAGTTTTGAGAGCAAAAAAGTACCCACAATAACCCCAAGGGAGGAAAAACTCATTAAATACAAAGATGTTTACAATAGCATTAGTTAAAACTAGTAAGGTAGAAATAACCTAAGTATCTAGCAGTAGGGAAATGCTAATTAAACTGTACTACATGCACTGAAACTGATATTGTTAATATAGCTAACGATAATAATTATAAAGTTTATACACTTAAATAAAAACTCATGAAATATCAAGTGACAAGTATTCATACTATTTATGAAGAATGACTGCAATTTTGTCAAGATATACATGCATATGTGAAATTATTTGCATTATTTGTATAATGAAATATTATAACATTACAGTAACATTTTTAAATTAAAGGTAACTTTAAAAGGCTGGCCAAATTACCCTCTAAATAGGTACTAATTAATCAGTATTTATTAGAGTCCACTTTTCAGCACCTTCATCATCTATGAATATTATAAAATATTTTGACTTTTTTATTTTAAAAATTATTTTTCATTGCTGTTTTTAATTTCTTTAATATTTAGTGAGATTGAGCATCTGTTCGCCCTACCTGGCCATTCACTTTTCTTCTATGACTAGACAGTTTATCTTTTCCCATTTGTATTGATAACTTTCTTATGGTTAAGTAGATTATGTTCTATATCAAAGGTAAAGAAAGGTGAAAAAATACATGTGTTATATTTTTTAAAAGGCTATTTTAAATGTGAAAACATTTAGATTTTTGTGTAATATGTTGATACATTGATCATTGGTTAATGTATAAAAATATATCTCTATTATTTTATAATTTGTAAGGGATTTTCAGATTAGACTTCATGAATTAAGTTTTAGGTCGTTTATTATGGAAAATGTTAAATTTACCTTAAGTGTGAGGCTTCTCTGTTCTAGTAAGAAGCTCTTTAGACTTATAGTCGACTGTTTTAAGTTTCAATCTGAAGATTCTTCCTGCAAAATATATGATAACCTGCAAAATTGTTTTCTCATGCATTAAACTAAAAATTTATCTTTAAAGGCTGTGTAAGGAGTAAATCAGACAGCATTTTTAATTTTCAAACCCCCTACAAATGTTAGGAAACATACTTCCTGCTTTACTTATGACATGGTTCTGCACTACTCCACAGAAAGCAGCTCTAAGGTCTTATATAAATTATTTTTTATTTATTGTTTGGTGGTTGTGATATTATGAGTCATTCGAAATACTATGTAATGAAATGTTCTGTAAAGCAAGATTACCTTCAAAATGCCATAATTCCAGAAAACTGGATAAGATACCCAGCTGTTAATTGTAATCTACGATTGATGTGTTTTAGTTTCATGCTCTGAGATTATCATAAAATAATATCTGATATCTACTGATGAAAAGACTTTAAAAACATGTCAAAAGCTATCAGCTCTAGAACTATTTTATAAGCACTAGGAATGATTGAATCTGTTTAACTTAGTGCCAAATACATTATAGATACTCAATAAGTACATATTACATGATTAATACCAGAAAAATATCCCACTAACTAGTCATTTTCTAGAAGGCCTTTTAATGTTGCCAGGTTAGTTTCAAAACAAGTTTGTAATTTGATTTTGTAAAATTTGATTTTGTAATAATGCTTTTCACTTCTCAGACTGACATAATTATACATTTCTGATTTGTACATTATTCATGGGCGGCTCTGCTTGGTTTCATAATTAAACTCTGAGTAAAATGTCTCTCACTTTCCATTGAGAGCACCTACGTACAATTGTTTATGCATTTTTTATACTTTCTACTTACCAAGGTAACTGCCATTTTAATTTCTAGTCTAGGATTTCATTTAATTTAATCTGAATCAAATTCTCAAAAAATAACTGTAACCCTCATAAAGCATAGTAGAATTCTTTGAATTTGTGAAAAGAAAATATGTTTACATACAGATAAAAGAAAATGTAGGAAGCTGATTTATGTGTAGTCCATGAATTAAAATATTACAGTTTAAGATTCCTGACAAAGCAGAATTTGCAACTAAACTATCTTGGATCTACACTTACATATTTGGAAGTATAGTGAGATAAATGTGGGAAGATGGGAAACAATTTTTATGAAGATAAATCTAATCTTTCAAGTAGTCATTTATTCAGTAAACACAATTATGATGCGCTCTGAGGTGGGCTATTGTGGATAAAATTTTTTAAAAAGGCATAATTTGATTTTAAATAGTTCATAGTCATATAAAAAGGACAATGATAAAGTATAAGTGCTACAGCTAATGTGACAAAAATCACAATAATACAAAACATAGATCGTTGTCTTTTTCTCCATCTTTTAAGAAGTATCATTTGTAAGCAAAGCCTGATTATATGTTATTGTTTTTCTAAAAGGAATATATATGCCTTACTGCTAAACTATACACCTGAAAGTTACTGGACTTTGTTAACCAATGTCACCATAATAAAAATTAATTTAAAAATAAAATTATAAATTAAAAAAATAAAGATCAAGGAAATAAAAAATAAAATAAAATAATAAAATAAAATAAAATAAATCATGGCCATAGCTGCAAAATAGTGAGCCCAAAAAAGTATTTACTAGCTTTGAGGTTAAGATATGAGCATCTGAGAAAATATTTAAGAATTGACACGGTAAGAAGGTTGGAGATCGGTGACAATGATGAAAGGGAGACATTAGAATAGTCAAACTGAAATGCAGATAGAATTGTGGATTCAAACTGAGAGATGAAGAAGCTATTATAAGGTGTGGACCATTATTTGGTAAAGAAAGAAGAAATCTACATCAGAATTTTAGGGAATATTATGGGATTCTACATGGTGAGATTCCTCCCCTGTGATATCAAAATCCTTCAGTAAATATAAAGGGTGCTCTTCGATGATGTTTTTAGCAGATTATGTGCTTCTTCAGATGCATCTACATTTGAGATTGTATTTAAAATTAGCTGAGTAGTTTAAGATGACACACGACATTTGGCTGAAATTTATGTTTGAAATGACATGGGAAAAGAGTTGAAAAGGTTGCTTATTCTGAAAATAGGTGAGAAGTATAGGGTAAAGACTTCACAAATGCAGTCTTTGAATACAAACAACGATGTCAAGAAAAGAGAACAGAAGTTAAGAAAGGCAGATGAGTTTCCGGTTTAAAAGCAATGGATGGAATTGTGAAAACCAGAAATTATAAGCCTAATGATGGTATGCGATAAGATGTGAATAACGACATCTAAATTGTTCTATCTACAAAAGCAGGAACCATTCTATTCTAATCAAACCACTAGATTTAACTGCCAGATAATAGGATTATATGAGGGATAGAAGAGCATATTAAGGCACATGAAAATGCAATCAAACAAAAACAGAATATAGACATTCTATAGGTCAAAAACTAGGTTCCTTCAAACAAGGGAAGAAGGGGAAATTGTCAAAAAGAGAGAGAGAAAAGGATAAATAACAGCCAAATACAGTTTGTGGACTTTGTTGGAGTTGAATTGAAAGACACCAACTGGAAAAAGCTTTCTGTGAGACAATTAAGTACATTTGAATATATCATTGCTATTATTTAACATTAAAAAGAATTCATGGTAATTCTCATGGGTATAAACACAGATATTACATAGACTTTTTTACATTTCATGTCAGAGGTGTATACTGAAGTATTTATGGATAAAATTACATGATGATTATAGTTTTAAATACTCTAGTTAAAAATATAGGAGGCATTAATAGAAAAAAGAATTAGTTATAATATTGATCTCTTTTTTTTTTTGAAACTGGGTAATGGGTACATGGATACTCCTTCTATACATTTTATCTTCTGTATAGTTTTAAAATATTTCATAATAAAAAGTAAAAATAAAATAAACACAATGGAGTAAAGGTTTCCCTGCTCTGTTTTAGCTCTCTGAAATCACAGTTCTATAACTTCCATTTGGTTCTTTATTATATACTCTATTTCTCTGTTAATATTTTCTATATTTGCATTCACTGTAAACATATTATCCATTACAATTTGAATACCAAAGGAATAGCTGCTTTAAAATTCTTGTTCGAAAATTACAATATTTGGTTTATCTCAAATTTAGTCTCTATTATTTCAGGTTTTTTTTTTTTTTCTCAAGAATAGGTCACATTTTTATAGATCATTGTATGTCATGTAATTTTAATTTAATGCTGCACTTTGTCAATGTTATATTGTGAAGATTCTGGATTCTCTTATATTCTTCTGAAGAATTTACTTGTTAATTTAAGCAGATAATTAATTTTATTGGACTCAAAAGTAAACTTTGTCTTTTGAGCTGCTCAGATCTCATGTCGGCCTTTTATCCTTAGCTCTATTTTTTCCTGTGCCTGGTTCAGACAAAGTTTTGGGCAAAATTTTACGTAGCGTTTGGGACTCCTTATTTCTGCCTCTCTCCTTTCTAGGATCCTCTCTCACATTTTAGCGACTTTGGTTTCCTTAAAGTCTGTTCTTCGGGCCTGAAAGCATGCATGTTCTTATTAGAATTTTAGCCACATCATAAATAATTAAATTTGGCTGGCTTTTAGGCTAAAACTCATAAACTGGCAAAATCTCCATATGTAATTTCATCTTCTAAATGTCAACTTCCTCTAAAATCCACCTGTTTTTTATTTTCTTTCCAGTGCTTCTCATAATTTAAGAAACATTTTATCTTCTTATTTGGGTTATCCATGGAAGGGTTGAGTTTGCTTGGAGCTTCCTTGGCATAACACACACACAATTACTTAAAGCTGAAATCAAGTAATAAGGGTATAAAAATATTTTTAAAAATAAAAGAATAACATTAGAAGTACTGAGAAAACATAATAGATGAAAAGATCATTGTAGTGGTGAAAAATGGATATGAGAAAAAAGGAAACTATTGCAAAGTTCTCATTTGTTACAGATATTAGTGCTAAAAATAATAATACATTTGAATTCTGGAGTGCTAATGGATTAGTCGGTGGGAATGTTGTAGACTAGCTGAAGATAAATTTTATAAAGTGGGTAGTATCAGATTGTGATGAGTATTATGTGATGTGCTAAGATATTTGAACTTTTTTCTATAGAAAAAAAGGGATGTGCAACAGCAATGGAAAAAGCCATTCATTTAAGAACTCTAGTTCTTGTGAGAGATTTGTAGAAGCCCAAAAATATGTGATAAATTTTCTCTAAAACAGAAACAGAGTCTTATGGTGATCATTATTAATTTTATACAAATATCAAATCATTATGAATACCTGAAACCAGTAATGTTGTATGTCAATTATACACCAATTAAAAAAACAGTGAAATTTATACCTTAAGTAAATGTAAATTTCTGCAGACAAACCAAGAGTTACTGCTTCATGATCCATGTTTTATTTTTTTTTAAGAGAAAAAAAAATGCACCCCTAATACATCAAACCTATCAATTAATATTGAGCCAGAGAATAAACTGTCATTTATTAGAAATTGCTCATTTTAACAATAAAATTACATGTTACTGAGATATTACAAGTATGACTTTTTCAAGATAGTTTTGGATTTACTATAGCAACAGTGGGCTGTAGATGTTCTCTCACAAAATAAAGCCATTCCACAAGTGACTAGTAATAAAAAAATAAAGTGAGATTAATATTGCCCTTGCTAACCTTTCCTTAAAATAAGCTTTAGTATACAGCTTTAATAAATAATATTCTAAAAATGGTTTAACTCTGAAAAGAACTAATTTTAAAGAAATAGGTTATGAATACATTAAATGTATTATCTGTAAGACATAATAAAAATTGACATATAGTAACTACAGACTTGTTACAACACACATTACTGCTAACCTTTCTCTCTGCACTTTCTCTACATGACATGAATCAGTTTTAAGTTCCATCCTATATAAATAAAATAATAAAATAAAATAAAATAAAATAAATCATGGCCATAGCTGCAAAATGGTGAGCCCAAAAAAGTATTTACTAGCTTTGAGGTTAAGATATGAGCATCTGAGAAAATATTTAAGAATTGACACGGTAAGAAGGTTGGAGATCGGTGACAATGATGAAAGGGAGACATTAGAATACTCAAACTGAAATGCAGATAGAATTGTGGATTCAAACTGAGAGATGAAGAAGCTATTATAAGGTGTGGACCATTATTTGGTAAAGAAAGAGGAAATGATTACTGAACACTAATTATATATTAGAAACCATTTGAAGTATTTTACATTTATCAGGTATATTACATTATCAGGGGCAGGAGAAACTATATCAGTGAGTAAACAAGATCATAAAGCCAACACAAGAGAGCTGGGAATGGTATCAGCTCAGTTTAGCATGAAAGACGTCTATGCCCTTTACATTATATTGTGCTGCCATCCAAGGTATAATACTACTGTAATAGTGGCTGCACCACTAGCTAGATATTGCCTTTACTAACACAGAGGCAGCATCTGTGCACCAAGTTTTTCATTGTCATCCAAAGCAGGACACTGCATTCAACCATCCACCCTGCTATGTTGCTAGCTGTATACACATATGAAAAACCTAAAATTATTTATGATTCACCTTCCCATAAGTGAGTTATTGCAGCAAGTCAGATAAAATTGACTCATAGTTTAAGCATTTAAGGAAGATGAATGCTTAACTATACAAGAGAAATGTATGTTCTATAATGTCAGTATTCTGAAAAGAGAAGTATCACCCCTTAATTTAACTGTTTTGAAATTAGAAATTTGAAGATATAGCCTTTTTCAAAGCTATGTATCTTTAGAGCCAATGTCAATTCTCAATAATATTGTAGCTTAAATAAAGTTGGTTTTATTGTATGCCTTATCTGCCTTCAGCAGCACCAGTTGATTTTTTTTCACATTTAGTAATCTGGCACCCTAACTTCAGAGTTTTCACTGCAGGGTTTCATAGGAATCTGTTTCCCTAATCCCAGGAACTCATGCTTTAGACCAGAGATTAATTTTTTTAAGGAAAACATATAATGCTTAATTTTGAGATACACTTTACAGTTTCAGGTTTTAAGGGTACACTCTCTTCCAGTTTCTGTCTAATATTAGGCTTTTTTCCAATGCCTTTAAATAATTGTATGTAATAGTTTGTCCAGATTTTATAATTGTTATATGTGGAAGGTTTTATTCAATCACATCTCTCTACCCCCATTACCAGAAGTTGTCCTGATCTAAGACTTCATATGAGACTTATGTGTTGACTTGTACGGTTGTAGATTCAGGAATACTTAAAACAGATGCAAAAATGTGAATGCATTATTGTGAGGAGAGAGAGAATTACTTTCCTCAAATTCTCAATGAGGTTTGTGACGCAGAGAAAAGTTAAGAACCACTGCCTTATCAAGACTTAGATGTGCTTTTAAATTTCACTACAATTATCCTACTAAAGTAGCTTTCATCTTACTTATTCCTTTATAGATAATTCGAGTGGATTTAAAATTATTTTTAATTGACAAGAGAAAAAAAAAAACATAATTTCTCCCAAGGTAGCAATCTCTCCTTATTTTTAATGATCTGAATGCCAGATGTTTGTTTTATTCACCTCTGTTCTGAGTATGGAAAAAACCACTGAATTTTAGATTCTGCATCCCAGTCTTCTCCTGTGCTCCAGAAAATGGACAGCATTTTGTATAAAAAAATATAAAAATCTCTTTTATGTACATCATGACATAGTGGTAATAAAATCTAAGCTTTGCTTGCTGACTTCTGGCCCTGAATGCATTATGCATAATCTGATTCATCTGAATGGAATGGAGATTTAGCATGTCACTCAAAGATTATGCATAAAGATTCATTTTAATCTCCCAAACAAGACTACCCCACCTCATTTTATTATTTTTGTTTTTTGTTTTTTCTATTTGTCTTTTTCCATTTTAAAACTCAATAGAATCATCCCACATTTATAACTAGCTATACAGACAGCTTGAATTGAATCTACATTATTTAGTTACTGGATTTGAAAGAGTTTACTTAATTAAAAACAGGCAAACAGATATGTTGGTTCTTTATTTTTAAACTGTCTGGACTTAGACTATGAATTGTGGGGGTAGAGCTATATTTCTATTATACTGTAGCTAGTGACTTTTAGTGATTCATTTATTTTATCATTTTCAACACCTGCTCTGAAATGCCAGATACTCTTTAAGTGTAGTATTTGTGCAATAGGAGAAAAAGACAAAAGACCATACATACTATAACAATTATATCATATGTTCTACATTAACAGCAAGCATGGGGACTTATGGGATAATATTAATAAGGCAGTTAATAACATTAGAGATAACATCTATTGGGGAGATGATCCCTAAAATTATTCTTACTGGATTACAAAAGGATGATAAGGCTTTTATTCTTTCATGATCGTCAGAATGAAATCGAGCAGGATAATACATCAATTTTAGTGAAATGGGAGGCATTCAATATGTTTAGGTACCATACCGAGGTACAAGTGGTAGGAAAGGAGGCTGAAGAATTTGGGAAAAGATAATAAAAAGACTTCCCACTTAATTGGGCCCCATGATCATTATGAATTGAAGACACAGAAATAACAATAAAATAGTAAAACATCACACACACACACACACACACACACACACACACACACACACACTTTTATCCCTTTTTTATAACAAGCAAGAGAGTTACAGACTGGTACAGAAGGAGGCCATGTTTTAATTGGGAGGCATAAACATAATATAAACGGACTCTTCCCGTGTGAATCCTACAGAACACTTAGAGGCAGAACTGTGAACTCACTCAGTTGCCTTATTAGGAGTGGACTTGGACTTCATTTTATAATCACTGTCTCATTGTTCCTTTCCACAAATACCACAATTGCACAGACTTATGATACTTATATCTGTTTAATTTTGAGGAAACCGAGTACCATTCATCATTTTTTATTTCCACGTATTTTTAACCACTGATTCCAATCACTGAGTGAAGTAAACAACAAGTACAGTCATGGTCATCCAGAGAAGCCTGGTATGTGATACTGGAAACAGGCAAATAGACTTGGGAATAATGTAACCAGTTTGTAACAAGGACAAAAAAAGACTCCACCTTAACATTCATTTTAAAGCTTTTGTCCTGTTTATGTATAATTTTTATGTTTGTGTGTATGTATATACCAATCTTTGGCAAAAAAAAATAATTTGGAGATATTATTGAGGTAAGGTAAATTTGATTAACAGGTAACTGTCATACATAATTATTCTAATTTATTTCTTTCTCATCCAGATAATCAAATTATTAGATGGCTACCACTTATGATCAACCTAGTGTTCTTAATGTCTATCAAAAAGCTGATTGTGACAAAATAGTAAGGATAGCCTGACAAAATTTTGGTCAGAGATAGAGAATTAGTCAATTTCTAACAACCAAAAAGAAGTCTCTCCTGACTTATAAAAAAAGAAAAAGTCTTTCCTGACATATAATAGAGAACACATGGATAACTGATTATAATGTGAAGATCATTTTATCCTAAAGTCAACTAATATGTCTCCCTTCCGAAAACAATTTTCTGCTAAAAACAAGCAGCCAATATAAATGCATACAACAACCTTGGCAACTCATCTGTCTCTTTTAAGCAAAATATATTTAAATATTTATAACCTTTTACCTGAGAATTCCAATAAGTGAATATTTTCTATAGAAACAATGTAATTTAGGGAAAAAACATATCC
Source organism: Rousettus aegyptiacus (assembly GCF_014176215.1). NCBI lineage: Eukaryota > Metazoa > Chordata > Mammalia > Chiroptera > Pteropodidae > Rousettus > Rousettus aegyptiacus. The sequence goes on from NW_023416306.1 coordinate 55,478,733, forward strand.
CTAGAAGTATTAATTAGAGTATTATTTATAACAGAAATTTGAATAACCAAAAGCACTAAGATAGAGTAAGAATTAGGTACATTTACTACAAACACAAGCTAGAATATTATATTACAACTGAAATTACTTTTATAAAATATTTAAGTATGGAAGAAATATTAGCTCATAAATTTAAATAAAAATGTAGAGTTAACTAGTTAAAGAACTTACCCAAATGTGCATCAGGATACCTGTATAAGAACATTCATAATAGCCGTAAACTGGAAACAGCTCAAATGTCTCTAAATAATACAATGAATATAAACTAGAATATTTAGCCAAGGCAATATTATATAAACTGTAAATGAACTATAGCTACAAATAGATGAAACTTATTAATACAATGTTGAGCAAAGGCATGAAATGCATATAGTAAGATGTTCAATATAGTTTGCCTTTTGGTAGTCTGTGCCCATTTCTTGATAGCCCCAGGTATCTAGGCCTACTCTCCAGTTAATGTGGGCCTAGTACCTCCTCCTCAATAAGCCTGGCTATAAGAACTGTGGACAAGTTCCATTAATTACCTGCATCTCCATTTTCAACTTTAAGAATAAAAATGACACTTGTTTTTCAACAAATAACAACTGGGATAAAATTCAACTACTACATGTGTGAATAGTTGAACAGCTGGTTTTTTTTTTTTTTTTTTGCTATTTTTATGCTAAAATGTTAGTATAATTCCTATAAGTGATGGAAAAACTGAATAAATGCATTACAATTATCAAGTATAGTTTTAAATTAAAAAAATAAGTTTATTTTCACTTTTCATGAAAATGAAAACATACTTGTCAAAAATTATCTTTGAAATATACCACTGGAGTATAACTCCTCGATAAAATATGAGAAAAATCTAAGACTAGTTCCTAATGATCTATAATGCTCCATTCATTAGTTGTTATGACTCATTGACTTTTCCCTTTGTCTTAAGAATAAAGAGCCTGGGGATGGAGAGGGGAGGGGGAACCACTATGAAGGCATTTTTTTCAAATCTTGGGTGTTTATATTTTAGCAAATAAATTGTTTCTTGATTATAAAAAAAAAAAAAGAATGAAGTGTTTTGTTTTCAGATACTTTGTTTTTTATATAATACTTTCCCAATAAGACAGTCATAAAAGAGGGTGGTACAAGCAATTAAAATAGCTTTGGTTATAAATTATCCCTCCAGAGACTGATTTCTAGTTATACATCAGTTTTCACAAATAAAGCTTGTAATTACATTGTATTGCTGAATTTTCTTCCATGTAAATATTTGTTCCTAACTTATCTCAAGTTACTCCCACTAAAGCTGCTATTGATGTATACTCCTTAGAAACTTCAGTTTTTGATATGTTTCTGTTCTCCAGTTCCTCGAATGTTGCACGAGCCTATGTGCAATCCAAGGGATCTGTCAGCTCTAAATTATTGTTTTTCGTGTGCTACATATTATTAAAGTATAATATTTTCCCTCTGGCTGGTTTCTGTGCAAAAATATAAATCAATGTCAGTTTCTAAATGGGAATATACAGAACATCTACCTGTGTTTACTTAGATATTAGTCAAGACTCTGGCTACAGATAATTGGCAGTTACTCAAGATAGCTCAAGCAAAGAAGAAGGAAAAAAAGGAATTCAGGCATCCTCAGAGAACAAGAAAGACATCAGTAACCTTGGTGAAATTCTCTCAACTTTCTTTATGTACATCTCTCTGTGAAAACTGGCTTTCTTTGCTTCAAAGTGCATTCAGGAGAATATGGATGCCCTATACTCCTAAATTGTACAACTTCCAAACACCTGTAGAATTCAATGTACTATTTCTTGGCCTGTTCTCAATTTACAAGAGAGAAAAAGAGACTGCCCCAACCAATCCCATCATATGTTAAATGCTGGTCATTACAAGTGAAAACAAACCTAGCTGCTGGAAAGCAGCCCCTTTAGATAAGAGTAGGAAATGATTTAAATATGTCTACTATAAGCTGTCTAGTCCAAAACTAGCCTTTTTGTTTCTTGAAATACAAGTCCACTACCTTTGAATTTGAATTCAGGCCTATAGTCTTAGAAGAAGACTATGAGCCTAAACAGATATATTTAGTAGTAATTAGTCCCTCTAGGAGGAAACACGAAAGAAAGGCTTTCCAATCTACTACCCCTGTGATCAGTTTCCTAAAGTGATTTTGGCATCTGCAATGTGTAGCAACAGCTAGACATTGCTTCAGTTCTCATACACAGCCTCACTAAGCAGGTAGACAATTCGAAGCAAATGCCAGCAATGTATGTTACAAGGAAGAAGCTGTGTGAGTATTAGGCAAAAACAATGCGTAATTCATTCCTCTTATTAATGAGCTATTTCCCCTTCAGGCAAATTATTTCACCAATGTATGATAGTGAAGGGTTTCAGTCAGACCTTCTTGACAAATTGGACATGTTGTTGGACAGGTGCCACTGTTTTAGAAATAAACACAAAACTTTTTCAGCAGAACTTTCTCAAAAAGCAACCTAGAAAGAGAACACACAATTCCAACAGTCCCAGATTATGTGGTGTGAAACTTCAGAGGATTTCCTTATGGGACCCAAAAGAGAAGAAGGTATTTGGCAGTAAGGGGAAACTAAGACTTACAGAGAAGAAAGTCAGAGATGAATTTAATTAGTGGCAAGAGATATCATCAAGACACATACTACAGAAGATGGAAATTTAAATGAATATTCTCTTAAACTTTTTTTCTGACTTTTATAAAATCTATAGCTCAGAGGCATAAGATTCAGAAAGATGAAGTTATGTCCTTACCATAGCAAAGTACTTCTACTGAAAAAGCTTGGTTGTGTATGTGTTGCATTAAAATACTAGAGCATATTTAACAAAGTAAACATAGCTCATGGGACTAAAATTTTTATATGAGTAACGGGATAAATTTAAGTAAATCATCATCTTTGCTATGATTCCAAAATTACAAGACATTTCCCAGCAAAGTATTCTCTTTCTTGTAATACAATTTAGGAGATGGGGAACAGATGGCAATAGGACAACACTGAAAGTCAGAAATTCCTGAAATGTTACCAATGGGGGAAAATGTTTTAAATAATAATTTTAAAAGAGAGAGAATGAAAGAAAAAGGAAGAGAGGGAAGGAGAGAGAGAAGATAAGAGGGAGGAAATGTGAGAGGGAGGGAGGGAGGGAAAGATGAACAGTGAGAATCTTGCATTATTGCACTGAGAAATCCCATAACTAATATGGGTTTGGCTCCCTCTTCCTTTACTCTGTCTTATTTTATAAAATGTTGTGGCTTTAATCATTTTAGGAAAGGAAGTACAATAAAAGTGTGATTTTCTAAATACACAGAGTCCAGTAATTCATTCCTATGAGACACCTGTCAGGATTTTGCAATAGAGATCATGACTACTTTATGAAGAGTATCCAATAAGATAGCTCATTTATTACTTTGATTATTATAACTAGTATTTACATTGCTCCAGACAGTTTCAACGTGCTAAACCATAAAATGAACAGTGTTTAATGTGTGCTTTGGTAGTCTTACAAACTCAAATTAGGATACCTGATTTAGATTACATGTTACCCACATCTCTCATCCCTAAAATTCTGTCACTGTAACCACTGAGGTATAAAATACTGATTTCTCAGCCCATAGGATTTCAGTTGCACATCAAGGACAATGTGTAAATGTTTTATTGTCCAAAATAAGAAAGTTAATTTCCTCCCCACCCCATGTCAACAACCTCACTTGAGAATTAATTGCCAGGCACTGAAAATTAATTCCCAGTGAAATGATGGTAAAATGAGAGGTTTGGACAATAACATTTTATCTTCCCTCTATATGGTATAATGTATGGGAGAGCACATTGGATCCAATCTTCCCAAACTCTGAAAAACATCCTGCCACAAAAACTGTATTGTCTTCCTACCTGACCTGAATTTTTCAGCAAGAGTAGAAATGATCACTCATTTTATATTTTATAGTTTTCAAATTTCTTACAATAAACATGTGTTACCTTCAAAACCTAAAAGAAAAAAATATATATGGGAAAAACTGTCAGCAGGTTACTAGAACAGAAAGGATTCCAAGTGCATCATCACGGTGAGGTACCAAATTTCATGAGAAACAAGTAAGCAAGTCAAAATCAATTGAATGCCAAGTAAAATGTTAGAATCTATCAAAGTGAAAAGGAAAGAGAAGCAGTTTGGTCCTGAATAGTTTACAGTGGCAGTCTTATTTGCGGGCTAGGGTCTCTTTTGATATTTACCTGTTACAGAAAACCTAACATCAAAATCTAACAGAAGTACACTGTGATTAATATATTTCCCAACCAAAAATTAAACAACAATTAGTATTAAGTAGAAGATGCTCATGAAGTCCATGAGATAAAATATTTGAAATTAAAAAAAAATTAAATTCCTGGTCACTGAAGTTATGGAAGACAGGAAAAGCTGATTTCTATAAGGGGAAATTATGATATAGGTACAACTAAATAATATAAATGATTTTATATATATATATAATAATTTGTCAAAAAAATACTTCTTCGGAAGTGAACTGTATTTAGACAAGTTGGCAAAGATCTGAGGATACAATATAAGACTCCAAAGGACTGGTAGATGGGTGCAATGGTTACTGTTTGGTATTAGAAGTGGAGGAATTTTACTCTGGATTACAGAAAGAAGTGGGGATGCAAAGAGTTCCATGGCAGAGATGAGATGAAAATGAGTGACGGGGAAGAAGGGTGAAGACAAGGGAATACAATCCCATGATTTCCTTTAAACCTATAAGTCACATCTCTGGAACACTGGAATGCTGCATAGGAATGAATTTCCTGTAGAACAATAAAGAGTAGCTGAATTTTGGAACCAGCATGGTTTTTTTGCAAAACAGAGATAACACTAAAAGTTGCAGAAGTGCAGAAGCAGAGAGAGCTGAGACTAATAGAGATAGAACAGGGGCTAAGGGCTGTCACAGGACGTAGAAATGGGGAGGATGGATGCTGGTTGCAGAACTCAAGACAGTGAGATATCACATAAGTCAAAGTAAATCTGGGGCATGTGGGGGTCAGGGTGAAGGAACAACTTGGGTTGATGGCCAAGGAGCTCACTCCTCTGCCAGGTTTGTAAAGTAAAACCAGAATTGTAAAATACCCATCCTAGAAGAATTGCTTACAGTTATTTATTTTTAGGACATTAAGCTATATCCCTGTAAATAGGGTTAAGCAGGTCATTATAACTTGGAAGTCCATTTAAAGAACACAGTTTTAAAATAAAATAATAGATAATGACATTGGTGTTGGTTTTACCCACAAAATCAGACAGAATTATAAATATTTCCAATTTTATCTTGAAATGGTTGATCTCACTTTGCCCAATTTGTCTAATTAAGGAGATGAAATTATTTCATGGGGGTAAAAAAGAGATACAGTAGTGCTTATCAGTGATAAATAAGGAAACGGGGTAGATAGAAGGAGACTGAGGAAAAAAGGATGAAGGATAAAATTAAAGAGGAAAAAGATCAGCTTTCTGGATGTGTGATTTGTGCAACTGCTTAAGGTCCTACACTTAGAAAGATTCTACTTTGAGTTTAATGTCCCACTATCAGGGTCTTGAAATTCTTCTTTTTTTAAACAAAAGCTCCCTACTTTTATTTTATACTAGGCCTTACAGGTCCCGAGGGAGATTAAGAAAGAAAGATGAAATGGAAAGAAAAAAAAACATAAAAATTATTTTGCTTGGTGAATATTACTCAATATTGAGTAAAGTGGAATGGGGAGAAACTGAGGAGTACAGGATATTCGATGCTATTTAATTATCATTAACTAACTGCTCAATGAAGCTTATCTTTGGCATTTTCTTAGTTGTTCTAGACCATGCAAATGTGATAACAGGAATAAATGTGATCGTTGAAGCTGAACATGTACACATGCATGTGTAGGAGGGCAGGTGGGGGTCAGTGCTTCAGCCTTCAAAGGGTGAGACCTTGAGGCATCCATAGGACATTGGAATCAGTGACCTGAAAGATTATAGGATGGGATCAAACAAAATAAATTGAAGTGCCTTTTACTATAAAATGCCAAAAATTCAACTTTAAATGAATCTACTTCATACAAATTTTCCTTAAAAATTGGATTATATTAGTATTTTCTTTGTCCCAGGCACTGTTCTAGACTTTGGGAATTTGGTGGTAAACAAGAAAGATTGTGGTGCCAGTCTTAAGAGAGCTTAGAGCCTAGTGAGCCTACATTCACAAGTAACTATCTTATTAAAATTGTGATAAGTGTGTCTACAGTGATGCTACCCTGAATGAGCCCGATCTTGTCTGATCTTGGAAGCTAAGCAGGGTCAGGCCTGGTTAATACTTGGATGGGGAGACCATCTAGGAAGACTAGGTGTTATGTAGGCATAAAAAAAAAAAATAATAAGGGATTGTAAACTGACAAGGTCCTTGCAATCTGTAAGGTCAACCAAGGATTGCCTTGCCGAATGAATGAATGAATGAATAAATAAATAAATAATAAAATTGTAATAAGTGCTTTAATGACTATATAATGAAATAAAAATATTCATATTGGAAGCCTAATCTAATCTGAGAATTGAGAGCCTCCCTGAAGAAGTAGTATATGAGATGAGATTTGCACAAGGAGGGGTAAGCAGGGTGAAGGAATTAAGAGACGTTTTCAGGCACATGGCCACTCCAGCACAATGGTAAATTACCTGAGGTCAAAGTCCTCAAAGCGGAGTTTGCTTTTCTTTTGTTCCCTGTTATACCTTACCACCTAAGAGAGTGCTTGGCACATAGTAGATGCTCAATAAATATTTATTGGTTGAATGAATGATTGAATGATAGGTTCTACAACAGGACTAAAGTTTTAAAATTCCTGAGCTAAAGGGACCACGATAAAAGCAAATCTTCAAAGAGTAAGCAGATTGTAGTCACTAATAAGTCTACATGGAAATAAATTTCAGAAATAGTGCCTTTCACACTATTTCTTGAATTTATTTCCATGTAGACTTATTAGTGACTACAAGCATCTAGGTCTAAAACAGCTTGACTCTTTCCTGTTCAGAATCTAGGTCTAAAACACCTTGACTCATTCCTGTTCGGAATCATAATCCTCAGAGTCCAGCAGTTTTTCACAGGCCATACGTTAAGGAAGCTCACGTTTTAAAAAGTTGTATCTCCTATACATATGTTATGCAACTCTAAACAACAGATCACTCTTTATAGGAACTAGCTCAACCCTAGTAATTCTGTATACCTCTGAGGAAACTATGCCATGCATTGCTTATGAGTAGGTAAGGCTTAGATAGAAATATTCTTTTATTTTCTTTCAGTCTAAGATAGGCTGACCACTGACTGACCAAGACAGAGAACTTTTATTATATAATTCTTAAGTCACTTTGCTGGATTGTTTAACTTGGACAGAAATTTAAGGCTTAACACAAATTCATTGTGGTGAATGATTCAGGACTTACCCCCATTTCTTTTCTATGATTCCACTCTCTCCACTAAAGGACTGCCCCACCCACGTAGTTAATTTTCTGAAAGAGTGAATTCGGTCCTTGCAGTAAAAAGAAATTTGGAACCCTACCTAAATTATTGTTTGCTCTTTCAGACTTTATACTCACCTAAATGATAATTCTCTGTTTTAACCACCTAATCTTGCTATCTCTAAATGATCATAGTGTAATTTAAAATATTTATTTTGCTAATTGACATTCTTTGCTTTTCACGTATAATAAATCACTAATACCAGTAAGACCTATATAAAATCACAATTATCTTTCAATCATTTATTTGTTGAAGGTCACTACATGCAATAACAAATCAGAAGCTTCTGAAGGCAAGAACTATATCTTACCCATTTTTAAACTATTTTAAATCCATTTTTAAAGTGCTTAATATGCATATATTTCCTATCTACAGCCTACTTTCTCATTGAACAAATTTTTAAATCTATTTTTATGTACCATTTATTTGGTGCCAGACATTGAGCCAGGTACTACATTCACATGATTTCACTGATTGAATCCATATACATACAAAGTTCTAAAAATAATACTGAATATAGAGTAAGCACTCAATAAACATTAGCTAATAATTTCTAATTTAATCTGTGCATATCTAATAATATCTGACATGGTAGATATTGTTACCCCACACCACAAATGAAGACATGGTGCTCAGTGCGGTAAAGCCTGAAGCAACCCGCCCATAGTGACCCAGCCAGTTTGTCTCTGAAGTGAGGTTTATCTGCTCTCCTGCAACCACTTCTCACCACACATGATTTCAGAATATTTTTGGGAGGAGTTTTGTGGTTTATCGAAAAAATATATGCACTGAAAATACAGAAATCAAAGCCAAGTTCAGACATTGAGTAATGCAGAGTCCATCTTAAGGGAAGTATACTGAGTTGTTCTCTCTGGAGAATTGAAGGTAGCAGGATAAGGAACACAGAATGCAGAGACTGCTGTAAAACCAAAAGAGAGCCTCTCCTGTATGTGGCCTATCTCATACCCCAACCATCTTTAAAGTTCATTCCTCCACTACATTTCTCCACTAAGTAATAGCTTTGCATGTGTCACTGTGTTGACACTGGACAATCACACAACGGTTGGTATGTCAGAAGCACTAACCGCTCTTGTGAAGCAAAAGAAAAACAAATAGAAAAACAGATCCAAGATGACCAAACATATAAAATAACTCCATATTGGGATATATCCTATGAAGAAAGCAAACAGGATGCTGAAATATAAACTTGGTTACAATTTTCGATGTTCAGGAAGCAGTCCTTATAGTTTTCTGATTTGCATGTTAACTTTAAAAATACAATTAATGCGATTCATAACCACAAAAGTACATCATGAATAAGTAGAGATGTCTCATAAGTACAATGATACTTTTAAGATTCCATTAATATAATCCATTATATTGATGGGTTAAAAACAAAACACCATATGGTTTTCATAGATTTAGGGAAAAAAAGTCAAAATATACCATGTTTATGTGACAAAACTCATAGCCATATTTTAATATGACATTTCTTTAGCCAAATGAAAGAAATTTACAGAAATACCTAGAACAGTGATTCTCAAACTTTAGTTTGTGTAAGAATCATAGCTAAAAAAGCAGAAGTAATGTCTATATGTAGAAAATTTTTTAAATTTACTAAGGCAGGCAAAAGAGAACCTATGGAAGTGACAGATATACAATATTAATGATGTTATTAATCTATAAATTTAATTAACCTATAATTTTAAAGCAATATCAATCAATATCTCAGCAGAGCTTTTCGTAGAATGTAACGAATCAATCTTAAATTCATTTGGAAGAATACAGAAAACAGGGTGTAAGAAAATATGGAGAAGTAGAAAGAAATACATAAATTAGAACAATAGGTATAAACAGACAGACCAAAGGATCAGAACAGAGAGTCCAGATATAAACACATACGCAAATGAGAACTTAATATGTGAAAGAGGGCCATTAAAAAGTACTGACTTTTTCAATAAATAATGGGGAAAAAAGATTTTCTATAAGGAAAAAATTTTAAAACTTACGGATGAAAAAATTAATACAGTATTTTTATAAGCCTGGATTAAGGAAGATTTCTTATGTAGGATATGAAAAATGCTGATCATAAATGTAAAGATTAACATATTCAATAACAGACACTTCAAACTTCAAAACAAAACACCTCTAAGAAAAATTAAGTCAAACAACAGGGTAGGTCATGATTATTTAAGTAGATATAATTGACAAAAAAATCACAATCTGAATTATAATTAATCAACAAAAAGAAGACAAGCAATGGACAAGAAAAGTGGTCAAAGGATATTGAATAGCCACTTGACAGAAGAAGAAACAAAGATGGCCAATAAATTTGTAAAAAGATGTTCAACTTCACTGGTAGTGAGGGAAATGCAAATAAAATAATAAAATACAACTTCCTACTCCTCAGATTTATGGAACTTTATAAAAAGCCTAGAAATCCCAGATGTTGAAGCGGATATGAAGAAATGCTATCTCTCATCCTGGCGGAAGTATAAATTGGTACTGACACTTTAAAGAGCAGTTTGGCTCTATCTACTGTTCATATTCAAGAGAAATAGATTAATGCTGACAGAAATGTAAATGATGATAAAGGCAAAAAAAAACTTCAATGTACTACTGATAGCAAAAGCAAATATAATGAAATGATTTCTTTCCATTAATAGGATAAATTGCAGAAAAACATATCATAAACAATATATAACTATCCATTAAATTATTCTTACTACATACTTACATGGTTTTGAGTGGGGGGAAGTCAAATTCCAAAATTAGAATATCTGTCAATATTTTGAAACTACAAATTATTGCAATGTAGTTAATAAAAATATTACTAACAGAACTAATGGGTTACCCACCAACTTTAGAATAGATGTACCATTTGGGAGATAAGAGGATAAAGTCAGGGTAACCATCTGTATCCCCAATACAGTACACCTGACAAAGTTTGCATTGATCAGCCAGCTCACCAATAAAATGTGTTAGTGAAGACTCTAGTGTTGTGCAGTCCCCAAACTTTTAGGCACCAGGGATCAGGGCTCCTATGAGAATCTAATGCCTGATGATTTGAGGTGGAGCTGAGGTGGTGATGCTAGCACTGAGGAGAGGCTGCAAACACAGATGAAGCTTCGCTCCTTTGCCCACCGCTCACTTCCTGCTGTGCAGCCTCGTTCCTAACAGGCCATGGATCAGTACCAGTCCGTGGCCCAGGGTTGGGGACCCCTACTGTAGTGACTGAAGTAAATAATTCCTTTCTTCATATTGATGATGACATACTTTAAAAAAGATCTCAGCTCTTTAAAAGTTTCTTTGGGAAAATTCAATGAAGCAGAACACTTCTGTAACCACTAAAGTTGGCAAGTTGCCTTGATTAAAATTGTTACCATATTGTAATGAACTTCTGGTAGTTGTGTTAATCAAATTGCAAAAAAATGTTATTCCCTTAAAAAAATATTCAGTTTCACCAGCCTGTAAATCTGTATTAGCTATTCTAAGTCACTGGTTCAAACTGAAATCCAGTACCTGGTTCATAATAATCAACTGCAGATAGATCAGTTTGAGTCACAGTCATTTGGCTATCCTAAGAGACACTGTTAATATTAAAATACTCAATGGCACCTGCTTAGTATGTTTGGCTTCATACACTATTTCTAGTTTCTTTGTAAGTTTGCCAAGTGTTTTCAAATGAGTCCCCTGGGAAAATGACCTATCAGTAATTTTTTCCTGAGTTTTCTCAGGCTGATAGGAGAGCAGTTCTTTGATCATGCTAACTAACTGACGGTTGCACTTCTTAGTGTTCCAAGTACAGAGTAACCTTATGCTTGTGCAGCTAGGCAGAGCTTAGTGCCAGCACTGGATAGTTTTATGTCTTACATAAGCTTAAAAGCTGAAATCATGATCTACAGGTTGAAGGAGTTGGGACTGTCTCAATGTTTTAACTAAAATTATGCTAGGCTCTCTTTCATTTTATTCTTTAGAATGCCAATAATTTGTTCTTTTCTACTACTTTTTCAATCTTCTTTCTTTCCCACTCACCTCTTCTGACCATCCCCTACTCCAAAGGTACACAGAAAATAATTATGGTTCTTTCACAGACAGAGGAATATTTTGTTTCTATTATATGAGATAAAAATTAATAGTAATAAAGTAATCATTTTCAATGAACTAAGATAAAAGTTATCCTTCTTTGTTTCTTAGAGTGGTGGGAGAACACATGTTATTTAGAATTGTCATACCCTATGACGAAGGGAAACATTAGAGAAATGGGTTTCACATCAGGAAATCTAGGGAGGAAAAATCCCTTCCTCTGAGATGGTGTTAAGTTTCTTTTTCCAAATAAAAGATCTACTAATTAAGAAGAAAGGAAAACCACGATGTCTGTGACAGCAATAAAATTCATTTACTTATTTTCTCCTAAGCAGAGGAAGAAATCTGTCAAACTAATTTTAAGGGGTAAGGGTCATATTTCATTTTCTGATTGACTTTCCCTATATTTTGAGTATCTTTGCCTTTATAAATGAAGGAATTTCAATTTTTTTAAATTATATTTATTTGACTCTGGTCCATCATAACATCATTAAGAATTTTTTTTTACATACCTTACAGAATAATTACAGAGATCAACTGTTAGGAGAAAAAGAGCTGGTGTAAGAGGAAAATCCAAACATTAGCAGGGATTTTGGAGGTCATTGAAAGGTGATCATCAAGGTGAGTGGAAGATGAGCTCTGTTAGATTTGAGATGAGCCAAGACATTCACAAAAACACTTAATTTCTTTAGGAAAAAAATGTTAACACTGTGCCAGACAAATAAAAGGAGTCTCTGACAGCTCCCAAATAATAGTTTGCAGCCCTTGTGGTAATAAAAAATAAGCTCTGGTTTGAGACAGCTCCCAAATAATAGTCTGCAGCCCTTGTAGTAATAAAAAAATAAATAAATAAATACGCTCTGGTATGAGACAGCCTAAGAGTTTGAAATTACCTCAAAGTAGAGGTTCTATCTGGCTATTCAGTAACTTGGGGAAATTAATTTTCTTTTTTACCCAGCTTTATCAAGATATAATTGACACACAACACTGTATTTAAGGTGTACAAAGTTTTGGTTTGGTACATTTATAAACTGCAAAAGGATTAACACCACAGCATTAGCTACCATCTCCATCCTGTCATACAGTGACCATTTCCTTTTTGTGATGAGAAAGTAAAGATCTACTCTCTTGGCAACATTCAAGTATATGACATAGTATTATTAGCTATAATCACCATGTTATACATTAGATTCCCAGACTTGCTAATCTCTTAACTGGATAGTATACTTTGACCAATATCTCCTATTTCCTCCACCCCCAGTCCCTGGTAACCACTACTCCATTCTGCTTCTCCAAGTTTGTCTTCTTCAGATTCTACATATATACAGTATTTATCTTTCTCTGTCTGACTTGGGAAGTTACTTAATTTCTTTAAGTCTTGATTTCCCCCCAAATAATAATATTGAAACATAATGTTTCCACGCTGAAACATAATAGTTATAATATATCCCTCCTGTGATGCTTGTGAGACTTTATATCATGTAGGAACATCCTACTGCCTCAATAAAAGATATTTGTTGTTGCTGCCTCATAAGAATACTTTGTACATGACAATGTTCCATACAGGTATTAGGAGTGTTTTTGTTTTACTATTTTTTACTATATAATATTTAAATAATAAATTATAAAACAAATTAAAAGTTCAGTTAAGTTAATCACTTCCATGGTAGAAGTAGGGAGATATTATTTTAATTGCTATATTATTTAAGATGCAGATAATTGTTTATCTAATGATTAGATCCATTCTTGTGAATGCTATCAACATAAAAGTTTTCTATTCTGGCACAAGTAATCTCAAAACTATAATATAAATATTTGTATAGATTCATACTGACTACTTATGTAAAATATAAATAACTCAAAACTCATATATTGGCCATTTCCACATTCTACATTATATGTTTTATGATTTTAAAATTTTCAGTGAGAATAACACTAAACCTAAATAAAAGAATCTTATATTTTTAAATTTCAGACAGTAAAGAAGACTATTGGGCATAATCCACCAAAAAAAGAAATTAGAATTATAAAATCCTCTTTTTTCTTATAAAATACATATACCCAGAAGCATATATAAGGATATATCATTTTAAGTATAAAAATAAAGCAATCACCCTTATATCCACCACCCAGGTTAAATAATAGAACACTGCTAATTCTTAGAAGCCTCCTCTATGCCTCTTCCAATGGAAATTCCTTCCTTCCCCACAGAAGTAATCATAATCCTATGTATGAGATAACTATTTCCTTTCTTTACTTCTATGTGTGCATATTTAAACAATACATTGTCTAGTTTTACTTGTTTAAAACTTTGTTAAAATGGAACCACACTGTATGTATTCTGTATCTATTTCTTTCACTCAACATTATGTTGACAGTAATTTCTTCTATGTTGCTGTGTGTTGTTGTTATTTACTCACTTTCTTTGTAGTACAATATTATAATTGTGTTTGTTTAATGAATTATTTATCCAATTTATAGTAGATGAACATTTGAGTTGCTTCCATTTCATCAGAGTTGCTCTGAAAATGTTCGTGTGAGTTTTCAGATAAAAATAAACATTTCTCTGTAGTATGGATCAAGAGTGGAATTCCAGGGTCAGAAGAAATGCACATCTTCAAATATGCTGGGAAATGTAAACTATTTTTCCAAATTGGTTCTAGCAACTGATGACTACAAAAGATAACAACTCTCCTTGTTCTACATCCTTACTACCATTTCATAAAAACAGTGATATTCTTTCCCAGCCTCTATACAAGTTAGAGTTTTCAGAACTTTAATCTGATCACATCCTTGCTTTCAACTCTTCAATGGATTCCCTATTGTCAGAATAAATCCTCAAATCCTTGATTGAAATAATAAGGCTGTGCCTTATCTGATCCCAGTTGTTGGACAATTAAATTTTGCCAGTTCTGTGGATGAGTAGTTGTATGTATAGCAGTTTTAATCTGCAGTTCTCTCATTACTAATAGAATTAAGCACCTTTTCCTTAGTTTACTGGCCATTAGTGCTTTCACTATTTTATCTTTTACCTGGTTTTCTACAGGGTAGTTTGTTTCTTATCCCTTTAAATGAGTTTTTTTTTTTAATGTTTCAATAATTAACTGTCAATTATATGTGGTTGCAATAATCTCTCACTCTATGACTTCAACTTTGTTTCTTTATGGTATTGTTTGGTGAGGAGTTCTTAATTTTAATTTATTAGTTAAATTTATTAGTCTTTATAGTTTATAATCTGTGTTTTAATAAATCTTGAGAATATAGAAATATTCATCTATATTAACTTCTAAAATCTTTATAATTTGTTTTCAAATGTATAACTGAAAGTTACCTGGAATAAAATCTTATTTTTTCTACATCTACATGCATAATCCATTGTCCCAGTTCCATTTATTAAAAAGTCCAGGTTTTCTCCACTGTTATATAACACCTCCTCAGTGAAACTCCAAATGCCTTTTCAGCATTTAACTTTTACTATGTTCAATTTTTTGTTCAATTGAGAATTTTCATATCTTTGCAGCAACCCATACAGCCCTGTTTTTAGAGCTTTTTAAATTTTCATGTCTGGTAGGACCAGTTTATCCAACTTGTTCTTCAAAGTATTTTGATGGTTTGGGCCCTTTGCAGTTTCATATGAATTTTTCATTCACTCTTCCAAATTACAAAGGATAATAATTTTAGGTGCCTTGGCACTATAAATCATAGAGGAAAACTGACATATTCACAAAATTGAGTCTTCTATCCATGAATATGATATGTCTGTTTGTCTTTAAAAAAATTATTTTAACAGAGTTCTGCAGGTCTCTACATACACAATTTGGAAATATTTCATTAGATTTTTTTTCTAGTTACTCTAAGTTTTTATGCTAATATAAATGATATATCTTAAAAATATTTATTTTTAACTGTGGCTAGTACATTAGAAATACAATAGATTACTGTACATTAATTTTATATCTACACATTTGCTGAACTCATTTCTAACAACTTATTCTTTTGGTATTTTATTCTTTTAGATATTCTATGTGTCATCTGCAATTAATGGCAACTTTGTTTCTTCTTTTATAATTTTTACACCTTTTACTTTCCTTGCCTTACAGAACTGGCTTAGACCTTTTACAGAACTGGCTTAGACCTCTAACACAATACCGAATATAGTGATAAAAGGTATCTTTGTATTTTTCAGAACCTAAAAGGAAGGATTTTGGTCACTTAATAAAAAGTGTCATATTTGTGTATGAATAAATGTTGGATTGCACATGAAAAGTTTTGAGAGTCTTATATTAACATATTATTTTATATATTTTTATATTCGATCTGTTCATATTTCTTAATTTCAGACAAACTTTGTATTCTTAGGAAAAATACAACTTGGTCATGATTTACTATTACCTTTGTTTTATATTTCTGATTTAATTTATTAATATTTCACTTAAGCATTTACCACTTATGCACATTAGTGAGGCTGACTTGAATTTTTTCTTACTCATACTCTTATTTGTTCTGGTATTAGTGTTTGGTATGCTAATTTTAAAAAAATAAATAAGGAGAAGATATTTTTTGTCTTTTCCTATATTCTCAAATATTGAAATTATTTATTTCTTTAGCACACAGAACGACACCGTGGCAGTCACAGTGACATGCAATCCATAATCTTGTTTCCTTTTCTGCATGGCACACAGATTACATTCGCCTCTCTCCTCAAAATTATGTGAGGCCATGTAACTAAGCTCTGACGAATGGAATGTGGTCTACATTATGAGAGTAAATGGAGTATTGTATATGAAAGTGTTTTGTTATAATGAGTATTCATGTCTGAGACATCATTTTGCAAGAAAACTTTCCTCGTTCTTTAGTGCTGAATAATAATATAAACAACCAATGGTAGTTGTATGGATTAAATCTGTAAGGAACCTAGAATAATAAAAGCCAAATTTGTGCTTAATAAACATAAATTGTTGCTATCACTTGGTACAATTATAGTATTTTGATAACAATACCACTCAATTTTCAAAGAGATTTTACTCTGAATCTATATTCTATATAAAAAACAAGTCCATAACTCCAGTTTCCAAAGGAAATAAAAATAAAAGAAATATAGTTATGGAAAATGAAGGCTTTGAGATTAAAAATTACTCACCAACTATCAAACAAATATTCCCAATATTTTATTTTTAATGAGTTAAATGGACACAAATGTTGTTGAGGAGAATTCTAAGAACTTTGGAGCATTTTGTTGCATTCTTCATTAGGCATCGAAATGGCCAAGAGTCTTTGCACCCTTTTGCACAAGGTTCCCTTCTGTATTGATAGATATAACAGATCCAGGAGACTTCTAGATCTTCCATAGACTGGAAGTTTTCCCAGTTCTTGGAGTGTCACGTTCTCCACTCCATTCAGAGCAATACTAAGTTGCATTTAGGTAGGAATAATAATACTCTCTCTATAAGGCCTGCTTGCCTGACAGGTGAAAATTAGGTGAAACTAGACTAATTTGAACCCCAAAGATCACCTTTGAAAAAAAAATGGGATATAAATAAGGTAAATGTAGTGAATATTTTATATAAATCCCAGATATTGATAAAATAAGCTTTCTTTACTTCTTCTCATAAGCCACTATGAAGTTATCAGTGTCTTTGGGTAAAGTATAAAATAGAATTTATACTACACCATACAGTATAAGGGCTAGGTATATGAGCAGATAGCACACAGGCTTGGCCTTCGTGATTGGTCAACCAGATTGGTTTGGAGAGGGTAATAATTATTGACATAGTAGTTATGGGCATGGTATACTGTCAAGGAGGTAGTGTGGCGATTAGTAAAGAACACTAGGTTTGGCATCTATTGTAATAAAATGATTAGATTCTATTCCTACTACTTTTCTTTGTGAATTTTTGTGAAACCATATTTCTTCACTTCTAAAGTGGGGTCATTAGGAGGCCTGAATACCTTACTGGTTCACAGCAAGGAGCAATGGGATAAAGGAAAGCTTTGTAAACTTTCAGAATGTCCTAGACACATTAAGGGACAAAGAAAGATTATATGATGGCTAAAATCACCTAGAGAAAGACTCTACCTAGAAGAAAATTGGCTTTGTAGAACAATAAGCTTATGAGCTTTTAAAGATATAAAAAATATATATAACATGTGGTAGATAGCATCAGGAAGAGAAAAATAAATAGGATTGGTTATTTTGTGGTAATCGATTCTAACATACTCTAAGTTCTGGGGCTAAAATCAATGTTCTTTTCAATGTGACTTGTTCCAAAGAGCTTCTGATATGATCAGAGTAAAATGCTGATATTTATGTGCGTGGATAATTTACTTACTGCTAAAAATAAAAATAAAAATAAAAATGCCTATTGTCCTCATCAATGATGAGAATGAGACCTTTGTACAAGGTTGTTAAGATGAGATTACCTCTTGATTATGAAAGACCTCTTTCAGTGGTATTAGAAAAGGAATGAAGAAATTTTCATTCATTTAAAAAAGTATGTAAAGTAATTGTGGGGAATCAGCACAGGGGTTGAATAAGGCCAGAAAAGAAGTTTCAGATCAAAAAGGAACCTAAATATCACAGAAGAACTTAAAAATGTATAGTCATTGTAGAAAAATAAAAATATAAAGAAATATTAATTGTATATAATAATAATCATACCATGACTATCCTCAGCTTAACTATTTATTAATGTTTTGACCTTTATTCTCTTAGACATTTATTTGGGAAGAAGAATTTAAAAGGGCAATTTCTGCACCAGGGACTTTCCTCACAACAGTTCTAAGAGTGAGTAGATATTATATTCATTTTACAAAGTAGGACACTGAAACTCAGAAAAGTCGTCACTTGTTTATAAACTGATAAATAGCAAAGTTGGATTCAGATTCAGACAAAATGATTTCAAAGTTCAAGGTTATCCCTGAACCCAAAGACACAGAAAAGAATAATGGTGTTCAAAGCAGCATCAGCAAGATGGCAGAATAGGAAGCCCCAGACCCTCTCTCCTCCCTTGGAAATACCAATTTAACAGCAATGCATCCACTAATCTCTCTGTGAGAAATTAAAAAACCAGTTAAGAGGCTCTTGCACCCCAGGCAAGTGCAAAGCCATACACATCAAAGCCAGTAGGAAAAGTTGGAATAATTTTTTCAGAGTTCCCTCTGGCCTGCCAGCACAATGCCATGTACTTGAGAGGAAACTTCCAGCTAGCAGCTTCTTTCTGAAGAAGGAAAGAGAAGACTGCATGACTATTCAGAATGGAGTGCCTGAGGGACTGGCTTCTAACCCACCTATCTCAAAGTGCTGAAGGAATCTATCACACTCTATACCTGTGGGTTGCTGAAAACAAAAAAGAGTTGGGTAGCATGGGACTGCTCCAAAGAACTTTCAGTATAATAGACAGAGGCCAATATAGTTCAGTGACCTTTCCCTTTAGAGAAAAGAGAAGAATATGAAATATGTGTCCAAGGCTCTGGCTTTTTAGGACAAAGAAGGTAGCATCACTACTGAGAGAAGTAACTGGGAAAGACTTAATAGAAGATGTTGGGTCTTCATTCACGCATGCTTCGTATTTATTTAGAAACTACTGGATGACTTAAAGATCAGCATAAGCTCACAGTCTAATGAATAGTCAGACCATATATAATACATTAAGTACAAAGAGAAGTCAATATAAGTGCTTATGAGTATAGCAAGATTAGAGCAACTGGTAACTATCGATGCCATAGGGATCACTGAAGACTTTACAAATATATTGAGTTTTAAAGGAATGCTTTATATACTCAATAAGTAAGAGAAGGGCATTCTAGGCAGAGGGACCAGTGGGTACAAAAGTAAGAAAACATGAAAAAGTCTGGCTAATTAGGGAATTTATAAAAAGTTCAGGCCTGGAGTATAGGACATAATAAGTAGCACTTAGAACATGTGATAGGTAGCCAAATTGCAAAGGACTTTAAGATCCAAATTAAGGAATTTAGTAGATACACATAGACTTATGTCAGAATAAGTCCTATCTGTTCTCCAATCTCAATTAAATGCAAAAAGCAAAACAACGAAAGATGCTTCTAATAGTATATCTGTTGTCAAGATCAATGGATGTGAAAACTGTACACATTTGTTAAGTTCTAGGCAACGTATTTGATCTACTCAAGAGAATCAACCTCTGCAACACGTTGTGTATTTCGCAGTATTCTTCTACTATCTTACAATGTTTGTCACATTTAAATTTATACTATTATATAGTGAATTGTTTTATTTTCCCCAACTACATTTTTTAGCACCTTGTTTATCTCTGTATCCACCACAGAGTTCAGGTTAATTGAATGGCACCAAATGGAAATGAACTAAAATATTATTTTTTTCATAAATCTTACAATTGTGATCTTTCTTGAATGAATGCAGTCACAGAAAAAGTACCTTTCACAATATAGTTAACTTATATTAAACACACATGCTCACGAAAGAACACTCTGTTTGGTTACTGACACCTAACTCTTTGTTTTTTAGAAATTGAGTCAGGAGAAATATGAAGCCTAGTAAGACTGCCTGTATTTCCAGCTTTTGTGTCCTTTGTTTATTCATCGAACTATTGTGAACTTTGGCCCAGTTATGTTTTTTGCAGCCTGTGTATACCATTCACCTGTGTGGAAGAGATACACCCTGCTCTAAAGAATCTATTTACAGAGATTTTGGAATCATGGAAAGAAGAGGCTGGTCAACATATACATTTTTTTATTTCTGTGCAGAATACCAGTCAATTTGTTTCAAGGTATTCTGGGCTCTAACTGCTAATCTGGATAGGAAGTGCCTAATCCGTACAGAACTACTGGAGAAAAAGAGCATGGTTTTCTTTGCTTATCACAGGTTTAATTATAGGATAAACCTCAAAGAAGTATGTGCCTAACAACCTGAAGGGCTCAGTGTAAAAGAAATTTCAAAAAATTTAAATGCTAAGGAAATGTAATAGTTATGTGAACTAAATCACTAATCAGGCTTTATAGGGAAGGTGAAAGTCAAAAACAGGAAAAAAACAAAGATTTTTAACTTTGTTTCCTAGAATTCTGATTTTACATTTTGTAACTGTTTCCACTTAAAGATAGTTATGGGAATTTACCCTGCCATAGTTAAAAGTCATTTTAGGATTTTTTAAAGTGCTGAATTCAAAAAGACATAAATTCTATCATTGAAAATCTTAATAGCAAAAAATTAATTTTGTAGTGAAAATTTGTGCTAAGCTCTTGATAATCATATCAATTTCATGTTATTATCTAATTATTTGGTATATAAATACATTAATTTAGTTAATTGAGCTTTAGTTTCCTAACAAAATTAATGATTTCTAAAAGTATTCATACCTAGAAAAGCTTCTTAAACTCCAGGAAAGTTTGATTAACTTAAGCCAATGTCATCATCATTATTGATGAATTTTACAAGTAATCAATAATTTAATTTGAGGATCACTTAAGTACATGATTCAGGGAAGGTGAAGTACCATGGGAAAGAGGTCTCAGATATATAAAGGGTTTCAGATTCCATATTGCAAAGAATTTAGGAGAGTCTTTCTTAAATCTGAGGCTTGCCCATTTACCTGTGAAAAGTTACATGAAAAGATCTAAGTGGATATCTTTTGAAAATGATATATTTCTTTCTATCATCCTTTTGCTACCAGGAAACTCAATGTAATTTACTTTTTAAATTGTATCCACTCTTTTACATCAGATTAAAGGTAAAACTAAGTCCCTTCTCTGGTTTCTGTGTTTTTCAAAAAAACAAAAAATGTTATTTCTGATCTCTCTTTTGAAGTTTCCTATAATACATGCTCTGTCATTATGATATACAGTGATTATTTTTAGAAAGGATAAAAAATATATTATAAATCAAAATAAAAGAAAACATACTGAATTATAATTCATTGTTTTAAAAAATTCATTGTTTTAAAATAAAATATTTTTATCACCTTGGAAAAGATGTAATTTCTGTAATATAATTTATTAGACAAATGTATGGGAAGATTTAAGGTTCCTTTCCCTTTTATTTTACTTTTTTCTTCTATTCATATAAAAAAATAGCTTAGTTGTAGAAGCCCTCTTTTCAAAGGGGACTTAATTCTCTTCTAGTGAATTTTATAGTGAACAAGATAATGGAAACGAATGATAGAAACAGAGTCAGATGGAAAATGAAACTATGGGGTGAAACTTAATGAGTGTGAAGAATCAATGACTCCCAGTTTTGTAGTTTGAAAAGCTAATGGAAATCAGTATTACCAAATAAGATACAGATTACAAATATGAAGAGGATGCTTCAAAAGGGTGAGACTACACATTAAAACAAATTTTTTTTAAAGAGGGAAAATGTAAGCACTTATGGTAACTACTGAACCCTACCACAAAGTCACCTCCTCCAAACACTAGATGGAAGACCCGTTTCAAAGGTGAGGTTTCCAATGCTAATCTGAAAAATGGACCTCAGTTCAGGGAAGCACATAACACCTTATAACTTAGATCATTCCCTGGAGTTGAAAGGTAAAGTATAATGTAACATGCTGCACAGAAGAGGATAAACCAGCTTAGGTTACCAGTGATTATTTGACTGCCCTCATCAGAAACATAAACCTTCTCCACAAGTTTAAGATAAAACAGGAGAGGCCTGATCATTTGACTCAAACAAAACCATCTTAAGTTCGACTGCTATCTTCCCTCCTGATAGGGCACATGACTCCTTGTCAAGCCCAGGTGGAGACTTTATCTACAAGAATTACAGTTGAGTTTTTGAGGCTGGCCTTTCCTCTTACACACACTAATATGATCATCTTGTTTTTACTGAAATGACATGATAAAAGTTGCATAAAATCTGCAAATGATAACTATACACAGAAAAATTCTACCAGGAGCAGTACCACCCTGAGACAAGTTCTGCAAGATAATATCTCTGTGGGATTTGGCTGCCTGTTTATAATATTTCATGTAAAATTCTACAACCAAGAAGAAATATTAATCCAAGGGGTTTTTGCAACGTTTTCCCCCAGTATATTAGTTAAAATACAGGGAGAAAAAAGAACATAATACAGTCTTCTAATAAAATTTTGGGGATCATTTTTACTGAGATGGTCATACATCTGTGAATATTAAAAATAAACTTTGGCATTTTTATTCCTTATTGTAATATTATCATCACTTACTTCCTTCCCTATGAATATTTTATACCCCACCCACTCTATGACCCAACTCAAAATAAATTTACTCCAGGCAAACCATGTGTGCTTATCTAAACAATGCAAGCAAGTATAAAAGATTAAGATAAAGCTCCCACTAAAAACTGAGAATGTTTTTTAAAAAGTTAAAGTTTCTTTTTTAATACGTTTGCTTTAAGTATTCTCCTGGATTCACTGTAAGCATTCAAGATTTCAAGAAAGAAGCATTCCCTTTTGTAAAGTTTAATAAGAACAGAAATATATTTATTTTTTTCAGAAATATATGTGTAGATAAGATACACTCTAAAAAGTTAAGCAAATTATATGTTAAGTCAAAGAAAGTAGGTAATTTAGTGTTTGTTATCATAATAGTTCCAAATGTTTCTTGTCTAATTAATTAATTAGTTGCTAAGAATCTATTATATTTCAGACCCATGCTGGAATTATAAATGTAAATGTATATTTACAGAGACAATGTATATAAATGTATATGTGTAGATGTACATTGTTTTAAATATGAAAAAGTAAAAACTGGGACCAAAGGCTTCGAAACAAATGTTCTAAAAGTGATACCCTGATTCACATAACTTTTGATGTTTAAGAGTCATAGGACGATTATAGACTTCAGAGGAAGGTATTCGCTAAAGCTGAGAGAGAAAGAAGGATAATTCTGCTAAAAGTGATTCAGATAATTAGCCTGTATACTCTGTGGTCTTCCCATATTTTTTGGTAAAAAAAAAAAATAAAAAAATAAAAAACCTCCTCAAAACAAAATCAAGGCAAATACTATTGATTTGGCCTCTTACTCTCTGTGTAAAATAGTCTGGTGCTATTTTGACATAAAAATAATAAATCAACTGTAGTCCTATGAACTAGAGTGTAACACTGCTTATGATGAGTTGATGAACTCCATTTCTCAAAATCCCCACTCTGGTCTTTCAATTTGAAGTTTACAAAGCCTCTGTGGTATCAGCAGCTGCAGTCAGGAAGGGGCTATTTGGAGTTCAATGTGGAAATAAGACCAGAGCTGGAGTGGGAGCTTGTGGAGTTCCACACAATGTCAGCCCACCCTTTCCCTGTGGAATAAGAATTGTTGGCAAAGTAGACATCCTCTCATAGAATAATCTCAGCTCTCTCTTTGGAAAATATACGAAAAAGAAAAAGAACATTTTAATATGCAACCATGAGGAATGTGCATTAAGATCCCGTACAGAGGGATCAAAATCAATATCTTGAATCAGGATTATTGACTGCCCTCCATGTCCGTCTGAACAAGTAGTAAGACAATCCTTCATTTTCTTCATTGTTTTTTTTTTTTTTTTTTTTTTTTTTTTTTTTTTTTTTTTTTTTTTTTTTTTGTCTAGTGACATTTGAAAGCCTACACTGCACTATATTGAGTAGCCGGTGAAAAGCAAAATTGAATGGAATGTTCCAAAGTTATCCACTAAATTCATCCTAAGAAAATAAGCAACCAGAAGAATTCAAGTTAAAAAATATTCCATTACCACTCTTTTTTCTCATTATCAAGTTTATTTTGGCTGTGTGATCCTAACATCTATTGTATTGGGATCAGAATACACCAAAATAACTGTACCAAGTTACATTTTTAGTATGATATTAAAATTTAATAGTCTATTTTTCTGTATTGGTGAACTCGTTTTGGAGCTATTTTAATGAATGGCCTGCCTTTACATCTTCCTAATTTGCAAATCAAATAAGTTGAATCACCTCAAAAGTTGTGCCAAATAAGGTGAGAAACAGTGCTGAGGAAATCTGAAATTTCACAACTCCTTGGAGGATTTGCTAAAGACTTTTCATCAGCATTTGTTTATTATTGTTACTTTTATCCCTCTAAAATGCTACCAATTCAATTGAACAAATCTAAAGGGAATTTTTATAAAATTTTCCTAGCATGGTCATGTAATATTTGTATATTATCAATTGCAAAATATGACAAGATTTTGGCATTGGCAGCTATGTGGTATTGCTGAGTTTTGTATTCTGCGATCATAAATTCTACTGCATACAAATGAAGCTAACTGTTCATTTTGCACTAGTTGCACAGGAAGCCCATCCTTTTCAATAATGTAGGCATTTTGACTAGTTTTCTTCAAAAACAGGCATATTATGATGAAAAAAGGATTTGATACCGTAAGCCTATCACTAAAAATATCTGGTTCACTCTGTAGTACACTACCCCAGTGGTTAAAAAAAAAGAGATTTTTCTCTGCCTCATATCTCTAGCTTGCTTTCTCTTCTCTGACAATATTTTTTTCACCTTCTAGCTTAATGCAATACAGCAGTGTAAGATGATTCCAGGATATAGGCTATACATACAAGGGAAAATAGTATGAACTCGATAGATTAAGAAGTATCACATAGTATGTTTTACATTACTCAGTTTTTCATCTTTTCTTTTAATATACTCATCTTTCACCCAGTCAAAAGTATAATCTTTTTAAATGCAATTTTAGGCTCTGTTGTTTAAAATCTTCCAATGTCAACATACTGCCTGTGAAACAAGCACAAATCTATTGCAGGGCACACAAGTCCAACTATTACCTGGTTGCTACTTATCTTCACCAGCTTTCACTTTATAATCTAGAAACAACAGATTACTATAGTTCCTCAATACACATTATGATGAATCATGCATGATGCTGTCCATAATGTTTCCTCTGCCTGCAATCTTACAAACATTGACTTTGCTGACCCATACTTAAGACTCGGCTCATATCCTCCAGAAAACTATTTATGAACCTATGAACTCTCTTAAACTCCTCAGACTGAACAATGGGCCCTTCCTGTTGATCCCATAGCATCCTTTGCTGTCATCCATTACAGAATGAATTGTAGGTGCTTTTCTTGACCTCAAATTGTTCAAGGTCAAGGACAAATGTATTCATCAATATTTTATTCATCTCTGTGCTGCTCCCCACTTTCCAGGATGGGAATGGGTAGAGAAAAATAAAAAATAAAAAATAAAAAGCAAAGACAAATAAAATAGAAATGCTTAAAAAGAGAACCATGACACCAGGAGAATTCTAGAACAACCTGCTTAAAATAAAACAAACTCCAATACAGGAGACTGTTGCTTGCAATCTGAAAGAAAAAATGAACACAATACTCAGTTAATGTTTATGAGGTATCTTCCTAGTGGATGATAAATATTATCTCTCCTTCCACAACATTCTATTTCCTCCACCAGTCATTTTTCTCATGTGAAATGCCTGTTCCAAGTCTCTAGGCCCATTTACACCTGACTTTAAGCTTGAGCAAGTCCCATTGTCTCCATGATGCGTTCTCTGATTATTCCAGGAAAGATCTGAACATTATTTTTATCATCTGACCCTTTATTTTCACTATTCATAAATATTTTAGGGCTTTTTTTCCTTCATGCTTATTTAATTTCAAAAAATGTTGTTTGACTAAACATATTGATAATTGTGGCTAAAACCACTGATATGCATATTTGGTGTTGACAATAATAAAATTAATGGTTAACTAAACACCTTTCTCTTTTCTCTAATTTTCCTTTCCATTGGAATATAAATAAATCTATGGAGAACAACTGGTTAGACTTGAATATATTTTAGACTTCTTTTACCCATCCATATATTCTTATAAAAAACTGGAATTCCAAGTTTCTGAGTGTAGATAAAGATACTGATTTTGGACTAGGGAAAGTTTATTTCCTCTAAAATAATTCTAAAATATCTTATGCTCAAATTTGTCACAAATTCTCCATATGACTTTGAGAAAGTATAGATCCTCTTTTGATTTTAGATTCCTCCCTGTAAAATGAAGCACTAGACGATAGAGGAATCATTCCAAATATAAATATCCGATGTGTATAAGCCAACTATTTATTCAATTGGTATTAAAGAATAGTTTTAAATGATTAAAATATTAACCTACATATTGTTGAATACTTATAGCAGACATGAATCTTAGTCTACAACTCAAATGCACAAGAAATATGTTTATTTTCTATAAATATTTATGATTGAACAACTTCTATTTTGTGCTTCATCTTATTTGTATGGCATAAACTTACTCTCAATTTAAGGTTTCCTCCCTCTTTTTCCTGAGTTCTCTACCTACATTCTGGGATTTACAAAGTGCCAAAACAAGAGGAATACAGTAAAAATCAAGTGCAGGATAATGACTGTCCACAGTGTTATCACTGAGGTATCCCATATTGCTACATCTCCTCAGGTTACAACAAGTGACCCATCCCTCAGTCCTGTCCACAAGCCCCCCTGAAGCCCAGGACTTTTCTCCACATGTCAGAATGAAAACCATTCTGCTGTACCTGTGATATCTTGGGGGTCAAGAAACTCTACAAATTTATCTCCAGACCCATCTATCTACTGTATTCTTCACTAGGATTTTTACCTCTTCCACGAAGCTCTCTCATTAGTTTCCATACTCTCATCATTGCGTGTCTATGTGTGTCTTTACACACACATACACACATACACAATACAAAAGATTCATGTAAAGTGCCTAATTCTATGATGCTCAATAAATACTAAGCAGTATCACTATTATTGTTACTTTTTGAATAGGTAATGTAGTGACACTGTTTGGACACCAAATACATACACACATACACAGAAGTATGAAAAGCAGCCTTCTCATCCAGGTACACCTTTGTCCAGCTTCTCTGTTCACCTCTCAAGAGAAAACCATAATAGAGTTGTTTTTTCGGGCAAACAGTAAAATAAAACATGTGTGTGATAACCATAAAATTGGAAGTTTAGGAATTAATTTACATATATTCATATATATTTACAAGACTTTTATCAAAACATTATATATTACTTTGTCAAATATTTATAAAGCACTTCCAAAGACACTCTTTTCAGTGTTTTTAATGTATTATTAAGATATTTCTCATATAACACTATGAGAGATGTGCTATTGGTAGCTTTTTTGACAGAGAAGGAGACCGAGGCTCAGAAAGTAACATTTGGAAAGCAAAGGTGAGATTTGAGTCCTTCTACACTATTATAATTTATATCTTCACCCATCTAGCCTTTGAATATACATATTTCAACATTCTTTTTAATTGTTTTGCTTTTGTTATGAACTGTCAAAAGCCAAAATCTACATTATTCTCAGAAATACTTTGGATAGCCTAAGAAATAACTTATGGAGAAAAGAATTGAAAAGGAGGACATCCACAGGCTATCTTGTACATCACTAATAATCAAATATGTTTCCACTTCATCTTTGAAAACATTATTTTAAAAAGCATTGACAGTTGACTAAAATAAAAAACTCTAAAGTCTAATAATCATGATGTCTTAAAGTGAAAAAATACATCCAATATCTCTCTTATCATCACAGCAATTCTATTGGGATAACTTTTTTGTACTGTCCCTGTTACTTGTTTTCCTTCTTTAATCCATCTTTTAAAATCACTTAATCTTCCAAAAATATAAAATTTACAATGGAATACATCTTTTTAAGAAAGTTTGAATAGTTCCTAATATTTAAGATATTTAACTTTTAAAAATATTTAAAATTTATGAGCTAATTATTCATATATTATATAAATATGTATATAAGCAATATATATAATATTTACATTACATGATATATAGCCATCACAATTCTAAGTAAGGCACTCAATTTCCAACCTACATTTATAGCCTAATTTTTCTCTCTGACTTTACTCCACCTCACCCAGGTATCCAATTACACTGAATTACTTGCTATCACTTGAATATGATATTTGTTTATATCAATCCCTTTGTTTATATCAATCCCTTCTTCATTAATGGTATCTTATTCCTCCTTTAGGGCTCAAGTATCACCTACTCAACTTTCAAGACTTAAATAGAATGTAAACTTGGTAGTCTCCCATACTAGGACCAATTTACAGAGACTGAATTATGAATACTTTAAATGTGTGACCACGAATCTCAATAGGTTTGAGGATTACCTATTATATTTTCTTGGTCAATTGAGATGGCTATTTCATATCTCTTTTTAACCCTCCATCACCCTCATGTATCTCCTCACTCTCAAAAGCTGACCTTTCTTAATTGAATAAAAATGTACAAGTAGCTGCAATAGAGCTTTATTGCAAGTAAGATGGATGAACAAATAGATATGTGATAAGGAAGTAAGAGTGATCTTATACTGACAATTGGGACTCTACTGCTTGCAAGGGCTTAACATCTTGACCTCTTGTTAGAGGTCAGTCTCATGTTCTGTCCTTACTCTGTATCCCTCCAAGATAATGCTCCAGAGATAGAAGACCTGAGATACACTGCCATCTTGGATCATTTCAACTAATTCTCTGGATCAATGTTTATAAAAACAGAAAGCATAAATAATGATAGGAAAGAGACATGAAAGACTCAATGAGACATACTAGTGAGTAAAAGAAGATGGAGCCTATCATTTTTTTCTGTGATGGTTAGAAACTTCTTGGGACATCTTTCATAATCAGTTGAATAACCTGTTGCCACATGATAGAAATAATGAGCTCTTTATTTCTTAGATTTCTTTAGGGGAATGCAAACATTTTCATAGGTAGATTTCCTTTTAGTGCTAATAAGAGGTGATGAGGGATATTAAGGTTTGCAAAGATTCTAGGTGACATCCTTTCCAACAGTTAAGCTCAAATAAATCTATAATTTATACAGTATAGAACATAACTCATCAACTGTACTTGCTTATATTACTGTCTATTCCTTTAGACTGTGAGTTTACGTGTATTCCTAGTACCTAGTATACTGCTAAACATATAGTAGATGCTCAAATGCTTAATGAGTGAACGTATGATTTTCTTTGTGTTAGTTTAGGTAAAATGTCAATTTGAAATGTAATAGAATGTGTCACATTTAAGGAAAGTTATTCATTTCAATTCATTACGGATGTTATTTACATACCACCTCATAGGACAAATAGAACTTGAGGTAGTGCTGGCAATCTAGTAGTGAAAAAGGATTTTAAATTCATTTTGTAAAGTAATATCTAATGGAATTAAAATTTCAGAAAGAACTCCTATGTTTTGGGCCTGACTTTTTTCACCTTAAAAAAACCACCTCAGGAAAATACATTCTAATAGGTTACTTTCAACCTAGACACCATTACTAATAACTAGATTTAATTCTTTCTGTAAGATTTGCTGTATCGTTCATCAGAAATTTTTTCAGATAAATGATTATTTCTTGAGTTTGTTTCAAAATTAATAGGTTTATTGTCATGATCTGCAATACTTATAAAATAGGCAGAAGACAAAAATTGAGTTTCCTGTATAATTTTTTCCTGTTTGAGTCTGGCTCATTTGTAACTTTTTATTGTAGTACTAAGGTGACATTGCCAGATCTAAGCATCTTCACATAAAATGACTTCAATCAGGGTAAAAATGGGAGGAAGTGACTTTCCCTTAAGTCATTGCTTTTTACTTCTGTGGGTGCATGTTTTCCATTTCCTATAGGACTGGCAATACAGTGCATGATGCTTATCTTTCTTGCATCTCTGAGAGCCTTATAAGATTCTAATGGGAATATACTTAGCTTAATATGAAGAGAACTTACTCTGAAAAAAGGCTTATTTTCTCTCTGATCATGAGTTGATCAAACTAGTCCCTGATATTTAGAGCAAGTTCAAATATTTAGCCTTGCCAAACACAGGGTTTCTAATACTTAATTGAGAGTTCAATGTTGCTGAACTTTGTTTTGATGTTGCTTAAGGATCCAGTCAAGGGAAATCCATAATTCCTCTAGGTTAAAGGCACAGGCTTAGAGAAAAAGACATTTGCAATTATTTCTATTCTTGCCGGAAATTTTAATTCCAATTTTATATCACCTTCTAATATGCAGGTCAATTCACCTTTTTATAAGACATTGTTCTCTCAGTCAATACTATTGTGCTCGCCAAGGTACCTTTAGAAAACACAATGGCAAGTTTTACTGAGGAGCTCAAGTGACTACGAGTTATGAGGAAATTCCTGAGCCTTTATTCTTACTCAGAGTCCATTCACTGACCTGTTGATTCAGCTGGACTCTTTAAATCCAATAGACTTCTGAGCATCAATAGGGTCTTGGCTCTTTAGTCAAGAAAAGTCTGAGAGTGAAATAGGAAAAAATGTGGACTGGCACAGGGACCATTGTTTCCACTCCCATCATTATAGTAAGATATTTCTGTGGTTTACAAGAAATGTCAAACCCCTGATCTGGCAGAGATTTTCTAGACTGATTTTGCATCAGTAGTTTATTTAGCACAGAAATAGTCATTTATATGAAGTCCACTTTTCCAACTCTTGAACATTATTTTTTAATTACTTATAGAAATCTACTATGGTCTTTCCATAATTTAGTTTATGTCATATGGTTTGATTAGTCAAGTTTGTCTTTTCTGTCCTCTTTTCTTCCATACTCTCTTCTCTGTGAGCATCCGAAGTTCCTCTGGAGGCTCTCAGACACTTCATGCCTTTATTTGTAGAGGAAGAATTTCAGGTTATCCCAGGGTGTGGGTGGATGAGGGTATGAGGAAGCCAGAAGAGTTTTCAGGCTAAATTAACAGAATCCAAACAGTAAAGGGGGGGGGGGGAATTTTCCCACAGTCATGACTCACTTTCCACATGTGCAAATGTTTAAGTTACAGGTGATATTTTCAGAATTTACAACCAAGGGCAGAGCTCCAAGTTTCTCACAGGCAGATTTCATTCACTGGGCTTAATGGTTTAGGAATGCATGCTTGGCTGGTTAGTTAATTAGTTAGTTTATGCAAAACTAATATCTTGCCTACCAAAAGTTAGGGAGTAAACATATCTCAAAGGAAATAAGCACAAACTGATGTCAAACAGACCTGGGCAAAAATCCCAGCTCTGTCAATAATTAGATTTTTTAATATGAGAAAATTTAGTTTAGCACTTTAATATTCTGGGCTTTATTTTTCTCTTCTTTAAAATGAAAAATAATTCTGGCCTCTTATATGTGAGAGAAGTCTAGAAGTGACATCTATCAATACACTATAAGGGTTGCTTTTGCTGGTCAGGTTAACAAGGCAGGCATCTCTTCTGCCCCTATGGCTCTATATGGAACTTGAAACTGGGTTATGAAAACAAATTTTCAGTTCGAAAGACCATTCTTAGGAGACTACAAAACCACTTAACGAGGTTGCTATTAGGCAAACAGATAAAGTACATTATGGTGTACCTCAGACAGTGGGATCTTAGTTAATGTTTATCATCTCTATGATGTTAATAACTACAATAATGATAATAAGCTGTGATGCAAAAACATGGATCATAATCAAAATAAAATGAAGCTAGTAGTCAGACTAGACAGCTGGGAGCAGGGCATTGGTCAGATCACCATAATCTGGAGTTTGGCCCGGGCATGTTTACTCAGTAAACATAGCATTGCTCACTAAGAAATGATTCACAACTACAAATTCATGAACAAGAAATGTAACAGTTTACAGTAAAAAATATAGTTATCACACACAATGATCCTGTATTCACAATTTAATTCAGCAGAAGAAATCAGGGTAAACTAAGTTTCATAAGGGAGTAGAATCAGAACCAAGGTAGGAGACTGGTCAATCTTAAAAATGAGAGTTACCGCACTTTACTAAGCTGATGAATCTGCAGCCACTGCTGAAATTAATTTACCACATGGAGAGGACAACATATGATATAGGGGAGCCAGAACTTTCTATGCCTAGACACTGCTGATGACATACTACTGACAATGGTTTTTACTATTTTTTCTCCTCTTTTCTATTTACCAAGTTGACCAATTCTTTCCATTGCCACTCATTCTTTCATCCTTCTTTTCTTTTTGCTTTATGTATTTTTCTTTCTTTAGTCTTTCTTTTTTCCTCTTTTATTTTAAGCAGGATAAAAAACATTTCAATAGCTTATAACTTGTATATGTTAATAAAGCTATTCTTCTTTAATCCTGTTCAATGACTCTCCTTGACTATTCAAGGTTCATATACAATGAGGTGTATTTGTAGTTCACTGATCTAATTAAATATGCAATGATTTTTGCTGATTTATTTCTCACGGAAAAGATTCACTTCATATTCTGTGGTTAACATGCTTTACTCCTACCATTTACATTAGGAACATACTCTTAATAAGTCAATTGAACCCACAATACATCTGAAGCATACCATCTCCATTGAGATGGGTGACTGACATATAACAATTTTCTATGGGAAAGGCTTTGGAGTTGAACATAAGATACTAGAAACCTAGGTCCTCTGCATCTCCAAAGACTCCTATCATTCCCAGATTTCATGACCCAGCTGGCCAGTCATGGTGGCTCCCAGGTCTGAGGGTGACTAGATTTGGCACTATGAAAAAGAACAGGACAAGTCTGTAGGCTTCCAATCAGGTACTAGTCTACTTGCTTCCCTTTTCATTGCATTTTATGATACCCACTCAGAATTTTCCTCTTTCCTTATCCACTGTGGCCTATTCTAGAAATTTTTATATAGAATGTTTTAATTTCTTCTAAAGTATTTTTATTTTAGTAACAATAGCCTCTATTTCCATATAACTGTTGTGAGAAGGGGGTTAAAATAATATAATACATGGAAATCAATTTAAAGTGCCAGAAAAATATCAAATGATCAATAATCCTCTGCTTCCTTTATATACTAAACAATAAGCATCATAGAAAGGATACTGCATTCCCAGCCCTTAACACAGTGATGGTCAGTGGTCAAAAATAGTGGTTGAATGACTGAATGATGAGAGAGAAAGAAGAATCCAAATAT
The DNA here is from genome assembly GCF_014176215.1 of Rousettus aegyptiacus. Classification (NCBI taxonomy): domain Eukaryota; kingdom Metazoa; phylum Chordata; class Mammalia; order Chiroptera; family Pteropodidae; genus Rousettus; species Rousettus aegyptiacus. Next base: position 55,512,321 of record NW_023416306.1, read on the forward strand.
CTTTTATGTGGCTTCCTTCTCCTTTTTAAAGTTTAGAGTCCCAGTGTCTTTTGTCCTTTTCCAACAAAGAGCCCCAAAGGACAAGAGTGAACACTGCCTCGGAAAACAGATCCTAGCCCAATAATGTTGACTCTAACACCAAAAGGTTTTGTTTTTTCTTTTTCTTATATTTTATTAAATTTATTGATTAATAAAATTAAATAGGCTTTAAGTGTACAATACAATAATACGTAGTATGTATATTACATTATGTTCACCACCCAAGGTGAAACTATCTTCCATCACTATATATTTTACCCGCTTTATCCTTCTCTACCTCCTCCTCCTCTCTCTTTCCTTCTGATAACCACTAAACTGTTGTTAGTATCCATGAGTCTGTTTGCTGCTTTCAGTTTTATATTCCACAAATGAGTTAAATCATGTTCTCAACTTCTTCCATCTGACTTATTTTGTTTGATATGATAATCTCGAGATCCATCTATGTTGTTGCAAATGGCACTATTTCATTATTTTGTATAGTTGAGTAATACACTGTATATATGTACCACATCTTCTTTACCCAGTCATCTAATGTTGGGCACATATGACCCAACAATCCCTATTCTGGATATCTATCCCGAAAATTTAAAAGTATTTACCTGTGAAGATATATGCACCCAGATGTTTGCTGAAACATTATTCAAAGTAGCCAAGACACGGGAATAACTCAAGTGCCCTTATATAAATGTTTTTCTTTTTTTTTTTAATTGTAAATTCTTATAAAAAGTTTTAATGCCAAAAATTATGTTTTCATCTATTCCATAAGCTCTTATTCTTATTGATATATTTATCCATCTTTACTCATACCTCTAACATCAAACATTTACCCTAGGAGTTTAGAACACATGACAGTGTTTATCAAAAGTTGCATCAGACTACTTGCATCAGAATTACCTGAATACTTACTTAAAAATCACATTTAGGGGATACATTTCCCTGCTTAACTAAATCAGAAGTTTTGTGGATAAAACCCAAATCTCCATATTATTGTTTGCATATAAGTTTGTGTGCCACTGCTTGAAAAGACAAACTTGTACATGGATATTAATGACAGTTTTTTTTTTTTTTTTTTTTGGCAGTGGGTGGAGGGAGTCGAGATTTAAAAAAAATTTCATCTACCACTAAAGGAAAAAAAGAGTGAGACTTTCCTGAGTATTTAATCACAAGGACTAGATCTACAATACACTAGGCACTAGTGTTAAAGTAAACCAGAGCTAGAGAATAAAGTGGTAAAAACAGATTTTATTCAGGAACTATTGCAGTAGGAGAAAAGAGGCCTCAGTATAGAATTGAACTCAATTCTGAATACAACATGGACAAGTGGGGATCTGTAGCAAAAGCAGGGTAGAGGTCAGAGGTTGGAAAATTACTAAAAAGAACCATCGGGGTAGTGAAGATTTTGGCTAAACCAACCTAACAGGATTTTTGCTGAAGTCAGGCCAAGGTTATCATGCATTGAGGATGCAGGATGAGGAATATGACCAGATATTGACAGCAATCAGAAATCAAGGGTGGGGATGCTCTTTGAACTAACTTAGCATGATCCTCGCTAAAACTGGGCAATGTGGACCTGACAAGGACAGACACCAAAATCAAAGCTTAGAGGAGTCTGGCTAAAGTTTGTTCAAGGAGAGAGTTTTGGTCATCAGTTATATGTGCCTATCTAAATTTAAAGTAATTAACATAAAATTTAAATATCCAGTTTATCAGGCATTCTAGCCACATTATAAGGTCTCAAAGCCACAGAAGATGAGTGGCTATAGTAATAGGAAGCACATTTACATCATCATAGAACATTCAATTAAACAATACTCCTCTGGAGAAAAAAGATTATCAGACCCAGGGAAAAATCAGTGAGGACAATGGCACAAAAGATAGGAAAATTCTAAAGAGATATAAGAATATCCATACCCCAAATTATCACATAGGGCAGAGGACAGGAGAGGAATTGCAAGAGAATAACATATGCCAGGAACCATGTCATGGTCAGATAACTGTTTCCCAAAACTATTACTGAACGGAAGGAGAAGCACAAGTTTTTGGTGGACAGCTAGTCCCTGTCACAAACATCAACCAATAGTCAAAAGAAGATTGCTGAGTTTACAAATGTATTGAATTTCAAAGGTGAAAGAAGGGCTGGGTTTCTCATTGTGTTGGGAATGGTGTGTGGAAAGCAGAAATTCAACTGCAACTAAAACTGGAAAGGCAAAGATGGCCATAGAATCAATTCCACCTGCCATAGACCTGGCAGGCATCTGGAATCTAGGTCTTTTGAGGTCTCAATACATTGAATTTGGTTCTTCTGACAATTTCATCTACACAGATACAGACTGTTAAAACTCAACAGAATGAATATTGTATATGTAAACTGAAACTCAATAAAAATTTTAAAATATATATACATACATTGTATTTAATCCCCAAAATCATTCTACAAGAAAACCACGGGTCACCATGTTTAAGAAACTTGCCATATTATTCTATGTATGAGATTACAGTAACTCAGTTTTTTAATAGTAATTTTATATTATATCTAATTCCTCTCCTATAGAATATGAGCACAGATACCTCCAGGTATTTACTGTAGAAGAAAAATAAGTAAATGAAAAATTATGTATCCAGAGTACTGGTATCTAGACTCTGACCCAGGAAATAAGATACCGACTCAGCACAACTGTGACATTTTTTAAGAACAATGACCTAGTAGGCATTTAGAATCCAGATCCTCTGAAGTCTCGAGCATTAACCATTTCAGTTTGTAAGTCATCAGTATCATCAACATTTCTATTATTCAGCCTTCAACTGGATCTTCAGTTAAATCTGAGACAGGGCAAGTACTAAACCCAAAGCTAAATTATAGGCACCACTGTGGAGAGTCACAGCCTCGGATTTGAGGGCGAAACAAAATAGCAGAGAGTCACTCAAAGGCAATCTGGGCTTCCGAAATTAGTAGGCAAAAAACTGAAAAGTCCAGTGATTGTTCTCTATCATCTGTCAGCAAGAACCACTTTCCTTTCTGTTTTTCTCATGTCTACAATTTTCAAGGATTAGTTTAAGATTACAGGAAGCAGTGAGTTTTAATTAAAAGCAGGTGAATAGATTAGTAGGCTGGGAAATGGACCAGAGCACTGATGCGATTATTCCTGATATTTTCTTATAATTTTGTGAATTTACCCTGTTTTAGGGCTAAGCCCCATTTTTACTATCTTGCATTTTTAATGCAATATTCGTATTTATAAATATATTTCATGAACTCCTCCTACAATTATAGCCATTTAAATGATTTTATTAGAAATCATTAAACAAAAATGCCATATATATCTAATCCTTGATAACACATTGCTATTAACGATTGTAGAAAGTTTACTATCTACTTAATGAAAGATAGCGCTTCAAGTAGTAAAGGCGATCACAAATTCAGGTTATTTCAGAGCAATGGTAAGAGAGAAGGCTGCTTAGGAAACATGAAAAAATAAAAGATCATATCAATTCTCTCAAAAGGGAGCTTTTTTTGTGAATATAAGAAGACTCTAGTTGCATTAAGAGACAAGGTCCAGAAGTTCTCTTAATGATTAAACATGTAATGACATATTATGGACATGGTATTTAAACACTGGAGCTCTATCTGCTAAAAGTAGCTGAATATCTGAAGAACAGAAAAGGTTAAAACTCTTATCAAAAATTAAGTTAGACATTGCAATTTATTATTCGTTACTGTTTTCTTTCCTTTTTCTATCATTTATTTTTCCTTCATTTTCCCCGTATAAATTAACCAAATGATCAATTATTGAACACTTACACCCTAGGTTGGTAATAACTGTGATATCCTCGGCACCAAAGAGCTCAGAATATAGTTGGGATTGGCAGTGAAAGAAAATAAACACATCAAAAAGTGAGTGGCTAGACAAGATTGAAGAAGTTTAAAACAGTAGATGAAATGTCACAAGGCAGCTCCTGTTTTACTGTCTGAAGAATCCTTTACATATTGATATCTAGCAATTCAGAGGCGCTAGTAAATACTTCATCCTTGGATGATTACAAAGGGATTCATTTTATTTTCATTTTCATTTATTTGTATTAAATATATAGACAGATCTTAAGTCAGGTTCTAAGAGTTTTCACAACTATATACACCCAGAAAACCAAGAGCAAAACAAGACACCAAATATTTCCATCACCCCAGAAAGATTCTCATGGCCCTTTCTAGCCAGTCCTGTCTCTCCCACCCTGCCCTCAGAGACAGTATTTTCTGATATCAATCACCATAAGTTAGATTTGCCTATTTCACTTTATAAAATGGGATCATAGAACATAACTTGTTTTCTTTTAGCTCTGACTTCTTCAGAGCAACAAAATTTTCTGAGATTCATCTATGTTGTATATATTAGCACTTTCTAATCCTAATAAGAATTAATAAATTCCTTTTTAATGCTGAGCAGTTATGCTATTATTAGTTTTGTGACTATCGGTCCAGCGAAATACTTAAAGCAATATTAGTTTTCTATTGCAACATAACAAATCACCATAAACTTTATTATGTCAGACCTCTGCTCAGGGTCCAGAAGGCTTAAAACCAAAGAGTTGACCTGCTGGACTTTCATTTGAAGGCTCAGGGAGGAATTCACTCTCTTGGGTTACTGGAAGAACTCAGTCCCTTGTGGCTTTGGGTCTGAGGTTTCCATTTCCTGGCTGTTGATCAGCTAGGGTCCTCTTTTGGCTCCTAGACAACACCTGCATTCTTCATTATTTGACCCCACCCCCACCCCTATCTTCAAACTATCAAAGGTCCATCAAATTCTTCCTGTGCTTACAATGAGATTTTCCCTCTGCCTTCCTCTTCTGACACCAACTAGATAAAGTTTCTGCTTTTAAAGTCTCATGTGACAATCTCCCTTTTTTAAGATCAACTCTGCCATATAAGGTAACACAATTGTGGAAGTGATATTTCAATCACAGGTTCTTGGAAATCAGGGGTGTAAAATCATAAGGCCCCTTCCTAGGAATTCTGCCTACTACATTAACTGAAATTATCTAGTCAACTTATTAATTTAAATGATTGAAAAGTGGCTGGAGGAGAGAGCAAGAGACAGCAAAACCTGACAGTGCAGGCCAAAGAGCAACCACCTGGTGTGGACAAAACTGACAACTCTAGACCAAAAAGGAACCCAGGAAACATCTTCTGTGTTTGACCATTTGTAAAATAATAGGCAGAAGTATTTACAATTCTGTTGGAGACTTTTGTAATACTTAATTATAAAGTGATAACTGCATAGCAAATTAAGCAAACCAAAAGAAAAGTACAATACCTGCAGTTAGAACAAAAAACTGCAATTTTACAAGAAATGAAATGTAATCAGAATACCATATCTGGCTAAGCAATAAACCTTAATCAATCACATCAGGCAGATATCGCTTACTGAGTTAACTAAATTACGGTCTATTTTTATTGGAAAAATGGAAGAAGACAAAAGGGCATGTGTGACATAAGACTGCTAAAAACTAATCTTCCATAATATAAATAGAAACTGGTAAATAAAATGTGTAATTTAGAAATATGTGCATAAATAACAATAAATTAAAAGAATTTGAGCAGATGGTGAGATAAAGCAGAGAACAAATTATTAAAAGATAATATTTATGCAAACATTTTGTTTTAGCAGTCGAATACATATAACTTATAATGTAAACAAAGAGATGAGTTTTATACTCTGAAATTTTAAAGAATTGCATCAGTTTTGGCAATTTTATCCTATTAATAATAATTAAAATAATTTTAAATCACCTCAACAGAATTACCCCTTTTACATATTTAACTTCTCTACAATCATGTCAATTTGCAGGGGGTTGGATGGATAAAGGAGGCGAGATTAAAAACTTCACTGAAATAGTGAAAGAAGCAGGCTATAAATGTGGCTTGTCATGTGGGATTATTACCAAACCTTCAAAGGAAGCCTTATCAGGCTCAATATTAAAAGTAGGCTGCTTCAGCAGGAACGTACACTTTGAGCACTAAATTCCAGACTTTAACAGTCCCAAGTCAGGTTCTACATAAAACAATGCAGGAGTTCTTTAACCTGAGACTTCATGAGGGCAACACAAGGATTTGTCTAGATTGAGTAAATCCCCACGCATTAAAGAAAACATGTGGTTTACTTATACCTATAGATAAGCAATGAATGAAAATTGATTCACAGTATGGGATGCATGAGACTCCAATTTCACTTTAAGTAACTGAACACCCCTCATCACTTTTCTGATGAGAAAGTAATTCTACTTACATTTGGATCCTCTTCATGGTGTCCTAGGTTCTTCTCACACACATTCCAGGTCTGCACTGCTATGATTGCAACCTGCTTCACAATCCTTACACTGATCAAAGTCAGTCTGTAACCAGAGTACACTAATACTAGAAATGACTGCCTCATGATATAGATCCCTGCTTCTCTAATCTTAGTACTCTGTGCAGCTTTTTCAAAACTCTGTTTATTCTTTGGAATTATTTTGTTGTGGGATTGTGGCATTTCTTATGTATCACCATTAAGCATTTTCTAAACAAAGTGACTTAGGCCATTACCATTTAATCTCTTTTTGCATGATATAATGGTAATGGCCTAAGTCACTTTGTTTATAATTATGTACAGCTAATTTATCTTATATGTTTAATAAACATATACTGAGAAGCTATTTTATACTAGGCTTTGTAATGATGAATAAAATGTAATCTCTGACCTCAATAAGCATAGAGCTGAGAGAAAAAAGACAATCAAGGAAGCAGTTTTAATATATCTTCTCATGCACTATGACATAAAGGGCCAATCGGGCTTGGGGAGCACCTAAGAGAAACACTGAACCCAGATATAAGAGGGTATGGGCTTTCTAAACAGGTCATCATGACTCTGGTCATCATTTCAAAAATAAATAAATAAATAAATTATTTAATTTAGGAAAACAAAATCCACTTTATTACTTCTGGTTTCTTATTCTCTTATCTAAGTTCCACTGAACTCCTAATTTACAAACTTTTCCACCAACTTTTCTGGCATTACATCTCAATAGAACCTAGATTCTTAGAGGATTTGCGAAGAGACTGTTCACTATAAGAAACACCCAATGTTCTCAGTCTTGTGCAGAGAGATTCATATCACTGAATCCAGTATTCCAAACCAGCATTAAGAAACAAAACAAAAAACAAAAACAAAACTCATGTCTTACCTTGGTGTGCGTTACTACAGACTTGCTTTCCTAGGTTTGCTCTGCTGTTCTCAGTAGTACGGAAGTGACAAAATTGTAACAGGATATCTCATTTTCCTTTCCTACCTTTTTTTAGTTCCTACAAGGAAAGAATGGCATCTTTACCATTTTTATCACAAAACTTATGGGTCCACATGAGCAAATTGAATCTTTAAAATGATTCCATATTTTAGAAGTATGTGAAAACCGAAAACATTTACTCTATAAACTATAAAATACCAGAAATGCCATTGGAGTGGTATGTGTGTGTGAATACTTGTTTCCCAAAGGCTGAATATTCTGCCAATGGGTGCCTGTCAAAAGAATTTGGCATAGTTAACTGGAAGATAAAAAACAGAATTAACTTGCCCAACTCCAATCTAGCACAAGAAATGGTAGAAAAACCTGTATAAAATGAATGAAAAATTAAGAGAGAAGAAAAAAGAGGAAGTTGATTGCCTCACCTAATCTCTACTGTTAATTGTAATGATGCTGGAAAGTGCTAAACATGGTCCTAGCTAAAGAAAGTTGATCTCCAAAAACCCAGGCCTGGACAGAGCATGGGGCAGTTTGTCTGGATACCCCTCCCATTGGCCTGACTGTGCAGGTGGCCGGCCGGTGGGTGGGGGATGGGGGCAAGTGTGGCCTCTTTGCCTTACTGCAATGCCCAAACATTGTGCAGGCCACTGACATCATGAAGGTCTGAATTTTGAAGCACAACTTTGACCACCCCTGGGAAAGTGTTACAGCAGCTGGAATGCAGAAATACCCAAACACTATGAATGCCAGTGTGGCTGGAGTTGACGTATTCAACAGTTATATAGATCTCTCTGGAAAGTAGCACAGCCATAGACTTCTCAACACAAAGTTAAGATTGTTTTCCATAGTGAAATCTCTTATAGGTGCAATAAAAACCAAAATGTAAGTAATAACATTCTGTACTTGATCCTATAGAGAAAACAGTGAAACTTAATCCACCAGTATTTCATTTACAAATATGGTTTCAGTAGATGAGAGACCGATATACAGAATCATTCTCAGGATCCAGAAAAAATTGTTTTGACTCAAGAAGCCATAATCACTGTGAAAGGAATCATTTTATTAGTTATCTCAAAGTACTAATGGCAAATACGATATCTTTGAATGCTAACAAAGGCTGAGAAGCAATAGAATGGGTAATAGAATGGGTAAAATTAAATGCTGGGAATGAAGACCTGGTGGCTTCGGCAAGAGGGAGTATAAAGACACCTATGACAGCAGCAGCATTTGTAGAGAAATCATTATGTAAGTTGGCACGCAACACCCAGTCCCCAAGAGTATTAGCTGGTGATATATTTATTTGTTATTTAAAAAATAAAACTATGTTTAGGTAGAATTTTTTTTATTGTTATCACTTTTTAGTAAGCTGAAGAAAGGCCATGTGACTTTTGATCAAAACAAAGAGGTAGAAGGTTTCTAAATGGATCACCTGGAAGAAAAAAAAAAAGAAATAATCTCATTCATCAGATTTAGCTTAAAAATTACATCCACATATCTACCATATCGCCTCATACTCAAATACATACTGAGAACTTGAACTAGAAGGAGCAAAATCCCTAAAGGTTTAGCTTGGTCTACATCAAAAGTTCTTAAATTCTTAGTGGAATGGAAGAGGAGCTCCTTTTGAAATACATTTGTACCTACGAAGGAGACAAGGTGCAATAGATCCTATCTCAGTGGCAATGCTGAGGAACTCAGGAAGAACAACTAGAGCAGCAGTCCAAGACACGATGAATAGTACAATGGCAAATCTCAAGAGATGAGAAAAAAAGAAAGAAAAGAGCAGAAGTAGGGCCCAGATTCTTTTTGAAGACTCTAAGGCTGACTTTGGCTGAGGGTAAAACCAAACAACCTTTCTACATCTATGGCCAAGGAAAGAATCTGTGATAAGACGGAGTAGATGACAATAGGCAGGTGTGTGTGTGTGTGTGTGTGTGTGTGTGTGTGTGTGTGTGTAGTTTTTAATTTACAGAAAGTTCTAGAACAGATGAAACTAATATAAAGTGGTTTTAGGCTCCTCTAGAGCTATTCTTCTATAAAATATAAATGGAGAAGAACCTATATGTAGGTTAACTATAATGTCCTAGGGCTAAGAAGGAGTAAAAAGCCGTAAGAGAAATAACATTTATTTTGCAAATTTATCTATGAAAACTTAGTCATGTACAATTAACAGAATATTTTGCTAAGTATAGGTACCCTCCAATAATGAAAAGTAGGTAAGGTCTATAGGTGCCTTACCTATAACCCCATTAAGAGATCTAGTCTGTTATTTTACTTTAACGCTATTCACTAACAATAGTCACATCACAAAATGGTTCTAGAGTCTGTTCTATCATCTCAATGAGATCTCAGCTTTCCGATTTAGGGGTCCTTTGAACATATCTTATAAAAAGATTCATTTGTGGTGACACTAACATTTGATTATCAGGATTCAGTTATTCTGTCTTATACATGAATTCCAGAGGTGATGGCGATGATTATTTCCTGGTAGTTCCAAGCAGAATATGACATGGAGGTTCCTACCACTGGTGTTTTAAAAAGACTCCGTGGGTTCTTGGCCCACCACAATGTTCTGAAAATGTTTCTCACTGCCTTCCTCCCTCAGCCACTTTTAAAAGACTACTTTGTTTGAACCTATCTTAACTATATCACATATCTCTTTCGAATAATCTGTTAATAGCATATGTCTCTCCTTCATTGTGCTCATTACAGCTGAAATTTTGCATTTGAGTGATTTTTTAAATTAATATCTTCCTCTCCCAATAAACTCTAAGAGAGCAGGAAAGTGCCAATTTTTGCTAGTTAGTATGTTTCAGAGTGCTCTCACCTTATTTGTTGAATAAATATAAATAAATGAATTATATATGAAATAAATACATGAATGAATGAATAATGATGAGTGAATGAACAAATGAATGACTGAGTGAATAAATGAATGGTCTAAATTCATATGCTCTTGAAGAGAGTAAAAATGTATTATATTCTTCTGCCTGTAGGAAAGGACAAGGCAGCCCTTGGTTTTGCTGAGAGATGCAAAGGCTGCATTCCTAGCACACAAGACAAGACAAAGAATCTAAGATACTAGAGAACAGGTTTGTTGAAGAGGTAGCAGTAATGATGACATTCAAGCTGATGATTGTGACTGGCTGAAATGCCAATGCACAGCAACAACACAAGAGTGGTGTCTGTACCTAGGAAGAAGATGCCTGCCATTTGAAATAGTATTTATAAAGTATCATGTAGGTAAGGTGGAGGTAGTATTTTCCTCAGTTGGTGCATTCCTATGGTGCTGGAATTCCAAGAACTACACTAGTAGAGACTCAGCCAATGATACTGACTGTTCATCACTATACTGAATGCCATATGCACGGTTGTACACTGTATGTTTGATTTATTGAACTTCACTTCAGAGAGTAAATTTCCAAATTAGAGTCGAGGAGAGTGTGAGAAGCAAAGTAGATAAAGACTCTTCACTTCAAACAAAGTAGTTTCAGTTTCATCAGTTTTATATTTTGTTGTTTATCACTACTCAGAGAATATAAGCTCCACAAGAGGAGAAATGTTTTTGTCTATTTTATTCAGTGCTGTTTCCCCAACACATAAAACAGTGTCTGCTGGTACACTGAGGATATTCAATAAATTTCTGTTGAACATGTGGGCAAAGTTTTTAAGAAAAAAAAATATTTTCCAGAGAATATAGCTTATCATTCTTTGAAGGATTGCTATACAAGACGAATTATATTCATAATTCTCACCACCAATTTTTAAGGTCCTATATATAGTTACTGTTATTCAGTGTAGCTGAATACATCAACAAAATCTATCTTCACAGTGTTTAGAAAGCCAATATGCTTTGCCTTTAAGTTTCACCTTTCTGAATTACTAGAGAAAGTCATCATCTCTTGTATGGTCTAAATTATTGCCTTCATGCTAGAATCAATTCTTAAATGTGAGCTTTGATATTCCCTACTAAATTGTAGAGTTTAATAACATGGTGGTTCATTTTCTGATTACATTTGAATACCAGCATGAAAGAATACTATCTGAGTACAATATGTTGCATGTGCTACCATTAGTAAGGAGAGGATAAAGAAGGAATCTATTGAATAAAATATACATGGTATATGTTTCATTTAATTTTTAATGCAATTTTATCACCTATACAGAATGCTCCTAGATTTACCATATATTAACATCAAAGCCAAATAAAATTCTAAGTTTGGTGCACTGGATCTTTTGCAGACTTCTGAATCAGAGGAAAGAAAGGTAGCCAAAAGGCTGCTAGAGAGTAACAATATTTAACATATTAAAAAGTATATTTACCTTTCTACTTAACAACAGAGTTAGTGATTAGTGAGTTTCTTATTTCTAAATACTCATGTTCCAGGTTCATTTTTCCCTTAATACAGTTTCCAAACATATGATAAAATAACAGTGCATATTATATTTGCTTAAACTTATTTCAATAAGTTTTACTGTTAGAGCATACTTCTGAAAACCAAGATATATAATAGCCTCAGTGTGAGACTTAATAAATGCAATCAAGTCAATAAGTGTGTACATAAAATTTGCAGTTAATAACCATCCAAAAACTTAAATAAAGTATTTCTGTGTAAATAAAACTTAAGAAAAAAAAAAGATTATGGGAGGATGGTAGCAGCAGTGGCATAGTCTGTTGCTTGTTTCTTACTTTAGTCTTCCCTGAATAAAAATCAAGTAAACATGACAGAAAAATATTCCCTAGTCAACATCTACAACAAACTTAGGTGACAAGGAATTACCATAGACCCCAAAATACAAATAGAAGAAAACAAACCAACAATAGATATAAGATAAAGCATCAGTGACTAATACAAGCAAAAAGAAGGCAAGGAGCCTCCAACAGGTCTCACAGTCAGTAAACTGTCGAAATGACATCACATACCACTGGAATCTCATGGGCCATTTTGAGAAACTCAATAATAACTTGGAGAGAATACTGAGGCTCCAAATTGCAGGCTGGAGCAAGGGGGCTTTGAACAATTCTGATGGTAGTATAAGTCTGGACTAAATAACTTCCTAAAACTACTAAACTGGCATACTCTTCCAAGATAACGCCGCTTACTCTGAACAACTACTGGGAACGAAATTCAAACTAAGCATTACAAGGATGATAATGCCAAAAAGGGAATTTTTTTAAATAAGTAACTAAATACAAGCAGCAGGATATAGAGAAAGAAGATTTCAGAAAATACGAGGGCATATATTTTATTACTTCGTGGGTAGGAACTCTAGAACTACTCTGTTGATTAAACAAGTTGAACTCTGGCTAATCCAAATTGAATATGTTATATTTGTAAATGAAAATTAGTTTCTGAAAGAAATAAATGTAAAATACTTAATAATTTGTATCAATATACATTGAATAATTATATTAAACTTTATATTAATAATGTTTTTAATGATTTATATTAATTTTATATTATGTAATCAATACTGCTATTTAATTAACAATTTTATATGGTGTTCAGATGGTAATATTATGGACTTTTGGGTTAAATAAAACATTAAAATTTAACTAATTTCTTTTTACTTTTGTTAATGTGCTTACTTGAAAATTTAAAATAATGTATGTACTATATTGTAATAGAACAAAAGTTTCAGGAAACAAAGAAACAAGTAAGAGAGAGATGGGCTGACAGCCTATAGAATTTAAGCACTACAGGAGGCATCAATCTATCACAATGTATGAATCAAGTTTGGGTCACATAACAAATAAAAGTTATTAGAAAACAGTGTAGAAATGTAAATATTGACTAAATATTTCACACTAAGAGGAGATGATCACCACTGTGATTAAAACAGAATGCCTGTCTTTTACAGACCCATACAGAAATATTTATAGATGAAATGACACGATATCAAGATGGGGTTGAGAGAAGTGGGTGAGAATTTAAAAGAAACCAGATTGGCCATGAGCTCATCACACTGAAGTGAGTGGTGGGTAGGTATATGGAGATTTACTATATTCTTCTAATTTGAATGATGTTTGAAATTTTCCATAATCACAAGATAAAAAAAAAAAAAGAAACAAATCTACTTCTACTATAGATTGAAAAACACTAAAGAGAAAGGAGGCTCTACAAGATGTAAAACATTAAAAATGTCAAAATAAAGTCTCCTTTTATGTAACTTTAATAATAAAATGAGAATTGAAGGAGGCTTCACTATAGCTGGTCAGTTTTTCCATTTATGGAATGTTCCAAATCTTTATAAACCATATGGAGAGAAGGATTTGGCTAGATTTCTATTCCACTCTAATAATGAGATATTTATTAAAAAAGAATGTCAAAAAAAAATCCTAGCTTTTAATGTGGCTATATGCATACACCAGAAACTGAAACACTTAAAACAATCTTCATCCAAATTTCTGAAAAACAAACACATAAAATGTCAACAACTGTGTCCAATTATTCTGGAAATATATTACAGTGTAAAACCAAAATTCCTAATGCTGACAGCATCTCTGTTATAAGATTATGTTTTAATATTCTCGACTGTTTACTTTTTAGTAATCATATACCCTAAGGAATATTATTAATGATTAATCATTTATAATATTCAGCAACATATATAGGAGGAAACAAAAGAATCTAGAAAACAATATTTTGAAAATGGGGCATTTTATGAAAGACTACTAAACAGAATAGATTTCAAAAGTTTTGCATTTTCTAAATTGCTCCCAGTCTGATTTTTCATTTTTTTCTACAAATCTATATAGATCATTCCACATAATTTCTAACATAAATGCCTGTACTTTTATAAACTTTGAGTTAAATAGCATACTTTGCTCTGGATTCTCTTTTTATCACATCCTACTTCCAGTCTAAAAACAAACTCCGGCCACCAAATAATCGGCAATGGCACAGAAGAACAGAGGGGAGAGGATGTAAAGTAATATTTAGCGCACATTTGATCAGACAATATATCATGTCCCTCAAGTAAGTTATATATGTGAATCTCATTTGAACAACCTTGTCAGGTATGTAAATATTTCTTTATATATTCCTAACCAGGAAATTGTCAAATAATGTTCTCTTGGTATTTCAATTTAACTTAACAAACCTTCATCAACTGCTTGCTTTGTGGGTACTGCTGATGGTGCTGAGGATTCAGAGAAGAAAATGATATTGTACTTGCCTTGAATTTGCTCACAGTTACCTTGGAAGACAAACCAAGGAGGAAATGATTAGAAAATACTGCATGATAGGTCTTGGGGAAGCTCAGATGACTCCTAGCCTTTCATGCACTAGGAAGACTTCTGAGGTAAGGTGAAATGTCCATTTGGGCTAGAGAAGTGGGCACAAGTCTCCTGATAGAGAAAGAGAAATGACCTAGTCTAAGAAAAAAAGAAGAGTATGAGTTCCCTAGTAAGGAAAACAAAAATGGGTGAAAATAAACTATAACATCTAGATCAACGACCATAGACAAAAAATGGAAAAGAGAGAGAGATATAAAATAAGAAAACATAGATAGGGAAACAAAGCTCAGAAAAGAGTTCATCTCATGTGCATTTGGCATGGCTAGAATTTTTAATCAAAGGGAAATTTAAAAATTTGTTTGCGCCAACCCCTGGCTTCCTTGAGTGTGCTTGATCACTAGGTAATAAGCTATTTTCATAAAAAGAAATCTCTCTCCATCCTTCCAAACATTATGGGCATAGCTATGGTATTACGTGCTCAGAAAAGAGATGAAAGAGCTGCTTCCTCGTTGTTGAATTTCCCCACAGTGAACTCATGTGTACAGATATGTGCATGGAGGCCAGACTTCTTTCTTGTTCTCATCCAAGTGTTTCACAGCATCGATATACATGGTCACATTATAAGCTCCACATAAAGTGAAGGAAACAGACTATGCTTCCTATCAGCGACAGTTTTTTTTTTTTTTTTTTTTTTTTTTTTACACCAACCTATTAGGTTTAAGTGCATTTTACAAAACACTAGAGGAATGATGTTGTAGTGGAAAGAATGATTTCAACATTAGAGCAAATGCAGTTGTCATGCCAACTTGACTCCCTTAATAATGAAAAGAAAACCACTTGGCTGAGAGACCAGGTAGAACCCCTTAGAGAAGCTTGAGTCCCACTGAGGCCTCTATGTGTAAAGCACAGAGAACAGTTCCATCAGGACCCACATATGCAGCTCTGGCTCGCAGAAAGTCACACATGCTCTCAGTAAGAGCCAACGGAAAAAAGAGCAAAGTAAGTTTGACAGAATGTACATTCCTCTTCTCTCTTAAAAACACAGTGGGTCGCAGAGGCTTAGTTTCATCATTCAGAGTTAGAATCTGGGATATCTGGGATGTTTTAATTTTTAGGGAAAGTCACTGAGAACTGATTAAAGAGACGATCAAGTGAAATATGCATTTCTGCATAATGAGATATTAATGAGGAGAATCAGCATGGTTAATATGCCAAGTTCAATGGCATAATGTTGATCTGTCAGTTTTTTTCAATTTAGTTCTCAAAAATTAATCATCATTTTGGCATTATGTAAGGAGAGGAAATGCAGTCAAGTGACATTAAAGTTGTTTAATTTCCTTTCTCTTTTCAGACAAGAAGGTAGTATACTAACTGAAGCCCTGACCAAGCACAGAGACCTGGTCTAGGCAACGGAGATGGCATTGCTGCCTGAAAGTGTCAAGAGTGGTGCCAAGCTCTGAGTTCCCAGACTTGTCATTTTCTCTCCAGGGTATGCTGATCAGAGTTGGGAAAACAGTCTGCAATCCAGGGAAGGGCCGCTGGTGGCAGTGGCTAGGGGGTATGAGGATAAAAAGATAAACAAAATGGAAAAACAGGACAGCTAACAAAGATGAAAGTTTAAAAACAACAGCGGTAAACAGGATCTGGAGACAGTTCTGAGATGAAGAACAAATGTCTGATTGTATGTAGTTTCTATCATCATGGCCCTGGATGCATTTAAAGGCTAACGCTTAAAAATAGAAAAAAAAAAATCAGCTAATCATGATTTAAACTAACATTCTCATATAACAAGAATTCTGGAAATAGGAAGAATTCTGGCTTTGGTTTAGCTATTCAACCATGGCAGAGCTCAAGGTCCATGTCTCTTATCATCCTCCTGACATTCTTCTTGTGGTTCTACATTATTGCAGCAGCAACAGTCACATCATCACATGACCATATTTAAAGCAAGGCAAAAGGATAGTCCATGAGAGAACATTTACTCTCAAACCAATCCCTCAATTTAGGAATAAATAAAACCTTTCTTAGAAATCTATAACATCAGAGTCTAGAGTGACCAACCTGATTTTGTTTGCCTAGGATTTTCTTAGTTTTAGCACTGAAAGTTCTATGTCTGTGGAACTCTCTCAGTCATGGGTAACTGAGGATGGCTGGTCATTGTATTACTGTCACATGGCCACCTTTGATCTATTCCTTGAGAAAAAAAAGGCTCTCCACCCATTTCTTGAATTAGAATATCTTAACTACAAAGTGGGGAGGATGATTTTTTGTTATGACAGATTCTCTCAACCGTGACTACACTTTAGAATGATCTAGGGAACTTTAATAAAAATGTCAATGCCTGAGCCCTACTCATAGTTATTTTAAATTAATCTAGGGTATTTCTTGAGCATTAATACTTTCTAAAACTACCTAATACATAGCCATAGTTGAGAAGTAAGCTATTAGAGCAGTCCAATAATGGGATCAACTACCCAACACTTAATAAAACAGCCCTGAACAAAGAACATAACTTAACATGACTGGCAACATAATAAATCTTTAAATCAATGCAGTATTTGGTTTTCAAACAATTCTTATATTTTCTTGCTGATATTCAAAGGTAAGTAAGGCATATGTTACTTCTATTTATAGATTAGAAAGTTAAAGCTCAAAAATATTTTGAGTTTTTTCTCTCACTTTTGAGAGATCTCCTTCAACTACACTACATTTAATGTATCCTGCATTGCCAAACTCCCATTTTTCAGAGCAAGTACACTGCACATTGAGGTACCTGCTTGAAAACATTCTAATGTATACAATAGTCATTACAACCTTTTACTTAAGTATCATGCCTATAATGATGGTAGAATTGATTTAACTAAGTGTGTCCTAACCAAAATTCCAAGAAGGAGAGAAAAATAAAGTGGGTAGAAAAATATGAGAATCACACTAAAATGATACTATCCTATGTTGGTGAGAGAAGGGATGAATAGACAGGAAGTTGTTACGTGCATTAGAAGTTTGCTACTTCAATCGCTGAGTTGTCAGACTGATAGATCAAACTTTGGAGTCCTATTCATTGATAACAATTTCTTTGCTTACTTGGCTTTTCCCTTCTTTCCCACCCTTCTTCCCACTTGCTCACTGAATTTCTCTATTAGCAATAACACAGCTCTCGTCTGGGGCAGAGTGAAAAGTTGGCCTCCAACATGAGAGTATCGGGTGCTGGAGATGAGAAATGTAATGTGAGATACTAAGAACAAATCTTTATATTCTGTGCTAGGATCATGGTCTCAAGTTCCTCCTTATTTTTACATTCTGGTTAGTAGGCATATGTTAATCCCTGTAGACTGAGCCAAAGGGAATTGTATAAGTCTATATTTCACATGAAGAGTTGTACTACCTGTGGTGAAGGTGTGTCTATCATAGCCTGTGGAGTAAGAATAATTGACAGAGAGCTCTAGAAAAACAATATAGCCAGAAAGAGAGAATCCACAAAGTGTTTGGCAAATGGCTGTGGCTAGAAAAGTATTCCGAGCATCATATCTGGAAAGAGACACTTTACCACAAATAAAAATATCAGCCATAATTTGAGATGTAAAATGTGTGATGGGTCAAAGCAAGTGGTTAATAATAAAGATATAATGAACTTTTACCAATGACTATGTGTCAGGCACTATGCTAACCACCTTAAAAACATTATTTCACCTAATTCTCACTACAGTCTCATGAAATCAATAGCATAAATATTCCATGTAACAGAAAACCTGAGACTCAGAGAAGTAGCATGAGTTGCCCAATATCACATGACCAGTAAATGGTAAAGCTAGGATATACACCCACACAGTTAATTTCACAATGTTTCAGAAGCCAAGGGACTTGGAACTTTAGGAACTTATGGCAGCTTCCTCCTCATCAGACCCTCTCCCCAAAATTAGGTCTGTTCCTTCTTTCTTTGGGTGCTCAGGAGGGGATCAATAATCATGCAAGTTTAGATGGTTGACCATACTTCAGTGTGAGGGTTTGTAGACAAGATAGGAGAATTTCCTTCTAAAGATATTCCTGCTCTACCTACTCATTCTCTGCCAGATAATGGGTAGAATAATTTATTAGGCAATTAATTGCTCTGCCTACCTCCTGTTAGAAGAGAGTAGGAGGAAGATGAAAAGGTAACTTTTCCCTCCACCAACCCAAGAAGTTCTGTTTCTGATCTCTCCAGGGATTAATAATGACATTTGCACTTCCTGGCCCAACACAAAAGCTACTAGGCACCAGCTGTCCAATCTCATCAAGACTTTTCTGTGGGAGGGGAGTTTAGGTATGTTTTTCTCAGAGGTAAGAGAAGGTAGCTGGGTTGAGACTGGGCTGAAAGAAGGCAGTTGCCCAAATCTAGCAGTGGTTCCTCAGGTTGGAGGAAAGGAATGTGGTGATGGGTTCCATAAAGGGTTGTATCCTATGGGGAAGTCCCCAAGAAGGCAGCAAGACTTCTGATGGGGACAACTGATGTGTTTCCAGAGGTGGAGGACTGCTAGATTTCTACCACCATAGTCTTGGGAACTGTAGCCAAAGATGCTGTGGCCACACTAGCAGAGAGACTGTGGCATTATCTGCTTTTGAATGGACCATACTGTCTTGGACAGTGAGCATCTTGGTAGTACCCTTGAAGAACCAAAGACCTGAGGCTGTTTCCTAAATTTTTTCCTCTGAGAGTGTTCATTGCACTAAAGAGAAAAAAGAACCTCCAACAATAAATTACACTAGTGTTCTTCCCACCTTTGTGGGTGTTTAGAGCTAGGTAAAATTTAATTTCTATAAATTAAATATCAACTTACTTGTACCTCACATTTGTAGAACAAATTCATCCTTTTACATTAATTATCCTATTTAATATATTAAAATGTTTTAGGTACGTAATATAATTAAGTAGTTATCCTCTTGTACAGAAGACGAAACTGAGACATGGTGAAGTTTATATATATATAAATACATATGTATACAATTTAGTGGCCTGGCATAGAAAAATGAACTATGAACATAGGACCCACATGCCTTGTGAGGCATCATTCGGTTTTAACTAACATAAAATAAAATTCAACAACTGACCTGAGGACACACAACGGAACAGCATGATCATTTTGCTGCTGTGGCCTTAGACATTGGCAAATGTTGAATAGGGCTACGTACAGGGTTTCCAGCCAGAAGCCTGTGTCACTACCTGGGGCTTTGCACCTCTCGGAAGGGGCAGGATTTTCAGCCTGTACATGCACAGTTCACTCCCCTTAGGGACTTGGGTGGTCTAGCCACTGCATGGCGTAAGGGCCGGAGCCTGAACGCAAGTGGCTGTGCCCCTGAGGCAGGTGGCACTGTACTATGACTTCGAGCCGGGTGGAGGCCGGCAAGGCTTCCACAGGATTGGGATTTGCTTGATAGGTGGCATGAGCCAGGTTCCTTACAGAAGATTCTGGGACGAGAGGTCGCTTGCGCTCGACACACAGGTTCTCTCGACGCAAAGCTCGCGTGCGGCCCCCAAGGAACTCCTGAGATCGCGCGAGATCGGCTTCCCTGAGAATCCCGGCTACGCCGCGCTGCGGGCCTCATTCTTCTGTTCCCTGGGCGCCCCTTGCTCCGCCATCCTGTCCCTGCACCTTGTCTGGACCCGTACTCGTCCCCACTCACAACCGAAGCCACATAGAGCATCCTGCGGGCTCCAGCGGTGGCACTCCTTGCCTTCCTGGTGCTAAAGTTAAGTATGAAATGGAGAACGGGCTTGAAAATTCCCTGACAAAACCATGTAAACCACATAAGTGAAACTTAATTAAGCATATTTTGCAAAACGAGCAAAATTTGGGCTGCTTGCAAATGCGTGCGATAATCATAAAAGAAACTGAAGTCATTTTGCTAAGAATGATATAAGACAATCACTTTTATATATATATATATATATATTCTGAAATGTCCCATTGTATGTATGTGTATATATATATATATATATATATATATATATATATATATATATATATATATATATTCTGGAATGTCCCATTGTAATAACAACCAATCGTTATAAAGTTAAACAACTTCCTCATTTTCATTTTGTAAGCTATCCTGTAATATCATGCCCAGAGCTTCCTATCAGTCTAAGTTTAAAAGCTCCCAGTCCACAAAGTGTTCTCAAATACACAATGAACTCTTATTAAATACTATAAACAAACGAAGCTTATACCAAAAGGGAATTAATTGACTGATGTAACTAAAAAATCTGGAAGTAAAGCTGGCATCTAGCCGTGAGACTTAACTGATGTCATCAGAATTAAGTTTCTCTTTCTAGACTGTCTTCTGCTCTGACTTTAGTTTCAGGTTTCATGTGTTGGCAGGATTGCTGCCAACAAGTTCAGGGCTACATTCTACCAGGTTCAAGTTCAGCTGAAAATATGCACCTTTCTCACAATTCTCCCTGCAAAAGCCTCATTGGCTCTGATTGAGTCACTCAATCAATCACTCTGACATGGGTGATAGGTTGCTCCTTTTGGCTAGAACCAAGTCACCTAAACACGTTAGTGTAGAGATGTTTAGGTATTACAGCTCACTTTTCCATGGCCTGAGGCTGAAGAGGAAAATAGAGGTACCCTTTCCAGAGGGTGAAATACTACTTGCTATTCAAATAAAACAAAGATATCCCCTTTAGCCCTCTCCCACTTCTTGCCTCTAGGCCTAGAGCCAAATGATTGGTCCTTGAGGCCCTGGAATTTAAATTGAAATATGAATGTAAATGATGTGTATAGTAGGCCAGATAATGATCTCTCAAAATATATCCCTGGAACCTACGAATATATTTTTTTCTATAGCAAAGAAGTATTTTGTTGATGTGATCCAGTTAAGGATTTTTGAGTTGAAGAGATTATCCTGGATTCCCTAGGTGGACCCAAATTCCATCACAAATTGTGCTGGCTGGAAAATTACTGCTTGGTTATCGCCCATGGGAACATAGGTGATCACCTATGGGAACGTAACATTCTAACAATAAGCTTTCTGCTTCTATACCCCCACTTGCACAGCCGACCTGTGGGTTGACAGTTAGTAAATAGAAGAAAAATAGACTTTTGTGTTCAGACAGAATGAAGAATGGGGTTTAGGGCTTAAAAACCCTGTACCTCTACATTTCAGGGATGTTTAATTTGGGGTCGGTGTACCCCTGGCAGACCCAACGGGTTGAATAAAGAGTGTGTTTCCTATAACTCACTGATTTCTGGTGGTCTGTGTGCCTATCAGGGGCTGGCAGCTACAACAAAGTATCCTTGTAAAAGGGACTTGAATCCATAATGTTTTAGTGAGAGAGCCCCAATTTTTGCTCCTTCCCTAATCTGCCATTCTCTCCTCAGTCACCATGGGTCAAGGGTTCACTGCAGAGCTGAGTCACTAAGCACCTTGGAAGAAACCCTCAGCCTGATCAGAAAGATAGGTAGGTGATCACGAAAAATTTGGTCCCTTCTGCCTCCATTTGCCCCCTCACCTATGGGCGGAGAGCAGACTTTTCATGTACTTATACCCATTATTGTTGTAAAACACAGCACAGTGGGACTCTGTTGGAGTGGGGGCAATGGACACGGTTCAGAGCTGTCTACAAATCAAACAGCAGCAGAAAATGAACCAAGGAATGAGAGTGAGAATTACGTCCCAGGAGACTCTGGTAATAGAATAGCAATGTTTCCAGAGAGTAAGGAAGTAAGAGATGAAACTAAGACTTCTTTCAATGGTCAAAGGGTCAAGGGAGATAGTGAAAGCTGAGTTCCCAGCTCCTCAACCACAATCAAGAGACATCCTGAGAACCAGTGAACCAGGAAACTCCCAAAATCTAAATGGAAATCTGAACAGACTAGTGGCTTAAGAGTTCAAAGAATGTTCCTTTCTATCAAGAATATCCAGCAAAGCCATCTCATACAGAACATCATGCTGAGAAATTAAAGCTGCCATTGTAGGTACAGCTGCACAGCCAGCCACTAGCTATAGCTTTGAAGAACCCCTTGCTCCAAATGGCACTGCTTCCAATGTCTTGGAGTCCCACCCTCAGGCTGTGCGCACTGGGACTTGGCAGTTTCTCAGATGCTGTGTGACCACATGAAGGACAGCCAAGGCATTGATGAACACCAAAATCCCTGGATTCCTAAGTTTCAGGCCCCAGGGAAGAGCCAAGACAATAATCCAGATCCAACTGAAAAAAGAGAGGCCCCCAGGAGACCCAAATTAAGAGAGTATCAAGGAACAGAGGTGGAATTGAGAACGAGGAACATGTTTCAGTGACTTTGTCGCAAGAAGAAAGTAAAAACTCTGCCCAAAGCAGGCCCAGCTGAAAGCAGAGCTATCTTGATGGATAGACAGTAATCTGAAATCCAGGAGCACTGGGCAGTCAAGGGTCTTATCACAAAAAGGAAACTGGGATTAGATATGGACATTATACAATGTACAAAAGGACATTGTATAGGGTAGGAACTCCAGGCAAACCTGTAAATTATCTTTCCTCTCATTAGGAGGCTCTTTCTCATCTAAGCAAAGCTGAAAATTATGCTTGCCCTTATGCTCTTGAAAGAAACATTTTCTCTATTTTTCAAGGCTAGTTGCCATATGAACATCCTTGAAAATATGATCTGAAATAAAAGTAGTGTTTCTGCTATAAGAGATACAGAAACATGACAGACACATGGAAAGCAGTCTCCCAACAAAATTTGAAAATCGAACTTTGTTTTATTTTTTCTTTAGCTTATTTCTTTTCAAGGTAATTTGCTTTATTCATCCATGCAGTGGAATTAGAAGCATTTCTTAGTGTTTGAGACTGATTCGATTACATAGATTTATTAATGATCCCCAAATATTCTTGTTTAATGAATATTCTTTTATTATTGAATTTAAAAGTTTTATTGATTTATTTAAGAATTATATTCTTCCTTGGTTAAATTCTATTGCTGTCCTTTGTTATTTTTTCCACTCTTGGGCTAGAATATGTTGCTCGGTGTTAAAACTAAAATCTCTAACCTCAAAAATAAGGTCTAGTGCTGGTCGATATTGCCCGGGCTGGATATGAACTGCTGTTGGCAGGATATCTGGGACAGGGGCCCTCTCCCCCTCAGACATTCTCAATTCCTTTACTTATCTGGAATTCAAAGATTCACCTTCTTTCTTTGCCCAATTTTGAACAAGGAAAGGCTGAATACACATAAATTCAAATGCCAATAAGGACAAAATACTTCCATAGTGGAATGTTTCTGTGATTTAGAAAAATTTATACACACTAACCAAGAATATACAGTGAAAGTTCTAAAAAGAGTAGTTAAGCATATAGAACAGAATTATTTTCTTCACAATAACAGTACTAGGATATATATTTTCAAATAAATTTAGTATACAGAAAGCCATCATAAAGTCTACAATCTATATTGTTTTGGTATTGGAGTTACAATTTAGATAAGGAACTTTTCCTTCATTTACATAGTCCAAAAATCCAAACAACACAAAAGGGATGTAATAAAAGACTTTCTCAACCCTGTCCCTATCTACTCTATACATATTTTTATTAGTTCCTTATAAATCTTCCCAAATAAATCAATCATATTTTCTGATTCATCTCCCTGCCTTACATAGAAGTTATATACATTGTTCTGCCCTTTGCTTTTTTCACTCAAAATCATAGCTTTAGATTGTTCCATATAAGAACGCAGAATTATTTTTGTACTGTTATTATTTTTGTACTTTTTATAATTATTTAACCTATATACTTTGATGGACATTTATGTCATTTCCAATTTTATGTTATTTAAATAGTGTTGTAACAAATAATCTTCTGTATTTGTTCTGTTATACATGTGCAATATAAATGTCCAGAAATGGGATGGCTGGATCAAAGGGTTTGCAACTTTCTTGGATCTTGCTGAATTGCTACAAGTAAGATTTGTAATGCTTCGCACAACCTCCAGCAGTATTTGAGAGTATCTGTTAGGGTGGTGTAAATTTCAATGTGTATTTATTAAAGCTAGTGGAAATGTTCTCTGATATCACTGCTCACCATGCTGATCAATTGCTTTAAAGTAATAGCCATCTCCATTTACATAGAACTACGACATTGATTTAAAGCATCAGAATATACTACTGAATTTTTATTTTTTAAGATATAATTATGGATATCTGGAAAGTGGCAGAAATTAGAGAATATTTATATACTGCAGGAAATTATCAGGTATCTGCCAAATGATTAACAAGGATTTTATTAACATAGCTACAGATGATATTCTTCTATATGTCAATAACTGAAATTACATGTTATTTTCTTAAATGTATATCAATTACTAAGAAAAAATTCAGCAAATTTATTTTTAACTAGAAATTTTATTTAGAAAATACTAGTCATAAACCCAAAGGAAGATAAAGTAGGTTCCTATTTATTTAGAATAGGATAGTAAGTAAAACAACAGGGAAAACAACAAGATTTAAATTTAGACAGGCCTGGGTTGGAATCCCAGTGCTGTTGCCTAATGTAGTCAATTCGTCCTTCCCTCTCCATCTTTGCTATATCCTAATGTGGACAGAGAACATTTTCCTGATTGATTTGGGGCTTGACCTATGACTTGCTAGGACACTGGAATATAAATGCAAGTAACAATTTGTCAGCTCCCATCATGTAATTTTCCTTTCCCCTTGAGCTTCTTCCTTTCTGCCTGAGAAGAGCATGACTCAGACTATGGATAATTATTCCAGAATGAAAAGATACTCTAAGAACATTTGAATCCAACAAGCAGTTGGAGCCAAGCCCAGCCGAACTCAGATAAGCACAGTTTACCAGACAAGCCTACTCAAACCAGCTCATTCAAAGTTTATCCATGGATTTTGTGAGCAAGAAATAAAAATGGTGATGTAATCCTTTGAGATTTTCAGATTATTTTTGCTGCAGCAAAAGCTGACCAATAATATATCTACTAACCTGTGTAACTTTAGAAAAAATCCTCAAACTCTCTATACCATTTTCTTATCTGTAAAGTGAAAATAAAAATCATAGTACCCAACTTATAGTTTTCAGGATTAAAAGCAACAAGGCAAGCAAAGTGCTTAGCATGGGACCTTACAAGTAGTAAACAATTAGAAGATAAATGATCGGTCATGATCAACAGTAACAATTCTATACAACATAATGACTATAGTTAATGATACTGAATTGCATGTTTGGGAGTTGCTAAGAGAAGAAATCTTAAAAGTTCTCATCACAAGAAAATAAAATTTTGTAACTATATATAGTGATTTATGTTAGCTAGACTTACTGTGGTGATCATTTTGCAATATACACAAATAGCAAATCATTATGTTGTACACCTGAAACTAATATAATGTTATACATCGATTATATCTCACATTAAAAAAAAAAAAAAAAAAAAAAACAGTGTAACAATTCTTACTTAGACCATAAGCTCCATGAGGGTGTTTCCTGTTTGCTCTGGAACAAACAAGAACAGTTCCTAGAACAGGGCTTAATAATTTCTTTTGAATGAGTAAATGCTCTGTTATAAAGAAATCGTTCTTCCCAAATATAGAAACATACATTCGGTCATGGGTTAATTTAGATCACACCTTATAAAAACGGGAAGCAGGTAACTAGCAAACAATTGAGTATTCTGAGAAGAGCATTGGTAAAACTACTCGTGATATTGGAAAGAACACACATTTTGGAGTCTCTGACCTTATGTTGAACCAGAGCCTGCCATTTACCACTAATGTCGTTTAGATCAGGGTTCCCCAATCCTCTGGCCAAGTACAGATTAGGAACTGGGCTGCACAGCAGGAGGTAAACAGCTGCGAGCAGCTGTGAAGTGAACTTCACTTGAAGTTTCATCTGTTATTTGCAGCCACTCATCACCACCTCAGCTCCACCTTAGAATATCAGGCATTAGATTCTCGTAGGAGCACTGGTCCTTGGTGCCAAAAAGGTTGGGGACTGCTAATTTAGATGAATTACTAGGACTTTTAGCGCCATTTTTTAAAAATAAGAATGATACTTGCCTTGTAGAGTTATTAAAATAATTTAAAAAGAAATATGCAAGTTTCCAGATTCCTATTAAGGGCATAACAAATCTTATATTGCCTCTCCTCTAGGAATATACTTCTTGTGACAAAGAAAATAACAGGAATATTTTAGAAGACAGAGATATAGATTTTATATTATTTTACTTTAAATCTTAATTCTCACGTACTTATGCCAGATACATTATTTTACTGATCTACTTATTTTAAATGAAGTTCTTATTTAAAATTCACTTTAATGTTGCCTCTCAGACTATTTAGTAATTTTATACATAAAGTACTTAAACTAAAAAAATGCACTTTTAATTACAGGGAGTTTTAAGGAAAATAGTAATTATGAGGTAAGATTTAATTTAGGCCTTGGATCTTCAAAACTCCCCAGAGAATAAAATATGACTAAATATACTATATTTTCTTACCAACTTATTTTATATGAGCTCTTCTGTGAAATGAAAGTAATTGATTTGCTGAATTTGCTTGTCAGGGTGTTATTGGCCTACATTAAGCAACCTTATAAGAACCAGACCTATGAGACTCATAGCTGTATCAGTTGCAAGGAAATTACTGAGAACACTGTTCAAGAACATTCCAGGGTGCCCTCCTTAGGGTGAACTTTCAGAGAAAATTCCTTTCTGGTCTTGGCAGGAACATGAGTGCTTCACTCAAGTAGTCAATAAGCTTTTAAATTACAAAAACTAGAAAATAGCTAACTGCCCAGGCTTTCCTTGTTACAATGACTGCTAGGCACCTAAAGCCCAATTTGTGACCTGCCCCTCAAAAGCAATTATACGACCAATACTCAATGGTAAATGTAAAGGATTCTGCTAGGTTCTGAATGTTTGGTCCTACCCTGCTCCCCCTCAAATTCCTGTGTTAAAATTCTAACCCCCAAGGTGATGGTATTAGGAGGTGGGGGCTTTGGGAGGTTATTATTAATCTTCACAGATGGGATTAGTGCCTTTATGAGAGAGGCCAAGAAAGCTCCCTTGCTCTTCCACCTTGTGAGATTACAGTGAGAAGATAAACATCACCAGAACCTGGATCCCTTGCTCTTCCACCTTGTGAGATTACAGTGAGAAGATAAACATCACCAGTACCATTATCTTGGACTTTCCAGCCTGCATAACTGAGGGAAATAAATGTTTGTTGTTTACAATCCATTCAGTCTGTGGTATTTTTGTCAGAGCCACCCTAACAAACTAAATGAGAGTCTGTGGTATTTATTTTTATATTTGCCTTGGACCTTGGTTAAATACACACCCCTCTTTTGGTTTTGTTTTATAGATACTACATATATGTTGTGTTGTGTGTGTGTGTGTGTGTGTGTGTCTTTTCATCTACTTTAAAATATAAGGTTTTTTTCAGAAATTAGTTTATACTATCTAAACTCATTAGTCTGAATTTTTTTCACTGAAATATATTTCAAGTACATATTTGCAAGTCAATACCTAAAGATCAAACATATTCTTTTTAGAAATTTCTAAATAAATCTTTAAAAGCTACTTCGTATATCCTTAATAATAAAATAAAACATAAGTTAATTGATTAAAGTATGTTATCTAGGTCATTAAATCTTTCCATCTTCTTTCTGATATATTTTAAGTTTATCAAGTTATGTCATCAAAGACTTGATATTCAAATTTATTTTCTCATTTTAACGAGATTGACTTTTAAATATTTATCTTTTTGAATAACATATTATCGATTTTGGCATAGAAATAATAAATCAAAAGTGAGATAATAAATGAAGAATGTCCTATTTATGAATTATGAAGCTGATGGTAAGAAAGAAGGTCATTGGTGACCTTCACAAAAACTATTTGAGTTATATGATACAGCAGAATCCAGATAAGAGGCTTAATCATGGTCTCTTCTAGATTTTGGCACATGTTTCATAGTAAGAGTCTCTAAAGAGAAAGTGCTACTAAACGGATCACATTGCCGAGTACTGACCATATAGAAATCGGTTATTAAAATAAACCTGACATATTATGGCTCCTACTGTTAAAGAGTTTATTTTACTAATGGAAATAATTTCACTGAAACTAATATGATTAACATAATAAAATTAATGGTGTATAAATGTAATAGAGAAAAGGATAGATGAGATGAAAGAAACAGTAGTCATTAAGTAAAAAGATACGCAATAGTACGATTAGATCTGAAAGATAAATGCTGGTACTAGCTAAATACTCTATCAAAATGAGAATTGACCTTACATTTGTCATAATACCAAAGGCAGAGTTCTGTTACACTTATCATATAAACAAAATAATTCTATTGAAATCAACTGTAACGAGCCTATGATCTTTTAAGACAAGATTTATCTGAGAAATAGTGATGATTCTCTTTCCCTTATTCCTGTGAAATCTTGAGTTTCAAAATAAATTATTGTTTGTCAAACCAAATATGGCTTACATTATCAAATACAATGGGCTGTCACAGTACATCTTTTGTGACTCTTACAGCAACTTTGAGTCCCAAAATTGACTAGGAAAAGAGAACAGCTATCCTAAGTCAATTTTATTGTCATAGAATGTAATGTTGAATAAAAGAATGAAATCTTATAATTGTCTTCTTTTCATACTTTCATATTAATATTTTAAGTGATTAATGCTAATAAAACTTTAATCCAACCACGGGTCATAATTGACCAAAAATTTGAGATTTTTCCCAAGGAAAACATAATCTAAATTATAATTTCTTGTAGGAATTCTAACAGTAATATATTTCAGTCCCATAGTCAACCAAAAATGAGGTTGTAAACTCAAGTTTGAATGAGATTTATGAGTAGTTCAATTATGCTTGTAAGTAAACCTAAATCACTAATTTTCTAGCATTTCTAAGTTGACAGAATTATAGCAGTCTCTTCATACTGTCTAACTTTGATGCTCTCCTTTATTTTATTTTCTCTAGACATGATTATTGATTGCCCAGATGTTTTGAAGTTATTACTAACTTTAGATTTACAGTTACAGCAGATGGTTGAAAAGAAAAAGATAAATTCAACAATTCTATAAATTTTATATCTTACAACACTTTTTAAACTATCAACTGAAATTACTTTATCAGTGTCTACCTTTGGTCACATATAATTTACCTAGAAGTAGCTATACCCATAATGCATCCATTATTAACAACTTTGGCTGTCATTTAAGACCATATAGCAGGTCAAGCTAACCTCTCATTCAAGCCTGATCTCACTACTCTGTGTATGTACATGGCCCTCCAATTAACGGAATATTTCATTATTTTTTTTTGACCTTGCTACACAATTTATTAATTACCAAGTATTATGTACACTGATGAAGCTGCAGTAAGAAATAAGGTATTCAACATTCTTGTTCTAACATTTCACTGGAATTTTCAAGCAAGGAAGTTGCTGATTACAACAGAGTATTATGATATGTTTTTACTCTCTTCCTTGTTGCCCTCTGTTGCTCCATTTCAGCAGCAAAATATTAAGCATTTCACAAAAGTAACCTTAAATGGAACTTATACATAAAGCCTTGTTATATAATACCTTATGTTACTGCTAATTCGCGGAGTCATTAAATTATTAATGGAGGGCATTCTGTACCAGATTTTGCATCATAAGCAGTGCCCCCAGTGTATTATTTTTCACTTTGAATATGTTCAAATATTTGTATGTTTTTTTTTAATTTTTAATGTTGTAATAGTGATGCACAGACTGCAGCAATCTTATTCTTAGTAATGACGGTATGCTTGCATTTTAATGAAGCTGCTATTCAGTTTTGGGGAGAAGCATGATATTTTACAAACTTTAAGTCAAGATTTAAAGTATCTTTGCAGGTAAATTTACCTGTCTTGTAAAATTTGCATTAGTCCAGTATATTTGTGTTAGTCTTACTTTACTCCCAATCCCGGTATAATTTATTTCATTCCTTAAGTTTTAGTACTGTCTTTTTCTTCACTTATAGTATTTGTGCTGCTGCAGGCTTCTTAAGGAATCCTTCTGAGCAGAGGCAACAATATACTTTTTATCTTGGAATTCTTTGTCTTGTATGATTGACTTGTACTCCCAGAGTGTAACACAAGTCACTACTTTAATATTTGTTGGTAAAGTACAACATAGGGCATATTGTCAATAAAATTGTAATAAGTATGTTTGGTGTCAGGTAGGTATCAGGATGATCACACTGAAAGATATCTAAATGTCTAATCAGTATGTTGTACACATGAAATTAATATATTGTATATCAACTGTAATTAAAAAAATTTTTAATTAAAAAATTATATTGACATATTGAAGAGACTTGTCGAGTTGCCCAAAAAAATTTTTTTAAAGCATACTGAGCTTCAATGCTATTTTAGTCCACCTCCATGAGGAAGTTGAACCCTCTAGTTCACGTCCTGATTAAGCACTTCTTAAAAAATATTAATATTTCATTGATATTGTCTTGCTTCCATTTGAATGTATTAACCTGGGAATCTGCTCTTAGTTGGTGCTACAGAATTTCTACACTTCAGTTCCTTGACAAAGGGAATAACCTTGAAGTATCAACAACTCAAAAGTGAGAAATGTTATTGCTGGAGGATTTTCTGAAGAATGCACAACTCCTAGGCAAGCTAAACAGAGAATCCTAGAATTTCCTCTATTTGAGCTATGTTTCTTCATTGGCATCATTTAATAATATGGAAACAGTTTTAGAAAAATTGCCTTTTTTCATGTTTTATGGATACCCCTGAAAGTTGACACTGTTCTACTATCTTTTTTGAGGACAGATGGCAGCAGTATCCAATCTATCAGCAAATCTGTTTCTTCTAAGCAGTAACTTTTTGTTTATCATACAGGAGCAGAAAAGTCTAATGGCCAATGGAGGATGCTTTGCAGCTACACAAATCTTGTGGCCACCACTTATATGCTAATTGCTTTGTTTCCTCCTTTGTGAAATGAGTGGGAAAGTAGTTCTTACCTTGTAGGATTATTGAAAATATTAAATTATATTAAACATACAAGGCATTTGCAAAAATCTCTTACACAGTTAGCTAGGATTCTTCAGATAATGACATGTTTTAAATTCGATTTGTTTTTTTATTTTCTGGCACTGGGAAGAGTAAAGCCAAACGTGTTGCCTTTCTGACATTTTATGAATGGACATAAAATTTTCAACTTCTTTTTCTATACTTATTCTCATAATCTACAATTATTTAATTTTGTTCTCTATTTGTTGTATTGTATGCTATTCTATGTAATTGTATGTCCCAAATAGTTCTAGTGGATTAGGGAATATAAAAATGTGTGTACACATAATATATTTTCATTTGAATCTTTTGCTACTTCAAAACAAAATCTTTTGAATTTGAGATTGGAAGCAGTAGGTAGGTTTCTAGGAATGTTCTCATTCATGACTCACATGATCACTTTGTGATAATTAAACTACGGTCTTTGTTTATTTTTTGTATTCTTATTATTGTTGAGTCATATCACACATGAAAAAGAATTAAGATATTGCATTTTCTATATTCCTTTCCATTGAGTTTTTTTCAAGCCTAATAAAAGTAGTACCTTCTTACACTTCACGTTCAGGTCAGCTGCCTTGTTTTCCTTCAGGCCAGGCTTAAAGCCCAATTCTATCATTTAAAACATTTTGAATTGCAAGTAATAAGCAGACTTAATAAAGATAATTTTCCTGATCACATAATTTCAAAACCCAGAGGGAAATTATATTTCCAACCAGGTTTTGATGAGGGCTGCTGCTGTTTCCAGACATTTTATCAGTCTGCTTCTGTGGTTTAGGCTCATCTTTTGCCTAGATGCTCTTATGACCCCAATGTATCTCCTAGTAACTACCAAGTCCACATGCTGTCACAAGTGCATCCCTAAACTCTACAGAAAAGTAGCATTCCTGAGTTTCTCTCTGATTGGAACTACTTTGAAAGTAACCCCTAAAGTAATCAGAGTGTCAAGAGAGATAACTTTACCCTGATTGAATCAACAAACCAATGCCATCTCAGAAACTGAGCACAGCAGCAATTCCACTCAAAGGGCATAGGGGCTTTATAATAGAGACCGATAACATGGTCTTGGGGTAGTAAATTAATTCATACACCACCACATTTTTTTTTTTTTAACATTTTGAGCTTGTGACATAAAATATTTATAGTAACAGACAATGCTATTATAAGCTATAATAACCAAGGGCAAATTACATGATTATTTAATTGACTTTTCATTCCTTTATAAAATAGAATTTACTGAAACCTCTATATATACCGTCATTAGTATCAAAAGCTTTGGGACAGACACAAGTCCAATAACTGGCTATGGTAGAATGGTAGCAATGGTGAAAGCATGAGTTGGGGTGGGGAACTAGAATGCATGTCATTGTTTGCCCAGAGGTATCAAAACTTCCAGAACTCCCACCATGAGAAGTATCAAAGCTTAATTTTACTCTCTTTTACAATTTTGCCATTGAATCTTCCCTGTTAACCCAGAAATCTGCTCATGGTGCTACAGAATTGTGTGGCTTCTATTATATTTCAAGCATAGTTATGATGATTTTTCTCAGAACAAATTCTTAACCTATTGTACTTTCTTTGGATCTAAATAAATTAATCCTAAAGTATTTTACAAATTGACCACTCCCTAACAGCATTTTCTAATTATAGAACAAGTGACTATGCATTAGAAATCAGGCTTCTTTTAATACTAAGTTGATGGATTGCATTTCAATAAATGATTGTTTCTATTTTTACACATTAACTTCTAGATAAAATATCTATTGAAATATATATTTGACTTAAGAAGAAAAAGCAATTTATTTCCTATCCTGTACATAATCTCCTGCAGGTCTAACTTTATTACATGAAGGCAATAAATTAATGTTTGATTAATCAGCTCTGTTAAAAGGTCTGAATTTACTTTTCTAAACAAGTCATTTTTTAAAGTCCCAAGGCTAATCGTCCATGATCTTAATGAGTGATTTTCTTGATACTGTCAGAGAATTGTGTATCAATTAAAAGTAAAATGAAATTATTATTCATTAATACTTAAAATAAAATACAATTTTTAAAAATACTTATTATATTCATTATTTTTTTAGAAGTTATTTCCTTTCCCTCTAAATTAATGAGTTATTTTGCCCTCAAGAAGTAATCTCTATATGCTCTTATAGTACCCATTACTATATTCTAGGTGCTTCTTCAGTTTCTCTCATTAACCAATGAACACTATCAACTCTGGCAAATACTATCATACATTTTTACTAATTTTACATTCTGCTTGCTCAATTCGATGTTCCAGATCAAAGTCTATTGCCAATTAAAGACAGGGATATCAGTGTCTCTACATACACACTTATTTATAATATTCAACTTTAAGTTCCATTCTTGGTTTTCTGTTTTACGTCCCAAATATGAGTGAAATCATATGGCTCTTGTCCTTTTCCACCTGACATTTCACTTACGATATCCTCAAGATCTACTCATATTGTCACAAAAGGCAATGTTTCATCATATTTTATGGCTCAGTGGTATTCTATCGTGTACATGATTTCACTCATACATGAGGTATAAAACAGAAAGAAGTGAATTAACAAACAAAACAAACAAATTCACAGATATAGACAACAGTATGATGGTAACCAAAGGGGAAGGGGGATAGGGGGAGGATGAAGTAGTTAAAGGGGGTCAAATATACAGTGACAGAAGGAGACTAGACTTTGGGGTGAACATACAATACAATATACAGATAATGTTATAAAAATGTACACTGGAAACATAACGTTATTAACCAATGTTACTCCAATAAATTTAATAAGTTCCATTCTTGCAATACGCGTATTAACTGTGGGATTTTTTTTTTTTACATCACTGATTAAATGACACATGTGATAAAAGCTTGTATTACTTTGCTTTTTACAACAGCTAACATCATGTAATGGCAGAATATTGCAGAGTATTCTGATAAATGGTCTGCTATTTTATAGAATTTTATAATACGGAAAGAACTTTAGTAGATAATTTTAATTGTTTTCTATTTACTTGATCGCATTATTGCTTTTTAAGTATAAGTGGATAATTATGGCAAAGGAGTAGCTAAGAGGAAGCTTTATCTGATTGTAGTCAATTTTTTATAATATTTTTTAGCACATATTTTGGCCAAAGAATGAAGTATGTTATTAACCCATTCTAATAAGTATAATGGGACTTGGACTTCTCTTGTATTTCTGTTAATCAAGATTTTTTTCAAATTTTTTAATAACTAAAAATGATCAACATGAGATTTTAAAACATGAAACATCATGGGTGTAGACTATTAAATTTATCAAAATACAAATAGTCGATAAATATATTTTAAAAGTTTAACCTCACCTTTAAGAAGAAATGTTAATTAAAACATGATACATCATTTTTAATCGATCAAATTGCAAAAAGTATGATGTGCATTTTTTAAGGGTTAAAATGACTTCTATATGCTCATATATAGGTTAAATAAAGTTTTTATAAAGCTAAAAAATATTTTAACAGTGTACTAATTCTATTCTCAGAGGCTTTTTTTTCATAATTAACCAGGGTGGACTATTTTTTTATTCTATTTATTTAAATAATTTCCCTTTGGCTTATAATTTTTTTATCTAGCTCATGAAATGATCTGATTTTGTAAAAGATTAATCTCATATTCGAAATATCTTTATAGGAGTAAACAGTAAGCAAGGATCTCTTTTTTAGGAACTAAAGTATATAGGCACAAGTACATAAGCTTGTGCAATTTACTTGTGTCTTCATAATATAAAATTGGGGAAGAAAAGTTATGCAAATTTTCTGATTTTTAATTTTTAAAAGAGCAATATGATTATACTTAAGCTTTTTTTTGAGTGATGGCTAATTTAAAATTCTTTTCCAAAAACAATTTGACCTTACTGCAGACACTCCGCTCAGTCTCATTGAGTTTTTATTTACATAGATATCCTTAAGATAGTCATCAATTTTTACTAGTTGTCAGTCTTCTCAGTTTTGTTTATTTTTAACATATGTAGTTCTAAGGTTATCTGGCAACAGAAGAGCTAAATGCAAAACTCACTTCCACTCAGTAATTTCACAAGCACAGCTGAAAGAACCAGTATTTACGGAAGACTGCTAGTAGCTGTCCTTTATTTAACACTTTAAAATCTTGTCAATGGAGCCCCAATTTAGAGCTTAGTGCCTAGTTCAATCTTAGCAATCACTCCCACTTCCCAATCACTTTCTGTTGTGTGTTGATGTCACTGATCAACCCTTAAAGGAGCTTTATAAGAAATAACTCCGTGGAACTCTGTTTCAACTTTTAGAACATTGCTGAAGATGTTTGTTACATTTTATAGCCTTCTATGTGGTCTCATGGAAGAAATTTCTTTTCATCTCACTATCCGAGCATAATTTTTTTTTTTTTATTTCCAGAGATACTGGTATAAAGGTGATTTGTTTTTATTAAATGAAAGTTAATTTGATAACTAAACATTCATTCATTCAACAAATATTCATTGAGCACTTACTAGGTGCTATGTACTGTTTTGGTGCTAGGGATGTGACAGTGAACAGAATAGATGTAAACATCCCTGTCAATCAGTTTCTAGTCTTGGGAGTGCTCAATTGTGTTAGGGTTCTCCAGAGAAAGGGAAAAAATATTATAAATATTTATATATATATATATATACACATATATATATTTCTATATTGAGACACACACAAGATATATTTATATGTAAACTTATACTCTTTCACATATCTATGGAATTGGCTTATGTAATCATGGAGACTGACAAGTCTCAAGATCTGAAGGGTAAGTTGGAGACCCAGTAAAGCTGATAGTTTAGTTCTAGTCTGAAGTCCAGCAGGCTTGAGATCCAGGAAGAATCTATGTTTTAGTTGAAGTCTGATAGCTGAAAAAAACTTGTGTCCCAGTTTAAAGGCTATCAGGCAGGAAGGCTTCTTTCTTACTTGGGGGAGGGTCAGCCTTTTTGTTTTTATTCAGGACCTTAACTTATTGGAGGAGGCCCATTCACATAATGAAAGGCAATCTGCTTCACTTGGTCTAGTGATTTAAATGTTAATCTCATCCACAAACACCCTTACAGAAACACCCAGCCTAGCTGATACATAAAATTAACTATCACAACACCTATGAATCAAAGTCTACAACTCTCAGATTTTCCTGTGAGTTCCAGACTCACATATTCACCTGCCTCCTAAGTACATAGGTATTAAAAACATAGAGTCAAAAGAAAACACTTAACTCCAAATTCTTGACTTCTAAGAAAAAGCCTTGCCCTCTGAGTGTTCCCCTTCTCTGTAAATGGCATTACCACTCTCTCAGTGTCTCAGCCAACAGCTTTGGAATCATTCCTAGTGCATCTCTTCCTCAAAAGTCCTTCTTTAATGCGACTATTAGTATTACGGTAAAGCCTATCTTTCTAGTGTATTGCTTCCTCCAATGCATTATTTATTGATAACAGAGCAAACATATTAAAAGAACAAATCTGACGATGTTAACTCCATCCCCTTCCTTAACTAAATATTTCTCAATAGCTCCCTATAACCTACAGAATAAAGTCCATTATTCTTAGTGTAATATAAAGGGCCTTTCATGAAGCCTGTCTCTCCCATCTCATCTCTCATCATAACACATTCAAGCTATTTGTACAAGCCATCCAGCTGTCCTAGGTTCTTTGTGTTTCTCTGAATGAGCCAAGCACCTCTGCTTCTAGGCCTTTACATTTGAATTTCTGTCTTCTTTGCCTGCCCTCCCCCAACTTCTCTACTTCATTCATTTGTCTTTCAGAACCCATCCAAATACCACTTCTTCCTGGAATTTTTCTCACCTCCTAAGTCTAAGCTGGATGTTTAGCATCCAGTGTTACTTCCATTAGTAGTCTGATATCTACTGTTTACTTGTCCATTTTCTGAACTGCAAGTTTCTTATGAGAAGAAACTGTCTTAACTTCACATAGAAATCACCAAACATAGCTCCTGATACATATTAGGCATCCAATTATTCTTCAAGGAAGGAAGGAAAGAAAGAGGGAAGGAAGGAAGCAAGGAAGGCAGGAAGGAAGGAAATGAGAGAGGAAAAAGAGCGATTGTATGAAGCTCATGGATTGTTAAGTTTCTGGAATCATAATTCTATATTGCAACTGGGGAAGCCATGACTTCCTAGGGCATATAACAGCAAAGGATCTAGTCCTGATATAAAGAATGAAAGGAAGTTATTTTCCTCCAGATTACAAGATTCCCTGCAGATGCAATTCTCCTATCCAGTGAGAAGACCAGTACCATCTTGGGAGTGGTGTTAATAATTTCTCTATTGAAATGTGTACCAATATTCAACGAAGAGAGCCACCGAATGACACATTCATGGATAGCCATAGATTTGCTTTACGCCGCAGCTATTTCCCTGCCAATCATCGGTCTAGAAAGGGACATGATACTACCAGGGAAACAACAGTCACTTATCCCAAAGTTTGCTTCTCTCCCTATTGTAACAAGGAAATCAATGAATTAATTGATGGAAATTATACACAATTTTCCAAAATGATTAAAAATAATTTTCCAGGAAAAAGTTTCAGCTAATTAAAAATCCCCCAATGGTGCCTCAAAGCACCATCTACTTCTTTAATCATTTGTGATTAAATTTACTCTTTCTTAAGTACCAGCTTTGATGATAAATGTGAAAAACCATTAAGTCATTTTATCATAGTGTACTAGGTATCTATTGGTGTAAAAAAAAAAAATTACTCCAAATGTACAGTTTAAAACAGCAAATCACCTTGCAGTTTCTGTGCATTAGAAAATTGCAAGTGGCTTACCTGAGTGGGTGGTTCTGGCTCAGCATCTCTCATGAGGCTGCATGGCAACATGTCAGCTTGGGCTGAAGTTACCGAGGGCTTGACTAGAGCCGGAAGATCCACAACCAATATGGCTCACTCACAAGAAACTTACAGCCACTTCCTAGCTGTTTGAAGGAGTCCTTAGTTCCTTGCCTTATGGACCTCTTCAATAAGCTGCTTGAGTGTCCTTATGAGACATTCCCTGAGAGTGAGTGATGTAGGAGGAAGAACAAGAAGAAAGCCCAATAACTTTTATGACCTATTATAGAAAATGGCATGTAGTCATTTCTGCTGTATCCTAATCATTAAAGGCAAGTAACTAAGTTCATTCTATGTGCCAGGAGAACTGAATTAAGCTCCATATTTTGAAAGAAGTATCAAAGAATTTGTAGACATATTTAAGCACATATGGATAATATTAAAACAATGTTGTTTTTTACTTAACATAAATGCATAGTATTTCAGCTTCATTAAATCTGCTTTTGGAATGAAATCATTAAATGATAACATACACTCTATAGAAACACAGACTCCAAAATGACATTTTGGCATAAACTTCTTTATAATGCGTATCTGCCTCTATCTGCATTGAGTAATAACAAGGAAAAGTACACAGCTGTTTCCATCCTCTGATTAAAAAGGAAGCATCAAGTACATTCAATTCTCTATGACCCTCTTTTATTTTCCAAAATTTAAAATGTCTTAATGAGAAGATTAGTTATTTGATAGTGAATATGCAACAAATAAAAAGTAAGCTGAATGAGACTTTCCATTAGTTGAAGAGGAGTGTTCGTGGTACAGATTTTTATCTAACATTTCTTCCTTCCTCCTCCTAACTTCCCCCTTACCCATCACCTTCCCTTTTACTCACTCCTCTCCCTTTCACTGGGAACCAAGATTTTAGTTGACATACCCAACAGAAGGGTAGGAGGCTAGCATTTCTGAGGCTGAGCTTTTAGCTCCCTTAGCTTCCTTAATTTATTCTGGTTATACAAATTAAGCAATTTGTCATCCTATTTACCTTGCCCTTATGGACATTCTTTCTCTCCCTCACTTTTAAGTTCTCTGCAAGTCAGGATCCTGGTTGAAATTCTGATCATTGCCACTCGTAACAGCAATTGTATACATTTTGTTTTCCATCTGTACTCTATGGTCTCGGGTCCCAACACTATCAAGGAACTTAATTCTTAACAGCATCTTCTCCCAACTGTCTATGGAACAAAACTGGTTGGTGTGTTTTTCAGCTATATACAGTATATCCACTCTAATATGTCAAATTTTTTAAGCTACTTGATCCCTTTCTCCTCTATCTGCCGCAGAGTTTCTGGCTTTTCTACTTTAGTTAGTGTAGGCCTTCACTTGTTCCAAACATCCAAAAACTTGGTATCTTCCAAGTTCATCCTATTAACATGTTAGTTTTATCTCTCAGAATCTTTGTGAGGACATTAAATCCCATGTCACAAGAAAGTGTTTTCAAATAGATAAACTCTCTAACTTTATGTTTTCCTTTATCGAACATTCTTAAGACCCAGACCATGGCTTCATGTTAGTTCTCAAGCTCCTTCAGCATGAGATCCTTTTCCTCCCCTTAGTATGCACATAATGTCCTTGGCCAACTATTTTTTGTTAGTTTACTTTAGTTAGGGGTCTGGTGGCCAGGACTAGAGGAGAGAATAGATCCTGCTGGGTGAGGCATTGTATTGCAATGCAGAGGCCTCTGCATCCTCTTCAGGTGAAGGAAGAGCATTAGTCTTAATTTGGAAAGAATGGGCTACTTTTATAGAACAGAGGGTTAAGGAGAAGATGGAGACTTAAAATTTTCAATGCATCAATCCAGATGTCTCCATCCCAAGTCTCAGAACTCCATTCAAACCCAACAATGGACCTGACCTTAACAGAGCAGATTTGAATCCTCAAACAATTTCAGATCTCCATATACTTCCCTTTTAATTAAGTCCCGGACATAGTATTCAGTTCCTGCTACATGGATGAGAAACTGTACTCTTCAAGAGGTCCTCTGGCTTTCATACTTGCCTTAAATTGGAGATTAATCACCCTCAGACACTCACTAACTTTTTCTGATGCTTGATTGTCTTCAGTATTAACTACCCACCTTCCTAGTCTTTATATTTTTTGCCCCAAATCTCTTAAAGGTTAAGATATTTTACCTACCATTGTATTTGCTTACACTCGTATCTCTTCACTTTTCAGCACTGATGAAAACCGAGCAATTGTTCTGGTACAGCACAGGTGATGTGATTTCTACTTCCAGCCAACCAGTGGGCAATCCAGCTGAAGTGTGATTTCAGAATACACTTTTTCAAACAACTTCTGATGCCAAATGTCTTACTTTGAGTTCTCCCAGGAAACCAACTCCGAAGTAGAGATTTCCAAGCACATTGTTTCTTGGAAGCACTCTCAGAAACACCCTCTGCGAAGAGACGAGGGAAGCAGGTTTGAGTAGAGGGTAAGGTTGGTCTGTAATGCAGTTGAAACAGAAACCTCATCCGTCTTCTCAAGGAGCTCTGGAGTAGAACAAATGTTTTAAATTGTTCTGAACCGAGGCAAGGAAACCCTGTCTGTACCCCTATTTCAACCAGTCATTGGTATGGGCTGACCTCTCCCTGCACGAGGGTTCCTTAAATAGAAGAGAATTCCTGAAAGGACTCACCTGTGAGCTGTTTGTAGCCAATACATCAGCAGCTGAGCAAATGAGCGCTCCTTGGGAGAAAGGGAAGGAGATAGATGGGGGTAGTAAATCACTTCACTAAACTATTCTCCTGTAGTGGGCACAATTAAAGTACCATAAAAGTTAAGAAAAAAAATTAAAAAAAGCTTTTTAAATAAAGGATTATGTGTAAAAAATGTAGAAAAACATAAGGTTTGGGGGGGAAGGAGGAATAATAGCAAATAGTTCATTTGGACCAGAATTAAAAATGAGCAAGATGCCATAAATATAGTGGGTAAAAGTGGAAAAGAAGACAATTGGACCAAAGTGTGAAGGGCTATGTTTTTACAGAAGGAGTTTATGCTCTGTTAAGTAGTTGATAGGAGATTATTTTTTGAGTTGATGACATAAAATTTTTTGAGTTAAAGATAACATAGAGCATTGTTAAATTTAGTCTATTGATTGCTGTTTTCAGTTTATGACACATTTTACATATTTTAAAAGATATATAAATATTAAAATAATATTGAACCTGTCACCTCTTCCTATACTTTTACCTCCTCCTTTTTCTTTTTTTTTTTTTTGTACATTATATACATTGCACACTTTCTTTAGTAATAGAAAAAAAAAACCGAGTGCCTAGTTGGCTTGTAAAAAAGGGATTTGCACAGAAACAGCCTACTAGGAACAGTATATTTGACAATTCTGAATAAGCAATAACGTGATGATTTTCATATTGTTCTTCAATTATCTGAGAAGTGTAAAAACCATTACTCCAGTCATTAAAGTTAGAATGAACGTTAGGGAATTCACTCTAGGCAGAAAATGTTTCCGTTGGCAGAATGCTGAAACAGTTGCTCTCATAATTATGTAACTCCTCATTTCTATTTAGCTAAACTTTATTTAAATTAATATGACTTTTGTCTGTTCCCTTAGAATACCAACCACTAAAGACATTTGGTAGCTACATAGTGTAATGTAACAGAGCACTTAGTAAATTTCTATATCTCCTGATTCTGCTTTTACTTCAGAATGTGCTGACATAACTTCCTATAACTCCATCTCTGCTTTACTTTGGAACGCTATGATAATCAGCAATTTCTAAAAACTGTTTTCTAAATGGTAAGAAAAGTGGTATTTCAGCCTTAAGTGCAAGAAAAGTAACAATGCCAGCAAGTTTACTTTCTCATGCTGTTTCTCATAACTAGAACCAAAACATGACTCTAGTTGGAATATCTGGACAGATTACCTGCTTCCTTTATATATATTAATAATGTCATACATGCTGGAACAAGGTTCTCAGGTTCGTTCCTCCCCACGTTTACCCGAGGTGGGGAGACAATTTGTTAAACAATGTGATGCTAAAATATCAAATTTGTAATAAGAGAAGCTGTATGTATTGATATATTAGCAAAAAAATAATAATTTGCATTATAGCATTTTGCTCCAAAAGATAAGGATATAACTTGCTGATGAAAAAGAACTTATTGATACAAATTCAAAAAATAAAGGCCCACATGAAGGGCGATGGGAGTGGGGAGTCTGCCAAGTACATACAGGTGAGTCTTTGATTGCAAGGCAGCCAGAAATAGTAAGAAATGTTTACATGGTCCTCTGAATAGTAAGTGTACTCCTGATCAAATACCAGGAAATCAAGATTCTTTCTGGAGATGTTTTTCATCATATGGACCTAAGGACTGAGTCATATTTAACTGTACAACACTTTAACATCATGAAGCATTTTCACATATTATATCATTTGACCATTATGATAACCTCATGGGATGGGAAGAGTAGGAATAATCCTACTGTATACAGATGGAGAAATTGAACCAAAACAAGTTATCCAAGATGAAATAATTACGAAGTAACAGCAGAATCAATATTGAGCCTGTCTCCTCTTCCAAATTATGTTACTTTCTCTCTCCCACACTCTTTCTGATTTTGAGGGTTTGGTTACTTGATTGCCTTTAATTGTAATTTAGTAGAAAAGACATACCTGATATTCTTTTCTGCTTATATTTTGAGAAATAACTTTTTAAGGAATGATTTGGTGTTTTTGGTTATATCTCTCAATTCAATATCAGAGACACAAAAGCTGAATCAAACCCTCAATTTAATATGAAAACCTCCACAGAATACTATATCACCTAGGTACTGTTCTTACCAAGCGGTGACTCTTATCATAATTTGAATATGGGACATTTTTTAAAACAGCTGGCCTGGACTCCTCAAAAGTTTCAGTGTCATTAAACAGTACAAAAGAAGGTAACTGTCTTGTATCAATGGAAGAAAAGAGATATAGCAACCAAATGCAATGTGTGAGTGGCTCCTGGATCGAGTGGAAACAAAACATATTGTTGGGACTATTGAACAAATTTTAATAGAAACTTTCCTTTGATATTTCTGTAGAGATATAAATTTTTTGAGAGTGATAATGGTAAGAAAATGTCCTGAAAAGATATATGCAGAAGTATATAGATATGAAGTATCGTGACACCTATAAATTACTTACAAATAAATGTTTCAGTGAAAATTAAATAGATATATTTATATATGTTTATAGCCACACTCATGTGTATGTGGAAGGAGGGGGTATAGAGAGAAAAAAATGTGGCAAAAAGGTAGCAAGTGAGTTGAGGCAAAGGATAATATATGGTGTTATTTGTATTATTCTTTCAACTTTTCTGTTGGTTTGAAATCTTTCAACAGAAAGAACATAGCAAAAACAGAAACAATACCACAATAAGAGTTTTTATGAACTGCTAAATTAATTTTATTTGGCTTATAGAAATTTTGTGTAAATTATTAATAATACATGGGATTTTGATGAAGGTGCTACAGAGTGTTGTGTTTCTGTACAAAAGGACAACATTTACTGTATGCCTTGGGGTAATATTACTTTATATTGTTATTTCAAGCATGAGTATTATGCTTTTACTTCAGAAGTAAAAAAATAAAAGATGAGAAGAAAGAGAAATGAGTAGGAAAAAAGTGAAAAGATCGAAAACATATTTCTGTATTTTCATTTTTTAGTTCTATATCTAGCTAAATTTCAACTACTTTTTAAGAATCATCTTGAGTCCTATTTATTACAGAAGGTCCTAAATAAAGACTGAATCTTCCTGTCTTTCCCTCTTTCATTCTACCTTTGAGATCCTTTGTCATCTCATGATACAGTCCATATAATATTGGGCATGAAGTGAAGCAGTTAAAAATTATATTTCTAGTTAGTGTTGCTGGGAAAACCTTGAATGGTATAATCAGATGTTCCTGGCTAAATGCTGGTAGTATTAGATTACAGTTCCTCTTCCAGCAATCCCACAGCATCTTTTTACCTCCATTCAAGTGCCTGGAAGTTTTTGTTTTGCAAATGAGGAATGAAGGGAAAGGAAAAGCCTAGAAACTGAAAAAGGAGAATAAGTAAATTGCTCTGTTATCTGTTTGCTCGTAAGCACTCTGGGCAGAACTTGATAAATATTATTAGGTGCTAAAGCGCATAAATCTTTATAACTCTTTAATAAAAAATATTTGAGTCTTTGTGAACAAGTGGGGTACAGATGAGGACGTGAGTGGACAGAGGGAAAAGAGAACCTTCTTTGTATCTCTGAATAGAACCCAGCACCCTGCTGGCATCATGAAGAGAGAAAGTCAGGGAACACCAAGAGAACTCACCATGACCTGAACTTTGGCATTTTCATGATGCATGAGACTTTTCTAAGTCACATTACACATAAAGGACGAGGACTAATAGGGAC
This sequence comes from Rousettus aegyptiacus, assembly GCF_014176215.1. Lineage (NCBI taxonomy): Eukaryota > Metazoa > Chordata > Mammalia > Chiroptera > Pteropodidae > Rousettus > Rousettus aegyptiacus. The sequence continues at coordinate 55,557,162 of NW_023416306.1, forward strand.
TGGAGCAAAAGAAAAAGAGAAAACACGACACCATGACTGCAGCTAACAGAAAGATTTGTGGACACATATGAGGGTTTCTTTTGTGGTCTTCTGTATGAAGGTCCTGCTTTCATTTTGGAGTAGGCTAGCTATAGAACTTTGTGTTATAGTGATGTCACAGGGCAAGTACCATGATCCTGTATAATGGCTAGGTTTTATTTTTAACTTAAGTTTCCAACAGGAATTTGCTCTTCCCACCAAATTAAGCTTTCAGTGCCCTCCTACCACCAGAGAATACAGAGAATGGACCCTGCTGAGAATCTGTCTCCATCTGAGAGCTGAAACACACACATAGAACTCTAATCAGGATGGAAGGTCAAAGAGCTGCAGTCCCCATAGACATTGTTATTAACAAACTTAGCAAACATTCATTATTTGGCAGAACATATTAAAAAGGAAGAAAATCCTCCCACAGACATCATTGATAAGGCTTCCTTAAATAAAGACTGTACTTGGAGCAGTTGCAGAGTGAGAAAGGACCTCCCAGAGTTACAAAGAAGGGTCTCAAAAAAAGAGGCTAGCATCCCAGAAGAGCCAGAGAAACATGGAATACACCAGAACATAAACCAGAAGATGAACTTGAAAAGCAGTATGTCATATGACCTCAGGGTTAAGAAAAAAACCTCTGCCATCTTTCATCTGTGTTTTCTCAGAAAAGTTATTTAAGCTATTGGTGCCTCAGTTTCTCCATTTTGACCATGGATATAATAGAAGCTGCTTCATGGTTTGTTGTGACAATTAAATGAGTTAATTGTTTTAAACAGTGCCTGGTACATAGTAAGAAACAAAAAACATGACAGCTCCTATTAAATTACAGCTCTTATTAAATATTGTTGGCCATGAGCAACCAGAAGCCAAATCACCTCAAACATTACCTTTTTCTAGGGGAGGACAAAGCTTTAAATAATATTTCATTCTGTCTTTTCTTTCTTCCTTTTATTATACCTGTATACAGAATTGTACATAATTTTTGTTATCATTGTCAAATAAAGTCAAAATTTATTGTCCTAAATGAGACAATCCAGTTGAGTAGTGCATTTATAGAAATTTACCTTCATGAGGTTATTTTCTGTCAAAATGTTTTCTTATTAAAATATAGCACCTCCATCATAACATTCACCATACCTAAACAGTGAGCTCACTGAGTCCAAGGCAATGACCTTAATCAGTAGCTGTGTCTGTAGTACCTCAACTAACATAGAGACTGACATTCAATAAAGGCTACTGGATTTTCCTCCTGTCCCTCAGACCCATTCTTGTTATAAACAACGAATATGATATTATTATAAGTTTTGACCAGCTTGAGTATACCAGTGAAAGTAGCCATTCCAGAATCCCAAGGATCGATTTTACAACCTTCCCTTTATCACAATGTTCCTTCAAAGCAGCTAAGTAATCTTGTTTCTATGGCTTTCCATTTCAATATTGGCTGAAAGTGATTCATTTTACTTGATAATAAACAGATACAGCAATATAGTGAAGCATTGCACTACCAAGAGCATTAGCAAAGATGTGTCCATCTTGTGTCATCTAACATGCAACATGTGCCCCAAACCACCTAATATCTTGGTCCAGATTATCTGAGTTCTGTATTTGTTAAATGCCAAGTGTTGATTAATATCATAGAGGTGCAATAGTATTAGCATTAGAATGAAATTGGAAAAGTATAAAACTTTGACATTTGACCTCTCTCCCATTTTCTTCCTAGAACCAGACAGTTCTAGCTCTGAATGGCTGGTCAATTGTTTCTTTTGTTGTTGTTGGTCTTATGATTTCTCTGAAAGTTAAGTGGTTTGCTCAAGATCATTCCACAATACAAAGATGAACACAAAATCAAATTCATTATTGTTAAAGATGAATTGCGAAATATTATAGCACAAATATTCTAAAGTTTACATTTTTAATGAACTTTTTCTACATATGAGATATGAACTTTAAAAAGGTTTTATTTGCTGTTTATTTTTTCACTGATGATTAAAGTTTATTATGATGGATTTCTGAAATACCTTTCATTATATATCAGCAGTAAGGGGGTACGCATTTTCCTTTCATCTATAATGCATATTGTACACACAGGCTTTAAGGTTTCTACTTTAGAAGTTAGTACTCATTTTCTTTCCAAATCTTTGCCATAAACCACTATGAAATGAACTAGAAATTGTCTCAGTATATAAAGAGTTTACATAGGGAAAAATTACATCAACATTGTGAACTGATTTGTTGAACTTGAGTCTCCATTTCACATTTGGTAGGAATTGGTACGGACTTGAGAAGTTACCCTATTCCCTACTTAGCTCTTTAGACTGAACAGAAGATTGAATTATATACCTCAATGTCTGCAATGTGTGGCAGGATTAGGGAAACTACCAGGCAAGAGGAGAATACTATGACAGAACTTCTGATGATCCTTTTCTTTAATGATGTCTGGACCTCTATTTAGAACTTTGCAAGTTTGAGATGTGCTTGAGGCAAAGGTTAAATGAATTTTGGTGCAAGCATGTTAGTATCTGCCTCTTTTGCCCTTCCCTATTTTCTATCATATTTGACTTTGCTTTTAGTATACAAATTAAGTAGATCTATTATCCCAATCTTCAGGGGAAAAAAAAAAACTAGCACAGTGGGTTTTGAACATTTGATAAGGAATCAGACACATGCCGATTGAGTTTCATAAAAATTCAAATATCATACTGCTCCAGTTATATCTTGTTGCATAACAAACCAACAAATTTAGTGGTATAAAACAACAATTATTTCACTATTATTTTTCTCAACTCTGAATATGGGTTGTACTCAGCAATGCAGTTTTCCATCAAGTTCATTCATACAGTTGCTGTCATATAGTTTTGAGGCTTAAGTCATCTGGATGAATTTTTCACCTTTTGGTGGTTGATGCTGGTTGTTAGCTACAACTTTAGTTGGGGCTATCTGCCTAACACCTGGCCCCTCTATGTGTCTGGGCTTCCTCACAGCGTGGAGGCTAGATTCCAAGAGCTAGAATCTTAAGAGACTGAGAATGAGGCAGATAATGTATTATCTTTTTTTTGCTCTAGCCTCAGAAGTTACAGTCACTTCCACCTCATTTTATAAAGGCCAACTTCTTTTCAAGGTGAAGAAAACAGACTCAATAAAACCACTGCAATACAAATATAACATTTAAACTCTTCGATAGAATTTAATTTAACTATAAAACAAGGAAAAACAAAGAACCACAAAGATATTTAAGAAGATAGGAAATTTGGAATCTTTAGTAAACTAAAAGGGCTTATATAATGTGTGTGTGCATGTGTATTAACTGTAAACAGACTTATGCATAAACTCAAGCTGAGTTACAAAAGAGCACATTTTGGACAGATTTTTCTTCCTTTACTGTGTATGAAGTGCAAAATGATACATTAACCCAAGACAAACAACTTTTGAGGAATATATCTATAAATAGGAAAATATATGACTCTGGGACTTCTGGAAGACAGTGAAAGGAGAAGTATCAAGAAACTCATGTAAAGTTTTAATAAAATTGAGACAATTTTCTAAGCAATCGCAGGGTGAAAAAAAATAGAAACATGCTAAATTTTGTTAAGAATACATATGTAATCCTGATTACTTATGGGTAAGTTTTGTGAATCAGTCCTTTTCTGAGCCTTCTCTATCATTTTCATTTGGCTAAATCTCTTTGGCCATTTAGACCTTGGCAAAGCATCCCATTTGGAATTTTAGCTCTGTATACTGCCTTGGGCTTGACTGCATTTTATACCTCGAATGCCAAAACAAACAAACAAACAAACAAACAAACAAAAAACACAAAACAAACAAAAAAATCTCCCAGGTAGCCTTGTTTTTTAGTGTTGAGAGCCTCAGAATCCAGTGACCACTGAAATAAGTCTTTGAACTACAGGGGTGGCAGGACACTCTTTGCATGGTCTGGAGAATTTATTCAATGGCATACCTAGGAGAAGGCACCAGGATTTGCTGACAACTTGCTATACAGAAACTTTATTAGGTTTATCACATAACAGCTTAGTTCTAGCTTCAGGTCCAGGAGACAGCAGTCAGACCTATTATGAGGAAATTAATGTAAATCCTCAAAAGCTGTCTGCCTCAAACCGTTGAAATAGGATGTTTTGTGTTCAAAAATTAACATGGGTCTTAAAAAAGGGTGGCAAGAGAAATGAGCCAAGAACTAAGAACAAAACCCTTTCCCCTCAAATCTGCTGATTTTCAGGAAAAGTAGAAAATATCTGTTTTAGATACAAACAAAATTTAAAACAATTGTAGTATTAAATAAGAGAAGACAAAAATAATGAGGGCAATAACACTAAATTACAGTCATAAAAATAAAATCAGTGTGGAAAGCAGTAAATAACTTGCGCTTGTGAAATAACAAATGAAGATTAGAGTGGAGAAGATGAAAGAGAGCATCCAGAGGGCAGATGATATTAATGCAGAGGGACAAAGATAAGAGCCAATCTACAAACAACAGTTATTCCCCCCAGAAAGGAAGTAATAATGAAAATCTAATAAAGAAAACTCCCAATTTGAGAAAAAGACCTCAAATTAAAAATTGAGAGGGCTTACAATAATTGAGAAAAATAACTATATAAAGATTAATTTCAACACATGATCTAGTGAAAATTTAATTTTGGAGATTAGTAATACATCTTGAAATCATTCATAATATAAAAAAGATACCATATTTTCACTTTAATAATAAAATAATACCAAAAAAATGTTCCTACTAGAATGAGAGAGAAAATAACCATGCCACAAGTATTATATGCCCAACCATAATAATTTTGGATATAATTAAAAAGGTAATTTTAGTTACACTACCTAAGTATTTATTCTATTTAAAATAACTTATGCATTTTTATCCAAGTAAGAAGAACTGAATTAAGTAATCACTGAAGATTGGGAAATTGTGGTAGCAAAAAGCTGGTAATAAGAATTGAATATAAATATAAATCATATGAAAATTAAAAGTACACACTAAAACCTAAAGCTCATATATATTATTATTCTATAATAAAATATATAAAAATTAAAAACTATGAAAAATTATGTAAAAATCGATGTGCTTTATTATCCAAAATTAAACAGTATCTGAAATTAAAATAATAAAAGCACTACATTCCTAATATCTCATTAGATAAGTAAAATCTAACATTTAATTTACTAGGTTACTACAGACTTATGATAATTTAGAACAAAAATTTATCTTCCAAATCACTGAAAGAAATAAAAGCAGATAAAGCATTTTCTACCAAGATAGTATTAAGTAATTTTTAAATGACAGTAATAAAATAAATAATAATATAGGTTAACAAAAATCAGATACTGTCTGGATAAGTCAAATTGGCTTTAAAACAACATTCAATAATTTGTTTTTTGCAGAGGGACACTCAAAAATGCTATGGGAAGTCTTTTCATTAATAAATGAGTAACTATATTCAAGTAAACATTGATATATTGTTATCATGGTAAAATTAAAGCAAAAAAGCTTAAACCAGGATTAAAGTGCTGTTTTATATCGGTGAAGTCACAATTAATAGTACAGATGTAGCAATATTAAAACTTTAAGCAAGGTGAAATAAACAGTAATACAAGTGAAACGGTAAAATTTTAAAAAAATCAGTTTGTAATAAGTCATATAGGTAAAATATAAAGAATATCAGGATATTCGAATAATGGAGTTTATCAAATTGTTTACCTTGCAGAGAATATCTTTTCTTTGAAATATTCGTGCATCATTGACAAAACTAATTATATATGATACCATAAAATGTATTTAAAAATTTATTCCCAAAAGTTTATCCATATTTTTTATATCACAAGCAATAAAGATCAAGATTAGTAATGTATATATAAAATAAACAAAGAAGAACTAATTTTTTAAAACACTAAACACTCTCCTAAGTACTTTCTAGGGGATAATGTAGGAAGATAATTTAGAAAATACTCAGAGGAATATTACATTGTAAACCAGTGTCATTATTGACTATAGTCAGAAACAAATTTATGTCCTCAAATGTTTTATTATTAAAATGAAAAAAAGCACTTTATTCTCCAAATTAACCAAAGACAAAGACTTATAAAATGGACGAAAGGTCAACCTGAGAAATACTAATAAAGAAAATAATAAAAGATAAATAGAGAATTAAATTAATTATAAAACAGTAAGAGAGAAATTTATCAATTAACCGGGAAAACTGGGGTGAACACCAACACAATAAATCATGTTCTAGAAAGTCTTGCATAAAAGAAAGAAAATCAGAAATTAATAAAAATATGAATATAAAAGGAAAAGAAATGAAATATATAAAGAAAATATTTTCAATTATATGCAAGTAAAAAAAATTATATAAACCCATCCTGAAACCCCAAAAAGTTCTGGAATACAGAAATATTTTCCTCCTTCACTATTTCATAGGAAGCACTGCAGGCAATTTGCTTAATAATGTCCTGGGATTACATTCTAATATAAAAATCTGTCAAAAAAGGAGATGGAAGAATCTCATGTGGAATGAAAACATATGGAAAAAATAAAATAAAATTGGTATTCTATAATATGTAGGGTGTATATCAGTTAATATTAGAAAATCCATATGAAGTAAAATAAGAAAATAATTTATAGGTTAATAAGAAAAAATAATTGAACTTATGTAAATGTAAAAATCCTGTCACAAGATTCAAGATCTATCTATACCTAATAATAATAATAATAATAATAATTTGGAATACGATGGTATTTCTCAATATCAAAATCTTTTATTTGAAACAAATATTACATATATAATTTATTATTAAAATTATTCCTAGTATAATAAGAAATAGATGTGTTCTCTATATCTTATGTAGGTAACATTGCTTTGATGATCTTATTACTAAGGCAAGATACAAAATTAAAAAGCAAAAATTATTGAAAAGAAGAAATAAAGTGATATGTAAACATCTGCATATGACTGACTAGATCCTTGGAAAACTTAAAGGAATTAACTAAAACCTATTAGAATTAAATTAAAAATTTAGCAATGTTACAGGTAGAGCAGGTCTTTCAATATTTTAAAAATCTTTAATATAGTCCCGCTTTAAATTTTCTCCTTTAAATATGGCCTGCAGCTATGCGGAGGCTGTGATGAATTGCTGCTTGGAGACATATTCAAAAATTAGGAAGCTATATTAATTTCCCAGAGCTGCCAGAAAAATTACTATAAACTTAGTGACTTAACACAACAGGAATTTATTATCTCAAAATTCTGGAGATTGGAAATTTAAAATCAAGTTGTCAGTAGGGTCATGATCCCTGTCAAGTCTCCAGGGACAAATACTAATCTCTTCCTCTAGCTTGTGGTGATTGCCAGCAATTCTTGGTGTTCCTTAGCTTTTAGCTCATCACTCCAATTTCTGCCTTCAACTTCATACAGTTTTCTTCCCTCTGCGTATATCTATATTTCTATATATTTCCTTATAAGGATACCTTCATTGGGTTTAAAGCCAACCCCAATTTAATATGGCCTCATCTTAACCTGATAACACCTACGAAGACCCTATTTCCAAATAAGTTCACATTCACAGGTTCTAGGTGAATATTAATTTTGGAGGAACAGTATTCAACCCACTACAGAGAGAGTATCCCTATATAGTAGTCAAAAAGGTATAAACTTAGAGTTACGAGATAAATAAGTCCTGGGGGTATACAACATGTGCAACAACACTGTATTATATATTTGAAAATTACTAAAATAGTAGATATTAAAAGTTCTCATCACAAGAAAAAAATTTTGTAACAATGTGTGGTAATAGATGTTAATTTATTGTGGTAATCATTTTACAATATAAACATCTATAAAATCATTATGTGGTACACTGAAAACTAATACAATGTTGTAAGTCAATCATATCTAAATTAAAAAAAGAAGAACATCCTCAGCCTGCTTCACTTCCACTTATTTACGTGAGTAGCAATCAACTCTCCTGTATTTGTAACTTTCTCTATTTCTATCTAACCTCAATTTTCAATATGGCCACCTGTGTTTGTGTCATTTACAGTAATTTGGACTGTGACCTTATATCAGGATGGAAATCCATATATTTGTATATCTGGGCTAGAAAAATATAACTTTAAGAAAGAGAACATCTAGGGTGGCTCCATAGTGAGTGGCTCGTACATCTGCTTTACACACAGAAGGTCCTGGGTTCACGCCCCAGGGCTATGCCCCCAGGTGCTACAGAGATCCAGTTCTAAAGGGGAAATGGCAACATCCATAGGTCAGGAGTAGAAGTGGGGGTTGGAATTATAGAGGGTGGGGGGAAGAAACAGAACATCTCATTCTTTTACTAGAGAGCCTTAATCTTGACTGTACATCAGAATTACCTGGTGACACTTTAAGAACACAGTTATCTGGGTTCCCACTATGCCTTCCCAGACTCAGATTCAATCAGATGGAGCTGGGGCCCAAGCATTTAACAAAGCCCCCACCCTATTTGATTGTAATGTGCAGCCCAGGTTGAAAGCCACTACCGTTAACTGTACTCCCAAAACAAAATTAACAGAATGATCATTTAGAAAATATGGTCAATGTAGATTCACAACAGCAGCACAGAATATGTGAAATTAGTTTATATAATTAGTATATAAAAAGTACTAATAATGATATACTATGTTATATGTATATATACATAGCATACATTATAATGTATACATTATATAAATGATATATTATGTACATATATAAACCATATACATATATATTAGTAGATCAATGACTCCAAATTGCTGATCTTCTGTTATAAATAGAAGTTCAATATAACTAAGATACTAAATCATTATTCAAGTTTATGGGGCAGCGTTTAACAAATTATTGATCTGTGACATACCATAAGGGTTGCTGGTACTGAGGAAGGGTGGGAATAGATGATGGCTTCAGTCTTAGGGAAGGTGTTTTTAGCATTAAGATGGCCTATAAGAGAGTAGGAAAGGAAAAACAGTCATGTTCATAGGACTAACTAATCAAATTTTGTATTTTCAGAATTAAAAAAGTAAGTATATATTGCTAACCAGAAAGATAAATAGGAAAGAGCCCTGCCCTCTAAAAACTCAGTCTAATGGAGTAGAGTCATGTATAACAAAATAAAACAAAGATTAAAATGCCATGTATTATATGAAAGTAATATGTCAGAATACATTAAAATTGAAAATGTGCATACCCTCTGACCTAGAAACCCCATTTAAAGAACTCTAATAAAATACAGTTTATATGAGGATATCTATACAATAATGTTTATGTGCACATTATTGGACATAAGGAAAGGAAAAAAATTGAAAAGAGAGAAAAACATATATGTTCACCTATAAAAGGCAGACTGAGTAAATTATGGAACATTCATCTGAAGAATGATGGAGGAATATTCATGACATACTGTTCAGTGAAAAATTTGGTTGTTATGTAAAGCACATTGTGTGACCATATTTTTGTTAAAAAATAAGAAAAAAATTGTTTAAAACTTATATATATTAGCAGAGTTTGAAGCATATTGCAAACATTGTGTATACTGCATTACTTTTTTCCCAAATATGTATTTTTATTTTTTTGCTTTTAACAAGATATATTATTTTTACAACAAATATTTTATAAAACAAATTTAAATAAGAATATTCACTGTGATAGATAGGTACTCTTTCTGAGGTATGTACTCTGAAAGTAATTATATTTTATGCAGTCATGTTTTTCTGTTTCATATTGATCGGGACTGTTGTGTAGACACTAACAGAATCATAAACTATTTTATATCGGTATCAGCTGAAATAGGTAGTAGATAATCAAATATAAAACACTACTTTTTAAGGGAATTTGCATATGAGGAGAGATGAAACCTAGACTGAAAATATTTTGTTAGGATGGAAATCATATGGGTCTCATTGTTCTTTCTTCCAAAATATAATATTGTACCTGTCTATTATTTTATTATGACTAAATCACTAAATTTACTATTGATATGACCAAAATGCATTGACAGTCAAGCACATTAATGATTTATAAAAAGACTTGCACACACATTTTAAAACTCTCTCAGTTCTAACGCTTCAGCCCCTGCTCAGTCCTGAGAGCCAGGAGTAGGCCAACGAGGTTTCACCCACAAGCATTAGATTAAAAAAGAAGTAGAGAGAAGAACCTCAGAAATTGCTCCATGACAGTTTTTATCCTTTTATAGATTTTGTCCCCCAGAAAATGCTTAATTGCACATTAATTAGTATCTAACTGTCATTCTTCAAGACATGGCTATTTTATTACAGAATTTCATGAGAAATTAAGAGTCTATTTTTCCCCATAAAATTATATTACTTTTCATAAAATTTTGTAAGCTGATTATTTACAGTGTTAAATTTATAACAGCAACTCTTCATACATGTGGGAAATATAATTTAATCAACATAAATTATTTTCCATGCATTATCATAATCATCAGACAATTTTCAATGGGAAATATATGAACAGAGCATTCCCCAGTTTTTGGACCTGCACAGATGGATTTCTGTTGGTTGTTGCTGTTGTGTTTTCTACCGGTTCTTAAAAATCAGAAGTCCTGAAATTAAAACTCAGTTTTAATAACGTTATATTATCATTAAATATTATATTATCTTTATAAAAAAGTGTCCATTCTTTCTTTAAGGTGGCAATTCCTCAATTTTTAACAGCCAAATTATGTTGCCTTCTGAGAAATTCCAACAAGTAGCAGAAGATAATATTTCTAGGGAAATAAGGAACTTGCATAAATATGAGGTTGCTTCAACTGAAGCCAATTTTATGAATTTAATTTTTGTTCTCCAAGATCATGAACTTACAGTAAAACCAATGGCTAATTTTAAAGCAACATTGAGCCTATGTACTAATATAAGTGAAAACTATGCAAAGCTGGGTCGTTTATGCTGAATTAAGGTGTGTTTGCAAGATGAGGTAAAATCAGTGTCTATTTTGAAACTCACTCAATGTGTCTGCCCTCATGAGGGCTAAGTCAAATTTAAAAGTCTGTCCAAATTCACTTTGGGATGAAGCCATCAGATTTCAAACAGCTTTCACTGCTAATGGCAAGCGTTTCTAATTTAGAGCAGGCCATAAAGCTGGCATTTTTCAGAATCGAAGCTTTCTCTTAAGAGAAATTTAACATTAGAACAAAAAGTCAAATACCTATATCCAAAATCAGCCCAATATTTAAGTTTCGTATATGTAACACACACACACACAAACACACACACACACACACACACATACACACACACACACACCCCCACAGACATCACTAGTAATTATATTTGAAGGCAATAAAATAAAACTTACAAGTTTGTATTGCTTTTTTCTGGTAATACTAAAAACCAGGCCAGGTCTTTTCAAGTACATTATATTATGAATCGTACAATAATATTATGAAACGGCTATAACCCTATAGTTAAAACTAAAAAAAAAATATTAGTCAAAGGATACCAAGTTTCAGGTATATGGGATGAATAAGTCCTAGAGATCTACTCTATATCATAGTGCATAAAGTTAATGAAACTGTCCTGAATACTTAAAAATTTGGTCAGAGGTTATATCTTATGTTAAATGTTATTTAATAATAATAATAAAGATGACAAGAGAAAACTTTTAGAGATGATATATGTTTATTTCATAAATTGTAATGATAGTTTCATGGATTTCATACTTATCTCCAAACTCACCAGTTGGATACATGAAATATGTACAGCTTTTTTTAATGTTTATCATGCACTAATAAAATGGTTTTCAAAAAAATTAAAGCAGAATTTCAGGGACTTTCATAAGAAATATAACAAAGCTGGCTTGTAAACTGTGGTACCATAACTTGAGATCCCATTTCTTCTAGCTTTTAACTTTTTATAACTCTGTGATTCTGCTCCTAAACTAAGAGAAATGGAATTATAAAAACACCAGCTTAGGCCAAGTATACATATTTTTGATCCACTTTAAACGAGGTGGCTTTTGGATGAAACACAGAGCCAAGTTTAAGGAACAAATAGATATGAAGGGAGCAAACATTAAAAATTCAATTAAAATAGTTCATTAAAAGACAGAAGCAAATACCTAGGGGGAGGGAGCATACAGAAGAGAAACAAATCAGGTTTGGAAGAGATGGGCTAGACCGTTCTGTGTTAAATGTGGTTTTCTTAAATTAAATGTATGGTCTATGGCCATGTTACCCTGAACAAGCCCAATCCCATCTGATCTTGGAAGTTAAGCAGAGCCAGGCCTGGTTAGTACTTGAATGGGAGATCACCTAGAAAGACCAGGTGCTGTAGGTGTAAAAAATAAAAAAAATAAGGGATTGTGAGCTGACAAGGTCCTTGCAATCTGTGCGATCAATCAAGAGTTGCCTTGCCTAAAAAATAAAAAAATAAAAAATAAAATAAATAAAAATAAATTAAATATATGGCTCTCTCAGATTAAATGAAAAATAAACAAATAGAAAAATAGGTTAATGTTACATTCAAATAAAATTCAAATTATATTCTTATATCTAGTTTTATTTAAATTTATGTGCCAATCTGCCCCTATAAAGCAAAAATAGATGTGTATAATGTTCCATTTTTCCACATGATGAAATTGTACTCCATTACATCACCAAATGGATATTATGAGCCATATACATTTTATTGAAAAGTAATCTGCAGCTGAAAAAGAAAAAAGTAGACTTTAAGGGTCTTAAATCTTTGACATTCAACTTTTTTAAGATTTAAGAGAAATATAATAGATGTCTGTTAACAAAATTCCCACATAGATGTAACCACTAATGTCCACCAATCAAGAAACAAAAAATTCTTGAAGTTACTTAGATGTGTAAATTCTCAACTAAGAGAAAGCATGTGAATACTTAGAATTCAATGAGCTTTGATATGAAAAAGATTATGGTAACACTTTCTCCCAATTCCCCTATAAATGAATTCAGTACATTACTCATACTACATTTTATGAGAAACACATTTGATAAAATATATATAATATTGCTTTCCTGCAAATATAAAATATATAAAACATCATTTTTATTGTCCACTTGGGTTTTACAAATAAAATACAAACTATTCACAAAAATGATAAAAAATGATATAAAAATGAACATAACTTATTCAATTAAAAAACTGAAGTTGGAGAATGACAAAGACTAAAATACTCTTTACTCCCATGTTATTTAACATAATCTTAAAGTTAATAAGTTTATTGGGAAAAGAAATATGGAACCATCTCATTTAAGGTGGAAGTGATTGTGGATATTTGTCCAGAGAGAATGAAAATTCAGCTGGTGCAGGATAAAGAGGTAGAAGTCAACAGAACTGTGTTCAAAATTTGAGCTCTTTGTGCAAGAGAATTTGAATATTTCTGTGGCACTCTAAAAAAATGGTACTTAAACTTTAAGAATCCCGATGAAGGCTATTTAAAGTTCTTCTATCTGGGCACTATCCACAGACAATTTGATTCCAAAGGTAGATATGATTCCCAGGAATTATCATTTTTGGAAGTACCAGAAATGATTGTGATAAGTATGGTTGATAAATTATACTCTGGAAAACCAGTGGGCAGAGCTGTGGAATTACTTTCATACATGAAAAGCAAAACATTAACAAATAGTGTATATGTCATCTCCCATGAGAAATTAAACTAGCTAACAAAATATATATATTTTTTTCTTTCAGGATTAAAATCTCATTGCTAGGTCACCTTTCTCTTCAATCAGAATCTTCAGTAATTCCCAGAAAGTTAAGACCCACTGAAACATATGTCCTATCATTTATGTTTTCCAAACTCCAAAACTTTTAAAAGTGCTTTTCAAACAGTCTTTGCTGTTTGGAATTTCCTGTCTTTTGGATTTGAATTCTTCCTTGCATTTATTTCACCATTCTCCATGAAATTGTTTTCAAGTACATTGATGTGAAAGACATTTCCTGAAATTCCTATTATATTCATTACTGAGAGCATAGATAAATCAAAGGTCTCCTTTCTTTGTTGCCTTGAGAGCTAGCCATGGAGACCTGTTCACATGATCAAGTACTAATTGTCCTAACCATTTCACATAAACTGCTCTTGATCTCCAGTATCACTAATGGTCCAATGGTCCATTCTCAATCTTCTTTATCAGCAATAGTGTTTGACATAGTTGGTCATTCATTCCTCCTTGAAAAACTTTTTTCACCTGACTTCTAAAACAACCATTGCTCTGGTTTAACTCCAATCTGAATGACTCCTGCTCTTCAGTCTACTCTGAAGATTCCTTCTCATCTTTTCACATTGCAATGGCCCAGCGCTCAGTTCTTAAAACTTTACTGTTCTCCATGTTCACTCCCTACCTTGATGATCACTTGTAGATATCCACCACCAAAAACTAAATGCTCAATACACAAAATATATACAAAATTCAAACACTTCTCACCATGTTATATTGCTATTGGCCTTGTCTGTTACCTCTCATCTAGACTATCGCAGTAGCTTTCTTACTGGTTTGCTAATTTTACCAGTCTTAACTACAGTTTTTTCTTAACAAAGCAGGCAGAGATCATTTTAAAAGATACATCAGATCATTTCATTCCTCTACTCAAATTGTACTTGACTAAAAGACAAAGATTTTACAATGGCCTACAAGTCCCCACATGGCCCAGCTTACCTTGACATCATTTCTCACCGCTCTTAACAGCACTTGCTCCACCCCAGCCATAATGACCTCCTTGTTATTCATGCCACCAAGCACATACATCACAGAGCATTTGGGTGTGCTCTTACCTCTGCCTGGAGAATTCTTCCAGCAGATACATATACAGCTTGCTCTCTTGCCTCTTTTAGGTTTTTGTTCAGATGTCACCTTCTCAGTGAAGCCTTTCCTAGCTACACTAGTCAAAGTTGCAATCTCCTCTTCCCTGTTTTATTTTCTCTCCATGTTATTTATCACAATCTGCACAACTCCACCAAGTATTTTATTAATTGTGTTGTATATCACTTCCACTAGAATGCAAGTTTCATGAGGGCTAGGTATTTGCTTCTATCTTTTAATGAACTATTTTAATTGAATTTTTAATGTTTGCTCCCTTCATATCTATTTGTTCCTTAAACTTGGCTCTGTGTTTCATCCAAAAGCCACCTCGTTTAAACAGGATTCCTGCCTGTATTGTTTATTAAAGTATCCTCAGTACCTAGGAGCTCAATAAATAGTTGTTGAATAAAAGAATAAGAAAAAAATTTTTTTGAATAGGTGAAAAATATGGATTAAAATATTTTGTGTCAGAAACATGGCGGAGTGAGAGATGTTCCCTAATCTCTCCCCGTGAAACGGCAATAAACTGAACATCTAAAACTCAACAAAAAATACCCAAATTGCACACCAGCACATTTAAACATAGGATCTGAGCTTAAGAGTTACCACAGGTCAGAACCCTGGATATTGAGCAATGGACTGGGAGAAACAAAGAGGCTGCCTCTTGCAACTAGAGCTCTCTGTAGGGAGAAGGGGAAAGGAGAAGTTGTGGCGACTTCCCTCAACAGCCCTGTCTGGGAGTACTGTGACCTCCTCAAGGCCAGCGGCAGTGCCCAGTCATCAGGGCAGAAGGCAGAGAAATGGGGACGACAGAAAAACAGAGACAGCAGAGAAACATCAGTTTATTTTTACCAGCTGCAGTTGCAAAACCGAGGCTGAGCCACAGCCCCAATCCTCCCAACCCAGAGGGCCCCTCCTTCCATGTCCTCTGAAGCGGAAAGCTGTGAAGTTCCAGGGGAAGCTGAGCAAATGATGCCAGAACTGTCGTTAACATTGACAAGAACTAAGACTGAGGGTAGCAAGCATGATTAAACATCTAGAAAAAAAAAAATAGACATTATTAAGAATTTATATAAAGCAGAGATCCAAGAGACTTAGATGCCACCTACTGGAAACCGAAAGAGAAGTGCCTTCTTTGTAATAGGCTAGGGACCATTATGTAATACATCTTTCTGGAAAAAAAAAAAAATCAGAATACACTTCAGGTGCAGAAAAAGTCCCTTAAACACCATGAACAACCAAGGTGACAAGGAAGAGAAAAAACTCCCCAAAATAAGCTTACAGACATAGAAATATTCAACTTAAATGACAGAAAATTCAGGACGGTACTTCTGAAAAAACTCAGTGAGTTCTGAAATGAGTCATATCGACAATTTCAGGAATGGAAAAAATAACTAAATGAGCAGAATAAGTTATTTAGCACGGAAATTGAAACCCTCAAAAAGAACCAAATAGACCTTCTGGAGGTAAAGAATACACTGTAAGAGTTGAAAAATGAAATAACAAACTTGGGAAATAGAGTCAACCAAATGGAGGAAAGGATCAGTGCTATAGAAGACAGAAATCTAGAAATAAATCAGAAGGAAGAATAGAGAAATGGAAGAATGAAAAATAATCAAAGAGAAATACAAGAACCAGCTGATACCATCAGGAGAAAAAACATAAGAATAATAGGCATTTGCAAAGGGGAGGAAAAGAAACAGGGATTAGACAGCATTTTCAGACAAATAATTGGCGAGAATTTCTCAAATCTAAGGAATGAGCTGGAGCTTGAAATTCAAGAAGTCAACAGAACACTCAATTATCTCAACCCAAAAAGGCCTTTACAAAGACACATTGTATTAAAACTATCAAAAATCAACAACAAAGACAGAATTCTCAGGGCAGCCAGGAAAAGAAGACAGTAACCTATAAAGGAAAACCCCTTAGATAATCGTTGGACTTCTCAGCACAAACCTTACAAGCCAGAAAGAAGTAGAATTAAATATTCAAACTATTAAATGAAAGGAACTACCAGCCAAGAATAATGTATCCAGCTAAGCTCTCCTTTAGATACAAAGGAGAAATTAAGACTTTTCCAGACATACAAAAATTGAGAGAATTCTCTACTACGAGGCCTGCACTATAGGAAATACTGAAAGGGGTCAGCTCGCCTAAAACAAAATGACTAAAAATGATATATAATTAGGAGTAAGGAGATTAGCAGGCTGATAGAAGCAGAAGAGTGCAACCCTTACTAGGAACAAGGGATTAAAAGCTTAAAAATAAGAAGAGATTTGCTATAGCAAGATAGTAATGAATGGTCAGAATACATAGGGAGAAATTGAGATGATAGTGACTGAAAAGAGGAGGGAGGATTCAAAGATCCAAATTTGCAAAGGAGAATGGAGATAAGCCACTCACAGAAGAAAAAGGATGACTGTGTGTGTGTGTGTGTGTGTGTGTGTGTGTATATATATGTGTGTGTGTGTGTGTATATATATATATATATATATTTCACAATCCTTTACATATTCGTAATGGTAACCACATGTCAGATATTCAGAAGTGAAGTATATAACATAAAACAAGAAGTACCAGAAGGAAAATCCACAAAAGCAAACCAAAATAAAGAAAACAGAAACACAAGAACAAGGAAGCAATGGAAACACTGAGTTACCAGAAAACAAAAAATAAAATGGTTATAAGAAGGTCTTATATTTCAATAACTAACCTAAATGTAAATGGACTCAGCTCACCCATAGAAAGGCACAGAGTCGCAGATGGATCAAAAGCCAAAATCCACCCATACGTTGCCTCCAGGAGACACATCTCAGCTCTAAAGACAAATATAGATTCAAAATGAAAGGGTGAAAAATGATATTTCAAGCAAATGGCATTCAGAAGAAAGCAGGAGTAGTGGTACTAATATCAGACTAAATAGACTTCAAAATGAAAAAGGTAAAGAAAGATACTCAGGGATACTTCATAATGATAAAGGGAATCATGCACCAAGGAGACATAATACTTATTAATATCTATGTTCCCAATCAGGGAGCCCTGAAATATATAAAGCAATTACCAACAGAACTAAAAGGAGACACAGGCCAAAACACTGACATAGTAGGGGACCTAAATACCTCACTGTCACATATGGACAGATCATCCAAACAGAAAATCAATAAAGAAATAAGATCCTTAAATGACACATTAGACCAACTGGACATAATTGACATTTCCACAGCCTTTTACCCCAAAAGAGCTGCTTATATATTCTTCTGTAGTGCACATGGAACATTCTCAAGAATCAACCATACACTGGGACACAGAGATAGCCTCAACAAATATAAGAGAGTTGAAATCATACCAACCATATTCTCTGATTATAATGATTTGAAACTAGAAATCAACTATAAAAAGAAAGTACAAATACATGGAGATTAAACAACATGCTACTGAAGAATAACTGGGTCAGGGAAGAAATAAAAAGAGAGATCAAGAGATACATAGAAATGAATGATAACGATAGTACAATAAATCAAAACTTTTGAGACACAGCAAAAGCGGTCACAAGAGGAAAGTTCATATCATTATAGGCTACCTCCAAAAAAAAATAATGAGTGCAAATAAACAACCTAACTTTTCATCTTAAAAAATTAGAAAAGGAAGAACAAATGAAGTATAAAGTCATTAGAAGAAAAGAAATAATAAAAATTGGAGCAGGATTAAATGAAATAGAAAACAAACAAACAAAAACAATAGAAAAAATAAATGCAACGAAGAGCTGGTTCTTTGAAAAGGTTAATAAAATTGACAATCCCCTGGCTAGACTCACTAAAGAAAAAAGAGAAAGGACACAAATAAACAAAATCAGGGATGAAAGAGGGGAAATTTTAACAGACACTACAGAAATAAAAAGGCTCATACAAGAATACTATGAAAAAGTATATAATACCAAAGTTAATAACCAAGACAAAATGGTCCAGTACTTAGAAAAATACAACCTTTCTAGACTGAATCAAAAAGAACTGGAAAATCTAAATAAACTGATCAGCAGTATGGAAATTGAAACAATCATCAAAAACCTACCAAAATGTAAAAGCTCAGGACCAGAAGGCTACACCAGTGAATTCTACCATTCAAAGAAGATTTAATCCTATTCTCCTCAAACTCTTCCAAAAAATTGAAGAGGAGGCAATACTTTTCAACTCACTTTATAAGGCCAATATCACCTTCATACCAAAACCTGTAAAGATAATGCAAAGAAAATAAAACTACAGACCGATATCTCTCATAAACACAGATGCAAATATCCTAAATAAGATATTAGTAAAACAAATACAGCAACATATCAAAAAGACTATACACCACGATCAAGGGGGCTTCATCCCACGGGCACAGGGATGGTTCAACATATATAAATTGCTTAATGTGATACACCACATAAACAAATTAAAAAATAAGAATCATATGATTATATCAACAGATGCAGAAAAAGCCTTCAACATTTATGATCAAAACACTTAACAAAATCAGTATAGAAGGAGAGTAACTTAACATAATAAAGGCCATCTATGACAAACCCTCAGCCAACATTCTATTTAATAATGAAAAACTAAAAACCTTCCCTCTAAGATCAGGAACAAAGCAAAGCTATTCACTATTGCCACTCTTATTCAATATTACATTGGAAGTCCTAGCTAGTGCAGTCAGACAAGAGAAGGATATAAAAGGCATCCAAACAAAAAACAAAATGTCACACTGTCACTATTTGTGGATGACATGATTCTCTATATGTAAAACCCTAAAGACTCCACAAGAACACTACTAGAAACAATAAGTAAATACAGTAAAGTCTCTGCATACAAAATCAACGTTCAAAAATCCATAGCATTCCTATACTCTAACAACAAAGCATCAGAAAAAGAAGTTGAAAAAATAATTCTTTTTGCAACTGCAACAAAAAGAATAAATTACCTAGGAATAAATTTAACAAAACATGTGAATGACCTATATACTGATAACTATAAGACCCTGTTAAAAGAAATCGAAGAAAATGCAAAGAAATGGAAAGATATTCTGTGTTCATGGATTGGAAAAATCAACATAGTTAAAATTACCTTATTACCTAAAGCTTTATACAGATATAATGTAATCCTCATCAAAATCCCATTAGTATTTTTTAAAGAAATGAAACAAAAAATTAATGGATTTGTATGGAAGCACACAAGACCCTGAATGCCAAAGCCATCTTGAAAAAAAAAAAAAAAGAATGAGGCTGGAAGCATCACTCTTCCTGACTTCAAATTATACTACAAAGTGACAGTAATCAAAACAGCATGATATTGGCAGCAAAACAGACCCATGGACCAGTGGAACAGAATCAAGAGTCCAGAAGTAAACCCATATTTATATGGGCAAATAATTTTCGACAGAAAGGCCAAAAATGTACAGTGAAGAAAGAAAAGCCTCTTCAATAAATGGTGCTGAAAAAACTGGAAAGCAACTTGCGAAAGAATGAAACTAGACCATTGTTTATCACTACACACCAAAATTAACTCAAAATGGACTAAGGCCCTGAATATAAGACCTGAAACAATAGAATGCATAGAAGAAATCATAGAAACGAAGCTCAAGGACCTTGGATTTAAAGAATATTTTATAAATTTGACCTCGAAGGCAAGGGAAATAAAAGCAAAAATAAATGAATGGGACTACATCAAACTAAAAAGCTTCTGCTCAGCAAAAGAAACCATCAACAAGGTAAAGAAACAAATCATTCGAATGGGAAAATATATTTACAAGCAATGCCTCTGATAAGGGCTTAATATCCAAGATATACAAAGAACTCATATAATTTAATAACAACAAAAAAACAAATGATCCAATAAAAAAAAATAGGCAGAGGACCTGAATAGATGCTTCTCCCTAGAGGACATACAAATGGCCAACAAATATATGAAAAGATGCTCAACATCGCTAGCTATTAGGGAAATGCAAATCAAAACCACAATGAGATACCATCCCACATCTGTTAGAATAGCTATAATCAACAGAACAAATAATAACAAATGCTAGAGAGGATGTGGAGAATTAGGTACGCTACTGGTGAGACCGTAAATTGGTACAGCCACTGTGAAAAACAATATGGAGTTTCCTCAAAAAACTAAGAATTGATCTACCATATGATCCAGCAATCCTTTTACTCAATATTTACTCCAAAGACCTGAAAACTCATATCTGAAAAGATATTTGCACACTCAATCTTCATAGCAGCATTATTCACAGTGGCCAGGACATGGAAGCAATTGAAGTGTCCTACAACAGATGATTGGCTAAAGAAGTGGTGGGCATATATACATAAGAAGAGATGAAATACTGCCATTTACAACAACATGGATGGACCTCAAGATAATCATACTAAGCAAAATAAGCCAGACAGAAGTAGCTGAAAATCACATGATATCACTTATATGTGGGATATAAACCTAAAAGCAGCAAATGAACAGGACAAACAAACAGAGACTCATGGACATGAACAATGGACTAGTGATTACCAGAGGGTTGGGGGGAGGGTGAGGTAGACAGGGGAAAATTTTAAATAATTTCTTCAATTAAAAAAATAAGTTAAAAAAAAAATCTCTCCATATATATCCAAAATGTCTCAAAACCACGGTTGGGACAACTGTGTTCTATGATGGATTATTACAGATCAATAAGTCCAATTCTATGAGCATTTCTCAGTGTATTTACCCACTCTCTGTTCTTTAGATTGATACATATTCTCCCTCCAGAGGTCTTTGAAAATTTAAAATGGAAGTAGTTCATTAACCATTTGACAAATATATCCTATTCTTACTGCTTCAGAATGAAGTTCTGCAGAAGCAATGTGATTTAAAACCCTGACCGGTAGATGGAATAACTATCAAGTTGAAGTCTAATCCCAAATTAGGATTTAGATTTCCAAGGTAAACTATTCAATCAGTCTGAACCTGAACCTGTTGGTCTAGTTCCTACTGTAAGATAACTCCAATAACAGGCTGCCTAAATGAGCTACAAAAGCATTGGCAATAAGTGGAATTTGGTTACCCCAGACAGAATCCCCTGTCATCTGAGCAGTCTGGAGTCAAAAGCAAAATCTAAATCCAAAAAACACATACACAGTTTGGATTCAATAATTCCACAGATGTTGTTACAAAACGGCTTCAAAATTTGAATGTCTATTTTTCCTGGCTAGAAAGAAGTTATTCAAGAAGTTTAACAAAACAAACACAGAAACTTAAACTTACAGTCCCACGGCATTTACATGTGTACATGTATGTGTATGTGTGTGTATACATGTATATATATAACCTGGGGAATTCCTTGGCTCCAAGTAAACTATGATCAATCAGGCTGAAATCTATACTAATTGGTAATGAGTGCACCATGAGCTTAGTTGCCTTCTTACCTCGAAGACAATCTGAGTACTCAGAACATTTATCTCTTGAAGCTGGATGCCTTCCACATTGCTAAGAGCTCAATCTCAGTCTGTGGAGAGTACTAATAAAGCACGGAAGATTTGATTTTCCATATAGCTGTAGCAGCCAACACCTTGATTTCACATCCAACTTACAGTGAAAACTGTGGCCTTAACATTGGGCTATGTAAAGAGAAAGAATACTTTTATCTTTGACCTCTCTAATTTATCATTATGGCCCCTATATCATGGCAACCATTTTCTTTCCAGGTCATTTTAAGACAATTGTTGCACCTGGTTTCCCCTCCCATCTCTCATTTCCTCCCTCTCCACTCTTCCTCACAGTTTGGACTTCTGATTTATCTCTATCCAGTGCTATGTCTCTATTGACTCTATATTGGGGCATCTTCAAGGTGCTCACAGTCATCTGTTAGGTGTATATTAGACAAAACTATAATAAATTATTTCCTGTCTACATCATTATGTGAGCTATTATATGGGTTTAGAGCAACTAAAATTTGTTAGGGAAAATCACAAAAATTCTCTGAAGATTAATAAAGTATGTAAAAGATTTCCGGAATCATTTTCTCTTTGAGGACTTTGTTTTAATCTTAATTTTTATGTGCATGTGTTTAGGCAGTGAGAAATAATTCCATGTCTACAATTTCCAAGGTGAAAAAGGTTGTAGGGATGAACGAAATGGCTCAAATACTTAATAAGCATTTTCCTCATATCTCTCAACATATTTAGGTTTCTTGATAAATTTAGTAGATGTGGCTAGATAGAATTCTTTCTTCAAAAAACTGTACACTTGTGGGAAATGTCCAGATAGATCTTAAGAATTCAGGTATCTTACTGTAAAGATGCATTGCAGTACACAGGAAAAAATATCCTGTGAAAAAGTTAAAAGGATTATACATAGTGCCTTGTAGATGGTATACTTTACATGGCAACTATTATTATTACTAGGTCTCTTATTTTTTAAAAGTAATTACGATCTATTTAGACCTCTATATCATTCAGCTATAGCCAAGTAACAAATCACACCCAAAATTAGTGGCTTGAAACACCAATCATTTATTATTTCTCATGGGTTTATGGACCAGCTGTTCAGTTCTGCCGATCTAGGCAGTTCTGCATTTGCATTCAGCTGGTAAGTTAGCTGGAGGCTTAATGCTCTAAGATGGGCCTAAAGCTCTATGCTGCATGACTGGACTCTGCTCCACCATCGTGGTCTCTCTCATGGCAAAAGTAAGGGTAAAGAGAATGAGTGAAACTTGCAAGGCATTTTGGGGTCTCCTCTGAGAATGGGCAGACCCTCATTTATACCATATGCTTTAGCCTAAGGAATTAATAAGGCTGGTCTAGATTCCAGGGGTATTGAAATGGATCTCACCTTTGGATGGGTAAAGCTGCAAATTTAAACTGCAAATAGCATGAATATAGGGAGTGGTAGACTTCTGGGGTCTTTTTTGCAATCGATCCACCGATGTGTCTCTAATATTAGACACTTAAAATTATAATAAAGATTGTGAAATTTCTATATGCTATTTTACATAGAACTATTTTTTACTCCTCAAGTTTGAAGGCTCTAGATAGAAAAAGCAGCTTTGCAGTTCTAGTCCACTAAATTCTCTTTCTTAAGGCTGGTCACTTTTTTAAAGAAAAAGAAATGTTTCTGAAAATATATCACTATAATTTAGCCTCTTTATATAATTTACTATACAATTTTTTTTTTTAATCAAAATTCTCTGGAGCATTTCATTTGTTGGGTAGTTATTAACAACTAGTTAGCTACTGGTTGTCTGCCTGTATCTGGCAAACCAAAAATGTGTAGGTTAGAGATAAAATTTTCAAACTTGAAAAGGGAGCGCAAAGTATAGCATGGCCTTTTACATGGAAATAGGTATGTTGTCTTTTATATCACTGTTTATGTTTTGTTAATCTTGTTTTTTAAGTCGATGTCCATGAGCCTCCAATATCTGCGCCCACAAAAAGACATAAAAGGAAAGAAAAGTGGGTCTCTTGCAGTTTACTTTATCATGCAAGGAAGGTTGAGTCAAGGGATGCCAGAATTCCCCGAGACTAGTTAAAGTAAATTAATCGTTTTTGGCTTAAATTATTGAGGTAAGGCCACTACATATGACTATGCACAGCGACCTTGCAATAGAATTTTTCATGACATCTGCCTCTTTAATGTTTGCCTTGTCAATGAAGAAGTGAACAATTCATATTTTGAACCTGAGGTCTTCTAATCAGAAGTAAGTCTCAAGCGTACTTCCCGTTTCTAGATATCTGCAGATTTCTACAGGCAAAGAAATAGGTAAGGCATGTTCTCCCTCTGAGCCAGCCAAGAAAGTATGTTCCCAGCACTGGAAATCTCACACAACTATCTTCTAATCTCATTACACGAAGTATCAGCTTGGCAAAAGACATTTCAGTGTATTAGAAACATCCATAACAATGATTAAGGACCCTCAAACAAAATATTTATCTCTTCATATAAAAGTATTAAATGCATTGATAAGCCTGAATCTGTACATATGCCATGTTATAAATGAAATAATTCTTGTCAAATTATTTAGAGATATTTTGTGAGATTCAAAGAGTGTAACTTCTGCTCAGTGATTAGTGAAGCATGTCAAGATATGGCCCATAAGAAGTCAGTAAACTGTGAATTAGATAAGAACTCTTTTGGGGGTGTTTTTGTCCCATTTAATGACTAGATCATGATTTATGGGACAAGTTCTCATATTATCAGCAACTTCTATAGAAGGAAAAGAGGCTTATGTCAGGACTGCCAGCAGTATTGTCTTTATTAAATGTATACAGATGTAGAAAAATCTTAAATCGGAATGATGAGAGAAATTTTTTCATCACAAAAGTCATGAAGAATAAAGGTTTCCAAGCTCTTAAAGTTCTATGTCATGCACAAAATACCAAGTTTCATCCAGACAAGATTTTGTTTGGCAAAGGAACTTTACACCATTTAAAAACATTTCAACATTCCCAAAGAGATGCACAAAAAAATAGAAATTCTTCCTTAATGACATTAGAAGGCACATAGCAGATGAAAATTAGAAGCTGGCTTCAATTAGAGACATGAGCAATCTTTTATAATTTAAAAGAAAGCCATAGAAGAATTGGCAACAAACAGGTTCATTGGCTTTTTTTTTCCATTGCCAAGAACCTTACCTTATGTGTTTATCAATATTTTCAGTGATAGAGTATGTGAGTTTTTTATTATTTCTCTTTTAAAGCTTTCTAATTAAGGTGACAAAATGCAAATAAAATTAGATGTCCATAAGCATAATGTCAGGATGTATTCTACTTAGCCTATAAACCAAAATCTATAGTACATATTGTAGCATCTTAATATGATGATTACAACTATCCAGATATAGAGTAACTTCTCCTAGCACACTATAATTGTTTGAGTAAAAAGTTCATTCTGTAGCATGATTTGATGTTAGTTTATTTCAAAAAATATTTTCACCAAAATGAGAAAAATATCAAAAGAAAAAAATATGTATAATTGAATGTGGCTAATGGACCCCAATTAAGAACCTCTGGACTAAGATGGGCCTTCTATTATTTCATTATCTGATATTTTTAAATTTTTTGAAGCTAAACGAGATACTCATTTTAATTAATTCCTTTCTCTGTATTCACGGCCATAGAACACACCCTCTGTAAACTTTGGGAAAAAGAATAATAGTTTTATTTTAACCTGGCTTATAGGAAACTCTTGAGTCTTTTATTAACTAAAGTACCCTATTAGCTAGATCTTCCCAAAACTCTGCTGTATATTAATAATTGATAATAACGATAATAACTATGTGGTTCACAAAGTTTATACAAGGTCAGTGAATCATCAAAAAAAAAAAAAACTGAATTGTGCATCATGTATTTTTAGCTTGGAAACTCTTGGGATTTTAAATATTGCTGGCAACTCCCTACCAGCTAGCTAATGCCTTAACAAGCCAGAGCTGCTTAACCCTTTCTCCTCTAATGGTCATTTCTAGGAGAAAGTACCTAGCAAGTACTTACCTTTTTTTATGAATAGCCTGCAGAAAAGTGTTCTGTAAACATTTTGACCATGATGACTAACACACACATGAATTTGTATATAATTTAACTATACTGCCCATAAAATCATTCTTATTATTAAGTGAAATGCACCATATTTTCTGTTAAATGCTAATCTATTATGTTAATGCTCATCTTAACGCAAAATTTATTTCACCAATCAATGGGCTGCAACCAATAGTTCAGATGATACCAGCCTAACCCCCCAAAACATGTCATTTTCCTCCCTGCAGGATAAATGGACTTACTTATTCGAATGTATTTCTAGAGTCAATCTTTTGAAAATAAAGTCTTTATTCTATTTTTTTTTTGAAAATTTACAATTCTTATTTAACAGGAACATTCTATTAACCAGAGCACATTATTCTTTAGATAATCAACCTTAATATAACAATCATTATAGCTAGAATTTTCAATATTTATTTCTAATATTCACAATGAGCCTAACATAAAAGATGTATAATCCCTATTTTGTATTCAAGGAAATCAGAGTCCAAACGGTACCTTGCTGGATCTTATTGCCAGTAAATGATAGTGCCAGGGTGTGACCTCAGATTTTTCTGACCCCAACGTCTAAATGCCTGCTGCTTTCTCTGCCCTGCCTCCAACATTGCCCTACGAAACAGGCAACTAATATTTTCATTCACAAAACAGATCTCTAGATGACAGGTTAAAGAATTATGATAATGTCTCATGCATTTATTCTTTTTTTAAAGACACTTTTAGTGAAAATTCTATTGGGTAAATCAATGATACATCGATGAAGAACATAAGGACCCTTCCACCAAAATCTAATTAATTAAATCCCATGTTGAAAGGACCAAGCAGCTGACCTGGGAACATAGATTGATTTGTGGAGCAATTAGAATTCTGTACAAAAATCTTACCATGACCCATAGTGGAAGAAGTGACATTTAGTCTTAGCCATAAAGGATACAAATGATTTCAAAATGTGAACAAAGAGAGGCAAGGTTATTTTAGGCCTATAGAAAGAGTTTGAGGCAAAGTATAGGAAAGAGGAGAATACATTGAGTGTTTGAGGCTCTGAGCAGGTGGCCCAATAAGGCAAATAAATAACATAAAAGGAGGGTAATGTAGGAGAAGAGTTTGGAAACTCAGCAATCAGCCACATTCTTGAAAGGATTGAGTACCATAATAAAAAACTTATACTGTATTCTCTGTTCTTTATTTAAAAACATGTGTGTGTGTATATATATATATATACATACACACACACACACACACACACACACACACACAGTTTCCTATTTTGCAAACTTCCCTTTAAAAAGTAGATTTTCGCTCTACTCAGTCTTCAATTATTCAGAAGAAGCATAGTCAAACAAATACCAGATGATTAAATTTGAGCTTTTTAATTTCATATAAGCTCACAAACTTAAGGCTCAAAAGAAATTGTCATGTCTCTGAGTATCGAGCTTGCTAATTAGAGCTGGGCACTAAGTTAAATTCAACCTCTCTTACCAAAATTTTTAATTTAGTCTGTTATTTACCGTAACCAGTCTGTTGTCTAATGACATTGATACAGATCAAAACCAAAGTTAAATTTTTTATAAAACCATATTCTTAAACTTTTTCATTTTTACCATTACGAAATGGTCCCCAAACCATTCCTTCCCATGGGTATATTCAAACTTAAATCTAAGTCCTGATTTGCCAGCCACAGCTTTATTACATACTTATATCAGAGTATAAGTGAATGATGATGGTACTGTCATGAGTATAATGATCAATTTATAAAGACAATAATTCACTAACCAGCAACAAACTTTACGAAATCAGGCATTATTTTTCAAGGAAAGCGTACATCATATCCCTACCACCTAACACAATGTAAGTACATAATAATACTCAATAAATATCTATTGAATAAAGAACTAAGTGAAACTATAATTTTCAGTTGGGATAACTGTATTGTAATAATCTTTAGAAGTATGAACAAGATATGAAAGATACAGATGAAGAAAGACAGATTACACGTGCTTTCATTTTTTCTTATTTTGGAAAACAAAATAATAATTTAAAGCTCATCGATGTTCCACCATGAAGATACCTACTATTGTGAAAATTTGAATTTGTAAAATAAGAATTTGTTCTTTCCATGTGAGTTAATTCCGTCTTTTTATCTTTGCTGCCCTCCTCTGGAATTTTTATATCACCTGATCCTCTTTTCCAAAGGATATGTTTTTTATACATGCCTTTAGACTAGAACAATAGAGAAAAGTTCAAAAATATAACTTAATTTGTATTTTGCAGTGCATTTTTATCCAATTTTATAACACTGCTTGAAGGAAATGGCAGTGTAAATAATTTCAGATTATTCCTATGTTTTACTTTGTAGAATTTTCAATGCCACCTTCTGAACAATCTAGGAAATGGTTTATTTTAAATATCTTCTATAAGACTACTATTTGACTTTTTATTCTGCTATTAAGAAAACATTTCTGTCTTACTGTCTCTTACTTGATAATTGCTTTCCTTTCCCTCAATCATTATGTCACCTGCATTGCAATACATCACATGTATCGCTCAGTGTTTTAATTATGACCACCAACTTTAAAAAGAATTTTAAAAATTTACAATATTTATTTCCTAAATGTAAATTTTCATGTAAATTTCTCTGTATGCTTTCTGATCGGTTCAAATATATTTCTCCACTGCACCCTGGTAAATAAGTGAATCCGTTTAAATCACTAAGAATAGTGCCACACAAATAGATTTGAAGCTTCATGGTTTAGAAAAAATTCAATTCAGTAACAATACCACTTAATCTATTCCTGAGTGTAGATTATTCTCACTCTCCTACCTCTCTTGTAACATAACTATCACAATCTTTTATGTCCCTAGATCAGTAATTCTTAAATTTTAATTTGCACACAAACTACTTGGGAATCTGTTACAATGCGGATGCTGATCTGAGAAGCCCTGACGTTCTGCATTTCTAACCAGCTCCCAGGTGTTGCTAATCCTGCTGGTGAAAGAGAACACTGAATAGCAGGCCCTACATTAGTGCTGTTTAATAGAAATATAATGAAAGCCATGTATGTAATAGACATTTTTCTAGTAGTCACATTTTTAAAAAGTGGAGAGAAACAGGTGAAATTGATTTAAATTATTTATTTTATGTATTACCCATTATAATATGGTATGATATATTATCCCATGTCACTTACAAACTAAATATTATATTAACTCAATATGTCCAATATATTATGATTTCAATATGTAATCAATATAAGAAGCTAGCAAGATATTTTACATTTTATATTTTACATTCTCTTTCACTCAGAGCACAAATAATCAACCACCAGATGCAGAACCACCTAGTCAAATGACAGTTAACCATGATTCATGAATGAATCTAGTAAAGGGCAGAACTGACCAATTGAGCCCAACCTAAACTGCCAACCCACAGAACTGTGAGCTAACAACATGACTTGTTTTGAGCCACTGAATTGTGGAGGTGCAGTGAAACCAAACTGATACAGAAGAGTTTTTTTGTTTTGTTTTGTTTTGTTTTGTTTTGTTGTTGCTTATTGTTCGTGTTTGCTTTAATATGGGAGAGAGTGTAGCATATTTGGCACTGGGAACAATGCAGAGGAAAAGAAAGAAAAAAATAATTATGACAAGAAAGAAGACAATTTTAAGAGCCCTGTTTTGAGTGAGAAAGCAAGCTGGATGTGGAGTTCAGTGCACTAGTAGTAGTATCGGCCTCATATAGGAGTATGGACAAATCACATGTGTTAAAAGGAGTTGACAGGGTGCCATGGACACAGTAAGTGCTCAATATGTTTTAAATGGTATAACTATCTTTGAGGACATTGATTTCAAACATAGCATTTGAAATAAGTCATTCTGGTTCCAAAACCATTTCCAAAAGCTGCCACAAATCTGTTCTTTGCTTTGCTTGGAATTCTTTTCTTCATTACCTCCGTACAAGTGTTACATTTCCATGATGTCTTCCCTCATTTTCCCAGCTGGAATTAATCTTTCATACCTCTAAGGCTCATAACAATTGTTTCTCAGTGATTTCATATATAACTTTAAACTTTATAACTTGTCTTATAATTATTTGGGTTCATAACATCTCTTTCTTAATGAATTATAAACTATTGAATATAGAGTTTATATATGATTTATGTTTGAATTACTGCAAACATAATGCATAATATACAAATATGAATGAATAAAAAGTTTTATGTAATTGAACATTATATTTAATGTTATTGCATGCAGAGCCAATGGGGATAAATTTAAAGGTTGACACAGTTTAACAAATTATTTTAGGGTATTCCTGATTGTCTACCTTTAGACACTTGAAAAATATACTAATTGGTTTATGCACATGAATGGACAGATTAGATAATGTGAAATAGTTTCTCAGTAATTTTGTGCAAATGACAACTGCATCTCAGTTTCTAAACTGGGGAATATTAAGTTCAGTAACTATCCTGTTGCAATTTTTTGTCCTTTTAAAGAGACTATTGATCCTGTGTCTGATTCCTAACAGTTCATTTAAATTATCTGAACATTGCAGTAGCTGAATGTAGAAAGTTATCTTTGTTGACTTCAGCCAATTGCAACATACAAAGGGATACACAAAAATGCTTAAAATAAACATGCAAAATAGTGAGTATGATGCATCCCATATACAAAATTCTCCTTCATTTTTCATTTTTGTAATAAAAATGTATTCCAAAGCATTATTATAGAAATCGATCCCAAATAACTATTCTCGAGGCCACCGATATCTGTCTAATCATGAAAATTCCTATAAAAAGAGAAGGTACTGTTAACGAAGAATGTCCCAATTCAGATCTTTAGGAAAAAATAAATCCTATTTATCTGTTATATATTGGATTGATTAGGTGGGACGCCACTTGAAGGACAATAGAACTGGTACCTGTAAGTTATAGAAACCACCATTGTACATACCTGTGTTGCATAGGCTCCTTTTCCGAAAGAACTATCACATACTTATAAAACAACAAGCATGAGTTCTCCCAAAAAGGCGTTTCTATATGTCCCTGAAAACTTGAAAGCCAGCTCCCCTATAAGATTATTTACTGGTCCATTTTCTGACTATCTAAAAATGAGTACCAGACTTTCAAGACTCCAAGCATACCACATGATAAAAAAGAGGACAATATTTCTATAATCTGAGCAAGGTAAAACCAAATTAGATGTACTAAGTGGCCAACTGTGAAGTCAAAGAAGCATTAGAAATTCAATGAGACGAGAACAGGTCATCTATAGACTGGGGAGAATAGTCCCTGAGCAGGAGAACATGAGACAGAAGGAAAAAGGACATGAGACATAAAGCTGCCCAAAGAAGTGACCTTTCCTTTATCTCTTGCAACTGCAATGAATCTTAAAGACCAGTTGACAGCCACACTGACAGTTAATAATCTCTGGGAACCCCAGATATGTGGAGTCTATAACCACTTGTGAAATCTTTTTCAAGGGCCTTCAGAAAGCATTTATCAGAAAAATTAGAGGCAAAGCATATGATCAGTGTGTCTCCTTCCTTAACACAAGTGTGCAAAATTTACCAAAAATTGAGTGTGGAACAGGAGTATCTACAGAAGTCCATCCATTCTCCAGAATCTCTGTGAACATAGGGAATTACTGACTGCTGCTTACAGACAGGCATGAAACCCCTGTGCTGAAATCCCTTTTAATTATGAAGTAAAAGCTACCTGCCACTGGAGAAGAAGAAAAACATACCTATGTCCCAGAGCTGATCTTTCTTTGCATTGAGGCAAAGCTGACTTCTTCTGGGGTTAGACAGGATACCCTTCCATCCCCCATCCTCTGCAATTATCAGCTACAGCTGGGGAAGTAGGAAAAAAAAAAAATATGTGTATAGAATCCTTTCTGTTTCAAGGCAGTATTCAGTATTCCCTACCAAATAGGAAGGGAGAGAACCTTGCTCACACCTAAGATTTTCCAACTGTAAATGGAAGAGTTTTCTTGATACTAGCCATGGAATTGAGAAAGCTGCTTGCATTCTCCAAGTACACTGAGAGGCAGGCAGGAATGCTGAGAAAATGCTACCCTTGAGGCTCAGGTGGACAGGACTGGCCTAAGATTGAGGGTGGAGTAGAAGAAATGAGAAATCACTCCTATTGCCCCTGTAAGCCTTGAGCCAAATAACAAGAAACATCGCTGTTCATGAGGGGAGGGGCAACAGCATGGAGGAAGCAACTTTCTAGATGTGGCTATGCAGGGCCAAAGGGAGGGGTGACACAAAATCACTGATAAACACCCCAAGCTCCGCACTAGCCCAAGGTAATGGTAGCTCAATACTAGAGGATATCCATTTGCAAAAAGAATGAACCTCAACTCTTACCATGTACAAAAATTAACTCAAAATGGAGCATAACCTAAATTAAAAAGCTAAAACTACAAAACATTCAGGAAAAAAAACCCATAACTTTTAAAATTCAATAAAAAGGCAAACAACCCCCAAAGATATAAGAATGGCAAATAAACACATAAAAATTGTTCCTCGTCTTTAATCATTAGGAAAATGCAGTTTTTAAAACCATTATGAGATGCTACTATCCAAACACTAGAATTGCTAATATAAAAAGACTGATTATACTGAATTTTAGTAAGGATGAGGAAAAACAACCTCTCATTCATTGCTAGGAAGAATGCAAAATGGTATGGTCACTTTGAAAAACAGTTTGGTATTTTCAAAATATAAAAGTAAACATGCATTTACTATATAAGCCAGGTATATAACCAAGAGAATTGAAAGCATGTGTCACACAATGACTTGTGTATGAATCACTGTAGCAGCTTAAGTCTTGTAAATGCCACAAACTTTAAACAACCCAAATATTCTTCAGCAGGTGAATGGATAAACAAGTTGTGATTTACCCATAAATGGAATACTAACCAACAATAAAAAGAAACAAACTCTTGATATATGCAACAAAGTGGGTAAGTTTTGAAAGTATTACGCTGTTAAAAAGCTAGACACAAAAACATACTATATAATTCCATTATGCAACATTCTGGAAACATCAAAACTAATAGAAAATAGACCGGTGGTTTCTAGTGACTGGAGATGGAAGAAGGGGATTGACTGAAAAGGGGCATGAGAAAACTTTTGGAGGATGAAAATTCTATATCTTGATACTGGTGGACATTATACAACTGTACAAATTTGTTCAAATTTGTAAATGAACTTTTTGTATATAAATTTTTTTCTCAATAAAAAAAGAAAAAAAATTAAACTCTTCAATATTCAACTCTGTTTTCTTAGGGTTATGAAACACTACAATAGTCAAGCAAACAGTATTGCATTTGTGTATGAGTAAAGGTGACTATTTGAATCTGAAGTTTCTTGGCTACAACTTATCATTGGAGATGGAACAGCTGCATCCTGATTTAACTCAAGGAAGCAGGTGTGACATATCTTACACTATTTTTCACCCAAAAGCATTAATAAAGGAAATTGTCACAACAGGATATGTAATTATTAGAAAAATGATAATAAAAGTTAGCAGAGAAACACTGGAGGTTGGTGGATGATGTTCTCAGAGAGAAAAAATAAACAAAGTTTAGGATAGAAATAAACTTCCCTAGCTTTGTTCTTTCATATAATCCTGAGTCAAAATATATTCCACCCTGCCTAATTTGGTGTGTGTGTGTGTGTCCTTGAAGATTTTAGCAGAACAAATTTAAAAGTCTGTGCTTTCAATTCCTGTAAAATTCCTGAAAATGGAAAGACTAGTTAACTCTAAAGGACGGGTCTTTGATTTTTTTTTTTCATTTATAAAAATAGTATAAAGTAAGTATATACAATAAACTCTTACCCTTAAGTTGGCTGCCTCACACATCAGGGTTTGAGGTAGGAAGTTGGGAGGGGGAGCTCTGAGTATTCTTGTCATGGTTCTCTGATGAGGAAGATGCTTCAGCTGAACAAAAGACTATGCAGGTTCACTCTCTGATTCCTGTTAGAGTTGGTTCAGGCAGAACACATTGATCTAGAGACTTGATGTGGCTATATGTGACTGCCAACAAATGCTGAGGTGGCAGAATTTATTATGTACATCCTTTATTGTGAACTCCTTTTCAATAATACCCAACAGACATATATATCACTTGCCATGAAATGCTGATTTGTGCTTATAGATGCTTTGCGGCATCCCAGAGTTAATTTTCAGTTCTCCTTTAACACACTTCGCAGCTTTTTGTATCTTTGATGTATTTTTTTACTTTGAAAATATCTTTCTTATATTTGTTTTATTGTTTTTCATATAAATAAAAACTCTAAAATCGAAGAGGCTCCTTTCAGCTCTAATATTCATGAATATAGAAAATCAACTCTATTAAAATCAATGTATTCACTAATCAGATTTCTAAAGCAACCAAAGTATTAAGAGCAAATTTTTCTGTACTAAACAAAAATAAACTTTCAAGTAGGTACAAAAATTCTGAATGTATATGAAATACAGCTTTATATCAACTTGAAAAAATGATCATGTGAGAGAGATTTATCTGTGTTTGATGTCTTATTCAGGGCACACGAGCTAATTTTTTTTTGTTATTAACAAAACCAGTAATTATACCTCTGATTATATTTTGTAATATAATGCCTGTTTAATTACAAGTTGTCTATTTGCATTTCCTTTTCTTTTCTTTGGTGACCCCAAATTTTAGCATAGAATGAGCTGTAATCAGGAAAGGAATTTACCATATCAGAATTTATGTCTAGAAGTCATAACTAATAAACATAGCCATTCTTTATCAATGTTATCAGATGTTCTAAGTGACTTAAAGTTCCTGACAATCTTATTTTTAACAAATAATGTGTTAACTAGGGGCGTTTAACTCATCACATTTGGAGAAGACTTCAATTATATTATATTTCGTTCTCTGAAATCAAGCATCATGGGGTTATTCATAAAATAGTTTACTTTTTTTTCTCTTTCGATGTTTGTGCAATATTAAAAACAGGTTAAGTGCCTAATGTAAGAGAGTGCTTTAAAATGATCGTACTGCATCTACAAAATAGAATATTGCAAAAGGATTCTACAAATCTATAAAGATATGAATATTTGTTCATGACGTATTACAAAGTGAGACATTAAGCTTATATAATATGTATAACAAAATATAATTTTAGGATAAAAACTGCATTGTTTGCACATGAGAGTGAAGGAATTCAAAGGAAAAATATTTAAAAGAACAAACACTAAGTTGTTAACAGTGGCCATCATTTGGTTGCATTCTGGGTAATAGTTTCTTCAATTATTTATATTTTTTATTTTTATGATGAACATGAAATATTTGTGTAATTAAAACAAATATCTAATCCTCATTAAAACTGTCATGTCAGATTCTTAGGCAAAAGAAATCAAACACCAACATCTATTTAAAATAAATATAGAAAGCCATGTTTTTAATTTGTAAGTGCTACATATATGCTGAAGGATTTATCAAGATAATGTTGTTCTGCATAAATAAATGTAAAGTCAAGAATTTGGCACAACAGATACATTGCTTGGGATAGCAAAGGTAGTTTAAAGCCTATATCAACATAAGAGCATCCCTCGTTACATTTTCTGTATAATTTCACAGAAATATTCACCAAATATTACCTATGAGTTGACTCTTTCCTCCTAATGACATTGGAAGTTACCTGTTAATTAAAAATAAAGAATAACTCCTACCGTGAAATATAGATTTATGAAGATGCATATAATTGTAATAATAAAAGATCTTGTTCAATGCTTCACTATGTGCAATGTCTTAAATGTTCTACGTACAAAGTCCATTTAATTATCAAGACA
Organism: Rousettus aegyptiacus; assembly: GCF_014176215.1. Lineage (NCBI taxonomy): Eukaryota > Metazoa > Chordata > Mammalia > Chiroptera > Pteropodidae > Rousettus > Rousettus aegyptiacus. Next base: position 55,593,360 of record NW_023416306.1, read on the forward strand.
CTATGATAGATGAAGAAACTGAGGCACATAGGGGTTAAATAATTTATCTAAATATAGCTCATCAGTGGCAGAGAAGGGTCCAAATTTAGTCATCCAGAATCTATGTTTTTAACTACTACAATATACTAATTCTTAACAGAAAATTAATAGGATAGTAACATAAAAAAATATCCACATGAATATATAACACGTATTTATATTACAAACAATTTGGTAGACTGTCTGTAATTGTAGACCCCTATCAGGCATTATAATTCTCAGAAGTTTTCATGCTAGGTCCCATTTTTCTCTCTGTCCAGAGTCACCCAAGACCCTTGTGGTGCTTGTGTGTTCCAAGGCTAGATAACCCCCTGCAATCTTTCCATGTTGCCTATAACAACCCTGAGTATTTTTCGTTTTTACCTTCTGAGCTATGCTCTACACACTGTGGCTTAATGGAATAATCTTGACAAATAGAATAACTGGAGCAAAGAATAAAGTAGTCCCTTACGGAGAAGCCACCATGAGTTCTCTCATTGACCCCTCTCTCATATTTTTTGGTCTTTTCACTAAACCCAGAAAATGATAAAAAATAAGGTCCCACCATGGCCTCCTGTGTAAAGAAAGTCCTGAACTTAATTAACACTCCCTCTGGCAACAGTGTAATTAATTCTATCTATTTTTAATTGGATTTCATAGGCAGCAGTTGCAACACTGATTTAAATAACTGGGCTACCTGTAAAGTTAAATAACACAATTTATAAACATATAGACATTTCTCATTAATTATCTTAATATTTTTTAGTATACGGACCAAAAAAACCATTTAATAATCAGCAGAAATTCAAAACAACTTTTAGTATTGCCTTTGGACCATTTAATTAATGGTTTGTTATGTCCCGGCACCAAATTTTTATAGTATTATTCAGCTAATAAATCATAAATATTCTGGGAGTATTCTGGATACAATATAGGTGGGATGACAAAGACATGAGTTTACCTTATCAATCTTAAATTTTCTAGTGTTGTGTGAGTAGATTCTGTAGCTAGTTTAAACAGAAGTGTTGGGGAGATGCAGCAGCTCAACCAACTTCTCCTTGTTTCTATTTAACTGAGAACTTGCTTTAACCAATGATTGGTTCTAACCATGCTCCAGTCACTAATTTCAAATAATCTAGGCCTGAATAAAAGTCTCAGAGCCAGAATTACTACTTCTCTATAGGTAAAATACAAAATCTGTGAGGCAGGAGATACGGCCTAATTGTTTTTGTCTGTGTCTCTGGCTTCTTCTATGCCTTGAATTCTAGCCCCTTTCTCAAGGTCAGCATTCAAGGAAATATTTAGGTTTAGAGGCATCACAGGAAGTCTTTATTCCACAGCATAGGTGACGTGTTTTTTCTCTTCTCTGTAAGAGTATTTGAAGTCCTTGAATTCTTTGATAGCCTCTCCCCTAGACAATTGAGCAAATTTGTTGATAAAACAGAATATTTAACATTCGAAAATCTTGTGGAATGAATATTGAACAGAGTAACTGTTTTTTTTTTTTTTAATGTGTTTTTTAAAGCATGTTTGAAATTTTTTCAGTGACAAATGCTCTGATCTTTGGTGTTGGAGGAATAGTCATTAAAAAGTGAAAGTAAGTTAATTCACCCTGCTGTAGTTCTCATTTTACTGACTCGCGCCCTCAGTCTGAGTAATGATTACAATTACGTCATAACCCAAATTTTCCACCTCCAAACTGTGTGTTTGTCCTAGGGCTGTTGCTGAACAACAAACTACTTCAGGTGACTCTGCCTCTATGCATGAAATTATTTTGAACAGCCTGAAGCATAACAATGCTTTATGTAACAAGTTTAAGAAATGTTTCTTATCGAAAAGCACAGAAGTCCCGTTTTACCTCTGTTACCAATGCAATCTGTCTGGTTTGAATTTTTGTAAAAAAAAATTTTCATCATTCTTACTCTCCTTTCAGATACGGTGTCAAAATAATACATAAATAAAGTTGCTTTCTAAAGTATGACCACCTTAATTTTGATGTTGTCCATCCATTTGTGCCTTAGATATTTCCCAGGTCCCCTGGATTATTTTAAACTTTTGAGAAAATGCAGAGTCAATCCTGTCAAAGAATATGAACTGAAAAATTACAATGACAGTTAAGCAATTAAAAATGACTTTAAAAAAAAAATTTAGCCCCCAATACTGGTTTGTTGCTTGACAATATTCAGAGATGGAGGAACACAACCTCTGCACTAGAATTCCGTAATGCCTATCTTTAGAAGGCTCAGAGCATTTTCAAGCGTAGGCCTGTCTAGACCAGAATAACAATGGGACAACAGCTGAGAGTTAACAGAGGCCCATGTGCATTTGTGCTGTTCTTGTTAGTCATTATACTTTGCAGGCAGGTGATTTACCTCAGGAACTTTCAAGAACATGCAGTGGAGAAAGCACTAGGCAAACATCATTTGAAAGAACTCTACCTAGCTTCTTTTTCTTTTTAAAATTTTATTATTAGTTTCAAGTATTCAGCACATTAATTAATTAAACATTTATATAGTTTATAAAACAATCTCCCTAATTACTCTTCCTCTCATCTGGCTCTCTACCTCAGCTGAGTTTCTAATGTTCTCCTTATGGTTGGTGTAAATTAAAGTATTTTAATTATCAATTTATCATACATTTATTCAAATGTGTACTAAGAAAATATCTATGAAGGGAGAATTCTGGTAACCTGGTAGTTTTATTAGTCAAAAATTCCCATAGTGAATCAGCATGTCAATTCATGATAGTTAATATCATACTTCCATGAGTTTTTTTAGAGGGAGAGAAGGTAAGAGAGAGAAAATAATGAAAGGAAATAGAAACAACTGTGAATGAAAAACCGGCTGTATCATAAACCTAATAAGCTCAGGGGGGCCTCATGTCAGGCCTTTCAAAAACTCAGTAACCAAAAATAGTGACATAGGATGATCTAATCTTAAATTCTTAACTGGGCAGGTCAATGCGGGTAGTCATTTAGTACCATAAATAAGTCCTGTCCGTTGCTCTTATGCATCTAGGATAACATACCTTTGAAATGTCAGAGTAATTTCTTTTCCATATTCTTCAAAGGCATAATTGCCGGCACCAGAGCACGAAACCACAAAACCCCTCATGGTTATTGTGTTGCCCGCATACCATCTCTACGTGCTATACAGGCTAAGTGCTAACTATCTTGAACCGACCGATGTGTTTCTCCATTTTGCTTTTTTAGCCAGTCCTAGAGATTTTCCCACTTTGCCTTCTCTCAGCCTCTTCATCTATAACCAATGGACCTCATGTAACCCTCTTTATGTCTTCTCCTTTGATTCTAATGTATAAAATAATATGCAAAACACCATCCTCCAGAGTATTGTCTCAATCCATTGAGATTTTGCTTCCAGCCATGTTCTCAAAATTTGGCTCAAGTAATCTCTTATAAAACTTTTCTATAAGCTAGGCACCCTTCCATCGACATAATACAAAAATAAAAGGGAGATGAGTTAGAATGGAAATCGGTTCACTGAGTTTACTACTATCTAGTCAAGTTATGATTATAAATTTGGAAATTTATAAAACAGATTTACCTGGTTTTATGGATGATTTTTTGGATTCAAACCAATTTGTTCTTTTTTCAATCTTTTTAATTACTGATTACATTGTATAAAGGTTACATAGATTTTGAAAGTTAAATGCAACCACATGGCATATCAGGCTTCAGGTAGAAAGACATGAGGCACGGATATCTTTCAAAGCTTGTGAAAGAATGTGAGCAAAGGAATAAGAACGAGAATTTAACAGCAGATACTCGATCTGGTGAGCAATGAGCAAAGAGACCATACAGATAAGTGGTGGAAAATTACACTAGGGAGATTTAAGACAAGTTTTAGAGTATCTGACTTTGTATGGGGATTTTTACCTAATGCATTAGTTTCCCATCGCTATTGTAATGAATGACCACAACGTTAGTGGCCTAAAATAATATCCATTTAGTATGTCATACTTTTGTAGGTCAGAAGTCCACATACAGTGTAACTTAACTGTGTCTTCTGCTTAGAGTCTCAAAGGCTGAAATCAAGGTATTCAAAGGTTGAACACCTTTCTGGAGGCTCTGGGGATAATCTATTTACAAGCCTAGTTGAATCATTGACTGCATTAGTACCTTGCAGTTGTAGAACTGAGGTCCTCGTTTCTTGCTGGCTATCAGACAAGAGCCTGCTTTTGCTCCTAGAGTGTGCCCACACTTCTTTTCATGCCCTCTATGTGGCCTCCTTCAACAACAGCAGGAGAAGGCCTTCTCCCCCTTTAAATCTCTGACTCCCTCTTCTGCCATATTCCTATAAATCCAGCTAGAGAAAGTTCTCTACTTCAAAAAGCTTGTATAATTAAAATGGGTCAATCCAAATAATCCAGGATAATCTCCTTATTCTAAGGTTCATAACCTTAATTCCATATGCAAGGTCCCTTTGCCACGTAATATAACATAGTCACAGCTTTCAGAGCTTTGGCCACGGACATCTTTGGAATGCCATTATTCTACCGTAAGCTCCTTCTCAGATTCTCTTGGCAGCCTTCTCTTTTCTCTCTCTGTCAGTGTCCTGCCTATTCAGGTTGCCCTTTCATGTTAGGACTAAATTGGAACATCACACTAAGGCCATTGACATCAGGCTTCCTGAGTGATTACTGAGTGCCCATCTGATATAACCTCAAATGTGAGGAAGTGTGTTTCCCATAAGGTGAATATTTCTAGGGAAGTCACCAATGCAGGCTGATCTACCTGCTAAGTGACACTTTGGTCCCTATCCAGCCTACTGTGAAGTGATAACAGCTTGTTAAGATACCACATCACACTGCTCTTCACATCTTTATTAGCTTTATATCTTTCTTCTTCTTCTTCTTCTTTTATTTTTTTATTTTTTATTTTTATTTTTTGGTATCTCTTCCACCCTGGGCTTGCATCTCCTAAATAAAATTTTAGCCCTTTAACTTTGCCTCAGGCTCTATTTCCCAAAGGGGATTGATTAAGACCTTTCCTTTTTACAGTGGTCCCATTTGATCTATTGGCCAAAATTGACTGTAGAAACTTTCAGAGAATGCTTCTCTCAGAAATATAAAATTGGGCTAATAAACACCAATTTCAGTCTCCTTGCAGTCAAAATTGGAGTGATGTAGATAACTGCATATGCTAAAAGCAGAGAAAGTTGGACTACTAAGAGAGAAAAATAAATCATGTTTATAGAGAAAACGAGATCAGAGACCATGAGATATCAGACAGTTAGGGTGATCCATGGACAAATGGAACTAACATTTACCCCTGTTCCTGATGAATTTCCAGTGTCTGTTTTCAAGCCCTTAGGATGAGTGCATTAGTATCCTCACAAAAATTTCCTCCCCTTGAATTGAGCTAGTTTGAAGTGTGGTTCTGTTACTTGTAATTAAGGGGACCATCCCAGTTACTGTTGCTATGTGGTAAATCACCCAAAACCTAGTGGCCAAAACAACTATCTTCTGATACAGATTCTGTGGGTCAGGAATTTAGAAAGGGCACAATGAGGACCATTTACCTCTTCTTCACAATATCTGGGGCCTCGGCTGGGAAGATGTGAAAGCTAAAAGTGATTCAACAGCTAGAGACTCAAATTATCTTGAGACATCACCACACATATGTCTGGTAAAAGATGTTAGCTATTGGCTGGGTGTTAGTCATAACATTTAAACATAGCCTTTCTATGTGGTCTCTACACATGAGCTAGTTGATCTTCCACACAGTATGGCTTAAACATTCCAAGGGAACAAGGATCTATGATCTAACCTCAGAAGGCGCATAACATCACTGCTACTATGCTCTAAGGACTGAAGTAGTAACAAAGGTCCACATAGTTTCTAGAAGAGGAGACATAGGCCCCACCCCTCCATGGGGCAATGTCAAGGTCATATTGTAAGAATGACATGTGGGGTGTGTGATCTTGTTACAGACAATATGGGAAAATGCAATCAGACATAGGAACTAACCCTAAGACAATAGGTCAGTTGCAGCCAGATTCTGGAGGTTACAGTGACAAGAAGGAAGTTCAGAGTCCATCATGGAGTCTGTGAAAAGATGGTTTTTGAGCAGAGAAGTAAGATAGGTATGGAGGACTAGAGGGAGAAGGCTAGCTAAAAAGAATGAGAATTGTAATCTCCTGAAATTGTTCCATTTAATATGGCCAGGATTCTTACGAAGCTTTGAAGGTAAGCCAGACTGACACTATCATTATCTATATCAAATGCATTCCCAGTAATTTTGTGTTACTCTACCAATGCTTCTTCATAATGTGAGCCTATATTTTACAATATGTGTATGCAGAGTATACCAGTAGGTACCAGTGTTTATGAAATCAATTTAAAACTTACATTGTTTTATTCTATTAGAAAGTCGACTTACATTGTTTATCAGCACTGACTACACACAAAGAAAACACTACTCCTTTACCCTTATTTAAACTCTACATTAAAGAGTTTCTACATACGGGAAATTTTGGCTTAAGCAGAAAATTTTTGAATGATACAAGACAGTCACTCATGCGCGCATGTGCGCGCGCGCGCGCACACACACACACACACACACACACACACACAGTCTGAATGTGATTTCAGATTTGGAATGAAAGCATAAAAGCCAGTGAGGAAAGGCAGTGAGGTAGATTATTAGTTAAGCCTTCATCAAAGAAAACAGTAGGAAATCCATCACTAGCAGCATTACTATTTTATTTTTTTTCCTTTGACCAAAAAGCTATCTATTTTTCATGCTACAGAAATATACTTTTTATCTATAACCAGCCTGTAATATCATTTCTAAAAACGTTTAAAAGAATCTAAGAGTGACATGAATTAAAGACACCATGAAGATTTTTTTGTATCCAAAAAATTTCTTAGTACATTTATTTCATCCATTATAAAAACTGTTTACCCAGCTTTCAATTTACTAAAAATTTCTCTCTTAAGTCTCTCAATTGCTTTTATTCATTTTTTTTTTTTGCATAATAAGAAGGTATAGAGATACATTCTGCCTATTTTTTTTTTTTTCAAGTATCCCTCTTAAAATACAACATGAAATAATTCTGGAATAAATTAAAGGTTAAATGTACCTAAGAGTTTCCTATTCAGTACTTATATGAAAAGAGACCTATTGTTTCATGAAAAGATGGGCTATATGGAAGTAATACTTCATTTCCTAAAATAACTCTGATTTGCATAAGGGTTTAATTTTATACTCATAATGTGCTTTACACTGGGGAAATCTACCATTTCTATAGGACTGATTTTCACAGTCTTTACTGCCTAAGCCAAGGAAGTGAACATTTTCCCAGAGCAGACACACTGGAGAATAGTACACCCTATTTGTTTCACATGTTTAAATATTATCTTTGTCTTCTAAATGTTTTACATTTACATCTGAGACGGTATCTCTTCATGAAGGTATTAAATGAGAACTTAATGAGCTGTTGGGTTTTGTACAGCAAGAAATACCTAAGCTTACTGCAATCTGGCTATCAAATGGCTATTTGCCATGCCTCTACCATCTGATAACATTTTTGATGATTTGGACAAAAATTGCAAATGTATATCAGGTGAATATATGCATGATCTTTAATAGCCATATTAGAAGATGTATGTGTAATCCTTAGTTATTATCAAGAGTCAAAATATTTGATTCATCTAGAGCAGACTGAGACATTAAATTTCATTAAATCACAAAGCAGGAAATTAAATTGTGAATAAGAATATTGATGTTTTCTTTTTTTGTCATTATTGTTAGGAATCTATCTAGCATGTAATATATGGCTCCAAATTCTATGCCATTGCTTGAATTTTCCATTTATAATTCCTCACAGTTGCTGTACTTCTTGGGATTTTTTTTTAATGGGGAAAACAAATAAACAAGCCATTGCTTGCAATACAAAAGCAGTAGGATCTGTGAGAAAATCATTGGTGAGTTCATCTAACAATTCCCCTTTCTTGCTGGGTAATCTGAGGCAAATTATTTATTCTAACCAAGCATCACTTTTTTCAGTTAAAATAGTAATATAATATAACTCCCTAACCATTGAAATGTTTGTGTGTGAATTAAGATCCTTTCTATATGTCAAATGCCTAGTACAGTGCCTGGATGCTAATAGGTCCTCAATAAATGATATTTATGATTATGTGATTATGATTATGTTTACATGAAGAGATTTTATTCATCCATTACCTTCTAGGTAATGGAGCAGTACCCGCATGGAGCTTACATTCCACAGAGCAAAACAGAAAATAAATAAGTAAATAACCTAACAGGATTTTTTTTTCTGTCTCAAAAATGAGATCTAAGACAGCAGTAAACAACAGAATCTTTTCTCTAGTGTTGATGCCTTTCCGATCTTCACCACAGAACCACAACTCCCCTCAATTTCAGACCAGATTATCCAATTTTTTCAATTTGTAATGAGGCACCCTGTGTGTAGCTGTGGGGCAGAAATGACAGAGATCTCGACTCTAAGGCACACTCAAGGATTCATGCATGAAACACACTAAAAGATGAGTCAGAGAGACAAAAGCCCAACTGAAAGCAGAGAACTCATATCTACCAGCCTGCCAGAAATGTGAGACAGATGTTTACCTAAGAACAGATGAAAGTAAAGACTGACCTCGGGTCCTTGAGACAGGTCTCTGGTCCTCCACGTGTTTGTGTGCAGCTTCATACAAACTGAAAAACTAGAAGATACAGATGAAGGGTAAACAGATAGCTTTATTTTCTGTTCCATGAGTTCGAATAGTGAAAATATTGTGATCTAATCATCGTTTAATTTCTGAGGTCGAAATGTTAACTAACAGTTTTCCAACCTGTGTATTTTTGCTGTATTTTTGCAGTCTCTGTGGCCACAAATAAACGATGACAATATTTGGCCCTGATTAGGGTATGCACAGGAGACAACTTGTTTTTTCTCCCACCACCACCTTCATTGCTTTGTGGGTGCCCTGTATTCCACATCTTAGAGACATCGCCTCACTTTCTGGTCACATCTAGGTATTAATATGTCCAGTCTGATCCAATATCTTTCAAAATTGGGTCTGTTAATACATTCATTTTCCATCTATTTTCTTCAGGGCAGATGTCAAGGGATGAGGAAAGAGGGTAACATTGTATCTATTAATGTGAGGATAATAAAATGCTTGGGTGGGCTCTTTATAGTCCCAGACATGGACAGTGCACACATTAGCTCTTCAAATCCTTCTTTAGCCTGGGTCCATCCAGTCACTTACAGCTAAGAACCTGCAGTCTGAATTCTCTAGTAATGCTAACACCCATGGCATCTTCACCACATCAAATGTGGATCTACAGTTTACAATGAGCTCTTCTCTCTCCACATGTCTATTTCAGCTAGTTATCACTTCTGTAGCTAAAAGCGGGCACTGATGTAAATCATGCTTCCAAATTCCTGGAGAAACATCAGGTTCTCCTGCAAGAATTCTCTCACTAAGCTCCGTTCCAGTCACTTCACAGAGACTGAATTGTGAATGGGTAAAGCTCGTTCCTTACCATCTGGGAAGTACAGGTCAGGTTTTAGTTTTTATAGGCAGCTCCATTTTCTACATTCGATTCTCTTAGAGTTTCCCTAATTTTGTCCTGAATAGGGGTGGGGATCTGGAAGGCAACCTCTGCCATCCCCTAGCCCTGCAAAGGGATGAGAAAAGTCAAAGCTCTCCTTAGTCCTAAGCATGCCTTTCCAGGAATCTTCCTCTTGGATTTCTAGAGATGGATAATAGTCACCGGACCAATTCTTTTCTCGTTTATAAGTCCTGCATGCATGCATCTAGCAGCTAGCTCTTTTTAGACTATGAACATCTTACCATCTATTATCTCAAACTTGAGGCTTACCTAAAATTCCAAGATAAGAAAATCCCATTTCATATCTTGCTGTTACCACTGGATTTCTTCTAGCTCCAATGGCAGGCGGGGAGGGAGGAAGATAATGGCACAGAAGTGTAGGTAGCATTTTTCCTTGGTTTTTCCTCATTGACATAGTGAAGAATCACAGGTCAGTGAGATTTAGAAAAGATTTATTTAAAGTATATTTTAGAAAGACAAAGCATGCCCCAAGGAGGCACATGGTCCCAGTGAAGAGCTGTAACAGAGTGCTGTAACAACAACCAAAATAACCAGCACAAAAGAAGGCCACAAATGCCACCAAAAGGACACAAAAAAGGACTCAGAAGTGAGAATGTCTGCCTTACATTTGGGTGGTGATGGGTGGTTCCAAAGGCATTCCTAGGTGATTGTCAAGTAGGGTCATTTGGATTAACTCTTGGCTGCTATGTAACTACACTTAGTGGGCATGCGCCTACCCAGAATTCTACTACCATTAGGGTGCTCTTTTGGTGGTCCTAGGCTGGGCCCCTATTCCTTTGTTCCCCTTGTACCTCATATCTGACTAGCTACCTAACATTATTACATATTGTTAAGTTTATTTGAACTATAATCTAAATTGAGACGACAAATCAAGGCTTCTAAAGGTGAAACTCTATTACAGGAAACCATAAGACTTACCTAGGATTTTCTTTTCTTTAAAAAGAAATTCGCTCAAATAAAAATCTACTTGCATTCTATCTTTTTACTCTCATTTTTCTGTAATTATTTGTAACATCAAACTTTTAGTAGAGGTTCTTGGAAGGAAAGTATGTTAAGAAAAAGGAGAGAATGTGCATAAAAGATTGGGAAATTTTAGATGATAATGTTACTTATAAATAATTTAATTATTTTTAATTCTTTATGATACTTTCCCCCTAAAGAAAATAAGATAGCAGTTGATATATAATATTTCTTACTCTTCATGACATACATCTTTCAATGGATGTGTGCTTGTAGGAGTATTTTGGAAATAATGTGTGAACTTATCCTGAATAACAGCAGACATAACCTTCTCAGAAGCAGTGTCTTTGTATCCTGAGTATGGCAGGGTTTTCCCAGCTGAGCCTCAATTGGCTTTGAGATGCAAAGCCCGGCTGACTGCTGACTGGTTGGGATGACACCCTTAGGCATTGATTTGCAAAAGGTGAGAAGCCTGGGGACATGAAAACTTTCAAAGCTTTGTGGTAGGCGCCTGGAGATTTTCAGAATATATAAAGCTGAAGGATAAAAAAAACATCAATGTCCCAGTGGCTGGGTCAGATCCCCATTAGAGAAGTCTGAATTTCTCAGAGAATATTCCCAACCAGTTTGTAGTTTTCTTAATCCTGCTAACTTTGAATCAGACAACATGTTTGCTTTATTAATGATCTTCTTCTAACACATTTATACTCTACATTTGAGTTAGAAAGACTATAAATATTGTTTCCTTATCTTGAGACAACTACCTTGTCTTCTGTGGATAACTACAGTGTTTTTAAAACAACAACAAAAAGAATGTTTATGTACTTGATTATGAAATATCGACACCGGCTTGTAAAAACTTTTATTCTATTAATACCCCAGTGCTGTGAACAATCCCTTTTCACGTGTTTTATAAATTAGGCCTTAAATAAGGGAAACTGAAAGCGTTAAACATGCAGGAGCTGTAGAATTTGTTTTCATCAACAAGGAGTAACATTAATTTCAGGACCTAAACTACAACTAATTCCATGTCTAAGAACAAAAAGCACTCTTTATTTATGTTAGGACAATGCTCAAATAACCCAACTGACCTCAGACCCCAATAAATATGAGGTAAAATGAGTGAAAATAAGGCAATAGTAAAAATTACGACCTAAATCTCACTACTCTAGCCTTTATTTGCCTAACTGCACACACTTGACTATCCCCATAATTTTTCTTTTACTTCTTTTCCCTTGTAATAGATTTTTTTTTGTCAGACAGTTTGTTTTCTCCCTCAATGTAGCAAAAATTAAGTCACTGAGAACCCTCAAGATTTAGTTTATAGGTTCAACCACACAAAGAAATATTAAACCAACTATCGCTTGAGCCAAGGTGTAAAATCTAAAGGTACAGACTTATTGGACCAGTTAGAGTAGCAACCAATCCCTGAGCCAATAATCATAGTCAGGGAGCCTGCCACATTGGACATACAGGTTGCTTCTGTGCCTGTGGTAGCCTGAGGATTATGAGACGTGGATAAAGTTTCAGTAAGAGAACTTTTTTAATGAGAAAATAAGAGCTTAAGTTTTCATTCTTTAATTCATTCACCTATTATTTGCCAGATATTTTACTATTTTGGAATACAACCATTAATAACAGTTTTTGTCTGATAGAATTTATGTATTATGGCAGAGATAAATAAACAAGATACAAAAATTTGGTAAAATAATAGTTACTATGAATCCTTTTTTTAAAAACCACTTGCCATGCTAAACACTTTATATGCATTATCTTGTTTAATTTTCATAAAGCTTCATAGAATCACTTTACAACAGAAGAAAACTGAGCCCTAGCCTTGCAGTATAACTTTTTGCACAGCTAAGAAAGAACAGACTGGAGATTTTGAGAGAGGTCTTCCTGACAGCAAAATCTACACCCTTCTACATTGTTGTACTCTAAATGCTATTCTGATAAGAGAAACACAGAAGAACATGTAACAATGACTTCCATGGTCAAGGAAAGATACTCAGAGGAACTACAGTATAAAGTAGAACCTTAAGGATGAGTAAAATTTAGCTAACTGAAGAGCCGGTAGCCTGTTCTCAATAAAAACAAATAAGCAAAGAGATGGGAGTGAAATGGTCATGACTAAAGAAATGAAAGACCTACAGTACTGCTAAAAAATACCAAAAGCAAGGGGAAGGTTCTGTCAAGAAACAGATAGAAAATTCATCCACATTGGTACATGTATTAATAGTTCATTCATTTTTATCACTGAATAGTATTTCATTATTTCAGTATGGATGACTTTGGTTTGTTTATCCATTAGCTTGTTGATGGGCACTTAGATTTTTTTCTAGCTTACAAATAAATCTACTATGAACACTTGCATGTTCATGCCATTGTATAAACATATATTTTATTTTTCTTTCAATAAATTCCAAGGAATTGAATAGATGGATCTTATGGTAGCATATGCTTAAGTTTATAAGAAACTGCCAAATTGTTTTCCAAAGTGGTTGTACCATTTTATATCCCTACCAGAAATGTATGTGGGTGAAAGTTCCTCCATATCTTCTTTGATAAAGAGTTTTAAAAAATAATTTTCCCATTTTATATTGAGTTTTTTTATTATTGAATTTTGAATATTCTTTAATTCAAGTCCTTTATCAGATAAATAATTTACAAATAATTCTCCTAGTTTGTAACTTTTCATTCTCTTATCAGTGTCTTTTAAAGAGCAGAAGTTCTTAATTTTGATGAATATATAATATCAATGTTTTCTTTGATGAATCACGCTTCTGGTATCATCTCTAAAAGTTCTAGCCTAATTTAAGGTCAGAAAAGTTTAATTCTGGGTTTTATTTTAGAAGTCTTATAGTTGTAGTTCTGTGAGTTAATTTTGGGGGTTAATTTTTGAATCATATGGAAGTTCAAAGGACCCAGAACAACCAAAACAACTTTGAAAAAAAAATAACAAAGTCAGAGTACTGCCTGACTTAAAGAGTTATAATACAGCTATATTAACCAAAAAGTGTGGCATTGATCTAAAGAGAGACAAATATATCAATGGAACAGAATAAAGAGTCTAGAAAGAGACTTGTTCATAAATGAAAATGCTTTAAATTAGATCAAAAAGCTTTTAAAAAGAAAATGTCATCATTTTAGAAAATATTTTCTTATTTCTATTGTTTTCAAGCTTATTTGCTTTAAGATTTCAAAGGAAATCTTAAGCAGAACTAAAAACAAATAACTCTGGTTGAAGCTTGGGTGAGGGAACAAAAACCACATTAGCTTACCGCTCTCTATCCCTATCTTTCTATATATACGCATAAACATCTATCTTTGAGGTCCCTAGAATACTATACGGGGACCTCAGTTTGCACTTTTGAACCTTTGTGTGAATGTGGGAGAATGTCTCTAGGGTAAGCTGTAGAACCGTGGATCATCGACACTCACAATTTTAGCTTTACCAGATGAACGAGTCTCCTAGGGCTGCCATAACAAAACACATCATAGTGGGTTACTTAATGCAACGGGAATTTAATTTCTCAGACTGGTGGATAAATGTCTGAAATCAAGGTGTTGGCAGGGCCATGCTCTCTCCCAAGCCTGCATAGGAGGCTCTTTCAGTTTCTGGTAGCCCCAGACATTCCTTGTAGTAACATAAGTCCAATCTAAGCCTGCATTTTTATATGATATTCTTCTTGTGTCTTCACATGGCCATATTGTTGTAAGGACATCCATCATGTTAATGAAGAGCCTACTTTACTCCAGTATAAAATCATCTTAGTAACTACTGACATTTGCAATAACCCTATTTCCAAATAAGCTCACATTGTGAGGTACTAGGGATAAAGACTTCAACATAGTTTTATTGGGGGTGGACACAATCCAAGCCGTAACACTAAATAATTCCAAATTGTGCTTTAAATTGGTGGTTCACTTCCAGTAATGGTGTATTAGAATTCAGTTTTTCACATGATAAACATTGTGAGATTTTATAAATATATCTAATTTTACAGCTACAAAGTAGAACTTCTTTGTTGCACTCTCTTAATTACTAATAAAATTTAACGTCTTTTTACATATATAATGGGCATTCCAGTTTCCTCTTTTGTGAATTGCTTGTTCATACCTTTTGTCTATTTTTCTATTAGATTGTCATTTTTTATTGATTTAAAGGAAGTTTTTATCGTTTTCAGTTACTAATGGCAGCAACCTATATGTCTGCTATATTTTACCTATTTAACAATAAAAACTTAATCATTGCAATAGACTTATTCTATAAACCCCCCAAAAGGCAGAAATGATAAGTTGGGGACAGAGGAGTAACACATAACATTTGCCAACTGTGGTGGGAACATAAGAATGGAATTGGTTCACCATCACATATACACACAAACATCTCCACGCTGATTAATTTTTCTTGTTACAAAGGTGAAATTGCCACTTCCAGCCAAATAAAAAATTTTCACTTGATGCTGGCTCCCAAAGCACAGGACCCAGAGAGATTTTCTATGACTAAAAACAAGATTGAGGAGATGACCAAGACAAGTCTCAATAACAAGTTTCAATAATTCCCTCTGTTCTTTACATAAAACACTACTATAGGGCTAATGAAACAACCTGAGTGTCAACATGCTGAGAAAGATCATATATGTTTAAAAGAAAGACTGGAACCGTTAAAGGACCCTCTGGGAGGACGCCACCAATAAGAAATCTGAACTTTGCCAACAGATAAAATCCAGCTTACCTTCAGAGTTTATTCTATTTGCAAACATTTAAGAATGTGACTAGATGAAAGAACACAAAGATCTCTAAGAGTAAAAGGTGGTTGTCTTCACTTTGTGCTCAGGAGGATTTTGGAGATAATGACTTTTAAAGTATAAGTTGTCCATTTAAAAAATAGTGTGTGATATATATATATATTTAAATATAAAACCGAAAAAGTATATAAAATGTCACACTTATAGTCAAGCACATTTCTTTCTAGTTTTTTTAAAACATAAAATTTTGTTTGACTAGTTACATATTTGATTGACTGTCATATTAGTCAAGGTAAGTTGCAGGTCATGCTACAGTAAAAAATTACCTCTGATATCTAAGTATCTTAATATAATGAAAGCTTCCTTCTTGTTAACTCTGAATGTTCAATACAAGAGTACTCGGCTCTGTTCCACATAGTCTCCTGCTGATGGATGCTCACCATCAAAAATGTGGTTTCAGAACTCCTTTCAGCAGGAGAGTAGAAATAATAAAAAATTACATAGCAGCTTTTCTGCTCACAATTAATGGATAAGAACTAGTCAATGACTCCACCCAATTGCAAGAGATATGGGAAATGTAGTCCACCTTATGCCCAGGACGAAAACAGAACAGGATATTTGTAGGCATTATAATGTCAATCAGAGCTAATGTGTTTTTTTTTTTTCCTGCCTTTATTTGTTCATTAGTTCTTTCTTCCTTTCTTCTTTCTTTCTTTCTTTCTTTCTTTCTTTCTTTCTTTCTTTCTTTCTTTCTTTCTTTCTTTCTTTCTTTCTTTCTTTCTTTCTTTCTTTCTTTCTTCTTTCTTTCTCCTTCCTGCCTTCCTGCCTTCCTGCCTTCCTGCCTTCCTTCCCTCCTTCTTTCTTCTTCTTTCATTTTTTTTTTTTTTTTGGAGTCATGTTTCTTCTCTTGGTAATCATTTCTGAAGAATTTAGTCTTACATCTTTTTTTTTTATCTTATGCAACCCAAACTTGTCTCAGAATCATTGGGAATTTCCATGTGTAATGTTATGTTTGCACTTTTTAATCTAAGAATATTACTTACTAAATTCCTTTCTGGAAGGGATCGGCTTAATATACGAGCAACATAACTGATAGATAGGAGTAGAAAGCAGTCCTAGAAGATGGCAGGGGGGGAGTGCTCTATGCCTATAACCTCTGTGAGCCTACCTCTTACAGAATTCCAGTCCTGACATTCCAACAAAACAGGAGTTTCTTAGCCTTTAAGATTAGAAAGTAAAGTATTTTAATTTATTATGACTTTGAATTATATTCCTCCTCCACTAATGTGGTTCTTTGCATTTGATTTTACTTTTCTAAAAATATATAGCTCTTTCTCCTTTCCTGTAAAGAAGAAGCAATTAATCAGCCACAAGATAAGTTGAGATAATCCAAAAGATATAGGGAGTGGGCAAAGTCATCTGCAGATTTAATGATGTCAAATGTACATTTTCATGCCTTAACGAGGGGGTGGGGAAGAATAAGGCTAAAATCGAATTTTAAGAAGGTTTGACTTTTGATATATTCTATAAACTTGGAGAACTGTTGCTTTGCCTTTTATAAATGGAAAGGTTTGACAGAAATTCTTACTTTTATTACTGGATACAGTGATCACTGTCCATAGTCCTGCTAGTACCTTGTAAGCAATAGTTCAGTTTAATTTTAATATATTATTTTTATTTGAGGAGGGGAAAGTTATAATGTATTAATCATGCACTTATGGGTTATCATCTGAAATTTTAAAATATGCTTAATTTGAATTAATTGTGTTTTGACTTCATGGTCCAATTCTAATGCCATGTTTACCATTTCTTAGAACACACTAGAAGAAATTACTTATTCATTCTCTCCTCAATTTATAGCCATTTGTTAACCAACCCCTTTAATAAGAAAATGTTCTCATCTAATTGATTTTGAACTACCTGGAAGTAGAAACTGTTTTACTTTATGCTTTAAAAAAGTCCTGTACATCTACTGCTATGCTACCTTGAACAAGCCAGAACTCATTTGATCTTGGAAGCTAAGCAGGGTCGGGCCTGGTTAGTACTTGGATGGGAGATCACCTAAGAAGACCAGATGCTTGCTACAGGCATAAAAAATAAATAAATAAATAAGAGATTGTAAACTGATAAATTCCTTGCAATCTGTGAGGTCAACCAAGGGTTGCGTCACCTGAAAAAAAAATGCCCTGTGTTAGTTTCCTGTGGCTGCTATAACAAATTAGCACAAATCTGGAGGCTTAAACCATCAGAAATCTAGTATCTCAAAGTTTCAGAGGCCAGGAAGTCTGAAGTCAGTTTAACTGAGAGAAAACTGAAGTGTCAGTAGGGCTGCACCTCTTCCCCTGGGTCTAGGGAAGGATTTATTCCTTGACCCTTCCAGCTTGTGGTGGGGGCCGTCAGCACTCCTTGATTTGTGGCCACACCACTTCAATCTCTGCCCCTGTGGTGACATTGCCTCATTCTGTTCTCTACATATCTAATCTCCCTCTGTCTCTTTCTAACAAGAATATTTAGGATGGCATTTAGGACTCACCCAGATAATTCAAGATGTTCTCCCCATCTCAAGATTATCACCACATCTATAAAGGCCCATTTCATAAATAAGGTAGCATTTATAGGTTCCAGGGATTAAGACATGAAGATATCTTTGAGAACTAGATCAGCCTCCTACAGCTCACATCCCTTACCCAGCTCAGAGCATAGTCCTTACAACAGAATAGGCACTCAGGAACATCTTGACAGCAGTACTTTGGTTTCTCTGGTTGCAATGGCTCTTCTTCTTCTGTGTTATTTCTTCTTCTGTGGACTGACTTCTTTGCTTACCAAAAAAGCCAACTAAAAATTGCAGCCTTAATCCTAGGGACCACGTGATTTCTACTTTGGTTCTCTACAAAGTACTAATTCATTCTTTCATTGACCTTATTTCAAAATTATTGAGAGGCTATCTAATTCACGTTTTAGGTCTGCTATTCACAATGTATACAGGCAGCTTAGACCAGAAGAAAGATCTCAGCATTATAGATTTTGCAGATTCTCTCCTAAAGAAGTGCGGTTAGAAGGAGAGACAACTGGTACTTCTGTTATGGCAATGACATATGATAGACACTTCTTTAATATTTGAAATACATTACTAACTTCAGTCTATAGGTTTGCTAATCAGACTTTTAGAACCCAAATTAGAGAAAATTTACTGAAACACACCTCTTTCTTTTATTTTCTAAAAATCATCTTCAGAAATCTGGGAACTCTTTTTTGGGCATCATAAGATTTGAACTTTGGAGTTCCATGGGCTTGGAGAAAGACGTCTAATTTCTAATCCAGTTTAATCTCTATCTCTATATATGATGTTTTCTGGCAAAATGCATTCCTTCTACTTCTAATTTTCTAGCTTCAGTAGGGGAACATTGTATCTTCATGTATCATTCTCAACTAACTTGAACAGCTAGCTCTAAGCTGACATAAAAACACACTTTTAATGAATAATTAAGAATATAAATTTCTACATGAATACATTTTATTCTCACTCCAAAGTAAATCATATGATGATGCATTGTAAAATTCAATAATAGAAACAGAAACAAGAATAAAAAAAGACAGAAAAATTTTATTTTGTTGCTGCCAACGGGCTGAAAGTCCACTTTAAGAAATATTTTAAAATTAAGATAGCAGCTGGAAGCATTTAGCTATTCCAAAACACTTCAACATTTCTTATAAACTGCCATTTATAGAAAAGTTTTAATCATGCATTTTAAAGAGAAACAAAGAGTGGGACTATCAACAAAGTGATTTGGGGGGAAAAAAATGCTTTCTTATTTATAAGCAAAACAGAGATTATAGATATTAGGCCCCGGACAAGGTTTTTTTTTCTTCTGAATCTTCAAGAAAATATCTCTGATTTGTGCCTGTTGCTTCCCCCACCTCCACCTTTATTTTAAAAGGGGTATAGACAAGAGATGAAAGGGCATTAATCTCACATCTATTGAACCAATAATGAAATAAAAAAATGTTTATGGAATTTCCTCTTAACATTTTAGACATGTTTTTGTCTGCTATTTTACGGTTTGAACTTTTTAAAACTCTGTTTTCCCAAGAGACTCATAGCTTCTTCCTTAAAATGCTTCTATCCTTTTTGTTTAATTCCTTCCAAAATTTCCCAGGACATTCTTTTGCTCCCTCAAAGCAGAGACACTAATTTTAGGGATGTTGCTTAGATTTCTGTGGGTGAGAGTTCTCCTGGGCCCTCGGCACAGAATATCTGCCACACAGTTGAGATGGTGCCCACTCTGAGGTCTGTGTTACTTTAATGTCTTAGTTTGCCTACATCTAAATTGAGCATAAAATATATCACACGAAGCTTGATTATTGTTAATTAACATGCATACTTCTTCACATGAAAGTTAGTACTTATAAACTGTGACACTTATATGTTAGCTATAAATATACTTTATGAGGAAAACAATATAATTTCTTTTAAAAAATAATTTTTTCTTGAAAACATTTTCACTTTTCTCTCCCATTTAGAAACTTCACTGAGAGTGATATAAGAACAAGACAAAGAAAGATTGGAGTTTAAGAGTTCTGACTAATGGGAAGAAAGTCTGGATTAGGCAACAGATATATATTTTTTTCTGTTCTGAAAATTCCAAGTTCCTAAATTTTCTTCCTTTTCAAAGATGGGCATTAGGTAGCTGTTAGGAAATCATATACCTAATGAATAATAATGTGTGGCATTTAAAATGTGCCTTTGTGCAAGTGTGATTTGGGATGACTCACTGTTAATCTATATCTGACTAGCCTATATCCATAGTAATTCCAGTAGTGCAGTTGCAACCCACATATAATTTTGTCCCACTAGAATATGCCCTTTCTCCAGGAACTCCAAGTTTGTCTGACTATGCAAAGTAACCAAATGGTCCTTAATTTGCCCATTTCTGCCCTGCAGTATTAGTAAAAATTTAAAAGAAATCTATGGAAGCTCAAAGTCAAATATTCATATATGAAAGTCAAAGTCATATGTGAATCTTCTCTCTGTAAAATACAAATATTCATAGCAAATTAAATCGATCATATTTTCTTTTAATTCCCTTCCTAGGTTTTATGCTAGAAACTTGGAGGTACAATAAACCAAGAACTTACAGCAGGAATATTTTAGAATTCTTTGAGAAACTCCTTATCATTTTTCAAGAAAAAATAGTCCAGAAAATAAATTTCTACATGTATTTAAATTTTGTGCTACAGAAGAGATAGATATAAACTTCTACACTGTTATCTAATGACTGTATGCTTCCTATTTTCAACATTATGAGATAGAGGAAAAGAGGGAGAGAGAGATGCTAAAGAACTGAGTTGTACTTTTTCTCCTTCTCCATTCTGTCCTGAAAATTTCAAACCAAATGTTTGAGAATAAGCTTTTGCAGAAATTAATGGAAGAGACCAAACATTCAAAGAAAAATAAACACTTATCCTTCTCAAACTATTCTAAAAAATTCAAGAGAAAGGAAGGCTCCCAAGCTCATTTTACAAGGCCAGCATTATCCTGATTCCAAAATCATACAAAGACATTTTTAAAAAAAAGAAAATTAAAGGCCAATATTACTGATGAACATAGATGCAAAAATCCTCAACGAAACATTAAGAAACCAAATTCAGCAATAAATTGAAAAGATCATAAAGATCATACACCACAATCAAGTGGGATTTATTCCTAGGATGCAAGATTGGTTCAATATGTGGAAATCAAATAACATGATATACCATATAAACAAAATGAAAGAAAAAAAAAGTCATATGATCATATCAACAGATGCAGAAAAAGCATTTGACAAAATCCAGCATCCATTTATGATAAAAACTCTCAGCAAAGTAAAAATAGAGGGACTATACCTCAACATTATAAAGACTATATGTGACAAACCCATGGCTAACATCATACTCAATAGAGAAAACCTAAAAGTTTTCCTTAAAATTAGGAACAAGACAAGGATGTCCACCCTCACTACTTCTATTCAGCACAGTATTGGAAGTCCTAGCCACAGCAATCAGACCAAAAAAAAAAAAGGTATAAATGTCATCCAAATTGGAAAAAAAATAAGTAAAACTGTCATTATTTGCAGATGATATGATTCTATATGGAGAGAATTCTAAAGATTCCACATATAAAAAAAACTATTAGAAGTGAAAAATGAATTTAGTGAAGTGGTAGGATACAAAATTAATATTCAGAAATCAGTTGCATTTCTACACAAAACTAATAAACCATTAGAAAGATAAATTAAGAAAATAATCCTGTGTACAATTTCATCAAAAAAATCAAATACCTAGGAATAAATTTAACCAATGAGGTAAAAGATCTGTACTCAGAAAATTATAAGATACTAAACAAAGAAATTGAAGAAAGTACCAATAGATGGAAGCACATACCATACTCATGAATAGGAAGAATTAATATCATTAAAATGTTCACAGCACTGAAAGAAATCTATAGATTTAGTGCAATCTCTATCAAAATACCAATGACAATTTTCACAGAACTAGAACAAATAATATTAAAATTTATATGGAATCACAAAAGACCCCAAATAAATACAGCAATCTTGAAAAAAAAGAACAAAGTTGGAGGTATCACACTACCTGATATCAAACGGTACTACAAGACTACGGTGATAAAAACAGCATGGTATTGGCATAAAAACAGATCAATGGAACAGAAGAATAGAGAGCCCAGAAATAAACCCATGCTTATATGGTCAATTAATCTATGACAAAAGAGGCAAGAATATACAATGACAATTTCTTCAATAAATGGTGTTAGGGAAACTAATCAGATGCACACACACAAAAAATTGAAACTAGACCACTTTCTTACACCATATACAAGAATAAACTCAAAATGGGTAAAAGACTTAAATGTAAGACCCAAAACCATAAAACTCCTAGAAGAAAACATAGGCAGAAAATGCTTTGATGTTGCTCTTAGTAATATATATATTTGTAATATATATATATATATATATATATATATATATATATATATATATATATGACATTTCTTCTCAGTCAAGCGACACAAAAACAAAAATAAGCAAATGGGACTACATCAAACTAAAAAGGTTTTGCACAGCAGAGGAAACCATCAACAAAACAAAAAGATAACCTACTGAATGGGAGAAGATATTTGCCAGTGTTGTTTTAATTTGCATTTCCCTGATAACATTTGATGTGGAGCATCTTTTTATATCCTCATTTGCCATCCGAATATTTTCTCTGAGGTATCTGTTAAGGTGTTTGGCTCAATTTTTAATAGAGGTGTTTTCTTATGGAGTTTTAAGAGTTCTTTGTATATTTGGATTATAGTCCTTTAGCAGATATGTCTTTTGCAAATATATTCTCCAAGTCTATGGCTCATCTTCTAATTCTCTTTATTGTTTTGCATGAATTAGAAGTTTTTAATCTTAATGAGGTCCAGCTTAACAATTATTTCTTTCATGAATCATGTCTTGGTCTCATGTCTAAAAAGTCATCACTTTACCCAAGTTCATCTAGGTTTTTTCCAATGTTATTATCTTCTAGTTTTACAGTTTTGTGTTTTACATTTACTTTCACAAGTCTGTGAACAATTTGATTTAATTTTATGAATGGTGTAAGATTTGTGTTTAGATTTATTTTTTGCATTTGGATGTCCTGTTGTTCTAGAACTGTTTGTTGAAGAGACTATCTTTGCTCCACTGCATTACTTTGCTTCTTTGTCAAAGACCAGTTGACTATATTTTTATATAGGCTTACTTCTCAGCTTTCTATTCTTTTCTATTGATTTCTTTATCTATTCTTTCACCAATACCATACTTTCTTGATTACTATAGCTTTACAATAAATCTTGAAATTAAGTTGTACCAGTCCTTCAGCTTTGTTCTTCCCATTCAATATTGTGTTGACTATACTGGCCTTTTATCTTTCCATCCGAACTTTAACAGCAGCTTGTCAATAGTCACAAAATAACTTGGAGAGATTTTTGTTGGGATTGCATTGAATCTATTGAACAAGATTGGGAAAAACTAATATCTTGACAATGTTGAATTTCCTTATCTATGAGCATAAACTATATCTCCATTTATTTAGTTCTTTGATTTCATTCATCAGAGTTTTATAGTTTTCCTCATGTAAATCATGTGCATATTTCGTTAGACTTATAATCTAAGTATTTCACTTTTTGGGGTGCTAATGTAAATGGTAATGTGTTTTTAATTTCAAATTCCATGGTTCCTTCACTAGTATATAGGAAAGCGATTGCCTTTTGAACATTCATTGTATATCCTTGTACAACATTCATTGTACAACCTTGCTATAGTTGCTCATTAGGAGTTATTTTCTTAATTCTTTGGATTGTCTACATAGATAATCATGTCATCTGTGAATGATAATGTTGTATTTTCCTTCCCAATCTGTATACCTTTTGTTTCCTTTTCTTGTCCTATTGCATGAGTTAGGAGACTGGACTGTTTTAAATATAATCAAATAACTCAATCTTTTTCCTTATAATATCTATATATAGAGTAAAGGAAGGGAAAATGTGAGAATAAAAGAGATTCAAGTTTAATCGAATCTAGCGAAGCAAATATCTCTTCTTAAAATTATATATGTTCTAGCATATATATGTATCTCTTTCATTTGTAGCCAACACCAGTTTCTTGAAGTGAAAAAATAATTTTAGATCAGAACTCTGCCCCTTGTGAGATCACTCTGAGTTCAGCAGTTTTCTCAGTTTTGCAGGTGAAAGACATCCTTAGTCAGTTCATTCTAAAAGGAATGAAAGATGAATGACTCATATCATGCAAATGCCAAAGAGACTTCCAACCAAATATAGTCATTTAAACTGGGAACTATGTTTATAAGGAATCAGTTAATGTCAGCTGTACAAAGTATCCCCCCCGCCAAAATGTGTGAGCCATGAATGAGTACAGAAAGTTCCTTAGAGAATGCAGAATTAGAGAAAAAGAAGTTTAGAATAATCTATAGCCTAGTACCTGTCCAGAAGTGTACTGAGATGCAATCTTAATAGAGTCTGAATAATTACAATTTAATTACGATGCCTATGAGTAAACTACCAATTTCCCTTCTCTTATCATCATTTCTATGACTTTTAATATAATTTTTATCAGTAAATACTTGGAATATTTGATTAGCTGCTTTTTCCCTTTTTCAAAGGCATCCAAGTTAAATGTAAGATTCAAATTCTTCTTGACTTAAATAAATTAACTTAGTTTTGTGGTTTATTTGAGGGGTTTCCCACACATCAAGTGCCATGTTTAGCAGATTTTACCCCTAAAGGGAAATTTTAGGGGGCCGATGGACAAGTAATTCAGGTGTGTAATTTCAAAATTAATTGAAAGGTAATAAACACTCCACTACTCCACCCTGGAGCCATAGAACAGCAGGTAACACATCTTTGCTTTTCTTTATTTCTTCTTTTTTTCCCCCCCCCAACATTTTCTTTGCCAATAAAGAACTGTATTTATTTTCTGGGTATTTAGTTTGGCATTTAAAATTTTTCTCTTGTGCATTTCTAAACCCTATTAAAATTGCCAGTTTTATTTTAAATTGTTAAACATATTAGTTTTTAGTTACAGCTTTAAATAAAGCAGTCGCTGGTTTCCAGCATAGATAAGAATGGTACATAAACACCAGTCCTAAGTAGAAATATTTCCCTACCACCAGCCAAAAGCCCACATGTGCATTACCAGAACTGACCATAACTATAACTAGGTGATGAGTGGAAGTTAAAACTTTCAGGTTTCAAAATATTCTTCTAATTATTTATCTGAGAACCTATTATGGTGAGTGTTCTGTTTAGCAATTCTAGAAAAGAAACAAAATTTCCACTCTCAAGATGGTTATTAATTCTGTGAAAAAATAAGATATCTTTATGTGAAAAGGTGAATGATAGGAGAGTTGAAGCACCTATTTAAAAACAGTAGAATAGATGTTTCCAGGCATTACACATTAATGTGATACAGACAATAAATACTATAAAATTTAGATAAATTCAGGGAAAACTGTAAGCAAACTCAGAGAATGTTCCATTGCAGGTCAGATTCAAATGATGGGCAGGGTTCAGAAAGAACAGAAGATAAGAGTAAATATCTGGATGGATAAACAGGCTAAATGATGTGAATAAAAATGTTGGAAATAAGTATATTGCATTAGAAGAGTGATTTTATCAATCTAATTAGTTATGGAGGTCAAGGTTAGAATGCTAATACCAAACAGTACGTTTGAACACTTCTTCCTTGGTGTACTTGAGAGCTATTTTAATAACATTATAATGGAGTATATCATATTACTCAGTTTTGTTTTATAAGTTTGTTCTTCAATTCAACTGAGACTTCTCCAGAGGCAAGGGCTATATTTGTCCTCTCCATTAACACCAGCAGCTCTTATATTACGTTTCATAAAAGTCACTTACTAAACCCTAGTTAGATGAATTAAATGAGCTAAGATAAATCTTGATAGATTTTCCTATTAGTAAAGAACATAATTTGCCATTAATTACTGGAGTTTGCATTCTCAGTAAGAAAGGCATAAGATATCTGAAGAGTCTCTGGTTTCAAAGGAGATGCTATATGGCTTTCCATTAAAAACGGGATCAATTGAAAAACACATTTGAAAATATTGAGTTAAACAAAGTTTAGGTGTTCATTCATTCAACAGATATTTAATGAGTACCTATTATGTGCTGGACACAGCTCATAATAAATTTTTTAAAAATCTCTGCATTCATAGAGCTTATGTTCTAGTAGAGGGAAAAAAAAAAAAACATTTAAGTAAAAGTTTCAATATGTATGGTAGTTTGCAAAACTAGCCCAAATTGTTTATCTTTCCCTCTATCTACATCCATTGCTGTGTAACATTGCAGTGAATGCTCACTCTGATTCTGTGCATGGTCATGTGACCTGCTTTGTCCAATAGGCCATTAGCAAATTAATTTAAGCACACTGAAAGGCTTGTTGGCTCTTGCTTCAGGAGACTATGCCTCTGCTAGCTTGCTGAAGGATGAGGGACACATGCTGCAGAGCTGAGATACTCCAGTCACCTCATGGGGGGCCCTTCTATATTAGCCCACGTCCAGGAGAGCCAGACACATGTGAACGAGCCTCGCCCATATCAGCAGAGCTGCCTAATTGGACATAGACATAGGCATGAACCCAGGACAGATTAGATAAGTGATATATTTTCGAAGTAGTAAGAGAGGGACCTATGTAGGTACGAAGGAGGGAAGGAAGCAAGTTTCAGGGTGGATGAACAAAGGGTACAGAGAGTGTGGTGTGGCGTGTCTGAGGAATTACAAGAAGGCCAGTAGAGTTAGAGACCAGAAAGTGAAAGAGAGACGTGAGAGATGAAGTCAGGGAGTAAAGGGAGCAGGACAGACCCAATTTTGTAGAGCTGTAAAAATCATCAAAGCTTTAATATAATAATAATCCTTGTGAGTTTCTAAAAACATTTAGAATTCTGAAGTTTCTCAAATGTATTTGATGATCCGACACTTCTTTTTTTTTTTTTTTTTTTTTTTCACATAGTATATCAAAGCCCTATAGCTCTGCAGAACCCACCCAGGGGTAGTTTTAATCTTAAGGTACCAGGCAAGGCTGTGAAAGAATGGTCCGAACAGGCTGAAACGAGTATCCTGACAACATTCCAAAAGAGCCATGCGCTGAGGTGGAGTCTGTTCCAAATCACGCCCCTGCTGGCTATGTGATTTGACATGCAACAGATATATGGGCTTTTTTTCATTAGAAAAGTTTCATATGTGGCATATTACATCATCACACAAATGTTCCAAATGAAATAAAATTCGACCAAGAAAAAAAATCGGACAGTGTGTGAAAATGCACAGAAGTTATAAATCACTAAGCTTTCCAAACTTTCCATTAATAAAAAAACAAGGGCAGGTTCTCCAGATGTTCCTAATTTACATCATTTGGATGAAGAGACAATACTTTAACCTGTCTCAGCAAAGAACATCTCATTTCTAAGTAAAAGAAATGGAATTGCTGCGATGATTTTAAAGATGGATTAACATTTAAGTGACTTACATAAAAATGCACATGGCTATTAATTTGTTACAGGATGAATTCTCTCAGTCCAAAGTTTCTGATACCAGAGAGGTTTTGCTGTTTCTGTTGAATATAAAACCTTATATATGTGAGATGAGATTTTTCGATCATACTGTACTATTTGACTCCTAAACTGCCCTCGTCCCCTACTTCTTCATTATACCTTTTCAGTCCCATATCTTCCAATTTATGTCTTTCTTCTGAAAGTGAGAAAAGAAATTAAAAGTGAGGATGTGTAGCATCTCCACTCAAATAGAATCCACAATATATATTAGATTTAATTTTTTTACATCTCTGGGTCATCAGCAAAACTATTTGATCAGTTATGTCTTCTATATTCTCCCTCTGTCATATTGTATATGGAATAATATGCATAGAAACATCTTGGAATTCTGTAAATTAATCATTTTGTAAGGAAACATGTATGCTAAACAGTAAATCACATACATTTTTTTTAAAATGCTAGGTAAGTACAAACTACCTGTCTGCAGACTGAGAGGAGGCAACTTTTTCTTTGTTCCCCTCAAAGCTCCCTACTCCCTCCCTCCATGTCGAATCAAACTCCTTCAGTTCCTTTTATGCATGCTAGAAGACCTTTCCCCTTGCTTCTGTCCCACAGATTTGCTGGCCAGGGAGACTTACCAAATATCTGTAAATGTCAGAAAGCAGTGCTTACAGGAGATCCAGAAGCAATCCCGTCAGGTTCTTCTGCTGTAGAAACCTGCTGTCTACCTCCTTCCCAGCCTGGGTTATACTTCCTGCTACGATAGAGCCACTCCACACAGTGGCATGGCACCATATACTGTGGGGGGGGGGGGCAATGGGAATGTCTATGTAATCAGGTAATAGATATTTATTGCTTACTTCAGAAGCCCTGTTGGATCTTCAGAGATATACAAAGTGTGGTATCAGTCCTGACCACAAGACAAATACACTAGAGTTAGGGGAATAAGGTAGTATCATTATGTGAAAAACAATGATTATTCAAAATAAATTGAGTTGTTCAGATACTAACATCACAGAAGTTCAATAGAGCAAGATCTATTTATTACTTTGGGATGAGTCAGGCCATCAGGAAAAGCTTGAGATGAGGAAACTTTTATTTCAGCCCTGTAAGGCTAAATTCAGTTAAGTAGGTTGAGAGACATGAAGACGGATACGAGCAAGAATTTTTTTTTTTTTTTTTTTTTTTTGCAGAGAAGGTAGCATATATTCCTTCAAAAAAAGAAAAGTGTATTGAGTGAATCAGGCAATATCCTTGGTGGAGAGATAATAACAAACCAGATTGAATGCCAGTTTCCCTGGATATCTTACATCCTAGAGGAAAAAGGCAACAAACAAATAACAGATAAATAATCAGCATCACTTCAAATTGTGATATTACAAAGAAAACAAAACAGGATGATGGCACAGGGAAGGGATGGCAGCTTTAACCAAGATGGTCAGAGAAGGTCTTTCTGAAGAGGTGGCATTTGACCTGTGACAAGGACTAGAGCAGACAGTGTTTAGGATGGAATTTCCTCACCTTTAGACTGGAGAACGCTGACATCCTGGAAATTTTTAAAGAGTACTGAGAAGGGTGCAAAACAAACAAACAAACAAACAAACAAACACTTTCTTTTTGGAGATTCTTTTCGGAGATTCTTTTTGGAGATTCATAACACGCCTTAGCATATTAAAGATGCTTCAAAGGCCTACAGTAAAGAGAACTCGTTCAATGTAATGCTTCCCCAATATGCCTGAACATGATAATCATTTTTGGGTGGTTTGTATGTGTGGGAGGTTTGGGGGAGTTGGAGGGGTCAGGTGGGAACATAAAAATATTTCCACCACTGGTTCTCAAAATACTGCTTAATGCCAGATGAAGGAGTCTGAAGACTACCGTAGACTAAAACATGCATGTGGCTCCCTGCAGCTATGTCATATGGCAGCCCGTTTGAAGTTTTATTTATAGTAAACAGGAAACCACTTTAATTTTTTAACAGAAAACCCACAAGGTAAAAGTATATGTTTTGATATTGTTACCCCTGTTAGGGATAATACTGAATGAATTTAATAAAGAAAAATATAGAACTTGGAAGACTATTCAGGAAACTATTATTCTAGTCTAAGCAAAAATGCTTAAACCAAGAAATAGCAAAGGAAATGAAGTAAAAGGGGTAGATATGAAAAAGTAGGAAAGAAGACTTTGGGGGACAATAATTAGTGAGTTGGAAGCAGCGGGTTGGTATTGGGGTGGTGGATCAGAAATAACAAGAAAATTAAATAACATTTTACAAGCAAAAGAACAAAAAGATGAAATGACAATGAGGATTGAAACGAAGTTGAAGTTTTAACATAAATGGCCTAGAGTGGAAATCTTAGGACCTTATTATACATTTTACAGAAAGGTTTAAGGGTCTTTTTCATAGGGCCCATCTGAAGTATATTATAGTGAGTTTCATTAGGTTCTGGTATGTAGGATGAAGTATAGATAGAAAAAGCCATTCAAGATCAATTTCAAAAAAAATCCGCAAGAAAGGTAAGCAGTGTCTAAGAGAACGGAGCGTGGGAATAAGAAAGAGTGAGGAGAGACTAAGGCTGTTTCACAAGTAAAATATGGAAACGGGTAGGAACCAATTGTGTAGCAGGCATTGGCAGAGAAAGAAGAGTGTGGAGCATGAAGGCATCTTCATCAGAACTGGGAAGACAAAGTTAGAGCGGAGGCAGCAAGTGTCTGGGAGCAGATTCTCCCTTCAGTCTGGAACATGCTGAGTTTGACTATCTGGTAGGTTATTTAGGAGAGATGTTCTGCAGCTCTATCTGAAGCTGGAGGGAGATTTCAGGCCTAGAGGAAAGGTTATAGCGAGTATTCATTTAGCAGAGGTTAAGAGTGCCTAACAAAACTCTGTCCTGCCTCCGCACTCTCCCTGTGACTCCAAAAGTTACTTCTTTCTGTGACTTGGTTTCCTCTTCTGTAGAATGGGGATAATAATAATACCAAACTCATAACATTGTTGCAACGGTTAAATAAGTTAGTATGTGTGAGATGCTTATAACAGTATCTGGCACACAGTGTTTTCTAGGACCACAAATATGTTATTATTTTTATTATTGTAATCATTATTATTAAATGACATAGTTGAGGGGCATTAAAGCAATGAATGAAAGCAATAATCTTCAAATTAGTCTCAGTACTTCATTATACAAGCTTTTTTATTCTTCATTCTTCATGAGACTGAATAAATAATGCATATTGCTATGGAGTTTATGTTTTAATTTTTTAAAAAATCCAAATTCCTAAAAATCACATATTAAAGGCACAATACACTATATTGTTGCCTTGTGAATGAAACGGTGTTATGTTCTTTGTAATAGTTGATTAATTAGACTACTATAGTAACATATAGACTATACCTAGATTTTGAAGTAATTTTTAAGACAATTCAAGACTCCGTTAAATTGGGATAGACTTGGAGGTTCAAAGGGATGAGTGGAGAAAAAAAGTCACTTTATTTCTGAAAATTCCATTTTAACTGTTTATGTTATTGATGATCTTCATCAGACTCAGGCTCAGACACATTAGGGTCAGGTTTAGGGAAATTCAAATACATAAGTTCTCCAAAAATATACAACTATAGGAAAGCCTATTATGTTCCCATTATGTTGCAATAAAACTGCAAAGATTGTTAATGCAGTTTAATAAAGCTGTTTGCAAACTGCTACTTTAAAAATTCATGCCCATTAATCTAGCCTGTCTCTCAGAGTGGCCCTTCACAAAGGAAAGGATGATTTCATCAGTACATCCTGTTCTGCAGTGCAGTGAGGATGCTTCATTGGTTCAACTGATGATGGTTTTCTGGAAGCAGTTAATACCCTGAAGAAGCATGCTCAGATGAGTAGAGTTTCTCTTTCGAAAGGGAAAATGGTTGGTTCATGTGTCTTAAATGCAAAAAGCTCAAAAATAAAACTTGTCCTAATAGTGACCAATAACACCTGTTTAAAATTCTGATAAAACATAAGTGTTCTATCCTATGTATAAGCAGATTCAATTTGTCTTTAAAGTTTTAAATTGAAGATACAAAGAATTTTTTTAAATATTTCAATTTTATTATCAAGTGTATGTAGACTGCAAATTTTTTAGCAACTGCAACCAGATCATATAAATATATAAAGATTTAGGTACAGAAATATTCAGTTCTTAATCACAAGTTTTTTTTGTTTCTTTGTGTTTTGTTTGTTTTTCAAAGATTATGTTTCTTTTCTCTTAAATTGTACTGTGAAACAGAAGATGTTTTTCTTTAAACTAATAAAGAGCATTAAAGATGGTTTGGTGTTTAATGTTTGAAACACCTGGAAATAAAAGAAAGTTGTCACAATACAATTTACAATTATATTTCATATAAATTAACACATAATCTCTATCTTCAGTTTTACAAAAACCACCTTCAAATTCTTTTCAGAATCTTCCAAGGAAGCTGAACAGGAAGCTGATATGTTTACAAATATGGCATACTGGGCATGTTAATTTGGTGGAGAAAATAGTTGAGTCTGAGGAAGAAATTCTGGGTTTCCTGGCCTCTTCCTCCTTGATGTGAAGTCTATAGTGATTTAGCACACGCAGAATTGAAGGAATAATTTCCATTTTTTTTTTTTTTTTAGTAGTGGAGATGACCTGTTTATATATACCAACTATGAAGTCTGAGCACATAGGAACAAAAACTAGTAAAATAAGCCTTAAAGAATATGAGATGCATTCATGGTTTCATGAAGAGTCGAAGCTCCTTAAAAGCATAACCAGAAAACAGGTTTATTTTACCAATAATTATTAACAAATATATATACTCCGTTCATTAAAATCATATCTTTTCTAGTTTGTAGTGAGTTTTTTTTTCTGATTATTAAAATTTTCTCTCATTTTAGGTCATTAGAGGAGTCCTTTTTCCCTGCTCTGAGTCCCCAATGTTGGAGCCAAAAGAGAGCTGACTCCTTGTCTACTTGCAGATGGGCTGCAATCCTCTCTCCCTGATGGCCACTGACGCTGGGTGCTGGGTGTGGATGCAAGTGTGCTGCCAGCTTCCTAGTATCTGCTCATTTGACTATAAAATTCTGAGACTGTGCATGTTTATAATTCACATGACCCTGAAGTGGCCAGCAGAAATTGAGTAAATTTCCCAGAATGCTTGAGAAAGCCTTATTAAGAGTCCTGAATAGGCAGGACTCTTCAATTATTGGGTTCCAGATGCATTACTAATTGCTATGTCATGAATCCCTTCATCTTTTATGTGAAAAAGAATTACAGGGAGATATCCTTCTTAAGGTTTTTCAGGCCATTTGGTCGACTTTGGTTTATTATTCCATTCTTGAAATGTAGTGGTAAAAAAACTGGTTTCTTCCTCCGAAGTTCCAGTGATGACCACATGATGGCGATGGCGCTGCACCATAAATACATAAGCAGCGGGGCCGTGTGGATGATTCCCTTGGTCTTTCCAGGTGTCTCCCTCTCTTGTCTTCCTGCCCCTACTCTGGCTGTGTTTCCCCTCGGGTCCTCCTTACCATCTAGTCAAGCTTTATATGTATAATACTACCAAGAAGCTGTCAGACCGGAACTAGGTACTGCACACCTGAAGTTGGTACTTCCTTTGTTCTTCAATGGCCAAATTCTGTATATTCCTCTCATCTGAAAAACATATCTAAGAACGTTTTGAAAGCTGTTTAAAGTGTGCATTCTTAGTTTGAGGTAGATAGGTATTTTTATTCTGCACTTGATTGGCTATCGCAAATGCCTTACTCCTTCCTGAAGAAAATAGCCGACAGAACAAATAATGTCCTGTAAGTTATTAGAATCCTCTCAACTAAGAAATTGAGACCTAAGGCTTTGCCAACATATACCAAAAAAGCACACTCTTACAGAGTATGAGGAATATTGATGCCTACATTTAAAGCAGATTGGAAAACTGAGAGAACAGATCTACCTATTTGCTAAGAATTAAAAGTGATTCAGATATGTGTATTGCAAATATTTTCTCCCAGTCTGTGCCTTTATTTTTCATTTTCTATGGTTCCTTTTAATGAATAGACATTTGATTCTCATGATGTCCAATTTTCAACTTTTAATTTTGCATTTAGTGCTTTTTGTGCCCCGCTTCTAAGAAATCTACCCAAACTCAAAATTATGAAGATGTTATATTTTCTTCCTGAAGCTTTGTGGTTTTAACTTTTATGTTTGGTCTTTGATTCATCTTGAATGAATTTCTGTATATAGTATGAGGTAAGAGTCAATGTTCATTTTTTCCCCCACATTCATCTAATTGTCCTGGCTCCATTGTTGAAATGACTCTTTTTACTCCATTAACAGCTCTGCCTAAAAATTACTAGACTGCATATGTTGTGCTGAAAATTAATTGATAGTACATGTTCTTTTCCAATGACCTAGTTGCCTATTCTTGCCACATTGTTTTTATTACTGTAGTTTTATAGTAAATCTTGAAATCAGGTAGCATGCATCTTCTAACTTTGTCCCATTTCAGGATAATTTTGACTATTCTAAATATATTTATTTTCCAAATAAATTTCAGAATGTTTTCCAATTTCCACCAAAAAACCAACCAGCCAAACAAACAAAAACAAAACAAACAAACAAACCCTGTTTGAAGTTTACTGAGGTTGAATTAAACATATAATAACTAGGCTTTTTAATAGTTAATTTGTAAAATCCATTTCTTGCTAAGAGAGCCTCATTTATTAGTCTTTTAAATTTTCTTCAAATAGCCTTGTCCTTGAAAAATATGTATAACAATCTTAAGCCAGATCATATTTTATTATAAAAATTTTGGAAACCACTGAATTTATTTTAAGTTCTATTCTTCTTTGAAAAATAAATAAGCAAACTAATAACTTTTTCAATAATTCAATTCCAGAAAATAATTTTTGACATCGGAAAAAAAATATACATACTTATGATAAGTAAAACCATAATTTCAAAAACATTTTAGATCTTTATTAAAAAAAATTAATTCTCATTTCATTTGATTGTTTGCTTCTCAATACTTCCCCAAAAATAGATTTGATTAGAAAAAAACTAGCTATTTTAATTTGGTATTTTCAAATCATTAAAAATTGAAAACATTTATTTTTCTTCACATCTCTCTCTGATTCCACTGTCCACTCTAATTACATATTTTTGACTATTTGAAAAATCAACTACATAGAAAACACATAGCATATTTTCCTTTTCAAACGTTTCCCATCTTAGGTTATCCTCATCCTTGTGCTTCTTCCCACATGAAATAATTCAATGTTCAGGAACTAAAAACTTGAAAATAAAGTAGTAATTGTTGTCCTAGTCCTATATTTCTTTCAAATACCTTGTTCCATGGCAGTGACACATTTTGGAGAAAGCAATTCAACTGCCAGGTACTACTATTCTCTTTACCTCGGCCTCTCCCAAATTCTCAGTGAATGAAATATCTGGATTGTAACATACTGTTTTTTATTTTAATCTTTTCAAATCCAGTGATGAGAGCTGAAAAATTAAGAAATTATTGCCTACAGCATCACAACGATTCAAAGAAACTTGCATTTCTCACCAGAGTGTTTGCATGTTAGTTCACATGTAGAAGATGCCATCTGCTGGGATTGTCGGATTACACAGAACTACAGCTTGAGTCTCTCTCACTAAATAAAAACTACTTGTGATTTCTATGTTCTTTCCATCATAAGTATTTCCCCCCTCAGTATAATAGTTCTTGAAATTAGGATGCATTCAAAGATCTATGTTAAAATTTAACATAGTAATGAGTGTTTCTTACCTCAGTCAGAAAAATATATAACTAAGCTTACTATAATTAAACCAACAGAACAAAGCTTATAAGACTAGATATGTTTGGGAAACAGCATAAAACTATAAATAAATTAATTTAATAAATTACAAAAAATCCATATAATACATGTTTCACAGTTAAAAATTATATTTATAAAAATGTTTAATGATAAATAGAATTACTTATATCATTATAATATTAATGAGAAAAATAAAAAATATATATATATTTTCCACTTAAGCTCAGACTAAGGCATTATTTACTGTATCCTGGTTAAGAACACTGGATTTAACAGCCTTGGGTTCAAGTACTTCCTCTGTCTTTTATTTCCTGTGTCATTGGGAAAGTTAGTTAATAACTCTGAGCTTCAGTTTCCTGATTAAAAAATGTTGAAAATGACCAAATCCATAGGATTGCAAAAATTAAACAAATGTGAAGCCCTTAGGAGAATCCCTCCTATAGACTACACAACAAAAATCAAAAGTTAACTTATGAGAAACAACTTTACTTTACAAAGAATTTTTATATTGCCTGATTTGTTAGAGTGAACATATTTATTTCAATAATCAGGAAAGTAAAGCAGAAATCAAAACAATATATATTAATATTAGTGCTTATAGGCCAGTTACAAATAACAAGAAGGCAAGAACTGCTCTCATGCCCGAATGCAAACCGTAATCAGTGGTACGCTAGCTATTGAAAATGCAGCTGCTCACAGGCCAATCCCACATCAGTCCTAACATGTTAGAAATTATCTGTACGAAATGCAGTGGGCCCCATTCAGAACACTTGGGTAGCTGAGAACACCAAGATGGATAGGCATTGCTGTTAGAATTTTCTGTACAGTTTTGAGAAAGCACAAAATAATTAATACAAAATAAGTGACAGATTCTGCAGTGAGAAATGATGTTCTTGAATTTTATAAGTATTTAGAATGGCACAAGTCTAGCATTTCCAACCGTATGCATACCAGTCAGAGAGGTGGGAATAAATCTATTTTTTGTGTCAGTGTTAACATTTTCATTTAAGATCCCATAAAAACAAATATTCTTAATTATATAAAGATAAACTGAAAGTCATAATAATAAAAAAAAAAGTTCTAACTCCCTGTTAGAAAACTATAATGAATCATTATAATGCAAACCCATCCTATGGCATCTAGGAAATGCAAAAAGTACCAGTTTTAACAATATTTAACTGTTTACCTATATTGTGGTTGTATAACTCCTAATAATGTCAAGGTCTGTTAAACTTATAAAGAATGTAACATTGAAAATTTATATACTTAAAACTACTCCCATGAACAAATAAGTTTCTTGGGATTAAGACTGCCTTAATATTTTTATCTTTTCAGTGTCAAACAGTGGTTTATACATATGCGGCAGGTATGAATTTGCAACCTCATATTTAAGTAACAGAAATAGCACACTTTCTTTTTTTAATTAACTTAAATTTGACTCCAAGCACTTATCCCAAAAAAGCTGTCAGGAAACCCAACCTCGGTTGGCATCAGGACTTTCTCTTCTCTGCTCTAAGGTCAAACACTGCAGGATAGCTTGGGAGTTTTGTTGTTATGGGGCATGTGGCGAGAGCAAGCTCCAGTCATCTGGAAATGCTGGCAGCCGCTCAGATGCTGAAACTCAGACTCTCACGGTCATCATTGCTTCTGTGTCATTCATGGGGCATGTGAACTTTTGCCCAGCATGGGAACCGCAATGCCAGGAGGTCACTTTCCCCTCTGGCATCCTCCTGTTACAATCCTTCAGCCTAGATGAAATTGGCCTTGGGTTTCCCATGTCCTTTACATAATTTTACCCCTATTTTGGACATAGAATAAAATTTTATGTTTTAATCAGGGAAAGATGAAAAGGACACAGACAATTTTTTTCCATTCTCAATAAATCCTGACTTTCCGTTGCCTGGATGAGGCCTTGAAACTTCCTTATTGAAAGACTGAAGCTAAATATTAACTCTTTCCTTTTGTGTTACTAGAATAAAATTCTTAAATCTTCTCTGCCCCGCTTGCTCCAACACCTACACCTCACTCTGGTTAGGCGGAGGTTAACCTGAGGACACCAAGGAAATAACATGCACAGAAAGCAGAGGAGCAGATCGCTGTCTTCCTACGTGCTGGTTCATCTATCATGATTTCTCTCCTATAACCTCTGCCAGGACAAGTCGAATAATTTTCAGGGACACGGCTAAATGAAAATGTGTGGTCTCTTTTTCAAAAATTATTAAGTTTCAAGAGGTGACAACAGAGCATTAAACAAAACAAAGGGTCTTTCTAAGTGTGAGGCCCTCTGAGACTGCACAGGTCACATGCCCCTGCAACTGCTTTATCACCTTGGTTGTTATTCAACAACCTCCTAAATGATGTCTTTTCTTTAGATTTGCTCCCTTTGGAATCATCCTATAAACACCTTCCATATCAAATGTTCCTAAAGCAGATATCTGGTTCTGTCATACCTCTGTTTAAATTTTTCAATAAATCCCCTACAGGATAATATCCAAGTTACCCACATGAACTTCAAGGTACTACTTCATCTGGCCTCGAATTGACTAGTTATCTCCATCTCTTTCCATTCCCTGCTCCACACGCTCTACTTCAAAGTCAAAATTCAATGTCATTTATGTATCCCGGATTCAATCTTCAAAAGATTGGAAAGAAGATAAGACAACACTGGACTGTGCTATACATAGAGGCTCCATTTCATGTTGATAGTCATCTTTCCTTTTCAAAGATACACAGCTACCACACATATTAATTTTTCAGCACAGGAAAGTTTAAGAAACAAAATCAAATGATGTTTTAAAGATGCTTGAGATTTTTGGACACGATCAGTGTCATTATTTCTAATCATACTGTAGTACAAATTCTCA
The DNA here is from genome assembly GCF_014176215.1 of Rousettus aegyptiacus. NCBI lineage: Eukaryota > Metazoa > Chordata > Mammalia > Chiroptera > Pteropodidae > Rousettus > Rousettus aegyptiacus. Next base: position 55,631,506 of record NW_023416306.1, read on the forward strand.
AGAATCCTAAGATTTACAGATTTCATCATTTGTATATTCTTTATTTATTTGTTGATCTTTTGAGCAAATCTTTATTGTACACTTGTATGTGTTGAGTACTTTGCTAGGAGCTGAGGCCAGAAAAATTAACAAGAAAAAATAGAAAACATAATGCCTTTGTACAAGGAGGTGACAGTTTAAAGGAGGTGAGGAAGACAAATTCAGTTAACAAAACAATTACCATGTAATGTTCTGTGGCTATCATTTAATGAACCTCTACTATGAGTCAAGTACATCATTGGGTATTTCATACATGTTGTTGCTAAATCTCACAAAAGTTGGGCATTCCTAGTCACATTTGACAAATGAAAAATCTGGGGTTCTAAGAGTATGAATAACACACCATAGTAGGTTATAAGATAGGACTAAGTCCAAGTTTGTTTGATTCCAAAGTTCTGTTCTTTCCACTCTGTTACAGTGCTCTGTCTCATATGTATGTGGTACTCTAAAGCTGGTATGTATCAAGAAAAATGATCATCAAACCCTATTCCAGGTTTAAGCTAGACAGAAGAAGATGTGAAGTGACTGGCCTTGTGGACAAGAGTGACAAGTAAAGCAATGGCATACTAAAGGAAGAACATTTTGCCAGACTCCAAAGAATGTCATCTTGAAACTGCAAGGAGTCTGCCAGGAAAGGACCACATGTGCAGTGTTAAACATAGGGCCAAGAAGTTAGCAAAGAGCCATATTATAAGGGCTTTTCAAGCCACCTACAGAGCTTAAGCTTTGTTCACTAGGTGATGAGAAATCTTTGAGAGGATTTCAGAGGGAAATGACACATCAAGTCTAAATTTTTCAAAGACACTCTGTTACCAATTTGAAGAACAAAGTAAAGGAGAAAGAGAGCACTAGTCCAGGCAAAAACCGAAATTCATCTGAATGAAGTCAGTGGGAAAGAGAATAAACAGAGGGAGCCCGCCTTAAGAGATATATAACAAGAAGAGAGATTTGGTGTCCAATTAAATCAGGATCTTGTGATGTGAGAAAAGGAATCTAAGTAGACTCCAAGAGTTTCTAACGTAAATATTTGAATGAATGCTTTTTTGAAATCCAATTACTCCCTCAGATTTATAACTCCAAGTGAACAGACTTTTGAAATTTCATCTTTTGTTACAATCTTCCATTTAAGAAACCATAATTGCCTTACCGTTTTCTTTTTTTCATGATTGAAGCAAATCTTTAGCCTCTATTTTCTGAATTGTATTATTTTGTTGTTATTGATAGAAGGGCCATTTGAGTTCAATAATAATGTATAGGCATTTTTTTTTTCTTCTGAATTATCCCCTAAGAAATCAGTGGCTATAATATGTTCCATACCTCATCCATGTGGAAAGTCCGTACACTGTATACAGCATTTCCATGAATGCTTTTAGTTTGATCCCCTCTAAGACAGCTGGGAAAGAATTAAATTCCTATTTTAAAATGAAAATGAAACTTTCAGAGTTTGTGCCATTCCCATTCAAAAAGGAACAGAACCCTGGTTGCAGGTTTTCTGAAAACATGTTCATTGGTCTCTATGACTCCTCTCTCTCTGAATTTTATTGACCAGTAACAAAGTCACTGACATGTGCTTTGAAACCAAGCATGAGAATTTCTTTTTTAAAAAATAAGGGACCAACAACTTTTAGGATCTGGGGAAGCTAAGGCTCCAGCCAGTTTCTATTAAATAAGGATTCATCTGGTCATTTGAATTTCCTACTCATCCTCCTGAGACATTATGCATGGTTGTATTCAGGCAGTTTGCACAATGCAGTGGATCCACTAATTGCTCCTCTGCTTACTATAAGCACAATTGGCTACATTGGTTGGAAAACCAACCCAGGGAATAGACTATGAAATTGGTATTGAAGCTTTGGCAGCAGACTGGCTGATCAGGATGCTGAATGAAAAGCTAAAACACAAAGCACAGCTTGTTTGGTTTGCTTGGTTTTTTAACAGTAATTTCTAGTGGCGGAGACAGATGTTTCTTGAAGTAGCAAGAGATGTACAAAGCAGAATGTTATAGCACTTACTGTAATTGCTTTATTAATATTGTATATGTTTATGGCTTCTATCTTTTGGTTTGTGGCACCTCTTACTTTAAATGACTTTGGGTTTTATGATGACTGGCAGTTAATTCTTTACCTCAGAGATCCTTTGAGCCACATACTCAGCTTTGCTCCTGCATAGTGAAATAATTCATGTGAAGCCACATTTTCGTTAGCTTCTATTACACTGAGAAGCCCTCAGGGGGGCACTGGAACACTATCAGAGAGAGCAGTCCTATATATATGCAAAGGAACTTCTCTTTTGCTGAGAAATGAACACTCAGCTACCTGCCCATCCCTGCAACAGAAATAACCTATCACTACCAATAGCCACCTCTCAGGACTTAATGTCAGCTACAGTACCATGAGAAGGACTAATTCAAGATCTTAAAAAGACTGGATCCATTTGGAAGTCAAGTTTGCAACAGGGATATCCTAAATAACCTCTTTTTTTGGAGCTTGGTTTATTTTGTTTCAAAAAGTAAAGATCATTTTTAATTCTCGTCCAATATGTTACTAAAGAGGGAAGAATAAACCAACGAATAAATGTTACATTTGGAGTTGATATTTTCTGAGGTTTGTTAGTTTGCCCCCAAAAGAATAGCTCCGAGCTATTCCTGTATATTCTCTCCTAGGCTCTTGCTCTTCAGTGTGGCTGCTCACTGGGCTTCCTGGGTGAGGAAGGAAAGGGTCTTTTGGGGGGTAGTTTTAGCCTGTTTTGTGGTTGACATCATTATTGTTGTAATTTGCTCTAGAACTACCCATAATTGTGGGTTAGGTGCAAACTCCATGCAGCCAAAGGCCATCAGAGGTGTGTGCAAAAAGCACAAAGCCACTAAACTGATCCTGATAATGTAGTCATTTCTGAGAACCTATGTGACTTCCTTCTGAAACCAACCAGCAGTGGAGGGCTGAGCCAGACGTTTTGTGTTCAGCGTTTTGTACCACGTTGTGACAAATTCCCTTGTGCAAATATAACTGAAGGCCTCCATACTTCACTCTTGAAAAAGAAGCATTTTTCTTTAATTTATGTCTCTAGGAGAAAGCTGACTCAATATTTAATTTTAATCGAATATGTCACATTTTTTTTCATGCCAAGAAATCGCCCTCCAGTTATGCATAATTCATTGTAGTGGACAAGACCTAAATCAGTTTCAGAGGACATGCTGCTGAGAGATGCCGTGTAGCAGCCAGCGTAGGCCCCTAACCAGTGACATTTGATTTAAGGCATTTTAAAATCAATCAACATAGATTGTTTATATAGAGACACATTATCTGATGGAAAAGAAAGAAAAACACTAAAGTGGCATAAAACATGTAGGCTTTTAATACATCCTGTACAAGAAGCTTAATAAGTAGAGCTTAGAGCTAAGCATAGACAACCTTTCTGTACTAGATGCTTCATCTGTGCCAATGGCCATTCTTTAATAGTATGTGAAATGGCTTTTTGAACAAGCAAAGAGAAAGAAGCATGACTGCATATATTTTCAAGATGCTCCATTTATTGTTACCTTTAGATTGCAAATATCAAGAAATTGAATCAATATTTATGTTTTTAACTCTCATGGTCAAAAAGCATCAATGGATAAGAAATTACTGGGTCCTACATTTGACTATGACAACTCTTGTTTCCCTTTGCAATAATCAACAGTCCTTGCTCCAAAATTTAATTCCTCTCCTTAAAATAGAGCTAAATGTGACTCTGCTAATACAAGTAATAAACAAGGGGGATAAATATCTATAGAAGTTACATTTTGGTTACTTAAGCTAGTATCATCTTGCAGGTAAACAGATTTATTTTCAAAGGCCAGGTTAACATACAATATTACTAAAATACTGCCATTCCCTCAAGCTGTTCAACTGTACAACCAATCTGACACATTAACATAGCACATAGTGAAAAGGCTGCACTTGCTGTATTTTCCCCAGATTTTGTTTCATTTAAAATATTGTGTACAAAAAGTCATATTCAAGATATTACATATCTATAAAATCCCTGAAGTATGTGGGCAGCTATGAGACTTTTTTTAGTAACCGAGCCACATATAACTGCATTTGCTCCCTTATAATACCTTATTTATTTGTTTGTTTGTTTGTTTATTTTTTGGGATGACTTACCAGCATTTAATTTCACTTTTCCTTATGGTTAGTTCTTACACTGTGTATTTTTTCTGTGTGATAACGAGTTTTCCAAATGGATACTGCTGACCAGAAGCTACCATATCTTACCTGTACTTACATTTGAAGCCTCCCGAATCTACAGTTAAATTTTCTTTCATTAATTAAAAAAAAAAAAAGGAAGAAACAATGAAGGAAGGCAGGAAGGAAAGAGGGAACAAAGGGAAGGTGGAAAGAGACAAAGAAAGAGAGAGGGAAAATCATGACTACTTTCCCCCCAATTTCTCATTTTTTTATAATTTCAAGATGTACAATTCTCAAAAATATTATGTTCCCTGGGCTGATCAGTATTCTCTTTCAATAAAACCACAGGACATAGCTTTTGGGCACAGAAACTAAATGTCATGAATTCAGTGTACTGCTACTTGGCAGGAAACTGGCTTCAAGCTTTTTATGTATGTTTTTTTCACCTTCACTCTTTTATTGTGCTTTTTTCAACAAAAGTTAGGCAGTAATAACTAGGACATTTACACACCACAGTTAATTATTGTAATAGTATAAGGTAAGAGGATAAATACTTATTAATACAATAAAGTACGGTATAACCCTACAATGAATAGAAAAAATTATTTCAGCAGTTAATGAAAACATGGATAGATTTGACAGAATTACTTAAGGGAAGAAAATCACTTGCATGCCTCCTGGAGGCAAATTAACTGGGTGTGTATGTGTTTAATCCTTTCAAGACTGTAAAGTATAATTGTTATAAACTGCCAACCCCCTTGCCTCCTACCCAAGTCTGAACAGGCACCCCCCAGTTCTATCTTACCTTTCGGTAGCTAATTTGAGTTTCTCTTCCCAAGATGCACCACAATTTCTGCAGGAAAGGAGGCTAATAATGCCTTCCTAGGAAATTCTAGATTCTGTTCCCTGGGGTTAATTATTGATCAAATAATGGACAATCAGAGCAGTAGCCATTTGGATGACAAAGGGGGGGGGGGCTGTGGATAGAACAAGAAAATAAACAACACTTTCAGAAAACATTCTATAGATTATATAAACTCATTTTTCCTTATTAATACTTTAATATCTTTTGATACTGCACTCTATATTAACTTATTGGCTTAGCCTCATCGAATAATGTACATAAATGGGCTTTCCATGATCATCTTGTTCCTTAGCCACTAACAAAGAGCTTTCCCTGGAATATATGCAATACATACTCTCAAGGAGAAGGCACTCGTCTCACATAGGGAGCTAATCTATCAAAACTCAGTGAGTAAAATAATCTTAGTTAAATACATTAGGAAGTGATTTAATAAGATTAGTAAGTGAACAGTCTAGTGCTAGGATCTGACACTTTCTGATTAGAAATGCCATAAGAGTGAAGAAATTCTCTTGAGACAACTAACTTATGGCGAGAATTCATTTTATAGTTCTAGCAATTTGAGATGAATCACTTAACTGCTCTGGGCCTCAGCTAAATCATAGCATTTATAAAAGAATAAGGTTGGGCAAGGTGGCTACAACTCTAGAATTGTGTAATTTAGGTTATATTTAAAATTCGTGACTATTACCAAAAAAAAAAAAAAAAAGAAAAAGACTTCAGAAAAAGAGTACACAGATGATCATCTTGGAGTTCTTGAGAATATAGACTTCGACAAAGTAGATTATAGTAAGTTATATGTAAAAATATGTGGGATTCTACTGCCAGAGAATCTAAAATTTTCCCCAAGAAATGATGGGAGAAACTAAAATTTTCAGGCAATCATGGAATAGAAGAAAAGGGAAAAGACTTAAGGAATTGTGTCACTTGGGAACAGACATAAAAACAGAATTTGGACAGCAAGAGGTTATTGGGGGAGATGGGCTGGTGATGCCTGTGGATGAAATAGAAGCAGAAGGAAACAGGTTTAGGTGAGGAAAGCTATTAGACAACAATGCAGATCTGACCCTTGTGAAAGGAAAGCAGGGAAAGGGCAGGATCTGGCAGGGGAGCTTAGGACAAATTCTCTGCTAACTCAACAGGAACTGCAGGTAGATGACTGCTGGTTAGACACATCCTGCCAAAATGGCCAAATCCTAGAATCCACATGCTCAGACATTAGCTGGGGACAGCCCAGAAATTTTGTGGCCTTGGGCCAAAGCTTAGGTGGTGATACCTCGTTGTGGTTTTGATTTGAATTTCTCTAATGATTAGTGATGTTGAGCACCATTTCATGTACCTGTTGGACATCTGCATGCCTTCTTTATAGAAGGATGCTATTATAAAAAAAAAAATCAAGTTTTGGTGAGGACGTGGAGAAAACAAAAAATTAAAAATACCATTTGATCCTGCAATACCACTTCTGGAATTGAAATCAGGCTCTCAAAGAGATATTTTTTCCCCCATGTTAATTGCAGAATTATTTATAAGAGCCATGGAAATAACCTATATACCAATGGACAGTGTAAACTACTTTTTAAATTTAATACAATTTTAGTCTTCCATTTTGCTCTGTTGCATCTCGTAAAGTATTGTACTATGTGCGAAGTGCCGGTGCATCTTTTCTAGTACCATATATAAGCACATTGCTGATCTAGTCAGAGCCAATGGATTCAGTTCGAATGTTCTTTTTTTTTTTAATTTTATTCTATGTACAAATGCAACATTGTAATGCATTTATCTGAATATCTTAAGAAAACAGCACAGGTTATCATGATATCTATGGAAGCTTAATTGATAATTAAATTGAAATAAACTTTTACAATGATAACATTATTAACCTATATTTCTAGTTCAGTAACAAACGTATGGAAAAATTTTATAATTTAAAATAAAGACATATGAGCAGAGATAATAAAGTTAGTATGATTGGAGCAATAAATTTTAAAAAAGAAGAAATATTTGTCACAAATATCACAACTGAATTTGCTGAGGCAAAATAAAATAGCTATTATCTTAAAATAAAAAAAAAAAAAGATATATGACTGTGCAGTTGCCAAAATCTATATAGAATGGATGTTTCAGTTAAGGTGCATTTGGATAAAATTAACATTTAAATGAGTGCAGTTGAATAAAGAATATGGCCCTCCATAATGTGGGTAACATTCAATCAATCAGTTAAAGGTCTTAAAAAGATCAAAAGACTGACCTCCCTCAAGCAAGAAGGAATTTTCTAGCACAGGGCCTTCAGCCTTGAACCACAACCTCAGCTCTTTCCTGGGGCTCCAGCCTGCTAGCCTGCCCTGCAGATTTTGGACTTGCCAGTCTTCACAATCAAGTGAGCGAATTCTTTAAATAAATCTCTTTATATGTACACATTCTATCGGTTCTGTTTTTCTGGATAACCCTAATAAGTGCACTGAATCTCATACCACCACCAAATAGACAAGCCCCATCATTCTTTCATTTGTATGGTCAATGCAGGAATCTGAGAACTTCCCAGGTTCTTTCTAATTTCCAACCTTTGGAGCTCCCTTCTGACGACTGTTTCTGAGAAGGATACCCTCTAGAAATTGACATCCTCAGAGACTGTGGACCTGGGTCCTCATGGAGAGAAGAATTGAAAGTTAGTTAATCTTTGGAAAGCACAGAATTAAATGGGCAGAACCTCACCTGTTGATATTCCACCTTTGATCCTCTTCCTAGCTCTGCACTGATGCTAAAAGACAAGAAAACAATGAGAGTCTGCCAGTTGAGTCTCACTTCTTTCTCTCTAGATAAGCTGCAAGCATTCATTATTCGTGAATGATATACTTCTTCTGGATTTAATTAATTAAGATCAGTTTTCCATTCCTGTTATTCATTTGTAAAGTGGATAAAAGAATTTTCCATTGTTTCTTCTCTGAAACTTCAAGTAACAAAAATTTCCTGGCTGAGGAGTTCAGTTGATATCTCCACCAGCAGTCCTTTGCTGAAAGGCACAAGTCCTCAGGTCTTTAAAAACATCTATGCTCCATTCAATAGAATTCTGTTCTTTGAGTATAGACGGGATAGCATCTGATCAGAGGCTTTCAGAGGCTCAGCACTGCCCTCCAGGTGATGAATATGTTTATTACCTTGATCACGGTTATGGTTTCACAAGTGTATGCATATGTTCACACTTATCAAATTGTATACATAAAATATGTGCAGTTTTTGGATATCTATTTTACCTCCTTAAGCTGTTAAAAAAATAGCTAATGGGGTCATTAACATCATGGTGTATATATGTCTGTTTTATCTGCCCATGTTAGCCAGACAGTTAAGAGATTTGTGCTGCTTATGGTCTCATTCTTAAGATTTTAAGCTGGAAAATTCAACCACTGTATCATTTCTTTACTTTGATTTCTTCAATTTCTTTATTAATGCTAACAAGTCACATTTGCCCAGGATTCTCAAACCTCTCCCATCCATGGGATGTCACTCCAGCAGAGTTGATAGCTCCTCTCACAGTTTCCTTCTATAGTGAAAGCTTCTCCAAAGTCGCCTCCCCAAACAAAGGACTTACGTTTCAAGCTCTACCTCACCCTTATCTCCTCTTCTTTCAGCGCAAAATACATTTCTGTTCCAAGTATTCCCTCCCCACATCCTAGTATCTCTGGCACCATCATTTATGGCCTAACTCTATACTTGAGTGATCTTAAAGGCCAACAGACTCCCATGTAGAAGAATACCCTTTAAAGCTGAAGGAAAGCAAGCTCCAGGAAATCGATTTCCAAGTGAGAAGAAGGAGATCTAAAAATGACTCATTGACTACATTCTTCAAAAATGCCAAAGTCGTAAAAGACAATGAAATCTGGGGAACTGTTCCAAATTAAAGGAGAGTAAAAGAACAACATAAGTACAACATGGGATCTTGACTGAACTCTGTACTGGAAATTTTGGGGTAGGTAAATTGACAAAATTGAAAGAGATGGTAGATAAGAGTGTTTATGTTAAATTTATTCAAGTTGATAATTGTATTGTGAGTTTGTAAGGGAACATTCTTTTTTAGGAAATATGCACTGTAGTATTTAGAAACAAAAAGTTAAGATGTATGTAACTGAATTTCGAAAGTTTGGGACAAAGAGTAATGTTTATACAGCCAGAAAGAGAGTAAATAGGACAAATTATAAATAACAAGTAAATCTGGGTACAGGGTATCGGAGCATTCTCTGCCATTCTTGAAACTTTTCTGTAAGTTTCAAATTATTTCCTAATAAATGTTTTTAATAAATGGCCCATTGAAAAGTCCCACTGAGTTAAATCCCCAGAGATAAACAGGCTTTGATGTCCACAGCTGTCACCATCAAATCCAATTCCTCAAAGTAAGAAGTTTCAACTTTACAATAAGTTTATTAGGTTCTGTCTTAGACAAAAACATTGGATCTTCTTATTTACAATTGTGGTTTTAACATTGGCAACATGCCTTTTTTAAAATATCGTGGAAAAAAATAAAAATACACACTACCTATAAAAACACAAAAATTAAAAGATTGATATTAATATCACGATCTCAATCTCTTACTCTGTAACGTATCAGCTGCATAACTTGGGAAATCTCATTTTACTTCTTACTTTTTCAGTTTCTTTATCTGGAAGGTAGAGATAAAAATTCAGGCCATTTGGTAAACAGTGGTTATGATTAGGATACTAATAGAACTAATAAGAGCTTCATTGGACCTGAAATGTGTTCATTCAGATGATTTGTTTTTTTCTAACTACATCTGGCACAGCTCATAGCTCAATAACCCCCTGCACACAGTCCTACAGGCCTATGGATTGGTCTCCCTGTCAAGAAGGAGTGTTCCATCCTTCTCATCCCTGCAGGTCAATATTGTTGCCCTATGATGCAGATCTGAGGACCAATTCCAAGGCAGATCTCACCCCATTTCAGCCTCTTCATGGTGATCCTCCAGAAAGTCCTTTCATCTCAGGCTTTTCTCTTCCATTGAGCCCCCCTCCCAGTATTGAGTTAGTTTTCACTTAAATCCATTTTTCTTCAAAGCTTTTTCACATTGGGATAAACCTGCCCCACCATGCTTCACCATGCATGTTGGCTGTTTGTACTCTTCATTTCCTCTCTGAAAAATCAATCTATTGTTGCCATTTTCTACTAACAGAAACATTCTGTTGCCAGCCTTTCACAGAATAGAAGCAAATATTCAGGCACAGGTATCCACTACTCTGCACTCTGTGTGTGCATCAATGTAAATATCTAGAAGGAAATCTATGGTTGCATGAAGAGTGAAAATTGCATTTGGAAATTGCAGACTGCCAACTGAGGATGAAGGATGTATTTCACCAGATTCCTGATAGAGGAGATTGAAATTCTCAATTTGAAAGCTTAAGACAATAAAACATAAGGTTCTATCACATAGCCCCATGTTAAATATTACTGAAGGCTTTTTACTAAAAAGGAAATAATACAAAGATATTGGCACTTGGCATATGTAGTTGCACATACATACCAAAATACAGACATGTTTTTAGAGAAGTTTCTTCTTAAGTAATTTTTTTTTGTCTCAGATCCAATTTTTTTCCAGGTGTTACTTTTTAAAAATCCTACCATAAGCTTAACACTTTAGCGTTTCATATAATAAAATCACAATGAGGAAAAACTTTTCAAATTATAACATAGCTGGAAAACAACATGATAATCAATTTTTCTGCTTTCTGCCTTCCTTCCCCAGAAGAGAAAATAATTAATCACCTTTATTTCTAGGGAGTCAGAGCAGGGAGTTCAAGAATGGAACATAAGGATTGGAAACACGTACATCACATCTTGGAAAGGATCTAAAGGATAAATTAGTTTAACTTTCTATTTTAAAGAATAAGAAATCAAGGTCCAAAGGTTTGTCCAGAACTACACAGCCCTGCACATTTCACCCATTTATCAGCCTTGTCTCTCACATCCCTTCCCTTCCTCAAGGCCTCTTCAGGGCTTTTGAGACAGGCTGCTTCAGAATAGCAGCTTGAAGTATTTATTTCCAATCTAGTTAGTTTTCTTCTGCTATATTAAGATTCGTTTCCACTCTAGTGGAAAAATCCCACTTTTATTCACTGATACAGAATTTGATAGCATTTGCATCTAAGAGTTCTTCCTCACTTCCTTTCTTTTACCTCCATGTATTCAACATTATTAAACTACTACTAAATCAGAGGAACTATGATAGATGCTGAGGATATAAAGAAGAGTCAGAGGAACTAGTTTCTGCCAGAAAGAACTCAGAATGTTACTTGAGTTACTTCTGTTGTCATTACTGAGAGTGTAATGACACCTGCCAGTTTGCAATTCTCTCGCTTCTTGCTTTTTTTCTATTTGACATGGACATGATGCAGCTAATATTAGGTGATATTCATCTGTCCATCTCATCATTCTGTTGCCTAGAGCAGCAAATTGCCTGATTAATTAGTTGCCCTAGCATAGGCACATTTAATTATATCACCAATTGCTCGTAATAAATGGTCTTTTGTCCATAGGGTAAATAGTTTTGAGTTATGTAAAATGAAAATCTGGTGTACTGTGGTTTTTTTACTCTTGTCCCCTTGGGGATGATCATTTTGTTAAGGTGCTTCCTCTGTCATCTTTTAAAGCTATAAAATGACATTTAAAAATAGTACCGTACAATCAAATCTTTGCAAAACCAGAAAAGAATCAGTAAACCTCTAGAAACTTGAATCTTCATGTTCTTAATGGTTAGTCTTTTAATTAACAGCTTAGAGATTCCACCTGCTGTCAAAATAATCATGTCATCATTTCATTTCATTTTTATATGACCCGAAAGGACACGCAGTTTTTTTCCTTCTTGGAAAATTACTTTACTTCCCACATTACTTTTCCCATAAAGTGTTTCAATACACATTTTAACTCAAGGGAAAACTGAACGGAAGAACTGCAGGGCTGTTTTCTTTGTCAAAACACAAGAGCCTCTTGACAGGGAGTGGCCCTGAAAGAAAGGGAGCAGCCTCGTTAAAACTTTAGCTGTGCTCCAACACATCCTAAAATGATTAAATTGTCTGTTCCGGTTATAAATTACAAGTTGGGTAGTTTGAAGCCAACTCCCATTGACTAATAAAATGAAAAGTATTGGGGTAGGCCAGATACCAGTTTTCTGTGAACTGCTTCTTTATGAATCGCAACGTGAGATACTCAGTACAAGTGACAGTAAACAAAAGTCAGATTAAAAAATGCCTGGAGGCTATGTGATTCATAAGAATGATGGAATCTGTTTCTGCCTCCAGATAAAGACTACTAATAAATTACATGCACATCAAATGTAGCTGCTGATACAGTAACAAATGTTGATGTAAAACAAACTCAGAATATTTTCTTTTGCAGCCTGAAACTTGTAGTCCAGCCTGGCAGCTCTACGTTACTCAGATTTTCATGAAAGAAAACCACTTGATCTTTTTATATTAAACAACAGAAAGCCCTGTGTCTATCTAATAAAAGGGAATTACAATTTACATCAGAGAAATGGATTCTTGGGGGAAAAAAATGGATTCTGTATAATACTAAGTCTCCCAAACGGTCAAATAACTGGTATCACTAAAGAAACTATCACATAACAGCAGCAATAAAAGATGAGCATAGAGGCTTGCATTCTTGGTGTTCTATGTAAACCACAAAATTTGCCTATTTCTACTTTCCTTCACAAAATAATATTATCTGATTTTTTATTTCTACCTAGTTATTTGCATTCTTATTCTTTGCTTTCCTCTCAAAAGTACTCCCATTTAGAAAGTTTTCATGCAAAAGCTAACCTTTTGTGATTGGCTTTGATTTTCACTCCCCTCCCCCCTTCGCCCCATTTGGAAATTGGAAAACTTATTCAATATATGCCTGGAATTAACTGTGAGACCAGGGGAATTCATTCGCTGTCTCTACACCTCTGTTTTCATTTATGGCATGAGAATATTGGTCTGGGTGACCTGTTCCATTACTCCAAACTATAAGTTATGACTCTGTAAGCTCTAGTTTTACACTTTCAAGGCTCATTAAAATTACCTCAAGAAGAGAAAAATAAAAGAGACGTGTCCAAGCCCCATCCCCAGATTTTCTAATCTCTCTGGGGTGGGATGTAGACATGTATAGTTTTAAATGGCTCCTGGATGATTCTAATGTGTGCCAGGGTAACCACTGCTCCTCCGTGCCACCCGCTCAGGCCTCCCGCCTCTCAGTACCTCTGAAACCCTGTACAACAGTCAGAACCATCCAATTTAGCACTTCTTTACACTGCTAGATTCAGTTTTTCTTACCATATTTTTAATGTCTTTTCCCATGTTGATCACCAAGTCTACTGCTGCTCATGGCAGGTTCTGGAAAAAATTTTGATGTCTGAACCTTTTCACTTACCATATATATTCTTGAATTGAAAAATACTTACAGCTTTTGATTTTAGAAACCCGAATGAGATTAGGTTTTCTTGGGTTTCAATCCCGTCTTCAAATCATTACCATTTATTATAGTTAGTCTGTTAATGAGATTTCTGTCCTACACTGTGAGCTCCATGAGAGCAGGGGACATCACGGTTCACCTTTGTATCCCTACCACCTTGTACCTAGTCAGACACATGGAGGTACTAAGGAAATCACTGTTGAATGAATAATTTAATGAAAAGTTAAGTACTTGAATAAATGCATTTAAAGTCACACATAGCCTTGTTTGTGGAAAGCGAGCATACAGTCATCTGTACCTTGAGGTGCTATGAGTGTGTGCTCATGCATACATGTGTATAAGTATATGTGCATGCACATCATGCTTGTGTATGTGTGTGTGTGTGTGTGTGTGTGTTACAGATGCACAATCACTGTGAGCATCCTTAAAAGGATCCAGAACTTGCTGAGTATTCCAGAGGATCCCTCAGCACCTCTTGGTTCTGCACAGCTGGTAGCTCTGCTCTCTGTAACTATAGTCCTGGGAAATATGGTATTAATACTGAGTGAACAGATGGTGTAGGGTGTGTTACTTAAGACAGTTTTGCCAGGAGGTAAATTTATGCTTTATAAATGTACTTCAAAACTATGCTATTTGATTTAATCACTTAATGCAAAGACAGCTGCATACTATATTTGCCTTAACTGCAGTTATATGGGTTATCTGCCAATCTGTTAATTATAGTACTTTGAAAGGCTTCAGGAAAAAAACAGTAATTATACAGATTGGGGTGGGGGGAGGAACATTTCTGAAGCCTAAATTCAAACATTCATTCCCAGCTAACACAAACTTATTGAAGATTTAGAAAACCTGTTAGGAAAGTGGGAGTAGATGTGACGGTTTTCCTTTGAAAGAGACTTGTGTGTGTTCTCGTTCTGCGTTAGTTACCATGGGTAACTGCCAGGGAGATGGGAACGGAGTGCCGTTCCAACTGGACAGCGCTCCAGCCCACTCTCTAAGGTCTTTGAGCAACTGCTCAAAACTCAAATTAAAATGTGACAAGAAGTAAACAGAAAGAGCAAAGAGTTTTTTTTTTTTTTTCCTATGCTATTCCAATATATGAATGATTAGAGCTACCTTTAGGCAAAATGAGAAGCCAATAATAATAACAATAGATACCCTTACTGGTGCCTAGGGCCTCCACATTCCATAGCTGCCAGTGCCAGCCACACTGGGAATGATGCCCTAAGGAATTGTGTTGCCCACTATGTGCTAGGCACTATATTAAATGTTTCCCAAGCATCATGTCACTGGAAATTGCTAACAACTTATGATGCGAACATCATTTCATACACTTCAGAGAGGGAAATCAACTCTCAGAAGCTGAGTAATTTGCCTAAAGTCACACAGCTGATTTCTAGTAGTCTCATATTCAGACTTGGACTTACTGGATCAAAAGGTATCACCTTCCTAAGAAAATGTTTGTTTCTTGGCATTCTTCTCCCAAAATGGACTTAAATCATTTCCACCAATTTTCTGAGGACCTATTATTGTGTCTTCTCTTCCTAGTCTAGCATCACCTTGTGACTCGCTACACCTAGGTTATACTCTGCACAGCAGTTCACCTGACCGATATCTCATTTTGGTAGCCAGGCTTCATACACTGTTCAACAAACCTCAGCTGAATAACTGATGTGAGCTCAGGCCGGGTCATCAAAGCAGCCACTTAGGACACATCTCCTTTTTTTGCAGGAAGTGTGCATTTCCATGTGGTCCTGGTTATGCTGATACTCAGGTCTCCATCCAACCTAAAGGAGTATAATTACTTCTAACTTCTTGTGTTAGGTGGAAGAGAAATTAGAAGGGGATGGCTTGGATTTCGACACTCCTCAAACTATATATAAGTGGTTAGTGTACCTAATGCATGAAGGAATTGGGAGGTGCTTTATCTTCAGTGGCCCCTGGTATTTGCATTATCTTGAGGTTATTTAGATGAAAATGGCACTCTCTCAGATATGCACCCTGCTTTGAACCCTTTTTTTAATATAAAAAAGTAGGTGTTTTATTAAATTTTTAAAATGCACGCAAATGTTTGATCACAATTTTCATATGTTTGGGGCATTATGTTTATCAATATTCTTTGGCTGTTATTTTCTTTCTTTTCAGACTTTTTGTAGTATCTAAAATTGAAAAAAATATATATTAGTCATCTTTGAATGAAGCAAATTTATCCTCTACCAGTTAATTAAAGGAAGTTCATGCATGGGTGGCCAGCATTTCAAGATAGGAGAAATTCTGTCTGGTTTATACTAAAATACTTTATGGCATAGGGTTGAGTGTATGAGTGTGTGTGTGTGTGTGTGTGTGTGTGTGTGTGTACTTCTTACTAGTATGAAGTAGCATGTAGGGAAATTCTGCTACTAGCCCAATTAGCCATTTCTGTTGTTCCAAACAATAGATTATTTCTAGGAGGTATGTCAACTCTGGGGAATTCCAGCTGTTTAGATATTCACAGCCCCATATAGAAAATCTAAGTGTCCACTGGCATCCTCATTTAACAAGCACTGCACCTGGCAATCCTTTTTTTAGATACCGTGATTTAGAGTAAAAGGAAAAATCTACTGTCATCAAAATTATAATCTATATCTGCGTCTGCCATTATCCTTGTTGCTTTGGAGTGATTTCTGAAACAAGGGAGAAAATCAGCCTTATTCAATCACCTACTAAATGGAAGCCCTCTCCTTACAGATCCCTTGGGATTTTATTTATATTTCATTTTATTTTTAAAATTTAATAAGTGTTTGTTTTTTTTTTAAATAGAGAAAAAAGCACCAGACCTGCTCAAATATAGCCACTTGAACTTTGTCAAAAAAGCAAAGACAATTCAATAAAAATAGGTTAGTCTTTTCAACAAATAGATCGCTGGAACAACTGGACATTCTTACATAAAAATATGTATCTTGACACAGATCTTACATCTTTCATAAAAAATAACTCAAAATGGATCATAATACTAAGTGTAAAATGCAAAACTGTGAAACTCCTAGAATAGAACATGGAAGAACTTTTAGGTGACCTTAGAGTTTGGAAAAGAGTTTTTAGATGCGACACCAGAAATATGAGAAAATATAAGAAAAAAATTTGATAATTTGAACTTCATTTAAATTAAAACTTCAGCTCTTTGAAAAATATTAAGTGAATAAAAGACAGGGCATAGACTAGGAGAAAACACCTATCTCATAAGTGACTGGTTTCCAAAATAGACAAAGAAACTTAAAATTCAGCAAGAAGAAGCCAAATAACCCAATTTAAAAATAAGCAAATATGTAAAGAGACCTCTCACCAAGAAGATTTACAGATGAAGAAGATTTACAGATGAAAACAATTTAAATGGCATTATGCATTTGCAAAATACTCTTAACATCATATTACATAAGGGAAAGTATAAATTGAAACAATGGCTTACTAATAAACCCTTATTAAAATGGCTAAAGTCCAAAATATTGACAATATCAAATGCTGATGAGGACATAGAGCAATAGGAACTCTCATTCATTGTTGGTGGGAGCGTAAAATGATACAAGTATTTTGGAAGAAAGTTTGGCAGTTTCTTACAAAACTAAACATACTCTTAAAACATGATCCATCATTTGAACTGCTGCATATTTACTCAACTGAGTTGAATACTTGTGACCACATAAAAATCTTCATATGAGTGTTAGGAACCTTTATTCATAATCATCAAAATGAGGAAGAAATCAAGAAGCCCTTCAATATGTGAATGAGTAAACAAACTAGTACATTCATATAATGGAATGTTATTCTGCGATAACAGAACTAAGCTATCAAGACACCAAAAGCATGAAGGAATCTATTCTTTAGGCAGATAGGAAACTATATGACATTTTGAAAAAGGCAAAAGCATGGACACAGTTAAAAACAAACAACAAAAACAGTGGTTACTGGGGAGGAGGGGAGGAGAGATGGATCGGTGAAGCACAGGGGATTTTTAGAATGATAAAACTATTTTTATAAAGCTGTAGTGGTGAATAAATGGCATTATGCATTTGTCAAAATCCATAAACTGTCCAATATAAAGAGTGAACCTTAATTTAAACTAAGGACTTAGTTATTAACAATGTATTAATATTGGTTCATTAATTATAGCAAATGAATCAGTGCAAGATTTTAATAATAGGGACAATGGTTTAATTTTCAGGAAGGTATATATGGGAACTCTGCACTATCTACATGAATTTTAAAAACATTTTAAAACATCAAATTTATTTTGATAAGTCAAAGCTTCATGTGGTGATGCTATCCTTCATGAACTACTTCGGAAACTCCCTTTCCAGACTACTTTGAGGCTATGTTACATCTTTTTGAAAATCTTCAAATGCTAGCAAGCATTATTTTTTCTTAGAGTTTTGGAAATAATCAAAGTCATTAAAAGGTAACATAAGTGATAACTTTCATATAAATAGAATTTTTGTTTTAAAAAACAAAATTAAATTTGTTTATGGCCTAACCTATCTGCAAAGGTTGAATTTTAAAAACTTTATGGGCAAGGACAATGTCATTAGCATATTATATAATTTCCAAAGCTAATTATGTGGAAGATTGCCTTCATTTTGATGTCCAAAATCTGATTTTAATAAAATCTTTCAGATATATTAACCCATTCCCTCATACACACATAGAAGGAGAAGGAAAGAATGATCAAGAGAGATGAGGGGCTGAGAAACAGGAACACGTCAGAAGAGATAACGAGGCAGGAGAAAAGACGCATGGTATACTAGGGAAAGCAAAGCAAAGGAAAGTAATGCCTGTTTATTTGTAAGGCATTCCTTTCTTGGTGAAATAAACACTGTTAGAACTACGTTAAAATTAAATTTATAATATTCACACAAACATTATTTTCTTATAGAACACAAATAATACTCTGCTAACTACAGTAAAATGAATTACACATATAAAACCATTTTTGAGAGATCAGCTCTAGTGCTTAGTATGGCCTGGGGGCCAAGCTTACATGGCCTTTGCTCACAAAACTCCTCTTTCTCATAGATTCTTTTAACATAGAGACACACCTTCTATACTTTAAGTTTCCCTAGAGTGCCTTAAGTCTTCATACAAACTTCTGATAAGTGATTTAGAAATGAATTAATCAAACAAAACTTGTTAGTTACCCAATGCGTGCCCATGGCTATCTGAAGCACAAGCTAGGACACAGAGTTTAGGACGCAGCTTCTGTCTAAGTAACTTAGTCTCTTTTGCCTAGGAATTGTAGAAAGGATGCCACTGAAAACAGCGCTCCTTTCTGAAGAACGAAAATGGCAGTCAAGCATAGTGCCTTGTGTTGGTTAGGGTCCTGACAAAGCACCTTATCGTAACTGAATCCCATTGGATTCCCGTAGATGTGATACATATTATTAATGTTAAATTCTCTACAAACTACAGAGACCTTAGGTATACTATTAACACTTACACTCATTTGGCACTACCTGACATTTTTTCGGTCTTATTCCCCCAACCAAATGGTAAATTTTTTAAAATCAGGAAATATGTGTCTTCTATTTTTGGCTCATAACACTTACCATACTCTCTTAAACATTGTCTGTGCTGAAGAAATGTTTAATTAATTTTTTAAGTTTCACTAAGATTTTATTTAAATCTAAGTAAATATATTCAAAAGCACATGTGGTACAGGTTGTAAATTTGTTGTACTTCCTCTTTTCCTTCTTGAAAGTATTATTCTTATCCTAAAATTGATTTCAAAACTATATCTTAAAATAAACATAATCCTTCTTTTATAAATTTTCTCCAAGGTTATTACAAATTCTCTCATATTAATATGTGCTACTACAAATTTTACATACATGCTCAGGTATATGTGAGAATAGCTATTATAATATGTAATCATGGGGAGTTTTAGAATGTCTATATACTCTGTCTAAATGAACACTTAGGTGTACTTTTTTAAAATTTCAGCATCGATTCATATATTTGCATATGTGTGAATGTATCTAGAAACAAAACATGCAATCTGACAAAGACATAAAATGGACTTTTTATAGAACTGCTGCCTTTCCACAAAACAACTTGTACATAAATTTAAAAAAAATTAAATCCTAGTTATAGGCTTTCAAAGCCTACAATTTTTCTGCCCATGTTAAAGTAACTGGCATTACACTTGCCACCTGCTGTTAAAGGAAAAATAACCTATGAACTGGACAAAATATAACAGACAGCTATATTCAGAGAGTAGAAAACAAGCAATACAGGACTGTGATTCCTATTCTCGCCCTGATAACAATAGCCTTAAGAATTTTTTATGGACAATAGTACAGGGAAACAGAACTCAAGCAGAGCACAGAATACAAACCTGAAGTCTGGGGAGGATAGAACAACTAGAATTTTCAGGCAGATTACGAGAGATAGGAGTTATGCAGAAAATATCTCCAGAAATATGAGTAGGTATCCTCTTAAATTTGTTGCTGAATATAACCTGGTACATACATATAATGAAACTCCACAAGGGAGCCACTGGAGCCCTGTGAAATAAACAGTTCCCAGAACTCACACAGGGCTTGGAGGCAAGTTACAGTCTGCCAGAGTATAGAGACCTTGATAAAAATCCAGAATATTCAGTATTGACCCTAAAAAATATACGCCTTAGTAACAGAATTAAATTAGCTGTAGAGAAAATGGAGTTAAATTAGCCATAGAGAAAAATCCACTCTAGACCAGCCATAATAGAGCTTAAAAGCAAGACTCTAAGGGATCAAGCTGATGTGTTACTTAACCACCTGTTAAAACCAACTTCACCACTGTTTAAAAAAAGACCACAAAATTGAATATCCAATTATGTGTAAAAGTAATCTATATCAAACATCTTGATATGAAACCATAATGTTGAGATGTCTAGCATATGATAAAATTTTACTAAACAAAGAAGCAAAAACAATATAGCCATTGTTCAGGAAAAAAACAAATTCAGCCAATTGCTGCATACAGAAACAAAAATAATGGTAGAATCAGCAAAGACATTAAACAAATTTTTATAAATCTACTCAAAATTTAAAAGAACATTCAATGTCAAAAAAAAGAGATATGTAAAAATATTACTATATGTAAAAATAGCTGAAATTTAAAAATTCCCTGGACATGGTTAATGGCAGAATGACAAAAGAAAAAAAAAAAAACGCTAAATTAAAGACATATCAATAGAAAATGAGAAACTGAAGCACAAACGTAAAAAAGAAATGAGAGAATAAACTGAAACTGAAGAACCTGTGGTATAAAAGACATGGAAAGGAGGTTAATTCATCAGGAGGATACAGCAATCTTAAAAGTTCTTATCTAATAATATCACTTCAAAATACATGAAGTGATACATATTAAGTGGTCTAATGTACATATAATTGGAGTTCCAAAAGCTAGTGATAAAAATATTTCAGTAACAATGACCATTTTTTTCCCCAAATTTGGTGAAATCTATAAACTTAACATATGTGAAGCAGATAAACACAAAGAAAACTACACCAAGGCAAATCATAATCAATTTGCAGAAAAAGAGCCATAAAGAGAAATTCTCAAATGCAACTAGAAAAAAAGTGAACACACTACATACTGGGCAATAACAAGGAAAATAGTTTCAGATTTCTTGACAGAAAATATGCAAGCCAGATGTATTAATTTGCTCTGGCTGTCATGGCAAAGTGCCACAGACTGAGTGGTCTAAAACACAGAAATTTATTTCCTCACAGTTCTGGAGTCCTGAAGTCTAAGATCAAGGTATTTCTTCTGAGGCCTCTCTCCATGGCTTGTAGAGGATCATCATCTTCCAGTTTATTTACAAGGTCTTTTCTATGTCTGTGTCTGAATTTCTCTTCTTATAAGGACACAAGTCATATTGGATAATCTCATTTTCTTTTCTTTACCTCTTTAAAGTCCATATCTCCAAATACAATTGCATTCTAGGGACTTGGAGTTAGAATTTCAACATATGAATTTTAGGAGGACACAATTCAGCTCACAACACAATGAAATGTCATCTTTTAAATGATAAATGAAAATTAAAACTTTTAAAAAAGTCCTTCAAATAGGAGGAAAATATGCTAGATGGAAATATGGATCTAAAAAGTACTAAAGAGCAATGGGAAAGATAACTATATGAATAAATATACAAATATATACTTCTATTTATTGACTATACTTAAATATTTATAATTAGGTATTTATAAGTATACTACATGTATAAATATGAGGTTTATTTCTATTTATTTAAATCACTTCAAAATATAATTGAGGTCTTAACAAAAAGAATAATGCAGTGTGGATTTTATAGCATATATAAAAGTAAATTATATGAGACTATCAGTACAAAAGTCAGGACGGGAGAAATGGAAGTATATACTATTGTACAGTTTTTATAGTAAAATAAAATTTTTATATAAAATTTTATATAATTTGAAGATAGAATGTAATAAGTTAAAGATGAATACTATGAGTCACTACAATAAGAAAATAGAGTTAGTGTATAACAACAAGGAGATAAAATATAATAATAAGAAATATGTAACTAGTGTAAATGAATGTAAAAGCAAACCAAAAAAAAAAAAAAAGGGGGGGGGAACAGATGGCACAAATAGAAGGCAAACAAAGTGATGGATTGAAAACTAAATCAATGGTCTAAAAACCCCAATTTAAAGGAAGGATTGTCAAATTTGACAGAAAAGCAATATCAAACTACATGCTGCCTCCAAGAAATGCACTTCAAATAAAAAAAGACAATTAGGTTAAAAGTAACAAGATAAAGATACAATGCTAGCTCTAATCAAAAGAAATCTGAAGTGGCTATATTAATATTAGACATGGCAGATCTCAGTGCAAAGACTATTACTAGAGAAAGGGAGTTTCGTTTAATAATGGCAAAGAGGTTAATTCATCAGGAGGATATGGCAATCTTAAAAGTTCTTATCTAATAATATCACTTCAAAAGACATGAAGTAAAAACTGATAGGTCTACAAAAGAAAATAGAAAATAGATAAATCCACAATTTCTGTAAGAAATTGCAATACTATTCTCTCAAAAATTAATAGAGCATGTAAACAGAATATCAGTAAGGCCACAGAAGAACTGGAAAACCTTATCAATCAAATTAACCTAATTGACACATATGGGCCACTCCACCCTTAAGAATGAAGTGCTTATTCATTTATAGTTAACAGACTTTCCACAGAGAAAACTCCAGGCCAAGATAACTTCACTGGTAAATTCTATTAAACATACAGGGAAGCAATAATATCATTTCTACATAAACTCTTTTAGAAACTTGAAGAGAATATTCTCCAATTTATTTTTTGAGGACCATGTTACTCTGATATAAAAATTCCGACATTTTGCACAGTTGTAAAAATTCTAAACAAACATTTAACAAGTTGAATTGGACAATGAACATTATATATAATAAGCATAATACATTATAACAAGGTTGGTTTTACTCCAGGAATTCAAGGTTGGTTGAACATTTGAAAATAAATTAAAAAAAAATACTTTACTATATTAATAAACTTAATAAAAAAGATCAATTCAATGTACACAGGAAAATCATTAGACAAAATCAAGATACCTGATAAATATTCTCATCAAACTAGGAAAAAGAAGGAACATCCTCAACTTGAAAAAGAGCATAAATGAAAACTTACAGCAAATTTCATACTAAATAGTGAAAAACTAGACACCTTGGAACAACACAAGGATATAAGGTCTCACCACCTTCACTTAATATTACACTGGAGATTTTAACTAATGAAATAAGACATAAAAAAGAAATAAAAATTATCCAGATTGGAAAGGAAACGATAAAGCTCTTTTATTCACAGATGGCATGATTGTCTATATAGAAAATCTAACTGAATCTACAAAGACACTACTAGAATAAGTGATTTAGTAAGTTTGCAAGATACAAGATCAATGTACGAAATCAATTTTATTTCTACATACCACCAACAATCAGAAATTAAAATTTTAAAAACAATTATAATAAACTAAAAAATTTAGAAAAGCTAAATCAAACAAAAGATACAAAATACTTATACCCTAAAAACTACAAAACTACAGAAGATTGCTTAGAAAAATCACAGACATAAATAAAGAAGAAATATACATTCTGGTCACAGTGTCAGTTTGGCCCAAATATTTATATCTTCAACATAATTTCTTTCAAAATCTTCAAAGGCTTATTTTGTAGAAGATGAAAGCTTGATTCCAAAATGCATATGGAAATAAAAAGTGCCCAGAATAGCCAAAAATCATTTTGAAAATTAAGAACAAATTTGGAGGATTAATGCTACCATATTTCAAGCTTAATTTAGAGCTAGCATAGTCAAGACAGTGAGATATTAATGCAATGACAGCCAAACAGATCAACAGAACAGAAATAAGTTTACATGTATATGCACAACTGATTTTCCAAAAAGGCACAAAGATAATTTGGTGAAGAAAGGGTAGTCTACTCAACAAATATGTGGGATCAATTTAATACCTATATTGCAAAAGTGAACTGAATTTCGTTAACCAATGTCACCAGAATTAAAATAATTAATTAATTTTTTCAGAAGTGAACTGGGATACATACCTTATACAATATATAAAAATTAACTCAAAATAAGTCATAGACTTAAATGTAAACTAAAAGACATTAAATAAATACTTTGAAAATAAGATAGAAGAAAGTCTTTGTGACTTTGAGTTAGGCAAAGACTTTTAGGTATACACCAAATGCACGATCCATAAAAGAACATATTAATAATTAAACTTTATCAAAATTAAAACTTCTATTCTTTGCTAGACATTAGGAAGAGAATGAAGAGGAAAACCACAAAATAGGAGAAAAAGTTATAAGTGTATATATGTATGTGTGTGTGTATGTATATATATATATGTATGTATGTATATATACATACGCACACACATATATATACACACACATATATATATATTTAAGAAATATATATAAGAGAAAATTCTCAAAAACTTAATAATAAAGAAAACAAATAAGCCAATTTTTAATGATCAAAAGAGATTTGGACAGACATTTCACCTAAGACACACAAATAGTAAATAAGCACATGAAAATTTGTTTAACATAATTATTCATTAGAGAAATGCAAAGTAAAATGGTAAAGTAGAACCACTACACACCTATTAGAATTATTACAACGAAAAAGATTGACTATATCAAGTGTTGCTGATGACATGAAGAAAATAAAACTCATATTTGATAGTAGGAATATAAAGTGGTACACTTTGGAAGTTTCTTATAAAGTTATACATATACTTTCTTTCTGACTCAGAAACGCTACTCATAGGTTTTAACCAATAGAAATAAAGATGTTATATGTACATTTATGAAAACTTTTTTATGAATCTTTTAGCATCTTTGTTCATAAAAGTTGAAAACTTAAGTGTCCATCATAGTGACAGGAATAAACGGATTGTGGCTATCGCAGCGACAGAATACGACATAGATGATCACACAAATGGGCTGAGCAAAAGAAGCCAATACAAAGAGAATCACATACATACTTTATGTGATTTTATTCATATGAGATTTTAATTAAAAAAACTAATCCGTAGTGACAAAAAACAGGTCAGTGGTTGCCAGTGACCAGGTGTGGTAACTGGGGCCAAGGGAACTTGACTTAAAAGAGACACAATCAAACTTTTGGGGATACTGGAAAGAACTGATACAGATCTATCAGAACTTTTAAATCTGGTATATTTTATTGACTATAAATTATGCTTTATTAAAGATGATTTTGTCTATAGTGTGTATAACTCCACAGAGCAGTAATTTAAGTGAGATTTACATCATTTTTATACCCCATGTAGCTCAATTTGTCCTTTGCTTCAAAAAAAAAAAATTAATGAGCCTCAAAGAAAGAAAAGAAAAACCTTGCAGAGATGTGCTGGCTTGCTTTCAAAACAATCATTTATATAACCGAGATTAAAATGTAACTGGACTTTTCAGCTGAAGCCGATAAAGATCTGGGTTGCTGAAACTTGTTTTGCTGCTCTATAGAATAGCTTCAGCATCACTGGCACTCATTAGGCACAAATCGTGGTGCAACCCTCCTGTTTAAAGACTTTAGCAGAGCAGTTACAGTCCGAGTTTTAATGATGTGGCTAAGTGCACAGCAGAGTCTGCAGGTGCGCAAAGGCTTGTGGGGGTTCATGCAATTAATTGTTCCTACTAGTAACGATGACTCTTTACTGAGGCTTGTCATCCAAACCCCGCTTTAGTGTTAGTGCCGTTTATATCACCCTGCCCCCTGGAGATGAAACTACAGCTATAGTCTTGGCAAAATGAGGCGATATGAAATCAAACATGTGGCTATGAATTTCACTCTGCCCCATTTAAACTATGAGACCTTAAATCAGTTATTTAACAATCTGATTTTTATTTTGCTCCTCTGTAAAATGGAGATCGTTGCTCCTTATCACACAAGTGTTTTAAGTATTCAGTTTTATGAGGTATATGAGTGAATCAAGTCATCATAAGCCCCGAGTAAATAATAGTTGAATTGGAAATTAGTCTTGTGCAAAATGCTAATGAGTTGAAGGCCATCCAGAAATAATGCTACAGATAATGGAGGACTAAAGTACTTATTGCACTGTGCCACACTAGGAGATTGACTGTTACTCTTCAGGACCAGCTGGCCCTCCAGTCCAACAGAGGGAATTTGGGCAAAGTAGTTAGTACGAGTTAGAATGTTAGCTGAACCAGACCTAATGCTGGGTTTACTAAAGTCAGTCTCTTTCCAGTATCTCATTTCAGCATAATTTATCCATAGAAAAGAGGACCCTCCCCGCCACAACCCCCACCTGCGCGCGCGGGCTCGCGCGCGCGCGCACACACACACACACACACACACACCCTTCCTCAGTAAAAGTTGCCAAATAAAAACATCATATTCAAATTAGGCAATATTCCTGAGACAAAGAGGAGTTCTGATAGGTTTGCATTGGTGCAACAGTCACTTTACAAATGCAAGTCTTCACTCTGAGATGCCAACGCTCTCCTTTAAGGTTTAAGGATTTCTATTGTGCTCTAAGGAGACAAAGTGGCATATTTGAAGTTAACTTGGATTTTTTAAAAAAAGTCTTGGAATCCACTGTGGCTCTCTCTTAAGGAGTCTCTTTTTAAAGTATTATTACTAGATTGCTTTGATAGGAGCACACAGTCTCTTTAAGATCATGTCCTTGTAGTTCTCTAAGAAGGGCCAACGCAAACTGAACCATTGCATGAGTAATAAATAGACTTACCACGGAGAAAGTTAAACTGAGCCAGAATGATTTTTGTCTAAAAAGCTCCTGTTGAAAAGCCTTTCCAGGAAGCTGCTTGTCAAGCTGTAGGCCATATCTAGAATTAAGTCTCTTGCAAATCTCCGAAGTGAATTCATGCAGGAGAGGAAGAGTGCCCAAACTATTTGTGAGAGTTACAATAAAGTTTTTTTGGGATGACAAGAAACAGGGCATTTGGAGAAAATTCATTACCAGCAATTGACAACACTGTCGTTGAGAAACTGCAGTTTGCTTGTGATAATCTCAAACTTGGGTTAAATTTTTTCCGCCAAAATAATTCCATTCACTTTCATTGGAAAAAAATATATGTGTTATGGAGCACTTTTGTGAAGAGAGTGAAAACTTTTAACAAAAATTAGCAAATATAATGTTAAAATCAATTTATCTTAGAATTAGCAATGGCGAGCATTTATTAATCTAAAAACTTTTAGCTCCCATAAGGAAGGGGTGAGTGTTCCCAGCATAGCATTAGAAATTTTGATACATTCAACAGGTGCTAATTTTTGATAAACAAACTGAGTATGTGCTATATGCTCAGCACTCCTTTCGGAAATAAATATTCAAAAGTATAGGTAAAGGTCTAACAATGTCTAATTAAATTTTTTAAGGAAAGCTCATATTTCTTCAAAATGTTTCTCTATAGGATTTCATTCTTATGCAAGTAAAATCACTACCTCTTTAAGTATGAGTATGGAAAAAATTAATTCTAATTATTTCAAGACTAAAGATTACAGCTAAATTTACTTTTTTTCTTCAGTAGAAGAAATTTTATACAAAATGCTGAAGATTGCAATGACAATCACTGATAGAGCTGGAAGCAGAAACTAGAAAAAATGACTTTATTTTATCAGTGATGTATTATAAAATAACCTTTCTTTATTGGATACAACACAAAACAAGAACTCACAAATCTGTTTCCACTTAGGTCAAAAAAAATTTCAACCAAACCTTTCACTTTATCAGTTTTTGTTAGAGGAAAGAAAGATAAACTGAAAAAGAATTATTTAAAAAATCATTTTTCTCTTCCAAATTCTAATAATTGTCTGCAATAATAACATCAATGGAAAGCCAGGCTTCTAAGTATCAAATATTTCATGTACCTATTATTTATGCCTTTCATATAGATTTTTTTTTTAGAATACAAAGAGCTTAGCTTTATAACTTTCATACTTTCTCACTTTAAATTACATTTTCAGGGATGGGAGATTTTCTTAAGAAGTGACTTAAGAATTCATTGATTTAGTGCTTGGTATTAATTTTTTCAATAACCACAGAAAGCCCTGTGAATATATCCTCCTTTTTGCCCAAATCACTTATTTTAAAAAAGAGCTAATTTGGTAGCTGAAGAAAACTAGACTTTAGGTGGTAAACACACACTAGAACATTCAGATGTTAATTATAATGTATTCCTGAAAATTATATAATTGTATTAACCAATGTTACCTCAATAAACTTAATTTAAAAAGTATTATAAAAAAATTTAAAAATTAGAAAAATTAAAAAGAGCTAATTTTAGTTGAAACAAAAAGGATAGATTTAATCACGCCCTTAAATTTGGAAAAGGGTGTATTTCACATTCTACTGCGTTGTATCTCAGGTATGTTTCTGAGAAAATGTAATGGTTCAGTATTTCAGAAATGAGAAACAGTCCCTTTTCTAAAGAGTGCACTCAGCCACTCAGAAGAAAAAGGGTGGGCTGGGGACAGAGTCTGGGTGGGGGGTGAAAGGGTGGGTATTGTAGAGCAAAGCCAAAGTAATAAGGAATCTATTGCCCTCTAGTGTTTGGATTCCATAAAAATTAAACTTTCATGGATTTCTTTTTTCTCTAGTGGGCTTATTTTCTCTTTGAGAATTTAAACGAAATGGAAAGATCTTTAACCAACTGACATTTCCTAAAGGACCAGGAACAGCCATGTTGTACTTCATCATTCATAATTATCATCTGGTCCTTTATGTTTTCAGGTCATCGAGGAGGCACGCCAAACACAGAATCAGCACCAAAAAGGCATTGCTGGAAAGTGTTCCCTGACCCCATCCTCAATCCAATTGCCTCATCTCATAACCCTATACATATTCTCCCCAATCGCCTCTCTTTCTTGTGAACATCTAACTTTCTTTTTACATCTTGAAGTTTAAGCAGATCAATCTGTCCCAGTGGTGTCACTGTTGCACTGTATGTGCGAACCAGCATTGGCTGTTGAAAAGTAAACGGCTAGTGCTCCCAGGGTGAGAGCCACATGTTTTAATGTTGGGAGTTCGGTTATTTCCTCGGTTACATTTATTTACTGTGTTTCAAAAATTGTAGGCTAATCCTTCATTTATTCCTTGCATTTTTTAAAAACTTACACTGCAACATCTTAATAGTGTCCGTCGCTAATTTAAATTTATCGATCGTAATACACTTCCACTTATTGAATGTCCTTTATAATCACATTTTCCAATGACTATACATGCACAAATAATTTTTAAGCTGCACAAAATATTAACTTATCAGAAAATGGTTCTGTCTTATACCCTGATACTGCAATCACTCTTACACAAAAATAGACATTTAATCAAGCTTGTATGGAGAACTTGTATCAATAGTAACTGCAATAGCAATCAAATATACTTTTTTAAAAATGTAACTGTCCTAAGAGTTAGTAGCCGACATGATAATAAAATGATAGGGGGATTTGTCTTATACTGGCATGGAACAGGGCAGAGAAAACTTAAATCAACTCCAACTCACAGATACAATTTTAGAAGCAGTGAACTTTGCTCATCTGCAGCTTCCTCCCTTGTCAAAGACAGAGTTGAATCTGATGGGTCTTCTAGGTGGCTTCTTCCTGGAAATTTGTATATATTAGTGATTATGAACTCTAATGGTTTAATGCTTGAACTTTTGAGAATATGGCTCAATAAGTTAATAATAATCAGCTGTTATTCATACATTTTCTTTACCCCAATTTCAAATGTACAAGATTAATAATAAGCTAATTACTTTTAATTAAGCTAATATGGTAAGATACTATTACTATAAATTAATTATTAAATTATTTTAAAACATCACTTTCAAATACTTATAAGAGTAAATGAGTCACTCATTATCAATTTTAGTCCTGATTTACCATACATAGATTATTGGTAACTTTGAAGATGGCTTATCTATCTATATTAGTGAATTACATTAGATTCTTTCCAAATTTAAAATTTTTAAACTTATTGAAAATCAAGAATTTTCAGGCTTCTTATTTAGTATTGGTTTGGGAATAACACCATATCAGACCCATAGTAGATGATCGAGATTTAGTCAAATTTAACAAGCGAGAGAGGTGGTAGATCATTGGAATAATAAAACATACCTATGCATAAGCACTTTCCAAGTGAGAACAGCCAACTTGGAAACACATTTGACCATTAAAGGACTGGCTTGTACTCTACACACTAACTTTCCAATATCGGCTGAGTTATTTTGCTGCAACTCAGTGGGTATTTCCAAAGCTGTCCCAGTATTTCCCTCTCCAGGTCCATGTTTCCTGCACGGTGGATAATTCACAGAGGGTTTCATTTTCACCACTCACAACTCAGTTAATTCTTTAAAAATAATAAACACACCCTCTTTATCTACTTTGCTTTCAACTCCTGTCCAGATCCTTTAGAAAGAAATAAACTTTTTCGAAATGAAAAAAAAAAATGTATCATTGCCTGCTATGTGATATATCTGTTATATTTTACGGGGGTAAACAGCTGAATGAGGCCCAATCCTGTCCAGAAGCTCAAAACCTACTGGGAAGAGATGAAATAGTTAAACAAATTTATCAGATCAAAATCTGGTGTGGTTAGGTGTGTTTGCTAAAAATGCATTCCTTGGAATTTGCATCTCACTAGATATTTTTGGTCAGTTGGATTTAGAAAATGGTATTCTATACTCAGTGAAGGTTTACGATACTTTGCTATATTTAACCATTCTGATAAGTATGACATAAAACGAATCTCTTTAACTATGTTTACCCAATGTTCCAACAACTTATTTTTGGACCCAAAATTATTCGTTTTTAATAAGAAATATATAGCATCTGAATAATGCTGTGCCAGAGATAAAATTTTATAAACATAAGAAGAAAGGCGGGTTCTGATTAATAATAGTTACTATTTTCTGAATTTTCCAGGTACTTTCCACGAGGAGAACTTTAACAGATACTAGCTCATTAGATAGAAAACTTTGTGAAGAATAAAAAAATTGAGTTAAGTCTTAAAGGATAAAAACCCCTGGGACTTATTGAAGAAAAGGTCATTCCAGGAAAACATAGGTATAAATAGACACATGGCAGCCAGTATAGGCTAATCATGTTTGGAAAATTATAAAAAAAAGACTGATAGAACTAGGGCTTCATGGGAGCAAAACTAGAGAATTAGATTGGAAAACCTGGGGCCTAGTTGAGGATACCTCAAATATTAAACAAAGTATGGGTTTGTTCTTCTGTACAGTGGGAAGCCTAAGACATGTTTCACCAAGAAAAGCATTGTCACTGATACATGTAGATCAAAGAAAAAAGAAGACACACCTTAGGATTCATGAAGAACCGGAACTTTTAACTTCTAGAGCTCTTGGACATGCCTAACAGTTTGCTTCAAAATCTCCGCAAAAGTATTATACTTCTCCTCCTCTTCTAATGAAACCAAGCTTTCTTCAAACACTAATATCCAACACATGTCAAACATTAGTTTTTCCATGAAACTTACTTTTAATTTTAATAGAAGAGAACATTAGTAGTGTTTAATCTTTTAAAGTGAGAACTATAAATACTTGACCCTATTCCGTGGGTTAAATATTTGTGGGTAAGGGAACAAATCTTTTAAGCATCAGAAAGGAGTGTCCAGTGAAATGGCAGATGACCTCTCTGCTCAGAAAAGATGGGCACTGCACTGCAAGCACCACAGGCAGATTTTCGGGGCAGCAGACAAGCACAGAGAATCATGGCAATCTGTACTCCCAATCCAGAATAACTGTACAAAAGGGGAGATATCGAGATAAATCAGAGGTATATCTCATTCAAAGCATGGGCAAAGAACAACAATATCATTTTCAGGCTCTACTTGGAAATGTAAAACAGGTACTATCTAGGCATCAGATAAAATTTGGCTTTTTGGATAGAAACACCATCCCTGGGTGCAGAACTAATGAAGACTTGCAGATGACCAGAAAAGACGATCAAGACCAAGGACAAGAACAATAAAAGGTGTTTTTCCCCTGCTGCAATCAGATTGCCCTTTCCTTTTTACATACTTTTCTCAGCTTAGCCTTAGACAATTAGTTCTTAGTTCACTCATCTTAACCAGGGTCCTAAAGGTTATGACCTTTCTTAAGGAACTGTTTTCCATCCTTACCACTTACCACTTCTCTTAATCCAAGGTAAAGACTAGCCTTTTCATTTCCAGAAATGCAGCTCTTATTTTTTTCTCTGATAGAGGCCAGGAATCTTTCCTCCTTCAATGCTAAACAAGAGTGGAGATAATCACATGGACAGAAAACATGACAATATTGCAAGAAAATTACTATAATGGGTTGTGAAGAATACACAAATAGCTTCACTACAGGAGAGATTTTGGTGCAGAGAAGGGAAGGTTGGACAAGATCCCTTAGAGGATGTTCTCAAAGTCACTGAACCTCTAACCTATCATCTCTTTCCAGAAGACCTCCACTGTCTAAACAGTTAAAGTAGAACACAGGTAAAAAAAATATTTCCCAGACAAAATAGTACTCTGGTGATCAACTCTTACTTTATTTATCAGAAATAAAATCCATAGTCCCGTATGTTCAGTTTTTTGTTAATAGTTTATTTTGAGTATACTTCAATCCAGATCTATACTACAGAAATATCTCATTGTGACAACTTACTTAATTATTTAATCCAGAAAACAAATTTCATCTGAAATATCTAGATTTTGGCTTTACTTCACCTCTCCATCTCATGCCATCTGTCATGATGCTTCTCAGAGGACTTCAGATGGTTCACGATTAAAAGAGAGAGAAAATATTCTCTTCCTTGCATGATGTGAGTACCATTTGGGTGGACTATTTTGATTATCAATATTACCTAAGGTAAAAAGTTGAGGAGAAAAATCAGGTCTAAAAGCTTAGTTTTATGAAGACTAATTATTTGATCAATACATGCTATGCCCAGTTTGGTATTTTGTGGAAAGTGGGTTTGATAACATAAGATTCATATCATATACTTTCATTTTATAATAAATACTATCTCAAGGAGCAACCCCCATTGACTAAGAATTCATATCCCAGAAAGCTTAGAACCATATTGCCAGCATCTACCTAGATACCATGCATTCTCAGGGAGCCCATCCACTGGACCTAACTTTGGGAGATGTTTGCAGAAACAAACAGCAGTTGCATTCTGCCTTTCATGCCTTTAAGACGTTGTCCACTTTTTTCTACTTCCTCAGAGAGTGGAAAATATCCATGGGTTTTCATTATTCTCTTAGTCTCATGCTCTCAAAATTAAACAAAAAGTTTGAAAAGAAAGAAGATGCAAACTAGAATTGTCCCTAATTGGCATTATCCTTGGTTTCTTTTTCCAAGTCTGTTCTGAAATGATTCTATCATTCATATAGTCACTTAAGAAACTCTTAGTAATTATATGCAGTATGTGAGAGTTTTAAAATTCTGCTTTTTGTTGCCAAATTAGAATTTCGATTGTCCCTGCCCTTTTGTTTTCCATTGACTCCTAGGAAATCTATATTTAGCTTTCATGTACAATGGTAGAAATGTTATCAGAATAGGCTTGAGGGTAATGATTTTCCCCTTACTCTAAACCAATATTTTTCCTTCTTCCTCCTTTCCTTCTACTTTCCCTCCGTCACCCACTTCTCCACTGCTGAGCAAAACTCCTTTGCTAATGCAATTTCCTATGTAGCAACAGAGCTCATAATGTAGACAAAAGAAAATAACATAGTGTCACCATCTGTTATAAAATGGGTATGGTATGTCCAAGATACAGTAATAATAAAAATGGTGGAAAGGTCATACTCGGGGATGAGTATGAGTTTACTCTTTAATGGATCTATTCTGAATATTGTTTTAAAATTATATACCAAATCATATTTTTAGGAAGAAATGGATATGTTATTCATTAACAAAGCACTAGATCAGTAGCTATGTTTCATTAATAGGGCTATATAACAGGAAAATATGACAAAATATGTATAGACAGTATTGGTCAATTTGAAACATTTTAATCAAAATAGCCATAAATATGTGGTTTAGCTAATATATAATAACAATGACCTATACTTTAAAACTTTAAAAACTTTTACATTCATTACATATTTTGACTTTTGAAAATATAGGGAAAGATATTATCCCTTAGAAGAAATATATTTAGAGAAACTAAATATCTGGCCCTGGTAAAGGAAAGATTTATGACTCCAATCCTATTTTTTTTTCTTCTTTCAAATTTGGGACATTTTCCATAATCCTATTCAAACTCCTTAGTAATGAAAGTTCTAGGTCTCTCAAGTATTCAGACTACCCATATGGAAAGTTAAGGTGCTTTTCATAACTTTTTATTTTCTTCATTTGAAAGGTAAAAAATAGATAAGCTCTCTAAGTAGCAACATCATGATTAAGTATAACACACACATACACACACAATGATCCATGGTCATAAAGAAAAACTTACCAAAGATTTTCACACTTTAGGATTTCCCATCACAACTTTCACATGAGCACATTTATCTACAAGTGATGATTAATACACAGGTGGTTATAAACATCTATTCCTTGGGATCTCAATACTTTAAATGTTTCAAGGTGATTCTTGGTCATTCTCTAGCTTCCAATATTTAGGCCACTGAAAAGTATGATTTCTCTTATAAATATCTATAAAATATTTTATTAGCAAGTAGAGATCGAGAGTGATCTATAAGCTTATCCCATCCAATATACAAACCTATAAATTAGACTTACATGTTCTAGTTGTCTGCTTTCCATTTCGAAGAGCTCCACCACCTTCATTACATCTGAAGAAAAGCATGATGCAGTATCTAAAACAGAAATTGCTATTCTCCCCATCTTAAGTGAAATCTTCAACTGTACGAACTTTCAGAGCCAGGTCTTTGGGGACCTTGAAGCTTATTTTACAGTCAAAGGTGATCATCACTTGATAGAAGTCCTCTTTAAAAGCAAATTCCCTTTCCTGGACTCCTTAGGGAAAATAATTTTTTTTTTAATTAAAAAAATAACTACTAGTATTACATACAGTCTCTACCTCACATTTCCTCAATTTATTTAGTATGAATTGTTTGAGAAATAATATAACTAAGGAAGAAAGGAGCATCTGGCAGACAATCTAATCTCACCAACTTCATTCTAGAAGATTGTTTAATTTACCAAATT
The DNA here is from genome assembly GCF_014176215.1 of Rousettus aegyptiacus. Taxonomy (NCBI): domain Eukaryota; kingdom Metazoa; phylum Chordata; class Mammalia; order Chiroptera; family Pteropodidae; genus Rousettus; species Rousettus aegyptiacus. The sequence goes on from NW_023416306.1 coordinate 55,666,780, forward strand.
TCTTCTTTGTTCCCTCCCATCTGAAAAGGAATTGTAGGACAAACAGAGACTTAAGGACATGGATAATAGACTAGTGATTACCAGAGGGTGAGTGGGGAAGTAGATGGGGTAAAAAGGGTCAACTATGTGGTGACAGAAAGAAATCTAACTATGAACAGTGAACATACAATGCAATATATGTATGTTTTACTGTTGAATTGTACACTTGAAACTTACTGGATTTTGTTAACCAATGTCACCATAATAAAAAAAAAAGAAAGAAAAAGGAATTGTACTAAAAAAGAAGGATGAAAATAAAATTTATTTATACTAATTTATTTAACACAAGGGACTGGGGAGGAGAGATTACATGTGAGGATACTGTCCAATTTCCCACTTATTTTCAAAACTAGATATTTGGCTTATAAATGATAGGGCTTAATGATAAAAACCTCTCACTAGGTTTAATAACTCCCCTTCCAAATATCTCTTATTTTAAAAATTAAGGAGTAGCACATTCACTTCTTTAACTAAATAGACTACAGTTCTCAGTTCTCCGGGGATCATTTTTGCTTTTGCTTCCCGTTCTAGTAGAATTTATGAGGAAATCTCTGAAATGAGAAAAGTAAAGAGGGTGGTTTCCAAGTTTATTTTTAAAGTCGAGATATAAGTTAACACTAGGGACAGCACACTCTACTCCAGATAACCCCATACATACCAGTGCATCCCTTAAGTTACATTGACTGTAGTAATATTAACAATATTCATCAAGTATCATTGTGTGCAGATACTCCATCTCATTTGATGCCAACGGATCTATGAGGAAGATGTATGTTCTCAATCCCATTTTACAGTCAAGGAGGTAGAGGCTCAGAGAGGCTTCTCATCAGGAGCCCAGCTAGGGCGTGAACCCAGGGCCCTGAGATTCAGAAGTCCATGCTCTTCATACTATGTTTCAGAAAAGTCTGGAGTTCCTTCGGCATTAGACATTTAGTGGCAATGCCTTACATTCATGCATGGTAGTCAGAGTGTGTTGAGACAGTGATGACTTCATTACATAAATACTGTAATGCACAGAAAGGAAAAGCTTTTGAAAAAAATCAACTACTGAACAGAATAGTCAAGTCCTATAAATAAATGTAGATGAATGGGATGAAAATAATTCCCATAGTTTTAGTTATCCAAATGGTAATGAAAATTACAAATTTTAAACATATAATCCATTTATTTACTAACCCTGAGATTAAACAGTAAAAGATGCAAAAATTAGATGGTCCTCACCCTTTAAAACAAATTACTTAAAAAAAAAATGCACCAGCATCCTCTATCATAAAATAAACACCTGATACCATAACTTCTATTTTGATGAAATCTATGTCTGAAAAATAATATTTTACTTGTCCTCTTTTTAAAAATGTAAGTAATAAACATAAAACTAAGAAAAATAAGATGTGTACAACAAACATTATAAAAGCATTTAAAAAGTCATTCTCAAGCTAAAACTAGAAGTTACTAGTTGTGCTTTTAACAGCATAGATATCCAATGGCAACAGAATACACATCCCTTATATGAGCTCATAGTAAATTTTAAAAAGTTCAGTGACCTATACTCTAAGATATCTATAGCAAAAACCTATTATCTATACACTTAATTATAACAACATGTTTTCTAGAGTAGCTACTTCTTAAAGAATTGCACAAATTTATAAATACCTCAGCAGTGGCCAATCCGGTTTGTACCTAGAGTGAGAAATCAAATTAATTTATGATTCTGTTAGTAAATTTATATTTTTAAATAATGTGAAAAAATGAAAAAGTAAAAATGTAAGCTTATGTATTTCAAAAGTGAGAATAACCTTTTTGTAATGGGACATATATTTTAATATATACAGAAAAGACAAGGACCATAATTACAAGACTTATTTTAAAAATCAGGTATTTAATTATTTCATTTAACTTATAGAACTGTGGTTTCTTCCATGAAAGGAAGTATATATAGTAAGTAGGCTGTTTTTGTGTATTGTGCTGCCTTACGCAAACTTTTCTGGAGCCAGTGAATGAACATATTTTATTCTCTGTTGAGAGATTTTTATCAGTACACTGAAAGGCAGCAGGGTGCATAATTAGGTATGCCTACCATCTGCATAGCCCTCCAGGTGCAAGAGGCATTAGCTTTATTTAATATTACCACAACATTAATTTTACTCCATTAATTTATGTCATTTGTCCTTTATTTTGAACTCAGATTGCCAAAACTAAAGCGTTGGAGGTGATGACCCAATTCTGGTTTCAGTGAAAGCCTTATAAACAAAACCTTGAACAACCTCATTAACTAAGAACACTTTTAAGAACAAGAATTGACTGGCTTGCTTTTGTATATATAAAAAAAGTCTATAAATAAAACCTTTATGATTTTTGTATAACAGAGTTTTTCCAAAAAGAGAGTATATCACAAGATCCCTTTTAGGTGGCACTGACAAGGCACTAGAACATTTTAAATCACATAATGACAAAGGTATTTTATTTCACTTCCTTTAAGTCTTGGGAAGAGCCTCCACTGAATCATTAACACCATTCTAACATGTGCCATTCTCCCTTTCTAACAGAGTGAGATCTTGATAGAATTTAATAACATGGCTTTTGCTCATCATTACTTTATATTTATGGCAAGTGATATTGTTTTTTCATTTAAAGTAGTAAGATGTAATTCTTTTAAGCATATTTCAATTAAAAATTAGTCTACTTTAAAGAAAAAAATAATAGAATGATATGAGGACATATGAAACATTGTGAGGGTTCTATGCAAATCAACTGAAATTCTGGAACAAGTTGATTTGCATCCAACTTCAGAGGAAAAAGACATGATCATACAAAAATGAAAATTGAAGGCTATTGAACAAAACTATTGGTTTATATTTCTGTACGTCTTCCAGGATATGATACATACAACTACTACCATTTCTTGATAGCTTATCCTGTACCTAGTAATAATGCTTTATATACAGTTGCCTCATTTAATTTTCCAAAGCAAGGCAAATCTGTGAGTTTACTGAATGGAGATGGAAAAAAAGTACTTTTAGGTTAATGAATTTTAGGGGAGTGGAACTTTAAATGCCAAGTATTTCAAGGTAGAATCAGTGAAATATCTTAATTCCTAGTACATCGATAATGAGAGAAGTATTGTTTTCCGAGAATAGCCATATTTGTTTCTGTAAATAGGCACATAAGGAGGAGAGTGAGGGAAGAAAGAAGAAAGGATCACAAAAGTATTTGCAAACGACACAACCTTCTGAAAAAAATGTCCAGTGTTTAATGAACAGGTGGAAGCTCCCTTCTCAAAGCTGCCAAAAAAGCAGCTTTTCGATGGTAACTCTGGAAAATGTCAAGAAACATTCTCAGCGAGAGAACTCTGCGATCACAGCCACAGATTTTTCTCCCTGGCAGAATTCTTTTTAAGGGCCAACTACTGAACTTCAGTACTTGACTGACAAGTATAATTCTTAGACAAACAATATAATACAATTATTTTCAAGTTTACGTCAAAATGGACAATATGGAATACCTGTATTGTGAAAGGAAAAGAAGCTGCAATGTCAAGTATACGAATATCACTTTAAGAACATCTGTTATAGATTTTATGCATTTTCATTTAGGAATTTTCTTGCTGCCAACATTTTTTTTCCTCTTGAGGTAACAGAGTCCAACCGTGCCTGACAAAACACTCCCTTTAGAAAGGAGTACAGTTAAATATTCATTCCTAAATAGACAAAGTTGAGGAACATCTTTGCACAAATCAAATGCAGTCTAGAATACTCGTCACTGACATGGAACACCACACTGGGGCTGCTGAAAGCAGGTGATGATAGTTTTGACATACCCACACCTAGAACAACAACAACAACAAAAGCCTATTTACTCCTGTCTCCCTGCAGGCATCCTTTCAACTTCTCTATTCAGAGGAGAGATCTGAAGAAAGGCTCTAAATCACTGCATGGCATTCATTCTCAGACAGTAAGCTAGCTGACCAGATCTAAGGCAGCTTAGTGCAGTATATCTCAGAGCAGGGAAGAGTTTCCTTTGCTTCTTCCATCAATTGAAAATTGCTTTATTAAGATTCTTAAAAACAAACAAACAAAAAAAACCCCTGTCCTTTTACTTGTCTTATCTTTCATGAATTTTAGTCTTATTATGCTTCCAATTAAATCTTTGTTTTGATATATGAATTCTACTGACTTTCTACACACCTCATTGCTGCTCCTGATGGTATCAGTCAGAACTGAAGTTAAAAATTTTATTTCATCATCATCATCATGTTGGAGGGGTCACAAAGAATACCAGAAATGTGTATTCTCCAGTGTGATTTAATCACACAAGCAATCATATTGAACCTATTATAGTCAGTTCACTGTCTTGAGTTTTATATGGCATGAACACTATGACATTCAAGTATTCAAGCTCGCTCTTTACTCGGTTTGTTCCTGTACCACATAGAACACTTATATTTCCAAAAAAAAAAAAGTAAAAGCATAAATTTTTGTCGCTTCCCTCCAATGCTGATGAATCTATATTCTTCTATCAAACTTTCCCCCCGCCCCTTCCTTCATACGCTTTGACTTTGTTAATTAATAGCAATCCAGAGGGGAGCTTTCCTAAGTGTTTTTTTTTTATCTCGAAGAGCATTCCTACTGTTTCTTTTTTTCATTTAGCACAAAGGCTGCAGCTAACTAAAATAAGGTAATACCATAAAATGAATCATTACCTATGTTAATCATTCATATATTCAATATGCACAGAGCCTCTCCTATTAGCCAGACACAATAATAGTAGCTAAGGATTTAAAAATATATGAAACTGTATTAGTTTTTTAGGGCTTCATAACAAAATACCATAAACAAGATGGCTTATAGCTACAAATTTATTCTTTCATAGTTCTAGAGGCCGGAACACTGAAATAAAAATAGAAACAGGGCCAAGATTCCTCTGAAGATCTTGGGGAAAAATCCTTCCCTGCCTCTTCCAGCTTCTGGTGGTTTCAAGATTCTGGATGTTTGTTTGCCTGTTTTGTCCTCATCTTTACATGGCCTTCTTTGAAGAATTTAGGGCCCACCATAATCCAGTATGACCTCACCTCCATTTAACTATTATATCTGCAAAGACTCTATCTCCAAATAAGGTCACATTCTGAGGTTCCTGGTAGAATGAATTTTGGGGGATGCTTTTCAGGCTTGTACAGATATCCACCAAGCTGTTCTCCTTGGGTTATTCTCATGTGTTTAATCGAACTTTAATTTGGTTGATTAACTCCCCGCTAGACTCTACCATAGAGTGTCCTCTATAAAATTCTTTGCTAATTAAAACTCATAAAACAGGGTAGCTCATCTTCCAGTAGCCTACCTGGCATACTTTCATGATGGAGGACCATTAAGTGATGACTAAGAAGCTAGATGTGTCACTGGGATACTAAAATGAATTTTGTTACATCAAGTACTTGGGTTTACAATGATTGGTTAAGAAGAATATCTCCTGAATTGCCACCATGTGTAGTTTTGTCCATTCATTTTAATTAACTAGGAATCACAGAATTCTTACATTTTAGAACCAGGTACAGGTTTTGAGATAAAATAACCTATCATTTTGTAGATGAGACAAACCAGGGAGAATGCATATGTTCATTAGCTAATTAGGGGCAGAGCTAATAGAACAAATGTTCCCAAATTCTTCGCTCAGCTTTCAAATTAGACTTTTCCTGTTTATTAATATAATTTTCATTATGATGTTTCCATCTGAACACACTTTAGCTCTTTATCCTAAAGAAAAACATAATATTACTATATTAACTGCATCTCTGAAAAACGTATACAAGCAGGACACTTCTCTTTCTACAACCCTGTTTATCTGCCTCTGCTCCATGAGTAGTCCATGAATCTTAAGTGTTAGTAAAAATTCTGGATGTAAAAATAATATTAAGCTTTTCATAGTGATGTCCAAATTTCCTCTAATTGTATCTATAGACATGATGTGTTCAGTTAAACATAAGACAATTTTAAATTATAAACCTTGAACAGTATTATGAAACTTTTCCCCAGTAAAAAGAACAAACAAAAAAATACGTCTGCTTCTTTATTTGTGCATCATCAAACTTCTTATTCACTTCAATTCTGCATTTACACAAAAGTGCTGTAATAAAATATCTGTACACTACTTCTGTTACAAATATAGATAATATTTAAAGTGACTTTATATATTCTAATGTAGGAGTTTCACGCTCTAAAATGGGAACGAACACATGATAATTCCTCACCAGTTGTCTCAATAAACAGCTCCATCTGTTTCGCTTAGTCTTAAACTATTGTATTATAAGATGTTAATATAAGGCAATGAAGTGAAGTTATGTTGATCCCCTTAATTTCCTATCAATTTTCTAATGGCATACAACAAAAATAATTACTAACACATTGCTTTTTTTCTCTGTCATTAAGATTAATACTAACTGAAAACCAATTGCACAGCACGCTAACACATTTTTAGTGTTGCATCAGTTAAAACCAGCACTAAAGACTCCGAGACGTCGTCCATGTTCCTCCATAGTTAGCTCGGCTGCTTTCTAGAGAAATAACAGTCAATAGAGGGTAACATCTTCATTTTACTTAGAGAAACTGAAATTTTTTTATAACAGGTTGAAAATGAAAATAATTATCGAGATGTGCATTAAATGTTTTCTTTACAAACTTTGGGTCATTTCTTTAGATATTCGCTCTTTACTCAATCTTAGAAACCCAGTTTAGGAGGAAAACATGTAAGTATATATTAAAGGTGGGGAGATGAAATTTTCTACAATACTCAAAATTTTTAAATACTGAGTACTTTAAAAGACTTTCAATAAGATTTTTTTTTTTAATTTAGAAATAGGGAGAGTAGATGGATTGAGAAAATGAGGCATTTTTATAAAACTCGATTTTCTTTATATTTTCATTTTTCACCCTAATGTACTGAATCCATTTCTCTTAAATTAGCTTTAGAACTAATTTTTCTTCGTCTACCAACCAATTTAGCACATAAGAATTTTTGCCCATGTGACTATGAATGCCAACTACCTTCATGAAGAAAGACTGGATTTAACTATGCGTAAACCTCTGAGTGTATGTTCATGATATGCAAGAAGAAAGGAAAAAATGATGCTAGGCTGTAAGACAATCATTTCCATAGGAGAGAAACAAACGTAATACGGTATTTTCCCCCCACAGTTTGAAGAGCATGAAGAACACAGCATGGGACAGTCATCCACAAGACCAGTTCATTCTCTGTACAGTGAGGGGTTGAGTTGGCTCAATTCTGACAGCCGCTTCAGGAGAGAATCATCAGAGTGACAGTGCCCTTTGTCCGCTTAAGGATGGCAACGGCTTCTTCGTGGGTTAGCCCTTCTAGACTCTGCCCATTGACAGCGATGATCTGATCACCCCTTTTTAGACGCCCATCTTCAGAGGCAGCTCCCTGCAATTATAAAGTAGGCTTGTTTACTTGTCCAAAAATGCTGCTTCCAAAAAATGCTACACAACAGAAAAAGATCTAAACAAGAATTTAAACTGCTCTGCATGTACATACACATTACTCTCAATGGTCCATGGGTGCTTCACAGCCATTAAACAGTAATGAACATATACAAAGGAGGTATTGCTCCTAAATGGTTTTAGCACTGAAATTCTTATTTGTGAATTTAGCAGTCAATAGATTAGTGGGATTTTTTTTTTTTTGTCTGTTCAGCACAGTAGGTAGGAACTCAAATTAATAAAGAATATTTGGGAATTTGCCTATTAAGAATGAGTTCATAGAGTCCAATATGTTTTATCCTACAAAGAAGACCTACAGAAAGAAAACAAAGGATTAGCTAGAAACAAAAGTGGCTTTATAGAATGGCATGAAGAGCATGAAACCCAAAGGTACGCAGAAGCATAAAGCCCACATGCATGTTGATGAAGGCAGGACATGGCACAAGTCCTGCTAATTTTAATTCTAATTCTTTCTGTGATTTAATAAAGGCAGCACAAGCTTGTTGGATTTTTACTTCCCAAAGGTAGAGGGGCTCTTCATATATTTTTATGGGCCCTAAATGATTAAGATTAAACACAGACATCGCTGTCTAAAAAAGAACCCCATCATAAGGCATGTTTATGGCAGGCAATTATGCAATTAAATATAAGATTAAAATATGGAAAAGTTAATGAGGAATCCATAATGATGAAATTCTTAAAATATGTTCTAACTAGCATGCCTTAAATAAGTTGTTCCAAGGCTGAGGAAAAGGACTGCAAGATTCTTCTATTCACTGGCAAATGCTGTTTGTATTTTTGGACATACCGATGGCTTTTAAAAGTCTCATTAATTAAGCCTATGGTTTGATTGCTGTACATACAGCACATTAAATTGGTTAAAAAATATATTTTTCAAAATAATATAACAAAACCTCCATTGGTAGGCACTTTATAGGACCTACCAATGCACTAATCTCAAGCCCTTGCATCAAATCTTTTAATAGGTTTGATGTGTTTTGTTCCTCTGCACTGTAAAACTTTGAGATCCTAGATTTTTTCTTGCGGAAAATTTTGTTCAATTTTGTAGCTCCTAAAAAATGTCTTAACAATATATTAACAGGAATTATTTGGGTTTAAAATATTTTAATAGCTTCATCAATGTTGTAATAACTTTATTCTTATTCTAAACATTCTTAACATAGAACATGTTATTATGTAATTACAACTATATACTAAATGGTTTTCCTTTTTTTATGAAACGCCTTGGTTGCAAATGCTGATTTATTGTAGGTAACAGAGCTTCTAGATACTCTTCAAAAGTTTTTAGTTATTATTTTTCTATACCATTTAATGAAATTAAACTGCAAAATGAATGCCCTATTAATCTGCAAATCTATGTATGTACTTTTCTGTGCCTGTTTTATATTTCACAACAAAAAAATGCAAAGAAAAAGAAATGCCAGCACTTTACAGCATACGTATTTAAAATGTTTCATTTTCAAAAGACATTCAATCATATGCAACTTGTTTTCAAAGGAAAAAAAAAAATCAGGCATTACTGTCTAAGTTCATTAATATTTTCATGTACGTGGTCAAAAATTCCCATGGAATTTCAATTTGAGCCTATTTTCCTTTAAACATTACTAAACCTCAAATTGGACAAAAATATTTAATGACATGTTCCTGTAGGGAGTTCTAAAAGAAAACGATCAACTGTTAACCATTTGGCGTTACCTCAGGCCACAAACTAATAAGCCAGCTGCTGACCACTGTTAATAAATAAATGTTTAGGGGGGAGGGTGGATAAAATCTGCACGCTTACCTTCGCAAATACTGTTTTAACATAAATGGGTAAGTCTCCATGAGGGCTGCCGTATCCTCCTACTATACTGAAGCCTAAGCCATCTGGTCCTCGGTCTAATGTAATAGACTTGCACTGAGGAGGTCTACAGTAAAAAGAAGGAAAAAAGAGTGTAGGGATGTAAAAAAAAAAAAAAAAAAACAGATGCTGTGAATCGGTAAGTTATGAATTATCTGACATTTACCTAGAACTAGTATCATTCTTTGTGTTACTGACAGTGAGTTAATGATGGGTAATTTGGGGAAGCTTGACAAATCAGTCAGTGTATGCTGTGATCAGTATTTTAAATTTATGAAATCTAATAAAATTCTATTTAACATTTTAATTCTATTACTCATTTACAGTTCTCTTAAACTAACATATTCACAGGATGCTCTCATTGCACGGAGAAGCTTATTCTTTTCCCAGTTTATTTAAAGTAAGAGGGCTAAAGTGCAGAGGACCATCATGGAACAAGCCATAAACATCAGTATTACCAAGTTCAGAGAGAAAAATCAATTATAAACAATGTAAAATCTGCATCAAATTATTAAAAAATTCTAATATGCTATCTTCTCCTTCTTCTATGTTCTAATTCTTTTGTACTCAAATATTAGATAACTGTGATTTTTTTAATCTAAAAGATGATTTATCAAATGAGTAGGCAATGGTGAACTTTTTAAAAGAATAGATCTTACTTGCTCCTTGTCACATAGGGTATAATGTACCCTCAAAAACTTGAGTTGAAAATGTGGGATGGGTAGTGGCTTTCTCTCTCTCGTTGATAAACTAAATCCATGCCAAAATTATTTAACAGTTTAAAAACACTTGGGTTTTCATATTTCATACCTCATCTCCTATTATTTCACCTTTATGTGAGTAGTAGGAACATACAAACTATAATATATGAGCTCACCCTAAGTCATCTTGAAATACATTGCTTGATGTCAACCCAGTGAAAGAAAGACTGGAATTGGCAGGCTCCTGCTGATGACCTGTGACCACACTCACATCTCCTCCAGCAACCACCTGTGTATAGGAGAAATATAAAGAGAAAAAACACATGGCCACCTGGCTAGGAACACATCAGTGATTTTTCTTCAAAAAGAGTATTTGGATTAAGACACGTATTTTATTGTCCACTTAATCATTTTTGTTACATAATATAGAGCCAAAGAGAAAGAAATTTCACATGGTCCACAGGCCTCTTCAACTGATAATAAAAAATAATCTACTAATTCATTCTACCAAGTTCTTTGATGCTTTTCAAACATGGTCTCCTATGCAATTAATTTTTAAAGGTCTTTAGAATACAAGCCACTCATGCCACTTAAAATTCTAGCAACTGATCATTTACTGCTAAGACCTTGTATTTTCCCCTTAGATAAATGCATCAAGATAAACCTGACAGAATGTGTTTCCTACACACTTTCTTAGAACTCTCAATGCAATCATTTATGCGTAAGGGAAATATTAAGTAAAATAGTAGCAGGAGATTTAAGCATTTTTACTGCTTTAACAGAAAATCTCATGTGTCCTCAAGCTACCTATATTCTGAATAGTGCTTAGAATAAAAACCTTACCTGCATTTCAATGGAACCAGAGGCATTTTTTAGTAAGTTAACTGCTTGGGTGTGAGTCATCCCCTCAGTAGATGTGCCACAAATAGTAACAATCCTGTCCCCAACCTGCAAGGGAAAGGAAGAGCCATCTGCTAAAGCAGCCATGGAGAGAGTGACACTGAGACCTGCACAATCATTTCCTTCTCTACCTTGCACATCACATACATGCTGTTATCAGCAGTGGAAATATACCCAACGGGACGACTAATTCCAAGAAGCAGCAAGCACAAAAAGAAACTGCACATTATGACTGACTCCACAGTCTCTGGAGGAGAGGGGAAATCATTCTTCCCTTCATTTCTCCTTGGTAGGACATGGCTTCCTATTAAGATAATAAAATATCTGATGCCATTTGGAAACAAGAATTTCTCTGGACGTTATTATTACATACATTGAATGTGACTCTAAGGCAGGGGTGTGCAAACTGCCGCCCAAAAGCCATGTCCGGCCCACTGCTTGTTCTGGTTCATGAAATCAGCTCAGAAGACAGCCATGCTCATTTGGGTGCTTTCATGGGGCAGAGCTGAGTAGTTGTAACAGAAACCTACGTGTCCCACAAAGTTTAAAAAATGCACTATTTTGTCCATCACAGAAAAAAATTTCTGACCCCTGTGCTATGTGTAACAATCAACTTTTGAGTGCTGGTCATAAATTTCGATATCAAAGGAGACTGAAGCATTCCCAAGTTAGGGACAATTTAAACTAAGGGGTGGTTATGTTTCAGAGACTCTTTTGAAATAAAGCCACACAGATTTTAGAACTTTCACCTCATACTAGTGTTCTGAAACACTCTTTTCTGTCAACTTCTTCCACAGAGTTTCAAACAAGTAAAAAATATTAAGAAACAACAGTAAGTCTTCCCATTTCATTTACTTGCAAATTTGCACATAATAGAAAAAATTCTTCTCTCTCAATTTTCTTCATCTTTTAAGCAAAGCAAGCCCTGCCATGGTTGGATTAGCTGATTCAAGAGCAGATACATTTAAAATGGCCTGCGACAGGTGACCGGATTCAAAGGGTATTATCAAAACTTCTGTCAGATTTGCAAGGGCTACCAGGGCTGTTAGTAAAACCTACTCTGAGTTTCTGGGTCTGAGCTGCAACTCCATTTGGGTGCATCATCGCAATAAATATAGGAACATCCCCAAGCGGGCTGCCCACTCCTCCAGCAATGCTGATTCCCAGTGAATCAGCAGGCCCCTGTCATGGAAGAGAGAGAATATTTTGGTCAATGTGATATTTTTAATTGACTTGGTTTCATTGGCACAATATTTTATAGTTTAATCTGATCCTCTAGATATGAGGGTGAAAAATGAAGCTCAAGAAAACTGCACTGCTTTATTTGACACAGGTCTTTAGTGTGATTTAGGAAATTAAACATCTATTTAGGAAGTAAAAGAAATCAAAATATGGTTAAGTGAAAATCATGTTGCAGGATGGCTGAAGAGCAGGTAACGTGACGAAGTGAAAGGGCACAGTTTTTGGAATCAGAGAGACCTGTGTTCAAAGCCAGGAACCCACACATACAAATGCTGGGACCTGGAACAAGTCCATGTCTCTCAATGAATCTCTAGATCTTCACTGACAAAGAGGAGATTACAGTGCCACTCACGAAGGACACAGTGAACATTAAATGAGATGGTGACGGCACAGAGTATCTACAAGAGCATTCAGCACATTGTAAAGGCTCAATAACTTGTAGTTGCTTTTATTTTTCTCTTGTGCACAGCAGTCAGGGGAATTTGTTCTAGGAGAATAGAAAAGATCTGTTGAAGGCAAAGTCTTACTTAACATTATGAGAAGTGAGAGGTTGGGCATTATTTTGTGTGGGGCTGAACTGATGCCATTTTTGGCAACACAGAATGTGCCAACAATGATTTTTCAAACAAGGTACTATGATCAGGAAATTCAACAGAGACACCATTGTTTTATTTCTACTGTGTATAATACATTATTTTTCACATGGTACCACAGAAAGGTAAGACAACTAACAGGAAAATATATATGCAGATGCCTCAAGTCAACAGTTTACATTCTTTTCTTTCCCCCAAGTTACCTTTTTTATTTCAACTGTTCTTAATCCCTGTATTTCAGATGCCACTATAAAAGTGAAAAAGATAAAATATGGTTATTAAAGCATTTTTTTATGTTCCTTTAAATTTAAGTCAATGTCTGGAGCTGGATGGGACTAAATGAGGTATCCTAATTTTTTTTGAAAGCATTCTCAAAATTGCCAGTACACATGATTAAATCTCTCATATAGGAACTCTTTATTTCTTCAGCTGAACAAAATGCACATACCATCCATTTCTTCCTTCTTGTTTTAAACACTGATTATATAACTGTTTAATCCACTTTGAGTGAATCAAGGACAGAATGTGCTTTGTATAGAAAGACACATGTGTGCAGCTGAGAGGAATAAAGTCATGGGTGCATTAAAAAGAATTCATGGTCTTAAGCACCTAAATTTCTAGAATATTAGTCACATTTCAAACAGAGAATGCCATATGGTTAGTTTCTTCAATTTGAACAACTTTCAACAAATGCTCCAAGCCAAAAAAACCCTCTGCATCATGATTTCATGTAATTATAACACAGGAGAATCATATTAATTTTCTCAATCAAAATTTTTGTAACTCTTATGGAAAAAGAAGGCTTCACTTAATGGCATCTTCTGATTTATTGGTGTTATAATAAACAGAGAAAGGAGATAAAAATCAATTATACCAATAGGCTTAGTGAGAAAGAAATTACAAACTCCTGATTCTAATGTTTAGTATGTCTTGTAGGGTAAACATCAAATAGAAAAGCTGTCATGGGCACAGCTTCATGTTGTTCAGAATTTTTGCCAACACACATCTTTTGCACCTGTATTAAGATATGAAATGATTTGGGGAAAGACAGTTCAGAGCTAAATTAAAAAGGCCAAAATTCAAAACAGTAAATCATTCTTAAAATATCAAATTATTCTTACATGCATTCTTCTTTGAGCTACTTTCTAGTGACTCAGATGTACTGGATCCAGAAAGTGGAAAAGTGAATGATGACAGGCTGCCTTCGCTCATCTACAAATACAAAACAATGACGTCAGAAAGTTTTGGAAGTAACGATAGCTCCTTATTTCAGAATTTAATTATTTTAATGCATCCAGAGAGAAATACCTGTTAAGTAACACTGCACTTGATAATTTAATGGGCAATTTAAACAGTTTCTACTAATTTATTTTTCTTTTGAAGGAAGACTTTGCCTAGTGACCTAAATAAATTGAGCTAAAAGGATGGATGGAATTGATTACAACTTATCTAAAATTTTAGTGGACTTTCATAATCTCATTCAAGCTAATGCTCTCTAAATTTAAACTGATGCTATACATAGATGAGGACTTAAAAAATGGTAGAATTAGGGCCAGTCCACAGGAAACTGATGGTCATTAAAGGGTGAGTAAGGGGTCTTTAAGGATAGGTTGAAGAAAATGGTCTTGGACCATTAAGACTGAGGAGGGCCTTGTCAAATGACTTAACTATATAACACCACATTTTTATAAATGGTAGTGAGCATCTACAGTTCACCCACATGAGATTTTTTTCAGTTGAATACTGATTGATAAATGTCTGTTGTAAAATAGTTTAAAAATATATTAAATTAATTAACTTTCGAGATTCTGAAATAATAAAAGAATCATGTCAGAAAAGAAACTGAGTTCCTTAGAATACTTATAAACTACTCAAGAACTATACCTTGCTTACCTGTCCACTTTTGGCTCTTGCTCTTCTCTGTATCAACTCTACACCCCACTGTGTCAAGCGGCCAGAAGGCTAGGCCTGTGTCCATGACCTTGGGCAGACTCCCAGTCAGGGACATTTCTGAGCTCCTTTGGAATATAGACTGCATCTCCCTGATGAATCCCATAGCTACCTACCTGGCTGCTTTGAGATGGCCTCCTCTCTGAATGAAATGGACCAGCTTTGATTCTTCCAACTTCCAAAGTCACTGTACCTAGGGAACACTGGAAGGACAACCAGTTGCTTTATAGAAATGTTTAAATAAGATGCTACAGTCATCTTTACAATCACAATTTACTCTCCGAAACAGTTTTTAAAAGGCATATTCCTTTTAGAATTTCCATACGCAAAGATAGCTCTAATGCTTTGTAGAAAGAGGCTTTTCTAAAACATTAAGACTAGTCAAAGTAATAACAAGCAGCAGCAGAAGCAACGCCACTAAGTGTCTGTCTAATGAGCTCATACATTTACATGGAGACTTTTTCTGTCAAGGTAATGAGAAATTCAGAATTGAGAATTCTCTCAGGAAAAACACTGATTTAGATAAGCCAAATGAACTAAATGATTCAGATTTTAAAAAACAAAACAAAAACAATAAAATAACTTGTTTTGCTATTAATGGTGGAGGAACTCAGATAAGTGGGTAAACTCTTGTTTCAAGGTACCTAAATAAACCTATTATGTAATACTTAAATAAGCCATATTGCTATAAACACAAAGGGATTGAAGACAATTTCCCTGTGGCCCTTTGCGGGAAAGGCATTATTACATCACAGGCATGCAAGAAATGCTGTATAGTCTCACGTGGAAGTAGCACAAGAAGGTGTTTGAGATACTGGTTTTTGCAGTCAGACACAGTGGTTTAAATCAGACTACGTGATAAACTAGCTGTGTGACCTTGGTAGACATCTACCTTGATAAGACTTTTACTCTGTATTTTTAAAATAGAGATGCTTATAGGTTGTTGTGATAAGGCAGTTCACGTATAATGCTTACGAGTGTCCAGGGCAAAGTAGCATTTACATGAATATTAGCACTGATATTATTATGCTGCTTCTGATAGAGGTTTCAAGAGATATATTATTCTTAAACACATTGATCATGAATCAGATTCTGAAAGGTCAAACATTACCTGCAATATCTATAAGTTGTTTTATTGTTTGTTCTGGGGAACCAGGAACTTATCAAACCCTTCTTGAATCTATACTTCCATCTTATATAACTGCAGCAGTTAACAAATTCCATATATTATTCACTACGTAAAGTTATATCTCTTTCATCCACCTATTATAAAATTATTATGTTAATTTTTCTGCTATAAAAGGAACTTATCCTTAAAAATATTTTGAAAATAGAAAAGAAGGAAAAGGATTCCATAGTTCTAATAATTATCTCATCATTTTGGTTAAAAGACTTATTATCAGATTTTATTTTACACAATTGTTTCTACACTGTAGATACAATTCTGTCTCATATTCTCCGCATGTTTTTTCATGTTAACTTAGTTATCCTGAACATCATTATAGACGGATATGTTTTGCCATGCACCTTTGCTATATACCAAAGTATGTATAGTTATGTCAACTGTATTGCTTCCTGTTTTCCTACTATTTCCTACTATTTGTAATACAAATAACACTGTAATGAACTTAATGGGCATCAAGTTTTTTGTGTATTGAGGACTATTTCCTACTGAAATAGATTGCTTACTTATATGTTAGTTGATAAAACA
Source organism: Rousettus aegyptiacus (assembly GCF_014176215.1). Taxonomy (NCBI): domain Eukaryota; kingdom Metazoa; phylum Chordata; class Mammalia; order Chiroptera; family Pteropodidae; genus Rousettus; species Rousettus aegyptiacus. The sequence goes on from NW_023416306.1 coordinate 55,683,264, forward strand.
TTTTAAATAAAGAGAAGTCAGTACTTATTTCACTGTGGTAGCTCGATGTTAAATTCTCTTCTATTTTCTGGCACACGATTAATTCGGCCTTTGATTTTTACCTTTAGCAACGCAGCAACAGCTTCCTGGGTGGCATTCCGGACGTCTTCTCCATTCACTATTAATATCTGGTCTCCCTGCATCAGTCTTCCATCAGCATCTGCAATTCCTCCTTTGACAATGTCTGACACAAAAACCCCAGTGTCATTTCTGCAAACATAAGTTTGAATTTCAACATTATTTTTCTCAACTGTAATGCAATGCTTATTTAATAAAAAGCTAACATTTATTAGGTGAAATTTTTTACCTCTGTTTAAATGGCTTTAAAATGTTGTTTTCAGAGCAACACTGGGGCAACATTAGAATTAATCTTTGTGATAAATAATAGTGTATGGCTTATAATATTTCATAACGTATTTATTCAACAATCAGATACTGTGAACAGAAGTGGCTACTATCATACTCATTTTATGGGTCACACAGCTACTGAATGGCAAAAATGGGAGTTAAGAGGCAGTTCTTGGGTGCTAAATCTATTGTTCTTTTTATACCATGATGAAGGTTTAAATAGCTATTGATCTTATCACCAACATCATTAACATTATTGAAAATTAATAACAAATGTGTATCTCAAACTAAAACCATTTGTTACCTAAAACTTAAATATCATTGTTGTGATGTCTTTTATTTTAAATCATTATTTCATACAAGATAGATTCATGCAAAAAATGAACAAATACTAATCTTATTCCATTCTTTCTTTAATCCACAAAACCATAAACAAACCAACAACTTCTTGTTAAGATACAAAGGTAACTGTAAATAGAAATGTGCAGTGAAACTGAATTGCATCACTTTTCTTGCCAAGGTTGTGATCTCGAAGAAGTCATTTTACGACCTGATCCTCTGCTTTTCCATCTTTAGAATGAAAGTGTCAGAACTTACTGGATTATATATTTGTTAATATTACTTCTATATGTTTAAATAAACGAGGTACTGAATTTATGCATATTCACCCCAGCCTCTTACTTTATGCTTTCTGTTCTGTTTTCATGGCATGCTTTTGTTCATGCTGATCCTGCTCCCTAGAATATCTTCACCCCCTTTAATAGATCAATGATCATTTGTCACTTTTAGCTTCAGCTCAGGTAACTCTTTATTTTTTTTTTAAAAAACAGACACCTCTTTTTAAATGTTTTTCTGGCCTACTTTCCTTAAAAAGGGTCACTTGGTCCCTTTCTCCTTTAATTTCATGAATTTCCCAAAGATACGTTTCTGTCACTCATTAGAATTTAGATTTCTTTTTCACAAGAATATATTTCATTTTCATTTACTAAACTGTAAGTTTTCTGCTAGTACTACTACTGCCAGTTTAAAAGAATTTAAATTCAATCATTCCAAAAGGTCATTGGGTTTGTCTACTTCGGTCTTACCTTTTACCAACAATACTCAATCCCAGGCCTTTTCCCGGCTTCTTCTGCAGCTCAATGGTGAGGGTATCATACACATCCTCCTCTTTGTATGGGGTCTCATCTCTGTAGAGTGTCAGGCGCACTCTCTGTGGTGTTTGTCTCAGGACATTTATTGCTTCATCGTGTGTGGCCTTTCTCAAGTCAATTCCATTCACCTATACACAAGTGGGACATGGACTGTGAGGAACCAGGTGAGTTGAGGACGGTGAAGAAGTATGGGAGGGAGAGGGGATGAGAAGGGTGGAAGAGAGGAAGGAAAAAAACAAACACACCAAGACCACCCTCCCCAGATTAGCCTTTTCTTTGTTAACTGTTAAGGTCGAATACACATCATTCTATACCTCTAAAATCTGATCTCCAGCCCAGAGTCTTCCATCTTTACATGCTGCTCCTTCTTCATAAACTTCGTGAATAATAATGGCACCCTAAGGACCCAGATAAAACATACCCATGCTTTATCCCATTTTCCCTAGGAATAGTGAGCACAAATGGAGTCAAAAGACATTGCATTTTTACAGACGGTGACAAGGGTTATACACTCACTGGATCCGTGGGAGTCATTTACCAAAATTCAAAGAAAAGTAAAACAACATAATTTATGTTAAAGGCTCCAAGAAGCTCATACTTCTAATGATAGGGAAGCTTAAAAATTATAAAATATATAAATCTCACACACATACATAATAGACATCACCTTTCCTATCTATATATGAAACGATTAGATTTTAAAAGTATTTTTGACATTTAGAAAATTTTGCCTACAAATTATCCAATTTTTCAGACTCCTCTCAATATGGATCTAACCTAACCATATTCGGTCAATAAAAAGGAAACTGAAATAAGGCAAGGTCTGGTGAACTGACAAATATTTCAACCTAATGGTTACACAATCACAAGTATAACAGAATCTTAGTCAGTCAGTACTGGCTTACTCAAAATAAAAATTCCAGTACCCAATTAAATATTTGCCCTACAAATCAAAATAACATGAATAACAGTTTTCTCAGTCTTTATATTTCATTTAATAAAAGTGAGAGAAGTCTCTCCAACAGGGATCTCTCAGGGCTCAGTGAAGGGGCTGCCTGTGTCTGAAGCATCTCTGGATGTGTCCTCACCAGCAGTGTGTCAGACCCTCCAACGATGCTCAGGCCGAGCCCTGTTCGCCCTTTGGAAATCTCGATTGTTGTTTCACAGCCAGGGATAATGGGACAAGTTGCAGGATCAGAAGCAAAGATCGCTGGTGTTGATGACCTGCTTGTACCTAAAAATATGTTAGAAAAGAAATGAAACACAAATAAGAACTGATTAGAAGGCAAATACATTAAACTCATCACACTGGTTGCCTTTGAGAGGTGAATCAGAGAAATGAGCCCATGATTGGGGACAAAGACTTCAAGTTTACCTTAATCTTTTAGTTATATTTTAAACTAGCAAACAAATATGATTAAATCATCATTGTTAAATTAGGGTGGTGAGCATAAAATTACCATTAAATTATTTTCTGCAACGTTCGGTATATTTTTAAGTTGCTAAGATAATAGGTATAAAGGAATGAGAACGAAGAGTTGAACTGAACCTCTAGTTTCACTTTGATATTCTACATTTTACTGGAGCCAAACTTATGAAATCATGATTTGTAAAGCTCAGAACTGAAGTGTGTGGCAAGACCTAAAACATATTTGGCAAAGATCATAAAACACAAAGAACATCTACAATTTTGGTCATGGTGCCTGCCTCTCAGGGCTTTTCATGTTTTAGTCTTGGTTTTCCTTTTCTTCTTATCCTGGAGCATATCTTTTTATGTAATCAAATCTGATCATTATGCAACTAGACAAAATATCTGAGTTTATTAAATGTCAAGTGAAACTAACTTGAGGTTTCTTTCCTTGTGTTTCACTTGATGTTTTATAAATTCAGATACCATTTAATGGTACATATATGCTCAGAATTGAATAAATAATAGATTATGAGAAAATAAGGTGAATATAAATTCACATCATGCTTTATTATAGTTTTCATATTGTATGTTTTATGATATACCAAAGAGCATACAGCAAATTGCATATTCTGAGAAAGCTGGGACACTTGGTAAAGTTGCTTTAGACAAGATGCTCTCTTTTTAGGAAATCAGAGACAGACTATTTTCTTGCTCCTGAAATGGTAAGAGCAGGTGTATGATATTTTCTTTTATGTTATGTTTTCATTTAGCATTTCATATTTTTATAGACAATACTATTTAGGGATCAACATAAAATTGAAAAGTGAGAAAATTTGCATAAAATGTTTTAACAATTCAGTGAACTACCTAGTCTTTCTAAATAAAGAAACATTTTCCTCAAATATGTATTACTTTAAGACTTTTTTTTGTCCAACTATATTACAAATGTTTTAAACTGCCGTTTCCTTAAAAACCTGTCAAAAGAACTGAATGCGCAGTTTGGAGGTCAAAAGATTTTTTTTCCCCTAACTGTGGAAAAGCAAATGTGTCTAAGTACTTTTTAAATACTCCAAAGCTTAAAATTTATTGTTTTATTAAATACCAGTTTAATTTTTCTTAAAAAGTAACCTGAAGGAACAATTTGTCTCAATACACTAGACTGACTTAATACACTATTTTAATGATACATGGAAGTGCTATCCCATGATTCATACATGACCACTTCATTTACTTTGACAGGATTTACTATTATATCCAAATGACTGAACTCAGATCAACTATGTATTCTACGGCAATGACCAGCATTTGTAAGAGTTTCCTGTAGAGTGCCATGCGCCCTTAACTCCACTGGTGAAGTGTTTACACTATATTCAATTTACAGTGTACCCATTTCGAACACTGAGGCTTAGGGAAGTTAAATGACTTACTCAGTATAAAAAGGAATGTACAAAATGATGTTTCCAATTCCTTAGCCAGTCACCTGGAATCACAGGTACCCTCAGCAAAGGATCCCTGGAGAGTGAGGTATCACTCCCTTGTTTTAGAGGTGAAGAGGCTGAGGGTTAGTGTGGGTGGATGGGTTTCCTAAGGCTCTAAGGCTGATTAACCCACAGCACACATATCATATGCCTAATGGTCAGCAGGCCTTCTCTTTATATCATCCTTTCACCGAAGGGTTCCCTGGCTACCGCCTTTCAAACGGTGAACTCCAGGCAGGCAGCTGGCTCCCAAGTAGAGACCTGCTGCTGAGTCTGCATGTGTCAGATGTGCAGGACTTGAACAACATCAGCCCTTACTTCGCGTGGGCTCTGGTTCCGGGGAGCCAGGTGGTGGGACCACTGGAGACTGGGAGCTGTTCTTTTTTTCTCCATTGGCTGTACCAGCTGCTGAAGCGAGAGCCTGGGAATCTGGATTCTCAGCATGAATGGTAAGTTTCACTGTCGTCTTTGCTGTTTTCAAAAGGCTAATGAACTGTTGGGGTTGGTGTGGAGGGGAAACAAAATTCAAAGGCAAATTAATGGACTTATACAAATAAGTCACTATTATAGTTGGAATCTAAAACTGTCTATGGTTGAGAAAAGAGTCAGAGTCAAATTCTTTCTTTGTCAGCCCTTGAGAGGTCGAGAAAAAATGGTTGCAGTTTCCACTTTCTCCAGTTGTCTGATATTAAGGCAGCAGTTAATTTCTATTATAAGTCTCGTTCTGACCTTAATTTTCCTTATATAAATATACGGCTTTCGACATTTTACACTTCCAATTAGTGTCACCCATATCTCTGGATATCTATAACCTTAGAAGATATATGTATATTTCATGCATTTTCTGATTCTACAGAGAATCTAAAACAGCTTACACACTTTTAATAAAATGGAAAACACTTTTGTTAACAGGATAAGGAAAACCATTCAACAGAAGAGTCAATCCAAAGAGAGAGAGAGAGAGTTAGAGCATAGACATAAGAGTTAAAGGACTAAACCAATAAAATTATTAAAACTGAATGAAAAAAACTGATCTAAGTTTCTTGATGGCCATTGTAGAAATGGAAACATTTGCACGCCAAATCTCAAGAAAAACATACTTTTTTATTTAGCATTTATATATGAAAGGCTTTAAGTAAGACACCTAAGTATTATGATCACTTCTGAGGAGGAGGAAACTCAGGTACAAATAACTTAACCTCAATAAAAGGTATATCTTTAATGGCTGAGTACTAAAATCTGTTTGCAAAACAATATACATAGTGGATATATTTATGGGAGCAAATATTCATAAAAAATATTCCTTTAGTCTTAACTCCAAGTTGACCTTTGTTTAAAAGTTTCATTTTCCTAAGGAAAAATGGAAATATTTATCAAAAATGCCCTCTGAATACTAAACATACCAGGCAAGAGAAAATAGCTCAACATCACCTTGATTGGAAAACAGAAAATAAAAATTGAACTTACAAATAATTTCTTCTTTCTTAAGGATATATGTCTAATACAGTTACACAGCTCTAGTTCCCTATGATCAACTAACCCCCACCTCCCCCCCCAACTCCCCCCACCTCCATGCTTTGGCCATGGCCAAAGATGAGTTCACAGTATCATTTTATTTCTGTAGAAAAAGTACCTTTTCAACAGGATAGCCGACAACAACTTCATCATCTACAGCCAAGATCTGATCTCCAACTTTGAGCCGTCCATCCTAAATGGAAACACAAAAGATTCTGAATGCAGAAGTAATTTTCTTCTTCACCACTTTGACAGTGAGAAAGGTAAAGCCTCACCTTGGCTGCTACCCCATGCTCTGTTAGACTCTTTATGATGACTCCGCTAACGGTATCTTCTTCACTGATAGCAATGCCCAAACCTCCCTGATCCTAGAGGAATAAAAACATAAACACTCGAAAAACTTGAAACAGATGAAATTTATCCAAACAGTGAAATATGAGGCCATAATTTCTGAATGTCACCTTCTACTCAAAGGCTAGAAAAGCAATTTAAACTGTTCTAAAGTCCACTTTATAAATCTCTTAAGCAAATTTTAAAATTTCAATAGGAATAAATTCTCCATCAAAAATTCAGACATTTTTGACTTAAAGAGGGTTTAATGAATTTGACCTCAAAGGCAAGGGAAGTAAAGGCAAAAATAAATGTATGAGACTGTATCAAACTATAAAGCTTCTGTTCAGCAACAGAAATCATCAACAAAGTAAAGAGACAACCATCTGAATGGGAAAATATATTTGTAAGCAATGCCTCCATTAAGGGCTTAATATCCAAAGTATATAAAGGATTCATATAACTCAATAACAATAAAAAAACAAACAATCCAATCAAAAGATGGGCAGGGGACTTGAACAGACACTTCTCCCTAGAGGACATACAAATGGCCAACAAATATATGAAAAGATGCTCACCATCACTAGCAATTAGGAAAATGCAAATCAAAACTACAATGAGATACTATCTCACACCTGTTAGAATAGCTATACTCAACAGGACAAGTAATAACAAATGTTGGAGAGGATGAGGAGAAAAAGGAACCCTCATACACTGCTGGTGGGACTGCAAATTGGTACAGCCACTATGGAAAACAGTATGGAGGTTCCTCAAAAAACTAAGAATTGATTTACCAAATAATCCAGCAATCCCTATACTGGGTATTTACCCCCAAAACTTGAAAACCCATATCCGAAAAGATATTTGCACACCGATGTTCATAGCAGCATTATTCTCAGTGGCCAGGACATGGAAGCAACTGAAGTGTCCTACAATAGATGATTGGCTAAAGAAGCTGTGGTACATATATACCTGAAAATTATATAATTGTATTAACCAATGTTACCCCAACAAATTTAAAAAAAAAAGAATTTAAATGTTTTCACTCCTCCCATATGTCTACTATCTCTAGCATCTTTAGCATCTATCTCCAGTAATATCTCCAGTAACTTAAGCAAAATATCCAGAGATCAAAAATGCATTCAATAACTGGCCTAACTCATTCAAAATCACAGTATTCTCCTACTTCCTCTTTCTGACCTATAGCTTTCTGTGCCCTTCTTCCATTAGCAGACAGACTGAAATTACTGCTGCGTGCTCTGTCCTTTCTGGGGGTGAAGACACAGAGCTCTTTCTCCAGAGACTTGTGTTTTGCTCTGGTGCAGAGTGAAAATGCTCTAACTCTGAGCCAAAGGACCTGCACTGAAAACTTGCCAAGGCTAGAGAGCTATATGTACTTTGTTTGTATTTTCCACATTTTCTTTTATCAAAACCAAATGTTCAGTAATATTGGCTTTTGCCTTTCTTTCTTTCATGTTTACATTCATAAACTTTAAATAGAGTTTTGAACATTTTCATTCTGGTTAGAGATAGCAATGTTTTCCATTACAGTGTTTCCATCTAGGGAAATGTAAAGCAAAAGAGAGAAAAGGGAATCTCATCAGAAATGTGTACATGAGAACCGAGCTGCCATTAGGCATTTAGGGTTATCACCATGACATCGAGGCAATGGTTCACTGCCATTTAAAAAATGATCAACACTGTGGCTTTTCTGGGGTAGATTATTAATGCTTGATGACTTTCCAACTGTCACTGTGCCCCTCTCTACCTCTGCTCTCTTTCCAGGAAATTGGTTATGTGTGTAAGACAAAGCTTCACTGTTAGAGTGGACAGAGCTCAGTTCTAATTTACTTTCTGATTAGCGGTAGAAATTGGGACAAGCCACTTAACATCTCTAAACCTCAATTTTCCTATCTAAGAAAAACAGGAATAATAACATTTGCCTACGGTGAGGTTGCTGTGAGGATCAAGTGTAATAAGAATGGCTTGAAGGCTGGATGACAAGAAGGTTGTTTTAATACACACATTCCTTCTGTTAATAACTCCACAGGTTATAATCGAATTTACTTTAGATAAATTCTGTGAACATGCCAGTATATTGAAATCCTGAACCCTAATCCAGCAGTCCAAGAATCAGGCTTAATGAATAATAAGGTCTATGTGCTACCAAATGGACAAAATCCCAATGCCAATGCCAAAATGTAAATAATTTAGTGACCCTCTATTTGGAATTTTCCACACTAATGGTGTTTCCTATTACTATGAAGAACTATTTGTTTGAATAAGTAATGTTGTATGTCTATAATGATTGTATGTACTCAATTCTGAGACCTGATTCTATTATTGTCTATTCACTTATCTGTAGTCAGGAAAGTACTAGTATAGTGGGCATTTGCTGCTTGTTTACCTAACACTCATTCTCGTCCTACTTCTTTATACAAACTCACAGATTTTCGTTAGGCATCCAGCCCTTCTCCCTCTGTGGTCTCAAACCTCCCTGCCCCCCCCTTTCTGTTTTGATTGTTGGTATTTAAATATGTTCACTAATACTTTGATATTCCTCAAGTCAGGAAAGGGTTCCCAAGTGTGGGCTGCCTTTGATGACTTGATTGTAATAAATGAAAGAAAGCTGAAGTTATGATATGTAATTTCACAACGAGGTCAATAAAACAGTATATAGGATTCTCCTTGCTCTTTCTCTTGAATCTCTCACTGAGGAAGCCAGCTGTCATATCATGAGGTCACCCAAGCAGTCCAACAGACAGGAAATAAAGCCTTTGCTAACAGCCATTTGAGTAAACCATCCTGGATGTGGATTCTCCTGCCCCAGTCAAGCTTTCAGATAACTGCAGCCCTAGCTGGCAGTTTGCTGGCAAAGGCACAAGAGAACTGGATCACCCAGCTAGACTGCTCTTAAACTCCTAAACCACAGAAATTGTGAGATAATCAATGTCTACTATTTTAAATTGCTAAGTTTTCTGGTAATTTGTTATGTAACAATGGAAAAGCAGCTCTAAGGAAAGAGTTTGAGTGAATTAAGTTAACTGCACAATTCTATTCCATGGCCATAGTTCCCAGTTTAGGGGTAGGCATACGATCTGAATTGGTTTAATTAGGATGAATCTCAGGACTTTTGTTCAGAATTCTGGGACAGCCACTCTCTCCCCCGAACTCCAACTATATGTAAAAGAAGTAGCATATGACCCCAACCAAAGCTGGCAGCCATTCTAAAGCTATGAGGATGACCAATGCTGGGATAGAGCTGACACTGTAGATGGCTGTGCAGGAAGGGGGAAAGAAGAGGCTCTTGATGACACTGCTGAGCCACAGGACCGATGATCCCTGAGAACTGCTGACAAGCCACTTGAGCCCATAAAGCCCTTTCTTTGATTAAGCCTGATGGAGTAAGTTTTGAGTTTTTTGTTTGTTTGTTATTTGCAACAGGCAGAGTCCTAAAAGTAACAAAAAACCACATAAGTGCAAGTATAATATGCCCCAATACCACTTAGAATATTACAAAAATAAATATATACACATCTATAATTTATCGGTATCAAAAAAGCAGAATGACATATAAGTAAAGATAACAGAAGTGAGTAACTTTGTACCACTCTTCTGCCATAGTGTATATACTCCTTAACAGAAAAAGATTTGAGAAACACTGTTCTCAGCTAGTTATTAAAATACCACCATGCAGGGAATGTGAAACAAATTAAGGAAATATGTTTATGGAGGAAGAGCTATATACTTAAAACAGCTCAAAAAGCATAAACAAATTAAAAGTGGGACTAAGCTAAACAAACTACTATTATTATCAGGAAAATTATTTTGAATTTGGAAGATTCCCTAAAGTTCAGAAGAAAAACTCTTATTTGTCTTTGAACACTTGCACTACATTAGACTGAATGGATATGAAACATATCTCTGACAATCATGTAAGGTTGCTACCTGCTTTGATGTATATATATTTTCCTAGGGTAAAATATGCTAAAAATAAATCTCTAATGAAAAGTATTTTGCCTGTTAAATTGAATTAGTATTTTAGTTAGCCACTAAGGGTTCAGATTATGTACACTATAAACTTTTGTTTATACTTACATTTTTTCCCACTTAAAAAATGGATTAAAAAGAAAAATAAATGACCCGTCAAGACAGTTTCTAAATAGTTAAAACAGAACTAATTATACATGACCTATTTCTTTAGTTCCCATTTTGAAACAGTACAAAAACTATTCTCTCCTTCCTGACTCCTGATCATATCATCTTTTCCTTTGTGCATACACTGCATGTAAGCATTCATTCAATCCCCTGCCCCCAACATACTTAGTATGTACTATAATACACAATACTACATAAGATTATGGAATGGAAAGTATAAGAGTTACTTCTCTCAACAATTGTGTGATTTAGATGTACATAAAATATTCCCGCATGTAAGTTTACTGCAAGAGACACACCCTTGATCGTGCATGGTTAAACAACCAATAAATAAAGACACTAATAGTAAGCATTATAAAGGCCAGAGTATTGAAGAAATATTTCAAAACAAACAGAGATGAGATTAAGCTAGGTCTTGAGTCATACGGAATTTAGATAAGCTAAAAGTAGAAGAACATCCCAAGTGACATAAGCAAAGGTAAGGAGAGATGGCTTCTCAAAATAATCTCCATGGGCTATTGTTTCAAGTCAGTTTGAATTAAACAGAAAATTTATAAAGGAAATATTAGGAGTTTTGGAAAGGTAAATGGTGCCCAATCACAAACTGTGACAGGGAACAGAAGATGGGACTTGGAAGTAGAAGACTGAAGTTTAAGTTCCAGCCCTATTATTTTGAGTTATAGAAAATGTTAAAAGTGGGGAAAATAAGAGAAATCTTACAGCGATGCTAGATGACACAATGCACACACATGTGACTTTACCACCAAATTACTTTTTTTTCAAATAATCATACTTTTTAAAAATACGGGATAGGATAAATGATAAAGGATTTCAGACGAGATATGAATGTTAGAAGGATGATTAATTCCTCCTTCTTTGTTTTCTTGAGTGTTGTTCCAAGAGTAACTAATGGGTTTCAGAGTGTATGGGCTTATAGAACGAAGTGTAATTTAACACGTCATTTTAAGCAACTGCTTTCTCAAAGTTTTCAAGAATGCTGTGAAGCATTCAGAATCTCATGGTTCAAAAAATTAATGAAACTAATAACTTGCATTGTAATACATGCTTTATATAAATTATTTCATTTAATCCTTATAAAATTATCTCTAATATAAAGGTATTATTATTTCCCCAATCATACAGGCAAGAAAACTGAGGCCCCAAGAAGTTAGGTGCTCAAAAAGACCACATCATGGTTGATGGCCTCTTCTGTCAGTTGATTTTAAAAGATTCTTAAATGTTCTCCCCTAGTCACTGGGGTTTTTTATTAATAAATACATTTCAGTTACTTGAGCTTTAGATTTGTTTGACATCTACATATAAATGGAAGCTTTCTGTGGGCAATAAAGTCTGAAGTTCTTCAAGTTCTTGGATTCCTCTAGAGAATAACAAAGTGCACATAACAGATGCCTGCTGAATAAATAAGTAGGAGGCTAAAGGCAGAGACCGGCTTTTATTTTTGTAGGATGAAGCAAATTTGCTCATTAGCTTAAACAATCCCGTCTCCCTCCAAAACACCCTGATACAGGCAGCCCCATTTACAGAAGAGGAAAGTGGTGACCAATAAGATTTAGGAATCAAGTGATTTATTGAAGACCACTCAGGATGTGAGAAGGACTTCTGACAGATAAAGACAGCTTCTTTCTACCCCCACTGCTGAATGCCAGGCCAAGGAATTTGATTTTATCTGGTTTGAAAATGGAAATCTTAAAAAAATTCTGAGTATGGGATCAGGATAATGCAAACATCTATGGAATACCTTAATTGGGTAGCATAATGCAGGGAAAGCATCAGAGCTATTGGACATTCCTGTTCTTATTAGAATTTTCTTTCCTAATAATTATAGGCAGCTTATTCTTTCCAAATAATTATAATAATAATAATAAAAACAACAGGCAATACTTTACATGTGCCACGTACTGAACTCTAAATACATGTATATTTAATTCTCACAATATATATTCAATTCTCACTACAACTCTCAAGTAAGTACTATTATTATCTCCATCTGGTAGAGGGGAAACCATGTACAGATTAATAAACTTGCCCAGGGTCACAGACAACAACCTGTAAGTCACAAAGCCAGGGCACTGACCTCCCGCAGGAGGTCTGCCTTTAACAATATGCGCCCAAACACTGAAGTGTTCTTTATTCTGTCTATGAAGTTCATTCCTCCCAGACTTCCCGGACACTTGTTATATCCTTGGAAGTACTTACTAAACCCTAGGTAAATAAATTACATCAATGCCATCAAAGTATACAAGAAAAAAAAAATCTGATTTTGGACTTTTCTAAAGATAAGTGTAAACTGGGAATGAAAAAAACATTCATTACAATGACTCTAGCATATATTTAAATGTTTCATAATTTACAAATTATAGGGAAATAACTGCACCACTAAATACTATAAACTTAGACTTCAAGATTTAGGAGGAAAAGGGAACTCAGCCTGAAATCAGCATGGGAAAGAGGAAGGTATTCTTCTCCTAAATGGCAAGAGAATGGGATTCTTGAACTGAAGTGTATGAACTTCTTAGAAGAAAAGGCAAAAGGCTTTAACGACTTTTGTCTTTTTCCTCTGCGTACAAGACAAATTGCCCATAAGAAGTACTTTTCTTAAATGTATGTGCAGAGTTATCTATTGTGAAAAAAGAAACCAAATCAATAAAGTCATAGTATTTTTTCCTTCTAAATGCTTAACAGTCTGACCATGTGACAGGTATTATGCCAACCACTTTATCAACAACTCATTTAATCTTTACAATTATCTACATTAAAGATCATATTGACGTCTCCAGTTCATAGGTAAGAAAACTGAGGCAAAGGAAGGTCATGCAGTGTGTCGAGTATGTACCTGATGAAGCAAAGATTCAATCCAAATGGACAGCTTCCAGCGGCAATGCATTAAATACCCTCCCACCCACCCACCCCATCTCTCTTCTTCTATTGGAGCACTCCACTGCTCCTTCTGCTCTACTCTTGTTCATCCGCGCTGTCCACCTGCAGTCTAGCATGAGCCTGGAGCACCTGAAAGCATTTAGAGATTTCTATACAGCCAAATACCTCTTAAAGTGGTCATCTGAACCTAAGGTTCAGATCTTTTCAAAAGCAAATACCTCACTAATGTCTACCAGTGAAATTTCTAGTTATCTGAGCTTTCATTTTTATGGAGGAAAAAATAAACCATAACTTCTGTTTCTTTATTCTTTTTATTTCTCCCACAGCAGGTCCTTAATAAATAAATCAAAGGAGGGACCATGAAACTTCATACCCTGGTATACCATAAAAGCGGGAAAAGCTAAGCTCCAGTTAAAATATCAATTAGCACAGTGGTTCTCACACTTGAGCAGGTACTGGAATCACCAAAAAGGATGATGAAAACACAGACTTCAGGCCACCCTCCGAGTTACTCATTCAGTGGGTCTATGTGGGCCCAAGCATCTGTATTTCTAACAAGACCTCAGGTGTGCTGATGTTGCAGGTCTGGGGACCACACTTTTGAGAGTCAGTGAAATAGAATACTGGAGTGAAGGTACTCACATTATTTCACTCCAATTCAAAGCAGATTTACCTTGGGAAGCTCTAGATGTTGCACATTTTTAAATGAACTGAGGTCCACAGCTGCACTGGAAGTAGTAATACTTGGTTCAGTCTGGCAGTGGGGAAAGAAATGGCAAAATAGGCAACTGAGTGTTAGGCATTTTGTTTAAATATAAAGGCTACATAATTAAAATTATTTTACATACTGTAATTCATTATTACTATTTTAACATTTTATAACATTTATGAATAGTATATTCTCTGCAAAATACTAACGAGGTGTGATTAGACTGCAATTATTTTAGAGCACAGACACAAAGCGGTTCTCAAGCTGTCTGGGTTTACTCTATAATGAAATCTAGCAGCCACTTCGCTACCAAACAGTGAAATTCACTGAAGCACTGAACATCAGCAGAGGCACCATTCACTATTCTTTATTGTATTAGTCATCAAGTAAATTTAGGAGCTAGCAAATGTTTTATCTGAAATTTATTAAAATACTCCATTTCTTAAGGGACATGTTTGGTACAATTCACGTGAAAATAAAATTTTCTCCTTTGTAATCGTGAAAAACCACTTGATTCAGTTCATCATTATATGCAATGACTCAGTTTACCAAAAAAATGAGATAATGATTAATAAGCCTAATGTTTATACAGTCATTTAGGGAAGAGTGCTTCCGTTTCTATGCCTTCTCCCACTGTTAATCATCGTGGCTCCTCTAATTTTAAACTTTTCGCTCTCTACTACTCATTCTATTCATCCTAAACATGTACTCAAAACTCTTCTAAATCAAAACACCTTTCATTGAAAAACTCAATTGTTGTTCACTCTCTGTTCACTGCTTTCTTTTACCTAATTTCTTACATATCAAAAATCACTAATCATCTCCTAATTACCAAGTCCAATGAACTCTCTTTATTCATCTGGTCTGACCACTTTGAAACATTCAAGGTTGCAGAATATACACTTCTTGAAATATGTTCTCCTCAGTTGCTGTGCCACATGCCTGCCTGGTTCTCCTTCGTCACCTCTGACCACTCTGTTGTAGCCTTCTTCCTTACTGTTGATATTACATAATTCTGACCTTGCCCCTCTTCTCCTCCCTAAATGTTCTCAGTTTCCATGACTAACAAATACCAATTCTGCACCTATGGGAATTTAGCTCTAATCTCTAGACCAAATGTCCCAAGGTATACCTCTACTTCATTCATAAACTGCCTCAAATGGATGTGTTCTATTTTTACAAATATCTATTCTTTTAATTTATTTCTATTTTGGTAAAAGTCAGCCATCCATCAAGTCACCAAGTGAGACATCTGGAAGGGTTGTACATCTTATCTGTTTCATTCACCAGCCAATTCACAGCCCAAAGAACAGTACCTACTATAAGGCAGATATCCAATAAATATTTGTTGGGTAAACAAATTCTCTACTACTCATTTTTCCTCAATGAGTACATTTAGTTGGGGATGAAGTAATGTCAGTTTGGATTCTAAACATCTGATGTAACCAATTCCTTTTTTTTTTGGCATTAGTTCCAGACCTCATTATCTTTTTCCTGCATTACTATTCTGATAATTGTTTTATTCTCTTTAACTTCTCTTCCCTGCAACCTCTGATTTTCTCTGCACAATTTCCAGGGAAGATTTTAGAAATACCACTCTCATTATTTGAGTTACCAACAACATGGTCTCAAAGAAAAAGCCTTCACTATATTCCCATGATCTGATTCCATATACATCCTTTCTCAGGCATTATGCCCTTTCTTTGCCATCTCCCCATTCCCTGTTTCCCACTGTTTAGTACACTCTACAGTTTTCAATTCTCTGCATCTGTCAGAACCTCAATGCCAGTCCTTAATCTATGCCCTCTGCTTACAATGTTTTTGCCCCCACATCTTATAATTTCAACATATACTTCACAAGTAATTTCCTCTATAAAGCCTTAATTCTTACTCTCTTTTCAGAGGCAGAATTGACACCTCCCCTTCTACTTCCATTATTCCCTATGCAGGCCCAACTAGCGGCCTTCATGTAAGTGGTATGCTTTTCACATGAGTGCATCTTGTATTAGGACATAAACTCGTAGAGGCCAAGGCTATGACTTATTTATCCTTGATAGCTTTATAAGGGATCTATCATTGTTAGCTGAATTAATATCAATCACACCTTCCCAGAGAAACAGATACAAGCTACATACCTCCTTATTTTCAAGATTTTCTGAGGGTGAAAGTGAAGGTTCTACTGTATTTCCAGGACATACAGCCATCTGACTCACTGCATCTTTATTCCTAAAAGAAAATGCATTGACTTATCATACCATAATGGTTCATATTATTTTAATTCTTTTACTTGAAGACTCAGAAGCACTAGAGAAAATTCTATAACTCCAAAGAGGTGGACCTACCACACTCCCGTTTATAAACGTTTTATTTTTATTCAAAAGAACTCAGAACTGAAAGGCTAACAAAAAGTATTTAGTAAAGCAGAAAAGGAAAATGCTCACCTGATAAAAATAATTTTTACTTTAGAAGGGGCACATTTAATGATTGATGAAGCATTTTGATGACTTCTTCCATACAAAATTTGACCATTGATCTATGAGAAATAAATAAACACCATTAACTAAGCCCAGAATTTTAATTATGTAAAATTTTATCATTCTACCTAGCTAATGCAAAGCACATTTTTTTTCTTCCTTTAAAGTATTATATATATTTTCCTTTCCAGAACATGAATCTGAATTTGATGGTGAATAGAGAAAACCTCATGTTAAAAGCCGACATTAAAACGTCATATAGCCTGATCTCTATGGACTCAGGAGGCACCATTTGGATAGACTGAAGGAGAGAAGAGAGTGAATTTTCTGGCAGGCTCTGGGCTTCAGTATGCTTTGTTCAAAGCGAGGGCTCTCTGGAAGTACTTGTGACCTGCCTGAAGCATCCTGGGAAATTCCCTACTGTTATATTTTCTAATTAGTCTCAAAGCTCAAGCCCTAGGCATAGGCCACTGGGAGAAGTGATGCCAGTAGATTCAAGATTTCGGCAACAGAATGTGCCTCTGTAGCACAGTACCTAAGGGAAACTGCCAGTCATCTCGTCATTCTGCCATTGCTGACGGAGCTTTCCTAGCCAATAGGGAAATATGCAAGGTACCGGGAAGACTTTTAAGGTAATATAAAAATGGTAGAATCCTAGTCTATAGGAGGCAAGGACAAACAAAACAAGCAAATACAATTCTAAACAATATAAAGTATGATCCACAAATTAATTTTGTTTGGCGAACTTTTTTGAGTTACTTTTTTCATTATTTATCCTTAACACCTTGACCCCAATGCACTCAACATCTGTCACTTCTACCATTAGGGAGTTAGCTTCCAGAATGTCCAGTGGGTCAGTCTCATTACTGGGGAGTGATTGGTCACTTGGCTTTTCAAAAGCTCCTAAAAATGCAGCACACAAAAACATGTTTTGGAAGTGTGATCTTTATTACTGTCTTGGGGCAAAAATTGTTTCTGGTACTGCACAATCATGACCTTTTAATGGAAGTTAATGGGAACATGGGTTTTACTTAGTAGAGATTTGGTTTAGAGCCAGATTTGCGGCAATGCATCTATTTTATTAGGCAAGCGATAGTTTCCTCTGTCACCATATGAGGCCCAGGTGGATCTTCTGGAAACTGATGATTCCACTGTACCAACTGATAGAAAGTCAATTCAGCATTTTACACAAGAACTTACCTCTAGAAGCTCATCAGCAACCTGCAATCGACCATCTTTCCCAGCTGCTCCATTTGGATCAATCCCCACGATAAAGACACTCATCCTGGATCGGTCTTTGTTCCCAGCAAGACTTAGACCCAAACCACTACGACCTTTCTCCAGTTCAATCATATGTAGCTCGCCTATTAGGGTTCCATAACGTTCTTTGACATTCTCTACACACAACAACAAAATTGTAGGAATTGAGTTAATTCACAGCCAAATATGCTTTACTATAGAAGGCTATTTAGACTAGCCTCTAAAGGACTTTATCTGTACCAAAATAATTCTTGGCAGTTAGAAAGTAAACAGACTGGCCACCTGGGCATTAAGGCTGGTATCCTGGAATACCCAAATCTTAAGGAATTTCTTCATATGTCAGGCACAGAGTACAGAATCCAATTAATCGGTTTACCTGGTGTGATCAGGCCCAAGAGTGGTTCACATTAGCAAACTCTCAGACTGTGACTGAAACAGAAATTTAATTTATCATTTACAACAAAGAACAGAACCTCCTGAGAATTCGTCTTCACTGGTCAGTGGAAGCTGTTCTCCTATACTAAAATCTATACTGTGTGTCACATCATGTTACTTGGACCATATACCCAGAATAAAGGAAATGGGTTTTCTTACTGCATAAAGCCATTAGGCCAGGACAAATCAATGCACCTGTCCCAGTTTTTGGACACGTGTTCTAAACAGCCAATTTGCGTCTCCCATCTCACATGTTCAGGAGGTAGCATTTATTCTTCAATCTGAGGATGCAATGCCAAATATAGATGCCATGGGCTCAGATAAGCAATCAGCCAGTACCAACACCAACTGCCAGGAATGTGAGCGAGCCATTCTGGGGGCCCAGTTCAAGGGAACCCAGTCAACTACGGCACCTTGACAGATTAATAATGCATTATTTTCTTAAGCCATTAAGTTTTGGGGTGGCTTGTGACATGACAATATGTAACTGAGACATTCAATTTCATGTTTTCCTCAGAGTATATTCTGACCACCATGATGGATTAGCAGTATACTCTAATTTCACTGAAAATAGATTGAGAACTGTAAACTTTACAAATTATCTCTTTAAAAATATGGTCGATATTATATATTCTATATTGATTCTTAACTGTATCAATTTCATAATCATAAACTGCCATTTCCTGAATCCTTCTCAAATCTACAACACGAATTTTATATTCTGTATTTCCTAAAAGCATATGCCATAGTTTTCTTAAAGGAAATAATTATATTTTTAAAATGAGACCTTTTAAAGTACTGACAAATTTATAACTTTTGGCTGAATTTTAATATTTCCCTGTAAAATGGTTTATCTCCTTGGAAAACAGACACCCCAATGACCTTAATAAGCTGCTTCTGACTGTTTCCTGTGCATGAGCTTTTGCTGGCAGAGGACTGTTGATGATCACCGCTCACGGTGCTTCACACTCCTCAGATATTATCTAATTTCATCTTAGCAACTAGAGGTAAGAACTGCATTTTAAGAGAGATACACTACCAGGCTAAAATTTAGAGGTGGTTAAACAACTTGCCAAATGCCCACAGTTTTTACCTCAACAATTATACTGTTAACGTCCTCGTACAGAAAATACCAAAACTCAAGGCGAAACATCAACAACAAATTTTACGATGAAGAATCTGAGGCCTAGATTCCTCAGGCCTCAGAGGTGATAACTTGCTCAAGACCATAAGGTGGCTGGCTGATCCAGTACTAGCTTTTGAGAGTGCCCTCTTTAATTCTCATAGAAATGACAAAGTGGGCTTTAACGGGAACACAGACTTTAAGGAAAAGAGGAAAATGACTTCATGCCTCCGGAATGTGTGCTGTACTCAAGTGAAACAAACTTTTTTTTTTTTTTTCCACACAAAACTACAGCATTTATAACTAAAGCTGAAACATCCTTAGTCATCCAGGGCATACCATCCCAAGAAACACAGTGGTATTTTAATATCTCTTATAATTAAATGCTTTACAAAAAAGACAACTTACTCCAGCTGTAACCAAACTCATCTTCTTTGTCCACATCTTCTGAGCTTTTGCTTGCAGATGACTGTGCATGATCACCACTCATTTCTGCAAATGCTGAAGGAGGGGGTGGAGGCACATTGCACAATGGAGCCTTTTCTGGCTCTAAGTCTGATTGACTGGGTGCCTGTGGGAACAAGAAGAATGCAGTGGGTATGTGCAGTCTTAGGAAGAAAAAGTCAAGGAAAAAAATTAGTAATGTTAAAAACAAAACAAAAAAACTGGCTTTAAAATATCTGACACATAATACTGAATGTGTACGTGTGTGTGTGTGTGTGTGATATATATATATATATATACATATATATACACATATATGTGTGTGTGTATATATATATATATATATATATATATATACACACACACACACATATATATAAAATGGCAGACAGGATTCAGGTAAGTTTACAAAAACGAAGTGGTATGTTCAGAGCATAATTATTAAACTGTATTGTGATTTGGTATTTTAAGGTGAGGAACTATTCAATTTGATAAACTACAAAGTTTTCCTTCCAGGAAAAAATTTTCATTCGAAAGTTATTGTAAGTGTGCAGGATTCTGGGCAAGATTTTGGGGGTCTAGAAAAGTCTTCCAAGAAACTAGGTAAAAAAAATAACGAGGAAGTTAATCAAACGATCGAAGTTCAAAGCTTGTTAGTGAGACTATATATAAATAATTTTTTAATTGCTAGCTGAATCCTCTCTTCAAATTACTCAACAAATACATGAAAATGAGCATTACACATTCAGGTTCATCTACTGGGAAGCCAGCTTGTTAGCACAGAACACGGAGACTCAGATCTGAGGGGCTACTTTCAAGGGACAACACTATCATACTCTTGCAAAGATAGCTTGCAAGGTAAATGAGAAAATGACATATATGAGAATATGTAATATAAATCCAAAGTGTAGTATACTTGCTGACCTATTTCAGAAAAAGGACTTGGTATCATCAAATTCTTACATTAGAGATTATCAAACAAATATTAAGTTTGAAAAGACCATAAGTCACTGACTTCATTTTCTTAACTTTACAGATTAATAATCTGAAGTTATGAGAAGTGAAAGATTTTTTTCAAAATCACTCAGTGGCACCAGACTTCTTTTTGTTTAATTCTCAATCCAATCCTATGCACTTTTCTTTATACCATGTTGTCTCCTCCAATTTCTAATAGTAAGACAGCACCTAATTGAAGGGTCAGAATCAGTCAGCTATAGTTCTAACCCTGGCATGACACTGTCCCTGATGCTTTGAACCTACATTTTCTTGTCCTTTATTTCACTTTTATTCTACACAAATATCTCTCTGATATATCTCATTTTATATGTGTGTATCTGGATGAAAGACTGGGATTTAAAAGATAACTTCTTATAGAACATGCTAAATGACAGGCATGCACAAATACTTAGGAATTATTAATTGGTGTCAAGAAACAGAATTCCACAAAATGTACTAAAACTATATGGCACTGAATGTCATCTTTCTTTGATGATTTAGAAAGCATTTCAGGATTCCAAAATAACTATAATGAACAATGAATTACTATTTTTCCAGCAATCACAGGAAAGTTGATTGATAGGGACTTGGGGGCAATAGATTTTCAAATTACAAAATGTACTTTATTAAAATATTCAGTTTATACACCATTGGCCAAACAGACAAAAATTACTAGTGCAAACAACATCCTTGTTATCTTCCCAAAATCTGTACCATAAAACTCACAAATAAAAATAAACAAATAAACAACAACAACAAAACCCTCATTTGATTAGAATCAAAGTTCGTTAAGCATACTAATTTTGGAAGGAATATGTAATTTAGAATTTTTCTGGTTAAAATAAAAAAAAAATTACTTCCCTGTAACAATGAAAAGTGTTAATAAGCATGAATTAAGCTCATTTCACTTTTAAAAAGTAGAACAAAATCTGATTTAAATATCATAACTTTGATATATTTATAGATGCAAATTTCATACATGTTACTTGCTGCATAACTTTTCTGAGCTTTTCTTTTCCTTAAAAACGAACAAATAAAACCCGCTTGTCTAAAAACTGCTCAATATCTTATTTAGGCACATTTTCATACTGTGAGTAAACTAAAATGGTCCCCTAACATAACTGATTAATCATAAAACTAATACAACCCTTTATTTACTGAAGGGGCAATGAGGTGTTGTTCTATGTTACTACCCTTAAAACCCTCATTCTCATTGAGATTATGAAATTAGCTTGTTGCTGACACTTCTTAAAATTTGTTAATAAAAATATACCTCTTTAACAAAGATTGTTTAGTTCACTAGCAAAAATGCAAAGTGCACTGGAAATCACTCCATGCCATGTACACACACAAGTATAATGTACACACACAGAGCACACTGTAACACTCGTACTTACGATAATTTCACACTAAGACAAACCTTAAATGGTGTGGGAGCAAAAGGGTTAGTTGGGGAACAACGGAAGATAATTCTACTTGAATTCTGTAATTCCTACAGTAATAGAAAACATTCCTTCAGATACAGCATTTTTGGTTATCCATGTTACAATAACATAAAAATTCAATGAATATTCATAAAATGCTTCCTGAAACAAACTGTTAACAGCTTTCTTCCTTCTCATGATCACATTATAGTATATGAGTTCTTAAAAGTTTTTGTTTAAATTTTGGCCTTATAATTTCATCAGAATATAGGATTAGCCAAGTACAAATATACAAATGTTGAGACAGTTACGTTTCCTGATTCAGGCATTTTCATGGACACACTGCATGAATATTCAACAAACTCCTGCAGGTACAAAATTATATCAGTGGCATGATTAACTCACAGGAGAGCATTTAAGATCACCTTGTATAAGTCAGAGAAGGAGTTAACACAATACAAGTTTTTAAAGAAATTACGGGCGACAGTAGTTCATACATTTGGCAACTAACAAAATTTAAATATCAGAAAATTTAACTCACACCAAAATACAGTAAAAGCATTGACTCACAATTCTCCCTTACTCTTCAGAAGGGCCATCTAATTTCAGCTATAAAAATGGATATGCTCTGGCAAGAAAATGTGCTAAAGAAAGGATTTGCATGCCTTCTCTAAACACAATTTTTTCCCTCCTGCCCTAATTTAGTAAACAGTGAACTGGGACAAAGGCACAGCAGTAACAAAGAACAAAACATTTGCAAAAGGCAATGGCAAGACAATGGGCATTATCCAACCTTGTCAGCGTTGAACTGCAGAGAATCAGCAAATGGGTTAGTGCTGCTGAAGTTGTACTTAGGGTAAAGGTTGTGCGGCAAGGAAGGCAAAGGGGATTTCTAAAAGGAAACATAAGAGGCGCTGAGCGCAAAGAAACGGATTCAAAACAACTTAGTTTTAAGAACAAAGTACTTACTGATTTACATAACTGTGTGAAACTAGATCTTGTCAGACCTAGTAATTAATAACAACATCTATTAAACAGTCGAGAACTAAAGGTTTACCTCGTGTGATCTGAATCTACACCTGAATCTAAATCTGGCTGCAAACCACACATGCAATGAGTCTGTCAAATGGATCCCAAATTTATTTTCACTGAATGTCTTCATTATCACGGACAGATGCACATGTAATTTGCCCACTTATGTATTAATATATGTTCCATGTATATCAGTAAACATGTTTCAAATTAAAACCATAAAAGCTTTTTAATGTACATTTAAAAGCGAATTATGCTTTTTCTTGTACAACAAAAAATAGTCTTCCTGTTCCAGAATACAAATTAAATGTTTGTCTGCTAGGTTGTTGGTAACTTTCATTAGTCTTTTTCTTCGCTTCCCAGTTAAGAAAACTTTTCACACTTTGACTAGATATTAAGGTTGCTTAAGATCAGTAGTATTTTTTAATTAAAAAGTAAAACCAATAAGATTTAAAGAAATAACCATTGCATAGTGGTGTTTTCTATTTCTGTCCACTTTTTATGGAGGTAGGAACATTGATATACATATTTTAAATTTCTTATAAAAGTTCTCACATTATTGGGGAATTTATGAGGCTTTGGATAATATTTGAAGTTCTGCCTTCTAGTGTTTCTCATAGGTTTTGTGGCTTGCCTATGCTATACTGAGCTAGGACTATTGGATTTGAATATACATATTAAAGGTAGGATGACTGCCAAATAGAATTTAGCATTTTCATAGTTTAAGAAAAAAATAAAAGTAATTTCCTTAACACAATAAATTCTTCTCTTCTTCATAACCCGCTTTTTCTTTTATTGACTGTCTCTTTCAGGGGAAACTGCAGACATTTAAAATTCATTTTGGCTCCAATTAAATGTTTGTGTTACTTTTCTCTATAAAAAAAAAAAAAAAGAAGAAGTTCTACTGGCAAGCATCAAGAGTAGAGAGAGGTTGTCATGTGACACCACCCTGTATGGGAGAACACTCTGGAAAGACTCTATCCTCACTCAGAACGCCTGTACTAACGCTTATGCCACATTACCCTTTCAATCTGCTCTTCTTGCAATGTTTTTCCTACAGAGGGAAGACGGGAAGAAGAAATGGGCACAATGACATTTCTGTTCATCTCAACTTTTCAGTTTAAAATGTCAACTCCTGCTTTACAAAAGAGATCACAAATGCCAAGGAACGTGACCATTTATTAAGGTGGAAGAAATGACTAAGCAGAGATTAAAAATATATCCTGGAAAAAAATACTACAGAAGGTGGAGATTATTTCTAATCCTCATACGTGGATTTTTTAGGTTTTGTATTTCCTTTATAATTCTGTAGAATAATATAAAACAAAAACATAGGCAAGAAATGGAATATTCAAAGAGCTCTAGTTTTTTGTTTTGCTTTCATTTAAAAAAAATTTTTCAGCTCTTATAGGGTTAGAATTTGGCCCTGAGAGAAGAGTATAAAAGTACAGCGTGAGCACAACAAATGAAGTGGTAGATTACTCTATGATTAAAGAAAGATTTACAGAAACAGACTATATTTCTCATTAAAAAATCAATGACACAACTTCTGTTTTATCAGTCCCAAAGGCTGATAAAAAGAGAAATGTTATGAACTGAGAAGCAGCACTGGGAAGACAAAAGCATTCTCTGGCCCATATTAATGGAGCCCACCCTTTGCTCTGACAGTGTAGTCAGAATGAATTCTGTGAAGTGTCATACTGGTGGAATTATCAGGGCTAGTTCTGGGAAGTTCTGATTCTTGAACAGCCTAAGAGCCAAAGAGATGGACTGTCTTTTCTGCCCATGTATAAAATTTTCTTAGAACTTTCTTACATCCATACATAAAACATTTACCATTAAGAGACTCTTATGTATCTGTGATTTTTTTTTTTCCTTTAGTTTATGGGAGGCTAGATTCATCTCCATAGAGAAATAAATCATTGACTACAAAGTATACCTCATTTTAAATGAAAATTAATTCTAACTTTCAAAGTAAAATGTACAGAGAAGAAAAAATAAATTCCCTCTATCTATCTTAAGTTCTCAGCTGGATCTTTGTAATAAGAAACAGATTAACAAGAGAAATGTATACATATTGATTTAAGTTTTAACCTTCCTGAAAAAATGGAGACCAGAAAAAATAGTTCATCCTGAGTGTTTTTATACTAAGTTAGATGAAGAGTGAATAGAGAGTCTTGAAAAATATGAGAGAAAAAAAGAACATGAGCCAAACGTAGTGAACTGGGAGAAATTAGCAAATCCAGTTCATTCAGATTCCTCTCAGCGTGTCTCCACCTGTGGAGATAAAGATGCTACTTTCCTTCAGGTATAGGGAGGGCACCTCTTAATGAGGGTCCTAAGACCTACTTCAGGGGAGAAGGAGGATGTCAGAGTCCTTCTAGCACCTGCTTTTTCTCAAATTCCATTAGCTTAAAGTATTCAATATGCCAAGGTGCCATATTGAGGGGTAGCATGTCCTGAATTCTGTCATTTGTAACTGGAGTAAACTTGTCATGCTAAGCAAGATTTACTCTGGAATAACTGCTATTAAATCAGACATTATTATGTCTCAGATAATAAAATAGAAATATTTTCCAGGTGCATAAAAAAAATCTGCCTAGCTCATTAGAAAATGTGATTGGCACTGAAAGAAATATTTGTAGTTTAAGTTTTTAAAAAGTGGTGCTGAGAATCCTATTCAGTTTACAGTATTGTCTTAAATGATATAAAAGTTGGAAATTAAAAATAAAACAAAAAAAGAATAAAACCCTCCTACACAAAAAAAGTAGCTTTAACTTAACTTAAATAGCCATTTACCAACATTATCATGCTGTGCCTATGTTTAACACAACAAATGGAAACAAATGTAGAAAGATTTATAGTTATTTAAACAAACTGAATAGCATTTGAAAAGAATGCAGTAAGATGCAGCCCTACCATTTGGCAGATTTTCTCATCTGAATGAATAATTATTATGTAACAATAAACAACTGAATGATTAAAAACTGCAGATGTGAAGATAACTGCTTGCATTAAGAACTACTAAATTCATTTCTTACAGTAAACCCAAAACAGAGCTACACCTGTCTTGACAACAAAAGGAAGGACCAAAAGGATAAATGTAGTCACTTTTATTCCATGGCACAGAATAGTGACAAGTTACTTTTACTGATCTCATGTACAGAGCTGTCTGCTACTTTCCTTCCATCTTTTGGGCATTGATACCTTAAATTCTTAAATTTAAAAATTTTTATTAATGTATTTTATATACAGAATTACATATTTTAAGTTTAGGTGATTCTTATAACTTTCTTCACATATGTTGAAATTTTCCTTTTAAAGACAAACAACTCTAAAAGCTAGTAAGCAGATATTTCAAAGAGAATCAGTATATCAAGAATTCTAAACTTAAATTTAGAAGTGAACTTCCCTATCAGCTTCAGAACATCTAGAATACTCCTGAAATAGTATGCAAACTTTTCAATGAACATGTATGTTTCTGAAGGACTTTCAAAGGGGTGCATGGTCTAAAAATATTTAAGCACTGTTGTACATTTAAATATATATATATATATTATATAAAATAAATATAGTTTTTACTGAGGCATAAAGAAGGAACAGAAAAAAACTCTTGGCATAATTTTTATCTTCAGCAACATTAGGGCATCCCAAATACACAAAGCCCTATGTAGTATGTGTTCCATCAACAACATTCACTAAATATACTTATACTTCCTAAAATATTTTTTTAAAGCCACTGTACCTGTGATGACTGATGATAAAACAGGTCAGTAGGTTTCTAACCACCAGAGACTATAGAGCAATGGAGTGTTAATACAGTGACTGGGGCTGGGAAACTGTAGTTACAAAATCACTAGTATAGAAATATACAACTTAAAACCTGCCACATGGAAATTTAATGTTCAGAGGGACAGACGAATACCTTAAAGATCATTCACAGGTGATCATGGGACTGCATAAGCTGAAAATTCTGACTACAGAATTTTTTTAAGAAAATGTAACCTCTCTGGCTTCTACAGGACTCTACTTGAGGTCACAGACTATCAACCTGAAAGACTACATCACACTCCTCTTAACAACTTACACACTTTGTAAGTATAATAAATACTAATAATTATCCATCTAGATACCATTGACCATGAATGAATCCTACTTCTGTGTTTTCAACAGACTTCAAGCGTTTATTAAACACAGTGGAAGGGATTTCCAGGACAACTCAATTCAAAAAACAAGCAAAACAAACTTTTTAATGTCTCCTGAATTCCAAGACTCGGTATCTTGCTCTCAGAGACAACTTGGCCCTTGATACATTAGATTCCAAGTTGAACACTGTTTGGATATTCCTACCTTGCCCTCTGTGTTCGCTTACCCTTGGTCTGTTTATAATGCTCTGTACCATAAAGACTACAGGGTTGCCTGCTTTCCGAATGGCTTCCACAGCTTGTTCATGGCTTGCATCTCTGAGGTCCATTCCATCCACCTGCAATGGAAGGCCTCAGCTTAACATTTCAAGCATCTATAGAACAATAGAACAATTTGTGGATCTGGAATTCTAAAGATTGTGGGTGAGGCTCCTGGAAAATGTTTCAGAATCAAAAATAACTGAAACTATTTGTGAACTAGCTCCAGAACTTTTAATCTGTCTGGCAGACTCACAGTCTCTTGTTGTAGACACAGATTTCTGTCTCCAACAATAACTGAAATAATAATCAATTAGAATGAAAGCTCTACCTTTGCTTTCCTTACACTGCACAGTCGTTCCTTTAATTAATCAGCATCATTAAATAAATAGTATAAGGGAACTGCCTAGTAGCACTGTCTTCATTATGAAAGGTCCTGCACAATTATTTTTCCAATTCTTCATAGAGTGGGTTGGGAAGTGGGTGGGTACTGATTTGTGTATTTCTCTCTGTAGAGGAAAGCTTGAAGTTAAAAGCAAAATTTTGAGATTCAGAAATATAAGGTTATGATAAGGTTAGTTCTGGAAAAATTCTTTGCAGTAGACATGACAGGAGTTGGAAGTCAAGAAGTTGTTTTATTTGTTAGTAATTCTAATATAAATAGCTTGGAAATGAAAGTTATTTTACAATCATTTATAGACTATGGCTTGCCTAGGTGATGATTAGCTCAATTTATATACTACATGAATAGTAAAGAAAATACTTTTAAAGGCCAAATGCTAATCCTGTCGCAATACTTTAGGACACTATTATCGTTTTATCATTTCCAATTACCACAATATGGCATATACAACAAAATAGCAAAATTAGTGTAGACATAATTCGGGAAAAGAAAATTATTAAATCTCTGAACAGATCATTATCACCTTTAAAAGAATTATGTACATTTAATTGAAAATCTCCCTCGGGTTGATACTTAGATGACATAACAATTGTCTCTTTCAGTGCATATTAAAAATGGCTTCTAACTTTTTGTAGAATAAGTTAGTATTCATGTGCACTCTATATTCCATTAATGGGAAAATTTAACAAGACATTTAAATATCTTTGCTCAAGTCCAAAGAACTCTATTCTTAGAATGAAATCATTTGCAGGTTTCTACTGATCTAGTCTACAACATTTTTAGAAATTCTTAGCAGAGATATGTTTCAGAATCCCCAGGATTATAGAGGCCTAAGGTTTTCTTATTTATTAGAAAAGCCCCTAAACATAACAGCACTGAACAAACCATTGCTAAAACAGCATACAGTATTTTACATCACGAAAAAATCCTTTTCAACTTGAAAAAGATATTTTAAGATTCTTAATACATTTAGACAACATTTCGGTGCAAACTATGATCAAGCCTTTCTAGAAACAATTATAAATATATTTTACCTTTTCCACTTAGATCAAAAGTATTCGACAGTGAAGTATCCATAAACTGCCTTACGATAATCTAAAAATGGAAATTTTAGATAGTACTCTAAAAAACAGTTTTTTTAAAAAAGGCTAAGATTTCATCTAATGAATGATAAGGATGCAGGAAAAGAGAAAAAGTCCATCATTCTTCCTTATAAATGGTCAGAGGTAAAAAAACATACATGGCTCTTGCTTTCTCTCATGTCTCAATCTTCTTCCTTCTTCAGCTCTCAGTAACAATAGATCAACAAAGGAATAAGTAAATAAATCCCCAAAATGCTCATTTTAAAATCATGGCCAAGTTAAAATCTTTTTCTAAACAATTAAGGCATTTATTTGAATGCATAAGTTATGTGGATTTAAAAAATGAGAAACAATCAATTGTATGAAATAAATATAACCATCATTATAATAATAAAGCGATCAGTTTCTATTTGGAAGTTGTCTTTTTTACTCAACAAATCTGGGTCAGGAACCCCTTCTTCTACCCTCTTAAATAAAACTATACTTATTCTGATCAAATAATTTTCGCACTGTTCTGAAGTGACCTGATTTACTTGTCAAGTCTGTCTGACTTGACAGGCAGGCACAGTGCCTTGTTTACTGTAGGATGCTCAGAGAGCCTGTTATAGCACCTGGAATGCAACAGCTGTTCCAGGAATATTTGTCAAGTAAATGAGTGAGTGCCTCGTGAGATAAGTCTATTTAAAACATTAAACTTTGATTTGAATTAAGCAATTAGGTACAACTTGACCAGATGCTTCTCTCTTGTATGTAACAAAATACACATATGTGTACACGCATGCACGTGTGCGTGCCCACACACAAAGTCCTCAGCAATGGATGAATGGGCTTAGCACTGAGATAAAGGAGGGAAATCTGAGTTTGGACTGGGGGTGGAGGGCATTTATGTGAAAGATAATTAAGGTCTTAGCATAAAAGATTTTACAAAAAGACTCACTTGGAAGAAAATCTCATCCAAAAAAGTTTATAATGAAATGATAATGATAAAGTATTTCTTGAAATAAAATTTCATTGGAGAAATTAATTATGATGTATACATTTTGCGTGTGTGTGTGTGTTTTAAATGATTCAATTATTTCCCCCAAAACTCTGCTTTGTTCTTTTAACCAGAATTTAATTATTTTATCTCAGTGCCAATGTTTTTTAAAATGGTTACTTATACCTTCAAACATCGGTCTTTACATCCTGATATATAACCTGTCACCATATATTGAAAGAATAATTATGAATGAAAAGAAACAAATAAGAAAGAAATGATTTAACCACAAACACGTATTACTCTAATGTTGGGTCCAGTAACCAGTATAAAGATGGTGACTTTCTTGGTAAAGAGAACAGAACAGGTGAAAAATTTTAGCACAGAAAGCTCACTGAAGGGTACCTCTACTATTCTGTCTCCAGGTTTCAAAGTTCCATTTTTGCCAGCTGGACTATCTTCAAGAACATGTTTGATGAAAATGCCCCTCATCACTTCACCGTTGCTTAGACGACTCCCCATCCCTCGTCCACCAACGATGCTGATGCCCAAGGATTTGCTTGGTTCTCTCCAAAGTTCAACCCTGTAAAAAGTAAAGAAAATGTGAAACTCTTATAAGAAAACATAGAGAAAGCTGACAACACTGGATTTGACGATATTTTTTAGATACAATTCCAAAAGCACAGACAATAACAAAATAGCCAAATTGGACCTCAAAAAAATTACTTTTGTTCATCAAAAAATACTATCAGTAGAGTAAAATGGCAATGCACAGGAGAAAATATTTGCAAATTGTGTTTCTGATAGGGGATAAAACCCCAAAAATTCAACAACAAAAAATGAACAACCTCATTATAAAAGGGCAAAGGACTTGAATAGACATTTTCCTAAGGAAAATATACAAATGGCCCATAAGCACATGAAAAGACTCTCAACACCATTAATCATTAGGGAACTGAAAATCAAAAGCACAATGAGATACCACCTCACACTTATAAGGATGGCAACTATCCAAAAAGAAAGAAAGAAAGAAAGGAAAGAAAGAAGGAAAGAAAGGAAAGAAAGGAAAGGAAAGGAAAGGAAAGGAAAGGAAAGGAAAGGAAAGGAAAGGAGGGAGGAAGGAAAGAAAGGCAAAGGAAGGAAAGGAAGAAAGAAAGGAAAGGAAAGGAAAGAAAGAAGTAGGTGAAGAAAGCAGGACGAGTGTGGAGGAGGAAGGGATAAGGGAGTGGATAAAGAAAAGAAGATACGAAAACGGAAGGAGTAAGTAGGTTGCAGAGCAGGACTGAAGAAGTAATGAAGGAATTAGGGCCAGTCCTTCCCGTCGTCCTTCTTTTTTCTGTTCTTTTCTTCTTTTCTTTCTTTCTTTCTTCCTCCTACCTTCTTCCCTCCCTCCCCCCTCCCCTCCCTCCCCTCCCTCCCCTCCCTCCACTCCCTCCCTCCCTCCCTCCCTCCACCCACAGACATCAGAAACCCTCACGAAAAAAACCCCATTGTACTCACTAGAAATTAGAAAGACTTTGAAGAAATTTGAGCCTTTTGCACAGTTAACAGCAATGTAAAATGTTGCAGCTACTATGAGAAACAGTATGGAAGTTCCTCAAAAAATTAAAAACAGAATTACCATGCATGATCCAGCAATTCCATTTCTGCGTATATTCTCAAAAGAATTCAAAGCATGATCTTAAAGATATACTTATTTAGCCATGTTCACAGAAACATTATTCATAATAACCCAAAGGTAGAAGCAACCCAAGTGTCCATCTACACATAACAAAATGTTAAGGAATATTATTCAGCCTTTAAAAAGAGCATTATGCTACATGAAATAAGCCAGCTAAGTAAAATAAAAGAACACATACTAAATGACTTCATCTATATGATGTACCTAGAATAGTCATATCCATAGAGACAGAAAGTAGAACGGTGGTTGCTAGAAGATGAGGGGAAGAGGAAATGGGAGGTTTATTTAACGAGTACAGAGTTTCAGTTTTGCAAGATGATAAAAGTTCTAGAAATGGTGGTGATGGTTACATAGCAATGTGAACATACTGAATGTCACTGATCCGCACACTTAAGAATGGTTCAAATGGTTAACAGTCATAATAAATATTTTAAATTAAACAAAATGTTTTATATACATTAATTTTTGAAATATTATTTGCTCAATTTATTAAAGTTTAACCAGTAGTAAAATAAGATCATTTTAAATACTTTCCTAATTATGTGTTTTATAGGATCTGATAAATACTAATGTATTTCTGAAGCTAATTTCTTAAAAACTAAATAATGAACTCATACGCCAGGGCAGGGAGCAGACCAATGTAAAAGTAACATTTTTCAGGAGCTCTAATATTTTGGATATCAAGTAATCAAGAAATTCAGCTACCCTGTAACTGATAGTTCTAAGCTTAGCAATTCAATCAAGAGAAAGAACATTCCCGCACACTGTGTCAGAGGCTTTTGTCTGTACAACTAACTTTCTTGCCAAGGCAGATCTGGTAACTGACAGTCAGGGCATGAAGAGCAGTGCCTGACAAGATCCTGCATGATCTGATCCCACCACCATCTCCATAAAAGCCTCTCTCATGGCCCTCCCTCTCCTCTCTCCACTCTAGCAACTACATCATCTTCTTGCTGTTCCTTAAGGTCAACATACATGCTCTCCTGCCTGAGGGCCTTGGCACTAGGTACTTCCTCTGTTTTGAATGCACTTCTCTTACCCACATGAACTCATATATAATAACTGAAAATAGCTCTAAGAGCTATGAATGAATTGAAAGTAAATGTCCTGTGAAAAGGCTGGGATTTAAGAATAAGGTGACTGGCAGTGAAGTGTTTGGGGAAGATGAGGAGTATCAGAAGAAAACAGATACCAAGCAGGGGGCTCTAAGGTAGACAGTGAGACTGCAATCTGCTCCATGCTGCAGGAAGGAAGACAATATTAGGCATTCAGTATGAGAAGAAAGCATGGCCCAAACATGTCCTCAACCTTGACATATGAGGTGCTTCCAGATAAGAGGAATGTTTGGAGTAAGGATTCTTGTGAAATGCAGGAGGTCCCAGTAAGAAAAGGCTTAGGGTAAAGGAGCAGGACCACAGGTGGAGTGAGAAGATGGGCAATTAGTCAGATGAAGTCACATAATGAGAAACATCTTTTCTTTGGTCAGCACTTTTTTCCTTTATTAGAAATCTAAAATCCTAGGGACTCTACCTGTTTAGTTTAAAAGGATCTCATCAAGATCTTTTATTTCATAAAATTTATGTGGATAGTTTAAACTACTTAAAAACCCTATTCATCATTTTCCTTCACTCTAGGAATTCTGTAAAAGGCAAAACATAATGGCTGTTTTTATTACTTAAAGCATTTCCTAGGGTAAAATGGCAAAGTAGTCAGTAAAGTCAGTCACTGTATTTAATATTTAAGGATCTAGAATACATAGGTCAGACTCCTTTAATCTTAAGGAAAAAAATAAAACAAGAATGAAAGAAAATGTGTCCTAGCGCTCCTTGGAGTTGGTATACATTAAAAAGTGAATCAAAACACTATTTAAAAGACATATGCATCCCTATGCCTAGTGCAGACTATTTACAAAAGCAAAGAAATGGAAACAATCTAAGTGTCGATTGATAGACAACTGGATAAAGAAGAGGTGGTCTCTCTCTCTCTCTCTATATATATATATGTGTGTGTGTGTATATATATATGTGTATATATATAATATACATATATGTGTATATACACATGCATATATATACGTGTATATATATAATATACATATATATGTACATTATATATACACATATATATGTATACATATACATATATGTCTGTATGTGTGTGTATATATATAATATACACACAATGGAATATTAGTCATAAAAAAATGAAATTTTACCATTTGTGACAACATGGATGAACCTAGAGGGTATTATGCTAAGTGAAATAAGTCAAAGACAAATAGCATATGATTTCACTGAAACATGGAATCTAAAAAACAAAATAAATGAACGAACAAAACAGGAGCACATTTATAGATACAGGGAATAAACTGATGGTTGCCAGATGGGAGTGGGGTTAGGGGACTGAGTGAAAAAGTGAAGGATTAAGAAGTAAAAATTGGCAGTTAAAAAATAGTCACAGGATGTAAAGTACAGCACAGGAAATATAGTCAATAATACTATAATAACTATACATGATGTCAGGTGGGTACAAGACTTATGGGCAGATCACTTTCTAAGTTATATAAATGTCTGACTACTATGCTGTACACCTGAAACTAATATAATACAGAATGTCCATTGTAATTGAAAAATGAAATTAAAAGAAATTCATATGAAGGAAAAAAAGTGATTCTTCTAATTCTCGAATAAAAATAAAAGCAACGGCGAACACATATTAAGGCCTTATCATATGCTCAGCATTATTCCCTGAGTTCCATATACTTTTGTTTAATTCTCACATTATCTCTGTGAAGTGGATACTCTTATTAGCCCCATTTTACAAAGAAGGGAAGAGGCACAGAGAGGTCAAATAACCTTTGGATAATAGTAGCATATGCTTACATAGGGCTTGGCACAGACAGTAAAATGTTTTTAAATATGTTTCCTAGAAGAAAGGCTCTACTCCTTAAAACTTGGAGAAGATAATCAGAGCCAGACTGCCAAACTGACCACAGTGCTGAGGAACCAGACTCATTATTTACTAAACCATATGTGATAAACATTCCGTGGAAAGATAAGAGGCCTATTAAAGAAACATTTTATAGAATATATTCGGAGTCATTTTTACAGAAAAACGGCACCCTTTCTTGAGAGCTATACATAGGTTTAAAAAGAATGAAATTTAGAAAAGCAAAAGTAAAACAGAGCTGTAAAGCCAGGCTCCCTGAGCACTGAACAGAGTCCCTGGGTTCAAATCCTGCTCTTTTGCTGTTCAGCGATTGAGTGACCCTCTGCACCTTATGTAATCTGTCTTAAGTTTCCTCATCTGCGAAATCGAGCCAGTAAGAGTCTACATCTGAGAGTTGCTGCTATGATTAAATTAATAGATATAGGTAAATTAGAGCACAAAACAAAGTTTTGGAACATAGTAAACAACTATTAAATCTTTTATTACTCTTATTATGATGATTATGAATGCTGAATTAATGTAATTAAACAAGATATAAACTTCAACCCATATGACAAATGAGCAATGTATACCTCATCACCTTAATTCTGTTATACCTATTCCCATTGTTTATTAAGACAAGGTACCAATTTCTACCCATCTATTGATGAAAACTTTTTTTTTTTAATGATCATATGATGGGATAACAAGAATGTGAGGAAAAGGAAATTCGTATATTGGAAAAAGAAGGAAAAATAGGTATAGCTACCTTATAAAACAAATTGACAATCTCTAATAAAGTAAATAACACATTTAAACCAATGAGCAAACAATTACACTTTTTGAGTATATACCTAGATAAATTCTCATACATAAGTATAAGGAAATCAATATATTTACTGCACAGAATTATAATAGTGAACCATTGTTAACTACACAATATCAATCTGGGAATAAACTGTGGAATATTCACATATTGCAATGCACTGAAACAACTAAATTGAATGAATCAGATCTTTAAGTATCAAGATGATAGATCTCCAAAGCAATGGATTGAGAGAAAAGTATGCAAGCTGGAAAATGATACGTACAGTATATCAATTCTGTAAATGAAGATGAAGTGCAAAATAAGAGTAACAGCTTATTTACATTCTAAAATTTACTTTGCTAAAAAGTATCCTCTATTTCCACACGAAGTAAATTCTTTTGATGGCATGAATCAATGTCAGCTGTTATAAAACATATTCATAACTCTTGTTTCTCATTTACTGAAGTTCTGATTATTTTAGTAAGGTTCTCTATAATACTCTATGAATCTCCCCCTCCCCCCAAAGGACCTTAGCACTTTCATATAGAAGAGTGCTGGGTACCCTTCTACAGACTTAATAAAAGATACAGGCATAGTCTCTCCATAAAGTAGTTACCACCTTTAGAGACATCTCTTAAGCTGATGATGTAAAGGTTAAAATTTAGGATAAAAACATAAAAATATTCCAGTCCAGAAGTTACACTTAATTTGTTCTCATAAGAAATTGGGTAATGTGTTAGACCCTTTCTATTTGCTTAGCTATTAGTAATGATGATTATAATGACTGACAATGCCACCCATTGACTGAGGGCCCACTCTGCACCAGGTACTATGCTAAGAATTTTATATGCATTATCACACTGAATTCTCCTCCAAGTTTAAAAGGTTCTATTATCAATTCCATTTTACAGATAAAGTAACTAAGACCTAGCAGAGATTAAGAAACTTGTCTTAAAAAGTGTCGAAGTCGGAATTCAAATATGACTCTTTCTGACTCCAAACAATCTGCATAGTGCCTTCTAAATAGTTCTTTTCCTCCCACAATGTTATTAAAACTGGCCAATCTATCTTTTCCCTGTGATTACTGTCCTCCAACACTAATCAAATTTATCACTATGATCACCTGCTACGAAATAATTTCATTTTACTTTTGCCTCCATCCTCAAGTAAATAAGAAACTTAACATTTTATATTTTCTGCCACAGACCTGGCACATATTTATTTCTAAATATTGGTGAGAATGTATAGAGACTCTGATTTCTCTAAGCAGGCAAAACAGCTTTTAAAGAATTCAAATCAAAAAGTCATTTTAGAGGGCTGGAAAATGCTGAGGTTTTTGTTTTGTTTCGTTTTGAAAGCAACATAAAAAGTTTGCTATCCTTTGAATGTGACTCAATCTAGAAAATATTTAATGCGATGGCTGCCATTTCAAGTTCATTTGTGACTAAGGAAAATCATCTAACTGTATTATATCTATGAAGAATAGAAATTATTCTCTCTCGAGCATTTACACTGTAGAATATTAAGAGTTTACTAAGTACAAGGCACAACTGTGATGGTCACCTTTCGATCTGTTTAGAGGGTGTTCAATGATTTCACACTTAATGCAAAATATTTTATATTTTTCTTTATTTGGGTGTCTCTACATATTGCCTACCCAAGTACATTACTGCTTCCTAGGAAGGAGGATCTATGTCTTATACCTCCTCATTATTCACAAAATAACCTGCCTCTTGTTTGCGTCCATAATCAGGACTCGATAAATATCTATTCAACTGAGTCTGATTTTTCATGAACACAAAAGTATGCCTTGGTTCTGTATAGTGATATATCTGAGCATATTTAGGAAAATCATCTTTTCTATTATATATCAGATTGGTTCTAGACAAAGCATGGATCAGAGTAACTGTAGTCTGGGATAACATGTATTCAGAACGCACAAACATTCTGAATATATATGTTTGAATAGTTTCTACAAATGTCAGAGAAATTTAAATTAACATTTGATGGTATACCTAAGATCAAGCTTTACATAAAAAAAAAAATCATCCATTCCAACTACCTATGCATAATTTTCTCTAGTTAATTTTATCTAGTCCCTATTATATGCTAAATCCTTGTATAAAGTTAGTTTTAACCCTGTGTGATAAATATTATCTTCTCCACTGCACACATGAAGAAATGGAGGGCAAGAGAATATTAAACAAATGCCCAATGTCACAGTATCCAATACTTGAAACGATACCTCCCTATCTTTAAACACTGAGTAGGCAGAAGACCTAAATAGTCCTTACCGTCTGGGTTGATTCCAACTGCTGTATGCTGCATTTTGAAGTTCACTTTCTTCTCCCTCTCCTTCTTCTCGCTCTGGTAATTCTGGAATGTCTCTGTTAAATAGTTATACAATGAAAACTCTTAAATATTAGTAAAACTATGAAAGAATGTCATATATACTTTATTAGTAGTTTGGTTTAAGAGCTAGAACTGCTTTATATATTCACTCCACTTGTCTAATAAGTATAGAATATTAAGGGGAAACAAAATCCTGACCAAACAAAATAAAAACCTTAGAGTCAATCTATTATAACTTAGTCTGAAGATATAGCTGAACAATAAGAGTCTTTTCTAGTCTCCTTTTTTGATGAAACATGGGAGAATAGAAGAATGAAATGAGAAGTGGATATTAGATGTAAAGAAAATCATAAAAGAATTGTAAGAAAATTGTAAAGAAGCACCAGGTGGGTTATAAGCTTGCCCAGCCCTGATTGATCCCTGCCCTAAAAGAACTCATTAAGTATGCCAGGAGTTTAGCATTTCTGCTCTGTAAGGATGGATCAACTCTTTTAACTTTTGAAGAAAGATGGAAATGCTTATGGTCCAGCTTCAGCTATTCAGAGAGGCCAGACAAAAAGCACTCCTTACAGAAAGCAGTTTACAATACACCTGTGTTCAAGGTCACTTTTCAATTTCTGTAAGAGTTCAGATTTTGCCAAATGCCAGTCATATAACAAAATGTGCCCAGTCAAGTAACATGCAAGGACAACAGAGAATGGTTAAATCAATTATGGTGTCTCTTTATACTGTTAGCAAAAAATTGGATTTCTAGGAAAAATTGTTCATATATTCATTTAAAAGCAGAGAAAGATAAAAAATTCTGATCTGAAAAATAATTTTCAGTTTATTTTTATAGAAATGTAAAGAAAGTACATATGCTCAAATTTTATCCATTCTGCATTGACAGGAATACTAAACTCTGTCAAATTATAGAATCTTTAAACTTTGAGATCAGAAGTCATTAACCCAATAATCCATCTGTGTTTGAATGTGTTTCACAACATTTCTGGCAAGCAAATGTCCAGGCTCTTTTTGAATATGTCATTCTTTCTTTGACCTGAATGTCAGTTTTAAAAATTTTTAATTAAATTTATTGGGGTAGGATTGGTTAATAAAATTATACAAGTTTCAAGTGTACAATTCTATAAGACGTCATCTGTATATTGCATTGTGTGTTCACCACTCAAAGCCAAATCTCCCTCAGTCACCATATATTTGACACCCCTTACCCTTTTTTTACTCCTCCCAACCCTCTTTCCCTCTGGTAACCACCATATTGTTGTCTGTGTCTATGAGTTTCTGTTTGTCTTGTTTAATTGTTGCTTTCAGTTTTATATTCAACATGAGTTAAGTCATATGGTGCTACATATATACAATGGAATACTACTCAGCCATAAAATGAAAAACTGCCATCTGCAAC
Source organism: Rousettus aegyptiacus (assembly GCF_014176215.1). Lineage (NCBI taxonomy): Eukaryota > Metazoa > Chordata > Mammalia > Chiroptera > Pteropodidae > Rousettus > Rousettus aegyptiacus. The sequence continues at coordinate 55,722,524 of NW_023416306.1, forward strand.
AACATGGATGGATCTTGAGACTATCATGCTAAGCAAAATAAATCAGATGAAAAAAATCACGAATGTTAGGTTTTTGTTCTAAACTGTTAAAAAGAAATCTACTTGCCTATAAGCCTATAGGTCCTGCCCATTGGGTGTCTGTTTGAATTCCCCTCCTGTGAAAACTGAGGAACAAGGCTGCACACAAGGCTGGGATCCTGAGAGCCTAAGCCTGAGGGTGGGACAGGACTATTAGGAGTGGATTCACAAAGGCGGGGATTTTAAAAACGATGTTTAGAAGCTGACTGAGAACTACACAGTTTGACTGAAGCTGTAATCTGGAAGATATGAGACAGAGAAGTGAAAACTAGGGCTAACCCTCTGGAAACACAACTAGAGAGAAAGTAATAGAAAAAGCAGGTATGGAAGACAGACAAGAATGAGAACTTAGAAAGAATCCCTAAAACATTCAGTGACAACCATGGGGTGGGGGGAGGACCTTGCCCCTGAAGTTTAAGCTATGGGAGCTACTCAGAAACACTCTCAGTCATATTGCATCACATGCTCGTGCTTCTTTAGCTATAAGAAGACTAATATCCTGAATCCTCTGATACAGGAGCACTATTCTCTTGAAATGGTTCTATAATCTTGAACCTTTACACTAACTCAGAGGTACTCATATAAATATGCTGACTATTCTTTGTCTTAGAATGTGGTTTATGGGACTCGAGTGTCGTGTACTCCAAAAAGCAGAATGGACCAATTCTCTCCCTCCTGAACTCACTCAGCCAAGAATGAATTAGACTTTTTTTCACCCATGTTTACTGAATACCAATGAAATTTCTGTTAATTATAATAACTAACCCCCTTTACATCTGCATTTAGGTGCCAGAAACAGGGACAATGTCACATAATAAAGCAGGAGTGAAATTTTAATTGAGGCTATTTTACTACAAAACCAGAGCTCTTACCTTCTATGCTATGCTGTCTGTATTTTTTCCCCTGGGCTTGAGCAATTCTTTCTTTGGATGCAATGATTAAAAACATGGAGCCTGACTGCTTACATTCTAATTTTGGCTCTGACACTTATTAACTATAGAACCTGGGCAAGTTACTTAACCTCTCCCTGGTGTAGATTCCTCCTCTGTAAAAGGCAGACCATTTTGTTTTGTTTTGAGCACCCTTATGTTAATAGCAAAAATAGTTTCTCTGCAGTGAAGCAAGTAGTCACAACACTTCACACTCTAGGCCTTTCTCCTTTCTGTGCTGGGAGAGAAGCACAGTGCTAAAAGTGACTCCTCTCTAATACATTTTGAATGCATTTAAGGCTTTCTCAGAGCTTAAAACAAATATGATGTTACCCTGTCATAGTCTTTAATACCGTTTGGATTGATATTTCAGAGGGATATTAGAATAACTACTTTTCCCATCCTGACAGAAAGCATCAGGAAGCTATAATTGATTCATGCCATTTACCCTGAGATGGATACTCTGGATTGGAGCATGGCTGAGCTGTGTACAGGGTGGAGTGAATACTCCTTTTCTCATAAAATTCGTGAGGCCCCAAGAGCCACAACATTCCTTCCCTTTATTAAACACATAACATACCTTTCCCTTCCCTAACACTTTCAGTATTACTGTGGTCATGTGCAATTTGCAGAGGAAACGGTAATGTCATACTGTGATACCTGTAGAGTCATTGGACACCAAAGTGTTCTGGGATTTTCTGATACTCTCTGAGGAAGAGCAGAACTCTTCTGAGAAGACCTCAGAATGTTTGCAGAGCCATCTCTGCTCTGCAGCATGCTTATAGAGAAATGTGAAGCTCAGTTGCCAATGCAACTAAAAAAATTAGGCCCACAGCTAAGAGTATAAAATGGTACATTCTTCATGGAAAAGCAATTTAACATTACTTCTCTCCCTGTGCTGAACTCAGTCAGCAGCAGCATCAAAACCAGGTTCCTGCCTTCCCTTAAGGGAAAATCTTTTTCCTGTATTATTTAAAGGCTCTTAATACACTGTGTATCAAGAGCCTTTAAAAAGCCAAAAACTCTGCTTCCTAACATGCTATATACCAAAATGTTGAGCTCGACATTTTCCAAGGGTAAAAAATAACCATTAAAAATCTTTCTCAATCTGTATGTATGTTAAAAAAGGAATAAAAAACTTTCTAAAGATATTTGAAAATACTTACAAAAGAAGAAAAAGCATGACTAAATACTATATAAATTATAGGTTCCAGGGAATGACGAAATAATATTTATACCTGGTGTGAAGTCTCCAAACTCAATATGTTAAAAATGCTATACGTAATGGTATAATGAGAGATGATTTTCGTTTCTTGATTTGAATGTTCATATACTTTCCAAATTTTCAATTCTATACAATAATTACTTAAGTATGGGGCGGGGATAGAATAGTTTTTCAAATGTTGAAAGAAGGAAAGGAATTCGGTCTCTTTCATTGCTAGTACTCTTCACTGAATTCAAAACTCTTCTTTATAACCTGCTCTATCATTCATTCATTGTAGTAGATTTAATATTTCACTTACCTGCCCGCATATGGAGAAAAAATATCCAGTGCCATTATTCCTCCAGATTGTTGTCCCAAGCTTATTCTGAACTCTTCCAAATGTTCTGCAGGAACGTAAGTAATTCTGAAACAGAACATAGTCCATGAAAACAAAGGGAAGTAAAGTTCTGGCTCACCGTTAGGAAAAGCTTCCAAAATATGGAAATAAAATTATATTGTTTTCTCTGCTTTTTCACACAACTCCTTTAATCAGCGTACTCAGTAGAGAATCCGAACTTTGAAAGGATAAAATATTATATTGATAATAACAAAAATTACTTTAAAATGTAGCTGATAAATATGTTTACCAATAACCATATAGGGGGGAAACAGCATTCTTAGTATTTACAAATGAGGAGAAAACAACTTTATGGAATTAGAAATATCTACAAATCTTTAGCAAAATAAGTGTCAGTAATTTTAATTTCATCCAAAAATTCTTGGTTTCCTTAGCAGAAACACGTTAGGTGTATGCTATTAAAATGCTGGGAATCACAAGTAACTTTACATTCTTCCACATGATTAATTATGGATATTAACAAACATTATCAATAATTATATATTAGCTCTATTAAGTTATGAACTCTCAGTTTTGAAGTTAAGCCATTATAAGTTTATAGAAAGATTCTTTTTCTAATTTGTGGCAACTTCTTATAAGTTCTTTTTGGTTTCAGAGAAAAGCCTATTGTTTATACTTGCATGGTCACTTACTACTTTACCAAGTATTGCCTGAATGCCCATAATATGGAAGGCGCTGAGTTGGATGCTGACTACAACTGTAATAATTAGAAAATAACTTTTGAAAATTCAAGTTCACTGTTGTCCTATAAAGCTTTATAGTTGATACATTTACGTAGGCCTTCCCACGATCCTTAAATCATTGAATAGTAAGGCAAAAGAAATACTGCATTCGAAGCCAGTTCACCATGTTTGCAAAACTAAAGTATATATAAAAATGCACAATGTAAAAATCATAAAGTATTAAACCAGCTATCCATAAGTTACCTATGACGACGATAAGTATTAAAACCTTAGCACTAGAATGAAAGATTAAAAGGATTCCCTTTTGTTCTAATAAAATGAGAATTATACCAATGTCAAAATTTATCGAGTGAGGGGGACATATAATTTCAGATATATTGGTTATTTCATAAAAAGCATTCACTCTGTGAGGTTACTTATATTTGGAGTCAAAGACAGTTCTGTTGCTCATCAGGAGTGTAATGGGAAGGTAAATCACCACAACTGAACTTCCATGTCTTCAATCACAAAAAGGACATCACTGTTTATGAGGTTATTGTAAGGTGAGAAGCATAATACAAATTTAAGTCAGTGAAATAACAGGGCATCTGCTGGCCCTGTCACACCTGATCACCCTGGCAAAATCTGTGGACCATTGAAAATCTCTTCAAGGCACTTTTACCTCAAGGATCAAAAAATGAAGCAGAAAGCACAGTGCAGTGGATTTAGGAATAGGCAGGGTGACAGAGAGCTTCTAATTCTGACTCTACTCAATTTATTCATCTATAAAAATGGCTGCTCTATGGTATCTAAAGTACATTAAATAGTAAATTTACATATTCCTGTCAAAAATAAGGAGTCAAAAATATATAACACTTTATACTAGGAGAGAAGATGTGATTGCATTTTACACAAAGAAAAATAAAGGTAAACATAAAACTCAAAATCTGAAAAACCTATTCAAGAAAACTAGTATTATTTCTGAAGATTCAGTAATGGTAAAACTCATAAATAAAATCTTAAGAAGAAAAGCCAGGAAGAAGCAAGGAGGGAGGTAGCTGGAACACAACAGTAAAAATAAAAACAACTGGTTCAAAGTATTTAATTTTTTAACTGGTTTGAGAAGGAAAAGATGTTTCTATTCCAAACAATGTTGAAGTGAATTTTCCCCTGTATCTGTTAAAAGTTGGTTTTCCTATTACTAAAAGAATGAGAGGGAGCTTTAAAAATATTTTTCTAATATATTCGAGAACAGTGAGAAAGGGGAAAGGAGGCAGTTTTCAGATAATGAGGACACCGGAACAAGCATCCCACAATGCAACAGCACACGAAGATCAATTCTCACACACGCCTGGCCACGTGGACACACAAATCCTCCAAATCATCAACAAAGAACATCAAAACTAAATTATGAACGGCATAAACACACTGAAACTGCTGACTTGAGAGTTGTGTTAAAAATCCTTTAAGGTAAACTAACCTTTGGTTACACGTGGAGTGAAAGAAAAAAAAATAACATTAGTGATGAGGAAATGTGATTCAGCTCTTAATCCACTGACTGCACCTGCACACTGCAGACAGGACGGTTCCCTGACAAAGAAGCTGAAAAGCTTAGTGGTTGGAAAATGTGATTTCCGAATGAGTTCACAATCATTAGTGCAATGTGAAAATGTAACAATCTCATAGCTCTGTTGGAATTTATGTTCTTATATAAATGAAGAGAAAAAAGCCAAAATGTATACACTAAATTTATATCTGCATCTACCCCTGCATCAGGATGTTACAAAAGCATGAAATGGTTTTCACAGACAAGTTGTAACACACAGACATAATGAGGCTTTGAATCACCGATACTCACACATAAAAGGGGGCTCAATCGTCAGCACGTGCTGTAGAAAATCTAGAATGTGAAGCATACGCCGCGGCATCTTTTTACAATGGTGTTAACAAATGTCAATGTCTTGTGCTGAATGTGAGATGCATACATATGTAGTTAAAAGTGGGTGCTCCTGGTTGTTTTTCCCCCCTTTCCACCTCCCTCCTATCTACACCTCCCCCAGAAAAGCATCTGCTCTTTACTGGTGTCTATAGCAGTGATTATTAACAAGCATGGAAAAATGTAACTGCAATCAATCTTTTATTCCTTGATCAGGAATTCATCCCACACTTTAGGTTAAGGCAGGTGAATTCTGATTCAGCTCGGTAATTATCTGGCAGATGTTACAAGCAGCTGCTGCTAAGCGCAAAACCCTGGCTATTATTACAGAAATATAAGAGCTCCTGGCAAGGTGGAGTGAGAAGTGAAACAGAATGCATTCTGGTGAGGCTTCACATCTGGTTTTCCATAGAAAATAATGAAACCTGGAACTTAAACTGGCTGTTCTTGAACCCCTGAAACTCAAATTATCTACCCAGGCATGCATGAATGCACACATACAAAGTTCTTAGCTATCTATCATAAATGGCAAAAAAGAAACTCAGTGCATTGTTTCAATAAGTATGCTTTTCCTAAAACCAATAGTTATGTAACTAAACCATTTAGTCTTTTTTTTTTTTTTTAAGTTTCTCCAACACACTTCTCTATCACTACCTCAGATTAAGCTAGGTTCATAACAAAAAATAAAGGGTAAAAAACATGGATGGAGCCTAAATGCAAGTAATGTTAATTGGCCAGAGGCAATGTATGATCCCACTCAAAGTAATGGGAGGCCTAGACTTTTCCTTTTGGGAGGATTAGACACATAGCTTTCAGGGTAATTCTAAACCATTTTCTTCATGAAAGCAAAAGATCAGGAAGGCGCAGAGCCAAAAACACTTTATGCAAAATGCATGCAACATGCTGCTCAGCCCTGGTCAAACTAAATGGTTATTTGTTTTATTATTTAACACATTTTTTTCTGAAAAAGGATTATATGATTCTAATTTCTTTCTACCATTTACTCAATGAGTCAGACACTAACCATCTGAATCATAGCTTTAGTAGGATACTTGACAAGAAATCGACGTGCTTTGTTGGTATGTTTGTGAATGAGTGTGTGTGTATACACACGCCAGCATGTGAGAAAGAGATTCATTGGACTGACTGATTTACTGACTGATTTCCAGAGGAGAGAAGGTTGTAGGATTTTTCTTGTTTTCTGTTTTAACCGTAAGATACTACAGTAATTTTTGCCCACTGGGATCCTAAAGCAATTATTTATGAAGCTAGCTCTCTAGATAGCCTTCAAAGTCATGATGAAGCTGTTGTCTGAGAGGAAGGGTAAATTTTGGTTCTCAGTCAGAAGGTAGAAAAACGAACAAACAAAACCAAAACAAAACAGCAACAAAAGAGAGAAAAGGAGAAAAAAGACCTTTGGAGCTTGAAAACGTGCCTGACAACTTTCCTACAGCTAACCAAATGTACGACTTATGTCGAATCAATGTCACAGTGTCCTATTTCTTGGCTACCTTTTAAGTTCTGCAGTACATTAGAACTGAGGAATAAGGCTAGAACCAAGCACCAATTATGCTGCTCAGAGACCTGCATCAGTGCTCATAACATAACATGGGCATTATAACACAATAAATCAAGTGATCAGTTACTAGGCCATCTGCATTTTGTGCTATGTATAAACTATGTAAGCTAAAACCTTTGCTGTAAAGAGTCTCCATGTGGATGTATATCATTTATCTTTTAAGCAAAAGAAATGAACCACAAGTGGTGAGGAAAGCACTTAAGTTTCCCTTTTTTCTTAGTATAGAGGCAATGACATTTGTAATAATGTTCACTTGTACTCACATTAGTAAGATAATTAAAGTATTGTCCCAGGATCTGATGCTCTGTTTCATTATAAAATAAAAATCAAAAGGCATTCAAAGACATGAAAGCCCATTAGTGAAATTCTGCCTCAAAAAACTGTTTTTCATAAGACAGCAGAATCTACTCTAAACAGTATATATTTTTCTACTTTTTACTGATGGCAGAATGAAAAAGATTGTAAATATTGTTTTTCTTACCCAAGCTCTAGCAATATGTACTTTGCAAAAAAATAATAGAGAATGCAGTCAATAAAACAGCATTAATTCAAAAAAGTGTCCCATGCTAGTAATCATCATATTAATCTAAGGGAAAAAACTTTCTCTGAGCTCTTATTTACTATTTTGTTCCTTTTACGTTAAATACAAATGTTCGATGGTTAATGCTAGAGAATAAAACCAATTTATTACATTGATGAGGTGTGACAATAGTCATGAACTAATTTTTATGTTGGCTCAAGAAATATTTAGTGACTTAAAAACCAAACACGTATATGATGTGCTTTTAGCCCATTATGGGACAGTTTGCTAAGTACTTCCGAAAAAATACCCTACATGACCTTTAATCAGACTATGTTGACGTACTGGTGAATTCTCTTGGATCATGAGGTAGTTCAACAGAGATAAATTATGGGTCAGATCAGCACTGTTCTATACATTATTTTCCATTCCTGGTTTAGTCCCAGATTTCATACAGGCCAACAAACCAGGGCACAATTCCTAATATTGAGGCCAATCCAAACTTCTTTATGAGATCCTAAGAGTGGACCCTCCTACTCTGTGAGAAATGTCTCATATCTCTCACATCTAAGGTTTTTGCAGAAATCATTGGAGAAGTAAAATTAGAAAGAGAAAGCAACATGCTTTAAAATATTTCAACATTGTTATCATCTTAAAGAGGCCATCTATAATCAAGAACTATTCAGGAATAGTGAAATTCTTAAGTGACTCATACTAAACATGTAATTTTTGTGTATCAAACAGAAGTACATACTAAAAAAAAATCTGATGAATGAACTGAAATTCCTGAATTTTCCAAGCCAAATTGGGGTCCAAAAGATACTTACTTGATGTCAGGCCCAATGAGAGAATGTCTTCTCAACATAGCTCGTGCCTGGGCATTGGTTAAACTGATAGTAGATTCTTCATTAATACACAAGATGCAGTCTCCAACGGCAATCCGGCCATCTCGACTAATGGCACCTCCATGGATGATGCTTCGAACAACCATCCCCAAGCCATCTTTGTTAGCACTTACTGTCATCCCTATGGTAACGAAGGGACACAGATATTGATTAACTATGTGACTTTCAAATGCATTTTAATTTGAATATAACAATCCCTATGGATTTGTAGATAAAAGATTAGCACTAACGTTTTTGGCCAAACCAAAAAAAAAAAAAAAAAAATCAAAAAAAGTCAAAAATCAAAAGGAAAGAAAAAAGTTAGTTTCTAACAAAAAATATTTTTAAAGTAAATTTTCGAATGTTTGTGAACTGAATCTAAACAAAGACTGTCCATGATGAATATATTAGAGATAAAACAGTTCTACACAGGAATGAGTGTAAGTTAGGCTATTTGATGTGTTGCCCCTTAAACAGAAATATCTCCCAGAGAGAACATTTTGATAGTGTCAAGTCCATTTTACAATAGCAGTTCATCTCTTCTACACATAAGAGAATAAACAACAGGCCCACAAATGAAAAATTAGTTCAATAAATTAAGAAACTCTATGCTACTACCTTATTTCCAAATCATTTGTTCATTAAGTATATATTTACATGGTTACTATGTGCCAAGTACTATGCTGGTTGCTTGAGATAAAGAAGAAAAAAAGCATAACACAGAATTCCTAACATCAAGAAGCTTGTGTTCAAGTCTTCCCCTCACTGCCTCTCACTGTGCCTGAATGTACAGCCATCTTGAAATGAACTGATACAAACTTCATTTTAATCTATTCCTATTTGCTCCAGGTTTAGATATTCAATTGCCCTCCTGACATGTTCCCTGGATGACTAGTAGGGTAAACAACCTTAAGACATATGAAATTGAATTTCCAAATTTCCACCTCCTCTTACTTCTCCATTTGTCTTTCCATCTTTGGTGTTGTGCCACAAGAGAACTCTCCATTACTCAAGGCTGAAATGTTGGAGTCATTCTTGATTTCTACTTTTCATGTGCTATAACTATAATCTCATGGATTATGGTTCATCCATCACAAAGTCCTGTCCTTTCTCTCCAAAACTTATCTTGACTCCATTCATCTTTCTCCATGTCCACACTAACCTAGATCAAGCCAAAACGTTCTCTTGCCTCACTTTTCAAAACAGCCTCCTCATTGGTCTCTTGGCTTCTAATGCATTCTTCTCACAGCATACAGAGTGATCATTCAAAAAAGATCACATCACATCACTCCCTTGCTAACAATCCTTTAATAAGTTCCTGTTATGGTGATATACAACACACCTACTTGGCACAGTCTATAGGATACCGGTGGTCTGGCCCTCTCAACATGCACCTCCTTGTGATTCATAAAACCAGAGCAGATGGATTATAATAGCTTTTACAGAAACCTATCATTATTAATTTCTTCTGTTTATCAATAAAATAAACAAATTACCCAGAAAGCTGAAACTAAAAACAACCTTATATGTAAGTATATTAAGAGAAGACTATTAATCTAACATACTCTATCAGCACAAGGCCAGCCTTCATTTAAATTTTCAAAATTACCACATTTTTTGTTACTTCAAGTTGTAAAAACATCTTCTCACATTAAAAGTTTAAATAAATGCTTTAAATTATTTTAATGTTTCACACAGTTTTTTAAAGTAGGCCTCTTTCATGATTCTTTTACATTTAGTTACTCTAAGTGCTGCAGAAATCTGAATACTGAACATCTCCTGCCAAATAAGATAATAGAGAAACGTGCTTGCTTCAGCATACTGAATTTGAATTCTAAAATGCTAGAGAAATCTCTTTGGGTCCCAGGAAATCAAACATCCAGGGAAACCCCTACAAACATTTCAAGAGTGTAAATTAATTCAAATAATTGCAATAAATCATAAAAGTAAAACTAAAAATTACTTACACTTTTATATTACAATTTGGTTAAATAAACTGATGGTGCTATAATTTCATACTTAGAGGTAAGTGGTTTAGTCTCACAAAGCAAATGAAAGGGCTCTCTTATACATTAATTTTAAAATCAAATTGTTGAAGTTTAAATGAATTTCCTGATATGATAGAAAATGAGGACACTTTACCTTTCACTATTTTTTCCCCGAGAGCTTAATCATCTTTAGTGTATTTATAAAACTTAAAGTTTAAAGCTATGGTGGAAGCAATCCAAGTGTTCAACAACAGATAAATGGATAAATAAAATGTGGTGTACACACACACCACACACACACACACACACACACACACTCACACAGAATATTAGTCAGCCATTAAAAGGAAATTCTGACACATGCTGCAACGTGAATGAATCTGAAGACATTTTGCTACATGAAATAAGTCAGTCACAAAGGGACAGATACTCTATGATTCCACTTACATGAGGTACTTAGAGTATCAAATTTTATAGATGGAGAGTAGAATTATGGTCGCTAGGAGCTAGCGAACAAAGAGAATGAGGAGTTATTGTTTAATGGGTACAGAGTTTCAGTACCCATTAAAGAAGATGAGAAAGTTCTGGAGAGGAATGGTGGTGATGGTTGCATAACAATGAGAATGTGCTTTAATATCATAGAAATGTACACTTAAAAACGGTTAAAATCGTCAATTTTGTGCTAAGTATCTTGTACCATACTGAAAATGTAATGTGTCCTGGCATATTAACAGAATAAATTAAACACCCATATGGATTTCCTCAATAGATGAAGAAAAAGATTTGACAAAATCAACATTCTCTCAGTAAACTAAAAACAGGCAAGCAATCCAAAGGCGGCAGATTGCAAAATCAGATGTATTCAAACCGCGGCTCCTACAAGAGCCTCCCAACTGCTTCCAATCTAATTTGCCAACCTATGCCAGAATGATCTTAAAACACAGATCTGATCATGTCGCTCTTCTGCCCTCAGTTCCCACTTGAGACAGGAGGGTGTTACAACGGAAGTCCTGTGTCCTGCCCACAAACCCAACCAGCAGTTGTTTTGCACTATTTCTTCCTTTAACTTCATTTCTTTCTTTGCCCACCATCGCACCACACTTCATCCATACCAAACAAAATTCAGCAATGTTTCACATTTCTCTGCTTCAGCTCTAGTAGCTTCCAACTTTTCCCAATTCTTCAACTATGTGGTAAAAACCTATTCCATTTTCAAAAACTAGATCAAATATCTTCTCTTGAGAATCTTACTAAACTCTCCACACACTCAGAGAGTAGGGATAAGCTATTCCCTATTTTAACCCTTCAGTGTTTTGTCTATCATAGTATGTATATTTTAATTAATTTAGGACTTTATGTGTTGACTAGCTTACTCTTTTAAACTCATGTTCATTAAGGAGAGTGATTACATCATGGTGTATATGTACTGTCTAGAATACAGAAAAAAAAGAATGTCTGATAGTTAAGTAAATACACTAAAATAAGGTTTCTCATATGGGCTTTACAAAATCTGTCTTATGAGTAGGTAAAAAAATAGGTCTTATGGACAATTAAATGTAAGAAATGCTGCATTCTATAACCTCTTTTTAGAGATCCACAATGCACATCTGAGTATCAAAGACACTGAGGAATAGTACAAACAGAAACCTGTCTCCTTAAATTTATTAAATTCCAAACTTTTAAACTTGAAACCCATTTATAACTCCTATTAATATCTAACAGAACTAGTATTCTAAGTAGCATGCTTTCACAAACACAGCATTAGCAGATGAAATATTTCTGACATGCTTTGATATCTATAGTGTCTGTCTCATAATTAATGAATCATAGAAAATTCTGTAACAAATTCTATATTTTATATTAAATGTAATACATAAGAAATTTATACCTAAGTAGAAATTCTCTGCTATAATTCTCCACTTAGCTGCTGTTGGTACTACCCAGCCACCACCAAATGGAACAAAATCCAGAAAAAGACAGTGACTGGAATCCCACTCACCAAGTAAGCACTGCTACACTTCTCTGCCAAGTCTCAAATTTAACAAGGAAACGAGACCCTGCCATAAGATATCGGTGAAAAGGCTATTGGTTCATTGTATCATAGAAGGAACAAGATCTCTGATGCAGAGCTAATCAGAGGGTCATGGGTTGCACTCCACATTCAGAGCAAATGATCTAACATCCTATTTATCATCATAGAGCACTAGGGACAGAGCTGAGAGACATGACTGCTTAACACAAATAAAGAACAAAGGTGCTCTGCCTCAGTATGGCTTTAGTTATTGTAATTAGGATTTTATTTTTACAGAAAGTCTTTTTTTGCCCAATTCAGAAGGTTTTATGATTATTAACTAGCTGCAACCCTTTATGGGTAAGAGAGGACACAAAAATCCTGCCACCTGGGAAGGACTACTGAATAACTTGCATTTATATTTTGGTGGTAGCACACCTGGCTGTCTTTTTAGTCTTTATTTCAGTGAATGAAAGAAATTAAATACAAACTGACTTATGCATAACTGGTAACATTCAAAGAAACTAATAATTTGCTTTTCCAAAGAATTTAGAATTCCAAATTGCTGACTTTTCATTTTCTAAGAATTCTTTTTCTGATTTGCTATTTCATACACAAACAATTTGTATGTCTTTTACTTGAATGTAAATGAAGCTCCTGAATACCTTTAAATAATTAAGAGAGTGAGGGATTTAAGCTAGCCTGAACTAAACAAACCTGTTAACCATTTCAGGAAAAATAATGAGTACGTAAAAAGAGAAACCATAAAACTACAGGAAAATTTATAACATCTATTTTCTTAACCACAGCCAAATACATCGGGTTCGATCTTTCTTCTTTAGGAGGGGGTAGGGTGGGCAAGTGTGTATGGAAAATAAGGAACTTACCTAGGCTAGAATTGCCTTTCGCTATAGTGATAGTCCTCTCAAAAGATTCTTTGGATATATTTTGAAGCATGACACATCCGGCAGTAGAGGTTAGCGAGCTCTGTTGATGTAAAAACTCGGAGCCCTGACAGAAAGAAAAATAAGTCACATGGAAAGGAAAAGTAGACTTTGGAGTATGATTTCGACATCACAGGTTTTCTCTAATTGATTGTGCCTTATTCGCCAATATTTATAAACAAAACAAGTTCATAGTTTGGCTTTTGAAAAATCTCTGTCAGGAGAGCACTTGCTCCCATTGGGAGATAAGGCAGAATACTCTAACACGTCACTATCTTTAATCTCATCATGATACACAATCCATATCTTTAAAATGTTACCTTTCCAGTTGAATCAGGTAGCAGAGGAGAAGTAAGTTCTGCATTTGATATAACTTCATTTGGTAGGCGAGATTCAGTCCATGCTCTTGTGTTTTCACATTCAAATTGTTGTTCAATAGCATTTGCAGGTATATAATCATTTGCAGTAAAGCCAGAAGCAGGTCCCATATTCAAGTCTACCAAAGGTGGACTCTCATTCTGCCTTTGCAGGAGATTCTGGGTGTACAGTTCCTCCAAGGACTTGTGAAGATCAAGTACTGAATCTGAAGAATTTTCAGTAACATCCTGATAATTAAAGAAAAATTTAAAAATTATGGCCATAATTATGTCAATGCATTTTGTAAGACCATTTCTTAATGAGCAACTATTTAGTGAGAAAAAAAAACACAATATAATTATTCATTACTCAAAAAACATTAGTAAACATACAAATTCATCACTTAGCTGATATTCCATATGTCTATTTTTATAAATGCTTTTGAACACATTTCCTGCAAATCATACATCTCGTGCTCTACTAAGTTATACTTGTACAATACACTATACATAAGATCTTTCAGATACAATATCATGTTCTATTCACAAATAAAATCATTCAGTGTTCAATACACATGGGAAAGCAAGTAACTTATTTTTGAATCTTATTTAAAGAGTAGTTCATTTCCAATCATTCTGAGCTCTTACTTATACGATCAAGAGAATAAAGAGAATGACATTAATTGATTCAGATTCACAAGAACCTTCAAGAGAAAATTATTTTGACAAGTATTTATAGGTATTCATGGAGGAGAACAGAATTCCAAAATAAATTCCATTATAGGAAAAATTTTCATAAGTATTCTGCAAGATATAACAGAAAAAATATTAGGAAGGGTTATCATAAAGTGTAGGTTCTAATCTAGGGTCTCTGGTTAACAATCTGTACATCATAGAACCTCTCTTGGCTTTATATTAATTTTCAAAATTCTCTGAAACTCTAAAACTCTAAAATTCTATATCTTTACATGAACACATGTATTTCCTTACAATAGATATATCATTTACATGCATGCAGTTGCTCCACATGAACTGTTGAATAAATATATCAATTTTTTCTTCAATTCTGTGATGGACATTTTTAAAGTGTAAAAGTAGTGCATGAATACATAATCATTGTAAAAGTTCAAGCCGTACAGACGGATACTGTGTATGCACACAGAGTATAATACTAAAGTCTTTCTTTATGACTTCTACTTCAAGTACTTTCCCCAGAAAAAATGGTTGGCTTCAGCTGGGTGTTTATGCATCAGATTTGTTAATGCATTTGCACTACACACACACACACACACACACATACATACAAAAAAACACACTCATATATACATGTACATGTACATCTACGTTTTTAAAACCTAAACTGAAACATATACTACACAGGTTTTTACTTGTTTTTTTCAAGTATCTTTATACCATAACATGAAAGAGTCCCATGTCAGTAAATAAAAGCTCCAATCTTCTTATGGCTACAAAATATTCCTAAGTACGAAAGAACTAGAGTAGACTCTGGAGCCAGGCTGCCTGGGTTCAGATGCTGCCTCTACCACAGTTAGCTCTTTGAGCTTTGATAAGTTACTTAAATACACCCTGTGCCTTGGGTCTCTTGTCTATTAATTAGGGAAAATGATAGAACCTAGTATGTGACTATCGGGAGGATAGAGTTAATAACACAAAGTAGCAAAAACATGCCTGACTTAAGAGAAAATGCCCACTAATTGTTAGCCATTGCTGTTACTTTTATTGTACATCTTTGTGAATCTGTGAACAGTTACTTAGTATGAACTCCTACAATTAGAGCTGTAGGTCAAAAGACACACACACATGAAATGCTGGTATATAACGTCAAATGGTCTTCCAATTTTCTCTCACAAAAAAGAGACTATGGAAGTACCTATTAACTTATTTTGATAACCCTAAATTAGTTTGGCAATTTATCTCTAAGAAATATATGCATCAGTGTTTTAGTATTTTACTATACATGTCTCTGGCAATTAGTGAGAACACACCATTTGTATATCTCCTGTGAACACTTTTTTTCAGATACTTTATCATAATTTTTATCAGACGGTTTTCACTTGTCATCACTTTGTTTTCAGATTATTTTAACCCATCTAGAAGTTATTGCACAGTGTGGTGTGAGATATGGGTGTCTCTTAAATTTTTCTAAGTCGGTAATCGGTTGCTCCAACACAATTTATTACACTCCACTTTCTCAATCAAGTTTTCATCTCTCCAGAATTAACAAATATTCCTGATAAAAAGAGTATCATACAAGCAAATAACATCTTTAGAATTCACAGGAAGAAATGATTGGAAAGTATTATACTCCACACTCCTAGAACCTAAACAATAACCTGTTTGCCCAACTTTTATTATTTTAGTCTTATGAAAAATAATGTACTTACTATAGAAACTGGTTAGCTTCTGTATTACTAAATTAATTACAAGAATTAACAGTAAATCACCTCTCCCGTTCCCTAAATAAAGATAAGAAAACTACTTTCCATCAGAAAAAGAGATCAAGCTGTCCTTGTTAGCTGGGGTTTACTGTAAATTCTGTAACAGAAATTGCCATGCATTATTCATGAAGGAGTTAACACAGACATATAGAAAAGAAAGAACTAATCAACACAGCAGACAACATACGCCTACTTAAGAAATGTTTCTGGTTGCTGAACAACCGAGTTTTATTTTTAAAAGTCTTATGGATCTAAAAGAAAAGCAGTTCTTCCCCCATATATACCCAGAAATAAATCTACAATTTCCCAGTGCAACCTGGGATCTAAATGAAGTCTAGATAGCAAAAATCCACCTTAACATGTGCATCCACTTGACATATTCTTGTTTAGAAAGAATGAGGAAGATGTTAAATAAAAATGCCAAATATATTTGAAAACAGGTCTATTTTTTAAGAGTAATGAATACATTAAGATTATACCTGGGCACATTATTACCCATATGATATATTTACACAGAGTAGCTAAATACTTAAACATTCACTGGACACAAACTACTTTTCTTCAATAAGTAGTCTATGGCAGAAGTCCTCTTAGCACTTTTGAAAAATATAGTTTGAGCTTCATCATAACACTGTTCTCCCATTCTCTGAGATAGGGGGCACGTTCTTTATTGTTCGCCCATTGACCCTACTAAAAAGGCAACACCTTTTATACCATTAAGAGCTTGTAGTTTTTGTCACTAGGAGTGTTCTACAATCACTCTCATCATCTTGACGACTGATTTAATTTGTTTTTGATCCTAACTCTCTTCTCAAAAAACATATATATATATATATATTTATACTAAGTGTGTGTGTGTGTGTGTGTGTGTGTGTGTGTGTGTGTGTGTGTGTGTGGTGTGGGTGTATCATGGATGTACAGGCAACAGAATTTTATGCTACAGAATTGACTATTTTTTTTTTTTTTAATATCATGGACTCTACTACCTGCGTTTGGTGCACAAGGTGCTAAAAGGAGGTTTCTATCTTGACAAACACAAAATTCAACTTGCACTAGAATCAACAGCACTTCCTAGAAGTACCATTCAGAAATGAAGGATATGCACCAAACTGGTTATCATTTCATCTCTGGAGCAAGAATGAGAACTTGGTGTAGAAGGGAGGGTAGAGTGTGCGGGTGAGAATTGGAAGTTGAAGGTGAGACTCATTACCTAGCTATTAAATTTTTATTGGGTGTGTTTTTAAGACAAAATGAGAAAATAAATAAATAGATGAGAGAATCCTCTCACCCTCAAAATATGTTAGGCTTTTAAACGAAACTCTCTAAGCATCTACATTTGAAAACAATTATTTCTTCATTTTATGTCTTTGGTTGAGACAAGAAAAAGAGGATAAAGATTAACCAAAAAAAAATTAAAACCTAGAATAATAAGAAAGGAAAAAAATTACTGGCTTTTTGCCTTTAAAATCTACATTTCATCAATGACCTGCCTTTATGAATCCAAATGCATGGAAGCAGCTATATTTTTCAGATTTTTAAGTAATGGTTACTTCTCTTAAATCCTTATATGATAATTATGCAAACACCACTCCTTTAGAAAGAAAAAAAAAAAAAAAAAGGCAGACGGGCCTCCTCCGAATGGGAGCATTTTGTGCAGAGGAGCTCCACTTATGGCTGCAGCCCTGGTGTCTAAGTTGCTGTCCTGGCATCTAACTTGCTATCTGGTTTCTGGGCCCTGGCTCTGCAATTTTGAGTAAGGCCTCCCTTCATGAGGAGTTCCTGCTCTGTGTGACTAGTTCTTACAACTTCTGTTAGCATACCTGACCAAAGGGAAATGTAAGGAGACATGTAAAATTATTTGTACACTTCCAGACACCATTGAAGGCTATAAGATTATTACATATTCAGCAAAATCAAAAACGTGAGGAATCACTGAGATCCTCACACTCTATTTCATCCTTCTTTCAAATCTGTATGAAGTTGTCTTTGTCTTTCTTTTAAATATCTTATACTACACAATTTTATTTTTTTTACTGATTAAAAAATCCTCAAGTCAGCTCACTTATCTTGAAGAAAAAGTCAATTCTAAATTTAATAACAAATTGCCATTCTGTCTTTTTAAAGTAAATTTAGTGCAAATGTACAAGAAGATGAACGTGTCATCTATCATTTTTTATATACAATTTCCTAGTAAATATCTAAGTGCTATAAAGATGCCACAGAAAACAACAGGACAAAAAGAAAACAAGACAAAACAAGCAAACGAAAATGTTTCCGAGATTTACCATGATGCAGGAACAAAGAGTCCTACTTTCAAAGAACACTAAAACCACACAGGAGTTTCATAATTTGTTTTAAAACAAACTCATTAATGTCTTCTTTGTTGTTTTGTAGTTTAAATATTTCAGTTGATAAGCCAGCTTGCCAAAATTTGCTTCAACAAAAGAGTAAACTGCTTGGGGAAAAAAAAAGAGGCAAACAGACTTCAGTAAGCCAATATGTTGTGCTGCATACAGCCAGCATTTGCCCTGTAAAATATATGCTTCTCAGTATGCAGATTGTGTAATCCCTTTAAGTAACAATTACTAAGTTAAACAATGCAATCTGTCCCCCTGGCAAGAAGAAGTGTGCTGTGCTGTGGATTAGGAGATTCCATTAGGAGATGAACTCAGCTTCCAGTCCTGAGGCCAGGGAAGACTGAATGCTTTCCAGGCAGGACTCAGTCAGAAAGTCTCAGGTGTGATGACAGAGGAGCAGCTGCTCCATTCAAGATTATACCTTGCAAACCAATTCAAAGAGATTGCCCAGCATCATTTGCACTGATGGCAGGTGCACCCTGAACATAAAAGAAAATGTTTTGAAATGTGCTGGCTAAAAAATTATCTGTTAATCAGGAAAGGAGAAAAATTGTGCTAGACCTATGAAAATTCTACTTTCCAACTTATTCATAGATTGATTCCCTTCCCCCTGACTAGGTAGAAAATATATATTTCATATATTTAAGAAAGAATTATTGTCTAGTCTTTTTATCTTAATTTTTGTTTACTTATGGTATATTTCCAACATAGAAAAATAAAGAAAATATATACACATATTGAACTCTTGCCCAGATTTAATAAATTGCCATTCAGTCTTTTTAAAGTAAATTTAGTGCAAATGAACAAGATAAATGCATCATCTATTATTTTTTTATATACAATTTCCTAGTATCTAGGTACTACAAAGATGCCACAGAAGACAAGACAAAACATTTTGCCGTATTTTCTTCAATTTCTCTTCTTAAAATGATATAATGTATTACAGCTAAATTCCCAAGTTCCTTTTCTCCAAGAATAACTTGAGTCGAGAAGTAATATTCCCACACACAGTCTTTTTAATATACACTCACACACACTCATACAAATAAATTAAATTACTGTGTATATCAATGTTTATAAAATATAAACATCTCCAACAAAGCATAGATAAACAATCCATTACAAAAATGGCCAAGAGATATGAAGAGGCCACTGATAGAAGTAAAACCCAAATGGCCAATATATGAAAAAATGTTCAACCTTGCTAATAATCGAAACTCTAAATTAAAATAAGATGCCATTTCATACTCAAAAGATCTGCTAGGGTTTAAAATATTATTTATAAACATTATAGAGCATGTCACTAAGAAAATGAAAAGAGTTGGAGAATTTATGCCAATAATCTACTTCTGAAATCTAAATGGTACAGACATGTCATACAGTAACTAAATTCTTCATTCATATCCAGTGACTTAAAATACTTTGCCATTCATTGTGATTTTTATGTATTCTTTGGCATCATTTTACATAAAAACATATGACAGCATGAAATTTAACTTAGCTAGTAAATATTAAATTAATGCAAGAAATAGTTTACTATCCAACATTGCATGAGAGTCAGTTTTAAAACTATTAAGAAAATAGTTTTGTAATTTTTCCAAAATACACAGAGCTAGAACCAAAATTTGAAAAATATATGTCATTAATTTTTTCTTTTTAACACAAAAATCCTAATCAAAGCTTTGAACCCTTGTGTCTATCATTCTGTAACATAGACCCTAGAATTAAATAGCCCCTAGGGCTCTAAGAGTTACCCAGTTAACACTACTTAAATGAAATTGTACTTTGATCTGATAATGAATCCATGCCGGAAGAAACATAATATCTCTAACATGCTACTCCTATAACTCCTCATAAGCAATGACCTCTGGAAAATAAAATAATATTTCCTTTACCTTAGGAGGAGAAGATGTAAGGGAGGGACCATAGTTCAGGCCATCACTACAAGTACTGCCATGAAGAGATAAAATAGAGGCTTGAGTAGAGTAGATACTGTCGTTATCAGGAGAATACTGAGACTCAAATGTAGACTCATCTGCTAAGTCAGCATCATTTGTGTCCACCTAGGAATAAAAACAATAGTACCAGTTGGAAATTCTGTTTCTTTACATATATGACGAAGTCCCCACTTGAGACTCAAAGGCAAATGGGTATCGTTCCTTAGTCTATTCTATTTTCTACATGACCTGTTCAACACACCAGAGACTGACTAACAAAAGAAAATGGACAGACTGCCTACCTGCAGTAGAGGGTGTTGGTATCAAAGGTTACTTTATTCCATCAATAAAAGGACTAAAGGTAAGAATTAACAAAGGGCCTGGATCAATTCTAAATTTAAATAGTGTTATAAGTTAAGGAAACACTTGCTTTTTTCCAGTTCACATGATCATCAGAAATCAAAGAAAAAAATCTGTCATTTCACACTGAAATTAATTATACTAATGAACAAGGGGCTTAATTTAATCTAGTTATAGTAAAGCTTTTAAGTTATAAACTGCTACTGTTGGAAAACTCACATAGAGAATTTCACCACATATTATCTAAAAATCTTATCTTCTGTGGCAGAAGCAAGTGAAAGCATCAAGACATGATAAGCTAGAAGCTCTTGTTCTTCTTAACAATTCACTCAGTGTTAACCTCAGAATAGGTAGAAACACCATAAATATTACCCTTATCCAATACTACCTGTATTTTCTGTTTTAATGGCAAAATCCCATATATTCTATTCCTCCATAATTTCAACTTAACATGTTTAGCCAGGAGAAGTTGCATGCATTATAACATGATACCAAGTCATATTCTTGCAAAAACATAAAAATACTGATGGGCCATTTCAAAATGAACCTCTAATAATATATGATTTCCAATAACATATTTCCAATACATGTTCAATTCACTAGTGTAAACATGTAAAGGGTTTACCCTTGCAAATGTACATTACGTACAATCTAAATAGTAAATATTTAACATATGCTATCTAAATAGATATTAACTAAGCACTGGGGAATTACAATAAAAAATTTGTTTTAAGTAACATTAAAGAAAAATATCTCAAAATAATTTGTACACCTTTCACTGATGCCTTAGAATCTTAAAAGAGTTCCTAATAATGAATTCATTAAATTATTGTAGAGATAAAAATACTACGGCTCAGAAAAGGTGACTGACCAATATGGGATGATATAACTAGTTAAGGAGAAGGGTCAAGACACCTACTATCATAAGATGCTCAGCTCAGAAAAGTGGGAGTAAGCTTCTTTTTGACTGGTATTCAGTGAAGGAGTCAGGTAACTCTAAAGAGAGAATTGTTTCTTGTGACACTTTTAGAGACAATGGTATATTTGTGTCCTGCAACATTTCAAAAAGAATTTTCTGACTCAGTACTATTTAACACGTTTACACCATAGTACTTTGAGTAGTCCATAATATTCTAAACTACCTACTTTTGAAATGTTAACATAAAGTTAACATAATGCCCATAGAGATGTTACCTCATTAAAAGGTAGCCAAAATGCCTAAAGATACCCAAGTATGAAATTAGAGCAAACAAGTGCTCCAACAAAGTTTTGGTATGATGTGAAGATTAATTCTACATGTTGATATGATGCCTTGCTAAATCAATTTTCCCCACAAATCCAACAAATAGTTTTCACATGTTTGTTCTTCCCATTTTGAATTACGGGAACCACTGGAGTTGATGAAAAAATGTTTAGTTTTCCAAAACATAATGAACAAAGAATACAACATGACTTTAGAATATTTTGAAAGGCAAAAATAAGACACAAGAGTTTTGAAAGAAAGTTTGATAAGTTGTGGCCACTAACCAGAGCCAAGTCAGCCCTGAAGAGGGCTTTGTCAGCCAGCCCTTCCTCCTCGCAGGAGTGTGAGGGGTAGAAAAAGGAATCCTCCTTAGCAGAAACATAACCTTCTTCTGGTGAAAGCTGTAGGGAGAACGAAGCTCAGTGTTTGAGGATGAGATGAGAAGGAACAGGAAAAGAGGGACGGAAAGAGAGCGGAGCAGGAGAAGAAAAAATGGGAAAGATTTCAAATGATACCATATGACTTTAACACAGGATGATGAGCATAAAATGATAAAAATTCATTTTTAACATTTTTATTTAAGACACAATGAGAATATTTATTCCAATACTAATATCATCTGTTAGCTGAATACTCCTTTCTACTAATTTTTTCATTCTTCTTATAAATTATCAAAATCAACAATTTTTTTTATATGATAGTAATCTGATCATTTTTATCTGCCAAATATTCTGGCTAAAGCATGAGTTCTCAACATATAAATAAGGCAACCTAGGTGTTAAGACACAGAAATCGGAGAAAAACAAAACTTTAAAAAGAATCAACTTCTGTCATCTACTACTAGAATATTACTTTAAAGAATGTAATTTACTTGATAAGGAATGTTAATAAATCCTACAATGAAGTCTTTTAATTTCACATGGCTTAAAAAAAAAAAAAAAACTACATGTACACAGTCTACCTAAATTGCAGTCCTGAGCTATTATATCGTAACCCTGACAACACTGACAGAAAACATTTTTATTCCAACCTCAGATAAAACAGGCTAAAATATTTAGATAACTATCTTGCCTATATCACCCTGTATCATCGATACATGCAGAAGTATTTCAGAGTAAATCTGTTTCTATTCTTTTCCCACACATATTAGTTTAATAGTAAGCCTCACTTTATGTAAAAGATATTTATCATATTGCAATGCACATTGAATTTGAAATAGCAAATGATCTCATGAAAGAAACTTATTTTGGAATGAGCTAGGAGAAAAAAAGTCTCTGCTTCTGAATAACTGGTGTGGTTTTTCTAAAAGACAGTAGAAAAATATACACTGAGTCATGCTTGCCATTTTTCTTTGCCTAACAGAAAAACCAGAACCAAATGTATGGTCAATCTTAATATGATCATAATGGCCTACTTCATTCTTATGTTCCCCTTTGAAGTGATCTTTTGTTCTGACTTCTACAACCCTGATTTGATTTAAGGTTGGATTAATATATTCTTTCTTTTTCCCTCCCTCTCTTCCCTTCTTTACATTTTCATAAATATTTTTTCATAAGTTATTTCTTTGTGGAGTAAAAAGTGGAACACAAAAACTTTACTCAACATTTAAAATATATTAACAAAGCTTAATATTTGAACAAATCCTTTCACAAAGTCAATACATTTTTATTTGATGGTTACACAACTATATCTATGTTTATGTTTTTAGGTATGTTTGCCTTTTCATTTAAAAATATATTTATACACTGGAAAAAACTCACAAATAGAATATCTTCAATATTTCACTGAAATTCAGTGATAAGTGCTGTGTTGCAATCACTACATATAATAAATATACTGACATTATGTGACATGTCATTACTTATTTTTAGTAATGCAATAATTGATGACATAAGGGCTATCCCTTCACAGGAGAGCTACAATCTGATGACCCCACCCCAAAAAGTTCAATTTCTTGCTCTGCAGTAATTAGACAACAAATGTATTGAAATCAACAGAATGTAGGACCTTCAGCCACTCTGACAGAGATTCTACTTTATTCTACCCTAATTAAAGGTTCTACTGTCAGTTCTTAATGCTATTAGTTTCTCTAATTCTCCACTATCCTGGTATAGATATTTTAAGGTATAATTCTTTGAAAACATTTGATTCTGTATCATCACATTATTGAATAACAAAGGTCAAAAGTGAACTATAAAAACAATAAGTTTAAATTTATTTCTGAACTTCCTGTTTTCTTCCCTTTATTCTTCTAAAAGTATTACTCAAAATTAGATCCTCACTCTCATGGAGCCAATAACCATGATGATAAAAAGTACCAAAAGTCACAATTTAATCATAAGACCATGTGAAGTTAAAAGTAAGCCTAGAAGCCATTTTGTTTGCAAGTATAAAAAGAAATCCATAAAATTCAAATTCTTACAGGTAAAGGCTTAGCAACTCCTATTTTCACAATTCCTGGTGGTGCACCCTTCAGTGCCTGTACAGCTTCTTCAAGACTGCTGTTTTCCAAGTTAACATCATTGACAAACATGAGTCGATCTCCAGGAAGAAGCCGTCCATCCTTTTCAGCAATGCCACCCGGCACCAAAGAACGAATTATGATCACAGTGCTTGCTGGATCAATTGGATCCTGACAGAAGAAAAAAGGAAAGAGAAAGCAGCTCCTTTTCACATTGAAAAATATTTTCGCAGGTTGTCTACCCTGAACTATAATGGATAGTTAATTATTTTAAGTGTCTTCGAAATTTTTCCATGAATGCTTCCAATGAGTTATCTGGGCAAAAGCTACCTCAATTTTAGAGAGTTTAGGAAGAGTTTGCCCTAAATAAGGCACCCTCCCATGCCATCACTCTTGAGTGTACCTTTCAAACTATACAGGTAACTTTAAAAAAAAATAATAACTAACTTTTGGTAAATTGTCAAATCTTCTATTATCTGAGGTTAGATGTCAGATACATGAATTATTGCCATCAGTACTTGTTCGACAGGATATAACTATTCTGGAGCATCAGTAGATGTGAGTATATGGAAGGCAGGACCTATCTTTTCAAATAAGGAAACATAAAAAGAAGCCATATAATATTTAGTGATGCATGTAAGACACACGGAAACAATATTAGCACAAGGCTCCAGAATCAGGCTCTGTGAAGAACACAGCACCCGGGAGCCATCAGAGATGGTGTTCTGGTTCATTATTAATTAATGAGGAGCAATAGCTGTGCTCTATCGGGCAGGCTGCAGCATTTCCTCAGCTACTCAGCACAGAACACAATATAAATTAAGGATGTAGGTGACATCTGATCAATTTAAGCTTATTTATAAATTTATTAAAATGATAGAAATACTGGAATTTATAATATATCCAATTATAAATCAATTGTTCCCTTCAGACAAAAGAAATACTTTCTGTCTTACCATTAAAATATGAACTATCAATTAAGTACATGAAAAAAATAATTTAGACATACTCCCCAAATGTCAAAAAAAAAACCTCTATTTTGATTAAAATCTTAAAATATAATCTGTAAATCCCCAAGAGCTGAAATATAAAAGAGCTCCATAAATTCAATATGATAATCAATGAGTTATATAAATTACTATTTTGAAAGAGTTTTAGAAAGAAGAAAATGTCTTTGGTGACTAAAATTAATCAGTTTTTTCTCTATCAACAACAGACCTTTAGTACATGTCAATTTTTTTTTTAAAAAAGTGTTAAAAGTAGGATATATTTACCTGATAATCTAAAATGCTAAAACCAAGTCCTTTGCTCCCTTTCTCCAGCTCGATGTGCTGAACGTCAGCCTCCCACATGGCCAAAGGTCCTTGAACCTTCTCTGCATTCTGACCCACATCAGTCATCTCCAGCACAGGATCTTCTGTCTCCGAAGACCCGATGAACTCGCCTAGATCCACATGAGGCTGCATAACAGACCAGACAGCTCTTATTTCAGAGGCACTGGATTAGCATATACATATACCAACGCTACAAGGAAAAGGGAGATTGCCAGCATCTGTCCAGAGCAAAACACCCTCAAATAATAGTAGCAACAGTTTATCAGGAAAACTTTAGAAATTAAGGTTGTAATTACAGAAAATTATTAAAGAAGAAGAAATACCTAACATAACAGGCATTAAAAATGATTCGTCTGAAAATCTCCTATAAAAATATACAATGGTAACATCTCAGCAGCATGATCGTGGGTGATTTTCATTTTTATCATCAGTGTCTGAATCACCTTTATAGTCAGAAAAAAAAAAGGAAACACTATTTTCATACTAAAGAAAAATAATTCTTTAAATAAGAACAGTTCAAGAAGAAATGGTTTATAGGTTAAATAAAGTTCTATACGCAAACAAAAGTTCTAAACTGCTGTGATTTGTGCACGAGGTTATTTCATTAATGAATTAACGTGCACAGTGGCAAGACAAGATTTGAAGTCAGATTGGCCTGGGCTTGAAGCCTGTCTCTAGGATTTCTTATTGTGTTGCCTGGAGCAATACACTTAACCTGGGTTTCAGAGTTATGGGTCTCATAGATTTTTGAGGATTAAATGAGGTAACATTCATAAAGCATCTGGCACAGAAACAGAGGTGCAAAGTGTCAACTTCTTTAGTAAAAATAAAGTGAATTTAGGTTAGTTTAGCTCTGTTAATAATGTGAACACACTGAATTTAGGAAAGCTGTATTTTTGATGATGAAATTCTAGTGTGTATACTGCACTTTTGTTTTTAATCAATTATTGCACAGCCTAGGACCATGGATGCAAATCTATTCACCTACTTTACTGTAATAATCCCATTTATACCACACAAAAATGTATATGGATAGGTATGGTACTACACAATTTAGAATTGTTTCTTCTACTGTATTCTAATCACTCATGTGAATATTAAACAATATATTCTTCAAAGTTTTCGAAATTATTCCATTTTACTGATTCAGTATAATGTAAATCATATACTGACATCATCTCTCATTATATCTTAAATGAGATTTGACTATATTGAAAATTACACAAAGTTCAAATTTTAACTTCAGATATATATTTTCCTCAGAAAAGCCAATTATCTCTATCTCTTGACATTTTGATCCGAATGGAAAATAACAAGCCAACAGGAAAATGGAAGTTTCTGGATGTCACAGTATGATCTATCAGAGAGTATGACATATAGTATTACAAGCTCAAATTTCTCATATTCTAAAAGCACAAATGGTGTGCAAATAAGACCTATATGCACAGTAATGATGTGTCTATCCTGATATAGCCACTCATTGAGCAGTAACTGTGGGTCAGGTGCTCTGTAAGTTATATAAAAGTATCTTTACCACATGTATACTATATACTATTTACAGACTTAATTTTTTCTTCTGTAAACTGAGACAATATGAATACTGACGTCATAGGAATACTATAAATTATATAAGTATATAGTGTGCAATAATATCTGATACATTACCTTATTTAACCCTACAAAGCAATGCTCTAAAACAAGCAACATGACTTACATTTTACAGAGAAGCAAACTGAGATTCAGAAAGATGAAGTGACTTGCTTAAGGCTGCACAGCTAGTAAGTGCCAAACCTCATTCAAACCCAGGTCTGTCTGACTCCAAAGTCTATCCCATAAGCCATGGGCTATGTGAGGAAATCAAACACCAATAAAAAAAAAAAAGGCTTAAAAATTCAAATGCCATTTAGCCTTTCCATTATAGACCCAGATTTAGTCATATATCCACATATCTGATACCTTTTCCATTAGTTCAATATCACATAAGTCCAGGCTATCCAATTCTGACTGGGTGGCGGGTGGCACTGTGCGGCGACAGCACACCATGGTCACTTCTATAGGAAGTTCTTTCAAAATGTTCACTACATCGTGGTGATTTTCTCCAAGCAAAGCTATGCCATTCACCTGTGAAAAAAGGTAAATTGTCCAAGAAAGAACATTTCATAACATGAATATTCTTTTGAAAAAAATTTTTCATTAAATAAATATAAATTTTACTGTTACCATAGTTCTGCTGTGCTCAGAAATATAGTTAGACTTGTGGTACTATTATCTAAAACAATTTACATGTGAATTTAGAGTCTTGTTAAGAGGCTTAGGACATTCTGAAGCACTGAAAATATCAGCAGCTTTCACCCATGTTTGTTCTGCCAGTGTAGTAGATTGGAAAAGAAGAGTTAATAAAAAAAAATTCCCAAAGGATGAAAAAAGATCATTAAAAAATTTACGTATTATATCATGAAGTGAAAAAATCAACATGGAAAACTGCACACATTATACACTAGCATGTTTTTTAAAGTGGGGCAAAAGAACATATTCAAAATTAATACTTATTTGAAAAATCCAGAAGATTGCACAGAAACAAATGTAACAGTAGTTACCTAATGAAGAGTGATTGGAACTGGGCGGATTTGAACAGGAAAGAAGCTTTTTACTGCAGAGCTTTGCATTCTTTGTGACTTTGAAACATGTAAATTTATTACCTATTCTAAAACCTGAATAAATGTTTAAATAAATTTAAGGAAGTATTTACAGTATTCTAGACCTAAAAAATTAAAAAGAGAGAATTAGGTCTCAAAATCAATATACATACAGGATTGAAATTTCTGCTTTGGGTAGATTTTTTATTTGTAGCTCTCTCTCAAGTAGAGGGACATTTAAAATAAAAACTTATTAAGCCTCCTGTAGCCCTTTAAGAATTTTATTTAAGGTGAGGAAGAATGGCATAGCTCCTTACTTCCAATAGCTCATCTCCACTGAAAAGCTTCCCACTGTGACCCACAGGACCTTCTGGTAGAACAGATCGGATAAAATGATGTCCCACTGTTGCTTCCAGACTTATCCCCAACCCACTGTTCTCACTGAACTTGCTCACACGGGCCACCTGAAAGGAGAAAAATCATCACAACACTAATATTCTTTCATTTTTTTTTTAAATCTCATGTATATATTTTATGTTCACTCAAAAAGATCAACGTTCTCACAAAAGCTTCAAAAATCTAAAAGAGTACTGATATCTATCAGTTTCATGAACCAACACAAACCAAAAAGCAGCAGCAAAGATACTTGACTGTCTTCAAGTCAAGCAGTCAAGATCCTTTGCCACACCTTTAGATGTTGGTAACAGACTGAATGTAGTCAAAATGACCACAGATTAAAACCAAATCCCTGAGCTCAAACGACTGTATAAAAAAGATGCACACCTAGTACTTACTATGTACCAGAGACGTTATACAGACTATCTCATTAACTTTTCATAAATACATACAATTTCTATCCTTTCCCAAATTAAAACCAAGGTTCAGAGAGGTTACCTTAGTCAAAATCACACAGATAGAAATGAGCTCTGAACCTAAGCAATCTGAACCTAGAGCCCACACTCCTGCTGTACAGAGGAATAAGAACAGTCTTTAAAAGTGGATCAAAGCTTAAAACAGGAGTATGAACTTCCTATTTCCTATTGCTATACTAAATAATGAAGAATGTTACAAAATCACTCATTTTCACAAAGAATCCACTCATTATAATATTAAAATCAGAAAGTATATGAAATGTGGTCTATTTCATCCTCTTTAATTTATAGTCAAGGAAACTGAGGTACAGAGAAACTGAGAAAAATACTATTTAACTTTAAAAGATCTCTTTCAAATCTTAACGATAATATGTGCAGGGTTATTACTGGAAACTACATCATTTGACTTTAAAATCTAATGCTGGATAAAATCCTTCACACTCCTTAAAATCCATTTTAGATATCACCTCCTCTGAGGAGTCTTCCAGGTCCCCACTGATAATGTCCCTCAATCCTCTTCTATATTACACAATGCTTCCTATAATTATATTTATCTGTACAATGACATAATGACTTAAAGTTATATCTATGTCTTATTTACTTATGTTTGATGAGGGCCGATAAATACTTAGTTCTTTCTTATAGCACAGTTCTGCCCTCGACAGATTATCGGCATGCCAACAAGAGACAATGTGCACAAATGGAAGTTAAAAGTTCCCAGTCTCCCGTCTGATCTCTGAGACAAAATGGCTAGTTAGTTTCTCTTCACTATTCAATTACCACTGAAGAAGTGCAGTCTCAGTTATGCATATCAGCCTACCCCACAGAAGGAATACCTCAACTTTCTTTTCATGTTAAATAACCATGCTTAAGCTGGACCTTATTTTATTTTTCCTTGACTCAATTTATAATGATAATAACAGCTATACTTATATGACTGTTAATGACCTTGAGTTTTTCAAAAAACTGTTCAATGTCATGAGGATTAAATGAAACACAAAGAATACTGCTTGATATGAAGTGTTTAATAAAGCTAGTTATTAATATTAGATGACAACTGTTGTCTTTTTATCTCTCCTGATTTAGAATTACTTGAATAGTATAAGCAATATGAGAAATTTTACCTAACTCAGTATTACACTTTTTCCTTTTGAAATCTCTGAAATTTGATGGTATACATCTAAAGATTGATCATCTGTGTCACCTTTGTAAATCTCTTTTTAGGGTAGAAGATTACAATTGCTATACTAGGTATGCGAACTGTAAATAGACATAAAATATTCACTATGGCATAAGTGACAAGAAAAAACATGTACAATTAAGCCTCTTAAGGAAATACATGAGCGTGATAATGAGACAATAGAAAAAGACTTTAGAATTTTGTATATAAGTCATGATGATTTGTGTTTTACCTTTAAGTAAATTGTCATTCTTTTCTGATTCTTTCTATAAATCCAAAGAATCAGGAAAAACACCTTCCTTGTGTCTATATAATATATACTACTGTCAGAAATACGAAACCATTGATGAATTATAAATTCTAAAACTTCCATCCCATTTATTTCAGTTCCTTAGTTACTACCCAAAGTAATCCAACCTGAATTGTTTAAATACCTGAATCAGCATTTAGGTCTCTGGAAAAAAGTTCTGGGCACCTGCTACTTCTCTAGGACTCTTTATGATCATCATCTTTATTACTGTCTTGAACTTCTTGTTCAAATACAGTTACAAGTTAAGAAGTTAAGAAGAATAGGTTAACCTACCACTACTTCATAGTTAATTCCCATAATCCTTTGCCACTTTGTAAGCAGGGCAGCTTCCTGCTGTGGTGCATCTTCTATTTCTTCTATCTCAGCTGACAGTAATGGATACCCTGAAATAGTCAACATAATTAAGTTAATGACAAACTACAAAAATTATCCGTATTTTGACATTATGTATCAGGGACACTGTGATCAGAACCTGTCATACCAAGTCTGACTCTTCATTCAATATATGACTTATTCTTTATTCTCTAAATATTTTAATAATATAATTTAGGACCCTATCATTTTCATGTTCCCACATTTCTCTTTCAGAGATCTCTTTTAAATCTTGACTATATTTTCATTAAAGTATCCATATATCATCCAACTTATTTTAAAAAATGAGGATTCCAATGTGCTCCAAGTTTCACTTGGGTGGTCCTTTGGTGACTCTACAGTAAAAAGACATGCTTGCCTTCTGTATTAGTTTATTTTTTCATTTTAAATTTGGTTCTAAAGAGTAAAGAAGGACCATGCTACACCTTAGTAAAACAAACAAAAGTAATTATCAAATAATATATGCAATTCCATGTACAATGAGAAAATATAAATAAAAAGAAACAATGAAAAACTGTTAAAATTAAACCCCATAATTGGAATTACACTAATTGGCAAAAGAGAAATGAAAAAAAAATTGGAGATAAAAGTACTAAACAAATTAAGTAAATAATACTGAATTAAAATGCTTAGCTAAAGCAAGAAACTGGCTGCAAAGAATTTGCGAGTCATATTCAAAGATTTCCATATTTCATCATAGTTCTTACTCATAAAGCTTGTCTTTTAAAAAAATCTCCATGAGGCACTATTCTGAATTAACCTTTTAATATCCCTTCTAGTATTCAAATTTCAAATCTAAAGAGTGTTCCAAAACACAATTTCTTATTAGCTGCCTCCTCATTAATGGAATTAAGGAGATTTCACTCAAGGCCTAGACTGCAGATTTGTTATATTTTAAATTAATAACATGATTTGGTTTCTTCTTGAGAAACTGGAAACAACGAACTATATATTTTTAAAAATTTGGAGGCTAGCTCCCCAAAATGAGTATTTCCTCTTCAAAATTAAATTCAGTCCAGCAAGGGACAGCCTTTCAGGGGTGAAGACAGATTACATGGAACCGTTCGACCTTATAAAGGTTAGAAAGAGAAGGGTCAGCTCAGAGTCCTACCTCCCTTTCTCTGACTTTTTAAATTAAGTTTACTGGGGTGACACTGGTTAATGAAATTATAGAGGTTTCAAGTACATCATCTATTGCATTGTGTTCATATCCCAAAGTCAAATCTCCTTCTGTCACCATATATTTGACCCTCTTTGCCCTTATCTACCTCTCTCCTCACCTCTTTCCCTCTGGTAACCACTAAACTGAAGTCTGATTCTGTTGTCCTTACAAAGATAAGCATTGATTCAAGCAAGATGGAATTCTAAATGTCGAAAGTAGGGAATCTGTAGGCTGCCGATAAAAAAAGTCTGAGATTTGTATTCATATAATCAACCTATAGTTGCAAAGCCCTCTATTTTTACCCATTCCCAACTTTCCCAAGATTAGATTTCAGGCATATTCATGATCATCATCTAAAATTTATTCAAAAATTATAAAGCCCAGTCGTTTGATCTTACTGAGAAGTTAAATGACTTGTCCAGGCTCACACAGTGAGTCAACTTTCTGTGGAAGAAGCAATGATATCTTGTTGCCTTGCCTAAGGACCAAGCACTGGTGTAGAGCATTAAAATCATTTAAGAGTTTTTCCTTAATTTATTTTGTTTAAAAATAATTTGGGACTCCTGATTCTACGTCTAGAGCCTCTACCACCTAACCTCCTACCCACATATGCCAAAGCAAAATCAATGGTCTGACTCTTCAAGATGATCTCCCACATCCATCCTTACTTACTATCTCAAGTTTTATGCTATGAAACGTTTTTATGCTTTCCCCCGACTCTTGATAATCACTTCAGCCTAAAATATTTCTTCACCCATTAGTGTCAACAAGGCAAAATTTGATTAACACCCATGAAGCTGACAATTCTCACTCCTGGGATACCTTTGCAAACACAAATATTCCACTAAAATAATAAAAGTAAACAAAAATTTTCAGCAGAAGAAAATACTTTCATAATCGAGGACTAAATATTTTAAAGAAATACAAAGCTTTAATAAAATTATTTAGTGAAAAGAAGAATTCACATGAAGAGAGATCAGTTTCAGACTCTGTTCATTGAAATTGTTACCAAGGTACCTGAAGCAATCTGATGGGTGAAGGAAGCACACAGCATCCAGCTTATAAAGATCACAGCAACATTCTGGCATAATTATATGTTAAAATGCTGCTGCTCTAAACAATGTTTAAACAGTTTGATGGATTCTAGATAAAGTGAAAGAAATCTCAGAAAGGTTTAATTTGCTCTACAATTCTTTTCTAAACCAACTGCCAAATATTAAAGTTTATAGCTTTTTAAAAATTGAGAAGAAAAAACCTCCTAAAATTGGATAGTTTCATTCCTAAGAGCTTATGATTTAAAGATTCTCTTGCATTTATTTTAAAAATATTTTATAATTTTATTTTTGCTTGCTTAATAAGACAGACATATGTTGGTGTACAGAAATAAGGGGACTAAATTTATATGACTGATTCCCGAAGGGTTCTGGTTAAAAAAGTATAGAAAAAAGAAAAGACTGATTCAGCAAGAAAATAAGTCAGCTATGAATTTGCTTTTTAATCTACTAGAGCAATTAATCACATCTACAAATGGATTTATAACCATCTCTTTTCTGAAAAAGTTTTTAATTTATAATATGTCCATAAAGGCTTAGTCACATTTATAAAAACCATTTCTTTATTACAGTATACAAAGAAAAAATTGGCCTGGCTCCAGGTACTTACCTTCTTCTTCAATTGGTAATATGCTGGTGTTTCTTCTCAAAGATATAGAATCTTCATCTTTTTCATAATTTTCTTAAAGAAGAGAATATTTTAGTAGTCATATCTATAATATAATCAAGCATTTGAATTTTTCAAATTCTACTATATTTATTTGAACCCCTAAATGACTGTTTTTGCAGGTAAACTCTTCACTAACTACTTTCTTAATAGAGAATTCTCCTACTAATGGGATAAAAAGTTAATAAATTTCTCCTGTGATCTACCTTTCTGTCTTCTAGTACTATAAGAAGTGGTTTATGGCAATAAATACCAGCAGTTAACAGTTTCAGAAATGAAAAAGCATGTTCAAACCAACAGTCTGACTTCTACTAAAAAACTTTTACACCACTAAAAGACATGGGGATTTCAGTGATTTTCAGAGATACCCCTGTATGAGCAGGTTATAAATGGCATATCTAAATGTGGAATTAAAATCGATTCCTTCAAGGAAAGCATGGGGAGTTAGAAACATCATGGGGCTCACATACATAATCTGGGCAGAACAGGTTCCCCCTAAAGAGAAAACACAATGATGACATTCAAAGATAAGGCAGGGACAGAAAGGTAAATGACTGTGCATGTTTCTAACTCAGAAGTGGGGACTGAGTAAATAAGACAGAGAGAAATCTGCTTTATTAGGAAGCCCATTCTATAGTTAATGGACACATCCCTTGTTCCAGTTAACCCCAACTTTATTAAATTTCCCTTTTATTCGCTTCATACTAAGCAGTGAAGATTAAAAACCATTCTTTAAATAATTTCAGAATTAGGAAATGATGTAAGGATATAACTGAAAACCAGATTAACGTGGCATTACCTTTGCTTATGCTGGCATTAACAGGAGACAAAACCGCATCTTTTGTGGCATCCTCCCTTGATAGGAGCTCAGCTTCCTGCTTCGTTCCTCTCCTCATTAGGGTCAGGTGCACAGTTTGTCCTGTGTGTCTCAATACCTCTACTGCTTGTTGATTGGTAAAACCCTGAAGGTTTGTGCCATCTACCTGATAAGAACAAAGTAGGTTAAAAAAATCAATGGATATTTGTATTACCAATTCACCAAAAGTCTGTTTACTACCTGTTAGTATAAAAAGAATACGGGAAGAGAATTCCCTTAATTGAGGAATGGGCTAACACCTGTTCGGGTACTAGCTTAGATGCACTAGAATCACTCAGGAGAGTTTTTT
Organism: Rousettus aegyptiacus; assembly: GCF_014176215.1. Classification (NCBI taxonomy): domain Eukaryota; kingdom Metazoa; phylum Chordata; class Mammalia; order Chiroptera; family Pteropodidae; genus Rousettus; species Rousettus aegyptiacus. The sequence continues at coordinate 55,757,601 of NW_023416306.1, forward strand.
TGTTTGTTTGTTTTGCTTAATACAGATTATAGGGTCTCATTTTCAGAAATTATGAGCCAACAGTTCTAGAGTGGGGCCCATGCTTTCATATGCCTTTTAAAATATTATTTTATATTTCCCAGGTGAGTATGATGCACAGACAAGTTTGGAAATCAGTACTATGTAGAATAAAAAGGTACAGAAGACAGTGAAAACGCAGTCACTGAGAGTGCTGACACATTCCCAAATTAGTTTTACACTCGCTTAAAAAAATCAGCTTTATACTCCAAAACCAGTTTTAAACTGGCAAAATTGCCTGCCTTTTTCTTTCTTTTCCTCTTCTAAAAAAATATGTTTTTCCATCTTTCTAGATAAAACATTGAAGATGCCCCTATGATCTTTATGAACTACAGATATGATCATATCACCCCAAACCTACCTTCCGTATAACAACCCTTAGAACAATGCTCAAAATTCTCAACATGGCTTGGAATGGCCTGTGTCAACTAATCCTCACCTCCCATCACCAACCTCATCCTGCAAGATGCTGTCTACTGCCCTGCCCTCCGGCCCCAGACAGCTGGATTCCTTTCCTCTGAACTGCAGTACTCCCTTCAGCCAGATGTCTCTACAAGTCCTGTTCCCTCAGTGTAGACTCTCTGGACAGCTACTCCAGCCCGTCCTCTTTGCCATCAGTTCGCTTGGAAAACACCTATAATTGCTTTAGATTTCAGTTCAATTTTAGTTACTTCCACAATTAAGCTATCTCAATGTTCTTGACTATAGCCAAAGCCTTCCTTTACCACTTCTCCATCACAGCATTTGTCAGAAATTTAATATTTTGTTAATATTTGGTTTATGACTACATACTCTAAGAGGACAGGCTCAATGTGTCACCAAAGTACAATACTGTATGAACAGTAGATATTCATCTCAAATGAGAATACATGCCTAAGATTTATTTCTAAAGTAAATTATCAGTTAAAATACATAAATGCAGAGTATAACACCATTATAACACCATATTGTTTTAAATTGATAAAATCACACTGAAAAGTTTGAAAAAGTGGAATAAATTTAATGTTGAAATTCAAAGTCATTGATATTCCTCATGAATTGTGAAACGGCTATAAAATAGCTGTTAAGTGCCATGCTCTTCTAAGCACAGTGCTAGTCACAATGGCACTCAACTATTCATTTAATGAGAACTAAATAGGACCTAGATCAGTGGTATTCAAGATGAACCCTTACTACAGAGGTTTCTGGAAGAATGTAATAAAACTTTTATTTAAACATTTTAAAATCTTACTTGTTTTATATACATGCATATAATATATATATATAAATTATATCTAAAACTATATGTAATATATATATATAAAGCAAAGTATAGCATATAAATATAGTGAAGAGAAGAGGGAGAAGAGTAGTTTTTGTTGTTATTGTTGTTTACTGATGGGGATATTCAATAAAACACCTAGAGATCTCTGATCTGGATGATAATCTTGTACTCTGTAAGCTACTTAAACCTTGAAAGACTTGTTTGAGCTACATGGCCATTTTAACAAAGGTGTCTAGCTCTCTCCTCTTTCTTCCTACCTCCACCCTGTTGATGCCTTTTTGAAAAGACTAATAAAAATATAATAACAGAGAAAACACTGCAATAAATATTGAAACCATGGTAGAACAAAAGTCCCTATGTATCAGTAACTTGGAGTAACTTCTAACTAGGAATGGTTTGGACATGACCAGACCGAAGGCAGGACAGTCGAATCTCTATATATGAGGGAATAGCTTGTCTGGTCTGTAATAAGAAACTTGAGTAAAATCCAACAATAGCCTCCAATTAGAAGGAGGTAGTCAGATGGTACATGTGGATCCTAAACAGTGATTTCCCTCTACTGCACCCCACCCTCCAAAAAAGTGTTAGAGGCCACCACAGCTGGGAGCATGTGACAGCACAGAATTACATATATGTACTAAAACCACACCATGCAAACACCTGTACAATCCCAAGTAACTTCTGACTACACAACCAACACAGAAAACAATTTCCCAGTACACAGGGGTTAAAATCCCCCATTGTGATGCTCTAGTACTGGTTTCTTCTCTATTCTATTAATTTACAAGCAAAACTCAGTAAATTTAAAATTTCTCCTTCCTTCTTGCATTGTTAATTCCTACATCATCAGGAAAAAACCTACAGATCTTCAAAGGAACCCATCTCAACTCCCATAAGAACTACAGCATGGTTCTTATGGAAAATGACCACTGCTCATAGGGTATGGAATAAAATATCATAATCCAAAAGAAGATGTGCAAACTGAAGCATCAGTAAAAACATCTCCCTATTAAATTCTTATTGCATGACCTGGAAAAAAGATATTTTCTGAAAAGTCCCTTCAAAGGGATCCATATTGCGTTGTATTTACAGAACTAGGCATTATAGCTACAAAGAAGAAACAAATATCTACAGAAAAGAAAAACCATCATAATGAAGGCAGTTAATAAGATTTTAAATACTGCAAAAAAATAAAAAATAAGCAGAGAATGGAAGACAGGAACATAAAATTTCCCCATAGGGAAATATACCTGAGTTTACAAATCAAAGAGGTGCATGAAAAAAACAAAAAACAAATAATAATAAAAAAAACTAACATCTGGACATATCTTGATAAAAATTTCAGATTTCAAAGATTGAAAGAAAAAAAAAATCACCCAGCATCTAGGCAACAGAGTGAACAGGTTATCTAGAGAATTTGTGGTAAATTATGAACCAAGAGTTTTATACTCAGTCTAATTAGTATAAAAATAGAAATTATGACTGAGATACAATGATTATATCCTGTACCAAAGTATGTTTTGAGAGGGGCCACGAGGAAGAAATTTAAACTAAGTGATCAAGAACTACAATTTGTACACATTTATGGCATAAAAGAGCTGGCTTGTTAAAGGTAAGAAAAGATTTAAGAGGATGTTTGTGTGTTTGTATTTTTTTAAAGAGAGAAGAGTATTCTAAGTCCCCACCCCACTCACTTAGATGTTTTGTCTTGACCTGAAATCAGAAGAGTGTGTCACCTGTAGTAGGGTGCAGTGGATTGCGTGTAACCCCATCAGGACGATAAGAGAGAGGCTGTTTACTTGCTTTGACTGTGGAACAAGAGAAACCTGCTATTATACTACAAACTGCTCAACAATCTGACTTTGTTAGGGAATAGAGCAAAGGAATGCCACACATGAGAAAGCCAGTTTCAGGGCATTTTGAAATCTATCCAAGAGTACCCCTAAGGGATGATGGTACCCAAAAAAGTGAATCTATGGAGTAGACTGCTGAAAAACAGGGGCATAATGGAAGAAGAGTCAGTCAGATGAAAAATCCACCATCTTTCATGGAAAGTTAACACAAATATCTCCACCAGGATCTCCCAAGAACCCAAAAATGAACCCTAAGAGATGCTCTGTTTTAAATATCTGCCAGACTCACTCAGCACAAGACATTTATTTTTACAGCAGTATAAGTCAGGGACAAAATGTCTTTTCATCCTTCCTTCTCTCATCTTTGACATCAGTTGGGCCAGAAACCACAATAAAATGAGGGAGGAAAAGAAAAACTAGTTAGGGAAAGGGATACTGCAGAGTACAGTCTCAACCCCTAGTAAGCCATCGGTTCATAGCAGGCTTCTGCTAGGCCAAGGTCTAATATAAAATGAGATTGTTATTTAGGATGGGAAATTTTTAATACTAAATTGGAGCTGTCTTTGGTGATTATAATTGGCTATACGAAATTTTATTCTCTGAGAGTAATATAAGCCATGGGACTTGCCTAAGATTTCTTCAAGGGGGAAGATAAGACCCTTCTCCTGTTGAAAATTAAAAAGGTCAGTTGATGACAAATTTTGAAAGTTGTTTAGAATTCTTCCTCCTAAGTCTTCCTTATAGAATGTCTCTGTCATCCCCAGCCAAACTGTCAAAGTGTGGAAAAGCAACAGAAGAGGCTTTCAGGCAGAAAAGGTTCAGAAAATCTACCAACACGTTCTCTTCCTGTAAAATTTACTCAAAAAATTCTAACTGAAAAATTAATCATATTTAAAATTAAAAGTAAAATAGTGGCATACAAAATCCAGTGCTGATAAGTAAAACATTACAAAAAATCAAATGATTCAAGTCGTAGTCTACAAAAGACATATTAAATAATACCGCTGTTGGTAATAGCAAACAACTGAAAACAACATAACTGTCCATAAATAAATATTAAATATATTACAATAGATCTACATGTGCTGATATGACTATACTTTCAAGTATATTTTTAAGTAAAATAAAAATAAAATATGTATAAACAAACATAATATCGTCCTATTTAAACACCGATACGTGAATACTTTCTGAAATTTTAAACCACAAACTATTAATAATGGTTTCTATGAGTTTTTTTTTAACTGTACCATGTTCAAATTTTACTTTCTTTAAACCTCAAAGATAAATGTTAATCTAAAATAAATGAACATGCTATTTACTCTTAGGGCAATAAAGGAAAAAAACTTGCAAAAATCTACTTTGAGGTTCCATAAAAATTCATAAAATACATAGAACTTAGCCTGAAAGCTTTCATTTGCAAAGGATTTTTATTGCTCGGCTACAGTTTCATTAAGAAAAATCAAATGTATATGATTTTGTCTACTAAATAACAATAAAGTTCAAATACGTAAAGAAAAAAAAAAATTTCTTTTATTTTCAAAGCTGGATGACCTAAATTTAAAAATATCTTCCTTACCCAAATGTCAGAGATGGTACGAGCACAGAAGAAACTGTTGTCATTGAATAATTATAGACTTGTAAACCCACACTTTGGTTTAAATTTCTCAGTATGTTCATCTGTAATATGAGAAAATGGTACCTACTTTTCCAAAATTACAATGCATAACACTGTACTGGGAAGATACTTTGGTATTATTATTACTAGAGTGAAGAAGTAATTAATAAATATGAAAACTCTAAGCCTTCATGGGAATAGTTTCTGTTCAATACGATTACACACATCACACATATGAGACAAGGTGACCGAAGCCTAAATCAGGGCCCAGTCCAGTGCTGGCTCCTCATTGTCACATGAAGAGAGTTAAGACATGGCATCAGACTCAATGGTACCACTGACAAGAATGCAGTGGAACTAGGTGCAATGGCAACAAATTGCCTATGTGCTATTTCAAGGAAAGATCTAACATCCTCATAATGTACAGTGCAGCTATAACAATTAACAAGAACAATTACAGGGGGAAATGCTAGTTGGAACAACTCAAAAATCTCAGCTTCTTAGCACACTCAATCTAGCTGGTCAAGCCCTCCTCTAACACAGCCTATATCTACCTATATTATAAAGTCACAGAATATCAAGGCAACATTTGAGACTTTCCCATATTTACATGCTTAGTCAATAATTTTCATCATAATTTCACACTGCTTTTAATAAGGATCTCTATAAATCAATCTAAAAGGAACGATGTATGATTTTATACAATAACAAGTTTGGCCAACTTTTCTTTAAAAATAGAGTCCTTTTATCAAATAATTCTTATATATAATACCAACACATAAAGTGGAAAAATAATAGGTTCATTCACTCTATTCCCTTCCTCTATAATGGCTATGGTGAAACCATAGGGTTTCGCAAAGCACAATTTGTAAAACAGAAATCTTAAAACAAAATAGTTTTAGTGTCATAAAACAAAACTTCACAAAATAGTAAGAAATAATTTCTTAATCTTACTACCTCAATAATTACAAAATGAAAACAGTAGCACTCCACACAGCTGAGGCCAAAACAAAAAATAAAAGACAGGCAAACACCGCAGTTGTAAAAATGCAACTGGTGTGAAGAACTTTATTACCAATATCTTGAAAGTCCACAAGATGGTGATATTTTGCACAAAATTAATGCATGATCTAAAGCATCGCATGATGGTCTCTAAGTTTGAGATGCTTCTAACTTTGGAGAGAATATTGCTAAAAATGAAAAATTAGAACATTGATGACAGTGAAACATGTGATTCTACTGAGAGCAAAAAAACTCTTCAGAAGAAGGATACTTCACTTGAGTCAACTTCTTTTATCACTGACCCTGTCTAAGCAAAACTGTATTTGAGATTCCACTTATATAACAATGAAAATAAGAGCAAGTTTGAAATGGAAGTGACAGTGAGGCTCTTCCAAATGTGTAATCATTTCAGGGCCTTAATAAATCTCTGCTAAATATCTGGCACATAAGTATAGCTTAAAACTGTACTTACATGCCAAATATTATACCAGGTATTTAAAATAAATTACTCATTTGGTTTTCCTAAAAATCTTACAAAGGAAGTTTTCTTATCCCAATTTTCTAGGTGAAATTTTCTTGCTAAACAATTAAATATAAAGGTATCATGACTCAGCTATTCCACTCATGAGTATATACCCGAGAAATGAAAACATATGAGCTACACAAAAACTTATAGATGAATGTTCACTGAGGCATTATCTGCCAAAAAGCGGAAATGACCTGAATGTCCATGAACTGATAAATGTGGTATGTCCATAGAAAGAAATATCATTTAGCTAAAAAGAAATTAACAATTGATACATGCTACAACATGGAATAGCCTTAAAAACATTATGCTGTCTAAGGCCATGCCACCCTGAATGTGCCTGATCTCATCTGATCTCATCTGATCTCTAAAGCTAAGCAGGGTTGTGCCTAGTTAGCACTTGAATAGGAGACTATGTAGGAAGCCCAGGTGCTCTAGGCGCTAAAAAATACCTACATACATACATACATACATACCCATTATGCTAAGCAAAAGAAGCTAATTACAAATGACCACATATTATATTGTTTCATTTACATGAAATACCCACAAGAGGTAAATCTATAAAGGCAAATGTAGATTGGTGACTGTCTAAGATAGGGAGGATAGGGGAATTTGGGAGTAACTGCTAATGGGTATAGGTTTTTATTTAGGATAATGAAAATGTTCTAAAATTGTTTGTAATAATGAATGCACAGCTGTGAATACACAAGACTAGTGAATTATACATTTTAAATAGGCAAATTGTATGTTATATGAATTGTATCTCAGTAAAGCTAATTTTTTAAAAAAGCTCTCTAATGTATTAAAATACACAGCTTAGGGGAGATTCGCTATGTTTTCAATTTTTAATTCAGTATCAGATATGGATTTAGAGTGTGTATCTATTCACTCTTGCTCCCTTTCCTTCAAAATAAAAAAAGTGAAGTAGTTAAATTTCATTGTATGTTAAATAGAGGTAGAGTGAGAAAAGCTCATTTCCAGGAGATATGTAGGTGGCAAACACAACTTTAATTTTATAGTAGATGTCAAGAGATGAACAAATTGTAGTTAAGAGCATTATAGAACTAAGCCGAAGAAGACTCAAGGAGTTGCAATGTAGAAGCAAAGGGTGGAGATAATGGACACCTCTACCTTTTTTTTTTTTAATTGCAGTAAAAGACACATAACATAAAATTTATCATCTTAACCATTTCTAACTGTACAGTCCACATACGTACAACAGATCTTTAGACATTTTCATTTTGCAAGACTGAAACGCTATAGTCAATAAAGAACTGTTCCCCATTTTCTCCTCCACCCAGCCCGTCACAACAACCATTCTACTTTCTGTTTCTATGAGTTTGACTACCCCAGGCACTTCATGTAAGTGGAATCATACATTACTTGTCTTTTTGTGACTGGCTTATTTTACTTTGCATAAGGTCCTCAAGGTTCACCTATGTTGTAGGATGTGACAGAATTTTCTTTTTCATAAGACTAATTTTCCATTGCATGTATACACCATATTTTGTTTATCCATTTCATTCATCCATCAATGGATATCTGGGTCCCTTCCTCATCTTAGCTATTGTGAATAATGCCATTATGAACAAGGATTCTTCTAGCTTAACATTCTACTCTCTTACTATTATTAAGATCCCAAGGGAACAACAGAAACTTAATTAAGCATTCAATAAACACATATTAAGATAAATGGGCATTCCCAAAAATGTCTCCCCAAGAATATTAATATATGTTTGAGAACAGAAAGAACTCATAATTACAAATGTTTATGGAACATTGGAGTAAGAGTTAAACAAGTTTTTCTACTGTAGAACTTCTCAGTCTTTGATTTTTCAGTGTGCAATGTGAATCCCTAAGACACCATATCACCTGCAATTTTTCCTAAACGTATTTCACAAGAAGCCCCTGGGACGGGGTCTTTTAAACTTGTGTTCTGAGGAGGAGTTAGATAGTACCATTTCCACAGAACACTAAACTTAAAGTTGTATTCTTTTACACACTGTCTTGAATAGCCATATGCTCCAAACATAGTGATGTTACTATAATAACAATGATGGGTTTTGAACTAATTAGGAGAGGCTGGACTTTTTTTTTTATTCTTATATATTCTTAGAACTAAAAGGAGCCCTGGTCAGGGAGCCAATAATATCAATGTTATTCTGGTAATGTAAAAAAGAAAATACACACAGCCCAAACTCAGATTCAAGTAAACTGAAGGGTATAACATCTGGTCTTTACCTTTTGAGTGTCTTCAACTAAAGTATAAGTAGGGTATTAATGTAACCAATTCATTACAACCAGAAGTCAGATATTTCAGAAATTACTCAAGAAAGAAGTCCCACCTTTAGAACTGAGATCGCTAAAGCTTCTACCAAATGCTCTTACTTCCACAAAACAACAAAATTGGTCACTGTAATCACAGTCTCAAATCACTAAAGCAAGCTTAAATTAGTATGGAGCTAACTACAGTTCTCAAACACTGAGTAAACTAGGAAAATAAATTTTTCAACAATAAAAATTAACGAAGTTGTTATTACATGTGTTACTTACTGCTATAATTTGGTCTCCAATTTGGATTCTTCCATCATGTTCAACAGCACTGCTCTTTGTAATACTCTTTACAAAGATTCCTGAAGGTTCTAAGATTAAAAATAGGTATTTTTATTTTTCTTACTATTTACAAAGCACAAAGAATATTCATCTTCCATTCTCCAAATACAAAGTGCAAATTTTGAATAAATATAAATCAACAAAACTACTAATAGAAACCTAGACTTGAAAATGAGAAAATAGTTTTCTCTGATAAATACAATATCGAAGTCACCTACATTAAATTATTCCTACAAAATTTTTCCATCATTTTATCTAACAATGTGAAAATACATAATATTGATTCAATATTCCATAAGACAAAGATATTAGAGGTAATTGTCAAGTCTAAAAATATTAATGTTTAAATTAATTACCTAATTTTTTATCTCCAATGTAACCAGCAATGGTAATTCCTAATCCTTGGACATTTTTAGTGAGTTGTACATCAAATGTCTCACTTTCTTCACTTTTCTGAGTAGATGCATCAACCTAAAATACAATCGATAAACAAACATACAGGTAAATAAACATGTAAACAAACAAGATAAGCTCAATTTAGGAATAATAAGATGGAAATGGGTGTCAGAGAACTCTGCTGTGGGATTATAGTAGAGATTACTCCTTCGGTCTTGAAAACATGGACTAAGCATCATGTTTTTACTCAAAAGGAATGCTAAACAGTAAGGTTGAATACCCTCTTACCAGAGAAACAAATTATTGTTTACTTACGGAATTATAAAAAATAGTTTCTTATTCACAAATTCTATTTTCAGAGATGGCACATCTTCATTTTGAGAGTGAGGAGGTAATACAGTTGAAAGAACTCATGTTTTGAATTCAGATCAATAAATTTAAATCTTGCTTTGCCTCAGAATTTTTCTAAACATTGCTTTGTTCAACTGTCTATCAGGCAAAAGAATAACAAGTCCAGCTAAGTTACCAGTAGTTTCTGTGTAATAAGCATTTAACATGTCTTAATTCATTTACTCCTTAAAACAAGCCTCTGAGATAGATATGGTCACTGTCAATTTTTCTCTGGGGAAACTGAGGAGTATAAACTTTTCCAAGGATAAACAGTGAGCACTAGTAAAGGCGGAATTCAAATGCAGACAGGCTGGCTGCAGCATCCCTTCTCCTAAGTGCTATACAGTATGGAAAATTCCTAGTAGAGTACAGGGGCCATCATGTCCACACAGGACATGTTGCTGTTATTATTATCTTAAGCAAATTGTTAATTCTAAAACCATGAATATGATTTAATCTATCCTTCAGATATATTGTTAATATATATTATTAATAGAATGATGATTATACTGATGATTATTTTTAAAATCAGTGAAAGGCACCAAGAGCTATATAAAATTACCCCTTACTTGTTTTATAAATTTAGACCTTAATTTCAAAAGCTATTTATTAGGAAAACATGCCTTTCTGCTACGATTTCCTTCATTCCTATAATGATAGCCAAAAGCAAGTTTCTTTAAATGCAGAATGGTTAACAATATATACTGGACTAAAGGGCGAGCCTCTCTGAATTAAGCATTAGTGGACTGGTGCAATAAGTCATTGATTGGCTATTGACCTTATCTACTAGTGTGGCATCAGCAGAGTCCAAAAAGAACCCTATAAAGATCATAACATAATGAAGGCTATGGGACTGAATGGACATGCAGGTTCAGGCTAGCTGGTAATGTCTTCTGATTTTCTTTAAGCAAACCCTGACTATATGTCACTAACAGACCACCTAAACAAGATACAATTTTATAGTAGAGTTTCAATTTTTTCACTGCACATAATTATCTGTGCAAACTTAGCAAAAGTTTAAAGTTTAGATAATTACAAGAAAATGACAGGATGAAATCTGCTTCAATTGAAACAAATGTGTTTTCTATTTTTAATAAGACTTATGCGGGTGCTATTTTAGAGGGTGGCAATTTGACTATCGAATAGTTTTAAAAGGGGCACAAGCTTCAGAAATGATGATATGCACAGAATAGATATTTTTCTAAGCTCTCAATTACATCAAGTGGTTTTCGGTATTGCATTCATTTATATATTGCTGAATAAAATGTTTTGTTTACCACAAAAGAATGCCATTTAAATACTTTCATAAACAAGCTTTCTTTACTTCTTTCTCTGCAAAAAATAGCAACCAAACTCAATCCTAAAAACAACAGAATCATGGAAATTTCAAGTGTTCTAATAAAGTTTTAAAGAGCTTGTGGAGGAGGTTTGGAAATTAAAAAAAGAATTTGAAGCAACTGGTTAGAAAAAAACTTTTAATAGGAAAAAATCATATGGATGTTTTTAGATCTATGAGAAAGAAATGGAGGACTTGCATTTGCTATAAAGCTTATCTAAAAATTGAGTGTGATTCTCCTCTTAAATAATTAAGAGATTTTTGGATAAAATTATTTTGCTGTTATCCACTATGTTCGTCTTGCAACCTAAACTATTTTGAGACAACCACCACATTCTATTGATTTTGAAAATGTCTAGCTTTTTTCATATCAAGTTTAAAAAAAAAAGATGAAATTTTATGCCTATGAATAAAGCTTTTGTTTCAACCTCAAAAACATAACTTTTGTTTAAAAAATTATGTGATAAGGTCAAGAATTGTGGCTTCTCATTACAAATCTGAGAACAGTCCTGTGACACACCTTAAAACAATAATATTGAAAAGTTTTAGTAAGCTTATTTACCACCACCACCAACCCCCGCCAAAAAAAAAAAAAAAAAAAGACTAAAAAGAAAGTTGTTGAAAGAAAATGATTAGAACTTATAGCCCTCCTTACAGAAGGCCTTCTATATAAGAGAAAAATTAAATATTCTAGGTATTAGTAGCAAGTAATTCTTTAAGTTTTCCATACTTCAAAACATTATTTTCATGCATGTGATGCTTAAAGAAAATGTAAAATGGTAATCTAGAAATTTTTAAGCAATCTATTTTTTATCTGTTATACATTATTCCTAATTAACAACATATTTGTACTGAAACATCTCTACATTTGAATTGTTTCATTGTTTAGCACTAATATATAAACATTAATAAATCCAGTTTCTGAATAAGCATCCTGTCATTTAAGTGCTATTGTTTATCAGTTTCCCATCGACTGTTTTTGCCTACTTACCCGCATCTCTGGAGTAGAAGATGGGGATGAGGAAAGGGTGATGCCCAAAGAAGTAGGTGCTGTTGGTTCTTCTATGGCACCTCTCGCAATCATCAACTTAACTCTGTTTCCACATTGCCTGAGGACTTGTGCTACTTGCTCACTGCTCATCCCTGCAAGGTCTGTGTCACCAATCTTTAGAATGTGGTCTCCACTGCATAATCGCCCATGCTGAATAAAAATAAACTATTTATCAGGTTTTATTATTATTAACTTTATTAGAGAAATCCAAAATGAGGGAAATCTTTTTTTTTAAAAAAAGCAATGATATGAATTACCATTCATAGGACATTAAGCATGTGGTTGTAATTTTAACTGTCATTGAAGCATCCTAAATTCATTCAATGTGATAGAAATAACTGAAATTCACAAATATTCCTTAATAATAGTTGATATGAGCTTTTCAATTTGATTTCTATTCACTAGATGCAAGAAAATGTTAAGCTTTTTGTGAAGTTTTTCAGGGAAAGAAAATGAGAAAATGCCAGTAAGCAGAGATGAAGTATGTTACTATACAAATACATATTACTCAAATTATGGTATGAACCGCAAGAAAGCACTGAATACCACAATTTTCTGCTTTACCGTTTCAATTATAAATATCTCTAAAGAATTCATTTGTAGATGAAATTCATGTGAGATAAAACTCCAGGTAGGTGAGGGGAGTGAAAAGAAGCCTCATGGGCCTTCATACAAACAGTGGCCACTGGAATTTTATGCAGTAATAAAAATGTTGTGCATTGTGCAATACAGAGCTGCAAGCAACATGAGGCTACCGAGCATTTGAAATGTGGCTAGTCCGACTGAGGAACTGAATTTGTAATTTTATTTAATTTTAATTAATTTTCATTTGAATTTAAAAGTTATATGTGGCAAGCAACCACAGTAGTAGACAGCACAGCCTTACACTTACGATAAAACTGATTTATCAAGCCTATCAACTAGGCTAATTTCACTGGATATTGCTAAATGCTGGTTGATAGATAAAAGAAAATTTGCATACTGTCAATACCTCTGATATGGTTACCAATAAATCTGCCTTTCATTTATGAATATGACAAATACTTGATGTACCTAACTCCTAAGTTCAAATACACATGCAAAAGCAAAAATCTTTATGAACAAAATGTTATAATCAAGGCAAAAGACACTTAGCAGAACCTGTCAAATTAAAATATAAATCATAACAAGTAACTTTACAATTTTATTACATATATTCCAACAATGTCATATAGCAGAAACGGCAATGCTTTAAAGGATTACTCCAACTGATAAAAACAGGCAATGCTTCAGATAAAGATGACACTAGTGACTCAACACTAAAGGGACAAGATGAATCTTGTTATTTTTTTCCTACTCTAATTAAGCGTTCTTTTTTTTCTTAATATCTGTGGCTACAAAACAGCTGGCTAGGTTTATATATATATATATATATATATATATATATAAGTTATAATCATAAAATAAAGGATTGCTACCTCTACAATAATCAAAACTATAACCAGAGCTTTAGTCTGTGGTTCTAAAGAGGGTTAAGATCACTGTCTATTACAGTAATTTAAGATTGAATGTTCCCTTTTAAAGATATTTCCCCCCAGGTCTAAAAAAACATGTTAGGGATAGTCTAGCAAAACAGAAGGTTATAACTCAGCTTCTCTGACATTATCGAAGGCCAAAGTTTATTCTTTCTGACAGATAATGTAAAAGATGAAGCCATGTTATTTAATAAAACAGCATGAAAGACCTGTTGGAGTAGTTTACCTGATCAGCCACTCCTCCAGGAAGAATGGTTTTTACTATCACACCAGTTGCTTTTCCTCCTACAATGCCAAATCCCAGACCAGATCCATCATTCACCAATTCAATAGTTTCCACATGCTGCCAGTGAACCTGAAAACAAAGCTCCTATATGAATCTGAAAAAATTTAGGAAAAACTAAAATTTTCATTAGAGATTTTTGTGAATATTTTGTGAGTAGTATTAGATAATTGAGTTCAGACATAATAATGAGCCTTAAGAATGTTCCTTTTATTCAGTACACTTCCAACAGATTATTGCTGCTACTGATATAATCATTCTTAAAATTATCAACATGTCATTGTAGTGATCACATTTAACCAGGTTAATAGGCACAGTCCTTTGTAGAGCTTTTTTTAAAAAAGAAAAACATCAAGAAAAAAATTGTTACCTATTAAGAATGTCTTCTGCCTTGCAGGATTCCAAATTAGCTGACTTAAAGTCACTGACAGCTAATTGTAACAATATAATTCTACAATTTACTAAGCAAAATCAAGATTATATCTGTCTAAAGTTAGAGTAAATTTTGTTAATGGATTAATTTTTTTTTTTTTTTTTGCCATTTGAGGAATGCTGTAAAAAAAAAATAAACTACACACAAAAAGGTAAAAGTTGTTTTAGAAGCCAGAAACTTGACCATAATTAAAAACAAACATTTCAGGCTAGAGAGAGATAAAAGAATAAAAGGCAAAAACTCGAGAAGTACGAAGAACCTAAGGAATTGAAACATGTAGACAATGACAAAGAACTACAAAAATATGTCTTGTTCCTTGTGAAAATCTTATGTACTCACCGGATTAGAGTGAGCTGAGATTGTGCTGGCTGCTGATGGGGAACGAGAAACTATGGGATTGACAAGCTGAGGCAACGAGCCTCTGGCAACAATTAGCTGGACATTATCTTTGGCTTTCTGCAGGATGCTGATAGCCTGTTGGTGTGTAATTGTCTGATCAAGTGCCTGTCCATTGATAGCAAGAATTTGATCAGTTTCCTTCAATCTTCCATCTCTATCAAGAAATAAAAAAGAGGGCAAAAGATATCTGACAGCTCTCAAGAAAATGACATGTTTTCTGGCTCATATTTTCAGGTTATTTTTCTAATATCCACACTTTTAAAGCATTTTCCAACACTTCTTATTTTTAAAAATAGATACGCTTTGGCTCCAATTGACATGAGCTTTTCAATTTGATCTACTCCAAATCAACCCTTTCCATTTAGCTACCCACTCAACTTATACATTAGATCTTGGATGTTACTATTTTCTACAAATAAAGCAAAGATGTATGTATTTATTTGTTGCTTTGAGCATATTAATAAAATATAGTTCAAATTATCATGGCTCACAATGAGAATGAAGTCCTACTCAAATTTTTCTTTCCTCATAAAGTGATTAGTTTTGACTATATTTAAAAGGTACTCTTCTTCCATAAAGACTGTTTATCATAGTAATGTTAATGATATCTAAAAACAGGTTAATATCATCACATTCAATTTTTATTTTTTGTTTTTTCATTTTTCTCTAAATTCTCCCAAGATTACCAAAACCTCCTGAATTGGTATCAAAAACAGAAAGACACTGATAAGCTCACCTGTGAGCCACACTGCCTTCTTGGATCTCCTGCACAAATATTCCCAGTTCTCCCCGATTTTCACTCCTCAGTCCCACAACACTGAACCCAAGGCCACCACATGGAGGTTTGAGAAGCTCGAAAACTTCTACATGGCGACCCTGTTCATGTAACAAAGCAAGAAATGAAATTAAGAGCCATCACGGCACTTACCATCATCTCATTAGTGACATTACTTTGTTGAAAACATTTAAAATTTTTTCTTCTAAGATAACCTTTATCCCTCATCACCTGGAATGAAATACTTTATTTATACTAAAGAATATTTCTAGAATATGAAATATCATATTCACTTTAAAATGTGGTAATTTAAAAAAAATGGAACAGAAAAATCTCTGAACTGTCCAAACTCACAGAAAATCTACTTCTTATTTATTTCCATTTTTTCACATGTTATATCTTCATAAAAAATACTTAGTACTATATTTAATAAAATGTATGCTTAATGTACATGTTCAACATACATTACATAATATAAATACATAAATTATCTCCAAATTATCTAGGTTTAATTACAATCTTAAGACATTATATGTTCTATCATAACTAACAGGAAAAAAATGTCCTTACTTGGGCCATATTTTTGATCAGTTGATCAAATTCATCACAAGCAGGTTTCCCACTGATGTGTGGAGCACTCGAAGCTGTAATTGTTTCCAGATTCCCATTATTTGAGGATGACGAAAACGATTCATTTTGCAGAGTAGGAATTATAGCTGGGCTGAGATGTGGAACGTGGGCACATTCGATATTTGAAACTGCCGAAGTTGCAATGTTTACCTAAGAGTAATATGGAGATTATTAACAATTTTGACATTCTACAAACTATTTCATTGAAAACATCTCAAGAGGGGTAATAATGAAGTACATATAAATTTTCAAATTGTCTATACCCTTGATTCAACAACTCTATCTTAAGAAATTTATTTCAAGGAGAAAAAATTAGAATAATACGCAAAGAGTTGTGCACAAGGATGTTCAATGCAGTACTATTTGATGGGGAAAAATTTAAACTATCTCCAGTGTTCAAGATATTCATTAAAACACATGCAAAAACATTACATCTATAAATACTCTTTTAAGTGAAAAAGGCTATTTATTGAACAATCAATGTACTTTCAAAAAAAGATGCTTATATATGTATGAAAATTTAGAACAATATGTACCAAACAACAAATATAATGCTAGTTGTTCCAGAGAAATGAGATCCCAGGGTACCATTTACTTGCTATATTGTATGAATTTTTATAACAATATGTGTAATAAAGAATTTGAGCTTTCTTGGAGAGGTTTGGCCTTTGTCATTAGCTTTTAGGAAGTAACTTCTAAATTCTTAGAATTTCCTACATGATAGGGGTGTCTTTTCTTAATGGTGGGCCCCAACAAATGATACCAGCTCAGAGTCTGAGATGATGTTAAACCATATGGACAACAATCAATCAGTTGTGCCCATGAAATGATGACCCCCAAAAAACTCTGAACACTGAGTTCAGGTGAGCTTACTGGGTTAGCAATACTCCATGTATATTGTCATATTTGATTTTGGGAAGGGGACACTTCCTGAGAAAAATAAAACCTTTAATTTGAAATCCTTCCAGATTCTGTACTATCCTTTGGCTAATTATGGACCTGAATCTTCTGCCTATAAGAGACCATAACCATGAGTTTAAAAGCTTTAAGTAAGTTCTGTAGGTGCCTCTAGTAAATTGTTGAACCTCAGGGTGGTGTTTCGAACCTACTAAACTTGCAGTTGGTTCAAATGTGAGCGTGGTCTTGTGTGGATTCTTACCTCCAACTTTGTATTTGCTGTTGGTGTCTCAAGTCTTGGGCAGAGTTGCCAGTGTGGAGGACTGTGCCCTCAAACCTCACAGTTCAGTTACAGTGATATAAACAACAACAAAATGACAAATATACAATGATATAAACAACAAAAAAGATCATTCTATTTTGGAAAAACATTCTCTTATTTGTGTATGCCTGTTATAAAGAGCTCCAAGTTAAAGCTAAATTATTGATAAAGCAGTGTAGTCAATTCTAATTTCATATTTCTAAAGTGTGTCTGGAATGTAACTTTCTAGCTATAATTATTCATCAGAAAGGTTACATCAATGATGTCTTTGGATCACTCTCTGAACTCATCTCCTAGAATTCTGTCCTCTACTCACATAGCTCCAGCTATAATAGTCCTCAAACCACCAGCTAGGTACATCCTTCTCCCAAGAATCTATATGTTTATTTCTTTCACTCAAGAGTGCTCAGTGTCACCTCAGAGAAGCTCTCCCTGACAACCCTAAGACAGCATCCCACCATTAGGCTTCATGAGCTCACCCCACCCTGTTTTTATTCTTCATGGTACTTCTTACCACCTGGCATGCACCTTGTTATCATAGAGTTTCCATCCCTATCTGTGGAGACAGACTAAAAAAATGTAGAATTCTCCGGTGGAGGAATTTGATTATTTTATTCTCTATTATATCCTCATTCTCTAAAAGAGTGCCTTGCACAGAGTTAGCATTCAATATATATTTAACAATAAATGTTTACCCATTTTTAAGGCCTACTCTGATATAATCTCCCAAACAACCCTCCAAATAACTTTATGTCCATTTTACAGATGATGAAAGTATACAAAGTCAAACACCTAATAAGTATATTGTGACCTATTTTTTTTTCATCACAATGTTCCTATCATCTTTGTATTATACACATAGCAAACATTCATTTTAAATAACATTTCTGGAAATAAGTCATTAGGTAAAGAGCTTCCACTGACAGAAGCAATCAAAATATTTCACAATACATCACCAACTTGTGCCTAAGAATTTATCTGTCCTTAAAAATAAAACTGAAAACTCGGTAAGTTACCAAAGTTACCAATAATTCAGCCATTATGGCTATCTCCAACCACAGATGAAAAAAGAGATCAATGTGTTTAGAAGAGACTTTTGGGAATCCTTTCAAATGCTTATTTTAAAATCTACAGCAGGCAGGATCAATCATTATTTTTTCAAAAGCAAGCTTCTTATGACAAACCTGATTTATTTTATCCCAAGCCATGGCAACTTCAATAAAGTCTGCCAGCAGAAGATACACCGCTCAGGTTGAAGCAGATGGCATAACGAAATTTTTAACAGCCTGAGGATCCCACACACCAGGACCTAATGCCTATGGTCTATTTGCATAGGAAAAAATATTTGGACTTCTGCTACAATAAGCCAGAATTAACAAATCACATTCCAAGAAGAGAGACTCTATCTATATAAAGCTAACTGATGAAGTATATGCTCTTATGTTATATAAGACAAGGTGTGAAGGCATTCCAAGAGTAAAGTTATAGAAGCAGAACAAGTACAGTATTATAAAATGAGAACTGTAGAAAAGTACTAAATATCAGTTGTCTTCTCCAAATTTGTTAAAGGTTTAACCAATATCAATGACTCCTCCTGTCTCCTCCTGGCCCTTGTGGTTTATAAAAACATAAGAGCAAAGGTTAAAGAGATCACTTCATTATATCATCATACAAATGTCTTATTTTTAAAAATTGTATATTTATACCTATAGGAAAAAGTACTAAGTCACTTTCAATCTGCTTTAACTTTATTCAAATGGCCTTCTGAACTATAGTCTCCTTGAAGAACAGGAATTAATTTTATTTGCCTTAATAGGCTTGTTCATAGCAGACACAGTATAAATATTTAGTAAAAATAACTCCCATCTTGTCTTATAGAATATTAAATAAACAGAAAAAAACACAACTATCTGGTGATTTTCCCATATAGATAAACAATCTGTAAAATTTATGGAAGTTGCTAGTAAATGAGCAAAAGTCACCGAAAATTATATATTCTCTGTTTAATTTCTGGCTTAGTGTTTCAGTCTAAAATGGCCTTTTGTGCTCATAGTAAGTAAACATATATTAACTTAATATGTTTTAATTAGTTCTAATACCTACAGCATAACTTAAATAAAAGTTAGATAAAGTAGTCAATTAAAAAGTTATCAAATTCTTTGTGAATAGGCAGAATGAAACATCCTCTCAGTATTTATAAGTATAGGAGAAGCACACTAATAAGATGCAGTCAGAACTAGTACTTGGTTCATTTGCTCTAAAAAGTCAGATAAAGTGGAAATAACAAAGAACAAATATATAACTTATCTACTAATATCTAAAAAATGAGAAGGCTCTACATTCTTTCTTTTAGAAGCCATGTTTACACAAATGGCATTATTTTCTCATTCAGCCTCTTAAATATGGAGCAAGAATTTGGACACTTGAGAAATAATTTCATTAAAGAAACATAGATTTTTATAAGATCTTTACTCAATGTTTTACAGTTCGATCAAACACAGCCAATACACCAACAATTGTTTTATCAATTCACTTTCACAGTCTTTAAAAATAAGTTTTCAAGGAAAAATATTTTGTCATAAATTTTGTTATATAATAAAGTCATACAATTATAAAAATGATTATGACTAGCATAAATGTCTTTAAAATGACTAATAATTGTACATTTACCTGGTTAAGAACTGCAAAAGAACACAAACAAGAAAATATCTGAATAAACAAGTGTTTAGTGCTGTAGGCATCAGTTAGTATGCATTACAGGAGAAACAGATAGTATCCTTTCACCCAGCAAGTCACTTATTTGGAGTTGTGCTAAGAGAGCTCTTTTTGTTATAGTAGCATGCCCAGAAAATAAAAATCATCTTTGGTTCTATATACAATCAGGCTCACCCTGTGGGAGTAGCTGTATCAGAGTAATCCTTCCACTAAGATCATTTAAAACACTTTTATAAAGATCTACTTTAAAAAAAAGTTTCAAAGACATCAAAATGAATCTATTATTCTACCATAGTCTATTCATTTGAAGAGAATCAATAAGCCCACACCACGCGCAAGGAGAAGTGATCACACAAGAGCATAAATACCAGAAAGTAGGGATTACTGGTAAACATCTCAGAAGCTGACTATCGCAGCATATCATAGTAAGGCAACTGAAAGCCAAGACAGAGGCAAGATCTTAAAAGTCATCATGGCAAAAGGTACCTTATCTTGAAAGAAGTGATGGCTGACTTCTCAAGTGAATCAATGAAAGAAGACAACAGAACTTAAAAAAAATAAAAATAAAAAACCTGACAAACTAGCATTTCAGAACATGTCCTACATGTGCATGCACACATATACATACACACACACACAGTGTCGTCTCAGATTTGCACGAAGCAAATACCAAACTAAATTCTCAGGCAAAAAGAAAATGATCCCTGATGAAATTTCCCTAATGCAGAAAGACTGAAGAACACAAAAACAGATTTGAAAATGTGAGTAAATCAAAAGAAATTGTTTATAACAATAATCTAAAATGTGTAGAGTTTAAATGTATGTAGAATTAAAGTACCTGATCATTACACACACACACACACACACACACACACACACACACACACACACAAAAGAGTAGGGTAAATGAGTTGAAGTGCATTTAGTTTCATGCATTTTCCAGGAAACAGTGAAAGTACTAATTAAAGTCAAGTCAAATAAATTAAGGGTGCATATATCTGACAAAGGACTCATGTCTGGCCTATGTAAAGAACTCTCAAAACTCAGTAGTTTGAAAAACAGATCCAATTAGAAAATGAGCAAAGAGACATTTCACCAAGAGGATATGTAGATGGCAAATAAGAACACAAAAGATGTTCAGCATCATTACCCATTAGAGAGATGCAAATTAAAAGCACAAAGATATCACTACAGATACCTGTCAGAATAGCTAAATAAAAAATAGTGACAACACCAAATGCTGGTGAGGATGTGGAGAAAATTGACTGCTCATACACTGCTAGAAGTAAGGCAAAATGGTAGAGCTCCTCTGAAAAATAGTTTGGCAGTTTCTAAAAAGGAACTCAACCTGCATTTACCATATAACACTGCAATTAAACTCCTGGGAATTTATTATAGAGAACCAAAAACACATCCACATAAAAACATACTCAAAGCAGTTTTATCTGTAGGAATAAAAAACTGAAAACAAATATTCCTCAATAAGTATATACATATCATGAAATAATACTCAGCAACAAAAAAGAAACAAAACATTAACATACAAAGCAACCTGGATGGAGCCCAGGAATTATGCTTAATGAAAAAGACAATTTTGAAAGGTCACATACATTATTATTATATTTTGATAACACTCTTGAAATGATTAAATTATAGCGATGAAAACAGTTGGCAGAAGATAAGGATGATTTTGGGATGGGGCTGGGTATGACTATTACAGGATAACATAAGGGAGACCTTTTTGGTGATGGAATACATCTGACTCAGATTGTAGCAGTGGTTACATGAATCTACGCAAGTGAAAAAATGACACAAATTGAAAAATTTGATACACATTGTATCAATATTAGTTTTCTGGTTTTGATATTTTACTATTCAGATGTAACCACTGGACGAAACTTGGTAAAGTATATTTAGGATCTCCCTATACTAGATTAAAAACTTCCTGTGAATCTGTAATTATTTAAAAATAAAAACTTTTCTTAAAAGTTTACTTAAACAGGTCCAGGATATCTACTGTAATCTTTAGGGTAACCACAACAAAATAATAAAATTATATGTAAATAACACATTAATAGAGGAAGATAAATGAAAGGGCGACTCATACAAAAGAAGACAAAAATGAGTAACTCAAAAATAAAAAATCATAAATTAAAATAAAAATGTAAAATTTCATTAAATGTAAAGGGGTTAACTAGTCAAAGTAAAACACTAAAATTTTCAGACTGTATAACACAATAAAACCCAAATACATTCTGTTTACCAAAGATACAAGTTAATAATAAAGAAAAAGATATAAGACAAAAGTAGAAAGATAGAAAAAAGATACTCTACACATACATTAACCAGAAGAAGCCTGGTACAGTTTAACTAATATTAGACAAGTGTCCCTTAAGGCAAGAAGCATTACTGGAGATAAAGACGGACAGTTCATAGATATAAATGGTCAATTTAGTTAAAAGATAAAAAGAATCTTAGTAATCTAAAAATACAACCTCAAAAAGAAAAAGGCCTCAGAATTCAAATGAGAAACAGGCAAATCCACAATCATAGAAATTATTATACATCCCTCTTAGTAACTGATAGAATAGAAAAAAAATCAGTAAGCATATAGAAGATTTGAACAACAACTTAAAGTTGATCTAATTGACAAATATAGAACACTGCAGTCAACAACTGTTGAAAGCACACTTTCAACATGAAATATTTATCTAGATAGATTACAGGTATTCATAAAGCAAGTGTCATAAAATCTCAACAAACTGATATCATACAGGAGATGTTCTCCATTTACAGTAGAATTAAGCTAGAAATCATTTACATAAAGATAAAAAGAAAACTAAAAAAAGGATAACCAACAGAGCAATACATTTCTAAATAAACCATGGATCAAGGAAAAGATTATAATAAAAATTAAAAAAATTTTAATTGAATGATAATAAAGAAACGACATACAAAAATCATGGAATGCAGATAAAGCAATGCTTAGAAAGAAATACTAGACTTACATGAATATATATGGAAAAAAATGAAAGATTCAAAATCAATAAGCTGAGCATGTTTCAAAAACCAAACCCAAAAAAGGGAGAATACAGGTTATACCAAACTCAAGAAAACAGAAAAAAAACATGCAATAACAAATTCAACAAAACTAAAAGATGGTCTTTGAAGATTAATGAAATTGATAAACCTCCAGCAATGTTGATCGAAGTAAAAAAAAAGGTATAAACTTCCAATATTAGGAATAAGAAGAGGGACCTAACTAAACTCTAAAGGTTTACAGTGAACAACCTTACACCAAATTAAAAAATATATATGATGTAAACACATACCTTAAAAATGAATTTACCAAAATGTCAATAATTTATTATCTATTAAAAAAACTGAATCAATTATTTAAAATCTTCCCACACATAAATAAAAACTGGTCTAAATGAACTTACTGGTAACGTCTTCCAAATATTTTTTAAAAAATAACACCAATTTTATAAACTATTTCACTGATAAGAAAAGAAAGAACTCTCAACTGTTTCTCTGAGACCAACAGAAAAACCTTGACAGAAATTTACAGGTAACGTCTTCCAAATATTTTTTAAAAAATAACACCAATTTTATAAACTATTTCATCGATAAGAAAAGAAAGAACTCCCAACTGTTTCTCTGAGACCAACAGAAAAACCTTGACAGAAAAACCTAGCAAGGATATTACTAGACAGGAAAAATTATAGATATAAAGATACTGAACAAGAATGTCAACACACTAAACCAATGATCTATAAGGAAGATAATAATTATGACCAAGTTGGGCACTCAAGAAATGCAAGGTTATGTTAATATTCAAAAATTGTTTAAGTTTCATATTAACAGAATAAAGAAGAAAAACAAAGGATTAGCTCAACAGATGGCAGAAAAAAGTAGTGCACAAATTGCATATTTAATAGGGAAATGTTGAAAGCTCTTAACCTTGAGGTTGAGAATGAGACTATGACATCCATCATCATAACTTCTATTAGACTCAATGTTTTAGGGAGTACGATAAGACAAGAAAAAGTAATAACTGTATAAAGACTAGAACTGAAAAAAATAAAAACTATTTACAGACACATACCTGTATACAGTGAAAACTCAAGTGAATCCACAGTTATACTATTAGCTTTAATAAGTGAATTTAGTAAATTTGGTAGATATAATCAACATAAAATAACTATATTTCCTAGCATAAAACAAACTAGAAACTAAAACTTTAAAAAAATTCTACTGGAAATACAATAAAATTTTTTGAAAAAAATGGAATGCAACACAGTGTTTAGAAATAGACCCACACTTGATTTACAACAATGGTGCCAATATAAAAGAAAAAAGAATGGTCTTCTCAATAAAGGAATGAGTCAAATGGAAAATTATAAATATATACATGAACATACCTACTTTATACCTCACACCATAGCCAAAATATAGAAGGTGAAACAAGCTTTGGAGAGAAAATATCTACATCCTTGGCATAGTCAATGATTTCTTAAATAGGACAAAAAAGGCAATACCCATAGAAGAAAAGTTTGAGAACTGGGACTTTATTAAAATTTAAAAAAAAACAAAAATATTCTAGTTATCAAAGAATACAATTAAGGAAGGCAAAAGGCAAAATACAAAGGAGATAAAAACAGTGTGATGCAAATATCCAACAAAATTGTATTCAGAATATATTTTTAAAATTGTAAATAGTAAGAAATAGACTAACAAACCAATGGGCAAAAGACATAAGCAGGAACTCTACAATGCAGGATATCCAAATGACCAATAAGCATATGAAAAAGCACTCAATGTAATTATTCGACAGCAAAATAAAAATTAAAACAATAATATGATACTACAACATACCCCCCAGTGGCTACAATGGGAAAAAAAAAGAAATTTAAAGCTAGCAGTGACAAGTATAAGCAATGATGTGAAGGAATGAGAATTTTCATTTGTTACAGTGACTAAGCACAGACCTACAATCACTTGGAAAAAGTTTGACAGAATCTACAAATGCTGAATATATAACTTAAGATTCAGAAATTTCACTCTTAAGTAAATATCCAAGAGAAATGTACTTATGAGCAGCAAAAGACACATGTATGGTACTTTTATTTATAATAGACCCAAACTGGAGAAAACAAAATTACATTCAACAAAAGAACAAATATATTCCAGTATATTCATACAATGAAAAATGGAAAAGAACTTTAGCTACATACAATATGAACGAATGTGGCAGACACAAAGTGAGGAAAATAAGCCAGGCACAAGGCACACACACACACACGCACACACACACACACGTATATGTGCATGCTGAGATGGAGTTTATATAAAATTCAAATACTTATCTACAGGATAAAAATTAAAACACTGTATGATCTGCCTAAAAATAGCCAAATGCCTAGAAACGAAGTAGACTGGTGGTTGCCAGGGACTGGGGGACCGGGGAAATGGGGAAATGGTGGTCGAAAGCTACAAACTTCCAGTTATAAATTCTAGAGATCTAATATACATCGTGGTGACTATAGTTAGCGATACTGTACTATATACTTGCAAGTTGTTAAGAGAGCAGAGGTGAATGATTTCACCACATACACACGCTAAAAGGTATTATGTGAGGCGATGGATGTGTTAACTAATCTTACTGTGGTCATCACTGAACAATATTGGTAAGTATCAAACACCATGATGTACATCTTAAACTTATACAATGTTGTACGTCAATTACACCTCAAATAGGCTGGAAAAAATAGGGATTCATTTGGTGTAGGGGGTTAGGACTGGCTGAGGGGACACAGAAAGTATTATCAAGTGGTGGTAACATTCTATGCCTTGATTTGGGTGAAGAGTTGTATGTGCATATTCAATTTGTAAAAAATACTTGAGCTATACTGTTTTGTCCATACTATTTTTTAATTTTTTTAAAAGTTTACAAAATAAGTGATATAATCAGAGCACAGAACCTGGGCACTCACTCCAATGAACAATATAAAAAAATACTTCTCTTAAAGAAAGTAGGTGGTAGGAACAGCTTCTATAAATCACACTAAATCTTCTCTGACAGACACTGTAAATTTAAAGTTGAATTACTAGGTGTTCACCTAAAATAAAGGAGAATGTAAAAACTGGGTATCTAATGATGAAGCTTAGTCTATTATTGTGATGGATGACCCTCTACAGGTTTCACATGGATTCAAATGGCTAATTTCCATTCCCAGAATTAATTCTTTAATGAGGGCTCAAGTCAAGATGAATCCTCGTAAATGTGTTTTACTCTACAGGGCACATTCAAATTTTTCTTCCTCCAAAATTATAAAATTTTTAAAATTTCTAATAATTTAATTGAATGCCAAATTATAAAAAAAGTAATCATTGTTATACTTTTTACAGTAAATTAATTTGGCCCACCCTGGTAATAGGTTCACATAATTGAGATTTCAAAATTATAAATTGGATATTTTTTCATAATAATATCTGCTCTGTAAAGTAAATGCCACTGAAAAGACACTCAAAAATGTCTTTAATATTTTTGATAACAAAAATATGATATTTACACTTAAACTGAATCAAAAAGAATATCTGCAAATATATAGATTTACTTAACTGAATCTACTACAAAAATATTGATATATTGTCTTCTTATGTTTCATCTATCCCTTCTGGGTTGTTCACTGAAAAGGAAGTTAATTTTATTAGCACTATTTTAATAGCTAGCATCGATCTTTCCAGAAGTACTTATATAATTGCTTACAAAAATGACTGCTTAGGATCAAACTGAATTCCCTAAAGCCTTTTTGTATAGATTATCAAAACCTATTTTGTGGTCCTGTTATTTTGACTTATCTAAATGTATAGTATAAAATGAGAACAAAATGATCCAAATGCTTATATACATTTGATGGATATTATATTTCTATCATTTAAAAACCAAAATATATATTATCCTGAATTAAGCAAGAAAAATGACCACTGCTTTTGCAACCCCAGTTGCATAGATTTTAAACACATTTATAAACATACATTGCTAGCTCAATTTCCCAATTCTTTGTTTGTTTGTTACTCCTTAACATAATGAGAAATAAGAAATAAGGCATTCTCTGGGGAATTTGCTATAACAGGTGCACTTCATAGAAATGCAGACTTTTTTTTTAAATCCACACCTTGTCTTTTCCTCTTGCAGAGCAAGAAAAGTGCTTATTTTCTTGTGAATTTACAAAATGCTGTAAAACACTCTCTGGAACTGTTCCCAAATATTAAATGTAAAAATGGATCAGATGCTGAGAGTGTATTCAATGAAATACAGCACCTAAAATGGCAGCAATCACAGGAAAAAAATTTTATACATAATGGAACTGCACTTCAAGTTTGGAACCAAGGGAGGCCTCCTTTTCCATAAATCTTTCAGTGAAATACTGATTAGAGCACAACTCTGATGCATTATTGAACAGGCAAACCCTTGCACAGTAATTGAAGGTGGCACTCTGATTTAATGATCCTTATTTTTAAAGCTAATTAAAGAAATTGAGTTGCATGTTCAAAGGGGATTAGCTTAATGTGATGAGACTATATTGGACATAAAGTCGCTCACAGCTCCTGAACTAAATGAAATACAAAATGGGGCAGCAAGTTATAAGGGAGGAGCATTTTCAGGTGAAATAAGCATAATTTTACATTTTCTATGAGATCTTCCTTTCATTCACTGAAATAATAACTGAGTACCTCAAATGACCAATATATTGGGGTCTAGGTGACGGGACAGTAATTAAAGAGATAAAATGCTTCCCATAATCACTAATATGTTGGCTATGTTAGAAAATTATTCCACTGGGACTAGTTTATCCACTTGAGATAGAATACCTTTCTTCCCATAGCTATGAATTCTTGACTAGCAAAGTGGCCTAGAACCCACATTATAATTTTCAGGTATTTTAAAGTAGCTGTTACTATCAAGGCCTGATAAATTTAAAAGATGAGATTAAATTTAGAAAATAATTCCTTAACCCAAGAATGTTCAAGAAGTCATTCTGAGTAATCAAAATGCAAATTTTCTGAAACTGCCCCTAAGTATACATGAGTACAAAGTTCCAGTGGTATATTTATCTTAAAATCTTCCTGTGCTAAAAAGAATAAACTATCAACTATGAACTAAGATGGAAGGCAAAGAACACTTAAAGCCAAAAGAAGGAAATGAATTAAAGAGTATATAAGATTCGTGTCTTTTCCTTTCAGTGTTATAGGGAGGTATACATGGATGGTCAATAATCTACCCAAAGCAATACTGATTGCTATAGCTTATTACATGACAAGATCAAGTACAAAACAGTAGACTTTGTACTTTTATACAATGTCATCAACTTAAGTGAAAGGCCATGTAGCAGGTTATGCTATTTCATAATGTTCTAGTTTTCACACAAAGCTGCATCTATCAAGCTTTTACTCATTCTTGAAATTACATCATAAAAGATATTGATTAAAATCAATCTATGACACACACTGCACTAAAATGTCAGGCTCATTATGGCAGCATAATGCAGAGTACTCCATATGTATTTCATAAACTAATTTTTTAAAGATGGTCTAAATTCCACTAAAATATTTAGAAATACTCTACATGAAAAGATTCAGATTCCCTACACACACCAATTTCCTAAAATATACATGAATACTTGGGTAAAAATTAGAAAATGACTTGAATTTAAAACAGTCGTAGTTTTGGTTTAAACTATTTTTATTATGTATTCTTATTTACCATTTAAAAAAAGTTAGCACCTACAATGAAGTAAAATACAACAGGATTCTTAAACCTATCCCCTATGTTTCTACTGAGATTCCAATTAGATTCCACTAATTTCAAAATAATGGTTTCTTTTTCATACTGTCTGGTCTTTGATAGTACCTTTATTTATTATTAGCATTATTAAGGGGCTGTGGTAGGCTGAAAGAAAAAAAGAAATTCTTTTCAGTTCCTCTCATCAAGAACAACAGTCTATTTCCCCACCCACTGAATCACTTTTAAAAGTTCTTGATGAAGTAGCAGAATTATTCATTTTTTTTTCAATTTTGACTCTTCAGTATGCAATATATCTTTTTGAAGCACTTATGTTGCATAAAAAATACAACTGTTGTCTAAAGGAAAAGCACTATCGTTTGAGTTATAAGCTAAACTAGCTACTTTTTTTCATGAGTACCATACCACTTGAAAAAATGACTTAATAACAAAAAGTGATTATACAAACTTGAGTATATGGTAGAAAATTTGAAAAGCAACTAAAGTAATCCTGCCACTCCAAAGAAACAAGTGACATTAACTGCTGCCAATGGGAAAATTTGAGCTTTCAAGTGAAAATCAGAATTTTAGAAAACTTGTATCTACCCTGAGCCTGACAACGTTCCATAATTTAAAGACTCCGTTGATAACATGGAAAGCAATAATACCAAGTGTAATTTTTTTATATTATACAATGAAATGTAAAATGTAATTTTTCTACTTTTCAAATTTTTCAGATGACTAGTGTGATACAAAATTATACATAGGTTAAACAAATGCGAATAAAACATAGGTTTTATTGTAATAAAATACAAAATGTTCACTGATTTGGTTTCAGATTCTATATTGTAACTAATATTTGAGAAATTACCAAGAGCTTTGGAGCCTTATCAAAGAAGGATACTCACCACTATCTAAAAAGGCTATACTCCAACCTTTCCCAGCTAAATATCTGTGTGAGGCCAGCTTTTCTCCAAATATGTCAACTAAGACAACAAATCTAAACACATCAGATATGAGAAGATATCAGATATCTGATATTGGATATCAGAAGAAGATATGAGAATCCCGTGTCTTCTATTAAGCTACATTAAAGAGATGCGCAAAAATGTAAAGCGATGCCACTTTTCTTACCAATTTTTAAGTGTCATGGGTTCATTACTGCTATTTTTAAATGTATTAATAAGTATTTAAAATAGTGATCAATTTTCATTTCTATCCTGGTAAATATTGATGGACAAAACCACATAAACAAGAGCTCATTGTTGTCCTTAGTAATTTTTAAGAATAAAATGGGGTAATGAGACTAGAATGTTTGGGAACTGCTATCTTAGAATATAAATTTCAAATAGAATTAGAAAAAAGAGAATACTTATTAAGTCCTTGGTAAGAATGGGGCATATTATGCCTTAGAGTTATTAGATCCATGTTATTTGGTTCCTATTTTACAACTAAAGGAGGGAAAAAGGAGTCACTTAAAATACATACAGACACAATATATACATATATGTATGTATATGTGTGTGTGTATATATAATGTACATTTTTATTTTAAGAAATAAATTCTTGCTTAGGATCATCTACTAATAAATATTATTGCCAGAAAACAAGTCTGAATTATCTTTCTCTGCAAACTACACAACACTGCCAGCATCAGAGATCAAATAATCAAAATGATCCCTCGAATCACCAGGAAATCCTTAAACTATGTTGATTACACTGTTTGACAGTGAAACAGAAAACAGAGCTCTATGATTAAGACCTGGGCTCCAGAGTTAGCCTGCCTGTGTTCAAAGACTAACTCTATCACTTTTCTGTGCCTCCATTTCCCCATAGGTAAACTGAGGAAAATAATTTATCTATTTTATAGTATTGTTGTAATGATGAAACAGGTAACTATACAGAATAGTTCCTGACAAACAGAAGAACTTAATATATGTTAACTGTCATGATGATGAGGAGGAAGAGATGGAGGAGGAGCATCTTTTCAATATGGTTACTAAGAGAAAAACTCGGGGTCTGCAAAATAATTTGTGACTTCCCTATTTATGTTAAAAGTTAGTTCCCTAAAAAAGAAGTATAAATTATTAATATACAACATTTCTGGGTATTTAAAAATCGTCACATATTTGTTAAGTAAGCAATCGTTTACTGAGTTTGAATAAAGTATCATGTAGGGTCTAAGATATTTAAAGATGAATGTAGCATGCTACAAACAAATCTGAAATACAATTAATTCCTAAACTCCTTTTTATGCTTGTTAAGAACAAATGGCAAGTGGAGCGCAGCATATACACTACAGTCTAGGCATGTGTGTTGATGTGTATTTGCAGAATGTCTTTTCTTTATTTAAATCTCAACACTTCTGTGCTTTCTTAGCAAAACTTCCAAGGGAAAAAAAATTAAAGAATGTAGCTTAACCAAAAATAATATTCTTATCACAGGAAGATGAAATTTCTACATCAAAGAGGGAGAAGGTATCAAAATTAAGTAGATTTCTTTAAATTTCAAGACAAATAGTAAGTAATTCAGAAAATGAAAATTTAGACAAATGACATGTTAGAATTTTTTTGGTGTTTTCCCTATCTGTCACATATTTCCAGAAGACAAATAAAACTGATACACTGCTCACAGTCTGCTTAGAGAAAAATAAAAATAAAGCAAAATCTTGCAGACAATTATAAATACATGGAAATGAACACATGAAGACTGATGTTACTTTGCCATATTGCCTCTCCATTCCACTATTATCTTCATTTACTCTAAAACTGAGCAAAATTATAAATAAAATCAGAATGAAATCAGAATATTTTAAATGAGGGCCTTTAAAATATAAACCACAATTTAGGAGCAGAATTAAAGGGAAATAACAAATCTTAAGGAATCTAAGCTCACAAAATAATTCATTTAAGTGCATTTATCTTTAGGAATGCTATTAACTTTTTTCAATGTATTTGCTCCTTATATTAAAGAACTAATTGTTTATAAACAGCGTAAATTAAAAACAAAAAGCATTGATTGGCTTCAGGATCAGATAGACTCAGATTCGTCTCCTAAATCTATCAATAAATAATTGGTGGTCCAGATTAAGTTATGAAACCTCTTTAAATCCTAATTTCCTCACTAGATGAAATGGATAAAACCCATCTCAACGAGCTGATGGCCTGGTAAATGAGATGAAGTCCATAGCACATGAGGGCGTTTTAAAGGTAATTTTTGTTGTTGTTGTTGTTACTATAGCTTCAAATGTAAATCTACTCTTAAATTCTTGGGTTAAAAAACTCATTTAGGTTATACCCAGTAAATTTTACATTTTTCCCCTCCAAAGATCATTTAACTTTGTCACAAAACACCATACAATTAGCACCATTTGCCGTTTTAGACACACATGCATACCCAATAGCAAGATGGTGTTGCATTTTAATCCAGCACTGTATAAAAAGCTTGAACAGTGCCTTCTTGCCCAGGATAAAACAAGAATTTCAGTCCCTTTAAAGGCTCTATATTTACAAACTTTTAGTTAAAGGTACAAACATTTAAAAGCTGTTATTGTACCAAAAATAAAGTATTTGAAATTCCTACAGTAAATAAACTTTATGGTAAATGTAAAAACATAAGAATCACTCTTTCTCTTTAAACTTCTCCTAGATAATGTACATGAAAGCCTCACAAAACAGACACTTTTCTGTTAAGTGGCTGCAATACTATACCATAAAAGTAAAAGCATTTCAGGGGTAGAAAGACCTTTTTTCATTTTCACAAGCTACATGATTAGGAAGAATTCCATTTCATTTTTAGATGACTCCTATTAGTGGGTCAAGATATATTTTCTTTCTTTCTGTCCCCCTTCTTCAACTGACGCCAAGTCAAAATTTAACTTAGGCATTCCTGAGAGACAGTAGTCATTTCCCCTTTACTGACTGTTAAGCCTACAGATGAATCATCTTCATTTCAGTCTCAAATAAGAAACCATAAAGGAAGGGGTTATGTCATGTTCGTTATTTATATAAGTAATAAGATAAAGCTGAGGACATAGGCATTTCTGCTCTTGGAGGCAAGAATTGCGCAAAACAGTATCTTTCTGATTACCAAAGTCAAAACAGAGCAACAAAATGCTGTTATCAAAATTCTCATCTTTCCAGCAATCTAAAAAATATAAGAAGTTATCAAAGTTGCTGATACTACTACTTAGAAGCAGCCTACGTCAATACTCTGGACATAAACTTGATTTAGCAGTCTTACAATTATATATATATATATATATTATATAGATATATATAACATATTATATATATGCATACCTAAGAATGGTGGCCCTAAAGGCATGCCCCAGGATAATGGTGTTCCATCTAACGCCCCTTGCTGATATCATATCTTTGAAAGTGACCCTCTGTAATACACACTGACTACCAATTTCTTAACATTCTCTAAAAGTTGCTCTGGTTTTAAGACAAAGCATTAGAAAAAAGAAACATGGTGTACATTACTTCATCTTCTCTTTGCCAGAAAAGCCATCACTTTTATAAATTAGGATGTGATGTATTCTTAGTGTGTATTCTCAGTGTATTTAATTCTTAAAAAGATGAAAAAGACATTCCTTATATGAACGATTCATGTATTTTACAATTACAATTGAAGGTCTTATCTATGAAACTGTCATTTAAGTCCTTACCTTAATTTTACCTGTTTTTACAACAATTTTAAATGTGGAGAAATTTTTTAAAAATGATTGTTAAAATATTGTATTTAATAGAATGATTAGAAGATAAAGTTAATACAATTTCAACTTGAGACAATAAAGTTCGATACTGAAAGTTGAATACAAAGAGCAAAGCTTATTAAAAAAAAAAAAAAACACTTAATAAATCCCTCACAATCTGGCTCTGAAGTCTCCTCTTTTGCCAATATCCTTTGTATATTCTATTGCTCTTATAATACAGGTCTATATGGGACTGTCTCACAGTTTCTCAGCACAGCACACTTTATAAACCCAATAATTTTGTTTGGTAGCATTCCTGAACTCTCCCCATTAAATGCCAGTAGCATGTCCTCTCCCATCCCCAACTTGCAAAAATCAAAATGTCTCCAGAAATTTCCAAATGTCCTTTAGGAGGAAAGAAAATGTAAAAGTCACATCCAACTGAGAACTGCTCTATACCCTTGGACCCATTGGACCCACTGTTCTCACCACCTGAAACAATGTCTCCCTGCCCCCGCCATCGCTGCAGAAAACTCCTACTCATTTTCCAAGACCCATCTTACATGTCAGCTCGTGTAAAGTTTTCTTCTAGTCGAAGTTAATAATTCCTTCCTCTCATACCACCTGCCTTCTTGTTTTTCTATCTCTTTTCTATTTGCCCCTCTAGATAGGAAGAACCTCCACATTATTTATTCATTGTATTTTTATTGATTTTAGGTGTTCGACAAAGTTTATTAGTAAATTATTACGTGCCTCCTACAAAAGGATCCATGAGCTAACCCTCCGACTGCCAAAGGAAAATTTGGTTCACTGAATGATATCTCACATTGTCTCAATATATGACTGACCCTACAGTTTTGTTGTTTTTTAGTTTTGTTCTGCCTTTGCTCCTGGGAAATGAAAATTAAATGATTGTCCTTGAAATATCTAGTACTCTTGATATTTTTATTTAGTTTCTGTTTAGATATACATTTGAATCACCCATTAGTCTATATGTTTTGCCAGAAGAAGTTGCTCCAAATTCTTTTTGGATTGTGAGCCAGTAAATTTAGAAACAAATATAAAACCGAATTTTATACCATGAGGACCATAAATAAAGAATAAAAATAAAAAAGAAGGATGTAATTGCTCTCATCAACATTGAACAGTTATTTTCAACTTGAATCTATGGTAAGTCAGTATGTCTACAGATTATTTCAAGAGATGACATAAATTTCCAAGGAAAAACTTAGAAAAATCTGGCTTAATTTTGTGTGTGTGTGCATCTAGATGATATATATATAAGTCGACATTTTCCTGGGAGAAAGTTGAATGAAGTAAGAGCCTGGAAACATCAAGTAATAGGAACAACAACAAAATAACAGTGTAAATCACTGACAAGGAGAATCCTCTATAGCATTCTGTGCCCTGGGGCTTGTTTCTCATATCAGCTGTTGTAACCTGAATTAACCACATCATTTCTTTAACCTTAGAATCGGTCTTTGTTGCCATGGCTTAAAAAAAAAAAAAAAAAAAAAAAAAAAAAAATCTCAGCAGTGTCATTTTTAAGTACTAACCCTAAATTTCTACTGAAGTTAATAAAAATTTTAATTCACAATTTTCCTACAAATAACTCAGGGTAAAAAGTGTTTAGTTTAGAGCCTAGAGCCTATGGTCAATTCATAAGACAAGGCAATTAATTAATCAGGGAAGCAGCACACATCTATACTGGACTGGAGAACATCATAAAATAAATATGCAAATCCAATTTTCTCATGGCTGACACACTTCTATTATCAAACTGCTAACATGTTTATTTCTCCCTCAATAGCTGGATTTTTGTCATGAATACGATCGAGCCCTGTAGTTATCAGCTTTGATGACTAGGTGACAGTGAAGACTCTACTTGAGAATTTGCATTTGACAGATCATTGACACGCAGTCACATTTTTTTCCTGCTCTTCACTTAAAAGGAATCATGCAATAGGAAATGAACTGAAGCTATTAGAGATTATTCAGGTTTAATAGCACACATCCTTTTAGCTGGCGGTTAGAACAATACACAATGTGGCAGAGTTAAACAGAGGCATCAATTATACTCTCAGACCAGTTAGTATTTTTGACAATATTTAAATAGCACATCCCTTTAGGGCATGGCTTTTTTTTTTTTTTGCCCTCTTAGTTACACACCTGTCAAGCGTTTAATTTGCCAAAGGGAAACAGTTTGATTTCTAAGGGCAATCTTAATATTGAAGAAGCAAATTAGAAAAATGAGACATTATTGAATATAAGTATAATGAGAAGGATTTCAGGAAAAAATAATAGTAGGCTTAATTTAACATGGCATGTCAGCGTCTGTCATTAATATAACAATATGATGCTATTCTTCAATATGCTGCATATACCTTGAGCTTTTTAATTATTCACTCCCTTTGCTTTTTAAAAGACAGGCGAGAATGATGGTCGAGAAAAGCTAGAGCAGT
Source organism: Rousettus aegyptiacus (assembly GCF_014176215.1). Lineage (NCBI taxonomy): Eukaryota > Metazoa > Chordata > Mammalia > Chiroptera > Pteropodidae > Rousettus > Rousettus aegyptiacus. Next base: position 55,793,627 of record NW_023416306.1, read on the forward strand.
CAAATGTAGCCATAAAACTAAAAAAGATGGAGACGGCAATTTGCAACTATCATCTGTATAAAATTATACATCTAAGAATATAATTTTGGTACAAGGTAATAAAAGCTAGCCATGATCAGATTTGTACAGCTACTAGTTTAAAAGTACAAAAGAAATTTCATTCCTTAGGTGCCTTAATTAAACATTAAATTATAAGTATTAATAAATTAGCAGTTGGCAAACTATATAGAAAATTTAAATCTAACATGATAAATTCTAGAATATTTATGTTTAAACTTTAAAATAGACAATAATACAAGTTTTTTGAATTGTTACTCTAGTCACACAAGGAAAAAAAAAATCTGGTTCAATAAACAAATGAAATTGAATTAATAAAGAATGGAAAACTAAAGGGGAGTTGAAAAACCTGAGATGTTATCAGTGGTTTTAACCAAAATTAAACTCTTAGCATCGAGGGACCAAGTTTCTATCTTTGGAAAAGAAAACAACAACAACGACAACGACAACAACAACAACGACGTGAGACAGGTTGCAGAGGCAGGAATTAAAAAAAAGGAAAAGGGCTGTGCCTTGCAAGGCCAAGAAAACTGAGTTCTAGTATAAGTCACTCAAGCTCTCTAAGCCATTGTAATAAGCAGGCTGTGGGCCAGATGGTTTCTTTGGTCCTTTTCAATACTTGAACGAGGTGATCAAAGAACAGAAAGTCCAAGGATATATAAGTAACACCTACAGAATTCATAAACCTCACAGTTTGCTTAGTCCTAAAATACATCAGCATCTCTCATTAATACACCACCATCATACTGTACTGAGCCACAAAGTATGAGAATCAATAATCATCATGCTCAATAGATTTCCAAAGAGTTTTCAGCTGAATCACATGGAACCCAAACAGCTTTGAAGCCTATATCCTACCTCTATCAATCTAGAAATCATAAAACAAGTTCAACAACAAGTAGGCCTATTTCTCCCCTCCCTTTAGCAAAAGTGGTAAGTACAAATGCGATTCCATTTATATAAGGCTGGCTAGAGGGATATTTTTCAGTTATCTCACTGGACTAGTAGTATTTTCTGAAATACTTACTAGTACTTTTTTTTAATCAAATTTTTCTTTCATTGTAATCATATATTCATAATACAATAAGGGGAGAAGACATCTGTTCAAATTCTCTCCACTCTGAAAAACCAGATAATTTTCCACACCATAATCATACTTAGATTCAGGAGACTGGTTTCTCCAAAACCTTGCCAATCCATTCTGAAAACAAGTAAGTAAAAATCAATCTTTTCAATAAACTGCAAAGGGGACAAACACAACTACATATAACAAAAACACCTCTCAACTCATAATCATGACCTTTTAAACCAGTAAGCAGAAATTTAGTAGAGAAAAATATTTTTAAAGATTATTTTTGATTTAAAATTTTTGGCTACCAGAATGTCTAGATTAAGAAGTTATATGATATTAAACAAATTCCTTCTCTATTGCTAGCTACTATTTGTTCTTTTTGCATTTGGCACATTTTTGAGGCTTTTTTTTTTAAATTGAAGTTGTTCTTTCACTGAATTATAATACGAGTCTTCAAGTTTCATTTTTAACCTTTTAAGGCAGAATATTTGCTAGCAAGTCATCCATAACCATTAAATTAATGTTAAAAATATTAGAATGTGAATTAATTTGGATGGAAGGCATAGACTGACTTCAAACCTTGTGGGGATAACAACTATTTTAAAAATATATTTTCTAAACCTGAGAAATGGTGATTAAATTAAGTAAGTTCAAAGAACATCTGACTTCAGTTTTCATTCTGTCATGGTGATATGTTTCGGTTTTAATATAAGTGCTAGGATTTTTTAATGCTCATAATTTTTACAGAGAAAAACACTGTTACATTTAGAAGTTCTAATGTTTATCACCATCTGATGCTGTCATGGCAAGCAATTGCTACTTACACTCCTTTAAGAAGTGAGAACTGCAATTCTTCTAACTGATGACAATGTAATTATTCCTTTTACTGTCAAAATAGAGGTGATTTCCCTTTCTCACACATGATTACATATGCAAATCCAGGCTTATCTGAAATCTCATAAGTGTACTAAATGTCTGAATCTGAATGAGCAAGATCACATGAACAATGAGCCTTAGTGATGATGGAAACCAAGTCTAGAGCCATCCACCCTAAACATATTTTTATCATTCCCTTCTCCTGTAGGGGCTCATTCTTCAGCATCCACACAGCTTTCAACACAATGTCATATCATCTACAATATACAGCAACAACCATTACAAAAATAGGGGCGGGGGGGCAGGGGAGCCACAGTAAATCTGAAAGTCTAGTTTGGAGGTTTAAATGACTTCATTAACTCTTCATTAACACATACAAAAAGCAGCTTTTCAGAAAAACACAAGCCTTTCACAAGATCTATGCCATGCTGTTAGCGCCTGCTTGGATGAATTATGTCCTACCTGGTCTTTCAGCTGCTGTACAGAAGTCTGAAGGTTCAGAATCTGACTGAAGAGTGGACTCTGCAAGACTGATTTCAAAAGGTTCAGTTTGTCTTCATTTGCCACATCCCCACGTTCTCGTAGCTTGGCTTGCAAGCGCTCTGCTGCCTGCAGGGCCCGAGTTTTGTCTATACCAAAGAGCAGGATTAGTCAATAACAGGATTCAAGTATACACATCAACCCATGCTTATAGAAATCCTAAAGCTATTCTCTTCAAGAGCACCCAAAAAAGGGGTGGGGAGGATTGTAATATGTCACTCTAAATATGTCCCCCTCATACCTTGAAGTATCTTGTAAGAAAGTTAGTTTGAAAGCAGGGAACTGGTTATAGTGTACAATACATGCAACTAATTGTTAAGTACAGAAACCAATTCAGATGAAGTATATTTGAGTTCTAATGCCAGCTATTTCAACTTTTTATAAAAAACTATTGAAGGTCAAACATATATATAATTAACAAATAAGTAAATATGAATAATGTCATTGATGAGTGATAACATCCAAAATATGACAATTTCATATATTAAGGGGTAAAGCATTCTATACTTGAGAATTTACTTGAAAATGCATCATAATAACAAACTAGTTTTTCTAAAACTAAAGAGCAGTGTGGAAAAAAGATTAACACATGAGCTTGGGAAATCTGAATATTTCAACTTAAATTATCCCGTGTAGAAATTAAACTGCCTTAAATCATAACTAAAGTTAGTCAGTCTAAGTTTTTATTACTATTATCTTTATCAACTTAAAACCGAGAGCTCGGTAATTTTTCACCTGTCACAAATAAAGTAAAGGTATGACATAGACAATGATCTTTCTTCAGCATTAAAAATACTTTTAAACTTTCTGGTGCTATCCAGAAACAAATATTAGCCAGAATTGCGTTCATAAATCAGAACTGCATTGACATTAAGCTTTATTAAAACCCGTAACTGATAAAACATCTCATTTGCTTTTTTAACTTCTGCTTATAAATGATTTTTTTATAACATTCAAATGAAATTGTCCAAATATAGAAACACATTACCCTGGTATAATGCTAACAGATAAAAACTTCTTAAAAATTATGTTATTCTAGATAGACTCATGCTATTCATAAAACATCATATTGCAAAGATCCCAATGGAAGGAGTTTTGATTCTTATAAAAACAGTCAAAAAGGAATACGGTCTTACCTATACTTTCTAACATTTTTTTCGAAGTCTAGTGTTCTTCTCTACAATGACTATAAACAGCAACTAAAATGGGACTCTGCAGAGAAAAGAAACAGAATGGTTATGTTTTATCAGAACTTTAAAATTATATTCTAAAATTATATAATTTAAAAAGCACTTGATACTACCATAATTCTTTTGAGCAATAAAATCATGTTGGTTTAACTTAAGGTAATTTTCTTTAGAGGCAAGAAAATAGTAATCATTTTAGGGCTAATTCAAAATTATACTGTACTTGCAGGTAATACTTGCATAAGAAGTTTAAAGGCATAATATCTCTTTTAAATAAGATGGTAGATATACACAAAATATTTCCTTAAGAGCTCTTCAATATAGACCATTATAATCTTGGATTCACTTACAGATCTTTACCCAAAGAATAAGGAACTTACTTGGCTCTGTATGAGAGATGCTGTGGGCAAAAAATAAAAATAAAAATAAAATGTAAAGAGTGTAAAATGTGATCCTGGCTTTGAATGCTCACACAGTTGACTGGGGAAAGAATACAAACACATTGATTAAAAATGAAGTGTGACTCACAAGCATTACACGAACTGCTGGAAGATAATACATTCAATCATGGACCAAAAAAAAAAAAAAAAAAAAAAAAAACCTGAATAAAAGAATGTTAAATAAAAGATTTTTCAAAGGTTTTCAAAATGCCCTCCTGACTATAATGTTCTCTTTTTTTCCCCATTCAAAAATAAAACCTTCTCAACTCCTTCGACTCACACAAATCTCATCATTCTCTGACAATACTTATCTAGACTGTTTAAAATGCTAAATTCAGATCTTTACTGACAATGTCCACATCACTAACCCATCTGTAACCTTGGCTATCCAACCATTTTGCAAATTGTCTCCACAGTTACATCTATCTTTTGCTTTGCAGAAAATGGAGCCATCAGGAAGTTAGTCAATAATTCCTTCAATAAAAAAAGGAATGTACAACCACCCTTGCTTTGCATCAGGAAGATGAGAAGGGATTTCTCTGAGAAGGAACAAATTATCCCGTTATCTCTTTAAGAGAAAATATATTTGGAAGGAACGAAAGTTTGAGATGGATATGAGCAGATGCACAGACCACCAATGCCTGCAATTCACTCTGTGCAATAATAAAGAGTACCTATTGACTTTCCTTACTCCAACTCCAACTATAGTATTTAAAGCATTAACTCCATTTCACTCAATTAGCTCAACCACTGGCACTTGTTTTTAAAAATGTCCTGGTGTCACAACAAGGGAACACTGGCTCTAACCTGGAATTGAAATCTAAACAGTATATGGCCTTGAGCAAGGGGGCCTATCATCTGAACCTTAGTTTCCTGGCAAATGCATTTATTGTACATAATAATAAATGAGATACATAAAATATACCAATTTCCAACTAACTGCATAAATCATAGCTATATAAAATATATATTCAGGATTAATGCCAAGCCCAATAAGATGAGCATTCTAACGTCAGGCATTGCATGGCTTCATGGGAAACAATACAGGGTAATCTTAAAAATAAACTAGACATATATTTTCTTCTTATTTAGGAGACTATAATATTCCTCCATGAAATAGCAAACAATTAGGTCCCCCCATCAAAAAAAATTAACTTCTCACAATTAAAAAGTAAAAGTAAAGATAATCCAATATAAAGAAGCCCAAGTTTGCATAGCTATATTTAAACTACACAAAGGAAGCATGATAGCAACGAAAGAGCATGGACTAGGGAGTCTGATGACTTGAATTATAATTGAAGTTTGACCACGTCCTTGCTATATGCTCTTGTTAAGTCACCACTTATAATAATGCTCACATGTTTAAACAAATCACCTTTAAAACCCAAGATTTTAAGAAAAATCCCCAAGAATAAGTCTCTTTATATTGATATTCAAAGTACATTAAAAAACATGACTGAGACATTTCAAGGTACTAATACCTCAATACGATGAGAATAAGCATATTCAAATAGTATAGAAAATACTAGTTCTCTTTTAGCTACTGTTCATGTATTCTGCTTATAGCCATATCACTGTCTGGTTATAACTGAACTGTTCCAGTAGCCGCGACACTCAGATACGAGACATATCAGTCAGTAATGGCTCAATAAATTCAGTACTTATGAGGAACTTCAGTGCTAGTCACGTGCTGTTAGCACGCATTACATCATGGGAGCAGGGGCCCTGACCATCTTGCTCTCCACAGTATCCTCCACTACCTGGCACATTATTCTATTTCCCAGATAAGACAACACAGGAAAGGAGAGGCCGAGATCTTACATAACATCACAGCTATTAAGCTGGAGAATTTAGATTTGAATCCAGCTCTGCGTGACTTCAAAGTCCACACTCATTCTTTTATCATATTATCCCGTGTTTTCCATACCATCTTGAAAAAAATCACATGGTAGAAATATATTGTTAAATTTAAAAAGCAAAATGTTTGTGTAAGTAAAATTAAAATGCACGTTATTTATTAAAAAACAGAAGTTTTCTGCAAGGTTTCCAAAGACTAATAGTGGGACATAGATGGGACAGGAGGACATTAAGAGAAACTTATTTTGCACTGCATCTTTAAAAAAATTTTTATCAATATAAGGTTTCTGGATCTAGTATACCTAGCTCAATTTGAATTTCAGATGAATGAATAATTTTGTAGTAAAAGTACATCCCATGCAATATCTAGGACATACTTATACTAAATACTAATTTGTTACCTAAAGTTTAACCAGGCATCCATAATTTTATCTTGTAAGCCTATTTATGTATACATTAGCTTAGAAAAAAAATCAAATTTAGAAGTTATTTTTAATTTAAGGCCTTTATGCTTTTTGTAAAACTTTAATATGTTGATGGAGTATCTAAAACCTTTAGAAATCTCCAAAGATTTCAGTCAGGTGTGACCATATGATTCTCCAACAACTGGCTAGTTTCAGCAGAAGATGAAAATCAAACAGGATATTGGTTTTATCTAGAAACAGAAACTTGTTGACTAATCAAATCATTTTACTGTCAGTGAGTTGTACTGGTAATTTGTAGACATAGCTATTACATAGTAAAGAATCAATGCTTGAAACATAAACAAATCATTCTGCCCAATGCAGATTGTATGGAAACTAACAAGTGAAAATATGTTTTATGCTAAAAATGAAACTCTACTAAGAGAAACTGCCCCAAATCAATACAATTTTCCAGAGTAACGCATTAAAAGAGCTTGCTGTAATGGTTCGCAGCTTGTCAAAATCACTCAGCATCTGTTATTGCATTTATATTAAGCATCTGTCTCCTTCATGGCTGTCTCAGCACTACCTGAAGTGAGTAGGCAAATGTAAGGCTATTGTCATTTGCAGGTAGTTTGTCATAAAGTCATCTATTACAGCAAAACGTACACTTTCAGTTATAATTCATATTCTAGGTTAACGTTACCAAACTGTTGCTCAGAAAGCAGAGAAATGACACTACCCACTAGCATCATGCAGTTCCAACAGAAAATACTCAGCCTCTTCTTAGCATCTGTTCTTTTGAACTTCTCCCTCATTTTTATAGACTTGTTCTAAAAAGCATTTCAAATAGACATTTATAAATCTTTTTTAATTCCTTCAATAATATTAGAATTAATTCTATTTTACTTCCCAAAATCAAAGACAATGAAGTACCAAATACCAATTAAGCCTTTACAACATATTTCAAATCCTGATCGACAGTCTTGCCCTTCTTTTATAAAATAGAAAGCTAGATTACCTGTCCAATTGAAAATGCTGAAGGGTTCACAGGGTTAGAAAAGAACTTATTCTGTTATTTACTGATTTAACAACACACAGGGTGCCTAAAAGACAGACATGTAGTTGGGTGTCAGAATTAGAGAAATGAGGACACAGTCTGAAAACTCACGGGCAAAGTGAATGGAAGAAAAACAAGTAAACAGACACTTAAAGTACAAGACATAAGAGGGACACAAAACCCAAACTGAAGAGAAAGTAAAAGCTGGCTGGAGGCAGAGACCCCTGCACATCGTCCAAAAGAACAGGTGGGTATTAGAACAGAAGGATTGTTATAAGAGGTCCACACAGAGGCAACGGGGCATAGTACCTTCTGAACACTGCAAATAGTTTCTTACATACACCTGGACTAGGGCAGAAGGAAAAGGAAAGACAGAGGCAGAGATGATGAGGCTAGAGAGGTGGGTAGAGAGTACTGGGTCCTGCATACCATTTTTAAAGAGTATAGGTATTTAATTTTGAGGTTTATTTTGGTACAGTGAGTAACATAGTTGCTTAGTTTTAGAAAGATCACTCTGCTAGTGCTGTGGAAGACCTGTAAGAAGCAAGAGAAGCTGGGGGAAAAAAAAGACTGAGTAAGGAGTATTTTAAAAAAAGAGATAAAAGTGAAAAATAATGAGAGACACATATAAGAATTAAGAGTTATAAACAACAGGACCTGCTAATGTGGATATAACATGAATACCAGCTTTTTCTGCTTGAGTTATTGATTGGATAGTAATACCAATCACAGATATAGCAATATAAAAATGATAGCAAGCCAGTGGCATGACTGCTCCAGAAATAAAATCTGTTTTGGTCAAGAATTTAAAAGGCTAAATTATAGTACCTTATTTATAATGCTGCTGTGAACTGAACTATATCCCTCCAAAATGCATATGTTGAAGCTTTAACATTCAATATGATTGTTTTTGGAGGCAGAACTTTAATGGCCTTATAAAGACATTGTCCCTCTTCCTCTCCTCCTCTCTCTCACTTATTAAATGGATTCACAGTTCAGATCTGAAAAATGAAATTAAGATTTGCAGAATAAGTACAGTTTGATATAATTTATCTATTTTTAAATATACAAATATGTGCTACATATAAATATGTACATATGTACTCTCACCACAGTCAACAATGAATTTAAAGGACACATCCTTAAATCAATTATTGTACTAGTTACTTTTAATGGTGGAAAGATGGAAAAGGCAGCCTCAGGTAAGAGAGAAATTAAAAGAGGACGTTAGCTTTCTCTATTTTTTTAAGGAAACTGTATTTTGTAATGTTTTAAAAGTGCACATGTCAAAAGTAATTGGGTTGAAATATTTATGTGTAAAATTATAAAATTTCTAGGATCTGTTTCACAAAAAAATGGAAGGGGACAAAAGAAATAAGACTGGCCATAAAATTAATGGCTATTAAAACTGAATGATGTAACATCAAGAGTCACTATAATAATAATTCACTGTAAGATATACATTATAAAATGTATACTAGAAATTTCTTCAGGCTAAATTATTTCAGCAAAATGAAAGGAAATTTTATGAAAACATGTCTTCAAAAATTAATATCCCATAAGGAATTTTCATGTTTACCATTAAAAACAACGCTTTATTCTGATTTTCTGGTGGCTACTCTGCTTCTAGTTTTGCCAAGCTGTTTTAGATAAGGGCCTTAGAAGTAGAGGCTTATGGTCCTGGATTAGCCAACACCATAGGAAAGAGACCACAGCAGGGGAGGAAGTGATAAACAACTGTTGCTGTTCTACTTTTGAACATATAAACAGTACAAACCAAAATCCCCACCTTTGGAAATGATGGCTGAACAAAAGAGAGCACATAAATATAAATCTGTCTTAATCTAAAGGAAACTTATCTTTCAGGCATATGCAAATGACAATTCCATATAATGAATAGTCAGTCACATTATATACCTAAGCTAACACTATAATACAGAGAAGTGGCCTATTAATCCACAATTATGTAGACATACATAAGTCAAAATCATTACTTTGATCAAGAATCTACATACTCCAAACAAATTTTCGTAAAAATATCATCTCATTCCTTTTCCTAGGAATTTCCTGATAGGGAGAATAAAACCTACTATAAAAAAAAAAAAAACCTACATAACACAGAAATTAAAATATTTTATTATAGACATACAACAAATGTATTTATATCAACATGTTACTAAATTAGTGTTGGTTTTGAAAGTTACTTCCTTTTATTTTTAAGATTGTTGGCCTGAAGTAAAAGGTTCATTATCCTTTCAAAATATATACATGTTGTTATCTTAACTGTAGATTCCTTAAAGCACGTACTAGCTTCATAAAGACATTTTACAAGATTTACAGCCACTTTCATATAACATGATGCTTTTTGAGATAAGTGCCCTTCTTTGTGATGCTTTTTGAGATAAGTGCCCTTCTTTACTGCTCACACCCAATTATGAAGTCAATTTTAGAATTGGCCCCCCAAAACATGTAGGTCACAGATAAGTTAAAACTCGCTAAGGTTTGGTTATATAATAACTCAGTGGAGTATCTGGGATTAAAAGCTTGGGCTGCTGTTATTACTCAACTGGCTATTTAAAGGCTGAACTTTCTTTTTAATGTATTAGACTAATCAATTGTTTATAGTCTATTGTATTATATTTATTTCCTTCCTCTTTCATCCTATCCATATTTTTTAAAATAAGCAAAATAAACACATTCATGTTAGAGATCTATGGATTCCAATATTTTCTCTCTAGACACCCATTTTTACAAATTTTCTATCCATGATGTCCACTTAGTACATCGCTACAAGACAGGGAACTCTACTGTTAACTCATATCAAACATGGTGACTCAGAGAAAAGATACTTCTGAGAATGAAGATTTAGCCTGTTGCGCTCTTACTCCCTAAACTCAGAGGCATTTATGTTAATTGGGCAGTTTGCCTCTGGTGGTTACCTCCATGTTAAGGATCAAGACGGAACAGGCCCGTATATTTCTTGAACAGACCCATGCAGGGGGATTCCTTCAAAGGCTGTTCTTGCAGGACAAAAACGAGTGGACCTCAGTCTCAGAGGCAGCTAGCTGCTCTAGCCACATTATTTTCTTGGGGAAACAAAAAATGTGCAGAGAGATTAACTTTACACCACATAATTCTCAGGTGCAATTCTTACACCAGTAACAGATTCTCCAGAGATATTACTTTGGGCTCCGGCTTCCTGCCCTTTTGCCTGCCTGAAATGAGGCAATTCTCCAACGGGCTGGTGTAAACTGTGTCCTTGGTGCTTATAAAAAGTGTAGATACTCAAAGTATCTCCATGGAACCCAAAAAACACAGCAGCAGCTATTCTGCGTTAGGACTTATCAACGGCAGGAGGAGATGACGGTACGGAAGATACCTGTCATTCCTCAGCTGCCCTCTCAGGGACAGGTTTCCATTCAGTTTGTGAGATCTCAATAGGAGTTACTGGGGCAGAACAATACGTGGCTTTGTCTCCTGACTGAATGATTCCTCAGGGAAAGTCCTTAAGGACAGTGAATAGGAACAACTTTTCTAATACGAACAAAACTGTGGAACTAGAATAGCCATGCAGCTTCAATTTATCTCCCCATCCAACTACCTTAAATGCATCCTCTTCACCCAAAGTCATTTTCTGGGGCTTTTCCCATAACTTTTAAAATAACTCTACTTCTTCCATTTCCTATTATTATTCCAAATTGTTTCTCCCATTCTGGAATCTTTTCTTCAAAAATTATGAAGAGTATCATCTATCATATCGCCTACTTAGCTATTTCTGAGCTATACACGCTATACATAATTAGATATTTCTATCCTTCCCCATCAATCAGCACCTCCTAAATTCAGTTTGTGGCTCTTATAATTTCCCTTTGTTGAATGAATCTGGACAGGAATAAAGATTAAGTTTGTAAACCATATTCAGAAAAGGAGAGGCTCAAATTTTTTATAGGAAATATTCTGGAAAGAAAACAGCATAATGAAATGACATTTAATATGGTTGTTTTTCTCTCCTACTGGTGGTGACTAGTGGCCTGCATCCCCTGTAGGTTTAGTTCCAGCTCTTTGCTCAGAGAAGCAAAGTACATGTGTACTGAAAAGGGCTCATGAATGATTATAGTCTCTTGCTATCTATGAGCCCATTCTTTGCAATACTTTTCATGTAGCAATTTAGAACTCTTAAATTTGGCCAGAAGAAAAAATTAGTGCTTAATAATTTCAAATACCTTACCTGATGACAGTAGAAAATTTTGTGGGCTTTTACTCTTTCTAAAACCTAACTTGCTAACACCGCATTTTACAGATGCAGAAGTAGAAGGTCAAGGAGATTACTTTCTCGAGGTCTTATAAATCTTTTATTAAGCAATCATATCTCTACAGCCATTATTATATGGGGGTATTGAAAAGCTTATGTAATAAAACATCAACAATTATCTGAAAGTGTCAACCAAAAGTAATCTAATTCAGCTACAAGAGAACTGGAGGCAGAGAAGAAAAAAGAAATAGGCTTTAAAGCCTTACTCAATCAGATTGGTGTGTATTCCGAGTAGATTCCCTAAGTAACAAACTGTTTAATTTCTCATGCCATTTTGATTTTTAAAAAAAAGAAGAAGAAAGCAACTTTCTCAGGTACAAATTCACCACCTAATTAATACTTCTCTCAAGAGATAAAGGTTGCCAAATATATATTCACCATTGTATGCCTAAAATATAGGCTTAATTGTAATCTACAAATTAAAACAACAATTTGTCATCTGACACTTTTAAAAACTGTCTTCAGTAATAATAATAAAACTATATTTAAGAACTGAATGTTATTGCATCTACTATAATAATGATTCTTCCAGAGGATAAAATAGTCTCTAAGTGAAATTTTTATGCAATGAACTAATATTACTTTTACTGTTTGAAATGAAAATGTTTAATAGCTTTCATATATCCCTGTCTCCTTAAGCAGATGTGCTTTATACACATGTATTTCCTGTAATCCTACCAACAGCTCTGTATTAGATACACTCATGTTAAAGTAAGAAAATTGAGGCTCAGAAAGATAAATTGTTTTCCCCAACATTCCAAGCTTATAACACAGCTAACATTTAAAGCCAACCCAAGTCTGATTAACATCAAAGACAAGTTCTTTCTACTAAATCATAGCTCTGTGCTCTAATACTATAACACACACACACACACACACACACACACACACACACACACACCAGTTATTTACCTACAAATTAAGGCAGCTTATTCTTATAAAGTTATCTTTAAGGAACTTAAGAGCATGCTACCATTTTACTAGCTGTGAAATCCTAGGGAAGTCACTTAACTCCTCTGAGCTGCTGCTGTAAAGTGGGCATTGGCAATAACATATATTATGTGCCTGGAAATAATAGGCATACAAAAGCTATTGCTATTATTATTTTATCTTCTGTTAATGTCTGTTAATCTCCATTTTGCCTTGATTTCCAATTTTCTATCATATTTACCGGATTTATTAAGTAAGTAACTCCTTAACACAAGTGAAAATTGATCATTTCTAGATTGGTACTTGAAAATTGTACTATGTCTCCTCTTCGCAGTAAATAAAGTACGTGGCTTAGGGACATCATCTTTCCCATTACTGAAAACTATACATACTTTTTGTACTATTGAGGATCCTTGAAATTACCACTACAATACTTCAAAGAAGCAGAAATGAAGCCAATAATTGCAAACTCCAAAATTCAGTTTCATCAAAAAACACTTAAAAGTATATCTACCGGAAAAAAACACATGGAGAAGGAATAGGTTTGATGTATGGCAAGACACAGATAAACAAATAGGGGAGGAAAAGAAGAAGAAATAATGAGGTCAGGAAGCTAAAAGGGAGAAAAAAGAGAGAGATGGAGCTAGCAAGATATTTAGAAAATGCTCAGAAAATTCCTTAGCATTCATCAGGCTAACAGGAGGTGGAGCAGGGTGTTCACTGAGGTTACAGATGCACTGGAAGAACAGAGTCATTCCCCACCTAAGTGAAATCTGATCTCAAAGGAGAATTTCAACTCTTTTTTTTAACATACCAAATAGCCAAACACAGTAGAAGTCATTAGGTCTGAGTCAGCTTCCTTGTGACTCAGTTATCAGAAGCCCATAAGTATGTGAAAGTGCTTAGAAAATATGAAATGCTAAAGAAGCATTAGGAATTATTAACAGTATTAGCATCGGAATGGTTAACTAGTGTTTTCTAAGAAAATCAACAGCAATAGATATATACGATTTTTTATATACATGTGTACATGTAAACATAGTCAAAAACTCACTGCATTTTTTCGGCAAGTTTTAACTAAGCACTTTCATTTCCCTAGGTGTGGGACACAGGCAGATTTAGCATGAAGATACTTGCACAAAATCCTTTCACTCTCATTTAAAGAACTATGCACTCTTTATCTAATTTTATATTCATAATTTTATATTATCTTTTATTAGGAGGCCCATTCCAAATTCTATGAACTCCAGCCCTGCCCCAATCTGTATCCGTCTCTATCACTGAAGCATATGGCAAAGCAGAATAAAGACAGGTACCTAACTTCTGAGCTCTCAATTTAGTGGGAAACAGTAATTACACTGCAATGTGATGTGCTAAATTCTGAGCGTACAGAGGAATCCGATGCTGTCACCATGAGTCAGAAAGAAATTGGAGGAGCTGTGACATGTGAATCGTCCTGAAGGATGCACAAGCTAGGAGAGTGTGGAGAAGAGCCAGGAGAAGTAAAGGTATCTCTTGTTAGGGAAGGATATCTGCTAAGGCAATGAAATCATAAAGAAACCAGAGAACTTAATGACAGTGGTTCCATAGTCCTTTAGATAGGAGCTGGGAAAGCAATGTTTCCATGGCCTTGTTAGGACTTTGCCTTGCAAGCAGGCTGAGTGGGCAGATACAGTAGACAGTAGAGGAGGGATTACTAAAATTCATTTTCTGGAAAAACAACTCTGGCAATAGGGCAAATAATTCACCAAAGAGAAAAAAAATCTAATGATAGTACAACCGGATGTTAACCTGTTAAAACAGCCCAATCAAAACAATTATGAGCCTAGATTAAGGGAGTGGCAAGGAAAAGAAAGAAAGAAAGAAAGAGAGAGAGAGAGAGAGAGAGAGAGAGAGAGAGAGAGAGAGACAGACAGACAGACAGACAGACAGACAGAAAGAAAGAAAGAAAGAAAGAAAGAAAGAAAGAAAGAAAGAAAGAAATACACTCATTAGAGGAAATCAAAAAGATTCAATGACCACTAGATGTGTGTTGTGGGCAAGTGCAATGAGTGAGGGACAGCAATAGAGGCCAACTCTCAATGTTTCTAATCTGGGAAATTAGATATATTGGGACATGAGCTTAAAGAGTAATAACAGAAAAGGAATGCCATCTGTTTTTAGAGAAAGGTATGGAAATGTACTCCTTTGTGATATATTGAGTTTGAAATACCTCTAGAAAATAGGAAATATTAGAATTTAAGCTCCACGAAGGTAGGAATTTTTGTTGTTTTTGCTGTTGGTTCCTTTTTCTCATAGGGTTATATCACTAGCATAAGAAATAGTGGCTGGCCCAGAGCAGGCTCTCAATAAATATTTATCCAAAGAGTGTCTCAATTTCACTTGTGTCTCAAAGGAGACAAGAACTTGGAAAATATGAAAGTAGGGAATCACTGGCCTCTATTTATTGCTAAAGGTAAAGAAGACTGATTTATTAGAAAGAAGGTACAGATTAATAAGACCGGAGTACTGAGGTTGGAATGCTGGGGAACATAAACATTCAAAAATATATAAGAATTATTTCAGTAGTAGAAATCAATTAGAAATCAGAACCTTCATGCTTGGTCACTCTAAAAATATCTTATTCATTGAGCACCTAGTACAGCCTACACACTAGGCAAGGAATAGTTACTGTCTATTTAGCTGATACAAAATAATGCTTATTTGACACATATTTGGTTCCTATACCAATGTGAAAACAAATTACTTATGGAGGATAACCTTAGTAAGGTAAAAGTAAATATAGAAGATAAAAACATCCTAAATAGACTTTAAACAATTATCTGAGGTCAATTTAAAATCCCAGTGGAATCAAATGCATACCAGCAAGTTCCAAGACGAAATAAAGGTTATATACGGGGGAGAATAATATATATAAAACACATAAAATTGGTCATAATCCTCTCTTATTCACCTCCATACTAAATCAAAACTAATTCCTCTGAATCTTCTTTTGATTAAATATGCATACACTCAGGAAGAAAATAAAAATTCTCCACAATTATAAAAGCAATGTTTTTCATAATCTGTACTAAAGAATTACCAGAGAAAACCCTGTTTTACAGTTTTTTATAGCAAAAAGATGTCACTGTCCAAATCAGCTGATAATCATGTCAGTCAGTGGTAGTCTACATTGCTGGAATACACCAAGGAAAGTTATGACAAGTCAGGAAAATAGATAATTTACATCTTGCTGGCAAAATTACCAATAGTTCAGATAAGGGAGAATTATAGAAAGAACACCAAATTAATATGAATCTATCTGAACATGAACCTTTGCCATATAAGATAAGTAAGTATGGACCAACTCAATCCCCTAATTCCTAATTCATAGACAAATATAACAGATTACCCTATTTAGTGACCACATTTAATTCCACAGGACTCACTAGAGCCATCCTGAAAACTGGTATTTTCTCCCTGAAAATATTTTGAAAGGTCTTACTCTCTTTCAATAAACATGACGATTTGCTTCTTAATGAACTCATCTACTATTTACCTACATTCATTAACCATATTTTATCATACTCAAAGAACTAAATGTTAATATTAAGACTATAAACCAATTTTTACTTTTATAATAATCCAGAGAGTACATCTGCCTAAAATGGTGTTTTTGTTTTTGCCACTTAATTTCAATTAAGCGATCACAAAGTAGAAACAAACATATAAATGTTAAAAATTACCAAAAAAGTCAGTGATTCCAGCCAGAATGTTGTATTTTCACAATTTAATGATTATTCCCTCTTCAATTCTTGGTATGTGTGATGATCTTTGTTGTAACATACCGAATGGCCAATATTTGGTTAACTCAGAAACAGTTACTCCATTGTTATCCAACTCATCATGATTGTCACATAAATTTGTCACAAGCAATGACAGATATATCTATCAAAAATCAAAGAACTACAAAAAATATGCAAGTGGGTGAAGAGCATTAGGCAAGCAGCCTGGAAAACAGAGCTTTGGGTTCAATAATAAAACTGACTATGCTGTGCTTATATTCTTCATAAGATAGGATACAAAAGCTATCCTATTGGAAATAGAATATATATAGTTGAAGCCAAGAATAGGTACATCACAAAACAATGGGCAAAGCAGAAGATAATTCTAAACTATTAAAAATTTCTGAATGATATTCTCTCTACAATGATCTAGGAAGAATAGTAAGTCATGAATATAGGCAACAGGGATGGATCAAAAGATACAGGGTGACAGAAATCTGACAAAAAGAATATAATGTATAATTCTGTTTATTTAAAGCTCTAGAGAATGAAAACTAATCTATAGGGACAGAAAACAAACCAATGTTTAATTGGAGATCGAAAATGGATAGGTAGAGGAGGCTAGAATAGATTACAAAGTGGCGTAAGGGAACTTTGGGAGTGATGGATGTGTTCACTCTTCTGATTGTGGGGACAGTTTCACATGGCCCAAAATTCAACAAATTGTACACTTTCAATATGTGCAGTTTCAACTGTATCAATTACAAATTATACCTCAATAAAATAGTTAATCCCTTCCCTCTCCTTGAGAATAGGGTAGAGCCTGAATGTCCTGAATTCAGCACCCAAAAGATGTGTCCACTAAACTTAATGGAGCTGGCTAAGGAACAATAATCCAGTCCTGAAGCCGTTTCTTTTCTTTTCCTACCGCAGCCACAGAACAGACCTAGAAGTTCTTGTAGCCTGATTTTATTTATATGTGTGTGTGTGTGTGTGTGTGTACGTGTGTGTGTATACACATATACATATATATTATATATAATTATGTATATAAAATATACATGTAATATATATAATATATATTCACCAGACTATAACAGAATAAAGAAGAATCAGTACTATATGTTTCAAAATGGGAATAGGATGATTACTACTCCCTAGGAATCCCATGAATGTGTTGGAAAGGCACGGAGAGAAGTCAGGCAAAACCTTACCTCCATTGAAAGCTATAGCTGAAGCGCTTCCAGTTCTACAGTAGGATATGAATGTCTCTCAGGGGCGAACTTCACACTTGGCTTATTAAAATGAAATACTTTGGAAGACCTGGCCGCACGTAGCAGGGGAGGCAGGGGACACCCAACCGAAGTAATACCTTAGATAAACAGGACCTGTTAAGTATAAGAGAAGCTAGGTACCTTGACTAGATCAGATAGTATTTGTAGAATATTCTTCAATCTTTATGACTCTATCATCATAGTTTTTGTTAGGTTAATGATGTCCTATGAGCACCGAATGACAGAGTCCCATGACCATTTTCCACAGCCAGTTCCCTGAAGCAAGGCATGCCAGGGGCCACCCAATTACATAATTTAAAGTTATTTAAAAATTAACTATAGGCCTATGTATTATTTAATTTTAAACAGAGATCAAGATTTAAAAATGCATCCTCCACTGATGTCCTACATGCCACATTGTAGTTAACCTCTTTAGAATCATGAGAAATTGGTTCAAACAGATGCTATTAAAGGTGTGGATGGTTAATAATTTCTGATCATAACTTCCTCACTAAAAAATAGAGCCATCATTGAAATGTACTGATCAACATAGCTGCTTTTTCATTTGTTGTATTAAAAGCATCCTCACTTCATGAAATACGTGTTTTCTTTGGGGAGGGGGAGTTATACCTAGCTGACAGAATTACAGGTAAATCTTTTGCTTCTTTGCGCTTGTCTATGTCTTCCATATTTTTTAAATGTGCTTTTTTATCATCAAAAAATTACTAAATATTATCTTACATACTTTAACTATAGTTTTAAAAAGCAGTAAATGGTAACGTATCTCAAAAGTACTCAAGTTATCAACATTAAAGATTTTTTTCCTTTTTTTGGTATCTGATGTTTCTGTTTTTTCCTTTCTTACAAGTATTTCCTTTTTCACTTTCCTCTCATGCATTTTATAGAACCTTAGATCTGAAAGTAGAGTGGTTCACAATCACAACGAATGTTTTTGTAGATATAAAACTAAAAGGAGAATAAAGATATGAATTCCCTAGACCAAACAAATTTAATCACTACAGGCAAGAAGAAAAAAAGCAAGAATTTAAGTCTCCTTTTACATTTTTTCTTTTTAATTCAGCTAGCCAAATTTGGAAGAATTGCTTTAACAATTCTCTAGAGAATTGCTTTAACATTTTTTTTAAATGTCAACATTTAAAAAGGTTTTCGTTATTTTGTATTATTCACATTTTTCTGATATTTTTTTCAAAAAGAGGGAGAATTCTGGGATAAAACGATTATGCCAAATATTTGCCCACAAAATATGCAGAGGATATAAATAGTTTTTAGATAAATGTAATTTAAAAAATAAAAAATGCTGTTCTAATAGACTCCAAAACCATCAAGAGATGTTTACAATACTAACATTTCATCTTTGCTCAATTTAACGGTTTACTCATTTTTAAGAGACAGAAGAAGTATGTTAAGAAAATTAATGCTTTTATGAAACACTTTAAAAGAAAACTAAAACTCTGTCCTCACATACAAAAAGGGCCAATTTCCCAGTGAACACCAGGAGAAAGAAAACATGTGGCCTCAGGCCAAAGATAAAAAAAACCCTTTTCCTCAAATAGCAGTTTCCCTTTATTCACAAACATCAAATTACCACAATAAGACTTAGTTATACTGCCACAAAAGCCTCCTATCTGTGATCTCCCTCCTTTACCCTGAACCAGTCCTTTCTTCACGGTCTCACTAGCTCACAGCCTACAGTCTGTAAGAGCCCAGTAGTCTGACAACTTTGTTATGGCCTAAACTATGCATCCCCTCAAAAAAAAAAAAAAAAAAAAAAATCATATGTTGAAGTCCTAAACACCGGCACCTCACAATATGACCGTATTGGAGACTGGGTCTTTCAAGAGGTGATTAAGGTTAAATGAGGTCATTGGAATGATTCCAAACCCAATATGACTGATGTCTTCAAAAAGGAGATTGGGAAACAGATGAAAAGAGAGAAGATCATGTGAAGACAGAGGTAGAAGATAGCCAACCACAAATTGTCAAGTTGCTGGCAAGTAATCCTATGTTGATATCTGATTTCTCTGAATCCTGTAATTTTTACTACATGTAAAACCTTTTTATATTCTCTGTGTGTCTATTTTCCCAACTACAACAGTAAGCTTCTGGAGCAGTATATTTTGAGTTCCCCCCAGTACCTAATACAACATAATGTACCTCCTAATACGATCTAGTAAATAACTACCTCAGATCTTGGGAAATATTTCACAAGAAGGTAATGGATTACTTAACATGGCTTTCCTTTATCTAGTAGTTTTTCATCTTATTCTTATTGCCTACATGGACCCCCACTACAATTATTTAATCTGAGTTTATCAACTTTATCATACTAAACATTATCTCCCAACTGTATTTATACTGATGCTGTTCTATATATAACACTAATTTACAAGAGAAAAATAATATCTTTCTTAGTATAAGTTAATAATGTAACAATGTAACTATATATAATGAATCCCTACTTAAGTCAAATGTTTTTAAAGCACATATACCTGTTTGGGAAATATAGTGATGATATAACATCATTCACATGTACCATCAAGTAGTCTTGGATTTTAAGACAAGTTGTCTGCTTCTTTAATTTGAAAGTACAAGATCTTTCACTTGTAGAAGTGTTGTTTGTTCTAGCACATACAGGGGCATTTCTAGTTCGATATATCAACTTCATCTTGAGATACTTTATCAAAGTGACAGAGTACATTGTGCATATTATGAATATAAAAAATGAAGCCAACCTGCAAATCAACCTAGAGTGTCAATTCTATGATGTCAGACTTAGGAGGTAATCTGGAGAAAATAATCTGCCTTTAATTTAGGGCAATTAGCTTCCTGGCAATTTGCTGTTACATGCCAGCTTCTAAATCCTTTCATCTTAACTCTAGACAATGGGTTCACTTCCTCATTTGTAAAATTCAGCCTTGCCACCCCCAGCAGCTAAGGGATAAAGGCCTGCATCAATGAAAAATTACATTTCAAGGATTTCCATGAACCTCTCCTGAATACTCTCACCTTGCAGACTTACAATATACTCTGTGGACACCCTCTACTCCCTCACAGTATATGTGCATTTAAACAGTACCTGACACGCAAAATGGTCTTTAAGGGCCAAACAAGGAATGTGGAGTACACTAAATAAAAACTGCAACTGATACCTTCCTTCCTAAGCCACAACAGTCAGGCAGAGAAGATAAAAGGTGTGTGGTAAAGGGAGAAAGAAAATCAGAGACAAGAGGATGAGATACTGAAAGGAGCCAAAGAAAGAAAAGGAACACATAAAAGAGATATGGTACATATATGATTGATCTATTAGTAATATGTTGATATAAACTTCATCGGTTTTTTGTTTATTTTAGCAAGTGAGGTAGGAAAAAGGAGTGGGGAAGAGTCAGGGGAACCCGCCAAATTAGCTTTGTCTAAGTGACAACTTTCCTGTAGAAAGGAACCTATAACATGCCCTAACCCCTGCCTCTCCACCTAAATAACCAAAACTGAAATTCTCAAACCTGCTCTGGTAACAGAATGGCTACAAGTCATTAGAATTCACTGCAGAACACCTTGAAATATGACTATATTAGATTTAAAGTAACTAAAAACAATTTCTGCCAATCAGAAACCACACTTTAGACTACATTCTAACAGCAAAAGATACCAAAAGGTTAAGAAAATTTTTTGAGAGTAAAATTTGTAAATGAGAAAATTAAACACATTTAATTTGTCTACTTATTGGAGAAAAGTCTGCCACTTTCAGGGGGCATTGAAACAGAGCCTGAAAGGCAATGAAATTAAACAATGCATCAATCACAAAACGGAGTATATAAGCAATACTTTCAAAGTCTAGCCTTGATTGGTAACTTTTTCTGTACAGAGTAATAGTAAATATTTCAGTCTGTGAAGGCTATATATACATGTCTCAACCAATCTCATACAACTACTCTACCACCGTAGCTGTGAAAGCACCCATACACGATAAGAATGAGACATAAACAATGAGTGCGGCTGTGCTCCACTAAAACCTTACTATAGACACTGAGATTTGATTTTCATATAATTTTCACATGTGAAATATTTTTTAATTGTTTTCAACCATTTAAAAACTGTACACACCATTCCTAGCTCCTAAACCTTAGGGAAAATAACTGACTGCAGCAGATTTGGCCTATAGCCCTTAAATTTAGAGCTCTGCTTTAATGAACTCTAATGTGAACTCTGAGCGGGGATAGAGCCCAATCTAGATAGACCCGCCCATTTGTAACCCAGCTCATTTGCAAGCAGGAGCGTGTCCCAGACAAATTATCCCCTCCTTCTCTGCGCCCCCCCCCTCAGGCATGGGCACAGGTGCATCCACCCAGAGCTTTGCATTGTATTAGAGGTTCAAACCAAGGAACTTCAAGTTTTGTTGGATTTTTAAGTACAACCGTTTACATAAATTCTACTAGGCTCTAAAAGTACATTCTATATAAACTTAGATGATTTGACCCTTGTAAAAAGTTCACTGTAGTCACCTACACCCAAATTCAACTATGAAAAACTCCCAAGCGCCCAAACACCTCCTCGTTAGTTTTTCAGATCAGGTGTTATTTATTCTGTAAAATGTAATCTAAATGAGTAAATGTCTAAGGAAACACAAAAGGGATGTTTACACCACAACTGTATACTAAAGCTGAAAAAGGCCACTTCAGATTCTTCCCCTCAAAAGAACATGGAGAGGTTTCCTTCTAGGCTGGCGAAGCCATGGTCTTCTTAACTGATGATAAGAAACCCTAATCGCCAGGCGCACCCTCCCCACTCAAGGCACACAGCGCCGGTGCGCAGTATCTTCGCAAGCAGAGCTACCTCAGCAGCGCCACCCACAGAGATGGATGGAATCGTCCTGCCGCCCCGCCCCCTCCCCCATTCGCCCCCGGCCACTGCGCAGCAGCGGCCACCTCCCACCCCTGTCCGGCCCCTCCACCTCTCCGCAGTCCCAGCTTCAATTTCTAAGTGACCTGCAGGGAAAAGCCCGGCCTTTGTGACTCTGCAAAGAAAGCAAGCAAAGATGTACACCATCACTACCACCGACACATAAACTCCCCAAGATACAAAGTGTCTTCCGAACAGCGCTTCCCCTGGAACATCCGGCATCCCCGGGCTGCGAAATCGCAGACAAAAGCGTCCCATCGGCGGGGGTGAGAGGGGAGGGTGAAGGAGGAGGCGAGAGCAAAATGCTCGTATCAACGCGGGAAGCAGATAAAAAGGCACAGGCCCCACGGGGGATTCGGGAGTGGGTACCAATTAGCTGTGCGCCCGGGGTTCCCCGCCGCCAAGGCGAGAGATGCCAGTGTAGGGGCATTTCTCTC
The DNA here is from genome assembly GCF_014176215.1 of Rousettus aegyptiacus. Lineage (NCBI taxonomy): Eukaryota > Metazoa > Chordata > Mammalia > Chiroptera > Pteropodidae > Rousettus > Rousettus aegyptiacus. The sequence continues at coordinate 55,816,754 of NW_023416306.1, forward strand.
CACCCCACTACGCGCCCCGCACAGCCCAGCGCAGCGTAACCGTGGAGGGGGCGTCCAGCCCAAGGCGCGGCCACAGAAGCGGGGAGCAACAGGCTCCCGCGCTCTACAGCAACCGGCCCGCGCGCCAGGCCCGGGTTCCCCCTTCTTGGCACTATGCCCCTCCAGGCGAAGGAAAAGAAAACTTTTAAATCATTTAAAGTAAGCAAGAGTCAAGGTTGAGGAAAGGGCGCTGAAAGGTCTGGAATTTTCACTAAGGGGCTATCCTTTTAAAGAGCCGGAGGAGCAGCGCAGCGCACCCCACCCGCCAAGCCCCGCGCACCCGCGCACCCCCGGCCGGCGCGCGCCCAAGGCGCGGGGGCGCGCTGCGGCCTCCCGGCCGGCCCCGGCGCCGCTTACCCGGCTCGCGGCGGCCACCACGGGCGGGGACGGAAAAGGGGCGGAGGGCTGGGGAGCCGGGTCTCCAGGGACTCGGGGTGCCTCGCCTCGCCCACGCTCGCTCTCGTCTCTTCTGAAGTAACGGCCCGGCGAGGAGCTTCGGGATAAACGCGCAAGACACTCATGCGCTGCCGAGAAACTTAATCCCGCCCGGCCACTGGCGGCCCTCCGCCAGCCTCGCGCTCCGCGCGCCCCCTCCCCCCGCGCGCGCCGCACTTGCGCCGACCGGGGCTGCGGAGGAGGCGGTGGCCGCGGCGACGGCGGCGGGGCCCCGGCTGCCGGGGCTGCGTGACGCCTGCGGCCCGCGGGGCGGGCGCGCCTCGGCCAATCAGGGGGCGCAACCCGACCAGCGGACCTGGGTTTAAACTAGCAACTCCGGCACTGGGCCTGGTACATGGAGAATGAGCTCTGTAGGTTGCCAGAAGAAATATAGGACGCCCCGTTAAATGGGAATAGTATTAAATAAAAGGGAATAATTGTTTTGGACAAATGTGTCCCATGCAATGTTTGGGACATACGGTAAAAAAATATTCGTTGTTCCTCTGAAATTCCAATTTAACTGAGCCGCCTGTATTTTTAGTTGCTAAATTTGGCAATCTGTGGGAACTAGTACCCTCTATTTCTAGGGACTCAAGTTGTAGGGACTTAAATTATTTTTATTATATGAACTGCCCTGTGGACGCTTTCTGCATGGGAAGCTTATTAAAGTGGTATAGAATGGTGATGCGAAGCACTTTAATGAGGAGGCATGGGGAGAGGGGAGGCTAATAATCCTACTTTCCAAGTACTTTTTACAGGTCACTGTGCATTCTGAGATATATGATCCAATTAAAGGACAAAAATAAATAAATAAACAAACATGGAAGAAGAGTTCAGAATTGCATGGTGCCAGGAGAAACATTCTATTTTGTACCAGTTAAGATTTTTCTTGTACACTCAATTCCTGAGTTCCAGGAATTTTTCTTTGGAAGAAAATTACTCCCTTTCTCAATACATAAGCCAGATGTTACAGAATACATCAAAGAATATTCAGAAGTCCAATTTAAAATATTTAAAAGAATTTATTTTAATACCCTGGATATAAGTTATATTTTTTGCAGACTCGTAATGTTTTTGTTTTGTCTCTTAAAAAATTAATTTGCATTTCTCCAATACTCACCAAATATTTACAAGGAAACAGTTTTTAAAATATGCAAGGCTTTTGAGGAAAACTGATTCTAGCTTTTAAGTGAATATTTTCAGAAAACTGTAAAATAAATATATCATTTGCCTGCAAATGATTGAGAGTTAAGTGAACTCAGTGCCTTGAGCTGAGAGAGTTTGTCAACACAAGGCCACTTTTGCTTTCACAAACATGATCAGTGTAGATTTGCCCACTGGGGAAATAAAAACACTAACTAGATTTCTTCAGAGTCAATGAATATTCATCTCCTCTGGATTCTTCGAAAATGAAAGTGAAGTTAGGATGAAGTTAAAACTCATCCCAGCTTACCTTTTCCCTTGTAACTTCAAGACATTTCTATCTTGTGGAAATTCTCAATCAACATTCTCAAGTCTCCCCATCTTAATATTTCATCTGTATCACTTTTGCATTCTTGCTATAGTTATCTCAGAGAATTCCATTTGAAGAGTATCCTGTTATTGCTTAGAAATTCCAAAGGATTCCTCCTCTTTGAATGGCAAAGCACTTAAAATCAAGGAGAAAGAGAGGAGAGAGGAGGAGTAGAGAGGAGAGGAAGTCCATCTCTTTCTACTATCACTTTTTCTTCCTTCCCCTGCACAATTCAAATTCTTATAATCAACAAACTGCATGTGACTTCCTACCTCAATCACTGCCCAGAAAGGGCTATTGCCGGGAATATTGATGAATTTCCACTACCTAAATCCAATGGATATGTTTCTCTCCTATTTCTTGTCCTCTCAGATGCATTCATAACGGTTAGTTGAACATTCTCTTTTAAAGTCCCCCTCCACCCCCCATAATTCCATACAATCACACTCTTTCAGTTTTGCTTCTACCTGTTGGTTAGGGGCAGATGTGTAGAACCTGAACCTTACACAATTTGAGGTTCTGCTTCAAGAAAAGAAAAAGATATCTTTCTTTAGAAACTTTTATGAAAATATATGAGCATGCAAACATGTTGCTAGGCTTCCTTCTCTATCTTGTGGAAACTTTCAATCAACATTCTCAAGACAAGAGAAGGACCCAGAATATTGTTTCATTGGCTTCAAGGTAGACCTGCCTCTGTCATCAGGCCACTCACTCTTCAGTCTTCTTTGCCAACTAATATCCTCTCTCTAACCTTTAAACGCTATGCTAGACTCAGTGATAGACCCTCTTTTCTTTTTAACTTTATCTCTAAGTTCATTTTCACATATAGCTTATCATCTATTGGTCAATGATTCCCAAATTTTTATCTTGAATATATGACTGCAAAAATGAACAATTCATCTACATAACCCTTGTGTTCCTGCCGTGGGTCATCTCAAGGCATCCTATTTGGAGAAAATTATTGCTCAGAAAAGGATTTCTACTCTTCAAATAGCAAGGCACATCCATTTGTCATTTTTCAGATCTGGTCATTCCCAACTTCAAAGGAAATAAGTGCCTTAAATACTAGCTGCTAGAGGTATAGGGGAAGAACAATTCCATAATTAGCCACTGAAGGCGTTATGAGGGTCTTAAGTAAAATGACATTCATTCTATTGAACTACAGGGAAAGAGCTCAAACACTGAATTAGAGATAAGTTTAATAAATTTAAATCTCTGGTTTATTGCAAGTATATAAATGAGATTATTGTTCTAGTCTCATTTAGCAAAGAGAATCCTACATGCCCACTTTCAACAGAATATCAGAGGGCAAAAAGGCATCTTATTTGCATTAGTTCTTCTATAAAATTATCCAACACGCAAGGATGATTCCACCCAGGAGCTTCCCCCTTTGAAGCTAACCCATATAGTTAATGCTCAGTCCTATTCTGCTTGTTCTAACCCAGAAGACCCTAGATTTTCTAGAAGTAGCAAGGCATTGTGATGTATTGCACTATTTAAAAACATTTTTAAAAGTTGAAGCAATATCTTACAGAGAAAGCCAAAGGGTAAAGCAGATAAAGTAGAGCTTTCTATTCTCTGTTGAAATTCACTCCATATATATTGATTAATATTTCTTTCTATTTCATTTTGATCACAGCCTCCCTACCTGAAGATGAAGGAATTAGGAAGATTCCACCCAGGAGCTTCCCCCTTTGAAGCTAACCCATATAGTTAATGCTCAGTCCTATTCTGCTTGTTCTAACCCAGAAGACCCTAGATTTTCTAGAAGTAGCAAGGCATTGTGATGTATTGCATTATTTAAAAACATTTTTAAAAGTTGAAGCAATATCTTACAGAGAAAGCCAAAGGGTAAAGCAGATAAAGTAGAGCTTTCTATTCTCTGTTGAAATTCACTCCATATATATTGATTAATATTTCTTTCTATTTCATTTTGATCACAGCCTCCCTACCTGAAGATGAAGGAATTAGGAAGATTGTCTGCATTCTAGCTGTATTCCTAGTGAGGCATTCTCTACAGCAATTTGTTTTTCTCAAATTTGAGTAATGTTCAGACCATTTTTGTAAGGAAAAATAATTTGGGAATTTCTAGGATTGATTTAAATTACTTTTATTATAATTTTACAAGTACAAACATAAATTAAGTACATAATATGATGTTACACGTGTAGCTTCTCTACAGTTCTGAAACTGGTGAAAGGTCCAAGTTGTATACTCAAAAACTTTAATGTCTGCTTAAAAAGATAGATGCTAGAATTTCCATTTTTGAGTGTTTAATAATTTTGTTATTTTTAAATTGGAGATGGCATACGATATTATACTAGTTCTAAGGGGACAACATAGTCATTAGACATTTATATAATCAATAAAGTGATCACCCTAATAAATCTAGGACCCATTTGACACCATACATAGTTATTACAATTATATTCCTTAATCTATAATTTACATTCCTACGACTATTTTGTAACTACCAATTTGTACTTCTTAATCCTTTCGTCTTTTTCATCCACCTTCCAACCCCTCTCCCAACTGGCAACCATCAAAATGTTCTCTGTATCTATGAGTTTGTTTCTGTTTGCGTGTGTGTTTGTTTTGTTCTTTAGAGTCCATATGTAAGTGAAATCATATGACATTTGTTTTTCCCTATCTGACTTACTCCACTTAGTGCAATGCCTCTTTGGGTTCAACTTGTTTGGGATTCTGCACATCCTGGGCTTGTCTGTCTCCTTCACCAAGTCAGGGAAATTTTCTGTCACTATTTCTTGAAACAGGTTTTTCATTATTTGCTCTCTCTCCTCTCCTTCAGGTATCCCTATGATGCAAATGTTGGTACACTTAATGTCGCCCCAGAGGCCCCTTAAACTATCCTTATTTTTTAAAATCCGTTTTCCTTGCTACTATTCTGTTTGGGTGTTTTTTGCTACCTTATCTTCTAAATCACTGATTCAGTCCTCTTCTTCATCTAATCTACTATTGATTCCCTCTAACGTATTCTTCATTTCAGTTATTGTATTCTTCATTTCTAACTGTTCTTTTTTATTTTTTGACCTCCGTTTTAATGTTTTCTAGCTCTTTGTTAAAGTTCTCACTGAGATCATCTATTCTTCTCCTAAGTTCACTGAGCATCCTTATAACCAGTTTTCAAACTCTGCATCCGGTAGACTGCTTGTTTCCACTTTGTTTAGTTCTTTTTCTGGAGTTTTGTTTTGTTCTTTCATGTGGGACATATTTCTTTGTCTCCCCATTTTGGCTGCCTCCCTGTGTTTGTTTCTATTTATTAGGTAGGGCTGCTATGTCTTCAAGTCTTAGTATAGTGGCCTTATGTAAGTGTTCTGTGGGGCCCAGTGGCACAGTCTTTCTGGTCACCTGAGCTGGGTGCTCCAGGTGTGTCCCTTTTATAGGTTGTGTGTGTCTTCTTCTTGTAACTGAGCTTTAGTTGCTGTTTGTGCATCAATGGAAGAGACTGGCCCTCAGGCTGATTGGTTGTGAGGACTGGCCATAAATTCAGTGGGGGAGCTGCTAGCAGGGTCTTACCCTACAGAGCAGGATTTGCTTTAGCAGGGCTCTAGTGCCTGCACAGTCTGTCCTTTGGATGTGTCATGCTTGGATGCAGCCCCAGGTGGTACTCCAGCCACCAGGTATGCAGGCCAGGGTCTTTTGGGAGGGGTCCCGCTATAGGCCAAGTTCAGGAGCAGCCTATGCCCTGGGCTACCTGGTATGAGCCACCAAGCAATCTACAGATGGCTACCACCCATCTTGGGCTTGGATGTGCAAGAGACCCAGCCGCAAACGAAGGCCAGCTGGTGCTGGGGTTGGGATTGCTTAGCAAGAGATACAGGGAACATCGAGGCCAGATGCTGCTTGTTGAGAGATTTTAGGAAAGTCCACAATATGAGCCAAGACAGGCTGTTTATATGGAAAATCCACTGGAAGTGGCTAGGGTGGGCCCACAAGTTGGGTTGGGCAGGGTCTCAGGGAATCACCAAGGCAAGGCAACTTGCGTTACCCAGGCTGGTAGCTGCCTTCGTCTGTAAGCTAGGGAGAGGAAGGCTCAGCAAAGGAGCAATGCCCTCTGCCAGCACTTCTGTTTGTGAGAAAGCTGCCCCTCTAGCTCTCAATCCAAAACTAGACGACTCAAATTCTCTCCGTATGTCCCTGGCACTTTTTGAGCTACTGCCCAGCACTGGAATCAGAGTGAGTGAGTCCGTCAGTGAGAGAGTCCACACATGGGCTCCTTAAAAGGAATATCTGCAACTCCAGTGGCCCTGACTCACTCAACCACAATCCCCACTGGTTATCACAGCCGGAAGTTGTGGGGACTTCTCTTCCTGGCACTGTACCCTGGGCTGGAGAGCCCAGTGTGGGGCTAGGACCCCTCACTCCTCTGGGAGACCTGTACAGCCAAGCTATCCTTCACAATTTTAAAATACCACGTTCAGGTGTGCTACTAGCCTATTTTGTGCCTCCCCCCATCTTACCAGTTTAAGGTGGCCTCTTATGTATGTCCCCAGTTGTAGTACTTCTGTTCGGCCAAACCTCAGGTGACTCCTAATGATCATTGTTCTGTAGTTTTGTTGTAATTCTGATGTGGTCGGGAGAGGAGGCAAACACAGCATTTACCGATTCTGTCATCTTGACAGGAGGCCTCTGAAAATTCCAGCTTTGATACATTAAGATAAAGAGAACCATTTTAGTTGCCTCCCAAGCACACAGTCTTTGTTCTGCTCTCCTAACAAGGGGTCACCTAGGTGTGAATGACAGGCAGTCCCTCACTGGTAGGCGTGACCCTAGGGGTCCAGGTCAGCACTTTGTATGAACCAAATCTTTTCCAAAGGGATAACTGACTGGGAGAATACTAATTGTGGGATAATGGACTCTTTCCTTACTTTTACTCAGCTGTGACTCTTATTACTATTGCTTCATTTAAGTGCAGATAAGTGACATATTTGCATCTCCCTTTGCCTAATGGTTATCTAATATATAACAAATATGCAAAAACTACTTATTGTAGTTTGCAGACAGATTTTTATATCATCTATTAGCTGACTGACTTTAAGTTTTCATTTAGCCTCTAGTTTCTCAAATAAAAAAAGGAGTTTGGATTATTTTTATTTTCAATGTGTTCAATGTAAGGGGAAAAATAGACCATTTTAAACAATCTTTAACTTTTTTTCTCCATTGAAAACAGACAAGACTGAAAAAAGAAGATAAAAGAGAGGAGAATGTTAGGATAATGAATATACATGTGTCTAGGAGAAAGCTATTAGAAGGAGGGAATGGCTACAAAAGAATCTCAGGCATGAGGAAAATGTAAAAATTATATCTCTTTTGAGAACATGTAGAGTTATTGTTCCTATTCCTATGACAAACTGTTTATAGATGAATAGAGGCACTGAAATCTACAGTATGTCTGATTGGATCTCATCTCTCTAAGGGAGAAAAAAAAGGCACTGGGAGGTCATGACCATCTGACCTTGAATTCATTTGCTTTTGTACCCACACGACTCTGTTGCAGTGAACAAATCCTGGGAGAAAGCATTGAGACCAGGTTATTTTTTGGGTGGAACACATCCAAACACTGTTCCAGAATCTCTTACTCAAATTAATGCAAGCTAGAATGACACTTTGGAATCTCTCCTACAAAATATTTCTTCTGGGTCATGCATACTATGAGGTTATAAGCCAGTCGTCCAAACAAAAAATCGAGAAAAATTAGCAGTAATGATAATACAGATAACTTGTTCAAGTCGCACAATATTTGTTTTGTAATACACCTACTTTGTGATGGAAAACAGAATAGAGAAAAAAAACTGAGCATTTGAGACCACCACTGTGTCACTGAATCGCATATAACTGAAGCCCACCCCATCATTTGTATTTCCATTTATAAGAGCCAATAAATCTTTAGTTTTTAAACAGTTTAAATTGGATTTTCTGTTATTTACAACTAAAGTAATTCAAACTCATGAAACATACATAGTAAGCCATTCACCATGAGCTAGACAGGTATTTTTTAAGTTTTAAGGAACATACTGAGATTATCTCAGGGAGTGAAAATTTGTTTAAAAACAGGAATATAAAGAAGACAAGAGTTTCCATAGGTGAACTCACTGAGAAATGTGACATCTTTCTGGTTATACCATAGCATGCAGAGAGAAATGGAAGGTCATTTCAGAGGATGCAGCTCTAGAGATGAGGTTTTCTTACAGCCTTTGAAATTCTACTATTATTATGACAGTGTAGCCCTGTTTTTATTTATTTTGCTTTCCTTCTGCCTCTACAATGTTTATTTAAATTGGTTCCTTGGAAGGCTGGTAATCCTTAAGGTTTTGTAGTACTTAATAATGAGGCAATAAACAGCTCTAGGCTCTGTTCACATGGGAAGTCTTAACTCATGTGCTTTATTTTTAGGGAGCAGCATTACACTCAGGAGCCCTTAAATTCCATAATGAGGAAGTCTTTGCTCAGTGCCATTTGATGTGTTTAGAGAGGACATGTCTAGGTGTTTGTCTGAGAAAGAGGTGTCTATGAGGAAGATCTGTGTGTATATATGTTTATGTGTCTGTATGCATGTATGTGATAGTGGTCATGATGGTGACGTTGACGGTTCCAACCCCTACCTTTTGCACCTGACTCTCCATTGTACCCAATATTCAATGTTTCCACCTTCTTTGCAGTTTTAGTTGATGATTGGTTCCTTCCAGCTGTTCTACTCTAAGCCCTAGGGCAATGCTTCACAAACTGTGAAAGGTCAGGTTTTTGTTTTTAATTTCCAATGTATCACTGAATAATGCACTTAAAATGAATTACTAGAAAGATGATTACATGCTTGGATGTTGTATTAATGCTAAATTTCTATAAGGATTTTTAAGGAAACTTTTAATATCTTTTTGGACCAGGCTGTGAGGGAGCAATTCTCCATGGCCTTGTTCACCTCAGTATGGTCTATAAACTAGAAACTTGTGCATTGCTTGGGAACTTGTTAGAAATGCAGAATCTCTGGCATCGCCCCACATTACTGAATCAGAACTTCATTTTAACTGATCCCCAGGTGATTGATATGTACATTAATGATCTTAGTGAGTTTCCACTCTCTCCTGTTTTTGTTTGTTTTTTTTATATTCCAGGAATATGCTGCTATATTTCTACTTAGAAAGTTTTTTTCATCAGAGCTACAGAGAGCTGACATCTCCTTCACTGAGGTCTCTGATCAAATGTCACCTCGGTAAAGAAGGCTTCTCTGGCTTTCCAGAGAAGTAAGTAGAAGCCCCTTCCATGTCACATAACCCTGTATTATTTTCTTTATAGTATTTATAACTTTCTAAAATTACTGATATTCCCCCACAGCCAGCTAGAATGTAAGCGTGATGAGAGCAGAAATCTCATTTTGTCTTATATCCTGTCCTTTACTCTGTGAGAGCACAGTGCCTGGTAGGTGCGAGGCATTGCCTACAATGCTATCTGTACTCCATTTCTGTTGATCTCATGACTTCATCTCACTCCCAGCTCCTACACTACTTTTCTTTATTGCTTTCTTTGTGTATCTCTCTGAATTTATAATAGGAAGCTCAACTCAACTTGGCTTATAAAACAAAAAGGACAATGGCGTATGTAACTAGAAAGGTCCAGAGTAAACTCAGTGATCAGGCATGGTTCATTTAGGCCTCTGGCCCCATCTCTCTGATTCTTTCAGCTTTTCCTATCTTCATGTGTCAGCTTCCTTTTGAGGCCAGCAAAGAGCCACAAAAGTTCTAGCTCTCACATTCAAACAGGATGCTGTCAAGAGACCATCCATTGCAGTTGCTCTCTTTTAAATGGTAAGTAGACAACTGTCCCCCAAAACTCCTGAAAAATTCCTTTAACATTTCTTAGACTGAATTGGAGTATATACCCACTCTAAAAGCAAATTGGGAGAGGGGTATAATTACAAACAATAAAAATGTACACATCTTAAGTATACGGTTCAATAACTTTTAACAATTTTCAGGTAGATACCAATCAAACCAAGGTGTAGAATATTTCCATCAACCCAGAAAATTGCTTTGTGTCTTTTCCAGTCAACCGAATGAATAACTGCTTTGCCAAGTCATATTGGAATTAGAAGGAAAAGGGACAATCAGTAATACTGATCCTGTCTTTATTTAAAATGTTGATGTCTTATTATTTACATTGGTTTTTATATTTTTAAATATTATAGTTAAATATAATTTATCTCGATTCTAGGTGTTTTTTTTATGTGCCCCCCTCCCCCACCCCCACTTAAAATTTTGCACCTGGGGTGAATGCCATACTCACCTCACTAACCTCTTCCTAGCTACATTTGTGCAGTCAATGAAACTGTCTGCTTGTCTCTTAGAATGATATCTGCCTATGGCCTCCACACATGATGGCCTCAGAATAGTTGAACTTCTTGCTTGGTACCTGAATGCTCCCAAAGCAAATGCCCAAGAGAAGGCAGTAGGCCAAATGCATTCCTTATCTGATTTATTCTGTGCAACTTCTGCCATTCTTCATTTAACATGGAAGTCACAACGCCTCAACAGGTACAAGCAGAGGGGGCGTAGACTTTATGTCTTGAAAAAGTGTCAAAGAATCTGCAGATACATTTTAAAAACACCATGGATCCCATTGTTTTATAGTCATTTTGGGATATGAATAGCCCTTATTTTTGAGTATGAAAAAATTCCCACCAGACATATTTTTTAAAATGTTATCTTACATTCACTTTAAAGTATCTCTCTTCTTTGCTCTCAGATTTAGCAGGCATTGTTGGTTTTCTTCACTAAATCCTTTCCACTTACTCACTGCTGTTTCTGGCTCATCCAAGTTAAGGGTAAGAAATTGGGAATGAGATGAAAAGGAGCAAAATTATCTTTTTACTTGGCTGGATGTTGAAAACTGTCTTCAATGGCAGATATCCAAAGGCTAACTCTTTCTCTTATGAAATGATTTAGTGAGTTATTTGAAGGCCTCCTCCACTCTGATTCCTTGGACATCTGCCCATTATGGGGATGATGTATATCCCTGCTGACCTCATAAGATTCCTTTTCAACTCCTGCTTTCCTGAAACACCTCACACAGCCTCTTTCTGCTAGGGTCCACTCATTCAGGCAGGCAATTCTTTGAGAATGTCTTTTCAAAATGGCTCTAGTCTACACTTGCTACCTTCCAAGTTGCCTGTATGGCAACACAGAGAAGCTCAGCAAGCTCAGTTTCACCCAAATCTGCAGACTGGTCTTGGACTTGTGGTCACAGGCAATTCTAACAGCATCTCACATTCAGATGTCTCTAGGGCAGAGTCAGACAGTAATCTCTGTGTTCCCCAAACTCCAGAAGACCTGGATCAGGTTTCCCTAAAGGTTTTCTCACCATGCTCTATTTCAACAGCTGTTCCAGGCAAGAGCTAAGTTTCACATACTGCTCAGCAAGCACACAGCCTAGCTAACGAAATGCTGATTCTCCATCAAACAAATCAGACTTGGTAAGCGATTCTCTTGAAGCTCCCCTCACTTTTCTGGGGAGATAAAGAAGCAAGACTCTGTCCACTCAGGGCGGTGAAGGAAAACAATTTAGTGTTTCTATACAAATATGCCATTTTCTTTAAATAAAGCTTCACTCCTTTGAATTCCTACTCTTTTTCATGAAAACCCTCCTTTGAATTCCTACTCTGCTTCATGGAAGCCTGGAAGTGGATGACAGATGAAGGGTGTCAGAATCCGAGTTGCATTTCTTAGTAAGTGCTATGAGGATGTGTCTAGTTCTGCTGTTTAGAAAGAAGGGAGAAAATAGTGTGGTTTGAGCTGGTCTTAGGCAGAGGGGAAAGGAGGAGTGTTATCTTATTGGAGGAATTACAAGCATCTCGGGTGCAGAGCAGCCTGGTGTAACATTTTTGCCAAAATATTCAAATATGAATGATCCAGAATAGGTGATACAAAATTAGATGTGTTTGGCTTTACACTCTTATTTTAAAAATATTTTGTTTGAAATTATATTCCATTTAGGGAAATATAAGAATGAAATTGCACCTCTGCTACCTTGTACCACCATGATCAACACCAACACCACCCCAACGAAGACCAGCATCCTGCATGACTTCCTGGTTCAGGTAGTGATTGTGTGTCTGAGCAATATTTGAATATATAATTTTGAGCCCTAGTCAGATCATTCTGTGTGCATACATATTTTGGTGTGAACTGAGCATACACACTCCCAAAATCAAATTCTGGAGCAATTTCTTCCCCATCAGTGAAAACAGAAAAAAAAAAAAAAGTAATATTAGCTGTAATTTCTTTTCTGCCCTTAACTCCTTCAATTTGGTTTACTTTTGATTTGTTTTTCTAGATATCTTCTTACATCTCGCATGTCTTGTTTTTCTTTCAGGTCGAATATCTCTGCAGAATAATACGTGATCAAAAAGCAAAAACAACACAAAACAAAAAAAACCCCTAAAATTACATTTTTCAAATTGCTTTATAACCATTTTTACCCAACCAAATTCTGCACTCTATTATTTGAATAACTCAGATCCAATAAACAGTTCTAAATGATGTCTTCTTTCTGAAGTTATATATATTCTTGGATTTCATCTAATTCTTTTTCTTGATTATTTCTTCCTAATCTTTCTGTAAAGAAAAAAAAGAAAGAAAGAAAATTGAATTTTTTATTATTCCTTGCTATTTGGGACTGATATTATTTTCAGAAGTAATTTTCTTCAAAACCTTCAGACCGAAACAAGCTATTTCTTTGACAAAATACTTTTAATTTCAAATCTTGACATTTTAGTTTTAGCTACTTTATCGAAGTAAAATTTTAATTTATACATTTCATCATCACTCAGATTCCCTGGGAAGTGTGAAGTTTATTGAAAAATGCCTTTGAAACTAACCCCTGGAACTGAGCAAAAGAAGATGTTAATTGTTACAGTGTTTTGACAAAGCCCACAACAGATCCTACAGGATACTCTGGAAATAAGATGGCCCTTTAGAGTTGTTTCAGAAGAAAGGGGTTCTGGTCTTTTTTAGGTCTATGAAAATTGCCTAATTTATTAAACATTATTGCCAAAGATGTTTTTAACATCACCATCCTTACCTATATCTTTGTAGACTCTGCTTAAACAAATTGCTTTGCCAGATATTTTCTTAATTCTATAGTTGGTCTTCAAATAAAATCTAATTATGTTGAGTGGGTTTCTGTCAAAATTTCCTTGTCTTCATACATAAGGGTACAGTGTACGAAATTCAGTGCTGAGTAGAATACAAGATTAGGGCACAGTCAGCTCATCAATGTATTCTCAAGTGGAAGGAGACAAAAGCATGAGTGAAAAAGCAAGTGCAAAGGTCAATTCTAAAGGCAGAGCAGAGTAACAGCAGGAAATGTAGTTGAGGGTCTTGACAGAAACTGGAGTAGGGGAGAAACTGGAGCATATCAAGAGAAGGTCAGAAACAAAGTGATTGCTAGAAATAGCACTCAGTGACTACGATTTACATTTATTTGTCATCTAGTCCTGAACGTGTGGTAAACAAAATTGTTACTATGGCTTAGAATGACACAAAGAGAGGAGACATTTTTAATGTTTGGGTTTATTTAAAGAGAAATGACTAAGACTGAATCAGGAAGAAACAGAAAATCAGAACAGACTGATAACCAATAAGGAGATTAAATCAATACTTAAAAACCTCCCAACAGTTTCTGAGTTGTATCCTTTTAAAATAAAGCAGTAAGCTAGTAAGAAAACCTAAACGAAAACAGAAACCCTCCCAACAGACAAAAATCTAGGACAAGATGGCTTCTCTGGTAAATTCTACCAAACATTTAAAGAATTAATACCAATCCTTCTCAAATCTTCCATGAAATATAAGAGGATGGAATACTTCCAAGTTCATTTTCCAAGGCCAGCATTGCCCTGATACCAAAACCAGAAAAGGACACCACAAGGAAAGAAAATTACAGATCAATGTTCCTGATGATCAAAAACTCAACAAAATATTAACAGACCGAATTCAACAATACGTTAAAAAGATCATACACCTTGATCAAACGGGATTTATTCCAGGGATGCAAGGATGGTTCTGCTTCTATGAATCAATCAGTGTGATACATCATATTAACAAAATGAAGGATAAAAGGCATATGATCTCCCCCATACATGGAGATAAAGCATTTAACAAATTCAGTAGCTATTTGTAATAAAACCTCTCAACAATTTGGCATAGGGGAAATGTACCTCAACATAATAAAGGCCATATATGACAAGCCCACAACTAACATAATACTCGATGGTGAAAAGCTGAAAACTTTTCCTCTAAGATCAGAAACAAGGCAAGGATGCCTACTCTCAACACAGAATTAGGTAAGAAATAGAAATAAAGGGCATCCAAATCAAAAAAAGAAGAGGGAAAAATGTCACTATATGCAGATGACATATTATCTGACTACACCAAAAAACATTATAACTAATAAATTCAGTAAAGTTGCAGGATACAAAATCCATGCACAAAAATGAATTGTATATCTATACACTAATAATGAACTATTAGAAAGAGAAGTTAAGAAAATAATCCTATTTACAATAGCATCAAATAGAATAAAATACCTGGGAATAAATTTAACCAAGGAGGTGAAAGACCTATATACTAAAACTATAAGAAATTGATTAAATAATTGGGAAGATGTTCCTTGCTCATGGATTAGAAGAACTAATATCGTTAAAATGCTCATACTCCCCAGAGCAACCTACATTTTGAATGTAATTCCTATTAGAATTACAATGGTATTTTCATGAAAATAGAATACAATCCTAAAATTTGCATCAAACCACAAAAGAGGTAATCTTGCCTATCTTTGCAAACAACATTCTTTTGGATCCTTAGTCAACTGGTTTCCATTTCAATTCCATAATGGGAGGACAGAAAAAAAGGGAAAAGTCAGGGGTTTTTTTTGCCTTTTTTCTCTTTGCTTTGAGCAGCCTCTGGCGGAGCCTGTCTCCCTGGAGATTCCTGTTACCTCTAGATGGATGAAGAAGCTTCTATTCATCCTGCTCTTGAGTTCTGGTTAACCTGCCTCATCCTTTTGTCCCTTCCCTATGAGCATAAAAGGCTTCCTGATGTAGTTAATATCTGAGATGTCTCTCTATTCCATCTTTGGTTTTTATACTTTTCCAATGCCTTTGTAGCTCATTTTGTATACTAAATTCCTTTTTTTAAACTAGCTGCCATAGGTTGTTCTTCTGCTCGGACCCTGATTTACCCACTAATTTGTGTCCCCTCATGCAATGAGGATTGCACTGGCTTCTAAGATGCTTTCAGCTCTTTTGTTGGTGATTACTTCCCATCATACTTTCTCTGTTCTTGCACACCTATTTATTTAATCATTCATTCAGTCAACATTTATTATGCTACCCTCACATGCTGGGTATTGTTCTAATTGCTAAGGATACACAACCATGAAAAAAATTAGTCTTGCTCTCACAGAGATTGTATCCCACTGTGAGGTGGGATAAACAGCTGCCTCTATTTGACTAGGGTGGAAAGGGTTCTCTAGATACAGGACTTTTGGTACTAACTCTGGGAAAATTCCAGGCAAATTGAGATGGTTGGAATTGGGTGAGGAAATAGAGAAAGGAAAATAATTTAAAAATAATGTCAGATGTTAAGAAGTGCAATGAAGAAAAATAAGAAGAAAGGAAGCACAGGAGAACATGAGGTTTTTGTTTTGATAGTGTGGTATGCAAGACATTTAGATGAAGTAACACTGAGCCAAGACCTGAATAACATAAAGAAACAAATACTACAGATATCCAGGTTGAGAATCAACCAAAGGAAAGGCCTTGAAACTGAAATGTGATTGACATATGTATTAGTCATAGTCCACCAGGAAATAGATGGCATAAATAAATAAACAGTAGGCAAAGGGTAGGGATACCTTGAAGGGTAGTGCAGTACTCAAAGGTTAGTAACTACAGGGCTTTTATAGCTCCTAGGTTTGAAGAGAAAAGAGAAGGAAGAAGTTTCCAGAACTTGGACATAGAGAGGCCCATGTGGAATGGAGATGCCTAAAAGCAGTTAAAAGGGGACACAAACACCTCCTTCTCTCAGATCTTCTGTCCATCTTCTCCATTACTTCAGGGAGAGAGATGAGGGAAGAGATCAGAATAGAGAAGAAGAAAAGAAGAATCAGTCAAATGAAATTACTTAGGAGGAAAACATAGGGTAGCAAAGAGTAGAAATTTCCCTGTCGTGGTTATTCCAAAGATGGCTAGTGCTCATTTTGAATTTCATGCCTTACAGTGATAAAATCTCCTTCAGCCTCTTCCTTACTACAGATCTGTTGTGAATCTACAGCCACAAGTATTGTTTGTGTGCGTAAGTGCAGACTGTGAATAGGAATAGTTTTTATAGATGGAGTGTCATGATGTGGAATAGTCACATTATATACAGAATAAGCAGGAATTTGAAGGCGGGGTGATTATACGATTAAATACCACCCAGGAATTTGCAAAATTCCTCAAGAGGTCTTTGGATATTCATATGTTGTGAAATCAGTGATTTGAGCCAATCTTATAGAGAGCGTAAGGTGCCAACTGACATCTATAATCCTTCGACAACTCTAACAGGTAGTTATTATTATCTACATTCAAGGAATAAAAACAAACAAACAAACAAACAAACAAACCTATTTCAAAGAAATGGAGTCTCTTGTTTTAGTTCCCATAGAATTAAGCTGAGTAATGGATTTCTTACTATGGTGAGTGATTTTAAAACAATGGGAATAATCTAGATTTTTTAAATGAAAACATAATTGTAATGTGCAAAAGTGAAACTTTATGGGTTTTTTTTTTCAGAAGATTTTATATAATTTCTGATCTCTAACATTGATAATTTCTTGGGCTTACTATGTTGTCCTGTATGGCCAACTTAATAATTTGCAAATTAGAGCATTTCTTTGCAGCACAGTTATTTTGTTGAACAGAATAATTATATTTAGTTCTTAATGATCAATTTAATATTATAAGCTGTGAAGTAACATTTCTATAGCTCATAATCTTTATTTTGGAACATCTTAAATCTGTTTCATACAGAATGTTTCTACAGAAATTTCAGGTGAAAAGCAAATTGGATTTGAATCTATGATTCTTCTAAGTTAAGCTTTTGCAAGTTATGGCAGTTTATTAATGTACATTAGTTCTCATTTTAGAAAGTCCTACAAAGAAATGTAAATAAGAGCTAGATTTGAAACCTATATATATAACATATTATATATTATATATATATTAGTAAAGTAAGAACTGTCATAAATATACTAAAACCTAAGCACATGTAAATCTCAAAATATAATGTAAAATACTGATTCAGTCCTCGTTGTGACACTGTTGATATAGAATAATGGGTCTGTGATAGAATAGGTTTCTGATACTTCGCCAGCCTTCAAATATATGTTACCACACAAACAGCAATATCAAATTATAATGGCTCTTAGAACCCATCTACTTATGCAGGACCACAGCCTCTTTCATTATGTTGGTTTGTCCTCAGTCTGGTGGTAAGTCATCTATGCTTAGGAACATAACCACTTAACAATGTTTTCTTAGCAGTTCCTCTCAATGCTCTTGGGCACTCCTTCAGCTGACCATGCTCTCTGTGGAAAAGCTGCTCTGCTGAGCATAGAGAGTCTATGCTGTGACCACCTGAATGCTCAGGGTGTCTCACATGGCTGCACTGAGTGGGAGGGGAAAATGGCCTTTATTCTAGGTCCTCTTTTCAGCACTGTTAATGTACTTGGTCTAAGAGGGAGCTCCCCATATGAAGATATTCCATACATGATGAGAGACTTATCCTCTCAGCACACTGGGTGTCTGGACAAGGTGGTCAGGGGCATAAAGAACCCCTGGGTTTGTTTCCTTAGTCATGAGTAGTTTCATCCATTTCCCCCCAGAGTGGTAGAATATTATTTCTTTCTGTGTAGCAATGATATGGAGTATGGTGGGTACCACTGGCTGTGAGGAACAAAAATCCTTGGAGTTATCCTAATCTTTTTTATAGAGACATTAACCTATTAGTGAGGCTGGATACATGATGAGATACTATCCCAATTTCTCAGTGAGGCTCATCTCTGCTCACCTAAAACACATCATCAAAACAATCCCCCTACCTTCCTCCCCCCCCAAAAAAAAACCCACACAAACAAACATGAAAACATTTTGCTCTAAATCAGACATCTCATGAATCACAGGTTCTTTAGGAAAGGAATAAGTTCTACATACTTATTCTAGGTATCCAAGTTCTGGATGCAACCTAGCCAGAATGCTACATTATAATAATATACCTTATTTTAATACTTTAGAACATATTGGGTTATTTAAAGCTTTGTTAAAATTGAAATTAGTACATAAAATAGAAATCTCAGCAAATAAAGTAAGCTTATATAGCAGATACTACTATTTTTACATATAATTTCATTCCTTCCTTCTTCTTTTACTGATAAAAACCTGCATTTTTCAGGGTGGTCATGCATTTTGAGAAAGGCAATCTATCGTGGACCCTGAGCATGCCTGCCTGCCCTTGTTGGGTATGCCAAGATGCAAAGTCCTGACAGCTCTTGACCCAGGTCATTTTTCAGAGTTGTTTTTACAGCAAGCAGGACCAAGAGCGGACTTGCTTACTGCTTGCTATAAAATGTTGGGTTTTCCCAAATTCAGTATTCTTCTATAATGCATGTTCACTGCATGTTCAGGCTTTCATCCAAGTCTATGGTATCATTTCTCATGGGAATTAAGGGGCAAAGCAATCTACATGAATACACTATACCATGATTAATAAAGACCCTGAATTTTCTTGTATTCAGTCAGCGTCCATGAAATGGTAATAGGATAACTTAATCGCTTGTAAGATAGGTAAAATCAAACTCCAGACTTGACATGTGGAAAAGTATATTGCAGCTATGTGTGACCAGGTGTCTAAATTCTGGCCCAGGATCAGAA
This sequence comes from Rousettus aegyptiacus, assembly GCF_014176215.1. Lineage (NCBI taxonomy): Eukaryota > Metazoa > Chordata > Mammalia > Chiroptera > Pteropodidae > Rousettus > Rousettus aegyptiacus. The sequence continues at coordinate 55,835,719 of NW_023416306.1, forward strand.
ATTAGAAGTTATTGAGAAGAACTTGTGGGAAGTTTTCTTAAAGAGAGATAGATGACTAGGATGAATTTTCTCCCACCTTCTCCTTTCTATTATTGGAATAAAGTATGCCAGACGGATATCCAGCAGCCATTTTGGAATATGTGGTGACCTTGAGGATGGTAGCCTGTACCAAAGATGGCAGAGCAGAAAGATAAATGAAGTTATTCTTGAATTCCATGGAGTTTTCATACCTATTTTGGTCTGCCTGCCTGCCTCCAGAAGGTTATATTCAGTGAGAGAATAAACTGTTAGGTCTTTGTTACAAGCCTTAGGGCTCCCCTACATTCAGAATTATTAAATAATTTTAATATATTATAAACACCCATTAAAGGAGATATTGATGCCTTTAAGTGTCTCAAAAGTATTGATAATTCCTCAGAAGTGATTCATGGACAGCTCTGACAAAACTCAATAGTAGAATTTTGAGTCAGAGAGTCTGTGGAGTGGGACTCTCTGGCCCTTCCCTCATCACATTAACTAGAGAGGTTTATTTTTTAAAATTAGTTTATATTAGTCTTCTCAATAAGGTTTTATTTGAAGGAAATCTCCACCTCTATCAGAAAGTTTGAAAACTACTATGTTAGAGAAATAGTTTATGAAATACCATCCATGATACTATGTGAACAAGAAATTAGGAAACTTTATCTTAAGTTTACTACTTGGAATTCATTTGACATTTTTGTAATTATAGTTGCAAAAATAGAAAATTAGTTTCTGTTGTGACGAAATGTGCTTTGGCAATCCTAGTGCATGAATTTCCATTTGTAAGTAATTTTAAAAGGTTATATTCTTCCCTGAGTACACATTTTCAAGTACCTATTATTACTATTCTACTTTATGCATTAGTATCTTGGGAAGAATATGGTCCTTAATGTAGAACCAGGGATTACAACGTTATCATTATTGAGACTTTTTTTTAAACAACTACTAAGAGGACTCTGCAATTATAACACATTAAAAGACTTTTACTATTGCACTAAAATAATATTATAACAACTGCTTTGGCTTTACCACTGTAAATACAGCAAAACTTTTGATAAAATACATAGCAGACTAAACAAACAAAAAAGATTTTTTTAGATGATAAGTATCTGAAGTAGAATATGATTTGGTTCTATTTTATTTGTAAATATTCATGTATCTATATTCTTTGAATTCAGATCTAATATGTAGTAATGAGAGGTGAGAAGCAGTTACTCAATATACTAGTTAGTCTTGAGTTGAAAGATCCAAGGTTCTTTTGGCTAATAAATATTTTTCAAAATTAAACTGGTGTTTCTAAAAGTTGCTCTAGTAAAATCCTTTAGTAGTAATAAAGCTATTTCTTATCTAGTAGCCATCAGAAGGATGTTTTTGTGAACCATTCAAAATGGCTCAATTTCTTTCTAGTAAAGGAAGATTATGTAGCATGATGATCTAGAATCAGCAACTGATTGAGGCCTACTAGACTGAGCAGGGGTCTATTCAAAATGTTTATCAATTGGTGAAATGTTGGCACTGGTGAAATGAGGAAAATGAGACCCAACTTCCTTATGGAAGAGTGGCAATGTCACATGACATGTGGTTGTATGGTATGGAAGGGATGTTTGTGATCATCTCTGGAAACAATCTACTATAATTTTGTTCTTATCTCTGGTTGCCTCAGTTGGCTCACAAAGGTAGGAAGAAGCAGCAAGATTGTTTTTCTTTTATGAAAATATTAGGTACTCCTAAGAGTTCACTTGAGCTGCAGTAAGACATCTCAGAAAGATCCAACAAAACCTAAGCCACAGTTTCTAGAGTCACTAAAAATCAAGAGACCACAGTAGAATCCTGAGACTGAGTACCACTATTTTAGATTAGGTGTTAGAAAAGGTGGTTATACAGGAAAACTTCTAATGTGACCCTTATGACTTGTCTACCAACTCTCAGATGTCACTTAAATTATCTGAGACAGGAGGATCTCTCATCTCTCTAGTAAAAACAGGCCCAGTTATGAACAAAGTCTGATTAGTAAGTTACCCAATTACAAAATTAATATCCCAAACTCAATTACTTCCCTATTTATAAGTAAATGTAGTTAGTAAATATTATGGAAGAATAGATACCACTTATAAAATCAATAGAAAGTATTAAAAATTTAGAAATAAGTATTTAAAAATATAGGACACATACTAAAAAGACTATTCATCAATTGATATACATAAAAAAGAGGAGTAAACAGATGAGTAACAGTTTATTGTTAAATAAGAAGACTCAGCATTATGTCAATTTCCTTACATTAATCTAAAATTTAAATATCATTCTAGTAAAGATTTCCACAGAAATTTTTTTAGAGGAGAATTGACTCAATAATTCTAATGCATATATGGAAGGGTAAATATGCAGAACTTCTAATTAAAGTGGTTGATAAAAACATGCATTTTCCTCTTTACTCCCAAACCCTGAAAAATTAGAGTAAATGAATATGATCATATAAAAAGCAGTCATAAATATACAAGGGTAAAAATATTGGGAGAGGAGACCACAATAAAAAATTCTGGAAGTTGAAAAGAGATGGAAAACTGCAAAACCACTTGATTTGCATTGTAGACTTGGGAAATTGTGGCACTAGTTCCCTCTGGAAATGAATGTAAAAACAGTGCAAAAACTATGGTGACTAAAAGTATCTTTTAGTAAAAATGGGCTCCCAGATCCTCTAACTCATTGCACCAACTGGATTGTTGTCTCATTCCCATCACATCAGAAAACAGGGAGTTTATTTTTTGTAGAGAGTAAAACCTAAGGCCTTTGGCCTGGGGAATATTGAACAGAGTAGAGGGCCAGGATAGTGTACTGAAAATAGGGACATTAAAGTGAAGGCTGAAAAAGTAATTGTCATTACCTAACAGTCTTTGCAATTCAGCTCTCAAAATACTTAACAGCTTGATCTATACTCTTAATCATGATATCAGAAAATTTTTATTGAGAAATCCAACCTATTTGAGAGAAATTCCTAAAGATATTGATATTAGGTCCTCCCTAATTTTTTTAAATAATAAAAATGTAAAAACTATTGTAGGTTAGTTTTCCCAGGAAATACTCTGAAATGGAGATTACTTTGCAAAAAGTTAATTAGGGAATACTCACAGGATTCAGACTCATGGAAGTAAGAAAAGGGAAACAAGTAGGACCGGAGAGAGGTAGTTGGGCTGTGATCGCATCTCAACCTGACAGCATGGGAAACGTGAAGCAGGAACAGTCCTTCAAAGTTGTTCTGTATTATGACAAGCCTGGTGGCTTTATGTTTTTAAGCCGACTAATCATTGAATTCAGGTTGCCCCCGAAAGGGGGCATGACTTTGGTGAGGGTTTTCTCGAACTGAGAGCAATTTCCAGAGAGTGATGGCAGCTGAGGACTGTCAGCTAGCAGCACCCCTAGCAGCCAATGAAATTGAAGTTTCACTTCTGAAGGAGTTGGAGTGCACCTGGCAGATTATCCTACAGTGAATCCCCCGCTTGTCATTGTGCACAAGTTTCGCATTGGCCCTTTAGTGTCTGTACCAGACAAGAGAGGCAAGGTTATGCTGGAAAAACAAGTGATCTCCAAATCTCAGTGGCTTACAAAAATGCAGTGCTCTGCTCAAAGTTAGCTTTGATTTGAGATCTAGGCTTCTAGGGAATAATCACTATCTGGACTACTGTGACTTTTTGTAGATAGAAAAGAGCGTAGCAAACCATGCACTGACATTAAAGCTCAGATGTGACAGACATCACTTCTGCTAACATTTCATTGGTTAAAGCATGTCATGTGGCTTAGTCTATGTCATAAAGTGGGCATATATAACATTAGTTATCTGTTACCCCAAAGCTTAGTGATCTAACACGGTATACACTGAAATATTATTTTTCATAATTCTAAAGGATGGCGAGGCTTGGTATGGTGATTATTCTGCTCTTTGTGGTGTCAGAAAGAATCACTTGAAGTGGCTGCATTCAACCAAGAACTCAGTTGAGTCTGAAACAGCCAAGATATGGCCTATTTCCCATTAAGTGATGGTGTCAGCTGTTGACTGAAGCACCTTGGTTCTCCTTCATGTGGCTAATTCCATTACGCAGTAGTCCTTGTGGGCTTCCTTATATGTTGGTAAGAATATTACAAAAGAACTTAAGTGAAAGTTGTCAGGCCTCTTACAGCCTATGTCTAAAACTGGTTTCACTTCTACTGTACTCTGTTGATCAACCCATATTCAAGGGAGAAGTGGACAAGAATGGGAGAAATGCTGGTAGCTGTCACTGGAGGCCATCTACTACATACATTCTAACAGGGAGGAAAAACAGGATTTTTGGTGATTGGTCATAATATCTACCACTAGAGACCCCAGGGACATCAGGGGTTTGAGAAAGCTTCAAACATGAAAGAGAGAAACCTAACTTGGTAACTTGGTAGGATAACTGGCTAGAAAAAATGTAAAAAAACAAAAACAAAAACAAAACTTAAAGTTTAAACAACAAAAAAAGATTTCACCCATAAAATATTACATTATGTTCTTAAAAAGAAAACTAAAAGAGTTTTGGAATTTAAAATCGATGGTAGAAATAAAAAACTTCATTAGAAATTTTGAATTATTAAGCTAAAATTTGCCAGAAGATAAGGCACAAAACAGTGGAAAATGGTAGAGTAAGATAAGAAAATAAGAGAATCAGTCTAGGAAGTCCAAATTTTTAGTAATCAGAGATGCAAAGATAGAGACAAAAGAAATAGAGGGAGGAAAAATCACTAAATAAATAATTCAAGAAATTTCCCAGAACCAAAGTTCATGAGTTTTCATACTATTAACTCCCCTGACAGAAAAATGGATGAAAATAGATCTAAACCAAGGCGTATATAGTGAAGTTTCAAATATTTTGGTGAAAAGATAAGAGCCTACAAGCTTCTAAAGAGAAAAAGATGTTTCATATTAAAGATCAAAGATGGGAGCTAGAAGACAAAGGCAATTTGCCTTTAAATTCCAAAAGATTTCCAGTTTATAATTCTAAGTTTAGTTAGCTATCTATCACAACTAAGGGCATCTAACAGTATTTTTCAACTGTGCAGTGCAGTGTCTCAAAATATCTTCCTATTGCCAAAATAAGAGTAAATCAAGGAAGATCAAGACATGTGAGACAGAAAGCAAGAAACTGATTAGAAGAGAGAGGCAAAGGGAGATTCCGAGAATATTCACTGTCTTAAAGGACAAAGAGCCCAGATGAAAAAAAATAAAAGAAAATTTCACTGAAGAATTAATGTTTTTGCATAAACTGAGAGAAGACTCACACTTCTAAGAGAGAGTGAGAGTTTGCACATGAAGTAAAAATGAATACTTACTTAGCTTTTACGTAAACAGCAGTTATATAAGCTATAGAAATATAACTGAATATTGAACAATATTTGAAAGTTAGGGGGAGGAAGCATGGATGAGGAGCCATATAAGGAGGCAAGAGAGGGATAAACACTGGTGAATAAACTCGACTTCCACTGTGGGAAGTCGATAGGTAAGTCCTACAACTGAAAAATAAAGAACTGAAACCACTCATGTTTTTTAAAAGTAGCAAGTATACATACCGTAACAGAAACATCTAAATTAATAAATTCCTTTTTTTTTGCATCAGTTTGAGTTGCTTTTTTTTTTTTTTATTTTCTTTTTTTTTTTTTTTTTTTTTTTTTTTTTTTTACACCGAAGAAGTCTTGTCCAACACAGACATCCGCATCAGAATCTTTGGATAAAAGTATTTTGAAAAACTTTGCAGGCAATTCTGATGCATAGCCTAATTTGGGAACGACTACTCTGAAGAACAGTGGTCTTAGCAGTGATCTTTGTTCTTTGATAAGTGTTCTAATGAGCTCATCTTTCAAATTCAGATAGAAATGATAGCTCATGTTCTAATACAACTCTTAACATTTCTTCTTATCTTCAGCTTAGGAGGCAAGATTTTATCTCACATATGCAAGTATGAAATAGTGATGATGGCAGTGGCAAGAAAGACATCGCTTACTTAGGGAAAGAGCACACAAAAAACAAAAGACTTGAAGAAATCAGGAATTTTGTTATCTGATAAATTCATAAATTGCCTAATGTACTTTGAACTTTTCTGCCTCGCTAATATTCCTTCACCTCCCCTGCCCTAATCCTGAAGAAATGTTTTAGTGTTTTATTCTTGATAAATAAAGCTGAGCAAGGGTAGCACCTTTATTTATCCTTCATTCTACGAAGAATTCATTTTTTCTACCAGGAACTATTTTTCCAGTTGAACTGAATCTGTGAATTCACTTAATAAAATGGCCAACTGGCATTTTTTAATCCTATTTCATCTGATGAACAAATGTTTCTGCAGACCAGTTCATTCTGTAGAAAGCAGAATATTTAATAATCTCTACCATATTAATGTGGGGGACATGAAAATGGGTACGAAATGTTTAAAGAATAAAACTACCAAACTGCTACAGTCAGGGAAGAAAGTTCTAGTTACCAATTACTGCCTAACAAACTACCCGAAAGCATACTGGTTTAAAGAACAATCATTTTCTAATATCTTGTGATTTGGTAAGTAAGGAATTCAGGCTGGTCCAGGTGATTATTGCATTCCATATGGCACTAACAGAAGTCTCTCAGTGGTGTTTAGCCAATGAGCAAGCTGATCTGGAGGGGCCAAGGTGGCTTTATTTGTATGTCTGTTGTCTTGGCAAGGATGACTGGAAGCCTGAGATCATCTGGGACTGTCAACCAAGAGCATCTACACGTAGCATTGGTAGGACTGTGGTCTCAGGGTAGTTGGGCTTTTTACGACTGTTCAGGGCTCCCAGGTGGAATGTTCCAAAAGAAGTAGCTGAAGATGAAAATTGTGGCCACCTTTAATCAACCACACAAAGTATCATGACATTCATTTCTAAGCACTGAGAAATCCCTTACTACTAAAGATCAATCTAGAAGTTATTCTTCCCACAAAAGAGGAAGATGCCACTCAGATCCTTAGAAGAAGAAACAATTAAAAAAGCAAAAGTAAATTACACTGGTACCATACAGATAACTTCAACAATTGAAAAACAAAACCTTTATTGGTAATAAGAAACTTGTAGAGTCATTTAGTAGAAAGTAACACAAGAAGTAAAACCTCTGTATCAATATCATAAAATACTTACATTTAAAATAAGTAATTGCGGATGTAGTGAATAAGAATTTCTTGCAAATAGTAGTAAGGTCTTTATATATGAAAATGTTTTTGGCTTAGGTCATGAAAGACAAAAGCAATGAGGAATATACAAGAAGCAGAACCTGGACAAGGAAAAAACGAAGAGAAATACAGATAGGGCAAGAATTAAGTCAGTCCTTTCAGCCACAAATGACTAAGTGATTTGGGCAGTTTCTTAGCATGGACGAGAAAAGATATTACTCTAAAAATCCTATTATTTCATTATCATATTTGTTATATATAAATTACGCTTGTATTAGCCATCTAATAACTGTATATATATTTCTCTTCTTTAGCCATTATTTCTGATTTGATGTTTATTGACTGAATAATTGAATGTATGATGAAAGTACAAACAAAAGATTAATAAAGATTGAGTAATAAAGATCCCCTGGAATCATATGAAATTCTCGTAAACTCATAATCTGCAGTTGAAAACAGTATTCTAAATTTAAGTAGAAAAAGCCCAAATCTCAGTTTTTGCATACCTAATACACAACTTTAACGACCTGCACTGTTTTAAGACAATGAGCATTTACCTCGAGTTCTCTTAAGGAAATGCAAATCTCTCTAAAATGTCTGCCTATATTTTATTTTTAACTTAGAGATGATTATTCCAACTGTGTTGCCAGAATCATGTATGCAGAAGCATATAGGAAAAGTATAGATTCCCTTTTTTTTTCTTATGAAATAAAGAACAATTGCTTTACTGTTGCCACTGAATCAACTGGGGGTAAGAAAATCAGGCATATTAGGAGATTGATTCTCCCAGACTGGTAGTCACTTTCATGAAGAAACTGTATTTCAGGAATAAGAAGAGAAAATGTCACAAACTGTAATATAATCAATAGAAAACTAGAGAACAAGTTATCACATGTGATATAAAGAATTCAGGACAAGTAAATTAAAAAAAAACTTTCTTAAGAAATGATAGATAGCTTTACATAACTTGAAATTTGGAAATAATATTCATAGTTTAGCTTCCTAAAAACTTATTATAAATTTGCTCTGCACTGTTAATAATATTAGCTGTATAGTCCAGGGAATGGTACATACTGGAGCAAGGCCAGCATAACCATAATAAATGTTTTTTATTTGTGTGAGATGGTAATTATGCAAATTAAAATTTAGCTATAGTTACTCTTGCCTTGGTGCTGAATGCATTGTAAGCATGGATTTTATGGGAATTTTAAATTGTGTTTTCAGTGATACATATTGCACCTGTACATCAGGAAAGGGTTTGAAGTAAAAGCTTTAGAAATAAAAGTGGCCTTTGTTATCAGAATAGTTTCAGAGCCTGTACTTTTTTGAACAGGTAATATGGTTTTATGTTAAAGACTGAAATATCTTTGATCCAGAGAGGGTTCTTTAATTTCATTCTTAACTTAAATATGTGATTCTGATTATAAAATTAATATTTGTGACTTGAAAGAAATTTGGAAATTGCACAGAGTAGAATAAGACACTTGTAATGTTCACCACCTTGAAATAGCTACCATATACATGTAACCACTTCTCCTTTCAATGTCTTTTTTTTTGTTGTTTCTGTGTGAATATACTCAATATTTCAGAAGTCGCTATAGGATAGTGTTTTTAAGTACATGCTTTGGAGCCAAAGAGCTTGGATTAAATTTGGGTTTCATCAGTTTTTATCTACATGATCTTATATGATACCTCAGTTGTCTCATTTGTAACATAGAGATAATAATCTAGTACCTAGAATTCTAATAAGCATTACATGACATAATCCTCATTATAGCTGCCAAGGAGGAGTTCTTTCCTCTCTCTTCATGCAAACCTTATTTTAAAAGGCCAGGTTGTGGAATGGAAGAGAACTTGCTGTGGTGACGCATTGGCAGAATTTGCCAGAAAACTGCCCTCTAGAGTACAAGGGAAAGATTGATAATAAAGAATGAATAATCAAGATCCGCTATGGTCATATAAGATTTTCATCGGGAAGTGCCTCATAGGAGGCTTTGCTATAAAACTGTCCGTGGGAGAAGGACAGATGCCAAGAGAAGCCACTGGTCACTATGTATTGCAGGAGCCTGATGCTGAAGAAATCTAGGAACAGAAAGTAAAACTCTACCCTCTTGCAACATCTCTCGAGGACCCTCTACTGATAAAGCTTAACATTGTGCCAGATGGGTAAACAAAAAACATTTAAAGGCCTAGTTACATTTTCATAGAGCAGACACAAATGGTAAATTTGGAGCTGAGAGGTAATAAATTGATAATTGCTAGACTCTGTAAAACCCTTAGAATAGTGCCGGGAATATAGCAATTGCTCAAGAACTATTAGCTCTAATTTTTTCAGTCACATAAACATACATATATGTAAAAATGGGATCACCTTTGCTGCACACATATTTTGTATCCTGAATTTTAACTGAGCATAATATTAAGGTTATTCACATTAAAATTTCTTAGAATCCCAATTTTATGTCTATATAATTATCCTTATCCTTCATGTGGAAATATCATAATTTATGTAGCCATTGTACTATTTTGCATATTATGGATTGTTTCTAATTTTCAATCTAATCAGTAAAGCTGGATAAATATTATGCTTTTAATACATTTTAAATAATTTCCTTTGGTTAGTACCCAAGGAAGAATTCAAAGAATGAACATTGTTAAAATTTTTATATATGTTGCCAAATTTCTTTGTAGAAATATACTTGTAATAATTTTTCCTTTTTCTTGGAATTAGTGTCTGCCATAATAGATTTAATATTATATATATATATTAACTTTGATTATTTGATAAGACAAAAATAGTGTCTTGTGTCTGTCTTACTTTGCAGTTTGACTACTAATGAGGTTGAAATTTTTCATTTTATACCATTTGTCCATATTTTATTGAATCATTACAGTTCTTACAATTTTGAAGAATTCTTCATGTATAAAGGATAATAGATCATTATCTCTTAGATTTGTTATGAATGGATCTTGTGTTCTAATTTTACATTTGAAATTTGACCTATAGTTTAAAAAAACTTTTAAATATTATGATTTAAATATAGTTTCCTTCATAATTTTCCACTCTTTATTAGAAAGAAAATACTTCCACTTTCTTAACATTATATGTTTACATTGTTTTTCCTGGTTTACGATTTTATTTGTTAGACATATAATTCTAATGCATCTGAAATCAAGTTTGGTGATTATCTAACATTGTAATTTTCAAAATAAATAAACTACTCATCATTATTGAATAAGCTATGATTTTGTAATTGGTCTGCAATATTCCCTTATACTTAAATATTCTGCTTCACTGTTCTTTTTGTTAAATTCTGTGCTAGTAGTACATATTTTTAAATACATGTCTTATGAAAAAATATTTTTAAACTTATACTAGTGACTATGTATTAGAGGAGTGGTACTGCTCATTACAAAACTCTCATTAATCAGTTAATATTAATAATCCATTATAAATATTAGAAAAATAATTACAAGGAATCATAGGCCTACGTTTCCAAAATATTTTTGGTAAAATAACTGTATTCTGTCATTATCTAGGTAATAGTTAACAGAACTGACCTAATTTAGAAAAATGCTGTAATTTTGTCATCTGCACAATTTTCCTCCCACTAACATAAATCCTTTCTTCACTTTAGAATTTACTTTATTGCCCTGCATCTATAAAAACATTAGCGCTAGACATAGGCAGTATACAATTACACTATACTCTAGCCTGTATAAACTTTAATTTTAGCAACATAATCAATCTTTAAAAATTAAATATTTTAAAATCACACACACATATCTCCTCATTATATAAGTAATTCTTGACCACAGAAACTCTGAGATGTACAGAGACTTATAAAGGAGCAAGTGTAACGTGCATCTCCCCTCCATTTCCCCATATGTGCTTAATAAAAGATAATTTTTAGAAGCAAATTATGTATTTATATATGTAAAAGTATATATTCCTTATACACAATTAAATATTATCAATATATGATTATATCACTCAATTCTATTATTATATAAATATGTTAATACTAATATATTACTAAAATACTCCATATAAATATTTTAAACCTCCATATATTTTTTAATTCTACGTTAGTATTCTAGTATTTTTATTTTATTCAATATTTTTAAACAAGTACTCTTAGAGTTAATATGGCATCTTAGTACTTGACTTTTCTGTAATTTAACAAATTCCATGTTATTGAATGTTGTTTATTTTTAAAAGCTATTATAATGGTATGGGTACTTGTCTAGATAGATTATTGTACAATCTACCTTCTAAGAGTAAATTAATAAAAATTGAATTACTGAGCCAAAGGGAATTAACATATTTAAGGTTTTTATCCCTATTACCAGGCTGCACCTCATAAAGTTTGCACCAATTTACACTCCTAGCAGCTGTGAGAATGATCTTTTTACCACATCCTACTCTGCACTGATGTTTAAAACAACATGGGGTGGGAGGGACCCTACTAATTTGATTGGTAAAAAAGTATGTCTTATATTTAAAATATTATTTTATAAGTCTCCCAACTGAATGGATAAGTATCTTCTTCAATAATCTTTATTAAAAAATCTTAGCTTTTTAAAAATTTGCCAGTTTTCTTTCAAAGCAGTTTTAAAAGAAATTTAAATTTAAAAACTTCTACAAAGAACTTAATTGGTATTAAATTAAGTCTAGAATTGATTTCGGAATAAATGACATATATAGAATATTCCAATTTAGGAGCATGTTTTCCCTTGCCATTTATTCAAGTAATATTTTATATTCCTTTGGTAAATATCTTCTTTATATAGTCGCAATGCATTTTTAAGTTTATTTCTACGTATTTTATGATTTTGGCATTTTTATGTAGTTTTGCATTTTTTGAGTTTTGCTTCCACTGCGACTAGAATCCTTTTTTCTCTTTGGATCATCTAAAAGGTAATTTCGAGATTAGGGCGAAGCAGTAATTGTGGTATTTAAAAGACCAAGTTCTATATCCAGATTTCTCATCTGTATCTGTATGCACTCTGTCCTATGTGACTTGGGCAAGCTGGGTGAGCTGAATATCTCTTTCATGCCTCCAGAGCCCTCTACCCACTGTGCTCACAGAGACAGACCCGTCAGGCTCGCCTCAGTAGGGTCTCCTTGACTTCTGGCTTCCAGTTAGATTCGCCACTGAGGTCACTGGTAGAAAATCAGAGTGGGAGGAAAGTAAGGGAATACATGTATTTCCACAACTCCTTCCCTGTTTAGTTGTTGCCCGGATTGTGTCCTGTCAAAGGCTGCAGCTTCTGTCAAGAGTTCTTTCCATACAGCTACCCATTCCCAGTTCTGATAAAGTGTCCCTCTACTTGCCCCTTCTGCCCTGTAAATGGTCACATTTCCCTGCCAATGCTAATTTAGGATGCTGCAGAATCCTTTGGTGTTTTTCTAACCTTGTTACCCAGCTTAAGTGTGTCATCTGTTTCCCACCAGGATTTTAACTGAGGCAAACAGTATACCAGGAAGGGACAGCACACATACTTGTCACTTTTCTCATATTATTGAGAATGCCTCTTGGCTTTTGTTATAATTATGCTTTTGCCAATCGAAGTTAGATAGGCATTCTGCACTAGTTCTAAAGGTATCCTTTGTGGTTTCCTGAGTTTTATCAGGGAAGATTGTTTGAATTTTATCCTCTGTACTTATATAGATAGATTAGATATAGGTGATAGATGATAGGCAGATAGATAGATAGATAGATAGATGATAATAGACTGTTTTTAAATTGGACTTATGGCTGTCTTCTTTTATATTCTGATGTTTTCTATCAATAAAATGTCTTTTCATTCCTGGAATAATCTAAATTAATTTTACTTTGCTAATATTTTATTTTAGATTTTTAAAAATCCATCTCTCTTGGCTACCTTGAGGCCATCTAAAACAGATTTAGGTTAATAAATTAACACCATTAAAATGTTATTTTGTTTAAGTATGAATTGCTTTCAACAACTGGATATCTTAATAGCCCTTTATCCCTCAAAAGCCCTTTTTTTTTGTACTGTTCTCCACGGTTTAGAGTTCAGAAGCAAGTGGCTTATCCAACATTTCAAGGTACCATTTTTTTTGCCTGGGCAGCGTTGGGGTAGGGGGAATGAAAGAGGAAAAAGCAATAAATAAAGCAAATCACAAACATAATGACTATCAATTATGTCTGAGTCAGGGTGAAGAGACTATAAAATTACTGAAATGTCTTCTTATCTTTTTTCTTATTCCTTTAAATGTGTTTCTTATTCTGTTGAACTTGTATTTTAAATCTGACAATAGCTTGAAAGCCTACACAATAAAAATCTTGGTGATTATCTTAGATGATAAAACCTAGAACATCAAATTACAGCAATTGGTAATTCCAATATTTTATACCTGTTATAACATGCTATATCATATTATATCTAGCATGGATTTTCATTTCATTTCCTACGAATCAATTCTATCAAAGCAGAATCCTAAGTAAAATATCTCCTAAGAAAAAATTTTATTTAATATTTTTATGAATGATTATATATTTGGCGCCAAGCCAATATAATAATAACCAATACAGTTGATGAATCATTGACATATGGAAGTAAATACTATTAATTGTATCCATGAAGAGTTTGGCATTGGAAACAAAAGACTACAAAGTCTGTATCTGAACTTTTAAATTAGATTCTATTTGATTTGATTTGACTTAATCTAAGAATAGAATCTACAGATATTAAACCTTACATTTTCATTTGAAATTTTGTCAGGCAAATACTTAATAAAGACAAAATGTTGTTATCGATAGTCAAAGATAGTTACAAATATTAAAGACTATTTAGCATTTGATCAATAAGAGGCCAAGTTGCTAAATTCTATAGTGAAGAGTTTACTTTTGAGGTGTTTTCTTATTTATCATCCAATCTCATTTCCCTCTCCCCAGCTAAGGATGTTCCCATATTTGAATTCATGTGAGAACTCCATTCCCGCAATAAACATCCCTTACTACCTCTCCTTTCTAGTACTCTTTTGTGGTTTAGAGCTGAAAACCAAGCGTGAGAACATATAATATCTAGTAAGAGCCAGCATTACTGAATGAACTCATTAAAGCCAAGTGGGAATTGCAAAGTCTGGAAATTAAAACATCTGAACATCTGTGAAAACTCAATCTGTATTTCTTTGTGAAAGATAATAAATTTGATCGACTCTCAGTATAGCATTTTAAAAGAATAAACAAAGGAGCTTGATAAGTAAAATTAATTTGGCAGATGGTTCAATAAGTTAGGATCTAGGACAATTCTTGGAAGTTTTCGTAATTTCTTTTGAGAAGTAATATAAATCAAGAAAATTCCCAAGGAAGAATAAAGTGAAATCAAGGAATTGCATTTACCAAAAGCGTAAGATATGGAAAACGACTAAGAACAATTAGATTATTTTTAAAGAAAAGAAAAAGTCAACCGACACGTATTTTATCAGCAAATATTTTAAGTTCTTAAACTTAAGTTTTTTTTTTATTTACTTCAGCTTCATTTCTTTATTTTTTTTACCAAATTCTCCCAAGTTCTCCCCCTACCCTCCCTCCACTGTAAGAATAGGCCTTATTCAGTTGCTTTTCATTCTTCTCTCTTCTCTCTCTCTGTGCTTTTGCAAGTGGGTTTTTCTCATAATAGCAAAATGAAATATTTGTAGGATTTATCAAAAAGTCAGGTTTATATAGAAAAAAGCAAAATCATTGCATTTTCCAGTGTTGCCGTAAATAGCGCATTTCTACTGTTTAGGAAGAGCCAAATTCCTAATTCTACCATAGTTATTTATCATTGTTCTCTCTATTGCTTCCAAATTAAGGTGTGATTGTTTCTGAATTTCACTCAAGCTATTTTTTTTTTCAATGTGGTGGCAAAATTAAAAACATTAAGAAAAAATTGATTATCTGTTTCATGTTCTATATTAAGGAATGTAATTTTGTTTCTGAAACCACCGATTCCCTAAGCCATGCAAGCATAGGTGTCAGTCATATTGAGTACACTTGCCTGGCCAGCCCACACAATCTAGAGTCCTGAAACATCAGCTCCACCACACTGCCACATACTTTCACTCCAAGAAGAACACTCAAGGATGGAGAGATGCTCACAACATTTTCCTTGACTTTTTATTTTGTCCTCCATGATATCTGATGCTGCAAATAAGGGTGTTTGGTGTCCAGTTTCAAACCATCTGGTTTGTGAGCTCCCAGCTGTAGATTTATCAAGTATATGTCATATTTTTGTTGAAACCATCTAAAAACCTAAACGCAAAGACCTGCTTCAAGCTATGAGAAGCAGCTCTCCATGAGGATACCTCCACTCCATTCACTATTTTCCAGGTGCTATTTCCATGCCTGATACCTTTCTACTTGCAAGTTCCAACACTGTCATCTGTGTTGCCATTTTTAAACATATAGACTCTGGGCTGGGGTTGAGATTGAACTTCTAGGAGAGTTCACTTTCCCCATTCATATCTTCTCTTGCACAAGTAAAGCTATGTTCCCTTTTGCTCCTCTTTCCTCTGTCACCCCAGCTCCAGCTTTCTCCAACCTCCTTCTAGAAAAACTTGATTTCTTGCCAAGATTTTTCCAGTCTGTACTTCACTTTGGGAAAAGAAATAATAGAGCAATGCTGACTTTATATATAGAGATTTCCATATAGCATTTAAACAGGTGATACTATGTATAATCACTTTTTTTATTTTTTGTTTTTTTTAGTTTTTAATTTTTTTACAAAACTGATTGCATGCACGTGGTAAAAATTGAAAGTGCTAAAAAGGGTAGAATTAAAAGTGCATTTTCCTCTAACCCTTGTATTCATCAGTATTTATGTGGTTCTTTACTTCAGACAAAACTCTTGTTCTTAGTTTCCTATGTACATTTCTCAAAACAGATAAAAGATATGCATATCTAAGCATATATATTTATAATTTTTTTACACAAATCTTAGCATGCTATACATTCTCTTTCATTTTTTTAAGTTCGTGAGATATAATAAAGATAATTCCATGTAAGTATGATAGGTCTTATTCTTTTTGATGGTTATAGAATATTTGTTGTATGAATGCATCATATTTTAAAAACAATCCTTCATTGATAATCATTGATGTTGTTTCCAGTATTTTTGGCACTAAAATGATGTAATAAGTATCCTCGTACATTTGTCTATACAATAACAGCAGAAAATTGGAAGAGAAGTCACTGGGTGAAAAAATATTAATTTAAAATTTTGATAGACATCATTAAATTTCCCATCCAAGAAATCATACCAATTTATTTATACTACTTCCAATGAGTGCCTGGCTTCTCTCGACCTTACCAACACTATGTATTTTTTAATAAAACATTTGGAACTTTGTGAATCTAATACATGAAAATTGTTATTTCATTGTCATGCACTAAGAGTGCAAAAAGGTAAATTATGATCTTCTTAACAATGACGAAGTATATAGTTACTGAGTCCTCCTGATTCCTCATCACGCCAATTCTCATTAGCTCTTCAGGCTTATTATTTCAGCTCTCTAAGCCTTAGTTTCCTTGTTTTCAAATCAGTATTAGCTTATTATGTGTAAATATTAGTATATACATTAATTCAGTCTTTACAACAAATCTGTAAACTAGCTATTAGTATTTTAATTTCACAGATGTGAAAAATATTTTCCTCATCTTTTATATTAAGATGTAGGATATCATGAGAATTAAATGATATGCATATAAAACAATTAGCACAATGCTCGTAATTCAGCATCTATTATTGTTTTATTAACAAGGACATAGGAAAAAACACTTTCACTATAGATATAAAAGAATAGAACCTAAGATATGTTTAGAATATTTCATTTTCTTATTGTACTGAACTTTCAAAAGTTAGAATAAAATGGTTAATAATAATTTCTAAACTGATGAATTTTTGCCTCTACTCCAGTTTGCTCTAGGTTTAGCTGCTAAATCTGAACAAAATTAACATAAATTTATTGTCTTAAAAAACAAAACGCTAACATTACTTATCAGAAATAGCAGAGCTTATTGCAAAATAAAATAAAATTTTAAAATATGAAATCCATAAGAAGATAATTTTCTCCTTCTCTTTAAAGGGCATAGAGTCTAGCACTCCTGTACCCAGAATAAACAAATAATGATATTTTCGTCATTTTTGCTTTAGTTACTTTTTATATGCCTAAGTGATTCAACATTACAAGGATGAAATCTTTTTTTCCTATCTGTGGAGAAAACTCTTGTCCTGTCCCAAAGGCAACCCTTGTCATGAATTCAGAGCATATTCAAGTTCTGTTTTCATATATTCGCATACATTTCATTCTTCAACTTGTTTTTTTAAGTTAAACATATGTATTTTAAGAGTTATGTAAAATTATTTATTTTTTTTAATTGAGATTCAATTTCTTTATCCTAGCTTAACTTGGATATTTAAATAGTTCCCAAATTCTATTATAAAAAATGCTACAATAAACATTCTCAGACATTTTCTTGCTTCTGGAGCATATTTTCCTAGAAGCCCAATTGCTAGGTCATGGGAAATTTGTTTTTCATCTTTACTAGACATTGATAAATCAAAAATGATTGAATTATTTATGTATCTACTAAAATATATGACAGTTTATAGAGATTCCCTATTTTGCCACTTTCTAATTGTGTGATCTTGGACAAGTAACTTTAACCTCTTAAATTCCCAGACTTACTGCCTGTGAAATGGGCATCATAATAATCCTTCCCTATAAGAATTTTGACAATTAAGGAAATCATGAATGTACAGAGCATGTACACCTGAATCGCCGTATTGCTTGAAAGATAATAAGCATTATTATTATTATTAATTATTATATTGTTATCATTTTAGTGGTAGTAATGACTGATTATTATCATTTTGAAATCATAGTGTTTATTTGGAAGACAGTAATTGATCCAATTTAGACTGGAAAGCTAAGTTGAATTAGGTCAGGAAATTTAAAAATTGACAGGAGCATGGCTCTATGAGCCTTAGGGCATCTGAATAACTGTACTCAATTACTTTCTTGGGTGTCATTAACTTTTAAGATATAAAATATAAATATAAAATATATTTGTGTCTATTTTACAGAAAATGAAAATAGAGCTACTCAGATGACAGATAGTCAATCTGTGGATTCTTCAGAGACCTGGGAGATCATGGGGATCACAGCCATATTAACGCATAACTGTCTTATTGAACTTTCTGCTTCTCCTCAACACCAGCTCCAGACAAAACTACAGCTTTAAGTTATGCATGTTGTGAGTAGGATAAGGCAGGGGTAGGTGGGGAAGACTGATCTGGGTAGGAGGTAGGCTGATTGCCAGATTCCCTGGGGTGACAGAGAAAGCTTCTTATTATAATTTAATAGAAAGTCTTATGCCAAAAATGTTTCTATAAATAAATACAAATGTTGGTTCTTGTTAAAAAATACAAATCAGATGGTTCCAATGTTTAGAAGCTTACTTAAAATACCTTACATAACAAACACAAACATTTAGATGTGTATATGTATACATTTAAATTAAGCACACAAAAATGTTTTATAAAATGGCATAATAAGGCCTCACCAGCATCCTGATATCAGACTGAAATTCGAATCAAATAATACAACCCTGGAAGCACTATGGAACTTTTATCACCACAGCAAGTATTCATTAAAACTTTTTTAGGTCGTATTTAAATAATCACAACCCAAAACAAACAGAAAAAAACATCTGGTCTGTCTGGCTGGATCATTCCTATTCTAAAATATTAATCTTCTACTTAGAGGGCATCAAAACAATCTTAGACAAAATTCTCTGAGAATTAGGATGCTCGAGTAAATTATGGAGAACTGGTGGTTAAGCCTACCTAAGATCACCAATTCCTCATAAAACATCGGTGTTTTTTGGATATTAGTTGACTGACATAGATGATAAATATACACGATTCACTTTATTAAAACTTTCCTCACAAAACCAAAATAGTTTCTAAGCTATGGTGGCCAATTCACTTTTAAACAATGTATTCTTAGAAATGAAAAGCTATATTTTCAGACTATTGGCTGATATGGTAAATTGCAAACTTTTCCAAATACAATGCAAACTGATGACAGATTTCATATTTGAACTATAGGAAAATCATAATTTAATTTCTTTTTATTGAGAAGTAAAGAAAGTGTCAACAATTATATTATGATTGTTATTACTGTCATGTACCTTATAACTGCCACATAAATATTACAGAAATACATAATAATAAACCCCACAAAATAGTTGATATCATTAAGTAACTTGGAGGTGGTCAGAGAATTAAGTAATAGTAAAGTAGGGACTTAAAAGCAAATACCATGTTCTGCCTTAAGAACCTTTCATATTGGGAAGTAATTTATCACTTATTCTGAAATTAAATGAAGTGCTTATATAATGACACTGTGGCCCTCAGATGCACCTTTTGATTGCTTAGAATGAGGTGTTAATGATACCAAATAATTTAATTAACTAAATAGTTTATGTAACTATCTTATAATTTGACATTGGTCAGAAAAATATTTAAGCGAAGCACTGGAATAACTTTGTAGAAATTCTTATTGCCACAAATTGGAAAAAGCAGCCCAAGTCCATTATAACGATGACAGTAGGTTAATTTCCTAAATATATGTCAGAACTTCAGGAAGGAAAGAATAATTTACTTATTTACAATATTTAAATATTTAGTCTGGTTTATCAGGCACCGTATTACATGGTAGAGAGAAAAAGTGTGTCTTCTGCCTTCAGAAGGCTTGTAGTCTAGCAAAATGAAATGGGACTTAAATACACTCACCCTTGCCTAGGAGCTGAGTGTATATGGATGGATGATGTGCTTTGGGGTCATGGGATGTCTACAGGACTGAGGTCCATGGATATTTTCATGAGAGCTAAAACTGGAACAAACATTTACCATATTAACGGTAGAGGAAGCAGCATACCCAAGACTCCCGTGAGAGGAAGTTCTTGATCTCTAGGAATACATGCGGATATAGACTTGATGAAAGATGATGGAAAGAGAGGAGACAAGAGTTAGGCATTCAGGGCCAAATCTGGGGCCAGAAATAAAACCCACAGTAGAGTGGTTGGTAACTGTAATTCTTAGCAGGAACACAAAAGAAGTCATACATTGGGTCCTCCGGAGCAAAGACTCAGAAATGAGATGGGTGGTTGTATGCTGTGTAAGGTGTACATCTAACTGGTCACTTACCCAGGACATGGATTTATTGTTATAAAAAAATATAAGTATCATTATACTTCAAGGGGTACTGAAGTTGAAGAATCACCATGGTGATGACTCTAGAAGGTTTGTGAGTAGGACAAATAGCAACTTGAGGGTCAGAGGCATTCCATATACACAGGAAATACAGCACAGCAATTTTCAATCCTGGCTGCACATTAGAGTCACCTGGGAAACTTTAAACAGACACTAATACAAAAATCTGACTCCCAGAGATTCTGAATTAATTGCCTGGGATGGGGCCAGGCATTGGCAGGTTTTTGTGTGTGTGTGTGTTTTCTCCTAATTAACAAACTTTCTTTTTTAGAGCTGTTTTAGGTTTACAGAAAAACTGAGTGGAAAGTACAGAGATTTCTCATATTTCTGCTGTCCCCACACAGGCAGGCACAACCTCCCTCTCTAGTAAGATCCCATACCACAAAGGTACATTTGTTACAATCAATAAACCTACACTGACACATCATTATCACCCAAGTCCATAGGGTGCATTAGGGCTCACTCTGGGTATTGTACACTGTATGGGTTTTGACAAATGTACGATGGCACGTATCTATCATTGGAGCACTGTAGTTATAGAGATTGGCAGTTTTTTTTAAGGCTCTCTTGATGAACCACTGCTTTAGCAATAAAGAGCCATTAAGACAGGCTTAATGTCCAGAAGCTACCATATGATAGTGTGAAAAAAAACTCACAATAGTTCCATCACCCTCGAAGAACTTTAACATTCAGGTGAAAACAGAATAATATTTCTGAGTATCTGCTGACTGGTAAAAGGAATGGAATGATCACTTGCTAGAATTGTTTGTGGGAAGGGATGGGGCAGCCTACAGAGTATAAAATGTTCCCAACAGCCAGTAAGGCTGGAGTTTGGATAGAAAGAACTTTCTGATAATAAACTTATGTGTCATAATGGAAGAAGATGTTTGCAACTCAAAACAGATTGGAATTAGAATTCTAACTTTGTCAAGATGTATTACCTTGAACAAAGTATTTGATTTCTCTCAGTATCAGTTACTTTATCTGAGAAATGGAGATAATAGAACCTAACTTAAAGGGTCATAGGAGGATTAAAGTCATTACATCCAGTTTACTATAATTCAAGCATTTTGCAGATGTTCCAAAAATGGACTGTACTATATTTAATATTAGTCATGACTAAAGAAGGGCTTATGAACAATTTCTTACCGGTGTTATGTAGACCAGAGGATAATGAGAGTTCAGAAGCAGAAAAAGTGGTCAGACCATCCTTTAAATCTGCAATTCATGAAAAAAAAAATGCTTTTTCCTTTTCATTTTTCTCTTCAGTTTGTCGGAAACACCATCTCTCTTGAGCATCTTGGCTAAGAAGAGACATCTGGTTTTACATAAGTATAAATGAAATGATTTGTGACAATCTGTTATCCACAAAAAGGGCATTTCTTCGTCATACTCAAAAAAGATAAGAGAAACTACTGCATGCCAAATCCTTATTCTCAAAAAGAAAAGGTTATTTGTATATATTTTATGTTACCAAAAAACTACTGAAATGAGTTAAGTGATGAAAAGAAAGAATTTGTGGTGGATGGTAAATTCAGGACCTGAGGGTGAAAAAATAGACCTATGATATTATTTTCAAATATCATTAACAATTAGGTGTACTTCATAACCAGTAGGTGTCACTGCAGGCATTAAACACACTTTCTAGAGAACTTTGTCCTGTAATATTGCTGTACTTTAATTGGTAGAATGTAGTTATGACAGGCATAAAGGATATTTATTCTAAAAAGCAATATATTTTATCATGGTCATGAACTTGTAAAAACATTGGCTTAAGGAAGCAAAAGTGTATACTTTAAATGGGCTTACTTAATACAATATACAGCATAAGTAATAGAATCTTATGAGATTTTAAATATATACAGTGGGCTTTCCTGAATAAGATAAGATTTGCTTTCAGAGTTATTCTATAGAGTCTGATTTATAGAACTAATTTAATGAGAATTCACAGACTTATTGCTACCTTCTAAATCTTTGTGCAACTGACATTTTTTCC
Organism: Rousettus aegyptiacus; assembly: GCF_014176215.1. Classification (NCBI taxonomy): domain Eukaryota; kingdom Metazoa; phylum Chordata; class Mammalia; order Chiroptera; family Pteropodidae; genus Rousettus; species Rousettus aegyptiacus. The sequence continues at coordinate 55,858,216 of NW_023416306.1, forward strand.
TTATAACGTTCATGTAAGTTTTGTTAGAACAGAGAAGGAAATTAAGAATTTTAACTTGGATTACATTAGTTACGCTCTTTTGGGTTTCTTTGCCCTTTAAACATATAGCAGCTAATATTAGGAAGTTAAATTCACGAAGCTCTTTTAGAGAAGCACACTGTAGTGGATGCCAGGCATCTTACACAGAGAAATATTGGCCATAACAAAACATCGATCTCTGTTCCATTTCCATTGTGGTTTTTAGAGTTGATTCATTAGTACAGCCTTTGCTGGTATTGCTGAGTTGAACTTTTGAACAGAGTATTCTCAATAGAAATACCCACCCTTTGAAATTAATTTGCCTGCTAGAGGTGTTGGTGGTTCTTATTTATGCATAATTTAAGGGCTAGGTGTGTGAATGTGCCCCAAGCGGCTATTTCATTGGCTCCATTTTACAAATTGAAACTGCTGGTGGTGGTTGTGGTGCTTTTCAAGTGTGACTTGGGGGCAATCTAATTTACCTAAGCTGTTTAAAGGTGAAGTCAGTCTTTTCAATCATAAATTAAAAATCTATTGCAGTTTTCAAATTAGAAACAGCACAAATTACATATCTGCAGGCCATAAGGATTCTCCTATCCTGGCCTACCTCAGTTGATTTCATCAGGATAGACGAGACATTCCCAGACATCCTGTGTTTTAACATGTCCATGTAACATCTAAAGTATTTTGGGAACATCGCATTGCCTTTTTTACCCCTGTGTGTAATACCGGGAACTCGGTGAGTCTCTTGCCTTTGCCTGTCCAACTAAGTAAACCCATTTATGATAACTTTTTTGACCCATTTGATTACTAGATGGTCACAATGTGAACAGGGTTTCTTTAACAGATATAAAATAGACTAAAGATCCAGACCATTGGACATACTTAACAATGTCAACTTTATGTCTTCATAACACGTGACAATACGTCCATGTGAACTATAAGATGTAGACACTGCTATCTATGAAGCCTACATTCTAAACCTACATTATAGATCTTATAATGGAGACACAACAAAAAGACTAAAATGTATATCAATCAACTGTAATACACAAATAACTGTATTTCAAGTGTTGATAGTAGCACTCCTGTGTAGTCTGTTGCATTCAAAGGCCAATCTTCCAGACATTTTAAAATTTATGCCTCTATTAAATTGGGCTTTAGAGATCAATATACTTCAATCATATTGTTATAGCACCTAGTGTCATTATTCTTAATTTATTCTGTTGGGATGCCTTTGGCTTTTATTGAGGGCCAGATAGGAAATGATTTTTTTGGAAACTTGATGTTTTGAGTAAGGGTGTTGTTGAGAAGGCTGATTGTTATATTTCATGGGGTTCCAACTTTCAATCTATGTGTCAATAATGGCTTACTTCTTCTAAGGTTTGTAATTCTTTTAATTTTATAACATAGTAGACAGTTTAATAACCAGATTACTTTCTCTTCTGCAGCTTCAGCTCATAAGAAAGCAAAGAGCCAAAATTATGGTCCTTTAGCAAGTGTAATGGTCTTTATGGTTTACGTTTTAGTAATAACTTTATTACTAAATACTCTTAGGTTTGTTTGTTTGCTTTTATCTTTCTCATTTAGTTTTACTTTTATATTGATACATTATGTATATATATATATCATTGAAGGCTCTGGAACTTTGGGGACCACGTATGGGGGACTATAAATAAAATGCAATAAAAATGAACAGAAAAAGTCTTCAGAATAGACCTATATTACACTTAAAATCTACATAACTAACCACACCCTAACCACTGGAGTTTACAATAAAAGTTTGAGGGGATACCACCCACAGTTAAAAGGAAAAATAAACAACACTAAGATCCTACTATAATACTTAAAATTTTTAAGCTGTATAAAATTGTAAGAATTGAGTTTGTAGGTCTCTTTTAAGGTAGAACTCATGCAGTAATTCTTTTTCCAGGTAATTTGAAAGATAGTGTTATGACTTTCTCAGTTTAAAGTAAGAGTATGTTAAACTTTAAGAGGAGCTCTTGAAATTAGAAATAGTAATCCATTGCTGGAGTTAAAGATGTAGGCACAGACATCTTAAATTATTGTTAAGACCAATGAACAGAAAGCATGAGTGAGAGACTGAAATTTGAGGCATCTTTCAATTATAAAAGCAAAGAACTGTTTTGAGCCAGAAATAAGTTACTTTTCTAGGCTTAGAAAATGGTTTGCTGGAGGAATGGGATAACCAGCTAAACAGGGGAGAGGAAGGCTGGTCCCAGCAGAGAAGAATGACTAGACATAGGACTAGGGCAAGGAAAAGTGACTCATTGCGGTCCCTTTCAGAATTACGGTTTGCTATTTGATTTTGGACTCAGGGTATATTGGCAAATTTTGCTAAAGCTGAGACAGGAAATTAGTCTCCATTAAAAAAGCATTTGAATGGATTTGGAAATGGGAAAGATATTGTCAAAATAGAAGTAAAAGAGTTCTTTCATTTTAGTGATAGAATGAGTAGTAAGAATGATAGGTAGACGAGCGCTCTTAATAATGAAATCCCTATTAAATATTTATTGTTCCACCAACACATTGAACAATTGATTGATAGGAGCCTTTGTCTCAGGAAAGGATTTCGACATTTAAAGATCTTTTCTCCAAATTTAATTTTATATAATTAGCTTTTCTTCTGCCTGTCTTTATTTTACAAATTCCTTGAAATTTTTCAACCCAACCTACATATATTTCTTTAGAATTGAAAAAGTAAAACTTTTTTAAAAAATGGCACCTTAAACATTTTTTAATTCAATTCTAAAATAGTAAGAAAAAGTATCATATGTGAAGATTTGAGACTCTCTTTTGAAATATGTTCTTACTTCCCTAACTTTGTAAATGTAGTATAGTCAAAAAGAGACAAAAAGGTGATATTTGTTATTTAGACATATATGATCAAATGAATACAGGAGAAATATATTAATTTGAATTTGGATTTTGTCTTGAAATATGTTTATTCTTTGACTTATGGATAGGCTTAGTCATTACAATTTGTCATCTCAGAAGAGAGGTGAGCAATCATTTGACTTGGAGTCTATGCATTTTCCCAATGACCAACCTAAATTTTCAGTTTAGCTTCTTTTATAAATGACAAAACAGAGGCCACTCTGTTGATGTGTTTGAGACACAATTATTCAGTGAAATAAGTTAAGCTTTATTCATCTCATCTCCTTCAGTCCTATAATATCATTTCAACTATGAGATAATTATACTTTTAAATACTCATGTGTATACTGCATGGTACATGAATATTTACCATGAGCTAGCTGTAAGAGAATATTTGATTTGGAATTAGTTCTGGATTTCAATTTCTACCCTTCATTTATTAGATTTGTAATCTTGGGTAAATTAATTTATATCTATGAATCTCAGTAATCCCTTCATAAGGCTATTAGAACCAAATGAGAAAACCATGGGAAAGCCTTGCAATTTTAAATGCTAAACAAATGGCAATCCATTTCTTGTTCTTTTCCCAACTATAGTTGTCACAGTGAACTAATCATTTTAATCAAGTCTCATTATTTAGATAAAATTATATTGATGCAAGTAAGTGTTGAAAGACTAACCTAGAGAGCTATTTTATCATTCTTCATACTGGGTGTAAATAGTGTACACTTAACACTCTATTTGAGAGAAGCACACATAAACTTGGAATCTAAAAATCTGTCAACATGATTTTAATTTACTTTAAAATCTAATTTTTTTTGACATTCAGAAAGTCTCACTTAGAACTTAATTCTTAATGTTTTTATTGTTTTCTACTATTTTTATATGAATCTACTTTTTCTATCTAGACTGTAAAGTCAAAGAAAGAGAAAATAACATTCTTCGAAGAGAAGTCTGCATTCCTAGACTTATAAGTTTATCTTGAATAAATGCTTGACGACTGATTGCATGAAAAATTTAATAATTAAACTCTTAATATTGAAAGGATAGCATTGATGCTGATAATATTCTCCCTAAATTTGATTCAGTTTTGTAATTTGAAGGATCATCACTACATATAACTTCTATACACTTTGCATTACTAGTCTTTAAGAGTATTTACATGAGCAGCATTAGATATTATTTGATTTGTATGACGCAGAGGAAAAGAATCATTCTTTAGGGTTTTTGTTTGTTTGTTTGTTTTCATGACTTTAAGAATTTGCAAAAATAATTTTAAGGTTCAAGACACAGTAGATTTATAGCAACAGATTGTATTTTAAGAATATGAAGATGCCGCAGAGATCATGGCAAAGGAAGCAGTGATATTTCTAGCCCCATTAATCTTAAAGCTCTCCTGTTAATTTCAGGTCTAAGTAATTTAGCTAATACATTTTCCATGGATAGGCACTCTAAATCATTTTCATATGTATACTATAAGAATGAATGTTTGTCCTTGGAAAGTGGTGGAGTTTTAGTGGTAAATGAAACAGTTTTTTTTTTCTTCCTTTTGAGGCAAAGTAAGGACTCTGAAATTTTACGTCAGAGTCTTTTATTTTTTTGCCCCAAAGATCAAGCCAGTTGATCACTAAAAATTAAGAATGTCATAACTATATCCATCTAACAACAAACACAATTAAAATGAACAAAATACAATAAAAATTACTTTATTTCTTGGGGCCTTAATCACTCTCTCCCAACTTTATTTTCCTATCCCACTGGACAGTGTTATCTTCAGTCCATTGTCAGCTTTAAAATGTAGCAACTAGATGATTTCTAGGCTTCCTCATTCCAGGTCTGATATTCTCAATGGTTTAGTTCACACACATAATTTTCCAAACATTTCAATAAAAGCTTGTCGAATAAATGTAGAATGAATATGAAGCTGTTTTGCACCATATGCTCAAACATCTGGATATTTGACTCAGTTCTTCAGTTGTTAAAGGTGTTTAATTTTTTGAAGATACTGTCTGCATCTCAACTTCTGATTTAATTCCAGAATGGTGGAATGGTAATGTTAACTGCTCTTTAAGGAAAACAGTTTACTTGAGCTACAAAGAATTAACAAATCAGAAAAGATTTCAGCCACTTTTTATTCTCTTTTAATAGCAAACATCTAAAACGAGTACCGAAGGATAAGTATCATTATTCAGTGTTACAGTTCTGCACATCTGCTCTCTCCACTTCTTACTATCATTGCCATACAGTAACTATAGAAATGAGAGTCTGGCTTTTATTAACAAAATGAGAGAAACCTGTGCAATAATAAGAAGGTAGCCCACCTCACACTTAACAGAAGTTGTAAGGCTCAGATACCTTCAAGGCTTTTTCCTTTATGTAGAAGTTCTTTCTTTGGTACACATAAACAGAACTGCATACCAAAAACATATAGTCATCGACTACATTCACTAGATGAGAATTGGGCCTACAGCCATACCACCAACAGACTACAAACTTGCCAAGGCTCACAGAGAAGAGTCAGGCCAGCTTTCTCCGGATAAATTAACTCTGAAATATCAGGTCGGGAAAATAACAGGATGTCAGAATAAATCAATTCCAGAGTTCTGAAGACTCTAAGATACAATAACATTCTATGATCCCAGTCTGAAGGGGTGCTGTCAATTTTTGCAGACTAAATCTAATTCATGTAACCTTTTTCAGCAGAGACATCTTTAATCTGGGTTTTGTTACTCTACACGCAGACTGTTTTCAAGAGTAATCTTAAAACTTAGCAACTTTTTCTTAAATTTTAGAAATTGGTATTGCGCTTGCTTAACCTGTATACCAATACTTAACCTTCTCTTCTCATGGTATATATTTTACTCCCCTACCCAATACCACCCTCTTACCCACCCAAAGCTCTCCTGATACACCTTCCATGAAAATATTGACATTGATACATTTTCCAGCTATAGAACACTCCCTAAGGTTTTGTTTCTTACTTGTACTTAGGTGGATCTCAGTTCTCTAATAATTTAGCACAGGACCCCAAAACTAAAAAAATTCAGGAGCTAATGAACATGATAGAAAAAATTCTAGTTTGTTTTCTAAAAATATTAAATTAAAAGTTACTTTCAGTGGGGCTGGTCTAAGATGGTAGTATAGGAAGTACCTGAATTCACCTCCTCCCACAGACATACCAAATATGCACTTACGTATAAAGTATTCCTCCCCAAAAGAACTGAGTGCTAATTAAACATTTCTACACAATAAACATTAGCGGGACCACAAAGAGTAGGGTAGGAAAGACAGTGACATGGTAATCATAGGAACCCAATTCCCAGTGTGGCGACCTTCAGTAGGAAGGGATGTCACTGAGACATCCCTTCCTACATCCCTTTCTATAGGCAGACTTGTCTGCCACAGAGCACAGTAAAAAAAAAATGCCAATTTAAAGGACAGATAGGCTATATGTGAAGAAAATTTACTCAATAACTCTAAAGCGTGTGCCACATGGATGGGGAATTGGTGGAACTCTCCTGGATCAAAGATACCATTGAGCACCATTGTTTACCTTTCCTTGCAACCTGAATGTTGTAGGAGGGAGCTTAGTCCAAACACCCTAGCCAGAATTCAAGGCTGCCCCCATGTGCTCTGGGATTCCATTAGCTTCAGCTTCAGTCAACAGCATCACCATGGAGACCCATGCACTGCATGCCCCATGACACCTCAGCTGTGCCCACTCCAGCTTCAGATGACATGCCAAAACTACTGACACAATAATGCACACAGGGTTTGCTACTACACAAGGCCACTCTTTCCACAACGGGAGTGATAGCTGCCTTGCCTACCCTATAGAAACAAACCCAGAAAATTAAACAAAATGAAGAAACAAAGAAATATGTTCCAAATGAAAGAACAAGATAAAACTCCAGAATAAAATCCTAATGAAATGGAAATAAGTAATGTACCTGATAAAGAATTCAAAGTAATGGTCATAAAGTACTCGCTTAACTCTGGATATTAGAGGAACACAGTGAGAACCTCAACAAAGAGTTAGACAATAAAATAAAGAATGAATCAGACCTGAAGACTACAATAACAAATAAAAATACACTAGAGGGAATCAACAGCAGATTAAATAATACAGAAGAATGAATTAGCAATCAATTAGAATAGTGTAAATCGGTCAATCAGAACAGCAAAAGCAAAAAGAATTAAAAATAAGAGGACAGTTTAAAAAACCTATGGGACAATATAAAGTGTACTAACATTTGTATTATAAGGATCCTAAAAGAAGAAGGAAGAGAAAGGAGAAAAACGTATTTGAAATAATAATAGTTAAAAATTTTCCTAACCCGGGGAAGGAAAAAAATCCAGTTCCAGAAGCACAGTCTCAATCAAGAGGAATCCAAAGAGCTCCACATCAAGACATACTATAATTGAAACTGCAAAAGTTGAAGAGAGAATCTAGAAGGCAGCAAGAGAAAGACAACTAGTTGCATACAAGGGCAACCACATAAGGCTGGCAGGTGATTCCTCAACAGAAATTTTGAAGGCCAGAAAAGAGTGGCAGGATATATTTAGTTCAAAAAGGAAAGACTCACAACTTAGAATACTCTACCCAGTAAGATTATCATTCAGAATTGAAGGAGAGACAAAGAATTTCTGATAAGCAAAAACAAAGAAGTTCATCACCATTAAAGTGGCTTAGCAAGAAATGTTTAAAGGGTTTCTTTAAGTAGAAAAGAAAAATCCATGACCAGAAATAACAAAATATGTGAAAGAAAAAATTCTCACTGGTAAAGACAAATATATAGCAAAGGCAGTGGATCAGCCACCTAAAAAACTAGTATAAAGGTTAAAAGACAAAAGTAACAAAATCAACTATAACTAAAACAAGTGCTTAGGAGAAATACGAAACAAATGGATCTAAAATATGATACCTAAAACATAAAACATGGTAAAAATGTAACGCTTTTAGAATATGTTCAAAGTTAAATTCCTATCCATTTAACCTGTACTGCTGTATAAACATAGATTGGTTTATATGAACCTCATCATAATTACAAACCAAAACTTTCAATAGATATATAGAAAATAAAGAGAATGGAACCCAAACACAACATTAAAGAAAACCAGCAAACCACAAGAGAAGAGACCAAGAACAGAAGAAAGCAATAGAGAGAAACTCCGAAAAAAGAAATAAACAACCCGGAAAATAATTAATGAGATAGCAATGAACACATACCTATTGATAATAACTTTAAATGTAACCATTTAAATGTTCCAATCAAAATACATAAAGAGGCTGAATGAATTTAAAAAGACAAGACTCATATATATGGTACCTACAAGAGATTCCTGTCAGGTTGAAAGACACACACAGACTGAAAGTGAAGGTATGGAAAAGACATTTCAAATTCAAATGAAAATGAAAAGAAAGTAGGGTTAGAAATACTCATCAGACAACCTAGACTTTAAAACAAAGACTTCAGCAAAGGGCACAGAAGGGCATTAAATATTAATAAAGGGGCTAATCCAAGAGGAGGTTATAACATTTAAATACTGTGCATCCAACATACAAGCACCTGAATTTACAAAGCAAATATTTATAGACATAAAGGGAGAAATTGATAGTATTATGATTATAGTAGGGGACTTTAAGACTCCATTTACTTTAAAAGATAGGTCAATTAGACAGAAAATCAATATGGAAACATTGGCCTTCCACAACATTTTGGAATATACGAAAGTTATAGATATATATAGAATATTTCATACAAAAACAATAGCACTTACATTCTTTTTAAGTGCACATGGAACAGGATGCATCAAATGTTAGGCCACAAAATAAGTCTCAATAAATTCAAGATATAAAATCATATCATACATCTTTTCCAAATATAACAGTATGAAAGTAGAAAACAAGTACAAGAAAAAACTGAAAAAAAAAACCCAGAAACTAAAAAACTAAACAACATGTTACTAAACAACAAATTAGTCAATAAAGACATCAAAGAGAAAATAAAAAAATATCCTGAGATGAATAAAAATGGAAACACAACATTCCAAAGCCTATGAGATACAACAAAAGCAGTTCTACCCGTAGTTCATAGCAATATAGGCTATCCAATCCTTGTCCCCAAAATTCCAAATGAACATTCTAGTTTTACATCTAAAGGAATTAGAAAAAGAACAAAGCCCAAAGTTAGTAGAAGAAAACAAATAAGATCAGAGTGGAAATAAATGTAATAGAGACTAAAATATAGTAGAAAAGATCATTTAAGCTGTTGGATGTTTCTTTGAAAAGGTAAACAAAATTGATGTCTTTAGCAGACTCATTAAGGGAAAAAAATAAAAAGAGAGGGTTTAAATAAATAAAATCAGAAACAAAAGAGAAGTGTCGACTGACCCTACAAAAATACAAAGGATCATAAGAAAATACTACAAACAATCATATGTATATAAAAATTGGACAATCTAGAAAAAATGGTAAACTTCTAGAAATATAACCTTTTGAGACTGAACAGAAAATCTGAAGAGACTGATTACTAGTAACAAAATTAAATCAATAATCAAAAAACTCCTAACAAATGAAAGTCCAGGACCAGATGGCTTCATGGGTGAAATCTACCAAACACTTAAAGAATTAATAACTATCCTTCTCAAAGTATTCCAAAAAATAGAAGAGGAAAGAACTCTCCCAAACTCTTTCTATAAGGCCAGCATCACCCTGATACCAAAACCAGAAAAAAAGAAACTACAAAAAATAAAATAAAATTACGGGCTGATATTCCTGATGAACGTAAACACAAAAAATTCTCAACTAAATATTAGCAAACTGAATTCAACGATACAGTCATGTGCTATTTCACGACCGGAATATGTCCTGAGAAATGTGTCATTAGGCAATTTTACCATTTTGCAAACATCACAGAGCGCACTTACACAAACTTAGATACTATATCCTACTACATGCTTAGGCTATATGGTATGACCTATTGTTCCTAGGCTACAAGTCTGCATAGCATGTTACTGTACAAAACAACATGAGATTAAATCAAGCACAAGAAAAAATGATGCAATGAAGAGATATGGTAAACACAAGATGTATGAGGCTGCTGCTGGTGTGACATGGCATATTGTTTTACAGCATTTTTTTTTTTATAAGTAGAAAGAGCACACTGAAATAATGATATAAAGTATAGTACGATAAACACATAAACCAGTAACATAGTCATTTATTATCATAATCAAGTATTATATACTGTATAGAATTGTATGTGCTATACTTTATATGAATGGCAGCACATTAGGATTGTTTACACAAGCACTGCTACAAACGTTTGATATTGCATTGTGCTAAAATGTTATGATGGCTTCAGTGTCACTAGGTGATAGGAATTTTTCAGCTCCATTATAAACTTATGGAACCACTATCCAATATGGTGTCCATTGTTTGACTGAAATGTCATTATGTGGCACATGACTGTACATGGAAAAGATCCTATACCATGATCGGGTGGGATTTATTCTAGAAATGCAAGGATGTTTCGACATCTGCAAATCAATCAATGTGATATACCGTATTAACAAAACCGAGCATAAAAATCATATGATCATCTCAATGGATACAGAAAAAGCATTTGACAAAATTCAGCAACTATTTATGACAAAAACTCTCAACGAAATGAATATAGAAGAAACATACCTTAAGATAATAAGGGCTGTATATGACCAACTTACAACTAACTTCATACTCAATGGGGAAAAGGGGAAATATTTTCCTCTGGGATCAGGAATAAGACAAGGGTGCCCACTGCACCGCTTTCATTCCATATACTCTTCAAAGACCTAGCCAGAGCAATGAAACAAGAAATGGAAATGAAAGGCAACCGAATTGGAAAGAAAAAAGTAAATATTTGTAGATGACATGATACTATAAAAATGTAGAAAATCTTAAAATATTGCACCCACAAACTATTATAACTAATAAGTGAATTTTTAATGTTGTAGGATACAAAATACATGGAAATCTGTTGCATTTCTACACACGAATAACAAATAGCAGGGAGAGAAATGAAGAAAACAATTCCATTTACAAGTGTATCAAAAAAAAATAAAATATAGTTGACCCCTGAACAATACAGGATTGAACTGCATTGGTCTACCTATATGCAGATTACTTCTTCAATATATATCTATACTGTTTTTGATCCATGGTTGGAGTCTGTGGATGCAGAGGGTTGACTGTATCCATTCTATACTATTTTATATAGGGAACTTGAGCATTTGCCGATTTTGGTATCTTTGGAGTGGCTGGTATCCTGCAACCAATCTCCCACCAATACAGAGGGTAATAAGCTTTTAGGAAAGCCAAAAGTTATAGGCAGATTTTTGACTGCATGAGGGATGGTACCCCTAACCCCCTGTGTTGGTCAAAGGTCTAGTGTATATAGGAATAAATTTAACCAAGGAGGTGAAAGATCTGTACTATGAAAACTATAAGACATTAATAAAATGAATCAAAGATGACAGAAATAAATGGAAGGATATACCATGCTCATGGGTTGGAATAATTTATCATTAAAATGTCTATACCACCCAAAGCAATCTACAGATTTAATATAATTTTTATCAAAATACCAAGGGTATTAGTCACAAAAATAAAACAAATAATTCTAAAATTTATACAAATCCACAAAAGACCTTAAATAGTAAAAGCAATCTTGAGAAAGAAGAATAAATCACACTCCCTGATTTCAAACTATATTACAAAACTATAGTAAACAAAATAATATGGTACTGGCACAAAAACAGACACACAGATCAATGGAACAGAATCAAAGCCCAAGAAAACCCCAAACTTATATGGTTAATTAATTTATGACAAATACATTAAGAATATACAATGGAGGACAGACGGTCTCTTCAATAAATGGTGTTGGGAAAACTGGACAGATAAATAAAATGACATAAAACTGTACTAATTTCTTATACCATATACAAGAATAAACTCAAAATGGATTGAAAACTTAAATGTAAGACCTGAAACCTTAAAACTCCTAGAAGAAATAGGCAGTAAATTCTTTGATATTGGCCTTAGTAATATTTTTATGGATATGTCTGCTTGGGCAAGGGAACCAAAAGCAAATATAAATAAAACTATATCAAATTAAAAAGTTTTTGCACATCAGAAGAAATCATCAAGAAAGTTAAAAGGCAATGTACTGAATAAGATAAGGTATTTGCAAATGATATATCCAATATAGTATTCGTATCTAAAATATATAGAGAACTCATACAACTCAACATTAAAATAACAAATAATCTAACTAAAAAATGGGCAGAGGACTTGAATAGATATTTCTCCAAAGAAGAATATAGATGTTCAACAGCCACATGAAAAGATTCTCAGCATAATTAATCATTAGGGAAATGCAAGTCAAAACCACAATCAGATACCATGTACATGCCAGAATGACTATTATAAAAAAGACAATAAAGAAAAAGTGTCTATGAGGATGTGGAGAAAAGGGAACCCTTGTGCACTGTTGGTGGGATTGTAAATTGGTGCTGCTGCCATAGAAAACAGTATAGCGGTTCTTCAACATATAAAAAATAGAACTACAATATGATCTGCAATTCTATTTCTGAGTATTTGTCTGAAGAAAACATAAACACTAATTTGAAAAAAAATATGCAATGTTCATTGCAGCATTATTTACAATAGCGAAGATATGGAAACCACTTAGGTGTCTATCAATAGATAAATGGATAACAAAGATGTGACACACACACACACACACACACACACACACACACACACACACACTCTTATGTGGAGTATTACTCAACCATGATAAAGAATATACTTTGCCATTTGGAACAATGCGGATAGATCTAGAAGATATTATCTAAGTGATATAAGTTGAACAGGGAAAGACAAATACCGTATGATTTCACACACATATGGAACTCAAAAACTAAAACAAATCTACAAATGAACAAATATACAAAACAGAAACAGACTCATAGATGTAGAGAACAATCTGATGGTTCCCAAAGGATGGGAAGGTAGGGTTGGACAAAAAAGTTGAAGGGAATTAAGAGATACAAATTTCCAGTTAGAAAATAAATGAGTCAAGGAAATGTAATGCACAAAATGAGGAATATAGTCAGTAATATCATAATGACTTCGTATGGTGACAGATGGTTATTAGGCTTATCATGGTGATCACTCTGTAAGGTACATAAATGTCTAATCACTGTGTTGTACACCTGAAACTAATATATGTCAAACATACTTTAATTAAAAAAAAATTATCAAAAGAAAAAAATGTATTCAGATGTGTCTTGTTAGTACTAATGCCCAGAGATGGTCATACGCCCTGATTCAAAATGTGACCATGATTCTGAGTGATCAGCTACATCAAAATGAACTGAAATAATCATTTAGCTCTATTAATTCAGGTATTCCATTCCGGTTATTTTCACCCTCGTTATCACATACCTGAACCTCTTTCTCTGAAGAAGGCAATGATGTTTAGATTGTCTGTCTACCTTCCAGTTCTCGAGGCATCTTGCTGCCCATTAGAAAGTGCATATGTGGTTACTGTCACTAACTTTCAATGACTTGCCATTGCTTTCTGATGATGGTTCAGTCCATGGCCTGACATTCAGTTCTTCTGCCTATTTCTCCCATAGGCTCTTCTGCTGTATTTCAGTTGAACTGGATAATTTAATGCTTCCTGAATACACTCTGTGCTTTCACACCTTTTTGATCACACTGTTTCCTCTGTCTCCAATATCCTTTCTGAATATTTATCTGAGATCTGAACCCACGTCTTCAAATTCCTTTTGACAATTGTATTGTGTCTCATAAACAATAATTAATGTATTGCTCAAAATCTTGGTGTGCTAGGCAGAATAATGACTCCCCCTACCACCTTGTGTCCATGTTCTAACTCCTAGAACCCATGAAAGTTACCTTAAATGGCAAAAGGGACTTTTCTGACATGATTAAGGTTAAAGACTTTGGTTTAAATTCCAGAGTTACTAAGATGATTATAAATTGAGGAAACTGGTATATAAGATTTCTTAAGCTTCCTTCCAGTGGCTAAGCTGTTACCTTTCACTGATACTACCTAACAATTTAACAACTGAATATATACTAATGTATTTATCAGTTTTATTCCATAAACTCAGATCTCAGAACATTTCAAGCAATGAGTAAAATAAAACTTTTAAAGGACTCAAGTCTATCATTTAAATAAAATCGATTAAATTGATATGGAGTGATTCTTAATGTCGATATGTTGTGCATATAAGTTGCCAAATGAAGATTTGTTGGTTAAACCCCCTTTTAACATATTAAGAAAATAAGGCGCAAAGATATCAACCCACTCAGCTAAAATCACTGAGTAAATCAACTCATTCATGTATTCATTTATTCAAAAGCTAGCAAATACCTATTATCAGCTAATTATAATTAATGGGAGATTCAGAACTCTACGTCTGGTGCTGAATAAAGGTAGACATATATAAGGAAACAGAATTGTAATTCTTGGATAGCATGAATTTTTAAGGAAATCAGGCAGAACTGAAGGGAGGTTTTAAGGAAAACATTTGTAAACGGAAAACATAGAACTAGAATGAAGGAGCCACTGAAGATAGCTTTACATAATTAATGGCTTTTATTTAGGGTTGTCCATTAGAGCAGCAGCAGTCTCCAACTTTTTTGGCACCAGAGACCTGTGCTCCTATAAGAATCTAATACCTGATGATCTGAGGTGGAGCTGAGGTGGTGATGCTAAAACTGGGGAGCAGCTGAAAATACAGATGGAAGCTTCACTCGATCACCTGCCACTCACCTCCTGCTTTGCGACCCGGTTCCTAACAGACCATAGACTAGTACCAGTCCACAGCCCAGGGGTTGGGGACCCCCTGCCTTAGAGATTCAAGTAATCTCCTTGGAAGTAATTTATTCAACAAAACTGTACAATATTATATGCGAGACGTGGTGTGACAAATGCAGTACAGATTATGTCAGTTATAGTCCCTACTTTTCTGCAGCTCACAGTCACACTACCTGTCAAGAAGCACAGACATTTAAAAAATAATTGTAAATGTCATGAGTGCTAAAGGGACAGGTGTGCAAATAAGGTGCTAATTAAATATCACTGATTTTTAGAAGAAGTGATATTTACACTGAGGCCCAAAGGATGAGGCAAAAATGTAGGGTTCTCTTTGAAGAACATTCTGCTTGGAGAATATTTTCCTTAAAGTATTTTTTCCTCTCTGAAGGCTGATCATCTCAATGAATTAACATACCAATTGCATCACTAAAGAGGTTTTAAATTGCAATCCAAGGGCTGGTGATTTTAAGAGTTTAACGAAGTTATCAAGGATCTAGAATTTTTTATCTTTCTCAACCATCATCAGCAGGTTAGCCTTTCTCCTCAGGTTTGTCCTGTCATAAGATGGCTGCTTGAATTTCAGGATTCATATTCTACTTCCAAAGGCAGGAAGGAAATGGGAATGAAATTTACTTAACATGTATTTCTTATTTATTAGGGAAAAAAAATATCTTTCCCTTATTCTCTACTCTCCCATAAGAATATTTCCCCTTCTATGGAAGGCTGTGAGAAGGTCTTTTCCAGGCTATACAATGCAGTTAAAAATAGAAGCCGGAGGTATGTGATCATGATGCAACAGGAGACTGCATTATAAAATAGTAGGTAGACCCTCTCTAACCCACATAGTCTCTCTCCCAGTCTAATCATATAAAGAACGTGAGACTTCAGTTTCTTGGATTCTAAGAACTGGTGGGTTTCTCATTCTATGTAGACTTCTAAGAGCACTGAACTTCAGACAGGCTCAGGGAGCTGCATGCACACTTCCTTATGTAATTATCTGGTGCATGTTATTTACATCATTTGTTTACTAGTTTTTTATAACTGAACTAGTTGTAAAGCAATGTAGAACCAAGTTCAAATCATTCTTCTCACCAATCTTTTAATATGGACCAGTCTTTTGTTGTCTTACCTAGCTTATTACCCAGAAATCTTATGGCTATTCCTAGCTGCAGAAAGGATTGAGAAAATGAGTATCTGGCATTTTCGGACTATACTATATGTTTGTATGAAATGAGAGGGAGGAAATTGATTGTTGTTAAGGCAAATAACAGTGTCTGGGACCCCATATATAGTTTTAAAAACCAATTAAGAAACATTGTTTCTTCCATAATTACCACAATAATTATATCATGGAAAAATTTTAATGTTTCTCAAGAAAGTGATTTCAGATGAGAATTCCTTTAGCACTATAAGTGTAAATTTTATATACTACTTAATGTTTCTCAGGTAGAGTCTAGATAGTCCAAGTTCTTTCTGCTGTTTGCCAAGCCTGCCATAGATAACAGGCTTAGAGAAATTTTTATTGCTCTTTTATATCAAAGACAATAGATTCTCAGTTTAATTGACACTGAAGTTAATTTTCAAATATCAACTGAAGAATTAGATGACTGTGCAGACACTACAGCAAAATAGTTTGCATTCTATGTGGTGTTACAATTGCCCACAGAGCATGTGTGCATGATTCTGAGATTACTAAATGCTCGATATTAATGAAGCTAAAATCAGGTGACTAAAACCCAGTGTTTCAATGTAAAGAATGAAGATAGTCCTGTATACTTATGTTAGAGTTATTAGTAAGCATATCTTAGCTCCTTTTCTAGATTGCTTCTTCATGTCAGGAATGCTGTCAATTTTATTGCTCTATCTCTCACAGGGCCAGGATTCAAATCCTTGCTCCATTACTCAAGACTAATGTGACCTCAGGCAAGTTACTTGATTTCAATTCCCTCATTGGTCCATGAAGGCTTATGCTAATAACTAACTTAAGGGCTGCGAAGGCATGCATATTGTGTGTGTGTATTTGTACAAATAAAACGTAGAGTTGTGTAAAGAATTTAGTGCAGTATAATTCAAAGAAAGTGACTAATAAATGTTAGATTTTATTAAGAGTGAAATATATTTCTTAATTAGAAATTAAGGCCTTCTTTTTCAACTAGATAGCTGTGTATTTTTGGGTAAGACACTACAACTTCTGGGCCTCATTTTCCACACCTGTTAATGGAGATGTGCTGGAGTATGTAACCTCACTTGCAGCTTTAAAGATCAGTGATTTCTGCTTGCTTATCACTAATCTCTGGGCACACTGCACTGTGCCCTTGGTGAAAGAAACAAAAATCCCAAAACTCACTTAAGAAAATACCCAGTGTAGTAATGGAATGTGAAAACTTCATTATGTAGTTTTATAATCAAATTTGTCTATTAGTCATTACTATTCTGTTATGACAGGACAAAGAGACAAAATGTTGATAGTAATGGTTAGAATGTCCTGTAAGTAGAAAGACTCTTTTAAGAAAGAAAACCTTTTCTTCCTCATGTCATATGGAGAGAAGGACCTTTCCATGGTGCTTTGTAAATGAGCTCTTGGCTATTGCTGGGTAGTAAGTTCCTAAGTTTCAGTTTTACCATTTATTGGCATCCAACAGAGAAACAGAGTACTTTTATTTGGAAATACATTTGGAAAGGATTCCAGAGAGCCCAGGCAGCATTAATTGTGCTCTAGTTCGGGAGATTTTCACCTTTTCTGTGCTCTGTAACTAGCTGGCACTCTTCCAACTGTAATTTAGACTACCATGGACTGTAGGGGTTTTTTAAGTGTGTGCAGTAATTCCTTTTTAAACCAATAACTTCTTTTCCTCATTGTTCTAAATTTTAATTTTGCATCTGCTTTTCTTATTTTCAAGCACTCTCTATCTAGCCCCTACACATTTATGCTCCAAAGAAAGGTACATTTTATCAGTGGGTTTAGTGATATTTAAAAACTTTGAAAATTTGGTGAATTTGGGTTCACTCAGGAAACCTTTACTAATTTCATTATAAGCTCTCATCAGTAATGTCTACTATCCCAAGACGGCTTCATTTAAATGACAATAGGAAATGCCTCTGAACCGGCAAACATCCCAATTTATGCTTGTTTAATCAAACAGCAGGCCAGAGTGGCTCTCATAGGGAATACATTAAGGGAATCAGGATTCATTTGGGCAGGAATTTTATTTTCTGGGAGATTAAAAGGTAAAAAATATTTCTATGTACAACCTCATCTTATAGCTGTCTACGTGTTATAACCAAATAATCTATGTCGTCATCAATTAGATTGTTGCAGAGACATTATTTGCATGAACAAGTGAACAGCCAGATGTACTTTATGGCCTTCTGATTTAATTTATTATGGAATGTATAAGTTATCAAACATAGCAAAGTTAAAAAGAAAGGCTAGATTCTGATGGGCTTGGGGGCATCAGTATTTAATCCAAATATAGACAGAACAGAAGACTGAGTCAAGGACAGGCATTTTTAATATGTCTTAGTAAAAATTCATTCAAGAACTAGAAAGACTGCATTGAAGTAAAAGACTTTAGAGCCTACAATACCTGCAGTAGAAGTCTTCTGTGTCAGTGGTGGCGATGAGGCTAGGAGTGAAAGAGGAGTAATCTCTTCCTTTCTCATAAGTTCTCAAGAGTCTACTATACTTTATGTATATAGTAAGTTTCTTAGTGAATTCTCCATTGCTTTTTTCTTAAATTCTATGGTTTATTTTTTTTTTCATAGTTAAATCTATGATTCTTTAGAAATTTACACTTGGTTAAGGTACCCTGTATGGGTCCAACTTATGTTTTTCAGATGACTACCTAGTTGCCTCAATACCATTTATTGAATAATATATTTTTTCAACTAGACTGAGATCTCCTCTTTATAGTCTAAATTCTTTTACGTATTTAAATTTATTTCTGGTTCCCTATTGTATGTCATTGCCCTATCTTTTGAACTATGCACTAGTACCACACTTTCTTAATCTCCAAGAATTTAATTTTTTTAAATCTGATATTGCTAGTCCCTAGTTCATCCCTACATTCCATAATCTTAAAGGATAAATTCTTTATCATTTCTAATCTTTTCCATAGGGATAATCAGATGATGACATGATAGCCTGATTCATCCGCATTATCTTTTCCCCTACACAAACATTTATCTAGAACATACCTAGAGCATTAACTGTAAAAAAAACTGGAAATTTCTACAGTGTGCTTTACCAAGTGCCAGGATATTGCAAGAGGACAATCTGTTGTGAAAACAAAAAACAAACAAACAAAAAAACTAACAATAGATAAATCTATCCATAAATATAAGCTCTGGAAATTTCTAATTTCTATCAGAATTGCCACATCATTCTTTAGCGCAGACATCAGGAAGAGAAACAACTTTAATGCTTTGGCATGGATTAATAATTAAGTCTAAATAGAAAATATTTGAAGCTACTTCTTGAAGCAAACTATTCTGCTTCTACAGAATATGAATCAACTTTCATCCACTCATCTTTCCTATATAATTCTTCTCATAGGATGTTTATCTGCAAACCAATGTGTGTAAAGTATTTTTTCTGTTGCTTCCAATTTTTAACACAAAAGTTGCACTTTTTTAAAAGGTTGTTTTCAATTAAAAAAAAATCTTAATGAAAAAGTCAAAAACATCAAGGGAACTTACTATTAAAAAAAAAAAAAAAAAACCTTGGTAAATCTCTTTGTTAAATGAACTACCACTATTTTATATCTGATAAATCTAGATTTTCATTTTGCTAAAGGCAAGGTATAGTTATAAGGTCATAGCTGTAGCAAACGCTATTTTCTTTCCATTGAAGACTTTTTTTGGCACCTCTAGAAAGAAAACAAACAAAAGGATCAAGTAATAATGCCAGAGAGATCAAAGCAATTCCTTCTGTCAATAGTAGCAATTCATGCAAATCTCTAAACACTACAGGCTTTCTCTAAAGAAAAGTCTGCAAGAGAAGATCATTGTGAAAAACACATCATTGAAATGGTATCAGTTTCTAAATTTTATAAGTAGATTCTGCTTAAGGACAAGCAACCTTGGTGTAGGAGAAGGAAAGGAAGGAAAGTAGAGTTAAGATTTACTGAGCACTAACCATGGTATTTCACATGCATGATAACAAGGCCTCTGCAGTTTGCTCTTTTATAGTGTAGTCATAATGAGTGGGCCCCTGAGCTAAGCTGTAGAGGATCTGAATTCACTCTTGGCCACTTACTAGCCACCTGGCTTTGGTGCAGTTTATTTAAGCTTTCTTTGTTAACACTTTCATCATCATGAATAGTAAAATAAGATTATTGTAAATATAAAATGAGTTAATTTATATAACGTATTTACAACCAGTGCCTGGCATATAGTACCAATTAAATATTATTACAATTTCCACTTTAGTGATGAGAAAACAGAAGCTCACGGGTAAAGACACTTACCTTAATTTATATCCTTATTAATAGTGGTGCTTGGTTTCTAGTACTGGTCTGTCTGAAGCCTTGGCTAATGATTTCCTCTAAACCCTTACTACTCAAAGTGTGGTCTCTGGATCAGCAGTATAGGCATCACCTGAAGCCTGTTAGAAATGCAGAATCCTGGGCTTGCTCCAGACTCAGAGGCAAAATCTAGAATTGAATAAGATCCCCAGGTGATTCCTATGTATCTTAAAATGGAAAAGTGCTGCAGAACACACCACAGACCAATCAAACCTCAGCTAAGTGGAAAGATGGCAGAGAATGTAATCTATTGCTTTAGAGACTTCCAGTATCCCAGGGTGGGTGGGGCTGGTCTTCAATACTTTAGGTTCTGCCTTTCTTTGTCAAGTGTACTGCCTGGAAGCTAACTTTCAGGGTTGGCTGTTAGTTTGTCTCTGATATGAACCAATCAATGCTATCCATTCTGTCTCTCCCTCCCTCTCTCCTTTGCCCCCCTCCCCCCTATCTCCCTCTCCCTTTGTCTCTCTTTCTCCCTCTTCAGCTTTCCATCTCCATCTCCTTCTCCCTCTCTCCCTTTCCTTGTGTATCTCTGCTCCTCCTGTAGCCTTTCTCCTCTCTCTACCCTGCCCCCTGCCTCACTCTCACTCAAACGCTCTCATTTTTTTTATTCCTAAGATAGTATTTTGAAGGATTTACTTGGGGATGCCCAAAGATAGTTTTGCCCTATGGCTTTGAACAAAATTTTACTAAAGCGTGCCTTTTTAAAGGCAGTAGTTTGTGAAAAAAGGATAGATTACGAAATTGGACAAAAACTGGGTCCAAATGTTAATTCTTTCACTTAATTTTTTTCTTTGAACAATTTATTTAACCTCTGAAACGTTTTGTCTTTAAAAACGGTGATACTAATAAATATGTCTCAGGGTTGAGATCATCAAATAAATTCAAAGTATGAGAAAGCACCTGGCACACATGTAAAACAAACAAATAAACCCTGACCTAGGACAGGGGGTTTCCTGTCAAAGTTAAGGAAACTACCACAGAAGACCCATTACATTTAATGAGGGGACAGGGGAGATGATGGCTGCCCCTTACGGAATGCAACAAGTTCAAACTGTATTTAAAGGAATGTTTTCTACATTGAAAGACTAAAGCAACTGCTTTTATGTGGAACTAGCCCCAGGAAGGCTGTTTCTTAGAGAGAATCTTTCGTTTTATTTTAGTCTGTACAAATGTTGTGTAGGAGGATTATCATTAGTGAATTGTAAGAAATCTTGTCCCTTTTATCATGTGCTTTAAAAAACAGAGTTACTCCAATCTTAAGAGAAATTTTTATATCAGAGCTAACATTCTTTATATAAGAATATAGCATTAATTTTATTAATAGAGAATTGAAGGCAATGAGCAGAAATTTGCTTCCTGTTATCATTTAGAAAGTATGCTCCTTCCTTAAAGGAAGGTGCACCGGCACAGCATAAAGGCAGAGAAGGGCACTGGTAAACCTCCCTCAGTTCCGGTTCTCAGGACTACAGTGAGCCCTGCACAATAGATGTGCCTTTCAAGTTGATGCAGCTGTTCTGCTCTATAGAGCACCCACTGAGTTAAAGGACAGACACTCCACGTCCATGTGAAATCCTCAGGCTCCGAAGCCTAATTAATTTTCTGAAATCTATCAAATATGGTAGAATCACACATATAAAGTGCATATTTATTTTGGAATAAAAAAATGATTTAAAGGTAAACTGAAAGAAAAATGTAAATTGCACTCAACTTTATTCTGTCCTTTTACTCTAGTTACTCATTCCTTAAAGATTAAACTTAAAAGCAACATAAAACCTTTTGCCTCACAGTTTGGCTTTAGTTGTTTCACTGTTTTGTGTAGTTTGGCATACTTGCAGCTGGGTTTCAATTACGATTTGCTGTTAGGTATACATCATATAGGCACACCATTCCTGCATTTTCTCTTGATACCTTTTCCTTTCTTTAAAAGAACAATGTTTAATAAGAAGAAAAAAATAAATAGCAAAGAATTCTGCACAGTTTGGGACAACTTTTTCATTTCCCACTAAAATATGTTTATGGAGGCTTGGCAGACCGTGTACACACACATAAGATTAGAGTACATTTTTAAGTTTTTTTTCTTCTTAATTGAAGTATTCAGATTTGAAAATGTCTAAGCATGAATAGCACTTCTCTAACATCTATAAAATTTAGAATAATTATTTTTTCTTGTACATTCTGGGACAAGAATGGTCTGAGAATTTCCTTCTCTTGGGAAACCACATGTAACTTGGGAATTATGAAAAAAAAGATCTAGTCAAGGACAATCATGCAAATTGCTTCCTGTCTCACCCTGTAGAAGAACAGAGCTAATCTACTCCAAAATAGTTTAGAAGTACATATGAAGGCTCTTAGATAGTCACATTGCATTTTTAAAATTCATTCAAATAAACTCAAGTTGCTTCCTGTATACTCCTTGTTAACTTTTATATATATCATGGAAACAGGAATATATTTATTTCTTTATATTTTGTATAAACGTGTGTGTGTGTGTGTGTGTGTGTGTGTGTGTGTTGCTTTTCACTGTTGTCAGTCTATACATGTCTATACCTGTAATAATGGGACTGACTATCCTTATTTAACCATAGTAACCCTTTGGAACATAGCTTCTGGTATTTGTCTTCCATTTCTCTGTCCCCAGTAATATACTATATTTGTCATAATGTGGCTTAATGATTTAAAAGGGGAGATATGAAGCATTCACTTACCTTGGAGGACTAAACCTCTCATCCTGTCTCATAACACAAGAGTCTATAGGTCATGGATCATTCTGACTCTTCAGCAACTTCTCTGTGCCCAGGGCTCCCACTGCAATACCCTTATCAGCAATTTACTTTAAATGAGAATTAGAATTCTATCTTGAACCTTCTCCTCTGTGCAAAACTGGCAAGGAACATTCGAAAAGCTATCTTGCAAGCTGTGATTATCTGCTCTGCTCTGGAATTTGTATCAGCAGGTGGGGAAAGGGTGAAGATCCCTTTAATCCGGGAGTACAGAATTAGAGAGCTACACTATTGGGTAATTCCAAAGCATCCAGAGTAATGTAGAAGCTCCATTATGCACCCTAGAGTTACCAAGTTCCCTGATTTTCTCCGTTGCATAATATGTGGTCTTCTTTGACTAGCTCCTGAGATAAATAAGATGGCTCGTTTTATGATAAAAACTACCATATTTTATCAATTCTAAGTCATCCATATTTTTATATTTTAACTTCTCTGAAATTTGAATATGCTTTTTCTCTTCACGATGCATTACATTTTGAATGCTGGTATTTTTGTTGTTGTTGCTCTTAGTGGTACATAAAATCAATGTTTTATTTACCATCAAAGTCATCTTAGATTCAAAGAGTTATAGTACACCTTTGTGTGTGTGTGTGTGTGTGTGTGTGTGTGCTCTTGTAACTGTACTTAAGGCTCTTTCCAAAACAAGACATTAGGAGCCCCAAGGTTCAAGTATGCCCCTAGGCATAGCCCTCTGCCATCATGCTTGGGGATCCATTCATCAACATTAAACCCCTAGACAGATGTAACGAAAAAGGACCCTTCTTCCATGGCATGAGTCCTTTGCTGATTTCAGAGGTGGCAACAGGAGCCAACATGGAGAACACTGGGACTTTTCCTTTGGAACTGGGCTGTGATGAGAAGTGCCTGCAAGGAACATCATTATTTTTCTCCTGAAATTTCCCTCCAATTTCTGAAGATATAGCAGAAAAAAAATCTTCTTTGAAGATACTGGATAATATTTCCAAAAAATAAAAACACACACTTCCAATGCACTGTGCTTTCAGATATGCTGGATTTAGTTCAGCTGCTAGATGAGCTGATTGATGTATTTACCTCCATAGCCAGGTAAGCTCACCTCCTTGAGGAAGCCCATTCTATTCTTGGTTCCATGATGGGGCCACTGAGAGATGGAAAGGGCCCAAGAATGCTGAGATCCGAGCAAATGACACCAGCTTCCACAGGTGTTCTTCAATAACTATGTTGTCTGTCAGGTATTTTATTCTTGACCTTGGCTTGTTCACGTTTCAAGATGAGACCCGATAGACTTCAAATTTGGAAATCTCCAGGTCACATACGGTTCCATGCAGCATGGTTTGGAAGGTCACTTTGACAAAAACACCACTGAAAATCTTCTTGAGATGGAGCCTTGCAATGGTCCTTTTCATCATTAAACTCACCTCATTAATCCTTTGGATGCATACAACAAAGGCCAAGGAATGTTCATCTGGCATTTCCAAACCACGAGGTTTCACTTCTAGTCATATGAGGCATACTCTGCCACGTTGTTGCCGCCAAGCTCCGTGTAGGAATCATTCCAGTCACTTAAACCTGAGCTCATTTTCTTTCCTCTGCTCCTCTTCCAATAGCACCTGTTTTGCCTGGGTGGCTTTGAGGGCTTGATAAGCCCTCCTCTTTTTATAATTTTCTGGTACCAATGGGGTCTTTTTTCTTTGTTCTCCCTCTGCCATCTTTCACAGTACACCTTTTTAAGGGCCTCTTTAAAGAGCTCCCAACTTTCAAATCTGGAATCGCAATAGGAATCACAACCCTGGCCACCTCTGTATTCTATTCTCCAAAGCAAGAACATTCAAAAGTAAAATTTAAAATTAAAAAAAAAAAAATTAATGAAAAGCAAAAATATTTAGAAAACATTTAACCTTTTAATTTATTGTCATTTATCATGAGCTGTTTTTCTGAGAGCTCTTTTCCTTTTAAGCCCACTTCAAGTACGCATAATAAATGAGGTCTCCATTTGCAAATAGTAAACCATGGTAGCCAAATAACTGCTGATTAAGCATTAATCTCCGCTTCCAACAAAAAGCACATCCTAAATTGGATCAATGTATTCGATCTGATCAATTACTGCTACAGTAAAAGTGTCTGATATTCTGAATCAGCTGTCATGACTGATTTAGTTAAACTGGAGTCATGATATTATTAAACCTAAAACGGATTGTTCCAAGGATCGCTTGCACATTAGATTACCTTTGAATATACACTGAGAGCTAGGTATAGCTCTCCAGTGATTTGCTAGGTTCTCTAGATAATCAACCTTTGTTAAGATTTGTGCTTGATTTTGAATCAAGTTAGAAGAGAAGGGCATAAGACTTGAGACATTTATTGAGCAAAAGCCCCCTGAATACTTCATAACTATTCACCAAGCAGTAATAGAAGATGAGAACCAAGAAATAAAAATCTAATGAGTGAAATCTCTTCTTCTGTCTCTCTCTATATATACCTCATGTGTTGGCTTTGACAGCAGTTTGAACTTTGTCATGCCAATAAAGTTTCTGAAATTCACTAGATATTACTTCTAACAGGAAAACATCTGCAAGTATACTTATCTGGTTATGAACAAAAACATATTTTACTTCTTTGCATGACATATCAGAAGCATTGATTTGTATTTGCAATACACATTACTAGCTCACCTCAAAAATCTGTGAACACATCCATATTATTAAAACATCACTCATAACTTTAAAAACATACTAGAAAAGCATACAGAGTTCTCTCTACCTCAAAACATTTCATTGTACTGCTGAAAGAATTTTACTTGATTGAACAGAGAAATGCTTTTAAATTTTCTTTGGGGAAATTTAGTTAAAACTTTCCACTCTTAGACTTGCTTCAGTCTGTAATTTAAATCTTTCAACACACATACATGCATATATACTGTATTTTATATATCTAAGGTGAAACTTTTTGCCACAATTCTAACATTACTGAAATGTGATACATCTTATAATCAGTGGCACGATATAGTTGAATTGGCAGTGTTTTCTTTCTTTATTATAAAAATAATGTGAAGTCTTATGACCAATGCTATCTTAGATAAAACATAGAATGATGATGATATAATAACTACTATTTATGGTTTACACTGTCTCAAGTACTGCTTGAACTAATATTTTAATTAATAGTCACAAGTACCCTACAAAGCAGATGTTATTAGATAATATTTACAGATGAGGAAACTAAAGCCTAGGGAATTGAGCATAACTTGCCCATGTTATTGTTTATAAATGTGGAAGTTAGAATTCGGATTCAAGTATACCTGACAAACCAAAGCTCACTTTTTTAAGAGGTGCACAGTGAACCAACTTAAAAATACAGCAACCCATGTCCACTTCAGTCCAAAACCTTGCATTTAAAAAGTAGTGTAATTTCTGACGGCACTCTCATGATGATAATAAAGTTAGATTGATGATGGTATCATTAGGCGGTAAACTCATTTATGCTTCTGTAAAGCATCAGCCTATTCAGACAGAATAGCTTGTTTTCCTTCAATCCGTATTTTTATAGACCCTTTTCGGGTCAGGCACAGAACTGATTAAATACTGGAGGCAGGTAATGAGGAAAGGAATTCAATTTAAATGAAACTGAGGAGTAAGCCCTGGGTCAGGATTAAGAAACAGCAGATCTGGGTTCTATTGCGGGAACCTGCTGTCACTGTCTTGCTGTGAGATATGAGCTGTGAGATATGAGATATGAGTCCCTCCCTGTGACTAGTTTTCTGCATAAAAAATCTCTGTACTACGTCTCATGACTGTGCTGACAAAATAAGATTAAATAAGATAAAGTAGTTTGCAGAGCATAAATGAAAATTTACTTGGCATTATTAATTTCTAGTTGACTTGTAATACACAGAATCATTGACCAAAAGTCCTTTCATGCAGACCCAGAACTTTACAATAGAAGTGTGTGCGAGAGAAAACAGAATTAGGCTCTGAGAATCTCAAAAGAAACACTTGATAGCTCTGTATTAGTTTATTAGCATTGATTATATTAGCATTGTTTTTACATATAGGCATCAATTTTTAGTTTTCTCTGTCCCTGTCTCAGACTCTTTAGCTCAGTGGATAATATATTACCTTCAGTTCTAGAGGCAAACAGATTGAATGAATCCCAGCTTTACCACTTAATTGTGCCGCAATGATGTTACATAACCTCTCTGAGTTTCATTTTCCTATTTCCAAATGGGACTAGCACCTTCCATTTAAGGTATTTTTGAGGACTAAATGGCATAAAGCACTTAGAATAAAGCCAAACACATAATAAGTCCTTAACGAATATTGATGATTTATTATTATCCGAGTAGATTGCAACCACCCATTATTATTTTAATCTCACTAAAAATTCCATATGAACAAAGCACCTTTGGTGCAAAAAATGTGGAAATGTTATACTCGGCACCATGGATGATATAGAAATAATTAAGTACTGTCTAGGTTCTTAAAGAAATTACACGTAGTTTAATTTCTGCCAAATAATTATTTCGCTCTTTTAGTTCATCTAATTTGATGTATTATAAAAAGCAAAGAACTAGCATTTTTATTTTTTAAAAAAATCTAGGCTGTCATTATATAATCTGTAAAAATCAACTTGATCTAAACAATGGTTCTGGACTAACACCAAACATTATTCCTTTCTCCAGTTGAATCAGTGTGTTTACATCAGCAATTTGTCCTTGCAATGCTGGTTGAATGCTCAGTTTCATTTCTTCCATTCTTTACATAAAGACAGCTACTTCTGAGCCCTTGGAAATCTCCATTTTATCGACCTGTTGTTTTCTTCCAGATGGCTTTGATACATTAAATTCCTGTGTCTGCTATATTGTTGCCATCCTGGCAATCTCTCCAAATTTTTCCTGAAAGTTTATCCCAAACACCCTAAGCTGACTTATTTTAATTTTTTCCTACATTCTATATCATACCATTTTCATCTTTGGGAGGCAGTTGAAGTCATTGACTTTGGATCCCCTGAATTCGAATTCTAACCAGCTGTATGACCTTAAGTGAGTTACTTCTTTTTGCTTCAGTTTCTTCATTGGTAAACAGTGTTATTAATGATAGTGCCTATTATAGAGGTTTGTTGGGACAGTTAAATGAGTTAATATATGTAGAATGCTTAGAATCATGCTTGACACATAGTAGACGGCTGTATAAATGTTTGCTATTATTATTACTGTTTGTGATCTCTCACTCTCGGTTGTTGACATTGTCAGACGTATTAATAATTTTATATTATAATAAATTTAGATGACATGAAATAAGAACCAAACAGCAGAGGGAACAGATATAGAACACAGATCCATGATAAAGCTACAACGAAATGGGAGTTATAGAAGGATAGAGAGGAGAACATTTCCGGTAGATGGAAATTAAAAGTCTTAGTAATCTGAGAACAGGTAGCTAGAGTGAAGGACTGGAAAATTTAGATGGAAGAGTGTCAGTAGTTATCATTTTTCACAGCATGATGCATTGGAAGAGAGATTTCAAAGTACGAAGAACTAGATAAACATAGGGTGAAAGGCAACAGTCAGAATTTAGAATAAAAGAACAGAGACTGGAAACTTTGTGAAGATATTAAAGATGAGTAGGGTATGGCAGAGGAAGGAGCCCATGGGGAGGGGGTGTCAGGTCAATGCTTAAGAAGTGAGAGAGAGCTTTGGCCATACTCCCATGGAGATTCCCAATAGGGAAGATGAGCTTTCCTGTTGCTTCTCGAAAAAACAAAAGTGGGGTGATGAATGAGAGGAAAGTAATAAAGAGAGGCAGGAGTATGAAGTAACAGAGAAGCTACTAGACAGGGAGTCAAGACACCGAGCTTCTCCATTTCTACCTCTTCCAAGAATCAAGAGCATGACCTTAGGCCGGTCTCTTAACATTACTGGGCTAGATAAATTTAAGATTCTAAAGTCCTTTTCACCTCTAAACCTGATAATGATACATGCTGAGATGAAGGTAGGTGGGGAAAAGGTAGGTAGGGAAAAGATGAAGGTAGGTAGGGAAGCCAGACGCAAAAACTTCATACTATATCACCATGGTGATATGAAGTTCAAAAACAGGCAAATCTGATCTTCCATGTGAGAGGTCGGAAGAATTGTTACCTTCTAGAGTTAGTAATTGAAAGGAATATTTTAGGGTGCTAAAATGTTCTTTATGTTGTTCTAGGTGGGAATTACACAGGTGTGTCCATAAGTGAAAATAATGGAGCTGTACACTTAAGATTTGTGAACTTTACTGTTGTAAGTCATACCACAGCTACAAAGAAAAATAAGTGAAGATTCTAATTGAAGAAAGAGAGAAAAGCATCTGCTCAAAGTAAAACTAGGGTGAGAAATTGAAGGCCTTGGGGCAAGGCATTTTCTGTGGGAATGGTGCCTGAGTCAATGAGAGACAAATAAATTGATTGGTTCATAACAAATACTACCCATCATTTGTAATCATTTTACAAATATATTCTATATACACTCATGATATATAACATATATACATTAGAACAACAATTTTCAAAGTGCTCTGCTAAGTTCCAGTGCCTCATAGAGAATGCTCAGGTCACTGTGTGAGGTGAAGGGAGGATGGGTGCCCCAGCAGCCTGAGCTCCCTTCCCTATATTAGCCACTGCAGTGGCTAATCTGTTTTATAAATTGTGGTTCAGCCATGAGAGTTAATACGTAAACAGATTCTATTGCTAAAAATGTTTTAAAAAATTGTAGGAAATTACACATAAGTGATCTAAAACTTCGTTTTTTAAAAAACACAGGATCGTTGGGAATTTTTACTGAAGAATTAACAGAATATTCAAATTATGTTTACTTTCCTTTTCAAACTAAAAGTCCTGTGCTTGTTGTGGGATGTCAGGAACATGAATGAATGAAGTGCTAGTCCTTAAGTAGTTTAAAAGCCACGACAAAAAGCCCCGCAAATTGAGCCACACTGTTTCTGATCTTCTAATATTAAACATTCTGGATGAAAGGAGTATTGCATTTTATTTTTTTGTCTGTCAGTCTTGTCGTCTCACTTCCCAGTGTAGGAAGTCTTGCTTGAACTCTCCTCTCTGCCAGGAGAATTTCTGCCCCCTTCTTTGAGTTTCTAAAGTAGGGGTGCACCTCAAGAGATCTGGAAGGACAATGTGATTTTATGAGTGTTTTATGGAGTGTTTGTCATACTCAAGTTCCTTATTTATACATTCTGAGGTGAGGGGAGGAAGGAGGTACTTATGATGATCACTGTTGCTATAATTCTACCATGCATCCCACCAACTGGAGTTTCCTGTTTTTGCCACCTTTGACAGCCACCTCTGCCTCCTACCTGGCAGGTTCATTTTCTCTCCATCTGTTCAATTGACATCTATGACACTCATCAGGCATTTGTTTTCATATCTCTCCAGATTCAAATATCATTCATTGTTTTTGTGCTTACTCAGAGCTCATGTCCATCATCAGTGTAGTGACCGCGTGTAACATGCTAGACTTTTTCTTTAGTTAAGTTTCCTTTTCCAGGGGCCTAGTGGATATTTGAAAGTCCCTAATCACGAATGTTGGCAAAGTCTTATACTGTGTGTGTGAGTGCGTGTGCGTATGCGTACGTGCATGCAAGAGAAAGAGAGAGAGTCGATTTGCCTTCTAAAATGCCTACCTTGATCGACGAAGCTATTCATTTTTTATATTTACGTTTATTCCTTCTTATATAGTTTGGCATCTTTATATACAAAAACTGCCTCAAGTGATATATTTAAAATAGATATTCTAAAATAGTTTCAATTGTAACATTTTATTTGCCATTAAAAAACCCCAATATGAGTTGTGTATGCCGATGTAGCCTTTCTTTGGCCATCTTATTTTAAGCATCTCTGTATTTTGTATTTCATATTTTACTCAGAGATTTGATTCTGGCTAACTATAATCAGGGGGAAAATATCTCTACTTTGTACTTTCATACTATGAACTATTCTTCAAAAGGTGAACATGTTTTTAATCTGTAATAGCATAATTTATGTTCTAATGAGCAAGGAGCTGTAGAGGATCAGATTAGAGAAACATTGAGCCATTGGAACAGCACACCGCATTCCTGAACTTCCCACACAAATGTTTCCATGCTCTTTAGCCAGTTCCAAAACCTCAGGTTTCCTATAACCTCACGAGGAGCCTCCTGCTGCTATCCTTCCCTGATAAGCTCTAGATATATTTATTTTACTGTCTCACCTTCTCCATCAAATGGAATTAGAAGGAAATAAGGGGCTCTTGGCTTTTATAATTTATTATCCTTTAGAGAACTAATGTTTGTACTTTTTAGCTACAGAAAGCTTTGTTCAAACAAAACATTATACTAAAGCCAAGAGTGGGAAAGAGATAAATGTTCAGTTGCTCCAGGTGAATTAGGGTGGGGACTCAAAGCCCTAACTGCCTGGGCCAGTCCTACCTGACAGCACCCCCAGTAGAACTCAGAGCACTGGTTCTCATTCCAGTTGCCCACTAAAATTATCTGAGGAACTTCTTAAAAATAATTCTGCTCAGAACTCACCCTGCATATTATGATCAAACCTATATGGGTTAGGGTCCAGATGACTGTTTTTTTTAGGGCCCCAGATGTTCTCATGTGATGCCATGGTTAAGAACTCTTGCTTTGGAGAGCAGTGCTTCTCAAATGTGAGTATGCATCAGAATCACCTGGGAGATTGTTAAAGCTCAGTTGACTAGGCCCCACTCCCAAAGTTTCTGACTCTGTGGGTCTGGAGTGGGGCCCAAACATTTGCATTTCTAATAAGATCCCAGATGATCCAGGAAACACATTTTGAGAACCACCATTCATCAGGATTATATAGTTTCTGCTAGGATCTGAGAAAAAATAGACTTCTACTGGGTTCACTCTTCACTATAATTTTTGGAGTTGAAAAATGTAATTCTTATGCCCAGTCAAGTCTATCACAGAAGATATCAATTATTTGGGGCATATAGGGTGTGGGGTTGTGAGTCTCTTTCAGTTAAGCCTCACTCCAAAAGTTGCCACAGTGTTTTGTGGGTTAACTAATTACATTGGAAACAATTTTTTAAATTATAAGAATACTAGGACAATATATTGAAAAGAAATCTTATTTTAAAATAAAGAAATGAACAAGCACAATAGGGTATACACAGTGAATCATGTATGTCCACATGTCATGTTGAGCAACCCAGAGCAGACAAAGGCCTGCATTTGCCTTTGAGGAAATTAACCAAAGAATCACTAAACCACCTGGTTGCCTTCACATCTTTTCCCATGTATTTCTCCTCCTTTCCAAATAGACAAACTCTGGGGAGAGGGGCATATTTACTTCATGATGCTTGGAAGCAACCAGATTTGGAAAAGGGAGTTAATAATTATGAAAGGTTAAATAAAGTTTTGAAACATGAGTAGACTTCCTACTGGAGTATCTGCTTGGAGGCAAAACAGGCTAAGTCACTTAGAATCATAAAGCAGATGAGCTCAAGCTAGGTGTCTTGAACTGGGAGGATGGGGGTGCATAGAACCTAGGTACTAAATTTATGCCATAAACACAGATATAACAAGGCATGAGTCAATGGGAAGGGTTCATCCCATGTACCCCTAATTTCCTACGATGTACAAAATAACAGAGGCAAGAGTTTGGAGAGAGGCTGGTTGGTATGGAAATGGTTGATGTTGACTGTTATGGGTTGAATTGAGTTTTCCCAAAATTTGTATGTTTAAAGTCCTAACCACTAGTACTTAATACAACTTTTTTTAGAAATAGGATTGTCGCTGATGTAATTAGTTAAGATGAAGCTGTTAGGGTGGACCTAAATCAAATAAGACTAGTGTCCTTATTAAAAGGGGAAATTTGGACAGACACATACATGTAGGGGGAATACCATGTTAAGAAGAAGGCAAAGATTGAGATGATGCTTTCAGAAACCAAGGAACCAACCCTGCTGACACCTTGATTCAAACTCCTAGCTTCCAGGATTATGAGTCTGTCGTACTTTGTTATAACAGCTCTAGCAAACCAACATACTGACCAGGATCAAAATGTCAGATAACTGTGCTGTGAAAGCCTTATGTGGCCCCTCTCAGAGAACTCAAGATGCCATCTCATGAGGGAGCCAATGTTAGATGAGGCACAGAAGGTCAGTCATGACCACCCAGAACAGAAGCAACAACCAACAGATATAGGTCCACAGGAGCAGCCAGTAAATAAATAAGAGAATAATAAATACTTTACACTTTCCATCTCATTGCTTGTCCTAATCAGTGTTGCTGGGTCTTGAAGAGGGAGCCTCATACTTAGCCACTCCAAACAGTCAGAGCCCCAGTTCAAAGCTGCTGGGGGATAAGAATGGCGGGAAAGTAAGGGGTGAGATTTAAATTACTTGAGATGGAAGTTTTAAGCAGGCTTGAATTTTAATAATCCAAAGGGACAGGAAAGTCATAGCTTTTACTCAAGATATTGCTAAGGTGAGACCAAAAATAGCAGTGAAAGTTGAGACCAGAGACCTATACTTTAGTATTTCATGATTATAACCCCCTGAGACTTAGACTTATTGGAACTGTCAAAAGCAGATGGTAATAATAACAATAAAAATAATGCATAGCTAATATTTATATTGAACTTAAAATTATATTTTATATAAATTTTATATAAGTTTTTAAAATAAATTTTTATATAAAAATTGTATATTTTATTTTTATATAAAATTAAAATTTACATACATCATACCAATTAATTCCTATAGAGTCTCATAGAGAAAAGTCCAGCCAGCCAGCAAGGGTTAAGAGCCAGGGTTAGAACCTCTACTTAGGAGATCCACAGGCACCTGAGATCCTCATGGCACTATACTGCCCCTATTTGCTTTGTTTCTGAACCTCTGCACCTTGTCTGCCTTCCACCCCAAAATCAGCTCTCCTCATGGCCTTCTCTGACATACTCACCCAGGTTTATTGCAGCAACTCCCTATGACATACAGCAGGAGGTATGACTACTCTAAATGTAAACAATCTTCAAATACTGAGATAGTTTTCATTCCCCCTCAGAATTTCTGAAAATAAGTGCCCAACTTTATTATCTACTCTAAAAAGAAAATCATAATCCTAATTTTAAGGACTAGGTCATCAACCTACCCTAATTCTGATTTCTGTGACCTTAGTTATGACTCAACACTTCATTAAACAATGTTAGGTTGATGAGAAAGATATAATTGTCACCCATGTTAAGAAATATGTCAGAATATAACATTATGCATATACCATGGTTCCAATCAATTCCAATGAAAAAAATTCAAAACATTAACAATGTTTATTCCTGGCTGAAAATACAGAGAATAATTTACATTTTATTTTTTTATCCTTCTGAATATTCTAATTTCCTTATAGTGAAGATCAATTTCTTTTTTAACTAGAAAAATATATTGCTGCAAGGTACTGTACTCACTGCCAAATACTTCAGCGTAAGAAAACAGTTACTTCCCTGAATTTCAGTGGCCAGATAGAAAAACATTTCCTGGTCTCATCAATATTATTATAACATGTTTTACCCTTAACGAGTTCATTTCTGCCCTTTTCCAACATTGTCAAAATATTGTATCTCCTTTGCCTCTGTTTTTATTAGTGTGGTCATATAGTACACCACGGTCGAAAGTGCTAGAGGAGACTTTGTGGCTTTTATTTCATTTTTGGTAAACCAGCGAAAACAAAATTGATGATTTTTCCTTATGTATAAAGTATCTTTCATTGTGCAATTGGTTATGAAATATTCTCAAGTTCCACTCCAAACCCTATCCTGTATGCTGAAATTTATAAGAAAAGGAATTATTTGAAAGTTCTGAGTAAAACAAAATTACTGAGCAAAAAATGGATTTGCTGACCATCTAGCCCATCATTCTCATTTTATAATTGAGAGAATAAATGCCAGAATAACTTGTCCACATTAATTTACCTAGCACTCTTCAGAGTCCAAGTAAGAAATCTACTCCAATCATGTAAAAATGAGGGGCCCTCTAGGCACTTTAGCAGATAATAGTTAGGTAATTGTGTAAAAACTTATTTTATCAGCTGGTATTAAGGGTCTTCCTAAGGAAGAAACTGTTTTTATTAGGAAAATACCTCAATAAGCTGCTTGGGGCTAAGGCTGAAGCCTGGAGGAAACAGTGGTTAGGAGAGAGAACTACTCTATTCTGCATAAGAAATGAACGTAGTTTAAATGTGGGAAAGGCAGCCTATTTGGCTGAAATGGCCAAGGAAATTTTGGAACAGAGAAATCTAATGTTCAATTTTATGCTGTTCCTACAATGGGACAACTGCAAACTATAGCATAAACAATAAGTTTACTGGAATCAGGAAATCACAGAGGGGAGATAACCACTGGTTAATTGAAATATTGGGGAGGACATTGAGTTTCCTGCAAGGCAAATAGTGGAGTTTTGATTCAGTAATCTCTACATTTTTGGGTATAAGGTGTCCCTACTTGATATATGAGATATATAGTATAATAGCTATCAGCTACTGTACAGTCTTTTATGTGTCAGACACTGTCATAGCAGCTTTTCATATATTATTTGTAATACCTAGAACATCTCTATAAAGCAGTTATTTTTATTTCTTACTTATAGATTAGGACAGGTAGGCTTAGAGAAATTGATAATTATATGCAAATGTTGCCTCCTCCATTTACTAGCAGGGTAATCTTGAGTATTTCATCTCTGAGTATCTGTTTTCTCACCTATGTAATGGTGATAAACTATGTTAAATAAATAACTGTTAATATTTAACACTTTGTTATGGAAATCACCTAGCACAGTGTCTTAAATATTAAAGATGCTCAATAAATGTTTTAATAAATGAAATTTAGGAGAAAATAAACATAAGTTTGGAAATAGTTCTTAGAAGTTGAAATAGGCAGAGTCAAAGGAACTAAAATATGATGCATTCCCTATTTATTCTTATTCACAGTCTACAAACATAATTGATGAAGTAAACTGAACTAGCCTATTGTAACATGGTGGTGACACGTTTTTCTTCTATTCCTGAAATTAAACTTGCTAATGATTGGGATCACAAAAAGCTTAGCTATATTCAATATTTTTTGCTTTTGTCTTTTGTTCCTCTAACTTCATTCTCCTTTGCTCTTCTTTCTTTAAATTTTGTTTTGACATTAGAGAATGGTTTTAAATAAAATGAATATTATAACTCGAAGCAGATCCCCTGACCTGTAGCTCTTGCAAAGGGATGTAAGGTTCATATTCTTTATAGCTAAAATGTAAGCTCTCTGAAAGTAGAGATTTTTATTTTGTTCACTGGTGTCTCTCAAGTACCTAGGACAGTGGATGACATATAGGAGACCTTCAAAAAGCATTTCTGGAATGAGTGAAAGTTTTTTTAAAATCCAATTTATCAATTCTTTTTATATTATTATGTCACAGAATTGTACTGCTAGTCATAATAGTAGCTTTAAAATTGTTGATCTAAAAGAATTTTTTCTGGTGGAGCTCAAAAGTGACCCATAGTGGAACCTCTGTGGATGATGGGTAGGCTGGATGCTCCTCCATAGGACTATGGGTAGGAAAAAGACACTGCCTCCTCAAACTCTGGCCCCAAACACAGGCAGTGGGCACCTCGATCTCTAAAGAATTAATGGCCAATTGCAGTTCTATTTCCTAGATGAAGTAACTGAGGTCTAGCAAAGAAGTTATAAAACTGAATGCGGAAGCCTTTATACCATTAGTGGTTTTCTGAACTGCTGACCACAAGAACTCTCTGTTTAACTATTTCAAAACAATTATTTAAACTGATGGACATGCAATAGACTGGCTACCTTATTTGTACATGGGAAAGAACAAAACCATAAGCACGGTGTACTGTTTCCCTCCCTCCCTTCCTTCCTCTATCCTATTCTCCTCCAATGTTATGTTGTATTTTGTTTTCTTTAGTGAACTGGTAATTCTCCCCAGGGACTAATTCAACCTCATAGCTTTTTAAATTAGAAGGATTTGGTGAAGAATTTCTCTAAACTCTGTGCACAGGCTAGTTGTTCCACTTTGCTAACAAGAATTTTAATTTGGTGCAATTCATCGGGAATATTTAAGAACTTGGCATTCTCAATATCTCTGCTGCCTGTGATACTAAATTAAAGAGCCCTAGCTGTTCCTTTTGCAAACCCCTCAGCTAGAAACACAGACCTTGACCTCTGACTTTACCACTGCCTCTGCTCCCTTAGGGGAAAGAAATGCTGGCCCCAGAACGGCTTCCTCAGAGAAGGTAGTTGTCTTGATAACAAAAAGCCCAACACACCCTGATTACTTCCATGTAGGTTTTAATGAAGATAATGTGGGAGAGTCTTGGGGACCTTGAAATCTCTGCACAAGCAAGGAGAAGTCCTTTGACAAAAGATATCCAATGCTATTGTTAAGACAAACAATGACTCAGTCAGGCAGTAGTTGGTACTTTCCCATAGCTCCAATCAGATCGTTGGATTATTGCTAGAGTCCACCAACTGGTCTCTTCATAGGTGATCTATAGGGACTAAAAAGCTAAAAATATATCCCCCAGACACTGATATTTTGTAGAGAATGGGCAAGAATATCTATAATGTTTGGCATATAAACATCTGTGAAATTAATAAAAAAAATTTTTTAGAAACTATACACATACAGATAGGATTACGTAAGGATTTGTAGGTAAGAAATAAAGCATACCAACTTCCAAGTCAAATCTCTTCCAAATCTTTTCCTCTTTTCTCTCCTCTGTTTTTCATCAATCAGTTGAGGTCGCACAGCTGTGATTCAGGCCCTGGTGACATAGATGAATCAGAGATGACACAAGAGTCCGGAATTCTTGGCTAGTCTTACAACAGATTATTCATCTATCAACCAGAAATGATGCAGTGTTCTGATTCAGTTATTGTGGCCCAAAATAAAGTCGGGGGTCAGGGAAACATTAGTACTTTCTATCATCAATTTTGATGGTAGGCTATTTTGGAATCATTCCCATTAATAGCAGAGCCTCCTGCCATTGTTCTGCTTCTTCACTTAACACTTATTTTTTTTTTTTAAAAATCAATAATTGGAAAAATGGTGTTAGTTTTTTAAGTCTTCCCTAAAATACTTGGATGCTATTAGGTTATTTTCTATTACTTAGCCTCCCATATGAAATATTTTTCTTAATTCAGGTTGAAAAATAAAATGATATAAAAAAAGCAAAATCGATGGTATAAATTATTAATGTTTACCTGAGCCTGAACTTCAGACATAGGTTTCCTGGAGAGCTATGTACTAGGGCCATCAAAGGATATCTATCAAGCATGTCCCCAGTCAAGTTAATTTTATTTCGCTTTCACTTTTAAAAAATGATTGGATAACAACTTAGACTTGAGAGTCTAACTGGTCTAGATTCCATTAGTAGTTGAATTACTTATTTGTTCTGTGATTTAAAAAAATAGTTTATGTACCTTAATTTTGAAGACTCACTTTCCTTTCCTATAAAAAGAGGAAAATAATATTTTACTGGTTGGTTGTAAAAAATGAATGATATAACATGTATCAAATGCTTAGTACAGTGCCCAAGCTAGACGGCACCTGGTTGCACAGTATGATATATGAGCCAAGGGCTTGATTTAGCAATTGAGGCTCATAGTTGAGAATAAAGAAATCACTGAGAGTCAAGTACGTGCTCCAAATCCGATGTTTAGAGAAGCATCATTTGTAGAGGCCTGCTGCCTCTCATGGGGCAGTGAGAAGTCAGCCCACTTCAGAGTGGAGCAGAGAAGAGTGGAAAGGATGACAGAGGAGGGACTTGGAGTGGGCGTTCTGCGTTAGGGGAGTACAGTGCAGCTGAGGAAAAGCTACTCCCCCATCTTATTTCCTTGTGGAAGAGAGACAGGAGTGCTTTCCCTCATTGAAGCCAAATAAGAGGGCCCTCAAGATTTGGGGAAGCTGCAATATAATACTCTACAGTTCTGTTTAGCCACTTGCTTGCCTACCTGAACTTGCCTTCTAAAGTGTGTGTAACAGCATTAGAGAGGGTTGCTGAGATTTCCAAGCTGCATAACCCAGGATGGAGGGAGGAGCTCATAGTTTAGATGAAATAGAGGGCCAGTGATGCTGTGAGATCACAGGGAGAATTGGAGTCCCCTGGAGAAAGAGGGAGACTTTCTTAAGGAACCAACAATGAGTGCTTGGAAAAATGATGACTTCGAACAGACAAGAGAAGCTCTAAAATGTATGATTGAATCATAAGAACAAAATAACACCATTTTAATAACTATCCATAAAACTAGACAGATCTATTACTGGAACTCCCTACTCGGGAGGAAAAGGGGAGCTTCTTAAATTATATTTATACTGTCTTGGAGCCAGTAAACAGAATATGAAACATTTTAAACATTATTTTAGGCTCAATTTTAAAAAGTGATAAGTTCTGATTTTGTGACACTTATTTTTTTTTTTACTTTGTGAAATTTCTACAGGCTTAGAAATTTGATTCTTGAACTTTTTAATTTAAAATGAATTTTCGTCCCTGTAGAAGCCTTTTCAGTTTTTTTTTTCATAATTGTCTCTCCCTCATAAAATCTTAATACCCCAGCTATACTGTATATCCCTTTATGTGTTCTGTGTATATCTGTGTTTTATACATAACAGAAGTTTTCAACCCCTCAAGAACCTATTTTCTCCCTTTTGGGTGAAATACTACCCCTGCTGAGAATGGATTAGACTGATGGCAAGACAGTCTTCTAGCTAGGGTGAGCACGAGTTTCCTCATCTCTAAAATTAAGAATTCAATTCAATAAACATTTCTCGTGCTCTAGGCATCTTTCCAGGACCTAGTGATACAAAGGTGAAGGAGACATGATGCTATTCTTAAAGAGATAGTTGCTGTGTGTTCTACAAAAAGCACTTCAGTAGGTAATATCTGTGTCTTCTATAACAAGATCTATGATGGAATTGTAGTTTTCTTTGGGTGGCTTTATGAGACTTTAAAACTTTTTTTTCTTTTTTAAAAAAATTGTATTCTAAACAAAATAGCAAGTGTATTTTTGATTGAAAAAGAATTATTAAAAGGTTAGAGTTGGAAGGACTCCAGATACCATCTCATCTAAATTTCTTGGGTTCTTAGATACATATGGAAGTCACTGCCACTGGCCACTTTATTGACAGTAATTATTCATCTGGTGCTATGGCTTTAGTCCCAACTGTGTCACCAGTAAACTAAGTGACCTTGGTTAAAATATTGACCATTTTGGGGTCTCAGTATTCTCAACTACATAGAGGGTAAACTAGAGGACTTTTCAAAGCTTCCTTCAATAAAACAATTTAGGAGTCCAAGATTTTTTTTTCTTATGTGCAAAATGAAGTTGTACCACTAATCAAAGACGATGTAAAAATTTAATGTAGCATATTATTTCATAAGATAGTACACCTTCATTTTACAAATGAAAACTACAAATAAACCCGACTGTAGGTTAGCCAACAATACTGATTCTTTATTTCGTTTTTCACATATTTTCCTAGATCATCTGAAATCATTATCCCTGTTCTGTCAGTATTTTTGGATGCTTTCATTTTCTGCTTTCAAAAATCACAATTAAAGTTCTGCTTAGTTTATTTCTTTATCATGCCTAAACTTTTATTTTCAGTATACTACCTGACATATTCATTTTCAGTTTAATGATCAACAGTTTACACTACTAACATTAAATTGATTTGCCATTATTGGGAGATTACTGGCAATTACCTGTTCTGCTCCCTTCTGGATCTCATTTACCTCCCTGATATTTAACATCTTCTTTTTGTCTGTTGGACTCAGGCTAAGACTGGCTAGCTCTTTGTCATAATTTAGTACTAAATC
The DNA here is from genome assembly GCF_014176215.1 of Rousettus aegyptiacus. NCBI lineage: Eukaryota > Metazoa > Chordata > Mammalia > Chiroptera > Pteropodidae > Rousettus > Rousettus aegyptiacus. The sequence continues at coordinate 55,899,174 of NW_023416306.1, forward strand.
ATTTTGATTATTTTCTGATGTGTTCTCAGACTTAGAACGTCCTCCTATGGCATTCTATGTAGAACTGCACATAGCAATATTCCCCGGTGAAATTTCATCAGTACTTTATGTGATGCCAAAATAACATCGACAACATAAAATATGCTTTATAATAATCTTACTTGCTTTTCTTTCTCTACTGTCAAAGATCATACAGATGGTTTGGTGAAAAGTTCACAATGACTCCCACAGAGTACCCTTCACATTTCTACTTAATAATAATTTAAACTTTCATTTCTAATCATTTTTTTTTTATTATTAAAACAGCTTTGCTTTGAGAAATGGAATAGAAACAATTTTCTCCAGATGAGAGGATAGTAGCTCTTTCCTGGGGGGTGGGAAGAAAAGATTCATCACAGCCCACGTATTCTCTGTGGACTTAATTCAGGTTTAGAATATTGTGGGGAATGAAAGAGAAAGTTTACAGTACATCAAAAGAATACCAATGCCCTAAGACAGTGCTGACCAATAGAACTTCCTGTAATAAATGTTCTATCTACACTATGAAATACAGTAGTTATTGAGTACCTGAAATGTGGCTATTGTGATTGAGGAAATGAGTTTTTATTTAATTTATATTTATTTAAATTAAAAGAGCTACGTGCGGCTAGTGGCGACCATATTCACAGCATAGCCCCCAGAAGTAATGTGACTAATACTGGGGATCAAGAGACCAGTTAAAAGCTGAGCATATATCTCTCATCTGTTATTTAATAACTGTTCCTGGGGAATATTTTCCCTCACCTTAATAACATAGGGACAATCACAATACCTGCTTCTTAGGCTATTGTGGTGAGTAAAACCCTTGACATGGTGATTTTTACATTAAACTTGTTATACATGTTAACCATTATTTTAATTATTTTTAAGAGATATGATTTAGATGAATCAGGAAGCTGAAATAATATATTTCTCTCTTACAAGAACACTATCGATACTAGAAGAACTGAGGAGGTGAAAAATCTTTCCTAAGTGAAACTTGGGAATCAGGGACCTAAGCTTTCTCAAGTTAGTGTTATTGCCTCTGAACATCTGCTTCTTCTCAACATTTTCATCTCTTCATATTTCATTTTGTGTCATTGTTAAAAACTTAAGAATGTGGAAATTCTTCATTAATCACTTAGCATTTATCAAATTACTTCTAGTTTTAACTTCATGTTCCTTATAATGCATTTGTGGAAATGAATAGACTTCTGTGAAGAAACCTTCAAATATCTGATTTAGATTAATAACCACCATCTTTGTGGGTCATTTTGGTAAGAGCCTATGTTCATACCCCTTGATCTGTGCTGTCAATCCTTTCTATTCTCAACAAGGGATGAGAGCAATCACTGAGTGTTTAATTGTACTAATAGGAATGGTCTTAGACTGACTGCCTCTATTGTTTTTATTTTAATTTATGAAACATGACATCTTACATCATGATTCCTAATATTTTCCTAGGAATATGACCACCTTAAAATCCTAATTAGTCTCTTAAGCTTTACATTTGTTTTATTTTTATGTCTGATGCCAGTTTAGCACACAGCACTTTTGCAATAATTTTCCTTTGGAATTCTATTTTTTTATCTTTGAGGTTAGGCTTTAAGGTTTATGGAGAATATGTATAGGGGAAGGTAGCTATTATATCAATCATATTTAATTGTACCCCTTTATCAGAGTTATTTTCATCTTGAAAATAAAAAGGACACCTAAACTCAAATAACAATTATAAAATTATTTTACAACAAAAAAATATATAAGCATTTGTCTGTAGGTTGCATGACAAAGAATTTATTACAAGAGTACTATTCACTTTGCTATTACTAGATGTTTAGTTTTCAATGAGAAATAATATGTTATTATTAAGTAATATAGGCTAACTTATTTTATTTTCATTTCAAAATTATTAAAATACAAGGTGGGAAAGGAGGCTTTTGTCCAGTATAATTTTTTTTTGTCCTTTTCAAGACAATTGAGATTAGTGCTATCACCCAAGGCCGTCCCAATGGAATATTTATATAAATCAATTTGACTCTATTAATATACTGTATTGATCTACAATTCATCTATTGTTGAGAGGATATTAATGGATTCCATTAGTCCATTTCTAATTTCCACATGTTCTGGGGACAATAAATCTTGGGTTCATCTATTTGTAAGAAAAGTCAATTTCGATAGAACCAGTGGAAAATAGGTCAAAAGATATTTCTAGTAAAAGCCATTTGCTCAAGAAAGAGCTATTCAAATATTCTAAAGTCTTTTAAAGATATCAATTCCTTAAAATACAAACTACCGATAGTATTTACAAATATAAATTTATAAGTGTAAATTTACACAATATCTTTCCTGCAACTCTAGGAGTTACCACCTAAGAAAGAGCAGGACCAGTCCTATTCTTAACACCTTACCTCAACTGACCTCCAGCTCTCTTACTTATGATTGTTATACCGACTTCAAGCAGTGTTTTCTAGGAGAGACTGTTTTACAAATGTAGCTAAGATAATGAGGCTTACTTATTAGCATTATTATAAGCAAGAGAGAAAATGTTTGTTAAATGACTAGCACAGTGCTCGGAATACACCATATGCACTGAACATACAGCTATTATTACTGGGGCTACTTTATCATCTCTAGTAATTTAGACAAGGGTGGCACAAATTGTAAACAAGGGCTTTCCATCACCCTTCTTTCAGAGGATTTTCTCAGCTGTTTATCTTAGAATAAATAGAAATGGGAAACAAGATGTAATCTTAATTCCAGAGCAGATCTGATGGAATTTTTGACTAAGCAATACTTCATACATCCATGCCAAATAAAAGTATCTGGAAACTTGTAAGGTTAAAGTATTTGACTTAGAATGTTGGAAGGCAGTGAGAGATGACCAAGTCAATGCCTTTATGATCCAGAGCAGGAACCTGATTCCAGAAAACGAGAACCTGCTGGAGGTTCCAAAGCCACTGAGTTTAAACAGCCAGGAGTACAACTGAGTTTTTTATGTCACCAGTCCCATATTCTTTCCAGCATATCACAATGGTTCCACCATAGTAAATGCTAATCTGGGAACCATATTTCTTTGTGTGCCTTTAGTAAATATTGAGTGTCTGCCCTGTTCAAAATGCTATGCTTAGTATGTGGAAGATGTGAAGATAAATAAGGGCTTGGTCTTTAAAAAACATAGATATATTTTTTATGCACATAAATTTATATCACATATAACACCTGAGGCTCCATGTGGTCCAATCTCTATGTGATATTATACACACACACACACACACACACACACACACACACACATACACAGTAGTACCTGTTGGCCCTTTAAAGAAAAATTAAATTTTGAAGATTTATTAAAAAGGTTTTAGACAACAAACATGTATGTATTACAAGTCTTTTCCCCTTTTCAATTTTCCCACTTGTAGTAGTCACTAAATCTCTTCACCCTTCTCTCATCTACATAACCCCTTATACCATTACTGTGCCTTCCCTTTTTCACCATTTTCTTTACTGTACATGGTTTTCTTAAAGAAAAAAGAAGAAAAAGAGAAAAAAAGAGTAATCTTAATATCAATTGCTCTTTTAGGGGGATAAAAATTAGCCTTCTCATTCTGTCTGCCTAAACTCTTAGAATGCTCACAAAAAATTTTTTCTACATTGTAACAACAACATCAACAAAAGAATAATTTCTTTTGGCACCAAAGATAAGTGATGTTTGAAAAGGCTGTATAATAGACTATCATTATCAAGGATGCTAAATACTAAATATTTTGATCATGACCTTGATTAACAAGTTGATTATAGATGGTCATCTAATTTATAGTTGAGCTTCAGTGGCTCTTCACCCTACTCTCTAAAACTTCATGATAAAGCAAGCAGAGAAAGGAAGGCCTGTGAATTACTAGGATTTCTAATGCATTCTTATGTGCTGGAAAAAAAAATACAGGTTTCTCTTGACAGTTTGCACAAGAATTTCTCTTACATGAAGGAAAACTGCCTTTTGGAAAAGATATTGATATGTCTGTTTGTATTAGAGCTATTATTCAAAAGAAACCAAATGTGAAAGATCATCTGTTCTGTGAGAAATGAGAGGAAGACTTGGTGATTTTGGAGGACAGAGAAGATGAAGAATGGAGATGGGGATGCAGGGTCACAAAAGTGTGGTTAGCATTTCCTTATAACCCACAAATTCATTTTATGTCTCCTTCAAGGCCATCCCACATTTCTTTATCAACAAAATAAATCATCCATGGCTCATGGACCTAAGACATCAAGCAAGAAATAATAGTTTTTTATCCTAAAAATTCATTGACCCTAATATGTGAACTAAGCTAAAATTAGACATCTGATTAGCTGTCTGCTACAGTAAAGAAAGCATGGATTTAGGCTATTTGTCTTTTAATCTTGCAAACCAGCAAGGTAATCAAGATTCTCATTTCATTTTATTTCTGCCAGACATATTTGTTGAGTTTACTGTTCATCAAGCTATCTTAAAAGTTATCTGGGTATTAATTTGACTTTTTACAGTTTTCTCCTCATCTTTTTATAGATACCATTTCTGTGTTTTAGGTAGTATTTTCAAGCTTGTCTTTCTGGATCTCTCTCATCAGTGGTTTCATAATACCTGCTATCATTAATCTTTCACACCACAGTTTTGTCATAAGTGGTCCCACCCTGCTTGCTAAGACTGCAAAATAAGAGCACAGAGTTCTTCTATTGTGAATGTTTATTGACATGTCAACCCTCTCTATAAGCACTCATGCATGAGGCACTTTATAATTTCCATCCTCTCTAGACCTATCACTGCATTCAATAAATATTTATTGAGTGAATTACTGAATGCTTATGAAACATATGGAGAAATTTGAGGTAAACCACTGAGTAGATTCTAGTCACGTAGAACTAAAAGGTTACTCTGGGGCTTTTTTTTCAGTTACTACTGGGCTTACTACAGTGATTGAACACATTTTATATGCCAGGTGTTTTACATACATGAACTCATTTAATCCTATCAATAGCTAGAAAAGTAAATATCATTATTTTATGGATGTGGAAACCGAGACTCAAAGAAGTAATACAAACTACTGAATGTAAGAGATGTAATAAATAGCCATGAGTTCAAATATCTTATTTTCCAAATTTAATAGTCTTTGCAGCTTGCCACCAGACCCTTACTACACTCACAAGGTACAACTAGATCCACATTGTCAATAGAAGTGAATCTTAAAACTTAGTTATATTATTTTCCCTAATTTCCAATGAAGTTAGGACTTTCTTGTGTTATTTCTATAATTATAAAGATTATAAAAATAAGATACTGTGAAGAGTAATTTCAGGCAAATGCAGGATTTATAGATGTTTAACTATTATTAAAGTTTTTAGAGTTTGAATATCTGTTGAACATTCAACAGATTCAATTTCAGTGTGAAGTTGAGTGGTGATGTTGACTAGAACAGTGCAGAAGGCCTCAGGACTGTTCGCCATTATAATATATATCTTGCCTTAATTCCTTTCTTCACAAAGAAAACTGATTTTATTCTATAGGGGCATGAAGAGACATCAAAAATTCTTATTGTATGTTAGTTTGTAGATTTGTTGGACTCCAGAGCTTAAATTCAAATCTTATTCAATTGTATATATTCCACTCGCAAAGTTAATTATAACTTAGCTACTTATTTAAATTTGAATCAAAATTCTCCTGAAAAATGTTCCATTAAAAGAACTTGGTGTCATGTACTCATAAAATCACATTCTGGAATTTCAAACTTATGTAATTTAGAAGTGGAATCCTCAGTTGTATGTTGGTACTATGGGATATAATACAGCAAGCAAACTCTAATAAGCATCACATTTTCCTGAGAGAATTCAACATCGAGGGTGTAGGCTCAATTATTCTATATCTTGATTATTTGTAAAATTTGCTCCTATCCTTCCCTTCCTTCTTCTCCTTCCCTCACATCCCTCCTTTATTTTTCCCATGCCTCTAACCAGTCTCTCCTCTCCATTGTTGCCGATGCACGAACTTGGTGTTCTATTCAAAGAGGTTTATAGTAGATACAATTGAAACTATTTGAGTGAAGTTATTCTTAAAAAGATATTCTTATAGATCTCTTCTGACAGAAGAAAATGCATCTGTTGTAAACATGAGTTGCATTGGGTCAGTTCTTCTCCCCGAAACTGGCGAGTCTCTATTTTACTCACTATATTATTATTTGGAGAGTGGTAAGAATAATCTTTAATTATTATTCTATAACAATATTTCTACTAATTTATTATTATATGTCATTATATATATATGAATATATATTCCCTTAAAATTTCACGCAGGTTTTAGTTTTATAAAATGGTCAGTTTTGCTCCATTCAAACATTTTCAAAACTGATTAATTGTAATAAAGTCATTTTCAGAAGGACAGTATTACTGAAATGAATATGAAAACATTATCAGCTTCTGCCCTTTTTAGTGGCAATATTTTCATGTTCTTGAACTATTTCCACCCAGGTCTTTATCTTCAAAATTTCAAGACAAATTGTCTTACTATATTTCAAAATCTAACATGCCATCAATTGTAAGATATACAATCATTTTATGACACTGTGTGTGTGTGGGTGAGAGAGAGAGAGAGAGAGAGAGAGAGAGAGAGAGACAGATACTACTAAATAAACTTACTTAGACACATTATGAGTTATAAGACGTATTTAAATTGTAGACATTAAAATGTGAAAATCTTTGCATCTTAGAATTGATAAATATTACATATATATATATATATTTATCAATAATACTATCCACCCAAATGAAAGCAAAATCAAAAGCATAAAACTTTTACTTGACTTGGCGGATCAAGCTTAATTTTACATATTTGAATAACTAAGATGAGTAACTGAAGTAGGAGGTATCAAAACTTAACCAATTCATTTAATATGGATAAAGCTCTGCTGCAAATGAAAGGGAGAAGCAAAACTTTCAGTATATGTAGTATATTATTCTAACTTTGGATAAATGTGTTTTGTACTATGAAAAAATGCAATAATTTGGATCTGGAAATTTTTAGAGCTATGAAGCATGACTAATTACAATAAAATATAACACAGTCTTTAAATTAAAAAAAAAGAAATAATTGTTTTATGAGCTATACATCTATTCCATGGATAGGATAGATAACACATTTGTAAAACATTTGATTTCTGAATCAGCATGACAATGTTATCTTATTTATTCTACTTAATAGCTATTTCCTCTCTAGAAAATATTTATAAGCATACCCAAACTCCTAGTGCATAAATTATTTTGTAGAAGAATATTAAGAACTTTCAAAACAACATAAACTTTTTGAGGTCATAAAGGTACCATTATGTAAATTATTTCTCCATCTCCATAGCCCTACATGGTACCTAGTAGCCAGAAAGAGTTTAATGCACATTTCAAAGTACCTAATTTATTCCCAGGGAGTAATGAACCAGTGGACAGGTCCTGTATGATAAATTGTACATTGAGATGCATTTTCTCAAGTGAATTGGGCTCAGGGTTGTCTGACTAAAATTAATGCCTCACATTTACTTCAAACATGTGAAGGCAAAGGTCTACAAATAGTTTCAGAAGTCAAAAACAAGACCATTTCATCTACCTAAATGCAGTAGAAGGCAAGACAATTCAGTCACATAAACTAGGATTATAGAAGATAAAATTGGCCAATACAACTAATTGAATAAAAAGTGTCCTTTATGTAGTTAGGAAGGGTCACTGAACAAGAAAACTCAGAATAAAACACACCTGAAAGACAGCTACACTTTTTGTAATCCTTGGGTGGTCTACAAAGGTTTTCCTTGTAAGAATTTAACCTGCCTAACCATGTATAATCTAAGATACCTGCCAGGATCACAACTCAAGGTGGTATGTGTCTCCAGGCCATGAATGCTGTTGTGTGTATTTACTGAATAATGTCTATTGCAAAGAAATTCTAAAGTACTTTTGCCTGTGCAAACTTTCCCTTTGTTAGCCTTTATGATCTAAGAGAGATTGCAAAAGTGTCTGGTATCTTACTTATTATTGCTTTTCCTTTGGGGAATGATGAAAGGTTGGGGAGTAATTGCTGAATCCCAGGGCCCTGAACTCATATGATCCTCAAGTCCAAATAGCATTGAGCAATTAAAACTTAAAAGCACACTGACTGTATATTATCACACTGTGTTTTCACATTTAGTATCATATTTAAGACTGATATAACCAAATGAAATGCTGTTAGACTGTAAGACCACTGAGGACAGATTCCATGGCAAAGTAGATTGTGTTGTTATTTGTTGAATACTCACACTTTCCCCCTGGTGTCCCACTCTGTAAGAGATTATGTATCCCCATCCTTTTGAACTCAGGACAGTCCATAGGAGGAGCTGACATACACTGCTTCAGCACAGAGGTGTTAAGATTCATTGTATGCTTCACAATTTCTTTTCTTTTTCTTTTTTCTTTTTCTTTTTTATCATATGACCATCTGTATGTGACACAGAGACTCCTCAATCACTTGGGTTTTATAAATGAAGATGATGATGGAGGAGAGCCACTGTTGACCATGAGAGACCTGTTGTATAAATGAGGAATGATACTTGTCATTGCAAATCAGTGAGATTTTGAGCTACTTTGTTCCTACAATATAATCTATCCGACTCTCACTAGTACAGTGAACAATGCCTGGTATAGTATAGATATTCAATAAATATTTGTTAAATGAATCAATCTGTAGATTTTTGTAGCAAATGTGGGTTTGATATATCATAACAGCCTATGGGTGAAACAAGAACCACAAATCATTATTTCTCTTTTGTCCTGACCCTGCCTTCAGGAAGAGTCCCTCTACATTTCTCCTTTGAGAATTTTGGAAGCATTTATTCTGTTTTTGATCTTACATTTTCTTCCTCTCTCCAGCTTTGTTGAGATTATGTCTCCTTTGCTTCCAGTGGCAAAGAGGCATATGTGTCACTATTTGTCACCACAAAACACTGCTGTTGATGATTTTGGACAATGATAGCATCAAAGATCAACCTGTTGGTAAATGTTGAGGATACCAGTGTAATCATCTACCACACAGGACCCTCTGTCCTTGTTACTTTCTCTTCTCATGAGCTGTTTGGGAATGTGTAAAATAAATCTAAATTTAAATCATAATACAGCTTAGATGATATAAAAATTATATGAGTAGTAAATGACTAATCAATTATGGTCCAAACATTAGTAACATACTATGCTGCAATTAACATGACCTCTTCTGTTTGTAATAAAGATGGAAAATGTGGGAAAATATTTATAATTCTACATAAGTAATTAGAATTTAAAATTATACATTATGTATATTATATTTACAATCACTATAAGTACCTGTACATATAAAAATGCACAAACTCTGAAATGTAATAAATGCCAATCAAAATAGCTGTATTAGGGTTGTGAAATTTGGGGGCAATTAAAAATTATTTTGGTCAGAATAAAATATTTATTTTTTGCATAAAAGTAAAAAACCCCATGAAAATAGAACTTAATATTTTGAAAATTGGTCTTAAGGAATTTAGTAATTATACATGATGATGCACTTAATTTCTGAAATTACTGTTTAAGTTATATTTATTAACAGTCAAATTGTTGATTACATCTCCTTTCTTCTAACGTCCTCCTTCTGTGAAATTTAGCACAGGAGTAAAGTAAGGTGAGTGGCATGGTTTAAAATAAGATAAGCAGAGATCTTATCATGACTCTTCTGGGAATATATAAGGTAATAAAACTCCACAAAGTTGTTTTCATTGGAAAATATTCAAATACCAGCCTTTGACTTAGAGCTTCACTGGACGAAAGTTGGCAAAGCAAACTACTTTGCAATGTCTGTGAATAAAAGTCCCTGAGCTGAGCAGGGTAATTGCCAGGCTATGTCTAAATTTTATCAGAGCCACTTTAAAGATCTAGTAACAAAGGTCCTAATTAGGTTCTCTTGATTCTATCCAAGGTAGTTCATAAACACAAAGGTCAAGTTCAAAATCAGAGCCTTTGTATCTGGGAAAACTGAGAAATAGGCAGCACATGTGTAGCCATCTTCATTTTTTATCAAAGCAGACATGAATATCTTGCATTTTCACAATACTCCCACACTGCATTTCAAATTCTTTTCAAGATACAATCTAGGCAATTCATATCAATTGAATAGGGTGCATATGAAATGAAACTATTTGATATGCCATACTTAACCCACTGCTTTTTACTACTCATATAATTTTTATATCGTCTAAGCTGTATTATTATTTCCCTAGAGGGAAATAGGAAATTAATTCTAAACATTTTCTACTTTCAAAGCAAACCGATAGGTATATGGCATATGGTTGTATGAAAAAATTGTTCACATTCCCATTTGACAGATGAGGAAACTGAATCTCAGAGAGGAAAAGAAAATGAACAAGCTTACAGTCCTCACTAGCTACAGATGCACAACTGCAGTGCAATTCACTTGACTTCTGGTCTAGTATATTACTATATTTTACACTACCACAAAGCTCTAAGGTAATGTTATTCCTTCTATGAGGAAATTAATGCGTGATGTTAAAAGAATCCTTCTTGGATCAATGGCAGCCACTGATCTCCCTGTGAACCAGAAGAAACAGACTCATAAATAATAAACCGCTATGCATAGGAACCACCTGGCACCTAAATATTAATAGTGTGCATGTAAAATACTTTTAGATAACCATATTAAAGGCATTAAATAAATGTCAGGACTTTAAAAATTACCACTTTGGGTCACTGCTGGTCACTAAATTCTATGGTCTGGCTATTAGAGCACCAACTTTTAAGACATTCCACTGTCCTGGGCTTTTCTTCCCAGGAAAAATAGAATCTTCCTGGACAATACAGAGAGAAGTTTGAAACCTACAATTTGAAAACTTCATTACTATTTATGAAGTTTGAGCCACAGTGACTCTTAACAATGTCCACTCCCTTCCCCCAACTCCAGTTTTGCAATTTCTCAGCAACCTGGGCAATTCAGTCTGGAGTATTCCCCACAGCACAGCGGAATCAGGGTACTCAGCTTGGATAGAGGACCAGGCTTTTACCATCAGTGACTCAAATATTTGTTCCCTTCTCCAGCTCCTTCTGGGAAAACTGACTTCCCGAAGGTAAGTTTTTCTGATTAGGAAAGTTTTTCAGCTTCTGTCCTAGATAAATCATATCATAAATTACTTTTGTTGAATTCTTTTCCATTTGTTTTCTATTTAGTTCTTGTTGCATTTCCTCTAGGACTCAGATATCCCTTCTGTATTGTAAATTGTAATTTGTTTTTAAAATAAATATGCAACTGATGAAAGAAATATTAGGAGGAAGGGCAGAATGAAAAAGAATCCAGCTAATCTTGATTGTATATTTAAGGCTTATTTGAGAACCAAATCTTTGCCCGCATAAATATATTATTTAACTTCTGTAAAAAAAAAATAATAACATGTACCTTTTTGTCTTTTTTGATATAGTTTTAATCAAAATGCAGAAAATGCCATCTACACACCCCTGGACCTCAGCCAATTTCTGAAACTCTACATATGTTCCCAGAACCTTCTCCTGCTTTTTTGGTACAATTCCTGCCAGTCTGACTTTATAATCTCAAGCATCATTTTCTACTCTTTCTTTTCTAAACAGAGCCATGAGGATGGGAAGAAAATTATCTGGAATATGACACAGACAGTATAATGAGAACCTTAGAAGGTTTTTGTTGCCAACAAGGCAGAATTCACACTGGCTAGGAGAGTTAAGCATACCACATGTCATTTCGTGGTATGTATTTAGGGTTCTCAGTAATTGATGTCTGTGGTGCAACCAAAAGCATATTATAATTGGCCATGTTCTAATATACATATATATATATGTGCGCGTGTATATATATATATATATACACACACGCACACATATACACACACACACATACATGTATAAATTTTGTTTGTTTATTTGTTTGTTTGTTTGTTTTTAATATCATTGTAATAGCAAAACTTCCTAGGCAACTTTTTGAGTTCTTCCACATTTCGCGACCAGAAAAATGCGTTTCTGACAAATATGAAAAATCATGTTTATAATTTATTATAAATATTTTATTCTGCTTAAGTATTTGTTCTTTAATTATTTGTGTAATATATATTTTCTGTGGAAGAAGAAAATAAAAATCACCCCTAATGTGATTATCGCTAAAATACAGCCACTGAAAACATTTTGGTTATTTCCTTCTAGTGTTTTCTTGCGCATTTAGTTACAGGTCAGTAATTACAAAATTGAGAGAATATTATACACATAATTTGTTCTATCTTTTCTCACTTATGCTATAATAACTGTTGTCCCATATCTTATTTGAAGGTGAAATGATAAATATCTTTGAGAAGAAAGGAGAGGGTAGTGTTTAAGAGGAGCAATTAAATAATTTCTGGGATAATGGGAATAATTCATTTTTAGAACTGGATGGTTGTTACAGGGTGTAATTCTCTAATAATTCATTGAATGTATACTTATGATTTGTGTATTTTCCTGTTCTGTATATTATACTTCAATGAAAAGTTTAATACAAAATCAGAAATTAATTGTAAAATTATTCATAATAACTGCATAACATTCCATTACAAGTTCTTTCCACTATGATTGATTAAGCTATTGTTAGGTATTTAGTTTACCACTTTCTAATATTAGAAATAATACTTTTGTGAATATTTATGTTCTTAACTATTCATTTGCATCACATTCACTCAGGGTAGAGTTTTAGAAGTATTTCCTGAGGAGAAATTACAATAGGGAGAGGAATTCATGTAAGTAAATTTTCTGCAATAGCATCTCTTGATGAGTTAAACACGATGGAGCCTTCAAATTCTCACAGCTGCAGCCCAGAATAGAAAACGTAAATGTTAAATCCTAGTAGAGTGCCACATAGAATTTGGTAAAACATTTGAGGACCACGTCCTTGGAGGAACTCTCCTAGGCACAAGGATTCAGACATGAAAAAGTACAACCTTTTTCTTGTTTGAGGGGAGCCAGAGCAAACACTTTCAAAACAGTATGGCTATGAAAGTTCTCCCTTATTTCACAGTATCCTCATCTATATATTGGGGTAATAATACCTACTTCATTGGCTTGTGGTAAGGATTAAACAGCATTACAAAGTACTAGCCAGGGATGCTATTCAAAATATTTAACAATCCACATATACTGGCAAAACCAATCAGAATGAATGCTGGTTCAGACAAAATGGAGGCCGGTGATCAAGAACTGCCCTCCATTCAAATACATTCTGGCTGAACACTTTGTATCCTAGCTCAGAGTAGGTACTGACAGTGGAAAGTTTTTTGGTTTTTTGTTCCTTTACTTCCAGATAAAGTAAGATTATTCCTTTACTTTTAGACAAAGTAAAATTCTCTCAAACTCATATCTGGTTTTTGAATAAAAATATTTTGCTTTCAAATATTTGGAGAAAGCAACCCAAGAGGTATGATTTGTGCTCATTCTTCCTTTTATTTTCACTTAACAGTAAATCATTGAAACTCTTTGCCTGTTCTTACCACTATCTCTTCTGTATTCAACTCTTATCTTTAATGCCAACAGCCGTAGCAGCTTGTTGGGAGAGAAATTATCACATATTTAATTCTAAAAATTAGCAGTGAATATAGAAACCATGTGGGAAGTGGAGATGGGGCATAGGGCCTAGTCATATAAATATAGCAAACGAAAAACCAAAAATCCAAACTTGATATTCTGGGAGCAAGTTTCAGATTTTTGAGTTCCATGAAACTGTTTCAAAATTGCACCTAATTTGCTAATGTCAAAGTATGGATCATTACAGAACTGAACAATAACAGCAATCATAAAAATGCTCATTGATTACTCTAGATTTATTTTTTAAGTGATTATGGTTAAGCAACTACAGTTTAATAAGAGCAACTTAGAAATATATTAGCATTCGTTCTTCAATTTGGGAAGATAAATACCTTACATTATATGAATGATACACTGGAACCGTTCAAGTCTTATATCACATTTGGGTTCCTATAGGAATTCTACCTTTTGTTGCCATCTGAAGAATTTCTGTTTGGATACATAGGCAATGTGGAGTCAGTAATGAAAATATAGGGGGTGTCATTATTACAACTGAGAATGGAAGTTTTCTGTAAGTTCATCTCATAGAATGACATTTAAGTGCCCATGGTATGATATGGCTTGTATCGTACCCAACACATTGCTCTGCCTCTTCTTTGTGTTTAATACCCATTGCAGGGGCAAATAAGGACAGAAAGAATGTTTCTTGGACACCAGAGATAATATGAAATGAAATCTTTGGAAAGAATTTGTATTTTGTTATCTGAGGAACATGGGCTGAAGATCTGATTCCATAAATTACTAGCTTTGTGACCTTTGGCTAGTAATTTAAACTCTTAGAGCCTCAGATTTCTTATCTGTAAAAATGAGAAAAATAACATATTTGCAGAATGCCTATGAAATTTAGAAGTAGTGTGTGTATAGTGACTGACACAGAGTACAGTCACAAGTAATAATAACATAAAAATAATTATATTTTTGGTGTTATAAATAATATACAAGCCAGAGAATCATGAAAATGGGGAAAATATTTTTTTTAAAAAAACCCCTCCCTTTGTGGTATCCTCAATATAAATGTCAATGAGGAAATTCACCAGTCGTGAGTTAACAGATAATATTTTTAAAATATCCCCAAAGGAACACATTTGTAATGAAGGCTTCATTTTCCTCCTGAAGCTTTTGTCAAGTAAAGTTTATTCCCATAATAACCCAATTTTAAAGCATAAATAGTAATGCTTTGATCCTGGTAGGAGGTGTCCTCAGTGAGTTCTTGGACAATAGGCAGGTAAATACCTAAGCAACAGCTGCCCCAGGAATCCAAATATTTCACATTTCACTCATCTTCTCATGAAGCATCACTGGATCAAACACTGTAGACAAGCTCTTTTTATCCCCTTTAACCCTGATCCAATTAAATTATCTAGAAGCAAAAGAATGCTTTAGTTTGTCACTATAATGTCTAATGCTGGAAGTAAGATTGAGTAGAAAGATAATCACAATCTCTTCAGGAGGGCTATAATTTTATCCCTTTTTTCTCTCTCAATTTGAATGAAAACTGCTCAAGAACTCCCTCCAAAGTTTCTGTTTTTCCCTTCATTTTCCAGGACCAGATCTCTCTCCGTATTGGCACTACTTTGCTCTAAATTCTCCTGGCTGTCTTTACACCCATAGCCACAGGTGGGGTCAGCTGCTTCTTAGCCTTCTCTGCTTGCCAGCGGAGTCAGAGGCAAATTTGGGATCTTAGCAAGTGGAAGAAAAATGAAGCTCTAATTGAACTTAGAATATGGTACCTTCAGAAAGGTGGCGATGACCAGAACTGGAGTAACAGAATATAAAAGTTACATGACCATTTCACTTTTACCGAGAGGGATGGGTGCATGTGGGAGCATGCATATATGCGCGCGCGCACGCACGCGCGCGCGCGCACACACACACACACACACACACACACACACACGTTATCAAACACAGCCTTGGCTGACCTCAATTTCTGTAACATTATTTAAATACTTATTGTGGTCTGGTCAAGCTATATATATCATACTTTCTTTGCCTGTCGAGATCACGAAAATACTGCCAATAATAGTCGACTTGCTCATGATGTGCCTGGGTACGTGCTAAACAGTTTACATTTATTATTACAAATACTCCTCTCACCCTCTAAGGGAGGTACTAGCATTATCAACATCTTACAGAAAAGAGAAGTTTAAGGAGCTTAAGACACCTATATAGTCTCAGTGGTGGTAAGCAATAGAGTCCAGACTTTAATCCAGATAGCCTCGCCCCAGAGCCCGAGTTCCAAAGTATTCCACTGTAATCCCCTTCAGCTATGTCCAAACCAGGCCCTATTAAAAGAAATGAGGTATGGTAACGATGAGATGCACATATTATGCTGATGGCAGGTCTGAGCTGCACTTCAGTGCACCTTTGGTAAAATTTTCTTTTCACAAAAACTGGGACACAGGAAGGCAATTAGACATTGCTAGCTGTTCTTTCTACTTCCGTTCCCCCCGCCCCATACTAGTTTATCCTGAACGTGGTCACTGATTGATCATGTTACATCTTATTTAAAACCTCTTTGGAAAAAAATGCAGAGCAAGTTAATAAACTCTTCCATCATTAAATTCTTCTGTAAGATAACTTTGTGTGTTACCAGAAATTGAGTGAGATCTTATTTTTTCTTCCAGAAAACAAGGGTATGATATTAAGGCTTATATATTAAGATTTTGTATTCTAAAACCATTTATTTTGACTTGCTAAAAATTGGATCAGTAAAAAGTATATCAGTAATATGAACTTTTGGTCCAAATGAGTATTCTTTTTTATCTGAAATCTGTGATTTTGCATAACTTTATTCATATAAAATCATCCTTGAATCTTTATCAGCTTTTCCTCATTGATAAAATGGAAACTAAGAATTTTAATTGTGATACAGGATAACTAAAAGGGACATGATACTTGCAAGGATATGCTTGCTTACTAGTGATGAGTTCCTAAAATTCTGTAGATCTCATTTTTATTAGTCTCATGAAACGTATTTCTCTTTAACTGTTCTCTACATTTTCATTTCACTTTGTTTTATAAGATATTCAATGTATTTTTTTTTTCCCCTCTTCTGTTAAATCTACTTTTTTCTTTTTGGTGCTAGTTCTCATTGACAAGGCCTTTAAAAAATATAGTTAAGTGTTCTATAGACCTTCTTCTCTGGAAGTTGGTCATCTTGAGCTTATAGAGAGTCTATATTGTAATGGAGTGCTTGTCGACTCAAAGTCAAGGAAACTGATGGCATATCACCCACATACACTGGGAGTAGAAAGAACATTTTGCAATAGTGTTGTTATTAATTCTGAAAAGCTAAGGATGAAACTGAATATTTTATTCAGAAGAGTAGGCCACCAATACGTTAAATTTCCTTGTTTACCCCAGCTGATGTACTGAGCTAACGATATCACTTAGATTCAATTTCTTTAATAGTGGTTCATGTAAATCTACAATATACATGCAATGTTAACTGAATCTAGGTAGCTATTGGGGTTGTTTCAAAAATGCACATATGTTATTTCCCCTAAGACAATGTTATAGATATTGAATTTTTATAAACTGTCTTGGAAATATTACATTTTTTGCATCATGTTTTAAGTCTTATGGTACAGTTTATGTACATTGTTAATATTTTCTGAAGAACCATAGGTAAACTTCTCACTTTCTCGATGCCTGATGTAGAAACATTTGACAGAGAATCTTTTATACATTTCCAATGTATTATAGACCACATAATTTTTGGTCTAATTTCCATTGCATGAGGTAAATTAAATTGCCTTGTATTTCTAATAAAATATATACTATAAGCATGCTTATTAATTTGTTAAACTTTAAAAAAAGTAAAATAAACTTTTTAAAGCGAACACTAACACTCCTTCAACTCTTTCCTTCTCTCCAGATTGTCACCAGTTTAGTATCAAAGTTCAATAGTGTCACTTAGGGCTATGGGTAATCAGGTTTCTACCTATACTTCCAGTCCCTTTCCCCTACTATGCCCATCTATAAAACCTGTTTTCCAATCTAGCTGGATTAATTCCTTTTTCTAGGATGTCACTGAATTCATTCTCTTTATGCACCTCTTGATATTTTATCCTTTTCTCTCACTCAGATGGATCCTTTCCATTTTTAAGGATTCCATTCAAATTCCATCCCTCCCCTGAAGTGACTAAGGGTTTTCCTCAAAAAAGTCAAACTCATAGTAATAGATAGTAGAATGGTGGTTACCAGAGGCTGAGGGATAGGGGGAAAGAGGAGATGTACAGCATAGTGACTACAGTTAATAATAATGTATTGAATATTTGAGATTTGCTGAAAGAGTAGATCTTAAATGTTCTCACCATACACACACGCGCGCACACACACAAACACACACACACACACAATGGTGACTATGAGAGGTGGATATGTTAAATAGTTTGATTGTGGTAAACATGTCACAATGTATACATATATTAAAACATTACATTGTATACCTTAAATATACATAATTTTTACTTCTCAATAGTAAAGATTTAAAACATACTTTTCCCTTCTATCTAATATAGAAAGGATCAAATATTTCCACAATACAGTTGAAACTTATTGTTTATGTCATTCACCAGGCAATTAAATATATATATATATATATATATATATATATATATATATAGTCACAAAGAAGGCAGAGGGGAATAAGCCAAAAAGTCAAATGGCATAAAATCAGGCATCTTTGCTCCTCTAATCCCAGAACCCATCAATAACCACTCCCTCTCATACTCTTTGCTAAATCAGGATGCCTCTCAGAGTTCTCAAGACAGAAATCCACTAACAATCAGAATGGGAATAGGGGATGTAGTGGTAAAATCAGAATTCGGAAACTTCAGTTCTGCTTCTGGCTGCATCCCTTAATAGCTGTGTGAACAGATGATTCTATCTGATACGAGATAATGTAGATAATGCAAATATTTTTTAACTTAAATATTATAAATATGCTATATAACATTGTCTCAAATTATTATTTCAGTCTTCTAGTAAGATAGAACCAGTGGTGTGCTGGTTTAACAACCAGCCCTCCAGGAAAAAAAAAAGTTCAGATTTGTAGCATTTGCAAATTTTCCTAGTGCAAATACTCCCACCTGGCAGACGGCAAACTACTAAAGGGACATCATAAAGTGCAGACTTGGGAAGAGTTGCACATTAACACACCACTGTACAGGATTGTCACCATACAGATATAATAGATGAAATAACCTCAAGAGCATAGTTAATAGTATAAGGTAATAATTAGAAATTCATGAGTTTTGAATACATATTACTTTTTGTTTTAACTATAAATTTAATGTAATATTTATTATTTTATATGACTGTCTTTAATGAACGGCCTACAAAATTCCTGAGAATTGAACACCTGGCTCTCATGAGCAGGCACCAACCAGCTGTAGCACACCACTGGTGGCATCCATATTTTCTTCTCCGAATATGTTAGTGCAAGAGCCGTGTTTGACTTAGTCACATGTTCCAGAGTTTACATATGATAAAACTTAATTATTATTTTTCTATGAATTGTGGTGAATTTAAAAAGAAAAGATTGATTGCTTGAGATACTTAAAAAATATATTTTTAAAAAAACTATTTATTGACTGAACACAATTTGCCATATAATCTAAGCTAAGATAGGAGGAAAAATATCATACGAGTTAACACTAATCATCAAAGCTTTTGAGGCAAGTGATCAAACAAACAAACAAAAATCTGATCAATTCTTTGTGAGTTCCTTTTAGGTCTTCTTCTCACACTTGCAACTAGTAAGAGGAAGGGCCAAGAAGCTCTCATATACCTCACTCACTCACCTTGCTTAACTGCCCAAAAAATGACGTATGTTTTCCATTTCCATTCTCATTCTGTTAAACTCCCTCCTTGTCTTCATGTTTGGATTCTCTTACCATTGTTCAGTACAGAGAACCTTAACTCAAGCAGCGCACCACCCACCCCACACCCACGACAAACTTCAGAGGCGCTGCTAGGCCTAGGAAGCAAAGGGGCTTGCTGTTAAAGGTGCCCATGGCCAGGAGGCCACCCACTTAGATGCTTATATAACTTCTGCAACCTCCCTGGGAGGCACGTACTGCTCTTATCCACATTTTATGAGCGAGGAAACTGAGGTTCTGATGCATTAGTTGTCTTGCCCAGGGTCATTTCATGAGTAAGAATTAGAGCTGGCAAAACTACCCCCTTTTTTCCCTACCGCACCACTTTCCTCCTTCGTTCATGTAACATGTGAATATCTTGGTACAATTTCTTAAGCATGGCAGGCTGGAGAATCTTTTTAAAACAAGGGGGAAGAGATAGATGGTATGTTATACTTAAATCTGCTTTTCCAATAAATGTTGCCTTAAGAGTTTTTATTTGATTGTCTCCTCATTTAAAGATAACAGAAGGCCGAATCATGACATACTGGAGTTTGAGGGCAATTAACCACTGGATTTGAAATTCCCTCAAAGAAGTGGGTTACAACCCACAGTTAAGCATGTTAACTGTGAACCAAATGGCAAGTCAACCCTAACAAGATCTTCTTTTTCTTTTTCTTACTTTTAATTTTATGGAAATATTTGTATCATTGAAGTAAACCATAATTATTAACTTCTTGATGTGGAAATCACATTACCACACATACAGCACAAAGTATAAGAAAAATTTTCCTCTGGGACTTCAGGCTCGAGTTTAAAAATAAGATTATAGGTTCATTATTATAGATGCAGGGCAGATGCTGCCAAGAGTTTTGACTTTAGAAAGCCAGATTCTTTTTTCTAGAAACTGCTAAAAAGGAAACATGAAATGTTTAAGAACAAAAGAGAGGAAAAAGAAAGTAAAATCTTTAAGTAGTCCATCTTTTGGAAATATATGCCTTTTAGAATCATATCTGCCATGATACAAACTCTTTTGAAATAAAACATAGGGACATGTTTAATAAAGAAAGCAATAAAGCCCAAATCATATCACTTTGGCTCAGATTGGCATTCTCATAACACTAAGAGAATTTTCAGTTTCTTAAGGGATATATCCAGAAGAACTACCAAGAGAACAACAAAATTGCGACAAGGTAATGTTCAGAAAAAATAAGGGAACAGGAACTATAGCTAACTTGCCAGTTGTGGTATTATTCTTTAATTTTTTTTTTTCTTTATAAGAAGGATCCTAGAAACCTACATGAATAAGAAGGTTTTCCCGTCACCAGATTTTTATGCAATGTGGCTATTTACATGGTAGGCTAGCATCCGTGTATTGCAGTGTGACCAAGAAAATGACTATGGGGGTGAAGAGTCAGATCCTAATCCATCCATGCCAAGAACCAGATGAAGGTCTTCTGCTTTCTGGGCAGAGCATTCTGCTCCAAGCAACAAAAAACCCCAATAAGCCTCAAGAAGCAACAACATTGGGTTTGAAGTCAAAGGAAGAACTCTGGCTAATTTTTTTCTCTTCTGTATTCTAAAGAGCAAGAGGCTTTGTGTTATGGACCCAAGAAAAGGAAAAGCAAGAATGATTAAAAACATAGAAGCAGGTTTAAATTTCTAATAGAATTCAATGGCAGAAAAAAAAGTCAAACGTATTTAGAAATGTATAATTAAAAAGAAAATCAATTTTCATTCTTGATATATTCTTCCCTTTCATGGAATAAAATGGTCCTTTAATTTTTTTCAGATCAAGTAGAGCCTGTGCGAATTTTGTATTTATTTCTATGCATTGAAAAAAATGCATAATTTTCTGTGATTTTTTTTCTGAATAAGTATATGGTTGTTTTAGACAAATCTAGTTAATATTAACCATAATAATAAATGTAGTTTTGCAAAATATTCTAGTTTTTAATTGTCATCACTATCCTACAAGACAGTAGAGTACATATTGCTATCATATGGTATGATAAGGAAATTGAGGTTCACGAAGTTCAATTTTCCTACTCAAAATATAGTCACAGTAAAAATTAGTGGCTATGATTAAGATCTCAGACCTTTTGTCTTTAGCTCTAGCTGTTCTCTACCACGCCATATTGCTTTTCTTAGACCAGTGACCAAACTTGTCGAAACGGTACAAGAGGGTTCATTCTTGACCTATAGGCACTTTGGTAATGCATTTTGGTAAAGTGGACAGAATTAGGTTAATTGGATTGTCTATTTTTCACATTATTTAAAGATAGGGTGGCATGATGGGATAGACTAGAGGATGGTTATAAAAGCCTTTTTCTTATAGGTTCTGAATAAAAATTGGCACATCTGGGATTATATAGAATTATCTCCTTACTATGATAAGTAATTTGCATACTGCCAAGTATAATGTGCATAATCCTAATTTGTAGTAAATTTAACCTGAGGGAAAATTATTTACTAAGGATTTGGAATCATTCGAAAGCCCAACAAGGGAATAATGGGTTAGATGAGGGAAAAAAATAAATATGTAGTCACTACTAAAAGCATATATGCAAAAAATTTTTAGGCAATTAAACTGCCAAAAATATATTAATGGGAAAAAAAACTCTATATACAGTAGGATCCCAATTTCAATTAAAAAATTACTACATATCTTTATGTGTCTGAACATATAATTGGAAGGAAATATGATTCAAACTACAATATATTAATTGCATGGATTTATTTCTCTATGATGGGACACAGTTGATTTATGAATGATTTTGGGAACTATTCTATCATGGTGGTTATGCTATGAATTGAGCAGCTGATTTGATTTCCAAGTCTATTACTTACTATGTACCCTTGGGCCCCCTTGGCCTTTGCTGTTTCACATGTACAGTGGAAATAATATTAGTATCTACCTCCTGTGTTGCTGCCAAAATTAAAAGAGATAATATAAATATACAACCAATAGCACCATCGCTGCACATAGCGATCTGTCAAATATGATAGCTGCTAACTGCATTTTTTTATTTTATACTTTGCTGATTTGTTCTGATTTTCCAAAAGAAATTGTTTGTTTCCTAATCAAAAAATTCAAAAAGCACAAATGCTTTATTAAAAAGTAGTGGAATGAACTTAAATAAATTTGTAACCAGTAACTTGGTGGGTGGAAGGGTGATAAGATAAACTACTACTAGTTTACCACATTATAATCTATTTTAATTCTAACAATAATTTGGTAAGAAAAGGTATTCTTTCTCCCAGGTCTAGATCCTTCCCCAGCTTTTCATTGGTAGTAATGGTCAAGAAATGGGATCCTGTTTGAGCCTTGCAATCCATAACCCAGACGTGTACCAAAATCTCTATTTTAATTACCTCACCCTCCTGAAAGGTGTCTTCCCTGCCTCAGTGTTCCTACCTTTCAAAGTAGTTGGAAGAGAAAAATAAACATCAGGAAAAATTAGCAAAAGAGTAAAGCACGTAAAGAGGCATAATGGGAATTCAGAAAAAATGGTCAGACTGTCCTGGGGTAGTCAGAACAGGGAGGAGGTGGAAATTGCGTTAGGCCCTGAGGGATCAATATTAATAATATAGGTTAAAGGGATAAGCCTGTAAAGGCATTTGACTAAAAAGGCAATAAAGTGGCAGCATTTCCTGCCCTTCAAGTCTCCATGGGTTATTTTTTTTTTAATGAGTGGAAAAAAATTTTTAAAGTTTCTACAGTTTTACCACTACACTTTCTTTCGTGTGTTGCCACACTTCCAGTGACTTTTATTATGGCATTAAAATATTTCCCAGGCATTATCGCCATTTCTACCCAGTGACAGAATTTTAAAGGATGTGGGTAGTGGGGTAGTGGAGTAAATATACAAATAGAGAACTAAGGAACATTAGAAAATACAGTTCTAGGACCTCCTGGGTCCTATAAGTATGCACGGCATCTTTAGGTATAGAAAGCTTGTGCAGAAATCCCAACAGGATTCTCCTCCCAAAGTAAATAATTTCCAGTCCTCTCACTGAATAAAATCCCCCAATGTAGCACATGGTTCAGAGTTACTGTCATTGGACTCAGAGCTCTTCGCAGTTGAGAGACTGTTCTAATTAAAAAAGGGAGTGCAATTTAGGACAACCAAGGGAAATATGGATGCCATTGAATAATCAGTGTAGATTTTAATAGTCATTGATTTTGACATCTCGATTCTTTGCTCACTGATCTTAATAGGGTGTAAACTTGCTGGAGACATATTTGAAGGAGAAGTGATTTAGACTAACCATTAGAGCAGCGGTCCTCAGCCTTTTTTGGCACTAGGGACCGGTGTTCCTATGAGAATCCCATGCCTGATGATCTGAGGTGGAGCTGAAGCAGTTGATGCTCATACTGGGGAGTGGATGCAAATATAGATGAAGCTTCGCTTGCTCATCTTCTGTTGTGTAACCAGTACTGAGCCACAATCCGGAGGGTTGGGGACCCCTGCTTTAGAAAATCTTTAAGATTCCTTTGATAATAAGATTTTACAGTGATAACTACTATTTTCCAAGTACCTATTATGTTTGGGTTTCTGTTTATTTGTTCAACAGATCATTAGGTACCTATTGTTTGCTTGGCAAGGGGGATATACTTGTGAACAAAAACAATCTCTGCTCTTAGGTGGCTTACAGTCCATAGGGAAATGGTCAATCAAATTAAATCTGTGATAAGTGCCATAATGGAGGAGAACCATAAGGTAGTTGAATAGCACATAGAAGGTTAAGGATGGGTTCCACAAGGAAGTGATGACTGAGCTAAAATATGATGAAGGAACAGGCATTAGATAGATAACATAGTGTGAGGAAACATGGCTAGAATGGGGGTTCCAGGCTTCCATGAAGGCCGGTTTGGCTAGAGCAGAAAGGGCTGCAGAGAAAAGAAAGATCCAGATCATCCAGGATAGTTTACAATAATCCATAATCACACTTTTTCACCTAGCTCTGTAAGTTAGACAAAATCCTCACTTTGCAGAATAGGAGAACGATGCTCAGAAAAGTGAGGAACTGGCAGGCGTGAGGTCACACAACTAGAAGGTGCTAGAGATATAGGATTCAAAAAAGATCAATCCATTCCTAGAGCCCAGATTCTCAACTGATTCTCCCACTGATTCACAGCATTATATAGACATATTGTCCTGTAGATGTTCTCTCTGGATGACCCACCAAGGACTTTATTTTCTAGTTTTAGGTTGTAACTCACTGCCCCCTTACAAACAACACCTCTCCTACCATCAGGAAGGACCCTGCTGTTCTATTCCAGATAAGTAGTCATACTGCTTTACCCACTAAATTTAAATCCTTTTTTTTTTTTATAATATTTACTTATCATTTTCTAATCAAAGTCATCAGAGCTCCCTTGGATGACTATGATGACATTTTATTTTTCAGGAAATAAAATTAACTGTTACATTGTTTCATTCATATAAACAAATTCTTATTTATTAAACAAAAACAGCAACATTGGTCGTTAGTTATGTACCAGGCATTCCACTATAGCATTATACACATTATCTCATGGAAACCTCAGGAAGCCACCCAATGAGGTACAGATGTATTAGTATTTCCTTTTTGCAAATGAGAAAATTGAGACTCGCTGAGTTTGTTTAAGGGATTTGTCTTAGGTTCCACAGTTTATAAATGAGAAAGGTGTGGTTTGAATCCAGGAGACCTGACTGATTCCAAAGCCATTTTTTTAAATTTAATGTTTCAAAAATTTAACTTCTAAAATAAAATTAGTGTTTTAAGAGAATTAGTAAAATAAGAAAATCTCTAAAAAGTTGCATGACAATATGTACTGTAATTCAATAATAATTGTTTTGTTAAACAAGGAAGATTTTGTCCTATAAACATTCTCTGTGGCTCTGATACAAATTATGGATGCTTTAGAAAATAAGTGTGACTTTCTAAATTAAGATATCAATTTTAAGATGTAGGATGGTTCTTTTAACAGAAATGGCTCATTTCACAAAGGTGAAGAATATATTTATTCTGTAGCAGTGTAGGGAGCAGGGGAAAAAGAGTGGGATGGTTGGGGAAATGAGAAAAAGTGAAAGAATTATTCTACCTTGGTAATCTTTCAAAAATTACATGTTTGTTTTCGAAGTTCATACTGTAAGCCAGTGGTAGGGTAGGCTGAGAGCATGGAGCAGTGGGAGGAGAGAGGGGGGACATCATCCTTAGAATTAGATGCTGATGTCTCTGCAGTGCTATATTTTGAACTTTTTTACAGAACGGTTTTCCTCCACAGTGCATTTATGTCAGAATTCTAAAACCTCTCACATGAGCCTATCATATCAACCCTGTCAGGTCTCACTTGTTGAAATGAGTGGGATCTGAAAACTTCTGAGTGTGCTATTACATTTTCCATTTATGTTCAGGGAATATGGCTGTATGGAAATGAGGCCAAGAGTTGCAGAGAGGTGGGGGGAATCTGAGGGAGAAACAGCTCTAAATGAGTGAAACCAAACAGATTGTTCCAGGTGGTGGAAGACAGTAGTCTCCATAGAGGATAAGGCAAGAAGTTTGGGAAGAAAATTGTGTGTGTGTTTTTAAAACTTTTTCTTCCCTAATTAATTAAACTACTTGTTACATCAAATGTTGGGATTTAAATTTAAAAAGTAGATATTTCTTTGCTTCTAAACTATAGACGAGTTAAATTTATCTATTTGTCCTCATTGAAATAACAATAAACATACCTTTTTTTTTTTTTTTTTTAGAACTCAGCAAAAACCAGAGATATGAAACAATTTGAAACTTCTATTAAGATTTCTCAACTTGCAGGATATAAATTTAATATTCGTGTCAGATTTGAGAAAGCACAACCTAAACTGAACCTTAATTATATTTTGATTTTAACCCAAACTCTGTATGGTAGAGGGTGCTGTGCAAGAGGATGCCCAGATGTTTTTTAGTGGAGGTAGAAATTGTGTATTGATGGTAGAAAATTAGCCTGTAAACTTCTATTCCTATAATTCTTAGTATTTTTCTTTTTATCACTGCAAGTAAATATCTTTCAGGTTTCCCAGCAAGCTTAGATGTTTTTCAAAAAATTTAATTTGGTGACGATGTTTGTTAAACCACAAATTTCTTTTTAATTGAGAGCAAATATTTTCTTCCAGTAGTCAGTAGAGGGAGCTGTTGGCATTCGATTTGGCATTATAACTCAACCTGGAAGTTCCCTTCTTAATTAATTCAATGTTTGAAATCAAACTGCCGTTTAAATGTAATGATATTAATATGCAAAGATAGACGTGTAAACGTGAAGATTTTCCATTCCCATTAAACTTTCTACACAACCACAGATTTCTGGTTCTTCTGTGGGCCTCTTTTAGAGAGCTTATGTTATAGAAATGTTGGCTGCTATAAATTAAAGCTGCTCAGAACTGAGTTCATGCACCTAGGCAATGATTCAACATTTCTAAGACAAATTGTAAGTCAAGAAAGAAAGCCATTTCTTCCTCCTGCTCTTAAAAAAAGAAAGAAAAGGAAAGCAAAAAATACATTTGGCCTAGAATAATACTTGAAGTTTTCAAAGAAAAATTATATATGTGAGGTTTATAATAAATTGAAGTATCTCTAATCTTGGACAAAAATTTTTCTGTAGTTAAGATTTTGGGTATATTTGATCCTGCCTTTGTGATGAAATATAATATGTTCATTTTTCTTGTATTCCCTCTACCCCAAATTCATAGTGTTAGCTATGGATTTTAAAGAACTTGTTTCACAGTCTAGTATTTAAAAGGTACTTTTTCTCTTTGCATTTTAATTTTAGTTCAAATGGATTACTATGGAAAGTGCAAAAGTGTATACATACTGCAGTTGTAACAATTTGCAGATAACTGGACAGAGAGCAGGGGAGGTGACTGCCGTGATAGCACCACTTCTGCAAGGGTCCCTGAGAATCCACTTATCTATTCTCTAGGTAAGGGAAAGGTTGAAGAGAATTACTAAAAATCGTTCTGATTCATCTGAAATTTTTCTCCTAAAATGAACATAAAAACAATCTATTAAATACTTAAACCAATATTAAAGACATGAATCTTATCAAACTTGAAATGGAAAACGACTTGAAAAGATAAAGAAAGCAGTGTTCTTTCTTGACATACATTAATAAATGATCATTGAACACCCTGCCCGATCACTGCCGATAGATTTAAGATTTCTTTATTGAGAGGTACACTGAGAACATAATGGAGATATGGGTTTGTATTTCTGAGTACAAAAATAAATGCTGCTTTCTTGGGAGAATGCGATACATTGCGATTTACAAACTAAAAGCTAAACCAAAGTCACTTCTCTTGTTCAGAAAACATCAAATAGTGCTTTTCGAAAGGAAAAAAAAGTGCCTTTTATCTGAATGCGAACAGCGTCCTGTACTACTCAGGCAGTGTATGTTTCCTCAAATCACTATGCTCTTCCACATGGCAGGCCTGGTGTAAGTTTTGTATTGATTTCTGGGCCCTCCAATCAACATTAATTTTACTGCTCTTTCTGAGAGAAATTGTTAGAGAAAGAAATAAACCATTTATGCAGGTAGAGTTGGAAGACATGGAACAAAAATACTGTATTGTCTTTTTCTAGTGGTTTAAGTAGCTGGAACAAAAAACCCAAGCACTATTAAGCATATAATTTTAGGTGAGATTTTGTTCCATGCGAACCATTAATTTTAATAGAGAGTTTATATATAAGCTCTCGTTTGAATAATAATGTAAAATTAAATTTAAATTGTAAATAACGTCCAGATACTAGTTGTTTCCTGGCTCAAATTCTTTAGCACATATGGTGCTAGCATAAGCTTGTGCCTGTCTGCCTACTCTGGGTAATTTTGCATGCAAATAGTTTTAGTGCCTATGTTGAGGTGCTAAAACGTGTTTAGTACACTTGAAAATATTTGCATTGCAAAAGGAGAGTGAATCTCCTGAGGAAAATCAAATTGATATTTTGTATTAAGAGACCACTCTGGGCACTGCCTGGCATTCTTCAATGGAGAATTCTGTTTACAGTGCAACCAGCATTTTTAATTGACCTTTAGAAAAGAAGGTCTGGCTACAGCTTTGCCAGGTTTATAAACCATTGGACCATCTTCTGGCAGCATCCACCACATTAATCAGTAGGAGAAAGAAAGCTAAGGAAAGAATCTACTTGCCTTGGCTGAACTGTAGTTTTTCATGCCTCAATTTGGTAGATTGGTAGGATAAATATGTTAATTACAATTAAAAGTTTCAGCTGGAATGTGCCTAACTAATTAGCTAACTAACTAACCAACTAACTCAGGAAAGGCTTTAGCACCGTCAAGCAGCAGTTGATACTGGGTGTGAGGCCGCACACACGCTCCCATTTGCCTCACTCCCATCTGCTGCATTTACGGGAACCAGTTCGTTAAGAGTCTGAATTGAATCCAAATAAAATGCATTTCTGATGCAAGCCCGATGACTGGTGCCATTCTCCACTCCATTATGTCAAATTAGAGTTCGTTTGGAAAAGAGGTTACAGAGATCTTACGCAAATGTCGCATGCATGGAACACAAAGTAAGAGTTCTGCACATTCAACATCCGCTTCTGTAAACAAATCAACTCCCCCTACCTGCCCCCTGATCTGGCCCCTATTCACCACGATCGGTTAAAATATTAAAATCCCTAATAAAGTATTACATAAAATTCAAGAGGTATGTAAGAGGTCTGCGGAACTTTTCCTGTAACCATTTTTTCAATGTCTGTAGAGAACTTATAACATTTTATTACATTGACTAATTCAGGTGTAGCATGTCCTTACGAAATGAAAGGTCAGTGTCCATAAGATAAATAGATGATCCGAGGTCTATAAAAGGATTTAAATTGTGGGACTTCTCTGTCTGCACCTCCTTTCTCTGCAGAGCAATGATGCCAGATGGAATTCTAATAACTCCCATTGTTGCGTGGCTCTATCGCTTCCAGCCCAAGCACCATGCCCAAGATTGCCTACTATAGATGCGTATATTGGCTGAAACTCTGGGTTAGATGCAGATTTTCTCCCCCTATTTTACACTTCCATGCCTGATATTTTATTCTTTCATTCCTGCCACTTCTCACTGTGTGCAAGGTGCCGTATTTTGTGTCAACTAATAGCCACAGACAGGTAGCAAGCAAGAGGCAAAAGGAACTCATTATGAATACAAACCAATAAGGAGGGGTTGGCTTACTGTTAGTAAAACTCCTGTTTGCAATCTATCTCCTTTAAAAAAAAAATCTTAAAAAAAAAAAAAAGTGGCCTCTGTTGTCTGTGGGATCCTGGCACATCAATCAATCCATTAAGTAAGTAAATAAGGCAATAACTAAACAATAAATCATTTTGAATTTCACGCATGTACAAATCTTTTGATAAATAAATTACGAGAAAGGTTTAGATTTGGAGGCTACAGCCTCTGTTCCAATAATTTTGCATACAAGATAAAGAGCCATTCTAAATTCTGGTGCATTGCTCATTCTGGTCCTGAAATCATGTGGCTTCTTTACACCCCTTTGTGTATGATGTATGGCATGGGAGTTGTGTGTGTGTGTGTGTGTGTGTGGTGTAGGGAGGGGTATGCTGTTAGGGGAAAGACTACTACACATTTCTGCCATCACAGACGGTGGGCAAACAGCTGTCTCCACAGCTGAGGCCACTGGAACTGCTTGCGCTGCTCCACTAACTCGAGAGCACACGGCTGGTCCCTGGATGGCACAGAGCACTGTGCCTACAGCAAAGCACCCGAGCTTTCCTGGGGGCTGAGCAGGCGGAGACTTTGCCACCAGACACAATAAGCATCTGAAATAGGGTCTCATGAATAATTCATCATTGGTGTCCTACGAAACAAAGAAATGATATGTTTATGGTAGATAACTGTGTTGTGGCATTTTGTAAATCTTTCTGAATTTGGAGTTGTTCATGTTTCTTGTTGGTAGAGAAATATGTTTTTTTTTCCCCCCCTAAAACAAAAAGTTGGGAGTTAAATTCCTGTTCCTAAAATAAAAAGTTGGATTCTTACAGTGAAAGTCTTTCGTGAAATATTGGATGGGTTATACTAATTTGGCTCGTGATTTAAGAATTTTAAAAAATCTCATTCAGTGAAGAGGGATGTTAAAATGGTTTTATGGCAATAAAATACAGCAGGATACCCAGTTCTCAAGGAGATTATATTTTTTGTTGGTAGGCAACCAGCCCACTTTTGCTAATGCAAGTTCCATTACTGTAGACTAGAAAACAGTGGTGCCTCGAGCATTGCAGTATAACATCAGGACAAACAATGCTTCACTTTCACTAAAATATTAGTAAAAATGATACTTTGGTGAATTGGGCCCTAAATTATTTTAGTGACAGTTAACTACCCACTAATTTAACACTAGTTAAATTGGCAATAAAATGACCCCCAGCCAAGTGGAGCCACCATCCTGTTTCTACACAATAGTTCTAGACCTAATGCCAGTGATCTATAAAGCTGTTATACGGAGTATACGCATTTGTATAACAAATATTTCTAGTGTTGCATAAAGTAGCTACTCAAACTTATCATAATTAGTATTTATAATTAGTATCTGTGTATTCATTTCATTTATTTTTTAATATCTGTGTACTCATTTTCCCGAGGAAAAAAAAAGAAATCTATTTAATAGCTCTTCATTATCTTTGAAATGACAACCTGGCAAAACAAATCATTGTGATGTTCTCTGTCATCTTTCCAATAATTATCTCAAATCTATCTTCTATTATTCACTCATGCTTTCTTCATAACCCTTTTTTTTTTTTTCAGTATCTCCTTGTAGTCTCCCTGGCTTTCAGGTTGCCCAGGAATTATTGTGTATCTATAAATCTCACACAATATGATATGTTTGGCAGGGAAAGTCAGAATGAAGGAAAGTTGATTTTGCTGAAAGAAAAAAACAAGCAAAAACAAAATATGGATCTGCCAATTACATGCTAGAGGGAAAACACAGGTCCCCCCTGCTTTCAGGTGAGGAAGTTGGCAGTTGGAGTGTGAATGGTAGGTAGTGGGACCTCCAATAAAAGGAAAAGTAGTGAATACCATGCGAGGTATGTTTCTGGTCTTGTTGATGTTATTTGCTTGTTTCCTTAAGCTCCAATAATATACCAGACAGAAGACTTACAATATATATACAGGTAATGATGACTTTTCTTTACCTTGGCCATGTAGGATTAAGATGGTAAATAAAATTATGGTGTTACATAAATTGCTTCTTACCTTTTGAAAAGATAATTAGATTTCCAGTGGAGATAATAACTAAATAAGTGGTAAGAATATCCTGCGGCCACTGAGATTATCATTAGAAATATAGGTGACAACCTTAAGATGAACAGAACACAAACAAAGACTAAAAGGTCTGAGGTAGAGATTGCACTAATAGATATTATCCTCACTCTCCATTTGCTGCTTTGGTCCTCTCCACCACGTCCTTGTGTACTTTGTTTTAGTGTAACAAAGCTGAAGTTGCTACCATCTCCTCTCCCTGAGCCTAGAAGCTTCTTCAGTCTTGGTCAGCTATTAAAAGAGCTTGGATTGCTACAACTTTCTGGAATGTCACCACTTGGACTTCCAATGTGCCAGGATGCAAAGAATCCTTTATGGGAATAACGAATAAATTCAAGCCTCTAATTTCGATAGTATTCTATTTAAATATCCAAGAACTATATGGAAATTTAAGTAAAATGTATTCGAGGATGAGTGCTATGATAAAGCAAATAGTAACCAAAGAGAAAAAACACTATCATTGACTTATCACATTGGTAGTATATTAAAGGTTAAACAAACCCCAAAAGCTTTGGATCGGAGACATTTGGATTTCAATCCTGTCTCTGCTACATTTGAGTTATGATAGAGATTTAACCTCCCTGAATACATTTCCTCATCTGTAAAGTAGGGGCAAAAATGTATACCTTACAGAATATTTTTAACAAATCAGAACTAGTGATCTAACATAGGTAAAGCATGTGTGGTAATTGTAACCCTCTAAGCACCTATGAATCACCCAGAGAGCTTGAAAAGCTATTGATGCCCAGTTCCACCTCTGTCCAATTAAATTTGAATCTGTGGGGACTAGGTCTTGGCATTATAGTTTCTAAACTTCCCTGGTGATTCAGGTGTGCAGCCAAGGAGTTGAACAATTGATGTAAGAGCCTGAATCTGAATGAACACTCAGGACATATTATCTAATTCTTCTTGTTCATGTTCTATGAATATTAGCCTAATCAAGACACAGATTTTTATTACTAAAATGAATCCTCAATGCCAGTTAATCCATGTTCATGCTTTGGAGGTAAAGAAGCTGAAACCAGGGGGATTAGTGATGTATCCATGATCATTTAGTTAACGGGAAGACTGGAATGTCATTTGTCATTTTATAATTCTGAAGCTGTCTTCCTGGCATGGCTTTTAAATGAGGAAATAAGGTCTCAGATGAGGCTAAGCTTTATCTTTTCTCTACTTCTTGCTTTTCTCAACAGTATCTTGTGGCAATGAGGATGTAAATAATGGCAGAAGTTTAGGATTATGCCCTCAACTATTGTCCTCATTCACTTAGCCTGGTAGGTTTCACTCACAGAAACTTCTGAGCAGAAAAACTGAATCCCTGCAATGCTTGCACATGGAGAGCATATACATATGTCAGTTGGCTCCTGATACATGGTGTCATAATGCTCCTCTATCTCAGCGAGCATTTCCTGTGTGATTGATATGGAAAATCGGAGCAATTTACCACAGCATAGTTACAAGCCACCATACAGGTGCATTTAATTTTTAATTACTCTTAAAAATATTTTTTAATAATTAGTAGCAATAACCACTAATTGGCATGTAAGCCATTCTTGCACCAGCAGGCAAACTGTACGTTTACTTCTGCACACCCACACCCAATCAACTGAAAATTGCTTCAAAGCTTATCTTATAATTACTCTGCTTAATGCTGTTTGCATTGTTGGGAAGCTTTTGTAATTAATTGATTTTTTTTTTTTTTAAATCTCTGAACCTGTACGTGGAACAGTAAAGATTAGTCCTTCGCTCAGCAACGTCTTATTTACATTGAATTGTTTAGACACACATAAGGGGGAAATAATGGATTTTGTTTTTACCTACCAAATGTATTCCTTCTGTTTATATATTGGAATGTTCTCACTTAGAATTCGAAACTGCTCTAGTTATCTACATGTCTTTCTGGTTCTCCTCAATGCTGTTGCACTGTGTGGCACAACTACCTTTTTAGGCAGACTCTCAGCCTTTATGTACCTTTGCACCTTACACGTTGTTGATTTTGCAAATATTTCTGGGTAAAGGGCATTTAATTTGAGAATGTCTCTATTAAAGCATAGGCTAACATAAAGTTGCATAGTTTGTTTCCTGAGAGTCAATAATTGATACATAAATGTGTCTGTAATTGTGCTTTTGATCTAAAAGTGGCAGCTACTAAAAATTATGAAATAAACAGATTATTGGTATGCCGAACCAATTTTAGAAATAAGTGATGGATCTGCCAATGCTTTCATTGTAGTAGTAAATGGCAAATAAAATTTTACAACGAGAGAGGCAAAAGATAAAAACTTGAGTTTATAATTATAAGCCATTATGTAGTGATCATGAACTGATACTGGATGAAGACATAGATAGGAATATTCCTCCTTTTATTTATGCACTCAGTCATTGAATTATTACTGGGAATATGTTGTGCCAAGTAATGTGCTGGACGATGGGGATATGAAAAGAAAAAACATGGCGGAAAAGTATAGTCTTGAGAGTAAGAAAAAAAGTCAGTTTGAAAATCTCAGTTCCATAACCAAATACCTAGAAGACTTTCAGACATTTATTTGATCTCTTAGAACCTCATTTTTGTCATCTGAAAAGTGCAGATAGTGATACTTGCCTTGAGGGCTCATTGTGAAGATGAAATAAAATTCCATATATGAAGCACTTTGCACTTTTCTGTTATGCAGTGTGTACTTAGTGTATGTATGCTATAATTCTAATTAGACCAAAGAACTCACAGTCCAGAGAGCAAATGAGACATATCTATCACCTGTCGGGTTCTTTGCAGGCAACAGAAATGAATTCTGGCTGCCTAAGCATGGGAGACATTTATTGGAAAACTGTTGAGAAACTCAAAGCATCAACTACAAATCTAGAGAATTAGGTTTGAAAATAGAGGAAGAACTGGTGTACTAACAGTTTAAGTACCAGGAACTTAACAGTCTTGGAAGGCACTGTCAGTGAACGAATGAGTTCCATTTGTGTGTGTGTGTGTGTGTGTGTGTGTGTGTGTGTGTGTGTGTGTTTTGTCTTTGTCCTCAAGATTTAAAGTCTTAAATCTTCCCTTAGGAGAAGGGAAGAAGTGATGGGAAAAGGAAAGAGAGAATGAGAATATGAGAATGTAGTTAATAGAGACTGGGTTTAGCTATGTGCCTCTCTCTTAGAAGGACAGGGTAGGGCAACTTGATTTATAGGTGCACTGAGACTATATACAGCAGGGGAGAAGTAACTCCCTGATGAAACTCTGACTGCTACTACAAAAGAAAAGGTGATGGATTATCAGTAGCCTCAAATCAACACAAAATGTGTAACACAGAATCCGATTTCAGTGTCATAAGTAGGACTGGCCTCAGGGACATGAGATTTGTGCAGTCACAAAGAGCCTCATGCTTAGCAGCCCCAAAACTGGGTTAAATGCTCTGTGACATCATTTTTATATAGATAAATGGAATATAATAAGAACCCAGATATAATTTCTCACTTATATGGTTAATTAATCTATGACAAAGGAGGCAAGGATATACAATGGAAAAAAGACAGTCTTTACGACAAGCGGTGGTAGAAAAACTGGAAAAAATACATGCAAAAAATGAAATTTGACCACTTTCCTACACCATATACAAAAATAAATTCAAAATAGGTTAAAGACTTAAATGTAAGACCTTAAACCATAAAAGTCCTGAGGAAATATAAGCACTGGACTCTTTGATAATGGTTTTAGCAATTTCTTTTGAATATGTTCCCCCAGGTAAGGGCAATGGAAGCAAAAATAAACACATGGGACTACATCAAACTGAGAGGTTTTGCACAGCAAAGGAAACCATTGTCAAAATGAAAAGACAATTTGCTGAATTAAAGGCATCTAGTAATGATGTGTCTGAAAAAGGATTAATATTCAAAATATATAAAGAATTCATACAACTTATCGCTAAACGAAAACAAACAAAAAACCCAAACAATCCAATAAAAAATGGGCAGAGGCCCTGAATAGACATTTCTCCAAAGATGGTATACAGATAGCCAACAGACATATGAAAAGATACTCAACATCACTAATCATCAGGGAAATGCAAATTAAAACCACAATGAAATACTACCTCATACCTGTCAGAATGGCTACCATAA
The DNA here is from genome assembly GCF_014176215.1 of Rousettus aegyptiacus. Taxonomy (NCBI): domain Eukaryota; kingdom Metazoa; phylum Chordata; class Mammalia; order Chiroptera; family Pteropodidae; genus Rousettus; species Rousettus aegyptiacus. Next base: position 55,935,133 of record NW_023416306.1, read on the forward strand.
AAAATAAAAAAATAAATAATAAGTGCTAGTGCATTATTGGTGAGATTATAAACTGGTAGAGCCACTATGGAAATGGAGATTCCTTTAAAAATTAAAAATAGAACTATCGTATGACCTAGCAATGCCATTTCTGGGCATTTATGTGATGAAATCCAAAACACTAATTCAAAAAGATATATACATCCTTTGCTCATTTCAGCATTATTTATAATAGCCAAGATGAAGAAGCAATCTAGATGTCCATCACTAGGTTTACATCATATAGATGAATGGATGAAAAAAAATATGGTATATGCACAGAATAGAATATTATTCAACAATGAAAAAGAATGAAATTTTGCTATTTGAAACAACTTAGAAGGACCTACAGGGTATTATGCTAAATAAAATAGTCAGAAAAGGTAAATATTGTATGATTTTTACTCATTTGTGGAGTCTAAAGAAACAAACAAATAAGCAAAAAAAAAAAAAAAAAAAAGAAAAGAAAAGAAAACTCACAAATACATAAAGAGAACAAGCTGATGGTCACCAAAGGGTAGGGGGGTGGGGTATGAGCAAAATTTTTTAAAAAAGGAAATAGTACATGTGAAAGGTAAAAATGTAAAAATTTAAAGCTTGAAGATAAAACTGGAGAATATATTATTATCCTTAGAATAGACAAACACTTCTTAAATAGCTTACTATGTAAGTAGGAAAATACTGATAAATTGGTTTACATTCAAATTAAGAAATTTCATTCATCAGAAGATATCATTAAAAGTGAAAAAGAAAAATCACAGAGTAGGAGAATACATCTGTAACACATATATCTGACAAAGAACTCATATTCAAAGAACTTTTACAGCTCAGTAAGAAAAAGTCCTGGTACAAAAATAGGCAAGGGATTTTAATAGTCACCGCACAAAGGAGGATATCTAAATAGGTAATGAACATACGATAATTTGTTTAACCCCATTAGCCATCAGAGAAATTTTTAAAAAGCATGATACAGCAAAGAAATTATGACTACAGCTAGGATAAAACAACTCCTTTATATTCTTTCTGTAAAGCAGTACGAAGCAACAGAGGAGACCTACATGAGTTATGAGAAGAGTCCCATTAGAGCCAAATAAACCAGTGTGCTTCCAGGCCACAAGAAACTTAGAGCTTAACCATCTTCTAGGTCTTCCTTCCAACTCACTTCCTCCTGAAGTCGCTAAAAGCAAGCGCTTTTCCCCGTTATGACCCCTATCTTCTTGCCCCAGATGTTAATGTCAGGGCTTTTGAGTGGGATGGTAGAGAGAACAGGCAGAGCAGTTTAGCTTTGCTTTCTATGTGTTAGTTTAAAATTGATGCAACTCTGCTGTTCAGTGTTTCCTGATACCAAGACTTTTTCCATTCTCTTATCAAATATTTTTATAGAATTTCAGGCTTCTAGCCCAACACTTTTCCAAGGCATGAAATTCCTGAACATGACCAACAAGTGCTCCTTCAGCCTTTGCTGGACTACCTCCAGCCTATTTCAATTTTGGATAGATTTAATTGCCAGAAGGTTCTTCCTTTTATTGAGCCGAACTTGGCCTTTCTGTAATATTCACCAAAAGCTATTTTGGAGTCACTTGTATTAGGCCTGACTCCTCTTCCCCATGCAAACTCAAATATATTATCTATTACAGTGAAAATCTTCTTTGTTCTTGAGGCCCATCCAAGTGGGAAAATATCTATAGAATGTCCTCGAAAGAAGTTCTGCTTAGCACCTCGAAAAGTATATACCATAGGGTATAGCTGAGAGAATCTTCATATTAGCTGAATAGAATTATGTTGTGTTTCCAGGATAGCAGAGGCCTGAAAGTTTCTCCTGAAGATTCGTTTTGCTTTCTAAACTTCATACTTCCTATGGGAAACAAATTTCTCTTTTCCCTCCATCATTTGTAATGCACCAGGCTCACATCCAGCTGAATTCATTGCATGAGAGACAGAACCGGTCACAAACACACTGTGCCAGGAAGGACAGCCCAGACACTTGCCATCTGTGTCTCAGCTTTCTCCAGTTCTGTTCTTGGGTTGCTTGTCTAGGGACACACCCATAACACACTATTTCCCACTCCCCTGGCAATGGGAAGAAGTAGCACATTGTACAACACTAGGTTTTCGAGGGAGGCCTTATTTCACTAGATTTTCCCTAAACTTCAGTGAGATTTTTTTTTTCAGTACGCTAGAATAGCATGCATTCAGATGGGTGTGCTAAAATTAATCTTCTAGATAATAACAAGATCATCTTTACGATGACATTTTGTTTTGTTTCATAGGGAAATCAAATCAATGCTTTAAAGGCTCCTTTCATAAGCACAAACATTCACTGACGAAAAGGGACTTAACATTGTACATACTGTGTATTTGCCCAAGTCATATTGACCAAGGGTCTCTTCCAAAACAACCAAGTCCTCAGTACTGAAAATCATGTCTCCTCTTTAGTTGCATGGCAATATGCTGCCTCTTAGTGCTGAAAATGAAACCATCTCATTATACTCCCTTACCCCTTAATATCAGTTTCTGCAATGCAGTAAGAGATAGCTCAGTGATTCTTCTCTTGGTCTTCTCTTTCTCATTCCCTATACCCTAATTTCCTTTGTATAATTTTTTCCACTTGATTATTTACTCTCTGGCCAAGGTAGAACTATACAGTCTAATCATGAAGAGCCTGACTAGAATTGAGATGACATCAACAACAGATGCAGAAAATCAGAAAATATAAGGTAGAGATAATTGCAAAATAGCAACTAGACTATTTATAGAGCATCTACTATAAGCCATGTCTTCTGATGGCAATAATTCATGTTTTCTTTAATCCTCACAAAGCTGTAAGGCAGGAATCATTCTTCACATTTTAAAGATAAAACAAAACAAAACAAACAAACAAACAAAAACGAGTCTCAAAAGTTTTCACTAACTCTCCCCAATTTAAGCTGCTCTTAAATGCTGGAACTAGGGTTCAAAGCTATTTGACCTAACTTCCAAGATTCTCGGTGCAACTGAGGAAGTGAATACAAAATTCTGGGCTTGAAATGCCTGGCAAGAAGCAATGTGAATTTGACTGCATGACATCCCAATATACTATCTTATGATATCATGAGACACAGTGTGTGGGTATGCCTCACATTATCTCCAGTGTAATCTGGAATTCCTTTTGTTCAATATTGAGTTTCTAAGATATTGTAATAATAATAGTAATGAAAAGATTGGTAACAAGTGTCTTGCTTTATGTCATTCCTGATTGGATGACAAAGACACGCAAATGTAAAGCTATAATTGACAGCAACAGAGAAACATAACTTTTGTTAATTCTTCTCAACGCTATTGGCATTGTCATTTATTTTCTGGTGGCACAGATTAAAAAGACATTAAAATATATATTGTAATATATTTTAGACATCTATCTCTCTACTTTTCTTATAGAGATAATATAGAGCAGTACATATTCAGAATCAATCCCACTTTGACTCCATTTACTGTTTCAAAATCCATCCACACTATGCAATCACACTGGGCTTCCCTTTCCTTTTTGCTGAATGGAGAGATATGTACTTGTCTGCCTTGCTTAATAAATAAATGTCAGTCCTCCAAAGTAGGCAATGCAAAAAGAATCGAGGCCTAGGCAGGATAGGTAGACCAGGCAACTACAACTTGCAGAACTGAAGGAATCACCTGCTAACTTGGCCAACTGAGAGGAGCTAGAGTGGGTTTTATTAATTGAACTCTCAGGTTCTAACCACGTGACAGCAGTGGTAGAATAACATGGAATCCCTGATATAAATTAAGTAGGGTTGAGAGAGGCTAGAGCTTCTCCCATTATGACCAGATCCTGAGAGAAACTAGTGGGTTTTCTTGCTGGTATGTAACTATTGTAGAGTAAACTTCCTCAGAAACAATCTAAAGTAGAAAGTGTGAGCAATAGAAGGAATTGCTAACTTTTAAAAAATTCGGGTTTTCTTCACTTTACAACATCACTGGGAAATTTAATTTAGAATAAGATGTGAAATCACAATTCAAATAGTAATGCATTATCATTTTTAAAACTAGCCTGTGGCAAATAGATTTATCTTATAGTCTGATTTAGTAGTTGTAAATCCTAATTCTGGTTGAGAAGCTTTTTTGACTTTGCTTTTAAAATTTCTTGTTTTGTATTTATTGCTGGAGTTGGGTCATGGCGTGGCTGCTGAGGGTCTGGGTATTCTAGTCAGAGGAAGCTTAGATTCCAGCATCAGCTGTGCCACTTCCTCACAGTGTGACCTTCACTTCTCTGTTCTGTTTTCTGAGACATGGGATAAAGTTCCTTCATAGGGTTTGCTGTGGGACACTCAAGTTAATATATGGAAATCACTTAGAAAGTAGCTTGGCTCAGAGTAGGTGTTGGGGACTTGTAAAGTGTTATTATCATTAAGCAGATAGAGTATTAAATATTTGCAACAGTTGTCAATAGAAATTACTGGTGCTGGTATCTGGGGAAACTCTGTAGTGCCTGGGTATTTTATTTTCCACACAGACTTCAGTTGAGAAGCACTTTGTTCTGAATGGTGTCCTTGACAGGGGTCAGGAGTGACACCACTGAAAAAGAAGGCAACTTTAGCTCGCAAAAGTCCATGCACCTCTGCTTGTTTTTTTTTTTTTTTTTAATACATATTAATTTAATTTTATGAAAGGGATCAAAGTACTTTAGAGAGCCAAGAAGGCTGATTGTCCAGGGAGAGGAAGCTGTATATCCTTGAAGACAAATTTGTGGTGGTCGAACACCAGGCTTGGAACTACAGAATTCTAAGTAACAATTACTCTCAGGAGAGAGCTAGGAGCTGAGGCTATGGACTCTAAATGCAGCCTTAGACCGCAGTGACCTTCGGCTGTATATGGTAGCTCCAGTGTGTTATGCTGTCACACCTTGATTGGACACAGGACATAGTGACATTACACCTAGGAGGTAAAATTCTCTTGGACATGGTGTATTGGGACAACCTTGAAGCTTCTCAATTCCCCTGCCCCGACTTCAGTCCTCCTATGTCACTTTTTATTTTGTATCATCATAAGACATCATTGGTGAACTTTTAAATTATTTAAAAATGTTTATGTTCTAACTCAAAACTAGATTCATAAAGTATCTCCCAACTTTCCCTAATTTACAACTAAAGAAAATAGAAGACTGAGACAAGCTAAATAAAGATCACAAAACCAGTCCATGTTGAAGCTGAATCTCAGGCCCAGGACTTCTAATTCCTGGTTCATGTGGCGAGCAGAGAGATTTAATAGAACCATACTGGATTCATTAAATAATAATAATGATAAATATTGTTATCTTCATAATTAGTAATATTATATATTAATAAACAACATATCGATATTATTACTATAATATAATAAATTACTAATATGAATAATAATTAATATTATATAATAATTATTATTATGAGGATAATAGTAAATACTTTTTCAGTTCTTATTATGCACCAGGTACTGTTTTTAGTACTTCACATTTATTAATTCATATTGTCCTTATAACAAGACTATGAGGAAGGTGTTATCATTATTTCTGTTTTACAGATGGATAAACTGAAGCATGGTGAGATTAGTGAACTTGCTCAAGGTCACAGCTATTCCGTGGCAGAGCTAGGATTTGATTCCAAGCTTTCAAGCACACAGCTATACCACATTTTATTGAATTGACTGTTTCAACTATTGTTTCATGAAGAGCCACACATGCTCATTTTATACTTTTCATATAAGTTTATCTGTGTACACAGAAAACTCTTTTTCAAGATCGATTTATGTGTGTGTGGTGTGTGTGTGTGTGTGTGTGTGTGTGTGTGTATAAAGATCTACCACATACAGAGCATTTATCCAAGATAGCAGTGAGTGATATTCAGATCATTAATATATTCTGGCCAATTAACAAAATTGTCATGCACGAAATATCTACTTCTAAAAGAAATAAAAATTAAAATAGACTTGTCATAAAACTGTACTCAACATAATTCAATTTCAGTTAAATTCTTTTGTAGTACCTCTAGCCTTCCTATTAACTTCATTTTACATTCCAAAAAGGAAGAGATATAGGAGGGATTAGCAATTATTCCATTATTATATGTTGTCTTTAAACTATATTTCTGGAACTTTTCTAAAAGTTATTTCATATGACTATATCCTTGGGGTTCACTATTTTTTGTCACTTCCTAATGCCAAAATGCACAAGGTGAAAACAAATTTGAGTTATTTAAGCCTAGCCGATTAATGGATTTTTTGAAAGGAGAACTTACCTTCATGGTTAATCTATGCATATTCTACAGTGGGATTTACAAAAATGGGATAGAGTATATTCTGTCAGTAATGAAAACATAAAACTCAATAAATGATAGGATTTTAACATGAGAAATGGAATAATAATCAATGATCTTTTATCCACAAATTAGGAAGACTATATCTGTGTTCCACACCTAAATACACACTATTTTATATGTGGAAATTTTGTTTTCCTTCCCCAAATACCATCCAGAGGTTTTGTCTTTATTATCATTATAATTTTACTATTCGCAGGTTCACATACTAAACTCTTGTTAAGCTCACCCCAGAATTAAAAAGGTCTGTGCAAAGAACTTACTTAAAGGCTTACATCTCAAATTAAGGTACATAATCTAATTGTCAGTTTTTTTATTTTTTCGTGAAACAGTAATCATAGCCAAAAATAATTATTTTACTTACAGGAATAGCAATGCTAAACAGTGGCTGTATTGTTGCAGATATCAAACTTTGGCTCTTTATTTATTTATTTATTTATTTATTTGGAATTTACCTTATAGAAAAATAAAAAAAGAACAATAGGGAACACGCATGTGAGTGTGTGTGTGTGTGCGCACACACACACACACACACACTTTCTCTCTCTCTCTCTCTCTCTCTCTCTCTCTCTCTCTCTCTCTCAAAAAAAGGAAACCTCTATTGAGAACTCAGCCATCCATCCCCTGAAGAGTGTAATCTATGCGTAACAATGCTTAAATCAGCACGACATTTACAACACATATTAAGTGGCTTGTTATTTATTTCAAGACTTTAATTGGCACAATATAATAACAGCATTGTTGCAACAGTTCCACTTAAGAGTTCTTTTTTTTTTTTCCTGAAAAGAGAAAGAGAAGGAGAAAAGGGGAGAGAGAAACAATCAACCAGAATTACGCTATAACCTCTGTTTTGTTATTCCTTTAGCCTGAATGAGCTGTTAAAGTTGAAGAAAAAGGAAAAAAGGAAACGAGTCTCAGAAACCATATTTTAGACTCAATTCAATTTTATTAAACCCAGACCAGTGTTTTTTCTGCCATTGTAACATAACCTATTATGAGAATTTTTTTTTTTTCCCCAGGGACAAAAACACCAACTTTCCCTCCCTAAGAGCTTCTTATTGTTCATTTTCGTTGCTATTTGGAGAAAAAGCTCATTAAAATATTATGAAGCACATAGCGTAATTATGTGCCAGCCTTCGTCAATGAGGAACATCTGTAGCACAGTGTATGTGTATTTATATTACAGTAAACTTGAGTGCAGACTCTCTCTTTCGCCCCTTCTTTACTTTGCCTCTGCTCTCCGATTCTTTGTCCTGACTACAGAGCCCTGAAAAAGTGTGAAGCGCACAGGCTACAGTGTGTGTGTTGTCAGTCTCTGGGGGCTCCAAGCGCCAAATGTTATTATTCCATCATTAGCCTGTAGCTCACGCCAGGGTAAACTGTGCTCTGCTAAATGCCTCCAAACCTTTTGCACTCTTTTTATCCCTTCAGTTATTTTTAAGTTGTATCTTTTTCCTTGTTCCCTCTCTGGCACAGGAGGACCTACAGAGTGTATCCAACGCACACCTAGTTCCCAAATCCGTGCTTCCCTCCCTTCTTTACGTTATTCCATTTGCTTTAATCCTTGGGCATAATCAAAACATTGAGAGCTTGCCTATACCACAAATATTTGTGGAAAGCACATGGTGCCATTTTGCCAGACTACTCTTATTTGTTAAACTGAGTTAAGTGTAACACGATTCCAAAAACTGCCTTTAGAATGAAAGAAAAGGCTTGTAAAGCCAGAGAGATAATTGCCACAATCTGGGTTACAGAAAATGCAAAACAAAGGAGCACAATCCCATTTTGTGTTGTGTGTGTTGTGTGTGTATCATTTTGTCTTGTTTTCTTCTGTTCTCTTTGTTGATGTACCCAAACATGTAAATATTCCATGACATGAGACAAATCAACCCGAATCTTGCACGGGCAGAACAAAACACATACTCTGTAGTGGACAGTGGCATGTTTGTGGTGGGGATATCTTGTCAGAAGGAAGGGCTTTCTTTCTGTGTTTTTTTTTCTCCCTATCTAACAAACACCCACCCAAGAGTTGCAGTCATCATCAGTTGCCAAGATTCTGACACCCACCTACCCTTCATTTGAAGCTGTCAGTCTATTTTTGCATGCATAAATAAAAGTTAATTTGAAAAGAATTTAGGTTCTAAAACCTTTCATATAAATCCATAAAAATACTAAAGAATCCTCCACTCCCTCCTCCCTCATGCTATTTTTATGGGGATTATTATGCTATCAGTCTTCCATTGTTGAGAATATTGTCCTTTGGGATGGTTTTGTAGACTGGACCATTCTCAATTTTCCTTTTTCTGTCTGCCAATTGTTTCTAGATCTAAACCAGTCTCTGAGACAATTATTTCCATACGCGTATGTGTGTGTAAATATTAATAATCATTGCATGTGTGTATATTTATGTGTGCATAAATAAACACCATCCCCACACATAATTCCCATTTTTAAAGAGCTAGTTCTTACTCCATAAAAAGATTCGTGTTCCCCAAAGCAGGTTGTTAATGTACTTTATTAAAGAGAAAAAGCAAACCTTCCACATTTCCTCGTTTTATGTTTAGAAGAAGTTAACCTTGCGGGTCTGAGCTAAGCTTTTTGGTATGTTTTAGCCGAGTCCAGATTATGCGCTGTAGATTTCAGAACTCACATCTCCCAGTTTTCTCAAAAACCATCACTGCAATTCCCTCTCTAAATTTCATCTGGACTGTCTCTAACAGCCCCAGCTGACCCCATCATTTCCTTCTCTTATTACTAACATGTTTCTCCCCACATGCACAACAGGATGATATTTTTCAGAGGAAAAGGCAAAAACATATTAGGGGTTTCTTTCCTCCAGATGTAGACATTTGGTCGCCCAAACAGCAGTAAGAGGACATAGAAAATGAACCTGAGCTCGGACGAGACAAAATACAGGACGTCACTAAGGTGCATGTAAGGATAAATCCATGAAGCCCTCGAAGCAGGATCTGGCAGCAGAAATGTCCCATCGTGCCAAAAAGCCAGCCAGGGCCTAGAAGCTTGTTATTACGGCTTGCTCTGTGAGTAAGACCCACAGGGAGGGTGTGAAGGCTGCCTAGTGTGAAGCCTGTTTAGAATAGTAGAGGAGAATGAAATGAGATGGGTTTTAAAGGATTCTGAGTCTAAGCAGGCAGTGGTTGTTCCCAACCTTCTTAAAATCTGAAAAACAAGGCAAAATAACAATTTTTAAAAATCCCCACATAAGATCATGGATCTCATTTTGAATTCTATTATATTAAAGACAGGTAGTTCCAAACATGGAAAACTTTAAACTGCCTGTTAGAAACTGGGTGAGAAGCAGTGAATTTGAAAGACAGCGTGGCAAATGCTTATGATTATATATTAGCACCAGGCCAGTAACAGAGGGAACTAAGACGGACCATTTTGATAGCTTTGATTATAAAGCCTAATATGCTAATTCTTGCTATGTATGTGAAACATTGCTGGCTCTTTTCCTCTTTTTCTTTGATTTTCATTCCTAAATATGAGTGAATTGGTTTTTTCTTCACTTAACATTAGAATGAATCATGTGAATTTTAGACTATTTGACAATTTTTGAGTTACAAAAATTATTAGTTCGCCCTAATAATTCCTTATTTGAAGATAATGTATTTTCTCCTGATTGACTCGTCTTAAAGTCTAGTATTACTTTTGTGTTGCTTTGCTTCTTCTCCTGTGCTTTCAAATTCAGCCATCCTTCATCTTTTAATGTCTGCTGAAATTCTAGAGTAGTTGACTACTTGGTTAAATGAAAAGAAACTATTGAAACCCTGACTAAATGAGATAGCTTTTTCAACAATTCTATTCTGAGGCCCTCTGTCTAAAATTCAGTTTTTCAGTTCATTTGCCTACTGTAAATATTAAGGCCACGATGTCATGTTCAATGCCCTCAAGGCCCTTACTTTACTTCAAGTCTTAAAAAGGGAAACTCGATTTTTAAAAATAATTCATGTAAAAGAAATAGGGTCAGAGAGACACATATGTTTATAAGCTCTGTTACAGATTTACAGTGATCCTTTCATAAACTCAGTTGTCTCAAGGGTGGGAGAGGGAGTTTCCACAGAGCGCAGACCACATGCTCCCTAATGTGTGGGGATGGGGCAGAATAGTTCTCTCCACCCCTGTCCCTTAGGAAGGGTCATGCATTCTGAGAAAAGATGCAGACTGGTATATGCTGAAAGTGTTGTGGAAAGGAAGCATGTCTTAGATTCCTTCAAAGGCTACCCCGCTGCTATGAAAGCTGGACTGAAAAAAAAGGTAAAGACCACCTGAATAAGAGACTGGAGTACCCAATGCTATGAGAATTTATTGTATTGAGAGAGTTTTCAGCAACTTCTCCAGCTTTTAGGGGAAGATATGAATGGTGAAACTAAAAGCCAGGCATGCTTTAACCCTTCCGTTCCACGTGGCCAACAGAAAAAATGCAGCCCAACACACTTCATCACTTTTAACACTTGAAAGGGGATTTTAAAAACTTAATACAATTCGGCACAAGTAATGCATAAATAAAAATCTCAATTCCATTTTACTTCCCTGGTATATAAAAGCTTTAATTTATATTAGTCCTGAATATGAGTTTTGTTTAAAAATTTCCATAGCATCATTGAGAAGTAAAAATATTTAATCTTTACATAACTCAAAATAATAATGTCTCTATATACTATTCTTCATAATTAGTAAAAGTAGAAAAAAATTTCAATATTTATTTTGAAACCAATAGGTGGTGCTATAAATTTTTATATTTTACAATATGCTCTTTTATTTTCTTATTTCTCAATGGCATTAGAAATTTCCCTAATTATCACAGTAGGATTTTTCATGGCAAAAAGAAAAAAAGCCTGCATTGAGTTTCTTATTCAGTTAGCCACTGGGATATGTCTCTTTTCTGCTGGAAAATAAACTGTAACTCAGAGTAAGAACTAAAAGAAATCTATATAATTTTTGGCAGAAAATGGAAACAGATCCCTACGTAATTCTCAGTGGTCTTTCATTTTATTTTCTAAGTCCTTCCACTAATGCCGACGCCATGGAGGAACATTATTTTAATATTTAATATTTCACTGTATAAACTATCTTAGGGTGTTAGACTTGTGTAAAAAGCAAAAATCACAATATCATGAGACAACAGTCCTGTTACGGTGGTATCACAGACTCCCAGAATCATGGAGCACAAGAGAATATTAGAGATCGGGCAGCTGCACATGAGATAACTGATAAAATAAAAGTTGAAAGTGCTAGAAACGGGCACTTGATATTTGTCATCACAGGAACCAACATGTTTCTGGTATAAGACAAAAAAGTTCTAAAGGATCAAAAACACTGAAAAATTAAAATCTAAATTCCAATCCTACTTTCAAGTATAAATAGCAATCTCAAACTGATGAGTTTTGTTGATGTAGACCTTGAAGATAAAACTCTAAATCCTTTCCTTCCCTTACAAAGTCTTTCACAATTTTCCAGGTGTGTGTGTGGGGTGTGTGTGTGTGTGTGTGTGTGTGTCGCTGATATACTGGAGAAACATAAGTTCAACGAGCTCTTGTAAAAGTGCCAAAAAAAGAGACTATGGCAGCTGCAACTAGCTGCCATCTCAACCTTATCGTTTCTCAAACATCTGGATGATTTTTACCTCTCTTCTTCCAGATGTTTTGATATCTTGTGGAAATAGCCTTAAACACTTGTCAGTATTGAATGAGCAGCCTAGTTCCGTATTGGAAGACGTGTTTGTAGAAGACATAATAATTTGCATAAGATTACATTCTGTGCAGCAGATGAAGTTTCCTCCTTCCCACCAGGAGCCCTTTCTAGGCTGGCTAGTTATTTCCTGCTTCCTCCAGGCTTGCTCTTCTCTGCCCTTCAGGGACAAGGCTGCTTCCTCCTGACTTAGCTGGTCGGGATTGGACTGAACTATTAAATAGTCATTTTTATCTTCACATTAAAAATTTTATAATATTTAAAATATAAGAAAGAAGGAAAATATGACAAGGGTAGAAGCATTGATAGAAATAATATCTAGAAAAGGTGGTTGTGAGTTCTGTTCTACATTGTGCTGCACAAAATTCACTTGCAGCATTACATTCAAGTCTAGAATCCACATTTTAAAATGAATTTTGGCAAGTTAGGGTATAACTGAGGGGAAGTAATAGGAATAATAAAGAGACATGATAAACCATATGAGAAATAGTTCAAGGAGTTGTAAACTTTTAGGCTGAATAAGGTGTTATTGGTAAAGATGCAAGAGGGTTGGATATAATAACTCTCTCCTAGTGATTGATAAGTTGTCATATGGAAAAGACTTTGAAGTTATTTGATGTGATTCCAGAATGATTATCGAGGATTAATTGAAAGAAGTCGTCATTTAGTATCTCATTTTACTGTCACATTATTAGCATTAGATGTAGATAGCTTTCTTTCATCATTATAAAGTGAAAAACAAGGCAAAGTGAATCTATATATAAATTGAAGTGAAATAGACTTAAGTAACTATTGTATGTTTTGGCTCAATAACAAAAAGAACTTTCTTAAAATCAATGTGTTCAATAAATATTTATTGAAAATCTATTATGTGCCAGGCATTTTCTAGGTACTGGAAAGAAAGCAATTAGCAACACAGAGTTCTTGTTCTCACAGTGCTTTCATTCTATGGTCAGGGGATGGAGTCAATAAACAAAGAAACAAAAATACACAATATGTCAGGAGGTGGTACATATTAGAGAAAAGGGGGATAGACCAGTAGGACTCTCTTACAGATAGGGAAATCAATTGCTACTATCTGTATTTGGAAGGGAATGTGTTAGAGGGAGAGGATAATAGGAGCCATCCTAGAAAACATTCTAGTAGAGACTGGATAATTAATTTGAGAAGGATATAAAGTATTGTAACTTACTTGTTTCTGTCCCTGTCTACTCACTAGTTTATACAGTAACTTTGAGCATGAGGATATCTTACCTATATCCCTACCTGGCTAACACTGCTTAGGACATCATGGCACTTAAAGCACATGGAGGGAGAGTTCTATGTATAACCCCAACTCAGATGATACATGGTTTATTTTCTTCATAATCATTCATCTTCTTTCATCTCTTTACCAATTATACTTTGCCTTTCTTCTCTAAGCCTTAGACAAGTGAGCATTAATTTGGCTTTTTAAAATTGCGAAAATGTAAGGCCTTCAGTGATAGATTTGATAATAGGAACTGTGGGAAATATATGGTTGCACAGGAAATTACCGAATCCCTCTGGTCCCAATACTTTCAATGCAGGACTCCTCCTTAAGCATATCTTATGGAAAACAGGAGTAGTAATTCAACCTTTTTTTTTAGTGGGGGGAGGGCACAACTTGCTCAGTTAGGTTTAGATTCTTCTGTATGAAAAGAAAATCTAAAATAACAATTACTAAACACTAAAGATTTTATTCTTTCATAAAAATCCTAGAGATTGGACATTCAGCTCTGGTAAAACAGTTGCATAAAATCTTCAGGGAATCATCATCATTTGAATTTTCCAACAAACCTCAAGTGGCGTTCTTATTTATGTGGTCTTGGGGGTTATTGAAGAGCCAGTCAACATATTATGAACTTGAACTTACAAAAACGAACACTAATATCTGAATCACTTTTATCTGGTGTATATATTGGTGTTTTTGCTTAATGAATTTCAGCACTGAAGAAATTGGAAAACTGCTAATCTCTTTTACAGAGGAGGGTACTGAGGCCCAGAGAAATTAGATTCCTTGCCTGAGATCCCAGAGCTAGGGCCAAAACGAGAACTCAAGTTGCCTAATGACATCTGTGCCACTTCCACTGTTAGAATAGTCAGTTTCTTAATCCAAATCACATGGAACAGTGAATAGAGAAGTAGAACCACGGCATACCACACTGTTGAACCTATCCACCAGACCACACGTCCTCAGCGTTCCGTAAATATCACCCTCCACTTGAATGGTGAAGAATTTCGGAAAATTAGGATAGACACTGTCTTTAGCAACATGACACTGTTTGTGACAACACATTGACACCCTGGATAACATAAGAAAGTGCATGAGAAACTGTTCCTGGGCACATAAGAGTAATACTGATGTTCCTTTAAGAAAGTGAGATTTAGCTATGATACCAGTCTCTTCTGAAACCATCGCTGTTTTGTGCTTCTTTTATTTTGTTTCAAAGAACTTTCAGTGTTTGGAGTAAATTTTGCCCATTAACAACAGCTACCATACAAATGTATGACAATTGATTTGGTAAGATGGGAATTGCTTCCTTTTTACATCACAACTACTAGAGAAAAATCAATGTTTTATCTTTATATCTAAGTAACGCAAGCCATAAACCTGAAGTCTCCATGAAAATAGGGCAAAATTGTTTCAAATAAGGGTTGAATATGTTTGAAACTGAGCAATCTGCCAGAATCAGTTCCTATTTTGTGTGTAGTTGAACTGATTGAATTACCATTTCTGCCTAGAACCACAGAAGCCCAGGAATTCTGGGGCCAAAACCACAAACAATAGTTCTTTGTCTAAGAGGAACCTCGGTTGAATTTTTACATGCAAACATGTGTGATTTCAATGTATAGCAGGATGATTACGAATTCAGCTCTGTTCCAGAGCAGGTCATGCATCTGTCTATTGTTGTTCAGCCCAGCCTCTCATTTATGAATAGAACATTCTACTACACATGAAAGCATGAAAAACCTTTTTCATTTTGTTAACTATATGGTAGTGAACATTCATCGTACCTGAGATTTGTTCCTTCTCAGTTAAGAAACATGTAAAGTGAACCAATTCCTCCCATGTACAAGATAATGGTGTAAAAGTAGATGAAGCTGGCATGATACACAGCATTGCCACTTTGGGATCTGCCAGAGAAACCAAGTAAGAGAAGGTGATAGCCAGATGACACTGTTGGAGTGATTCCTTCCAGGGGCTGGTTGCACATCTGGGTTGTGCTGCTGCCAAGGATAAAGCATGTGCTTTGATTAGATGCAGCTCAGAATTAAAATGGGGAGAAACAGACATGTTCTGCAACATGTGAATGATGTAAAATTGTCCAGGGCAAGGTGATGACTCTCATGTATGTGTACGTGTGAGTGTGTGTGCACCAGTATAGTTTGCAATATTGTGTGTTCATGCTTCTGAAAAATAGCATATGGGCCTTTAAGCACAAATTGTACCATAGGCCCAGGAGGTTTAAGTATGCTTCATGGGAAAAGCCCACTTTATATGTATCAGGAGAATACTGAAACAGCAGTTGGTCAGAAGGTCTTTGTTTGGATTTAAGATAGACTCATGGCTAGCTGACTAAATAATATTAAAAGATATTTCCTTTCTCCCTAAATCCATCAACACTTGGTGTTTGCGTAGGTGAAAAAAAAAAAACCTGTTGTAACATTTTAATAGATTCAGGTATTCTTTGAATGTAGTAGGCATTTAATATTTACTCAGTTAATGAATACACACTATATCTGTACGTTAAAATGTATGATGATTGCACTGCTCAAAAATAATGTTGTTTATTTCCCCACTAACTTTTATCTAGTAGGAGGACTATTTAAATGACATCATAGAGCCTATAGTTGATCAGGATAAGCAACTAATGAGGCCTGTGAATCTGACTCATTTTGCTCATTACAAATGCAATTTAGACAGCTCATGTTCAAATTCAAATACTAGGTTCTTAATAACTGGGTAACGATAGGACTGTTCAATGATGCGGTCAGTTTCAGAGATTATATATCAACAGTCTGGATGGCTAGAGCACCCTAAACCTTATTAATTAATTATTATAAATATTTGGCTTGAATGAGGCAAAGAAACTTTTCATCTTGTCACTGTATTTTGTCTTATGACATGAATAATTCTGCCATAATATTTCATAGCCACGGTGACTCAGTGTGGCTTGCAAATACAGTGGTTGATTCTCTAAGACTTATTTTTGCCTATTGGCCATAGATGTAAACAGCTGATATTGTGGGTGTTCTTAGAGCTTTTGCCTTACCATAATATTAAGGAGTAAAGAAAATTGACAGATGATGCATGATTTTTATTCCCCTTTTTATGGTTCTCATAGAAATCACTATAGGTGCCTTGAAAAAGTAGCAACAGATTCATAAATTATTTGAGTTGTAATTATCAAATCTAGATAGAAACTTGGCAGTTTACAGTCGACCTCCCTTAATGTGAATGAGACACTCAAGATCTAGAAATTTATTCTTTGTAACCTCTAAAAACTAGAACCCAAAATCCAAACCACAATTCCCATGGCTTTGTTCCCTTTTCTATTCATTGATTCATTACGGCAAACTCTGTTATTAAATAAAAATAAGATTTAATGTGTCCTTGCTATCCACCATTTTTTGTTTAAACCTCCAAACTTAACTTCCATCTGGTTTCTACTTCCAGACTCCCTGATGTCACCCTATCTTCTCTGGCTCCCAGGATTTTTCAATCTGCGTCCATGGTTGAAAAGTCTCCAATCTACAAGCACAACAGAAGTTTTGTTTTTAGCTTAAACACTGTCTAAGATTAAGGAAAACCCCAAAGAAAAGGGCATTTTAAGGTCATTCTCAAGATTTTGAGTGACTCTATGAAGATTCTGGCATCTAGACAAAAGCCACTCCTGAATTTTATCACTTTATTATTCACTAGACCTGCTCCTCCAGAGTCCTTTATGTTAGATGACAATCATACCTCCAGAGGGCCCTTCCCACACTGAGGGCACAGAAGGAAGCTGTTCTACAGCCCTCTGTCCCAGAGCCACACTGCTGTGGGTCTGAGTGTAAGTCAGAGCTCTATAGTGCACTGCCATGAAGGAGACTCATGACGTGTTACAGTGTATAGTGACCTAGCATCACTACATGGATTCTAAGTGTACAATGAAAATCCATCAATCATTTGTGCCTATGATTAGTAAATAACACACATACTCGTGTGCACACGCACCTAGATTCTTATTTGTCGTAAACTAGTTAGGTCCTTCAAGCACGCAGATAAAAAAATGAGTCTTAGTAGAAGTGTTTAATCTATAATCTGCTTCTTATTTATTGCCAAAATGAGCACAAAACCAACAATGAAATAGTAAAGCCCTGCTATCCTGCTCTGAGAGTTGCTTTTTTGCACAAGAAGCATTTTCTGGAGTTGCTGTGAATAGGTCCTTAGACACTACTTCAGGGTTAATGCTGCTGAGATGTAGGGGTTTACAATAAAGTAGACTAAATGTTTGTGTATTTTGCTTAATATTGAAAAAGATCTTGTGTGTATTTAGAGCATTGCATTAGTGTTCAGATTTCATATTTTCATTTCTTCACAGCCCAAACAGATTGGGCCATACCTTTGACTCTGGATCACCTAGGAGGGGCTGCCCAGTGAGACTATCATATCACATAATTGTGGAAGTACCTCTGGGGAAGCTACTTGCTAATCTAAATCTGCTTTCAGATTTTTCAAAATGTCTCCAATTTTTAAAGTGTGCTTTAAGCTAGAGATAGTCATTCCTGACTGGTTAACAAAAGATGTTTGTATTTCAACATTGCCTGGTTAAAGCAATGTTAATGGCTCAATTTTGTGTGTGCAATAAGAAATTCTGATGGCACTTTTGCAACTAGAACTGAACAGGTCAGAACCCACACAAAAATTCTATTAAGGCAAGTCTGTGAACACATGAAAAAAGGAATGTTGTTTCTCAAGAAAATTTTTTGGCAGGAAATGTAAATGGATAGGGATAAATTTAATATCTGTATAAATCATAGAAATTTAAATTATATTTTCTGTAATTTTGCCATATGATAAAGCCTAAAAAAGAATTCTAGATATTATTCTAAAAGGATCATTACACTATCTTATTTGCTCTCCCCACTTATTTAAAGGGGTTACGATATTTATAAGACTTTGAGAATGAAACATGCTTTCAAGAATTGGCAGAGATTTCAGGTGAGACTTATCAGGGCTATTTGTAAAGGTTCAAATTTGGAGTAAAGGTCATTGGTTAAGAATTTATATTGTGAACATCTCTGTTTATATAGTATCTATGTCTGTACATCTGTATCTTTATATATATATATATATCTGTATATGTATCTTATACTATAAGCATCTTTATACTTAAAAAGGCTTAGAGAGGTAGATGGGGTAAAAGGGGTCAAATATGTGGTAACAGAAAGAAATCTAACTATGGGAGGTGAACACCCAATGTAATATACTTATGCCTTACTATTAAATTGTATATCTGAAACTTACTAGATTTTGTTAACTAATATTACCATAAAAAAAAAAAAAGAACTCCAATTGTAAAACCTTAGTATGCAACATGTTGCATAATTCCACCAGAATTTCAGAACATAAAAGGCTCAGCAGTACTTTTTGGAATTAGGGTAAGCTTTGAGTAAAATTACCAAGTTTATCATAATCAATAGGAATAAAAACTGTCCCAGCTAGAGAGAGATTTAGCGCTCTCGTAGATTAGTTAATCAGTTAAATTCAGCTAGTAAATTAATTTTATATTCTCTAATAATTAGCTTTGTTCATCTTGTGCCTTAAGAGACTTTCTATTCATGGAATCACAAACGACACTTATTGAAAAATACTCATTCCAATGAAATCTAACCCAGAAATAGCCTCTATATTAAAATATAGCCAAATCTGTTTAAGGTGGTGGGATAGGGTGGGAGGGTGGGGCAAATCATGAGAGGTTTAATTTTCTGGAATAGCATCTTGTGTTTCCATCACCTCTTAAATGGTCACCATGGAAAGCAAAGGCAAACACCTACTATTGGCACACTGTCTCTGGATCTCTGATTTGGTCCCCAAATCATTCACTGAAATCAGTGCAGCTGACAGCTTGTCTTGATCTAGGACTATGGCATTAAAAGCAATAGTAGCAGTTGGCCACTACTGATAGTGAACTACTTTTTCCTGTAGAATGGAGAACTCATTACTTTCCTTTAGATTTCTTCCCCTCTTCAAAGGAAATCAGTTTGATTCCTCCAAAGTTATCAAGCATAAAAAGAACTCGGCCTCAAATCAGGATTGCCCTTTTTCATTTCCCTCATCATTTCTGAGATACTCACTGTTGTTACTCTGGTCTTTATATCCTGTTTTTCTGCTTCCACTTAGACATGCCAATTAAAGAAAGATATGGTTTATTTTTAAAATATGGTCCTAGTACTGACTGTAAAGAGGGCTCTTAAACAGGCCTGAACTCTTCATCAGGATTAGGTGAATGTAGCAAGTAAATCCCATGTTGAAGGGTGATCTTATAAAGTCTCCAAGAAGCAAAGTTGTATTGGACATTATAGCAGCTTAAATAAAACAATCCTTCCCTTGGGCCTCATCAATCCAGGGCTTGGCTCTGTAATGAGCGAGATGCCCACTTTGAGGGACAGGAACAGTCTAGTGCAGTAGTTTCCAAAACATGGTCCCTGGACCACTTGTTAAAAATGCACATTTTCAGGCCCTAGCCCGCTGTGGTATGGGGCCCAGCACTCTGGTGTGTTTTAACAAGCCCTTTGGGTGATTCTGATGAATGTTAGCATTTAAGAACTACTGGTCTATTGCATCAACAGGCTTTCTGTTTACACCTTTTGGCTTATATCTGATTTACTTCATTTAGGGAGAGTGCAGGATCCTGGATTGTAAGAAAAGACAGATGGGCAGACACATCAACAGCAAAAAAAAAAAAAAAAAATGCACCAACATATCTTCCTATATAAGGACAGTCTGATTGTTAGATCTCTCTCTCTCTCTCTCTCTCTCTCTCTCTCTCTCTCTCTCTCCCTCCCTCCCTCCCTCCCTCCCTCCCTCCCTCTGTCCCTCCCTCTCTCTCATACAGACATATAAGTTTATAGATACTAAACCATTCACTCATTCAACAACAAATATGTGTTACTACCAGACACCATTCCAGAAACTGGGAATACTGGAGTGAAAAAAAAGCACATTAGACCCCTGATCTCATGCTGCTTACAGTCTAGTAGGGAAGAACTTCAAGCCTATAAACAAGTGAGTAGATGAGGTGGTAATAAGGGGATAGGAAATAATAGGATATGGGGGTGCTATTTTGGATAAAGTGGTTAGAGAAGCAGAGATCACTCAAGCACTACCTCACATCTTCTCAGCTATCTTTATTATTTTGTCCTTGGACACAGCAGCTAGGTTCACATAGGCATCATCTAGCAGCACCTAAATTTATGTTTACCTTGTATCTCTAGTCTCTGTCCAAGGGTTTCTCTCTCCCACCGAGTTTATCCTCCTTGGCCATCTTGGTACACGCATGAGCTCACATGCTCAAGGGAAATAACATTTCATTAGGTAACCTTTGACCAATTGGAGAGGGGAGCTGGTAGATAAATATAAGCCTCTTCCTCAACGGGGCATGAAATTCTGGGATGCATTCTTCATGATCCCCAAAGACCCAGCCAGATTGGGTTCTTGTAGTCTACAACATCAACCAGGTTACTAATGACCTTTGGTTTAGTTTTATCTCTTTCTTCCCTGACTTCTTTCCTTGGGATCAGTTTCCCCCCAATGACATTCATTCAAATCTTTGTCTCAGGTTTTGCTTCTGGGGAAACCCTGGCCAACACAGTAGCCTCTATGATGAGGTGGCATTTCAGTAGAGATATCAAAAACATGAAGGAGGAAGTCACACAAATATGTTGAGGAAGAGTGTCCCAGATAAGAGTAAATGCTGTGAGACAGGAATGTGTTTGTTATGCTTCAGGATCAACATGAATCTAGTGTAGCTTGTGTGGAGTGAGCACAGGAGAGAGTAAGAATGATAGGAAATAGGGTACAAGAGGAAGCAGGAAGCCAGATCATGTAGGGCCTCATAGCTGTCAAAAGAATTTTGGCTTCTGCTCTGAGTAAAATTGGAAGTCAAAGTGGGGTTTTGAGCAGAGAAGGTGTATGGATCTGAAAGATATTTCCAAAAGACAACTTTAGCTCCTTTTTTCAGAATAGACAATAGGGGAACAAGGGCAGAATTGATGAGACCATTTTGGAGATTTGGCCATAATTTAGGCAATGTGGACTCGATGGTAGCAATGAAGGTCATGACCTCTCAGAACTGGCCCTTGAGTTGAATATGGGTTGAGAGAGAGAAGAATTAAGGATATCTCCAAAGAGTTTGGTGTAAATAGTTGGAATGAATGGAGTTGCACATAAGTGTACGAGAGAAAATTCCTGAGGAAGATGCAGAGAACTTGATTTAAAGAAAATAAACCCATAAAAACATTAATTCATATTCTGGTTCATCAGTGACAATGTAATAGCTATGGACATCAGAGATTTGGTCATTATTCTTAACCTAGACACTATATGTGGGCACTGAGTAGAATAGTAGGAATTAAGCTCCCATAATTTCCTAGTTCATAGCAGACATTAGCATGATAGAAACACAGTCTCAAATAATATTGCATCAACTACTTATCATTAATTATTATATTTAATTCTTAGTTCAATTTGAAAGTTAGGTATATTCATTCTTATTTTATGAAATTGGCGAATAGCTAAGAAACCTCTCTAGGGTCTGACTAAAATAAGGCAAATCTGAGAGTCAAGTCTACATCTTTCTGACTTAACTTATTTTCACTCTTGACTACCAGTATCTCCTCCTCTCCTTCCCATTTCAAGCATAATGACTTGTGAAACTTTAACTCCTTCAATCTGGCCAGCCTGTATAAGATCAGAAGTTTCTTCTTTCTCTCTCTTAACAACACAGAAGTTTATTTCTGTCTCATGTAACAGTAAAATATAAGGATCTGACAGTGTCAGGGTAGTGGGCCTAGGTTCTTTCTGTCTTACTGCTCTGGTAGTTTATTTTTAATCTCTACCTCCTCTGAAACAAGATTTTGACCAGATCTTCCATGTAAATTCAGCATCAGGTGCAAAACTCTTCTACCCTAAACGCCCTACCACAGGTAATTATACCAAACTGATTTTCTTTTACTCATCTTTTCACCACCTATTTCTAAATTTTTCTAAGTTACTTTTCTCATTTCTCAATGTATTATTCTCTTAAAGTTCTGAATATTAAAGATTAAACAATTTTCTAGATGAATGCAAATGGATCCACAGTGGAATAATATATACCAGCTGATTATGTTTTTGACTCCACTTTCCCCTCCTTTCTAAAAAACAAATTACAGTATAGGCAAGTGTCTTCCAACTAGTGGCTTATTACTCATTGTATTTGTGTTCTACTCAGAAGGCCGAGGTTGAGTTCAGCAAAAGCTCTAAACAAAAGAGTTCTCAGGGCAGGCTAGAAACTAAGAGGCTCCTACTCATAGTTAACCATGAATACAAAGAGAGAATTCAATTTACAGTCCAGGAGAAGAACCCAGGTCACATCAAGAAAAAGCAAAACCAAGTTCAGGCCTAAAGAGCATGGTGATCAGGTAAATAGGAGGTAGTGTAATGAGGCCAGAGGCCAAATGGATCAGAAACACATTAGGGGGCGGGTAGTGTGTGGAATTGGTTAGGATAAGTGGTTCAGGACAAACTTTGTGACTGATCAGGGGTATTGGAAATCTGTTTTTAATGTGATGCCAGCTGCTTGGTACAAAGACAGAATTAATAGAATTAATGGATTAAAAGTCTGGAAACTAGATCTTATTCCTAAGTAAGGGTGTTATAGGAACTACAGGCTAATAGCTTAAATGTTCATCATCCAATTGGCCAGGGTCAGCTCGACAACTTTTTCTGTTTCTGATTCGTTTATTCTTGCATTGTCATTGGCATTTTCAGATGTGCATCAAGCCCATATTTTGTATTAAGTACTCTATTTTGGAGTAGAACTTGAAACAAGAAGGTGAATTGGCATAGTCCTTGTTCCCAAGGAATTTTTAGTTTTATTTGGAAACAGATTTAAATGAAAAAGTGAACAGAAATAACATGATATAATAATGCCTCTGATAGAGGTAGATATGAGGCTCAATGGAGGCATGGAATACCATGCTGCTGAGTCAGAGATAGCATCACAGAGAAGGTACTGCGTGAGCTGACTTTGAAGCATTAGTTGCAGTTTGTGAGACAGAAAATGAGCAGGGGAGTGGCAGAGGAATAGGCTTTCCAAACAGAGAGACCTGCTCTGCAAATGCTGAGAAATGATCCAATATGGTATGTTCAGGAAATTGTAAAGAAGTTGGTATTAGTATATAGTCAAATGTGTGTGAAGGTGCATGGGGTGAAGGGATTAGCCAAAGATGAGGCTGGAAGAGCTGGGAAGAATAAGATCCTAGAGGAGTTTGCACTCCATACTATGAAGTTCAGATTTTATTAGGTAGATGACAAGTTACTATGTAATTGTGTGGAGGAGAACCACATGAATTAAGTCTTAGAGAAAGTCTTTCAGCTGTTCTTTTGAATATGTAAACAAGCTATTACTAGGTGGAGTGGTAGTGACCCTTAAAGAAGCATTATAACCAAAAACAGAGAGCCCTTTTTCTCCTTGGAATTTAGAACATTATAGGACAAAAAGTTCAGAATCACCTCAGCAATAGCACTTATTTTCCCCAGCTTCCCTTGAGCCACTAGGGTTTGAAAAGTGTCATTTTTTATATATTTTTCTTTCTCTTTTTTTTTCTAGAGAAATTATTTTCAGATAATTTAAATAAAGTCACTTCTTTTCCACATGATCCTAACATCTTGGATGAAAAGAGATGTCCTGAAGAAAAACCCTGTATTTTTTCACTACAGATTTTTGATTAGGCAGAAGTACTTTGTAGGAGGCAGTCTCTAAAGAATTTTTTTTTTTCTGGACATGGGTCACAAAGCCCCTTGCCCCAAGTACCAAGAGTATACCGCAATCCTGGCTCTACTAGTTATGTGTTTTTCTTAAGGAGAAAGTGTTAGGTATGTTTACCCCCATTTCCTTAGGGGAGTGTAAATATCACTTCCAATTCTTTTTATACTGGCTTTAATTGAGGAAGAAAGTAAAGCAACATTTTACTGGGGAGGAGGTTGAGTGACTATGTTTCTATAAATAACATGTGCTTAAGATTATGGTCCTTTGAATACTCTAAGGGAAAGTTCTGCCTTTAGCTCTGTGCCTAAAAGATCCTTTAGGCCAGAGACAGCATCTTTTACCTCCATCTGCTGCTCCACACTGTACAGTATTCAAGGCAGGATCTCAATAATGTAAGCCACTCCTGAGAGTGATGGAAAATGGCAGGAAGTGGGGAACGATTCTGTAATAGTTAACCCAATGCTTCCAAACTTACTTGATCGTAACAATCACCCAGGACTCTGGAAGCACAGACTCTGGAGCCTCATCCAAGACTTTTAGATGAATTAGGATCCCTGGAGAGAGGGGCACGACCATGTGTAGGGACAGCAATTCTCCTACATGACCCTTAAAATTTGGCAAGTTTGGGGAAAGCAGGATTAATGTATCGTCACTCTATTTTAGGTATAAATCCCTAAGGGGTAAGTGGGAGAAGATATACCAAGAGTCAAATATAAAAACAACATTTTTAGTTGAAAAACTGATATAATTCCACCCTCTGAAAAGCATGGGCCAAGGACTGTTGGTATCAGCATTTCCCAGCAGTTTGTTAGAAATGCAGAGGTCCACCTCAGAGCTACTGAATCAGACTCCTCATTTAAATGAATTTCTAATGATTTTAGTATGTGAAAATTTGAGAAGCATTGCTTTAGAGGAAGAGTCAGCAAATTATGAACAGTAGGTCAAATCTGGCTTGTTTTTGTAAGTAAGGATTTACTGAAACAAAGTCATGTCCATTTATTTACATATTGTCTATGGCCAATTTCATGCTACAGCAGAAGAGATGAATGAATAAGTGTAACAAAGACCAAAGACTTATTGCCTACAAGCCTAAAATCCTCACTCTCTGACCCTTTACAGAATAAGTTTATCAACCTCGGAACTAGAGTACATGGCATGCTTAAAAGTTTACCAACAATAGTGTATAATATGTAATACTTGCAACAGTAATGCACTTCAAATAACTTTGTAAAACCTTACAAATTCCATTTTCCATCCTATTCATTGTAAATGTAAGATGATGTAAATACTCGGTGGAATGAGATATTATTTATTTTGTAATATGTGACTATGACACATCTATTTCAAACACCTTAATCAACCCCCTACTGCTAATGAAATCTAATTCATAACATGGCATTTGAAGCTTTCCAGTATCTAGACCCAACTTTCAACCTCCTCTCCTATTAACTCCTCTAGCACATCGTATCTCTTAAAGCCATATTTCTGGGTGTTTTCAGCATTTAAACATTACCAACATTTTGCTCTTTCAAATTCAAATTCTTCTTTATGCATAAAGACTTCCCATTTCTCTCCCATGATATAAATATATTGTACTTTCTTATATAAGAAATATTTTGCATCTACTTTATCTCTCCCAGTAAGGTAGACACCTCTTAAGAACTGGGACTGTATTTTGATATATTTTGTAATTTCAAATGAAACACAAACATATAAATATATTGTGTAATTTATGAATTTCTATATGTCAAAAGTGACTGACTGGTTCTCAGACAGCCTCATATGAGAGTGAAGTAAGTGCCAAGGAGAGAAAGGCCAAATATATAGGAAAAGTCCTTAAGGGAATAGTAGTAGGTACTGCCAGTTCTTGTCCATATCCTTGCAAACAATTTCAGGTAACCCTGAAGCAAGGTGATACAAGAGATGATAAATAAATAAAAATAAACTACCATATTCTTTGATGAGAATTCTGAGCACTGTTCCACACAGTCTCTCAGTTGGATCCCAGAAGGATGGAGCCGAACGGTATAGAGCTATAATCCACTCATCAAAGACCATTATCTTATTCCATGTGGGCTGATATAACAGAATGCCATAGACTGGGGTGCTTACAAACAATAAATAAGTCTCATAGTCCTAGGGGAAGTCCAAGATAAAAGTGCTGGTAGATTCAGTATTTGGTGGGGACTCATTTCCTGATTCATAAATGATGTTATCACTGCATCCTTTTGTGGTAGAAGGGATAAGGGATCTCTCTGAAGCTTTTTTTGTAAGGGCACTATTTTCATTCATGAGGATGAGCCCTCATGCCCTAATCAGTTCCCAAAGACCCCACCTCCAAATACCAGCACATTAGAGATTAGGTTTAAACATATAAATTTGGGAGAGACACAAAGATTCAGTCTATGGCAGCCATTTGCTGGTTGTCCTCCATTTCTTGTCTTGTAACTCTGCTTCTTCATGATATTTATTGTAATCAATTTCTTAATAAACTGCTTGCACCTAAATGCTTGTTCAGGATCTGCTTTTAGGAGAACCCAAACTGTGGTAGGCAACTTCTAAGATGGCCCCCAATAATCCCTGCTTCCTGGTACTCATGTTGTGTAATCCCTTCCCCTTGAATGTAAACATGACTTTGTGGCTTGCTTCTACTGAATAGAGTATGGCAGAAGTGAAGATACGTCACCTCTGAGTTTAGGTTATTTAAAGACACTATGTTCTATCTTAGGAGCTCTCTCTGACTGTTTCTTTAATTGTTCACCTGTGGGAAACAAGGTGCTATGTTACAAGGCAACTCTGTGGAGAAGTTCAAGTAAGTGAGTTTGGAAGAGCATCTTCTGGAGGTGCTTGTAAGGACACCCTTCCCCAGTTGAGCCTTGAGATGACAGCACCCCAGCCATACCTTGATTGTAGCCTAATGAAAGAATCTGAGTCTGGACCATGTAGCTAAGCCACTTGTGGATAGCTGTAGTTTGCAGCTGCTAAGTTTTAGGATAATTTGTTATACAGAAATAGATAACTAGTATACAATCTAAGACAACAGTATAAATCAGTGTTATTGGGGTTTTAATTGAGAGACTCTTAACCAGAGCAAGTCCTCCTTCTTTATGTACCTCATGTGCTCTGCACATTTTCTTTAGTACTTACTATTCTTGTGTTCTCTTGTTTAAAATTTGCCTTCCTAACTAGACTATGAGCCCCATGAAGACTGCTTCCATCCTTTTCACCCTCTATTCCCAGGACCTCTAAGAATTATCGATTAAATAAGTAAGTGCAATTAGCAGAAACTCAACTATTTGTGTAGCAATAAAAAGTCTGGAGATTGATTTTCAGGTACAGCTGGATGCCAGGGCTTAAATGATGTTATAAGAATTCCATATAACTCTCTTTCTCTGTTGTTTTGTCTTTATCTTTTTCTCTTTCTTTGTCACTATCTCTCTCTCTCTCTCTCTCTCTCTCTCTCTCTCTTCCCTTTCTCCTTTCTTCCATCGTATGGATCTGTTCTCCTTTGTCAGCTTCATTTCCAAGAAGACTCTTCTCAGAAATATGGCTGTGAAATACTCAGACTAAAATCGTGACATTTGAACAAATGTAGCTGACTCTCCTCATTAGTTCGGAAAATGTCCTGAGATTGAATCTTTCTGGGCTAAACTGAGCTACAATATCATCCATGGACCGATCACCATTATCGGAAAAATATAATAGACAAACTGGCTAGGCCTAGGTCCAAGAGCCACTTCTGGTGTGTAAAGAATGGGCTGCCCCACCCAAACCACATGAATTGGGCAGGTGATTCTGCAAAAGAAAGTCAAGGTGGTGTTGCCAGCATAAGAGGTAATGGATGCTGGGCAGAAAACAAAACAAACCATCAAACCAACCAAACAATCAAAAAACAACACAAATAAGCAAAAACAACTTGAATCCCAATACAATGGGGAATCAGAAATATGGTTGAGAAGAGCCAAAACCACAGTTGGAAGAAAGACACTAGTATGAGTCAAATACAGAAAGCAGGATGTTAACAAGCTAATTGGCACAATTGTAGAGACACGAGAAGAGTTGAAAGAAGTGTAAGGTGTGATCATGACTAAAAATATGTACAGAGAAAATATGTCAGGATTCCCCCCTCACCCCTATGTCTGTGCACCCCATGTATTCATTTGTGGATGTATTCATTTGTGAATCACTGAAGGTTTAAAGGAACTGTTTAGAGATAGATAAAATAAATATCTGACCTAGATTTGTTATTGTTGTTGTAAGTATATGTATATTTCCCCAGGAATTACTCATTCGCAAAAGTCACATGAAGAGTCACTGCTATTATCTATGCAAATTAGCAGTGATCATTTATTTTTTTAGTTTCTCCTTAACTAAACAACTAATATAAACCATAAGTATCATAGAATGATACCAATCCAGACACACCCTAATACTAGATGCAAAACAAAAGTTGCAGAATCGACATTTGGGATTCAATATATCAGCAACCTTTCCAGGGCCCATGAAAAGGCATTAACTTGAAGAGTTATTCAATTTGGGATTAGCAGCTGTTGAACATCTGCATGCTATTCACACCCTTATTATCCTGGACATAATTAAGTTGCATTACTTCATCTGAGAATCATCACCCTGACAAAGCAGTTGCAGAGAAAAGTCGTGGATACAACTGATAGGACAGTACAATGGTCTCTTGGGAATAACCTAAAAAAAGAGACTAATAAGAAGTATTTTGTGCTTCCTGTATTTCTGTAGAGTCTCTTCAGAATGCATTCTAACCCTTTCTGCCTGCAGAAACCCTGGTTATTCTCATCCATTTCCTTTGGTCTTCCCCTTTTGTCTTAATCTAATACAGAAATTTTCAATCTCTGCACAATCAGCATTTTGGACCAGGTAATTATTTGTCATAGAGGACAGTTCTTTTCATTGTAAGATGTTTATAAACATCTCTGGCCTCTACTCTTAGATGCCAGCAGCATCCCCAGGTATGTGGGAAGCAAAATTGCCTCTAGTTGAGAACTACCGGTCTAACACTGCATACTTTCCTGAGCCTTGCTGATGGTTCCCATATTTGTTTCTTCATCCCAGTACCCCTCTAAAAGGACATTTCTATCTGACTGTTCTTCTCACACCCAAAACTGAATATACCTAAAACTGAACTTTTTTCTTTCTCTAGATTTCCTCCTTTCCATCTCCTCCTCCTCCTTCTTATCTTGCTTTGTCATCTTAGTTATAAGTGACACACGACCTTAACTTTTCCAAACTAGAAATATCTGGCTTACCCTCTAATTCTCTTTATAATAAATATTTAGGGGCAGATATAGCTTTTGTGAGATCTAAACCTTATACGATTTGAGGGAACTTCTTTAAAAAGATTACAAGTTTATAAATCGGGTGCAGAACTTGGAAAGAGCTCGTACAATAAAGGAAATTGAAGCTTAAATTTTGTTATTTCATTATTAATCTACCTCTGTATTCATTATCTTAATGCAAATAAAGATAATTTACTTATGCGAATCATTTTTATTCAAGGAAAAGATCAACAGTCTTCCGTCATTAATTGGGGAAAATCTTAACTAATAAAGAACAACTTTTATACAATGTCTACCATGTGTCAGGGATATTATGCATTTTTTCCTCATTTAATTTTCTTTGCTACATTTGGATTTGTGGTTCCACCACCTACCATGTGACTGCACAAATCACTTAGCCAATTGGAGTGTCAGTCTCATTTATGAAAAGCAGATAAATTTTAGTACCTACTTTGTTGAATTGGTATGAGGAATTAAATAAGTTATATGTGCAAAACATCCAGAAAAGTGCCTAGAATATGAGGAGCACATTATAAATTTTAGCTACTAATATTTTGCTGATAAAAAAACCAAGGTCCAGAAATTAAATAACTAACCCAATGTGATACAGGTAAGAATGGGAGAAAAATAGAAAATTAAACTTCAAATCTCAGTCTTTTTTATTTTTATTTTTATTTTACCATACCAATTTCTCAGTGCAGCATCCATGGATTTTGGAGAGGATTAAACATGTTACTACTGGTTCAACTGCTTTACATATTGCTGCACCAACATGCAGAGATTAGACTGTGACGGGAAAAACAAACAAACAAACTAGAAAGCAGGTGGTAGGTTTATTTTTAATAAAAATAGTTTGGAATTAGGAATAAATTTAATAAGAGAAGTGCAAAATTTATATGCTGAAAATTACAAAATATTCTTTAAAATTTTAAGAAGACCTAAAAGAAAAGGCATTCCATTGTTCATGAATTGAAAGACTTAAATTATAAAAATAATAATACTTCCAAAACTGGTCTATAAATTAAATGCACTCCCTATCAAAATCTTTGCTGTTTTCCTTGAAGAAATAGGTAAGATTTAAAAAATTATATGCTAGGGAAGGGATTCAGTCTATCCCAAACGATCTTGAAAAAGAACAATGTTGGAGGACTCATATTCCCGAATTATAACACCTACTACAAATCTACAGTAATCTTGGCCATATGATAATGGCATAAAGAAAAGATTATAGATCAATGGGATAGAAGTGGGAGCCAAAAAATTATCTCTAATATTTATGATCATTTGATTTTTGACAGGGGTGCTAACACTATTCAAAAGGAAAGAACGATCTTTAAAAAAAAATGTATTAGTTTCAAGTATATAGTACTTTGGTTAGACATTTATATAGTTTATAAAACAATTCCTCTAATTGCTCTTTCTCTTTTCTGGCTCTCCACCTAGCCTGTTCATTAATGCTAATTGCATTTCCTATGCTGTGCTCTCCATTCCTGTGTCCTTCTACCAACTACTAATTTGTACTTCTTTAACCCTTGGTCTTTTCAGTCAATGGTAATCAGACAACTGTATGCTCACATGGAAAAGAATAAAGTTGTACTGTGACCTCAAATTATATACAAAAATTAACTCAAAATGGATCAAAGACATAAACATAAGAACTAAATTTTTGGAACAAAGAAGTAAATCTTGGAGTAGAAAATAGCTTCTTAGCTATGATAGCTATGTATAAGCAACAAAAGAAAATATTTCGGTTTGACTTCTTCAAAATTTAAAAACTTTTGTGCTTCAAAGGACACCATCAAGAAAGTGAAATATGACTCACAGAATGGGAGAAAATGTCCAGAAATCATATGTCTGATAAGAGACTTGTATCTAGAATACGTAAGGAACTCTTACCTAATTAAAAAATTGGCAATGGACCTGAAAGACATTTCTTCAAAGAAGATATACAAATAGCCAATACTCACTTGAAAAGATACCTAACATCTTTAGTAACAGGGAAAAGTAATGAATGTTCATGACAGCATTATTCATAATGGCCAAAAAATAGAAACAATCAAATACCAACAAACTAATGAATAAAATGTGTATATTGATACAATGGAATATTATTTACTAATAAAGAGAAATAAACTACTAACATATGTTACAACATGGACGAACCTTGAAAACATGCTCAATAAAATATACCATTCATCAAAGACTACATATTGTAGGATTTCATTTATAAGAAATGTCCAGTATAGTTTAAGTCTATACAATAGAACGTAAGTTAATGATTCTCTAGGTCTGGGGGAAGGGTTGGGGGAATTTGTAGAAGTTGGTTGTAAATTGCAGTACCACCTCCATCTCAGTCTTGACTCAGCAGAGAGATTGCTGTTATTCTCACTAGTATGAAAACATTTGGGGAATTTCAGAGTGTTAGAAGCGAGGACTGTCCCCCCACCCCCGACACTTTCTACACTCTTAGATCTCTCAACTATGTTCTTTAGTACAGAGGGAATTGCTCATCTCACTGGTTAACCTGATGATATTGTGGAGCCACATATGTTACCAACAGGCAGCATCTAATTTTTTTAAAAAATATATTAGCTCACCTTACCACTTGTAGCACTTGCAGACAAATTAAGACTCATGACTCCATAGGAAATCAAATATGGCTTCCTCAGAAGCTGTGTCAGTAGCTGGGTGATATAACCTGGGGCAAAGTTTGACCAGTCAGAGGAGTACATAAGAAGGAAGAAGCAGAAAAATTAATTTTCCATCTCGACTCTATGTGCTATCCCGAAGCTCAATGGCCTGTCCTGAGATGTCCAAATAGCTAAAGTGACTCACTGTGACTTCTTATGGAGCAAAGTCATTTTGTATTTGCCTCTCATGCTTCTCTGCATCATTTCTTTTTCCTCACTTTGGCTGCCCTGCTCAAAATATTTTAATTTCAATAAAGCATTTGTACTTAAGTTGTGCTTTTTATTCTGTTTTCCAAA
This sequence comes from Rousettus aegyptiacus, assembly GCF_014176215.1. Classification (NCBI taxonomy): domain Eukaryota; kingdom Metazoa; phylum Chordata; class Mammalia; order Chiroptera; family Pteropodidae; genus Rousettus; species Rousettus aegyptiacus. The sequence goes on from NW_023416306.1 coordinate 55,967,538, forward strand.
GAAAAGGGTAAAACAGAGCATTAGTGCTTATCCAGCTATTGATAAAGGAGTATTCTAGTGCTGGTTTTGTGCCAGTTGTTCATAGGGGAGGCTTCTTTGAGAGACAAGAATGACAGGATTTAGGAACCAAACTTCACCCTGAATCTGTAACTCATCATGTATGCCTTCTCCTTCCTCTGGTGACTGAATTATCTCACAGAAATTTTTGCTCTACTATTTATTTCAAAATGACAATTCTGAATTCTGTGATCCTTTTGCATGCATTTCTACTTTGGGTGATAGATTTAGTTATTTCATGGACTAAAGAAAAATCACTGTACTTAATTCAGCAGTTTGTGCAACTTGCACGCAACCAGGTTCTGTAGATATGAAAGTTAGATAAAGTATGGTTTCTATCTTCCTGGAAATCTTAGTGCAGTGGTGAAGCTGGACAGATATACTTTAATCCAAAGTGACTGAGGCATTGATGACTAGTGGAACAAGTACAGAGGAACAAGCAGAGAAAAAGTACACGGAGTGCATGAGTGATTAATCTTGACTGGTAAAAAAGGGTAATGATTTGTAGAGTAGCTGGTGATTGGTCGAGCACTGCATTATGTGTATGAATGAAGAAGATAAAAGTGGGAGAAATAGGCAACATAGGTATAGAATAAATAAATCTCAGCAGGGCAGGAAATGTAGAGTGGATTCAAGGAAAGGAGATCCCTGGAGCATGCATAGTAGGGTTTATGTGTCAATGTGCTGTGAGGGGGTCAGATTTACCATATTGAGTAATGAGTAGAAATATCCAACATCTAGATCATAGAGTGCAGTAACTGCCAGACTGAGGATTAAAGAATTAATGTGGATGAATTTGGGAGACATTGAGGTGTTTAAGTAAGGAGGTGATCTAATAACATCTGTGCTTTATAAAGATAACTATCTGCATGAAGAATTGGTGAGGGAAGAAACGAAAAGAAGGAACAATAATAAGGAGCCTAAGGCAGCAATTCAAATGTCACCAATTTACAGCTCTGGCAGTGGAAGTGCCAAGCTATGAATTTACGTAAAGGAAAACATAAGAAATTTAAAAATTATTTTGTAAATTTGGTCAGGAGACATGGAAATTTGATGGGTAAACATTTTTTGCTGAATTAATCAGATAGTATTCTTAACACAATCTCATTGTGAGGAAGTTAAAATACATTTGATCTTAATGCCTGTCTGGTTAAATTAGTTTATGTTGTTCAATATTTTTGCATGTATCCTCTTTTCTAAGAGGGGTCATTACAGTACAATGAGGGCAGACCCCTGAAAAACTGATCTTAAAGGTTAAAAAAAATTTCTAGAGCTATTTCCCCCCAAAAAAGAGCTATGAATATTGTACGCATATTTTTTTCTTGTTCTTATGAATGTTCTTTACAGTCCTTTCTCTAAAGAAACTGACATTCCTTGAAATAATCCACTTTTTAACTTTTATCATGGAATTTTTAAAAATCTGCACAAATATAAGTAGAATTATATAAATATCCTTCAAGCTTTTAAAAGTATATGCATATGGCCAATCGGTGTCATTGATTCACTCACCCTCCACTTTACCTCACTTCTATATTTTTTGAAGCGAACCCTAGACACCATCTTATTCCATATGTGAATATTTCTGTGTGTATCTCTAAGAGGTAAAAATTCTTTAAAAAAAAAAAACAACCACAACATCTTAACAATAAAAATTAACAATTTTTTAAAATAATCAAACTATTCAAATAATATACTTACTGTTATTTTTATAGTCTATTTTAATGAAGATCTAAATAAGGTCCATACATTGTGATTTACTGATATCTCTCTTAAATTTTAATCTATGGCTTTCCCATACATTTCTTCTTCTTTTTTTCTTTCTTACCACTCAAACAACCAGGAAAGCTATTTGTCTTTCATAAATTCTCAATGTCTAGCTATTCTATGCATTTTGTATAAATTGGTAGTTGAATCTAGAGCAGGGATACTCAGCAGAAGTGATTTTGCGCCTCCTTCTCCTGCACCCCGAGGGAGCATGTGGCATTGCCTTTTTGATTTGCATAACACAGAGATGATACTGGCATCTAGTAAGCAGAAGCCAGAAATGCCATTATACATCTGGGAAAACAGGAGAATATTGTGGAGTTTACTCTCCACAACAAGGAATGATCTGGCTTAAGATGTCAATAGTGTTGAGGTTTGATAGAGGCTTGATGAAATTCAGGTTCCCACTTTTGAGTAAGACTGCTATTGTGACCAATATCTAGAAGCACTAATTCTTTAGGGGTTGCAAATGTTAATATGATAATTACATCATTCCTTCTTCATTTATTACCTGGAAAAATTCCATAAAGAGAAAATCTCCCTCATCTGCTATTTGGTTATCCAAAGAGAATTTAGTTTTAAACATTAAAGTCGGTTGAATATCTAGAAAATCAGTAGGACTCATAGGATACTGTCTGTTTCAATAAAAAACCAAATAAGTTCCACACACTTTGAAGTAACTTAGACTCAGGTCCAAAGTAAGTAGAATAATGTAGACAATGTCAAGATTAATTGGTTTATAATATACAAACTTTTTTTTTTTTTTAGTTTTACTAGACAATCTATTAGAGTATTTCTAAGGAGATTTTCCCTTCAATAAATTAAGCTGTATTTAAAGTTAATGAGCTTTTTCAATTAAAGCCACAGATATTTAGCTTTTAGAAAGCATTTGGATGAATCAGGGTGTATCTAATTACACTGAATAAATTTTTAAGAGGCTGAGAAGATTCTTCATTCAAAACTAGCATGTCTTAAGTTGGAGTCACGTAGTAGACATTGTTCCAACTAGTACATAAACTATCTGTGAAAGGAGCCTCCAGATGTGGCTGAGAGTTAGAGAAATGCATGCAATAGATAGCATAGACATTATTCTTTTTGGTAGTAATCTGTCAATTCTAGAGCTAGAAGGAAAAAGAAGCAACACTTATGAGTGTCCACAAAGCAACTGTGGTATAGTCATCAGCAGGACCCTCTTCACTGCCTTATCATGGGTCTAACTTCAGGCATAGCTAAACTTGAAAGTCCAAAGAAAATCAGGAATTTTTTCCAGAATGAGTTTTTCAATGGTCTGGTTAGGGTCAAACACCCATCCTTGAGCTTATTGCTATAGTTAGGTTGAGTAAATGCTTTGACCAGGCCTAGGGATTGAGGCCACTTCTATCACTATGGGATAACTTCAGCTCCACTAGAACTATATGGACTAAAAGAGGAAGAAGATGGTCCCATTGAGGTGTTTTGGACAGTCAGATAAAATAGATGTCTACTATTCTTCTGTTTTATGGATTTTCAACTCTTACTCTACCACTTTTCTTACCCAGCATCTTACTATATTTTTATTGTCTTTAGAGAACCAGAAAAAAAAAAGGTACTTAGCAAAGTTATTGGCTGTACCCCGAAGACTTCAGTATTTTATTGTTCAACTTGCCACTTATTTCCTATGCATAAATTAGTAAATTAGCCTTTGTGCAGTGACAGTTGTTGCAATTATAATTTTGTGATTGTATTCTGAGAATTTAAGTTTATAACTGGATTTCTCTTTCAAGATGGTTAATTTCAGTAATTACAGCATATTATTAAGGACATTGGGGGAAAAATCATTGCATGTGTGTGTTTGCACACACACATGTGTTTCATTAAATAAAGGAGAAATTTAAACTTCCTCTTTACTTAAAGATAACCACAGGAAATCCTTGAATTGTATACTTTATTAATGTTACTTTAATTATTTTCACTAATAGAAATATGACAGAAGGTATTTGCAGTAGCAAAAATGGAAATAGAAAACAAAGAAGTTTGAAGCATTTACTAAAGTGAGAGAAAACAGGAAATTTTAAGATGATAAATTATTTTACAGATAGGCATTTACTAAACATTCACTAGAGACAGAAATCAGGTTTCATGTGATAAGAAAAGCTTACATGAAGATATGTTTTTTTCTAAAATTACAAGTTAATCAATGATAGATGATCATGCATGATACTACTTGTGAAAACCTATTATATTCTTAGTAGCAACCTTTCCTTCTAAAAGGTCTGGCAGAATTAAAGACGAAATTTAGGGCAGAGTTCTTAGAACATTACTCCTTCATTCCATTACTCGAGCTGTGTGCACACAAATGTATTACTCTCCAATACCGCAGGATATAATCGTCTAAAGACACAATTACCTGGTTGAAATGGTTATCAATTTGATGTGCTTTCAAAGCTTATTTTTAATTAATTCTGTAATATGTTCCTATATCCAACAGACACAGTGTTATAATATATATCCTAGAGTGTGTGGGAATTAAAGATTCCATGTACAAAGGCAGGAAGAATGTGTAAAGTAAAATAGTATATTTAAATGCCTAGGATGATACCTCAATTTATTTAGTAGGCACTCAGTAGAAGGTAGCTATTGTGTCATACTACAAACATACAAAAATAAGAACTTATTTTTCAATATCTCCCCCCCAAAAAATATTCCATAATAAAATTCTAGGTTGTCCAATCTTTATTATTTGTAACTTGAGTTGAAGTTCCTGATTCTTTACTTTCTGCTGTTTCCTTAATGTGAAAATGAACAACTGGTTACTAATTTTAGTGGCAGAAACCTTTGTACCTGTGTTGTCTATTAACTGATCATCCTCTAAGTGTTCTGAAATAAGCATTCTTTATGAATATGATGTTCAAATCTTGTTTTCTGAAATTTCTCTCTCTGCCTTTGTATGTTCCTTTGACTGAACCGTCGTAGCAAAGTCAGCAGACTGGGAGAACTTTTTTCAATGTTCCTCACTAAACTGCCATCTCTCTTTCTTTTAAAATGGAGGAGATCACCAGTTACTTAGGTCACTCATAATATCCTTGTAGAAAAGTCCAAGTATTAGGTGGAAGCTGTAGTAGATGCTGTTATGTTCCACCTGGATTCTCTCACTAAGAATGGAGCCACTCATTCCCCTAGATGTTGGAAGTGATGACTGCTGATATCTATCTCATAGCTGAGCCATTTGGTAAGCTTTGCTCTCTGCTTAAGGGGATTATTAAAAGTTATGCCCCACCCCGCCACTACTCCCGGGGCAGCCTACATCCAATGACTGGTCGTGTGGGGCTAAAGTTGCATTAGTGTAGGACATCTCTCAAGGACTACTGCACTTCAGCATTCCTTGTGGGATTGACTCAAGTTTCTGTTGGAATTGCATCATGGTTCAACATGTCCTCACTTCTGTATAGTTGCTGTTACCAAGCATATTACTTAATAAACTTCTTGCATGCAAATCTCCATCTCAGGGTTTGTATCCTAGGGCTCCCACCTCCAACAGTTGGTGCTAGGAGTGGTCCTCAGAAGCAGATGCTAACTGGGATTTTGGACTTGGATCTATATCTGCCTGGCTGACAGTGAGGATTTCATCACTTGCAATGAGTGCAATATTAATAGTCCCTAGTATACAGTAGTAGTAGAATTTTAAAACTTTCACCAGTGAGGAACTAGGAGAAATATTGTGGAAGGAAATACATTAGCTGGTGCAATATTACTGACATTTAACAGGTTAGGTATGTGGGGATGAGGAGAGGTAGTTCTTATAAGAACTAAGAAATTAGTTGGCTATTGCTTAGGGCAATCAATGAATTGAGGAAAAAATGCCTGTGGTTAATTACCAATTTAAGGCAAAACAGGAAAACCATAAGGCTTAGGCAGTATATAAAGAGGCTTTCATCTCCTATAGCTGAAGGACAGAAAAATCAGATCAGGCTCACTTACTTCACTGTACTTTTTCTTGTAAGTTTCCCAATCAGAATCCTGGAAGAACTGATTCCAGATGGAATGAATTTATTATATGGAACAAAGGGACCTAAGAGATACAAGGAGTGAACTATACAGTACACGCTGAGGTGCCTGGGTTAAGACTCTCATTCTCCTCCAGCCACCAGGATCATTTTTGCCCAAGATTCACAGCTGAGGCTCTTCTCAGGCTTGCCCTAAACTGAAAGACTGCTTTACCCATGTTTATTCTTCTTCCCAGGGGGCACTTTAATCCAATAACTGGCTCATACAGGGGTAGGAAGACAAGTTTTCAAACAAGCAAACCAACAAGAAGAAAAATAAAATGAAAAACTGACTGAGTTAAGTACGGAAAAGTATTCTCTATAGGGCCACTATTTATTTTTAATAGGTCACATTGTTATATTCCGTTCTGTTTTGGATGCCATAATTTAATATGGGTATAAACAAGTAATGAAGATGTACAAGCATAATACAGGCCAGAGGTTTTCAAAACTATTTTAAAGTAATAAAACTTTTTTTTTCCAGATTTTTTTTGGGCCAAATTCTTGTGTAAAATAAAGCTAAAAATGAGTTGCTCGCATTGAAGAATTTTTTTCCCCTTTTTGTAGTTTATAATTTGTGTAGCAGGGCCCCACTTCTCTTCATTTCCTTCTTATTCTTCTCCTTCTCTTTTGCTTCCCAGAAGTGGCTTTGAAGCAAGCCAGAGGAGCCCTAGTTCTCTTCGAAACAATATTTGTAAATCACTATTCAAAATAACTGCATGATAAAGATCCTACAGAAGTGGGATGGGTTGTTGGAATTGGTGATTTCTTGTCTTTTCTAGTTTTATATTCTGTACTATTCATTATATATTCTTGTTCTTTTACTCTCTACATATGAAATCCTTACTTAGCATTTATTTAGTAACCTTTTTACTCTTTCGGTGTCCTGGAATAACTAAGTTTTTGTTTTTGATTACGTTTTCATTTCAACGAATCTGGATGATACAGTAACCAAGTGTGCTGCCTATTCTTTTGTTCACTTAGAATCATAGGCATCACAAATATCATAGCACTAGCTGGTGAAAATGTTCTATCCAGCACTGTTAGAGATCATCTAATATTTTTTGAATTTGGGCACAGAGAGGTTAAGTAACTTCTCCATCTCATAATTAAATGGCAGAGCTGGGCTGAAATACAGGTCATTATTCTTTCAGTCAAAAATTTCCAGTGTGCCATTTTTAGCAGTATAGCAAATGAATTCAAATTTAATTCACCAAGCATTGCTTTCCCATTCCCTTACATAAATAGCAAGTATAAGAAATATTAAAAAGAAAAATAAGATCCATTTCAAAGTTCTAACAAATACATCTATTATCTTCCTTTTTTTATATATATATTTGCTATATTCTATTTCAAAATATAGTACTTTTATAGCAGTTTTTTCAATAGGAACCTCTTCTTCCTCTTTCTGCCACTTCCTCCTTTTTCTTTTCATCTCCCCTTTCATCCTCCCCTTTCATCTTCTCCTCCCTTCTTTGTCATCTTTCTTCTGTCCCTCCCTTTTATCCTTTCCATCCTTATCCTTCCCCTTCACTCAAGACTCTAATTGTACAATGAACTTCTATACTGGGGGCTCGTGCTACTTATGAAAGAATTCTCTTAAGTGAGCATGACATCAGGGCCTAGTCTTCCATTGAAGAACTTATGATTAGAAGAGGGCTCCAGTGAAGCCACCAGAGTCAGGACCAGAGCAAGGGGAATGCAGCTATATCCCGAGAACGATATTTACCTCCCTGCCACCTAGATGTCTCCATCAGTTTCCTTGGAATTTGGTAAAACCCAATAATCTCTGCTGCCAGAGGCAGCAGTGGTACCCATAGGCTGCATTTTCTACTGGAGGCAATCTGGCTACATGGTTTCCAATGGGATTTTCTCCAAGAGTGCCACAATTCCACCATACCTCCTTTTCCCATCAACATCGGTTCATGAGAGAATTGACCTTGGAAATGCTCAGGGCTCCACTACTCTGATAATTTCATATCCTATGGGAATAGGTGGGAAAGGTAATGAATAGGACCGAGACCAAGGGTTCTCTCCATTTTGCTGAGGAGTCACTGCTGTCAGGTGTTATTGGTGAGAAAACATAATCTTGGACCGTCTGACACCTACTAGAGCAGCTACTTTCCCTTGAAGATGGCCAGAAAAGACCATATTAAATCCAGTAGTCAACAAACTTCAGATGTAGGCAGCACGTGAAGGGATGACTAAAAAGACCAGCCTTCTCCCATCTCTAAATCACTAGAACACATCTGAGAATCTCTGGTCATATACTGGTGAGGGGTTGAGCACTTGGTGGACTAGCATGGATTTTATGACACTACTGGCCAGAGAGAGCTGAGAAGGGCATATGAATTATAGCCCAAATCAGAAAATGGGTCACCTTAACTAGGCTTCCATTCTACTTGTTCACTTACTTGTGCATCATAAACATTTCCCAAATTGCTACATGGTTTTGTATATTTGTTTATTGAATGACCTTCATAATTATGATTTGATTGTAGCATAATGATTCCCTTAAGAGGATGTGCCATAATTTGTTAAGCATTCATTGATTGCTGGGCATTTAGGTTTTTTCCAATGTTTCATGATTACAAATAAGGTTGCAAAAATATGCCTATTTCTTCTTTTCTTATGTTAAATCATTTCCTAGTGTACATTCCCAGGAGTGTTATTACTAAGCCAAAGTGTAAACATTTCAGTTAAACAAGTCGAAAGGGAAGAACATATCCTATATGCCTGAAAAGTAAACTGTGAATCTGGAAAATACCAATAGACTATGTCTGAATCTTTGCCCCTTTGATTTAATTTAAATGAAGGTAAATTTTTCTTTTCTATAACTGAATCCTATGAATTAACATAAGCAACATAGGCTTTACCAACAGGCTGACCAAACGGATACTAACTGCAGGCCTGTGATACAGCATAACAGAAATTATCTCGCCCTTGGGTTCAGTACAACATCCAATTGCATTATCATTTTCCAGTAAATAGCTCTTGCCATCACTAACTACAGCTGTGTGAAACCAACGGCATCCACTTGGCAGGGAATCACATACCAAAGCGTTACTCAATTATTATCCAGAAATAAAACTTAAATCATTTTTCCTGGCTAACTGAGTGTAAGGTACTTTTTACTTACCAAAGAGTAAAATCTTACCTCTTAAGCAAGCTTTGGCTTCAAATGTCAGTTTTCTGATAGGGGAGGGTATTTTGATGGCCTTAAAATGTAAGATAAACTCACAAAACTCTCTCTCCCTTATCCCTCTTCCCACGGTTTTGGCATTCAGAATGTAATCCTGGAGCTTCACCTCAAGGCAAATTCCACACTCACCTTACCATTTCCCTAAAGGAAACATATTTCACAATAGTTATACTACAGCGATATTTGTTTCACTTCAACATAAATTTATTGAGTGTGTATGCAGCAAGGCATATGGAAAAAATATAGGCTTGAGATTCATGCCGACCCACTATTTATTCATGAAAAATTTATGTATTTTTTTTCTAAAGTTCGATGCCCTCATTTATTAAATGAAAATAACACCTTTTTATAAAGTAATTGTGAGGTACAAATACCATTAAAAAAATGAAAAGTACTTGGTATACAATAGGCACTCAATAAATGCTAGTTCTTTCTCTTGGAGTCTAAATGGAACACAAAACTGAAAGACATGGTTCCTGTTTCAGAGCCTAGAGAATCGCAGATAGGAGCAAACCAGAACAAATAGCTATGATACCAGTCTGACAGATACCATCAAAGAGAAAGTTTGAAAGAAAAGACTAAGGAGGGAGAGCTGTCTGAGTGACAGAGCTAGAGACTAGGACTATAGCGGTGATATAAAATAGTGAAAATAAACATGAGTCTGGATCGAGAAATCCTGGATTCCTCCAAAACCTAATTAAATTGAGACTAAGTTTCTTCATCTGGAAATGAAGTAAATGAGTCTTAATAGATTTTGAAAACAAATGACATCATGCATATGAAATCTCTTTGTAATTATAATATCCTTTGCATTCGTTAGTTATTTTAATAATGACAATTCCATATTTAATTATCTGAAAACTTTTTATGGAGGTGGTGGGATATGAAACAGTTCTTACAGAATTGGTTGGACGTTGATCACATATTAGAATTGGCTGATGGACTAGCTTAAGTCAAGATTCCTAGGGAAGAAAATGCAACATAGGATGACTGGGTGGTTTAAATAACAGTGCAAAGTGAGTTGGGACCATATGAGAAAAACTTTGGATAGAAGGTTTGCTAAGCATGTATTTGAATTTTATTTTACATTATGGGAAGCTCTTAAAGTGTTTGAACTGGAAACAAAATCACTTTCTTCTTTCTCTTTTCAGAAATAAGTTTTAGAAAAGAATTCTCATAGTGATATAGAGACAACACACTCCCCATCTCTTGTTGAAAAGGAATTTATATCAAACATCCCAGAACTAGCAATTGAATTAGAGAAGTTAGCTTAAAGCATCTGATAACAACCTAAATAATGGCCCCCAAAGATGTCTATATTCTCCCTAGAATTTGTGAATAATGTTACCTCTTATAGGAAAAAAAGGGGAGTGGTATTTTGCAGGTGTGATTAATGATTGTGAGATGGGAATATTGTCCTTGATCACCTAGGTGAGCCCAATGTAATCACAAGGATTCATATAATAAAAAGGCAGGAGTGCCAAAATCAGAGAAAAGGGAGATGTGTGGCAGAAGTTGGAGTGATATGCTTTGAAGATGGAGGAATGGGCCACGAATCAAGGAATGAGCCTCTAGAAGCTGGAAAAGGCAAGAACACAGATTCACCCTAGAGCTTCCAGAAGAAACACAATTGTGCCAACACCCTGACTTTAGAACTTCTGACCTCCGGAATTGTCAGAAAATAAATTTGTGGTGTTGTAAGCCACTCAGTCTGTAGTAATTTGTTATATCAATAATAGGAAACCAAACTGTATCCACATCCTCTATCTCATTTTTTTTAGTTTATTTTTTTCACTTTGTTCCTAACCCACTGCCCACATCCATTATAAATAAAAGTCCAAAACTTTTCTCCTGGGATTTCTTTGGAAATACAAATGCATATTATCAACCCAATCATTTTAGTATCTATAGAAGAAGGTTCAGACTTGATCCTTAAAAAGAAAAAAAAATTAAGATCTGTTTGCAGGTGGTACTTTTACTATTTGGTTTTCGTCATCAACTTGACAGTATCTGGAGGAGGGGATTCACTGAATTGTCCAGTGCAACATAATCTCAGAGGGCCTCCATGTACACACAGTTAAATTCCAAATGCATCTCTCTCCAAACTGTCCCAACCCTTTATATATACAGCCATCCAGAAGGCTTTTTCCTTTCTTTTTCTTTTTTTTTTTTTTGCTATTCAGTGTTCAACTTGGCCCTCGTACAGCCTGGAATTTGAAGAAAAAAAAATCACTAACTTTTAAGCACAGCTAAAGTAACAAGGAACTGGAAAGGGGAAAAACATCTCACAAACTAGGGTGTTTTAAGAACTTACCAGGATTCCTTCGTGGCCATTCTTTTGTATTCCTATCCCCTATGACTTCAGCCAAAAAACATTAAAATGAGTTCCTTATACTGTACATGGTTTGCAGGTGAGGGTTGTCTGAGCTTTAATTTGCTGTTTGATTTGCCCCAGGATTTTCAGGTGTTGCATGAGAGAGTAAAGTACAGAGCGTACCTTAGTTCTTGGTTGTCAGCCATTGGACGATGGCCATCATATTATTAAACCATCCAAGCACGCTGGGTCTCAACCACAAAATTTAATTTTCCCTACTGCAGGGACTAATCAACTACCATAGACTTAAAGACCTAAAGAGACTGTTTTTATCTGCAAAAAATTCCCCCTTCAGACTAAAGTGGAGCTAATTTTAGTTTTGTCTATCCTCAGGGTTACAAACATTGATAGAAATTCAGCTTGATGAGAAACAGATAAGAGATGGAATTTATATGAATTCAATCTGTGACATAAATTAAAGAAAGATGAAAGCTCTGAGGTTCTTGGTAACACCTCAGTAAATAATATTTGAGGATTCCACTACAGTCAGTCCCTACCATACTTAATATATTTTTTACATCTTTCGGCTACCAGGGAATGTGCCCCTATTCCCTCCTGGTGTCCTCATGAGGCTTTTTCTCTTTTCTGACCCCTTTCCTTTTTGTTGGAAACTCCTCATTTTCTACTCTCATCTCCACTCATGTACCAAAGTATAAAATTGATGATGTTGAAGCAGAGAAGCAAAGAAATTCACGTGCATTGAGTGCCTGTGATAATCATCTTGGGCTCTCTTCATACCTCTTTTTAGAAAGAGAACAATAAACTCTAAGATGCTGGGGCCACTGGTTTTCTTGTATCTTCTGATTCTCAAAGCATCATTATCCAATCAAAATACTTTTAATGATAAAAAGGAACTTGTAAATATCCTTAAACTTTGCAACTCTTATCTTTAAAACCATTTAAATAAGGCCCCCATAGAAACAAAATTCATGTTTTTGACCCCCTAAAGACTGCTACTGAAGTAAGGGGTGCCGCCTGGCATCCACTGTTCCTAGTCTGATGCAATCAACATGGAATAATAAAATAGAACGGGCTGATTCTTAAGGTGGGAAAACTTTTGATTATGTGGATTACATGATCAGAAGCAGCAAATCCACATGGATCTGAGCCAAGTGACAATTGCAGGAAGGACATTGCATTTCTTTCAAATACTGAAGGATGAGCTCATTGAGACATCAAAGAAGTTTTAACTATAGCAAAGGATTGATTTGATTGCTTTAGGACACAAATTGTTTGGCATAACACCAGAGTTTGGGGGTAAATTCCAAGCACTTATACAGGTGACCCAAGACTTACAGCTGCTTAACTTGTAACTATCGTTCAGGAAACAATTAAGACGTAAGTGCAGGAGTACAGTTAGCAGTATACTGCAGGGATCTCCTGGGAGGTATAGGGTTTGGGGGATTGGCTAGAAGACCAACCATAATTTTGATCATTTCTATTGAACATATATAATCAAAGTTCTGTACAACCAACTTAAAAACTGGCTTTTCAAATCAATTTGTATGTTGCAATGCCAAACTTGTCCAGAGGAAAAAAAAAACTAGCATCTCACTTAATTCAAATATTTCATAGATTATTTTCAATGAAGCCTGTTAACCAGACTGCATTCTCGGGCTTTTTTCAATCTGATTAAGAGTCTTCATATTTACCTGAGAGGGTAGTATGTATTTGATTCTTAATGGTAAGGATCAAAATGGCTACCTAAAAGACACAGCACTCTACTCCTTGCTAACCTTAAAAGGACACACATGATGAGTGATCTTCATCATTCTAGTTTTTTTCCTTATTTAAGAAAATCCTAGTTTTGTTTTGTAGCAATATGCTCAGTCCCAGGAGGTACCTCCTGCTGCCATAAGTAAATCAGAGGTAGCACTTTCCTCTCTGCCAGTTATTGGTATGAGCCAGTTTTGGCCATTGGGATATTAGAAACTGTATGAAGAAGAAAGACTCTTTTTCTGCCTTATCTCCCTTCTGTTTGAGATGTAGTTCCAAAAAGCTTTGATGACTGGTACACTGGCAGCCACTCTCAGATCGTAAATGGAGGTCTCATCATCTCACTGAGGATATGCAGAGCAGAAGCTGGAAAGAGAGGGGCTCTTAGCAATGTCATTAGTCCCAAACTTAATCCAGGAATCACCTTTTTTGGCCTTCTTCTGGAAAGAGGAAGTGTTTTCTATTTTTAGCAACTTTTGATTATTTTGCTGCATGCAGCAAAAAAAATATTCCAAATGATAGACTCAATAGACTCTTTCTTCCAGGGGGCAACATGACATTTCATCATGCAACTCAGGGACCCAAAGAATATGAGAAAACAGAGTTGAGAGCTTGAACCAAAGAACCACAATGATTACCCAAGGATGTTTTCCTGCAGAAAATTGTGGGGAAAATTTGGACCACAGCAATCTTCTCATTGTAAAAATTAACACAACTTACAAGTAAAGGAATAGTTGAGTTCAAGATCAAAGAATCCTATTTTGCTCAGATTTTTTGAAAGTTAAAAGGAATTAAGAAGCCAGTATTCCTACAAATGTGTAAGATGCACTGAATAACATTCTATTTAGTTTTCTAAGATGGTCTCATTTGCCTTTTTTGGAAATCTCTTTGGTAAGTTTCACACCAGTGTTCCAGAAAGTTGAGACATCTTAATTTTACTTCTTAAAATGAGATACAATTTCAATTACCTTTCTTATGAGAGAAAAACGTGTTAAATTTATCTAGAAGAGGCAGGACAGCTCCCATGACTAAGAAAGAAAACCATTTTAAGGGATTCTTTAAAAATGATTGCTGTTGAGGCTTTACAGGAAACATTAGCTTTAAACAAAAATTGGAACTTGGAAGAAGGTCCTACTGAAGAAAACAATGATAAGTATTCTTAATTGCCTGGAAATAATTTGTCATGCAAAACTGGACCATGCATGATACGTTTATATAAATGGTTTAGAGGCACCAATGTTGCACATTCTCTTTGCACATAGTGTACTGATAACACACTGAAGACAAGGGCTCTTTCACTATTCTCTCCCCCTCCCCCCTTCCTTGTGCACAACCTCTTCTTGCTTTTTGAGGCCGGGGAGAAATAGAGGGGAAGAAGAGCAAGCATAAAATAACTGCAAGAGCCAGTGACTGCTACTCCATGTATTTTATTATTTCAGGAATTCATTCAAAGCTGGGCTGCAATTACATTTAAAACAGGAGAATAATGGGCTATTGACATGTATATGGTTTTAGAAATATAAGGCCTCATTTTCTCAGCTGGAATTTCCCCTACCACGGGCATTTGCATTACATTAGAGATGCTCTTTTGGAAAGAGAGGATCACATGCGTTCAGACATTTTGACATTATCTGGGTCAGAGGCAACTTTTAAAAGCAATAGCCCTAGGAGTACCACAGCTCTTACAAGCAAGCATTGCAGTGCATTAGAGCAGAAGGGGGCAAGCCCTGAGCGTCTCCCCACATCGGCCATGTTTTATGACATACCTGCCTAACCCAGACATTAATCTCTTGAAGATGAATTGGCCTGGTCATGGTCCTCTGCTAACCTTCAACGGCGTGTACATTACCTAAATTGAAATCTGCACTTTTTCATGCCACGTGTGGTTTGATGTGATGGTTCAAGGAATGTAGGGTGCATTAGAATTGGTTTTCATGTGAAGGGAATCTCCCCTCCTATTTACCTTTCAGCAGGGCAGCTGCAGGCTTTCCTTCTCACTTGACAATGAAGGCATTATTCTCTAATGCTGCACCCAAGAGTGGCTACCCAGGCCGGCTCAAAATTGCATGGCACCGGTCAGGTATGTAAGCAACTCAGTCAGTGCCTTTCCTGTTCCCAGTAGTGCCAAAGACATAATGAAAAAGGAATGCAGAAGTTTTCACCTGTTGTAATTGTCTAATAAAGCCCCGTACAATGAATTCTTTGTCATTTTCCAAGAAGAGGTCAGTTGTGTCAGTGATTCTGTGAGTGTTTTATGCAAATAGAAAGACCTGTATAATTGGTGTGATACTACAAGTAAAATCTCATCAAAGTTGCACAAGATGTCTATAATTTTCTAATCCCTCATGTCCTAGTTCCCCAGACATGACACTCTTTATTTACTCTGCACTTATGTTTCTTTCTTAAATGGGTAAGCGAACTAGGCTTGTACCAGTCCTCTATAATTAGTGGAATAAGGGTGCAAGGGGAACTAGTCAACAGTGAATCCTTGTGAAACTGACTTCTCTGAATTTTCTATGTTCTTCTGCAGGTTAAAATTGAAAGAATAAATGGGCACTCCAGAGTTCAAGGGCATAGGCTTTATGAATGGACAACCTAGGTTCAAATTCTACTATTAAAGAGGTGTGACCCTTGAGCTTAATTTTCTCATTGGTAAATTGGTTGTCATATGAGAATTAGATGGCATTCATTCATTCGTTCATTCATTCAATAAATACTTATGAAACACTTCTAAGTACCAAGCACTGAATCTCTCTAACTATTGAGGACACAGTGCTATATCCTGCCTTCATGGAGTCTACAGTGATTAATTCAGGAAAGCATGTAACACACAGTGCTTGGCACATAGTAAACACATCATAAATTGGCAATTATCATTATAACTGCAATATAAGTATGCAGAATCACATTTCCACTCTTTCTATTGAAGATATCCCATGGTGTCATTTAGAAGAGCAACAGAAGGGTTATTTTAAGCAATAGTATTACACTCTCCAGGAAAACATGGTTTAGGAACTTTGACTACTCACTCTCTCAGTGCAGATACTTTTGTAAAACTATCACGTCTCTGTTTTGGTAATCAAAGATGATGGTGCACCTGGCGTGTTTTCACTTCAAGATTATTGAGAGCCAACTATGTGCCAAGCATTCTTGCATTGGAGAAGTTCAGAAAGACAGATTTTTTACTCTACCATGATTAAAATAATAATTTTTTATTGTACATAATGCTTACAGAACAACTTTAAAGAAAATATTTTGTGCCTGGGTATAAATGCTTCCAGTGTTTTTGATCCATGAAAAACCTCTTCAGTATTAATGATCAAAAGTACCAATGCTGACTGACATTCAAGCAACTGGAATTTTAGTACCATTAACTCTCCCACAGTAGAACTGACTTCATTTGTTTACTGAAGTCACTTAAAGTGAGAATGACATTGCCTGGCAGGGTCCCATAGAACTGGGTTGTGACACAACTAAGGAGTTTCTGGCAAATAAGTGCTGAAGAACTGAAAGAAAATGGGTTGATGTAGCTGGGCAGGACAGCTGTACACCTGCTGGAGTGATACCTGGCATAATCTAGTGGCATTTGTTTCCACTTTCTTAGGCAATAAATTTCCTTGGTGAGTAATGGTACACACCTACCAATTTAGAAAATTAGAGAGATAGTTTCCGTTCCAGAGAATTGGCTCCAAAGGGTGTGTGGAGAGCTGGAGGCTCTTGGAATAATCCAAACTCTCCACAGAGTAATTCCTGAGAATATGTCTTACTGGCATTGGGAATGATTGGCAGAGAGTATAGAACATTTAAATATAGATACTCTATTATACAAGCTTTTGATGGCTATATGAAGGAAGGGCTCTGCAGAAAACATGGCAAAATACTGTAAAACCTCTAAAGAGAGTATTGTACTGTTTTGTTTAATGCAATTAATTTCCTAGACTTTGAGAATAATGGTCATTGAGCAAAGTCTCAGATTTAATAAATCTAAGGACTAAATCACAAAATGTTTTTTAAAGTACTAATAAAAGCAAGTACTGGTAAAAGCAAGCCCTAGTTCAGACTGAATTTTGATGCAGTTCTTCAATTTAAATGCAATTCTGTGTTGATCTTTCCCCCCTAAATTATGAAGACCTTTGTTTTCCTTTGACTCTGCTTTTTTTTTTCTAAGATTTTCCTAGGGATAAAATATTTAGAAGAATATCCAATTATATGAAGCATTTTTGCAGAAGTAAAATCATCAAATAGATGCAGGAAAACCTGTGCTTTTGCTTCTAATGGAGATTAGAATAGAGCCCTCTCTTCACATCACCAGGGATCCCAGTTCCTTAATTGGTATCTGGAAGCACTAACAAAGAACAAAAGTTTCTGCCAATCTTACTTGCATAGATAGCTTGTTTGCTCATACTTCCTCACATTTCCCCCCAGCATTGAGGCACAGAAGACACAGAGAGGAGACAAATAATTTTCTAATTAAGTCAGGGTGCAGAGGCAGCACTGTATTTCTCTTATTGTGCAGACTTCAGTGTATCATTGGAACTGACCAAATTTGCTGTGATAACATCCCCAAATCTTATTGGCTTAAATTAAGTTTATTTCACTACATTCAATTTGTTTTAGTAGGGGTTCCGTTCAACCAAGTGACTGGAAGTTACAATGACATTTAACACATGCTTCTGATCTCTCAGTGAGAAAGGAGAAATTGGAAATGTGAACACTGGCTTTTAGGTGCTTCCACTTAGTGGGGACACATATTATGTCTGCTCCTACTTCATTGGCCAAATGAGGCATATGTCCAAACCTTATCTCAAGGGGCCAAGGAAGTACAGTTCTCTCATGTATCCAGAATTACCTATAAATTACCTACTATACCTGACAATATCATAATCTACAGTAGAATTCCTATGTCCTGTTCATCACATTACACAGTGGTTCTCAACTGGGGGGGAAATTTGCCTCCAGAAAACATTTGACAATGTCTGGAGATGGGTTTGGTTCTCACACTGGAGGAAGGGTGACAATGGCGTCTAGTGAGTAGAGGCCAGGAATGCTGCTAAACATCTTACTGCACAAGACAGCCCCCACAACAACATATCTGGTCCAAAACGTTGACAGCGCTGAGGTAGAGAAACTTTGCATTATTACATTAGATTTCTCAAACCTAATGTACATAAGAAAGCCCATGATCAAACAGAAATCAAGATACATTATAAAGCTATAGTAATTCAAACTGTGTGGTATTACTGAAGGAAAAGAAAAATAGATCAAGAGAGCAGAAAAGGGAACCTGAAAACAGATCCACTATATGTGAATGTAGTAAATGGTAGAGGTGACCACTCAAACAATGTGGGAATTATGTTAGGGCAATTGTCTACTTGGGGAAAAAAATAAAATGAAACTATCTTTTATACATATCACATGTGAAAACAAATTCCAGATAGATTAAAAAATGTAACAGTAAAAACAAAATTATCAATTTACTAAAAGAAATTATAAGCTTGTTTTAATGACTGAAGTGGTAAAGAAGGTTGTTTTAATCAAACAAAACTCCAAAAAATCTTAAAGAAAAGTATGCATAATTATGATATCGAAAGTATATGACAGGTAGGAGACAGGGAAAACACCTGTGAATATTTATACAACATATCTAAAATATTTTTAAATCATCCAAAATATATTTTAAAAATCATTAAATATAAAAGCTAAAGAGGAAAACACAAAATGAATCTGCAGCATCCTATAGTGTCTCAAAATAAGGAAGTGCACAAAAAACAAATGATATCAAAGGGACAGAGGAACTACCCTAAAAGAGCTCCCAGTGGCAAAGCTGAAACAATTTGAGCAACAAAGTAGATAACATAGCACTGGATATAACCCAAAGTATAAAATATACAGAAGTTCATACTGATAAATGATTGGATAAATAAATAAGAGAGACAAGCCTTCTTTGCGGAAGAATTCTAATACTTTATACAGATAGCATTCCCTTATCCTTAGAGACAGAGTTTAACTACTTTCCTTACTTGAAATTTGGGTTGCACTTAGTGACTTGCTTCAAAAGAATAAAATATGGAAATGAGAAGATGATACAGCTTTACCATGGAAAAACATAGTAAGTACTATCTTGGTCACACATATATGCAAAATCAAAGAAAAAGGTCTGCATAAATGCATATTAAAAAAAGAAAAGGTAATTACCTTGATTAGCAGACAAGATAGAAAATGTGATATATGGCTATCTTGAAAAAGATAAGTACTGAACCCCTAGCGATACATGATGATGAGAAAAACCTATGGCATTATTCAAAGAAGCTGCAGTTTTAGAGACAATTCTATTATTTAAAGACTTCAATTCTTTAAATTGATTCTTCAATTTTTAATTCTATTTTTTCTGTATTTTATTTAAATTAAATTCACACTCTTTTGTGGCAGATTAATGAAATAATGGTCCTCAATTTTTCACTTGATTTTTTGTCCATGACCTTGTGTGGTCCCCATCCACACTGGCTTTGGGCTTAACTAGAAACTTTTTGGTCAACGGAATTTTAAAATGGGACTGAAAGTCTATTTTCATAATGGGTTTAGGAATCCCTGCCAATGCTACTATGAGAATAGTCCTGGGCTAGCCTATTGGATGACCAGAATCAGGTAGCCAAGATACCCCACTGCTCTAGCTGACACATTGCGATGTAACCAGCAGACCTGTCAGTGAGATCCTCTGACACCAGTCAGCCCCAGATGACCTGCCAAATGACCAAAGACACATGAGCAAACCCAGATGAGATCAGGAGTCTGGCCTGAAACAGAAAAAAACTCTCCCGCAGTAATGTCAACTAACAAAATGGCTAAGCCACTAAATTTTGGGTGGCTCTGCAGCAAAAGCTCTATGATACTCTACATAGCATGAAGTATATAACTAAATGATATCCTATAATTTCTTTTATATTTTGTGTAAAAATTCAGAAACTCCTGAGTGCTGAAAATTTAAACACTTTTCATCAATCTTATGAGATAAAAGTAGATAAAATTGAAAGCTCAATCATTTTAAATCTGCTGGGTTTTTTTTTTTTTTATATATATTGTCCCCCCGACACTCATACCCAAATTATATCTGAACATTCTTTAGTTTAATATCAATTTCACATGAGACTTCAGTGGAACTAAGTTAATGGCTTAGCAGTCAAGTTCTATAGTAACTACATTTAAATATTACTTTAGGCACTTTGATCTCAGAACCATGCCCTTGGATAATACTAAGAAATATGCCAAGTTCTAGTATGCTCCTAAGAAGAAACTAAATATACAACACTTCCCTGAGTGATGATGTAAGGAGTTCATTAGCAGCTTTGATCATTGCAAACATGTTTTTATCAAATACTGGTTTCAGCTCTGTATTGGTGGGAACTGTTTGCACATTTGAATATAACTAATTTAATTGTTTACATAAGTTTGTATCTGGAGTAGGTGAACATGGTTTGTTTTCTCTGTGGGTTAGGTACAACTTTGCCTACAAATAGTAGGATGTTATTCAGTATTCCAGAGTTCCTCATGAAAAAGACCATCGAAATGGAACAGTCACCTGAAACAAAACTGTAAGGAGTGCATTCAAATACAAGCATGTCTCCTTTTATTGCACGTCCCTTTATTGGGCTTCACAGGTGTTGCATTTTTTACAAATGGAAAGCGAGACCTCCCATCAGTAAAAACATGAATTGCTTTATTGTGGTGGTCTGGAAACAAACAAACCTGCAATATCTGAAGTATGCCTATACTGTCTGCCAGGAATAATCACCTGGTAGTTGGAAACCCAAACTCCTCCCCTGTTCTGGCAAACTACAAGTTCAGTGACTTCCCAAACATGTTACTGAGGCACCAAGGACTCAATACCACCATGGACAATCCTATTATCCCTCTCTTCTTGGTTCTTCTCCCCAACCTAGCCAAGCTACTTTGGAATTCTTTGGATGAATGCCATAAAGCTTGGCTAATGCATACCTTTAGCTGCAATCAAAGTTATTTTAAGAAGATACGCTATGTGGAAAAACATCCAGAGGGATAAATTTGAAGCATTTGAAATCTCACTTAGTTCTAAGTTGTAACCCACCTCATAAAAGAAAAAAAAAAAACTCAAAAGCAAAAGAGAAATAAATACCTTGCTTGGCCAAAATCAGTCTTACTAAGTAATATATTTTGGTACATGCTGAAGAATCACCAATAAGAACTACACAAAGAAACTCCTTAAACATCTGCACCTATTTAAAGTCATTATTTTTTGCACTGGCATGAATGTAATTCACTCTAAAGTTATTCTTATTGTTCAAAATTAAGGGTGGGGGCATCCATCTTGTTTACTTGTAGCAGCATGATCATCATTAAGGGAATACATTCGATTCTTTCACATTTACATTCCTACGAGCAAAGCAAACTCAAACCAGAAGATGCTTGTTATGCACAAATGTAAGCATACATGCTCACACCAGGAAATGAAACCTGAATCTTCTGTAACCATTACAAAATGCGGATTATGACTATTATAATACCTTATATGAAATACCGACTTGAGAGGTGATAGAAGTTTAATGTGCTCTTTGTGGAAGGAAGTGGTTCTGGATATTGGTGATTTGTCCTCCCTGCCTACCTTCTGAGACAGGTAAATCTTCTAATTTGCAGCTAGAAAACTCAAACATCCTTAATCAAGTCTATTGTTTTAAATAGCTGTAAGACCTTTAAAATAACAATGCTGTGGTTATATCTGCAATAGGGATGAAATATGGCTGGGAGGACAGGTCACCGCAAAAGTATAAAAGTACATAAAATTTTGTTTATATCTTAACGGGAATGGTTACATGGGTATGTGTATTTGTCAAAACTCTTCAAATTATACACTTAAAATCTGTACATTGTACTTTACAAAGAAAAAAATAAGAACGAGAGGCTAAATCAAGTAGGGCCTTATAGGCTGTGATAAACAATGTGGATTTGACTCTGTGTGAGATGCAAATACACTGGAGGTTTTTTAGTGAGGGAGTGATCTCACGTTCTAAGAGGTGGACTCTATCTGTGATATGGCCAATGTGCAGGACAAAGCTTGAAGCTGGGAGACCATCCAGGGGGAAAACCAAAAGTTGAGGAATGACTCAATATTGGCTCGTTAGTGGTGGTTGCAGTGAGGGTAGTGAGAAGAGGTATTAGCCCTGCCCCGGAATTTGCACTACAGCAACCCAGATATCCTCTCCACTTCACGGGAAAGATTTATACCTTAAGCTCCTGGGAGGGTGTGGTTACCAGCACTCAGATGTCAGCCGTCTTTGGGAACTGTATTTTTTGATGAGAATCACCTGTTCCTTTCCTGAGGCAGCCCAAATGCAATGATAGATTGATGCAGGGGCATAAAGGCCTGGTTCTCTGGACCCAATGCAGGACACTCTGGAGTGCCATGCCAGCTTTAGAGCTCCCCGCAGGGTTAGTGATCCCTGCTGACTTCACTAACTTCTCTCTCCACCAATCCTGCTTCTCTACCTCCACCTACATAGGTGTCGATCCTTAAGGCATACTCCGATAAATGCAAATCTCTATCTCAGAATCTGCTTTCTGGAGAATCCAATCTGTGATGCTTTGCAGTAGTGGATTTCTTTTTTCATCTGTCTAAAATTGGAAGTTGTATTTCAGGAATCTCATCCTCTCATCTAGTGATAGACTGTGGGTCGTGATGGTCTGAAAATATCGAGCAATGATGAATATCTCACAGCCACTGCTCCCTAATTGGCCATGGGACCTCACACAGTCTCTTAACTTCTCTGGTTTTCAGTTCCACCTTCTGTTAAAAAAGGAGAAATTTCATCAAATGTGGTATTCCAGAAGAAAAACTTTACTACTCTATGATAAAATTTGACTAGAAATATTAAAGGTAATTGGAAACTGGCATATCATTTTGATAATAATACTCAAGATCTTATCCTCCCTTGCCTTGATTTACTCCCTGATTATTAGCTGTTCCTCAAGTTCATATACATATCTAAAAGATACACAGGAGTCATGAAAGAAGATTAGACTAAACCTAGTCAATTCTGCAAATTGTAAATCTGGTAAGACTTAATTGGAGAAGAGTGTTGTGATCAATTATTAAACTCGACTTCTCATTTTTTTTTTTTTTGAGGGGAGGGGTGTTGAATACTCAGTCCCTAGCCAAGGGATTCTAAGTGGCTCACTTGATTTAGCTATTCTAGGTCTTGATCTTCTCCCATGCAATTTGTTTAAGACAAGCCTATTTCAGCCTCATTACCTGTACATATATTCCCTGTGCCTGAAACCCTCTTAACTCTTAGCACAGTTCACTCTCACTCATTTTTCCAATCTCAGCTAAAAAGATACATCTTCAAGGAATTTTTTCCTTACTCTCAAAAATGTCTGGTAATATATACCTGCTTGGAATATTACCATAGGCTTACTCCATACTGGGGACTACATGTAATTCCACATGTGAATGAAAGTAACATTGAACTTAACTTTTTAAAAATAATAAAGTTATTTGAAAAATCATTTGAGTTACTTTTACCTATAATATACTTCAAAACAAATTAACATATGCCAGTTGGCTGCTATACCAAACAAAATTCCCTATCTTTGCTTTAAAGTACTCCATAGAGTATTACTAAGGAAAGAGAGTGAATCACATGCATTTCAAGTTTGTAATTTTAACTATCTTTTGAAGGCTTTTTCACCTTGGAAAGTAAGGGGGACCGAAGTAATGATTACATGTTTAGCTGCCCTTGATGTACTAGCAAATATATATATATATATATTTTTTACATGCATTTCTATACTATTTTTCTATGGTATATTTAAAATATCTGGGCGCAAATTCATTGGCATTCCTCACCTTAAGAAGCAGAGTCTATGTCTTCTCCATTCAAATCTGGGCAGGGTTTGTGATTGCTTTGACCAATAGAATATGACGGAAGGGACACTGCCAGTTTTCAGTCTTAGGCCTTAAGAAATAGGCAGTTTCTTCTTTCTGTTTCATGCAATACACTCTCTAGGAACCCTGAGCTGCCACATGGGAAGTTCAAATACCCTGAGCCTGCTGTACTGGAGAGGGCATGTTTAGATCCTCCAATTGACTTTCCTAGCTGAGCTCAGCCTTCCAGTCCTTTCCTCCAAGATGATAGACATAAGAATGAAAGTATCTTGGACTCAGGGACCAGCCCATCTTCCAGGAAAATACCACCATTGATGGCATGTGAAACAAGAGAATCATCCAGCTGAGCCCAACCCACATTCCTCACACACAATTGTGGGATATAATAAAGTGGCTTTAAGATATGGCTTTAAGTCACTAAAGTTGTGGTAGTTTGTTACACAGTGATTGATAACCAGAACATTCTCACGGTATATTTCTTATTCTGTTTTGTTTTCCCTTTTCTCACACTGCCAGTGTATCTTCTTGCAATGCTCCCATACTAAAGAAAACAAATATCTTTTCTTTGTTCCCCAAATCCTCTTCTATTCAAAGAGTTAAAGAGAAGTTTAATTGATAATGAGACCGCTTATCATTTGTTGGTAAGGTATAAAGTACTAAAAAACAAACAACTTGCTTCTAAAGGAAGGTGAGATTTTCAATAAGTACCCTGTTTTAGAGGATTCACTTTGAATCAAACTTCCTCCTCCTCGCTCTTTGTTTCCCCCTAATATTGAGCAAAATTTAAACTTCTTGAAAATGCATGGTGTTCATTACATACAACAATAGTGATTTTCAGAGCCACATATTTGCAGGTGTTGACATGTAGCAAGGGGTAGAATGCTGACCTGGGCCCCTCTGATTCACACATTGTTCCTGCCCCTTCATCCCTCCCTCTTTGCCTTCACATTTTGCTGTGATGATGATAATCGAGGGCTTCTTGCAATGTGACTAACAATCTACTTGCACCAAAATCACCTGTACAACTTGCCAAAAATGCACATTCCCTGGCTCCATAAACCTCATTAATTAGCATTCTGGGAAGTGGGGCTCCATAACCTATATTTAAAACAAGCTCCCAGGTGATCTTAAGCTTGAATTACTATCTTGAGGAATATTTTGCGGTCTTTTACTTTTAGCCCCTCCCCATTATGGCATTTCAGTGTGATCCTTTTAATATTGTTTAACAGCTTTAATCTGTTGTCATTTCTAATTTATATCTTCTCTCTCCACATTTCTCAAGTTCTGTCAGTTTAGGTCCCCTTTGCTTTTTATTGTTTGACTGTCTAATCAAAGGGCTCTCAATATAATCCTTAAACCTATAGGTTTCTTTTCTGTTTCTTTTTAGACATTATTAATTACTGCAGCCATTTAAGAAACATAAAGGGGACAAGCCTCCTCTTCTGATCTCATTAACTAATAGTAGAAATGTGTTCATTATACTTAGATAACCACATTATTCTTGATTCCAATTACTTCAATCAGTTGGAAAAAGCTGCCTGACACTGTACTGCCCTTCCTCTGAATATTTTGATACTATATTTGTATTATCCATCTTTCAGAACACACCTGTGTCTTTTTCACACAATCTGGTAAATATTATAATATTTAAACATCACAAGGGCATTGATGCGTA
Organism: Rousettus aegyptiacus; assembly: GCF_014176215.1. Classification (NCBI taxonomy): domain Eukaryota; kingdom Metazoa; phylum Chordata; class Mammalia; order Chiroptera; family Pteropodidae; genus Rousettus; species Rousettus aegyptiacus. The sequence continues at coordinate 55,993,263 of NW_023416306.1, forward strand.
ACTGAACCCTGGATTGGCCAATCAAGACTCACAAGGAGTGGGTTTCAGGAAACCAAGATGATGTGTTCTCGGCCACCTGAAAAAATATGTAGAGACTCAGGTTACATCTGGAATTCATTCGGTGTTTTCTCCGTCCATTCCTGATCACTTTTCTCACCACCCTCCCCATGAAAATTAGGCGATCTGGGTGAGTTCATTCTCATGCCATGGTTCAATTTCTCAAGGAGCATGTATTGATCACTGCCACAGTTCAAAGCAGGGCCTTGAGTGGTGAGGTGGGAGTGGGGGTCTTTCAAAGCAGAAGAAAAGGAAGGGAGGGACCCACTTGGCAGCTGGGATTCTTAAACTTCCAGGTAAATGCAGAGAATGCAGTGATTTATGAAGTGTACTGCATTAAGCTATAGTAAAACTGTATGGTGCAATTTAGGGCATACTGTATTTCTCCAAACACAGTGATTTCATTTCAACCTTAACAGTTATTCTGCAGTCTATAAAATATTTACATTGCCTTTCTAAATGTATACATTATTTACTGTACAGTCCATAAAATATTTATTTGATTTTCTCTAAAGATACTGTATATGGCATATTATTTTTATTCGCTCTTTTCCGTCCCTAGAAACAAGCATGCAGTGAACTGGGACATTTTTGTGAAGTCATGAAAAAATAGCGGTAAAGAAGAAAACACAATGGAATGGAGAAAAGAGATGGCGTCTTTGTTCGTGATGGTCTTGCTCTCACCTGCCTATATAGACCTGTGTTGGCAGAGAGGACAGGTAACCAAGAGGAGCAGACAACAACCAAGTATTGGGTGCTTTGGATTCAATATGAAAAGCTAAAACAGAAACTTGGAAACCCAATATACACTCATCCAAATTTCAAAGAAAGAAAAAAAAGATAATATATATAGACACATACACATGCTCACACACTTAAGACATAAAACATAAATCATTTATCTGGCTTGATTGCCTGGAGTATAGTGTAGACTTTACACTTGCCAACTTGACCAAGTAATTGCTATTTTTCACCTTACTTGGTTTAGTAACAGAGACATTTTCCCCAAGATGAAGTTGAAAATGTGAATGGAAAAACTGAGGCATTTCTTGAGAAAATTTGGGGTGATAAATACCACCGCCATCCCCAATTTGTGATTGAATTGTCACAAAGATCAAATTTCACAAATAATTGTTAAACTTTCACATCATTTAGAAAATTCTGACACAGAGAATATGTCTACAGGATGCTAAATATCTGACTAAAAAGTAAAGCAACAACAACAACAACAACAACAAAAAACATAGTCAAGTATTAGAATGTTTTGTCTTCATGAAAGTAATTTGGTTCGAAGTTTTCTAGTTAGAATCCAGACTCAGTTCACATTCATTGGAATGCACAGGACCATTAGTTCTCCATATTATAGAGAAAATGGACTTCATTTCTAGAAACTCAGAATGGAGGAGAATAGTGTAGAGCTCATTAAAAACCATTTAACACTAACCTAAATAAATGTCAGCATACTTTTAAAGAGGCCTATTAGTTAATGTATACAAGAAGTTATCAGCACTTATGATAAGCCAAAGAAACCAAACAGTAAAACCCATTAGATGGTACTTGTAAGACAGCTGAGCTTTAAGAAATGATTTAGATAAATTAGATTGGGACTGACAGAAAAAAAAAAATAGCTCTTACAAGGAAAGATTTTTATTTAGAGCCCTTACCTGGAGCCAAAAATCCTGTTTTGTCTGACCCTAAATGATTAACATGTCTACAATGAATTGACGACTTAATAGGGGACAGAGAGGATATAACTACATTACAGATTTTTTTTTGTTTTTGTTTTTGTTTTGTCTTTTTGTGGACATGAAGGATATAATAAAGCTCCCCACAGACACACAAATAGTATTATTTCTTACGACATCTGTAATTCAAAACCTCCCTTAGTCAGTGTAATCTGATGGCATTACAGTGAAAAAAGCAGTTCTGGTACATAGTTGTGATAATCTGGCTAGATCTAAGAATAACATTTAGAAGCTTTAGAGTAATATTACTTCTCTTGAATGGGTCTGCAGAGAATAAAAGACTGTAGTCTCTGAGAAGAATATTCTATGCTGACAAATGAGAGGAAAACCATATGATTTGATAGTTGGCAATCACCAATGGAAAAAAAATCAATGATACATATGCCCATATCAAATTTTAATCAATTTAGATATTTATGAGGTCTCTATGATTAACTGAAAACTATGCCTTTGGGTAATTGAATAGTTTGATCCCAAATAAAATTTTTGGATAAAAGCCAAATAAGTGCCAGAGAATATTTTAAAGCTCATAATTTTAGCTTTAGTACACTTAATCTTAAATTTTCTGCTAATAATTAAATACCAAAACCTGTTTTGTTTAGTATATAGACAAAACTATATACATGTACATACCATATATATATATATAATAATGTGTGTGTGTGTATATATATATATACACACATATATATACATATATATATACATATACACACACACACACACACACACACACATTATTAGTACATAGCAACAAAAATGTCATTGGCATAGGAAGGACTCCTAATCATTTTGCTTCTCAATAGCAGGAAGTATTCATTGAGCTTATCCAGAAGTCAAATAAAAATATCAGGATGAGAGTTTTAAAAAAGAGGAACCAAACTAAAAGTATTAAATTTATATTGCCTTTTCTCTGTTTCAATGTTTAGAAGACTTTCAACTAAGTTCTAGTAGCATAATAGCTAAATATTTTATGAATTTCTACTTTTTTCCAAGTACTATTATACATCATCTACAGTATAAGTTTATTTAATCTTCCCCCAAATCCTATGAGACAGGTAAAATATGATCTCCATTTTACAGATATGGAAACTGAGGCTTAAAGTCGATACCTTGTTTAATGTCATATATCGAATAAATGAGGTAGTCGAGATTCGAATGTAGGGACACTATATTGCATCTTGGTTAACTCAAGTGCCCTGATAATGTCCCATATCAAATGCTTTGTTTACCAAAAAATAAATAACTATTTATTTTATTTTATCTCTGATTATTTATTCAAAAAATACTTAATTTTTATGTTTTAGTAGTTTATGAAGGGAAATAATTACAACATGAGATGAATATTGAAATATTTAGAAGAGAATGAAGGATCAAAAAGAAATGTGGGTGTGGCTGGGGTGGGGGTTGTGTTTGGGGATAGAGATAAAAAGACATAATAAAAAAATAAAGAAACTGGTTCCTTCTAGTCAGTTAGAATTATACACAAAACATCTTACCTTCAGAAGATATTACAAATGAAAGGGAAAAGGACACAAATTAAGGAGGCAGGGTGAATTATGCCCTATTTTTTCTAAGTCCTGTCAACTGGCGTGGGGCCTTTTCTCCCCAGGTTAGGAGCCTGTTGAAACATTTACAGTGACATTGCTTTGATATCTAGGGATCAACCCTTAGCCTCTTGGCATTTGATATTGAATATCTGTCTGTTAGAACAGTTTGTGAGTGACTCTTACAGATACCACATTATAAAATAGATAAGACAATAGGACCAAGATTTCCCTGGTTCAAAACAAAGATTGTTTTGTTGGAGACATTATTAGATTTATCGTAAGCATAGCTGAGTTTAAATTTTGCCCTTTCCACTATCATATATTTGGCATTCTGGAATATCCCCAGACATTTCTTTAGCATTCTTTCTAGATTGTTTTTTAAAACTATAACGAATGCTCAGTTTTCATTATTCTACAGTTTTCGTGCGAGCATGGCAAATCAGTGAAACTACCATTTGCCTCCATTTATTAAATGTTAAAATGGTAGGTCATAATTTTTTTTCTCTCACTTAAGCATGCTATAATTATCATATAATGACTACACAATTCAAGTTCACAACCATCCATGATCATATTATCTGCCTTATGTATACTAAAAGTTGTTAGGACATTAAAAAGGAGAAAAAATAAGTACCATACAACGAAGTTATGGCTCATTAAATATGTAAGCTCACTTTAAAATATAATACTTTGTAGTATGTTTAGACAAAATGTATACATAGTTAAAATCGGCAAAAGTCCAAATTACTCTATTTAAAGGACAAAAGATTTTAGTAGCTGTCATAATTTGAAGGCCGGATCCCCTCTTATTAGTGCATTAAATTAAGCCTGGTTTGACTTCAAGAAACCTATTAGTTCTGCACCAAGTAAAAAAGAGTCTATGGTAAAGCGAGTTTCTAAACATTGAAATAAAGTATAGCTGGCTCTTCTGTATACTAGAACTAGGTGGATGTCAGAAACAGAATCAATTCTGAGTCTCCCAAGGATCACAGATGTCTTTACCCCATCTTTCATTGTCTGCATGCTGTACTTCATCTCTAGTTATCTTGATATTGCCTGTCTAATCTTTTACTAGACTGGCTTCCATTGCTTACACTTGGTCCAACATAGTGACTCCAAATTTGTTATATACAGATTCAATATTCCCATTTGTCAACTTCAGCATTGATTCTCAACTGAGAAAGCATATCTATTCCTAATGAGTATCTATCTAAATCTTTAGTTATAAAGAGGAGGGGCATACATTTTATATTTGAAAAAGTTAATGAATAACCAGTGTTTCATTATAAATTATGAAATTGTAAATTATAATTATGAAAATTAAAGCATCACAAAATTTTCCTGGGGGATTACAAAAAATGTTAAAATTTAGACGTGCACTTGGCTGAAGTCTCTATCTGTATCTTTTAGTTCAAACTCAAGAGACAGTGTAAGTTGGCCTGACTGATTCTAGCCAGCCATTGAGGCAGATTTTCCACCTCTGGTCTAGTCCATTTTGGCTGGAAGCAAGAATTATGGGGAACAAACTTGACCTATCCCTTCATGGGGGATATGGGTGATATAGTTCTCAGTGAAGAATACTGTGGGTGGTTAGGTTCCCCCCCCCCCCACCTCCACCCAGATCTGTTAATGATGCAGTTGCAATGATCAGGCTTCAAGGAAAGACAAGTCTTGGATTCAAATTTGAAGAAATGGGTATAATTTAAAGAAATCAAGAATTGAGAAGAGAATATTTTGGGTAGGAGCTATTTCAAAAGCAAAATTATCCAAAATGTTTATGCAATATGTTTTGAGGGTAATGGATAAGTTAATGGGTTTGTATCAGATTAACTCTTGACATATGGCCCAAAGCAGTTTTGTAACCAAAATCACAGATGTTCTTGTTCTTAGGACCACACTTTCTGTTGCTGATGAACATTTCTGTTGGGAAAGGATTCCTGGTTCAAAGCTGCCAAGTTTGTAAAATATATTTACCATTAGTGAGGAGTAGCTAGGGCCTGCTAGAAAGGAAGAAGCTACTGGTCTACCCATGCTCTCAAGTGGATTTTCTTCCGAAAATGGTTTTCCAACTTGAACTGGGGTACTGATATTTACCTAGCTCTAAAATGCTGGGGTTCATGCCTTTAAAGTCTTTTTTTTTTTTTTTTTTTTAAAGGGTGTGCTTAGATAGATCTTTCCTTCTTTCTTCATTTTCAAGGAAGTGCCTTATTTTGGAACTGCGGAAGGCAAATGCAGCCCAAAAGAGGTGCGTGTGTGACTGGAGTGGAGGAGAAAGGAGTAGGGACGAAGAAAAAGGTTTATGGAGGGCATTAAAGGCCAGATTTTCTTTATAATTATACTTCCCATGGCCATTCCATGTGACTTCTTTTTTAAACATATCTTAGTTAAGAAATAAAGAAAGATGGTGTGAAGTGCTCCCAGATTCAACAGATAAAGAGGAAATTACTAACTTCAGAAAGCAAGATGCTTCAGAAAACCACTGAGTTTTGATTGTGGGGAAGAGAATGTTCTGTAGAATTTGCTTTTTTTTTTTTTTTTTTTAAAGCTGACAACCTCGTGCAATATTTACATGCTATGTTACAATAGGTGACCCAGAGAGGATTATGTGAAGCATTTTTATGGTTCTCATCCATTTCTGCTGTTAATTAGAGAAATGAACAGTCTTTGTCACATATGAATTTGAGAAGAGGCTGGATATTTCTCAGCCTAGGCCTGCTGAGACAGCTCCTGGTGTGCCTATTTTGACTTCTTTCTGTGTCCCGTCTTCCTGGCCCAGTTGTCAGTTTATTTTGCCTTCAGGCTGAACAGGGCCTCTCCCTTCCTGTGAGTGCTTTGTCATTGCTCAGTCAGCAAGTGATCCGGCCCTCCTCTCTCTGCAACAATTTCTCCTCTTTCCACCTTGCTTTCAAATATATATCCAGGGTTGTCCAGGATTGTCCTCACTGTCCTCTGGGACTTGAGGCAGGGTTCTTTAACTTTCCTTTCAGTTGTGGGGAACCAGGCTTTCAGAGGCCTCTGTGAGGAAGGAGAGCGGGGCTCATACAGACCAGAAGTTATTGGCTTCACGAAAGCTGTTACTTTGTTTTAAGAAGCGGCATGAGTTTGTTATTGTTGGGTACTCCAGAGGCTAATCACTCAGAGGGATTTTGATCCTGTCCTGTCTGAGAGAGAACACTGCAGAGCCTTTGTCTCCTTGCTGCCTGCCTACCAACATAGCCTTACCTTCTGCCTGGGCCTTACAACATTGCCTGGCTCACCCTCCCTGAGGCCTGAGCAAAACCTTCAAGCCACTAACTCATAGAGGTAGAAGAGCAAGGGACTTACGAGTTTGAAGTAAATTTAACAGACTGTCTCAAAGCTCAGTAGTATTATGGCTTTACCTCAGTTTGTTTTGATTATTCCTGAATTCATGAAAGTCTTGCTATCTATGACGTAAAATCATTTTTTTCAGTTCTCGATTATGAAATACATACAATATGTATTTAGAAAAAGTACATGAAACATATTAGTTCAGGCCAATGAAATATTATAAAGCAAACAGTTATGTATCTACTATTGTATTATTTAAAATGCTACTTTTTTTTTCAGGCCAAAAAAAGTCTTAAACTTCGGTCCCTTTTTGACCTATGGAAAATAATTAGGAATATGTAAGTAAAAATACTCATTTGGTTTTTAATATCTCAATGGTACAACAGTTAGTTTATGTACATATATTCTGCTAAGCAGTCAGCTTAGTTATTTGCCTTCTTAGTTATCTGAGACGAAATTTATACTAGGTTAACTTTCCATATTATATTGCCATATCTAAAAACTTTCTTCTACTCTGCAAGGCTTAATCCAAGAAAAGCAAATTGATCTGCATGTTAGGGTAGGAAAAGCACAATTCATTGTACTTATAAAGTAAAACAACTGCAACAGATCTTAGTGAGTCTAGATATCCTATATCAACTCAAAGTTTAAGATCCTTCTTCCCGTTCCCATAAATACCTCTATAGAGCTGACTAGAGTGGTCTTCTTACATCAGTATTTAATGTGTGCCTCCTATGTACTAGACAATGCTCTAGATGCTTGAGCTATAGGAGTGAAGAAGCAAAGATCCTTGCTATTCCGGAGCTTACCTGATAGCAATCAAGAAAGAGGCTATGACAATAAACATAATATATAAATAATTTATACAGTATGATAGAAGGTGATGAGTGCTATTGAATAAAGAAAACACAGAGCAAGGTCAGAGAATTGGGAGAGCAGAGTGGGGTGGGCAGGTAGAGTGCTGTATGAAATAAGGTTGTCAAAATAAGTCTTGAAAAGGTAAGATATGATCAAAAGCTTGAAGAAGGTGGGGGAGTTAGCCATACAGCTATCTGGGGGAGAAAAATTCCAGAAGGGTGGAGAAAACAGCTAGCTTAAGCAAAGGCCTTCAGATGGTAGCATGCCAAATGTGCCTGAGAAAAAGAAGCAAGCGAGGGCTGAGCAGATAAAGCAGAGAGAGTGAGGAATGGAGGTGTTGGACATAAGGTTGGAGAACTAGGGACCACTTTATACAGGGTACTGTTGGTCACAGTGAGGAAGGACTGACTCTTACTCTAGTAAAATGGAGAGCCCTTGTAGGATTTTCAGCAAAAATCAAGGCATGATTTGATTTATTTTTTAAATGAGTGTGCCAGTTATTAAGCCATTGTCTCTGCTCCAAACTCATCCTTCTTATACTTGGCTTCAAGATGCTGGGGCCAGGGCTCTGCAAACTACATTTTTGCTTTGCCAATTGCCCACTTTTCAACTCTGCCCATAGGGAGTAATAGAGGGGTGAGTAGAATGGATTTGCCATTAACCAAGGTGAGGAATGCTGTACATAGAACAGATTTGGGGGGAAAGTATAAAAAATTCAGCTTTGGACACATGACTTAGACAAATAGAGGTGGCAAGTTGGCAGCTGGATATTAGCACAGAACTAATTTTTGTTCTTTTCTATATGGCCCTTGGGCCATGATCACACCTTTTGCTATACTGCAAATATTCATTGAATAGTTTAGGTTCTTGAATTTTAATTAATTTCAAGAACTTTAATCATTTGGTTAAGAACACAGAAGTTGGAATTAGACAGAACCTGGCTCTTTGGTTGATCTGTGATATTGAATAAGGTTTATAACCTTTCTAAGCCTCAATTCATCAACTATAAAAGTAGAAGTAATATTACCAAAGTTTAACAGTGATTGAAACATGGAAATTATAAAAAAATATACAGTGTTGAGCATATAATTACCTTGAAGAGTAAAATGTCCTCCTCAGTTATCTGTAAAATGGGGGTAATATATATTTTACAGCCTTCTTCTGAGTATTACATCAGAGCAAGACTTGTAAATCACAGTACACCGAGTCCTCCATACAAGAGGCATTTGATAAACCTGAGTTTGTCTGAACATATTGTTTCATTGAATCCTTATAACATCTCTCTTACTTACCAATTTAATAGCATTTTTCAAAATCTATTCCACAAAGTATTAATTCCAGGAAATTTTAATAGGCATTAACACAATAAAGGCATAAACATATATTTAAATAAAAGTAACCAACATGTTCAACTATGTAGATTTTGATTAACATAAAACTGTATTTTTATCCCTTACCCACTTTCTACAAGTGAGGGTAATCCTTTTCTACTTCTGGATTGGCTACTTTGACAGGCTGAAAATGTGTCTGCTCGTTCTTAGTAATAGGCAGTATCACAGTTATTTGAAGTTACAAGTATATATCAATCCAGAAACAGCAGGTCCTCAGAGAACATTGTTTTGTTTAACATTGTTCTAACATTCATGAAAAAAAGAAATTGATTGCTGGCTGGTGCTGCTGCCTGTGTGGATTTGGCACATTCTCCCCATGTCTCCATGGGTTTTCTCCAGGTGCTCCGGTTTCCTCCCACATCCCAAAGATGTGCACATGAAGTGAACTGGAATATCTAATTGTCACCATCTGAGTGAGCGTGGGTCTGAGTGTGCCCTGCGATGGAAGAGCGCCCTGTCTAAGGTGGGTTCCTACCTTGTGCCCTGAGCTGCCTAGAGAGAATCCAGCCATCCACCACCCTAAACTAGAGCAAGCAGTTTGGAAATAATTATCTTTCTTTTTTTTCTTCATTTTTCTTAAATATGGGTATAACTCACATTTACTTTAGTGTTGAATATTAGCAGTGCTATGGGTCTTCATTTCGAAATATGGTGATGTTTTTGTGACCAGAAATATTCCATAGGAACTTCACTCTTGTTTATATCAATTACTACCATAGTAAAATTGGTGCCATTATAGGTCATTTTGCTAAAAGTTGGTTTCTAAGAACTTAATGACATTAAGTGAACACTTTCTGTATTAGAATGTCCAATCTTAAGAGGTGGCAGCTGCTTGAACACCATGATTGGGCTGTAGCTGTAGGTCACTCTGAGCTCTATGGCCTTCTGGCCTTCTTGTTCAGTATGCTCACCCTGGTTTGGCTCGACCAAGCTCTTTTTGCATCATCTGAAGGATCCCAGAGAATGACAGCTTATTTTCCAAGTGACTACTTTGTCTTTCAAAATTAAGTCAAAGGAAAAAAATTATTAAGTGTCTATAATTAAACCCAATCACCTCCTCTTTACCAGACTCTAGATACCTGGAAACCAGATATGATATGATGGTTCCTTGATACCAAGGAACAGTATATTAGGTAGCAGAGAAGAAGTAATTTGCCTCTAGATAGTGATGTTTCTGGGAGAGTATAGCATTTGGATTAAGGACATAGACTCTGTACCCAAATCTTGCCAGCTGACTTTGAACAAGTTACTCATCTTCTCTGAGCTTGTTTTTCAACTCTAAAATGGGATACTAATAGAGTTGTGTGAGGATTAAAGAAGTTGGCACATGTAAAACACTCCGACTAGAGGCTGATATGTTACAGACACTTGGCATTAGTTGTTAATATTAAAGACTCTACAATTTGGTTAGAATAAAAAATAATAATCCAATGGTTAGTGCTATGCTGCATGTTCCTGCTAAAATGTGAGACAAGAGTTGAAAAAATAATGGTATGGGTCCCGGAAGGCAAGAGAGATCACAAAAGAGGAAAGAATGGATATGAGCTTTAGATAATAGAGAGGAAATTTGTGCTGCTTCTGCTTTTATTATTTTTCTTGTTGTTTTTGGAATGAGGACAAGGAGAACCAGAAATTATGGCAGTATAAGAAGGGGAAATACTGAGAAAGAGACAGTAAATTTCTGTTTCTACTTTTCTGGAGGTCCATGTTACTACCTTCTCATTGGAAAACTGGCTTCAGTCTATTGCTGGGTGGATGGAATGTCATATTCTCATTATGGCACTTTATAGCTTTATTGTTTATAATCCCAATTAATATATTTTTTACAATGAAGGTAGGTATGACTCTCCTTTCTTTAGTTGGCTTTCATATTGCTAGCGTTATTATATAATATAGCTTTTGAAATAATTTCAATTTGGATCAAGTTCATATTTCCTTGGAACTATTAGTTTCCAAAACCATAACTGCAGTACCAATTGGCATATAATTTTAAAGGCTGTCATAAAATGCAAAAGAAAGAATCATATATTTAATATTCAATATCCCCCAAAGATAACTATAATTATTTCTCTCTTAAAAAAGAGATGACTAGGAACTTGGATGAGATGTTTTTTAATGCAAATGATCAATATGATAAACAAAAATCACTTGCCGAAGAACATTGCTTATCACTCATACTTTGAGAAATGAGGAGTAGCATTCCAGTTCTGTGGATTTACTTCTCCTGTAATTCACTGAATTTTTAAAATGAGCAGCTTGGCAACACAGAAATTTAGACTCACATTTCTATCTATAAATCACCAGTTGGTCCCTTATGTTGACAGTGTCTGTACAAAATCAAAAGACTTCAAAGTGTTCCAGCAACAAAATATAAGAAATTGTAGAACACATAAATTTCAAGTGTTTTCTACCTACGTCAGCAACATCACTTTAGCAAAATACTGACAGGATATTCAAGTGCCAAGATGGAAAATAAAATAAGGTAAATAGCAAAACAGAATTCAAAATAAGGGGCATTCCTGAATAATCAAACAAATCATTGGGAGATACCAGTATGGCTTAATAAGCTGCTTGTTAGTTTCCTAAGTGAAAACAAGTTAAGTTGGAAATATAAAGGAAAATGTGCCAAGTTCAAAATCAAGGATTAAACAAAAAAAGTACTATATTGAGCAACATTGTCAACTATTAAGCAGTTACACTGATATGGGCCAAACATTTTGTGAATTGTTAGGAAGAAACATAAGGTAAATAAACTTAGTTCCTGCCTTCAGGGAACTTATAATGTAGTCATTTTGTGATAAGAAATGTGAAAACAACTTTTTAAAAGTACAAGAGTCAGTGAAGCTATAGATTATAATATTGGAGACTATGGGAATACCAGCCCAACAATCTCTAGTATCTAAGAAAAAATATTCCTCGCACCATTTTCCTCACAAATTTAACAAAAGTATATGTTAAGTACTTGGTGACCCTTAAAATGAGCGAGCCAACTTTTCCATGAATAGCCTATTCACATTCAGGGATCTGGACCTTTATATTGACTTTACCATCTCTAATTATTTTTTACAAGTGATACAAAAGGGGGTGGGCATTGAGAAAGGAAAAAAAAAAGACTTTTAAAATCAACTCTTTGAAAATGACATAATTTCACTTCTCTTTTTCATTTAGTTTAAGTACCTTGGCTATTGCCTTTATATTGTACTTATTTGTAATGATCAGTTAAATTGATAAATGGCAGAAATAGTAAGTTTAATAGATTGCGCTGAATATTTTGCTTGAGCTAATGTTCTAAATTAGTTAGGTTTAAATTATTATGTCTTCCTTTACAACTGCCTCAAATTCTAAAAATCTCGTACCTAGATTAAGGACATTGAAAGGAAACGTACCAGGAGAAATGAGTCAAGTGTCATAGAAGTAATATCCTAATGCATTGCTATTCTTTTATTGATTGGAATCGATCTTGCTTCTTGTTCGTTTTCATAGGTGCTCCATTGTGACAGCAATTGTGAAAACTGCAAAATATTCCTACTCACAGATTTCTGGGGAAATCTCAAATCTTGCTATTAAACGTTTTAGAGAAAATATGAATTGTGTTGCAGGAAGCTGATAATAATTCCATTGCCTCCCCTGCTATTTTCCTAGCTTAGTAAATTGAAATGCTTATTGTTGAAAATGTGTACTGTTAGTCCTCACTTAACATCATCGACAGGTTCTTGGAAACTGACTTTAAGCAAAATGACGTATAATGACACTAATTTTACCATTCTAGTGATGGATATAATCAAGAGTGAAGTTCCTATGGAATATTTCTGGTCACAAAAACATCACCAAACTTCTAAATGAAGACCTATAACACTGCTAATATTCAACACTGAAGTAAATGTGAGTTATACCCATATTTAAGAAAAATGAAGAAAAAAAAGAAAGATAATTATTTCCAAACTGCTTGCTCTAGTTTAGGGTGGTGGAAGGCTAGACTCTCTCTAGACAGCACAGGGCACAAGGTGGGAACCCGCCTAAGATAGGATGCCCTTCCTTAGATAGGATGCCACAGGGCACACTCAGACCCACACTCACTCAGATGGTGACAATTAGATATTCCAGTTCACCTCATGTGCACATCTTTGGGATGTGGGAGGAAACTGGAGCACCTGGAGAAAACCCTGGAGACTTGGGGAGAACATGCAAACTCCACACAAACAGTTGCCTTATGGAAAGAGAAATTTTTTTCTTCAATGTTATAACAAAAAGATATTGAATGAAACAGCATTATTGGAGGACCTGCTGTACACATATATACACATATAGTCTATAGTTCATATGACTAGGGATTTCTGATGAAAATAATTAAACGAATCTGTCATTCCAGTCAAAATGATGACAATGTACATTCAAAACCACATAGTGGCCTTCAGAGCATGGGCGAGAGGGCATCTGATGCAGAAAACATTTCTGGGCACGATGCTCAGATGAAATAGACTAGCAAGAGGAGGAAGGTAAAAACTGCGGTTTGTGGTCAAAATTAACAATAGTATTTCCACAATCATTGTTCTCCTTTTGAATTTATGCTTTTCTTTCTGAAAAACGCCAGGGCTTTAGTCATCTTTTGGCTGCATTTGTGGTTTACAGAGGTGTCATGTTCTTAGCCACATCCTGTTTTCCCTGAGGTGGCCATTTAAGTTCAGTGGGAGTAACCAGAGGGTCAAACTTGTTGTCTTTTATGAAGGTGAAAAACAGTGTTGCTCAGGAAAACTGGAACTCAATTTTAAACTGTTTCTTTTATTATCAATTTTATTTCCAGCTAACAATAATTGCTGTAAAAACTCATGGACACTGGATTGGTGGATGGCTTTTCTCAAATCTAGAAGTAGGCAGGGTTACTTGTGTTTAGTACTAGTCCTTTTCTTTTTCCTTTAAGTATATATCAATTTACCCTTCCCCTGTAATAGTGACCTGCCTCTAAAAATATTTTGGGCAAAGGAGAGTTTGCCTTATTTTTGCTAGACTGTTAGAAGTTCTCCCTGCATTCTAACTCAGCCAAGGGGCATGGTGCCAGGCACCCTGCGGAGAATTGCTGCTAGCTATAGGAGGACCTCAGAAAAAGTGTGTGAACATGGGCTGAGGCTTTCCCCTCTACAGCACGTCCCTGCCTTCTCTCACCGCTCCACAAAGTTGTTAGATACTAAAACATGAGTGACGGTATTTAAAATCACATGGTATAAGACATATGAGTATCTTCATAGTTCAAGAGGCAGACCCACACGGTTAAAGCCTTTACAATCTATTGACATTCTTTTTTGGGTGCATGTAAATCTCACAGAGCTGCCTTCAGGTCTACGAATTTCTTATCTATCATAAGAAAACTCCCATCCAGTGCACAGTATTGGCCTAACTCTCCCTCTGTCTTGCTCTTACCATAGCACATTTCCCCAAATCGGTTAAGTACTCAGTGGGCTTTGCCTCTCCAAGGTCCAAAGAACAAGCTAATGTGACTATCAATGCCCCCTCCCAAGACTAAGCCCCTTAGGTATCTCTCCAGAGGTAATATTTTTAGATATGTCTTTTGTTCTTCTAAATATCTAACAGATACTTTTGGGTCAAACTCACATTTCTCCCAAAGACCAACGTTAATTTTCAGATTTTTTCAATCTAAATCCTTAAAGAGAAAAAAATTTCGATTTGCCGTGTACTCTGCAAATTACCATATTATTATAACTAAATTTTTTATCACTCTCAAGTCTCCCATGAACACACACACACACACACACACACACACACACACACACTTGGAAACACCCGTTAATGGCTCCTCTTCTGGCTATGTAAAGACAGTCAAAGCTTTGAAATTTCTTTCCTTGTTTCTGATTGGGTGCGTAGTGTTACATGTTTTCCTTTTTTTCAGTTATATTTGCAAGGAAACCTGGTTGTGAGTTTAGACAACAGATTAATTCCTGTTTGCTTCATGAAGTATGGACACAGTATCAAGTTTGAAATGAGAAGATCTGGATGAAAATTCAGCTTAACTCTTTACATGCTGTTTGGTTTCACATAAGTTTCTTAAATTCTCAGTAATTTTAGTTCCTTTTACATAAAATGTGACTAATAGTGCTCATCCAGGGATAAATGAGATAATTTAAATGAAAACAGTTAGCATAACTCCCAGGATGTGATTAGAGCTCAATAAATGTTGAATACTAAATCTATATCTGGTTTTGCTTCATAACCAGAAGACAGAAGGTTATTAACAGCCTTATGAACAACCAAACTTTAAATGAGATTGCTAAGGATTTGCAATATTGACTATATTTTCATTTTCTCCCTAATTTGGTAATGCCACATTGAATTAGAACTTTTAATCTTATGTGCAATTTTTTTTTCTATAGAATTTCACCAACAATACTAATTGATGGGATACTAATCAATTATAGCTCATAGGTAGATATTAGGTTATAATCATTTCTCTTGAATTTTTATGTCAGAACTATTCTGGGAACACATTATTAATTTTTTTCATTTGCTATTTATAATGACAGGAATAGCCCTCATTTATTGAGCCAATAAATAATTGTGACTATGTGGCTAGAAGATTAAATGCCTAATATGCATTATCTCATTTAATCCCCACTTCAACTATATGATGTTGAAAAGATTAACATCATTTTACAGATTGGGAATCTGATACTTGGAGAAATAAACTAGCTTGCACAAGCTTTAGCAGACAGAAAGTGAGAGGGCTCTGTCAGAAGCCAGTGCTGATCCCTAAACTTGGCCATTCAATAACCACACTCACTATACATATGTTATCTTGATAATTTCCTCTGACACTACTATCTTCACATAACAAGTGATTCTCCTTTATCACAATCCAGCCCAGGTAACTCTCTTTTACTGTCACTCACACAGGATGCTTTCAGGTGTTAATCAGCTTTGCCTCTGTACTTTCCTGAAGGAACATCCTTTTACCAAGTGCTTCCAATCTCTATCCCTAAATTTAGATTACAGTTGCCACACAAGACCACACAGGTAAGAAGCCTGCCTTTAACAATATTTGAGTGAGTTCTTTGAACTAGAGATACTGTAAAACAACAGAAAGAAATATTTGGGGATGAACCCATGCTATGGTATAAAGTTGAAGCTTGAGCAATATTTCAACCAGCTACGCTGAAACAGCAATACAACCACAACCCACTGGGAGTTGGTAAAATTGCTGCCAAATGTGGCTGAAAAAAATCTGTATCTCTTCCTTGATCCTATATAAAAAATCTTCCCCTGGTGTTTGTGTCCTTCTTTGTTTTCTGTTGATCTTGTTTCTGTGACTCCACTCTGATCCAAGGCCATGTTCTTCTACCAGGACCTCTCCAGCAAGTGAGGCAATTTCTCTGCCTTTTGAAAAGTAAGTACTCAAAGCTCAGCCTCTAAATATACTTGCTTCATCAGCTTTTACAGAGCTCTAATTGTTTCTATTTACCTTAGCACACATGTGTAAGATTTACTTTTTTATAATGCCTACTGCAGTTTACTGCTTGCTACATGTAAATGGTTTCTATTTCTCAGATCTTATGGGATGACTATGGTAACAATCATCAAGACTACTCTAATTTTCAGCTGAAAGTGACAGTTTTTCTAATTGTTCACAAACCTTTTACTCGATTCTATGTCCTGTATTACAGTGTCAGAAATCCTCTCTCTTTACAAAAGTCTGAGATATCTTGGTTATTTCTCTTGACCATGTCCACATTGAGTGGACTATTATATTATCACATAAAGATACTTAAGCCAGTCTGTGTCATAATTCTTTCAGTTATAATGTAATTTAAACTTGAAAGACACATTTGAAAAAAATGGGACATTTATCCAGTCAGAAATAGGATAGGACTTTATAAGCATTTAAGCGAATTAATGAAAAGACTAATTGAGTCAATGATATAAAGACTAAGTTTTCTGTATAACAACAGAAACAAAATAATCATAAACAGAATAATTAGGCAAATAAAAAACTAGCAAAAATATTTGCCACTTTGAATGTATGAGTTCTAAAAAATTAATAAGAAACAAAAAACAAGTAGGAGATGAGAAAGTAGTAGAAGAACATGAAGAGGCAATAAACCAAAAAGAGATACTAAATATATGAAAAATGTTGACTCTAGTAGGAATTAGGGAAATAAAAATATCTCACTTTTTAAAAGAGCAGTATACATAAATTTATATATCCCATGTATTTTTGTGAGGGCAGAGACATATGGGCACTCACCTGGCTAGTGAGAATGACATTGCTATACCTTTTCTGAATGCCATTTTAAATACAGGTTTTCAACCTGCATTTGGTGTTGGTCTAGTAATTACAATTCTAAGAAAAACTACCCTGAGAAAGAAATCTGCACAAAGATTCATGTAGAAAAATATAAATTGCAGATCTAATTATAATAGCAAAATTTTGAAAATCATGTGCTCATATGAAAATAAAATCTGTGAAAGAAATTATGTATGTATATAAGAAGGAAAGATCTGCAGCAATTAAAAACCATTTAGTGATATAGGATAATGCTCACTTTGACTCGCTAAGTGAGAAACAATTTACAAGGTAATATGTGCAATGTGATGCTAATTGAAGAAAATTATAAATATATATATAAAGATGCACAGAAAAGAAACAAAGAAATACTCAAAAATGTTAATAACAAAACATTTAGAGGACACTGGGATTTAGTAGGTTTTTTTGGGGGGCGGGGTTGTACTTTTTCATCAATGGTCATATATAACTTGGAAAAAGATGAATATATTTTAAAAATAAACTGTATGAAAATGACTAGGATGTAATCACTTTAAACAGACTATTTTCTTTACTTGCTATCAGATATTTTCATTACATTTCTAGTCATAAATCTATTCCTTTGTTTCCAGACTATGTTCATGAATCTGTATTTATCATTCAGAACTCAAGAAAAAAATTAAAGGCAATCATTATTTTTCTTTTTATGCAGGCAGCAGAATCCATTTTTAATTGTTCTATTTTAAATCCCTGTTGTTAGAAACATTTATTTAACCTCTTACCTCTGTTCTACTGAGACATTTTTGTTTACATCAGGTTAGACCTTGACCTTCACAACCTCACACTTGGGGAATTAGTTGTTGTTGTTTTTTGTTGTCGTTACTGTGCTTTTAAAAAGACTTGATTGAAATTGGTTTGGCTGATTCTTTTAGGTTTGGAAATAGCCAAAAGCAATTCTACTTTGGAATATTTGGGGAGATTTTATTTTTCCCTCCTCTGGCTTAAAAAGATTTCATTATAAAAGTGAAACTATACAGACAAAGAATAAAGAATGTGTCAAAAATCTGCCCCCCACCAAGCTTGAGTGGTAAAAATTATCTATTGCCATTGCTTGCAATTTGTCAGTTCTCTCCTGTTTCCTTGGAGGCATAGTGGCATGCACAGTGGAGCTTCAGACAGTTTTCACTGTCCTCCAGATAATTTGACAGGACTAGCTTAGTATCCAGTTTTAAGCAATCAGAATCTAATAGTCTCCCATAAAAACAACCTTAAATATTTCTAGAGGATTTTGGAGGCAATGTAAAGACCTTTACTCTATTTTTTAGAGAATGCCAGGAGTAGGTACAGATCTTTGTCACATATTCCATGGAAAGTAAGAATACTGTAGATAAGGAAAGAGTATTTAGGTATGTGCGGGAAGAAGTGTTTAAGAAGGAAGAATGAGTCCAAATAATTTCCATCTGCCTCTGTATCCATCTTCACTCCCCAGATACTGAGAAAATATTCTGAAGGGTTTCACTACATCGGAAGCTTTCTCATGTATCACAGACCCCTTTCTTTGTTACACAGGAGTAATAGAGGCCACAACAGCCACATGATGCCAACCCCCACTCACTATGGTGGGATCTTCTAACCAATTATTATTGAGAACATTTCATATGTACTCAAGTATACAGTCCTCTAATTACTACATGGTGCTATCTGTCTACCATCTATCATCTATCTATCTATCTATCTATCTATCTATCTATCTATCATCTATCATCTACAGATATTTTTTCCCCTAATTCTGCTTCCTGTGGTGATCTTTGAAAAAGGCCTTTGATAGCCTTAAAGCCATACTAGTCTCAATGTCAGTTCAGTGATTGCTGAACCCTCCCCCCCAGTTCAGTGATTGCTGCTGACCACCAGAGACCATCAATCACTGCCTTCACTGGCGCGCTAACTTCTGCATGACTGAGCAGTTTACTGTTGTGTCAGACTTTGAACTCTGTCAACCAAGGTGCCTCTGTTTACTAGCTGAGATGCCTCAGTTTACTAGACCTTAGATAAACACCCTCTTTGACAGAGATTGCTAGCTGCCTCCCATTGTCAATAAAGTTCTTCACTAACAATTCAGAGCAATATGCCCAGCTATAACACGACATCCACCAAGTTCCTGGGCAGCCAAGTGTGGCCAGGTGTCAACTTGGGGCATGATAGAAATGGTTTGGGACTCTTGAGGAAGGCTAAAGGGAAGAGATGAATGCCCCTGATTTCTACTTCATTTCCTTATTGTTGCCTGGAAATGCAAATGCGAGGCTGAAGCTCCAGCCGCCGTCGCCATCTTGCAGTATGAGCTGATTTTAGGAATGGAAATCACCTACTAAAAATTGCAGAGCAGAAAGAAGCCGAGAGCCCCATGATGTGCCCTGCCCTGCATACTTTCACACATCTTTTCGATGGGAGAAAAATACACTTCAAATCTGGGTAAGCTACTGTCATTTTAGTCTTTCTCGTGATATGAAGTCAAACTAAATCCCAACGTGTCAGTTTATCTAGGAAAGAGAGACAATAGCAGTACCTAAACCATAGGGTTATTGTAAGGATATAATAAGACGGGTAAGACTTTTTAAAATGTGCTCTATAAAAAATAGATGCTATCACTAAATGAAACTTAGTTTGCACTTAATAAAAGTCAGATATTATAACCTGATGTGTTAAAAGCTTGGATTCCATGAGTCCAGTCTGAAAATGGAATTGCATGTGAAAAACATGGTTTGGCCACAAAAATAATTAAAAGCAATTACATTTTTGTTATCTTTTGTTTTTGCATTAAAGCAATTTAAATTTTAATTGGAGTTATTAACAACATCAAATGGGATCCAATTTGAAATCCAGAGATACTTTATTTTAATTGAAGAAAATTCTTTTTTTTTTGTTAGTTTTTTTTTTAAAAATTCAAACAATCAAAATTTGCCAGAATAGTACAGAAAACTTCTGTAACCTCTTTACCTTGAATCCCAAACTGCTAACATGCTATTGTATTTCTATATACCCATTATCATTAGCTTCTTTCTTGAATTTTTTGAAAGTAAGCTATAAAATAACTCTGAAATACTCTAGAACATGCTTCCCAAACAAGGATGCTCTCCCAAATGACCAGCATACAACACTCCAAATCAGGAAATCTACATTGATACACTACCATCAATTCATAGGCCTCTTCAAATTTTAGCAACTGACCCAATAATATCTCATTTTCCTTTCTATTCCACAATCCTTTCAGAAATACCTGCACATTTAGTTATCATGTATCTTCAGATAACTTCAATCTGAAACTATTTTTCAGTCTTTCCCTGTTATTTGTGTCCTTGATAGTTTTAAAGAATACAGATCTTTGATTTTATATCTTGACCTGGGTTTATCTGATATTTCCTCATCTCCAGACTCATATTACGTATCCTTAACAGGAAGACATGGAAGTGATGTTGTGTTCTTCTTAGTGCATCAAAACAGGAGATACATCAACATATCCATCACTGGGGATATGAATTGTGATCACCTTTCTCAACTTAAAGTAACAATTTTTCCCTTTACAAATTTATTAATATATTATAGGGAGGTATCATGAGATTATGCTAATATTCTGAACCTCATCAAATTTCTACCTATTAGTTTTAGCATCCTCTATAGACTCCTGTCTGAATCAAGTACATCTGTGATGTTGAGCAAGAGGTGATTCGTTATTTATATAATTTCTTTTACTTTCACTCATTGGCATTTTATACAAAGGAAGAGTTTCTCTTCTTCCCCACTGATTCATTTATGTATTTACATCCTTTAGGTCCTTATTTTGGCACCAATGTTCTTTTGATATGTGCCTATCATTCACTGAACACTTCCTCACTTTCTGGAAAACCATGTTCCAGGATCTTTTTTTTTTTTTTTTTTTTTTTTTTTTTTTTTTTTAATTTGAGTCCATAGGTCTTTTTTTTTTTCTTTTCCAGATTCATTTTATACTTTCCTGTCTCAGTCCTGGAAATTACAATTTCTTGAAAAAACCCTGGTTTGTTTTAGTGGAGGTAAGTATTTAGAAACTAGGATCCACATGCTTAGTGCTCCCATTGCTACTGGGGTACAACTTCTAGACCCTCTTAGTGAACAGAGCTAGGAAATGAATGTGTAAAAATGTACATATAAATGGAAATATATATGTATATGTAATGTAAATACTCCCTCATATTCATCCTTAGCTACTTCTGTATCTGTGTGCATATATTTATCACATATACATACGCACAAAATAAATTCATATTGATACTTCCAATTCCAGGTCAACGCTTCAGGCTTATTTCTACTTTTCTGCCTTGCCCTGTTTGTAAGTATCTTCTCCAGTAGTGAGAAATGTGGCTCCCATTATCCTCCATATATTGAATCATTTGCTTCATTTGTTTATTTATACAATATAATCAGTCCTTCAACCTCAGTGGTCACTTTCTCAACCTAACATCTCTGCTCCTCCCTGCCTCAGCCTATATTCTTGACTAGCTTACTGGCCTGTGCCTCAGAGAAGGAAAGGGAAGAGAAAATGGAGAGAAAAGGGACAGGAATACTTTTAAATCTTATTTTGCTCATTTCATTTACTTACAGTATTTCTCATACCCTGTAATTTCCTAAAAGAGTGACTTCCCAATCCAAAGCACACTAGCATTCATTAATATGGATTCTCTTGCATACTTTGCAAAGTTATGGTCATCCAAGATGCACTTAAAAACAACAACAACAACAACAACAAAAGCTTAATCCCTCTATGCATCCACCCCCAATCCCAATCCCTAAACCTTTTGTATTTAAAGTCAAATAGCTATAAACACCAGAACAAGACTTCATTTTACATTACAATATATAGAGAATAATATGGTGCTAGAAAAATTTGACCTTGCCTGCGAAGCTACTTAACCTCTATGGAAAGTAAAATATATAAAGGTAAAGGCAGGCTTTTCTGTTCATACTTTAAGCAAAGCCACAAGATGTGTGTGTGTGTGTGTGTGTGGGGGGGGGGTGATGATGGCTCAATTTTTCTTCTATCTGCATATTCTCCTGTTTGAAAGTTTCCCCCAATGCTAAAAAAATAGCAGATTGTCAAGAAAAGGCTGTACTTCGCATTTTCTAAACTAGAATAGACAGGCTCTTTTATTGAGAATGAAAATTTCCCTTTTCATGGTGCAAATTCTCAACTAAAAATTTGACCCACAGCATGCTTTAAGTCTGTAATAATTGTTAACCTGTTATATCTATCTATCTATCTATCTATCTATCTATCTATCTATCTATCTATCTCTATTTATTTGTTTGTTTATTTATTTTTACAGGGCACAGAGCTTGACTACATTTCCCAGCCTCCCTTGCAGTTTCACATGGTGAGAGTGATGGACACTAACCACCTCTAGGCCAGGCCTATAAAAGCCTCAGTGCAACACTCCCTGTGCTCTGTCTTCCCTCATATGCTAGTCAGATGCACAGTACTCAGTAGAAGACTCTAAAGCCTGATGGCGGAGCCACTATCTAGAACCTGGTTCTTACTTGGAGCAAAGCCCTTCCACCCCTACACACCCAACCTGCACAGTACTGGGAAGTGTGAGAGCGATGGACCTTTGGTGGCTAAGATTTGGTATTATTTGTTATAATACTTAACTCACTCTGTTTAACAAAATCTCCAAAACAAAATGCCATATGGGTTCCTACTCATAATAAATCACAAACAATATTCACTGATAGAGCAGTTTCCTGAGTGGCAGTGTACAACAAAGCTTGGCTGACTGAGCAAAACATATTATTTTACTTCACCCTAGGAGTTTCCTTCAATTTCAGCACGATTATGATATGAGACTCCAGAGGAAAGTGACAGGTGAAAACAGTGGTAGTGCCTTAAATGAGCCAGTATATTGATCCATGGGGCTATTTTAGGTCTGGTCAAATATAATGTTATTGAAACATACCTTTGAGTGGCATATGGGTTAATATCCTTTCCTGTGCGTCTAGTTTACTCACAAGAAAGACTAAATAATAGAGAAAGTAAACTAAATCTCACCAAGGCACTTCATTTCCTCAGAAAGAGCTTCTGGTCATGAAAGGTGGAATTATTTGCATTTGTACTACTGTTCAAGAAATGAGGAAAAGGACCTAGATATCATCTCTGGATGCATAAATCCTTTGTGCTGCTAGGCCCAGAGGGGATATGCCTGGTTGTATTTTAATTCCTGGTCCCTTTACTTCTTGGAGTAGGCCCTGGGGCAATCTCCGTGGAGGGCATTTGACACTGGAAATTCCTCCTTTTGGTTGATCAAAGTTGGTGCTGCCTGACCCCACCCCAGGAAGTGGTGGCAGACACATCTGTTCAGTCTGGCTTCCTGCCAATAGGGGATTTATTCTTGGGTGAGTCCGGGAGAGAGACTTTTATGTCAGGAGGGGGTGTATTGTTGGCTGATGGGGTGTGGTGAGTGTGGAGGGTGGGAACCACTTCAACTCCCCTGCTGAACTGTCTGACTTTTTGTGCAGCAGTGTTTAATCTTTGTACATGGGTTCTAAGACTTTTGTGAAGGGTAAGTGCTGAATCGGTCAACTTTAACGATAAACTGAAAAACTTTGGAAGAGTAAAATATAGATTTCTCAAGCAAGAAGACAGAAGTTAAGGTTTGCTGACTACACACAGTAAGTTACTCTTTAGACTCAAACAACTGAAGATACGATTTTGACAGTCCTCACTAGTTAGCTAGCATAGCCCCACAGACCGAGGGGAAGATTAGAAATAGAGGCTGGGCCACTCAGTATTCTGAAATTCTGGCTTTCACTCTGGAGAAGTCATTGGATCTTTTTCATATCTCAGTGTCTTCATAGCAATATTTACAATAAGACTAAAATTACAAATTGAATTCTGTAAAACATTATTTTTGTGAAATTATTATAAGTTAATAAAGGAGGAGTATGACATATGGAACTGGTCCGGGAATAGTCAATGCCTGGAGTACTAAGATTGTCCGATAGAACAATACCAGAGTATGGCTTGACCACAACACTGTATCAGAGATTCAGTACATGAATGAGAAAGAGATGTCATAGAGTTTAACTGAGTTTGATTCTAGAAGTTGAGAGGAAATCAGCATTTTGCACTTTAGATAATTCGTTACCTTTCTTGTCTCTGTATTATTTTCTAAGACCACTCGGGCCAGAGATTATTTTCCTGGGTGAGAACCATTTTTCCGCTCATAGATTTCACCTAGCCAATACTTGTAAAATAGCTTTATGCCACTTCTGGGCCATATGATGAGGTCTCTACTAAAGAAATATAATCTGTAGTCCCTGCTCTTCAAACGTACTAAGAATCTAGGCAGGGCCACAGCCACCTACAAATTAGAAAAATATCTTCTCTCAGGCAGACATAGTCATGGTTGTGTATTTGGTGAGTGGTGTGTGGACTGCATTTCAGCCCTCGCTAGTCCTTTAGTCTTTCCCTCACATGTCTTTGTGTACTTTGGATGCTATCATATCTTGTGGACATGGAGCATCATATCTTATGGAGCTATGAGATAACATCTGCCAGGAATTGTAGTTGCATGAGGGACTAAAAAAATCCTTCTGGTAAATAAATCTTCCCAAAGGAATGAAAAGCAGACAACTTTAATATAAAAACAACACTTCATAGTAGAATAGTCTGAGAGATTCCAAATGCAAAATGGCGTCTGTCCCTAGACTATTGGCTACTCTGTGACTAGCAAACTGAAAGATCTGTTTCAACAAGAAAACATTTTGGTTGGGAGAACATTGGGAGAACAAGGGAACACTTCTTTGGGGCTTCCAATTTGAATATGAAACAGATCTAGTAACAGTGGGAACTGTGTGGTAGCTTTAGTACTGAAATGGCCTCAGCAATTTTGATCCAGCAACCCAAGAAGCTTCAGTACAGATCAGCTACAGAAGGTGGAGGCTTTGAGATGGCCTCAGAGTGCTTGAATGACAATTTCTCTGGCATTAGATGAATGAGGCAGAGTGGGAAATGTCAACTCTATACATCATCACCCATGCACTCCTTGAAGAATTCCAGAAATACCTGGGAGATAGGAAGATGTTTACAAAAGGATTGAAGTCCTGAAATTGTGAGTTGAGGGAGAGTCATAAGAATATTTTGTTGCTGTTATTGTGACATTATTTTTATACCAATGCAGAGATGAACTGGGAAATCAGAATAGCAATGTAGGCCTATGAAAGTATGTATTAAGGACACATACACTCTAGGATAGCTTTTGCTTACCACAGGGTTTGGAGTACAGGATGGTAAATGCTTGCAAAATGTAAGGAACATTAGTTTTACATATTCTACTTGAGTTAGGTTTCATGTGTTGGAGTACATAGGTTGGTAGTAACCTGCCATAATTAATAATTGGGGAGTTCCTGAATAATGCTCTCAAATTTCCACTTTAGTAAAGAGGGAGAGAAGGGGAGGTTAGGAGAAGGTAAGATCACTGAGGAGGGAAGAAGAAGTGACTGGTGCCTACACTATGAATGGAAGGTATGTGAAGGGGAATATATCCTAAATCAGGAACTGGGACTCCTGGGTTCTCCACCTTGTTTTGCTCCAACTAGCACAGTTGGAGTGGGAAAATCATTTCATTTCTGAGCTTTGATTTTCTCATCTGTAAAATGAATGGGCTGAACTGATTGATTTTTAGATTTCCTCTTTGAATCTGATGCTCATATGTGTCTTTTAATACAATAATCGTTGAAAATGAAACTTCGCCTGCAAATCCTATGAATTTTGTGGCTTATTCTCATAGGGTATAACTGTAGCCAAATTTCAATATAAAAGAGTTAGCTTTCTAACTAAAGTTTTTTGGTCAGTGACTGATTCAAGTACACATAAAGTGATGTTTCTGCATCACTGAGTATTTGTATTTGTTATGGCTCCCACCTTTTTCTTCTCTCTCTTGCTTCCTACATGTCAGGTTTCTATTTCCTTCTTGATCACTGCATAAATGTGTAGTACTTCTCCTAACCCTATCAGATTGGCTGGGCACTCAGTCTGTGTTCTCATATCCTGCCAAAATAAGCTTGGTCATTTACCTGTGTTTATTTTCCCTTTCCAGACATCAGGTATTGTCTGCATTCCAGCACCCACGCAAAAGTAATATCTCCCCAATTAAGGCTGTAGCTTCTCTGATTGTTGTTAAGTTTGGTGGACTTACAAAAAGACCAACTGGAGACACCCATAAAACAGCAGCCAGTGGCATTTTATTTCTCCAAAAGTTTTCAAATGCTCTGCAACAGCAATTCAAATGACATTTTTAATAAACAATTTCATGAAAAAGGGGAAGAGGCAACAAAAAAAAGGGGGGGGTGGAGGAGGTAGAGGAGGAGAAAGAAGGAGAGGAGAGGAGGATAAACTATAAGGGAAGGAATCCAAAGAACTAGAACCTTACCACACTTCTTTTCATCACGTATACTAGAATTTTGCCTTTTTAGGATACATCGATCCCCTTTTTGATTACACTTTAACATTAAAAGAAAAAAGTTAACTTCAGGTTGATTCTAGTCTCTGATATTTTGGCTATATTTCATAACATCAGGTTCTGCACGACCGAGGAATTTTAGACTCCTTTTTCAGAATCACCTTCTGAAAACAAGGTCCTGGTAATTTATTTACCTGACTAAAGAATCTTCATTGGACCCTGGTCCCCAGTATACTGTTGTAATTTTGAATCAAGCTGATTTTTTTTGTCTATTTCCAATACTTTTTCTCAGTAGCTAACCTCTTGCATATAGGTAAAAATAGTCTTATGCATCGCTACTCATGAAAATTCTAAAATTACTATTTCTATAGCTAGAAGATCACTTCAATTCCATATAGAAACTGTTTTGAATTCTGAATCCACCTAATTCATAAACTAGATGCCTGTAAAGTAAGTACCTAAATTATTCTACAAATACTCTCATACTCTCTGTATGAATGAATGAGGTGGCTTCTATCATTTAAAAGTTGTTTTAGGAAAAAAAGGATTATATGGTTTTAGGATCTATCAACCAACATTTATACTGATGACAGGATGAAAAATGTGATTAAATGAAGGCAAAACAACTTCTGTCTTACCGTATTGAAAATATTAGTAATAGGGAGATAATATAATACTATGTACAGCTGATAATTATGGAATTTGCTTTCCCAGACATCTTTGTGTTATGATAATAAAAGATATACATAAAACTAATAGGAATGATTTAGAATGATGTGGCTCTCAATAAGGCTAGAGGGAGAAATTTAATCAAGTTACTTACTATTGCATAAAAATATAAGCAATACAGGGCCAAAACAAGTGGATACTGCTGATAGTTTTCTGCTTCCAAGGAAAATTAGTACAGAGAAAGGGGGGTAAAAAGGAGGAAACAAAACTTTTTAAGTATCTACTATATGCCAGTCTTGTCTTTGGCAATTACTTCATTGAATCCTCACAGGAACCTCCAAAGGGAGTTTCATTATCCCAATTTACGGATGAGGAAACAAGCTGGGAGACATAAAGTAACTGATCCAAAATCACATAGCTAGCAAATGGCATAGCTGAGATTTTAGCTGAGCTCATCCTGACCTCAGAGAATTTGTTCTTTCCACCCTGATCTCTTAAAATTGGTTTTGTATTTAATCATTCAGCTCATTTGCTCTTGTTCTAGAGAAATTGCACAGGATTTGGTCACTACTACCTACACAATTCCATACTATATGGCAGTTACCATCTTGAAATCATTCTAGTGTTGAATATTGAACAACTCATCAGTTTCAATATGGCATCGCCATTCTGCATGAAAGCACATTGTTTAAAAGAATGTTCTTGTTCATTTTGACCAAGGCATGCCTAATGGTTCAGTGCCTTGACACTGAGTTCTGATCACCTGAATGTTCACTCTCTTCTCTCCTGTGAGTGTGACAGATGAAAATTTACAGAAATGCTTTCTGGAGAGCCAGTGAACTGCTCTCCCCAGGCCCATAACTATATTGTTAGCCACTGTTCGAGGTTGATTATTGCCAAATGTGTCTTTGGAATCTTGTTCCCTAGGTATGATAGAGTATTTCATAATTTAATTTATCAAGATCAAGAAGTTAGAAAATTCTCAAAGCAATGTTGTTGTATCAATTGAAAATACAAAATAAGCTATGCTGTCTCATGCTTTGGAAGATGAGAAGTGGTTAGAACAAACCTGCAAGGATACAGTAGTAAGCTTCCAGAGGATGAGCAATCACTGTGGAAAACATTGTACACCTGTGTGAAATGTCATGTGAAAATATAGTACAATGGTTTTCTTGGGAGCTATAAAAAATTAAGGCAAGGTTTTAATCAGATCCATTTCTTAGATGCCTTTCAGGAAAGGTCCCTCTTACGATAGCCTCAAAATCAAAAGTCAGACAGAATAAATACTATAATTATCACCACCATGATATTCCATCAAGAATCCCTTTAAAAGAATAAAATTTCTTGTGACCACTGGATTTCTGAGCCAGGAGTGACTAATAACGAATCATGGAATTCTTTAGCATTTTAGAAAATCTTTGGACAAAAATTTGGGTAATGTACATATTAAATATTGATTCTTAGCCATTGTGTTTAACCCTGTTGGCAGGATGGAGTTGAAATAATTAATAGGTGGATGTGCCAAAGTGAGTAAATTAATCCATTGTAATATATTGTGTCACAAACTTATCTCTGCTACCATCATTTTAAAATAAAAATAACATTTAACAAGTTCTGTGCCATGAAATTGAAAACAGAATGTTACAGAGTTGTCATTATTTCTTCCATGGGAAGGATTGTGACTGATAAGATAACTATTGCCTAAACTATTTTAGTATGTGAAATTGGCACAGATAAATTCTCTGCTCTATGTACTAATTACTGTAATTTGATCATTATAATGATTATAATTTCATATTCACTTTATATGAGATAGTCTCTTAACATTGTCTGTCACATCATAGCAAATTTGCTTGTAAGATTCTTTTGGGGAGAAACTATTATATCTTATCAACAATGTCTTTAGTAGCTTAATTATGATATGCCTTCAGGATTTTTCTAACACCTTTTGCAAAGCCTGTTTTCTGAATGAGAATGTTATAGTTCTAAGAACCTTGTCAAGACTGCTTAAATAGTCAGTTGCATTTCTAATATTTTTATGAGAACAATTATTGAAAACAACCTAAAATTCCATCAAGGAAGTACTTATTAAATTAATAATGGCATATCCATACAATAGAATATCAGGTACTCATGAAAAGAATGAAGAAACTCTAAATGCACTGATTTAGAAAGATTTCCAAGGTATATTATGGAATGAAAATAGCAAGGTGCTATAAAAGAATGTACTCAGGACATTTTCTTTGGAGAAAATACAGACTATATAAAAATCTATCTTTGTATTTACTTGCATTTTCATAAAGAAAAATTTTGGTAGGATAAGAAGAAAGTAATACAAGAGGTCTCCTGAGGGCGAGGAGAGGGGTATATATGGTAACTGAATGATTGGAACTGAGACTTTTATTATACTTCTTTCCTTGGAATCTCTGTTGATGGCCCTGGTGCCATGAAAAGTTTGTGATATTTACATCACCTACTACATCAATCTTTCTTTTATTTCTTGGATTTGAGTCATACATATAAAAGCCTTTAGCTTTTGTCATTTTATCACCTATATAATTTTTTACATTAAATCTTTTATCCACTCTATGGTACATATTATGAGAAATGATGCCTGTCCAGTTGTCTCAACACTAATTATTGGGCTATCATTTCCCTATTGATTGAAAATGCTATCTTGTTCACATACAACATATTCCCTCAATATTTTTGAACATTCTATTCCATTATGTTGATTTATTTATGTTTATGCTCCCATGTTTTAGTTACTAAGACAACATGCTTTATTACTGATAGATCTAGTCTGCTCTTACCATTCCTCTCTTTCCAAGGTTTTCTGGCTTTTGTTAAAAAAAAAAAAAGCTTTTTAAAGACAAATCTTTAATAGAATTAGAGCGCCTAATTAAAAATTTTTGGTATTTTAGTTGAAATTGTTCTAAATTTATCAATTCACTTAGAGAGAACTGATAATCTTATGATGTTGAATCTTCCTGCCCTCAAACCCGATATATCTTCTCTTTGGTAGTGCATTAATATAGTTATGGTTTTCTTCACATAGGTCTAGCACATTCCTTATAAAGTTTATTCCAATGTATTTTAAACTTTTTCTTGCTTTTGAAAATTGACTTGTTATCCACATATTCAAATTGGTTGTTGGTTGTATATATAAAAGCTATTGTTATTTATTTATTTATTTATTTATTTATTTATTTATTTATTTATTTATTTATTTATTTATTTATTTATTTTGTGCCCTTCTACCTTACTAAATTTTTACTGTTTGTAGTAGTTTTCCAGTTGGTTCTTTTGATTTTTTCAGGTGTATAATCATATTACCTGCAAATACAGATAATTCTGCTTTCTCTTTTCCATTTTCATGTCTCTAATTTCTGTCTTTCATCTAATTACACTGGTTAGTTAAATATCTTCTTAAAAATTCTGCAAAGACTCACTGATGGAATAAAGGCTACAGCAGCAGAGTCCAGGTGAAAATTTTAACCCATTTATATAGTGCATTATGTTGAATAACTGTTATGACTATACCAACATGACCTGTTAGAAATTTTTCTTGATGTATAATTTCTAAGAAATAAAAATTGATTTCACTTGTTAAAATATTCAATATAGCAAACTGGAGCTTTCTTTGAGGGTCATCTTACAAATGGTCATGATTTGTCTGATGTGTTATAAGGGAAATACATAGACAAAATAGAGGTGTAGGCTCTTGACTAGATAATCTGTTTTTTTTTTTTTTTCCCCCAAGCCAGGTTTATTGGAAATGATTGAAGCAAATGTGTGGTTTATATCCCACTCCTCACCTACCATATGTCTAAGTTCAAATCTCATATTTGAATGTGTCCATTGTGAGTTTAAAAATGATCTTCCTCATCTACGGTAGCAAGATTTCCCAGTGTGTTACATAAAGATATCTATCTTTATATCCATATCTAAAACTTTAATAGACAATTTAGAGTTGAATTTGGTCCCAATATGAAGCAAAACAAACAAACAAACAAACAAACAACAAACAAAAAAGAACTTGACAACTAAATGTAATGAATACCAATCAAACTAACAGTTGCTATGTTTAGAGATTCTTCATTCAAGAAAAGTTAATGAATATTTTTGGAAACCCAAGGCTGGTATTACGAATCGTAAGACTAGATTTTCACAATCAAGTTTTACGAATATTTTTATTGACACAAACCTTTATCATATTTGATAAATGAGGAAATTTATTATGGGAAGAGAGACATATCCTAGTAAAGATTACCAAGTTAAACATGGCACTGTATAACATTAATACAGACAAATTAAACCACACACACACGCACATGCGTGCACCTGGACACACAAACACTCCTCAAGAGAATATCCTTATTAATTAGTAATCATTTGATTTACATATTAAGTGTCCTCTCAGCTTCCAGGGGCTACAAAGTCTCAGGCTCTGATTTGAGGAGTCCTTAGCTTCTAAAAAAACAAAATCGATTTTCTTTGAACATGTTGAAGTTAACACTCAAACAAAAATAAAGATCGGTAAACTTGCCAGAAAACAAGAGAACAAATTCAGGATAAAATTTCCTACTTGCCAGTTCTAACAAGCTAGTCCAATCCGTTGTCTACCCATAACTTGAGAAAAGAAAAGTTATTTGGGAAAGCAGATGAAAGTTTAATCTAACACCCACATTTAGCCAAATTATCACTAACTTATAGATGTACTAGAAAACAGTCCATTCCATCATGAAAACCCACCAGTATATGTCATTACAGCTTACTAGGAAGATTGTTTCTTACTCATTATGTTTACCAACTTGGTAGATCGAAGGCCATCTCTCAATATCAGAAAGTTTACATTTGACATAAACTTCCAATGATAAATAGAGGGTGATTTCTACCAGGTGAAAATCTTATTTATCTGAGGGTAAAAAAATCCTGAGTGAGGGCCAAAAGACACATGAACTAAATTATATGTACTAAGAAGAATTTGTAAATCAAGTGACTGCTGATTTGTGAAGAGGTTCTCTTGGTGTGTGTGTGTGTATGTGTGCGTGCGTGTGTGCGTGTTTTCTATTTAACTTGTGTATATCAATGCTGTATGGTACCCGGTTCTGAAATTATCAAATATATTCATCACCCATTGAAAAGACTAAATATTGGCTTAGAGGCACAGGCTGAAATTTATCATAACTCTCTTTATAATTAGATTTTTTTAAAACTTAGTCCCACATGCTGCTACTTTAAGCATGATGGAGCAGGGTCTAGTTAAGTTATGCTATATGCTTTTCAATTAAACCATAACTTTCACATGTGCACTCTGTTGTGCTCACCCAACATTAAATAAATGGATAACACCTGAATAAATTCAGATTTCCAGAGTACACCCATTCTTGGAACTAATTTGCCAGTGAGAGGTTTTTCATTCTATTTTAATCATGAGTTTTACTAAATTGAGGTAATGCAGTAGTTACATAAGTACAACTTCTAAAAAAAGGTAATAGTAAAATACATAATGGTATTTATGACTAGTTGACCCATTTCTCAACCCATTTAAATTTGGAAAGATATGTAATAAATTTGAGTCTAGTTTATACACTTGGACTATTCATATATACAGTAAAGCTCTTTCATAAAGCTTCCTATCAGGGAAAACGTCTTAGAAAGGAAATGAAAAATTATGGGCATGGAGATAGTACATATGATTTTTAGCCTCCCATTTTACATTTATATCTCCTTATTTGTATTAAAAAGACACAACTACTGACAATGACACTGTACATGTGCCTAAACTGTCCAGGATACATATATCCTCAGCAGTTCTTGGAACACTAAGAACTCTGTGGCCTCTCCCTATTGTTGATGTCATTTTTCAAGAAGCTATTTCTTGGTAAGCCTGCCTGAGTAGCAGTGACAATAAATCTGAAGTTCCTCATTTTTGAAAGCGTTAACAGTTGATTTTGATTAGGTATCTGTTGTGTGGCCTGTGCACAGAAGGTATTTAGCAAATATTGGTTAGTGATGATTATTCCCTGCCAATAAAATTAAATATTACACATGATGTAGATATTGATAAGTTGAATGAAGAAACTGAGTAATTCTGTGAAAGATCTAGATCTTTAAACTGTAGTCTGAACTATTTGGCTTTGTGATATTCTTGCTAAAAATAAAAATTCCTAACCCATACCTAAGACCCTGTGATTTAAAAACTATGGGCTTGGGAATTTTATTTTTTAACAATTTCTTTGATGTTACTCTTACACTATAATGTTTGACAAACTTTAACTGCTAAATCTTGGATTCTTACAAGAATACTTCTATTACACAGATGTTTGTTTTTATTTAGACCACTAAAAAAAAGTCCACAGAGAAGATAATTTTCCATAATAGATCCTGAATTTTTATTCAAGTGGTTAAAATACTAACTTAGTATGTGAAATTTTAAGTTGTACAAGTAGAATTATTAAAAATGCAACAGAAAGTTGAAACATTCCTAGTAATGAATGTTTTTGAGGAAGATCTGTGATCTTTGACCATAAAAAAAAAAAATTACCAGTAAGTCTGATGATAAGTGAACAAAGAAGTTTTTCTGTCAATTCACTAATGCAGAGTTAGGAAGAAAAAGACAACAGTATACATCTTTACCATGAGCACCAGTAGAATGTGTGGCACAGTTGGAGGATTTTTAGGATTAACGGCAACACAAAATGATATAACACTATTTCTCAAATATCAAAAGCAAAGTCGAGGACCCACTAAGAAGGCCTGAGATGGAAAAAATGCTCCCAGCATGAGGGAGGCAATTGACCACACCTGGAATTCAATTTGGCTCAAGAAGGAATTGATACACTGCAATGTATCCAGGAGAGAAAACAGGGATTATAAAAAATTAAAAGAAATCTAGATGCTTTGATGATTTTTCACCTGACTGTGGTTGAGGACACAGGGAGGGAGTGAGAATGGTGATGTCAGATCTCAAGTGCTAAAGGGATATCATAAAAAGAAGGGTTAACCTTATATATTGTTTAAAAATAAAACACAAAGACTCAAAGGTAAAAGTAATAGGAAAACTAAAATGTAGAGAGCTTTTCTTAAAAAAAAAATGATCCTCCAAAGAATAGGTTGACTGTAGGCTAATGAGTTCCTCATCTTGGAAGCAAGAGTCTATTTGAACAGTTATCTAGGATGTTGTAGGATAGTGCTTCTCAAATTCTAACGGGCATATGGATCGTGTGAGGATCATGTTAAAATGAAGATTCTGGTTCAGGAGGTCTGGGTGAGATTTGTGTGTCTATATGTCTAAGCTCCCAGGTAAAGCCACTGCTGCTGATCCACTTATAACATGGTAAGTAGCAAGGGTCTAATGTATTTTCCAAATCTAAGAATTCAGAATAGATTTACCTTGTGGCTCTATCACTTTCTTTGTGACCATAAAGCTAGTCACTTTTCTTTGTCTCAGATTTCCTCATTTGAAGTTGAAAATAAGTGTTGCCTTGTAGAAATATTTGGAGAATTAATGCATGTAAAACAAGCAGGAGAGAGCCTGCCACATGGTAAATACTCAATAAATGTTGGTTATTGTTATCACCATTATTATTATAAAACTAAAAAGTTTTATAATACAGAGTAGTTTGGCTTTTTTCTAATTGCCATCTTAGCTGATATAATCAGATTGTGTGTAGTCTCAACTGAGCAATGCCATAGAGTTTATTCTGCTCACTGCCAGACAGAACTCCAATTGCAGCCTAAAGTAATTTCTAGGTTTTGCTAAATTCCAAAGGAAATGAAATCTGTAATGACTCCATTATGCAAATAATAGTAATGTTGAAGGAACAAGGGAATGAATTTCTAGAGACCTAGTTTTTTTCAGTCCTGCCTCTATTTAGCCATGCAAATGAACAGTATTCTCTCAACCTGACAATCCTACAATGTGGGAGAACATGTGCTCCTTTTTATAGCTGACCCAACCCCCCAGGACATCTTTTATGGATTGATGACTTAGCCATAGTTTCCAGGAAACGTACTGCCATCATTTTGGGGGCTCCGCATGCTCTTCTGGACTCTAAGTTATCTACTACACTGCCCTTTTCCTCTGACTTATGGCTAATGCCCTGCTTCAAGCTATGAAGTATTTCTTCACTCATGCTAATATCAGAGTGAGGGGCAGGGAACCCTATGTAATAAGTGGCTATGGCTTAATGGAAATGTCTGACTTTTAAAAAATTTTTGGTCCCAAATAAAGGGGGTAAAACTTACTCCTCAAATGCTTTAGGTAATTAAGAAATGCTAAAATTAACATTTTAAGTTCAGTTAACATGTCTCATCCAAAGGTCAATTTTAATCCAAAAAAAAAAAAAAAACAGTTTTAAATGAAGAATATCCATTACATAGAAAATTATATAGTAAATCAAGTATTTATTGAACTCCTTCCATGAGGTCAGCTCTGTGATAAGTATTATGGAGACTATAATAAGAAGTCTAAGACATAGGAATTTAACATATAGCTCTGGGAATAATACACACATGGCAGAGTT
Source organism: Rousettus aegyptiacus (assembly GCF_014176215.1). Lineage (NCBI taxonomy): Eukaryota > Metazoa > Chordata > Mammalia > Chiroptera > Pteropodidae > Rousettus > Rousettus aegyptiacus. The sequence continues at coordinate 56,029,127 of NW_023416306.1, forward strand.
AGAGACAATTCAAAACTGAGATGAGAAGAGTTACCTCTGGTTACCCCCAACCTGCACAGCACCTCCACCTGCCTGTCTCCCACCTGCAAACTCCCACTCTCCTTTCCCCACTCAGCTCTTTCTTTTCTCATAACACTTATAACATACTATAAAAATTACATCTACATTTATTGTCTATTATTGTTTTCCCTTACAAGAATATAAACTTAATAAGGATAGAAATTTTTCTCTCATTTTTTGATGTATCTCATGTCACTAGAAGAGTACTTGGAAGCACAGAGGTACTCAAGAACTGTTTTGAGTGAGCAAATGATTCGCTGAGACCAATACCAAGTTTAAACCTTCACTTCGCAGTTCACAGACCTTCTGTGTTGCTAACACAGAGAAAGAGGTAAGTAGAAAGTATTTTATAATTGACTAGTTTATATAAACTGTATTTTTCTATCTTCTACAATACTCAGGATTTTGTCTTTTTTTCCCTTTTGACACCTAAAAATCGGACTGACCTAAAAATGTGAAATGACGAGAATAAATCATAGATCATCATTGCACAGGCATTCCAAAAGGAAATAAAATCTGCAATGACTCCATTATGCAAACACTTAAAGGAACACAGGAATGAATTTTTAGAACTTTAGTTCTGAATCCTGCCTTCATTTAGCTGTGTAAACCAATATTATCTCTTGACCTAAGAGTTCCAATGTCTTCCATTGAAATATGAAATTATGTCTAAACAATAACTATTTTTAATTTTGACATCTAACTTTTTTAGCACCAACTTCATTTTGCCCATTCCAGTACCCCCATTCTGTTAATAGTTCAAGTTTCATGAATTAGAAAAGACATAGAAATGAACAAAAAGGAGAATAATTCCTGATGGAAAACATTTGTTGTTAGTATCATTATAACCAGGATGATAGATTTAAATCAGATAAAGAAATATTCCACTTATCAAGAATTGGATTTCTGACAATTCTAACCTGGGTTCACTTTCCTTTGCAAACAAACAAACAAAAGCCTTGAAAGTAAGTTTAAAAGGCCATGAAATAGTAAAAATAGTACCAGTAGATTTATTCTCTAGACCTATTTGGGAACTTCAGATCCTTACTCAGAGTCTATTTACTTTACACATAATTCTTTTGAGTTCGAACCTGTTTTTCCCAATCCAAAGAAATTAGAAGCAGCAAATTTTAAAATGTTACCACTGGAGCACATGTATTGTTAGAATAAGTGAAAACTGTTAGTTAAGAGTAAAAGCCTTTTTGTTAATCCAGAGACAAGCTACTGTGAATACAATCTATTAGTATCCTTATATCAAATTTAAAAATGATTTTCTGACTTCTCAATAGTAGATTAAATTGCGTAAGAAGGCAGGATCTTAGTTCTTGCTAGAAGGATTTCCATTAAAAATAGTTGGCATGCTAACACTTTTATTTGAGGTATCTGGAAAGATGCACTCATATCAAACTTTTATTCCCAAGTGATTTTAGATAATGAGATATCATTGCATTTTCTCTCCTTGGATCTCTCAGGTAATTATGAATAAATTTATATTTTGACACTCCTCTTGTATCAACACATTTTCTCTTCATATTCAGTATGCGTTGGGTAATGTGGGGGACCTACAGTGTAAAGCATAAGTCCAGATCTGGATAATTTAGAAGCAGATGGACAAGTCAGATTTAAAAAGAACGGTTTTTAAAAGTTTTAAAAAGAATTTTGGGGAGGTCAGATCTGGATTGTTTATAAACTCACTAGATGTGTGACTTCAGGTAAGTTATTTAATATCTCTGTTACCCAGATTCCTCATCTATAAAATGGTGATCATAATACCTATTTCCAGAGATTTTGTGAGGATTAAATAACATATATATGCCAAGCATCTAAATTTAGAGCCTGAAATATAGATGCTAGACAAATATTTGCTACTGAATAAATAAACTGGGTTATCTTGGGCAAGTTATTCATGAACTTCTGTTGCTTCATCTGTGAAATGGGAAAAATAGTGCTTAACTTCATAGTTGTTCTTAAAAATAAATGAGACTAAACATACAATGTACTTATGTACGTGGGACACAATGTATCCTCAGAATCTAGTGAAAACCTAATAAGGTGTATTCATTAGAAATATTCTGTTTTAATAATTAGAAAACAAATAAGGTACATCATACAATATGAGTTCAGGAAAAGTGCAGACCAGTGTGGGTGGGAGTCAAAAGGGAAAGCCGCATTTAGAAGATATGACACTGAATTATAGTTATATAACTCGGAAATGGCCTGATGGAATCAGCCCACTATTCTCATACCCACTGTTACCTCGAGCTTGTATCAAATAAAAATACATACAAGGTGCTGGCAATCAGTTCTCTGCAAAAGCTAAAAAGAGGCACACACATGGGTAAGGGCTGATGTGAGAGCTACCAGTGACACTTGTGTTCCCTTGGCAAGGGACAGCAAAGCAAGAAAGATTACCTTGCTTAGTACCACTTACCCTGCAAAGGCATTCTTTTGTTTCTTCAGTATTCATCTGATTCAGTTATGTAGTTCACATTTGGCTTCTTTATTTTCTTTTTGTTTTTCCCAACTTAATATTATAACTATATCTTTGATTAGGAGCCAGAGATCTTGGATTTTTTCCCCGAAAATTGAAAATAATTTTTCCCCCCTAAAGATTTAAGTGATCCATGTTAATGGTAATGAATTAATTAACAGAAAAAATTTGAGGAACATATAAAGATCTTATGAAGTTTCTTTCACAAATCATAATTTCTTAAAGAAAAGTAGCAGAGGCCTGGCTTTATGCAAAAATCAATGACAATTAACTAAATTGCCCAGAGCAGCCAATATATCTATCTAAAATATAAGTCTGATCATGTCATTCTCCTGTTTAAAATTTTTTCTTTATTTTTTTTTAATGTATTCCATTGCTTTTGCAAGATTAACCTTAATCTGAGAACAGTATATGAAACTCCGCGTGACCTGATTCTTTTGGTTATTTACCACCATTCTCCCTCCACCATGAACTCTACGTTCGGGTCACAGAAAATTATCTTAAATTTCTCAAGTGTACATATCAGCTTTAAAGCCTTTTTTACTTCTTAATTTTGCATAAAGAATAACTAAGCAAACAAGAGGCCCTCTCACTATAAACACAAAGAAATTCTGTATAAGATATAACTAAAAGCATTTTTAATAAATGCTGGGTTTTGAAAATCAAGACAAAATTATGAGGTCCTAGAACCTAAAAAGAATTTGGAGTCAGAATTGTAAACTTGCTGAAGCTTTGGTGGCTCAAGGGGATGGTGAGCATGGATACACGGCCCTAACACATACGGAAAGAGGGGTAGTTTTTCTCAAAGGAGCCGAAGACACAGCTTTGAAGAATGAAGGGAAAAAGTGAAATAAAAATAGAAAATGGAGAAAATGGAAAAAAAAATAAGTAAAATTAAAACTTGATGAATTTAAAGAAAAGTTAAGAAAGAAGAGGTAAAGAACTAAACTCATAGGCCAAGTGGAAAACAAATAACAAGAAGGTAAATTTAAATCAAATTAGATTAGTACTTCCATTAAGTATAAAGAACCTAAACAGACCAGTTAAAAGATAAAGATTGTAAGATTATTAGAGATTCTTAAAAAGAAAAAATGTCACATTTAAAATAAGTGCTCTTTCAAATAAAAGGTCAGAGAAAGATATCTAAGAAAAGATATATCATACCAGCACTAACCAAAATAAAGTCAATGTGATAATATTAAAATCAAATGAAGTTCCATTTTTTATTGTTATTAAATTATAAAACATGGAGTAAAATCCATTTATTTATTTATTTATTTATTTATTTATTTATTTATTTATTTATTTTCCTGTACTAGTGTGCGAGTTTTGACAAATACATATAGGTCTTCAACTACCACCAGAATCGAGATAGCTAACAATTTCATCATCCACCTCCCCTCCCAAATATACCGCTGAACCATTCTATTGCAGTCAACTCTTTTCCAGTGGCCCACTGAAATTACTGATCTATTTATGTCCATATAACTTCACCTTTTCCACAATGTAATATAAATGAAATCATACAGAATGTTGACTTCGAGTCTGACTTCTTTCAATTACCATAAAGGATTTAAGATCCATCTACACTCTTGTGTCTATTACTTTTTCATACCTTTTTATTCTGGTAGTATTCTGTTATATAGATATGCCAGAGTTTGTTTAACTAGTCCTTAGTTCAAACATTTGGATTGTTTTCAGTTTTGTACAATTACAAATAAAGTCACTATAAACATTCACATATAAGTTTTTGCGTGAACATAAGGTTTCATTTCACTTAAATAAATAGCTGGGAGTGGGTTGCAAGGTTGTATGATAAGTGTATTTTTAACATTATAAGAAATTGCCAAATAGTTTTCTAAAGTGTCTGGATTATGTTGCAATCCCTCCAGCAATGTATGAAAGTTTCACTTGCTCTGCATTTATGTCAGCAGCTGTTATGGTAAGTTCCTTTTAAAATTTTATCCATTCAAGTAGGTGTGGTATGGCTAATCATAGTTGAAGATGTGGCTCAATGGGAATTCTAATTCTTTACTGCCTGAGCATTGGTACAATCATTTTGTAAAACAGCATTGGCATTTTCCAGTAAAGTTGAAGATCCATATATCTGAAACCTAACAATTCATTTCTAGTTATGTATCCTAATGATCTCTTGCAAATGCACCATAAAAACATTATTTGTAACAACAGAAAACTGTTAACAACTTGAATGTCAATCAACAGTAGATTGTATAAATAAATTATAATATACAATACATTGACACAATAAAATATACAAAAGTGAAAGTGAATGAATGATAGTTGTATATAGCAAAATGCCTGAATCTCAAAATCATAATTTTGAGCAAAAAAAAAAATATATTACTGAAGAATACTGTTAATGTGATTTAAAGCTTTGGAACAAACAGAACTAAAAAAATATTCTGTAGTATACATACATATGTTGCATAAAGGAAATTAAGTCAATAATTATATCAGATGTTATAATAGTACTTATTTTAGTGGATAGTGAAGATAATATGATTGGAGAAGAGGATTCAGGGGCTTTAAAAATATTGTCATTGTTCTATTTTTTAACCTATGTAGTATTTGCATGAGTTATTATTATTACTATTATTATTATTATTCTTTTTAAAACTATATATTTGTATAACTGTACATCTTTAGCTATGTTCACTTTACAATAACACAATTAGAAAGAAAAAGAATACAACCAAAATCTGACATCCATCCATGGTGTAGCAAAAAAGACGTGTGTGTGTGTGGGGGGGGGGGGTGTGGAGAGAGAGAGAAAGATCATATTTAATGGAGAAAAATAATAATTTGTATTCATAATAATTTGTATTCAGCATTGTTTCAAGTCCTAGATAATTAGTAAAAGAAAACTGAAACAAATAAATATTCACAGGGTTAGAAAGAAATAATAAAAACAAAGTATTATTATCTGAAGGTTAATAATTATTTTCATAGAAAATTCAGAATAATCTGATAGACTTTTAGATCTAATTTAAAATTCTGCATAGTTCCTAAATATAACACCAATATAAAAGATAAATAATATTTAATATACCATTAACAATTTAAAATAAATAATTTAAAAACAAGGTTAAATATTCCATTCAAAACAACAGTAAATATAATAAAACATATACAAGTCTTTGCACATGGAAAATTTTTAATTTTGTGCAAGGATCTAAAATAAGATTAAAATAATTAGAAAGATATACATATTAAAGATAAATTTAGTTTCCTTATTCTGATAGCATTTTCATAGGGCAATAATGTTGATGTTAAAATTCACATGAAAGTCTGAAAGACCAGAAGGATTCACTGAACTCAAATTCAAACTGAAGAAGATCGAGAAGGAGACATTTCCTCCAACAGATTTAATGACAGCCCCCTATCTAGTATCACATACTTTAAGATTCTGCTGATATGTCTTCCATTCTGCAGATCCTTCCCAGACTAGGATGGTTTCTCCCCATGTAATTTCATTGCATTCCATACTTATCTATCATAGTATTTATCATAGCGTTTATCATAACTGCGCTGAGATTTGTATTTACTTCTTTATCTCCATTACTGGGTTATGATCTAACTATGTAGTTCATTCATCTTTGTACACTCAGAGTGCCACATGGGGCCTAGTTCATAGGAAGTAGCTAATAAATGTCAGCTCCTTGCTCTCTTGCACTGCCATTCCTCGGTAAGAGGAGCTTACCGTTTCCGTTCAGGTCTCACCTAGTCCCTGGGTTTGGCAGAGGACTTTCAGGTTTGGTCATTGTCAATACTCCACTACCTAGGGCTCAATTTTAAAGTCATTTTTAAAAGTAGCTATTTGTTACTACCGTGGTTTTTCTCTAAAATTGAGTATAGTCCTGCATAAGTATGCATTATTGAATTTCTTCACTTGAAAAGGGACTTAGGCTATGTTTTTCACCTCTTCTTTTATAGATGAAGAAAAAAAAAAATAGAGGGTGCTCAGAAAAATATTTCATTTAAAAATGCTTCCGATTATATTTTACCTATTGCACAATATTTCTACTTCCTGACATATATGAAATTAAATAAATTGAAGTCTTATATGGATAATTTATAATTCTGACAATAAAAAGAGCCAGAACATTGACAATATGGAAGAGTTTGTAGAAGCTAAGGGAATAACCAAGAATAACATGTGATGTGTAAATATTTATGTTATTTTTACCTACTACATATAGGTAGTAGGTAAAATTAATCTCACTGATTATTAATGTATACTTACCTCATCAAAAGCTATTGGGAAATGGATGAGTGTACTTACAGGATGGTTCAAGAAAATTTCAGCTCAGACTCTCCAAGCTTAAATAAAATATTCTAAATTTGTGTGCAAGAACTCCTAAGACAGTTATTTATCTTTAGCAAGATTATGTAAACTTTTAACTTTAATTTCAGTTACCTCTTTCATTAAAGAAATAATTCTGAATACCATCATTTATTTCCTTTTGGAATCTTACCAGGTAAAAATTCTATATATCTTGGCTAGCAGAAAACTTTGGCATTGGCATATGCAGTTTACACATCCTGTTTGTATTCTCACATTGTGAGATTTCCTATTTGCTTATATAATAGCTCCTTCCACATCTACAGCCCTCCTTGTTTTTCTTATGTAATTACAGCTTGCCTATTTAAAAATTCAATTAATGCCACAGCCAATGTATTTCAATGTTTTTTACAGTAATATAATCAGCTATTAATTTGATTAACAGCTATTTAAAGAAACAGCTATTTAAAAGTTTTTCAGACATAGTTAATAAATGAAAACATTGCAGGCATAAGGTAGTTCTGGCATCTTTACATCTGAGAAATCAACTTCAATGAAGTGAAGCTTTAACGAACAGCCTCGATAAAATTGAAAGGCCTTGCTATTGGAGATTAGGTTATAGATCTTCAAAGTGTATGGTCAAAGGAGCTTATGGAGTAAAAATGCAATACTGAGTATTATCACACTTGATCAAACTAATGTGGCCTGATTATGTGTTGATGTGAGTAGTTACAATTTGAAGAAAAACTGAATGATTCAAGAGGAATTGATCTTCTCTCCCTGACAAACAGGGGACAGGAATGCTTCCCACCTCAGTGGAGGCGGTTCTACGTGAGGACCCATGCTTTTGCTTCCTACTGCTTTATAAGAGAATGTGGACATTTAGAGATCTGTTTAGCTTTTAAGAAAGAATCTGAATGAGAATATGTATATCTGCCATACAAATTATAATAATTAGCTGAGGCTGATGTGAAAATAAAAATACAAGAACTAGAAAACATAGATACACTTTCCTATCTAAAAAGCTATGGTTCCATTACTCTTCAGTTTTTCTAAATGTCTGCATAGAGCATGCGATAAATATGAATGCATAAATAATTCATTTTAATCTATTTTCCCTGTCTCTCTTCAATAGGCAAAGATTCTTCCTGTAACTTATCAACATAAGACTAAACACATAAAAAAGTCTTTTTAAAAATCCAAATCTTATTGTTCCAAATTGAATACATGCTGGAATTTTTCCATTTTCATCTTTATTTTTGGTATTATTCATATATAGTTGGGGGTAAAGTAGAAATATGCTCTTGCTAAAAATTAAGCTTCTGTAAAATAAAAGCATTTAGAAGCAAAATCATAATAAAAGAGAGGGCATATTCAACAAAGAATGTGATACAGTCCTGATACATTTACAGCAGGATGAATGCTTTTGGTTAGAAAATTGCAATAGGCAGACTTTTTCTCTTCTCTCTCCCTTTTAGAGAATTTCAACAGTGGATTAATATTTTTGGATGATGTTCAAAATGCAAAAAAATAAAAAATAAAAGACTGATGATATAAGTCCTATCACTTACAATTTCATTTCATAAGCCTTGCCTGAATCAATGATTTTGAAAATGTACTTTTGCTGACCTATTAGTTTTTGCTCATCAGTTCACTTTATAGCAAATGTGTAGAGTGTATTTTTATTATTAATAGTAAATTTTCCATTTCTTTCAGAGGTTAATCTTATTCATGTTTTAAATATCTTGGTGCTTAAGAGTTTTAAATCATACTCTAATCCCATGAAATATAAATAATTTCAGATTTTTTTTTATGTTCTGAATAAAGGGACATATTATTTCCTACCAGTCTGTCTCAAAGGCGTGGCATTCCTCTGCTGTACTTGGCATACAGATCAATGACCAGGAGAAAGAGAACATAGATCTGCCCTATGCAGCTGACAGTTGCGCCTTTTTGTTTATTGTTAATTTATTTATTTATTTTACCATACTCCTCTCCACTTCCTTCAAGACTCCTTAGAACTTTTTCTATTTTTTTACATGTGATGCTACTTACACCAGCACAAAGAAGTCACCATGCAATTGTTTAAAACAAACAAACAAACAAAAACAAAGAACAAAAAATCTACACTATTCAGATTGGCTTTTTAAAAAGTATTTTTGACACACTAAAAAAAAAGTTGTTCTAATTCAAATTATAAAGAGCAGAGTCTGGTTTAGATTGTTGAACAAATTATTTCTGCATAAGTGGAGCACTGATAATGGGGTTATGCATGAGGCAGACTGCACCTTCTTGTATACTCCGGTTCTAGCCACCTATGTAAAACATAGTCTTAAAGAGAAAGTTCTTTCTAATGTCTAATACAAGGGCTTTGAGGCCTTTGGTCTAGGAGGACACATGAACAGGTAAGTTTCTATTTATAGTAATTAGAGTAAGTAGCTAATTAAAGGCTTCTTGACACCTAAGTATAGCAAAGAGGTTAAAATGGCTCTGCTGTCCTCAAGCTTGAGGTACTGCCAGTGTGAATAGTCCAGACAATTTTGGATGCTAGAAAGTTGGTCACCTTAGGTTCTATTTAGTATGAGAAATAAAACCACCTTGCTTAATAGATTAGGCAAGAATAAATAGCAGTGCTTCATTTATCTTGAGTGACTATAGTGTGTATCCAGGTATTTGAATTTCTTTTAGCCTGCCTTTACGTTGTCTTTTTCTTAAATAACATTAAACGAGTTTGAAATTCAATAGTTAATTTTTATTTATACACGATACTTATACCCTAGATAGATAAGACCAACCTTTTAGCTTTAAGTTCTTCAAGACCTTTGATGTTTGAGCTGCCTTCTATGGATACTAGGTAGACTTGGCTGAAAAATAGTCATTGGGATATTTAGAATGGTCGATGATCTACACCAGCTATGACAGAGGTGGAAGAGACACAGAACTATTCCAAAAAAAAGTCTTAGTGGGGAATCTTTGATTTGACTAATTCTGAAGGCCAACAGTGTGTGCAAAGGGAAAGAATTAAACCACAAGTGGCAGGTCCTTCCTCTCTGTGGTGATGTCCTTTTTGTGATTATTTGCTGATTATTTGCATTCGCTTCTGCAGACCTTGTGACTGCCTGGTGTCATTCCCACTTACTCTATCCCTTGCTCCAGTGCCAGTTCATGTCTAGTTCAGAGCTAGTTCTGCAGAGGTGGGTTGAATAGAGAGTAAGGAAGGGGAAAAAGAGAAAAGAATATCTTCCTTCTCTGTCTACCACTGTATTTGGCTCAATTTTAATATTTACAGTTAACAAGGAAAGTCAGGGTTTATCACGAAGGATGGCAATTGTCCTGACTGACTGTAATATTCCTAAGAAAAGCCCAGCACTGAAAGAGAATTGGGCCTGAGAGATAAAACCTGAGAAGACCTAGCTCCTGCATCCCAGGGAAACAGACCTCCCTTGTTCCTGAAAAATAAGGAGAAATAGGGAATCTTCCCTCAATCCAAACTAGCACACAGTACTGAAGGAAAATTCATCCCTGATCAGGAATCTATAATGTTGGTGTGAAACAGTCTTGTCCCATTTACTGAAGGAGGCATATACCTCTACAGGCGCAATAGCCAGAGTGTGTTCTAATAGTAGAATGCCTACCTAGTATGGATTATATTTATTGAATGAACATCAAGTTAGTGATTGCGCCATTTAAAAGACTGAACCAAAAACTGGCAGTAATATCAGCAACAATATGGCAGGAGACATTATTACTGCTTGGGGCCAAAAACATCATGTGAGCAGCACCAACTGTAAAGACTAGATGGGTTGCCAAGGTAACAGTGCTGCAACAGCACCATTATTTTGATGAGGAGAGACTGGTTGTTAATCAGGTTAATGGAAGCAGTAACGAGAGTTTGTGAGTACCTCCAGCCCCATTCTAACCTGATCCACTGCCCTTTTCAACCTTCCACCAAATTAGATGCCAGAGAACAGAAGATACTAAGAACCAAGTTTCCAGTGTTTATTCTAAAGGGAATTTATCTGCAGAAATTCTTTGCCTTACCTTTGTTTTGTTATCCACGTATATTACATTGTCCTGCTTAGTGTTGGTGGCTTCAACATACCAGTTACTTAATATTTTTTAGAGGGAAGCAGCTTATTGGATATGCACAAGGGCTCTCATGCCTGAGAGGTCTGAGTTCAAATCAAAAACTCTTGCTAACTCTCTCAAGCCTTGGTTTTGTCATCCATTAAATTACAATAATAAGTGATCGTAATAACAGTACCAACCTCCCAGAAATGTCAAAATTAAATGTAATAATATATACAGGAGGCTCAACATAGCAGATGTTAGCTAAGTAAATTGATTAGGGCTTTGTGTGTTATCAAACTCATGTTATTTTAAGTGTGTCTTCTCATTACCTATTGATTGCAAGTGAAAAGTAAAACAAGAGTGACAGTGTGCTGAGGTGAGGTGGGAATGATGTTTTATTGATTACCTACTCTGTGCTAGGCACTGCTAGATGTGCAGAGGTATAGCAGAAAATAAAACTTGGCACCTAATTGATGCTCAGAGTTCTCATTTAGAGAAGGCCACCAATAAGAATATAACTTTTCATACGGTTCTTACAAACCAATGATCAGCAAAAGTATAATAGAATGGAAATATATTTGGCATGAATAGAAAATGACATATAAAAACCAAATTAGTATCATATTTACTAAGTAATAAACTTACATTTTGGAAATGCATAACACAGAAATTCCAAATATTTATGTTAAGCACTAAAACAAAATAAATATGTGCAAAGAGTAATGGTAGAAATTGTGACCAAAAATTTATTTTTTCTATCAGGTATGAAATAGATGTTTGAAGTCTCCTGACAAGTAGAGAGCAGTTTCAATTTGATTGAATATTCAACTGAAGATATTAAGATAGAGGTGGAGAAATAGACTAATCCTCTGCTGGATGAATACACTCTACCATTCTTTATTTGTACATAGTAATATAAGTGAAAGAGTATGGACTTTGGAGCCAAGACATACCTGAGTTTGTATCTATATAACTTCGAGGAAATTTAAAATCTCTGAAACTCAATTATATAATCTGAAAAACGGAATAATAATAAGTGGAAAACTGCCAAGAGTATTAAATATGTATAGCCTGGTATAGTGCAAAGTACCTCATAGAGTCAATAAATACCAGTTTTTTTCTCCCTCTCATTTTCTTTCTCTTCCTGCTCCCCTATTCAATCACCCCACTTTTGCAATACCCTGAAGAAGATGGAACAGCTGCTTCCTTACTAAGTAGGAACAAAAGCAAAATCCCACTAGGATCTGATCAAAGTAACACTTCCACTCACATATGATGATATTCATACTTTAGGATAATTATTACAAACTATTTGTTAAGGAATATCATTTGTACATAGGCTGATCAGACTTGCTTGAGCTCAGAAAAAAGTTATCTTTGTATTTGGCATGCTAACCTGTGAATGTGCAAAAGTGAGCATTCTAAAAAGACATGGTTCTCCATTTTCTTAGAATTGCAAAGTTTGATGCAAATAGCACACATTTGTAAATTGTTCAAGGAACTTTTAAAAAAGTATGATGTTGAGTATGCTTTCACTTAATTGATAAGCATAAAGTTTGAATGTGAAGTATTTGCTATTGGGACAGTCCTTTCTTTAAGAGTGAAGAAAGAATTAAGAAAAAGTGGTCAGGTGTGTGTATGCGTGTGAATTCTTCAGAGTTTAATGCAGATGGAATAGAGTGGGTTAATAGGCATGCTGGATTGGAAACTGAATGTATTTAACATGTATCTCAAAGGAGTGATTTCTTCATCTCTGACACATTTGAAAATTGTTTCCACACATATGAAAAGGAGAAATAGAATTGTTTATATGAATTTAAGGAACAAAATACATATATATATAATATATATATATATTATGTATATATATAAGCAAATTATGTATATATAAAGAGAGAGAAAGTCAAAGAAAGAAGGGGAGAGGAAAGGAAGGGAGAGGAGGGGAGGGGAGAGTAGAGAGAAAAAGAGAGAGAGAGAGAGAGAGAGAGAGAAATAAACAAATAGTCTCCCTCTTCCCACCAGGTATGGGCCTTTCATTTTTCTCTTTCTCCATATTTCTTGGATAATGACATCTATTTCTATATTAGTATTAGAATGTTAACAAATTTCTAGCTGTTAACACAAACTAAATTCTGTCATCTCTATTTGTGAGCTACATTTTTACCTCAAATTCAACAAGCCTAAAGTAAAATCCTTTGTGTTTTCCCTCAAACTCTTCTTGATATTAAAAATTCAAAGGTAGGATTGAAAGTGCAATTAATGTAGCCCAGCCTTCACAAACCACAACGTAATGCCACCCACGGCAATCTTAGAATTGGTCATCTATTTACTTTCAAAGGTGAGGAGCTTTTACTTCAAGACTCATTAAAATAAAACAAAATAAAAGATAATAAAACAAGGCAAGTCATTACCTCCACAAGACAACCATTTTTATATATATGTCTATAAGTGGTTAACAGAATAGCATGGAGATTATTGCTTGGACTCAAATCTCAGGGCTACTCCTCACTTACTAGACAGGATTTTAGGCTTCTGGCTTACTTAACTTCTTTGTGCTTTGATTTGCTTATTTGTGAAATTAGCTTAATAACAGTGCTCACCTGATAGGGTTTTTCAGAAGAAATAAATGAATACATGCAAAATCCTCAGTATAATGGCTGGCCCATAGTAAGTGTTAAGTAAGCTGTTTTATTGTTCATCTTATCACAATTATTACTATGAAATATTTCAAACATAAAGGTCTAAAAATTATGTAATTAGCACTCATGTACCCACCACCTACCATAAGAAATAAAGCATAACTAATATAATCAAGTCCCTATTCCTACTTCTTCTTTTCCCTGAAGGCTAACTTCTATCCTAAATTTGGTATTCGTCATTTCTTCGTATCGCTTAATAATTTTCTTATTAAAAAATCCATAAGCAATTCATCATATTGAGTTACATGTTTCTTAACTTCATATAAATGGCACCATAGGTTATGTATTTTTTTGAAACTTGCTCTTATTGCTCAGGAATATATATGTTAGATTTATCAATGTGAATAAAGTTAGCTCTACTCATTATCACAGCTGTATTTTATTCCATTTATATATTTATACAGACATATCACACTTCATTTATTCATGTCTCTGTTACAAGAAACTTAGGTTGATTCCAACTTTTTAAATTCCAATATAAACAATGTTAATTAGTTATTTAATCACTGGTTGGCAAAGAATTTATCTCTTCTACTGATCCTAAATTAGCCTCCATCTGATGTCCACACATTGTTTCTAGCTCTTCCTTGTAAATATGCAGAGGACTCTCATATATCTTGTATAGTCAGGCCTTGTAACTATGATTTTTAAAATGAGCTCATATTATACTATATGAAGACTTTCACTTATTAACCCCTCTTTTATTTATTACCTTTTGAAGTGTATAAATAGTACATGCTTGTCATAAAAATCATCCCAACAATATAAAAAGGCATAAATATAATAAGTGGAAATCACCATCCTCCATTTGTTAGTGGTTATTGCCAATTAGAGTTTGATGAGCATTTTTCTAGTCTTTTCCTATGTTCATACGCATACATTAAAACATATGTGTTCACATGATCTTCCTGTGTCTGTGTCCTAATCTATTCTGATAAGATAACCAGTCCTATTGGATTAGGGCTCACATTGATAAACTCATTTAAATTTAATTTAATTACCCCTTTAAAGATCCAGTAGAGTCATATTCTGAGATAATAGAGAATACGACTTCAACATACAGATTTTGAGGATTATCGTTGTGTTTTAATACTATGTTTACTTCGTGCTACTTTATATGAGAAAAACTTTTTGAACTATGTTCTTTGATCACCTATTCACAAGAATAGAGTGATAAATTCACCTATTCTATATGCTGAATGTGAACATGTAGACTAATTTTGACAAAGTCATCAATGAATGTGCACAATTTAAAGCCTGAGGGAGAAATAATCTGTAATATTATTATTCACTCTTACAACAGATAAATATGTAGGCATAATTTTTTATCTTTTTTCAGAAAATTTTGTTAATGTTATAAAAAAGTCAATTTTTTTTTATTTTGTGCTAAAATATTTTAAATTTTATTTTTCTTCCTACAAGTATGTGCTGACCACTATTTTAATTCATTTCATTTTATAATTACTACCTAAAATAATTTTGTTATATGAAGAATGATATTTAAAAGACAATTCATTCTTCACCTCAAATATACTAGTTATACAACTGCCCCTGATTCACCTTACCCACTTTACTACTTAGATGTTTCTCCATACCAGTTGTTAAATCCATTTTCTCCACAGAATCAGAATCAGAATTCCAGGTCTTAAGAGCAGATAACACTATAGAACATTATGATTATGATACAGTTTCATTACAGAAAAAAATTTATAAAGAGAGCTGTGGTGCTAGAAAAAACAAATAAAAAATGCATCACACTTATGCTCTGTAATAAAACATTTACTATATTTATTACATGCCAAGCCCTGTGCTAGAAGGGGAAATCCAAAGAGAAGTAATTTTTTTTTTAATTCTTCAGGAACTTCTAATCCAGTGAAGACATAAAATATAAGCAAATGAGAAAATGGAGTACAATGGAGAGACCATCTGATACAGCGTCCAAAGACCTGAGTAGACAGTGGGGATCTACCACCTTCTAGCTTTATGACCTAGGGGAAATCACTTAACCTCTCTGTAAATGGGGATGATGTTATTTTACAGGTGTGGTGTATCTGGCACATGGTAGGCATCCAATGACTGGTACTTAAATATGAACAAGAGATGACAAACTAATCATGGAGATGATTGAAAATTTTATGCAACAATAAATAATACGGTACTGACTAATTTCTTAATGGAAGATACATGTGGTATAAGAGTTCAAAAAAAGAAAAATCACTTGCAACTAAGAGAACTTAACAGATTGAGGCCAATACAGAGTACACACTGGGGAAGTGGACAGAAATGGGGCCTGGAGTCATCAAAAGAAGCTCTGACACAAACTGCTCTGCATGAATGGTCTCAACTTCCTATTAGTTCCTCTTGGATTAAAATATATTTTCAATGCTGAATGAAAGAAGTCAGCACAAAAGATCATATATTGCATGCTTCCTTTATTTAAAGAACAGCAAAGGCAAAACTCATCTACTATAGTGTTACAGGTGGGGATAGATTCACCCTTGTGGGAGTGGGAGAGAACAGGAAGGGGTAGAAGGGATGCTCCATGTGCGAGTAATGTTCTCTTTCTTGATGCGGGTGCTGGTTACATGGATGCCTTTGGTTTCTGAAAATTCATTAAGTTTCATTTTTCCATATATAGGATACTCTTCAATAAAGTTTACATTATGTAAATTTTCACTTTGAAACTTTTGAAAAAAAATAAAGAAATGATACAGGAAAAAATTAAGAAAAAAATCACCTATAATTGGGACTCAAAATAGCTGCTGCTACTACATTTTGGAGGCGATGCTTCACACATAATTAAGATCATCCTGTCTATCCTATTTTATAAACTTTTTTTTTCTAGGCAAACATATGGCAAGAATTTTCCCATGTTGTAGAATATTTTTTTAAAATATAACTTATGTATGTACCATAATTTTCTTAGCCAATCTTACATTGATAATTAGCATATTTATACTTTTTAAATATTTAAATATTACTACAATGAATTCTTTTGTACATAAATATGTTACGTCTCTCAATATTTGAGCAAGATAAATTCCTATAAGTGGTAAAAGTTTAAAATTTTTATGCACATTTTTAAAATTTCCCTTGGAGATATGAGCTCATTTCACTCAAATCCTCAACAATTGTGAGTGTATATGTATGTATATATATATATATATATGTATATGTGTATATATATATGTATGTGTGTGTGTGTGTGTGTGTGTGTGTGTGTGTGTGTGTGTATATATATATATACATATAAAATCTGTAAGTTTTGTAGTTGAACATGCTTTTTTTTCAATTGTTGCTTTTTTTGGTCCTGAGGTTAAACCGTGTTTTATGTTATTAGCTCTCTTTCTTTTTTTGGAAAGCTTTGTAGCTTTGGCCAATTTTGTTTTTGTTTTTGTTTTCTTATTAGAACATTTCACTTGTTCCAGAC
Source organism: Rousettus aegyptiacus (assembly GCF_014176215.1). Taxonomy (NCBI): domain Eukaryota; kingdom Metazoa; phylum Chordata; class Mammalia; order Chiroptera; family Pteropodidae; genus Rousettus; species Rousettus aegyptiacus. The sequence continues at coordinate 56,046,181 of NW_023416306.1, forward strand.
TTCTAAGCTTTTCAGTCTCCTGTTGTCTCAACTCAATATTTCATTTAGGCTAAAACCCAGACTCTACTTGCTTTATGAATTAAGTTTCTTTTTATTCACTGACTTTATTTTTTTGTCATATAACCTCCTTTATGTTTCTAGTTTAAGTTGTGGACAAGACAATAGCACTTGGCAGAAATAGTGGAGATCGAATATAAACACGTGTAAGGTCATGGAGCAAACCTAATTTTCAATACCATTCCCCAAGAGTCTCTATACTTATCCATCTTAAATTATAATTAAAATTTCTGACCCCAAAGTTGTGGCATCATAGTTTTAATGGACTGAACTCTTTTTAGTTTGTGCAGAACATGGGGCTTGTAGATGAATTTTGTTATTCCTATTTTGTCTAAAAGGCTGTTAACAAATAAACATACTTTAGATTTTTTGCATTGCATTAATATCCATTAGGAAAAAAAAAAAAAAAAAGTGGATTTTCAACCAAGCACAGATTGCCTGCAGTTTCCTCTTGTCAGGATTTGCTCTTCCTCTCTCACAGTTGTGAGAAGTCTGCATGTGATCTATGTTTTTGTCCTATCTCCCTGAAAGATGACTTTCACATTCTGCAGTGTGGGAGGATGCTCACTGATGAAGTCCATGCTGAAAATGGCTCAGCCAGGCAAGGCAGCGGAGGGGGCAGATGTCTTTCTGTTTTATTCTCGATTTTTAGTGTGCCCTGTGGTAAGCTTCAGTTCTCTGTTGAGCCTGAATCTTTACCTTTATTTCTTTTTCCTTTTGCTTACGCCTATTTTTTTTTTTTTAAACGCTGTCACTTGTGGTGGGCTTGGGGAACAATGTTGCAGGAACATAGAGCTTTTGAGGGAAATGTAAATTGCAGCCCGCACTGAGTCCTGTCTGTTTTCTCATCAGAAAGCAGCATTTTAGAGCGCTGAACTGGCGACAGGGCTCTGCGAAGGCGTGCAGAGTTCGGGAATATTCCCTGTTCCCAGGCCCTGGCTGTGTAGAAGTGGGACTTTCTGAAGAGGGGGCACTCTAGGAGGGCAGGGAGGAAAGGGGGCACTTTCAGAAGCAGATGCTCCTGGCTTCGGAAGGAAAGCTGCTCTAATCAGAGTTCAGCAGTCTCACAGACAATCCACAGCTTTGGAGAGAGAAACAAAACACAGAGTCCCTTAGTCTAGTGCATAAATGTAAGAGGCTTGCCTTAAGTGTGTGTGCAGGACTCTAGCCGGCTAAAAAATGTTATGCAGAGTTAAAGTGAGGCATTGTTTAGGTTTTAATTAAGGCAACCAATTTTTAACAACAGAAGTTCTGTTGCTGAATATCCCCCTCCCCCCCGCCCCAACATTTAGTTCCTCTGCCCCTGCACCTGCTTTCATTTTTGGCTTCTTGGCACTGATGTTCACAGAGACATCAGCTGGCAGTGGCAAACTGCTAAAAGCTCCCCTGCAATGCAGCTCTGCAAATGCCAGCCATTTATCCACTGGTGCATGCCAGCTTAACGTAAGGTCTCCCTTTCTCCCTCCAACCCCAATCCCCTCGGCCCCCCAGTTTTACTTCCAAATGATAGTAAATGATCCAAGCCAAGCAGCAGTCTGGCCCTTTGAGTATCCATTAAGTGTGGCCTCATCTATTTGCTGCATCTATTTGCTGTGATTATAATATTTTGATCCAAAAAGTATTGCAGAAAATTTAGACAATACTATTTCTTCTATTGAATAAAGAGCTATTGGCCACAGGCTCATTTCTCTCTCCTCAGCAGATGGTGGGATAGTTTCTTGAGGTCTCTTTGACTTGAAACAGCCTTTTTGTTTTTGTTGCTTATTGAGAGCTGGTTGCCCCAAATTCATTGAATAAAGACATCTACTTTTCAGTTTAAACTAAGCCCCAAGAGATAAATACTGACTTAGAGTTGGGGGCTGATGGACAAGTTGGAAAGGCAAAAGGGGCTGTTGGAAGTTAAGTATTCAATACGAGCCTTTGCAGTTTCAAAAACGATGGCTTTAAGTTCTCCATTCAGCACAGCAATTCAGGCTGTACACTGAGAAAGTGTGAGAAATCTGTGAGAAATTCGACATATATTTATTTTTCTTGGAAATTAGAGAATATCTTCACAGTGTACACTCTGAAGGGCTTTTGTTTTGTTTTGTTGTGTTTTTAATGATCTAAACCATCTGGGGAGTTGATAAAGAATGTGATTTTCACAAGCTGAGCTAGCAAAGCCTATTGCTAAATCCCAAACCTTTATCCAGCCTACAGATAAACCCAGGGTGGGAGAGCTTCCCTTCCAGCTCTAAAATACTAGGATCCCACGTATGCCAAATGCTTCAGTCTCTGGGTGGTAAGAAAAATAGAGAACTGACTAAAGGAGCCTGGCCCAAGCATTCAGAAATGTATGGTACTTTTTTTCCTCTTTCTTTTCTTTTCTTTTCTTTTCTTTTCTTTTCTTTTCTTTTCTTTTCTTTTCTTTTCTTTTCTTTTCTTTTCTTTTCTTTTCTTTTCTTTTCTATTCTTTTCTTTTCTTGCCTTGCCTTGTCTTGTCTTGTCTTGTCTTGTCTTGTCTTGTCTTTTCTTCTTTTCTTTTCTGTTTTCCTTTTCTTCTTTCTTTCTTTCTTTCTTTCTTTCTTTCTTTCTTTCTTTCTTTCTTTCTTTCTTTCTTTCTTTCTTTTCTTTCTTTCGTTCAGATTGGCAGAGGTTATAGATTACCAGAAAATCTGTCTGGAAACCAAGTCATCATCATATTTTATCTGATGGCTCTATGGTCTTTTTTTTTTTTTTTTTTTTTTTTTTTTTTTTTTTTTGATCCAGGGACAAGAATTAGCACTGGCACATATTTCTTAATCATGTATTTCTCAAATCTGGAGTCCAAAACCTATCTGACTAGGGAGAGCATATAGAAAGCATTGCAGTGGTATTTTGACTGTAGTGGCCATCTTGCAGACTCATAATCTTATGTTAGGAGGTACATGTAGTTAGGGTTTTTGACAAATGACCAGTTAGGCTTCTTGGGGTTTGCATTCAGCGTTTGGTCTAGCAACATGGATGAGACAGAGAAATCAGGAAGTGTCTTTCCCAAAAATAGGCCATACACTGAAAGTATAATCATGTGTTGGCCTTTGACTCATACCTCTCACCTGAATTCAATTTCTTCTTTGCTGGTTGTCCCCTATAGGAGTACAAGGTTACTCCTGGAAAGTTATCTCTTCACATTCAAACACAGCATGCTCTAAGTTAAAATTTGTTCATAGTGTACAAAAACATCTGTAACCAGAAGTCTGACAAAATTTCCAAGGTTTGGTCATTAATTAGTATTCTCTATGAAACCTACATGTTAATCAATCTATCAATCAACATTGAATACTTATCACATGCTGCTTATACTTTATTCAAAAATAAGCAAATTATGTCAGAAATATCATTTTAATACTTCTGTCTAATGTGGTTTTAGGATTAAGAATCCAGTTAAACATTCAAGTGAGTTACACTTAATACTGAATGGAGCTCCTTCCCAGAAGATTGAGGAAGCGTGACACTGAACAAACCCAGGCAGCTGAAGCTGCCAGTCACTGTTGCAAGCAGTTCATAGGAAATAAGCATTGGTAATAAAATTTTAAGTAATGGTGAAGACTTCTAGTAATACTGGTTATTCCAGTAATTGTTTTCACAAAGCCAGAGAGCTCTATTACCCCTACTCTCCTCATGCTTGCTACGATGTGCTTCTAATTGTAGAAGAAGCAGTATAATGGGGGGGTGGGGGGTAGACCATAGGACAGCAAACCAGAACCCTCACACCTTAGACCTCCCTCTAGCTATGCCTTCTAAATCCTTTAGTCCCTCTGAAACTTGGCTTCCTCACCTGCAAGTTGGGAATGATGTTATATTGGCCCTTGCCAACTGACAGGCTTATTGTAAGAAACAAATTCAATAATTTTTATAAACATTAGAACACTACACAAATGTTCATTGTTTGAATGCTTCATGAAGCACACAGGGCTATATGGCTATTTGTTATAATTATTATTATTTACATTATAATCCTTTTGTCCATGTCTTCCCAAATCTGGCCTTCCTCCCCTCCTTCCCAATTCAGAGAATCTCACCATTCAAACAGTTGCATGAGTTTGACACCACCCAATTCCTTACTCTCCTATCTAATCCATTCCAAATCCCATTGATTTTAACTTCAAGTCAAAGGAATTTAGGGTGATGTGCTGTATTCAGTTCTGATATACCAATTATTCCTAGCTCAATGTCGTTACTTAAAAGAGTAAATTTAATTTACACACATCTTACAGGTGCTTTCAACATAAAAAAAAGTCCAAACCTGTAGAGAATTTTTATAAGTGTTTGAGTCAAACAGAGGATACTTCTGGAAGCAAGATCGCAACATACTGAGAAAAATCCTTGTGAGAATAACAGTTTGCGGTTTCTTTTTACATTTTTGAGATTAAGAGGGAGAAAATAAGGACAATTACATGAAGGCAGAAAAACAAAGAAGGGGGATTGCAGGATAGTTAAGATTATGTTCTCTCCAACACTTTGAAGGAGGGGTCTGAAAGGGGCTATTGCAAAGGTGTGTTACCCTACATGCACAGAAACAATAAACAGGGCTTGCTTAAGGCAAAGGTAAGCTTTTTACTAAAGAAGTTATAGACCTGGGGTGTGGCTACCGCTATGACCTGCCTAGTTAGGAATTTATGATCAGATCACTCTATAAGGTTACTTCCCATAGAACACCTCCCCCCTTTTTTTTTTTCATCCACAGTGTTTACTTTTACTCCACCTAACTCTAAAAGACAGATTTAAGGAAGGTTATATGATACCCTAATACAACAAAATAGCATGTGTCAGAAATAGGTGGGAACTACCAAGGAAAATTAATGATAGGTATCTAAATTGGAAGCAAGAGAAATGTTAATACAAAAGCATTTGCCGTTAAGTCCTTACTATGTGTGGGTCCAAATATAACTGGAAAGACACAAAAATAGTGTTCATAGAATGCAAGCAAAAATATTGTCTAAGGGAAATATGTATTCTGTATATAATTACAGAGAGAAATTTCTAGAGATATCTTCTAAAGAGGGTACTGTGAATGTAATGAATAACATTACTAATGATACCTTTACAGAAAATGTGCAATAGTTTCACAGGGTTGTTTGCTTAAGTTTTGTGCTTACTTGTTTGGAAATACTAAAATACCTAAAACAGGCCTTGCTATCAAAGAATCACTGAAAAAGATAAATCTACGGTATGTGAATCAGTGCCATTCACTCAGATAAATCCAATAAGAGGAGGAGGGTGCATGGTGTAGTGGGAGGAAGTAATCAACCCTACTCAGTAGACCAAAGACGATTTCTTGGAAGAGATGGCATCTGATCTCCTATGTTTACTCAACAAGTGCTTATCAATTGCCAACTATGTGATATGCAAAATGATAGGTGCTAAGATTACAATGCCAAGGAGAACAATGTCTTTGTCTTTATGAGTAGAAAAGGCCTTGAACAGCATTTCAGTGAAAAAGACTCTCACTTGCTAGTTAGTCACTGCCCTCCCTAACCCCCAACCCTTGCAATGTGAACCTTTAGTAACAGACAAATCCTTTGCTTTCCCCTGCCTTTTGAAAAAGAACATGGAACAATATCAGGAACTGCATGAGAAGCCCTAGCCACTGTGCAAAGCTGCCAGAGGCCTTGGGAAAGGAAGTAGATAAGACATACACTTTTAGGAATGCATGGGGAAGCCTTAATTTTGGATAGAGGAAGTAGTGACCTAACTAGGACAAAACAAAGACCTAGGTGTTTGCATCTAGGAAGGCCAGTAAATATTATTGAACTGCAATTGAAATAACATGCTGGAAATTAGACCTAAAAGTCTTCTTTTTACAGAAAAATAAAGAATAGTCTATAGCCAAGCCACCCTGAGCAAGCCCGCTCTTGTCTGATCTCGGAAGCTAAGCAGGGTTGGGCCTGGTTAGTATTTGGATGGGAGACCACCTAGGAAGACCAGCTGCTGTAGGCATAAAAAATAAAAGAAATAAGGGATTGTAAGCTGACAAAGTCCTTGCAATCTGTGAGATCAACCAAGGGCCACCTCGCCTGAAAAAAAAAAAAAAGAAAGAAAATGAAAAAATATGCATGCTGGCTCTCTTATTTCTGAATAACTGAGATAAGTCAAGTTAACTCTAATGTCAATGGCAGATATCTCAATTTTTTGACGGAGCATGCTTGTGAGGTACTTCCCACTGGTAGCAGGAATGTAGAAGAAAAGATACAATTCATGTTCATATTTTGTTTTCCCAAGAATGCTCTAAAAAATAAGGAAAAGCCTGGAGGGGAACAAAGCATTGATTGGCAAATACCAGAAAGAAGAAAAGAATCGCTGTCCTTCTCAAGATATTCACATAGGTTGCAGGGTCGAGGTGGGAGTAAGATAGATATCTGAACAACTCCCATTAATGTGGAGCAGAATGAAATAAAACAAAGAGAAATGGTGGTAACATGCTGCGAGCAAGTGGAGGAAAAGACGGTTAACTCTGCCTGCTGACATTTGAGAGAAGACTCGAAGTTATATTCGCAGTTGAACATTAATGATGGATATGGTTTTCTGTAGATGGAGAGTGTGGGGAAAAGCATGTGAGGCCATTTTAGTTAGGCAGTATTAGATTAGCTGTAGACAGATTTATTAGGCTGAGCAAAGCAGATTCAGGAGAAAATTACTATATATCTCATACTTTTTAATTCAATTCTCTATCACATTTAAAGTTATAAGCAATGTCTAACATTATTACAGGGATTATTGATTATCTCAGCCCTCATTAATTTAACAACCTTGTTGCTTGTCAATGATTTAGCAGATTACTTTCACCAGGAAGGTCTGTAGCCAAGATATCTTTGGTGGCTCCTCATTTTTTCTCTGACACTCTCTTCTCACTCCTGACCCACCATCTCCAATTTGACATGCTCGAGGTGCTAGGTTCTGAGACTTACTCTCTGTTTCCAGTGACTCAAGTCACTAAGTTGAAAATCTATACCTCTTTTGAAGTGTTCAGTACATTGTAACTGTGGAATTATAGAGATAAATGCTCCAATCTTTGTGGTCTGATCTAGCAGTGGACTCATTACCACCAATGTGGAAAATTTCAGACCTGGTAGAACAATTGAGGAATAGATTATAAAAGTTAAAACAGACCTTAAAGATAATCTAATGTTCCATTTTTAATAAACTATTGATTTTGAGACCCAAAGATGTTAGGCAGTTTGTCCAAACTGAGAAGCATCAAAGGGTCAGAAGTGAAACTTGGACCTAAACCTAAGTCTAGTAATCTTCCTCCAATACCTGCTGAGGAAGGGAGGGGAGTGAGTATTCAGCAGCCACACTTACGGAGGACTTTGCAGATTGCCACCTCTCCTATCCACTTATTTCAGGGACAGCCTTCAATCTAATATTCATGACTTATTTTGCCTAATTTACTTTTCCAAAGCTCATAAAGACCCAAAATCCTATGTACTACTCATATACTAACTGTTGAATAATAATTTATCTGCCTTGAGTTCATAATACTGTTCCAAGAAGTGACTTAAGAACTGGGTAGATTTATATAATAAGATTAGATTATAATTGGCAATAAGGACCTTATCCAATGTCATGTTGAAAACTGTTGATAAAATAAAGCATTATCCCCTTCCCATTTTAATGTACTTAGGAACATAAATATGCCAAACAATGAATTAATAAAATTTGTTTTTAGGAAGGACAGCTACAGAGTCAGATTCAAAAATAAAAAATGACTTGGAAGAACTGATTAAAAATTTTAAATACCATATTCCAAAGTACAGATGAATATATTTAAAGGTAGAGAACCTTAAATACTTTAAATATGAAAAGTTAAATCTGAAAAAAAAAAGAATAAAGTGAAATAATCTTTGTTTGATTTACAATGTGATATTGTAGAAAAGAATATGACACACAATTTGGAACTGAGACAAGAAAAATCAGTGTTGGGAGTTAACACTAAGTTTCCAAGAAAATGCAGAGAAAGAAGAGATAATTCAAAACAAGGGGAATAGCGTCATTGTACCATTTGAAGATGAATGTATTTGAAAGACAACATGAACACTATAATCAAAGATTTGGTTAGATAAAGTAATAAATGATTAACAGTCATGATAAACCAAAAAATGGGAAAATGCAATGAAATAAATCTCAAAAGAGAATTTTTAAAAGTATTTAGAAAAATTTCCTCACTTGTTAGTGTGAATGAAAAATGTAGAATGACTCACAGTTGAAAATGTTTCCAAACATAAAGTAGAATCCTAAAATTTGTAGTTTAAAGAAAAAATAACATTATGATTGTGATTGTTATCATTATTTATCAAAAAAGGAGTTAACAGACCAGTCGGTGGTTAAAAATCTCTCTTAATTCATGAATGTTGGTTGGTCCACTTAAATTGAGCCTTTTCCATAGTTTTTGCTCTGTCAAAGAACATAAGCAATAGGAAATGTCTAATATATTCTTTTTCTGATAGCTAGTAGTTGGAGAATACTAATCCAAGAATACTAATACTAACCTGAAACAGAGTCTTTTGATAATACTCGTGAGGAACTATATTTTATCAGTCCAATTTTAACACTTGTCTTATGAATACCTCCCTTTGACTCTGACAAGAATGGCCCCTGTTCAGGCCCCACATGGGGAATTCCCAACTCTGAGTGTCCTCAGCCATGCCACTCCACCACAGCAGAGATCTGAGGGTCTGAGGTTGTCCTCACCTGTAGCCTATGTCTCCCATTCTAGACCATACTCCAGGTACCCAAGGCTCCAGAAGTTCATTCTCAAAGTTCCCTGAGCTCACGTCTAGTCCTGCCTTGGCCTCTTTCTTCTTGGGGTCCTTCTCTCTGGAGGATAGAATGTGCCACCAGTATGTGACCATAGGCCTGAGTGAGGCTCAGGACAACTGGCTGCAGTGTGCGTGTGGAAGGAAGGAGGTGGAAAGAGCTTATGAGCACAACTCTAGTATCTGTTGGTTTACTGGATCCCTTATGGGGCAGGCAGGAGCTCTGAATAGACTGAAGCCATGGTCCTACTCTGAATGCCACCATGTTCCTTGCAGAATGCTAAGCAATCTAAGACTTGTAAATGTGAACCAGGTCTCCCAGATCATTATAAAGGTTTTTTTTTTTTTTTTCCAAAGTAGAAAGATAGAAATATTTTATTTAAACCAGAGGAGAGAAAGCAATTAGGGGCATTGGTTTATAAACTATACAATTGTCTGATCAATGTATTATATACTTGAAACTAATAATAAAATAAAAAATTTAAAAAATTTGTTAGCTCAAGTTCCATAACTGAAATATTTAGACATATTGTTTGCGGTCTTGCCCTAGGCCTGCAAATTTTTAGGGGCAGGCCTATTGCTTGCCCCGTTCCAGCCTACTTGAGATCTGTGAGCAGAGGCTATACCTTATTCCTCCAATGCTTTTCAATCATACCTGACAAGATGCTTCAAACAGGTCTGGGGATTCAAACTGAATTGAAGAAGAAAATACTGAGACACAAGATTTGAAGGTAGGGGAGGTGAAGCAGATATTTTCAGCAGTTAGATTTTTCACTGATCTGCCGCACTTCCTTGCGGATAGGAATATTTAGGAACTTTACTCCAGACATGGAACGCATAGTCTCTGATGAACATGGTCACCATAGCTATACCTACTGTGTTTTGCCATCTTGCGGCCTGTTTCATACACTGCGTGGGTCCCTGTGAAACTTCACTTAGCATGTGGTTAGAATCTCAAAAGCAAGACAGTTTGAGTTCTCCTTGGCTATTGTTGTTTTTATTCCCCTCAAGGAAATCAACAGAGTTCACAACTTTTTAACTTCCTACTCTTAGACATTGCATATTTCAGGAAAAAATTATTTGCTTTTTTTTTATTGAGGTTTTAAAGGACCATTGGTAACATCCTTTCAATGCAGTTTTTATACCTTACTAAGGAAAATGGACTTTTTTCCCATGGCTCCTGTATGACCGATTGAATCATTTTTTTTTCTTAACAGAAATTACATGTAAATTTATTTGTCATTATTTTTAATAGAGTCACACTTAATTTTCATTGCTTTACAAGGCACCTGCAATATACACATCAGATTATTTTGTATGCTTTATGCAATTCCAATAAAGTATGCTTCTTCATCTTGAATTCACTTTGGAAAACAATGATATTGTTTCTGTCTGTTACTAGTTATGTACATCACATCTCAGCAAATGATGAACTTGCCCTAGGGTCATTAATGCAGTAACACTTATTAGCAAATTAATGAACCAAGAAATTATTTACAATTTTTTGTTGTCACTTATAATCTTGTGTTTATAAAACTGAAACTTCTTTGTCTCTTATGGTAGTTCTGGTTGACTATCAGAGAAGATGTTTTAAAAATTTCATTGCAAATAGTTACATTCCTACAAGATTTGCTTAAAGTAAAAAATCATTGCTCTAAAGATTTACAATTTGCAAAATTTCCTTGAATTCCTGTTTGACAGCTATAGGTTCGGGTAAATTTTGCAAGCTCTTTGAGCCTCAGTTTTTATGTCTGTAAATGGTGTGGCCTCACCTATTTTATGAGGTTACTGTAGGCTTTGGAGATGATATTTAATGTGCTTGGCATGCAATTGAAAAACAGCTAAGTGTTGTCTCCTTTGCCTTCTTCTCTCTACTTCAATATATTCTCCAACACAATAGACATTAACTCTGAGTTGGACCTGAGCCCTAAAATGGAAAAAACAGACTTCAGTTACTGAAAGCCATTTCTTATTTCTGAATTACCCCTGGCAACTGGTCTAACTATTAGGACTGATAGAAAAATGGGTTTTCTTTTGGTATACTGTTTGTTTGTTTGTTTATTTTTTGCTTTTGACAGCAATGACAACAACAACAAAAACTTCTTTTCTTTACAACAGATAGAAATGGGCAATTCTCTAGAGGCAGTTATAATCCTGACTTTCAGTAGCTATCAAATCCCACTGTATGGCAGAACTGGATGGAAGATGATCTGGATATTGCAACCAGTGTGCACTTGCTCAGGCAATCTCCCCTATCAGACAATTCACCGATATCTGTCCCAAGGTTAACCAGGCAGAACACAGGAAAAGAAACACTAATACTACAACACTGTATTTTCTGTTATAATCCATTTCTGTAAATTATAATATTTAGATACAACCCCCACCCACATACACACAATTTAAAATTTCCCCAGCAAGTACTAAAATCGCACCATGATGGTCACGTCCCAAATCAGTCTTAACTATTAAAAGGGAATTCCAAGTCTCTTGAAGGTCCATAATATATCTATAAGTAAAACTGTACTAATATCTGACTTTATCAATGACACCAAGATTTTCCCATTATAAGTTCATCTGCAAAATAGCTTCTTGGAATGGATTCTATTTCTTTTGTGAAAATTTTTTGTCATATTAACATGAAATAGTAGGTATTATCTAGGTCTAATCTAATATAATTTCAAAATATTTGATTTTTCCTTGATCACAAATCAAAGATGAGAGCATAATGTTGTTTCTGGTTTTTATGTATACTATTCTGGTTAACTTAGTTTAACTTTATACTTAATACTAATTAAATAGAAGAGTAAGACTGATTTTTTTGTATCTTTCTACTTCTATACAAATTATTTGGAAGGGGGAGGGACAGTTTCTATTTTGTATCCTTTTGTACATTGTACATTTTGTACATTATTGTTAGAAAATTGGAACCTATCTTTTCTCCTACCCAATTCTCTTCTTAAACAGCTAATTTGAGTACAGTGACCCCAGATAAACTAGTCCTAGGTTTTTCTGCAGCAACAAGGGAATATATTTAAGTTATTCCATCTTGATGAAGGACCATAACAAGTAATATAACACAATGACCCTGGCTGTACCAGGTTGGGCAGAATCACAACACAGTTGGTTCTTGAATGACATGGGATTTGGGAAAACCAGCCCCTAATCCCCAACACACACACACACACACACACACACACACACACACACACACACACACACACTTGCATATAACTTTTGATTCCACCAAAAATTAACTACTAATAACCTACTGTTGACCGAAAGCCTTACCAAGACAGTTGATTAACACACATTTTGTATGTTATATGTATTTTATATACTATATTCTCACAATAAAGTAAGCTAAAGAATACATTAAGAAAATCATAAGAGAAAATACATTTACAGTATTTATTGAAAAAAAAAATCTGTGTATAAGTAAACCCCTCAGTTCAAACCTGTGTTGTTCAAGGATAAACTGTAATCTGAATCTCTAACTAGTTAAACCTAAACAAGCCCTAGTGTTCCTCAAATTTCTTACCTCAGGTATTTCTGGGGTCCTTTCTGAAAAATGCAAATCTATTCTTCCAATCCATTCTTACTGCTTCTTACCTTTAACCATTGTAAGAATGCCCTGAAACATGACTGCTTGGCTTAGAATTTAGCCTTCTCAATCCTCATTTATTGCCCAATGACAGACAATGGGAATTCTTTCCTGAACAAACCCTACCCCTTTTGGAAAAGGGTAACTTTCCTCTAGGTTTCCATCAGGGAAAATTTTCAAACTCCATATCAGATATCAGTGTAATTCTCAAAGAATGGGCTCTCCAGTCCTGAATAAGACTACACAGAGGGCCTCAACATCATAATCCATTTTGGAATTCACACACTGGCATGAGGTGAACATATGTCCCCACTTCGTTCTGCTGTCTTGTATACAATGCTATAGAAAAAATAAATAAACTACAAGTCCTAAAAATAAAGAATAAATTTCAGAGACAGTAATAATTAAAATTCACATTTAGGAAAGAAATCACTTTCAGAATGAAACTTAAAGTTGCACAGTCAACCCTTACCTGCTGAATTTTCCAGCATGAGTCACATCGAGAGATGTTTGAACTTCTCGAGGCCCAACCTCCCCTTTGAAAGGGAACTGGCAAGGAGTTCTGGCTGTCACCTCTACATATGGTGCCCAGTCGACAAAATATATTTAAATACACTGCTTGCCTTCCTGTGATAAAAGGTATTTTGGCACAAGACTCTTTAGAAAATTGGGCACCAAATTGGCCTTTGAAATTCACGACCATCAAGAAGTGCAAATTCTACTCTTTCTACGTAATCTGTTCAGCCATTTATTTGCCAATGGATCAGACTTTATAAGACTGGACAAACATATATTTGCACCAGTTCAAATTCATATTCTCTTTTTACATTTAGTGCTCTCATTTTGTAATAGAATTAAGAAATTCTAGTCGTGAGCAGGTTGGATAATTTCTTCAGATTAACTGGTTAATTGCTTATTTATTCTTAGTTACTAGATAGCACTGTGAGATTAGGAACTGAAAAGCATGGCATTGAAATAGTGAAATTTTATGAGTGTTAGAGAGCATTCTAACCTACTCAGTAAGTTACAACTAGGAGAGGATAGATCTAGTATAGCAAACTGTGGCTCACAGAACAAATGGGTCTAAATAAAGTTTTATTGCTACATAGCCATGCCATTCATTTACATATTCTCTGTGACTATTTTCATGCTACAATAGCAGAGTTAAATTGTTGCTACAGAGACTGTATGAATCACAAAGCTTAAAATGTTTAGACCTTTGCAAGGAAATTTGGCCAAACCCTGATCTAGTGTACAGTTACTTTAAAATATTTCATGAACTCTGTATTAAAGAAGGGGACAAATATGTGCTTCTAGGAAAAGAAGCTAAACTCTAAGTCTCGATCATTTTACTAAATTCATTCAGCTACAGTCACTATAAGGATATGTAAAGACTTCAGGAACAGCAGTACAGCATTGTTATGTGTTGATGGGACACTCAAATATCTCATCTCAGTCTTTTGTGACAGTTGCCCCAAAGAAAAGCTCCTGATTTCAGCCATATTGAAAGCAGAATACATAAGGCCCACTCCTGCTAATCTATTGCCAAGAAAAGAGAAAAAAAAAATTTAAATGAATGTTTTTCTCTAATCATCTTCCGCTTTAAGTAGATTGTTGGAGAGATATTAAAATAGCTGAAGCAGCCTGGAGAATCTAACTTAAAAAACAAACCCAGCATGCTCTAAGTTCAAAAGGTCTATTGCATATTCACTATCAATCTCTCCATACATATTTTATTTGACCTTCTGTAAATATTGTCATTGTAAAGTGCTTTGGACAGGCTAATGCGCTGTGATGTTTTGTTCATGGAAACAGAGACAATAATGAAGAAGGTAAGCACAAGATGAGGAGGAGGCAGATGAAGGAAGGGGTAGACTGAAGGCAGAGGCCAGGGTGTGTGAGAGAGGTGAGCCCAGGACACTGCGTGGAGCTGACTTCTTCATTAGCAGAACCTGGAGCCATGCCAGAGCATTCCAAAGGACTAAACTCCACTTTCCGAGCTCATCGGTTTTCCTCCCCCTCCCCCTATTTCTCCTCTCTCTCCCTCCCTCCCCTCCTCTGTAAGCTTAAATAGAAAGCACATTTTGTTATTTTTTCCACATTCTAATGCACTTCTTTCCATTAGAAAGTCAGTTTGCAGAAATTGAAGGTCTCTTAGTTCTGGATAATCATGGAATAACTTTCCATTTAAACATCTATTCTGTTACTCTAGTAAGAGTTGTAGCCTTAAAGCTTTACCTCTTTTCATGATTTTGTTCCTCAGTGGTGTATGTTCTAGGATGTAAGTATCTCCCTACTTCTTGTCTTACCTAAACAGCCCCTCAAGGCTACTGCAGTAGGTTCTGGGGGTACCATCTGTGTGTCTTGTGGATTCCTATCCTGTTTTATTAAAGAGCAGCACTGTCATTGCTTGAACTGGTAGTGTATTTTCTTCCTTTATTCCCTCCCTTTTTCTCCCCCTCTTTCATCTCCTCCTTTCTCTCCCCCTTACTCTTTTTGTTGTTGTTATTGTTGTTGTGTTTCCCATAGCAAAAACTGCCCCCCTCAGGATGGCCTAAGTCCACGCTGGCGGGCTCTATTTGTGGTGCAGGTGTGCGGGAGTCCTACTCGCTGTTGTCGCCACAGCAACCCGCCACTCTAATCTGCTGAATATTAAAAGAAGAAACAGAAAGAGAAAAGCCATCCACCCCCTTCTGCTCCAACCATGAGTCCAAAAGAAGGATATCGGCTCCAAGCATTCCTGATAATACCCCAGCCATCGCCCAGGCAACAGTCACGGGAGCTGGCGCTGGCCTGTGGTGAGAGACCAGTCGCCTCCCAAGTTCATACCTCCTCCTTCTTCCCTCCCCTTCTCCCACTCCAACTCTCCTAATGGCTCCTCAAAACAAACCACATCCCACTTCTGGCCTCCCACCCCACACAGGCCAGCCAGCGGGTCACTGATTCACAGATGGGAATATATTTCACCACATTCTTCGAATGGTGTTGAACAACACTTGCATGTGTATGTACATGTCTATATACGTGTGTGTACACATGTGTATTTGTGCATGTGTGTATGTGTGTATACAGGATTTTCATATCTGTTTAGTTATCGTTCAACTGTGCTGTGTTTATATGCTCGGCGGATTAAAATAGAGAATTTTTCTTCTCAAAGCTAGTAGTTTGAAAAAGCAGTCTCTTGCAACTTGCATTAATTCAGCTGTCCCTAGGCTTGCAGAGAGTTTTCAAGCTGGTTGCTCTCTAGCTCCATATCCAGCAGTGAAGGCTCTCATTTGTCTTACCACCATCGTGTTGATGCAGCTGGGTTTGACACTGCTTACCTCAGCAACTTTTTTTTTGGTTGAAAGACAGAAGGCTTCCTTGTGATCCCAGCCTTTTCCTATCAAATGACACTCAGCCACGGTTTGGGTGACTTATTTACTGGCACCAGACCAGGAAAAACAAAAATGAATGCTCACAACTAATAAATCCTCAAGCTTAGATAGCTATAGCAACAGTGCTAGAATTACATCAAAATGTTCAGTCTGATACCATAGAGCTCCCTGGCAGTGTGAAACCTTATAAGTCAGGAGTAGGGAAAGGGGGTAAAACAAGACAGGAACAGAGACATGTTGTATACACTAGGTCTTAGACACACTCAAATCTTCGAGCTGCAATCATCGATGCACTTTCCTGGTTTAGGATCTTATATGGGGGAAGGGCGACATACTGTATTTGAGTCCATTAGATTAGGAGATGTCTAAACTTGTCATGTTTTTTCTTTTATTCTTCAAAATTAAGCCACGCCCATCTTGAACATGATGAAGGCAGCCAGCCTAGATTGACAGAACAGCAAAATCACAACTTTCTCAGCTGCACTGAGAGAAACTATTTTTATAGAGGACATAAGGTCAAGAATGTTTAGCAAACAAAATTGTATGTCATCCACTCCTAGATAATTCTCCGAGGACCTTCCTCCTCCCAGGCCCTTATTGAAAGCGAGGACATTTCTTTAAAGCTAGTGTGACAGTGTTTTTATTTGTTTTGGAATTGATCTTCTAGACAGAAGCACTCTTTTTTTCATTAGTATAAATCCAGAAAAACCAACCACAAAGTCATTGACTTTGGCTACGTTTTCTCCCCCTATGACCACCTCTAATTCAATAAGTAACTATACTTTCTGTGATGATCAACTCTGTTGATTCAGCTTTTGTAGGCTAATGATGGAGTCTTTCTAGACAGGGGTCAATCTTTGGACAGAAATATGAATAAAAACTGGGGGGAAATTTAACCATCACTAGATGTTTAGTCTACATATTGCTAAATATTTAACTCTTTGGAAACATAACTATTATTAATTTTACCTTTTTTAATTTTGGTTTTGTTTTCATGACCCTTAGAAACAGTGATAGAGGACACAATTGATGACAGATGAAACCGCGCATACCCAGTAGTTTTGCTTATTTTTTATAATGCAAAAGAACAGACACTGCTTTTTTGTTTTGTTTTGTTTTTGCATTGTGATATAACTGGGCTCTGATGCCATCTGAGTACCTGGAATATGCCTATGGGAAGTAGGTAACATGACCTACTTGCTTTCCAAAACACCTGATAAAAAAGCATCTTATAAAATACAGCTCTGTATAATTATTATCTTCAAAGGCTGTTTTATTGCCACTCTAAAAAAATGTCTGAGCTAAAACCAGATAAAGAAAATATACAAAGGCTAATTCTGCTGTCTTAAAATGTGTAGAATTCTTACTGTCTACCAATTGAATAGCCATTTCAAATTCTTCTATCAGTTCACAAGAAAGTAATTTAATCTTTCTGTCATTGAATCTAGCTATAGTTGTCTGTCATAGAGGTACTGTCTGTAGCCATTGTCTTCTAGGAGAATCAAGGATTGTCTGAAGACTATTTTGAAATCTTTAAGAGAAAAGGGATTATGTGTTCAAATCAACTTTAAATTCTGTTTAATTCTGAGAATCCTTACTTTGATTACTTTATATTCATTATTACACCAATATTTTAGAGATACCTGATATGTGCCAGATATTAAGCTCTTTGGCAGTGAAAAAGCTTGTAGCCTAGAGGGAAAGACAGGAGCATAATAAATAATGGCCAACTTTTACTGAGTGCTTACTATGTGCCAGGTACTGCTTTAGATGTTTTATATGTACTGACAAATTCAAGCCTTAAAACTACTCTATAAGGTAGGCAGAGTTTTTGTCCCATCATTGAAAACCAAGGCACAAAGAGGATAAATTACTTGCCCCAAATGACATGATATCTTATTAAGTATTCTCAATATACAGTTAATAAGTAGAAGCCTACCAAATTGAAAAAAGAGAAGGAGAATTAGTCGGGGATTTAAAACCCCCAAATTAAGTCCTGACATCATACCAACCTCTCAGGTTTTCTAAGAACTATCATTCAGGTATTGGAAAATAACTTGTAGTGAAAATATTTACGAGGGTGTCTCTATGTAATGTCACTCATATATATTTTAATTTAGTTTCAGAAAAACTTATTTTATATTGTTTGAAACTTTCATGTGTTAATATTTCTAAAGTGCTTATAAATTTATGTTAAATAGAACAAATAAATGAACTTAGTCAGAGATTATAAAACAATTGAAAAAAAATTAAAAAGAGTTATAATGTGAGTGGCACTATAAGGAATTTAGAGAGGAAAACCACCCTGTATGAGTCAGGAAATAAAGGATGTAATACTGCTGACAAGAGTGTTTTCCCTCAAGTCATTAAGAGCTTCATCAACAATACTAGGGTGACAAGGGCTAGACTGATGGTCAAAGGAACCATTAAATATTAAAGCAAGGCTGTGACACAATCAGATATGTGTTTTATTTAGCAAAATAATTTCTGCAACAATGCAAAGGATAGAAGATAAGTTAGGCAGTTTTGTCAGAAAGGCCAACTTAGATACCATTGCCAAATCCAGGCGAGGCTCCTGCTGAGGTGGCTGACGATGTGAAGAAATGTGGTTCTTGATAGTGTGAGGAAAAGAAGAGGAGTCCTTGGATTGGGGCATTGATATTAGTCTCTGATGACACTCACTGAGAATGAGATGTTTAGGAGGCAAGGTGTTGAGTTGGTTCTAGGGATGTTGAGTTTAAGTACCTAACATCTGAGGGAGCAGGCAAGAGGCAGTTAAAGGTACAGACTGGTTTTCAAAGAGATAGATTTCAGAGTTATGTATATAGGCTTATGTATTTTAAGTAATGGAAATAAATGGAAACACCAAGGGAGAACAGAGATAGAAAAAATATGGGGCCAAAGACAGAACATGGGAAACTAAGTGAAAACAAATAGATCCATTTTAAAGAAGCCTGCAGATGATGTAAGAAGCTTGGTTGATTTTCTAAAAAAAAAAAAAAAAAAAAAAAAAAAAAAAAAGTCTTTATTGCCTCAGAAATATTGGTTCTCCATAATTTCTTCCTGTAGCTTCCAATCCATCATCAGAGCTAATCTACATTTTGAAACCATCAACCAATTCATGATAATGCTTGTCTTGAAACTTCACAAGCTTAAAGACATCTTGGCACCGTCAAGCTTTTGCAACATAACTCAGTACCTCAACTGTGTAGAGGTCACTTAGAACATTCTCCTGCCTGGAAGCTGTGGGTGCTATGAATCACTGGTTATAAATGCCATCTCTTGCAAAGGTTCGCTTAGTGGAAGGGCTGAACACAGTCTTGATGAGGAAAGAGAATGAATCCTAATTACTACCTTGTTCTCCTAAAGTTGGTTTCAAGAAACATAGAAAGACTACCGTCCCTTTACTTACCTCCTCTAACTCAACTCTTACAGGAGGGTATTTAGGCAATCGATTTGTAGAATCACTGCTGGGTACAGTACACTTCCCTCAACAGTGATTACCACAGAAAACTATATTCAATCCCCAAGGCACAATATTTAAAAATAAAAAAAAAATAATAAATAAAAAGGCAAACTGTGATTAATTTATAATGGGCCAAACTGGAAAAAATAAGTGCTAATTGGAATATGATACTCAATAAAATTGTAATGAAATGAAATGGCCTACTAAAGTTTATGTTATTTTTTCTTTTATTCTCACTAATAGAAGCAACCAGGTGTTCTGGGTTAAGGTCATCCTTTTGGTGCAAATACTAAGTAACCCACTTTTATAAATATAAGGCAATCAGGCTGTTGGTCCTAGGAAAAAGACATATGTGACATTCTGTTTGACTTTTAAATCCTCCTTGCTAGTATACAAATGCTGGGAAGAAAACAGGCAAATTTGAATAAGGAGGGAGGCCGGGTAAACTCCCAGACAGCTCCTTGAGATTGAGATTATACAGATATATGAAACAGACCATGGTGGTCTTTACTAAGAACACTGAAATACATTTACCTTAATTTACCTTAAGGTAGTGGTTCTCGATTGAGGTTGATTTTGTCCCCTAGGAAATATTTGGCAGTGTCTGGAGATATTTTGATTATTACAGCAGGGGGTAGTGGCTAAGAATGGTGCTAAACATTTTACAGTGCACAGGACAGTCCCCGAAACAAAACATTATCTGGCCCAAAATGTCACGAGTGCTGAGGTTGGAAACCCTGCCTTATTGGTAGGGACACACATAAATAATGGCCTACTCTTTATATTGTAGGAGAAAGAAAGGAGAATGCTGGCTTTGTTCCATGAGTAGCATTTTCTGAAGCCAGTTTTGTCCCAGTGCTTTGTGGCTGACAAGTACCCTAAGAAGTAGCCCTTTTGGGAATGGAAACAAAGAGTGACTAAAGGTTGTCACAGTTGTATATAAGTATGTTTCTGACTAAATACTAACCAGAGGAATCATACCACTTCAGTGCTCTGCACACAACCTTTGAAGATAACACTGAGATTTTGCCATGAGACCCAAACTTCCCACTTTGTAATTACCTTGTCCCCTATGAACGTTGATGGGTGTCAGAAGTGGTAATTTTGAGTTTTAGCCAGTTGCTAGAGACTCTCCTTCACTGAAAGTAATGTTAGAAAGTAGGGCTTATCCAACATCGAGTAATAGGAGTCAAAACCCTGTACAAGAACCTTAACGGAGACACTGCTTCAGGCATTGCCCATGAAGTCACTTCTGTTTAGCAAAAAGTTCTCCTCCATTGTACTGAGCTCACTGAATGAAACCTGAATCAACCCAGAGTCTCACCCCCTCTCCCGTACTCCCTCAGACCCCCATGCCTACTACCTATCTCTATGAACCTAAAGAAGGAAAAAGGTGAGGTCTAACATCTGCATGCCCATGTGGACCCGTACATTACATCTTATGACCTAACAGGGCCATATTATTTTTTCCCAGTACTATAAAAAGGGCTAAGACAATTAGAGCAGGCACAGCTTATCTTCTATCTTCACATAGACAAAACACAGAATATGAGCTTTTAACGTATTAGAGCCAAAAGTGACTCTCTACAGAACATTTAGCCCACTGTTTCTCAGGGTAGTATGTATATCCTTGGCAGTACAAAAGAAGATTTTAGGTGGTTCATGGATATTACCTTAAATAACATTAAATCCAAGGTAAAAGAGTCGATACATTTCAATTCTGTTTCAATCCTAATTATGATTGAGTCTCATCATACTGAGTGGCAATAGAGAAGTTAAAAGCAAACTCTCTGGGGTCTGGTTGGAATTCTGAGTCTGCAACTTATTAACTGACTCTGTAACCCAATTTTGAACAAAGAAAAGTCAATGGAAGACTTTTGGGGAATTCTTGGAGAGATTTTGCAAATTTGAAGCTTGCACTTTCAGCTTCTCTATTACACTGCTATTCTGACCAAATACACTCAGTGAGGGTAGCGAGTCTCCAACCTTGTTCCTCTAATGTGTGTCAATGTTAGGCACACTCACCAGTGTTGCCATCTCAGGCATTTAACACATTTTTTGCTGAATAAACAAATAAAAGAATCACATGAATAATTGACCAATGACCTTCCCCACCCCCCATTTTAATGATGGTTTTAAAATATATAGATTTGCCCCCAGACTTAACATTAAATCACAGGATAGATTCAGACATCTTCCCACTGGAAAATTCCCACTGAAAATCAATTAACAGATTTTGTTTTTAATAGATCTGTTGAAGTATGACTGACAGAATATAAACTGCACACGTTTAAAGTGTACAGTTTGGAAGCTAAGCAGGGTCAAGCCTGGTTGGTACTTGGATGGGAGACCACCTAGGAAGACAAGGTGCTATAGGTGTAAAAAATAAAAAACAAGTGACTATAAACTGACAAGGTCCTTGCAATCTGTGAGGTCAATCAAGGTTGCCTCGCCTAAAATAAACAAACAAACAAACAAATAATGAAGTGTAAAATTTGATCGGCTTTGATGTATGTGTACACCTGTGAAACCATTACCACAATCAAGACAATGAATATATTCGTAATTCCAAAAGTATTCTTCTTCCCATTTGTAATCTCTCCCTGTCTCCCTACCTCTGTTCCTCAAGAATCTCTCATCTGCTTTGTCACTACAGAAGAATTTGCCTTTTATAGAGTTGTATAAAAATGAAATCAAAGAGTATGTATGCTTTTTATCTGGCTTCATTCATCATAACCATTTAAAGATTTATGTTGAGTCTATCAGTAATTCATTCCTTTTTCTTACTGAGAAACATTTTATTGTACAGATATACCATAATTTATCCACATTTATGTTTTCCTTAAGTTTTTCTAGCTTGGGCTGTTATAAATTAAGCTACTACCAAAATTCATGTACATGTATTGGTATGGATGTATGATTTATTTTCTCTTGGGTGAATACTCAATAGAGTAATGGATGAATAATATGGTAGGTGTATGTTTAGCATCTTAGAAATTACCAAAATATTAATGTGCATAGAAATTACCAAAATATTAATGTGCATAGAAATTACCAAAATATTAATGTGCATAGAAATTACCAAAATGTTAATCAATGCAACTATTCCATTTGCATTCTTACCAGCAGTGTTTGAGAGTTCCAGTTGCTCCACATTCTTGACAGCATTTGATATGGTTAGACATTTTAATTTAAGACATTCTAATAAGCATGTAACAGTATCTCATTTTGGTTTTAATTTGCATTTCCATAATGACTAATGATGTTGAGCATCTGTTCATTTTCTTATTTGCAATCTGCATGTCCTCTCTAGTGAAGTGTCTCTTCAAATCATTTTGATATTTCTTTATTGGGCTATTTGTTTATATTATTGAGTTTATACCTCTTTATATATTCTGTGTACAAGTCTTTAATCAGGTACATGTTTTGCAAATCTGTTCTCCCAGTCTTTGGTTTTTTTTTTATTATTATATTTTTTTATTTTTATGTATTTTTGAAGAGAAGTTTTTAATCTTGATGAAATCTAGTTTATTATGTTTGTCTTTTATGGATCATACCTTGGTGTCACAGCTAAGAAATTTTTGCCAAACCTGCAGTTACAAAGTTTTTCTCCTATGTTTTCTGCTAGAAATCTTATAGTTTTAGGTTTAAAATGTAGATGTATGATCCATTAATTGTTATATAGGGTATAAGAGATGGATTGAAGTCTTTTTGCTTTAAGTTATGGATAGCCAACTGTTTCAGCATAATTTGTTGAAAAGATTGTCTTTTCCCTACTATATAGCCTTTGCACCTCTATAAATAAGTAAATAAATAAATAAAGCAGTTGGCTATTTATATATATGGTTTTATTTTTGAAATCTAGCCTATTTGTCATTCTTAATACAACTATCACACTGTCTGTATTACAACTGCTCCACAATAAGTCTTAAAATTAGGTAGTATAAATCTTCCCACTTTGTTCTTCTTTTAAAAAGCTAGGAACTTTGCATTTCTATATAAATTTAAATCAACCTGTCAATTTCTGAAGAAGAAAAAAAAAGCCCCAAAGAACAAAAAAAATCACCTGCTATGGTTTTGATTGAGATTGTATAGAATCTATAGATCAATTTAAATTTATGAGGAAACTGATGACTTTCCCAGGGTCATCTGTGAAGTGGAAATCCCTACAGTCCTTCACTCATATGGTTATAGTGAGAATTTTATGAGTAAATTTATCTAGAGCACTTAGAACAATGTGTGGCATATGGTAGGTGCTCAATAGAGGATCCTATTACTCCCCTTCTTTAATCCTTCAAAGGCAAACTCTATTGACTAAAGAACAAAGCTCCAAAGCCTTATCATTTCATCTAATATGCATTATCACCTGGATAATATTTGCCTTTTCAGACTTACTTAGCATCACTCATGTCAATATATTATCTATTCCTCAAACATTCCATGCTATTTTTAGTTTCTGTTCCTTTTTTTACACACCCTCTCAACTTTCTAAAAAGAGTGATTTTCTCCTTCTTGCGATTCCCCCTACCCTTCCAGAACCGCATTAAATATCACTTCCCTTATGAAACTCTTGTTAGGCACAGTAGTCAGTTAACTGTTTCCCTGAGCTGTGATAGTATATACATTGCATTATATAATATCTATTATATATCATATTATAAATATCTATTTAAGTAGATATTTGTATACCTTTCACCTCCCTACACACAATTCTCAGGAGAGAGTATGAATATTTTCAGAGTAGGACCAAATGTTATTTATTTTCACAGTCTTAGCACCTAACACAGGACCTAGTACATAGTATGTACCTAACGAACATGTGCTAGATAATACATAAAATTTCATTCTATATGGCATGATTAAAATCTATCTTTGATAAGCATTCATACTTGCTGTCTGCATTGGCACTGCCGTTTTTTAAATAAAAGAAATGATATTTCTATTTTAATGATATGTATGATTTTTGTTTTTGTTTTGCCATTTAAGTTTGAGCATGAGGAGCAGTACTTTAAGATATTAAAAACTCCTAATTTATGCCCAGTAGAAAAACAAAAACAAGACAGAACTGTAAAAGCTCCTGGCACAAAGCTAAAAGGGAATCCCTCTCTTCTGTACTCTTGCCTCCAGCAAACATGGGGTATAGACAGGGGGCAGTACCCTTCACAAGAGAATGGGCTCCTTGTTGCAGCAACGCTAAAAGATGTGAGTGAAATTGAAAGGAGGCACTCAAATAATTCCTTGTGCAACCTCAAAGGGCCACCACAATTCCCCTGTGTTTAAGAGGACCCCCACATCCAGGAAAAAAGATTCCAGCTTGTGGAAACAACCCCTAGCCAAAGGCCTGTGTCTCCCCATGGGAGGGCCCAGCAGGAAATGCCTCTTTGCCTTGCAGTGGAGTTCAGCACTTCAAGTTCCCAGAGATGTGTGTTTGTGGTTTACATAAAGGTGGGGAAATTCTACTTTGGACCTACACCTTAAATAATTAGCTTTCCCACTGGGAAATTTTGCAATTAGACCATATGTTTACAGTCAAGTATATGGCCTATGTATTTGACAAGAGAAAGTTTCCATAATTTGGGTCTAGAAAAATCATCCTTAATCCAGATGTGAGAGAAAATAAATTGAGAACATAAAATATTTTAAGTCTAGTCCCATGATAGGCCAAACTCAATATTATGGTGAGCCAGGGCCCCTCTTTGGAGCAAAGTACTTTCCTGAACGAAGTAAATAACTTCTTCCTAAGCATGAAATGTTATTCTCCAGAGGGTATTTTAGTTGCCTGGAGTTTCTGTATCATTGAGATTGCTTAGTAAGTTTGAGCTGAATCTCGTTTCTTTTTCCATCTCTCAGGCTCTAGTTTAATACTCAGCCAATGCTTCTTTTTTTTAAATAACAAATCCTATTCAATTTGATTCTTCACAAATTATGCAAATTATTTCATTGAACATACAAACCAAAGGTAATATTTTAAAAGGTAATCAAAAGCTGAGGGAAAAACACCCATGCTTTAAAGGAGATTTTAAAAACAGGAATCACTGCAAGTGTTTCAATACTTAGAAAGTTTGGGTTTATTCCCACCTGCTGTGTCTCACTGGGGGACAGACTCAGGGATTAGCTGCCTGGAGGGTGGAAAAAAGGCCGTGCTAGAAATCCACCCACTGGAGAGAACATTCATCAGCCTCCAAAGAAAGCATTATCCACTCATTTGCTTATGCTGTTTTGCTAAAGGGATATACAAAGTGAGTTAAGTGTTTGCAACCAGAAATTTCATATTTATGTGATAAGTAAATCACAAAATTAATCATTTATGCTCAATTAAAATAAAGATATTTTTATATATATTTAGTGTGTGACTGGAATTGAAGGAAGCTAAAGTGTTGAGTATATAGATGTTTCATTGTGATCCTCAAATGTAAGTAGCACGATATGTCTAAGTAAAAGCATTTGTTTTTTGCAATAATAAAAATTATGCAAATTGATATGTTTTCCTATTTGTAATAGTTTTCAGGAAGCTCAGATTCAAATTTGAAGGTAACTCAAATTTGAAGTTTATCCAGGGCATATTAATTGCATTAATTTATTTGAACCTTTTTCATTTTTTTTTTGTCTGTTCTATCTGTCAGTTATTGGGAAATATGTCAGACTTGAACTGCTTTATATATTTGATGCTTACCTTATCAGATAAATCCAAGTTCAGGATTAAATTTTCCAGTTCATAGTTATTATATTTTCCTAATAAATTAATAACAGCTGGCTCTTATGAAGAATTTACTATGTGATACACATAATCTAAATATGTTACATAATTAATTATTTTTAGTCTTTAAGATAACTCTAAGGGGAATATATTATTATCTCCATTTTATAGTTAAGGAAATATTTTAATTTTGGAGAGCTTAAATAACTTAACTAAGATCACACATTAGTACATGGCACTGTCAGGGTCTGCACCTAGATAGATATATGGATCTTAAAATCATACCTTGGATGTGGTTCCATAGTGTAGCAGTTATCACATCTGCTTTACACAAAAGATCCTAGGTTCACATCCCAGAGGAGCCACAGTCCATGGTCTATGGCCATGCCACCCTGAACAAGCCTGATATCTGATTTTGGAAGCTAAGGGGGGTTGGGCCTGGTTAGTACTTGGATGGGAGATCACCTAGGAAGACCAGGTGCTGTAGTCATAAAAAAATAAAAAATCATGCCTTAACCAGTACAATAATCTGTCTTTCTATCTTCTGTTATTACCTATTGGCCCTCTTTATCACTAATAGCTTTACCATAGTTTATATTGTCTGATGTTACTACAGTCATATAAAAAGATCCAGAACTTGGCAGCCCATGGCTGGTAAGGGGATTATACAGACATCCAGAACCAGATTTCTTATTTATTTCTGTTCCACAGCTTGCAAACTCAAGGAAAACTCATGGTGTAAGAAAGCTGCTAAGACTCTAGCCAAGACAAATATATTACATGTCAGAAGAAGGACAAAATGCAAAAGGGCAAAAAGTGATTATCTCTCTTAAACTGTGCTCTCTGATATGGTAACCACCAGCTACCTGTGGTTACTGAGCATTTGAAATGTGTCTAGTCTGAACTAAGATGAGCTCAAGCTGTAAAATACACAATAGAATTTGAAAAATTTATACCAAAGAAAAAGCATGTGAATTATTTCATTAATAATTTATTATAATAATTTTTTGCTGAATTAATAATATTTTTAGATATATTGGGTTAGATAAAGTATACCATTAAAGTTATTCACCTGTATCTTTTTTTTTTTTTAATAGAGCTCTTAGAAGAAATTAAATTACAGATGTGGCTCTCATTTAGGCTTTCCTTAAATTTCTACTGAATGCAATGGTTTAAAGAACTTCCTTGGGATTCCCATCCAATAATTTCTGCTTATATTTGACTGGCAAAAATTTGGCCCCATGGATAATAGTAAGGGTGGTTGAAGAATATAGTCTTCTGACTAAGTCTGTTGCCACTTCCAATTATTACTAAGAGAGCACTAGGGAGTAGCGACTTGAAGAGACGATTGGCAGCCTCTCCCCCTTTTAAGAAACTGCTTCCTTTTTAAGAAACCACAAACTGTTTCCAGAGTAGTTATACCATTGTGTGTCTCCACATTTTCACAGCACTTGGTATTGCCTGTCCTTGATTTTGGGCATTCTAAACGATATGTAGTCGTATCTCATTGCGGTTTTAAGTTTGATTTCTCTAATGACTAATGATGTTGAGTATCTTTGTATATGCTTATTTGACATCTGTATAACTTCTTTGGTAAAGTATCTTTTCAAATCTTTCCTCATTTAAAATTATTGTTTCTTATTATTTCGTTATAATCATTCTTTCTTCAAAATTGGCCCTACTTCCTAATTATTTGAGAGAACAAAGAGTCTAGTGTCCAAATGTAAATATTCATCATATTTTGAAAAATAACCTTCAAATTTGTGCTCTGACCCCAATTTGGTACATTTAAATCATAATGCAAGCCAGATATAAATGGTCACACCTCAGTATATAAAATATATAACAAAATCCTGAAGGCAGCATAGCAAGTTAGTTATAATAATTCTTTATGTATTCTGGATGTAGGTCTTTATAAGGTAAGTTATTTTCATATATTATCTCTCAGTCTGTGACTTATCTATTTAACGATATGTTTGTAGATTTTTGTATTTTTGATAAAGTTTAATACATCAATATTTTCATTTAGTAGCTTTTGTGTTTTATGTCTATTCTAAGAAATCTTTGCCTAACACCAAATCGCAAAGCTCTTCATCTGTTTTTAAATATTTAAAATTTTTTTTTATTTTTATTTTAGCATTTATATTTAGGTCTATTTTTTTAGTTAACTTTTTATATGATGTGAGATAAGGAATCACAGATTCCAATGATTTACCTCATCCCCGAATCTAAAATGTAATGGAAAATTCCTTCTGTGCCTTGATGCTGCCTTGAGAGAAAGGAAAAGAAAAGATGAGGGGAAAAAGCTGAACATCTTAGCTTATATAATGCAAGGCTGTAGCATTACTGAAGGCTGGAAGATAGCTAAGGGAAATAGCAGAATTTAGAAAATCTGTCCTACATTATTGGGCTAATTTGTGAAGCCAGCCATCCATCAACAGGCTCTTTCCTTGATGGATTCTTTATGTGACAAATATTCTTTTAAAACCTCCTAAGAATTCCTTTTTGGGCACGCACACACTCTATAGAGTACAAGAAAAAATGGCCAAGGTATTTTTTCCCATCTCCATAGATTTTGCCCTTCATGCCCCATTCTGGTTGGAGAGTCCATCCCTTCCATCAGTTATGCAGGCTGAGATCAACTTCACTCTTTAGGAAACTGAAACTGTCTCAACAAAGGAATGTTTCTCTTGATAACTACATGTTAAAAAAGTAGCTCAAGCATTCCTAAAGAAGGAATTGTTTCTTCATACCCATTATGGACTAACACTGCTTCGGGGAATAAAAAGATTTGTAAGACCCAGTTCTTGTCCCCAATGAATGTATAGTCTAGTTAGGGTTGGTTATGATGTACATAAGCAAAATAAACCAATAATCCAAAGTAAGTGGTATATTACTTCAAAACACATCAGAAAAAGTACAGATCATTGTAAAAGATGTCTGAGCTTAAATCAGGGTGTTTACACAAATTATGAGAAGTGTGAATTCAAGTGTGAAAGCATGATTTTAAGATAATTAATCCAGAGCTAGAAATTGGGATGTAGTGGTAGAGAGAGTTTGGAGATAGTCAAGCCAGTTTGGAGAGTATCTGTTGAAATGATACAACTCTGAAATAAGAATTTGACTTAGGGAGGTGATAATAAAAATAAAGTAGGCAGAAGGCAAAGAAATGAGAAGAAAAATTGACCAATGAGAATTCAAGTATTCAACGTTTAAAAACCTAGGAGGCAGTTGTTAATTTAAAAATTGTACATATTGATTGAGGGGTGAGTATATTTAAAGTTCATGCTTTTTAAAATTAATCATATATGTGTGTGTGTGTGTGTATCCATATATATGTCCATATATGCATATATCCTTTGGTATATATGTACATCAAATATATAAATGGATCACTTCTTTGGGTGCTAAAAGTGAAACTGAGCTAAGTGACAATGCTCAGAGTGAAGGCAATCTAAAGCATTGATCCATCTAATTACTTCTCCACAACTCCTTCCCTTGCTTGAACTCGTCTCACTAAAATGCAGTGATTGAAATTCTAAAAGAATGTTTTAAAATAGTAAATTTCCTCCAGATTATTTAAAAAAACAAAACAACTCAAACTATCTCATGGTACTGATTGATCAGTTATATCTTGGCCAAATGTTAAGTCTTGAAGCAGGTCATTATTGCCAATGGTTGGATTTACCACTAGGAATCAGATATTGAAGACACTTTTAACCAGCATACAGTGCCTAGACTTCAGGCAGAGGCTATGAATATTGGTACTTGGCATGGAATGACCCCCACCGCCACCCCCATGTCTTTTTCCTCTTCTTACCACTCTTTAGTCATTAGGAACATATTTTTCTCTTGGCATTTCAAATGGCAACAGTTAATTTCCTTTCAGGTGGGATTTTTTTTTTTTAACTTGGTTTTGTTTTAACTGCATGCTTTGCTGAAAGTGCTTTTATGCTGGTGAAAATCTAGACAAAGAAAACTTTTATGCAAAATAAACAAAATAGAATGCACCGAGCCAGGATTTCTTTGCAGGACATGTTCTTTAGGCTATTTCTGAGAGGTTATTTATGGACGGCTGTTTATCCCCTGGAGCCTGACTTCATCTCTTGGTGAAGTGAAATAACTCTGTGTTTAGTACATTGGTCTGCCACCCTTGGGAATGGCTGGATGTCAAATATTTACCCCTGTGGGATGGAACAGAAATCAGAGATGCACAGAGAAAATAGAAATCAAATCCAGTATCCTTGGGAATTAGTAAAATTTCAAAGTAATGAATTTTTAAAGAAAAACATTTGAATAAGATGATAACACAGTGTAACTTTCTTTATTGGAATGGGGGGAAACCCTCTGAAATATAAAGTTTCTTCAAGCAGAAGGGCATTTTCTTCTTATAACTTTCTCAGTGACTACACTCATCTCATTCCCTCACCTGGCTCAGTACCAGGCCCAGAGGGAGAGGTTTTAAATTTTTATTTTTTAAATTGAAAACGGATGCTGCACCTTGTTTTTCATGCCTGCATTTTTCATTAAAACACACACACACACACACACACACACACACACCTAGCCAAGTATTAGTTTTGTACCTCTGCAACCTCATAAAACCTAGGCAGCAAAATTTGACCTTCAGCTTTATAGATAGTTACATTGGAAACATTGAAAAACTCCCAAGTAAGTTTACTGTCTTCTCAAGACTTATTTCAAATCACGTGCCTGCCTCCTGCATCAACCCCCATGCCGAGTGTTCCTTTGGCATTATACTTCCTGCATTGTCAGAAACAAAGTGACATTTAAAAGGTTAAGCCAAATAAACTCAGCTACAAAAGGGCTTATAAAATAATCATAGTCATGAACAGCAAGGAAAGAGGACAGCCCCTAAACCATAAAGGGAATACTTCATGGATGGTCATGCTTTAAATAAAGTTCACATGAGCTATGTAACATTAGATGCTTTTAAATTCAGAGGACAAAGTACAGACATGTTTGTACATTTCTCTTTCATTTGACAAGTGTTTTTGAATTGGGTCTGGAAAACATACTCTCTCCTGCTTGCACACAAGGAGTTGGGAAGTTTGTTTTGGTGTTTTCCGTTTTCAAATTTGTGCACTATCAAGAGGCAAGAACAATTCCATCTCCCTCTTAAAGACCAAAGTGATACCAAATTCTGGCTTGATCTGTCCCATCTCAGAACCAGCATCCATTTGAAACACTCTCTGAGCAACTTAGACTCTTGGGAAGTCGGTAATCACAGACTGCCTTGCCCTCCCTGAGAATGACAGCATTTGGAAGGGTGCTCAGCACACCAAATATAAAAGTAAATGTTTGGCAGCTTTGGAGGTCTTTAAGTTTGGCAAGGCGAGTACAATCAACAAAGGGGAATTACTTTCAATTGTATTTAAAAATATAAGCCCCTGAAGGCTTGAGTACTATGTGCACCAGAGGCCCTCATGCAGTTTGCCCCTTTGCACCAAGAAGGGAGACACCGCTTACACAAGAGGACTTAGTTTTAATGAGTGCCTCAAGCAGCCCTTCCTACCATCTTCTCCTTACAGTGCTCCTTAGTTTATAATTGTTGGTAACCCCCTCAGCTAAAAATTTTTATTAAGGAAAATGCCACAGAAATCCAAAGAAAAGGGCTAGGCAGAGGGCATGTTCTTTATTAAAGAAGTTTCCCAGACTGACTCTGCAGAGCTGATTGCAGGGCATGAGATGCTGAGCTATTATTACTTGAATGGGTATCAGCTCCAGGGATGTTCCTCCAAGGTTAACAAGATAGTTCAGTTAAAAATAATATTAAATTATGTATTCTATCCCTTACCCCAAACTGATTGAGGGGAAGCTCACATGTAAATAATTTGAGGGGTTTGGTTTAAAAAGACAAAAGCCAGGAAATTCAAAATTAAGGTTGGTCAGAGCTCTATCTGCAACCTCTGTCTCAACAGAGTGAGGTAAAGATGAAGTGCCAACTTTAACCCAGCATTTTGGAGATTTTGTGCCTTCTGAGGCAGGCTTTTGTTGAGGTATTGTTGGGCTATTGTTGAGATAAATATGGAGGAATGGTATTCAAAGGGAAATAAAATCAAGCTGAGGATGAAAACTACAGTGTATAAAATGACAGCCTCTGACAAATGCTGATTTAGATTTAGCAGAGAAAAGCATTTGGTTCTCCTGTACTTGGCAAAAACTTCATCATCTGATTAATTGTGCTTTGGGTTTTCTGTGCTCCATCTTTTACCTTTTAAATATTGCGTGCACACACACACGTACACACATTTCATTCGTTTTCATTGAAACCTTTTTCTTTTAATTAAAAAGAGATGCTCAAATGGAAAGTCAATTTTGATAAAGTATTTGAAATCCATAGAGGCTGCGCATGGCCAATGACTGAGTGTAAATCTGTATCACTCACGAATTTTGAGAAAAAAGGGGTTGGTTCTGGACCTATGTCCATGGTTTCCTTCAAGGTGTATAATTATTTCAACCAAGTACTTTTCAAACTAGGATTTTCATTTTGAAAACTAGTACGATTTTTAGGCAATTGCAAATTTACTTTATCTCCATACAAATAAAAAGAGAAACTTTATATTTTTCGCTTGTCTCACATTGACTCCAATTTGTTATAAACACCTCAAACTGACCTTACAAACTCTAATTTTATACTGAAACTAATATATCCTTATTCCCATGATTTAATATTCATGGAACTAAAGGAAAAAAATGCTCATTTCCTATATATTTATTAGTAGAAATTAAGAAATCACCCCATTTTCATCAGTGGGCAAGCTAGTATCTCTTCACATTATGCTTAGTGCCTGCAACCACATTTGGTAAAATGTAATAACCAGAGTTTCCAAAAATGTATGGATAGCCACAAGAAACAAGCTGCTCCCCCACTAAGGCCATGTCATAAACAGAGCTTTGTCCTTGACCTTCCGGGTTCCTTAGTGATGGACTTAACCTTGAGATTTTATAGAACCTTGTCATTCCCATGCAAAGATGATGGCAATCAAGCAGTGCATTGACCTTACATAGTATTTTTGTATAATTCTGAGGGATTTCACAAAGCCATCCACAGTGATTTGCTATTCAGTCTCCTAACAGCACATTTTAAAAGGTGGCCAGCTGGCTGAGATTAGAGACCCAGTCTGTGGCCAGAGAAGAGAAATCAACAGGCCCACACATAAACTACACCTCTGATATCTGGCTTCATTGAAGCCATTAATTTAAGAACTAGTGACTTTTATTGATACCAAACATACTACCATTTGAGGAGAAAGTCCTATTCTGAAGCCCTAGAAGTTAGTAATGTGGATATTCAGTGTGCAGGCTAAGTGGGAGGGTGCAGGTGGGCTTTAACCTCTGGCACTGCCACTTCACTAGCTATATGACCTACGTAAAGGCTAGATACATATTACTAGCCTCGTTTGGTCACCAATAAATTGGGTTAAGATTTACCGTATTAGGTAGAATTACATAAAATAGTAGGTAACTTGGTGACTTTGGGCGCCCATAAGTGGACACAGAGTAAAATGACTGAAAATGAGATGTTCTCCATAGGTTGGTGTCTGGCCATCCTCCTAGTCATGTCACGTCAGATGGCCACCTCCATTTCTTCTTTTCCAGGAACAAAGAGCCAAGAAATCTTGGATAAAGACAGAGGAGAGCTATGGGACCCTGAGCAGGTCACTTTACCTCCTTGCTTTTTACCTGAAAATGAGATTAACAATACTCGGCTGTCTGAAGACACAGGGGCTGAAACAGAAGACCACTTTAAGGTTTACTTCAGTGACAAAATCTTTACAAAAATGAAGTGAGGTTTGTGTCCATCTTTCTTTACTCAAGGCAATGGATGGAAATAACATATTTTTCAATTCATTCATTCTATGGCCAAAGATTTAATTATTACTACACTATGCTATCACTACTCTTAACCACATAGAGAAAGTTAGGCTATAATCAAACAGCGAGTTTCCTTTCTCCAAGACATAGTGCAATCAAATTCACTGAAATAAACTGAATCATCCTCAGCCTAGATGTCAGGCATATGAGTAAACAGGCAATATAATTTGGTCCTGCTATGAATTAGGTTTCTCAAAGAAGTAAAATGGAAACACTGAGCTATGTCACGGTTGTACTTTTTATGATCAACTTTGAAAGGCTTTTGTCTTAATAATTCTGAAAATATTTCCCCCAACTACTTCATTTTCTAAAACAGTCCTTTACCCATTTATCCGTCTCAAATTATCTAATCCTATACTTCATAAAGAGTTTTCCATGGAACTCTAGTTTTAAAAAATGTTAAAGGAAACTATATAAAGTAAAACAAAAACATTTCTCATCAAGTATATGTTGGGTAAACAAATTCAGTCAGTTCTCTATATTATAGTACAGCTTAGAAACTTTAACATCTTAATATGCATTGTAGCTTTCAGGAGGAGGATATGCTACATAGCATTTCCCAAATTTATTTTACCAAGAAAATATTTGTTTCAAAGAGTATCTCCTAGAAACACAATGGGACAAACTATGGAAAAACCTGGCTGAGAATTAAGCATTTTTTTAAAAATAATAATTCTTAGCCTCAAGACAAGTAAAAGTTGAGGACTCAGACACTGGCTAGACAAATGTATCAGGATAATATCCTCAACACAAAATTTGAAGACTTAAAAGAAATATTCAATTTCTCCCCTATCAAAGGAGAGCAGTCCAAGGACAGCTGAATCTTCACATTATTTTTTAAAACATTCTTTTCATGTATTAAAATGACAGGTTCTCATCATGGAAAATTTGGGAAAAAAAGAAGAAAATAAAAATTATCCTTCCCTCATGGCTCAGCTATCTGGTGTATATCCTTTCACTCTATTCTCCATATGAACAGACTCATACATCTTTTGTATATTTTGAACGTGTAAGTTTTGACTCCTTTCCTATTTTATTTTAGATCATTAGAATTCTCTCTTCTTATTTAAAATCTTGGAAATCACAGTTTACAATGGCTACAAAATATTTTATCATGTGGATGTACAGTAATTTCTGTTGTTCGACCTTTAGGCTGTTTTTAAGTTTTCACTATTATAAATAGAGCTATTGTGAATATTTCT
Source organism: Rousettus aegyptiacus (assembly GCF_014176215.1). Lineage (NCBI taxonomy): Eukaryota > Metazoa > Chordata > Mammalia > Chiroptera > Pteropodidae > Rousettus > Rousettus aegyptiacus. The sequence goes on from NW_023416306.1 coordinate 56,081,257, forward strand.
GCACATAAATCTTTGTCTGTGTTTATTTATTTCTTTAGGATGGATTCCTAGAAGTGGAATTATTGTGTCTAATGGCATGGATTTTTGAATGCTCTTTATATACTAAAGCCTAATAGCTTGCCGGAATATTTATATCAATCTGTACTCCAACAGTGTTTAAAAGTGGATAGTGAAATAATTACTGTGGTAGTTTAGGTATCTCTAAATCAAAATATCTAAAGAAATTATTTACCCTGAATTTTGAGAAGATTAAAGCAAGAATTTGTCAAGAATTATTATACTCACATTTATATTAAAATTCTATATGTTGTATTATATACCATATGTATGTGATATCAATTTATAATTCTGCTGAATAAACTATTAATAATCTTCAAGCAATAAAGATAAATAACTCATTTTACTTCAGACATTACTTATCTTTGCTCCACAAAATTTATTTTTCCATAATCTGCTCTAAACTGGGGTTTCATACCTTGTTTTGGAGCTATAATTACTAACTTTGGGTTTTATGTATACATTTGCTATACAGTCTTTCTTATCATTAACCATCAGTTTTAAATAGTTGGTACCCCCTCCTCTGTGCATTTCTCACCTTGTCATTTCTAGAACACATCTTGTACTTATTGCTTTCTCTTCCCAGAAATTCTAGCATCTTTTATTTGTTTATTAACTATTATTTCATTTAGATCGCTGTTTAAATATCACCACTGAAATAGCATACTCCCTGCCTCCCTCTTTCTTTATATTATTCTTTCCTAACAGTTATTATTATTTGATTTCATATTATTATTATTTTTTAATTTGTGTATTGTTCTCCCCTCCCCAACCCCCACTAACATGACTAACATGAAGGTGGGAACTATATCTATTTTATCTACTACTATAGGCCTAACCTCATGTAGTGTCTGGCACATAGTAGCAGCTCAATAAATATTTGATGAATGAATGAATGAATGAATGAATAAAATAATTTTTCCTATCTCCACCTCCCTTAGACAAAAGCTGTTCAGCTGTTGAATCTGCTAATGAAAACAACTGTGTGATTGTAGCAGTACCTTTTTCTAAGTTCACAGTCTATAACTGCCTTCTTCCTGGAACACATATTTTTTTTCTGTGGGATCAGAGGTTTCTGCCACAGACGATGTAGAAAAGAAGAGCACTTAAACACTATTTAATAAGAAGAGTCATTTCCTGCTTTATATCTAATCTCTAAACTGATCTCCCACTAAGCAGAAATAGGAATACTACGATGCTTTCTGTTCAACACTTTTTAAATCTGTCTGAGCTCAGGGGTGCTATTATTTATTTACGTTATATCTGATATCATGAGTCTGAACAAGAAGCCAGCTCTACAATATACCTATGGTGACACGTATACTGGTGTGTGTGTGTGTGTGGCAGGGGGGCAGGAGGAGATGTGGAGATGTGGTCAGTATGAATAATGTTCTCAGTGTTCTTGGTGTTTTTACCATTTTATACTTTCTCTCTCTTCTTCTCCTCCTTCTCTCTCAATCTCAAGAAGATCTCGGAAAGTAACCTCCTACTTCTGTGTTGATTGAAAGTTGACATTTAGCTGACCCCCTCACTTATGGTTAAAGACTGAGGAAATATGGCATGAATTAATGGTGAATTTATGAGTTCTAGTTTCATTGCCTCTACCTGGAAAACTGGTAAAAATCACTTAATTCTTCAATACCTTAGTTACTTCATCAAAAAATGAGAAATTGAACTAGATGATCTCCGAATTTCTATAAATCAAATATTCTAAGATGATAATTGATGGCAGAATTTTCAAAGTGTTTTCCATAGAATTATGAATTCCACAAATTTCCCTAGAGAGCACAGGGGTCACAAAAGTTCCAATATACCCAGGGCAAATAAGTCAGGGAAAGTCAGAGCATCATAACCCCCTCAGACTTGCAGGTTGCACATTAGCATATTAAGTGTCGATCATTAATATGTCCCCTCTACATCCTATTTACAGACTCAAGATTCTTAACCTATTATATTTGTCCTTAGATAGGAGTAGCATTATATCATTAATTAATTTACTTTTTCTTCTCTTTATCTTTTCAGCTAAATTACAAATTTCTTGAAATTCAGTGGCTGAAGCTCATACTTATTTGAGAAGAAGACGTATCATGGCATTGATATGCATAGGGCAATGTTCCTGTGGTTTCATATATCTTTCCTGATTATAATCAAATTTTTATCATCTCTTGCAGTAGCAGCAGTAACAACAGTGCACTGAAGCAACCTTTGGTGACACTTAGAAGGCAGTTCCAAGATGGTGGTGTAGGAAGACCTTGAATTCTACTCCTCCCAAGGAAATACTGAGCATACATCTACATACAGAGGATTTCTTCTGATGAACAACTGAAGGTAAACTGACCAGCTTCTGCATAACAAATTAGAGGGGGCCACGTGAAGAAAAACAAGAGAGACTTAGACAGGGTAACTATGGGCAGCCTATTCCAAAAGGGTGACCTGTAGTAAGGTGGGCTACCACTGAGGGGCCCATGTCAGGCTCGCCTGCCCTAAGGCATACTGATAAACAGCAATTGAAAGGGCTCTTAGAACATACATAAAAAAGTCATTGACTTATGTCAAGGTGCCTGCTAAGTAGATGGAGAACTGTGGGAATTCTCTGGAATAAGAGGTGCCATAGGCCTCATTGTTTATATTCCTCCTCCACCTAGACAGCTGTTCTATCCAGCCTGAAATGCCACCACAGTGTGCCCAAGGACACTTGGTGCTGCACCCACTCCAGACCCAGCTAGTCAGTGTGGCTGAGCACTCCCAGAGCTGTGTGACACAGGGCAATAATAGTAGGGACTTTAATACCCCAATAACATCAGTGGGTAGATCATCTAAACAGAAAATCAATAAAACAACATTGGCCTTACCAGTGGTCCTCAACTTTTTTGGCACCAGGAACCCAGTACTCCTATGAGAATCTAATGCCTGATGATCCAAAGTGGAGCTGAGGTGGTGATGTTAGTGGTGGGGAGCAGCTTCAAATATAGATGAAGCTTTGCTCACTCAATCACCGCTCACCTCCTGCTGTGCAGCCTGATTTTTAACAGGCCACAGACCAGTACCAGTCCATGGCATGGGGGTTGGGGATCCCTGCCTTAGATGACAGATTATACTACATGAACTTAGCAGATATATATAGAACATTTCATTTGAAAACGGGACGCACATTCTTTTCAAGTGCACATGGAATACTGTCCAGGGTAAATCACACATTAGGCTACAAAACAAATTTCAGTAAATTCAAGAAGATTGAAATTATATCGAGAATCTTTTCTAACAACAATGGTATGAAAGTAGAACTCAATTACAAAAAGAAAAGAAAACACAAACACATGAAAACTATACAAGGTGCTAGTACACAACTGATGGATCAATAAAGAAATCAAAAAGGAAATTTAAAAAATGCTTTGAGACAAATGAAAACAAAAACACAATGTTCTAAAATTTATAGGACACAGCAAGAGCAATTCTAAGAAGGTAGTTCCTAATGATATAGGCCAACCTCGAGAAACAATAAAAAGGCCAAATAAAATCTAACTTTACACCTTAAGTAACTAGAAAAAGAAGAAAAAACAAAACCCAAAGTTAGTCGAAAGAAGGAAATAATAAAGATCAGAGAGAGAAAAAACAAAATAGAGACTAAATAACAACAGGAAATATCAATAAAACTAAGAGATGGTTCTTTAAAAATGTAAACAAAATTGATAAACCTTTAGTCAAACTCATCAAGAAGAAAAGAGAGAGAGCCCAAATATATAAAATCAGAAATGAAAGATAAACTACAACTCACATCATAGAAATAAAAAAAAAAATTATAAGAGAATACTATGAAAAATTATATGCCAACAAATTGGACAACCTAGAAGAAATGGATAAATTTCTAGTAACATACAACCTTCTAAGACTGAACCAGGAAGAAACATAATCTGAACAAATTTAATACTAGTCAAGGAATGGAATCAATAATCAAAAACTGCCAATAAACAAAAGTCCAGATGGCTTCACAGGTTAATTATACCAAACATTTAATGAAGAATTAATACCTATTTTTCTCAAATTATTCCAAAAAATTGAAAAGGAAGGAAGTCTTCCAAACTCATTCTTCTACAAGTCCAGCATTACCCTGATACCAAAATCAGATAAAGACATCACATGAAAAAATTAGAGGGCAATATCCCTAATGAACATAGTTGCAAAAATGTTAGCAAACCAGATTCAACTCTACATTAAAATGATCATACACCATCATGACCAAGTGGGATTTATTCCAGGGATGCAAGGATAGCCTCAAATAGCCTCAAATTATCAACATGATATACAGTAACAAAACCAATCATAAAAATTATATAGCCATCACATTAGATGCAGAAAAAGCATTTGACAGATTTCAATATACATTTATGATAAAAAATAGCCTCTCAACAAAATGAGTATAGACGAAACATAACTCAACATAATAATATGGCAAACACAGTTAACATCATACTCAACAATGAAAACCTGAATGCTTTTCCTCTAAGATCAGGCATGAGACAAGGATGCCAAATCTCACCACCGTTATTTGACATAGTATTGGCAGAGCTAGCTATAGCAATCAGGCAAGAAAAAGAAATAAAAGTCATCCAATTGGAAAGGAAAAAGTAAAACTGTCACTATTTGCAGATGACATGATACTATATGCAGAAAACTCTAAAGATTCTATCAAAAAAACTAGTCAAACTTATAAATGAATTTAGTAAAGGTATAGGATACAAAATTAAGGTACATAAATCTGTTGTTTTCCTATACACTAATGACTAACTATCACAAAGAGAAATTAGGAAAGCAATCCTCTTTATGATTGCATAAAAAAAATACTCAGGAATAAATTTAAGCAAGGAGGTAGAAGACCTGTACTCTGAAAATGATAAGACACTTATAAAAGAAATTAAAGATGAACAAATAGTGGAAGGCTATCTTGTGCTCATAGATTGGAAGACTTGATATAGCTAAAATGTCCATATTTCCCAAAGCAAACTACATATTCAATGTAATCTCTATCAAATTACTAATGGCATTGTTCACAGAACTAGAATACTCCAAATAGCCAATACGAAGTTGGTGGTATCACATTTCCTGATTTTAAACTATACTACAAAACTATAATAATCAAAACAGTATAGTCCTGGCATGGGAACAGACATATAGATCAATGAAACAGAATAGAGACCAGAAATAAACCTATATTACATGGTCAATTAATCTACAAAAAGGAGCCAAAAATATGCAATGGAGAAATGATAGTCTCTTCAATAAATGGTGCAGGGAAAACTGGACAGTTATATGTGATCAAATGAAAAGACCATTTTCTTACACAGTGTACCAAGAAAGAAAGAAAGAAAGAAAGAAAGAAAGAAAGAAAGAAAGAAAGAAAGAAAGAAAGAAGAAAGAAAGGAAGGAAGGAAGGAAGGAAGGAAGGAAGGAAGGAAGGAAGGAAGGAAGGAAGGAAGGAAGGAAGGAAGGAAGGGAAAAAGAAAAAGAAAAAAAAAAGAAAAGGAAAAAGAAGAAAAGAAAAACAATCCTCGAAATGGATTAAAGGCCCAAGTGAAAAACCTAAAACCATAAAACTCCTAGAAGACAGGCAGTAAACACTTTGACATCAGTTTTAGCAAAAATAAACAACTGGGACAGCAAAAAATTAAAAAGCTTTTGCACAGTGAAAAAAACAATCAACAAAATGGAAAAACAACCTACTGAATGGGAGAAGATATTGTCAAATGATATATCTAATAAGGAGATAATATCCAAAATATATAAAGAACTTTTATATAAGAATCAAGTTTAAAAATGAGCAAAATACCTCAGTAGAAATTTCACCAAAGACATACAGATGGCCAACAGGCATGAAAATATGTTCAACCTCACAAACCCTGAGGAAATGCAATTCAAAAGCATAATGAGAAATCATTTCACACCTGTCAGAATGGCCATTATCAAAAAGTCAACAAAAAACAAGTGTTGATGAGCATGAGGAGAAAAGAGAACTCTTGTCCATAGTTGGTGGGATTGTAGATTGGTTCAGCCACCATGGAAAAGAGTACGAAATTTCCTCAAAAAAATTAAAATGAACTAAGATACAATTTAGTAATCCCAGTTCTGGGCATTTTTCTCAAGAAAACAAAAACCCTAATTCAAAAGATATGCATCCTTATGTTCATTGCAGCATTATTTACAATAGCCAAGCTATGGAAACAAACTAAGTGTCCATGAATAGATAAATGGATAAAGACGATGTGGTATCTGTATACAATGAAATAATACTCAGCAATAAAAAGAATGGAATCCTGCCATTTGCAACATGTATGAACCTAGGAAGTACAATGCTAAGTGAAGTAAGTCAGATAGAGAAAGACAAATACTGCATAATTTCATTTTATAGGGAACCTAAAACAAAACGAGGAAAACAGAAATAGACTCCTAGATACAGAGAACAAACTATGTTGGAGTCTGGGTGAAAAAGGTGACGGGAAATAAGAAATACAAATTTCTAGTTACCAAATAAATAAGTTGTGGAACTGTAATGTCCAACACAAGGATATAATCAATAATATCATAATATCTTTGTATTGTGACAGATGATGTTACTAGACTTATCATGGTGATCACATCATAAGCTATATAAATGTTTAATCACTGTGTTATATACCTAAAACTAATACAGTATTGTATGTCAACTACACTTTTAAAAGATGTTCTTTCTGAGATGCTACCTCCCTTAAATATTAGTCTTCATGCTGCATCGAGAAGGAAGAACTGATTCCCTCTTTTACCTAGCATCCTTTTTACAAAATTGGAGGTTACCATTAGAATTTTCTCTCATTCAAAATAAACATCCCAAAGTCCTTTACCTCAGAGGTAGCAAATTGTCAGCCTATGGTCCTGATCAAGTCTGGAGACACTTTATTCACTCTGCACCATGTCTTTTGTTTTGTTAATTGAGTCAACTACATAAAAATTGGGAATTTTTCAGAAATACCAAAATTTTGATTTTCACTGGAAAAAATAATCAGTTAGAGGTAGGTGGTGCTTGCATTTGTCAGCAAAGGACTAAATATTCTATTGTGGCACAGTCACTATCTTTCTCTATTTTGATGCATATCTTGAGGCAGAATGGTAGTTTTTGTTTATCATTGGGCTTATATTAAATTTTCCTGTTCCTATTTCTCTGCTCCTATTTCATTTCAAGTATATATATTAGTGGTCTAGGTACTTTAAATTCTTTCGTGGGCATATCATGCTTTAAAACTTGCACAGATGACAGAGTCTTAAATCTTAATTTTGGTCTCTCTTCCGAATGAGCTTAATAGCTTTTTTTTGCTTTCAGTGTAACCTATAAATGAATAGTGTTTTCAAGATTATCTAGCCAAAGTATAGTAGAAAAAATATAGTCAAAGACTATTTACATGATATTAAGTTGAATATGGAATAGAAGAATAAGTCTGCTAAAAAAAACAATTATTTTCAAACACACTGCTCTTAAGTCAGGCCTCCCTTATCCACTACTTGTTTACTTGTGTTTTAGCTCTGAGAACAGCACCTTACATATTGCATGTCACCTGGCAAAAGGCTTCACTGGCTTGTCTGCTGCTCACCTCCTGCTGTGCAGCCCAGTTCCTAATAGGCTATGGCCTGGGGGTTTGGGACCTCTACTTTAGCCTGTTTTAGAATCTAGCCTGACACTCTCTTGAAGGTTTCTGCAATTTCTAAAGTCCATCTGGTTAGAAGCCTTCCTGCTCACCTTTTGTATACACTCTTCTAGTCTGATCTTATCAGAAAAATCCTCCTATTTTTTATTCCTCTATTTTCCTTTCTTATTATGAACATGTGTGAAATGATAATTAGAATTTAAATTTTGACATATTTCTACTATTATCTGCCAGTTTTAATTTTGAGATATTTTTAGGCAATAGAAGTAGCCCCTTTTTGTGTCTTGTGTGTTTGTTTTGACTTTTTCATTTCTACCCTCTTAAAATCTAGCATGCCCATTAAATCACCCTTAATCTTTCTCTTTCCTAATTATTAAGGTATGAGAGATTACATGTCAAATTATCCCAATGTACCAAAAAAAGAGGATCTAAACATTCAGATCACCATACTTTCTCCTCTCTTTGGGTCTAGACATCTTAAGCAAAGGAAGTCAGAAACTGGCCAGATGCTTTCCTCTTAACCATTTAGATTTCCATTAAATACTTCTAACCTTTCCTAGATTCTCTGATTTTAGTGAAATGTTTTTAAATACACAATGGTTGATCAACATGAGCTTAAATAATAGTTAAGAGAAAGTGTAATTACAGTCAGAAATCATAAGCCAAGTTTAAAGAAGAGACTCGGCATGCGGAAAAACAGAATGTTCATTTTCTTTATGCTCATTCCTTCTAAGCCCTTGCTAGACTATGGATATAAGAGTTGGTTTCATGAAACCCTGAGATGACCACTAACCAAATGTGTTGACCATTTCTTCTTGGGATCCCTCCTCTCCCTGTCTATAACAAGCCTTTTTCTATGACAATAGAGAAGCCAAGTATGGGAGTTTCCTGGAAAGTGACTGAAAGTGATCCCTGCACCCAAGCAGAAGCACAGGGAACTGAACATCACACGGGGACTCATAGATCAGAGATCTACTTTTTTCGCTATTCAAATGACTTAGACTTGGGAATGTTGGTGGTATTTGGAAGTGAACCTTGCAAACTTCACTCCTTCCAATCTCTCTGCATGCAGTGAACCTCCTCTAAGGCCAGGAAAAAAAAAAAAAAAGACTGCAGCCAAGAGAAAGAGTTCTGAAGACAAAGGTCCATTGTGAAAATATCATTTTTGTAAATTTAAAACCAAAGACATGGTAGGAGAAAGCATATCTCTACCTTTCTCATTTCTTATCTTCTCATTGTTTCATGACATTTTCCTGCTCTAACTAATTTAGATTCCTTTACCATTCTTTTTCTCTAAGTTCTCAGCTATGACGCTAGTCTGTGCTGCAAGGCCCAAGTGCCTGCTATTCGTTAGTAGGATGTACATTTGGCTGCAAGTCTCCTCGTCCTCATTCTTCATTCTCCATGGCAGCTATGTTGATCATTTCTGATATGGAAAGACTTTCCAGTGACCAGCAGACAACTACAATTTATTTTGTAAAGCTGCCTCATATAATAAGCATGACTTAGTAGACAAAGCAAATGTCTCCCTTCTCCAAAGAGAATCGTGTGGCCACATGACCTTGATCTAGTGTCACGTTAAAATCACTAACATGCCACACCATCTTAGGGGCCTCAAGAGTAAAAGTAGAAGGCTCTAAAATTTCTACCTTACATATAAAAAGGACAAGCAGCTACATTGCACAGCATATTAAAATGCTAATTATTTGCTGTTCTTATTTTTAGTATATGAAACAAATTGCCTAGATTAATTTAAATATACTTTATATGCTGAATAGAAAGAAATGAACATTTATTCCTTGTCCACATTGCTCTATCAAATTTCAAAGCAAGTTTTTCTTTCTTATAAGCACTTGCAAGAAAGATGCTACATGTCTGTCCATCAGGAAAAACACATATATATTACCCTGACCACACTGCTATTCAAAGTTGAAACTAATCATTTATCTCATATTCATTTTCTCTTCAAGCATATTTTATTTTTGTCATTAACTAATGAAAATTAGCATATATGTAATTTTTAAATTATATTGCTAAATTTTACACTATAGTTTTCTAAATCTAAGTTTTTAAAGTTTATTTAGAAAAAAGTTGAATTTGAAAAAATCTTTTTAATATGTGTACATATTAAAACAAGATTAATGTGCTAATTTCTTAGACATTTTTCATTAGATCTTAAGGCAAGATTCTTTAGAATACAGATTTCAGAGTTTATACCTTTAATTCAAGATGAGACTAAATTCAATATTGGATTAACAGGTCATTTGTTGTTTAATGATGTAAAGTTCCAGTAAAAATCATGGCTCATGGAACCTTAAAATATACTTAACACAACATTTTGAAAGGTAGAAATCTTATTTTCCTTCATGGGCACTTAGAATTATAGTTGAATGAGTTTGGGAATATAAATAGAACTTTTCTCCTGACTAGAGGTGTTACCCTCCATCTGGCTAACTTCCCATTCAGGTAATTACACAAGGCCTTTGAAATTACCCCTGAAGTTCTAATTAGATATAATCTTCTTTGCTTCCTGTTGTAAACTGCTGTCTTGACTCTTACTCTAAATCGTGTTTCAAATCCATGCCCATTCCCCACCTTCCCGACTATTCTTGTGACTTTGCTAATTAATGCTCAAAATAACACTACAAGATCTGGAGAGGGCTATGGAGGTTCAGTGTCTTATCATCAACTTCACCACCGACATTTCACAAGGGCTTCTGCGGTTAAAGTGAAGTTGAGATGGAAACAGCAAACATTCTATGATAACTGTGGTGCATAAACATTGGTAATATTGCTTATTTTCCTCCAGAATAATTATCTAGCACCTATCAGAACCTCTAGAAGAAGGAGCTTTGAACCAGATGCTGAATCACTTTGCAAATGTGAATAATTATGTTATTTACAGTTCACTGTACAAGGGTTACACCTGTACCAGTGAAGGATCTTAATAAGCTTAATAGAATGTTTTTTAAATTGCCTCAAAAAAGGACCAAAACCAACAGAGAATCTACCTTGAAATGTGAGGAACTAGAGCAAAATCATGAAATGTACACATTCTTAAATTTAAAATGATTTCAGTGCAGTATTTTTTCATGAGGACTATTCAGCTATAGGGTCTACTATCCTGGAAACCTATAAGAAAATTTTGGTGATATATAAAGTAGGTATGTAAACCCTTTGTTGAAGCTGTTTAAGTTATTTATTTAGTTATTATTTAAGTTACATATACATAAAACAGCTTTAAGGTAGCCCCAGTGAGGGATTATCTCACTGGATATATATATCAAAACTACTGAAAATTTTTATTTTTTCTAATTAAAATTAAAAACTATTCAAATGGTGTAATATCCTCTCTGACAGTTTAAGAAATATGTTATTCCATAAATTCTGTGTCAGAAAAGAAAAATTGAGGGAAACTGTACTTGAAGATGCTCTTATTAGAGTTATATCTCTGAGATTTTTAGAAATGGTTTAAATTATAGAGCTGAGATAAGTCATAACAAGAATTTTTTTAATCTCTATTTCTGGCTAAGGTTTTGCATTGTTTTCAACTACTTTTTAATAAATTCCAAGTTTTGGACACTGAGCATTTCTATGTAACATTTCTGAAAGAATTAAACAGACACACCATAGAAGGAGGTAATTTAACAATTTAAACTCTCTTACAGGAATAATGAAGTGTGAGTTATTTGGGGGGAAAAAAATGTCTAGTGGGTTAGTTCTTTTCCAAAAATCTCTTCTTGCTTGGAGAAAGACCTAAATTATGAGAGGTTTTGCTTTTTCATTCAAGTATGTAATTATTTTTCTCATTTTTTGCAGGTAAAAAACTGATGGGCTATTCCTTAGTCTCCAAAGGTGGTTAGGGTGGGATTAAAGCATGACAAGATCAAAGCTGGTTATCATCTGACAAAAAGAAAGTTGTAAATTACAGATGCATGTTCTGAGAGGCTGGTGTTGGATATGACAACCTTATTACCAATTATATTCTGGTGAAGAAGGCAAGCCCATGGAAAGTAAAAGGGGCAAAAACTTCTGAGCCATGTTATGCTGTCATCGAACATGGGAAGTTTGTTTTACTTTCTTCCTCTGTCCTAAGAGCCCAAGACTACAAAACCAGGACAAGAACTAGATGGTTGCTCTGGAGATCTGGCATACAATTTGTAAATATTTACATTGTAAAATTTAGAGCCTAACATTTAGCTATGATGTTGACAGTCCAGCATGACACTTCCAAAAGTTCCTTCACATGGAATCAAGGCAAGTAATAAAAAAAAAAAGAAAGAAAAAATATTGGAAAAATAAAGACATGATTATAATGAATTAAATGCTTCCCAGTACCTACATCGAGAAGGCTTTTAATTCAAAATATTAAAATATCTGGGCAGTTAAAAATTCCACATTTCCATGGAGAAGGCACTTGTCTACTTGGGAGGCAGTGTGATGTAGTGGAAAGAAAACATGATTTAGAGGCTCATAGACCTGGATTCACATCCTAGCTCAAACACTTAATAGCTCCATAAATTGAGCCAGTTACTTCTCTGAATTAGTTTTCTCATTTTAAAAACACCTACTTTGCACTGTCTTTTGAGGACTTGACATAATAGAAATTAACTGCGATAGCAAAGTGCCTACTGTACTGTGGCAATTGAAAATAACACCAATATCAACATTTTCTCTTAAATAAAACTGAATTATTTTACAACCTTGCTTGAATTAACTTTAGTAATTCCAGCAATTCATTAATACTTCTAAATAACAAATCTTAGTGAGAATATCTCACGTGGTGTCCAAAACCAAACGGTCTTTAAATTAATATTCCCTTTCAAGTGATATCTGTACTTCTTTGATTGCTGTCTCACATTCCAGCTTTCTTTCTCTGTTCTTAGTATGTTATATTTGATGCTGAAAATCTAATAGCATTATTAGATGATAAGCTTTATAATGGGAGAAACTACTTTAGTGTTGACCATACTTAGCATGGTACAGTTAAGGAATTCTTGTTGAATGAACAAATAAATTAACAAAGGTTATTCTAATTACCATGCAGTATATTGACTAAGACTGTAACTCGTTGATATATATATATACATATATATATATATGTATGAGTTATGAGATACATAGGTAGTTTTTGTCTGCCTATTTATCTATCATCTATTTATATAGAGATAAGATAAAATTAATTTCCCTGACTACAAGAAGAAGTGAACTAATTGACTAAATTATTTTATCTTAATATCATTTAAAAATTTTAAATATACATAAAAGTAGAGAGAATAGTATAATAATGTCTAAGTATCCACCATCTGGCTTCAGGAACCATTATCTTCTGACTTTGTTTTATTTTTCTTACTTCAAAACATAAATCACAAAACCTCCCTAGAGGGACACTCTCCTAGGCCAGGTTGTCCAGGTATTGTGAGGATTAAAGAAGTTAATACATACCCCGACTTTTAAATTAAAAGATACATAAGGGTCCAGTCAACTTAGACATGAATTAGCAGATTTGAAGAAATCAAGTTCAATGTCCAAGAAACTAAGTTTATAGAAATTGCTTTTAAAGATTACAATATAACTATATTAAAATTATTACAGACATAAATGAAGAAATTGAGAAAGGCAGCTTGCAGGAATCAGCCATTCTAAGACACAGAGTAAAACCAAAAAAGGCAAAGAATGCCTTTCAAAGAAAAGGGCCCCACAAGTGGCAGAAAAGTGATAGTGACAAAGAATTTTCAAGAATTAATGAAAAGCAAGAATTTTCATATTTAAGAAGCACAGCAAGTTATACAGAATAAAAATTATTCCACACCCAGACCCATTTCATTAAGAGTTCTGAACACAAATGAAAAAGAGGAAATTCTAAACGCAATGAGAGTAGTGAGATAATTCTCAAAGGATGTAAATTATAGAAACAGATTTCTCAATAATAATAGAAGCCAAATAACAATGGAATCAGTTCTTTATTGAGCTGGGAGAAAATAAGTGTCAGCCTGGAATGCCCAACTACACAATCATTTAAGAGGGAGGGTGAAATAAAGATATTCTCATATAAAGACTCAGAGGAGTGTGCTTAAACCCTTGCTGAAAGAACTACTCTTGCATCCAATTTGGAAAAATGAAACATAAACTCGGCAAAGAAACAATAGTAATATAATATAACCAAAAAATAATAAACATATGGGTAAACCTGAATAGGCAATGACTATATAAACAACAACAACAACAACTAATTTGGGAAAAGAAAATAAAGATGAAACTAAAATAATGAAAAACAATAAACCAGAGGTCAGAAGGGAGATAATTAGAAGGCAGATATGCTAACCACTATACCACCAACAAACACTCAGGCAAAAGGGAGGTAATTGGTATTGAAGCATTTAAAACACCATTGTGCTAAGTTGTACTGTAGTTTCTGGTTGCCTCACCTGATACAATTTCCACTCTTCTCTACCTACCCTCTACCTTGGAAAGCTGATCTGAATATACAACATCATCATAATCTTGAGCCCTCTGACTTCTGGTAGAGTTCAGTCAGTTGGGAGCCCTGGCAGAGATTAGAGGGAAGATAAGGAGATCAAGTAGATATATTCTTCTTGCTCTTTCTATGAGTACACCGACGACTGACTATATCCTTCAATAAGGTCACTGCTGGAATCGAGACAAAAAAGACACAATTTTTCCAAGCTCCTATAACTTCCCTCTCTCTTCTTTGCTTTGAGACTAGAAATATTGATATTTTCACTGCAGATTGACCGAGGTTCCTGTACTTTACAGTATGAGTTTCCTAACCGGCCTTATCTTTGTAAATACCCCACTTGAATCCACCCTCTTCTCCATTATCTTATGGAGAGTGTCATTACTTTCCTTTTGAACTTTGACTGATACAGAAGGCAAATACATAGATTAAATTTATATTTTTTAAGTTAAAAATGAAAAAAGAGCAGTAGCAAAAAGAATAGATGCAAACAATTGACTTTCCAAGAAACAGAAAAATAAAGGAGATTTTAAAATAAAACTCAATCCAATAGAATGCAGGAAAAGAGAGAGAAAAACATAGTACACTGAAAACACAAAATAACATTGTAAAAAATAATTAAGCAAGAATTCTAGTGCTGGTCATGGTGGAGTAGCATATATTAGCCTCACTGTTTACAGATAAAAATTATGAAAGTCGGACCAAACAAAACAAAACATAAACAAAAGAAAAAAAATCACAATATAGCACAACAAAAACCTCAATTATTTGAAGGTATTGGATAACATCCAAAATACCAAGGAACTTTAGGGAATATAGTTCTTAAAAGAAAGGAAGTTTACTAAGTGAGCACCACATCATTTACCTGGCCTTTCCTCTGAGTGCTCTTCCCAGTTCTCAGTGAGCCAGGAGGCATCTTATTGCACTGGAAAGACCAGTTATTTGGGGCTGCCAGAGAGATTTGAAATAAGTGGAGAGAAAACACTGGAAAGGAGAGAGTCAAAGAAGGGAACCCTAAAACCTACATACAAATGCCCTCAAATTGTTGGCTGATTCTTAAGTTGCCTCAGGACCAAACTTTGAGGAACTGAGTGAAAAGCACTCACTGGGAGGCTAAAGAGCTGAAAAGAGACCAGCAGCTGGGAAGACAGAGTTTAGAGTTCAAGTCCCAGTAAGCTTAAGGAATATGACAACCATTTCTGGCATTTTACTCTGATTCCAGAGGGCCATGCACTAGAAGTAAGGGCAAAATTAGTATACACCAGCCATTACAAATTCTCCATAGCAAAGTCTGGTTTTGTAAATAAAGTTTTATTTAAATAGCTACACACATCCATTGCTTTATATATTGTCTTTGGCTACTTTCATGCTACAAGAACAGAATTGAGTACCTGCAGAGCCTCTACCTCCTCAAAAAAAAAAAAAGTTTAAGATTTTATATTTGACCCTTTATTGACCACCTTGATACAGAAGCTAGGTGCTGCTTTTGCCTGCAAGAAAAATTAACTTTCATTGTGCTAAAATAACAACTTCGAGAGTCTTAATTTTTCATTCATGTTGACATTACATAAAAAATTACAAGGAATACTAAAACAGAACAAATTGATTTGAAATCGAGGGAAATAATTAACAAGAGAAACAATCTTGTTCCTGTTGAATTTAAATATTTTAACTAGAAGTCAAGTACTTTATTTTTGGTCATTATTATTTTGCAATATTATAAACTTAGAAAAAGTTACAAAATAGTCTATTCAATAGACCATCAAAATTCTCATCTACCCTTTACTCCTCTTTCCTCAATGTTACCATCTCATCATCTATAATCATAGTATAATTTTCTAAGTCAGAAAATTAACATTAAAGTAATGTTATTGACCTCAGATCTTATTTGAATTTCCCCAACCATCCCACTAATTGTCCTTTTCTGATTCATGATCCAATTCAGGATCCCACATTGCATTTACTCTTGATGTCTCATTAATTTCCTCTAATTGGGGATAGTTTCTTGGTATTTTTTTGTCTTTCATGATCTTGATAAAATGTATGGTCAGATATTCTGTAAAATGTTCCTCAATTTGTGTTTGCCTGATATTTTCTTGTGATTGGATTAAGGTTACAGGTTATACATTTTTAGCAAAAATATCACAGAAGTAATGTTGGACCCTTTGCAGTAATACATCATACCAATAGGTACATGAAGCCTTATTACTGGTGATGTTAACTTTGACTGCTTAATTAAAACACTGTCAAGTTACCATTTTTCCTTTGTAATTAATAAATATCACATGGAGAAACATTTGGGACCAAGCAAATAATTTTACCTACTAATTTCAGCAGCCATTGGTGATTTTTATCTGCAGCAATCTTTATTGTTTTATTTGCCAAATAGGGATTTTCTATTTCTTCTACATTAACTAACTGGAATTTCACTATGTGGAGCAGTTATCCATCTCACCATTTATTTATTTGTTCAACTCTCTTCACATTATCTTAATGGAGTGTCATATCTCATAGATATGTATTTGCTTTTATGGGTTATAATCCATCACTATAATTACTTATTTTGTCGCTCAAATTATCTCAAATTTGTCCATTTGAAGATACTAAAGTCCTCTTGAAATGTTCTCAATTTTTCTGAGCACTTCTATATTCTCTGGCACATAAGATGTTCATCTGAATATAGGTCAAAAAAGAAATGTCCAATCAAGAGACAAAAAGATTAAAAAATTGAACATAGTCTAAGAGACATAAATATTATGGACAAATGACTTAACACTTATCTAATTAGAATTTCAGAAGGAGAGGATAGAAAATGCAGCAAAAGCTGCATTTCAATTAATAGTGGTTGAGAATTTTCTGAAACAGATGACAGAAATCAATCCACAGATTCAAAAAAGTAAGGGGAAACTAAGCAGGATAAATAGAAAAATCACACTTATGAACATCAAACTGCCGAAACCAAATAAAACAAGAAAACTATAAAGCATCCAAAGAAAAAGATATATTACCTTAAATAAAAACAATAATTTTAATGGACAACCGCACAACAGAAATTATAGAAGCCATAACTCAGTGAAATGACATTTTTAAGGTGTTGAAAAACATATAAAAACTACTAACCTATAATTCTATGCCTAGCCCACCTCCCAAATAAATTCTTAGACTGAAACCAAATTAAAATGCTTTCCCACAAATAAAATCTAATAGAATTTATTGCCAGCAGGTACACATAGCAAGGGTAAGCAAGTTTTTCAAGCTGAAGAAAATGGCTCTAGATGTAAACAAAATTGCAGGAAGCAATGAAGAGCAACAAAAGTGGCAAATATGTGGGTAATTGTAGTAATGTAAAAGAATATTGAATTTTTAAAAACACAATAAAAATATACCGAGAGGTATTTATAACAGGGATGTTAAATATATAACAAAAAATCACAAATGGTTGTTGTAATATTCTTGTATCATTTCAGTAACTTTAAAAATTATTAATTTAACTCAAAAGAAACTAAAAAGAAGGAAATAAATATAACAGGAGAAATAATTGACTAGTTATAAGAGAAAATCAACAAAATTAAAAGTTAGTTTGTTGAAAAGTAAAATATAAATTAATTAACATAAATAATGTAACAATAAAACTTTAATAAGATATATTTTACTACAGGGAATAGAGAAATATAAAATTATCAGTAACAGAAATGAATATCAGACATCACAAGACAGCCTATAGATATTAAAAAGGATTATAAGGTGCTATTATTAACTAATGTATGCCAAGAAACACAACATTTAAATAAATAAACATATTATTTGAAAAGCTCAAATTCCTAAACTAACACAAGTAAAAAATATTTGAATAATGCTATATCTCTTAAAGAAATTAAGTCTATAATTAATAAACTTTCCATAAAGAAAATTCCAGGCTGAGATTTTTTATTGATGAATTCTTTTAAACATTTAAGTAAGAAATAATATTATTATTTTCTTATCTCTTTCAGAATAAAAAAAGGAACACCTCAATTCATTTTATGATGTTTGATAGTGATGACTGACATGGACATTAATAAAAAAGAAAATTACAGATCAAGATTTCTTAAGAAGATATATGTAATAATTTCTCAATAAAATATTATAAAATAGACCATAGTTATATATAAAAAGCACAATATACATGATCAAGTGGGATTTATCTCATATATAAAAAGTTGATTTTACCTTTACTTCAATCATGTAATTTATCACATTAAACTAATAAAGAAGAAAAAAACTTTATATATAGAAATTTTCATTTATACAGATGCAGAAAAGAAAACTGATAAAATTTTGTAACTGCCCATAACAAATTTATCAACAAATTACGAATATAAGTAATTTTTATTAATCTGAGAAGGAATTTCTATTTGAAAATGTACAACTAATATCATACTTAATAATAAAATATTGAATGCTTTCACCATACAATTGGGAACAGTGTGAGGATTTTCACTTTTTACTACTGCTATTCAATGTTGCAATAAAGGTCTTAATTAGTATAATATAACATGAAAAAATGACAAAGATTGGAAAAAAGACAAAACTATGTGTTTAACTCTTAATAGTAAATACAAAACAAATCTATAAACTATTTAAATAAATGAAATTAGCAATATTACATTATTATAATTAAATTCATGGATTGGTAGACTCAATATTATTAATATGTCAGTGCCCCCAAAATTGAAATGCAGATTTAATACAATTGAACCAGGATGCCCATGAGTTTTAGTGTGTATGTAAATTGATGAGTTGACTCTAAAATTTATACAAAGATGCAGAGAAGTTAGAATGATGGCCAAGACAAAAATGTGAAGTTTTTGATCTTATGTTATACCATTTCAAGATTTACTAAAAATTTACTATATTACTATGACAAAATAGTAATGTTACAAAGTGACAAATATTTCAATAGAACAGAATAGAGAGATCAGAAATAGACCCACAGTTAAATGGCCACTTGATTTAATGGAAAAATAAATTTAATAACATTTATTGAGGAAAGATTGGTCTTTTCAATAAATAATGCTTAGATATAGAAACCCATATAGAAAAAAATAAATCTTAACTCCTTTTTCACTCTAGTCACAAAAATCAGAACATAGATATAAATGTAAAAACAATAACTATAAAGCTCCTAGATGAAAACATACAAAAACAGTTCAATAAGCTTGGGTAACCAAATATTTTTTAATGTCATACAGAAAAGCAATAATTATAAAAATAAGAAATGGTAAATTAGATTTATAAATATTAAAAACTTGCATCAAAAGACTCCAGTGAGAAGTGAAAAGGCAAGCCAGACTGGTACTAGCAAAGGACAATTCTCCAGAAGACATGACTTCTATAAATCAATTTTTAAAAAGGCAGACAACTAAATTTTTAAAAGAAAGAGACTTGAACAGGTGCTTTACAAAAAAGAATATCCAAATGGCCAAGAAGCATACGAAAATGTTCTTTACCTCACTACTCCTCAGAGAGTAACAAAATAAAATCACAATGAGATAACACTACTATTCACCAGAATAGCTAAAATGTGAAAACACTGGCAAGATGTGAATTAACTGGAGTTCTCCTATATCACTATTGAAAGTATAAACCGGTATGAACACTTTGGAAAATTGAAAGTTCCTACTATATGTAACTGTGCACTTTCCATATGACTCAGCAACTCTACTCTTAGATATATTCCCAACAGAAATAAGAGAAAAGAAATGTCCACTAAAGACATGAGGTTGAATGTCTATGGCAGTTTGATTCAAAATGATCCAAAAATAGAAATAGCCCAAATTCCTATCAAAAGGAGAATAGATAAATTGTGATATAGTCATACAATGAAATACAATTAAGCAAAACAAATAAACAAAACTACTAGTACATACCGTAGCATGAATAAATCTGATAGGCATTATATTGAACAAAAGGAACCAGGCACATGAAACTATTTGTTGTATGATTCTATTTATACACAATCAAGAGCAGGCAAAACTAATTGATGATCATAGAAAGCAGATCTGTGGGTAGGACTAGTGGAAAATATAGGCTTAGATAAGACAAGAAGGAGTTTTCTGGAGTTCTGAAAATATTCCATATCTTATAAAACATATCAGCAAACTTTACACTTAAAATTATATGTGATGTCTCAATTATTTTTAAAAGGAAAAGAATCGAGATAATCACAATAAATGTACATTAGACAAATTTATCTGTGAAAATATGAGTGTTTACTGTAAAACTCAAAGAGAAAATATCCTGCATTTAAATTGTCCATAATGAAGAAAAATAAACAAGCTATTTCTAGTTCACATCATATAAAAATATCTAGGTAGGTAAAACAGCTTATTTCATGCTAAGTAAGCCCACTAATGTGGGAAGGAGAGGAAGGGGCAGATAGAGAGGATGGAAGTAGTTGAGTTTATGAATTAAAGGTCATCATAAGGTAAAATGATTCAGTAAAGATATAAGGATAGTACAGTAGCATGTTGGGATGACAATTTTAAGAGGTGGAGCAATTTCAGGTGAGGACAAGATCCTGAATAGGACCATGGAACCAGGTGGATTTTTTGAATTGGAGAAAAAGCCCATGGAAGATGAGAAAGCAAGGACTTATGCAAGAATATAGCATTGACTAGGTCATCAGCATGGATATTTAGTTGATTCTGATGAAATCAAGAGCTTGGGTATCAAAGTCTTCAATAAATCAAGCTAAAAAGGCAATACCTTGATCAATTAAATAGACTGAGGTGCCATTCCCTGATAAAGAGAACAGAAGAGAGAAGTAGGGGGTAGCTTTGAAGGGTGAGACTATGAGCCTAGTTTTGGATACATTAAGTTTGAGTTTGCTATGCTGTAGCAAGATAGATTTGACCAGTAGGCAGCTGGTCATGTAGACTAAAAAATTATAAGAATAAACTGAACATTACTAATTTATAGATAATAATTTAATTAAGGAAACTGGAATGATATAAACCAAGTAGCTTGTGTAGATTATTTAAATTCTGTCAAAAATTTATGTTATATATCACTAATAATATTTTTATAATCCCTGAGATTATTGCTTATAATTTTATGTGCTTATTATTTATATATAATATATTTCATGCATGAGCATGCACACACACACGCTTTTTGATTTTAGACCTTGTTTTATAATTAATTTAGTTTCTACAGTGCTTAATAGAGGACTGTGGACATAATAGGTAATATATATTTTCCTTTCATTTACCACATATGCAAATATTCCATCAAATTTTTTAATCATTCTTTTCAGGTTTTCTAAATTATAACATAGCTATGCTATATTTTGATGATATTAATGTATTCCTTCTCTGCTCATTCATTTAAGGAAGCAGACTCTGATGTAGTTAATATTTAATTCTCTCCTAGAAGTATCCTGCCTTTTCATCTCTTGCTAAGGTAAATCAAGTATATTCTGTTAGTGACTGATTATATCCTGGTAGAAGAATAATAGGGTTAAGAAGTGAAGCAGTGTCAATGATAAGGAAGTCCAGCAAATTGATTAAGTTTCTGTTTAGAAAGTTATTTTCAAACTAATTGCCTCTTTATGCATGAGACTGAGTCTTGACCGTTGACTGAGTAAATAAGTTCAAATTTCTACAAGCATGATGGGATTAATGTAACCAATTTCCACATTGCATCATAAGGCCATGTACATAGAAAGAGTAATGGACTTAAAATCAGAAAAATGTGCTTTCAAGCTCTACTACTTAGTTATATGGTTTTTTGCAAATCTTTGCTTTTCCAACCTTGTTTTCTTTTTAACCTGGAAAATAGAGATAATGAAGTAAAATATATTATACTATATTGTTTATGAAGGCTTTCAACAAGAGTGTAAATACAATTAGAACTAACATAGAACTATAATTTCATTCAGTATAATCACAGTTGTATGGAAATCTCTACTAAACTAGCAACACAAGGAAGATCTTTATTCCTTCCAGGCATAATGGATTAGCACAAATGAATTAATTGATTCAAAAGTTTTGTTGATTCATTTTAAAGCAAATCAAGAGAAAAATTAATTAAGTGTAAAAACCAAATTTGTCAAATGATACAAGGAAAGTATGATCATAGAAAGCATGGTGTTCTTTGAATTTGTGGTGATTAGCTTGCATTTGGTCTTTAGTTACCAAGTCCCTCACAGGTCTCAGACACGTTCACGAGTTTCATTAAAAACCCTAAAAACCTTAATAAGAAAGTTCTGATGTAAGAAAAAATTTCCTTTAGAAGAGGAGGAAGAGAGATGGGTCAGTAAAACTCTCTGATTAGTGCTTAAAATAAGCCCAGTGCCCCTCATTAATAGGAACTCAATGGTTGCTAATAGCGACACAGGTAATTGTTGACATGGCTGTTCTCACGAAATACTCCTCTTCCATCTGCCCTAATTATTAGCCCTATTCTTTCTCCAATGTTTGGCCAAGACTTGGTCTGTTCTTAATTTGGGGTCTGCTGCATGCGAGTGCTTAGCATTGCTAATTTTAGAGCGAATTACTTGAAGTGGAACCTTTCAGAGAAACTAAATACCAAACCCTGGATTTCTAGGTCAGTTGTCTGAAGCCTGCAACATATTTTTCAAAACCAAGATGTCCTTACAGGCATGTTGGGATCCTGGAATCTATATTAGAAGAACAGATGTTAAAATGCACAACTATGTTTCACACAATTTCATCAGCAATTGGGTATATATAAAAATGATCATCTTTAATTTGACATTAAGATATAGTAAAAGAGTGCTAACGTATGACTAAAACTGAAATTCAAGCAAGTCAGACTTCAGAATAGGAGTTTACAGTGGGAAATCTGTGATTTTATTAGAGTTTTTGACTTATTAGGCTTTCCATAAGGAACAAGGGTTTTAGGCCCCCTGTTTGGATGATGGGAAGCATGTCTGTTGTTACCCTAGTTAATAATATACTCTAGCTATAGCACATTTTCTATGTTCTGGAGGTGGCTTCGGGGTAGTGCGGCCCAGCTTTGAGCATTTTGACTGTGTGGATTTAATTATGCTATAGGTTATATAGAGGTTACAGTAGTACAAATAGTTTACTTGCTTACTTTTAACTACAGGATGTCATTGTCTAAACATAGGGAAAAAAATACCCCTTTCCACTTAAAAATCAAGGTAATTTATTAAATTGGAAAAAACATACAGATTCCTTTAGGTTAGTCATTGGAAAAAAGATTATTCAGGCAAAACATATCTCTGATTGACTTTAAGAAGCATCTATATTATAGTTTATAACTAATAGTTTCTGGGTCACTAATAGATTTATGAGTTGAGACTTTAGACTCTAGAAATTTCACCTTTTGCATCCAGTTCTCTGTTGGGACAATTTACTTCTTAGGCTGCAGTAGAAGTGTGGATAGGAAAGGTATGAAATGTTAGAAGGAGCACTGGGCAGAAACTCAAAGAACGACCAGGATGCTATTCTCAGTTTTGCTACCTAATCATGTGATCAAAGGCCACAGGTAACCTTGTGAGATTTAATCTCTTGTTTACAGAATTCCAACAATAGTGGGAGTTCTGCCAATGACCAGTTGTGGGGCTTCAGACAAGTCACTTGACCTTCCTGAGCTTATACTCACATTTATAAAATAAAAATCATAATAATCCATCTTCTAGTGTTGTGTGAGGATTAAATAAGAAACTATACATAAAGGATCTCTCAAGAAAACCAGAAATGTCATGCTACCATTATGAAGGTGATTAATCATAAGGATAAACAGTGCGATTAAGTTTTATTTTAAAGAGGTTCCTGTGTTGATAGCTATTTCATATTAGCATTAAAGTATTTGCAGATTACAGAAGCATTCACATTAAAACGTTAACTTCAGTATGGGTCTGCCTAATTTAACTCTCCATTGTATCAGACTTTTCTTTTTCAGATTGAAGGTGTTTGAGTGTGGCTGGAGAAATAGAAAAACATTAATACTAAGTGATTATGGCATCTCTGTTATTCCACTTTCTTTTCAATGTAAGTTCTAGGTATAGCACAGAACCAACAAATGTGTTACAAGCAGGATTTAATTAGATGATTCTCTGGGCATCTGCAGTCAATTTTTTTCACGTTTCCTGTTGTAAATCCAGTATTAGAAAGAACAAACTCTTCAGGGGATATAATAAAAATGTGGATGTTCTTGTTCTGAAATTAAATGTAGATGACACCTTTGCACATTAAACAGTAAAAGAGATAATTCTGGATCTTCTCCCTCACTCCTCACATTTCTTGGCTTTAGGCATTTTATTTTTTAGGTAGCTCAGTTTTTCCCTTGTTCTTTTATTAGATGTGTTTTGGCTCATGAAAGGAAATGATGCAAATAGAAAAGCATTTACTTTTCCTAAAGCTGTGGAGTTACATGTCTTTAGGGTAATTAATTTATGATTTTGTGACTTTTTCAATATGGATTACAAACTCGATGTCTTCAAAGCTGCATTAGATCCTTTGCAAGCTATTGCTAACATTTCAGTATTTCCTCACCTAGAGACCTACCTAACTCAAAAGAGAAAAATATGCTTTTTAACAACTGTTGAATAGCATCTTCATATTATATCTGTAAAGCAAAACATGTTGGGAAAAGCACAAAACATGCACAGTGTGAAAAGAAACCATGTAGCTTATACAGGCACATATTTTTACATATTTATTTCTAAATGTACAAACAGGATCTGCTCTACAAAATGCTCCAGGATAGTATTTGTTTCAAATTTATGTAACCAGCCATGTTGCAAGATGGTATTGAAAAAGAAGTTAAAGATGTGTTATCCTTGTATCATATCTAACATCCTCTCCCTCTCTCTCTGTGGACCAATAAATAACAGAAACAACGAAATACTTAATGTTAAACATTACAGTAAAATACAGAAATGTTTTGATGTTTAAAAAGCATAATCATAACTAAAAGATAAGCTCTAGCCAGGAGAGAACCTTTGTGTAAGAGTAGAGCTCAGTTAAAGTTCAGTGGTTTCTGGCTGTTTTATAGATCTTAAAGGTTATAAGATTTCCAGATGTTATACTATCAAACTATAACTTAAATTCAGTTCATTAAAATTTAGCTATTGATCAGGACTCTCAACAAAATTCACAAGATTCTCTTTCCCTCACATATGCATGTTAATGGTCCTTTGGCAGGCTGAATCTTGCACTTGTAGTAATAATGAATGGCATCACCCTTCAACACATGATTATCTGAATCCCAAACCAGTGGATGCAAAACAAGACGTGTGTTTCTACAAAACCACGCCTCACCAAAAGAGTGGCTGGCATAGCCTCCCACCAGCAATCAAAACCAAGGAACTTTCGATTATGAAACAGAGCTGGAAAAAGAAAGAATAAGAGGATTCTAGCAATTCTCACTCTAAACATACATGTCTCTTAAATATGATTTAGAGTTTTCTAGAGATAAAATTATTCCAAAATAATAAACCCCCTTGGTCTGGCTGAGGAAGACTGAATCATCTTTTACGAGGAAACTTTATTTTTTCCTGGGTTACTAAAGTTGTCACATAAGGTCACGATTAGCACATTGGCTAGCCCTAATCTCAGAGACAGAAGATCAAACATCCACCCTAGAGAGCAAGATAGATGGTATGTACTGATAGAGCAAATTATTCCCCAGTGAATTTATAGCTATGGTGGGAATGTACTGCCTGGCTACCTGTGCTGACCAGTGTTTTTGGCAGACTTAACTCTAGCTGAAAGAGAGTTAATTTATTACTAAAATTTTGGAAAAGTCCTCTAGCCAGTATGACTACTAAAGAAATTGCAAAAACTTCTTCAAATTAGAGAACAGCAATATGAAGAATCTTTCCAGAGACTAACAAAATAAAAGGAGAGACTAGTTAACTGAATAAACATAGTCAACACTCTAATTCCTGTTAAATAAATTTCGATGATATATGTGAATTCGAATCTATTCTTGTCTGCTTTTTGACCACATCCTTTCCCCCAAATCTTACTAGAAAATACTATGTATTTTTAGAATTTAGGAACCTATTTCAAGCTGAAATAGCTTATAAAATTCCTTGAGTAAAATTTGTAAGGAAATATACATTTAATTTACTTATAAACTTGTATTTGAGAAGAGAATAAAGCAAATTTAATTGGATTAGAGAAAGAGAAAGGAGATAATAATAGACAGATAAATAAGGAGTACTTTAAATTAGAGGTTAGCAAAATATAGGCACAACAAATTCCATATATAGCCTTCGAGCTGAGAGTAGTATTCACATTTTTTTTAAAATGGTTGTAACAAAGGGGAGAGAGAGAGAATATAAAACAGATACTATCTGCCCAAAGCCTAAAGTATTATCTGTCCTTTATAGACAAATTTTTTCAATACCTTTTCTAAACCCAAATGATATCCAGTTGTATATTTTTTATTATTTCTCCCCTGCATTATCTAATTGTAATTATATGACTCACAAAAGTGAAAATCAAAAAAGAAACTAAGAATAAATTTTCAAAAGTTAATAAAAGAATCTTATTAGTATACATACTGTATGATTCCCTCTTGTGACATTCAAAAACTGGCAAAACTAACCTATGATATTAAAAGTCAGATACTAGTGACCTCTCTATGGTATTGATAAGCAAGTTGCATGAGTAAACTTCTTGGTATTATGGAAATGTTCTATACATTAACTGAAGTCATGAATACAAAGGGTTATACAAACTAAAAATTACATTGAACTGTCC
This sequence comes from Rousettus aegyptiacus, assembly GCF_014176215.1. NCBI lineage: Eukaryota > Metazoa > Chordata > Mammalia > Chiroptera > Pteropodidae > Rousettus > Rousettus aegyptiacus. The sequence goes on from NW_023416306.1 coordinate 56,108,205, forward strand.
AGTTGAAATGTACAATTTACTAAATAACTCAATAAAAATAAATCAATCAATAAAACATACACACATTCATACTATCTAAAACTGGAACATTTTATAGTATAACAAATAAGCCCTTAATAAAAGAACTAATAAAGAAGAAGACAACATAATCTAAAATGAAGAAATGGAATTAAAGAATCAACATAAAACTAGGAGATAGAGACACATAAGGATAAATATGAATAAGCATTTACCATAAAAAAGTAACTGTAATAAAAATGACTAATTTGGAAGAAGTGTTAGAAAAACAAGTTGAAATACCACAGTTCATATAAAAATTCTTTGACCTATATACTTAATACGTGTATATTTTATTATGTACACTACATTCAACTTTTAAAATGCTCTTAGAATAACAACTCTCTTATTCTACCATCATTAACTCAAAGATAAGTGTCATCATTGTTATAATGGCCTACTCTTCACTCCATTGGTGAGGGATGGATTCCTGCCCTAGGGTCATAGAGATGGCTGAGCACACAGCACCTGACACTGGTCAGATGAGATCAACAGCAGTTTATTAGTCACATATACCTGCAGTCCAAGGAAGGAGGATACCACACACCGTGCAGGACCACACAGAGGTTGCAGCCTGGAGTAGAGTGAACAAGGTGGGGCGGTGAGAGGAAGACTTTGCAGTATCATGAGATTAGAGTATCTCACGCTTCCTACAAGAGAATGTGATTGACTTGTTTGAACTATTATGTGGGCTGGCAGGGAACTAAATTTCACTTATCAGGGATAAGCAGAAATTTTGTCTGGTCCTTTTGAAAAAGAGGGTTGCTTGACTAGGGGTCCTCAGCTATGGGAGCAGATTGGGGAGGAGAGCTTGTAAAGCTATTCAAGACACTTTTGGTTCCTCCTGAATGTTGAGGTAACACATAATATCGAGTCTTAACTAAAGCATGAAGGTGATGATATCCAAGTTTTAGCAATCTTTGAGTAGTTATGAGAAGACTATATCACTCATTAATATGTTCAATTCTTATTTCTAGTAGGTTTGAGTAAAATTTGAATAAAAGGAGGTGGAAATGAAAAGACATTGTAATGCAGAGTGGTAGCTATATTGTTGATAATAGGATTGTTAGAAAAAGTGGTATAGTCTTTAAGAATTGGTTTGTTCTTCATGTGTGTGTGTGTGTGTGTGTGCGCGCATGCACGCGTGTGTGTAGACTCAATGGGTTATCTACTTCCACACTAGCAAGAAGGCCTCATGAGAACTAAACTATGTATATGAAAGCCCCAAATGAATTCTCCTGCTATAAAACCTGGAGCTTTATTACCAACTACTGAAGCTTAAAGAGCATTTTGAAGAAGGGAAAAGGGGAAATCTTGGAGCGAAATTAAATTCTGTAGGTGGAGATATCCAAAACAGTGAGCATTATAAAATCACATGGTAGAGGTCTATGGAATAATATGCTCAAGTAGGAGAATAGGTAGATCTGTGAACGAGAAAGGAATATTAAAAATTATCTGTTCTAGAAGCGTGCTTCCAGCAAAGGGACAATACTATATATTAAAATCTCATCTCCATTTCTCATTTCTCCTCTACCTCCTGCATGCATTTGTTTCTTAAAAGTTGATCAGTGTGAAGAAAAAATTTTTTTTCAAACCTTAGAAAATGATGCTAGAAGTAAAACTTTGTTTTATGATGTTTTTAACAAACCCTTCTGGAAAGTATTCAGCATTTCTAATAGATTTTAATGAGTTTAAGTTTTTATTCTGGGAAGTTCTATTTTATTCACCCAGCTAACCATCAGTCTTTTAATGAGTCAAGTAACTTTTAGCTTGACATTTATTTCTTACACCTAGCTAACAATTTTTCTGTCCACCTTTTGTTTCCTATAAAATCCACTCAGAGAAATCTAAGCCTTTTCTCTTGCAGCCAAGTTTGAAATAAAACTTTGACATGTGCTCACAATCAATTCCTCTGAAAAGTTGCTTTAAAAAGAGACTAATATCTATTTTTCATCTTAAAAAAAACATATGGTAGAATTTATTTTATGACAGCAACCACTTTCCGACAATCCAATAGAGCTCTCTTAGTAGAAATGTAGCAGAGACATTGGAAAAACAGGAGAGGATAAACTGTTAAGCCTACAACTGCTGAAGACTAGATTTTAACTTGGGAAAGTGGTCCTTACAGATAGGTGTTATAGCATTTAAAGTCTCCACCTGTCCTTTTGTAGGCCTGTGCTGGGAAATCCTGTATCCACTTGGTAATCGAAAACTTCATGAATCCCTCAGAAAATGAGAAAAGCCAATTAAGGATTTGAAAAGTCTCTCGTAGACAATCCATAATCACCTAAAATATTTTTTTTAGATGTAGCAAATGAAGCTCATCGGCTACAGTGGTTTCAACTGCCCCCTCCCCACCGTGAAAGGGATATTAGGAAATGGCTGGAGACATTTTTGATTGTCAATTGTCAAGACTGGGGAGACAGGACATCCAGCTGGTAGAAGGCAAGGATACTGCCTAATATCCTACACTGCGAGTGAAGAACAGTCCCTTACAACAAAGAATTATCCAGCCCCCACTGTCAATTGTCCCAAGGTTGAGAAATCCTGAGCTAAAAAAAAATAAAAATAAAAAAAAAAATGTTAATGCTTAATGAAGACAGTTTCAAAGCTGGCCTTGGTAAGTGTGTAACTGGCCAGGAGTGAACACAAGAAGTGAATGATAAAAAATAAGAACTGGTATTTTTCAAAACTTTACCAAGAAAAATCTTATGTAAATGATGTTATCCAGACTCAGACTGAACTTTAAAAGAATAACAAGGTAGGCTGAATGGTAAAGACTCTTCCTATTTTAAGGGTTAACAGGCTTCAAAGGATTAATTTGACTAGGAATGTGGGAGTGAGTATAATTATGGTTGAAGTAAACAGAGGGAAGGAGAAGGAAAGAGGACAGGAGAGAGGCAGGAAGAAAAAGAGAGAGAGAGAAAAAAGAGATAAAAGAGAGTGAGTCTCAGCAATTAATAATATCCAGCAGAAAAGAGCTGGTTTAAGATTCTGGCTGCTGTTCCCTGGGAAAAAGTCTTTTCTCTCAGGAAGGAAACCAGTGACCAAGTTCAGGATAGTGTCAAATTAAGGTTGTATTTAAATAGAGGGGCTATGAGCAGGAGCCAGGGAATCAGATTATTGGGGAAGTTGGGGCAGGGGTGCCAAGATAACCAACTGAGTGCAAAAGTACTAAAAGGAAAGCCAGGATAAGCAGAAAAGTCACATGGAACACAGCATAGGAACTGAGTGGTAAATTTGGCGGCTGGTTTGAGAATCCCTGGAGAAATGCTCTGCGGATAAGTCTGTGGGCACAGCCACATTATAAGGCTTGTGTGCAGGGCCCTCAATCGCACTCCTCTGGCTCATCAGACCCAGTCTTATTTTATCCCAGTGAAAACTAAAAGATCTCATTTGACATTTCTTTGGACGTCCTTGTGTAATGTGTAATGAACCCAGACAGGAATAAACCTTGTTAAGGCTCATGTCTCAACAAAGGCAGCTACCTGCTCTATTAATTTTGGATCCTAGAATCTTATAAAAAACTGGTGGATTCATATAGTGAAGACATTTTTCTAAAATAATATTTTGAGAGTTATTTTACTCAGATAGTTACTAAGGCAACAAGAGGACTGATTGAAAATGACTGAACATAGAATTTTACTCTTTATTTTATTCCCGGAATTATCTGGGTTACCCTTGCAACAAAAAGGAAAAGTGTCCAAGAGAATTTAGTAAAATAATTTTGCCAGTAGTAAACAGAAAAAATAAGCAAGATTATAGAAATGGTGAGTGTAATAGACCTTGACAAATAAATAATAATAACAAATTGACCAGTAAAACGGGCATTGTGTCATGCACATTATAGACCATTTTCATTTTATTCAATCCTCCCAGCCTGCAAGGTCAGTGTTGTTTTGTTTTATATGTGAGGAAACTGACCTACAAATCGTGTAGGTAGGCACAAGAGCAGTAAAATATCTGAGAACAGTATTTCATGTACAGTGGTGCTTTGTTTGCTTGTTTTTTGGTCAATAAAAGACCTAAAGATTCATTTTAGATTTTAAAAAGGATAAGTCTTTCACTAGTATAGTGAGAAAATTGAGCAGTAGAAGTAAATTTCCACCTTAGTTCAGAGGGATATACTCTCTGATTCATTGCCTAGTTAATACAGACAGTGGACACATTTCCTGATTTCAAAATGAGAGACTAATTCCACTCACATAAGTGTGGAAAAAGGAGGGTACTGTGGAGATCTGTATACAGTGTCCCTGGGCAAAAAGATCTGTACAGACTTTTATTGTTAAAAGAATAAGAAAAAACAAAAACAAAAACTATAGCAAATGGGAAATTTGAACCATGCATACAAAAGAGACCCCTGAAGACATAGACTATTTCTGAAATTTGTTAACTACAAGAATCAGGACACATACAAAAAATATATATTAGTCAATATAAGCTACATTGTATGAGGTAGCAAACAACCACCAAGTTATTAGCTGCTTTCAACAAATAAGTGCAGTTTTTGTTCACACACAGGTCAGCTTGAAGGCTCTGGTTATCTTTGTGACTTAATGACCCCAGCTGATAAAACGTTCTTTTCTCTTTTATGGAAAAGAAAATATTGAAAATAAAACATAGACTCAAGCTTTTACCCAAAAGTGATAAGCATCACTCTCACTCAAATTGCAGGAGATAAAGCAAGTTGCAGAGCCAGGTCTGAGATCAACTGAGTGAAGAATAATCCTACTATATGCTCAAAATGAAAGAACTATTATGTGTTTAAAATGTCACTAACTATCACACTCAACCTTTCTGGTCACAAACATTTAGTTGACTTTTCTTTCTACCAGAAAATGATATATACCCTCCTCCTAAATCCTATTCAATCATTACATTATACTTTCTTCCTTCCCAAGACCTATTCATTCTCTACATTATGTTAAAATTCTATTTGTAGTACATCTTGGTCTAGAAAACTATGAACCAAAATGTCAAGTTATCTGTCACCTATAATCCTGATATAAAACTGCAGAAAAGTTCAGGTAATCCAAATTAACATGTCAATTTAGAAAGGAGAGAGAGAAATTCTATAGTCCCTGGTCCAAAGCAGTCCTGAAATTCCACTAGGTTGTTATTGCAAGAGTATTCTACTCTGGGAGTGGGGTACCTTCATTATCAGTTGATTCTATTCCATTCCCTAAAATAGTTTCCAAGTTTGGCTCTTGAGACTCCTTAGAGTTATCCTTCTTTTACATTATCATTCTTGTCCACATGTGGACAGATTTGGAAGCTCTTCCTTTGAGACTAATTGGCTTTCTCAGTCTGTTTCCTGGACATAGAATTTGGGGAGATCAAAGGATCTTATTTACAATGGCCACAAATAATTTAAAAATTAGGAATGACTAAGCAATAAATGTACAAGATCAATCTATATAGACATATTGATAGAAATATCTATCTCTATAAAGATAGACAAATAGGTACATCCTGTACGTTTCTTGTATCTATCCACAGAGAGAAATCTATCTATCTATCTATCTATCTATCTATCTATCTATCTATCTATCTATCTTACTAAATACAGATATATATAAAAGAATAACATATAGACATATAGAGAGAGATGATAGCCAGAGAGAATTTAAGATTTTAGAGAAAGATCTAAATAAATGAAAATGAATATCTCCATTTTAAGTTCATATTTTTACATGTCATTAGTGAATATTGTAAATACATCACTATCTTCATTCTCTTTTATAAATACAAAAATGTTTACCTTGATCTATTATGAAACTGAAAAGCTTAGTATAATGTTCAGGTGGAAGACATGAACATAAGACTATCCACTAACTTTTTAAAAACAAAATGATACTGAAAAGAGACATCCAGATATCAGGATATACAAAAAAAATGTGGTATGATCCAAAATAAATAATTAGATTTAATAATGATGTATATATCAAATTTATTTTGTATTAAAGCTTGTTTTCTAATTAAGTGGAAAATGATTGACTATTCCAGCAATATTATTGTGAATACTGTCTACTCACTCAGAAAAAAAATAAAAACTTTAGCCTCACTGCTGTGCAACACATACAGAGATGATCGTTGACAGATTAAAGAAATAAAAGAAATAAAAATTATAAAACTATTACAGAAAATATAAGTAATATTTTTGCATTGTTAAAACACTGAAAGTCTTTCAGGGGACTATTCCAAATCAAGAAGATGTAAAGAATATTGACAGGCTTTATGCCAGGAAAATTATGATTTTTCTGTATGAAAGAAAAACTGTGTTAACTAATGAAGAAAAATTAGCAGATAAAAAAACCTATTTGGACATTTAATTGAAAAGGGAGTAATATCAAGGCCGTATAATCTCTCCAACAAAATAATAAGGAAACAAAGCGATAATGCAATGCAATGGAAAATGAACAGAAAATAAAAACAGACAGCTGAAAATAAAGAAATCCAAATTGACAGTGAATATTTCAACTTCACTGCTAACTCAGAAAAAAATAAAAACAACTATTAATATCATTTTTATCATTTATAATGGCAAAAATAATAAAGGTTAAAAACCAATAAGTGAGGATGCAAGAAAATGAGCACTTTAATATACTGTTGATTTATGTGTAAATGTTTAAAATTTTTAGAATGCAATTTAGCAACATTAAATTAAAAATTAATATGAATATATCCTTTGGTAGCAAACCAGAGAAATAACTATTCATGAATATGTTATAATTCTGTATCATTATATCTATATCTGCATCATTATATCTGTATTTTCTTATCTTGTCCCACTTTATACATATGCATTATAGTTTTGTTTCTAATAGCATAATATTAGAATCAATTACTCCATCAATAGAGGAAGTAATACAATATGTAAATAAAAGTATATTCATTATATTCAATATGTGGCTATTTTGGAGGGCAATTTTTAAAATAAATATTGTTATAGAAAGATTCCCAAGACATATTGTTCAGTGAAAATAGAAAGTTGTAATGATCTTATAAGCTGAAAATTTTAATTTAAAAATCTATATGTATATATAAATACACAGAAAGGAAAATAGAATGACACATTCTGAATTTCTGACATATGATACTGTGCAAAGGGTGGTTGGAATGAAAAAGGGAGGATTATTGAGGAAATCTTTTGTATTTTACTTAGTATACTATGAAAGTTTTATAATAAAATTAAAAATGAATTGATTGGGAATGCTACTTCTATATAAGACGGAATTTCGGTAAATGGATTTACATTTCATCCTGAAACAATAAAATTGTGAGTAAAATATATGAAAGAGTGGTATTAAGATATTGGAAATCATGCAATGAATGATGTCAATTTTCGAGAGACAAGAAATATATGAGATGAGCATTACAATTGTCCCATATCATTGCCTTGGAGGGTTTTCTGGCCACAGAGGATGAAGGCAGGTAAAGATGGACAGATTCTCTGAGTTGAGAATCCAGGAAGAACTTGTGGCTATTTTGCAAGACAGAGTACTACTAGAGAGGAGAGAGTTGCACAGAGATGGAGCTCTAGATATCTAAAGAGGGTCTCCCTCAAGTACTCAGCTAAGCACTGATAATTAGAAGCATTTGAGAAAAGTGCCAGACTTTGGGGTAAGATCCACCCAAAAGATCAATAGTAACAGTGCCCAGTTTTCATATAGGGCTGAAATAGTGTTTGTTTTCACCAACCAGAGTTGAAAACATCAAGATTCATGGGGTATTTGGGAAAATACACATAAAGGTCTTGCCTTGGTCGGTGGGAATAATTAGCCCATACATTTAGCACTACTTTGGTCCCTTCTAACAAACTGTAAAAGCAAGACCCAAAATGATAAAACCGTTTTCAAGGAATTTAACTGCATTCTGGAACAAAAGTCAATCATATTTACCAGAATACAGAAATATCCCACACACCAAAAGTTAAAATGTACAAGATTTTGCATTCAATCAAATACTGCCAGACATTCAAAGATGCAGGAAAATACAACCCACAATGAGAAGAAATACAATTAATCATATCTAACACAACTGACACAGATGTTAGCACTAACAGACAAAGAAATTAAAACAGTAATTATAACTGTATACCATATGTTCAAACCTTAAGTAGAAACATAAAACTATTAGAGAAAGACCCAAAGAAAAAATTTAGAGCTGAAAACTACAATTCGTTATTTTTAAAATATATTAGAAAGGATCAATGAACTTGAAGACATATAATAGAAACTATCAAAAAAAAGGATCATAGAGAAAAGAAAAAAGAATGGTATATCTGTAAACTATAGAAAACTTCACACAGTTCATATATATTGGTGTCCCTGAACAGGGGAGGGAGAGTGACAGAAAATTATTTGAATTAATAATGACCAAAGTTCTTCAAATATTATAAAACTGATAAATTCATACTTATGTCTCAGGGAACAAGACAAGAATAATATCAAGTTTCTTTTCAGAAATAATATAAATGAAATAACAGCAGAGCAACATCATGAAATAACAGCAGAGCAACATAATGAAAAAAAGTCAACCTAGAATTCCATATTTAATGAAGAGATCTTTCAAAAATAAAGGTCAGATAAAGACTATTTTTCTGACTAGCTCACCAGAAGACTCACACTACAGAAAAATATTATAGAAAGCCCTTTCGGGAGAAGGAATATGATGGAAATTTGGGCCTACTCAAGAAATTAAGAGCACTGGAAATGTTAACGACATGGGTAAATCTATACATTTTTTCCTTGTTATTTCAATGTCTTTAAAAGATAATTCATAATTTAAACAAAAAACCACAATTTAGTGAGAGAAGTTTATAAAATGTAATAATATAGAAAGGTAAATATATGACAACAATACAGAAAACTTAGGAGGGTGAAATGAAAGTTACTAATTTAAGTCTCTTATACAACATGGGAAAGTGGTATAATATCACTTGACAGATAGTGTAATAAACTAGATGCATATTGTAAACCACTAAAATGACAAGAGCTATAGCTAATGAGCTACAAAGAAGATATAATAGAATCATAAAATATGCATAATTTTTAAAGCCATAAAATGAGGAAAATTGGAACAAAGAACAAATGGGACAAATAGAGAACAAATAACAAGATGACATATTTAACTCCGAACATATTAATAGTCATATTAAATGTAAATAGTCTAACTGCCCCAATTAAAAGAAAGAAGTTATCGGGTTGAACAAAAAAAAAGCAAAATCCAGTTTTATCTTCCCTACTTAAAAGTAGAGGTAAAAATAGGTTACAAGGGGAAAAAAAATATATCATGCTAATACTGATTAAATCAAAACTATATTAGCTTTGTTAATATCAGACAAAACATATTTGGGGCCAAAAAATATATATTTCCAGGGATATAGAGGTAATTTCATAATGATAAAGGCCACCATTCATCAAGAGCATATAATAAAAATAAAAGTTTATTTACCTAATAACAGGGCTAAGAACAAAAGTGACAGGACTTCGTGGAGAGACAGCCAAATCTACAATTGCAGTCAAATATTTCAATATCACTTTTTCCATACTCGAGAGAAAAAGTAAAAATTTAGTAAGGACACTGAAGTTTTAAATAATACCATCAACCAACTTGACATTATAGAATACTCCACCCAACAATAGCAGAATATGCATTCTTTTAAAGCACACAAAAAATGTTTACCAATACCATAAACCATAAAACAGTGTCAATAAATTTAATATGATTAAAGTCATATAAATTAGTTCACAAAATACAAATGGAATTAAATTAGAAATCAAAATGGAAAAATATCTAAAAAACTCCAATATTTACAAACTAAAAATAAATTTATATACTAATTTTATAATTAAAAATCATTTAAAATATTTAAAAGAAATAAAAATATCAGAACATTATTACCATTGGTCAAACATGGGAAGTATAAAGAATAGAATATTATAGACAATCAGCTGATAAAGAGAAATAAAGTTTCTAGTTCTCAAAAAATACAGAGAAAAAAGAAGAAAATGAGAAGAAATGATGGACAATGTAGCATGTGCATGGTTAAGAGCTAAGTTCCAACTAAAAGTAGTAATAATTTCTGAATTAAAAAAATATGTGCAGGTCTAGATACACGTTTCAATATTAAGAAAAAACAATTTCTTAAGTGGAAAAAATTCAGGGGTGGCAAAGCTAGAAGAAATCTTTGTCCAAAAATTTTGCAAGCTTGCTATAATAATGCTGTCAAAAGCCATGAACTCTATTAAAATAAGCTCGAATGAAGTAATGGAGATATAAAATGATAGCATCATGGTAAATAACAGAAGATGAAAATACATGGGTCCCGATCACTTATCCATGTACAGCAGAAACCTAGCTATTGGCAAAGTTATATTTACTACTTCTCAAAACAGAGTATGTCTTGCTATTCTTAGATATGTGAAAAATAATTCATCTCCTAAGCTAAACTCATGTAATAAAATCAGAGCTTTGTCTTGTTCTATAATGTTGTTTTGAGTAGAGGAAAAAAAGGACAATAGGAAAACTACATTTTACTACTCATTGGCTTTCTTAGAGGATTTCAATATTCTCCTCACTTTTAAATTAAAATAATTAATGTTATTCTGATCTAGAGAAGATAATCATTTAAGATTTTGGAAATTACGCAACATAATTGATAGGGTGATACACAAAGTGCAATGTACTAGATCAGTGGTTATTAATTAGGGGAAATTTTGTCCCATGGAGGATATTTGGTAATGTATGGAGACATTTTTGGTTGTCACAACTGAAGTGGGAAATGAGTTGGGTGTGTAAGATTGGCATCTAGTAGGTAGAAGCCAAGGATGCTGCAAAACATTCAACAACATAATGAGTTACTCATGACAAAGAATTCTACAGCCTAAAATGTCGATATTGTTGCTATTGAGAAACTCTTTGCTTAGTGTTTCATTTGACATAAACATAGTCAAGAGATAATTACATTTGGAAACCGATAATTATAGAAAAAGAGTCAACAAAATGTTTTAAAATCTAACATATATACTATATATCATTTTTTTATTTATTATATTTTGTTGTTCATTTGTTTAAATAGGGTTCATGCACTTAGGTATAAAGGCGTACCATACATAGTCCAGAGAGCTAAGAGCAAAGAATAAAAATCAACAACAATATATAAAGCAAAAGTAAGAAAAAGCAAGAAGTTGACTATTTGAAATGACCTGTAAAATATATAAAATACCAACTGACTCATAATAGTTTTTAAATGAAGGAAAGAAAATAGAGAGAAAAAAACATTAAGAATAAAATAATAGATACACAGATAATGAAGAATTAAAATTATAAGTGAATGGTATATAAGAATTGATAAAAATGATACCAATTGGATAAAAATTTTATAACATACAAAATGATATATTTTTATGGATGCATGGATATATAATCAAATATAAAACAATGTTTATGCACATTCAGAAGAGTGGTTATCTCTAGGGCATAAGAGAGGGGGAAAATGGAGTTGAGACTTCAGTTCCATGTAAAATATTTTATTTTTATTTTTAAAAATAGGATTTGAAGCAAATTCAATAAAATATTAACATCTGTTAAATCTGGGTGGTCAGTATCTGGGCGTCTGTTATCTCATATTCTGAACTTTTCAAAATATATGAAATGTTTCATAATTCAAAATAGAGAGAAAATTTTAAATAGCTCCTGTCATAGAATTCTGGCAAAGGTCTTTTAAACAGCTAAGTAAATTAAATTTGCTGATTTTTCTCAGGCCTATTTTCCCAGTCAAATAATTCAAATGGGTCAGCGATGATTATTGTTTTTAAAAAATTCCCCCCTGATTTCAATTTGATAAGTTGTAGGAGTAAGTTAACATTTTCTGGGAATACTCATCACAACAAATGTCCCATATCTAAATTCTGAATCCCGCTCAAGCTAGTTGAGGCGTTCTATCTTAATGATTACTGGACAACCAAAAGCAGGCACAAGCCAAGCTTTTACTCCACGGCAATTACCATTAGTGCTATTCCTCCTTGATTAGCATATGGTTCACAAGCTTGACCTTGCCATCACTTGGGCATGTCACTAGATTTGGACTCAGAGTTGTCTGCCCCAGTGGTCCTGTTTGCCGACCCTAGATCTAAGCCCTGAAATATTCACTACTGTTCTCAATACCTTGCAGTTCAACAGCCAACCTGCATCTGTACCTAGCAGCCATTTCCCCTCTCTTATTCCAGGTTCTTTCTGCTATTTGTGTAAACCACTCGAGCCAGCCTGATTCTTCCAGTCTTGGGGAATTTTCACCAACCTCAGGAAAACCACACTTTTTCCTTCTCTTTTACGTATAGATTTCATCTCCTTCCTCTTAGGACTGCTCAGTTTAACTCCCACCAAATGAGCCTAGACTCTTCTAAAGAGAAGTTTGAGTTGGGGTCATGGTTTGAGTTCAACTTTCATTTTTATTTCTGACTTGAAAAAGCTGTTAATAAGTCCTTGGGGCAAACAGCTTAGAATTCAGAGCATGAAATTTGGCTCCCCTCTTATAAAATCCCAGAGAAAGACCCTTCTACCAAATTCTACAGCAGCTTGAACAACAATCTCAATTGATAATTCTACTATATTTTATATAAATATCAGGTGATCTCACTCTTTTACAGTTTCTGCCAATTGCCTAGATATAAAATCAAATGTCATTTGAGGAGTCTCTAGCATAGTTTTGGCTGGGGAGAACTCTTTTTACCCTTCAGTTTCTTCAAAATACTGGGTTGGGTGCCAGGATGCAAATGTACAAATGATACGCCTTCCTTTGGTTTGCCAATTCATCGAGCACACCTTGCTGCTTTTAGCATTGTTTATTCCCTTATCTCTGACCTGTCTTAGTTAAAAGACAATTTCAGAGTAGGAAACTCCCCGAGGTCCTCCTCAGGAATGACTAAAGCAATAATTAATTGTCTCTTTGCTATCTCCTTTCTCATTTTTTCAATAAACCTTTTGCACTATATTCATCTCACTGTTTTGGGCTGTCTTCCTTTCTCTAATTTATTTAAAGAACTAGATATCATGGGCTTTTCTGTTGCTTGAAAAAAGCTTAATCCACTAAATTAGGTTCTGAATAATTTTCTTTTTTTTGGAGGGGGTCTATTTATTTTTGAGTTTGCATCTAACTGCTCTTGTTTCCTGAGTTCCCTTATTGCTTCTCTTTGGCAGTCTTTTTACTTTTTAGAAGATGTTTTCCCCTACTACGGCCTCTTGGATATTTATTGCCAAGAAAGCAGGCAGCATTTTGTTTGAATGTCTGAGCTTTAGATACATGTTACACATATTTCCTGCCCTTCTAAGTTTTAATAGGTATTTAATATTTTTAAAGGTGATCAGGTTTTCTGTAGGTACCTGAAAAAAATATATATATATATTCCTTTTCTTTTTCTTAAATTAATGCCTAAAGTTTTGTTATAGTTCCTGTTACTCTTTTAAAACATTCAGTAATCTAGGAATTTTCTTTTTTTTGCTTTTCTTTCTCTCTGAAATGTTGAACTCAGTTCGTGATCACCACTGAAAACATACCACAGTACTTCCTGAACTAGCTCTTATTTATTGCTCAGAACCTAATCTAGTAGATATATCAGTTAGTTATTGTTGTGCTACAGGCCAAGCCCAAACTCCATGGCTTGAAACAGCAAGCATTTCTTACTGCTCATGAGTCTAAGGGTCAGATGAACAGTTATTCTGGTCTTGGCTGGGTTTATCTATGTGTCTGTGGTCAGCTGCAGTTTGAGTAGGCCTCTCTAGGCTGGGCTCTTTCACATATTAGAGGTCAGCTGGCTATAAACTAGTCTGGAATGAACTTGGCTGGGACAACTGGACTTTCTTTACATGTTCTGTCATTTTCCAGCAGGCTAGTCCTAGCTTACTTAAACAGTGGTGGCAGAGTTCTCAGAAAGTATTAAAGCAGCAAATAAAATCTAGACTCAGAACTGGCAGATCATCGTTAGCTATATTCTATTAGTCAAAGCAAATTATAAGGCCAGCCCAAATTTCACAAGTAGTAAAAAAGACTCTACCTCTTAAAGGAGGAGCTGCAAAGTCATATTATAAGAGGTATAGATACAAGGAGGGGACAAATTGGGGTCATTTAATTTACACTCCATCTGTCTGCCGTAGTTGATTTCCTTTAATCCTTAATTCTAAAGAGCAAAGTAAAACAAACAAAAAAAATTTACTGAGAACCTACTATGAACAAAACACCTTATTAATCACTGATAGGAACCCATTCTGGAGAAATTTAAAATCTTAGGATATAAGAAAGTAAATTTTAAGCACTATTAACAGTTTTGATTTATGAGTAGATTATGATACAAAATTTCTCTTTTCTAGTTGATTATTTAAAATCCGGAATGCATTGTCTCATAGAAATGTAAACTGTATTTGGAATGCAGACAAAGACATTTTAAAGCCATAATTTATGGTATGTAATATACTGCCCAATTACACCATAAATATTATAGAAAATAACTACCTTGTGTAAGGTTTACATTTAAACATTTGTTCCTTAATTAGTGCCAAGAAAACACCAATAAGTTTCTCACTAGCATCTTTCTCAATCCTTAATTTGGGGATAGAGTCGGAAAATGACTTACTTTGAAGATGGAAAAACTGCATTGCACACATTTATATGCTAAGCACTTTTAGAAGTATTATCTATTTAGTTTTTACAACAGTCCATTGAATACAACATTAGTACACCCCTTTTTACAGTTGAAAATATTAAGAACCAATGATGACATATAAGTTGCCCGAGATAATAATACAGAAATGACTGTTATGAGTACCCATCAAACTGCAAAGATCCCCTTTTCTCACTATTTCACCACTCCCTGCTAAAACAAAAAAAAATGTCACATACAGTTTCTGAAATGAAATAATTAACTCCTGAGTTAAACTGCAGATATCCACCATATGCAAATATAACAGTTTTAGAGATGGTTTGCAAATATGCCATTAACATGGCCATATTGCCTCCCAAATCTCTAAGATGGTATGTTCTCCCAAATGGAATTAAGAAATCAGTGTTATCATTCATTTGTATCAGGGTAAATAGGGTATAACCTTATCCATTGTGCATTGATGAAACTATCAGAGCAATTGAGGTAACCACAGGAGTGTTGTCAGTATGGAGGTTTAAAAAAAAAAAAAAAAGAAGAAATTGAAGAACAAGAACCTGCCAAGGGATGATCAGTTTAAAATATGCTGAGACTAATGAATGTGAACCTTCCGGTCACTAGTTTGGCACACGGTGTTGCATAATGGGGATAATGAATCAACATTTTACATGGAAAAAGTTTAAAATTTTTTTAAAAAATTAATTCATAAATTTATTTTCATAATATTCTTTCTTAGAATAATCGCTAAGCTTCTCTAAGAAATCTTATTAAGCCTACCTCAGGTTTCAAATTACCTTGGCAATGATGAGCTCTAGCTAGCTAGTACTCCAAATCCTGAAACCCTTTCTCCTGGACCTAAAAACCCAGTTTCCTGTGTGTTTTAATGGCATGTCTTTAAAAATCCCTGTCTAATCAACTTATAGGCTATAAAAGTTGTTTCTAAGGTCATTTATTTGAACTTGGAATTGATTTGTTTTTGTTGCAACAATATTATAAGTCAAGAGTCACAATTTTTAGTATGTGCTGGAGAACAGGCAGGTTATGTAACTATGTGAGGCAGAATCAAGTGTCAGAAAATAGAGGGTAATAGGGACAGTAGTGAATAAGAGAGTATAGATCTCCACGGAAAGCACTCTAATTCTAATTAACAACAACAACAACATTGCTAGCCAAATAAAATAAGCCTGTAGATCAGATTTCTTGCCAACGCGCCATCTTGATTATTATTGCCATGTGGTTTGTAAGAGAAATCCCAAAAGCCTTCCCACTCCAGCTATTGTAAAAGAGAACAGTCCTTTACTGCAGCTTCACTACCCTAGAATTAAAAGATCTGGTCTTTCAAACTGAGCTTCATACTCAAACTAAAACAATCTCAACAAAATATTGTCCCTTCAAAGTCTAAGCCTGAACAGCTCTCCAGCTCCCTACTTTTAGACATATTAGGTACATTAAATGTGTATAACAATTTGGGGGAAATTTACATCTTTACTGATGCTGAGTCTTACAGTTTATGAACACTGTATGTCTCTTTGTTTATTTAAATCTTTTATTTCTTTTGCAAGAATCTTTCAGATCTCAGTATATAAATCTTGAATATGTTTTGTGGAATAAGAATGGTAAGAACAGATATCCTTACCTAGTTCTTGATCTTATGGGGAAAGCACTCAGTCTTTCACTATTATGTTAGCAGCAGGGTTTTTGTAAGTGTATTTTATTAAATTCGGTAAGTTCCCCTCAACTTTTTTTTACCAGTCTTTATCATGAATGGATATGAATATTTTCAAGTGCTTGTCCTGCATAAATTGAAATGATTGTGTAATATTCATTCTTGAATCTGTTAATATTGTAGATGACATTGAATGATTTTTAAATATTGAAGCAATATTTAACCTTGCATCCCTGGAATAAATCCTACTTGGTCAGAGTGTATAAATCTTTTTATATATTGCTTAATTTTATTTGATAATATTTTGTTAAAGTTGTTTTTTTTTGGTTTGTTTTTGTTTTTTGTTTTTTGTTTTTTATCTATAGTCATGAAGGATATTGGCCTGTAACTGTCTTTTGTTTTTATTGTTTGGGTATTTGGGTAGTACTAGCTTCATGAAATGAACTGGGAAGTATACCCTTTTCATCTGTTTTCTGAAGGAGTATCTTAGTCCATTTGGGCTTCTATAACAAAATAGCACGGACTAGGTAGCTTATTAACAACAGAAATTTATTACTCACAGTTCTCCACTTTCATCTATCTTCTGGAGGAATGTCTTAGTCCATTTGGGTTTCTATAATAAAATACCACAGACTGGGCAGCTTATAAACAACAGAAATTTATTTCACACAGTTCTTGAGGCTAGAAATCTGAGATCTGGGTGCCAGGACGTGGTTGGGTAAGAGCCTTCTTGTATCCTCACACAGCAGAAGGGACTAGGGAGCTCTTTGGGAGCTTTTTTATAAGAGCACTAATCTCATTCATAACGGTTTATGATGCAATCACCTTATGATGGAATCATCTCCCAAAGGCCCTACCTCCTAATACAATAACACTGGGCCTCAGGATTATTATATGTGAAATTCAGGGTGAGGGGAGAGGGCACAAACATGCAGATCATAGCAAGGAGATTGTGCAGAATTGGTGTGTTTGGGGGAATTTGTAAATTATAAACTTCAATATTTATAAAAGTTATAGAACTATTAAAATTATCTATTTCATATTAAGTGAGCTTTGGTAACATATTTTCCAAAGGAATTGGTACATTTTATCTGAATTGTCCAATTTACGTTGTAGATTTGCTTGTAGTATTAGCTTATTGTTTCTTTGATGTCTGCAGGCTCTATAGTGATATCTATGTTTTAATTCTGCTATTGGTAATTTGTGTCCTCTCTCCTTTTTTTTTTTCATTGTTAATCTGTGCTAGAGATTTGTCCATTTTACTGATTTTTTCAAAGAATCAGCTCTTTGTTTCATTGATTTTTTTCTTATTGTCTATGTTTTTAATTTTATTCATTTATGCTCTTATTGTTATTATTATTCAGCTTGCTTTGGGTTATTTTTCTTTTTAAAAATTAGTTTTAGGTTTTTCAGATGAAAGTTTAGATCACTGATGTGAGAGAGACTCTTCCACTTCTCTAATGCATGCATTTAGTGCTATAAATTCTCTTCTCAGCACTACTTTGGTTGTCGAGAAAATTTTGATATGCTGTATTTTCATTTTCATTCAGTAAATGTATTTTTAAAAATTTTCCCTGAGACTTCTCTTTGACCTATGGATTATTTAGATGTATGTCATTCAGTTTCTAAGTGTTTAGAGGGATTTTCTGTTATCTTTATATTATTGGTTTCAAGTTTGGCTCCATTGTAATCAGAGAACATATGTTATATGATTTAAATTTTTTTAAATTTGTTGAGGTTTCCTTTATGGCCCAAGATATAGTCTTTCTTGGTATATGTTCCATGGGCAATTGAGAGAAATATGTATTCTGTCAACTCAATTCTGTCGTAAAATAATGTTGTTGAGTTCTATATCCTTGCTTATTTTTTATGTACTTGATCTATTAAATGTTGAGAGAGTAATGTAGATGTTCTCAAGCACAACTGTAAAATTTCCTATTGCTCTTTTCAGTTCTCTTGGTTTTTGTTTCACAACTTTTGCTGCTCTGCTATTTGGTGTATACACACTTAGGTTTCTATGTTTTCTTGATGGATTGGCCCATTTATTATTACATTATATCCCTCTCTACCTCTGGTAGTTTTCTTTCCTTTAACAGCTATTTTATTTGATATGAATATAATCACTCCTGCTTTCTTGTTTAATGTTTCCTGATATTTTTCCCAGTCTTTTACTTTTAATCTGCGTATGTTATTATGTTAATTTGAGGGTTTGTTTGTAGACAGCATATAGTTGAGTCATGTTTTAAAATACTCTCCCAATCTCTGCCTTTTAATTGATACATTTAGACAATTTGTATTGAATGTGATTATTGATATTTTAAGGTACAAGTCTGTATTTTATTTTATTTTGTTTTCTACTTGTACCCTGTTTTTTTCTTTCAGTTTTTATTCTTTGCCTTTCAATGGATTACTTAAATATATTTTTTTTTAGAATCACATTTTAAATATATTTATAGTATTTTTGAGTGTATCTCTTTTTATCTCTTTTTTTATGGTTGCTTGATATATTTCATAATACACACAAAACTTACACAGTTAGCTAGTATTGTCTTTTTTACTTGTTCAACTGAAATATTGAAATATGTCCTTCCTTTACTCTCTAATGTTTTTTAATATATTTATCTTAATAATTTTCTCTACATTCATTTAGAACCACAATAACAATGTTATATATTTTTTCTTCAACTATCTAACATAATTTAGAAAGCTCAATAGGAAAAAGAAAATCTATTGTATTTATCTAGTTTTACTTATAATGTACTTTCTTCCTTCTTAATGTTTTAAAACATATTTTTCATTTCCCATATGTTTGGAGAAATTTCTTTTTTAATGTAAATCTGATGGTGAAAAATTCTAACTTGAAAAAAATATATTCCATGCAAATAGTAACTAAATAGTAACTAAAAAAGAATGAAGTGGGTATATTTATATAAGACAAATTGACTTTAAGTTGAAAACTATCACGAGACAAAAAAGGACATATAATAAAAGTGTCTATTCACCAAGAAGATATAATAATTATAAATATATATACCCATTATCAGAACACCTAAATATATTAAGCAAACATTGCCAAAAGTAAAGAAGAAATAGACAGCAACATAATAATAGTAGAAGATTTCAATACCTCACTTAGAATAATGGATAGAACATGCAGACAGATCGATAAGGAAACAGAATACTTGGATAATACTATAGATAGACTAAAAGAATCCAACAAATATATACCAAATATTCCCCTCAAAAATAGCACAATACAAATTCTTCTCAAGAGCAAATGGAACATTCTCCAGAATAGATCTCATGTTAGGTCACAAAACAAGTCTTAACATTTAAGAAGCTTGAAAACATACCAAGTATTTTTTTTAATCAAATGCAAAGAAATTAGAAATCAATAGCAGAATGAAAACTGGAAAATTAACAAATATGTGGAAAATTAAGTGACATACTCTTGAACAACCAATGGGTCAAAGAAAATATTAACAGGAAAATTAAAAATATATTGAGACAAACAAAAATGAAAATACAACATACTAACACAATTTATGGGATGCAGCAAAAGCAATATTATGATGGAAGTTTATAGTGATAAACACTTACATTAAAATGAGAAAATATCTCAAACAACCTAATTCTACAGCTCAAAGGATTAGAAAAATAATAAACTAAACCCAAAGTTTCCAGGAGGAAAAAATAATAATGATAAAACAGAAATAAAAAATAAAAAATATAAAAACAACAGAAAAAAATGAATGAAACTAAGAGATGACTTTTTGAAAAGATCAACAATTTTGATAAACCCTTAGCTAGACTACAAAAGAGAGAGAAGATTCAAATAAACAAAATAAGACA
This sequence comes from Rousettus aegyptiacus, assembly GCF_014176215.1. NCBI lineage: Eukaryota > Metazoa > Chordata > Mammalia > Chiroptera > Pteropodidae > Rousettus > Rousettus aegyptiacus. The sequence goes on from NW_023416306.1 coordinate 56,128,437, forward strand.
TGAAAGAGGACACATTACAACTGACATGACAAAAACTTAAAATATCATAAGAGACTATTATGAGAAATTATATGTCAATGAATTATATAATCTAGAATAATTAATAAATTCTTAGCAATATACACTCTCCCAATATTGAATCATAAAAAATAGAAAATCTGAATAGTTCTATAACTAATGGGAGATTGGATTGGTAGTTAATAAGTTTCCTACAAAAAAAAAATTGAAAATCTAATGGTTTTACTGGTGAATTCTAACATTTATAGAGAAATTAATGCCAAAATCTTCTGAAACTCTCAAAAATTTAAAGAGGAAGGAATACTTCTAAATTCATTTTATGAGCTCACCATTATCTCGACATCAAAGCCAGAAAAATACACTACAAAGAAAAAGTAAAACTATAGGCCAATATTCATGATGAATATAGATGTCAAAACCATCAACAAGGTGCTAACAAACTGAATTTAATAGCACCTTAAAAGGATTATACACTATGGCAAAATGGGTATACCCTCAGAATTTAAAGACATTTCAATATATAAAAACAAATCAATGAGCTATACTACATCATTAGAATAAAGTATAAAAATTACATGATTATCTCAATATATGCAGAAAAAATTTGACAAAATTCAATAAACTTTTATCATAAAAACACACAAAAAAACTAGTAATAGAATAATTACCTCAGTATAATAAAGATCATCAATGTGAAAATCCCATTGCTAGCATCATATTCAATGGTACAAAAAAAAAAAAATGACATTTTCTTCTAAGATCAAAAACAAGGAAAAGATGCTAACTTTCACTTTTATTCAACATAGTACTAGAAGTCCTAGCCAGAGCAAGTGGGCAAGAAAGAAAGAAAGAAAGGCATTCAAATCAGAAAAGAAGTAAAATTATCAGTTTGCAGATGACATAACCCTATATGTACAAAACCCTAAAGATTACGCACATGAACACATACACACATTGCTATGATAAACAAATCCAGTAAAGTTACAGGACAGAAAATCAAAATACAAAAATCGGTTGTGTTTTTACACAGTAACAGTATACAACCTAAAAATCAAATTAATGAAATTAAGAAACATATCTAATTTGTAATGACATCAAAAATAATAAAAATACATAGGAATAAATTTAACTAAGGAGGCAAAGACTGGTACACTGACAACTACAAAACATTATTGAAAGAAATTAAGAAGACACAGATAAATGGAAATACATCCTGTGTTCGTAGATTGGAAGACATAATATTGTTATAATTCTCATACTACGCAAAGTGATCCACAGATTTAATGCAATCCCTATAAAAATCCCAATGTATTTTTCACAGAAACAGAAAAACAATATTCATATTTATATGGAATCAAAAGAATACCAAATAGAAAACAACAACAACAACAAATCTTGAGTGAAGGACAAAGCTGGATGCTTCACACTTCTGATTTTCGAACACCTTAGAAAGCTACAGTAATCAAAATGGTATAGTACTAACATAGAGACATAGATCAGCAGAACTATATAGAGAGTACAAAAATAAGTCCATGCTATACTTAAGTATACCAAGAGGCAATTTAACAAAAGTGCTAAGAATATGCACTGGAAAAAGAATAGTCTCTTTAACAAATGGTACTGGTAAAACTGGATATCCACATGCAAAATAATAAAATTGGACTTACTACACCACATACAAAAGAAAACATAAGAGACAAGCTTCATTGATCTTGGCAACGATTTCTTGGCTATGACAGCAAAAGCAGAGTAATTAAAGCAAAAATGAATAAAGAAAAAAATCAAACTCAAGCACAGCAAACGAATTAGAGAGTAAAAACCAGTGGAGTGAAATGAGCTGAGTAAAAAGTAATTTATAGAATGGGAGAAAACATTTACAAACCAAAAATGTGATAAGGGGTTAATATACAAAATCTAAAAGAAACTCCTACAACTCAATAGCAAAAAAGCAAACATTTTAATTAAAACATGGACAGAGTTGAATAGACATTTCTTCAGTGAAGACATACAAATGACTAACAGATAATGAAAATATGCACTGCATCACTAATAATCAGGGAAATACAAATTAAAATCACAATGAAATATCACCTCACACCTGTTAGGATGGTCATTGTCAAATGAAATGAAAACAAGTGTTGGCAGGGATGTGAACAATTGTAACTCTGTGCATTCTTGGTGGGAATGTAAAAAGGTGCAGGTACTATGGAGAACAGTATGGAGATTCTTCACAAATATTAAAAATAGAACTACCACATGCTCCAACAATATTGCTTCTTGGTATTTATCCCAAAAAGTTGAAATCAGGATCTCAAGATATCTACATTCCCATATTCCCTGAAGCATTGTCCACAATAGCCAAAAGGTAGAAACAATTTAAATGTTCATCAATGAATGAATGGATAAAGAAAATGTTGTATAAACATATAATGAAATATTATTCAGTCACACAAAGGAAAGATGTCCTGTTATATGGCTTAATATGGATGAACCCTGAGGACATTATGCTAAGTAAAATAAACCAGTCACAGGTCAAATACTGCATGATTCTACTTAAATGAGATATTGAAAGTAGTCAAATTCATGGAAGCGGAAAATAGAATGTTGGTTATCAGAAGCTTGAGAGGAGGAGAAAAAGGAAAGTTGCTGTTCAATAGGTAAAAAGTTTCATCATGAAAGATGAAAAAGTTCTAGAGATCCACTATATGACATTGTACTAATAGTTAACAAAACTATAGCCAACACTCAAAAATGTGTTGAGAGAATATCATGTTATATGTTTTTTAAACATAATAAAAAAATGTATATGGAATTCTATGCTAATGACAGTGCCCACAGTAATAGGATAAAGACTGTATTAAGACAAAGCTTGATATAATCTGGAAGCACAGATTTTATTTTCCCCTCAGAGATCTGAGGTTGCTTGTTCACACAAGACATTACAAATAATTTTATTATTAATCTTTTTTGTAGGAAAAATATCATTATTAATGTGACTATGACATTATTGCTTCCCAGGGTTTCTTTTCCCCCTTGGAAACAGTTTTAAAACACGATGTTTAGATTCACAAGTGTCTTTGGGACTTCAAACTTCCTGCTCCATCATCTAGCAAATGTACGGCCCAAAGGGAGCTTCTTAGTTTCTCTATGCCGCAGTTTTCTCATATGTAAAATAAAGTTAATTATCCATATTTTATGGGAAACTTTGGACAAATTTAATGAGATTAATCGATGTAAATGTATTAGAGAAGTACATGGCCCATAATAAGCACTTGATAAATGATACTAATAGTTATGCTTCCCAAAAGATACAGTATGATTGAATTGGCCTGCTTTGACCTAATATAAAGCAGTACGAGAGTGCAGAGTGCATGTTAAACCACCATGAAAGCATGAGTTCTCCCTCCTGTCAATTTATCAGGGAAGTATTTGAGGTTTCATAAATTTCTGAAACTACAGTGTAGAGATTTCAAAGATTTTTTAAAAGTTTCCTCCCCCAAATTATATGCTAAGTGTGTAGAAGCTAAATATAATCAAAATGTGAGTCAAAATAATTCAATTTTATTTATTAAATTTCTTTTTTTCTTGTTTATTTGCTTTGTCTTTGAGCTAACAATACGTCTAGAATCTAAATGTTGGCAGGAAGCATTATAAACTGTTTCTAGATATTGTCTTTGAAAAATTATTAGCAGATTTTAAACTACACTGACAATTTAAATTTTACAAATAATTTTCTGGATTTTACAAAATATTAAAAGTATATTTAGAACTATCTCTATAGCCATTTGGAAGAAAGTATGAAGAAACAAATGTGGAGGTGGTTAGCAAATATCTTTTAGTACATGACTGAGCTCCGAGTATATTTTAATATGCTGTGGGTGTACTCATTAAAAGGCTAATTGTTGAAAATGAGAGAAGAAATGGAGACAAGTTTAAAACAAAACGATGAGGGATTCTGGGAAACATGGCAAAGTGAAAGATGTCCTCAGATCTCTCCCCTTGAAATAACAATAAGCTGAAGATCTAAAACTGAACAAAAAACACCAAACTGCACACTAGCATGTCTGAGTGTGGGATCTGTGCATTAGAACTACCACAGGTCTGAACCCCGGGTATCAGGTGGTGGACTGGGAGAAATAAAGAAGCTACCTCTCGCAACCACTGGAGCTCCTTCCTTCCAGGAGGAGGCAGAAGGGTGAAGGTGTGGTGACTTCCCTGAACAACCCTGCTTGGAAGTGCCAAGACTGCTACACAGCCAGCAGCAGGGCCTGGTCATCAGGGCAGAAAGCAGAGAAGTGGGACAGGACTGCAGAAAAACAATAGTTGATTTTTATTGGCCATGGATGCAAAACCGAGGCTAAGCTGCAGCCCCCAATCACCAGCCCAGAGCAACCCTCCCCCCATACCCTCTGAGACTGATCACCGCAGAGCCCCAGGGGAATCTGAGCAAATGCTACTGAAACTGTGTGCTAACACTGACAGGAACTGAAACTGAGAGCAACAAGGATGATTAAATTTCTACAAGAAAATAAAAAAACATCATTTAGGGTTTATATAAAGCAGGGATCTAAGAGGCTTAGATGCCACCTACTGCAAACCAAAATAAAAACGCCTTCTTTGTAGCGGGCTAAAGAGAGACCTTTATATAATAAATCTTCTTTCTGAACAAACAGCAGAATATACTTCCATTAATGCCCAGGTGGAGAAATAGTACATTAAACACCATGAACAACCAAGGTGACAAGCTACCTCAGAAAGAGAGAAAAATCTCTAGAAAATAAGCTTATAGATATAGAAATATGCAACTTAAATGACAGAGAATTCAGGATGGTACTTCTGAAAAAAACTCAATGATTTCAAAACAAATCATATCAACAATTTTAGGAATTGAAAAAAACAACTAGATGTGCAGAGCAAGGATATTGAAACCCTTAAGAAGAACAGAATGGATCTTCTGGAGATAAAAATCACACTGCAAGAATTGAAAAATGAAATATCAAACTTAAGAAATAGAGGTGACCAAATGGAAGAAAGGATCAGTGATACTGAAGACAGAAATCTAGAAATAAATCAGAAGGAAGAAGAGAAGAACCAAAGAATGAAAAATAATGAAAGAGAAATACGAGAATTAACTGATATCATCAGGAGAGGAAACATAAGAATAATGGGCATTACCGAAGGCAAGGAAAAGGAGGAGTGACTAGAAAGTATTTTCAGACAAATAGTGGACAAGAATTTCCCAAATCTAAGGAATGAGCTGGAGCTTGAAATTCGAGAAATCAACAGAACACCCAATTATCTCAACCAAAAAAGAGGCCTTCACCAAGACACATTGTAATAAAGTTATCAAAAATCAATGCCAAAGAGAATTCTCAGGGCAGCCAGGAAGAAGAAAGCAGTAACTTATAAAGGAAAACCCATTAGATTATCATCAGACTTCTCGGTAAAGACCTTACAAGCCAAAAAAGAATGGAATCAAATATTTAAACTATTAAGTGAAAGGAACTACCAGCTGAGAAAAATATATCCAGCTAACTTCTTTATATATGAAGGAGAAATTAAGACCTTTCCAGATAAACAAAAATTGAGGGAATTCTCCACTATGAGGCTTGCACTACAGGAAATACTGAATGGGGTCAGCTCATCTAAAACAAAATAACAACAAAAAAATACATAATTAGGAGTAAAGTGACTATCAGACAAATAGAAGCAGAGGAGTGGAATCCTTACTAAGAATAGAGCACTATAAGCTTAAATAATAAGAAGAGAATTGCTATAGCAAAATAATAATGAACGTTCAGCATACATAGGGACAATTTGAGATAACAATGACTGAAAAGGGGAGGATTCAAAGATCCAGATTCGCAGAGGGGAATGGAGATAAAGCAAATGCAGAAGAAAATAGATGACTATATATATTTACATATATATAACTATCCTTTTCATTTTCGTCATGGTAACCACATACCAAAGATTCAGAACTGAGGAATATAACATAAAACAAGAACTAGAGGCAAAACCCACAGAAGCCAACCAAAATAAAGAAAACAGAAACCCAAGGACAAGGAAACAATGGAAACACTGAGCTACCAGAAACCAAAAGATAAAATGGCTATAAGAAGACCTCATATTTTAATAATCACCCTAAGTGTAAATGGACTGAACTCATTAAAAAAAGGTACAGAGTTGCAGAATGGATCAAAAAACAAAACCCAACTATATGTTGGCTCCAGGAGACACATTTCAGCTCCAGAGATAAATATAGACTCAAAGTGAAAGGGTAGAAAATGATATTTCAAGCAAATGGCATTCAGAGAAAAGCAGGTATAATGGTTCTAATGTCAGACATAATAGACTTCAAAATAAAAAGGTAAAGAAAGATACCGAGGGACACTTCATAATGATAAAGGGAATTATGCAGAAAGAAGATATAACATGCTCCCAATCAGGGAGCCCTGAAATATGTAAAGCAATTACTAACACAACTAAAGGGAGAAACAGACCAAAACACCATTGTAATAGCCCACGGTCAGATATGGACAGATCATTCAAATAGATAATCAATAAGGAAATAACATCCTTAAATGACACATTAGACCAACTGGACATAATTGACATATACAGGCCTTCCATCCCAAAACAGCTGCTTAAACATTCTTCTCTAGTGCACATGGAACATTCTCAAGAATTGACCACTTACTGGGACACAGAGATAGCCCCAACAAATACAAGAGGGTTGAAGTCATACCACCCATATTCTCTGATCGTAATGCTTTGAAACTAGAGATCAACTGCAAAAAGAAATCAGGAAGAACCACAAATTCATCTAGATTAAACAACATGCTACTGAAGAATAACTAGGTCAGGGAAGAAATAAAAAGAGAGATCAAGAGATATATAGAAATGAATGATAATGATAGTACGACATATCAAAATTTTTGAGACATGGCAAAACTGTTCATAAGAGGAAAGTTCATATCATTACATGCCTATCTCCAAAAACAAGAAAAAGTACAAATAAACAATCTAATACTTCATCTTAAAAAACTAGAACATGAAGAACAAATGATGCCTAAAGTCAGCAGAAGGAAAGAAATAATCAAAATTAGAACAGAAATAAATGAAATTGAAAACAAAACAAAACAAAACAAACAAACAAACAAAGATAGAAAAAATAAATACAACAACAAACTGGTTCTGTGAGAAGGTTAATAAAATTGACAAAACCCTGGCTAGGCTCACTAAAGAAAAAAGAGAAAGGACACAAATAAACAAAATCAGGGATGAAAAATTGGAAATTATGACTGATATCACAGAAATGCAATGGATCATACAAGAATACTATGAAAAAGTATATAACACCAAATTTAATAATCTAGAAGAAAGAGACCAATACTTAAAAAATACAAGCTTCCTAGACTCAATCAATAAGATCTGGAAAAATGTAAATAGACCAATCAGCAATATGGAAATTGAAACAATCATCAAAAACCTACCAAAAAGTAAAAGCTCAGGCCCAGATGGCTTCACCAGTGAATTCTACCAAACATTCAAAAAAGATTTAATACCTATTCCCCTCAAACTCTTCCAAAAAAAATCAAAGAAGAGGCAATTCTTTCCAACTCATTTTACGAGACCAGTATTACTCTGATACCCAAACCTGGTAAAGATAACACAAAAAAAGAAAACTACAGACCAATATCTCTCATGAACACAGATGCCAAAATCCTAAATAAGATACTAGCAAACTGAATACAGCAACATATTAAAAAGATTATACACCGTGATCAAGTGGGCTTCATCCCAGGCGCACAGGGATGGTTCAACATACACAAATCACTTAATGTGATACACCACATAAACAAATTAAAAAATAAGAATCATATGATCATACCAATAGATGCAGAAAAAGCCTTCGATAAGATACAGCATCCATTTATGATCAACACTTAACAAAATTGGTATAGAGGGAAAGTACTTTAACATAATAAAGGTCAACTATGACAAACCCTCAGCCAACATTATACTTAATGGTGAAAAACTAAAACCTTTCCCTCTAAGATCAGGAATAAGGCAAAGCTGTCAACTATCATCACTGTTATTCAACATAACATTGGAGGTCCTAGTAAGTGCAATTGAGCAAGATAAATATATAAAAGGCATCCAAATAGGAAACAAAGAAGTCAAACTGTCACTATTTGCAGATGACATGATTCGCTATATAGAAAACCCAAAAGACTCCATAAGAACACTACTAGGAACAATAAGCAAATACAGTAAAGTCTCTGGATATAAAATCAATGTTCGATAATCCATAGTGTTTCTGTACTCTAATAATGAAGTGTCAGAAAAAGAAGTGGAAAAAAATAATTCCTTTCGCAATTGCAACAAAAAGAATAAAATACCTAGGAATAAATTTAATGAAACATGTGAAGAACCTATATAAGATCCTATTAAAAGAAATCAAAGAAGATTAAAAGAAATGGAAAGATATTCTGTGTTCATGGATTGGAAAAATCGACATAGTTAAAAGGACCACATTCCCTGAAGCATTATACAGATTTAATGCAATGTGCATCAAAATCCCATCATGATTTTTTAAAGAAATAGAACAAACAAATTATCAGATTTGTATGGAAGCACAAAAGACCTCGAACTGCCAAAGCCATCCTCAGAAAAAAGAATGAGGCTGGAGGCATCTCTCTGCCCGACTTCAAATTATACTACAAAGCAATAGTAATCAAAATGACATGGTAATGGCAGCAAAACAGATACACAGACCAGTGTAACAGAATTGAGAGTCCAGAAGTAAACCCATACTTATATGGGCAAATAATTTTTGACAAAAAAGCCAAAAACATACAGTGGAAAAAGGAAATCCTCTTCAATAAATGGTACCAGGAAAATTGGAAGTCCACCTGCAAAAGAATGAAACTAGACCTTTGTCTATCACCACACACCAAAATAAACTCAAAATGGATTAAGGATCTAAAGAAAAGACTTGAAACAATAAAATGCATAGAAGAAAACATAGGAATTAAACTCAAGGACCTTGGGTTTAAAGAGGATTTTATGAATTTGACCTCAAAGGCAAAGGAAGAAAAAGCAAAAATAAATGAATGGGACTACATCAAAATAAAAATCTTTTGCTCAGCAAAAGAAATTGTCAACAAGGTAAAGAAACAACCATCCAGATGGAAAAATATATTTGCAAGCAACGCCTCTGATAAAGGCCTAATATCTAAAATATACAAAGAACTCATACAACTCAAAAACAACATAAAAACAAACAATCCAATCAAAAAATGAGCAGGGGACCTGAACAGACACTTCTCCCTAGAGGATATATAAGTGGCCAACAAATATACAAAAAGATGCTCAACATCACTAGCTATTATGGAAATGCAAATTAAAACCACAATGAGCTACCATTTCACACCTGTTAGAATAGCTATAATCAACTGAATAAGTAATAACAAATGTTGGAGAGGATGTAGAGATAAAGGAACCCTCATACACTGCTGGTGGGACTACAAATTGGTACAGCCACTATGGAGAAAAGTATGGAGGTTCCTCACGAAATTAAGAATTGATCTGCCATACGATCCAGCAATCCCTCTACTGAGTAGTTACCCCAAAGACTTGAAAACGCATATTCATAAACATATTTGCACACCAATGTTTCTAGCAGCATTATTCATAGTGGCCAGGACGTGGAAGCAACTGAATTGTCCCATGATAGATGATTGGCTAAAGAAGCTGTGGTACATATATAAAATGGAATATTACTCGGCCATAAGAAGAGATGAAATACTGCTATTTGCAACAACATGGATGGACCTTGAGATAATCATGCTAAGTGAAATAAGCCAGACAGAAAAAGTTGAAAATCACATGATATCACTTATATGTAGGATATAAACCTAAAAACAACAAATGAACAGGATAAACAAACAGAGACTCAGGAACATGGACAATGGACTAGTGATTACTAGAGGGTAGGGGGTGGAAGAGGAGGGGAGAAGTAGACAGGGTAAAGGGAGTCAAAGGTAGGGTTTAGGGGGAGGGTGAAGTTGGTGAAGGTGATCAAATATATGGTAGTTGAAGGAAACTGAACTTTGTGTGGTAATCACACAATAGAATATACAGATGTCAAATGATAATGTACACCTGAAAATTATATAATTGCATTAACCGATGTTACCCCAATAAACTTAAAAAGATACTAAAAATAAAAACAAAATGATGAGAATAATTGACTAGTTCTTTTTCTTATATAGAAGAAAGTGTGATTTAGTTATTTAAATCCTGAAATTTTCAGAAAATGCACTTATTAAAATTTCTCAGTAGATATTTTTTACCTATATTTAATATAAGAGCAATCACTAATCTTAGCATAGTTATTCTATTCTTCTCTGTATAATTTCAGTGCTATTGGTCTGACTAGATAAACTAATTATTTCTGCCCAGATTTTCAAAGATTAGCAGCTCAGTTGTTGACGTTTTCCCAAACACTAAACTCACCTCGACACTCACTGTTCAGAATATAGACTCTGCAAGACTGAGGCACTGGCAAGGTTTAGATTAAGAGAATATCTCCAGGTCTCAGCCTATGGGGGAAAAGTGGAGTCAAATTCATTTCTAGATCCCTAGAGCTTAAATCACAGGCTCATTTATAATCCCAGGACCTCTATCACCCTATGAAGTGTTCTCTATTAGTTTCCTAATAGGGCTTCTATAAGAAAGCACCACACACTTGGGTGCTTAGAAAATTTACTGTCTCATATTTCTGGGGGGGAAAGACTCCAAAATCAACAAGGCAATGCTCCTGAGAAACTAGAGAAGAATCTGTTCCTGGGATCTCTCTTGGCTTCCGATAGCCTCAAGCATTCCTAGGTTTATAGATGGTTGTCTTCATCCTTCTCTTCACATTGCCTTCCCTTCATGTCTGTCTCTATGTCTAAATTTCCTTTTGTTATAAGGATATCAGTCACACTGGACAAAAGCCCATACTAATGACATTATTTTAATTTGGATACTTTCATAAAAATCCTATTTTCAAATAAGGTCACATTCTGATGTACTGGAGATTAAGACTTCGATATATCTTTTTTTTTGGGGGGGGGACACAATTAAACTCATAACATGTGCTTTCTTATTTAAGCGTCAATGGGACTCCCTGGGCTACATCTGACATGAGTTGCCTAGGGTTGCCTCCCAGTTGCTAATCTCCACATATTCTGGGCAATAGGGTTCAACACACTGCTTAGTTGGCAGCTTTATTCAAAAATAATTAGTTGAGTGGCTACTGTGTGCCAGCACTGGGAATACATTAGAAAATAAAACAGAAATGGTTGTTGCCAACAAATAAACAAATATCAGTACAACTAGAAATAACGTTACCTATTTTGAAGGGTATAGGCAGAGTGAATGAAAAGACAGTAATAAAAAGGAAGTGATCTCAGCTATCTAGGGTAGTCATAGAAAGCCATTCTGAGAAGGTGACCTTTTAACCCAGGACCTGAAGGATAAATAAAAGTCAAAAGGTGAAAAACAGATAATTTCTTATTTCAGGCAGAGGGAATAGTATGTGCAAAGGCCCAGAGGCAGGAAAAAGCTTGGCTTATTTTAAAATCTGAAAAGCCAATAAGATGCCTAGACTTTGCTACACCCATTTTATAGAGCAATAGAGTAACATTCCCTAATTTACACAATGAAGAAAGGCAGAACTGGGATTGGATCTTCCCCTCTTTCCCTACTCCTACTTAATGTTGTTCAGATTCTGGCTGCCTTGCTGTAGATTTCTGTAGCAGCCTTCACACATATAGTCCTGTCCTCCTAAAATGTGTTTTTCATTCTCCAGCGAGAGAGGACAGACAATTGAGTCTGTACTTGGCTTAATGCCCTCTGCTGAATTCACACCTTCTACAGTATAACCAGAGTAAGGCTCCTTACTGTGATCTACAAGGACTGCCATACTGTGCTGTTGGTTCTCAGTTAAGTCCAAGTCTGCCATTAATGCCATGAACCTTAAATACTACCAACACGTTTCGCAGTCCTTTCCATTATTACATTGTTTCCCACCTCTAGTCTATGCTCAGGTTGTTGGCTTGGTCTAAGTAAATTTTGGTGAAGTCATAAATTTTTAACATCTAGCTGATGGGATTCCTCCTTCAAAACACTTCTCCAGAACTTCTTGACTAAGCAACATGACCCTCCTTGACACTCCCACATGCAACTAACTCCCTATAACTGACCTTAGCACATTGTTCTATAATGGTTTGTCTGTGGGATGCCTCACTGAAAACAACTTCAAGGCAAGGACCTTGCTTTTATCTTTCTGAGTACCCAATACATTTTCTGCAATGTAGAGGATGTTTAACAATTTTCTGCTGAGTATGTGGACGAATGATACTTTCCAAGATAAGTTCAGAATAAACTTCATAAGTTTGAAGCTATCCTACTTATTTTAGTGAATCCAGCACCCATTTTCCTTTAACTCATTCCTTTCCACCTTGCTCAAAAGTTCCTTTCTGTACTAGTAACTTTAAGGACTCAGAGACCTTACTATACTGATTTACCCCAACTCTAGAAGTTTTCAATCACAATTCTCTAGTCATAGGATCTGTTCCCATCACTCAAACTCAACCTGAACACAAGTACAACTTCCCACAGGGAAATCATAACCTCTCTCTGCTTCTAGATAATGGAATTTCTACACGACTGTCCCTCTAAGACTTTCCCCAAAATGTCTGAATGTATCTTCCTGAATTGCCACAGTAACTTCCAGATGTCTTCAGTTAGAACATTCCAGGATTACAGTTCCTAATTCTATCTCCAATATTTAAAACAGGTGTTGTCTGTACACTATACATCTCTGCATCATTCTATTTAGCTCAGAGTAGGCAATAACATGGGAATGTATAAATAGACTCAGTCAAAGTTAAAGTTTCAGAGATCTATTAATGTTTCTGAAGTTTGTTGGAGAATATTTCTTTCCAGCACAGCATATGCACAAGATTCTGTACTTGGAGAGGGGAAGCGGCTCTTTAGGCAAAAGTGTAAGGCCTTACAGCTCAAACTTTCCTGAGACATCTGCCAGTGAGGTATGTCCATTGCCCTGATACATTCTGTGGATATTTTGGGTACAAGTATCAGGACATGTTTGATGAGCAAAGGTATAGTCTATTTGTGGTGACATCTGCAGAGTAAAGGAGAGTGTTGAATGAAAAAAAACAGACTCTTCTATCAACTTCAGGGAGGCAGCCATTTAGACAGTCTTTTTCAGGCATTTCCCTGAATGCAGCCCAGTCATGCTCCCAAGTGGAATGTGCTGAGAAGTGTTTCCAAATCCAGAACAACCCTATTCACACCCTTGCTTAATTTGGAATGAGATTGTGAAGGAAGTTGGTCTTAAGGCTGCTTGTGAAACTCAGATGAAACCTTACCTACCAAGGCTACACAGCAACTTGGTTTTCAGGGTGGCAAAAGGCTATGGTAGAAGTCAAGGGATATGAGAAAAAAAACAACTGTGGCATTGATAATAGTCTTTGGCTCTCATTTTTACTTCACAGATAACGAGGATGTCCCCTTTGCCAAGTAGAGTCTATAGGGTAGGTGGTTTACACTTTCTCCTTGGTGGATGACAGCTCTGCTGCCACTGCAATTCTATCACTCTCCATTTCCTATGTTTCCTCTATCTGCATTGCCACTGCTGTGATTGTATGGGTGAGCATTGTCGCTCTCATTGCCACCAGTCTTGACCTGGTGAGATACGTGGCTGCCCACACTGATCCAGTTGCTTTAATTGAGCTGCCAGCAGTGCTTTGGATAGAACAGGAAAAGGCTTTGCTCCCACAAAAATTATAAATTTAGATTCTTCTTAGACTTAAAAAGAGTAGCCTTGATCACTGCATTTTATAGAGTCCCTGTCCCTAGGAAACTAAGATAAATTTTCCAGGGACCAGATTAGAGGACATTTGAATAGTACTATAAACTACCTTATGTAGAAACACTCCTCCCAGTCCACAGTCAATACAAGTCCAAGAGCTAAGACCAGACATCTTTTTTTCTGCCTCTCAGCGAGCTGCCTAACCAGTTGTTACACTTTCTGAAAAATGGGTATTCTCTCTTTAAATAATAATAATAATAATAATAATGAATCCTGAGAATATCAGAGCTTTGAAATTTTTAAAATTTCTCTTATGCAATAATGTTCCCTTCTGAAATCGTAAGTGTATATATTTTATATGTAGCATAAAAGCTAACATATATGATGAAGTAATTGGTAATAACAATTTTCAAAACCTTTTGCAACTTTTTATACCTGAAAATAGTTTCAAACTTGGAAAAAATACTTACAAGAATAAGAATAATATAAAAAACACCTACATAACTTATAGTCTCGATTCACCTATTATCTTACCCCAGTTTCTTCATCAACTGCTAATAAAAGAGACAGACAGACAGATTTTTTTTTCTTGAACCATTTGTCATTAACATCACCCTTTACTTACCAAATACTTTGTGTAAATGTTTCTAGGAATAATTACAACATAGTTATCAGCCTCAGTTAATTTGACATTGAAGCATCTAATAACTAACGTAAGTCTAATCTGTCCTCTAAAGTTCAATTTTTCAATTAATCCAATGATATCTTTCATAGCACTTTCACCATCTTCAACATAGAATCTAGTCTAGATTCACATATTGTATTTAGTTATCATGCCTCTTTAGTCTCTCTTCCTCTATAATATTTCTACCATTTTTCTTTGTCTATTATGACTCTGAGATCTTTTAAGAATACAATATTTCCTTGTTTTTAAATAAAAGAATATTTTTTCTTACTTTGGATTTTTCTGGTTTTCTGATGAATAGATGCAGGTTACATATTCTCAACCAGACTATAACATGTCAGATCTGGAAATACACAATGCATTCTGCCTCTCATTAGTGATATTAATTTTGATCACTCAAAGTGTTGCCTGATTTCTCCATTATATAATTATTATTTTTTTCTTTTGAAACACATGAGAAGTCTGTGGGGAAATGATTTAAGATGATGCAAATACCCAGCTCCTCATCAAAATTTGCTAGTCATTATATTTACTAAATACTAATTTTCCAGCTCTAGTACACCTGCCACATTTACCAGTTGGTTCTCGACAACCTACTATAAGTAGAGTCCCTCCCTACTTTTCACCTTATTTATTATTGGTATAGACTCAGGACCTCCAACTTTTTAATGGCTTAGGATTCGTTATAATACTAAATAATGTTTATGACCAAGTTGCCCCAAATTTAGCCAGAACGAGACTATTCATCTGATTCTCTGGCCTTTTAGTATTCTGTGCCACCCCCCCTTCCCCCCCGCCCCCTCCCCACACACATCTTTTGAGCTCTTTCCTACTTTCTGGAATAACAAGATGTTCTAGGCTCATTTTACACCTACCCTGCCCCAGTCCTGTAGTCAGCCAATTCTCTAAGAAGTTGGAGTTCTTTTATTGGAAGCAGGATTAGACCCAAGATCTGTGTACTAGATGTGCTCAACTGGAGTCTTTGGTTCTTAGTGCTTTCAGAAGACAGAGCTTGTAAATATATGTATGTATATGGATCAAGGCATATACCAATATACAAATGCACATATACACATACAAACACACATACATATATGTGAGTATATATTCCTGCATATATACATATAACATGGCTACATTATAGAAATTATGAGTTCACATTAACACCTGCAATTTCAATTCCCCTCTACAGAGCACTTCATTGCCTTTCCCCATTCCACATTTTTATGCTTCTTCCTCAGTGAGAACACTGGCTCATGATAACAACACGTTTATTTATTTACTCATTCATTTGCTCATTTAGTCACCAAAAAGTGTTTTAATTAGAAAAAAAATTATATACCTTCGCTCTTCCCTGACACTTTCCTCATACTTCTGTAGTCACAGGAGGTATAAAAAACCTTCAATTCTATCATGTTTCATAACCTATATTCTTCTCTTTAACAATATTATTGTATAATATTGGATCTGTAATATTTATTTTATCATGGAGGAAACTCAGAATGAGGTGATCACTTTCTCTCCTATGCCAGATATAAATATTAAGCTTGAAAAGTAGAGTTTGGAAATAATGGCTTACAGAGAAAACATCATGTTATCCCTCAAAAGTCCCTGAGGTGAGATCTTGAGATGTGCAAACCAGTTTAGCTATTTAAAAAACATTAACTTGCCCTTTGATTTTCTTTCAACCTAAATATATTTTGCTTAATTTCTAGATTGCAGAAGAATAAAACTAACACATAAACAGGGATGGAATAGTTTAAATACAAATCACCAGGCTTTTGTACATAAAAAGGGACATTTAATATATTTACTAGTATAACAAAGAAACTTACTATGCAAAAACATTGCCTAAAGCATGATTCTTGGAAGACTAATTATCTAGGTGCAAAATTATGAGTCCTTGAAAACAAAGTAGATAGATAGTCAAATAAATTTGGAAAATCTGTGGTTAAATACATTATTTTTTTCCTCCAAGAATTCATAGGGCCTTTATCTTAATACTGTACATTGTGAATTGCCAAGAGAAAAAAGAATTCACTAGATCACTATTTCATATTTTAAAATTAATTATTTGCCTGTGGATTATCTCATGCGGAATAGTCAAAACAAAACAAACAAAACAAAAACAAAACACACGTTGACAAGTACTGTCAGAAAGTAATGCGGGAAAAAATTAATTTTTCCAGGAGGGGAAGTAAATTGTACTGCTGGTTAATCTAGCCCATGTTTAAGAGTTCTTGGAGTTAGGGTGACATGGGTTGGTAATCTGGAGAAGCAAAAATGTACAGAGACAGGAGGTAGACTGTGTCTAAGAAAGAGCCAAAGTTGAAAGCCATAGAAGCCAAAGGTGTCACCAGGTCCAAAGAGTGAGGACATGAAGCGAAGAGAGGAAGAGCTAGTAAAAATAGAAACAGAATGAGAAGGCACAAAGGTAGAAATTAAATAAATAGGTCATAGACTTCAATAATAAATAAGGAAAGAGAAACAAAGTTTCTTTCTTAATTAGGTCACAGCCACTTACTACATGAATGGTTTGGCCTAAATTAAAGGAACAGGGTCAAGGAAAGTATTTCTTGATGTTCTATCAGACCAGAAACTATGTTTTACTAACACTGGATATTGTTTTCTATTCACTTACATTTAGGGTGGAATAGAAAACCCTACTCACTGCAGCTTTTGTGGAGAGAAGAAGCCACTCTAGAATATTAGCTGCAGTTGCAGTCACTGGCAAAGAATCACATCTCCTTAAAGTTCCAGAACACACAGATCTGAGCTCTAGCAATTAGGAACAGAAATAGACAAAATTACATAAACACAGACATTGAAAATCTGAACTTTAAGCAATTGTAGTCAGGGAGGCTATAACTACCTGCTCTGCCTAAAGAAGAGCATGGATGATAAGGGGAAGGAACCAGGACCTGGGAGAAGACAGTTCCCTTTGCTCTTCTTGGCCAAGCCGTGTACCAGTTCCCAAGTAAGAGGAACTGGGGTTAGCAAGAGAACCATTCTCTAGTAAGATAAGTGTGTGTTTAATTACCTAATAAAGAATACAGAGACTGTTCCAGAAAGTGAGCCCAATCACTGACAAGTAATCCTTCCATTTCATAAGATTAAAAAAAAAAAAAAAATGACCATGCCAGTGACTTCAAGTAAATATTAAGTACTACCAACTGCTGTCAGAATTCTAGTGACTAAAACAGAGAAGCCAAATGAGCCATTTCCCTTACAGGGAGAAGTCTGAACAAAGTTTCTTCCTCTCTACACATCCAGTATTCTTCATAAGCTTTTCAGAGAGAGCTCCAGGCTTTACTCATTAGCAAACGCTGACCTCCCACTCACTAGAAATATCTATTCTTGAGATAGTGAAGCACTCTAGGGCATCGGCAACCACATCATCCAGGAAGCAGGCAAGGCTTAAGGCTTCTAGAATTTATTAGTCGTGTCCAACCCATGGCTACACCTCCAAAAATCTAGAGAAATTTATAAAGTAGGTTACCATTTTAAAGATTAAAATGTTAAAATAGGAAAACTAACAACAAGAAGAAAAAGCTTGAACTAGTCTCCATGGCAGGTGGAATGGTACGGTAGCATTGGGCAGGGAACTTGGCTCCACTACTTGATGACTGGGTGACCATGAGGATTTTACTGGACTTCTCTGAGCCTTAGTTCCTTGTCTAGCACCACCCTTCTCTCTCACTGTGTTCTTGGTACACAGGCTTCCTTTTAGTGACTTAAATCCATATGTTCTTTCCCACCTTCGCATGTGCTGTTCCTTCTACTAGGAACATTCTTTTGTAGCTAGTCACATGGCTGGCCACTTCTTATCTTTCAAGTCTTTGCTTTTCAAAGAGACCTTCTCTGTCCACTGATCCTGGATCATCTCCCCTTATTGTCCTGTCATAGTATCTTTTTATATTTTCTTTGCAGGTGTCCCCAACCCTCAGGCCAGGGATGGGTACAGGTCTGTGACCTGTTAGGGACTGGGCTGCACAGCAGGAGGTGAGCAGTGGGAGAGTGAGCGAAACCTCATCAGTATTTGCAGCCCTTCCCCAGCTCTAGCATCACTGCCTCAGCTCCACCTCAGATCATCAGGCTTTAGATTCTCATGGGATCACTGGCCCCTGGTGCAAAAATGTTGGGGACTGCTGCTTTATAGGACTTATCACATCTTATAGTACTATACTCACTTTGCTGATTGATTCCTTGATGCTTTATCTTCCCCACTACCCATTTAGTGTCCATGAAGGCAAGGATTTTATATTGTTCACCATCACGCACCTGCTGCCTTGCATAGTACCTGGCACATGTGAGTGTTTAATACAGATTTGCCAAGAATGATAACTAGCTTGCCAGACTTGCTTTGAGAACAAAATGAATGAAATGTATATAAAGGTTCTAACTCAGTTTTTGGCCCATAGTAGACATCAATAAATATTGATACACTTCTTTACTCTTCCCAAGTATAGCACTCATAGAATTAAAAGTTAGGTGACATTGAATTTCTGGGAATAAAATTTAAACATAGTAGCCAAAAGATTACCATTAATATTTGAAGCCTTCTAAAAGAATAGGAATATTATTTGTAAATATATAATTAGGCCTTAAAACACTGCAATATCCAAAGTTGGCATTACTACCTTTTCCCATCTGCCCTTTTACTTTTTAAAGCAGACTGGTAATAGAAAGCTAGGACTATAAGATATATTGTGCTAAGAAATATTAACCATGCTATTTGACAAGCTATGAATTGGAGCCAGACTTCTGAATCCCAGGCCCGAGCAAATTATTGTTTTTTTCCAATGAAAATATACAATTCACTTTGCAAAGATTGAGCTATATTTCATCAGGGGTAAAACATATAAATCCACCTCCTTTGCCTCTTTTCTTGAAGCTTGATACACAGAGTTCTCCTTTGCTCTTTCAAGCAACAAAAGTTCTGTCTTCAGAGAAAAGAAATCCTGATTAAGATAATCAAAAGAATCACAAACCTATCATTAACTGTGTCAGCTACAAGAATGGCAGGATGAACTATTAAATAATCCTTGCTTCCTTGGTCACATTCCACAAATAAAGGGAAGTCATTTTAAGGACAAAGAAATTAGTGAAGGTAAACTATAATATTTGTTAATCATGTGCTCTTGATATCATCAAAGAAATAAATATAGAACATAGAATCAGAGATTTTTTTTTTCTTTTGTGAGTGAAAAAGGACCAAAGGGATTATTGTGTAATTACTCAATTTACATTTGAAGGAACTGAGGCTTCAAGAAATTAGTTGAATTTCTAGGTAGAAATGAGCAATACTCATCATCCAAGTCATGAAGTCTACTGGTATTCTACTTCCATGATTTCTTTTCTTCCCTTTGGCCTAGTTTTCTATTAAAATTAGTCTTCCCAACCTTCCTGCCATTCAGTTTTTGCTCTGGGACCATATACTTTACCAGATGGCCCAGAGATTGGAGATTAAAATAAATTGAAATCATTTTTGAAAAATTTCTATTGTTTATTTCCATTATTGCTAATAATATGTGCTTGTTTTTTTTCCCTCACTCACATGCTGTGGAAATATTCACTCCAAAATAAATTCTCAATCAAGACTATTCTCCTCTCAGTGTCCAGGAATAAGCAGTCTTTAGGCACAAAGAGAGAAAGAACCCTCTCCTCCCCCTCTACAGATTTCTTCTTGCTGAAGCATTCAAGTTAGAAAAGAAAAAGCTGGTAAGACCCAAGGCTTTTGACCAAACACTCTGTACCCAGTGCATGTGTTATTCACTGTAGAGAGAGAGATTCTTCCACATGAGATCAAGAAGTACTGAGTAAACTGCAAAGAATTCTGAGGTGAGAGGGTATATAATTGTGACAGAGTTTATTAACCCTAGTTGGCAAGTATTCTGTCAGGGTACTCTGTTCTTTCCATTTTTTCAGAAAGCAGAAGAGGGAGCAGCAGTAATATGCCATTCAAGGAAATTATGCCCAGTGAGATCATGAGAAATTTTTCAGCCTAATTTCCAGAATTAGGAAACTAATGCTCCCTCAAATTGAGACAGTAATAGACATACACGCACACATACACACACAAACACACGTGCACATGCGCGCACGCACACACACACACACACACATTCAGCTAATCAATTAATTGATATACATTTAGGGCCTATAATGAGGCAGGCCCTCTGCCAGAGACTAGAGACCCAGGGACAAACAGGATAGCTTTTGAGCTCTACCTGGGAACTGCACAAGGTACTCTGGATTGGCACTGGGCCATAGAGCCCTGCTTCAGTAGGAAAAAGTCCCATCTTTACATCAATAAATACCTCTTTTTATCTACTATGCTCAAGAAACCATGAGAAGATCTATAGGGGATACAAATACATAAAATCCTTATCCTCAAACAATATTCAGTATGAGCTAGGACACAGGATATATAGAGAAACAGAAAAAGGTAAATTAATAATGAAAGTGGTGCCTTCTGGGGTTCTGGAATGTTTTATACCTTGATCTAGATGGGGGTTATATGGCTGTACACATATGTAAAAATTCATCAAGCTATATACTTAAATTATGTGTCTTATTTAAAGATTTAAAAAAAAAATGCAAGGCATTATTTGTTTTATATTTATATATATCCTCATCAAATTCCAAATATGATTTGAACCTTTTTATAAAGACATACAAAATTACCAGATTATAAAATAAATAAGGAAGAAAACTGGAGAAAAGAATAATAAAGATAGTAAATAAAAATAAGAAACTGGAGTTAATTCTATTATCCCCCAAATACATGCCATTAAGTCTTAGTTGTTGCTTGTGGTGGGCTGCAGTTCTGGCTCTGAGCCTATGAAAAGAAGGAGACATGACTCATGATGACCACAAGATAAAAACAAAACATCAATTCAGGAGAAGCCCAGCTATTCTGGGTTTTGAGGGCTGAGAAACATTTTTCCCATGGGTCCATGTGGAAAGGATGCTGTGAAATGTAGGAACCATGTCCCCAACAACATCCATACAGTAAATTCAACAGCACTTTTGGTTGGGTGGTTTCTTATAAAAATTTTTATGTGAGCCAATGGTATAATGACAGAGCACAGTTCAATAAAAGCAATTATATAGGGGCCAAAATGATATAGACCAGGCTAGGAAGTGTCACACAAGTAGCACAGATATTCTCATAGTTTCAAAGCAGGGGAGTAGTGACGTAGTCTAGAGAAATTCAGAAAGACTTTATAGAGAAGGGAATATTCAGCTGGACCTTGAAGAAAGATCAGAAGATATCAGTTGTTAGGAATGAGGTCATTCCTATCCCAAGTAATGAGGGGCTAATGCAACCAAGAGGTGAAGGAAGCATGTGACAGGAAGATTTAAGGAAACAAGTAGGTCAGGCTCGTTTATGAAAAAAGAATGGGCAAGAAATCAAAAAGGTAAGTTGCAGCCAGACACTGGAGGCACCAGAAGCCAGACTAAGAGCTTAATTATTTATCTTAGAAACAAAGGATAAGATACTAAAATATTTCAGGTTTCTGAATGTTATGATAAAAGGAATGTTATGAAAAAAGCTACTATTTAGCAAGATTAATCTGACCGTCCCTAGCTAGATAAATTAGAAAAGCAAGCAGAAATATAAATTAGAAATATAAATTAAGGCTCTTCCCCCAGGGCTCTAAACAATGCCTTTATGGTGAAACATTGACATCTCCTCAGTTTACCTGTACACAAGGTTAAAGGACTGGCTGAAGATAATTGTTCCCAAAGCAACAATGAAGCCACACCCATAACCACAAGGTAGTTCTCTCTCCTGGGCCTTGGTTTAATTTTAGGCTGTGGTTTGAAACAATAACAAAAACAGCTAAGGAAACCGAGAAAGTTTTGGCTCTTTCTCAAGGCAACATGGAAAAGAAGGGAGAGATGGAAAACAAAATATTTTAGAAGGGAGTGGAAAAGATGACCCACTCATGGCAGTTAATGCATATGAAGGAGGAATGTTTATGCTTAAAACCAGAGAGATAGGCTGTCTCCCTGACCTCTCCACAGGAAAGAAAAGATGTTATGGAGACCTATATAAAGGGGATGTCTTTCTCACTTGGCCAGGCTATTTACCAGGAGACACTCAGGGGCACCTACCATCTTATCTTTAAAGAGAAAGTCTGTCTCCTGACATTTCTAGGTCTAAAGCCTGCTGAAAGCAGTTTGGAGGCACACACAACCCCAGAGCAGCTCCTTCATTCCTTTGCTGTGTTTGCAAAGCTGGAATGCCTCACTGAGCATATTAGCTGTTCTAGACCTTGCACAAACCCCTCAAACTCCTTTTCAAAATATTTTTGATTCTCTGTGTATATTTAAACCTCTAGGCCAATGATCGTGAGCCTCCTACTCTGCATCTGAGGAAAATTTAAACAAATGCAAAAGCATAAGAACCTTGCTTCTGCCCTGAGCTAGTTGAATAATACTGAGTATATTTTTGTTTTTGAGAGAGACTGACAGAGAGACAGAGACAGAGAGACAGAAAGGGCACAAACAAGTGAGCGAGCGAGCTGATCTAAGAGGATTCTGAAAGCTGAGATCCATCCTCTCAGACTAAAAATTACATCTACTCCTAGTCTTCCTGGGCTCAAGTTCTCTCACTGATGGTTTCGAAAGACAATGCTATGCCATAATGACCATGAACTTGCCTTCATTTATTAAAACAGTGTGTAGGTCAAATACTTCTGGTGCCATGGAAAGAGCACTTGACTGAGATTCAAAAACAAACAAACAAATAAACAAACCTGAATTCTAATTTCAACTCTACTACTTAACTATTACTGTGACATAGGGCAATTTTCTTTGATTTTTTCAGAGTTTTCAACTACAAAATGGGAATCACAGTCCTTTTCCTCTTTATCTTACAGGTCAGTGTTGGGAATCTAATAGAGATGGTTAAGGACATGTAGGACTTTATAACCATAAAGCCCTGTACAAACTGGAAAGTATTTCTAGCCTAGTGGAGCTCTACTGGGGAGAAGAGATTTTGGAAAATCTCTTGTTGGAGGGAAGCGTTCACCTTAGGGTAATTCCTACATGTCTTGGATCTTTGTTCACAACAGGAGACCCTTCAAACTATAATCTCAGGGTGACACTGCTCCAACCTCCTCCTCCAATTTTTATGCTACTCTGCCTCTGTGGCTGCGGGAGCATATGGGGACGAGGGCTGGGGAACTTTGCTGAGAAAGTCATCCCTAGGTCAGTTCTCCCTCTGAACTTTGCATCTTGTGTAAGATAAATGATGGAAAAGGTTCCCTTTCTCTTACATGTATGTATTGGCTCTTCTCTATCCTACTTAGATATGAGGACTGGAAGGGAGCCTGAAGATTACCCAGGCAACCTACATTTGAAAGGTGAGCAATGGGCAGCCCTAGTCTAAAGGACTCACTCAAAGTTACAAAGCTAGCCAATTGGGCTAATACATTTCTCAAATTCACAGATGGCTAGGTCTAAACTTAGCTGAACTTATGAGGCTCTAGATAGCTCTGAGATAGTTATTCACCTTCTCATGACTTTGTTTACTCATTTAAAAATAGAAATAGAAAATGATCCTACCTTAAAGGGCTCTAGGGTAATGCTGCCAAGAAGGGAACATGCTTTGTCAATTTATAACTCTTTATTAATGCTTTTAACTATTAACGATTAATTAAAATAAAAAAGCCTGAATTAAAGCTTAAGTTTTAGGACAATTTAACACAAATATAATTAGCTTATCTGTTTGCATTATATACTATATTAATATAATTTTGTAGCATATGAAATATATTACTTGCATCAAACACAAATAACAACATAAAATATAATATAGCTATATATAATATATTGATGTTTCAATAATATTATGATAAAATGTATTCAACAGATAATTTACAAATTTGAAATATCTACAATATGGCCAAAACACTGAAGATTATTATTACTATTTTGGTAAAAAATTCAAAATATGCTCAATGGCACATTGCCACTGTGCCCACACACCCACAACCACCTTCCCTATGGAAATTCCACACCACAGTCAGGCCTTGGTTACAATGGATGAACTTATTTTGACATATTGTTATCACCCAGACTCCACAGTTTACACTGGGGTTCACTTCTGGTGGTGTGCATTCTAGGGATAAGGACAAGTTTATATTAACATGTATCCATCATTGTAGTATCATACAGAATAGTCTCATTGCCTTAAAATTCTTCTGAACTCTACCTATTCAGAGCTCTCTCGCCTCGACCTCTGGTAATCTCTGATCTT
Source organism: Rousettus aegyptiacus (assembly GCF_014176215.1). Taxonomy (NCBI): domain Eukaryota; kingdom Metazoa; phylum Chordata; class Mammalia; order Chiroptera; family Pteropodidae; genus Rousettus; species Rousettus aegyptiacus. Next base: position 56,153,304 of record NW_023416306.1, read on the forward strand.
TTTACTGTTTACATAGTTTTGCCTTCTCCAAAACATCATATACTTGGAATCATAGCATATATATACTTCTGTGATTATATTAGTAATATACATTTAAAATTTCTTACATTTTTTTTTTATGGCTTGATACCTCATTTTCTTTTTAGTGCTGAGTAATATTCCATTGTGTGCATCTACCACGGTTTATCCACTAACATACTGAAGGACATCTTAGTTGCTTCCAAGTTTTGAAAATTATGAATAAAGCTGTTATAAACATTGTGTGCAGGTATTAGTATAGACAAAAGTTTTCAGCTAATTTGAGTAAATACCAAGGGATGTGATTGCTGGATTATGTAGTAAATATATGTTTGGTTTGTAAAGAAACTGCCTAAGTGCATAAGTGGCTATATGTACCATTTTGCATTCCCAATAGCAATAAGTGAACATTTCTGTTACTCTATATACTATATTGGCATTCAGTGTATACAGTGTTTGCAGTTTGGTGATAATAATAGGTCTCTAGTGATGTCTTGTTTAAATTTGCAATTCCCTAACGACTTACAATGTTGAGTATTTTTTGTGTATGCTACTTGCTACTGTTTATCTTTTTTTGTAAGATGTCTGTTCAGGTCTTTTGCCCATTTTTTAAGACTTTATTTTTTTAAAGCAAGCTTATGCTCACCACAAAACTAAGATGAAGGTACAGAGATTTCCCACGCAAAGCCTGTCCACAGCCTCTCTCATTATCAATATCCCCTGGTACATTTGGTACAACTGATGAGCTTACATTGAAACACTATAATCATCCAAAGGCCATAGTCCATTATGGTTCATTCTTTATGTTGTACTTGCTATGGGTCTGGACAAATGTATAAAGACATATATCCACCATTATAGCCTCAAAGACTATTTTCACTGCTCTAAAAATCATTTGTGCTCTAACTATTAGTCCCACCCACCCTTTCTGAAATCTCTATCAACCAGTGAGCTTTGTACTGTCTCTGCAGTTTTACCTTTTCCAGAATGTCTTATAGTTAGAATTTTTTGCCCATTTTTAAATAAATGTTTGTTTTCTTATTGTCGAGTTTTAAAAGTTCTTCATATATTTTTGATAACAGTCCTTTATCAGATGGGTCTTTTGCAAATATTTTTTCCCAGGCAATGGTTTAACTTCCTGTTCCCTTGACATTTTCTTTGAAACAGAAGTTTTTCATTTTAATTAAGACCAAGTTATCAATTCTTTCTCTTACAGAGCATACCTTAGTGTATCTAAAAAGTCATTGTCATAGTCAAAGTTCTTTAAGTTTTCTCCTATGTTGTCTTCTAGGAGTTTTACAGTTTGCATTTTATATTGGTTTACTATGATTCGTTTTGAGCTAATTTTAGTAAAGGGCATAAGATGTGTATATAGATTTTTTTTTTTTTTTTGCATGTGAATGTCCAGTTGTTTCGGTAACAATTGTTGAAGACTTTTTTCCTCCATTGTATTGCCTCAGCCCCTTTGTGAAAAATCAGTAGACTATATTTATTAAGTCTGTTTCTGAGCTCTCTATTTTGTTGCATTGATCTATTTGTCTATTCTTCCACCAATACCACACTGTCTTGATTATTGTATGTCTATAGTATAGTCATGTGTTGCAAAACAATGTTTTAGTCAATGACAGGTCATGACTGTAGTATCCACACAGCCTCGGTGTGGAGTATGATATAGTATCTAGGTTTGTGTAAGATACTCTATGTTCTCACAATGACAAAATTGCCTAATGATGCATTTCTTAGATTGTATCCCCATCATTAAGTATTATATAACTATATATCTTGAAATCAGGTAATATCAGTTCTCTGTTTTTTTTCTGCTTCAAATACTGAGTTGACTTTTCAGGGTCTTTTACCTCTCTATAGAAATTTAGAATCGGAGTATGTCAATATTCACAACATAACTTGCTGGGATTTTGATTGAGATTGCATTGCATCTAAGTCAAATTGGAGATAGCTGATATCTTGACAATATTGAGTCTTCCCCTCTATGAACATGGAATATCTCTTCATATATTTAGTTCTTTGGCTTCATCAATCATTTTGTTGTTTTCCTCTGTATATATTATATATTTAGGTTTATACCTAAATATATATTTAGATTTATAACTAAATATTTCATTATTTGAATGTTAATGTAAATGGTAATGTGCTTTCAACTTCAAATTCCACTTGCTGGTATATAGGAAAGTGAATGACTTTCCTATTAACTTTGTATTATTCTACCTTGCTATAATTGCTTATTAGTTTCATAAGGGTTTTTAAAATTTTTCTGTTGATTCTTTCAGATTTTCTACATAGATGATAATGTCATCTGCAAACAAAGACAGTTTCATTTCTTCCTTCCCAATCTGTACATCTTTCCTTTTCTTGTCTTATCATATTGCATTACCTTGGACTTCCAATATAATGTTGAAAAACAGTGATGAGTAGACTTCCTTGCCTTGTTCCTTAATTAGTGGGAAAACTTTGGGGTTCTCACCATTAAGTATGATGTTGGCTATAGGTTTTTTGTAGATATTCTTTATGAAGTTGACTAAGTTTCCATTTAGTCATAGTTTTCTAAGAGATTTTATCATGAATGGGTATTGTATTTTGTCAAATGCTTTTTCCGCATCTATCGATAAGATCATGATGGATTACTTTAACTGATCTTTGAATATGAAATCACCTGGGATAAAGTCCACTTAGTCATGGCATATGATTCATTTTATACTTGTTGGATTTGATAATTATTGCTAATACTTCGTTGAGGATTTTTTGCATCTATGTTCAGGAGAGATATTGCTCTACGGTTTTCTTTTAATGTGTTTGTCTGAATTTGATATTAAGGTAATGCTGATCTCATACAATGAATTAGGATGTATTCCCTCTGTTTCTATTGTCAAGAAGAGATTGTAGAGAACTATTATAATTCTTTCTTAAATATTTGGTAGAATTCACTCGTGAAACCATATGACCTGGGATTTTCTGTTTCGGAAGGTTACTATCTTTTGATTCCATTTCTTTACTAAATACAGGTCTAGTCAGATAGTTTATATCTTCTTGTATAAGTTTTGGTAGATTGTGCTGTTCAAGGCATTGGTCTATTTCATCTAAGTTATCAAATTTGTGAATATAGATTTGTTCATAGTATTCCTTTATCTTTTAATGTCCATGAGATTTGTAACGATATCCCCTCTTTCATTTCTGGTACTAGTAATTTTGTCTTTTTTTTTTCTCTTAGTCTAGGCAGGGTTTTATCAATTTTATTAGTCTTTTCAAAAGCAAGCTTTTTTATTTCATTGATTTCTCTATTGATTTCCATGTTCACTTTCATTAACCTTTGCTTTAGTTTTTATTAATTTTCTTCTGCTTGCTTTGGATTTTGTTTGTTTTCTTCCAGTTTTTTAAAGTAGAAGCCTAAATTACTGACTTAAACTTTCTTCTTTTCTAATGCATTCATTAAATGCTGTAAATTTCCCTTTAAGCACTACTTTTATACATCCCACAAGTTTTGGTAAGTTGTGTTTTTATATTTGTTTAGTTCAAAATATTTTAAAATTTCTCTTGAGATGTCTTCTTTGACCCACATGTTATTTAGAAGTGTGTTGTTTAATCTCCAAGTATGTTGGGATTTTCCAACTATCTTTCTTCTATTTATTTCTAGTTTAAATCCATGGTTGTTGGAGAGCAGACATGGTATGATTTCTATTTGAAATTTGTTAAGATGTGTTTTTTGGTGCAGAATGTGGTCTATCTTGGTGAATGTTCCATGGAAATTGAGAAGAATATGTAATATTCTGTTTTGGGATGAAACAGTCTATAGATATCCATTATACCTAGTTGACTAATAGTGCTGTTGGGTTCAACTCTGTACATACTGATTTTCTTCTGTCTGCTGGATCTATCAGTTTCTGGTAGAGGCATGTTAAAGTTTCTAACTATAATAGTGGAGTCATACATTTTTTCTTCCAGTTCTATCAGTTTTTGCCTTATGTATTTTGACATCCTATCGATAGGCACATACACATTAAGGATTGTTATATCTTCTTGGATTATGGACCATTTATCATTATGCAATGTTTCTCTTTATCCCCAGCTACTTTGTTGCTCTGAAGCCTGTTCTGTCTGAAATTAATAATAACTTCAGCTTTCTTTTGATTAGTGTTAGCGTGGTATGTCTCTCTCTATCCCTATATGGTTAATCTATATGTGTCTTTAAAGTAGGTTTCTTGAAGACAACATATAGTTGGGTCTTTGTTTTTTGATCTACTCTGGCAGCCTCTGCCTTCTAATTGATATATTTACATATTGAAGTTTAAAGTAAATATTGATATAGTTGGATTAATATCTACTATACTTGTTAGCATTTTCTATTTGTTATCCTTGTTTTTTACTCCTTTTTTTGTCTTCTATAGATTTTCTGTCCTTTGTGGTTTTAATTGAGCATTTTATGTGATTCCATTTGCTCTTTCTTAGCATGTCAATTATATTTTGTTTTAACTTTTTTAAGTGGTTGCCCCAGAATTTACAATATGTATTTACAACTAATCTAAGACCTCTTTGAAATAATACTGTACCACTTCATAGGTAGTGCAATTATTAAAATTTTACCGTATTTTATAGTAGATCTTTATCTCCTCTCCTTTACATATTTTTTTTTATTATTTTCTATCTTATCCCTTAAATTCTTTAAGGTAGCCTATACATTTTCATATAATACTATAATGCTTTGTGTAGAAACTGCACAAAAAAAGTGATACTTTTAAAAAGCTCCATAAAAAACATGGATTCTACCAATGCACACTCCAAGCCTATCTGCACTCTTATCTATCATTGTAGGTGATCCTCCCCTATTGAAGGTCCTTCAAGGAACAGCTGTCATCCAGATGTTCTCACCTCTCTTTGGGCCTCAAATATCTTGTGGATTTGCACAGAAAATAACAAGTGCTTCTCTGTGGTCATCATCCCTCAGCAAATATTGAGACAAAACTAAGCTGCCTTTGATGTCTTCCTGTCCCCCATACCCCTTTCCTGTCTCCCAGCCCTCCACCCTAACCCCTCTCATTGAGGAGTCCATCCTATAATGGGGCCATTCTTGTGCTCATTAGATTGTTCACTTATCCCTGCTAAAGTGGTAACTAAAATAGGAAGCATGATGTTGATCAGAAAGAACATGGATTTGAGCCCAACGTTGCTACCTATTAGTTGGCAAATCACTAAATTATGTTCCTCAATTTTTTCACTTAAAAATAAGGTTCACGATAGGCCCTAATAAGATTATTATAATGCTTAAATGCTAAGATCAAGTTAATATGCATGACTCAGCAGAACCCCAGTTTGGATCTCAGTTCCATCTTGAGCTCATACCTCAGGTTCTCTGAACATCAATTTCTTCTTCAGCATGGTGGAGAGAACAATATTTATTTCACAGTAGTGTTATTATGATAAAATAAGATAGCAATGTAAAATGCCTCACTCATAGTTAATCCTGAAGAAATATTAGCTTCTATCTCATTTCCTAATAGTTATAGATGTTAAATAATAATGCAGCAAGTGTGAGTCTCATAAAAATCATTGCCTTTTAGAGGGAAATTTCAGTGGACACAACTTTTAGACTTATTGAAATTAACTGTAAAGGCAATCAATTAAGATTGAATTTTGACATAGAGAACTGTGTTCCTATAATCAACATTTCAGCAACTAAAGTATTTTCCTGCTTTCCACATATTCCCAGGAGTCTTGATCCTCTACATTTCTAAATATGAAAATACCCATGATTTAGCATATCTAGAAATGGCTGGACAAATATTCCCCACCCATTATGAACTAATAATATCCCTTTTAAAGGAATATAAATGATGATAGCTCCTTCATCTCTACTTCAACCTTGACCACTTGGATCTCATACTATAGTACTTTCCAAAGTATATTGTTTTTAGTATTTAATCTGTGTGTGTATCCACTCAGGTCTTTGCCAATCTGTTTGCTTATTTTTGTGCTCTAGAACTAGTTACAGTTCCTAGGATAAAATATGTGCTCTATTAATATTTATTGAATGAATAACACATTTGATAACCACTAAACCTGGTTAAGCACAATGTTTGATTTAACTGTTACATTATGAAATATGTATTACCCTTCCTAATTTATATATCAGGACTCCAAGGCTCAGAGGGTTGTCAACTCTTCAAATTCCTATGTCATAGGTAGCAGAGATAGGAATTTAAGTCAGGCTTGTTTGTCTTAGTGATATGGAGAAAAAGATTTAACAACCAGCTCTCTGGGAAACAAAAGTCTTATTTGCAACATATGTCAATTTCCATGGTGTAAACTCTCCACTACGGTCAATTTTAAGAAACCAAAGAAACATCAGCAGGTTCACAAACTTTAACGAGTTGTAAGCTGTAAGCTGGCTTCAGCCCACCACTAGTTCCACTGCAAATTTTGGGTGTTTTCAACTATTCAATTAAGCTAAGGCTGCTGGTCAGGTCTCTAGTCCTGTACTGGTGACCAAGGATCCCACCAATAGCTAGAACACAATCACCTCCTGTGACCTTTGACTGTTGGCAATCTCTGTATTTCAGACTATTTCACAGCTGGTCATATTACTGACAAATCCACTAATCAGGAATGTTCTTCCTTCCCCAAAGACTAGCAATCCACTTCTGCTTTCAGACATGAATTAAGCAGAACAGAAAATTTTAAAGTAACAGCCCCCAAATATGTCAAGTCTTCTGACTGCCCTTCTTTAAAAAAAGGAAAAAGGCAGTACCCTATTACAAATTTATCAAGGAGAACTTCTCTGCGATATATAGTTGTTTTGTGACTGGAATGGCGGCTGACGAGTTGTGTTCCTGTGCAAATAACAATGTTATTACGTGAAGCTGCATATCGCTAATGTATTCAGGCAGGAAAAAAAACATTTAGAAAAACTCGCCAAGTCGCCAAAGTTTTCTTGGGCTTGTCAGGGATGACTTGGAATGCTAATAGTATCCACACAGGATGATTAGAGGGGAAGCTTTTGGCACCCTTAAAAGCTCTCACGTTATTTTCTCCCTTGGGAAGCTGCTTAAGAACATGTTGTATTGGGAGTGTAAAGCCTCTAGGTCACTGGAACCATTTCTTTGTGACTTGGAGATTTCTCAGAGCCAAAAATGTTATCCAAACTTCATCCCTGTGACTGAGGAAAATTGTATCAGCTGCTCATAAGATACCAGTTCTCAATACATCTATTTAAGCAATGCCCTAGATGGCAGATGTCTGGTTACTGGATGCATGCACATGAGTACACAGACCCTGGTTTATTTTCTCTGGCTTACTAACAAAAGTTTGCAAAAATATTTGGGAAAAGATCATGTCAGAGTATCATGACTGTCAGGAAGAAAAGTGATGCTATTTGTGTGTGCTTCTGTGTATACAAGTTGGATGTATACAGTTTTGTGTGCATATGGGTAAAGCCACACATGACTTGGGTAAAAGAAGATAGGAGGTGGGTAAAGTGGACTCTTTGGCTTAAAGTCAAGAGGCTTTATTTTTGTCCCAGCTCTATTATTATCTAACTCTATGTCCTGGAATCCTTATTTACCTTTTTTTTTTTCTTTTTTTTGTCCTTAATTCTCCTAATTACAAACATGGGGGTTTTGAATCTATAGAGTAACTTACTTTCTTCTTTCTTCTTTCTTTCTTTCAATTCCTAGATTCCAGGAGATAAAATTAAATAATGCTTTTACTTTCAAAAGTGGCTTGAATAAGATATACTTCAAAGGAAACAACAAAAAATATATATAAATAACAGCACTTTTGAAGAAATGTTATGAATTTAAGATTTAAGAAAAACCCCTATGATGTTTTTATTCCTTTGACCAAGGCTGTATCCATACACATCTGGATAAAAGTGAAAAAAAGTACGCCAATCACCCAGATGGCTCTAAGTGTTTGATATCTGTCATCATACAGGCCAAACACCTGGAAGATTGCATTCATTTTCACTCTTCAGACAGATGTTTTGAAATCATGGAGGTATGGCTTAGATAAAAAGTAGATGCTTTTAATCCGCAAGGCGGAATAGGGTGCAGTAAAAGGTAGAAAAAGATGAGCAATTTTTGAGTGCCTACTCCTTGTCACATACTTTCCCTCATATTTTATTTGTGTTTTATCTTCATAAGAACATTATAAGGCATTATTTCCAACTTACAGATATGGAAACTAAAGCTCAGGGACTTAAATCATTTGCCAATCTCACATACCTAAGAAGTAGTAAAAGTGAGACCTACCTGAATTTCTTTATTATGAGGAGAACTTTTAGAAATTAATAAACTCAGTTATAGGTGATAATATTAAGATCTGAGGAAGATACAGTTGCTGCATAAATAAGATAATACAAGCATACAGGTAGACATAGAAACAGACATAACCACTGCTACTACTGCTCATTCTAAGGACTTTTTAACACACACTTGTAACAGGTGGCCGTGGAAAGAGGGAAAAAAACATCAAGGAGAATTGGTCCACTTTTGCATGGATCTCTTGGTTGTGCCACGCTTCCTTTGGCTCTGACCAGACTGTAAAATTGAACACAACTGTCTCATTAATTGTTTTACCTCCCCGGAGTTAGGAATTTTGGAAGATTTTGTAGAAAGAATGTAGGTCATTATACAAATGTATGCAAAATAGCATATAAATATGTGAGTGATGGTTTTCTAGGGGGAGGATTCTAAAGATTGGATTTTATAACTCCTTATAAATAACCTAGGGGGTAAACTTCCTTCTGTACACAGCAAAAGCAAGTTGGCCCATCCCAAGGTTTTCAACAGTGACTTGATCTTCGGGGAAACAATGAATCAGACTCTCTCCCCTGTAATGCCAAAGAACATAAATTCCTGAGCCCACATGGAAAGGAAATACAATGCACTACCCACAAGACTCTGCTTTTCTGTAAGGTAGAACTGATGACTCACAGCCAATGATCTGATCAGACACGGTAAAGAACAGTGTCTGATCAGAAAGACATGTGAAGAGCAGGGCTGATTAACCTTTTAGAAAATTGTCGAGAGCAAAGATACTACACTTTTTCCGAGACAGTAAGCACAGGAGAGGAGAATAATCCTTATGTGGTTATGCTATTTGTTTCTCATATTGAAGAAAAAAAGATAATTTGCGGGGTCTTGAAGATTATTGTGCAAATCCAGGAAGGCAAATCTGGTCACAAGTTTACAATACTCCAGTCACTGACCTACAGGTTAGAACACTGGGAAGAACATTCATTTTCTAAATAAATATAGTGATGAGAATTTACAGAATAAGGAAATGAGGGTGAAGGAGGGCAAATGAGTATATAAATGTTAGTTCCAGAATATGAGTGAATGGGTTGGAGATAATGCACACTTTGGAAATAGAAAATGTTGAAAGTTTTCAGAGAAGGAAATAAATCATAAGAAATAAATCATAAAAATAATTGGAATGCTTTTTATGGCTGAAGTAGAAGAAAATAAATGCCTTCAAGATTTTGGAGAGAAATTTGTAAAACTGTATTATTTAAATATTAGGAAAAATGATCAATTCAGCCAAAATTCAATAGGAAATAATCTCTTTGGAAAACTATATATGTACACACACACACACACACACACACACACACACACACACACACACCACACGGTCAGACCCTTTCTGAACTATCCCCACATAGAGGCTAAAAATGTTCAACACTTAACCTAAACTCTGCCCTGACCCAATCCAGTCCAAATCTGAGCATTTTTCATTGGTCTCATCCTCTCTGAATGGTGGAGTCTGGAATTTTTCTTGCTGCCCTCATATGGGTGTCTGATATGATTGCCTGGGGGTGTCCTAAGCTAATAATAAAAATAGCTAAAATGTGTTGAGCATTCTGCTGTGCCAGTTATCTTTCTAAATACTTTACATATATTATCTTATTTAAATGTCAAATAACCCTGTGAGATAGGTATTATTATCTCTCTTAAGGATGAATAAGAAAAGGTTCCGAGAGGTTAAGTAACTTGCTCCAGGATGCTCAGCTAGTAAGTAACAGAGCAAGAAAACAAAAGCTCACCCTAGTCACCATTACATAGGACTGCCGTACAGTTCCACATGCCATCCCATCCAACACACACTAATGTATTCTTAGTTATAAAGTCTATTAATTTCCCTAAAATGTTTGAAACTCAAACTTGGCCTGGGTCTCCTTCCAGCAGGGCCTGTACCTTTGTCTTTGCATCTACTAAGAATGAAAGGTTTACAAAAGTCAGCCAAAAACATGGACCTGAACATACATATCCTGTTCTACCCTCAAGATAAGGTACCCTGAGATGCAGAGCCAACAGGATAATTCCAGAATACCCTATACCCCTTGGCACTGTAATTTAGATTTCTGTCATCTTGCAACAAGCAAAACCACGTAAGGGTATTCTTCCTTCTTTAATTAATTAATAATCACCACTTCTTGAAAGTTAATTCTCCATTCCCTAATGAACACAATTTATGGCCAAGTAGGTCTCAAGCTGAGAACCCCATTGTATAAACCCATTGTTCATATTATAGCTAAGACAGCAAAGTGTTTATTTAATTTCTCATATCCAGGACATGACATACTAGCATCAGCCATTAGGGTGGTCTTGTTTCTTCTAGATCAAGCTCCTCAAACCCACATTTCACTCTCCGTAAAGTCTCCAGGTTTCAGAAACAAACCATTAGAAGGAAAGAAGATAAGATACTTTAAAAAGTAGCAATACAGATACAGAAGTAAATTAATCCCTACTTCAATAAAGCTAAAACTAAAAATAGAAAATTCAGATGACATTAGGGAGACTGGCCAGCAGAATGCATGAAAAGGTCATAAGAGAGCTGAATGATAAATGCAATTCAAATTCCTGTAATCCTTTGATTGTTTACACATGAGCCCATTAGTCTTTTTGATTATCTATTCAAAAGCTTTACTAAAAAATAATATTTATGCAAAAAAGCACACAAGTCAGAAATTTACCACTCAATGAATTTTTACAAAGTGAACACCCCTGTATAACTAGCATCCACACCAAGAAACAGATCATTATAGTATCAAAGAAGCATCCTCATGCAACTCTCTGGTCACTAACTCACCTGTGCTCTGCCCATGGGTAACCACTCTTCTGTGACTTCTTAAATGGAGATTTGTTTTGCCTGTTCTTGAACTTTATGTGTACAGAATTGTGAAATATGTACTGCTTTGAGTAGCTTTTTTGTACTCGACATTATATTTCTCAGAGACATTCACATTGTCATAGATTATTATACTTTTATTAACTTTTTCTGTTAGTATTCCATATGAATATATTATTTATACATTCTATTGTAGATGGATGTTTGATTTTTCATTATTATGCGTGTACTTGATGCCCAATGAATGCACTGACTTAAAAATATATATTTATTTTTAAGTTATGGTTGGCATATGGTATTATATTAGTTTCATATACACGACACAGTGATTTGACATTTATATATCTTATGAAGTAAGCACCATGAAAAATCTAGTAACCATCTGTCACCAAAGTTATTATAATATTACAGATTATATTTTCTATTCTGTACATTACATCCCTGTGACTTATTTTATAGCTGGAAGCTTGTATTTCTTAATCTCTTTTTCACCCATTCTTCTATTACCTTCCCCTCTGGCAGCCATGTTTGTTCTTCTGTATGGGTCTGTTTCTATTTTGTTTGTTCATTTCTTTTATTTTTTAGATTCCATATATGAGTGACATCATACAATATTTGTCTTTCTCTGTTTGACTAATTTCACTTAGCATAATACCCTCTATATCTATCCATGTTGTTGCAAATTACAAAATTTCATTCTTTTTTATGGCTGAGTAACATTCCATTTTATATATACCACAATTTCTTTATCCAGTCATCTATTAACGAATATTTAGGTTGCTTTGATATCTTGGCTATTGTAAATATAAGCATATTTTATTTTATTGTGCTTCACTTTACCACTCTTCATAGATATTGTATTTTTTTTTTACAAATTTAAGGTTTGTAGCCACCCTAAGTAGAGAAAGTCTATTGGTGCCATTTTCTAACAGGCTCAGATGATAGCATTTTTAGTAATAAAGTATTTTTTAAATTAAGGTACGTACATTGTCTTTTTGACATAATACTATTGCACAGTTAATAGTGTAAACATGACTTTTATATTCGCTGAAAAACAAAAAAAAATCATGTGACTTGCTTTACTATGATATTTGCTTTATTGTGGTGGTCTAGAACCGAGCTGTTGATATCTCCAAGGTATGACTGTACTGCTGCCATTAACATAGGGGTACATATATTAGTGTTTTTGTTTTCTTCAAATAAATACCCAGAAGTGAAATTGCTGAATCATACGGTAGTTCTATTTCTAATTTTTTTGTGAAATCTCCATACTGTTTTCCATAGTGGCTACACCAGTTTACATCCTCCCAGGGGTACACAAGGGTTCCCTTTTCTCCACATCTACATTAACACTTATTCTTTGTTGTCTTTTTTATAATAGCTATTCTGACGGATGTGAGGTGATACCTCATTGTGGTTTAGATTCATAGTTCTCTGATGATTAGTGATGTTGAGCATATTTTCATGTGTTTGGCCATCTGTATGTCTTTGGAAAATGTTCAGGTCTTCTGCCAAGTTATTAAATTTTTTAAAATGACTTATATGAGTTCTTCATCCATTTTGAATATTAATCACATATCAGATAGATCATTTGCAAATATCTTCTTCCATTCAGTGGCTGCTTTTTCATTTTGTTGATGTTTTTTTTCCACTGTACAAAATATTTTTAGTTTGATGGAGTCCCATTTATTTCTACTTTTGTTGCCTTTGCCCAAGGAGATATATCCAAAAACATATTACTATGACCAATTTCAAAGATTTTGCTGCCTCTGTTTTCTCATAGGAGTTTTATAGTTTCAGGTCTTAACATTTAAACATTTAACGCATTTGAGTTTATTTTTGTAAATGCTGTAAGCATTTCTTTCTTTCTTTCTTTCTTTCTTTCTTTCTTTCTTTCTTTCTTTCTTTCTTTCTTTTTCTTTCTTTCTCTCTCTCTCTTTTTTTTTTTTTTGCATGTATCTGTCCAGTTTTCCCAACACTATTTCTTGAAGAGACTTATCTTTTCTCCATTGTATATTCTTGCCCCCATTGTCATAGATTAATTGACCATATAAGTTTGGGGTTATTTGGGGCTTCTATTCCATTGTTCTGTGTGTTTTTTGTTGTTGTTGTTGTTCCTGTACCATACTATTTTGATCACTGTGCAGTATAGTTTGAAATCAGAGATCATGATACCTTCAACTTTGTTCTTTCTCAAGATTGCATTGGATATTTGGGGGTCTTTTGTGGTTCCATATAAATTTTAGATTTATTTGTTCTAGTTCTGTAGAAAATGTCATTGGTGTTTTCATTGAATCTGTAGATTGCTTTGGGTACCATAGTCATTTTAATGATATTAATTCTTGCAATCTAGTAGCATGTTATGTCCTTCCATTTATTTATGTCATCTTCAACTTCTTTCACCAAGGTTCTATATTTTTCACAGTACAGGTCTTTTACTCATTGATTAAATTTAATCTCATTAATTAAATTTATTACTGGGTATTTTATTTCTTTCTGATGCAACTGTAAATGAGACTGTTCTCTTTCTGATACTCTGTTATTGGTACATAAAAATGCAACCAATGTCTAAATATTAACTTTGTATCCTGCAAATTTGCTAAATTTATTTATCAGTCCTAATAGTTTTTTGGTGGAATCTTTAGGGTTTTCTATGTCATCTACAAATAGTGACAGTTTTACTTCTTTCTAATTTTTATGTTCTTTTTTTTTGTCTGATTGTTGTGGCCAGGACTGCTAATACTATGCTGAATAAAAGTAAAGAGAATGAACATCCTTGTCTTCTTCCTGACCTTAGAGTAAAAGCTTTCAGCTTTTTACTATTGAGTATAATGTTAGCTGTGGTTTTGTAATAAATGGCCTTTATTAGGTTGATGTATATTCTCTCTATATTCACTTTGTTGGGAGACTTTATCATAAATAGATGTTAAATTTTGTCAAATGTTTTTATGCATCTATTGAGATGATTATACAATATTTATCATTTTTTAAATGTGATGTATCACATTTATTGATTTGTAGACATTGAACCATTGTAGCTATGTCCCTAGAATAAATCCCACTTGATCATGGTGTATGATCCTTTTAATGTATTGTTGAATTTGGTTTGTTGATATTTTGTTGAGGGTTTCTGGATGCCTGTTCATCAGGGATATTGGCTTGTAATTCTTTTTTTAAGTGTCTTTGTTTGGTTTTGATATCAGGTTAATGATCCATTCAATATTAATTTTAAAACAACATAATTACTTGAGAATTATGTAATCTTTATGATAAATAATTTTAAAATGTGAAGTTTTCATTAGTCCTATTAGCCAGGGCTAGATGGGACCAATGGCTGAGCAGCAACAGAAGAAACATAATTTTTGACCCTGTGTCTTTCTCTCACTCTGAAGGTTGACTTTTTGCCCTGAACGTTGTATCCTTCTCTAGAATATTCCTATTCTACATTTTCATTTGGATGAGAAAATCTAACACAAAACTAGAGCTTCACTCCTGACTGAGAAGTTTTTTTTTGTCCTCTTCAATTACTGTTTTCTAATACATAATAATCATTGGGTCAAGTTTCTTCCATAGACAAATATGTTGCTAAGCTGTACAATAGAAAATGGTACTGGATATTTTTTTTTTCCTATTAGATAAATCAATAGTATAAAGGGGTCAAGTTGACCATAGAAATCTTTAGAAATTTAGTTTAGCTTGTGATTTATTTGATGAGATCAGAATATCTGATGGTTTAAGATCCTCATCTAGAGGTGGGTTTCCACATTTTCTCTCTCCATGTCCATAGCTTATCAATCACATAATTATTCTCCTATGAGCCCCATTTCTTGGATCCTTCTCAATACATCTCCTAATAATTAGTAAAATTAGATACACAAAATGAGCTCTAAGTCCAGGCAATAAAATCATCCTGGCACCCAAAATGACTCAGTATAAATATAAGTTAATATGTATATTCTCTTTATATCCTTAGATCTACTTAAGAATAGGAAACATAGAAAACAGTGGTAAAAATGTGGGTCAATAGAAAATGAGGGAGATATTACAGGTAGGGAGGGAGTAGGGGACCTGTTAGAGATGAGTAAGTAAATAGTCATGGTATGCTAAAGAGATTATTAACATCGAATTCTAAGTAGCAGCTGAGTATACATTGGAACAGATAAGATTAGATACCTTGGAAATGACCTAGGATAATCATAAATAAAAGAATTTTTAAGCCAGTATTTAGAAAACCATAATTAAAATAGTTAAATTGACTTAGTGTATTATTCTTAGAGATTACTTTTGTCCTTTAGCAACTTTTAAAATTATGGTATTTCAAAATTATAAGTGGAAAATACCTAGTTAGGTCTAATTTTTATATTAAAAATAATACTTCCAAGAAATAAGATATATAGACCAGTTCGATGAATTTAGGTGACAAAATAGAACATTGCCAAAGAAATTTCTAGATTTTTTTTTTTTTTTTAAACAGCATTTGAAATAATTTATCTAGGGAGGTAGAACATGGCTTTTTACTCCTTAAGTGTGGGCTGTGCTGAGTGGCTTTCTTCCAAAGAGGACAGTAAAGGGGCAGAGTGTGTGTGGGGGGGGGGAGGGGGGCGTGCAGAGGAGTACCTCCATAGTGGAGAAATCTAATAAATATGACCTCAGTCAGGTGATGAAGGTCAATATCAACAGTGATAAGTCATACTGACGATACGTTGGTGAGAATAGTACTTTACCTTAGCAGTCTTCTTCTCCAAAACCCACACCTAATTCTCATCATGAGAAAAACATCGGACATGTCCAAATTGAGGGACAATCTACAAAATACCTGACCAGTACTCCTCAAAACTGTCAACTCAAGATCATCCAAAACAAAGAAAGCTCAAGAAACTGTCATAGGCAAGAGGAGCCTGAGGTGACGCAAAAACTAAATATAATGTAATATTCTGGGGCACATTAAAAATGACATTAGGTAAAAATTAAGGAAATCTAAAGAAAGACTGTGGTTAGAAATAATACGTCAATATTGGTTCATTAATTGGAAATGCAGCGTGCTTCCATGTGATGTTAAGAATAGGTGAAACCGGGTAAGTGCATATGGAAACTTTCTGTATTACTTTCACCATGTTTATATAAATTTAAACTATTTTAAAATGCTTATTTTAAAGAAGAAATAAACAAACATCAGGCTCTCTTTTCTGGTGATGTAAACATCACAGCCATATATGGGGATTGTAGGTATGAATCCCTGGAACAACTTAACACATTCTTGTGGTTTTTAAAAATAAGTTATGCTATCTTCTCTCTCATGATTGTTTAGGTCTTCTTTTGCCTTAGACAGGTAAATTGGAATCAATAATCTTTGTTCCCCTCTGGCTCTACTGTCTTATGATTCTACAGTTTATTTGATAACATGGGATATAGGTTACCTCTGGGTAAACATAATTTCCATTCTTACTAACATTCTCACAGAGACCTAATTTCTTTCAGACTTCAGTTGAATCCTATGTTTGCATGACAGTAGTATTAAAAAGGCATTATTTCCATTTAAGTATATCAAATGCTTTATTTCCTCCAGCAATACAAGGGAGATAGGGTTGTTTGGCATGCTTTCTTTCCAAATAATTTTTATAATGACTGTTTCTTAGCACTTAGTTATTTTCCAGGTGCTGGCAAATTAGTACTAAGGTTTACACAAAGTTCTCATGATTCTTCTCTAAAATATACAAACACACCAATATGATGGAAGAATCCTAAATGTTGACTTTCGTATAAATATTTTACCTCATAATTATATGAGGCCTAGTGCTCATTTACACTTATCTCTAGTGTAACAGTCCTTTAAGTCTCTAAATGAGATGAGAAAAGTGGTAGGGAAATAATATATCTCTTTCAAAGCTATAAAGGAAAGACCGAAACATGGCTAGCAAAACACCAAGATGAACTTTTTTTTAGTATTTCAAACTTAATACATTTTCTCCTTCATTATAACTTCTAGACTTATTTCTCCCCATCCTATACATAAATCAAAAACTGTGTATGTACATTTTTTTAAAAACAAAATCATAATTAGCCTGCATCATCGATATTTCATTCAAGCCAAAGCCCTCATAGTACTTTAAGACAAGCTGCTCCCAGGGAAGGTCATGTTTCATAGCTTCATTATAGGGTAGAACACGCCTTGAATGCCTAATAAACTTCAAATAATAAGATCAGTATACTTTGCAGAAGGAGCAAGTAGATGAACCATGTAAAAATTTGGCTCAATGAAGAAGACTGAAGGTCCCCATGGTCCCCATATTTCTTCCTCTGTTTTCTCTGACCATTGTTAAATTTCCTTCCTTAGTGGACTGGTTAGGCTGTGTTGCAAGACTGTAAATGAATCCCTTCCTTGCCCTTGAACTTGTTAAGCTTTCCAGCTTCTACTACTTTGTCTGGCAGGCGGCTCCACATCCTAATGACTTTCTGCAAGAAAAAGAACTTCCTGATATCTACCACGCTACCCTGTCATCTACTATTAGGCAAGCTTACTTCTGAAGCTAATGACTTGGGGCTTCTCTCGCTATTTCTCTTTTGATAAAGTTTTCAGCCTATAATAAGTGAAAAAGGAGAGGGTAAGGGGAGGGGAAGGAGGAAAGTGAGGGGAAGAGAGAGACATAGAGAGAAGAGAAATGCTATAAATATGGGCCAGTACCTAATTATAATTCAAGACACTGGCAATTGAATAAAAACAACTCCTCCAGAATGCAGCCATAAGGAAAGAGTTTCCACAATCTGTTCATCTGAATAATTAGTGATTGAGGACCTGGGAACAGTTGGAACATTGCTGAGGAAGGCCCAGGTCACATTATTGATAACATAAATAACAAAGATACAGATTTCCCCAAACTACAAACATCAGAATGTAACTAACAACAACCTAATAGGAGCACAGAAAACAAACAGAAAGCAGATAAACTCTGGAGCTGGGCAGGCAGAAGCCTGAAGTCAAGCACATCATTCATCAGTCGAAATACCCTCCAATTTCTTAGAGTCACCTAAAAATAAGAAAACAGGGAATCCTCATTGGTGGTGCTATCTGCAAGGATATGTGACTACAGCCACGAGTATGCATGTTTCATGAGTCAGACATATAGTCTTTATGCTTTTATACATGGAAACATAATTTTTGAAAAAAATTTGCATTGCTAAACTTAGTTATTTAATGGCACAGTGGAGACCTGGCAAGTGAGCACTGGAGATACAGTCTGCATTTCAGAAATTGGTTGAATTCTATACGAGACTTATAAATATATTTAATACCTTCAAAAATGAGTTAACTACTCAAGTCCATTATAAACCTACCTGCATCTTATTGCCAATTTGAGAAAGGCTGTAAGAACCATGAGAAAAGGAACTGTATCTGTCTCTTTATCCTCTGCATATCCACCTCCCACCATAGGGCTGAGATGATGGTAAAATAAGACATTTTTTCTCCAACTGACTACAGACAAATAAAGCAAAAATAAGAGGAAGTTTGGAATCTCTTAAAATTCTACTACACAATATTGTCATTGTTTTGCAAGTTTTAGACATGAACTTTTATGCAAACGGAGATACAATGTTTAAGTAATTATTTTCAAACCAAGTATTAGCTGCATAGAGGTTGTAGGTACATAGACTGTGTAAGATCTGAGTTCCATATAAACCAGTCTAAGGTTGTGTACACATAAACTATCAACCCTGGCAATTTCAACACTGATTTCGGACAGTATGAGAACTACTTCACTGTGTGAACAAAGACCTGTATTTGAGCCCAAATTGTATGGATGACAGCATAAGGGACAAGGAAAGAATTTTCATTGCACATACCTCTGTCATGCATGACTGTCCCTAGGGTAAATATGTAAATAGTTTCAACTTCTAACAATAGAAAGGAAAACAGTAATACTTTTTAAAAGTATATGTGACTTTGTGTTGTAAGGCTTTAAAAACCACACACATACCTGCGGTTTTGAAATATTCTTAAGACACCAGAGAGGACAATCCTGTCTGACTGCATGAATGAGATACAAAGAAATCCTGTCCTGTCAGGAGGAAATTAACCTGTTCACGTAGAGTTCTAATAATCGTATACTTGATCATAGAATTGAAGGTCTCTAAAGTCTATACATACCATTACTCAAAAATTGGAAAGCAGTAAGGGGACTTGTACTTTTTAAATTAAGTATCACAGCATTAGCACAATATGTGTTGCAAAAGACATAGATTTATTAGTATATTCAGCAAATATTTATTGAATTCCTACTATGTGCCATATATCCCTCTAAGCCTTGAAATTTTCAGTAAACAAGGCAGACAAAAAGGCCCTGCCTTCATCAAACTAAAGTCCCCATGTGTGATAAGCACACAGGCAGTTGCTCCCTACTCTTGCATTCCTAAAGAAATGTTTTGTGTCTCCAGCATGGCTCCCATGATTTGAAAATCATGCTGCCCCTAGTCAGGTGCATTTAACTGACAACTGCCTTGGCATGATTGGCAAAAAACCATTGAATTAACTCTTGCAGGAATTTAGAAGTGAAATGTAGGAAGCCTCAAAAAAAAAAAAATAGGACATCAAAAAATGAGCCTTTGGAGAACCATAGAGAGTGAGATAAGGTTAGATATTACAGATACCCACAAATTACCTATCTTATAGAAGAATTTGAATCTCATGGAGTAAGGACACTTTACCTTATAAAACTCTAGACTTTTTGCACTATTTTACTGGGTCATAGAAGATGACTTAAAGCAGTAGTTTCAAGACTTTTGGAGTTCGTAGACAGATAGAATTAAAATACAACAAGAACAATAAAGAAATGGAACCGCTAGATGGGTGCCAACTTTTAATGTCCAACAAAGTCATTAAAATGTATCAGAATAACCCAGAATAATTTCTAAGAAAATACAGCGGGCATTTATATGAATACATGTTAACTTGTATTGAGACAGGATAAATTATGCTGTAGTAACAAATCCTCATTCCTTCCCCCACAATCTCAGCAGCTTAAAACAACATACTATATGTTTTTCACAGACAGGCAGAAGTGATCACCCCTTAGAGATAGAAACTGAGGAAGCGGCCATCTCAAAAGTGGCTAACTACTGTGCTAGAGGAAAAAAGAACTCTGGACCCTCTTGCACGAGTGATTAACACACATCACACTTCTCACAATTCATTGTCCAGAACTCATCATACAGCCCTATTCATCTACAAGAAGGCCAGGAAGTACAAATTTACTATGTGCCATGTGAGATGGCAATATCTGACAAGCTCTAC
The DNA here is from genome assembly GCF_014176215.1 of Rousettus aegyptiacus. Taxonomy (NCBI): domain Eukaryota; kingdom Metazoa; phylum Chordata; class Mammalia; order Chiroptera; family Pteropodidae; genus Rousettus; species Rousettus aegyptiacus. The sequence continues at coordinate 56,173,747 of NW_023416306.1, forward strand.
ATATTTGACAAGCAACACTGATGAGTGCCACAGCTCTACATGACATTGTTATTATTTTCTCAGTATGGACTAGTGAAAACATGGTTCCATCCTTATGCAGATCTAAGTCAGCATTTGAGAAGGACAAGAAGTGGGGAGGGCATGAGAGGGAGAGAGGAGGGGAAGAAAGACAAGCATTTATAGGTCAAATAAAAATCTCTCAAGAAACTGAGACTTTCTTGAGAGTATATGCAAATTATCACTAGATGCCACTCAATAAAGAGGTAGCTAGTGAGTGTGGCCCCTATGACCAAAGATGAACCTCCGAGAACCCAGATGCCAGGAGCAACAGCACACAGAAAGGGCAGTGAAACGCAAAGTCTGTCTCAGTAGCATAGGCTCTTGCTCTTGAACTGAAAGACAATTTGCTCTAGCTGTCAACAACATCATGCTTTATAACTCATTCTTAATCCACCCCTCAAGGATGATTATTTCAATATTAGCTCTGTGCCCAAACATCTGAACAGGTCTGAGTTGGCCCAGCAAAACCCAGCAACATCATATTGACCTTAAAGGTTGCATAAGAAATAAAAAGAAGCTCAGTTTCCTGTGCAGTGTGCTCATTCAGTCATGGTTGTTTTGCTCTGTGTTGTTGCTTTTATCATTGTTAATACATGTGGCAAAACCGATCCTCAAAATTAAGTTAAATCTCTTTGCTCAGCCATTCTATTGAGCTATGAGGCAGGGAAGTCTTATGCTGTTTTATGGAAATTCTGATTTTCAAAGTAATAAACAAATCTCAAAGGAACCAGAAAGGAACTATTGGACCCATGCCACACACTCTGTGTGGGCTCAAGAAACTGTATTTGATGATGGCAAATTTCCTTTTCAAAAACACCCTCAAACAAAGCTTAAGTTCCAGAAATGTTTTCTGGGCCAGATTTGTAGTAAATTTTCCTTGGAGGGTCTAATGTAAGATGAAGAACAAATGGAGCTGAGATAGACTAGGTAACCAAATGAGGGAACAGGGAAGTTCAAACAAATGAGGACTGTGACTAGATTTAAGCCTTCGACACTATAATTCAAATGATGTAAATGATATAAATGTAAATAACAGTCAACTTAGTGGTGGGGAAAGACCAGTACTGCCATATAATAAAGCACATATTTACTAACATAAATTAATTTTTAACATTCATGAGAAAATTGTCATAATAACATAAAATTAAATGTAAATCAATTTCCTCACGTATCCCCACAAATCCTAAGTTCTTTTTCCTAAATGTCGAGTTAACTGTCTCTAATGAATTTTTCTTTAAAAAAAAATTTGCGATGCCTCTATTAGTGTGTGTATTTCTGTATATTTTTCATCTATTCAGATGGAATCTACTTTAGTCTTTTTCATTTTAACTGTTCAGGCAGTTATCTTAGCATCATAAAGGTACAACATGAATAGATTTCTCTTTTATGTTGGGATTTCAAAATATGAATCACCTTTGCCTTTGAATTCATTGAGAAACTGTTCATGTAAACACCCAAGCATTTTATATGATACTTTATGCTGGAAGAAAAAAAAAAAACACAACTCCTTGCATTGGAATAGTTGAGGATTAAATGTTAGCTATGAATGAATGGAGCTATCATTTGCTCCTGAAATAAATTACTACAGCACTAAATCAATGTTTTGAACAATAAAGTTGGCTTTGTGATTAGCCCAGCTCTTACAGAGCAAAAATCCCAAAGCATGTTTATGCTATTCGAAGCTTTTCTTTGGATACCTGAGGCGGGGGGGGGCACCTGAACTGAAAACGTGGAAATCAGATGACTCCTCATCAGATAAAAACTTTAATAAAAATTAGAAAAGTAATGTCATGAAAAGAGCACCTATGCAGCAGTTATTCCAGCAGAGTCAATAACTGCTGGGTCCACCTAACTGTACAGAGACATTGTGGAGAGTTTAGTAAGCTTAACTCAGCTGTTCATAGATAAATGGTTATTGCTGAGGCAGATTCTAAGAATGCATACAGCCAGAGAGGAATGATTATAGTGAGAATGACTTAAAGGAATGAGAGAAATAGCTATTAATTGAGCACTTACTTGTGAGACACTACTCAGCTCCTTAATTCACTTTCCCATTTAATAAATGTCTTTTGGAAGTACTCTTTCCTCCAAGATAGATAGATAGATAGATAGATAGATAGATAGATAGATAGATAGATAGATAGATAGATCGATCACTACCTCACAGAAAAGAAGTAATTCATCCAAGGCATACAGTCAGCAATGGGTTGTGCAAGGATTCAAATATTGTCTGATTACAAAGACAGTCTCCTTCCCACTGTACCACAAGCCCTCTTCAAAAGTTATCTATTCAGTAAAATATGTGCCAGGCCCAGATGGTTTTACAGCTGAAATCTATCTAACTTTCAGTGAACAGATAATCCTTAAGATATTCAAAATATTTCTGACCATAGCAAAAGACGGAAAGCTTCCCAATTCAATTTACTAAGTTAGCATAACCATACTTCCCAGACCTAATGAAGATAGAATAAAAAGAAAACTATAAAAAATTCATGTACAAATATGAATGCAATATAGTACTTAAGTTGTATGCAAAAACATCAAATTAAATCCAGGTGCATTTTAGAACAGCATCCCATGACCAGAGTACATTGCAGGAATTCAGGGATAGCTCAACTTTAGAAAATACAGCAAGCTAACTCCTCAAATGGATAGAATAAATAAAAAACATAATATAAATACATTAATTAATGTTAAGAAACATCTCTTTAAAAATCTTCCATTTCTAATTTAGAAAAACTTCAACTTAAAAAATATGTATATAATAGAACTGCTTTATAATGCTGTTTATTTAACACCAGCAGCAAACATAATATTAACAAAAGAAAACCATGATCACAATTTAAACAACATTGTTTCAGGGGTTCTAAGATGATCAAATAATAAAATAAGGCATTAAGAGTGGAAAGAAAGAGACAAAAGTATTCTATGCACATAATATGATTGTGTACCTGGTAACTTAAAAGACTGAAAAAAGCTAACCAATAATGTAAATGGATAGAAAGTGAATACATTGAAGGACATATTCATAGTATCCAAAATACACTTTACAATAAAGTTATTTCCTTTCATATTGATATATAAATTTAATGAATTCCAATGAAAAGTCCATTAGGATATTTTTCTCAGAGCTAGACAAAATGATTTAAAGGTTCACTTGGAAAATAAATGTATGATAATTGCCAAGAAATTTATGAAAAATTGGAATAATTAGAGAGGGAAATCTTTCTAGACCAGAAATTAAAACTTTTTAGAATGTAAGAAGATTCCAGAATGAAAGTTTTCTGTGTTGTTTCCCAGAGCCTACACAATGACAGAAATATAACATACATGCAATAATTATCATTTTAATATATAAACAAAGTAACTAATGTGATTAAAAAATCAAGATTCTGGCCCATGAATAAACAGGTAAATCAATGAGAGGCAAGAGAAAGGCAAGAAGCTAATTTAAGCATGTATTATATTATATCATAAAGTGGCCTTATCAATTTGGCGAGTAAAAGACTCAGTATTTGATCACCGGCTTGAAGAATACAGGCTCTCCTTCCAGGAAAAAAAAAATAAAGTTGACTCTCTATATCACCTGTAAACAAATATAAATGCCTAACAAATTAAGGGTTTAAAATTTAAATATAAATATATTAAACACACTTTACCTACAACTTTACTTATATTAGACATCCTTGACTTACCTGCCTGGACCTCCAAGTCCCCAGCTCTCATAGGCCCAGTGAGACTTCCTTATTCCAATTAAATTTGGCTCCTTTCACCTTCTATTCACCACCCAACACCTGCTCTTTCTTTTCAGTGTATGTGACTATTCTCCAGATCCCCACTACAGTGGGATGAAATGTTCTTAAAATTTGCTTTCCAGATGTGCCTTTATGGCTGTATTATTTGTGTCCTAATTTGGTAAGTAGACTTTGACAGAATAATAAGTGGAAACAAATTAGTGAGATTGTAATATTAAACTTCCATTATATAATTGTGTTCTGAACTCATCTGTGCCAGGCAAATGATTATTAGAGGAGGCAAAAAAATAAGCTTCCCATTTATGAGATATTACAAACAAAGTACTTGGTAAGCCTAAAAAGGACAGTGTGTTAGCTGATTAATCATGAGGGAGGAAAAAAATAGGGATAAATGGAACTGTCGCCTAATGCTGAAAACAAAAATCAAAAGATCAATGTCAAAAAATCTCTGTAGCCTTGCAGGAATATTCTGGTGATTTTAGATACAGTGACTGAGAACCACCCTCTTCTTCTTTACCTTCTCTGGGACTAAGGAGTGTGAAACTAACCTGGAGTCTTAAAGACTATTTTTTTTGTTCATTCATTACTTCCTGGAACAAAAGGACTTGCAAAGCTGTGAGAAATACCTTAACCATAAGACCAAGTGAATATTTGACAACTCTCCACTCCCTCCCCCCACAACAAAATGGCTTATGTTTTTAAAACCTCATGTAAACAGAATGAGGAAATTAGATATCAAAGTGGCTTAACCAGACCACGGGCTATGCTCACTTTCCCTGAGAGGTAACCTAATATGGTAGATGGAGTGTGGCTTGGATGTCATACAGTCCTGAGTTCAAACACTTGCTTCACCTTTTGCGGAAATCCTTTAACTACTCATAGCTTCAGTTTTCTCATCTATAAACAGGCATACTAAATAATCACCTCGCTTGTAAGGAAAACACCTAGAACAAAACTGCTCATTCCTGCTCTCTTCATATCCCTTCCCAACAGAATTTCTGAAGAGAGAAAACAAGGACATTTCAACAATTCCATCTCTGACAGAAAATGCATATCCAATTTGCTATTAGATAAGGCTTATTCAAAATAAATATCCAAGACATTTTTAAGCACCAATTTCATCAAAAGACATGTATTCCAACAACAGCATATTGATTTTATTCTACATAGGCTCTCTGCAGAGTCAAACATTTGTTTTAGTGTGGGACAAGATTTTTGGCAACAGTTTAGTAAAATGTTGGGTTCTTAGTTTGCATAACTGTTGCGCCTGTAATGAGCAGACACAAAGCCTTGGCTCATTTTGCTGCCCTTCTCTCATTTCAGAGCACCCATCTGCAGCCTATGAGAGGCTTTGTAGGGCCCTAGCAACACACAGAGATCTATGCTGAAAATTGCAAAAGAATCCACAGTAAAGTTGTCCTCCAATTTTCAGCATCCTGAGAATTAAAGTGTGTTCAATGTCATCATCACGAAAAAAATATTTACTACTTTAGTTATTGCAGCTCTTCCCCAGTGAAATCAGCATAGACATTCTGGTGAGCCACATGGAGGTCAGTGGAAATAACTTCTATATGTGGCATTAATGATGGCTACACACCCAGTTTTCTATTTTAAAATTGACATCCACTTTGTTAGGTAGGGAAAAAATTTTTTTAGATGAAACTGTCCATTTGGTGAAGCCCTGGTGTGATAGGATGTCATTTAGCATTTCATTTTGCAAAGTATTAAATAGCTTTTTCTTTATTATAACATTAGATAAAAAGAGTTAGTGAAAATAGTTGTATGTCAGAGTCATCACTGTATTTTACGATATCCCAGGGACTGTAACAACATTCTTAGTAACTTATTTTCACATGTGTCACCTCATAGATTCTAATTCACTCTCCCAGTAGATATCTGTTGTATAAACTCTGTTTCAAACACTGTGATAGGTGCTCGGGATACCGGGATAAAATAAAGCTCCTGCCTTCAAGGGAATAACAGATGAGCAAACAGGCCTTTAAAGCATAGAGTAGTCAGTACTACACCAGCATTCAGAACAAGGTGCTACGGGGCACCCAGATGGATACTTAAACCAGAGTTGAGGGAGAAAGGGGCCAGTTCTTTTCTATTCATTCCACAATGATGAAGAGAATGAAGAAGTCATTTCTTTCTTGAAGATGACTTTTAAGCTTGAAACCACAAAAAAAGAACAAAAAGAAACATCCTATGAAGAAGGTATATACTTTTTAATTTTAAAGAATAGAGCAGCACACCAGATCAATAAGACGAGTTAATAGCCAACTAGCTCTCTGAATATTCACCATGGCCAAGGTATTATGTTTAGTACTGTGTGTGGAATATCTCATACATTTTCTACAACACACCTATGAGGTAAGTTCCATTGCCCCTATTTATATATGAGGAAACTGAGACAGGTTTTATAATTTGCCCCACCAACATCACACAGCCAGAAATAGTGAGTCTGAGAGTCAAACTCAGCTCGTGCTTTGATCCATTAAGTTGTATCCAAATACTGCTTCCAAATATCCATTTAGCTTAAGTAAGCTTTGCTTTTGGAGACTCCATCCAAAACTTTCATTCTTTTCCATCTTATTTTATTAGATTTCTTTAATTTTATCTCATCTAATTCCAAGAGAATCAAAGGCATCACTTTAAAAGACCAGCTATGTACACTTTACCATGTAATGCAAGAGGGCAAGGGCATGGAATCAGGAGGTAGTTTGGTGGAAAATCCTCATATCCCACCTCCTTGTTCACAGTCCTGTCTCTGCAGCTCTTGTTATTCATTATGCAATAAAATAACAACAACAAAAACACATTATCTTTTATAGCAATTTTGGCATAATCAGCCTGGCAGATAAGATTCGGGGCTTTGGAGTAGAAGAAATTGAGGATTAAATCTTTGTTCTGTCACTTACTCACTACATGTCCATAGTAATTTACAAAACCTCTCTGGATTTTGTTTCTCTTGCCTGCAAAGTAAAGCTAAAAAGCCTCACCTATAGGTTTTGAAGGGTGTTAGTTGAGAACATCTTGGCTTATAGCCAAGTACTAGATAAGGTAGAAGTTATAATTCTTAAGATTACAATTCTGAACCTCTGGTGAAAAGTAACAATCGTGACATTTTTCAATTACACATTTTAAAAACATAGTTTCGTGCCCTCTCTGGTATTGGTTATTTTCAAATGAAAAATTTTAAGGTCTTTTCTTAGCTTTATTCTTTTGAATCGAATCAACTTCCATGTGCTATTCACAAAGGACTCTCAATGTGTGATGTTAATATCGGAATCTAAAATCAGAATCCTAGAATTTAGGGCTATATGAGTTAAGGGCATAGAATAGCTCAAACACAGTTCTATAATGAAGAAACAGCTATTCCTTCTCATTTGCCTCACTCAGGGGATGAATTGCTCCTTCTCTTCCTCTGCGTCCCCCACATCCTAAACAGATTTCCTGAAAGACCTTCTGGTTAAGTTCTCATCCCCTTGGCAAGGCAACTTGTCTGCTGAGCCAGTCAGCTGTCTCATTGAGATTCACTGCCAGGTGGACAGCTTTGATGGCAAGGAGGTGGCGTTCCGCCCAGTTAAGCAGCTTTCAAGCCTCAAGCCATAAAGATGAGCTCCTGGCCCTCCTTCCTCCAGGAGGATACTGCAGACATATTGCCTGCCCTTGGAAGTATGGCTTTCCTGTGGCGCAAATTATTGAGCTGTGCAGAGCACCTTACTTACTGCTCTCCTCAGAGCACTGAGACACAGACTTTGTCCAGTTTCTGTGTCAGCTTTTTTAAAGGTGTTGTTCAGGTAATCAGCTTTACTTTGAAACAAGCAGAAACTAAGTTAGAGGGACATGAGCTTTTCTGAGTCAAGGCTGACTTCTCACTCACCAGGAAAAAAAAATCCTGGGCTCTAAGAAATTTGGGAAATAACAGGCCCTATGTTTCTAAATTAAATCTTCGTTCAGCAGGTCTTACATAACTTTTAAGCTACATAAGCCAAATAGCTATTTTACAAGGTTCCTGATGCCATGCTTTTTAGTCTGTTTTATAAATGTGAAAACTGAGAACAATAGATGGTCACTCAAAGAGCAGGATACATTGAAACTGAAACAGAATCTTTTAAGTACTTTTTGTTATCGCATATGTAATGTGTGTTGATTTTAAAAGTACAGATAAGAGAAAACAAAAATCACCCATTAAACTATCAGTCAGAGGGAACCAGAGACCAGACCTGTTTGGATGACTGTTCACTCACAAAGACTGGGCAGCTGGAGATTTTTCAAGGAGGATTTGTTTTCAGTGGGCTACGCTGTCTTTCTCACCATCTCACCATCTTTCACAGAGCAGAGGAGATGCTGCCTCTCACCTTATGTAAGTGAAAAAGGTTTTCAAAGAACTTTCAGGCTTTGCTGTACTTATGCAGGAGTTTGAAGAGTGAAGTGTATGTACCAAAATCTGACATCTATGTGGAAAATCTAAAAGGCAGAGATGAGTCATCCAGCTGTTCAGTTAGTGAAGCAAAAAGAATCGTTGCCACATTGGGGTCAGCTGCATGGCCAGAGTGTTTCTAACTGAAATATGCACAAATATTTACTGTGAGGCACTCAGGTCAGTAAAGCAAACATGAAACATTTAAAATTCCCCCCAAGAGGAAAAGGCATGGGACCCTCATAGATCTGGAAAGAACTGAAATACATAAGTGGCCAACGATAAGTGAGGTCAAAGCTCCCACAGATGGTGAGGCCATCTTATAAAAGCACCTCAAGCAAGAATGTTTCTGTCCCTGTACCTTTATTCACTCTCCTCAGGGTGAGGATGATAGAGAAAAAAGGATGGAAGTCAAAAGTGGGGAGAGAGGAAAGAAAGGCTACACCTACCAACGCTGGTTATAGACAGCTCTACTATAGTTTCTAGCTGTCTAGTTGAATAAGGGATGGAGAATTCTTATGTTTAAGATGCAAGCATTGATTATTATATTTGATTGGGTTTTATTGTTTTTGAGTAAGCAATGTGTATTGCAACCTATACTCGCTGCAAGATTTTGTCCTAATAGTGACCAAAAATATGGCACTCCAGGGTCAAGGAAAGAACTTGACTAAACATTAAAAGGGTAGTTAGAGACATAAAATATAGTCATACAGTCTCTGTCTCAACTATTCAATTCTGCCACTAGAGTTCAAAAAACGACTATTGACAACATGTAAATGAATGGGTGTGGCTGCGCTCCCACCAAACTTTATTTACAAATTATAGGCAGCAGACTAATTTGGCTCATGAGCTGTATGTAGTTTGCCAACCTCTGTTATGCAACATCATTTTTAATGGCTACATAGACTCCTATTCTGCAATTTTAACCATATCTTATTGAAACAATTGTAGTTGAACATTTAGGTTGTCTCTCAATTCTGCTATTAAAAATGATGCTTGGACACACATCTTTGTACATAAAACTTTATGTGCATCTGAATTACTTATATAGGCTGTTCCTAAAGTGCAATTCTGGAGTCAGATTTCATTTTAAAGTCTTGTAAACAATACTGCCAAATTACCCTCAAGAAAGATTGTACCAGTTTTCACACTCAAACAGGGTGTGAGATTGCCCATTTCCTTACAATAGACATGGTATTTGGGGAACCTTTGGCACACACACCTCACAAATTTAAAAATAAGGAAATGAAAGCTGGTGGAGATTATATGCCTAAAGTGGTTTATGAGTTACAGTCCTTGGTCCAAAAAACAGGGAGGCCCACCTCTCTATTACACGATGCTACTGAGAACAGATTATTACTCACCTCTGAATTCTCTGGCTACTGTCGGGCATCATATTTTCTTGATTTTATTTCCATGAGCTGCCACGATTACAAGCAGAGTGAACCAGTGAACCAAACCGAGAGTGGGCACACACGGTAAATGCTAACCCTACTCTAACCTTGTCGCACAGTGTGACCCTGGGCAAGGTCCTCAATCTCAGCTGTGTAAAGGTTTCTCTGCAGAAAAATATGACAGTGCTCTCCAGGAAGGAAGCCGGGACTAAATGATTACATTCCTCCCTACAAATATCAGGTGTCAGTGAAAAGAGTTTTCTGACCCCATAGCAAGGAAGTACAGTCTCAAACTCTTCCTTAGTATTTTTTTTCACTTTGTAAATTATATAAATGTCTGAACACATTGCCGTACACCTGAAACTAACATAAAATAATATTGAATGTCAATTCTAAGTAAAAAATAAAAATTAAAGAATAAAATAAAAAAACAAACTCTTCTTTTAGAGATCAATAGCTACTGCTTTATCCGAAAGTATCAATACAGTAGAATCTACGTGCTGCACAGAGTCAACACAGTTGCTCAGTCTGGACATGAACTTAGAAAACTTCCACATGTTGCCAGCTGATCTATATCACGCCCCATCATTCTTGTTCATGTAAGGCCCTAGGAAAACGTGAAGCGAGAGCACATGACAAACCAGCCACAGGCATTCACGTTCTGTCCCCAGAATTATCCAAACCATCTTCCCTCATATTGCTCGCTGCTTCCTGCTCTTCTTTTGTTCTCTGACAGCCATTTGGCTCCTTGCCAGGCTTCTCAAGGGCCACTCTAGCCCCTTTTGTTCTAAAATTATTTCAACACAGTTTTATGGCTTAACTCCTCTTCCTTAATTTTCATAGTCTCACATAGATCCCACCCACTGTAACCATTCACCCAAGTCCAAGGGCATTGGAGTGAGCCCATCCTCACCGTACCTCCCCACCAAGGTGCCATGATTGTGTGCGTGATCAGACAATCACTTCCAAATATGAAGCCACAGCTCAGGCTATCACCTTAAGTACCTTTTAAAGAAACTTTTATAATGTCTGTAATAAATCCATATAGGGGAACTAATCTATGGCTTTCCCATATAGTTATTTCTCTATTTTATGGGGAGTCTTCATAGCCACATCTCTAGTTCGCATTCTAATTCTTTCTGACATGGACTATTTCTACACACATACACACACACAATTATATATACACATTTATAAATTTATATATCTGATATATCATACTTAACTTCCTAAAGCATTATCTATTATCTTATTCATTTCCCCTAAAACCATTAGTGGCTCCCCATCACTTATACTTACAAAGCACATTCCATTTTCTAGAGCTTAATGTTCAATACCTTCCAAACATATAGCCCTCAAAATACAACCCCAACACACACACACACACACACACACACACAAATTCACAAATAGCCAATTAGCACATAAAAACTGTTCAGCATTACAAGTCATCAGGGAAATGCAAATTAAAACAGCTACACAAGTAATATAATGGCTAAAATGAAAAAGATTGACAACATTATTTAAGACTACTTCTATCTCTGTCACCTAATATTTCTCTTCATAAATGCTAAACTCCAGCTTAATCAGACTACACATACTTCTCTGAAGAGCCTTCACCCTCCTGTTTCTCTGGTGTGCTCATGCCCATCTGAGATTCCATGGTGGAAAGCATAACAGTCTCCTTTCACCCCCGTGAAATCTACATCCTAATCCTCAGAACCTGTGAGTGTGTTACATTTTATGACAAAGGGGAATTAAGGTAGCAGATAGAGTTAAAATTGCTAATCAACTGACCTTAATATAATAGGAAGACTAATGCTAGATTATCCAGGCAGACTCAGCATAACCATAGGTGCCATTAAATATGGAAGAGAGGCAAAAGAGGAGGTCACAGTGATGTGATGCCATTAAGAACTTCATGCACACTATTGCTGCGCTGAAGACAGAGGGAAAGGTCAAGAAAAGGGTCAGCCTCCAGAAGCTGGAACGAGCGAGGAAGCTGATTCTTCCCTAGAGATTCCAGAAAGAAATGCAGCCCTGTTGACACCTTGGTTTTAGCCTGTGAGACTCTTGTGGGACTCCTGACATTCAGAACTATTAGAAAATATATTTTTGGCATTTTAAGCTACTAAATTTGTGGTAATTCATGACAGTAGTAATAGAAAATGAATACTGCCCTCCCCATAAGTTGCTGCTCATTGAAATGCTTTTAAGGAAGGTCAATCCAACTAGAATCAACCCTTCCATTCTCTGAACCTCCCTAGTGATTACCTCCTTCTCTCTCATGACACATCATTGCTGTTTAGTACCTTTCCCTCCCATTTAATCAACCACTTTATACTGTCCATTTTGATGGTACCTGCTTTCTCACAGTTCTTCTCTCAAAGCACTCATGCTCTGCACCACCTGACTATCTTCCTACCCCTAATTGGCTAGAAATGAATGGACTAGGGGAGGACATCACCCAAGGAAAGCCAAGCCATTGGCTGGCGGGGCTGAGGCTGGCCTAGAGGAAAAGGATGACATGAACTAATCTATTAGCTTCCCTGTAGAAATGTGACAACCAGCATCTATTGGAGAGGGTCATTGGAGCAGACAGGTCTTACAGAATTAGGGTTAGGACAGTCATTCTGAATAATGAGGCTGGATGAATGAGGAAGCTGGCCAGAGAAGAGAGGAGACTGAAGTAAAAATGAAGGGAGGCAGGAATACCATCACCTGAAGGGAGAGGTTGAGAGACATGGAGAGAAAATGTAAGTCTTCAGAGTTTCCCAGTTTCGTGAGAAGTAGGCATTCTCTCTTTCTCCTCTCTTTATACTATCAAACCTGTCAGCTGGTACCTGCCCTTTCCCAGCATCTCCATGGTTCTCTCCTATTCTGTCACAGGAGCCAAACACTGTCTTCCAGCTCCAGCTTTTTAACTTAATCATCTCTTGTCCGAGCTTCTTCATCATTATCTCAACTCATTTTTATGGCCTGCCTTCTTCCAATTAATTTGTAGCCATTCGCCACACTTCCACCAGTCTGTTTTTCTAAAATGTAATTCAGAATATCTCACTTTCCTACCTAAAACCTTTCAGTGGCTGTCCACTGACTTCAGGTTTAAGTCCAATCACCTTGGTAGGTCCTAACAGGGCACATGGCTATCTGACCTTGGCCTTGCCTGTCTCCTCATTCATGTTGCTCATCCTCTTCCTCCTGCACTCTGCATCTTCCATCTCTAAAACATATTGCTACCACCTTCTAGATTTTAGCCAAGAATATTAAATCCAGGCTGCATATCAAAATTGTCTATGGAGTATTTTTTAAGTATATAATGTTCAGGGGTGAGGAAGTATATGGAAACTCTCTGTACTATCTGTTTAATTTTTCTATAAACCTAAAATTGTTCTGCAAAATAGAGTGTATTAAATGTAGCCACGCAGTACCATGGATATTTGGAGTGGGATGGCTGTTGAGTCTGTTGCACATCCCAAGATAAGACAGCTTGGTCCATATTGACCACCCTGACACACTGAGTCTACGTGGCTTAGACTAATATTTCTGGAGAACAATTATTCTGACCCTAAGCCAAGTCAATATGTCTCTCCATTATGAAACCATCCTTAACTTTCCACATGGAATAGATTGTTCTTTGCCCACTGTCTCCACATTTTTTGGAAATATCTCCACCATGTTGGGTTTTTGTTTTGTTTTTTTTTTTTTTCGGTTAGAACTGGAGCCATCAGGAAACAGACATATCACAAAGGTAGCTACAACCAAATCTCTCCAGAAGATAGTCCAGGTTGCTGCCATATCCATCCTAGAGTGGTTCCCATGCTTCTGCTACTTGGCAAGGATCACAGCAAAACTTTATCCAAAAAAAAGCCTCTTATTTGTCAACTGAGTTTATGTGAAAAGTGCAAGACCAAGGATCTACCACCAAGACTGGAAGATGAAAAGAGCCCCAAGAGACTAGTCAGGAAGCATGGGACCCTCTTTTAAGTGCCACGATAGATGACTTAATTCAACACAGAACAAGAAGAGAAAGTTTCCAGACTCTCACAAGGCCCATTAAATTCTAGTCAACAGACATTTACTGGATACCTACACTGACTCCCCAAGCTCGCTCCAAGCCCTGACCCCTTATCACAAATGCTAATGCAATTTAAATAACTAGATATTCTCAACAGGCACCCCACAATCACGTGTTTCAAAAATATATATTTTTTGGTCTCTAGAGTGTTTCTTCGAAAAAAAATTAATTAGTTCCCAAAAGTTAAAAATGGAGAGATGCCAACTAAAACCTATATTTCTGATTTCTCTCTAAAAGTCAGGAAGTCTGGCCACTCTGGCCTACCATCCTACATGGCAACAACTGGCATGTGCTGGGGAGTAGTGGCCCCTTGGCACGGGGCAGCGGCGTGCTTGCAGTTCACTCTGAGTGCCCCCCACCCCACCTTCCATCCTGTGTTTGAGTTGCAACACCTGAGATTTCATGAACAACCATTTATACAACACCAAGCACCCAGTGATTGTTCAACCTGTATCTGAGATCTTAAGCCAGGAGTTTCCTATCATGTCAGATTAAATAATAAATCAGTATTGAACAATACGAAAGCAAATAATATGTATGGGCTTACCTTTGCAGCTTAATATAGTGAAGAAAAACTACACTCTGGGGTCAGCTGAAGTGGATTAAAAATCTGGTGCTTCCTCTTTTAGCAATATAACTGGAGAGCTCTCTCCGAGTCTCTGTTTTTCTTTTATATAACGGAGATAATTAAATCGGCCTCACAGGGACATTGTGAGGTTTAAATTAATATTTTCGTGCTTTGCTCATGCTGCTGCTTCAGCCTGGAAACTTCTCAGCAGTCCACCCTTTGTCAAGCTTTCAAACTTCTCCGAGGATCAAGACCCAGGAAAAAAACACCATTTACTCTGCAAAGTCTTCCTACCCTCCCTGACCCATGTCCTCTACCACACTGCTCCAGGGAAAAAGGAATGCTTACGCTTCTGGTTTCCTATATTTACCTCTGTAATAGCATGTTTAGTGTATGTATTTTTTGGACACTTATCTTTCCAAGCACAACAGGACACATTCTTTGTGTTCATAGAATCTAGTATACTGCCTGTGCTATATGTGTTTAGATAATAGTGACCCAGTAATAAGGGATATATGTTCTTATTTTCTTTCTTACTGTTTGGCTCACACTCAATCTTAATAATGTCAATAAATTTTATTAGCTCAATTGCCTTGAACAGATGTATACATACTTGTACATAAACAAGCTAGCTGTCAAAGATATCCAAAGTAAGCTCATGTAGGAGGCATTTTCTATTCAGTTTTATTGATAGAAAGCCAAAAAATACAAAAACTCATATTTGTAAAGATATATATACCCTTATGTTCATTGCAGCATTATTCACAATAGCTAAGATATGAAAACACCCTAAACGTCCACAGATAGGTGATTGGATAAAAATGTAGTATATGTATCCAATGGAATACTACTCAGCCATAAACAAATATGAAATAGTGCCATTTGTAACAACATGGATGGATCTCGAGAGTACTATGCTAAGTGAAATAAGTTAGACAGAAAAGGACGAAAACCATATTGTTTCCTTCATATGTGGAATGTAAAACAAGAAGTAACAAGCAAAAATTCACGGATATGGATAACAGAATGGTGGTTACCAGAGGCAAAAAAGTATGGGGAGAGGGTGAGATGGTTAAAGGGGGTCAAATACATGATAATGAAAGGAAACTAGACTTAGAGTAGTAAATAGGCCATAGAGTACACAGATGTGCAATTATAATCTTAGACATTTGAAAATTATTAACCAATGTTACCCAATAAACTTAATAATAAAAAAGAAAGAATAATTCAACTAATAAATGCCAGGTGTGTGTTTAACCTCCACACTCCCGGAGTAAGCTGACCTGGATAGTTAGAAGGGAATATGATAACCCCTCTTTTCCCCCCAGAATTCATATGTAATTTGACTCAAATTATTTTCAGATTTTAGACTTTCATCAAAATACAGATTGTAAGCTCCCTGAGGGCAAGGCTATTTATCTATTTTGTTTATATGTATATTAATCCTTACAGCAAAGTCTGGCACATTAAAGATATTTAATATTTACTAAAAAAAATATATATGAATAAGTCTGGAATGCACTAGAATATTAAGCACTTGGTAGGAAGTAACATCACTCTATGTGCCAGCAAATTTGAAAGTCACTTCCTTTATAGTAATCTCATTTATTTTCATAACTCCTTTGTGAGGTTAGCATCATCATTATTTGACTCCAAAGTTTTCGCTCTCTCTACTCCACACCTATGCCTAATCTTGAGATCTGTATCTAATAAAAAAAAAAAAAAAAAAAAAACGCAATAAACATGCTCTTAGGGTACTGAAGGCAAAGGAGGGTCATGGATCTTTGTCCTTTCCCTGCGGCCCTTCCCTCAAATCATAAAGTTGTCAGTGGGCACAGGTTACATTCATAAATGGAGAGTCTGTTAACATTCCAACTAATATGACTGGCATCTTCTCATCTAGTCCTAACCTGGCTCCCTGGCAAGTTGAATATAATTATATCTTAATACTTAGTCTTCTAAGTCATAGCATGCTTTATCTGTCTGCATATGTGGTCTTACCCTTTGAACTTAATTTTCATTTATTCTAAATGTCCCTCACTAAAGTCAGTCATCTTTGAAAGGGAGTGTCCTGGTTTGCCTACAACAGTCTTGGTTTTCATTTCTTATCGTGATGCTATGGTTACGGGGTTTGTTTGTTTGTTTTTTTTTAACTCAATCTACAGGAATCTCAATAAAAGGATTGGTGACCAATCAGATGGGACAGCATATAGGCCACTGAGCACTGAGCAAACTGCTTTCTTGTAGGATATTATTTGCAAATGCTGTAATAACAAAAACAAAAATGAAAACTTTCTCAACAATTTTCCATATAAACAGAATTCGGTGGTACAGAAAACAACATGTAAGTCCAAGAAAAAAGTGATCCACATGGTATGCAATAAAAATTTCATGGTTACCCCCTCCCACCACCACCACCACCACCACATCCTTTTCCTTATTACCACTTTTGGACTGGATAATAAGGACCAGATAGAGGTGATCATTTCACTTTCTTTGCTGGACTCAGGCCCGGTCTTAGCTAGTTCAGGGCAACATATCATTTACCCAGATTATAGATACATTAGCTCTATAACATTATGTCTCTTTCTTTCCTTACAGTTGTAGTTCTGAGCTTTTCTAGGTGATACTTGCTGCACAAGGACCAAGTGACTTCAGGAAAGCATCTTCACTCTTGGCGACTGTTGTGCTTTTTACTTTCTTCTGATTCTCAGATTAGGCATAACGAAAATTCTTCACAGATTTTGTTGACCTTTCCCTGCCCTTTGAGTCCACAAATAGGAGACAATTTGAATTATATTTCAGAGATGGGGTTACATTTTTGACTATTTATTCCTTTGTACAGCATCTGTATTATAACATTAGCATTAAAGTATGACTTCATGTTAGCTGTCTCTCATTGAGTCAGATAATTTCTACTGAGATAAAACATGAATATATTCTGCCTTCACATCTTTTAAGTTGTACCTAAATTATTTGAGCCAATTTTGAATGAGTTGAATGTACAATCTGTCTACGTACAGAATACAAACACACACATGCACACACACACAAGAGCACACGCACACCACTGTTGCTATTATTTTAGGCTGCATAAAAAAAAAAAATCAAACCAACCTCCAAATCCTAGTGGCATAAATAACAACCGCTTCAGTAAACTATTCTGAATATCAGGAATTTAGAGCACTGCAAGGACGGTTTGTTTGCTTCATAATGTCTGAGGCCTCAACTGAGGGCAATTCAAACACCTGAAGACTATCACAACTGTGGCTGGAGGGTTCATCTGCAAGATGGCTTCCTCAACTTCCTGTGCCATGTGGGTATAGCTGTAAGGCCAAGCCCAGCTGGGACTGTAGGTTCAGTCCCTGTGGGTACGCTCTCCAGCATGGTAGGTTACTCAGGGAGAACTTCTTTCATGGCAGGCCAGTGTTCCAGCAAGCAAGGTGAAAGCTGCAAGCCAGTCGGCCTTTGTTTGGGTTCACCTCAGAAGTTGCCTAGTGTCACTTCCACTGTCTTCATTGGCAGAAGCAGTCACAAGTCTACCAAGCAGAAGGGTGGAAAAGACAGACCACAATTCCCAATGTTTGGACTAAGGAGTTGGTAACCATGTTTTATATCACCACACTAATGTATACTCTAGTATTTTAATTTTACGAACTAGGCTATTGTGAGAAAAAAAAATTCCCATATCAACATTTCTAAAATAAAACAAACATTTTGGTAGAGGTTCTTACATTTAACTACATTGTAGTTAATAATCTTATATAGCATATCAAAATATTCAGACATACAGGAATAATTTTTAATTAGGTTTTCTTAGATGGCACACTAGGAAAGTCGCACAAGTTGGAACTAGACATTATAGGTGTTTTGTTGGAACTTTTTTGAATAGTGAAAGTGGATACTTGGCTATAATTGATTAGACATTTTCCAGACTAGTTTAATGTATTTACACTGTAACACAGCAGTTTCGCTTCTAGGAAAAAAAATTAAAAAGTAATCATGGACTTAAAGATTTACCTATAAATATTTTCATCACAGAGTTATTAGTATAATACTAAAAAAATTTGGAAACTCTACATGTATTAAAAAAATTACTTTCATTTTATTATAGTACATCTATTTCACAGAATACTGCAAAAGTCACGTGGTAAGGAATATTTATTGTCATGAGAAAATATTAATAATATACTGTTAAGGCTTAAAAGTTTATAAAGATGGAAATACAAAATAATCCCAATTGTATAAAACCTAAGTCTGCCAACATAAAAGTAAAAACTTATACCCAAAACATTGACAAAGTTGATATCTTAGGTCTGGAGTTCTGCATAATTTTGTTTTCTTTGTTGTATTTTTGTGTATTTTCAAATTTTTCTAAAATGATTATATATTGATATATTGCTTTTTCATTTTTATAAAATAAATAAGAAATTACATTATTTTATAAATATATAAATTAAAGAAATAAATCAAATTCATCTATAATCTCTTCACTCTGAGTAATCACATTACTTTCAATATTTTGTTGTTTTATAATTTGGTTATCTATTTTATTCACTGTAAAAAAATGTTTTGTTATTTGACTTTTTACCTTTACAACTAGGAGATGTTAGCCAAATTATATTTTGCCCTCCAAGTTTCATTGAATTTCTTTAGATAAAGATCCCATGCCCAGATGATAAACATGTGGACCTTATAGCATCCAAAGTAATTCGTGTCAATAAAACCACATAGAATAAATAGTATTTTCTGGGGCTGCTCTGTTCCTTTCTGGTCCCAGGGCTGTAAGATTCAAACAACTCACCACTGTGATATCTCCTCATCATAACTTTAATTCCTTTTCAGGTCCGTGACTATTAGCGTAACGTCCACCCACTACCAAATACTAGCAAACACATTTGTTTCTTTCTCATCCAATTGAAGACACCAAGAATTTACGAGGACAATTTTAGGCCTAGGTGCACCTTGCAGCCATCTCAGCACCTCTTCTGTCCCACAGTAGCTTTACTACCTAGTTTTGTCATCTTCCAGATCAATTAGCAGGAGACTAGGGCACAGATTTCCTCTGTCCTCAGATCTACCAGCTATTCTTGGTTTCTATCACTTTTCCCTGAGAATGGATTATGTGGATGATGGGAAGAGTTAGGGATTTTCTTTTCATTGCTCTTCCCTATAATACTCCTTGGTCCAATAGTCTTCCCAAAATATATATTTTATCTACACTGGGAGGGTGGGGTAAAACGTAAATATGACTAGCTCAGCAAGCATTTTTCTAAAAATTTTCATGTCAAACCTACACAATAAGCTCTTGAGACTTAAAACAAATATGCTATACCTCACAGAGCAAGAATAAACAGAGAGTAGAGAGTGAGCTTAACACCACAGTTATAGCTACCAAAACATCTTATAAAGCCATATGGGCAGCTTAGGTCGAATAGAGGAAAGGCAATTCTGAATTGACTAAATTTACCCCAAATGATTAACTTTGCCCAAGTTGGACTATGGAATGAGGCTCAAAAATGGGAATGAGACTATCAAAAAATAAAATTATATGTTTTGTACACCATAATATGTAGACTGATATATTCACATCTGTTCCATATCCCGTCGTGAATATATTTTCGTAAAAACAGTACACATGTAAGCAGCACTACCTCAGTCAGTGTCAGCGTGGTATCGTGCCTGGCTCGATATGTTTTAAACAGTATTGAAGAACAATTTAATTTTACACCCAAAATATCTCCGCAGATTATAAAATAACATGTAAAAATTAAAACATGAAAGAACTTAAAAATGTATAATATATAATTGTTACTTGCTGAGCAGGAAAGTTCTTTCTGAATACACAAAACCTATGTCATGCAAGAATGATGTCTGACTACATAAAATTAAAACATTTCTCTATGGAAAAAATACACCACTAACGAAGATAAAAATCAAATGACAATCAGGGAGAAATATTTGCAAATCCATAACTGAAAAGAGCTAATTTTCTTAAAATGTAAAAGCTACTGCAAATAATAAGAAAAAGGCCAACAATCTAATAGATAAGGGACAGAAATGGACACCTTATGGAAAAGAATATGCAAATAGTTTTTAAACATATAAAAGATACTCAAACCTATTCATAATTTAAAAATTTAAATGAAAGATATAAAAACATTTTTCATCTTTCAGATTGGTAAAAATTAAATGTTTGATTAACATAGTGTGTTTAAGGAGGTGTAAGGAATCAGGCACTTTATATGTTGCGGGTAGGAATGTAATAGAGAGCAAAATTTAAACAGAGCATTTACAATATTTACTAAAATTTAAAATCCATATGCTTTTGGATATGGGAGTTATACTGTACATATATACAATCTTATGAATACTTAGTAACTACATATACAGAAAATCGTCATTGTGGAAAAAAATAGAAATAACCTACATGTTAATTAATAAAGCTCTAGTTAAAAACATTAGAGAACAACCAAATAACGCAATTATTTAAATGAATAAAGCAACTCCATATGAACCAAAATAGAATAACGCCAGAGACATATCTTTAAGTAAAAGAAGCAATGTGAAACAGTGCACATAGTGGGTAATTACTGTGTTTGACAGCAGAAAATATGCAACATATACCTGGGTGGGCACAAAATACTCCTGGAAGGAAACGTGAGAAATGAGTAACAAATAGTTGCCTGCAGAGGATAAGAGAATGACTTAGGGACACTGGTGGGGGAGAAACTTTTCTCATAATATTACTTTGGGACCTTTTCAATTTTATACCACAAACATGTATTTTCTCTTAAAAAAAATAGAAGAAAAAAAAGAGGTGAAATAAGGAAAATGAAGGGAGAAACACAATATAAATACAAAGGTGCAATTCTTTGCATGTCACACAGCAAAACAATCAAACACTGTCTTGAACCTATTGCCTCACTAAAGCTGGCTATGTAGCTCCCAGAAAAATCTGAACTTTCTCTTCCAAAAACCCAGCCTGCTTTGACTTTTTCACTGTCTCTGCTTGTTAGGGGTTGAACTGTGCCTCTCTTCCCCCTCCCTCAACCCCCCATAAAAGGATATTTTAAAATCCTAACCCCCAGTACCTTAGAAGGTGACCTTATTTGGAAATAGGGTCTTATAGAGGTAATCAAGTTCAAATGAGACCATTGGGGTTGGCCCTAATCCTATATGACTAGTGTCCCTATGAAAGGAGAAATGTGGGCACGTAGGAAAGACAATGTGAATAGACACAGGATAAAACAACCATCAACAAGCCAAGCAAAGTCCTGTAACACATGGCCTTCTGAATACCTTGACTACAGACTTCTGGCCTTCAGACCTGTGAGACAAGACAATTCTGTTGTTCTAAGTCCCCTAGCTTGTGGAACTATGTTATAGAAGTCCTAGGAAACTAATACCACACTCCATCCCAGTCTTTCTCTCCTCAAATTTTTAGCTCCATTCCCTTCCCATTTCTCTTTTACAAGAGCAGTAATTCCATGCCCTTAAAATTTAAGTCAATTTAGCCTTTTTTGGCTCCATGTAATTCCATAGCTTTTCTTAGTCAAAGTAATGAAAGAAAGCTCAGAAACAAAGGACTGCCAGAATTTTTTCCCCAGAAACAAAGAACCTTTCTTCCTAAAAAGGTAATGATAATTCAGGTAGGCTAATAACACTTACATCGATTTGTGTCTTGGTTACATAAACCTGATCATCTTTTTAATGACTGCTGGGTAATTGTTTAACTATATCATAATTCATTTAATCATTTTCTGTATTGTTGGATGCCAATGTTGTTTCCCACTTACCACTGTTGGATAAATTCCTCAGAAGTAGACTTTAGAAGTCAAAAGACAAGCATGCTTTTTGTTATTTGTCACGTATTACCAATTAGCTCTCTAGAAAGCATGTCGAATTTTGAAAGTGTTTTACTTTGGTAATCAGAAAAAATGTTAATGATATTGTTGTCATGCTTTACTGTTTATGGTATAGGACAGGGGTCAGCAAACTTTTTCTCTAAAGGGCCAGATAATAAATATTTTAGCTCTTATGGGCCATGCAGTCTCTGTTGCAACTCTGCCATTGTAGTAAAGAAAAGCAGCAGCACACAATATGTTAATGAATGAGCAGGGCCGGGTTCCCATAAAACCTTGTTTATGGATACTGAAATTGAATATCAAATAATCATCGTATGTCACAAAATACTGTTCTTTTGAGTTTTGTCAACCATATGAAAAAATATCAAAGTCATAGTTCACAGGCCATGCAAAAACAGGGAATGGGATGGATCTGAACCACAAGCTGTAGTTTGCCTGTTTCTGGTGCAGAATTTAGTATCTGATAACTCATTTTGCAGTGAGAAAATTCTTCCTTGAGGAGAAACTTTTGCTTTCCTGCAGGTTCTTTTAGGTTCTTTGAGATTCATACGCTTATTAGGATGATGTCAGGCACCAGTCACTATCATAGGAGCCAATGGATAAATTGTTACTGAACATTAGTTGCTGTCAATATTGATTCAAATCACAGAGCATTACCTAAAGGATTTAAACATTTCTATGTTTTCTCTCAAAGCTATTCCTAGATTGAACCAGACCATGAGAGCTATGTTGAGGAACAACATGTATTGATTATTTCTCTCCAACAATTTGGACCTACACATCCACACATTCCTTACTTTACAGAATTCCTCTAGAATAGTTATGCTTTTGCAAAATTCCATAAGCCTATATTGAGAGATAAAGTGTTGTAGCCTCCAGCCCCCGAAAGACACACGGACCACCAAAAATCAGCGAGTTATAGGAAACACACTCTTTATTTAGCCAGCTGGGGTCTGCCAGGGGTATGCAGATCCAAAATTAAGCAGCCCTGAAATGTACAGGTACAGGGTTTTTAAGCCCTAAACCCCATTCTTCATTCTGTCTGAACACAAAAGGCTATTTTTCTTCTTTTTACTAACTGTCAACCCACAGGTCAGTTGTGAAGCGGGGGTACAGAAGCAGAAAGCTTACTGTTAGAATGTTATGTTCCTATGGGTGATAGCCTATGTTCCCATGGGCGATAGCCAAGCAGTAAATTTCCAGCCAGCACAAAAGAAACTCGCATTCATCTATCAGTCTGTTACTCAGTGAATGTCGTTGAGGATATTGTTGATTATGTCACAATATATCTTTTGTATGAGTAAGAAAAATAATTAGGCTTCTCCTATTTTCAACATATTTTTTTGTGCTCAGACTTGCCAGATCTCTTTCTTATCTACTTATTCTGTCTCTGGTTAAATTTATACATATTTTAATTTGTTTTCTCTTGCTGTATTTTATGTGGTTTTATAAGCCGTATCTTGTCTCCTCTTCTTCTTTCTTCTTCTTCATCTTTTAACAGATTTAAAATTTTAAATGGGAGATTGCGGGCAGGGGTGTGGCAATTCCAGATTTGACATGGAGTTGCTGTAAGAATGGTCTTAATGCTCAATGGTACCTTTTCTCTTTCTTCATATGATTATTTTTTAGTCTCTTTTCTCAACATAATACAGCAAAACTATTTAAAATAAAACCCCTAACTTATTTTGTTTTTTGTTTGTTCCTTTGTTTTTTGTTTCATATAATGGCTCCACGTAAAAACCACAATGCCCTGGGAACCCTGAGGTGGATCCTCCCAGTGACCTGTGGCCCCTCCCTCAGCTTGGAAGTTCTCTGTGCCTCGAGGTCAGAGCAGAAGGAACTTGGGCCAAGGAGCCTGCCCTGGGGGTTTATCTGCCAGGTTGTCAGGAGTGACAGCAAAGAGCAAGGCTGCTTGATGAATCCAAGGAGCAGAAAAATCTGTCAAAACACCCAGAATATTCATTGCAGGGATCATGGAAACATTGCCTATTTGTTTGGAGCGCGTTTAATTATTTTTAAACATATGCAGTCTGTAGTTCAGTGAACATGTCAGGGATAACAGAGAAAGAAAAGCAAATGAGGGGAGCAGTACTGATCCTGGAGCCACTCTTCTCCACAGCTGGCTGATAGGGAGAAGCAGTTGTTTCCCCTCAAAGTGTGGCTCCCTGTCTGTCACCTAATGAAACACAGTAGGGGGATTAATGTCATTAGCTTGAGGCCAGCATGCTGTGTAGTAAACAGATATACACCCTCTCTCATTTGGGGGAGTGTCTCTCAGCTCCTGCCCACTGGCCTGCAAAGGTCACTCCCAGCCTTGTATTAGTTAAATGGGAAGAAATTAGGTTGGTTGAGAGAATCTTGTGGTTTGTTTTGTGAGAGCAGCCTCTGGGGATTCAGGCACCTAACTCTGCTCCTGCCCCCACTCACTCACCTAATTGGGGCTTAGATTTCTTCTTTGGGGGAAAGCTGAAGTAACTAGAGAAGCTAAAAGCCCTATGAGTAAATGCTTTACAGAAGAAAAAAAAATTGTTTTATTTGATAACCAAATTGACTAAGGAGTGTGGGGAAAAAATGTGGGACTGCTATTTGGATAGCATGACCATCTCTCTCCACTCATGAACTGAGAGTGTTTCTCCACAAATTAGCACACACAAAGCTGAGAGCAGAGAAATACAGGTGTTCATTTCCTCTATTCCCCAGGAATGTGCACAGTAAACAGCTACAAGTGAATAAAACTTTGATATTTTATATATGTAGAAAATACAGAAATCCTGACTTTAATGGTGGGAAATATCTGGGGGTGAGGGGGGTGGGCAGAAAGTCAGGAGGAAGAATAAATACTTCCTCTGGATGGCTATAACCAACATTCGGGCACAAACGGAAACCTTCGGTTAAATGGAGGAACACCCAGCACTGTCTAGTCGTAAACAAGGAGAATCTGGGAAGGAATGGAAGCAGAATTAAAAAATAACAACCCAGGAAAAGAAGAAGTTTGAGGGAAATGCGGCAAGGAAAATTGGAAAATTTAGTTGACTCGATATTACACAAATATTAGCTAAAGTAAAGACAAACATAAATGCTGCCTTGTCAGAATTTACCTTAATTCTTTTCTTATCAAAGCAGAACACTCTATTTTGTACTAAAAGCTCTGAACTGTGATCTGATATTTGTGCGTGGCATAGTATTTTGTAGCAATAGATATTACTATCAAAGAAACAATATAAATGAAAAATAAAGAAAAAGGAAATTCAGGATCATGCATATTTGTTATGTCACAAACTCAATTTCAGACACCCCCTCTGCACTGCCACTACTTTCTAAAGGTCACTGAGAGTTATATTTCTTAAATATCATGGCATGTTCATTTTCTCTCATAATAGCATGCCAAGGTGGGCAGAAAGAGCATGCCATTATATATATGTGTATATGTGTATATATATACATATACACATATATACATATACATATATATATGTATATACATACATACATACATTCATATATCTCAAAAAGAAACAAGGTCAAATTTAGATAGCTTTTTTGTTTTTTTTTTTCTATTCTTTCCTTTTTCTTTTCTCCCTTCCCTCCCTCCCTCCCTCCCTCCCTCCCTCCCTTCCTTCCTCCCTCCCTCCCTCCCTCCCTCTCTCTCTCTTTCTTTCTTTCTTTCTTTTCTCTCTCTCTCTCTTTTTTTAAGATTTACCTAAATCTCCAGGCCTCAATGCTTCCAGGAAGGAATGAGACCTAAGACCTAAACGGCAGTGTTCAAACTGTTACTCTCATTGATCAACACAGAGCCTCCAACCCGACCCTGTGTCTGCTCTGGTGCCTCTGGCTGCTCTGTAAAGCCAGGTAGGCCCCTGCAGAGAATCCTCCATCACCTTTAGGCCCCACAGTGTCCTAAAGTGCATGGTGGTCTCAATGCAGAGAGATTGCTGCCCTGCTCAAACACCTGCCTCCTGATCCTCCCAAAGGCACTAAGCCCCTGCACTCCTTATCAGATTAAAGTTGACTCTGCCCTGCACACAGATGGGATCCCTGCTGTCTTGGATGGGGAGACGTAGGCCCAGGGTCAGGCTGAGGGAGCTGATCCTGGCTGATGTTTCCTTTTCTTGGCTCTACTGAGTCCAGGTCTCAGTGTACCACACTCTTCTCTCGGGCTCCTTTCTGCTTCAGCAGAGCCCTTATGTCGATGGACCCTTGGGGTAGAGGTGGGGTTGAGGGAGGCAAGGTTGGACTCTACTGTTGGTAGATGGGCCAAGACTTTCCTCTTGGGAGTTCGATTACCGAAACTTATAAGAAAATAGTTACATCTAGAATAACTTGATAAAAGTCATGTGTGAATAATCAGAGAGACTAATGAAACTAGGTATTGTCTGTGCTTTCTTAGAAATGCAATGACATCAAATAAAGAAGGGATATCCGCCATGTATAATTACAGGGAAAACCTGGATCTCTGCTTCAATATAATAGACTGGCTTCTGAGCTTTCTTGCCCTTTTTTTAAATTTTATTTATTTTTATTTGTTTGTTTGTTTGTTTGTTTGTTGTTAAAAATATCTCAAGAGTATCTCTGGCCAAATCTTGCAAATCTCATATAGGATAAAATAAATTCTTCTGGCTGCAAAATGCTGTGGCTATGTTTTTATCTATGATGTCTGATGATTACATATACTATTAGAACAAAGCTGGTGTGATGTATATGTGTCAATTAGAGTTTTTAAGGTTTTTTAAGGGTTTATGAACATGTGCAGTATGGGACATGTTAGATATGCCATTTGAAAAACAAACAAACAAACAAAAAAACCACTCATAGCAACTTTTCTTAGTTACAAATTTGATCCAGAGAGCAAATGAGGGTGTTTTCCCAATCCATTCAAAGGACACCTTGCGGTCACATTCTCCTTCCTGACCACAGCATCACACAATATGAGCAAAGAAGGAAGTAGTGGTTTGCAGGGCTCTGGCTGGGTTTTGGAGTAAGTAATGGGATTCTGTGTTCTTTATCCTGAAACTTAAGTTTTAGTGTACATCAGAATCACCTGGAAAATGTGCAAAAAAAAAAAAAAAAAAAAAAACCCTTGTAAAATAATTTAAATGTTCAGATTCTACTTTCAGAGGTTCTTATCTTGTAAGTCTGTGCTGAACCTTAAGAATCTACCTTTTAACTAGCACCACCTCTCACATACCTAATGCAATTAGGCAATATAAAGGATATATTTTGAAACACTGATTAGATCCCATAATTTAGTAACACTCTGCTACTGCATTCTGGGGAACAGTTTATTAGGAAGGTGTGAAGCACTGCACTTAGGATCCATCAGGAGGCCAGGCTTCATTTGCTAAATGCATATGGCATTACTTTAGGACAAGTATTGTTATCTTGATGATATTGTTTGATATACATCACAGATGGATTATTTACTCTATCCCCTCTAGCAGTCTGTCTATAGCTGGAACCAAGTGACCACAAAACATTGCAGAGAATTTGGAAGTTATGCTATTTAACTCCTCATACTTGGGCCCCAGGACTAGAATGAAACGTGTGGGGCTCACGTGGCCATATGTGTGTGATTACCTTCATGCGTGCAATTCATAGACATGGGGCCTTGAGCAAGAAAGGTCATCTTTCTTTTAGAAAGCAACTTAGTGGGTGGTATTTGTAAGTAGCTTAACATAAAACATACAACGGAACTTTTTCTCTTTACACACACACACACACACACACACACACACACACACACACACACAATGTAAGTTATACTGTTTTGTACTTAGTGGTCTGAATTCATCCCAAAGGCCAACCACGGGGGGTGGCGGGGGTGGGGGGGAATCATGCCATTTCAAGGCTTGCATAAGGTGACAGAACCTCCTCTGTGAAATGTAAACTTCACTTTCTCTGCCCAGCTGGCCAATTGTTCCAATCCAGTAAATCACAGATTTGGCAAACACATGTAGGGAAGAGGAGGAGATGAGTAATACCAAGCTGTGCTGATAAGAAGGCCAGGACTAAGTCTTTGAATCTGTACACAATGGAATAAATACCTTTTATCCATTCACTCCATTAAGCAAGCCACACCAGGAAAATCATTTTCCAATTAGTCAGCACGTTTCAGCATCATTACCTTTGAGATCAGATCTGCTACCATTCAAAAACACATCAGAGACAGTGTAGGAAGAGTTAAGTATGGTTCCTGGCATCTGAGGTCTGAGAGGAGGTGAAATTAGATTAGCTGCAGCAAAATGGGAGGGTTTACATTACCAGAGGGGCTCTACCTGGCTCCAGGCTTAACAGTGAACAACGCTTTCAGCATATGGCATTACAATGGATTAGTGATCAAGTACGATTAATCCTAATAGATCGTCTTTTGAACCTCAGTGGCTTGTTAGGTGAGAAAAAAATTGTCTGTCCCCAAAGTGTCAGGTGAAACTCTCATTTGAGGTAAGACTACCATGTGGAGATGGGTCTCCATCTGGTGGCTTCCTTTTGTGAAACTCCACCAGAAGGTGTTTTAATGAGGCTTTTATAGCAGGCACCACCTGCCACTAATCTTCCCCTCTAAAAAGGTGTAATTGAGGGTTGGTTTTACAGTATGTCTCATATCCTAACCTTGGGAATTCATCAAGAAATGCAAATCTGGGTGGATGGTGTAATCATGAAATGCCATTTTGGCTTTTGGTTTAGACTTAAGTGGTTATAGAAATTTGTGGTTTGCTAATTACAACCAGCTATATAGTAGCTATCCCTTTCAGTTAGATTAATACGTGTGTCATCTCAGAATTAAATAACCAAGTTGATGGTGAACATATGTCTTCATTCAATTCTTTGCACATGTAAAGAGTTGCAAGGCTGCTAGTGGTTCACAAATTTAAAGGTTTCATTTACACTATTAAGGTTTAACTGGTTCAGATTTACTGCGCATTCGTCCTCCTAGTAGATGCTTCAGTTCAAGATGCATTGTTTTAGTGAGACATGAACAAATTACAAAGTCCCTGAGATGTGTTCTATTAGAAGGAATTTAGGAACAGTGTTATTTTCCTTCATCTATTAAAGATACAGATATTTGTCACACTGCTCTCTCAGCAGTTTGGTTATGGATTATTCTGACATTTCTACCCACGACTTTATTTGAAATAAAAGATGCTGCAGAAGGTGGAGTATAATGGTGTAACTTTGATTTTTTAATTCAAAAATCTTAAATTGAGCCTTTGTTATGTACCAGGTATGTTGCTACAGATTAGGAAATAGTAATTGTAACAATGGCAACTACAATAATATTACACAGAACCTGCCTCCCAATATTTTGAAATCATCTTGCATTTCACTCATATTCTACTGAGAATATTTTGAAAGTCTTTGTTTGCTGCTAGTATCACCTCAGAATATTATGTTGAGAAATATTTTACCTACATAAAATCAAGTTAACAAAATAGTACATATAATTAGACAAATTGGAACATTTGGGTTTTAATCTACCCTCTATTTTAGAAGTCAAAGAAATGCATGAACCCCGACTATTTGCCTTTCAATTACTAGGAATTATAAAACATAGCAAGAAGGGTAAATGGCCCACAATATCCCATAATCTAAAATTGGCTTATACTTCAGGTTTGAAATGGCATTTATAAATATGAAACATGAATTTAAAGCAAGAGTCATAAATCAAAGCCCCAGAAGGTGAATCTGACCTATAGATTTGTATTTGGGGTTTTATTTTTGCTATTGTTGTTTTTGTTTGTTGGTTTGCATGAGATCTGTATTTTTTAATACAAATTTTAGTCCATATGGACATGACATGCTCTCTCCTATTTTCCAAAAACCCTATTACTCCCTAATCTCATACCCAATTGCTTTGACAAAACTCAATCCCAACTCTAAAATAATGAGGCTCATTTTCACATGAGTTGGTGAACTCTGGTTCTATTACCTTAGAATTCATCACCAAGCATGTCCTCATGCATGTGTAAAGCCCTGGCAGATGGACCAGTGAGGGACAAGGCCCATACTCACTTAATCGGCAGACTCTCAGGAACCAAATCTGCTCCCCAGTAGAGCTAAATATTTTAGTCATTTTGTTCCCACATCCTTGATGTCCTTGGTGTACAATCGTGAATCAAAAATTCAAAGAACAGGGTGAGTGAGAGGAAAAAAGACAAGAAAACATTATTTAACCTATCTTCTAATTAGGGAAATGTTTTATGATCAGACTTTAAAAACCTGTAACTATAACGTCAATTTTCCTGATGCTTTTCTTCCTCAAATTTAATTCTCATGGATATAAATCATTAGAACTAATCCTGCCACAGGAAAAAAAAAAAGTGCATGGATTGTTTTTCCCTTTCACAGTTAGGAAAATGCGGTCAATTATTATTATTTTTCTTTAGCCTTAGATCGGCTAGAGAAATTGGTCCATCCTTTCTCTAAAATAATTGGTCAGTGTTGGTTTAATGCACAGAAAATAATAGTTGACTAAAGACTAACCAGCCAGCTCACACATGCTGTGACTTCTGTTATAGGTTATGTCTACGTGGTACATTAAAATGCACACAACTTCTCCCTACCTCACTTTCTGGGCCTATTTTATTTATTCCTTTAAACCCATATTCAGGTCTAGCCCAGGAAATTATCATGAAGCAAGAAAGTGCCTTTGGTGCTGTCTTCATGTTTCTTCTATGGTCTCATGATGCCCCCGTGCCCTCACTGTGTGACTATCATGTCAGGCCTGCACTCCTCAAATGACTGCTTGTTCCCCACTCCTCTCTGTCTTGCTCTCTGCAATCCAAACCCTCTGGGCTATGGTACTTTCTGGTCGACAGCTACCTACTTTTATTAAGTCGGTTGTTGTGAAATGAATTTTGGGGATTCGTGAGTTGGGGCTTTTAAGCATAATGTCTAATCTAAACAAACAGTCCTTTGGATAAAAATTAATAAAAGGACTATAGGCTGAATGGGAAATAAGACAGGGAGAAGCCTATAGTACCCCCGAATCATATCATCCTTTGCCCATGCTTAAGGAAAGTTCAGAGTAAAATATTTGCTTCCTTGGAGACACACCTAGCATATTTAAATGAATTACAAAAAATTAACCTAATTTTGACATGTCCTAGGTTAAGGCTCTTTGTGAGAATGAGACAGTTACTCATCTAGGTGTGTTTCCTGTTATTTTTAGGATCTATAGGTAGTTAGAAGAAGGTGTGTTGGCTAAAACTATGTGATTCTATGTCTCTCTAAGCAAATAAATAATCATGTTTGTCTCAGGAGTCAAAGAAATTGATTTAAACCCTTGTTTTCCTCACACAACATCCTTCCACATAGTTATATTGGGTTGTAGTATGTGTCGAATTTGCATACTTAGATATTTTCAGTTTACTACCATTTTCGGTTCACTCCCTCACAAATTATGTCTTTGTTTCATTCTTCAACATTCAGCTTTCCACCTCCCCTATCCTCTCCCCGAGAGCCTTGCAGTGTGCCATCCTTCCCCTGGAGAACCCACATGAATACTAAACATGAGGTTGGCTCACCTTGATATATTATTGTTGTCTGGCATTTTCCCCTATATCTTCCTCAGTATGTCACATATGTTTATATCCGAGGCCAGAAAAGTTTTAAGAAAGGAAGATAGGAAAGGAGAGGTGAGTGGTGGAAGAAGAGAGAATCAAAAAAGGGATAAAAATCCTTATTTCTGTTTTAGATAACTCACTTAGATAATCATCCATTTCTCCAGAATGAGAAAAGGATAGGCAGCCAAAAATTAGGTGATTTTCTATGATTCTGTAATAGGTTTATGTATGTATCATAAAACAAACCAGTGGCATCTGGCAGAGGTCTACAAAAGTGCTTATCAGACTTGTGCAAACAGAAGATTCCTGACCCAGCACTAGAAATTTTGATTTAGTAGACTTGAGTTGAATTCTAGGAATCTCAGTTTTTAACGATCATGCACAATGAGGCTGACACTGTTCTAGAGAAGGAATATTTCAAAGTAGCATCTTATTTCATCAAAATCTCCATTACAATCCTTAGCCTTTTGAGAATCCAGTTTCAGAGATGAATGTGTCTATGAAAAAAGAGAGCACTGTACAGAGAAACAGTAAATTTTACTGATTTTTTTTTTTTTTAATATAAAGAAGAGCTATGTTGGACCAGTTTGGCTCCATAAATGAAGCATACTAAAATATTAAAACAAAGAGGAAAGAATCCAGCTTCTGAAATAGTTGCTGTCCACTCACCAAAGGAACCGAGATGATTATAGGCAGCCCAGGCCAGATATGTAATGTGGGTGTTAAGATTCTGTTTACAAAACCAATGTGGGAAGGCGTGGAATTTCTAGGCTGAGAGCCATTTGTATATACTGTTCCTCAATTTTCATTGTAGAGAAACCCAAAGTTTGTTTGTTACAGCTGCAAATCTCACATTGCAGCAAAACTTGTACATTCCATGGAACCCAAGCTAACATGTTGTCCTGACTGCCCTGCACCTCCTTTTTTTTATCAATCTAGCTACTTCCTTGCAGAATGTCTGATTTAGATATAAAGCATAACCATTTAGAGAGTGTTATTACTTAAAGTTCCTGTGCCACCTGACAACACTACAAACTCTGAAACTATCAACCAGTAGTTAATATCCTCAAATATTCATGGTACGAAAAATTTATAGCAAAAGCCAATTTTTATTTCTAGAACCTTCTTTCAGTCCTTTTAGGATAGATGGGATGTTTATAGCTATGGGATGGTTTCATGCACAAAAAATTCAAATTGACTAAAGTACTGAAACATGAAGAGCAATAATATTAGCTCAACCTCTGGCTAACAGGATTACTGCTTCAGACATTTTGGGCTGTGTCATTCCATACTTGAAATTTAATTTTTCACGCAACATTTATTATTATCATATGAGAAAAAACTGCAAATAGACATGAACTACTAAAACATAATATAAATTACTATTCTTTTTCATCTTTCATGTGCACGTGCATTTATTCCAGAGCTTATCTTTTATTCCTAATACTTGCAAGTGTGATGCAATGTTAACGTTCAGCAACCCAGCCTTAGGAGAAAGGAGTTTTCCTCCTTTCCTTTCATCAACAGGACTTGCTATTCTGACAGTGTTTAACTTCATTCCTGATTGATCTTGAACTGGCATGAATTAAAAGACTCTCCCAAAATGAGAAGTGCCATGGAAATAGGCACCTTTCATCTCTGGAGGCAAAGGAGCCCTGTGCCACATGGTGGGGTGGCAGTTCTTTTGATCAGCATTTCTTTGTTCCAGCCCAGAAACTGAGTCAGCCTACCAGGCATAACAGAATACAAGAGGGCGGCCAGTATCCCAGTGGAACCAATGCTAAGCAATGATTGGGAATTTCCATCAGAGCATCTTAATACACTAGCACGAGTTGTCACCATGAGTTCCACTAGGCCCATTAAAATGACTTCAGGTCACCTCCACTGAGCCTGCCCATTCACTCCAAAACAATTATCCTAATCTCCTTAGCAGACCCAATCCCTTAACACTTATGAAGTGCCCTCCTATGCAGGGTGCTGACATTTTCCAACAACACTAGCTTCTTTGAAATGCCAATCAAAAGTCCTTCTTGTTAAAATACACGACCCTCTCTGCAAGTATAAACAGACCTTCATACATCATCACCACCACCATCATTAAAAAGCACTTACAGAACACCCACCTGTGTGTGATGCTGTGCTGCTGGGCTCAGAACATACAAGTGCTCCAAGTGCTGACCTCAGGAAGGACTGGTTACAAACCTGCCACTTCAAGGTTCTTCTGCTGCTTATTTAGCAATGACTGTGCCCAGGGGCATGGGCCTGCAGCAGACCATTTCTGGTGGCTGGGTAATTGCCCCAAGAGGATTAATTAGCTGTTCAACAGAACAGACCTTAGAACAGTAGTGTGTAAGTGACAAAACTCACTGTTAAAGTTTTACCAAAAGGCCAGTTCCCAATCTTTCATTACTGCTCTCTAGTACTTGATGACTTGGTTCTGCAGGGGCTAATTCAGAAGAACTTTTAATAATTTTTGTCCTTCTTTTACAATGTTGTCACCCTTTTAACTATTCATTGCTGAGGAAAGAAGGGCGAGTAGAGTCAAGAACAGTCCAATGTCATGCTGCTAACTAGGAAGAAGCCCAGTCAAAGGATATAGGTTTATCTATCACTACACCACCTATGAGTGGAGTGACTTGGAGAGGTCATTAGAGGCTCTGGGCTTCACTTTCCTCCAGTGTAAAATGGGAACCACACCGTGTATCAAGAGGAGTTTTGAAGGTTAAGGAAAATAATACGTGGCGAAAATACAAGTAGTGGGACTCAGTGGTTTGAAGCTCATTTTGCTTAAATCTTAGACAAGACTATTTGCTAAGATCGGCCTTTATAGAAATTAACAAGCACAAAATAAGTAAAAAAGGAAGGTGAGAAAGAAGTTCCAGCTAGAGGAAACAACACAGGAAAATATTTAAAGCAGATAGTTAAAGCTAGCAAAAATCATGCAGGGGAGAAAAAATAAAGTGTCTGCAGCAGAGGCACTTCATTAGAAAGTAATAAGAAAGGGTGAAAGCATGAGAGTGAGAGAGAACTGGGGACGGAGGGGATCTGCTCCATCGTCCTTTCATTCACTCATTTCCTTAGCTATGTTCAATCATCATGCATTCATTGCTGTTGACCCTGTACCTCACAAATTTACATAATTCTTCATGCAAAAAGAAGTATGGTAAACTCAAAAGAACAACTGTAGAGAGAGAGCATAAATCCTGGCTCTCACCTCTATAATTCTAAGTTTCTCTTTAGCATCATTTTAATGCCTATTTAGCAGTGTTTTTCCTGAGGGCCCAAGGGAGACATATGTTTCACATCATTTTAAAACTGGGCATCATGTAAGGAGACATTGAGATGCTCCAAATCTAGCTCAAAACAAATATGATTTGACAAAGATTTATATGATTTAATTTGCTTCTCCCCATTGTAATATTTTCCCTACAACACTAGTTAATTACCTACTTAAAGCATGTACACCATGACAAGTAATAAAGGCATTAACAAGAAACATGAAAATTTTACATCTGAATGTGTC
Organism: Rousettus aegyptiacus; assembly: GCF_014176215.1. Lineage (NCBI taxonomy): Eukaryota > Metazoa > Chordata > Mammalia > Chiroptera > Pteropodidae > Rousettus > Rousettus aegyptiacus. The sequence goes on from NW_023416306.1 coordinate 56,208,979, forward strand.
ATATTCTTTTACAATTCAAAGATGCTTAAAGTAGGTCCACTCAACTGTCTTAACTTCTCTCCATGAATCTTGGTTTCCTGTGAAATAGATATCCTATCCAAGAGTACTAGAAATGTCTGCAGATGGAACTAGGTGCAGACGTCTATAACAGAGCACTGTGGCCATCTTAGGTCCATTTGTGCCCTCCCCAGTGCTTGGTGATGACAAGTAACATGAGTGCCAAAAGTATAAACAAGTGTAGTTTACCACCGTATGGCTCTATTCATAAATTGTAATACATGTAGGCTCTAGCAAACAACGTTTTACCTAAAGAAGATAAGTGAAGGAAATAAAGATCAATGTGGGCTGGGACCATCCATTGATTTCAGACATACACTTAATGAAACAGATGAGTTTTCAGCATAAATCACCCAGTTCTGATTGAATGCACACATTATGAAGCATGCCCCATCAGAGCTAACTAGAGAACTTTGGTTTCCCTGTAGGTAAGTGGGAACAGTAGTACCTACCACAAAGGGGGGTCAGAAAAATTGAGAGTAAGTATATAAATTTTTTGGAGCTATTCCACCTAAAGAAGCTATTTTAGTTATTTATCCTACCACTCTATTTATTCTTAGCACAGGTCTCCCTACAACCTGAAAATCTCTTATTTGCTTACATGTCCAGTTCCCTGTTTTCTTTACTCACTAGAATATAAGCTCCAAGAAAATGGATACCATGCTTGCCATGTTTAATACTTACTCATAGGAGGTAGTCAATAAAGGTTTGTTGATTGCATAGTAGTTGATCAATAAATGAGATATACAGATAAATGTACATATGAATATATATTTATAGCTTATTTGCTCAATAATACATGTCTGTATAGTCATAATGAAAACTTTGTATATAATATCATAGTCACCATTGTGTGTGTGTATATATATACATATATATACATACATACATACATACATACATATATAAACTCATATACATATATGAGTTTAGAAAGGTTAAGTGATTTGCCCAATTGCCATAGCACTAGAAAGTGCAGTCTTGGAAACTGAAACCACAAATCCACACCCAGTTTCTGTTTCCTCCATTACAGCACAGCTACCAACCCACTAATTTTCTCCTTTTTCTCAAGAGATGGCTGCCATTCTTCCTAAAGCCTTCTGGATGCTATAAGTTCCAGGAGCTCATTACTCAGCATTCTTAGAGTCCCTCATTTAATTAACCTTTTTAAAAATCAGATACTCTTAGCCCTAATCCCCACAGGGTTAAAGCCTCCAAAAGAAACCCCCATGTTTTCTTATACTGCATGACAAAGAGTTTGAGCCCACACATGTGCCAAGCGCTGATGGACTCCACACTGCAGCTGTGCTGCTGAAGGGTGACTACATGGGCAAACACTTTCCAATCGAGCTGCTGAAATGGGGCCTCGCAAGTCTTTGACAGTGTTAATTACTGAATCCTCCTGGCCTGCCAGCCAGGCTTCTCCACGGAAGGCCTCACCATGTGGAACTTGCTCCTGGTGGCACTCCCTCTGAGCCCACATTTGGCAGCAAGCAGGCAACATTTTAAAAGATGTTTTTATTTGCTTTAGCATTTGGTTGATTCACTTCACCCCCACCCCGCTTCACTCTGACACTCCGAGGCTGAAATATGTTTTTTGCAGTTGTGGCAGAGTTACATCAGGTTCCTGAATCCTGTGTTTAAGGAGGTGGCTGCAGAATGGAGCCCAGGACCAAAAGCTTTCACCAGGGTTTTTTATTCAGAGTTCCGTGTACACAGACCTACCACAAGAGATGGTACAGGTAAGAGCACGGGACAGCTCCTTTACACCTGAAGTCTCTGACTTAGTTCTAGAGTCCTGTGACACAGTATATGCTCCACATTTGTGTATAATATTTAACTTCCCTTCAACAGTTCATACAAAAGGGAGCCTTGGTTGGAACAAGAGTGCACATGTGAAAGGTTTCCTATAAGAAAAGATTCCACATCACTTTTATGCCTGATTTAACTTGATCCTTCAGTAACAGGAATTTAGCCAGCTATGCTATGAAACATTACAAATCACAATCACAAGGTCTATAATATGCCATTCATTAAGATGACTCTTGGCTTCCACCGTGGGTGTCCTCTTGCTCCACCATAAGACCTAAGGGAATAAAAAAGAGCCAAGCCACGAAAATAGCTACAATAGAAAGCTCTGTGGTCATAAGGCCAATGCCAACACCGAAGGCATGTACCAACCAAAATGCAGATGTGCAATTTGGCAATGTGACATGCATGTGGGCCTTTCAGAGTCAGTGAACCAAATAGGATGATGAGGGTTTTCATCTTCTAGAATTTGTGCCCACAATTCTAATTGCTAGATTGAATTCTCTTTCTCCAGAAGATTAGCCGTAACCAGTTACTATGGACTCACACAGAGAGGACGCTTTATTATTTCTTTTGCTTTCGGTGCCATAAAGTTTTCAGATGGATCAAAAAGACAGGTACGTGTCAGGGCACAAATGGAACCCGCTATTTTCTGCTGCTTCATCTGAAAAGCAATTGCTGGGGGGTAATTCCCCAACCAGCGAGTGGAAGGACAATCATTTTTCTTGAGAATAGTGCTCTATGTTCCCCATTAAAAAAGAATCCCAGCAAGCTATACTTTGCATTTATACTTCTACACTTTGTATCTTCTACCACTTAACTTGCCTCCAAAGTTTAGTATCGGCAGTTGAATTGTGTCCCCCAAAAATTCCTATGTTAAAATCCTAACCTCCAGTAGCTCAGAATGTGAACCTATTTGGAAACGAGGTTGTTGCAGGTATAATTGATTAAATTAAGATGAGGTCATACTGGAGTAGAATGGGCCCCTAATCCAATACTACTGTTATTCTTAACAAAAGGAGAAATTTGGACACAGAGACACTCACACAGGGAGAACAACATTGAAGATGAAGGCAGAGATCAAGGTGATGCACCAAAAGCCAAGAAACACTGGAGATTGCCAGCAAACCAGCAGAAGCTAGGGGAGAGGCCTGGAACCGATTCTCCCTCTCAGCCCTCAAAGGCTCTAACCCTGCCAACACCTTGAGATTGGACTTTTAGCCTCCAAAAGTGTGAGTCAATAAATTTCTGTTGTTTAAGCCGTTCGATTTGTGGTACTTTGTGATGGCAGCCCTAGTAAACTAATACATTCAGCAGCTCGTCTTTTTGTTTGTTTTCTGTTGTTGTTATTGTTGTTGTTTTGGCATATGTGTTTTCCTCAAAACAAAAATTCATAGGCAGAATTTTCTTCACCAGGTTACTTCTAGACATAGAGATCTACCTTGAAAGTTGAAAATGAATGTCAGAAATGAGGAAGTCATATTACATTTTGGGGGGTCAGTTTACTTTTTGTAAGGTTATCTCTAAGCACTGTATTACCACACATTCTTTAATGTCCTTATGAGGAAAGGGGAAAGGGAGATGCTTAAGGAGGTTCCTCAAGACTGAGACTTTGTGATGGATATGTGCATGCACACTGGGCCTTGCTCTCAGGAACAATACCCACAAGGAGATGAAGGAAGCAGGACCTAGCAGACGAAAAAATAAGCTGTAGCGTGGTTGCAATAGAATTAGACAATGAGTAGCCTAAGATCAGTTGCAGTGGTGGAAACTGTAATTTGTTTTACTAAGCTCCTGAAAATTTTCTCAGGAAAAAACAAACGACCAGAATTCTGAAGGAGCTGTTCACACATGGAGTAGAATTTCCGTGCAAGAAATATGCACCCAAGTAGTGCAAGAAATGAGCTGGAGTGGCTGCTGTGGTTATCACTCAATCCCTTATTCAGGACCAAGCTACTCATTTCCTCAAATACCTGGAGTGCTCACAGCTGTTTCCCTTCCTTAGCATCATTCTCAATGGACGAGAGTGACCTCACCTTAGGACATACCCCATCTAAGGAGATAGGCCACATCCAAGGAGCCCAATGTAACCAGGTGGCAGCTGTAGCTCAAAGCTGAATGATACTCTCACTGTGTCTTTTGATAGAATCAGTCTCTCTCTGGGGTTCAGGACCTCTAGACCCATATGCCCACCATTGCAAAGACAGAAAACATAAGTTCTCCAAGTGGATCTACAAGAATAACTCAGGCCCATTCTAATTTCAATTTTGTTTCTTGGGCCCAGGTATTCTATCTGTTAGTATGTAATACCATATAATTGATATTGATTTAGAATGTATATTGTATCCTGGAGGCTGGAATACCCTCCTTGCTATATCTTCTTCAAGATGACACCTCAGCCCTTTGAAAATGCTATTCCTTTGGTCCATCAAGCAGTAACTTCTGGGCGGTGTAGTCAATGTTATGATTAACATGGTCATGATCCATGGTCATGATGTTCCCTCCTTTGCTGTAAAGTAGGTCCCTTGGTCCAGTGTGCTATCATGAGTGATCCTGTGCTGATGGGTCAGATACTGCTCAAATGTGTTGCTCACGAAAGCCCTGGGAGAAGGAAAACCATTCCCATATTTGCAATGCGTTGATTCCAGTCAAGGTAAATTGCTGTTCCCTTTAAGATAGAATCATCTTGCCATGAAGTGGCTAGTTGATCTCCTTAGGGATGCTGCCACACTGGGAGATCTGTGTTGGTCTGTCACTAGATGGCTGAACTTTCAACAGCAGCAATAGCTACACCAGCTTTGGTGAGTGGATATCTATAGTTTTAAGCCTATGTATAGCTTCCACCCCTGCCACCATGGCTACTCAGTTCATGAATCAATTGTGTAAGTAGTGAGGTGTCTGATGACCTGGTGCTGACCTCAGATATACCACTTCCATCTATTGGGTTTGTCTCACTTTATGAGTTGGTGCCTTTGGCAGAACTCAAACCATGATGCGAAGTTCTGATCACAAGGTCACTGTCATGTCCTGTCACCATGTTACCAGGCAGGAGCATGCCAAGAGCTATTTTTCAAATGGTCTATAATTTTCTAGTACAGATGGTATATCTTTGTACTGGAAACATATGGGTCTACAGTTTGGTTCTCCTACTGTGACTTGCCATAAACTTTATAAAGCATCTTTTTATATCGCAATATTTGTATTACATTATATACTTGATACAGTATCATAGGATTTGCCTGGTCTTATGGCTTAATTAACAGAGTCACCTGTGTTGCAACCGAAACCCCCTAGAGAACTTTCTTGTCGGGATCCCAAACTATGTCATTTGTTAAATGGATTGAAACAATTTTCTCAGTGTGAAATACACTGCTTTCTGAATATGAAGAGGCCTACCAGGCATTATGTTTTCTTCTTAGTGGTGAGAGGTGCAAGAGGAAATACTTCCCCTTTTACTTTTAGGTGGATGTTCCTATAAGCCTCAATGATATCTAAAACTTAACTGATATAGCTTGTCCCTTATTCTTTATAGGGTTTGTTTTTTCATCCCCTGGAGCTTATGTGCCTTACCAAAACATCTAACATACTTGCTGCTTTTTGCTCCTCTGGTTCAATTAATAGTACGCTTTTTGATACAGTGGACCAACGTGATGTTTTGCAGAATATTCAGACAGTCTATGTCCCTTTGGACTAATTATGATAGAAGGTAAGGAGAGGGTTTAGCACAGAAGGTTGGGAGAGGGTTTAGCACAGCCCTGGGGCAAGACGGCATGTGCATATTTTTGTCTGTTCCATGAGAAGGCACACTTCTCAGCCTCCTTCCTGCTAAGGTTGAAAATGAATGCATTTACCAGCTCAGTGGCTGCAGACCATGCATGACCTAAGGCTGTGTTATTCTGTGTCTGTGAAGATACCACATCTGGCAAAGGAGTTCCAATTGGGGCAACTACTTGGTTGAGTATTCAGTAGTCCACTGTCATTCTCAGGATATATTTGAATTTTTAACTGGAAAGACTGATTAATTAAATGGAGATTTGATGGGAACCACCATTTTTGCATACTTTAGGTCCTTATAGGTAGCACTAACCTCTCCCATTCCAACAGGATGCAGCATGCTTTATTTTCTATATTAGCTGAAAGAGAAGGACACTTTCAACATAAACCCTGTGTCCATGGTACTTGAAATTGTCTTGGTGTTCCCTTTTTCCTAGCGTATGGTTACCTTAGCATGTGACTTCAGCTTTATTTGGGGAGGAAGACTGGGGAATCTTCACTTCACATACTGTTGTGGAGTTATGGGGTCCTTCTTCCTGGAGACCTGGCATCTCCTTTAGTATGTGGGTTTTAAGTTTGAAAACTTACTCAATTCAGAAAACTGGGCAAGGGATCATGACTTCCTATTAAGTTAGTTGCTCACAGCTTCCTGATATTTTGTTTGCATAGAATGAAAAATATTCTTGGTGACTGCCCACCTAACTTGAACCTGGGTTCTATTAAACATCTCACAGTTTTATGCATCTTAGACATCCTATATTGCCACATTCACCATGTTATCATATCTATACCTATTTTTCACAGCCGCCTGGCCTCCAACATTTTGGGATTCTATTATCTGCATTGCTGTCAGGGAACCCAGTACTTAGTAACATTTCCTATATTCATCCCTTTTCTTCGGAGTTTCAGATGATGCAAGCACCCCCACCAGCACATCCCTCATACTTCGGCAAGTGGTGTATACCATGGGCTTCCCCATGGAACAATCAGATGGAATGTTTGCTGGCCTTACATAATATTTTACTTAGCATACCCACTTCTGATAGCCACTTGACCCCTTCCTCCACTGCCTGCCATGGGAATTTTGTCCCTACTTTATGTAGTGTGAGCTTCCTTTTCTCTAAACCTACAGCAGGATCATTGCCATGTTATTAAAATTTGTATCACTGAAAACTACTCCCATATTGACAACTTCTCCATTATCAAACTTTATGTCCTCTCCCTTTGATCCCAGAACCCTGAAGATCCAGTTACTATCTCAACTATATTTTAACTTGGCCCTGCATTATTTTGTGGTATGGTCTTTTTCCTCCATCAGGCTCAGAAGTTTTATCCTTGGGTTATATTGTGACATAAAAGTAGTTGATGTTTTGGTAGTCATTGGGAAAGTTAGGTTAGAACTTGAAAGGAATATATATTGTCTTGCAAGACTCAGACCTATACATTATCTTCAAGCAAGGGGAGAAAGGTAGCTGTTACAGGGAAGAATGAATCACATTTACAGAGGGTTCAGGGACCTCTAGGAATTCTAGATTTTTAAATTCACTGGCCCAGATTCCCCTCTCAAATCCCAGAATCCCACTATGCTAATTGGGGATCTGATCCTGGTACAGCAGACCTACTTGGGTTGAGAATTCAACCTTATCTTGATTTCCGATATCCTTTTAATAAATTTTCATTCCTGATTCTTAGCTTCTTCTGCTTCTAAATGTATGAATGTTTCTTCATATGCCACAAAAAAAGGCCCTTTAACTTTCATATTTTATCTTAAATTGATGATTGATTACTCTTGGATTTTATTACTTTCTCCGATGTATCAGCCCCTAGAAGAGTCATCTGATTCCATAGTCACAATTACTAGACCCACCCCCTCGAACTATTCAAATACTTAGACATTGCAGTAACCAAAGCATTTCCTTTTATCAGTATCCAATCTGAATTTAACATTACTAAAACTTTCAACAATTACATAGCTGCTGCATATTGAGGTTGTCAGTGACTCACTGTCTTAATCTGCTCAGGCTGTCATAACAAAATTCCATGAAGGACTTATGGTCAAGATGGTGAAATAGGTAAATGCTATGCTTGCCTCTTCCCATGACAATGAAATTATAGAACTGCCACCCTTGAGAACCACTAGCTAAACAGAACTCCTAAAACTAAGAATATAGAGAAGATGCCACTTTGAGAGTGGTAGGAAAGAAGAGACACAAAACAGGCTGGTCCAACACCCGCCTGTGGCAGCTTAAAATCAAAGGGAATAGCTCAACTACAGAAGTCCCCTCTGTGGAGCGAGGAGTCCCAGGCCCATAGTAGAATCCCCAACCCAGAGCACCAGCTCTAGGAAGGAGAGTCCCCACAACATCTGGCTGTGAAAATCAGTGGGGAGTCCATCCAGGTGAAATAAAGGGTTGCTGTAGATCCAGTTGTCTTCTTAAAGGACCCAAGCACAGGCTCACTCACTCACAAGCTGTCATCCTAAGCTCAAGCAAAAGGATAGCAGCTCAAAAAGTGCCAGAGACTATTAAGGAAGAAAAAAATTGACTGCCTTCAGAGTAAGAGCTAGAGGGGCAGCTTTCTCCAGGATATTAGTGCTAGCAGGTGCCATGGTTCCATTGCTGAGCCCTCATCCACACATTTGGTAGGCTCAGGCAGAAGTACTAGCAGATGCCATTGTACCTTTGTTGAGACCTTCCCACAGCCAGCCAGCAGGAGCAGGCAGGGACCAAATCTGAATCTCCATTAACTTAGCTAACACTGTTGGCGCAACCTGGTGATTCCTGGAGATCCTACCCAACTCAACTCATGCACCAGCCTGAATCTCTTTTGGTGGCTGTTCCTCAAGCATCTGTCCACATTGTGGACTTTTCTAAAATCTCTCAAAGTTCCACAAATGCCAAACAAGCAGTGGCTGGCCTAAGCATGCCCTGTACATTTACAAAGTGGCCCCAAGCCTAGTATTAGTGGCAAATAGCCTCAGTTTGCAGCACAGCCTCTCTCAGGTACCCCAAGTCTATTACAGGTAGCTACCAATCACAGATCACTCTATAGATTCTACCTGTTCAACCTGGGACAGGCACAGGCAGCAGCTAACCTTGGCTTGCACCAGAGACTATCCCCCACAAAAGACTCCAGGACCAACACACACAGTGGTCAGCTTCACACCATACCAGAACATCATTCAATTAGCTACAAATAACATACCGAAAGGGCAGACTCAGCAGGCACTTAGAGATAAAGTGAATCTCACTCCATTGGTCAGCCCCTGCACAACTCATCTACTATAGTCACAGCCAGTCCTCACAGCCAGTCAGCCTGAGGGTCAATCCCACCCGCTGATGTGCCAATAGCAAAATCAAGGCTCAACTACAACAGGAAGGCACACATAAGCCAAAACAAGTGACACTCCTGGAGGACATAGACAAGTGACCAGGGAGAATGTGCCAATGGCCCCACAGGACACCCACTATATAAGGCTACCCTGTCAATACTGGGATACATGGCACGTCTGCCTAATACATAGAAACAAACACAGGGAGGCAGCAAAAATGAGGAAACAAAAACATGTTCAAGTGAAAGAACAGGATGAAACTCCAAAAAACAAAAAAACCTAACGGAACAGAAACAAGTAATGTACGAGATACAAGGTTCAAAACACGGGCTATAAGGATGCCTAATGAACTTAGAGGAAGTGTAGATGAATTTAGTGAGAACTTTAACAAAGAGATACAAGCTATAAAAAAGAACCAGACAAAAGTGAACATACAATAACTGAAGAATACATTAAGGGTATCGACAGCTGATTAGATGAAGCAGAAGACTGCATCAGCAATTTAGAAGACAAGGTAGCAGAGAACATCCGATCAGAACAGCAACAAGAAAAAAAAATTCAAAAAAATGAGGATCGTTTAAGGGGCCTCTGAGACAATATCAAGCATAACGACATTTGCATCATGGAGTACCAAAAGGAAAAGAGATGGAGAGCAACGACCTACAACCAAGATTACTTTACCCAACAAAGCTATTGTTTAGAATTCAAGGAAAGACGAAGAGCTTCCCATGAAGAAAAATCTCAAGGAATTTATCACCACCAAACCAGTATTAAGAGAAATGTTAAAGGGACTTCTTTAAGAAGAAGAAAAAAAATATTAAAAATATGGCTAAAATGATAATAACTAAATATCTATGAATAATTACCTTAAATGTAAATAGATTAAAATCTCTAATCAAAAGACATAGGGTGGCTGAATGAATAAAAAAATAAAATGCATATAAGAGATCCACTTCAGATCAAAAGACACAGAGAGACTAAAAGTAAAAGGATGAAAAAGGTGCTTCATTCAAATGGAAATAAAAAAAAAAGCTGAGATAGCAATATGTATTAAACGAAACAGTCTTTAAAACAAAGGCTATAATGAAGAGACAAAGAAGAACATTTCATAATGATAAAGTCATCAATCCAAAAAGAGAAAATAACCCTTATAAACATTGACACACCCAATGTAGGAGCACCTAGATTTGTAAAGCAAATATTGATGGACATAAAGAAGAGATGCACAGCAAAAGTAATAGTAGGGGACTTTAACACCCAACTGATATCAAAGGATAGCTTGTTCAGATAGAAAATCAACAAGAAAACAGTAGCCTGAGACAACACATTAGACCAAATAGACTTAATTAATAATTTTATAACTTTTTCACTTTAAAACAGCAGAATATACATTCTTTTCAGTGCACAGAGAATATTTTCCAGGATAGACCATATTTGGGGCCACAAAATAAGTCTCAATAAATTTGAGAAGTTGGAAATCACATCAAGCGTCTTCTCTGATCACAATGGTATGAAACTAGAAATCAACTACAAAAAGAAAACTGAAAAATAAACAAACACATGGAGGCTAAATAATATGCTACTAAACAATTAATGAGATAACAAAGAGATCAAGGAAGAATTCAAAAGGGACCTTGAGATTGGTGAAAATAAAAACAGAACAACCCAAAATCTTTGGGACACAGCACTGTACTGGCATAAAAACAAACACATAGATCAATGGAACAGAATAGAGAGACCAAAAATAAGCCCACACCTATATGGCCAATTAATCTATGGCAAAGGAGTCAAGAATGTACAATAGGGTAAAGGCAGTTGCTTCGGTAAATGGTGCTGGGACAACAGGACAAATACATGTAAAAAAATAAAACAAGACCACTTTTTCACACCATATACAAGAAACTCAAAGTTATCAAAGGCTTATATGTCAGACCTGAAACCATAAAACTCCTAGAAGAAAACAGGCAGTAAACTTGACATTGCTCTTAATAATCCTTTTTTGGATGTCTCTCCAGGCAAGAGAAACAAACAAACACAATAAACAAATGGGACTACGTTAAACTAAAAGGTTTTTACACAGCAAATAAAACCATCAACAAAATGAAAGGATAGCCTGCTAAATGGGAGGAGATATTTGCTAATGATACATTTGATAAAGGGTTAATATGAAAAATATATACAGAACTTATACAACTTAACACCAAAAAAACCTTAATCAATACAATTTAAAAAAATAGGCAGAGGACCTCAATAGATATTTCCCCAAAGAGGACATACTGATGGTCAACAAAATGAAAAGATGCTTAATATCACTAATCATAAGCAAAATGCAAGTTAAAACTACAATGAGATATCACATCACACCTGCAAGAATGGCTATCTTCAATAAACTAACAAACAAGTGTTGGCAAGGATATGAAGAAAAGGGAACCCCTGTGTACTGTTGGTGGGACTGTAAATTGGTACAGCCACTGTGGAAAAGAGTATGGAGTTTCCTCAAAAAAAATAAAAGTAGAATTACCATATGACTCAGTTAATTGCACCTCTGGGTATTTACCTGAGGAAATCCGAAACACTAATTCAAAAAAGTGTATGCATCTCTATGTTCATTGCAGCATCATTTACAACAGCTAATATATGGAAGCAACCTAAGTGTCTACTGAGAGACAACTGGATAAAGAAGAGGTGGTACATACTAATGGAATATTACTTAGTCATAAAAATAATAAAATATTAATATTTAGGACAACATGGATAGATTTAGAGGGTATTATGCTAAGTGAAATAAGTTAGAGAAAGATAAACACCATATGATTTCACCTGTATGTGGAAACTAATAAATAAAATAAATGAACAGAAACAAACTCATAGATACAAAGAACAAACTGATGATTGACAGATGGGAGGGGGATTGGGAGGCTGGGTGAAAAAGATAAAGGGATTAAGAAGTACAAATTGACAGTTACAAAATTCTCACTAGGATGTAAAGTACAGCATAGAGAATATAGTCGATAATATTATAATAACAATGTATGTTCCAAGTGGGTACTAGACGGACCCACTTATGCTGTAGAGATGAAACTAATATAATATTAAATGTCAACTATAATTAAAAAACAAACAAAAAATACAATGCACTGCGTGTCTTAAACAATAAAGAAATTCATCTTCTTATAGTTCTAAAACCTGGAAGTCTAAACACCAATATGTTTCTCTACCTGGCTTGCAGATAGCTGCTTTGTTGATGTGTCTCCACATGGCGAAGAAAAAGATATTTCTTTCTCTCCTTCTCTTCTTATAAGGCTACCAATTCTATTGGATTACAACTCTACCCTTATGACTTCATTTAACCTTACTTACCCCTTAAAAGCCCCATCTCCAAATACAGTTACGTTAGGGTTATAGTTTCAACACATGAGTTCTGGTGGGACACAAAGTTCACAGCAGCTACCTACCACCTGGGATGGAATCTTGTTCCAAAATCCTATTTTTGGACTTGCTTCTTCAGACTATTATTGGCACTAACTTAATTTCCCCAGGAAACAGACTGAGATGCTGAGATTTTCATCCAAGTGATTTATTAGGGAATATTCCTGGGAGCAACACCTGCAGGAGGGTAAAAGAAACAGGACTGAAACTGTCACACAGCTGCAATAAAGTCATCAGTCGATCCCACAGAGAGCTTTTGGATTGGTCATTTAGAGAGGTCCCAGATTGAAGCAAGGGGAATGAACTTTGGTAATTTTGATAACCAGTCTTTAGATGTGGGCTACGCCCTGAGAAGAGGGGGTAAACTTGAGTGAGGCAGCTTTTTTCAGCCAAAGGCAATTTCCAAAGAGGGTCCTAGCAGTCAGCCTCAGCAGCCATTACTCCCAGAAGCTGAGGTAATGAGTATGCTAGTTCTGGAAGAGATCTGGGTGGCACACTGTAGTATCTGTACTACCTGAGACAAACAAAAGCCATTGGTCAAAGATCACATGATATGGTGGGATTTGATTAATTATGAAAAAGAAAAAAAACAGAGTAGGAAGGAAGGAATAAATTTTGCTTAATTAAATTACTGAATTTTAAATTTTTTTTTTCCGTTTTAAACTGCATTTTGAAAATATTTTTCTTGGTGTGTTTATATTTCACTCTAAAATATGTATGGATGCCACTAAATAAATATAAAATACTTAAAAAATGTAAATCACATTAATTTATATATATGATAAACAGAGTCGTTCTTAAAATTAATTTCTAAGGACAGAAGCTAAAAGCATTTGGAGAATTTCATTATTACTTAATTCTTTGACTAAAAAAAATATTAATATTTCTACTTTTCAATCAGTTCCATATTCTTAGTGAATATAACCTCAAAAATTAAAAAGCAAACTTTTAATTGCTTTTAAAATTCATTATATATGAATTAATTAATAAATATTGTGTGAATTAGCACCCATTCCTAATGTGTATAATTCAAAACAACAAAATTTATTAAGGTGTGAATTATTGATAAGGAAGATAATTTGCCTTGATGACAAAAATATATTGTGAACATTCAAATAATGCTTCAGAAATTATAGAACATTTCTCCTACTTGGGTATGGCAACTTGAAAGTACTGTAATTAATTCCTACATGTTTAGAAAAACCTCACCCTTAAGTATGCCTTTATACTTATGCATGTTTATACTTGAGAAATGTTTATGTATCATTATTTAAACACCTTTCACTACACAAGCATATCTATTCAGAATTTATAGCTCAGTAGAAGAGACATAAAAAATCAACAATTATAATATAAAAAATGAATATAAAAATTAACAAATAAATATTAATCTTTTCTCGTTTTTGGACATTTTCATTCACTTTAAAATAAGGCAAATTTAGAAACGTCACTCTAAAAGATTAGTCAGAAGTTCCTGAAACATTTATTATCTTCTAAAATTTATTTGCAAGATCTATACTTGTCAACTGAGAGAAGACTTCAATGATTCTCTTCCTTGGTTGTGACAAATACAAGATGTTCTTGAGTAGGTCACTCTACTTCTGCCTAAATAAATGTGAGAATTATATACTAACATAGAGATTACTGTTGACTCATATGACTGGGACCTTCACTAATAGCTTTAATTATACATATTAATCATTTCAAAATAGATCTTCGGGGAGAGCACTTTTGTTCACTCTATAAAAAATCCCTATTATATAATAGTAGTGTAGTGATTACACATTTGAAAAGAATAATATAATCAATAAATAAAAATTGTACTGCCAATTTGAGTTCTAGTGCCAAATTTTGTCATAATTATTTAAACAAAACTAATTTGACATGTAAGTCTCTTGCAAACTTTCTCCCTAAGCTTTTTCCATTTGTAATCCCATAATCTCATATTGTCCTAATAAAGTTAGAAGGACTGGTTTTGGCTTTGGACTCTTCCTCTTTGCATTTTGGACTTTTCTTTTTTACTCACACTCCCACAGTCCATACTTGTAGCCCACACTTCTTTTCAGAGCTCCTGATCTACATATCTAACTGCTCACTGAGTATAATCTAAGCTCTTCATTTTCTCTTATCTTCCAAATCAAATAAACCTTTAACATCTATCAATTCCCTCCCCCAGGAATAGCTTTAAAATCTCTATTTTCTGTTCTCATTGCTTCTCCCTTAGCTTAGTCCCTCAACATCTCTCGTTTGGATTAATATGATTTCCCAGTTAGTCTATTTACCTAAAGTTTTATTCCATACTCATCTATTCTGCATGTTATTTCTAAAATTCATACCTAATCAGGTTATTCTTTTGGTTAAAAACTTTAATGTGACTCCATTGTCTATAAATAGAAATAGTATAAGGTCCTTGACATGATAGATAGGGTTCACCATGGCTGGCCCCTGGTTACTTTCCAACCCACAGCATCCTCTCCCATGAAGCACAGTCATATGAACTACCTATCATTCTCCAGATTTGAATATTGCTCAGGCCACTGTAGCTATTTTCCTTACCAGTAATTTCCATTTTTGTCTTATGAAATTGGCAAAGTCCTTTTCATAATTATAATCTCATTTCTTACAACTTCTAATAGAGTTTGCTTGACCTTCCACTATAAGTAGGGTTAATATATATATATATATATATATATATATATATATATATATGGTCTGAATTGGTATATACTGAAGAACAAAAGAGTGTGACACTTATACTAAACTCTAATGGATATTGGGGCAAGAGTCATAAACCAGGGCTTTCCCAGGAAAACTGGAACATATGATCCCTCATCTATAAGTAGAGTTGATTATTCCCTTTTCCTTGAGCTTACCTTACATCAACCATTATCCTACCACTTATATTGTATTGAGATTATTTATTATTATGTCTCTTTCACCTACCAGGCTCTTGAGAATAAACATTATGCTTTATTGATCTTTGTACAAAAGATAATCAGCACAACAAATTTGATCAAGTCATCAATATATGATATGTGATTGAAACTCTGAAATGAGCTTATACAAATAAAGGAACTAAGTTTACAGAAGCTGGTCTGTCAAAGCCATACACCTTACTAAATTTCAGATCCCCGTTAAACCAGTCTGATGGTAGGAAGTTCCATGTGCTTCTTTCAGGGAAATTCTTGGAACCACATTTTGGAAACAGTGTGAGCAGCCAAAATCAAGAAAGTGTAGACATGTTTGACAAACAACATAAAGGAGCAGGTAGGGCCGAGAAACCACAGATCAAATGGAAGCCAGATACAGATGACTTAAGAGTTGAGGATTTCCCAGTAGGAATGGAAGGTTCAAATAAAACAGAAGGTTAAAACTCAGGAGTCAAAACAACCAACATGTAACACTAATGCAAAGTATCCTGATACTTAGGCTGATTTACCATTAGCCAGGTGTGCAGGTAGAGCTTGGGGTACAGGCCCACTGATGACAGAGCAACTAAGTAGACTTAGTTGGCACAAATTGTACCAATTGATTTCATATAAATATGTAAATATATAAATATAAATATATAAAATAGGTTCATACTTTAATAAAATCCATACATACACATGCAAACATGTGTGTAAATTTTTGAATCTACATAGCTGTCTGTGTGTTTATCAAATTACATGCTATATATAAGCAACAAATAATGTTTACTTTATCCATTAATTTAATTCTATAGAGTTTAGGTTTTCTTAAATATACAATTTAAAAAATAGCTTATTTCTAGAAATTAGCTTGGCTAAAGAGATTGCATGTTCTTTCCAGTGAAATAAAAGTTTCTTAATAAGGGGCAGAATAGTATTTTGATTACTCAAAGTTTTATTGCTTAACTTGAATATCATCTTCTCAGAGAGACCTTCCTGAACTTTCACTTAAATTATTTCAGTTAGGCACAAAATATTCCCAATATAAAAATATGTTCTGGTTATAATACATTTTATTTGGAATTAGAAATTCCAATTCTAAGCTCTATTCCTTATCAATCTTCAGGGAGGTAGAAAGTCTGAAAAGGGCTAGGGCCCTTATGCACTGCATAATACTCTCTTCAATAAATTATTTCCATTGTATCATTTCCATTTAAAGACCTTTTTTTTTTTAGTAATTCACTCACCAAGAAACAATAATATTTTCCTTGGTGTTTTGCTTCTTTAAAGCTTGGTCTGACCATTTTTTCTCCACCACTGTTTTCTTTATTATCAGTGAAGCCACCATCTGCTTGAAAAGGAGGGTCCTTTAATGGAACTTGAAATCTAACAGTGTTGCCTGAGGCAAAAGTCTGAAGTTAGAATTTGGCGTACAACCATCTTCGCTTTCAGCGCCAATGCAACCACCTCCCCTGGGTACCCAGCATTCTCGTGGGGCTCTGTTTATAGACCTCCCTGGTAGTGTTGCCTTTCCAGATAGCATCTATCTTCTTCTGTCAAAATCTCTCCATGTCCCATTCCATCTCAGGCAACTGTCTTCTGTAAATCAACATGGTGAACAAATCCATGCTAAAGTGTTGCTAACTTCAAGAGTAAAGCCCGGATGGATACAACTTGCCAACCACGAAAAAGGAATGAATCTCCGTGGTATAATTTTCGGCCAGAAAAATAATATATTTGATAATTCAACAATTCTGTTGCCCTCTTCCTAACAAAAGATATCACATTGGTTACTGTCAATCCTGCCTGTGTATGACTTGGGCTAGGATAATGTTAGTATTTGGTTTTAATTTTCATGAAGTGTTGCTTTGTGAAACTATTCTAAAAAAAGTCTGCCAACTCTTAATAAAACAGCCTGCCAACTCTTAATAAATAGGCACAAGGTGGCTAAAAACCTAACTTCAGAGAGGCAATTTGGGAATGCACGACAGTTGAAAATAGGTAACAACCACGAGAAAAGCATTTAGAATTACAGAGGAGAGTTTCTCTGCCTAGAAAGATATGTTTTCAACGTAACCCAGGTAGGTCTATAAAAACCCTCCCCTGGAAGCTGCAGCAGGCATTTTGTAAATGACATTATATAGGACGCATTTTTGTAGAGGGCATTGCTTAGTGCACATTAGCAAAATGTACTTCCGTATTTCTGTAAATTTGTGACTTAGCAGATTGCACAAATGACAGCCAAAGCAACAGAAGTTAATGAGAAACTCTAAATGAGGCAAAAGAAGCTCTGTACTTTAAGAAATTGCAACCACAAATACAGCAAACTTTCTTTAAATATAAGGCAATAAACCAACATAAATGAAGATAGAGAAAAGAAGAAGATGAATTAAATCAACAAACACTGCTAGACTAGCTGGACAAAGAAAAATAGTATTGTAAAAGATTATAATTTCTTATAGAGGAGAGAATAACTTAGTAGTTACAAGTCTACCTACCCTCCATATTTGACATGTATTTGTGTGTTTGTATAACATTTATACTTATGTTAATTCAAAGTAAATGTTTAAAAATTTACTTACATGTATTTCCATAATCCTTTTTTTCTTTTACTTTTAGAGTTATAGGTAAAAAAATTTTATTACAATGAATACGGAAAACTCCTGAATTGAAATTGGAATTAGACTCTACCAGCTTCTACTGTAATCTCTCTGCTTAAAGCATTTCAGTGGCTTCCAGTGGCACTTAGAATAAAATTCAAACTTATTCAATAGCCTACAGCATCTGGCTCTTGCATCTTCCTTAGCCTGAAGTCAGTCACCCCTCACCTTGATCATGACACTCCAACCATCCTTGTCTTTGTTGAGTGCCCTTAACACATAAAGTTTGCTTTTGCTTTAGGGTCCTGCCACATGCTATCTATCCACTTTGGCAGCTGAGAAACTCTCTTATGTCTGCTCTTACCATGGCTACCTCTTTCTAATTCATGTCTCAATTTAAATATAACCTTCTCAGAGAGACTTTCCCAACTCTCCATATTTAAACTGATTTAATCTTCATTCTCTTATCACCATTATTACCTATCAGAATTCAATTTCTTTCTTTATAGCACAAATCATAAAGTATGCTTTTTTCCTCATTTTTGTTCAGTAGTGTGTTTCCTATCCCTCCTATTATACTGAAGCTGCATAAGAGTAAGGACCATACTTGTCTTGTTCCTAACATGGTGTCTGGTTTTCATTAGCTGCTCCTGTTAGCTAGGTGGGTTCTATAGAGGTATTTTTAAGGCAAATTTTAAGTGCTAATTCTTTATTTAGGAGGCCCATCCAAGGACAGCAAGACTGAGAGAAAAAGATATGAAACATGGAAGAAGGAAAAACAAATATAAGATCACAGTCAGAGCCCTCCATTATCAGGCTGGCTAAACACAATCACTGGGCCTTGTAATGGTGGAGTAGAGGGAGGAAGGGGACAAAATTTGTATCCTGTCTCTTTTTCTCTCATTGATCGAGATTTTCCAATAGGCAGTTAACTACCCAACCTCTTGTATTGCCGCCCCTGAACAGTCTCTACGGAAGCTGGATTGCATGCCCTGAGTTGTGGTGCTTCATTTGAGTTACAGTAGGGTGGGAGGAAGAAAAGCCTGTACAAATCTGGTCAGGTCAAGCCTGGGTTCTAGATCTATGTGGCTTCCATTGCAAAAGCCATAACAGAAATAGTGCCAGACCTCAGCACTCACTAGGGGGAGTACTGAGAAAGTGGGTGTTGCCAAGATTTGAGTAACTACAGCTGCAACCATGGCAATAGGAGTGGCAGCCAGAGCTCTCCATGAGCAGGAGCCCAAGGGCCCAGGGGACAGGTGAGGCCAAGAAAATTGGAGAAGGTACATAAATCTGATCAAATATGGTGCTCATTCTGTGTTTGTTGAATAAATCATGAAAGAATGTGTAAATTTCATGCTGGTAGTAGGCTACCTTAGTAAGCACAACCATTTAGATACCCTTGTTTGGAAAGAAACCCATTTGAATATTTTAGAGACCCTCGTTTAGAAAGAAACCCACTTCTGAATACAGACCTTCTAAACATGCTAAATTGCTTATGACCACCAGACTTGCAATAGACTAGACTATCTATTCAATATATTCTAGTTCTGCCCTGTTTTTCAAACCTCAACGTACCTACATTCTCATCCTCTTCTTGGTACACCTAAAGTCCTCCACCCACTCTCAGTAAGTCACAGCACCATCTGCTTTGGTTGGTCCATCTTTCCATAACTCAACAGATCAATTTATTTATCGGGTGTCTAGTGTGGACAGAGATCATAGAAGGAGCAATAAGCTAGGAGTTAGGAGAGCTAGATTCTAAACTTACCCTTGCTCCAATTTCATGAAATGTGGTATTAGGGCAGGCTTGGCCTTTGGGTATCTTAGCATGGGATCAGTGGGAAAAGGAAGAAATCCAAGAATGAATATATTGAGGAAAGAAGTATTAATCTGGCAGACGCTTATAGAGGATAGTAGCTCAAATTATAATTAAATGGCATAAAAATTTGAGGTTCAAATTGATTTGCCATATTTAAATAGAGTTAATACAGTGGGTGGAAAACTCCATAACTGAAGCTCAAGTTAGGAAGAACAGTTTTGCAGTTGACATGTTTTGTTGTTTGGTTTGGTTTGGTTTGGAAAAAGATTTAAGCCCTGAAACTTGTGTTTATAAAGCTGATAGCAGTTAACTAAAAGAGCCTAGCAGAGAGAAAAATGGAGCTAACATCTACTGAGCACCTGCAATGTGCAAGGCTAATACAGGCAAATAAATATTCTAGTTAACTTGATCCTCACCAAAATTTTATGTGTGAATTTTATTATTTTTCTTTTAGAGATGAGTAAATTGAGGCTCAATAAGGTTATATAACTTCGCTAATTGAAGGCAACCAGATTTGTCTGACTCCAAAGGTTATGGCCTCCCACCATATCAAGGTAGCTTATAGAGAAGCAAGTCCTAGGGCAGTAAACTTTTAGATTCCTAACCCAGCGGTCTTGAGACCAGGGCAGGGCTCCAGGCTCCACAGAGTTTAGGATATGGACTCACTCCAGTACCCTCACTACAAATCACTGGACAAAGCATTCCACCCTCAGTGCCTCCACTTTCTGTGTATAAATGAGATAAAGTGTCTTTGCGGTTATGCTGTTATTTACTGGTACTGCTGTGTGAACCAAAGAACAAATGAAATGAAAAATATTGTGATGTTCCTACCCTCAAGATGTTACAGTTTTTTTGGAAAAAAGAATATTCATAAACTTATTATTAGCAATACCACATAGCATGCAATGACTCTTGAGGAGTGCATGTGTGTGATAGACATGATGGAAAAAATTTCCAGAGGGGTCATCATTTTGGAAGGGAAAGAAGAAAACAAGGATGAGATCCTGGTGTAGAATGAAGGATGTGGAGAAAGTGTGCATAAGGGGAGAGGCAGGTGGATTCTGAGGAAGCTGCTGTCTTTCCTCAGGACCACTGGGATAGTTTCCACAGCCCTGTCAGCATGGCCCAAATGTTCCATTATAAGGACTCCCCACTTCCGTGCCACCCCAGGCCAATTACGCGCAAACTAACATAAATTATAAATTCCCCTTCAAATATCTGTGATCACTTTTCATTTGTCTTCCTGTCCTAGTTGTTGAGTTAAAAGAAATGTTACCTACATTTCCTCATCTCATGATTTTATGCCCCATTCCTTAAAAATGTAGTCTACTTGCTTTCCATCCTCTAAGATGTTCGACGAGGAGAAAAGAAAAAGAACACTAGAATACTCAAATTAAAAAATTTGAAACTTTGGATATCCTTTGAAATTAAGGAATCATTTTTAGAATTCTATTTTCTGTTCTATTTATTTGAAATAAAGCAACGGAAATCAAAAACTTGTGTCAAGAAGATGGCACACATGCATAGAGACAAACGGCTTAGTCTGAAGAGTAACAGATAATAGCATTCATAGTTGAGCAGACTATACTCAAAATTACATACAGACTTCCTGCATGAACTAGTTTCTCATTCAATCAGAACTTTCCTATGCATTATCATTTTTGGATTCTGAACACTTTATGCTTAATCTTATCCAAACAGTAAAGTTTTTAGAAGTTGAACATAATGTTGTTAGTTGCTTTTGAGCTATGCATGGATAATGAAAAAAATCACATTTCCACTTTCACAACAATTAAAGTTAACTTTTATGTATGGATAACTCAAACCCAGCCAAATTATAAAGCTGAAACTTTCCATGTGTCTAATCCTTAAGGAAAGTAGATCCCTGGGATAATTTTAACCCTTTTCCATAAAGATAACAAAGTTATAAATGTAGCCCAAAGGCCCCAGGACTAATGAGCCTACATGTACACCAACAATTAAGTCTGATTTTTTTTTCTATTTTAAAAATATTTAACTACAAAAATCTTTGAAATACATTTTAAAGAATAAGAAAAAAAAATTCATTGCCTAAATATAAGACGTATTAAAATTGTCCCAGATTTGCTTCACAAATGTTTCAAAGGAAAAATGTAACGGGTAGAGTAAGACACACTGCATACCCCTTGCCAGGTTCCCCTCTCTCAGAGGTCATCTTTATGGAGGTAACCAGCATCCTGAAGAAATTTGTATTCCTCTCCATCCATGCTTTTTAAAAAAGGTTTAGCATATATATATATATATATATGTATATGCATCCATAAAAATACATTCCAGTGTTTCATGTATTTTAAACATATATGTAAGTGGCGGCATATTGTACTTATCCTTTTGCAATCTGCTTTTATCACTCAACATTTTGTTTTTGAGAATTATCCATGTTGTTGCAGATAGAAAGTTAAACATTATTTCAGGCAGGGAAAACATCCCAGCTCACTGAGGAAATCCTGCAAAGTCCACACGGCATTTTGTGGATGTCCCCAGAAACTGCTTCACCATCGGGTGCCTCTGCCACCCTTCCTTCAGCTGCTAACTCAAGATTCTTCTGACATCCAAGCTGGTAAAACTGGGACTTGTCGATCCAGTTGTCTTCACTGCTGCCACTCTCAGGCCTAGCTAAGCAACCATTCTGCCCTCACCCTCTGTTCCTACAACGTAGACTTGACTGATGTCTTCAGGTGCCAGTGTCTCTAATACATAATACCCGATAAACCAATAGTTTGCTGGAAAATGAGAAAAGGTTCCCATGCTTTTGTTTAACAAGAAGCCTGTATTTGGGTGTTTCTTTTAGGTATTTTACAGCTTGAACGAACTCCTTTAGTATACACATTGAGCTGTTGACATTTCTACCATCACCTCAGCAGATACACCACCTCCTGAGTT
Organism: Rousettus aegyptiacus; assembly: GCF_014176215.1. Lineage (NCBI taxonomy): Eukaryota > Metazoa > Chordata > Mammalia > Chiroptera > Pteropodidae > Rousettus > Rousettus aegyptiacus. The sequence goes on from NW_023416306.1 coordinate 56,231,632, forward strand.
GCGATGGCTCGTGAGCTTAAATTCCAGTTGTCAAGATGGTCCCTCATTCTTCTCCATCCCTCCAGCTACATTTCTGAAGGAGTCTTCTTTCTCTTAAGCATCTACCATTTCTTCTTAAAATTAATGTTTTGCAGCTTCCTCTTCTCATCTTTGCTGAAGAAAATGACTTAGATATTTTATTTTTATTTTCATCTCTGATTTCCATGTAAATTTGAAAAAGCAAGTAGATGCTTGGGGAGGTGAGACAAGAAGTACCATTCAATTCTATCCGTCGGAAAAAAAACAAACCCCAGCTCTGGTTCAGCTAGGATCCCAAATACATTAGAGCATACTTGAGATTAGAGGTCCATTATGTCTGCGATAGGTAAGCAAGGAGAGGAATTACAAAAATGGAAATTGTATTGTAAAGTTGTATTGTATTTCACAATACAATTTCCCTTCATGGAAGAGGTATATAAGATCAGAGGGGTAAAAACATTGAGAGTTAACATCTTTAAATTGTTACCGACAAGTTCTGAAGACAGTAGATTAAATTTACTCCAGCCCCATGCCATTCATTTCACAGACTGTCTTGTTCCTTGGCTGAATATGTATTTACTGAGCACTATTTTAGAGTTCATACTCTAAGCTCTAAGGTGTTTTTATATTCATCATTCGCATTTTTCATGTGTAATCTCTCCTCATTAATACCATAAACATTTATAGAACACTTCTTATGTGCAAAGCTGTAACTTAGCTCTAACTCATTATAATATTAATTTTGGTTTATCTTAGATTGTACTCTTCTACTGTTACTCTCCTAGAAGTATGGTCTATCTGAAGGCAGAGTTTGCATCTTACTCATCTGCATATGAAACTTTGATTCAAATTACAGTTCTGTCATTCACTGTATTGGCTTTGGTGAGTTACTTAATGTCTTAGAAACCTCAGTTATATGAAGTTAATATAGTGATATTTGTGGTAGAGGACTTAATTTAATGTATTTAGAAAAACAAAGCCAGTACCTAATGAATATCAGTTTATATTTTAAGTCTAGAGCACATTAAGACTTTCGAGGAGAGCGAAAGGTTAATCAATAATTTTGGAATGGAATTATACAATAAAATGGTGGAAACCTGGTAATAACCACATGGAAATATATACAAAGCTTAGAAAATGCTTTTAAGCTTCATGTCAGCTCCCAGTCAATTTCCTCACTGTTGCAACTATGCCTGCTTATTTCTGAAAGACAGAGGATGCACTGAGACCCTCAACCTTTGTATTTGCTAATCTGTACATTGTAAGTACTTAGCACAGAATTGACTCAGAGTCTGTATGGGGCAGCATAAATCAGCATGGGGCTGTGGCTGCCTTTAATTTGGAATCCTAAGTGAGCCCCCTCAGCAGGACACCTGAGTTCACATCACCTGCCCTTGTCAATCATTTTGCCTTTCCCTCCAATTCTATTTCAGATGAGACCCCCAAGGACCTACGGGAAACCATGCCATCCTCAGAGGCCAGGAGAGTTCAGCTTAATCTGAAACCCAAATTGGTTTAACAGCTTCTTGCTTTAAAAATAATTTTTAGGGCTTTGATAGTTTGCCTCTAAAGATACATTTTACAATGGATGGTTATATATACACGATTAGCTTACCATAGAAGGGTCTCATTTTTAACAGAGATTTAATTTTTCCTGCAATCAGGAATGTCCAGACCAGGAAAAGCCCTAAGGCAACAGAGAAAATGGAACATTGACAATGTGCAGAGTCGGCATTTCTCTAGTCGAGCCCAGGCTGTGACAATCGTCTGATCAGTTCATTTGTTCGTGACCTTTTAAGACTCTTCAAAGTGGCATGACTTTTCATAACAAACATTAATAATTATCAAAATAATGAGCCACTAAGGGAACAACATGGTCAAGTAGGCAAATAATATTAGGTGCAGAATAGCCCATTTTGCTCAGTTACCTTTCACAGAGTCACTAAAGGCCACGTGGTTTGCTTTTTCTCCATCATTTTTCCTATATCATAATTTTTCTCTTCTTTTACTTGTTCATTTTTCCACATATGATTTTATATTACTTAAAATCTAAAAGTTACTATTTATTAAATATTCCTAATTTGCCAGGAACTTTCCATGTGCTTTAGGTATATCATATTTTCCTGACACATCAACTCTCTGAATTAAACATCGTTATCCCCATTTTATAGGTGTGGTAACTGAAACAGAGAGAGGGAAATGAGTTGGTCAGTTATACATCAGGTAATGGTATAAAGATTTCATACCCTGATCTGTCTCACTCCAGAATCTATATTCTCAATTAATACTCTCTACAGCACCCCACTCCTAATCTTTTGTCTTTGAATTTTCAGAAGCTAAAAATGGCATTCCTTGCCACTCTAAGGAAATATGATGGTCTACTTTTTAACTTTCCTTAGGAATTTCATAATGTGAGGTTGATAGAGGGAAGTCTACTAGACTTAGATTTCCTCAAACAATGTTATCATCTCATTTTGCATAAAATGAATCATATTTAAAGGTCCTGAATCCAGAATCAACAGAATATAAAGTCTTTAGATCTTCAGCATGCAGGAGGACATACTGAGTCCAGGAGCTGCTTTTTAAGCCCACCTCCCACTGAGCTGATAGAAGAAGCATAAAGAGGTATGCTCAGTCCTCAGAGTCCTCCACGCATGCCAAAAGTTCACCCTTGAGAAATAATATTCAGACAGAATTTCCTAACAGGTACATGATCTATATCATGTTATCCCTGAACTAAGCGAGGGCACTAGAGAATTGAATAATGTTGAGCCCTTTTCGAATTATGTTTTGTAAAAATAATTTTATGACCTCAGTCTGATTAGGAAACATTATCGACAGGGCCACCAAGTGTGGCAGCAGGGTACAATTACAGGGGGCAGCATCACATAGACGATGCTGTAAACAGTATCTTCTGGAATTGTTCAACAGGTAGCCCTGACTCATGAACAGCTCTATGAATATTGCCCTAGAATTTACTAGAAAGATGTTATAAACCTGCTACTTACTCCTTCACTCTGTACCTACACTAAAAGAATTCAAAAAAGAAAATTCTCAGACTTCAACGCTTGGAGCATTATGCTTTTCCTGAAAAACTGGCATATTTCTAATTCATAATGAAACATTTCTTCAATATTTTTATATGGTTTACAATAATTTCAGAGGAAGGTCTATACCTACTTTTAATAATTTCAAGACTTCATGGCACACTTTTTCTACAATATTATTCCCTTATCCTAATAACTTCATTTTCACCTTTTAAAAAAGTTCCAAAACTGTATACATTCTTAGTCTGCTCAAATTCTTTATGAATAAGACAAATATATTTCATATATATATATACATATATATATATGGTATTCCTTAATTTTTTTAAATTTAAAAGCAGTATATGCTGTGAGCATATCTTAGAAGTTCTCATCACAAGAAAAAAATTGTAACTGTGTGGTGATGGATGTTAACTAGACTTACTGTGTGATCATTTCGCAATAATACAGATTTGGATCATTACGTTGTACACCAGGAATATAATGTTATATGTTAATTATATCTCAATAAAAAAGTTAAAAATAAATAAAAGTATTAGATATTTTTATCATACTGCAAAAGCAATGGAGGTATTAGATAATACAGATTATCTAAAGAACATCAAAAGAGAAAAAAGACCATCAATGATTATCCAAAAAAAAGCAAATAGAAAATATACATAGAGCCAAATCCAGGTATGTACTGTTTTGTTGCTTGTTTTTTTCAATGTATCAATGTATGAACTACATTTTCCACATTCTTGGGGTGTATGTATAGTACATCTGTTGATTATTATTGATGTATTCTATCATTTGCATATACTAAAATGCAATTAATGGTCCATGAATTTGGGGCCTTTAAAACATTTCATAATTTTCACCATTATACAGCATTATGTTGAACATCCTTACAGATAAATCTTTGAAAACATGAAAGAAAAATTGTTTTCTTACAATAAAAAACTAGATTAATTTTTAAAGTAGTAAGGGAATTATAGTTCTGATACTAATGAAGGTCGACTCAATCAAGGTAGTCTCCCCCCCTCTCTTACACCCTAATCTCTAATTATAGTCTTGACCATTGTTTCTCAAACTTTTTACTGGAAACAAAGAACATTGGTGCTCTTAATGCTCCTATGGTATTTTTTTTAAGCATATACTTTCTTATATATTTACAACTATGAAATCAGGAATGAAACCATATGCGATAGCTGTCAATGAGTACTAATGAGTATTACCCGCAGTCTCTGAAAGATGGTGTCCATCTCTTCAGTTTCCAGAGTAAATAAATGCTCTGTCAATTTGAATGAGGTTTATAAAGGTAGGAGCCTGTCCAGGACCGCGATCAGTTCTCATACGGAGACTACTAACAATTGTAGGCTTTAATATATATATATGTGTGTGTGTGTGTGTGTGTGTATATATATATATATATATATATATATATATATATATATATATAGAAAGCTTCTAACTGACTGCCTCCTAGAGCTTTGCTTCCTTCAGGACTACCTGGGTCTTGGAGCCCCCGGGGTCTCTTGTGACCTGAGCTGAGTGCCACATTTCCAAAATGCCCACCCAAAGCTGCTACCTCTTCTTAGACTAAAAAACTAAAATCAAAATCAGAAGTTCAAAGTACACCTCTGATTTGGGAGAGGCTGTCGGTATTGTTAAATCAATAAAAAGTAATCTGATGCTCTTCTGTGTATCATCAATAAGCCCTGGGGAAATGTGTTGAGAATGATTGCTGTTCTGTCACAGTAAGTAACGATTTTGTTGGTGGTGTGCTGGTTTGTGGGTTGATTACTTGGATTTAATCTCTTTCTCATGGAGCTTCAAGTTTACATCTGTTGTACTATAATTCAGGCAGAAATCAACTGAAGTTTCCTCAAGGAAAATATATTGGCCTGGCCCTTCTTTTGCCTCTTAGCATCTTCCTCACCTATCTTCTGCTCTAGCATGGTGTGGGCAACACCCTCTCCACCAGCCCCCCATGAAAGGGGAGCATCCTCCGCAGGTCTCTCTTGTATATTGTCTCCATATGCCACTGGGAAACCTCTTCTTGAAGTCAAATGATAAAGTTGCACTTCTGTTTCCAATGGCACACATCCAGCCTGGAGCGAGACTGGCAGCTTTGTGAGAGCGCTTCTCAACTGAGTCGCCAAGTACAGTAGTGCAGCTGGAAAGCGTTTTCTCACTGTTGTGCCCCAAGACTGCGGTTAGTCTCAAATTCCTGTGAATGTGACTAAAAAATGTTTGTGTTTTAGCCACAATCACTAACAAATTATGCTCAGCTATTCAACGCACAGACCAAAAGAGAGCCTGACCCCATTATCAAAACTCAAACCCAGATGGCGAGGAGTCCCAGTCTAATGAGGGCCTCTCAGTCATTTCTAACAAATTTCTTGTCAATCATGCCACCTCGCATATGGGGCCTCCTTTCAAAAGCATCAGAGTTTGGAGGATTCAGAGGCCTTCCCGAGCGAAGCAATGCCTTCCTTCTAAAATTAGTTACTCAGTTTTAAAGTCTTAAGAACATTTCCTCTTTTTCTTTTTCTCTTCCTCCCTCCCCTCACCAAGAAAAACTATTCTAGTCTATCCGTTTAAGCTACAGGACTATATCAGACTCAAATCTTAAAATGGAGCAGCCAGAAAGTCTGAGCTACATTCTTGGCTCACTACTCAGGCAGAAAAAAATGAACTCAGAAAAAGAGAACATCAAAAAGCTTTATCAAATGGTCTGTGCTTCTGAGTTCAAAATAAATTTACCAGAAACTGTAATTCCAGGATCTGATTCTTACTTTGGTTATAATAAAGAGTTAGAAAGAGAACCATGCCATTGTCTGGATCTTGACAAAGGTTCAGAGAGCAGCCCTTCCATTTCCATCTTTCTAAGTGAGATGTGGAACCCTACCCTCTGCTCTCTGCCCAAAAGGCTTTGCCCACACAGGCCTGTTCTGACTCTGTTTGCTACTACCGGATTCGGTCACTTCTTTACTTTCGCTGAGTGGAAGCAAGCCCATCTCCCTCTTTGCTTTTCCTCCGCTGTCCAGACGCCATGCACGCTTCTTTGCCTATGAAGTGTCACCCCTGATGTTCTCTCTGGCATCCCTTACAGGCTGTCATGCTCGGTTATGGATTCCCTCCCCCAGAGAAGCAGCCACAGCTGTGTGTCCTGTGAAAGGACCGAACTGCTTGCTGTGCACGAAGCAGAAGAAAACCAGCATAAATCGCAGTCCTAATTGCCCATATGGGAGATTTGCAAGAAGGGAGTGAGTAAAATGGAAGAGCAGAGCAAGTTGTGAGCAGAAGGCCGAGACCAGAGTGCTGAGGGGAAACCAACCACCATATCAGGAAGTTCTGAAAATTGTTGTTTCTGTTACTGCTGCTAGAGGCTCAAAGAGGGTTTTAGAGTAAAACAAAAGTCTGATGGTGTGAGGACTGAACTCCATTTTCTGTGTGAGTTTGAGTAAAGAGAAAGATAAACAGAACCTTTCACCGATAGGCATATTTTAGAGTTCAAGTGTGACATGACGGGTCCAAAATAGATTCCACATGACTGGAGCAGATCCAGAATCCCAGTCCCTGAATAGCAATCAGTGTTGGAAGCTAAGAGCCGGCATCCACTATCATCACATAAAACATGGAAGAAACAGCAAATCCTACACAGCTGTTAGTGAATAAGGACAATCCATACACGTAGTTTTATGCTATGGGCACATTTTCTTAAATTACTCAGCTTAGTTTAAATTGAAGGTCTCTTTGACTTTTTACGTGTCTTTAATAAATACTCGGAATCTTACAACTTTCTTTTCATGTATTTTCCTTTCAAAAGAGAGTTATATTCTTTGCAATGCTCAATCCAGGCAGAACTAATGACCTAAGGGCTTCATGCTGGTTTATTTTCATGGAAAGCTCCTCATAATTTGAAATCACAGAAGATTACAAGCATTTCAGAAGACACTAGTCAAAATGTCCAGGATCTTATGACTTTATCATGAGAGATGTTGATAGGTCGTGGGGGCTTCTTGTTCAGGACCATAGTAGGTTGTTCTACTCTGGCATAACTGACCCTCTGGAAAATCTGCAGAGAACAGGAGGAGAGAAGCAGAAGGAGGAAGGGAAGCAGGGAGGAGGAAAACAATGGGGGCTACAAGAGAGAGGGGGTCCATGTGACCTAGACAATCCCTCTTCCATTTGTAGACAACTATTTCTGTTAAAACAGTCACCAGAAGGTCTTCATGATCAGTCCTCTACTCCTTTGCCTAATGTTTAGCGCATTTAAGAAAACTTTAAATTTTTTATAATTTGGGAAGGTAAACTGCATGGCATTCTCCAGCTTGAAACCTAATCTAGAGGGCCCCTGTTGTAAATGTGTCTTTGTGAGAGATCAGCAATCCATAAACGCTCCCTCTGCCATTTTGGAGACCCACATATCGTGCAAGTAAGTGTAGTAATAATAAATGGAGACTCGAGCACTTATGGAGGAACAGCTGGTGCAGCATGTGCTACAACTACACTCAGACTGGCCAGGAAGTCCTGCCTCAAATCAAAATGACAGAAACGAGACAAATAATTTTTCCCCTTGTGTTGATATTCCCTTCGTTATTTGAATGTCTTCATGCATATTTGAAATTCTGTGACTTTTACTGTGGCATATCATGGACTGCTTGTGTTTCTAGATATTTCTCTTTGATTACATTAATAGGAATTGTCCTTCAGTAACTGATGAATAGATCAAATCATGAATCAGCAGTTAAGAATTCCTATAGGTTATTCTTACAATGGGGTAAAAAAATGTATGAGGAAAAATGACAAACTGTTTTTTCTTCAAGTCATGGTATGACTAATGTAAATCTTAACAAAACCAAGAAATAGTACTTCTAGAAAAATTTCTCATCACTGTGAAGCTTTTTTTTCTCTCTCAATTCTCTGGAGTATGTGCAAGCACTATAGTATATTTGTTTAAATCCAGGCCTATGATGGACTGCTAGAGTTTAATTACTAAGGTTACAAACAAATAAAGCTTTAAAGCTTTAATGTGTCCCAAGGAATTGATTCATGGTTTTCACAAATGCTATAAAATTACATACTCATAAAGCTTACAGCACCCTTTAAGAATCACCTGGTCTGGTCCCATGCCTTCAGAGAAACAGTTCTTATTATTTATAATTGATAAAACACTTGAACTTTAAAAAGGCAAAGTGTCTTGCACAATTTCATCCAGCTAATAAAAAATATTTTAGAAATTAGAGCTATTGTCATCTGTTCCTAGTATAAAATTCTTTATGTATAATAAAAATCCAACCAGCCTTAAATCCATAGAGATGAAAAGTAGACCAGTGGTTCCCAGAGACTGGAGCAGAAGTAATGGGGAGTGACTGCTTAACTGGGATATGGTTTGCTTTTGTGGTGACAAAAAAAAAGTTCTGTAACTATATAGTGCTAGTGGCGATAGTTGTACAATATTGTGAATGTACTAAATGCCACTGAATCATGCACTTTAAAATGGTGAATTTTATGTTATGTAAAATTTACCTGAAAAAAACAAGAATAATATATTGTTTTGAACTGCAAAAATTGAGAATAAGATATTGCTATTAATTGTTCACCTTTCTGTCTCCTCTACTTCCTGTGAAACTCTCTGAGGTTAGGGAATGTGTTTTACACCTATTTAGTCCTCGAATACCCAGCACCATGCCTAAACATTCTATCGAAACCTCCCCCATAAAACAATTCCAACTAGCCTTTGAATCATCTCAAATAGCAAAAGTCTTTTAAGTGAATGAGTTTATAACATGACCTTAATTTTTTGTCTAACTTGCCTTGCTCCACTATTGAGTCAGATAAGATTATCTAAGACCTGAATGAAGCTAATTAACCTCCTAGAGGGTAAAAACATATTTTAGTAAATGATGCACCCCAGTGGCACCTAGCATAGTGCTGTGCCCTAGTAGATCCTCATTAAATATATGTCAAGGCGATGAAAGATGAATCTCCTGGGAATCTCTAGGAACTGGGAAGGGATGTTCTCACACAAGAACAGAATGTTCAGCCTGTATATAAGGCTACTAACACATCACATTTGAAGATCCTGGCTGTGTTAATTCATCAAGACCATGCTCAAGCATAGCCCCCAGGCATGTCACTAACCCCAAGGCAGCTTAACAATTATTCCTTAACCAGAGAAAAGCGATGACCAAAGTCAGCCCTGTGAATTAATGCCATTTTAGACAGGAAGACAAGAAATGAGTTTGTTGTTTTAATATAGATCTACCTCTTGCTATCAGTCTTAATCTTCTCAGAAAAGCCCTGTGTTAACTGGAAAGCTATTAATTGAAAAGAAAACAGTTACTAATTTTAATGGAAAAAGATATGGTAATTTTTATATATTGTATATATGAAAAACAAAATCTTTTAGATTCATCTAAACATGACATACAATTGAAATTTTCCTTAGGATACTCTAACTAGACACTGTCAGAATCATGCAGTTGTTTTTTTCTTTTCCTGTAAACATAATGCTACATCATATTTATTTAGTGTGGTTTTGGTTGGAGATAAAAGTCATTATGACAGCAAAAACACTAAGTTTTTCAAAAAGCAGTATAACTTTTCAAAAGCCAATGTGGCAAAAAGTCATTAAGAGTCGTTTTGAGAAGTATCTCTGCATTATAAATAAGCAACAATTAACTCACTTTGATATTAGATGATGCATAAGGTTAAACAAAGAGTTTTCATCTTTTCAATTCAATTTATTACTTGTACTTAGATTATCTCTGGTTCATAAGAACCGATCCTGAATTTGGAAAGAATTATGAGATTTTCGCATCATAGACTCATACAGAAGTAGTCTAAGATGTTCACTGAAACTTGGGGTGGTAAGGGTGAAAAAATATCACTATATATTTTTATGTGATCTACCAGTTGAAGAGCTGAAATCCAAGGTTTCTAGCTCTGCGGGTTTTTCTTAACTCTTCATTGCTCAGAACTTAAAATCGTGTTATTGTCACCCATGAGGCCACAGAGTAACAAAGCTAAGTCAACAAGGCACTGGAAAAGATGCCCATCAAACTGATGGTGGAGACAAGTCCTTTAACGAAAGGATGGAAACTACATTGGTTTGTATAGTCTTATATTTTTTAAGAATGTTGATATGACTAAATTCAAAGGAAAACAAGTATAAACAATAGAACTTTTTTAGATAATTCCACTGTTTCTCTCAGGGATGATTCTTATGATTTCTTTCTGGTTGAAACAAAATCATGAAAAAGAAGAACATATAATGCATTTTCCTTCTCAAAGCACACTACAGTTTGGTGTCCTATGGGGCAGGGGTTGTGGACAAAGAGATAAGTATTGCATTCCACCTTAGTTCAGCTTTCTACAAAAGACAAAACTGAGAAATGGACTTTGGTACAGGAAATTTGTATAAGTGGTGACCATGAAAATTAGGGGTAGGAAAGTGAGAGAAATCAAATGAGAAGGGAGAAAAGTCCAATAAAAGGTGTGTTATTGATCTGGTTACCACTGAGGACAACTGGAACCCTTAGAGGATCCATAGAATGTATTTCACATTTATCCTCCACAGTCCATGAGGCTGGAAATTTTATCCCCTGTCTTCATTTCCTGTTGTATGAGGAAACATTACCACACTTTCAGGTTCTGCCACTCTTGGACTAAGTGAACTCTAGCAGTTTGGGAGCTTTGTTCTTGTCATACAGCAACCTATCACTTACCACTCAACCAGAGAAACTGGTTGGCAGAAAGTCTGAAGAGTGGTGTGGAGAGGATCAGCAGAGACTGAGGTGAGACACTATCAATGTGTATAAACATTTCTGCCACAGCTGCACCCAAATCCAAGTTGGGCTGAGATAGCACAGGACCAAAAAATGTATATCTGCTATGATCTTTCCTATTCACTTAACATTTACTGAGCACTAACTTCATAACAGAAACAATAGTACTTGGAACACGAACACGAACACCAACTACCACCTAATCTCTGCATTTTTGACATTCATGTTCTAGCCATGTCTGGCCTTCAAGCTGGTATTATCAGAGCAGTCACAGAAGTCTAAGCCCTTGCCTTTGCCCAATCTTTGTTGCCCAAAAGGACTGCCAGGACCTCCATCACTGGGTGTGAGACTGGCAGGTGAGTCTCTTCATTTGTTAGAGAATAAAAGGCATTGTAACCAGCAGTTTCTCCACCTTGGCATTCATTCGACAAATAATTATTATGGTTCTTATCTATGCTAAGAATAATGCTAACATTTAAAATTATGAAAATAAATGAATTGCATATCCAGGAGAGATGAGAACATTGAACATGTATTCAGTTACTACTAAGTATCTCATACTGTTCTTAGAGTTTTGTATATTTATTGGTACATTTATTCCCATAGCAGTACTGTGAGGTAGATGATCTGACCCTTATTTTATAGATAAGAAAACAGGAAAAAAATAATATTCACAAGACCTTGAAACTAGCAAGTAGTAAAGATGTTAATCTCTAACTGGTTGGCTCAAAGAATTGTACTTTGTATATAATACTACTCTATTTCATGGATTGCATTATAACTTGATTCAAATTTAATTGAAATTAAACCAATAATTTTCATTAATTTTCTGAACCCTGTGGAAACCTAATAAACATATAAATTATATAATGTTCCATATTAAAAGCCAAAGACTCTCATCATATGTCATTTTAAAATCGATGTTATAGATAAGACTCATATCAAAATAACACAGAAAAAGAATGTAGCTTGTACAAACACTTGCTAAGCAGAAATCTTCAGGACAGACAAAAAATAATTCATTTAATTAAGTTATAAATCATAATGATAATATATCCACCACAAATAAAGCTTTATGGTCAGAGAAAACTATTATTAGTATAATATATGAAACTATTATCAACACAAAAAGAAATTGACAGAATAAAGTGTTGTAAAGAATTTTTACAATTTTTTAACTTTTCAATTAATCAAATAAATACAAACAATGTAGAGGAAGAGAAGTTGGATAATATAATTAACCAGGTATAAGTATATTGAATATAGTATATTATAAGCTTATATATTTTCTAATATTCAGTTTTAAGAAATCAAAGTTATTAGGTCACAAAGAAAACCTCAATAAATATCAAAAAGAATAAACATTAAAAACACATCTTCTAAACCTAAACAAATCTATAAGATGAACAATAAAACATTAACTAACCGAAGCTCTATTATTCCTTCACTCTCTACCAATCCCATCTCTGTTCACACACACAATTCCATCCACTAGGACATTATAAAATATTTTTAAATACTATTAGAAGAAAGAAAAATCAGATTTTTAAGCAACAAGAAAAGACAAAAATGAGGATATAATTTATCAAACAAATGAAAACAGCCAAACTGTGTTCCAGGGTCAATTCAGAAATATATGTTTTACGATTTTTAAAAAATAAAATAACAAAAGTTAAATTAAGCTCTTCATCCGAGAAGTTAAAAATATACCAAAAAATAAACTTTAAAAAAAAGGAAATATAAAAAGAAATGTAGAAACAAATTAGAAAATAGAAAACAGTAGAATTGATCAATTTTTTTAATCAACAAAACACAAAATCTACAAAATAGAAACCATATTTTGGGGAAAAAAGAGAAGTTAAATTTATAAAATTAGGAGGAAGAATGGAAATAAAAGTAGATTCAGAGATGTTTAAAAATACTAAATATCTTGATGACATGATGAAATGATCAATTGTAAGGGAAAGTACGATTTATTCAAACTAAATCCAACAGACATAATGTGAATAGAATAACCACCTAGTATAAAATTAAAATGTTACAATTACCTCTAAAATGTTTCTAAACCAGATGCGTCTTTCAGTGAGACTTTTCACATTTTGAAAATGCAGGTAATTTCCACACTGCATAAACTCTACCTTAACTCATTGAAAGAGGTGATGAATTTTAAAACTAATCTTGAAAAGTTAGTACAATTTTGAAAACAGAATCTGATGAGAACAAAAATGTGGCAAAATTTTTTTGATTATAAATATAGAAGAATTCTAAGTAAATGAGCAAATTGAGTGCAATAATAAAGAATAACCTATTATGATTATATATAATGTCAGTAATGAAAAGATAGCTTACCAGTGAGAAATGTATCAATAGAAGTATTGCATAAATAGATCAAAAGAGGAAAAATAAATTGCCTCAAAAGATAAGCAATAGGCAATTAATAAAATCCAATATCAATTTCAGAGTAACAGGAAGAATGATAAAAAAATTCCCAGCAAATTAGAAATATGATGATATTTTTTAAACTTGATTTGGAATACTCATCTCAGACAAAAGTTGATCCTGCTATTGCTCAAGAAAATTTTGCTATAGGTCTCAAAGTTTGGTTCCCAGACTAACAGCATCAGCATCACCTGGGAACTTGTTAAAAAAGCAAATTCTCAGACTTCGATCCAGTCTTACTGAATCAGAAATCTTGGGGTTAGGGAATCCTCAATCTGAAGTCAATTGTTAAAATGTCAAAAAATTTGTGAGCCGATTATTAAATACAGCCATTATTAAAATTTAAATAAACTTACAATTAACATGTAGTAAATGGAAGATAATAAATACCCAAAATGTATTGCTTCCTAAATATTTTGCTACATGTTACTATTATCTATGTTTTTAAGATTTTTGCTGCTATTTCATCAGTATGGTGGAAATACAATATAGTGATGTTATTGTATTATCTCTTCCCAACTCTACCTTCAGAGACTTCACATTGGTAGCTTGAAATTGATCATATGGAGATTACTTATAGCACTGAAGTTGACAAATGCTAAAAATCAAACTCCTATTTGTTGTTTTATTAATCATCTAGATAAGAGGTTGGCAGACCTTTTCTGCAAAGAACCAATAGCAAATATTTTAGGTTTCAGTAGCTATATGGTCACTGTTGTATCTGCCATTTCAGTGTGAAAACCATCACAGACAGTATATAAACAAATAGGTGTGACTGTGTTCCAATGAAATTTTATTTACAAAAATCAAAACTTGGGTTGGATTTTGCCATAGTTTGCTGACTCTTGATCTAGACTTTAAAAAGTAATGGAGAAAAGCCAAGAACACCCAATGGGGAAAGACAATCTCTTTAACAAATGGTGTTGGGAAAACCTCTATCTTACACCACCAACAAAAATTAACTTGAAATTATCAAAAATTTAAACATAAGGCTTGATACCATAAAACACCTAGAAGAAAATGTAGGAATAGGCTACTCTATATTGGTTTTGCCAATAACTTTTGTGGACGTGACACCAAAAGCCCAAATAAAAAAAGGAAAAATTAACTAATGGGACTACATCAATCTCAAAGCTTCTGAAGAGCAAATGAAACAAAATGAAAAGATAAACTAGAGAATGGGAGAAAATTTTTGCAAACCAAATATTGAATAAGGAGTTAATGTCCAAAATATATAAAGAACTCATAAAACTTAATAACAGCAATCTAATTAAAATATTAAATATAATAATTAAATAATAGCAATCTGATTTAAAAATGGGCAGAAGAACTAAATAGAAATTTTCCAAAGGGAACACACCCAAATGGCCAAAAAGCACATGAAAAGATGCTCGACATCACTAATCATCAGAGAAATGCAAATGAAAACCGCAACAAAATGTCATCTCACACCTATGAGGATGGCTATCAACAAGAAGACAAGAGACAGTGCGGGTTGGCAGGAATGTGGTGAAAAGGGAACCCTTATACACTATTTGTGGGAATGTAAATTGGCCAAACTACAGTGGAAAACAATGTAAAGTTTCTTCAAAAAGTTAAAAATACATCTACCATATAATCCAACAATTCCACTTCTGGGTATATACACAAAGGAAATTAAACATGATTTCTAAGAGATGTATGCATTTCTGTATTTATTGCAGCATTATTCACAATGGCCAATATATGGAAACAACCTACATTAGATAAAAAAAGATGTGGTATACGTGTACAATGGGATATTATTCAGCCACAAGAAAGAAGGATATTATGATATTTACAACAATGTAGGGGCCCACAGTCCATAGGATGGCAGTGGCTGGCCATGGTACAGCGTGCTCTGAGACTTTTGCTGAGTGGTAACAGGATTAGCACTGGCACCAAACCTGAATCTGCATTAACCTGGTAAACCACTTGCTTCACTGTGATGACTTCCTAAGACCTTGCGCTAACCCTTCCACCAGAGGCTCTTTCAGCATCAAGCAGCTCACCTCAGGTCTGAGCTAAAGCCTTTCTTAAAATCTCTTAAGATCCTCAGGCCCCAGGTAGGCAGCAGCTGGCCCCCGTGTAACTGATGCCTTTTGTTGAGTGGCTCCAGGCATGGCACTGGCACCAATCTGAATGTGAATTAACCTGGTAACACAACTCACCCCAACCTAGGGACTCCCTGAGACTCTGCCTCGCCCAACTCTCGTACTGCCCAAGGCTCTTTCAATGGCTGTAGAGATCAACCTAATACATAGAAACAACACAGAGGCTTCCAAAATGAGGAGAGAAAGAAACATTTCTCAAATGAAAGAAAAGAACTCCATGAAAGAAATAAACAAAATGGAGGCAAGCAATCTACTAGATACAGAGTTCAAAACACTGCTTATAAAAACGTTCGATGAACTTAAAAGAATAAATGAACTCATTGAGAACTTTGACAAAGAGATAATAAGCATAAAAAGGACATAGGAACCATAAAAAAGAATCAGTGAGAAATGAAGAATACAATAACTGAAATGAATAATGCAATAGAAGAAATTAATGCAGATTAGATGAGGCAGAGGGTCAAATCAGTGATTTAGAAAACAAGATAGCAGAAAATATCCAATGGAAACAGCAAAAATAAGAACAGTTTAAGGAACCTGTGCAAAAATGGCAAGCATAATAACATTAACATCAAAGGGTACCAGAAGGAGAAGAGAGAGAACAAGGGATTAAAAGTCTATTTAAGAAATAAAAGCCAGAAGCCTCCATAACCAGGTTAAGGAAATAGACATACAAGTCCAGGAAGCACAGAGCATCCCAAACAAGATGAACTCAAACTAAGACACATCATAATTTAAACGCCAAAGGTTAAAGACAAAGAGAATCTTAAAAGCAGCAAGAGGCAATTCATAACCTGCAAGGGAGCTCTCATAAGATGGTCAGCAGATTTATCAACAAAAACTTTGTAGGCCAGAAGGGATTGGCAGAAAATATTCAATGATGAAAAGCAAGGACCAAAAGCCAAGACTATTCTATCCAGCAAAGCTTTCACTTAAATTTGAAGAAAAGATAAAGAGTTTACTAGATAAGAAAAAGCTAAAGGAGTTTATCACCATCAAACCAGTATTGTAATAAACCTTAAATGGACTTTAGAGAAAGAAGGAAAAAAAAAAGATATAAATAAAATGGCGATAGCTACATATCTACTAATAATTACTTTAAATGTAAATGAACTAAATGTTCTAATCAAAAGACACAAAGCAGCTGGATGGATAAGAAAACAAGACTCATACATATGTTGTCTACACTTCAGGTTGAAGAGACCCACTTCAGGTTGAAAGAAACACAGGCTGACAGTAAATGGATGAGAAAAATATTTCATGTAAATGGAAACAAAAACAAACAAAAGAAAAGCTAGGCATTAATAATTATACCTGACAAAATAGATATCAATGAATAGATCTTCTAGGCAGAAAATCAACAAGGAGAAAGGGATCTTAAATGACACATTAGACCAGATGGATTTAATTTTTTTAGAGCATTTAATCCCAAAGTAGCAGATATACATTCTTTTCAAGCCAACATGGAACATTTTCCAGGATAGGCCACATGTTAGAGTCTCAATAAGAGTCTCAATAAATTTAAGATGATTAAAATTATTTCAAACATTTTCTCCAACCACAATAGTATGAAACTAGAAATCAATTTCAAGAGGAAAACCAAAAAGCTCAAAAATATATAGGAAGCTAAAGAAAACAAGCTATGAAACATGGGTTCATAATGAATGGGTTTACAATGATATCAAGGAATAAATCAAAGGATGCCTTGAGACAAATAGAAACAAAAACACAACTTAAAATCTCTGGGACACAGCAAAAGCAGTCCTAAGAAGAAAATTCATAGTAAAACAGGCCTACCTCAAGAAACAAGAAATATATCAAATAAATAATCTAACCTACACCTAAAGAAACTAGAAAAACAACAACATACAAATTCCAAAGTGAGTAGAAGGAAGGAAGAACATAAAGATCAGAGTGAAAATAAACAAAATCAAATAAAAAAAAAATACAAAGATCAATGAAACAGACAGTTGGTTTTTTTAAAAGATAAATAAAATTGATAAATTCATAACCAGACTCATCAAGAGAAAAAGAGAGTACCAAAATAAATGAAATCATAAATGAAAGAGGAGAAGTGACAACTAACACTATAGAAATACAAAGGATGGTAAGAAAACACTAAAAGTCATTGTATGCCAACAAATTGGACAATCTGGAAGAAATGGATAAACTCCTAGAAACATACAATCTTCCAAAACTGAATCAAGAAGAAATAGAAAATATGCAAATACCAAATACTATAAAAAAATTGAATTAGTAATCAAAAACGTCCCAATAAACAAAAGTCCTGGACTAGAGGGCTTCAGAGATGAACTGTACCAAAAATTTGAAAAAGAATTAATGGTTATCCTTCTCAAACTATTCCAAAAAAAAAAAATTTCAAGAGGAGAGAGGCCTCCCAAGCTAATTTTATGAGGCCACCATTACTTGGATATCAAGACCAGACAGAGACAATACAAAAAAATAAAAGGATAAGTCAATATCCTTGATGAACATAGATGCAAAAACCTTCAATAAATTTTAGAAACCAAATTCAGCAACACATTAAAAAGAACATACATCATAATCAAGTGGATTTTATTCCTGGGATGCAAGGTTGGTTCAATTCCACAAATTAATTAACTTGAAACTCCACATAAACAAAATGAAGGATAATAAATCATATGATCACATCAATAAATACAGATAAAGCATCTTACAAGATTCAGTATCCATCTATGATAAAAAAAAAAAACTGTCAGTAAAGTAGGAATAGCGGGGATATACCAGAATATAATAAAGGTGATATATAATATACTTACAGCTAATGTTATATTCAATGGGGAAAAGCTAAAAGTGTTTTCCTTAAGATCAGGAACAAGACAAAAATGTCCACTTTCACCACTTTTATTCAACATAGCGTTGAAAGTCTTGGCCACAGCTATCAGACTAGAAAAAGGAATAAAAGGCATCCCAACTGGAAAGAAGTAAAACTGTCATTATTTGCAAATGACATGATAGTATATATAGAAAACCTTCAAGATCCCACCAAGAACTATTAAAACTGATAAATTCAGTAAAGTAACAGAATTAATATTCAGAAATTGGTTGCATTGGTATACATCAGGTATACTATCAGGAAGAAAAATTAAGAAAACAATCCCATTTTCAATTGCAAAAAAAAAATAATACCTAGGAATAAATTTAACCAAGGAAATAAGAGACCTATACTGGAAAAATTATGACACTGAAGAAAAAAATTTAAGAGGATACAAATAAATGGAAACATATACCATGCCCATGGATAGGAAGATTAACATGTTAAAATGTCTATATCATCCAAAGCCATCTATAGATTCAATACAATCCCTATCAAAATACCAATGCCATTTTTCAGAGGACTAGAATAATCCAAAAATTTATATGGACACAAAAGACCCCGAATAGCCACAGCAATCTTGAGAAAGAAGAAAGGTAGGGTTATCACAATATCAAACTATACTGCAAGTCTTTAGTAATCAAAACAGCATTATACTGGCATAAAAAAAGACACATAGATCAATGGAACAGAATTGAGAGTCTATAAATAAACCCACACCTATATAATAATTAATCTATGACAAAAGAGGGAAGGATATACAAAGGGTTAAAGACAGTCTCTTCAATAAATGATGTTGGGAAAACTTGACAGAGGTATGCAAAAAAAGGAAACAACAACAACAAAAAAAGAAACTAGACTAGTTTCTTATACCATATACAAGAAAAACTGAAAATGGATTCAAGACTTAAATATAATATCTGACACCTTAAAACTCCTAGAAGAAAACACACACAGAAAACTCTTTGACACTGCTCTTAGTGATATTTTTTGGATGTATCTCCTCAAGCAAGGGAAACAAAAGAAAAATAAAAAAAAATGAGACTACATCAAACAAAAAAGTTTTTACACAGCAAAGAAACCATCATCAAAATGAAAGGACAACCTACTGAATGGGACAACATATTTGCCAATGATGCAATCGATAAGGGACTAATATCCAAATTTAGAAAGAACTCATACAAGTTAACACCAAAAAACCCCCAAACAATCCAACTGAAAAATAGGCAGAGGACCTGAATAGACATTTCTCCAATAGACATATGAAAAGATGTTCATCACTAGTCATAAGGAAAATGCAAATTAAAACCACAATGTGATATCATCTCACATCTGTCGGAATGGCTATAATTAATAAATCAACAAACATAACAGCATGGAGTTTGTTGCACTGTTGATGGGATTACAAACTGGTGCAGCCTCAGTGGAAAACAGTATGGAGATTTCTCAAAAATTAAAACTAGAACTACCATTTGACCCAGTAATCCCACTTCTGGGTATTTATCAAAGAAATCAAAAACACTAATTCAAAAAAATAGATGAATCCCTATATTCACTGCAGCATTATTTACAATAGCCAAGGTATGGAAGCAACCTAAATGTTCATCAATAGACAGTTGAATAAAGAGGTGGTATGTATGGTGCCAAGTTGTACTAGACTTATCAGAGGGATCACTTTGTAAGTGATATAAATGTCTAACCACTATGCTGTACACCTGAAACTAATATTGAACGTTAACTCTAACTGAAAAATGTTAAAAATAAAATATATATATATACACACAGTTCCCTGCTTCAATATATTTATAGTCCCATTGGGCAAGACTTCCAATAATCACATTCTCATCAAAACTGTAATCTATACAAGAAATGAAAGATATATAATGTTAAATGATTTGGAGTAAGAGAAGATTTCACGAGGTAAGAGATATTTGAGCAGAAATGAGAAAGAATGAGCTATAGTTGGAAGTTTGTACCTTTTATTGCCTTCATTCAATTTTCCATCCCCCACCTCTGGCAACCCCAATCTGATCTGTTTCTCTGAGTTTGTTTGTTTTTAGATTTCACATATAAGTAAAATCATATAGCATTATTTTTTATTCTCTAACTTTTGTTATTTAGCATAATGCCCTCAAAGTGCATCCATGTTGTCACAAATGGCAGGACTTTTTATGGCTGAATAGTATTCCGTAGTATGTCGGTACATTTTTTTTATCCATTCATCTGTCAATGAATACTCATGTTCTTCCCATGTCTTGGCCATTGCAAATACTGCTACAATAAAATAGGGATGAAGATATCTCTTTGGGATAATGATTTCATTTCCTTCAGATATATACCCAGAAATGAAATTGCTAAACCGTATGGTAGTTCTAATTTTAAGTCTTTGAGGAACCTTCATATTGCCCAATTTACATTGCCACCAACAGTGCACAAGTGTTCCCTTTTCTATACATACTCATCAGTATTTGTTACCTCATTTTTCATGATGCTAGCCTTTCTAATAGGCATTAAGTGACGTTTTATTGTGGTTTTGATTTCCATTTTCCTGATTATTAGTGATGGTGAACACCTTTTCGTGTACCTGTTGGCTGTTTGAATACTTTCTTTGGAAATTGTCTATTCAGATCATCTGCCCATATTTTCAGTTAGATTATTTTGTTTTGTTTCTGCTATTGGATTATATGAGTTCCTTATATATTATGGATATTAACTTCTTATCAGATATGTGGTATGCAAATGTTCTTTCCCATTCTATAGGTTCCCTTTTTTATTTTGTTGATCATTTCATTGGCTGTGAAGAAGTCTTTTAGAGTGATGCACTCTCACTTATTATGTTTTTTTTTATTTTGTTGCTTTTTATTTGTAATATCATTGCCAAGACTGATATCAAAAAATATTTTCCTGTTTTCTTCTAGGCATTTTATAGTTTCCAACCTTACCTGAAGACCTTAAATTTTTAATCTATTCTACATTAATTTTTGTGAGTGGTGTAAGATGGGATGAATTTCATTCTTGTGCATGTGGATATCCATATGCCTAGTAAGTACTATTTACTGAAGAGACTGAGTATTCTTGGCTCCCTTGTCAAATATTAGTTGACCATATATGCATGGGTTTATTTCTAGGCTTTTATTTCTGTTCCATTGATCTATGTGTCTGTTTTTAAGCCCAAACCATATATTTTATTAGATAAATAAGTTCTGGAAATGTAATGTACAACATAGTGACTATAGTTAACAATACTGTATTTTATATTTGAAAGTTGCTAAGAGAATAAAATCTTAAAAGTTTTTACCTCAAGAAAAAAAATCTAACTATGCTAGGTGATGGATATTAACGAAACTTGTGATCATTTTGCAGTATACACGCACACACACACACACCAAATTATTATATTGTACACTTTAAACATAAAATGTTATGTCAATTATATCTAAATAAAATTGGTAAAAATGAATAAAAAGTTAATGAAAAATTCTTTTTAAAATAAGCTGAAGAGGTAAAGTTGAGTGGGGTAGGGAGTCTTCCTAACGAAAAGCATAACTGAGGCTCTTTGGAGGATATCTAGATAACTGCAAAAACAGAGAGATGAGGGTAAACGGTCTAGGAAAACAGAGATAGTAGATAAAAAGGTCAGCAAGGACCAGACTGAGAAGGGTCTTGAAGGTAATAACAATAATGCCAATTTCTATCACAAAGGCAAGAAGTGGCCTTTAAAGGATTTTAAGTTGCAGGGTGACATAATTATCTTCATATTTTGCAAAATTTATTCTTAATATAGTAAGAATGAAAACAAGATAATTAGTTATTAGGTTATTATATCAGTGACATACATTTATGTATAATAATTTTCATACTGAAGAAAATTAGAAACAAACAGGTGTATGGCTCCATTAATTATGATATATTCATTATATAGTCATTGAGAAAATGTTTTAAAAAAATTTGTAATGATGTGAGAAAGGTTTATATTAAATTCAGGAAACCAAACTATATATACTCTATGATCTATGATTTTATATGATTTTATATCTATGAAAATAATAATATATCAACATATTTATTATGAGTTCACTCAGGGTATTGAAGTAATAAGTGTTTTTATTCTCATTTATGTTTTTTTAAATTTTATAAACTCCTAATTTTAATGGATTATTTATGTAGTAAATTGTTTCATAAAGATTATTATATACCATAATCACATCTTCCTCATCAAAAACAATGCATTCCAGAGAAATTCTTTATTAAAAAAGAATAGATTTTCAGAAGTAGAAATAAAGAGGTATAAAAAAATAATAAAACTTCCTAGGGAAGAGCCAAGTGCTTCTCTCTGTCTTCTAAACATACAAAAATAAACTGTAGTCCTATGTGTGCACGCACATGTAAACATATACGCACACACATCTGTGCAGTAACCTTGGGAGAAACTTCCTCTATCTCTCTTTCCCTACTCACTTTTACCCACCTGGCACAATCCTATGTCTCCACTTGATGATAACAAAGATGGAATCCCAGGCTAAAGGGCAGCCAGTCTCTTGCCAAACTATCAGCTAACCCCTTGTTAAAGGGCTAAACCTTCATCTCAACCAACTTTATTACCACCTATCTGAATAATAAAACAGGTAAAAGCAATCCTTTACTGGATGACCATAAAATGCCCAGCATTTTAAATGAATTATTTTACATCTTCATAATAGTCTTGCAAGTTAGATATTGCATTGTTTACTTTATCCTAAGCTACCGAAGTGAAAAGATGCTAAAATGAGCAACTTCAAGAACAATGTTTATTTTTCTCTTACAAAACAGTCTAATGAGTGTTTCAGCTCATCAGGCAGCACTGTTCCAAGCAGCCTATCAGTCACCAGGCTCCTTCCCTCTTATTCTTCCAAATTCTGTATTGGACTTTTCCTGTATGTTTGCTAAAGGTTGTATTACCATGACCGGGTAGTAGCCAACAGAATGAAAAGGGAGATGAAGCAGGACTAGACAAGAACTAGCAAACCTCCTCTCTACACATTCTGTGCATGAGATCTTAACCACAGAGGAGCTCTTCCCATCAAGGGAGGTTAAACAATGTAGTCCCATGGTGAGCCCAGGCAGAAGGGGATGACAGAGGTGCATGGAAAGCTAACAGCATCTGATGTAGAGATTATGATTGCCCTTTCAAGATGAAGAAGGTGCACCTCAGAGAAGTTTGGTAACTTTCCCAAAGTCACCAAGGAGAAAGTGGCTGGACCAAAATTGACTCACTCGCCTATCCAACTCCAAATTCTTTATCTTTTCACTACATCGCTCTATTCCCATGTGCTAACATTCCTGCTTTCATAGCCTTCCAGATCTTGAGAATCCATGATCCAAAACAAAGGAAGAGAATTGGTGAATTGGCCCATTTCCCTTGGACTCTCTACATCGTGCGTTGTCAAACTATGGCCCGCTGGCCCAGTGCAGCCCACTACCTATTTTGTAAGTAAGGTGTAATTGGAATGCAAGCAAACTCACTCTTTTAGATGTTGTCTATGACCACTTTTATACTATGATGGCAGAGTTCCATAGTTGCTACAGGACTACAAAGCTGAAAATATGTTATTTGGCCCCTTACAGAAAAATTTTGCTGACCCTTGTTCTAGACCATTTTTGTTCAAATAACAAGAAAAAACCTTTTCAATCACAAAGAATTTGTTAACCAAATACACTGTAATTTTTATAAGATGAATAGGAAATTATAAGACCTCCACCTGCTTAACAAAGAGCCTGAATTGCGACTTACCAAATAAAGATTTCACAATGAAGCCTTTTAAGAGAAGAAATAAATGTTAATATCAGCATTTCAAATAGGACCAAAGAGAAGCAATATCAGTGCCATGCTGAAAGCCAACAGAATAACTGTAAGAACAACAGAAACACATTCTGGAGCTGTTCCCTTTATACGGTGTTGATAAAATTTGTTAATACCATATGTTAGTCGTATGGAGGGAGGCATGGTTTGACTATGAATTCTGGAATTTTACCAGCAAACTTGTAAGATTTGAAGTTGCAGATTTGCTGAACTGCTCATCTCTGTACAGGCTGCGGCTGGAGGTTAAAGGAGGAAAACAGAGGGAAGAAGTAAAGCTGTTTTCCGTGCAGCTTGAGTTGAGTGAGGCTGGACAGGACATCTTCTTGTCAATCCCACTCAGTTCTATGTGTCAACATTTAAGTGGAGGAAAATGCTGCTGCTTCCTTTGCAGATAGTTTTGATTAAATCAGATTTTAACAGAATAATCTGATTGGCTGTCAAGCTATCCAACTGTGAGATTAACAGGACTATAACCGCTAATTTGGACTCGTTAGGTAAATCATCATTCATTAAATCAATATACTCATGAAAGGGGAGAAAAATAACAGGAAAATATCTTTGTGGCTACTTTCTGTATATGATACCAAATGAGCTCATTTAAATCTTTATGCTATAGCTTTTCCATGGTTTGTTTTTAGTTCTTCAGGTCAAGCCAAAGTCTGAAGAATCCAGTTTCCCTTAATGCCTCGGTTCTGATCCAAACCTAACTCCAATTTAATGTGTGATATAGCAAGGGAAATGGTGTTTTAATGATGCAGATGCCTTGGTTAACTGGGTTCCTATCTCTCATAACTCATCGCTTCTGAGTCTGACTTTTTTTTTCTCTGAAATTCTGAGGTCAGAAGGTAACATGTCAAAAGCTATAAAGAGATCAGTTATTTCCCCCTTTAAGTCAAAAAGAATCCATTGTACTTGGAGAATTTACAAATGCACATACTTTTGGTAAAGCACTTTCTTCAGTATGTTGTACTAAGCTTTAAGTTGGAAATCTGAGGTGTCTTTTCAAAGCTGTGAGAAATAAGAAGAATCCTAGTGAACGTCATCTTCGAATTCTTGTCACAAATGTCTTTCTTAAATGGAAGAATGTGTAGTTCTAAACAATGACTCCATTTCCTCCTCTTTTGCTCACTAGAGATCAATTTTTGTCCTTGGTTTTTTTTCTCCCTGCTTTGTTGGAAAACTTCAAGGCATGAGTTATTGTAGCATAACTTATGTTATAATAACTCATGCCTAGATACTGTAGGGGTACTTGGCCTTCAGGTTTGTGCCTAGCTATGTCGAAGGAGTGAGTTATTACACAATAATTTATGTCATGCCATGTCTTATTGCTTAATTAACTTTCCTATCAGACTAACACATTTTTGTATCAGCAAGTGTGGTGCCCTCATATGACTTAAAAGCGTTCCTTCATTTTATACCGGCAAACCAGGAATACTGTAGACAATTTATTAAAGATGAGTTGAATCTCAGGGCTGGAATAAAACACATCATCTTTTACATAAATAAAGTGTCAAAACTGCCCTCTAGATTAGGGGAAACAGAAAAAGTCAGTACTGCTAGCTAGCCTTTTGTGTCACAGTAAAAAGAGGAGTTACTTTCTAGCATTTGTAAGATAAAGAAATAGTGGAATAGGGTTTTTTTTTTTTTTTCCCTGCCATCCAATCATATAACTGTTCCAATTTCAAAACATCTGCTCTCCCGGTGGTTTCTTTTTTTTTAAACTTGTTTTAGGTCTGCAGGTGTGATCACGAGGGATAAAACATCTGTGGTTTGCCTTGGAAAATGAAGAATATATGCAAAATTGGCACATGATAACAGTTGCTGCTAAGTAACAACCATCACAGTATTTATTATAAAGCCTCACAAATTCACAAATTGGGAATCTAGTTCAAGGACTGGCACATTATCTCCACTAAACATCCCAAGTTTATGTTCTATCCATGGGCTGGAAACAAACTTTTCTCAAGCACAACTCACTCTGTTTATCAGATTAACAATTAATTCCTTGCAAAAAGAGAAGTACATCTTCAATTCTGTGGAAAATGTAAATGTGATAACAATTGTGGCAGATAAGCCAGGTTTATCCCACTTATTTGGTAACCAGCAGGAGACAGCTGAAAGCTGAGGTGAACCAGCTGGTCGGTCATATGAGGTCATGCCAGTCTCAAGGGTCCTTACTTTATAATCTTTGAGGAATGTTGTGAATGAGGAACAAAGTTCCCATTAGTCACTTAGATGGCCTTCAACATGGGGAAGAGAAAAACATCAAGATTTATGCATCACAATACATCATTCCTAGCCAGACTGTTAGTGGAAGAGAATTTGGAATTAGACTTTGATCTGAACCCTAAAACAACCATGTGCTGGCTATATGACTCCAGGTAAATTATTGAATGCATCTAACCCTCAGTTTCTTTAATCATTACATACAGCAAGTAATTACTATCTTAGGGAGATATGGGTAACAGTTAAAAATGTAGGAAGTGTATAGCAAGATATTATAATTATCATAATTATCTCAGATATCTAATAAAGGAGTACAAACAATGATTCTTTACATACTTTATTTATGGGTTTATGGAGATAGGGAAAGTAGCCCATGATGAATATTTCCTATGAACATTGATAATTTTGAGCAAATGGCCTTGCTCTATGAACAAACACTAATTGTATGAACCAAGCAGAGTGAGTTGGAGACAAGGAGAGTCCACTTCATTACATTTCCTAACAAGCTAATAGACTGATGTATCAGAGGTCTCAGAGGCCAGGCTAGTAAAAGAGACCACGTTCTTAGCTTTGGGTCCTATGAAAAGATTCAGATTTCACCATGAAGAAGAGGCAAAGGAGTACAGTTGTACAGAGGGTTACAATAGCAGTCCTTGGAAGAATAGGTGCCCTGTGCTAGAAACAAAGGAAGAAAAATGCTGATATCAGGAAACCAAAGATGTCAGGGCAGATTCCTTACAGACTGGAACCTGGAAAAGGATCTTATTTCTCAGAAAAATCAGAAAAAAGTCCCCCACTTCTGGAATACTCCTTTCAGAAAGTAATAAATTTAATTAACTATCTAGTAGCCATTCATACGTTAGAATGAATTCTTACACTTAAATGGTGTCCCCTAAATACCATGTTTGGAGAAGAATTTTGATAGGAGCTGCTAAAAAAGGGAGTAATTTTTCAATCCAAATATTAAATTTTAAGCTCTGTCACTCACTCTCAGCCCAAAGAGGGAATCACATGGTGGGAGACGAGGATTCCAGCTGCTGGGGGCAGATGCATTCAGTTTATGGATTTATCCATAGTGAATATGGAGATTGAAGTCAAGCTGAGAAGGCAGCTGTTGCAGAGGAGATGGCCAAGGAGGAGTGAAATCAAAGCCGTGTCCAATTATGGTAGCTAAATCAAAGAGAGGGAGCAAGTCAGCTAGAGTGTAGGATAGGAGGAACGAAAGGTATGAAGGGCCTCGAAATTTGGGAAATGTGTGTTAAAGACAAATAAGTTTACCCAGCAGTTCGTTTTTAATTATTTACTATAGGCTGGGCCTTTCTGCAGTTACCATACTGATATTGATGACAAATGACTGTCTGGGACAATACAAGGGAAAGCCTAAGGGAGGCCTGTCTGCCAGAGAAGCTACAGGACTTTGGCCATATAGGAAAGGGAGGAAGTAAGACACTGAAAAGCTAGAATGTGGGTGTGAAAGTGATAGAAACCAACAATGAATTTAGTCTTTTTTCAAATAATCTCTGTGAACCTCTGTGTTAAAGACAGAGACCTTGGCACTTGGGGATGCAGTTATCATTTAAATAGCAGGTTCGATGTCACTGTGGCCTTCCTTAGTGTCTCCCAAACACCAAATGTTTCCCAAAAGTATGGTATCCATGGCCCCACTGGCCCCCTTTGTCTTAGAATAACCTTGAGCAAGTAGCCTACCTTGAGCATAGAATGTAGGAGGGTCTCCCACTAACTGAGAGATCTTGCTCTCAGAGAGAATATTAGCTTCACAGGCAAGGTGAGTCTGTGAGGGCATCAGAGGCATTAGGCTGATCCTGTTCACTCTCAGCTTTTCCTGATGGTCAGAAAGCTTCAAAATTATCCCAGCGGTCATTGTCTCTACGTGCACAAGTAAACGTGTGCTGCATGAAGAAATGTGAGCAGCAGATATGATCACATGCTAGCCCTCAAATACAAATAAACTCAACTACCAAAGCTGTCTGACCAAAATCCTCATCGAAAAGACGAGAAAGCCAACCACCTCCTACCATTACACATGAGCACTGGAGCAAGGCCCACAGTCAGGGTGACCTGGTGGCACCCTCCAGACCACAGCAGCTGCTGCTTCTGAAGCTTAGCTCTAGAATCTCATTTTCTTTGCACCAGCAGCACGCAGCTGCCTTCGGTCATCTCATTGGAAACGAGCAGAGCTTCCCATCTTCTTCTTGAAGTGGCATCAGCTGTGCCCCTTCTCCTCTGGCTCCACCTACATTCCACAGCTACACTCAATAGCTGCTCACTCACTCACCTCTAACCTTGTCTTGGCAGATAGTCCTGGCCAAGTTTCTAATCACAGCTGTTCCACCTAGAGTGTAGCTGCTGGGTCAGAGAATGACCTGGAACAGCTGCATGATTCAGGAGAGGCCAGAAGGAGGAAAGTCTGTATAATCCTAAGGTTGAATGGAGATGTATTTGCAAATGCATGTGCCTCTGTTTGCAAGTATAGAATGGTTAGCAGGGGATGGTCATGATAGGGCAGGTGCGTGCATAACTGACAGGAAAGGGTATGGTTGTGGGAGGTGGCTGAAAGTATATGCAAGTTGGTATTTACAGACTGGGTAATGCATGTACATTATTAAATCTGGCTCTTGAAAATTTGGCAAGCCAAATTTAGGTGTGTCAACATGATCTTCCAAATACATTTAGAGCACCATACATCTACGCTGGCCTCATTGTTTAGAGGGTTCAGGCATGTGAAGTGAGCTGTTTAAAGAACAGCTAAGCCTTTATTAATATATAGCAGAGCTTTTTACTTTAGCCAAAATCTCAGAGAATCCTTAGCCCTTTTTAAAGTCCTCAGAATAAGGCCACACTTGAAGATCAAGTTCATCAAAAAGCTCTGCTCTGTCAGAACCCAGATGCCTGATGGCGCTAGCCACATGGCCGTACAATGCAGGGTGTGAAATCTGCCAATTGACACCCACATGGACTTTGTTCCCCTACCAGTGTTTGTTACTGATCACCTCATTGTCTCCTCCCTAAACATTGTACAGCTGAAATTGGTGATCCCTTGGCCTAATGAGTTCTGGAATCCGGCATGGTGCTGATTTCTGGGGGACCCCCACACTTGATCTTCTTTTAGACTTCATGTCCTCACTTGTTGATTGGGTTTTAGATCCAAAAATATGGTTTCGGTTTATCCTCCAGATATTGACAAACATAGAGTGTGCTATCCCTCAGACAGTCATAATTTGTGAGTCATGTTTCTTGTTTTTGTGGTTCACTTTGGTAGATATTTTACTAAGCTATTGCAACAGGAGCATTTTTTATAAATTGCAAAATTAAAGAACCCCGAGAAGCATATGCCTCTTCTCTCAGGTTATTAATGGATGCCAACTGAATGTTTAAGGTCATTAAAGTCTCCTCCCATAATCTGACACCACCTTATGTATCATTTTCAGTATAACACCTTGCTAAGCTTGTGGTGATAATGTGATGAATAATATGTACATTCATTTTATAGTTTCTTACAATCTCTCAGCATAATAAAACAGAACTCGAAAAATAAAAGATGCTATAAGTGGCATGTGAGAGACAGATTCCTGATTCCTATTGAAGGAACGAATAGGATATTATGAAGAAGATGACCTGTGAGGTTGACCTAAAGACTGAACAGAAGCTTTTTTAACCCAAATTAAAGCAAGTATATTGCAGGCAGATGGTATAGCATGAGAAACACTATGGAGATGTGATAAGTCAAGATAACAGGTCATGACCTATTTGATTAATATCCATATTATTTAGTGAGTTCATGGTAGGAGTTGAGACTTCAAAGGTAGACCTGAGTCAGATTTTTAAAAGACTTTAGAAAACAGTCTGAAGTTATTTTTCTTGATCCTGGGGAATTACTAAAGTTAAAAATATTAGGAAGGATGTACAGGAGAGATAAGACATTGTATCATGTATACAAATATGAAGTTGTAATATTAACTTAGACCCTTTCCTACTGGAGTTACCAACCGGAGACAAAATACAGCTGAAAAACAATCATGCTAGATATCTATGACTTAGGACTTACTAACAAGAGGGCCTTTCAGAAGAATTGGCAAGGCAACCTACACTAAGTGTATAGACAAAGGAAGAGGAGTCATCTTTTGGATAGAGACAAATTTGTGACTCAGTATTTACTCTCCTCATCTTCCCATGTGGGGAAGCTGGGAAGGCATTTTGGCTTATTTCTTCCTGCCCAGCCAAGCCAGGTAGCCCCTAGATAATCACTCATGACATTTTAAACTATTATCAGGAAGGGACAACTGTTATGAAACTTTGCTGTGCCTGGATGCCACCAAACACCGTGGATGTTAGATCCTAGAACAGAGTTAGGCAGTGAGTTAGAAGATGTTATGGTTGCTCCTCACCCTCTCCTAGTTTCACATAGACTGCGGCAGACATAGGAAAAATTCCAGGTTTCCCGTAGACCTAGCTGAGTCACCAAATCAGGAGTAGGCAGAGACTAGCTAGCTATACAGATTAATGATGGCCTGGTGTGAGGAGGATACAGAGAGCCACCTACTAAGAGTGAGGGGAGGAAGCTGCATTGGCCCTATAGGACTGCAGGGTGGGTATCCAAGATCACCCAAGGTGTCACATTGTGTAAGGCTGGTTACTAACACCCAGAGATTAGACCAGGTAAGGCATCAGCTGACTAAGAGGTAAGGATTGCCAGCTTGCCGCCTCCAATATGCTGGCAATCATATGAGCGAATTCTTTTCACTCACCCTTACATTCCAGATATCCCCTGTCCCCATCAGCAGAATAGCTGCCTGAGATGGGAAGGAAAGGGGTGAAGAGCCAGTCACATCTTAGTCCTCTGTATTCAGCTTCCAGTAGCCTTGAATGGAAAGTCCAACTTAAAGATAAGGTGCTTTAAATCGAAATAAATTTGGGATTTACTTGATTGCAAAAATTAATAAACTAAGTTGATGATTCTTAGAAAGGGTTGATATAAATAAGGTTTTCTATAACCTATAAGAATGGGGGCTCAACTTAGTGTAGTTGGTAGCAATTTAGAAAACAAATGATATTTTATGTATAGTTATATGTATTGGTAAGTTGAGGCATCCTAGTTAAAATATTTAAAATTACATGTAGTAAGGACATCAACTAGGAGACTAGCAATGAGGAAAGTTGAGAGATATAGAAATTACTTTATAGATATTACTGAATAACTAGATTCATGATTAAGTATAAAGAGACAAAAATTTTAACTCACTGATTCTTAACTTTTTTGTGGTTATGTTGGGGTGGGGGTTGGTCAAGAAACCTGTTGAAAAACCCATAAAAAGTTATGGCTCACAGTCCCAGGAAAATGCACATATGCACTCATACTCAAATATTGCATACAATTTCATACAAGTTCATTAATCCCGTGAAGTTCATTCATGGATCCCTTAAGAAAATAATAGTTTCTAGCCTGGGCAATTGGGAGAAGAGTGATACCGCTAAACAAAGTATGTTGACAATAAACTGAGTGGTTTGTAGAAACCCTAAATCTGTATCACCACCTCCAAAAACCTCTCTTCTAACTTCCAGATTCAGCCCCAGGATTCTGAAGCTGAATATATCCAAAACTGAATAATCATCTTTTCCCTAACCTTGTTCTTCTTCTCATATTCCTTAACTTGATTAAAACACCATCACTCCCATCACTAGGCTAACTTCTAACCATACTTTAAGTTTCAAATTAGATGTCAGTCTCCTGGAAAGCCTTTTTTTGACCTTCTCCAGAGTCTAGATTACATGCTTCTCCTTTGTTCCTTATGGTACCCTATACTTAGTCTTATAGCACCTTAACAACACTGTATTATAATTGCCCATTTACCAATCTATATCTACTCAGTGATGGTCAATTCTTTGAGAGAAAGTATAGGCATTGTGTTCATTATCATATCCCTAAGACAGATTGCAGTTCCTGGAACAGAGTAGAGGCCTCCAAAAGTATTTGGTGAATGAATAAGGAATGAATAGTAAGTGGAAATTGGAAAGTGGGATGGCAATATGAAGAAAAAGCAAATCAGAGGAAATTTTCTTTATCCAGGCAAATGCTGATATCCTCCTGTTTCCACACCTTTGTTCTTACCACTTCTTCTACTTGGAATGATATGTTCCACCTGCCACCACCCTCCACCCCTGTACACACACACTCCTTCAAGACTTGCCTAACTCTTAAACACTCACGTTGATTTCTTCTCTAAACTCCTTTGGAACTTATTACCTATAAAGTACATTTTAACATGTG
Source organism: Rousettus aegyptiacus (assembly GCF_014176215.1). Classification (NCBI taxonomy): domain Eukaryota; kingdom Metazoa; phylum Chordata; class Mammalia; order Chiroptera; family Pteropodidae; genus Rousettus; species Rousettus aegyptiacus. The sequence goes on from NW_023416306.1 coordinate 56,264,254, forward strand.
ATTACATTCTGTCTTATAATTTCTCTAATTGTTTTATTTGAATAAATTTTATCTGTACATTGAGATAACAAGATTCATTTCATTTCTAAGGAAAAAAAAGGGTACTTTTTTCATCAAACGTACAAGAGCCCTGGGTACTTAGTTACATGCTGTGAAAAATTGGCACTTAATAATCTATGTTGATGAATTAACATCATTAACAATCTTTTTTTTTCTAGTCAGCAACAAGCCTTATGAAATTTTCCTAGTCATTTAATTTCCAAAGCAGGAAGGAGTGAATCAGGGAGCCTGGCCTAGTCTGAGAAATAGATCTTTTGATAATAGCTGTGTTACCTTCAATCCAAGCAGCAAGCCTGAAAAATCCATTCATTTAGTGAATACTTAGTAGGGTAAATTATGTGCTAAGCCCTTTCCTATTCCACTATCACCCCCAGATTCCTACCTACTTGCCCTAACTGTTGGTGATTGTCAGGTTCCTTTGATGCAGAGCCTGAGAAAGGGATTCTTGTATTAGTGTTTTCAGGAAAGAAGAGTGCATCAGGATAAAACAAGTGAAGCTAAATATGCTTTTGGTCCCGGCTGGAGTCCAACTTCAGTCTAGTCTTATGGGGAGCTCTGAAGCATAAATTTTGCTTCAGAATTGGCCTACCTTGAGACAGGTTTGACTTTTCTATTCCCTTAGTCATTGGCTATAGACTGGTGATGGGGTGTATCCTCCAAGTTGCAGGGGCTCCCACTTAGTCAAGGGTGATTGTACAAGAGAGGACAGCTCTAAGCTAACAGTAAACATTCTTGGAAGCTGGAATGTGCAGGCACTGATCTGGTAAAGAGGGTCTAGATGAAGCACCAAGAGCATCCATAAAAGATGAGGACAAAACTATTATCAGGATTATGCTCCATGTGGTAAATCTGGAAAAGAATCAAAAACAGTCTTTAAAAAGAAACAGAGTAATGGCCTGCTTTTAACAAAAGGTAGCTAAGGGCTGCATGGGGATGGTAAGAGATATAGTTAGAAAAGTTGCACATTGCTAAGAAATCCCAAATGGTTCTTTGTGTAGAGGACAATTATAGAATTGTAGATAAAACAATTCTTCTATTCTGTTTTTAATCAAAAAAGAAAAGTGTGGATATTTAGGGAGATGATTTAAGATATGATCAATGCCAAACTAAAACTATTCCAGATTCATAAATGACCTAACTTTATTCTTTATTTTCACTAATGCTAGCCCAGTCACCCTCAGACTTCCATGAGAATCTATATGGAGCAATGGGAACCTTTGAAGCAAGACTTCATTTTGTTTTAATGCCTAATAATTTTCATATGCTGTCTATCACAGAGTTCCAGTTACCAGGCCAGTGCAATCATTTTATTAAAATAATTTTTAAACTTTTGCTTTAGAGTTTCTTGAGAATTAGCTATTTATCTCTGATACAGAGAAATCTTGAACTCAAAACAGATACTACATTAGGTGGGGAGAATTTACTAGCTGCCAAGTACACTTTGCTTTTGTCTCTACTCTCAGTGCTCAGAACAAACTTTGGCAGAAGGAAAAAATATGATTTTCATGGCTATTCATATGTTTGCCCTTGGCAGGTGGCTTTCTCCTGTGCAGTAGCACCTTTCACAATTCTGGCTGACAATTCTTCCACTTACCAGTCCCTGTGTACACACTGGCATGACATAGCCATCTATCCGTTTCAGGGTGTGGCAGGATTATGTTTCATGGGACCAGGTTTCTGCTAAGCTTCCTCAGGCTCCTGCATGCCAGCCAAACACTTTTTAGGCTCAGAAAGAAAAGTTCCAAAGTACAAAGAAATAAATGATAGTCACTGTTCCTAAATTATAACAAAGAACATGCCATTTAAAATGTTTGTAGTGGCTTATGTCTAATGCAGAGCAATTAGCAATCAATTGGCATCTTAATGGCACAGGATACAGAGTGAACTGTAAGAGTGAACTTCACCATTTGCTGGTTTAAAAAAATATTTTTTTCTTAAGCTGTTCTCTAAAGCTAAAGTCTTTTAATTGTCTCAGGGCCCTATGTATAACATCTAACAAATAAACACATGCATTTCCATCCACCTACCTGGCAATGCAAAAGAAAAGTGCAGGGATTAAATAAATGCCAGGGTCCCTTGATAAGCAGAGACATGTCTTATTTACCTCTGTAACTTCAATGCATGTGTAGTCCAAAGCCTAGTGGTATAAAATGGGCACTCAATAAATGCTTGATAAATGAAACGATTAATTCTGTTCACAGGTCCATTTCCCTAATTTTCCAAGGACATAGTGAATTATCTCAGGCCTATTCTGGATTATTAGATCTACAAAAACTGGAGCAAATGCCCGGTTTAATTAACCCTTATAAATGTCTATATGATTATTTATATTGACCTTTCTAACCATTTGTGTTTTCTTCAAATATTAGACACAATAATGTCTCTCATTTTGAGGGCTACAGTTGGAGGCTGAATATTAGCCTCCCAGTTAGACTACCTACCCTTTAAGATCTGGTTTACTCAGACACGGGATGCTGCCAGATTTCTGAGACTTGCAAGCACTGATATACCTTAATCAAGGAAGTGGTAGCTTGTTCAACATCTCTCTCCCTGATCTATCTTCATCTATCCCAAGGCTACCTTTTATACATAGAACGTAAAGAAAAGAGGATAATGTGGAAGCCTCTGAAAATATTATTTAGATGACTTTCATAATAATTTTCAACTTAATCTTAAAGGGGAAGGTTATTACTTCAATGGGATATTTTGGCCTCCCCATTTTGAAGCTGGAGATATTCTTCAATTTTTGTTAATGTTTTGCCAATGATGATGACTGTTAGTACATGGGAATTGCTCACAATTTTCTCATGGATTAATAAAGAAATAAATTTAAAAGCCCTTTAGCTAAATTCATAATTAATATTAACCTACTCAAAACAAAAATGACAAAGGCCAAAACCCCCCATAGTAAAATTTGTTGGAGCTTTGAAAACCACGAAACCTGATCTGAATAAAATTAGACTTCATTGGGAAAAGGAATAAAATGTAAAGCTAAAATTATACATTATAAATTTGTACTTGACTAAAGATGAAATTTGTACTTGACTAAAAATAAAATTATACATTATAAATTTGTACTTGACTAAAGATGAAATAAATAGAAGAATCAGTTTTTCGGATCAAGTCTTTTGTTTTTGAATTGGTAATGCATGAGTACGCATATATATAAAACTGAGAATACAAAAAATACATAAAAGAAAAAAATTAATCTCATTCACTCTCTTGTCCCCAGTAACCTATTTTTTCTCATTGGAAGGAACTATAGGCAGGTTCTTGTATACCTTCCAAAGATACAATTCTAATATGAAACCAGATATAGGATTGCTATTTTGAAGGGTATGTTCAAATTAAATTTTGATCAATTTGGATAAATGGTCTATACCAAATAGACCCCTTTACATTTCTACCAGTATATGAGAACGTTGATTCTCAATACCCTTACCAATGTTTTCACTTTGTTAGGTTTATAGATTTAAAAATAAATGATATTCCGTTATAGTTTTACTGTAAGTGAGGTTGGTCATTTTTTTTCATATCTTTAACAGTCACATAAATTTCCTTTTATGTGAATTGGCTACGTATCTATCTATCTCAATATCATTTTATCAATTATTCCACATTTTTAAGTGCTACCTTTTTTATATACTAAATTATTTTATGTATTTGGGTTTATGGATTTTATGTTTCTTAATTAGTGTTCCAGGACTATGCTTTTTAAATTATTGTATATTTGTAATAGGTTTCAATAGCAGATATGGTTGGTACTCTCTTGTTACAGCATATTCTGGCTATTATTGTTTATTTTTTATAAGAACTTTAGAATCGGATTATTTCATTTTTAAAAAAATCTTTTTTCTATTTCTATGTGAAAAAAAAATTTCTTCAAAAAATTTAAATCTGCAATATAGATTAGGTAAAGATAAATGCAAAAATCAAAAGCAAAATTCAAAATGACAAAAGCTATACCTGTTAAATTTTACATCAGCCTCATTCTTGCCAAATTTGCTGGGAGACTATCTCAATAAAAAAAGTTTTATTAAAATAAAAGATTAAATTTTAGAATTGTTTAATAGCACTTTTAAAAAATGACCAAAATATTTGATTATATGGAGGTTTATTAATGACTAAAATTGATAATTATTAGTATAATTCTTATTAAAATAAACAGGAAAACTATCCTTAGAGTAAAAAATATGTGAAACAATAATTTTTTGCCATTTTAAAATGATATAGTTATAATCTCTCCCCCTACATTTGAGAAATATATTCTGGTGGAAATTTAGAGAATAAACTAAAATGTTATCCTGTTAGCAATTATTTTGAGAGTTTACATTTTCCTTAATGATGTATAGACCATTTCTAAAAATCTTAATTTGGGTAATTTAATAAAAATAAATCAATACAATAACCATTGACTTTTTACTTGTGCTTTCTAAATTAAAATCTTCTATAAAATAATTAAGCCATTTTAGTGGTGAACTCCAACCAATTGCCACATTAGAGGCGAAAGAACTCTGAAATTAAAAATCTGAAGATGGGTCTAAATTCTGACTTGACCTTTCACCAGGTACATATACTTGGTATGTTCTTAATTGCTAAGCCTGAGTAAGGTATTGTGGAGAATTATATAATATCGTGACATGAAACTCCACTAAATAACAACAAAAAAATAGCTGCTCAATATATGTTTATGACTAAATCAATGAATAAGGAAAGGAATGACTAAAATCTTTGATTTAGCATCAGCAAGGCATGAATGAATTTATTCCACTGGCCCTGACCAATTTTCCACTTTTCCCCTTGCCACAGCTATTGTATAATTGTACAAAAACTCAGCCAGGCCAGCCCCTTCCAGAAACAATATCTAAGATCTTGGGTGAAACAAAATTAATTGACCCACACAGTTATCAAACCCTTGACTTTTCCTTCATTAACATAATTTTCTAATCAGCTAGGTTAATTTTGACTGGAGAACGTTATTAAAATATAAATAATTCTCTGTGGTAAACTGACATCATCCATCTCTGATGCTGAACTCAACTACTTTTAGGCTGACATAATTTCATGACTGTGGACTGGCCCTATAAAGTTTATGAAATATTAATAAGTTGTTTTTTAAGGAAATTAATGCACAGTTTTTATTTTATAGCTCTATTGGAATAAGGTTTACTTTGACCCATTTTAGGGATCTTTTTGGATTTTGCCTTTCAGTATATTAAGTGAATCTCGTTGTCCCTCTCAGTTTGGCAATAACAGAACTCTGACTAAAACATCACTGCATTTTTTTGGTAAAATTCAGGCCCAAACAGAAGATAACTTTCAATTGAAGCCAACAAGTGAATCATGTATATCCACTACAAGACAATACAAAAGTTCAGCTTTGGGCCAGAAGGAGAGAAAGACCAATCAGAAAGACAAGACTTAGAGTAGGAGGTCTACCCCAGGCAGAGGGTTATTTCCCAAGGAGAACAGTCCGAGGCTGAAGGTCCACTACCCATCAGCAGATTCAGGCTTCAGTCTAGGCTGTCACTACTATTTTGGGGTATGAGGTCTGAATTAGTTGATGCCACCTAGGGTAGAAATCTTCCAGCAATGTAGTAAAGACTTTGGAGTCAGAGACTTAGGTTCAAAACCATAGTTCTCTACCTATTGTATGATCTTGAGCATGTTACCTCACCTCTCCAAGCTTCAATTTCCCTATCTGCAAATTATAATATCTATCTTTCAGCAATGGTAGAAAGTATTAGACATTATATGCATAAAGGACCTAGGCCAGTATCTGGCACATAATTGGCACTGCAGAAATGGCCAATGTGGTTATGCTGATGTCATTAGAGTTAGGTAGGTTCCAACATCTTGATTTCAGTGACACTTAAATGAAAGCCAACCAGAGCTCAGGAAAGTGGAGACAGGCTGCTAAAGGAACAATCCAAGTTAGCTAGGTTGCCAAGGCTCATAACTTAATGCTAAAGGCAAGCTTCTTAGACTTGCAGACAAGTGTGGCCCCCTGCAGACACCTGTCCCTTGGAGTTCAAATCACGACCCACAAGTGAGTTACATAGGTTTGGATCTCATGGAATTAACTGTAAAAAAACGGATGCATCTTTGTAAACACAGATTGGCCTAGGGTCTCATCCCTCACACACCCCAACCCTAACATTTGGGGCCTACAGTAAAAGTACAAACTGAAGTCCACATACAAATAAAATTAAAACTTAAAAAATCAAGCTAAGAGCTAACCATTTTATAAAATATGTTCTCTCCTTCTACCTTGAAAATATATATTCAGAAGGATCCAGAAGTTCAGGCTCAAATGAGGAGTACTCAGACTCAAGAATTCCACACTGGGACATGTGACATATTCCCTGGACCTAGATCCCTAGCCAACATCCCTTCTCTTCTCACCTCAGTTTTCTCTGGCATAGTAAAGGGCCTCATGAGATCAACTGTTGACACCTATATATCCAAGTGCTAGTCATGCTCCCTGCAGACACCTGTCCCTTGGCTACCTCTCCATCCATATCCATCAATAGGGTATACTTTCAAGAGGTTATATTCAGGGAAGAGAACCACATAGCCCCAGGACAGAAGCTTAGGGCCACTTGGGCTAGAAATTCTAGAGTCTTGGGATTCCAGGGTATGGTGTGAGGAAGAGGGGAAACTGGCTTCAGCGAGTCATGGAAACATGGTCTTGACTCCAGAAACATGTCCAGAGAAGGACCATAGTGGAGCCTATGTGTGGGCCCAAGGCAAGGAATTCTCTTGCTAGAGTCTAAGCCTGGAAATATCCACATATATCAGGCTTAAAATAATCTGACACATTCTAGACCTGAATGGATGAGAGCACATGGGGCACTTCCAGGCCTGGCCAAGTCTGAACCAGGAACTCATAGGGCTACAGAATCTATTATTGAGCATTATGTGTGAAGGCAGTGACTGACATTAAAGATGTTTTATTTTCCTCCAAAGACTTTATCCCTGGATTAGCTTTACTAATCCAGTGGGTTACCTTCTCTCACATTATTCCCTATAGGACACACAGATTTTTTAAAGGAAGACTAAAAACTAATAACAATATTTCAGTATTAGATATCTGAGTCTTCTGCGTGTTAAGTTAGAAGGCAGAAATATAAATCTCTATTTGCTTCATCTGAAATCCCACTAAAACTTCACCAAAGGTATTGAAAAGAAAAGAAAAGAAAAGAAAAGAAAAGAAAAGAAAAGAAAAGAAAAGAAAAGAAAAGAAAGAAGGAAGGAAGGAAGGAAGGAAGGAGCAGTAAGGAAGAGGAAGGAATGGAAAGACTTCCGCAACTATCAATAAAGACCTACATCACGAACAAAAATAAAGAAAGAAAGAAAGAAAGAAAGAAAGAAAGAAAGACAGCCTTCAAGGACAGGGAGGACAAAAAGAAAAAGCAATCAAATTTTGGAACTGATCAGCTGGACCAGTGGCCCCTGACTTAGCCGACACAAACAAGCCAAATCCTGAGCTGGCAGTAGAGAGAGCTAAGAATCATTAAGAACCATCTTCAAAAGGCACAAGAACTAGTAGCACTAGTGGGCCTCTAAATCTGGAAGTTAACAGCAGAAAGGGTTAAAATAAGGACTACTTGTTAGAAGCTGTTTGGGAATGAGTAAGATGATAGCAGAACTAGATCAACAAGAGCTTAGCCTTCATGGAAATTCTTTAAAAGGTACCTCCTTCAGGCAGATAAATTGAAAAAAAAAAAAAAATGAGCCCCTTCAGGTAAGGGAATTAGAAAAGCAAACATTCATTGGGTAAAAGAATGACACAAAGTCATCTCTTCCAGGATCCACTTCTTGGGAAAAGTGTATGGGCTGTATTTTAGCTCTACCCACCAACCTCCATCCTTAACAGGCAAGAATGTGCAATACAAAACTGTATAGCCTTATGCAAGAACCTGAATACTTGCAACCTCTCCCCAACCTACCCCCTTAGACAACTATGCCTCCCCCATCCTGGCAGGTATATACCTTTATTACTTCATCAACTTCCCCAGAATAAAGTCTTGTAAACTCTCAGAGATGAGATGCCAGTGAATTACTCTGTTCAACACATCCTTTCTTGGACACCTTCATTTTATGGAGGCATTTAGGTTTGTGCTTTATACTCTATTTTAGTTTTGTTAACTATAAATATTTCACTGTTTTTCTTTTGTTGTTGTTTGTTTGTTTTAATTAAGGACGATTTATTACTTAATCACAGTTCATGGAACAAAATCAGAAAACTTAACATTGTTGATACAATATTATTATCTTATACCCATTTCAAATTCAAAATTTGCTTGTTGTCACAAAAATGAACTTTATCGGCTTTTTACTAGATAAAGATCCACTCCAGGATTAGGCATTGCATATAATTCTAAAAATAAATACTGTCTTGTTTAGGATATATTCACAGGCGGTAACACTATAAAGAAATTAAAGTGACCGGCTAGCACAAAAGTCTGTATAGTGGTGACTCCTGGGAGGCATTGGGGGAACTAAGAAAGAGGAGCATTCAGGCATCTTTTAAGGTACCAAGAATAATTTATTTTATAACCTGGGTGGTGGTTTCAGAAATGTCCATTTTATTATTATTCTTTAAACAATACATACTTATAAACTTTTTGAGTAAATATTATATTTCACATTTTGTTTTTAAGAAAAATAATCTGAGAGTCTGCTTTAGATACAGAATAATTTCTATTACCTTTCTTTGCCAGCAGGGATTTTTAAGCCCACCCTTACCCCGAGGGAGCTCTTCAGGGATCCCCGCATTATGTGGGAAGGTCTTGACTCTGACTCTCCACCGCTCAGCCTAAGGCCTACTCTATATCCCTAAAAAGTTCTTAAAAGATAAAACTCTTGGTTCCCAAGATCTGCTAATGACCTTGGGTCATCATCTGTCATAGATTCAATGTCTACTTATTAGTCTATCCTTATATTATTTATACTGTTGGTCCTCGAAATTGCCTTTTTTTTTTTTTAACTTTCTTTTGAGCTTAGCTATACACTTGAGACATCTCTCCTATTTGGTCATTTATTTCTAGATTCTTCCAGGTGACTTCGTTTGCCATACACAGAAAAAAACTTTTATTGATTTTCTTAATTCTCCATTCTAGACCCATGCTTTGGTTGTCTTTTGCCCTTTCTTGCTTTGCCAGCCAATCACACTATAGTAGAAGCTACACAGCAGTAGCAATGTCTCATCTTCTCATCAAAGGTCATCAAAATCCTTTCAGGGTCACCTTCTCTAGGCCCTTATTTAAAAGGTTTTCTTTACTCAAACAACAAAAGTCTTGACAATAACAGCTAAACCTCATCTGTATTTCATTTATTGCCCATGATTCTTGTCAGCCTAAGGATGTTCTCAAATTCACAGATGAATACAAGAGAGAAAGGGGGAGATGGCATGTCAACAAATTTTATAATAGAATTTAATAACAAGTTTTCTTTTTTCAATCTTGCTTTAAGTTGGCTAAATTACATGGGGTTGAAAAAAATGTAATAATGCCCTAAATTTGGCTGAAATAGTATGCAATATTTAATCAAACATGTAGCTCTAAAAGTGCTTGAGTTATAATATAAACAGATTACATATAAAGTACGATTTTTAAATAAACAGATATGAATTCTAAAACTTTATCTCAAACCCGTAAGTGTTCTTGAAGAAAAAAATCTAATCATGAAGAAAAAATTTAACATTAACATAAGGTTTTCCTGACAGATTGTCTCAAAATTCACATTCAGTAGTCAATCAATATTTTCTCAAAATTTTGATTTTGAAAAGTTTGGGGAGATCTGATGCATTTTTGATATAACACTAGTTTTAAAATGTACATAATCATACCTGGAAGTATCTCTTCTGATACATGGAAATATATACGAAGTCACCAACATAAGAATAGATGCTCACCAGAAGTACTTAGCTGCTCGATGAATAAAATTAATATACATTTTAATACATATCATAGTTATATCTGGACTCTTACAGAAATTTACCCCAAATTATTAAATCTATGCAGTAAATTAACAATAACTGACTACCTAATGAATTTCTAACAAAAGGACTCAAAAGTATTCATATCAGTTTTTTCAAACATGTGAACCAATAAACCTTCCCAACTCTCAAGAAGCACAAGTATTACCAGAGAAAAAGCAGCAAGATACTTAATTTGGCACTTCCCTCACCGCCCAAAAAAGACATTTCCTATCCAAATAAGAGATAAAAAGTACTTTATCTTCAATGTTTCTCTGCTTTCGTACTTTCCATTCAGTCCTGAACCCAAACTGATAGTCTCTACTTTCAATATTCCACAGATATTGCCCTGGTTGTGGCTGATACCCTCCATTTTGCCAAATTCAGTAAATATATTTCCATCCCTATTTGTGACTATTTGCCTACCTTCTTATGACTGATTTCCATAATACTCACTCTCTTCTTTTTCTCCTTCAATTCAGGCTCCCCTTCTATTTCTCCCTTAAATGCTGCTACTTTCCTGGGCTCTGACTTCTTTTATTCTCAAACTACATAATCTATTAATATATATCTAAATTTTAACTAACTCTTCCAGATTGACACCTTCCAAACCTCTATCTCTAGCTAAAATTTTTCTCTTGAGCTTAAGACCTGTTCTCTGGATACTTCTCCACATTCCATTAGCGTGTGAGGTTCTACAAGACCCAAAATGAGTTCCTTATTTATCCTGAACTCCCTGCCTGTGAGTGATCCCACTACCCATTAAGCCAGATACTTGAAGGAGGATCTTCCTTTTTTACTGTCTAGAGTCAATTATTCATTGGAGAACATCAATCCCAGCTCCTTAACATCCTTTCCACTGTTGCTGCCATGGTTTAGGAACTCATTATGCCTCTTATGGACTCTTGCAGTAGCCATCTGATTCATCTATCACACTGTAGCTTTGTACAACTGTGTTTCGTACATCTAACCTCTATGTTACTGTTAGGGTTGTCTTTCTAACATGCAAATATGATCACATCAATCCTCTGCTTAGAATTCTTCAGTTGTCCCCATAGTCATGTTTCCCAAACTTGCTTATCTCTAGAGATTCTGAGTTCTCAGATCAGAGCTAGGGATTAAGTCCCTGTACTTTAATGGGTCCTAGATGATTCTTATAGTTATGCAGGTAACATTGATCCAAAGAATTAAATCTCTACTTTTTACATAGTACATAAGTCCAGCCTCATGTCTCTCGCCTTCTCTTGCCAGAACATTTCAATATACACATACTTTAGGTAACCTATAACTATACTGAGTCACATATAATTCCCCCGTAGTACCATAATGCTGGGTTCTCTTACACCTCAACATGTTTGCACATGCTGTTCCTACTGCCCATGGTAGTCTCTGGCTTATCCAACTCGTCCTGCAAGCCTCAGTCCAAATCTTACTTTACCTACGAAAAGCCTTATTTGAGTTTTCTTAATCTGATGTAGGCATACCTTCTCCTATATTCCCTTAGTTTGTCTATACCCTCATTATAGCATTTTAGCATGTCCATTATTGCATTCAAACTGTTTAAATGTACATTAACATTTATATTACATTAGACTGAAAGATAATAGAAAAGAAAAACCTTTAACTTTTTATTCATAACACCTTACATAAAGCCTAGTATTAAATAAATATTTAAGGGATTACCAAATAAGTGACTGAAAGCCACATTAAGTGAAAAGGGCTGGCTTGGGTCCTAGCTACATTTTGCAAATGACTACTTGTCTTATCACTGAACAACTAACACACCCTCTCAGAACCTATTTCCATATAGAGACAAATTTAACACAGGACTTTTAAATTATTTTCTCAACCTTTTTTTATGAGAAATCTCAACCATATACAATAGTAGAAGAATGGTATAATGAACCCCCTGGTACCCGCACCTAGCTTCAATCACCAACTCACAACCACCATTTTTTCCTCTATACTTCCACCCAATTCTGTCTTATTATAAGCAAATTCCAAATACTATTTAATCCATAAATATTTCAGTATATATCTCCAAAAATAAAGACTCTTTGAAAATCTTTAATACCATATTATGATCTTATGAGTCACTTAAGTAGGTTGGATGAGTGGTCATAATTCTTCACACATCCCTTTATTAGAATCATTCATCCATATTCTTGCCTTAGCCTTTTGTATTTTCCTACTCCTAGAACTTCAATTTGGCTATGTGAATTGCTTTAATAAAAAGGTTAGTGACCATGACTCAAGCAAATCATAAAATATATTTGCACATATGAGCTTATCTTCATGAGTTCCTGCTTTATGGATAAGAAGAGCATGCCTCTGATTACTGATTCAAGGAAGATAAGAAACACATGGAAACATCCCAGACCCAACCTGAAGCTTCGAACTACAACAAACTCACAAGTCCATCCAGATGATTTATAGATATGTGAACAAGAAATACCTCCCTATTGCTACATGCCACTGATATTTCACAGTTGCAATTCAGAAAAAGCTGAGATAACACATAAAGATTAACAATAATTCCTAAATATCAAATATACAGTATGTCAACCAAATGATTTTTTGTTTAGAGTTCTTTATATGTTTAGAGGTACTAGTATTTAAAATCTGAATTACATTCAGATATGAATGGTATAGTTTTACAATTAAAACTTTTGTTGTAAGATAATGCCTTCCTCAAATTGTAACATCTTAAAATCTATTGTATAAAATCACAGCCAGGATATTAACATTCACACAGTCGGAAAAAAAATGAAAAAAATAAATTCTAATAAATATTTAAATAATCTCAAAAAAAGCTGAAAAGAAGTAATAGAAGAAAATATAGAAGTGGAACTAATAGAAAATTAGTAAGAAAAAAATGAGGACAAACCCAATTATATCAATAATTACATTTTAATGGACTAAACACTCCAATTATCCCAGCAAGTTTCTTGGAAGAAATTTAGAAGCTGGTTCTAAATTATGTATAGAAAGGTAAAAGACTTAGAATTGGCAAAATAATTTTTAAAAGAAGAATGAAGTTGGAATCCTTATACGATTTGATTTCAGGACTTATTACAGAGATACACTGATGAAGGCAAAATGGTATTGGTAGGACATAATTCAGAAGTAAATTCAGACCTATAATATCAACTGATTTTAACAAAGGTACCAAAGTAATTCAATGGGGAAGGGATTTTTTAAAAAAAAAAAAAATTCCCATGAGGAAAAAAAAGCAAAAGTCTACCAATTTTCCTTTTTTGTTGTTGTTACAAAATAGACAAAATAACTTGAAATGGATCTGACTCCTAAACAAAAGAACTAAAACCATAAAGTTTCTAAAATAAAAAAAAAGAAAAAATACTTGTTCTGTTGAGTGAGAATTATTTATTAAGTCATAAAGACCAAACTGTAAAAGAAAAAATGATTAAATAAATTGCATGCGAATTAAAAACATGTGCTCTTCAAAAAATAAGATTAAGAAAGCAAAATGTGCAGCTTCCAGTCAAGTTGGTGAGACAGGCAAATGCTGTTCTGGCTTCCTCCCATGACCACATCAAAATTGTAACTAAACTACAGAATATTGGGATCCTCCAGCCCAGGGTTCCAGTGCCCAGAAGAGAAGTCTCTACAACTTCCAGACTTGAAAACCAGCAAAAACTAGCTGAGTATGATGCAGGGCTGCTGGGGTGCCAGATGATCCCCTTAAAAGACCAGTGCACAGATTTACTTGCTGATGGACTCACCATTCTGAGCTTCAGTGCTAGGGCAGCAGCTCAAAAAGCACCAGGGATATACAGGAAGGAATTGAATTGTCTGGCTTCAAAGTGAAAGCTGGAAGGGCAGCTTGCTTTCAGACAAAGATGCTGGCAGACACCATTCTTCCTTTGTTGAGTTCTCTCCCCACATAGCCTGCAGGTTCAGGTGAGCACCAAGTCTGAATCCTCATCAACCTGGCTAATACTGGTCACTCTGCCCTAGCGATTCCTAAAGACCCTGCCCCACCCAACTTCCAGGCCCACTCAAGCTGCATCCAACAACTTTCCACACAATCAGTTTGTCTCATCACTCACTACTGATGACTTTCCAAAAATCTTTCAACATTTCATAGACTTCCCCAAAATAGTGTCTGGTCTTGGCCCTGCACCTTTTGCAAAACAACTCCGAACATGGAACTAGCGACAGCTAGCCTTGGTTTGCAGTTTAGCCTCTACTAGGCTCCTCCAAGCCCAGCAAAGTGGCAACCACCTACAAATCATTTTGTAGCTCATACCAAGTGGCTGTGGACCAGGCACAGGAAGGGACTGATCTTGACCTTCACCAGAGCCTGTCCCAAGAGGCCTGAGAACCAACACACTCGGTAGCCAGCTTCAGACCACACCAGAGCACAACCCAATCTCCTTTACAAATGACACACCCAAAGAACAGACTTAGCAGGCACAAGAGGCCTGCTAAAGCAAATCAGACTCTGTATAATAGCTCCTCCTCTGTAGTAACAGCCATTCCTCAGAGCCAATCAGCCTAAGGGTCAATCTCTCCCATTAATTCACTGACATGTCAATAGCAGTCAAGGCTCAACTACAACAGGAGGGCAAACACAACCAAGACAAGGGACACACCTAGAGCACCTAGCTCAGGTGAGCAGGGAGACTATATTAATTGGACCCACAGGACAACTACTATGTAAGGCCATTTTATCAAGACTTGAAATCATAGCAGCTCTACCTAATACATAGAAACAAACACAGTGAGTCAGCCAAAACGAGGTAACAAAGAAACATGTCCTAAATGAAAGGATAGAAGAATACTCCAGAAAAAGAAACACTAAAGATAGAGACACGTAATCTACCAGATGCAGAGTTCACAACACTGGTTATAAGGATGTTTAATAAACTTAGGGGAAGAGTAGGTGAATTTAATGAGAACTTTAAAAAGAGATAGAAAACATAAAAAAGAGCCAGTCAGAAATGAAGAATACAGTAACCAGAATAAAGAACACATTAGAGGGAATTCACAGTAAAATAACTGAAGCAGAAAATTGAATCAGTGATTGGGAAGACAAGGTAGTGAAAAACACCCAACCAGAACAGTAACAAGAAAAAATAATCCAAAAACTGGGGATAATTTAAGGGGTCTCTGAGAAAACACCAAACGTACCAACAATCGTATCACAGAGGTACCAGAAGAAGAGAGAGAACAAGGAATTGAAAACCTATTTGAGGTAATAAGACAGAAAAGTTTCCTAATCTGGTGAAGGAAATAGACATACAAGTCCAAGAAGCACAGAGAGTCCCAAACAAGATGAACTCAGAGGCCCACATCAAGATACACCATAATTAACATTTCTAAGATTCAAAATCTCAAAAGCAGCAAAAGAAAAGCAGTTAGTTACATACAAGGGAGCTCCCATAAGACTAGAAACTTTACAGTCCAGTAAGACTTGGCAGGAAATATTCAAAATTACACAAAGCAACGACCTGCAACCAAGATTACTCCAACCAGCAAAGCTATGGTTTAGAATCCAAGGACCGATAAAGAGCTTCCCAGACAAAAAAAAAGAGAGAGAGAGAGAGATAAAGGTATTCATCACCACCAATCAGTATTATAAGAAATATCAAAAAAACTTCTTTAAGAAGAAAAAAAAGATAAAAATATAAATAATAAAATAGCAATAACTACATGCTTATCAATAATTACTTTGAATGTAAATGGATTAAACACTCCAATCAAAAGATATAGGGTACCTGAACAGATAAGAAATCAAGATGCATTCATATGATGCCTACGAGAGACCTACTTCAGATCAAAAAAATACACAGACTGAAAGTAAAAGGATGGGAAAAGTATTTCATGCAAATTGAAACCAAAAAAAAATGAAGTAGCAATACATATACCCAACAATAGACTTCAAAATGACTATAAAAAGAGACAAAGACCCAGTAATTCCACTTTTGGGTATTTATATGAAGAAACCTAATTCAAAACATTTATTTCAGAAGACATATGCATCTCTACATTCACTGCAGCATTATTTACAATAGCCAAGATACAGATGCAATCTAACTGTCCATTGATAAACAATTGGATAAAGAAGAGGTGGTACATATATACAAAGTAATATTACTCAGAAAAAAAAAAAAAAAAAAAAGTAAAATTTTGTCATTTGCAACAACATGGATGAACTTAGAGGGTATTATGCTAGGTGAAATAAGTCAGACAGAGAAAGATAAACAGCATTTGATTTCACCTATACATGTAACCTAAATAACAAAATACATGAATAAATGAAACACTCATAGATACTGATACAGAGAATGGATGATTGCCAGAAGGGAGAGGAGTTGAGGGACTGAGTGAAAAAGGTGAAGGGATTAAGAAGTACAAATTTGCAGTTACAAAATAATCATGGGTATGTAAAGTACAGCATAGGAAATATAGTCAGTAATATTGTAACAACTATGTATGGTGTCAGGTGGGTACTAAACTTATTGGAATGATCACTTTGTAAGTTTTATATTTGTCTAATCACTATATTGTGTACCAGAAACAAATATAGTATTGTATGTCAATTATAATTTAAAAATTAAAAATTAAATCCAAGAAAAAGAAGAAAGCTAAAGGCAAGATAAAAACTGGGATAAATTATTTGCAAAACATATATATGACAAAAACTTTGTATCAATAATATACAGAGAATGCTTACTATTTGCAACTCAGTAATAAGACAACCCTAAAAATTTGTTTGAATGGATAAAAGATTTTAACAGACCTTTCATAAAAGATAAATGAATAGCTATTAACCCATGAAAAAATACTTAACATCACCAGGCATTAGAGAAACATAAATTCAAACCACAATGAAATACCACTACATCCACTACACTATCACTGAAAGTACAAAAACCGAAAAGGCAATTACAAGTGTTGGTGAGGATATAGAGCAACTGGCACTCTCATACCTTATATGCACAGTATATACAGTCACTCTGGAGAACAGTTTGGCAGTATCTTATAAAGTTAAATATAATCTTACTTTATGGCCCAGCACCGCCCCCCCCACCATCATAGATATTTATTCAAGACAAATGAACACTCATCAAAACCAGAAAAAAACGCAAATGTCATTCAACTGGTAGATAAGAAAAAAAAATTGTGACATAGTCATACCATGGAATAGTATATTTATATTCAGGAATAAAAAGGAACACACTACAGATACATGCCAGAATGGATGGATCACAAAAGCATACTACGTGAAAGAAGCCACACATGAAGGTGACAAACTACTAATCAGTGGTTGCCTGAGGTTGAAGGAGGTAATTGACCGCAAAGAGGGCAAGAGAGAACATTCTGAGGTAATGAAAGTTACTTGATTGTTGCATAACTGTATACAATTACCAATATCATCAAACCATGCATTTAAAATGGGGCTGTTGTACATAAAATATACCTCCAAAAAAGCTAAGAAAATGCACATTTGGAAAATGCATTAAATCAGACAATATCAACATTAAAATCCTCTAATTCCAAAACTATTTTATTTTTGTATTTAAGGGAAAAAATAATGAATGAGTGAATGAATATGAGCCCCACCCATTCCTTTTCTTTACAAGAAATAAATGAATCATTCTAGATGAGATATTCATGAAAAATGATTCCATGCTAAAACAGAGCATAAGTGGAATACAAATTAAAGTTATTTATGTCTAAAAGATCCTTCCAAGCTTCATATGATTCAGAAGTAGAGAGCTGGCATAATCATGTGAAATTCAATATCTTTTTAGTCCTGGTTTCTCCATTTCAACTGTCTTTATTTTGGTTCTCTGTGAAGTAATTAATCAAATTTTCATCCACTCTCATAGTTCACAATCGTTTCCCCCAAGTACCACCCTGCTCTGTATCAGATAGGAAAGTCATCAATGACAGATGTCATTATAACTCTTTCATCATTATTACATCTTTGTTTCATTCATCTGAAAACAATTTACTCAGTGCTTGAGTGTCAGAGGCAATGTGAAGAGAAATGAGGCTGTTTGGGAGTTACCCAGGTAAGCAAACAATTATAAATTGATATGGGGGGATAAAGGTATACTTATTATCTAAAACATTAATCATATATGCCAGAGTTTACTGAACATTACCTGTGGGATACCATTCTAACTTCTTCATAGGAATCACCTCTTATAATGTTCTCAACAACTCTTTATAAATGTATATTATTATCCCCCATTTTACAGATGAGAAAATGGAGGCTCAAAGAAAGTAAAAAGCTTGTCCAAGTCATGTATAAATTTCATGCTCTTTCTGCTATGTCATGTGCTATCTATCATGCATATTATGGGACTACCAAAAAAAATTAATGAATGAATAATAAGAGGTAGTGTTTTTGCCTTCAAGTAGCTCATAGTCTTATAGTCTAAGAACACAAAAATAGTCACGAGAGGGTTAGAGAATGAACATCACACTGGGTGTATATGTATATAAAAATGTATAACAAGTGTATATACTGAGAGACATGTCTAAAGAGACAGGCAACAGCACCTTTTAAAATGTGATGGCCACATTTCAAAATTAAATACTCAAATGATTATCATTTCTCCTCTCCAGGAACTTTTCTGAGTTGCCAAGTGCACAGCAAAAATCTAACTGAAAATGGCTTTGCTTTATTTTTAAAATTTTCCATATTATTTTTTCTATTATAAACTCCTTAAAGATAGACACAATGCCATATCAATATTTTGAAGTTCCCACAATGTGTTGCTAAAGCTAACACGGAAATATTTTTTAAGCACTAATTGAGAATATGGGCATGTTTTTAAGAAACAAAAATGTGTGGACACCTGGGTTCTGATTCTTAATAACCTCTATTTATTTTAATCTAATTTTTGTATACCCTCATCCCTAATATTTGTATTCTAACTAAATTCACACTAAAGTTTCAAATTTATGACTGAGTACAGAAAAAAAAAAAAAAACAGTGTGCTTGTAACCCAGGTGGCTTCCAGGAGAATCATTTCAACCTAAATACCAAGAAATTGGTCTGAGGCAAAGGAAAAGGAAGGAAGGAAGAAGTATCCTACTTGTCTAGACTCTGCTGTTTTTAGGAGAGTACCTCCGATCAAAAGTTTCTTTCATATCCATCCATCACTTCGGTACTTCATCTTGAACGTGAACTTAGTCAGCTCATCAATTCTCTGAGTCCGGATTTTCTCATCAGAGTACAGATAAATTACAAGAATCCTAAATTTTCTGGGCTGTTTCAAGGCTTAACTGTGACTATATGTGTAAAGGCAATTGAAAACATCTACACTAGCTTACAAATATTCACCTATCGTGAAAATGAGTGCTTAAATCTCACTGCTATGTGAGAGTTCATGAGGAATAAGTGTATAACTTTATCTTATGTGAAACTTAACTTTCCTTGATTCAGCCTTCTAAGAAGCCTGAAAGTTAGGTGATCCAGCAGGAAAGAAAAGTGACCCTCAGAATCAGGATGAAATGAAACGTCAAAGATGGGAGGAGAGTGGAAACAGGGAGAGCCCGGGCGAGACTGTTTAATGTTTGAAACCAGTGCCAAGCTAAATTAGAAACATGAGTGTATGTACCTGTAACTTACCTCATCGGTATATAATCTGTAACCTGAGATCCCCTCACAGAGAGGTAAAAATAGCAAGGCTCTTCAGCAGCTTGGTGCTCTGCTGAGTGGGGGAGGGCTAGCATGGGGAAGGATAAAGGGACCAGGCAGAGAATGCCAATCACGTGGTTTGGGTGAGAACTCCTCCTCTCCCATCCCCTATGAGATGACAGGGGGAATGTAGCCAAGAGAAGTGGCATCAAGGGCATAACAAAAAATCCTTTTGTGGGAGAAGGACATGCTGCCCTAGAGTCTCTTGATTTTGTCATAGGCACAGTAACATTTCCTCAAAGCGAAGTACCACTGAAGTCCTGAGCCTGCTTGCTCCTGCCCTGATCAAGGCAAGTAAATTAGTCTATGAGAGACAAGTCCTAGTGCAGGTGCTGAGCAGACGAGGCTGCTTTTCCAGGCACAGAGCTGGCTTCTAGCAGGGTGGAGGCAGTGATCTAAATGAATGCCTCTCTCTCCATGAAAACATTTCTCTCACTGGGTGTGTGAGCTTGCCCATCCCCAGAGAACAATGTGCTCCCCTCCTTCAGTCTAGGGTCTAGACCCTTTCACATCAACTCTATGCAATATTTTGTCATCAATTTTGCAAGTGATTGAGGAAAGCTTTGTCCTCTGTTAGCTCACATTATATGGAGAAAAAGATCAAGTAGAAAGGGAATGAAGCTGAATTTTAATTAGTCACATCGAAAATTAGCACCCTGGAATGCCTTTCTACATTCTTGGGGGTGATCATGTATTTAATGCTATTGATATAATGAATATAATTTTGAGAATTCTCAATGTTGAATCAAACTTGTGTTTACTAAATAAACCTTACTTGCATTTTTTAAAAAAATATCAGAACACAATGCAGTATATGTGTGTGGATGTATACACATGAAAGAAAGAAAGAAAGAAAGAAAGAAAGAAAGAAAGAAAGAAAGAAAGAAAGAAAGAAGGAAGGAAGGAAGGAAGGAAGGAAGGAAGGAAGGAAGGAAGGAAGGAAGGAAGGAAGGAAGGAAGAAAATAAATATCAGAGAAGATATTAGATCTTAGGATGGTCCAGAATTTCAAATCCTCTTAAAAAAAGAAGGAAGGAGGAAGGAGGAAGGAGGAAGGAGGAAGAAGGAAGGAGGAAGAAGGAAGGGAGGAAGAAGGAAGGGAGGAAGAAGGAAGGGAGGAAGAAGGAAGGGAGGAAGAAGGAAGGGAGGAAGAAGGAAGGGAGGAGGAAGGAGAAGGAGAAGGAGAAGAAGAATAGGAGGGAGAGAGGGAGGGAGGAAGGGAGGGAGGGAGGGAGGGAGGGAGGAAAACCAAGCCAAAACATTAAACTAAATAATCTGGGCCCTTTGGCTAAGCAAATTTTACTCTGATGTTTCAAATGTATGTTAGGCTTACTTTGTAAAACTCCCTTTGTCTTTGAATGAGCTTTTCTCATTCACTTTGCAAGAACTCAAATATTCTTTCTCTTGCTATTTGAAGAGAAGATAGAATTTTTGCTTCAGCCTGCTTCTTGTTCATAAGTAGGGTTATTAAAGCTTTACTTACTATGAAGAATCAAAAGAGAAGGGCTGTGAGCTCTCCCTGGCTTCACCTAAGAGCAGCTTGACAGAGTGGAAACAGGAAGGGATGGAGCCATGCAAACCTGCCCTGGAGTCTGGCTCTGCCACACAATCTCCAGAACCCCCAAGAGATTTAAATAATGTTCTGAGTGTCATTCAATTCCCTTTCCTATGAAAATGAGAAGAGTACTGCCTATCTCATTGTATTATTTAATGATTTAGTAAAATAGCATATGTAAAAGTCCCTAGAGCTGCACTGTCTAATAGAAATATAATGCAAACCACCTACATAATTTTAAACTAATAACCACATTACGAAAAGAAAACTTAATTACAATAATATTTTATTTAATCCAATAGATTCAAATTATCATTCCAAGACCTAATCAGTAGAAAAACTTAAGTCAATGAGATATTTTGCATTCATCTTTTTCTATTAAGTTTTCAAAAGCCAGCATGTATATTATACTTACAACATATCTCAATTCAGACACTAAATTCTCATAGAAAATGCTTGCTCTATATTTAAATTTTATTTAATTTAAATTTGAAAAAAAAATAGATTCACATACCTGAGTTATTCCAAAGTTTTCTAAAAACTGAATCAAGTATCAATGTTTTAAATTTAAAATAATTGAAATTAAATTAAACTACAAGGTCAGTTTCTCAGTCATACTAGCCTCCTTTCAAGTGCTCAATAGCCACATGCAAGTAGTGGCTACTGCATTGGACCATGCAACCTTAGAGCAATGCCTGGCACTTAGTAGTTACTCAATGAGTGAAATATTTTCTTCTGTTTACTAATATCTTCTGAAGCTCAAGGTTTTGGTGTTTTTTTAGCATTGAATTTTCAATTTTGAGAGCACTGTTAATAACATTTATAATAGACTAGCCCTGGGTTGAAAACCAAGGATTAAGATGGCATAATTTTTACTTGCCATCCCATATATTTCCCTAAATCCTGGTCTTCTGGAACTGCAGCCATAAAGCTGTTATAGTTTTTTAATGTATGTAAGCTAGCCTGACCACTCATACTAACCCCTGTCTCGGGAGGCAAATAATAATACCAATATCTCCACAGCATGCAAAATATAAACATAAGAGAGAAGCAGCTTCAGTAACCAAACACCATTGCTTTGGAAATTCATGACCTCAGCTAAACAAGAGTATTCATGTGCCCCTTAAAAAAATCTGTAACTCACATAAAAATATCTCACGTTAGAATTTTACAAAGCGCTTTCTGAATCCCACAATCCGAATGTATACGTCACATGAATATGTGACCTGCTTTCAAGAAGGCAGACTTCTAAAAGGACTTAAGTCCATTTTCTGGTTTATTTCAAGAGTGCAAAAAGATGAGAAACAGAAGAAATAGAAGAACCAAAGGTTTAGACCAGATCACTAGCTCATTCTGTAGTAAGTCTGTGGTCCTTGCAAGGGCTTTGCACCTCAAATCTTGAAGACCCTGACATTTTTCCCTCTATCTCCTGAAAAGACACACAGTCAGAGCTATCAGATGTTCCATAATGCATGGGACCATGGTTAACATATTTTTTTACATGATAAATATCCTCCGTTGTTGGCTACAAGAATTCGAAGTGGCCAGAGTTCTTGAACTTCAGACCCTGAGGAAGACTGGTCTTACTTTGAGGCTTTTTCTTTAATCACATAGCCTTCAATAAACAGTCTTCGGTAAATTCTTTTTTTTTTTTTCCCTCTGAAAATGTCCTTGCATCTGTTCATTGCTTGAACCCAACCATTCCTAACTGAAATTGTAGGTAACATTCTACTATCAAATATGGAGTCTCTCAAGTCCAAGCCTGCTTGGCCAGGATGAACTTGCTGCTCTTTCTCCACTCATGCAGACAGGCAGAGGCTCATTAATGAGCTCATGAAATTGAGTAATGTTTTCAAACAATTGCTTTTCAGTCTCCCAAGAGCCCTAATTAGAATCTTTTATTCGTCTTCAACCCAGGCAACCTCTGCTTTTAAGGTGAGGATCCTTGAAGGACATGGAGAGAATCTCCAGATTATTTTGACCTGAGAAAAAACCTTCAGAGTGATTCTAATTGATAACATTGTAAAAGATAGTCATATTACAAAATCAAGTAAAACTGAACTAGACCCCAAGCAAGTATTTTTCCATTTTCAGAGCAAATAAGCCTCGTATGGAACTCCTTATTCGTGTTTCACCTCCTTGCTAATCTTCATTTTTCATTATCAAGTTGTATGGCCTTTTATATTTCTACCTCAATAGTTACTTTGGGAAGTCATAGAAGCTTTAAGCTGTCTATACCATCTGAAACAAACAAAAATGCACAATGAAATGGAAATATTGTCGACAGGCAAATATTTACAAGTAGTGACTTCTATATATAGCATACAATGTGACTATTTGTGATGGACAGATATTTGTACACTCAGAGAAATATAGGCCTGATTGTTCTACACAGCATGGAAGAAAACTACTGCCAGAAGTTATTCACAGTACAGGATGAAGCTAATTTTTTGGTAGTCTAAATTACCAAAGGTCATTTTAATATTAAATCTTATTAATCTATAACTATACCCTACTGCCATTCATAGTTCTTCAGGGATTATTTTTTTTTTCTCTGCAGCATTATTACCAGTTCTTATATTGACCTTGACATCAAGCCACAGATCATTCTCCTTCCTTGTTAGCAAAACAGTTGCTTGGTATAAACCATGTTTTGCTGCTTTCTCCCAACATGTTATCTATGCCTTGGTAATAAAAAATATACATTTGGAAGTTCCATAAATTCTTTCAGGTTTTTCAGGTTCCATTTGAAATCCTAATGTTATAATTTGCATAGCTGAAGCCCAATGACCTATAAAGGTGAATGCAAACTTGAAGAGTTTTCACTGGATAATAACAGCTACACAGAGACCTGACTTAGGCAATGGAAGTCTCCTTTACTTTAATGCATCAAATACATTATTAGCCCATTCTTGGAGACTAATGTAGAATGTCATTTTTATATTGGTTAAAAAAAAATATATGAAATGGTCTATCTAAAGCACTTTATATGAAGAATAAAATACTTAGGTGTTTGCTTTAGAAAAAAAGAGTAGGTGTTTCATTATTATTTGTCAAAAACTATGAGGGGTCTGAGATTTTGCTCTACAAGAAAGCTAACAAGTTAGCCTGTCACATTTTCATTGATGCTGGCACAAGACACAAGACTCCTGAGTCAGAGTCAAAGGGTTTTATTATTTATAGCACACCTCGAGTACCAAGAATAATATATTTGCAACGGTTCCTCTTGCCCCAAAATATCACAGAAGTGACACAGATGGGTCCAGTGGGCTATATTACAAAAGAGGAACTCTGAGTAGGGAACCCAAAACTTTTGTAATGGGCAATCGGCATAACTGCCACCCCAGACATGCTCTGGAAAGAGCATCATCATTATTAAACTGAACTATAAGAAAATTCATCCTTCACTCAGAAGGGAGATACTATATCTTTCAAGACTGTTCACTATACAAACATCTTTGAAAAGAGAGTTTAAAATAAGGGCAATCAGTGCCTCTGTGCACAAAACATGCAGAAACACAAGGGACCCAACAGAGAAGTGTCTTCTCACATTACCGACCTATGCACAATTACCCACAAAATTATAGAAATTGTTTTTAGATAAAGTGTAACTAAAAGCATGCAAAGGCTATTTAAGCTTGGTTCTCAAAAATTGTCAGTAGAATCCACCTGGCTCAGGAATTGCTCCTTAAGGATAACTTTAAAGCTTTTTCTTTTTCAAAATTCAAGACATTAAATAATTTCTTGTGAATGACAGAACCTACCCTGTTGAATGAACTTCATATATAGATGACGTACTAAAACTGTAGGAATAGTTGTCATTTATTATTGGTATAGCATGGCACTCACTGAACTGAAAATATACATTAGTTTATCAAATAGTTATTGAAATATCTTGGTGTTATTATCTCGATTATTGATATAAAAAATAAAAGTCAATGAATAAATTATCCAATGTAACTAGGGTAAATGGAAAGATTGACATTTGTCAGAACAGAGGTCTGCTGACCTCAAATTCAGGTTGTTTATCTGCTATGCTGCACTGCCCCCCCCCCAAAAAAAAAATAACTACTTCGTGCTTAAATGCATATGGACACAGAAAAAAATAATAAAGATACCAACGCAATGAGAGTCTGTTCTTAACTATCAGTCCGGTCTCTTTAAGGTATTAGTAAAACTATTAATTGGGATCAGCTAATGTCATCTCTTAGTTCTGTAACTCAAGACTAAGGTAATTAGATATCCTCATCTTAATCTTGTTTCTATACCCTAGGAATAAAATGAGACTCTACCATAAAGATTTGCCCAGTCAAAAGTGCTACCATATTTTATACTCCAGAGAATAAGGTCCCCTTAGATCATTGGCCAAAATTAAGTTATTTATTTTATTTTTTTTGTACAGACACAATAATAGCCCAGTGGTAGAATTAGATCTCCTGGGCTCTAAGTCATATCTAAATCATCTTTGACCACAAATCCAAATCCCTTTCTGATTTACACTGGCCCCTTGGAACTCATCATTTTTTTTTTTTTTTTGTCTAAGAGGTCATTTATCAAATGCAAAAGTTAACAGTGTATTGAAAATTTCGGGTCAGGTAGGAACCAACATTATCGTGGAACAACTCTTTATCAAATAATTTCATAGAAACTGGTTCCATACCTTAACTAATAGGGACAGTGGCCATTAAACAAACTTATTACTATAACACCAGACCACTCAAGGTCAGCAGAGACAAACATCCTTCCAGGCAAAAAATAAAGACTTGTTTTGAAGAACAAGATCTATGCTTTGTTAAGAAATATTCTTTCATCAATATGGTTAGATGATCTTGTTTTCAAAAAAAAAATGTCTACCTTTGAGAAAATATTTAATATCTCAACTAGCAAAGGAAACAGGTCACTGTTGAAAAGTTTGAAAACATTCTCAAACTGGTATCCATGCTGACCCTCACTCATGGACTAAAGTCCTTCTATGTCTTGCCCCCAATTTAGGGGACAGCAAAGAGTAATGTCCTCTTAGCTAAAGCCCATGGTATTTAGAAAGGGGCAAAACTTTGTGTGATAGAAGATGTGGCAGATTCCCTAAGGAATCAGAGTTGTCAGAGTGAGATTTGAAAAAGGGCTACATGGAGTGTGAGTTTTGGGATGTACAAAACTCTGAGAAAGAGCTTCCTCCTTGATAAGACTTTAGGCTTAAGGAGTCTTTCCTTTGAGATGAAAAAGTAAATTGAGTTGGCTAGACCTATAACCTTTCTTCTTCTTATAATATTCCTCTGAAATTATCCTAACTCTTCGGTAAGTAACATTGTACATGCCTGTGAATTCTGATGGTTAAGTCTTTTGGTAACTGAAATAACAGTGTCTCACCCTATTTTCTCCCAGACTTAAATGCAGAATGGCATTTACCTTTCAGATGGCCCAGAATCACAGTCATCAGTTAGTGATGACCTTGTATTGTTCTGCAGGAAACAACCTATGATCATTTTGCAAGAGGTGCCTCACTGACCTCAAGGATACATCTGCAAAGATCAAAATCCAGCTTTGAAAGTGTATTGTTATTGCTGTAATCCTTTCTGTCTTTGCCATTGCATTTATTTTTTGCTAATACTGGACTTGCAAAGTGGTAGAAACCAGAAATGATGGGAAACAAATGTCCCATCTTCCAATAAAAATGTACTTTATAGCTTTCAGAGGTGTTCTTGGTTCTCTGAGATATTTGGGTCAATTGCCTCATGTTAACGTGTGTGTGTGTGTGTGTGTGTGTGTGTGTGTTGCAAAACTAGGATCAATCAATGAAAGAAATAAGGAAAAGAAGACATAGAGCTAATACTTATTGTCTCTTCTTAGCTGCTTTATTTGTATTAACTAATTTAATAGTTCGAACATGCATTAGTACACCAATTTGAAACAAAAAAAACAAAAAACAATAAGGCTCAGAGATATTAGATAATGTGCTCAAATTCATGTAACTACTCGGGGAATAATTAGGATTTAAACTGAGGTCTGAATCCAAGCCCCATGCTAGTTCCACAACTACATGAATGTATTTTATAAAGCATAGACATAAAATAGCTCATGAAGGTGGGTTGTCAAAAATATATCTTTGGAGAGTTTTTCAGGAAACAGAGAAGGGTGATTTGGAGCTGGCTTGAAGTATAAAATGATTTCTGACAGATATATAGTTATCCCAGCCTCCCTACAGATAAGGGCATGCTTAGGCTCCATAGCAAATATCTTTAACAAAAACATTCCAGATCATGGCCAGTTTCTCTCTCCAGTAAACCAATCCATACCAAAAGAACTCTAAGGGCTTGTCTGGTAACCTGAAATTTCTAACCCGGAACAGGCAAAGTTAGCAAAATCTAGGGAGACAGAGACAGGTATGCGAGTGTCTGGGGTAGTATTGTTCCCCAATCTTTTCACCATGCACAGAAGGTGTCACACAACCCTACAGTTAACAATATTTAATTACTATCTACCGGGCTTCTGGGGATCATTAATATGCAAATAATTGTTCTGATGTTCACATCAACAGCAAAGTGGTTAAAACCAGAAATGATGGGAAGCAAAAAGACAATGAACAAGGTTTCTAAATAAAAGCACTGGGGAGGGCACAAGTGAGGTGGGCGGCTGGCAGTCGGGGTGAAGCCAGGGATGCACAATTATTTTCTCTTTTTCCCAGTGTGCAACTTAAGATGTCAATGGAACACTGCCCATTATCCCCGGGATCTTTGCTTTAATCACTGTGAACTTTCCACAGGCTAAGCCCAGAGATCAGGGAGGTTATTAAGGAAAAGCAACAGTAACTGGCCAAGGCTCCACATCAGTATGAAAAAACAATCAGGAGACCTTTCTCTCCGAAAGTTCCACAGAAAAATTATGGATCCCTCACGTATCAAGTTCTTGAAAAAATTGGTGAGGAAATTATAAAATGTGCATACCATGAAACGCTTCACCTGATTTTAAGACTTTTGTTTATTATGATATTTATTGAGTGGTTACTATGTGCCAGACATTCTGCTAGGTGCTTGTTGTGCTACATAAAAATATCAAATCTTTACCAAAAAACTCAAAAACATTACTATTCTCATCTTACAAATAAGAAAACGGAGTCTCAGAGAGGTTAAAAACTGGAAAAAGAATCTGTTAGTGGTGTGACTGAATTTCAAACTCAAGTTAGCTTGATTCCAAAGCCAGTACATGTTCCATTAAACCAACAACTTCTTGCTAGTCAGGTGGGGGTTGGGGGTCCTCAGATTAAGTTTTTATTAGAACTCTTCAAATAATAGAATTTAATAAATGCTTCTATGCAGTTTCAAGCACCAGTGGTTAAACCAGAGAGTATTTTCCAGAATAGCAAGCAAACTTCTTAAATAGCCTTTGGTGTGAACCCAGCCAGGTCTGAGGGTTGAACCTCTTGGTATGCTTTAACTGTACTCAGAAGGTAAAGCACTATGGGCCAAGTATTTACATACAGAGCAAAACATATCTTTTCCCTCAAAAGTCTCTGTCCCAACACTGATCAGGAAATCAATACCAGCCCTCTCTTCATGGGAGTTGTCAAGGACCCACTCAAGGAATCTTTGAGCCCCTTCCTCAAAGTCATGTGGGGCCTCCCTTGATTGAACAGCCCTCCCATCCCACCTGTTTGCCCTCAGGAGTCAGGGGAGTTTTTACTTCATGGGCTTATGGTGATGAGTTAGGGGACCCAGCCATACCACTTTCTTACCCTGGATTTAACTGAATGCCAAGTACATTCCAGAATAGGTGTCCTGAAAAACACTTGTCCTCTTCTCCTTTGTGTTGCTGATGCCACATAAGGAGTCAGAAGACCTTCCAGAGATGAACTCGCCCATATCGTCCACACCAGACTTCTCTCCAAGTCCCAAACACATCTCGGTTTTCACTTCCTCAGCCTTAAGTACAGTTTTTTTCCACTAAGTGTCCCCAAGTCTCTGTCTCCATTGAATAAAAAACAAACTTATTCATTCTTGTTTCTTTTTTCCTCATCACCATCAATCTTATTACTGCAAACACAGGACTTGAGAACTTGGCTTTGTCCTGTGACCCAAGCCTTACCCTTGAGATCCACCCAAGGGGAGAGTCGGCTAAAACTCCAGAAGACTGCAATCAAAGTGGATGAAAAATGCAGAAAATGACTTTCTATTATTACACTGTGTGGTGGGGAAAAATTAGATGATCTAATTTTGGAACTGAATTTTCTCTGATAACCAGGGACAAGGGATCATTTGCAAGCTGGCTTCATGAATGTATATCAAACCTAAAAATGTGGCAGCTTTAAGTCTGCTCATTAATTTATATATAAGTTTTTACTAGGAAATTTATTATGTTGACCTATTGCTTTACAGCCTTAACATTTTTAGGAATAATATCTGGAAAAATATAAAGTGTTATATTATAGGTGAATACTACACAGAATGCCATGCTAAAAAGTTTAAAATAACAACAGCTAACATTTATTTAGCACTTACTACATGCCAGACATTGTTCTTTACACTTCAAAGAGAGTAAATCATTATTCCTCCCAACGAACTATGAGGTTACTACTGTAATTATCCCCATGTTATAGCTTAAAAAACTGAGATACAGAAAGGTCAAATGCGTTGCCCAAAGACATGCCCAGCTAGGATTCTAGGCCTGGTATCCAGACTTTAGCGTTCTTATCCTTAACATTATATAAATCAAGTTCGTATTTTTCAGACTCTTCAACATTAAATTACTATTAATTTCACTTCTGCTTGCATGCCTCAACATCAGCTGATGCCCAAGTAAGTATCAGTAACAAGAAGTACAGATTAAATAAAGTTTACCTGTTCATTTATTCATTCTGTAAGTCAGTTAACATTTACCCACTGTCGACTAAGGGTAGGCATGTCCATGCCAGGTAAGCGAGATAAAAATGAGTAAAACACAGTTCTGGTTTCAAGAGGCTCGGCCAAGTGGTGAAGCTGTAAGAAGTCTGAAGTTCATAACCAACTGCTTCATTTCTATTGCTCTCTTCTCACACCTCCCTGCCTCCCCCTTCAAGAGCCCTTCTGACTGTAACATCACTCTAGTAATTCAATATTGTCATCAGTGCTGGGAAAATATAACAACAGAAAAAGAACCTAATTACTACTGTAGTGTCAACTTCAATGTAAATTCTCATACAAGCAAACATTTATTGACATGCCAGGCTCATTGGTATTGGATTTGCACAGAGCGTTCTATTCACAATAACTTGCAAGAGAGGCCTTATTAGCCACCATTTTTTCAGAGAAGGAAACTCAGTGAAGCTCACATAAGGTAGATGGCTTTCCCAAGCCATGATATGTTGCTGAGGCAGGAGTTACCTGACTATAAAATCCTAACTCCTTCTACCAGGTTTTCATGCCTCTTCTTTATATGACCCATATGTATCTGACCCTTTTTCCTGAAAATGGTTTTGACTTTGTATTTCTACTTCCTTCTCTTCCTTGGTGAGACTGAACAAACTCCCATGACATGGTATATAAAGCTGGACTCGATTGACCTGAAAGAAAACTGGAAAGTTTCCTTAGATGCGGCCTCCTCGTTGAGGCTGGAGCCAGCCTGAAGCAGCCAGATTCTGTCTTCTCTCATCAGAGGCCCACCCTGCTCCCTTAGAGGTTTCCAGAGCCAAATGCACTTCCCAAGCAGCAGGCGGCCTCAGCCAAAACCAGAGTCTGTGTTAGGGTCATGGGTTCTGTGTGTATGAGAAGGGGAAATGATCCTTCGGCCCCCCAGCATGAGGTTGGGTCCTGAAACCTCCCAGACTCTTAAGCTTTGGACCACTGAACAGCCCAGGCTGGCTCCTCGAACAGCCTATCACCTCTTTTCACAGAATACACTTATGATCACCAGCTCCCTCCTTGAGGAGGCCAGGGCCCGGGAAGATGACGCTGGGCCAACCTACCACACCCACTTCCCTTCTCGGATACAGTAATGTTGTCTGGTTTTCCTTTTTTGGCTGCTAACTACATAGTTCCATGTCATTTCCTATTTCAACGGTTTTTACCCCATCCTGGAATGCAGTCAGAAAATGCTATCCCTGTTCAAACTTCCCACTTAAATATGAAAGGATTGGACTGTAATCTTCTTTGGACTGACGTTCTGTCTTTCAATCACAGCGTTAACAGTATTTAGCCTAATAATAAAGTCGAAAGCATCAGAGACTTGCTCTGGACATTTAAATTGAATGACTGCCTCTATGGAGGAAGAAGGGAGAGGCCACTCATTGCAAGAGGAGTGAGGAATAAACTATTTTTTTCTATACCATATCTTGAACTTGAATCCTGAACACTGAATTCTGCTCTTCACCATGAGACTCTGCAGGAGT
Source organism: Rousettus aegyptiacus (assembly GCF_014176215.1). Taxonomy (NCBI): domain Eukaryota; kingdom Metazoa; phylum Chordata; class Mammalia; order Chiroptera; family Pteropodidae; genus Rousettus; species Rousettus aegyptiacus. The sequence continues at coordinate 56,295,889 of NW_023416306.1, forward strand.
CTCAGAGATGTACTGATGTACCATTTGTCTTAGTGAGTTTGTGCAATTACACACACACACACACCTCTCACTGAGTGAAAGAATTTTAAAATTTTAATAATTAGCCCTAACATTTCTTAAATTCATATGTGATTGTGTTAAGTATTTTAAATATATTATCTCAATAAACCCTCAGAATGACATATGATCCTGATATTAAAAATGAATAATCTGTACCTGAGCAAGTTCAAATAACCTGCTAATGTAACAGACACACATACCCTAAATAAAAGTCAGGACTGAGGATTTAAATATAAGCCTGTGTACTTTTGACCACTGGAAAGCACTGCCAGTCAAGTTGCAAACAAGTACTCGTTCCAAGTGGGAAGTATAGTGGAAAAACACACGGGAATTGATCTTTGTAGAAGACCTACTATGCACCTGACACTATATTCAACATTTTATAGGCTTCAAATTATTTAAGTTTGTAGTATAAGATGCCCCTAAGGTTTTGACATGCTAGGGAGCAGAAGATTTAGGGTTCAAACCAAGTCTCTTTGATTCTCAATTTAGTGCTTCATGATGAAGGACTCTGACTAATTTCAAAGCTGACTTAGGCTGAGGTAGTTTATTAGGTGGAAGGCTCTCTCATCTCCCGTATTTCTTCCACAGTGACCTCTGGGATTCTGCGTTATGATTCAGATATATGAGACAGTCTTTGCCTTGTTATCCTATGACAAATGACTAAATTATGAATTTCTTAAGAGTATGCATCATCTCCACGACAACTCCTAGTATATTGTCTGAAACTAAAATGAGCTCAAATAAATATTGGAGGTATAAATGAATGAATGAGTACATATTTCTGGAGGTATTAACATTTTCAATCCCAATACTTTTATGCAGGTTGTCCTTAAGTGGGTCCCTTGATTACCTGTATCGAATTCACCTCACATACTTAATGATTTCAATTTATTAGCATGTTCCAGACCTCTTGAATCAGAAACTATGAATCGAATTTCAGAGATCTGCATTTTAAAGTAGTGGTGATTCCAAAGCATATAGTTTGTAACCTATGCTGTGGAACAAATCAGCTTATCAAACAAATTTCCCTTGGGAAATGGTAGCATGGAGAAGTCTCAACCCTCGACACATTGGAAGGGTCTCAGAAAAGAATAAAGGAGAACAGAAATGGGAATCTATACATCTACATATAACCAACACCCAAGCTGATCAGCAGGTTGGAAACTGGTAAATTGCCTGATGTCTTTTTAAATCTTTTTCAACCTTAATTGGTATTTTATTTTTAAGCTAATTGTAATTTTTACAAAAAGCACATAGATACAATTTAAAAAGTCAAATTGTGCTAATAGGATGTTTAAAAACACTTAGTCCCTCTACTTCTTTTCTCTCATTTTCTTCTCCCCAGGGTTATTATCCTTTTTAACTTTGTAAAATTGTTTCTTTAAAAAGTTGTCTCCATTTTTCTAGAACTAAATGTATTTATTCACATATCTTGATTCATCACATTTAGACTTTATTAGTCTTATTTTAATAAATGAGAATTTTAGCTCTCATAACTCTTTCTTCCCCTCTTTCATATGGCTATATTTAATCAGAATTTTCATTATCAGATAATAAGAATATTATTCAGTGTTCAACCAAGCAGCAGACAACAGTTACATATTTTTCCTTGTATAGTGCTGTTCCCCTTGAGTTTGAAAATTCCCTCGTTTAAAAGAAAAAAATCTATTTGTTTTTGAAATCTCTAATTAAGTCTTCTCTTATCAAAATCCTAGAAATATGTCCCTTGATCAATTTTGGACATGATCAAGTCTATTAGATAATTTATTTATTTATTTATTTAGTGTAGATCATCTTACTTGGATTCTCTATCTACCTACTTCAATATCCCTACATTGCTATTTATATTTTTATTTCTGTTATCTTAGAACTCTCCTTTGCAAATTTCCTTTCCTTCTGATCTATACTGAATCTTAGTTTTACTATTTTTTCTCTTTCTTGATTTACTCTTGTTTTATTGGAAAACATCCTCCATGAACTTACTGAGAAAGAGTATATTGGAAGGAAAATGTTTGTGACCTTGTACATTTGAAAATACCTTTATTCTACCATAATATTTGATTTTTAGTTTTAGGAACAGAAAATTGTAAATAGAAAGTTACTTAAAATTTTTGAAGACACTATTGTACTCTATCTTCCAACAAAGCTGTTAGGAAGTCGGCCATAATTCTTACAGCATTCTAATAACCCATTTCTTTTACGTGTGAATCTATTTTTATCTTGTTTGGAAATTTTTAGATGCTTGTTTTTATTTCAAATATTTCCTGGGATGAGTACTCATTGGGCTCTTTTAATTTATAGTATTTGGCCTTTGGTTTTATTTTCCTTCTTTAATCATTCTCCTCTTTCATAGTTTTTGCCCCCTTTTCAAAATTTCTATTAGATTTATCCTCTAATTTCCTTATTCCTTTTTGCTCATTGTTTTGTTTTATTTCTGGATGATGTTATTATCCAAATATTTCAGTGTTTTTTTTTTTAATTTAAGCTATTATATTTTTAATTCCCAAGAGTTCCATATCATTTCTCAGATTTTTTTTTTAAACACCCTGTTCCAGATTGCAGATATCTCCTATCCAGCTTTCTCTAAGATAGACTACATATTTCTTTTCCTTATTTTTCTTCTTGTGTTGGAAGATTATTAAGAGAAGTTGTTAGAACTATCTTTACTCCAAAACTTTGAAACCAGTCTCTTTTAACTCTATAGGTGCATAAGGAGTTAGTTACATTTTCACATGCCTTATTGTTCACATCTGTGATTCCACAGAGCTTTATGAAATGCCTTATGAGAAAAAGAAGAATCCATTTTGTTATCATCAGGGAAAATTGAAGTGATTCTAATAGAGTGAGTGGATCTGGCTATAGACACCAAGTGCCCTGAATTAAAGTTGAAGACACTTTATCTTAATTAGAAAAGTAATTCCCAAAAAGTATTTATTATCAGTCACCTCCTAAAGAGCTTAACAAAATCATGGACCTCATATTAGAGCCATCAAATGAAGAATTCCTTAGTGTGAGACCCCAAAATCTGCATTTTTAAAAAGAAGTTTCTCAGATGACTGTAAGTCCAAGTTGGCAGACTACTGCAAAGATATATTGTTGTGCCCTTAACCCTACTCAGGTGATGGTGACTAAACCTTTTCATCTGTTTCTCACAATAGTATTCCCTCTAGACTAGCTCATTTGCAATTTGGAACAGAGGGAAGGATTGCAGCTATGTCAAAGGTCTATTGCATTATTTTGTTGTTAGATGTACCCATAAAACTGCACCAGTCTCCTTTGCCTTATATTCTATTTGTCATATGCCAAGAATAAAAGTCTTCATCTGATATGACTACATTTTATTTTTTATTCTCCAGCCTTATCCAGTGCCACTATTTTCGATTTTTTTTCTCTTGTAAGGCTCCTCCCAACACAAATGAAATATATAGTCTGTACTCCAGCATAGTGGTCTTCCTGCCTTCACCCCACCATAACACATGCTATCACAGCTCCTTGTCTTTCCACATGCTGTAACAATAAATGGCATTACTATCCTATTCCCTGTCAAAAAAAAAAAAAAAAAAAAAAAAAAAAAAACAGAATAATATGACACAGATCAGGGTAAGAAGCTCCAACATGACACACAATTTTCATCTCGAGTACCCCATCTTCTGCTTCTTATTTCCCCTCACTCCATACGCAAAGGTCCACAGCTATTTTTACACAGTTCTAGCATGACAGTCACCAAGAATGTCTCGGCCTCCTTTATTTTTATCACAGTTACTTAGGTCACAGCCTTAGAAAAAATACATTACAAATTCATATTTGTTAAGGGAGACAACACTAATATAACCACAGAATGCCCATTTTATTCCTTCAGCCTGCAACTGCTGGAAAAAATAAGACATTATAGTTATTAGTCAGATCTTGAACTTCCATTATAAGTAAAATGTGACATTTAATTGTTGAGAATCAGATCCTTAGTTACTTAGAACAATATTCTACCAGAGAATTTGATGGAAAAAAGAAGTGCTTTGATGAAACAGATCTGTCCTGCCTTTCTTCTCATTACAGAAAGAGTCAAGTGTACACGTAACCTAACGTTAGTCCCTCATCTACTCACCAGGCAAAACTCCAAGGAGTTAAAGTTGTCATCATATGATACACAACTGAATTATCCTTTCCTTTGCCACACGTAAAAGGGGGCAAAGGTGGGAAATAGGCCGGGCTTAGAAATAAAAAGGGTTACTGTCCTATTGTGAGAGTTCAAATTAGGATAGTATCATTATGAAATGACACTTTCAATGACAAATTTAGAGTCAATGAAAACACCAAATAGTATTTGTAAAGCCATGGCCTCTCAAAAAGCATTCTAAAGAAAATGTCTAGTGCCTATATATGAATAATTGTTTATTCTCAGAAATGAAAGCCAATCCTTTATACACATACTCAAATATCATTGCACACAGGCCTGGGGGCAGGCGAAAACAAAACATACAGTTCTCTTTGTAGGTCAAATTCCAAGGCTAAGAAGCTTCAAGAACATCTATAAATGTTCTTGCCCCTGAGAATAGAGGCTTTAAGAGGAACTGGACCTAGATATCATGTGCAGAAATACCCTAGAAGGCTGAAGGAGACTGCCTAAAAGTGCTTTAAAGATTAAGGCCCCCATGAATAGAGGAGTAATTAATTTGGGAGCCATAAGAGTGCTAAGAGATGAGTCAATCTTTGGGCCACAGGCTTGAGAAAAGAGATAAAGAATTATTAAGAAGTGAGTGCTAGACTCAGCTTGTCCTCTTGGCTTCACCATACCTGATACACATGTAATTAATAAAATCTAGTTCAATTGTGTGTAATAATTATAACCTGGTTTAGCAGATGGCAGGTATAGATTCCCAATGCATAGAAATGATACCAAGAACCAGAGGTCACATGGGAATATGAGTGAGAGCTGATAGTGAGGACCTCAAAAAAGGTTTATCCACTGTTAAGCATTGGCATATCTTCACCCCCCTCCCCCCAATAATAATAGCTTACATTTGTATTGCTAGCATTTTATAACTATTTCATGGAACCATTCTCACTTCCATGTAATCTGGGCAGGGGCTGTTAGTTCCATTTTCCAAATGGGAATGTTGAAGCCCGGGAAAGCTAAAGTTTTCTAACTTCAAAACCAAACTTTTTTCTTATCAGCAAAGAAAAATTAATTTGAATCAATTCTAATTTTTTTCATGCCTTATCTCACCTCTCCACTATATATCCCTTCACATGATAGTGATTCACATGATAATTTAACTATTTGATAATTTAAATATTTAAGGTTAGAGGAGACCATCCATTCCCTTGAATATCAGCACTAACACTGCATTAGAGTTGTCTGCAAAAAAGGAAACGCAGGGGCTGCCCCCTCCTTTCCTGTGAAATCCACTCTAACCAGCTTGGACAGAAAGTGGCCTTTGGGTGCCCTGCCTGTAATAAATGGGGCTGGATGAACATGCTGGCCTTTTCTGGCACCCCAGAAACCAGAGACATTCCTCCTCCAGTGGTTTCGTGTATAATACTGAGAGCATGAATCTTGGATGCTGTTTCAGAAGGAACCACGAGCCATTTATTCTTAGTCTGAAATTGGCAGCCTTTACGTTTGGGGGAATTTTTAATAGGACTAGCAGAGGAACCAACATTAGGGATTATTTTCTCAGTGTGGGGTTAGATGTGTAATGCATATGTTTGCCCTGAGGACCCTAAACCACATACTATAAAACTTTGTTAAAATGCCTTTCTCCTCAACTATTAACATTTTCCTGTGCATATTGTTCATTTGTAACAGCCCCAGCCAAACCTTTATAAAGCTATGTTCCCCCACAGACCATTATTTTTGTGCTAATTAATTAGCGAAACCAGTATCTCAGATATGAAATTCCAAGCTCCAGTTACTCAGTTTGGCTGAAAATCTGTTTTCCTAATTATTGACTACTTTCTGCTACTTTAAGTCCACCACCTAAGTTCTTGGACAGAGCTAGCTGCTGGAAGTTGAGGGGGGTGGCTGTGGTCTCCATTGGCAACACAGTTCCACAGTGAATGAGGGAGTGGGAGGAAGGGCTTGCAGCTGCCGGAGTCACTGAGGATTTGGGAGGAAGTAAGAGGAAGAAAAAGAGGAGATTTGCAGGACATATTTAAAAAGGAAAAAAACTAAGACCTTTTGACAAAATTTCAGTGAGGTGTAACCTTCTAAAATTACACTTACACTCTTAAAGACAACACAGTCTTCAAAAGGTATATATCAAGGGAATAATGATTTAGACTCACTTGGAAAAAAATATCTATTTTTATTGTGTTCTTATGCACTTGATTTGGTTTGGTTTCATTTTTGAATTTATGGAGCTGACTAAATTTTTGTTTCTGATTTGATAGGAATTTAGAAGATAGAAGATTGTTTTCTTATTACCTCCAGTGTTTAAAATTTACATTGAAAATTTGTTTAAATTTGGGGATACACACACACACATATATATACATCTACATTTAAATTTGGGGATACACATACACATATATATACATCTATATATACATCTACATGTGGGAAAGAGTTTGAAATCTGCCTAAGATGTGATTCAGCAATGTTTCCATAGGATCAGGAACTCTGACATTGCACAAGGAGCAGTGATTTGTGAAAACCAAAACTGTAGCATGTTTTACTCTATCATGCTGAGACAATTCAATGAACTACCGATAAATCATCTAAAAATTAAACAACTAAATACAAACAGATATATCAGTAAAAAATAGGGGTCAGTATAAAAAAATAGACATGGGAAATATACGTATACCTCTCATTTTTATTATATGTATATATTATATATATACCTTGTTTATTATATAGTTATAGTAGTGATGCTACACACACACACACACACACACAGAAAACTGTGTGTGTGTGTGTGTGTGTACCTTGTATTTCTTTTCTGATAATGGTTTTGATAAGGGTAAGAGGGAACAGGGAAGGTCACTAATGTTCCCTGAAGTTAAATCATGCTGTAGGCACTGAGCAGCATGTCCTAAATATATGCTGTCTCATTGTAACTTTATAATAACCAAAGAAGAATAGAATTGTTATCCCTAGGTGACAGATGAGAATACTGAAGCTAAGAAGTTACACAACATGACAGAGATCAACTTCCCAGTATGTGGTGGAGATAGGACCTGAACTCAGATCTTCCTAGAGGATAAACCTGGCCTCTTTCTCCTAAAACATGTTTCTTCGAAAAACAGTTGTACAGCACACCTATGCATGCAGTTTGTTCTCAAAACTAAACTTCTACTTTTAATTCTTATTATGAATGATGGTTTCTAACCCGCAAAGACCAGTCTCTGAATGTACACAAAATTGTCATCACCGTAAGGAGTTTTTACAGTGGTCAATGGTGGAGACCATTGTTTAGCAGCAGCCAGATATAAGCTAGGGCTTAAAAATTAAACAGAAGTACTTTCTGGGGGCAGTGAGGAGGCAATAAAGAAGGGGAAGGGAGGACAGAAATGACACGGTTTGGACAAGAATAGTCAGAGACTAAAGTCATGGAATTGTTTTGCTAAGGATACGTTTTTCCTCTGGAATCCATCTCATCATCAGTGTTTGGTACCCTCCCCAACACGCTTAATTCACCAGTTGTCAGGCAGGACCTTGAGCTCCAGAGATTTCCTAAGCTCACAATTTAACTCTACAACAACCACTTCTTCAATAATCTGACAGTTGAATTTTTAGTGATGATAACTAGCAATGAGTTAAAGGTAAACTCCTCATCTCCCTCACTCCCAGATGATTTGTTTAGCTTTCAAAAGAACTTTGAAAGTTTTAGTCAAGACAACTCAAGTGGCAGCCACTTCAGACATCGTGGTAGAAATTCTCTCATTATTTGCATTTTAAGTGTTTCCCAAATTTTAATCATCCTTGCACTACCAGTACAATTTTGCCATATTTTATCTCAGGCTTAGCATTTTTACTTAATATTTTCCACATTGACCCTTATTTTTTTGTACTGCTTTAGATTTCTTGCATTTATTAGGTGATAGCTAAGTGGTTTATTGAATTGACTTAGCTTAGTCGGGTAAAAATGTACTACAGTTTTTATTTTTCATAAACCATTGCCCATGGTGCTATGTCAAATCTCCTGATTCTGTAGACAGATTACTGAATCACATCTTGGGCAGATTTTAAAATCTCTGACACTTTTGATTATTAAAGTTGTAATTTTCCATTTTAAGCTATTAGTTATTATCCACTTTATTTTTCTATCCCATTGAAACCTATTGGTTTATCCACTGGAGTCCAAGTTCCTGTCTTCCAGGACTTGAAGAAGGGAAGACAATGTTGGCTCTTATAACTCTTTTCACTCATCCTTGATATTGTTGGCTCAGGGGTGAGGTTGACGTTCATGATCTACTCTAAGATATATCCTGGACTCTCCATTTTCAAGTCCTATTTCTGCGAACATCCTTTCAGAGCTGACTCTGTTCTCTGTTTTTTTGTTTGTTTGTTTGTTTGTTTGTTTTAATGAATGTGTATACATTCTGTGTATAGGGGCCGAGAAGTTTTAACCCAGTGTCATCCAAATCCATCCAGCTCAGCCTCTGTCAGCAACAAGCTGATCAAGAAGGGAAGGTTTCAGCAGTGAGACTCTCAGTTGAAAGAATGCACAAGGAGCTAATATGAGAATGAAATGACAGACACTAACTCTATTGAGGGGAATGCGCTTCTGCATTAGGAGACTGCACATGGGCTTTATATATGTCAGAGAACAACAGTGGCATTCTGCCACACATGTGTGATACAATAAACTGAATCATGATTACATGAGCTGGGTGCAGGCACCCTATTACATTAATTTAATATTTTAAATCCATCGTCCTATTCCTAGATGCAAGCCTGGATCATAGCCAGACCTGGGATCAGCCAGGCCAGGGGCCCACACTCCACCCCTACAGGGTCACAGTATGGGATCTGGCCTGGAGCATGCTGCCTTGAGTACACAATCCCCTTGCCGTTCCTGCAGTGGCTTAGCCCTGTGGGGCACCCCCCCCCCCACCTGCCCCAGGGTGCTCTTTACCTGCAATCTCTCTGGGTGCTACTCAGCACACCAGGGGCACTGCGACACGGCAACTTGTGCTTGTGCCTGCATCAACGGTAGCCCCTATCACTTAATTACCTGTTGCAGTTTTCAGTGGAACCAGGGGACAATGTCCATCAGAACTCATGGTACACAGGGCAAAAGGGACTCGTGCCAGTGCATCAGTTGCATCATTGCCCAAGGCCTATAATGGCTGATGGCTGAGGACATGGCATACGGTGGCTCCCTAGTGAAGACCCCACTTCCAGAGGTCTTCCCACAACCCCTGGCCTCATAGGGGGTGGTGGCCTATCATCCACTTCTGGGTAGCCCACTGGGGCAGCTATAGAGTTATATACAGCCCAAATGTTGGTGCAGACATACACTGGGCCAGTTTCATTCATGAGCACCAACCACACAATTCAAGGCTCCACGCATTGGCTGGACTGCCCAACACCAGTTTCATACCAAAAGTTTTTGTGTGGACAGCTGCAGTGCCATGGCAGCCCACATTGGGGACTGCCCATAGCATGAGATGTCTGTGTACCAGGCATCCTCAGGAATAGGAGCTCAACTCTCTACATATGGACTCCGTATGTCTCTCATCTCAGCAGGCTCCATTGGGAGCTCTGCTTGACACTGCAGTGGTCCCAATAGGGAGTACGGTTGACCTGACAGGGGGCTCACAGAGAATTGTTCTCTCTGCTCCAGGTACACCTCCCACTTGGTCAGTGTAGGGGTCTGTGCAATTCCTTTGCAGGGAGTCTTCACCCAAGACTGTAGCCACCCCTCCACAGGGTATGTGGACTACACAGTTGCAGGATTAAGGCTGGAAGGGTTGCATATATGGCAGCCAGTTGCTTCTCTAACAGAGGATACTGTGCTTCCACGCCTTTCTGTAACTGGGACCATAAGCCTATTGGCACCTTCTGGGAGCCATGCTCCTGCCACAAGCCCCATCCAAACCCTTCATCATCCACCTGCATCATAAGCAAGAATGTGAGGGTTGCATCTACTACATGTACAGTTTGCGCTTGTGCTACAACTTGCTTTGTAGCCTTAAAGGCCTCTTCTATCTTGGGGGTCCGATCTCACTAGATGCTCCATTGTATTAGATGGTACAGGGGTTGCATCAAGGAGGCCAAGTGGGGAATGAACACTCCCCAAAACCCTAGCAGTCCCAAATAGGGTTTTGGGTCAGGGATATGCCTATATCTTGTCAATCACCACTTTCGGCATTACTTTTGTCTTATCTGACTAGACAACTCCCCAGGATATGACAGAGAACCCAGGTCACTGGACCTTGTCCTTATTGACTGCCCAACCCCAGTTCACAAGAGCTTTCTCTCAGGCTACTTCTAGTTGTGTAAGAGAATCAGAGGTTAGCATTATATCATCAATGTAATGATACAAGTGCACTATGAGCAATTTTTTCCATGTGGCTAAATCTTGAACCACGAGACCATGGCACAAGGTAGGGCTGTGCACATAGCTCTGAGGAAGGACAAGGAATGTCCACTGTCACCCTTCTCAGGTGAAAGCAAACTGTTCTTGACTTTCTGGGGCTATGGCAATAGAGAAAAAGGCATTTGCCAAAGTCCATCACATAATGGTATTATCCAAGTTCATGTGACAAACAACCAACCGGTCCATGATGTCTGTGATGTGCGGTATGACAGCATACGGGAGTGACATAACCTTACTCAGCTCCCAATAGTCAACTGTCATGCACCAGGAGCCATCAGGCTTCTTCACTGGCCACACGAGAGAGATTTACAGATTATGAGCAGGATGAATAACACCAGCTTCTTCCAGCTCCAGAATGGTACGTCCTATTTCCTCATGGCCGCCCAGTAGGCAATACTGTTTTGTGTTCACTACCCAGGTAGCCTGGGGCAACACCGATGGGGCATGGTGTGGACGTCCCTGGATAATAGTTTTCACCACCTGGATGCAAAAGCGGAATTAGCCAGCGGTGGTATTCACAGTCAAGCCCCGCAAAACATCAGTCTCCAAAAAATACTCCTATATGGGGGATATGTACACTTGGTACATCCAAGGAGGCAATCTGCTGAAACCAGTGTCACAGGGACCTGCCACACATGAAGGATTCAACACCTATAGCCTTCTACGGTTTCAGTGGGTCCAGGAAACTCGTCCAGATTCCCATAAAGCAGGGCACTATTGGCACCCGTGTCCTTGAGGACTAATACCCTCTACACATTGTGGACGAACCAATGTGTAGTCAGATCTACACACAGCCTGAGGTCAACTGGCTCCCCTGCCAACTGGATGTCCCGGCCAAATCCCTAATCAGGGAGATAATTGGCTAGCCATACCTCACAGGTTGTGGCTTTCCTGGGAATGAGTGAATTGCTGGTCAGGGCGCAGCTGATTCACAGCGACACCAGCACTTCATTAGGTTGCTGCTCCACCTTTTCTGTAGCAACCCCTGCCTCGAGACGATCAAAGCACATCTGCCTGTGGCTCACTTTCACAAATGGGCTGGAAGCCACTCCTCCCTCCCTTCCAGCCCTACCTCCATCTGTGCACCAGCCAGCTTCGGAGTGCAGGGGGCAGCACTGCACGCACTTGGGTAGAACACTCCTTTTGTTTCACTTCCACATCCCCGCAACCTAGCCATGGCGGAGGTCACCTCGTGGATCTGCTTATCCACGTAAGGGGCTAGCAGTGCTGCCATGGTGCTGAAAGGACAGGCCAGGCCAGAGGTCATCAAGTCCTTCATACAAGTTGTAAACTTCTCTTTGTCAGAGCTAGAGTACTCGGCGCAAAACATCATCTGCTGCATGCCTATTTCCTAAATTATCTGGACCAGATCTAAGTACATGGTCCATCTGCTCACTGTCTCTGGCGGCGCCCCCCCCCCCCAGGGTCGGGCCCCACTGTCCGGGCAGTGGACATGAGCCAATTAATTAGGAATCGATTGCCTGCACCCTGCACCCTACGGGCCACGTCTGAGTGCTGCCTGAGGGACGGTATCACTGTTATGGAGGCCGGCTGAGCCATGTCCCCCAGAGATAATTCAGTCCCTTCGGCCCCGTCATCCCACAGCCGCAGCAGCCACCCTGGAACTGTCTCCCTGGCTCTCTGCCGTACCTGTTTCGTCAGGTCTCGGAGTTCAGCGGGGGTGTACTGGATCTCAGTGGTATGCTTTTTAGCCTGGGGTGGGGGGCACAACCAGCTTGCTTCCAACACCCCCCACCCCCAGGGCCAATGGCTCTTCCAATTCAACTTGCTGCCATATCATCAGCCGTGCCTGCCGCTGTATCCCCAGCCGGATCCCAGATCGTGATGATGGCGGTGGCCCATCAGGGTCCTACAGCATGCGTTCCTTTGCTGCCAGCTGCTTTTCCAGCATTTCTTCCTGACGTTACAGCTGCTGCACACACTGAGCTTGGTTAGGCACCTCCAGGCTGGCCTGCCTCAGCACCACCAGGAACATCCAGGCCACCCGACCCACTGCCTCCTGGTGAGGGGTCAGGACATTCAGCTCCAGCATCTCTAGGGCTTTCTGGACATTCTCCGGACTGGCTTCACTCCATCCCAATCCTCTGTGGGTGTCCACGTGGCCAGATATGCAGCCACAGGATGCCACTGGGAGGAGGGAGGCCACACATTCGCCACCCAGGTATCCTCCCCCCAGGGACCATCAGGTGTGGTGAGGGCCGTACTCACTTCATCCTGCCAGCTATACCAAGTGTAGGCGCAGAGCTGATCAAGAAGGGAAGGTTTCGGTGATGAGATGCCCAGTTGGAAGAACGCATGAGCAGCCAACATGAGAATGAAATGGCAGGCTCCAACTTTATTGTGGAGGGTGTGCTTCTGCATTAGAGGACAGCACATGGGCTTTATATATGTCAGAGAACAACAGTGTCATTCTGCCACTCGTGTGTGATACAATAAGCTGAACCATGCTTACATGAGCTAGGCGCAGACATCCCTACTACATTAATGTAACATTCTAAATCCGGGGTCCAATTCCTAGCCGTGAGCCTGGGTCACAGCCAGACCTGGGCACAGCCAGGCTTGGGGCCCACAACCCCCATCAAAACACTGCACAAATTCTTCCCCTTGCCCCTTTATAAAAACACCTCAGTGGTTTTTAGTATATTCACTGTGTTGTATAACCATCAATCCTTTATAGATTTGTTTTAAAAGAAAGCTTTATATCGCAACCATACATTTTTTAAAAAACATATCACTTGTCATAATTAGAAGGTAACAGAAAAATATTACAATGAAAAGAAAACCACGTTATTCAGTTCCTGATAAATAGCGCTGCTTATTGAAGGCTTTAGGCTTGAGGCCTGTTATGCATGCTCAAGAGCAAAGTCATCAAGGGTTATGCTGATGCTGAGCAAACGGATTTCCCCTTCCTCATGAATTGTCAAAACAACTGAAGAGGAAAACTTTTCTTCAAACATGTGATTTGAAAATGGTATTATTCAATGTTGAGTCCACTTAAAAATCACTGGTGACATATGTTGTACACTTTGAGAGTGTGTTAGGTATTTCCTACTGTGATAGTCCTGGTCTTCCTTTTGACAAGATATCTGCATCTACTTGATTTTCTTTAGCTCTCTTCTTATTTGATTCTTCATAATTACATTATACCAGCCACAGCAAATGCCACATGGAGAATAATGGAGACGCCCAACTGACACAGAATCAAGGTCCTTGGCGTATGGTCCCAGCTGCGTTATTCGAGCCTCTTCAGCCATTCCAGCCACCCCAGCCAGGGGCCCAAACATCACAGAGCAATAATAGCTGACTAACTATGCTATTTCCAAATTACTGGCCCATAAAACTGTAAGTATATTAAAATAGTTATTGATTTTTGGCACTGTATTTTGGGGTGATTTGTAACACTAAAGTATATCGAAGAGCCATAGGGTGGCCATTTGTCCTGATTTGCCCCCAAAGCTCCAGTACACACCTGTTGTCACAACATCATTATGAACAGTACTGGTTTCACCTTCTAAAGGGTCTTTGTTTGGATGATAATTACATGTTCACCTTCTTAATATGCGATATTCTGTACTTAAACTATGATACTGTCAAGTTCTTTTGTCTTACAGTATCTTAAATTCTGAAGGATGGGAGGAAGAGACACTCTCAAAAAAACATTCAGAATTCTTTACGCATGCATGGAAGAAGAGAGGTATTTAATGATAAATTTAAAGAAAATTTCTCAACTGGTGACACTGAAATGCAACAAACCAGAATTTTGTTTACAGTCTGACATTTGGTAATGACAGAAACAGGAATGAGGATAGCAATGTTCCTATGTTTTTAAGACTAAAGGACAAATTAAGTGTTCATAGATGAAGAAAGACAGTGTTGTTCAAATTTAACAATAGCTATTATTTCTTAAATGTATCTACATAGTGAGCACGGCTACATGCATGATTTCATTTAATCTACGCAACAACCTCAACAGGTAGGTATTATTATCACCCCCATTTACATGTGAGTAAACTGAGGCTTAGAGAGGTTAAGTGACCTGCACTAATATTCAGTGCTGATGAATAGGAGAGCAAGCATGCGTGCCCAGGCAGTCAGATTCCAGAGCCTGTTCTTTCAGTCTTTAGCATGTAACGTCTCCCTATTAATGTACAACACAGAAAAATGAATTTGTAAGCACCTAAAAGATCATAGGATACTAGCTAAAATATTTATTATGTGAAGAAAATTAATCTATATTTTCTGACAAGTTTAGTTCCTTTGAATGAAACTTTTTCTCTATTACATTGTGACAACTTTTGCAGGCATAGAAAAATCAAAGATTATTGGGTGTCTTTGTAGTAACTTCGATTTTGAGATGCTTGACACTTTACCAAGACTTAAGTTAACAACGTTTTACTTAGAATCTATACTAATTATAGCTGCATATTACACTGTTTAGAATGTACGTTATTCCTAATAGGCCACATTGGTGTCACATATAGTTCTGCATGGGCTAGTTCTCAGCCTGATACTTTTCAATTTTTTTTTAATAGTAACTTTTATTTCCTGTGATACTGAAAGTGGCACAGAAATCATATTTGGATCTTAAAATGACAAAGGTGAAAAAAAATGAATGATTACATGGCAAAGGCTCAAGAATTGAATTTTTGAAATAATTATATTCGCACATATAAAAATTATTTTATTCAAGCATAGTCTACCACACAGGAAAGACGGAATGCTACAATTGCTGGAAAAATATTTACTAGTAATTCACAATTCGGGAGAAGTTCACCTTGAGCTCAAATCTGAACATCACTCTTCCCAACAAAAGAAACCAAGTACACATCTCTTTTCCTTGCTGTAACATGGGACAGCACTCTCCTCTAGCCAAAACAAAGAAAGGAGAACACAAAGCACTTACATTAGAGAGACAAATAACTTCATGTACAGAGAGAAAAAAAAAAAAGCCAGACATTTTGCAGAGTGATACAGTTGAATAATAGCAAATATCAAAAGAGATTTCTATGGTCATGCACAATTCTAAATACATGAAATATACTAACTCACTTAATTGACACTAGCTGTTAGGGATCATTTCTATCTCCATTTTGGAGAAGAATTAAGTAAATGTCCCAAAATTACAGTGCCAAGATTTGACCTAGACAGTCTGTTCTTAGAAGCACAACATTATGCTACTTGTCAGAATAAAAAGTATATATTTCAAGTGAAATTTGAACAAAATATGAAAGCCCGATAGGCATAAGCAGAGAACACAAATCAGGCAAAGCAAGTAGGAGACAGAGGGTTGTAAATGAAAAAGAAGATAGAACAAAGCTATCTTCCTCTTGCCCTAAATAAGAGTTTTGGGGAAAAAATCCTAGTTCAGGGGTAATAGGTAGAAGAAGGAGAGAAGGGGGAAAGAAAAAAGAAGAATGGAAAAGGGAGGGATAGAGGAAAAGAAGGAGGGAGGGAGTTATTAAAAATAAATATCAGAAACTCACAAAATAGAATTTACAGTGTACTGCATAGAAGTTTCAGTGAGCCATACATTGTATCATCCATAATTCTGTTATTCTCAATAAATTCTTTTGTTTTCTAAATAAAATGCTGAGTTACAATTCTATGATTTCAGGAGATAGAGTTTTAGACTGGGCAGATCCGTATGGAGACTGGCAGCCAAAATTGGAGAGCTTAAGTGTTCAACAGCACCCATTAGGGAATGTGGCCTTAACGGGGACTATTTCTCTCTCTGTGGTTGTGCTCTGTACTACAGAAAGTGACTTAGAAAGATCTCCACATCATAATAGCTAAAGTTTAATACAAGCCAACAGCCTAAGAATGGGGGGTGGGGATGATCATTTTATTCATTGTAGGGATAGATGTGATAATTAAGTTGTAAAGAACTCAGAGGTGCCAGGAGAAAACTATCAAAATCATAAACAATGATTAAACGGAGCCTAAAAAAGAAGCAAAAAGAATCAGGCTTTCTAAACAGAACAGAAGGCTACAGAGAAACAGTCTTCAAATGCGAGAGCAAACATTATGCATGAGCTGGTGACATTAAACTTCAGGGTGAATTCCTGACTCCAGGTTTTGTAAAGCACTGAAACATGTTCCAAAAACGGGTAACAGAATCTCCAAGTCAGTGACTTTTTTATTTTTAATCTTTTGAAGTACAGAATACACTGGCCTGGGGTGATTTTAACACAGGCTTTCTCGGAGACTGGGACTCGGTTAGCTGGCGTTACGGGGTCCTATGAATGCCGACCACAATTGGACCTAGCTGCTAAAAAACCACAGCAAACGTTGGCAGGCATTCTGACTGAGGCGCTGCTGCTCCATCACCCCACAGGCCATTATCAGAACCCAAAACAGTGCCAAGAGCAGATTTGGATTTTTTTTTTTCTGTTGTTGGTGGCATGGAACGCTGTATTCCATAAATGTAAACTAAGTTTAATTAGGACTTTTATTTAGAAAAGAAAAAGTTGGTTCCTAAAGGGAAAGATTTCTAAGGACCTCCTTCAATACTGTATAGCAAAAACACAGAACATGCCATATGAACCCCGCTTGGGAAATTTAAATAAGGAGCTTTAGAAACATAACGTGATTTGGCAAGAGCGTGATTTGAATGTGGTTGTGAGGTCCCACTAGCAACATATGCTTTTACTAAGCTGCACTATTCCTTTCTTTCACAGTCTGAGCTTCTAAAATGTTACTTTATATTTTCTACGATTATCATTCTGAACCCAAACCAAAGTAGTTAACTCTGAATAAAACCATCCTATTATGAAATTAGAGCTCATCCTGAGGAGGAGAAGAAAGAAAGATGTTTAAATCTGACCCCTTTCTCTTCTCTCCACCCCCTCCAAATACACTCACAAAAACTAAAGCAGTGGGGTGGAGAGAGAGGAGGGGGAAAAGTCTGCTTATGATTATGAATTGAACTTTGAACCATTCCTATTGTTCCTGCCAAGGATTTTTGAATGCTAATGTAAAAAGATATATATAAAGTTAGATCTGCTAAGGTATTTTAAGAGTCTACTGTAACGCACCAACCTCTTTTTCCTGCTTCATTGTTAAAGATAATATGCCTTTCTAACAAAAATGCTTTCAAGATGTAACCATATTTTGAAATGAGTATCATAATACATCCTTTGCAAGCCTGGAATTTGGAAACAAAGAACTTGCTTTAATCTGTTTTTCTTCCTACCTGATGAGCAGGGTGACAATGCTGCTGGAGAAGGTTTAGACATGTCCCTAGTCTCATTTGCTTTTTTTCCTCTTTCTTCATCATGTGGGCCCTGACAACCTTTGTTTCTGAAGCTATGTAAATTAAATAGGGTTAAGACTATCAGCTCTCCTCGTAGCTCCAAAACAAGCCAAGACAAGAAAGGATCCTCCAGTTGACAGACAAACTTCCAGTATTTCTGCTAAACCGGTAGAGTGGTGAACATTCCGTGCTTTCCTCTCGACTAAAATAACAAGAGAGGTTAGAGCCTAGACTTTATTTTATTTTTCTCCCTTTTATATAGCTGAAGAGTTATTTCAAATTATGTAAAAAGGGAAAATAAGCCAAGTGTACAGTCTTCTTCATTGTTAATTCCTACTCTGTTTCACTAGTGCCTCTAATCGGGAAGTATCACCTCCCATGAAAGTCTTACCTAAGAAATCTCAGCATGATGAACCCTGACAGAAATGACCATGCTGGTTGAAATGGTTTTCAGACATGGATGAACTGATCTTTCTCCAGTGAGGTCTGGGTAAGCAAAAATAATTTGTGATTTTTGAAATAAGTACACTACCTATTGTATGAGTGACAACCAAAAGAGATGGGTGGTATGCCTCAATTTGCAGAGTTAATGATCCATCAGTATAATGACCGGATTAAAAAGGATAATCAATGATGACTCAATGACAGGAAGGATGTGAAAGTTCCTAGTAAAGCCCTCAGCAGATACAAATTTTCTAATATATTTTAGTTGAATCTGGATCCAGGTCCAACTTTAAGAACTAGGTTTCCATGTGGGCCATAATGTGAATTAATTTATATTAATTTTCCTAAAAGTTGTTATGGTTAAGATTTCAGGCCTTCAAAGGACAACTTAAAGATCTAATTTATTCATAGAGAGCATTAGTCACTCTACAAAACAGCCTTCAGGCCTCTAAAAAGAAGAACACTTATGAACTGCAAAGCCCACCAGTCTTCTCCGACAGTCTACAACATCGCAGTAGGGGAAACCTGATCTCAACCAGAATAAACCTCCATTATTTAGAACAGACTTAGAGACTTACATCTGAGAAATTTCTAAACAAAATTATTTTGGGGTCTTTGCATTTTTCTCTTACATTCTGCCTAAATGCTGGTACCTAGGTTCCAACAAAACCCTTCTCTATGGGAAGCCTATGAGTCCCTTTTCACCTTCCAGCAGGATTCAGAACACTGGCAATATTATTCCAACATTTTGGAATTTAGCAAAACCACTGCATTACTAGACAGTTATGTATGCAACAGTGTCTAATTGGCTAACTGCAGGAATAATAGATGGGACAACTGTTATAGTTACATTCTGATGAAATCTACATAAATGTGGCTTGAATTAAGCAATATGGCAACCCTAAAGTTAAATTTTAAAAGCAAACAAGCAAAAAATAAATAAAAGCAAAACCAAAAATTATGTACTTCCTTCGTTCTTCTCTAACATGTGGACACTAAAAACAAAACCACTCTGCTTTTCACTAGGCTGAAATGACACAGGTTAGGGAAGATTTAGGACATTTTGAATTTAAGACTAATTAATACAATCAAATATAGTAAGTAATTACATATATTACCATACTTCATAATGAAAATAACTATGAAAAAAAGTGCAACTGATGTCACTATTTTACACATGATGATCCTGAGGCTTGAAAGAGCTAAGTGAATTGATCAAAGATATACCACAAGTCAGTAACAGAACTATATCTGAATCAAGGCTGTCTTTATGCCTACTTAGACTCACGCAGAAATTGTGTTTGAGGGTAGGGTATAGATATGTAACAGAGATTGAGTAAAGTGAGTGAGCAAAGATGCTCTTGCCTCTTTTTGCTTTGTTATTAGTACTATCTATAAGACATTAAGTCTTTAAAGGGTTAGAATTCTAGGCATGCAAACTGCTCTGAACACTGCTGAATTAATCCCAAACTCCTAAGTGGTATAGTGTTATAATTTATCATAGCATTTTTATAGCACCTTCATGGCAAAATGAAACCCAGAAAAGGCAAAAACCTTTCTAAAAGAGCAGAAGGAACCATCACCAGCTAGAGCCAGCATAATCAAGGACACAGTATGCTGCCTTGGTGTTCCCTTCTGAGCATTCTCTACGGTCCCAAGGTGGAAGAGAAAAGAGTTTTCTGTCCTTCCCATCAAGAAAACAACATTTTCCACACAGAAATGGACCTTTAATAGACACTTGTTCGGCATTCCAGCCAACCATGAGAAAAAATCAACTATAATAAAAATAGAATGTGTCAAAAGATGAGAAAGTATCTGGTTGAAATTCCTGACTTGTGTTGTTACAATAACAAAATGTGATGTGTTTAAAATACCTGAGAGCATTGTGTTGAATGTCCAACACATCACTCTTTACACATCACTACATGTGAAAATGGCAGGGGACACATAGAGGCAGTTAAAGAAGTAAAAAAGGAAAGGAAGGAAATGGAAGGGAAAGGAAGGGGAGGAGAGGGGAGGGGAGGGGACGGGAGGGGAGAGGAGAGGAGAGGAGAGGAGAGGAGAGGAGAGGAGAGGAGAGGAGAGGAGAGAGGAGAGGAGAGAAAAGGAGGAAAGAAAGGAAGGAAAGGAGGAAGGAAGGAAGGAAGGAAGGAAGGAAGGAAGGAAGGAAGGAAGGAAGGAAGGAAGGAAGGAAAAAAGAAAGAAATGGCACAGATATAAAGCATCTCCCTGATATATTTATTGAGATCCTATGATGTGCAAGATACAGCATAGTATGGAAGAATAAAAGTCAGCAAGAACTAGGTACAAATCCCAGCGTTAAGATCAGGGCACATCACTTCACTTTGAACATCAGTTTCTAATTTCAAAAATAGAGAATTACAATGTCTAATTTGAAAAACTGTTATAATGGAATAAAATTTCCCCTTGCCTTATGTGGGAAAGACTGATAGTTGTCACCAGTCTATTATCCCCTTTCTTACATAGTAACTTAGTTGGACTGCAGCTACCCAGCTAAAAACAAAATTGTCCAATGGTCCTAAAGGGAGGTATGAGTTTTGTCTAGTGGAATGTGAATGAAAATGTTGTGTACTTCTTCCTGGCTTGATCCATAAAATTTGCATGCACACTTTACCACAGTTTCGTTGTTCTGCTGGTTGACATTGCAATGTACAAAACAATGCTGAGGATGACAAAGTTGCTATTAGCCTAAGTCCCTGAATAAGAGCCAGACAAGGAGGGTTATTGATGTACTATAACACCTTCCAAGGACTATTTTAAGGCATAATAATAATAACCTATATTCCTTAGGATATTACATTATCACTGAACTGTTTTTATAATAGCTTATCCTAACTAATATATTCAAGTAATTCAAGTATTAGCATATGAAGCATAACACCTATCTTTAGGAGCTTGCGATTTAGTTAAGGATTTAAGATAGAAACAAAGGCACGCCAAGGCAGATAATTCTGTGTGCTCAACCAGTAATTCTATTTTTCTTTGGCCACCAAGGAATTCTATGTTTCCTAGCTCTCTTTTTACCTACATGGAACAATGTAACTAGTTCTGGTCAACTGAATGTGGACTTATGACATGTATGCCAATTCCAAGCATGGTACATCAAATGCCCAATGAAGGCCTCACATTGTCACTTCTTGCTCTACTAACTGCATAAAGTCCATCAGAGGCCTCTGAGGTAGCCTGTGAGATGCCATGGTGGAAGGATCCTACCCTACCTCCTTATGGAAAAGTATAACCAACAGAGCCACCTGAGCAAGAGTGTTGGTACTGGACTTTGCATAAGGAGAAATAATATTTCACTGAGACTTGTGGCTGTTTGTTACAGCCATTAGACTATCCTGACCAATACAATGATGCAGACAATGGATCAGAAAAAGAAAATCCTTTGTGTTTAGGAATGATCAAGTTTCTTTAGGAGTTAGTATCTGAGGTCATTTAGTTAAGCAGGGGGTGGATAGCGAATGTAGTTACTGGGTTCAGATTTTATTGTGGTAATTTTTCCATTTTCTCCAGACAAAATGCTCACTGGGTAAAGTACTTTCCATTTAACTTCTCAGATGTTTTTAAGCCAAGAAATCCTTCTTTTCTAATGAAATCTAATATAAAATCCTGACATTTAAACAGATAGTGGTAGAGTTACTCTTGTTGAAGTAAGTCAGAGATCTGCCTTCTTGGATACTTTCTTGGACACCCTCTTGGAATCTTTTATACCAACTCATGCCTCTGAGTCACTTCTGTGAAACCCTCAAATGCTGAGGAATGGAGTTTGAACACCACTGAATCAGATCATACTCAGATGTAATTTAATAGACTTGTTCTAATCCTCCATGTGGGGGTCACAGTGTGCAATGGATTATGAAGGGTGCAGTGGCAATTTCTGGGGTTGAACAGAAAGCCAATCCAATTACCAAGGAGAGACCACCTTAAACAATCCTATCAACAGAAGTAATCTATTGGTGTTACCCAATCTTTCTATTTCTCTATTTTGTACTTTTTGCTTTTTAAAACTAAAGTCTGCATGTTTTTCCCCCCAACAAGAATGATCTTTTCAAGACCAAGCTGAAGTCTCCTCGAAAACAGCTGATCCTCTATAGAGTAAATAAGTCATTGAGATGTAATTTACAACATGGTGACTATAGTTAATAACATTACGTTGCATATTTGAAAGTTGCTAAGAGTAGATATTAAAAGTCCTCATCATAAGAAAAAACTTCTAACTCTGTATGGTAACATGCTAACTAGACTTGCTGCAATTTTTCACAATGTATAGAAATATCAACTCATTATGTTGTACACCTGAAACTAATATATGTTGTATGTCAATTATACCTCAATTAAAAAAAAAAAAAAAACAGCAGTCTGGAAATGGTATATAGGAACACAATAGGTTGAAGAATTATTTGACTAATATTTGCTTCTTGCCCTTAATTCAAAATTTTCTGAAAACTTGATTGCTATATCCCCACCCCCTGCATCTGTGTAGACCATTTCAGTTAACCAAGTTAATCTTTAATTTTGAGATTAAAATCTTAAAAGATTACAATCTTAAGATTTTAATCTGTTTGATTAAACTGATCCCATGAAGTATGTAAAACAGAGAAGGAAACAAAGGTGGGGTCAGTAAAGGCTGCAAGTAGAACTTGAACCCAAGGCTCTGTGTTTATACAACTCAGTGTGGTTTCTCCTAAAAAAAAAAAAAAAAAATATATATATATATATATATATATATATATATATATATATTTTATTGGCTTTATTGGCACTTGCTTACCTCCAAAACGATGTTTCTCTTGCTCATCTCACTTTTCTGGGACCTGAACAATCTGGAAGCAAATATTTTATTATAATAGGGCATGACAATACCATTGATGGTCTCAAAACTGATACTGAATCATGAGAAAAGATAAAATATGATATTGCTGTATCCTCAAGGAAATTTATAAGATATATATATATTTTTGAAAGTAGCTAAAAGTTAAGCATTTCAGAGGAAAGCTTCTGTTCCTTGAAATTCACTTACATAAATCTCTTTATTGCCTAATGGCATGTAAATGAATTATATCCTTTTTCATATTAATGATAATAATAATAGTTGCCATTCATGAAACTAGACAGTAACCACCAAGCCTTACAACAACTCCAGAATTACGTATTAATATCCCTGATTTACAGGTAGAGCAATTGAGGTTTGGCGAGAATTCTTCTCTCCCAGCTCCGCCCAGCTGCTAAGCAGTGAAGTTTGTACTCAAACCTAGCTCTTTCTTATTCTAAAAATTATAAACCTTCCTCTAAACCACAGTTGCCATATTTTTTTCCATTCAAGAAGAAATAGGTTTTTCAGGTGTTCATGCAGCTTATTTGCAAAACACATAGTAACATTTTTTATAAAACAAACCTAACATAGACCTCTGCTATATCTCTGAAAACAGAGTAAAATACAGGTTCCCTCATTTATCATTGTCAGTGTGATGACCAGAGGCCCAAGTGTAAAAGCTGAAAAATATACAAGTTATTTCTATCATCATTTGCTGATGTGCCACTGCCATAAGTCCCCTCACCCCACCTCTATTACTTTTTAATATCCTGAAGTTTCTTAATAGCATATCACATTTTAAAGTAAGAGTTCTTGGCTAAGTCTCCAGAAGGGACTCCACAGAGTGAGTGACCCATAAATGTCCTCAACTTAAAACCGGCTGTTTGTCTCATCATTCCATAGAACACATTTGGTTTGTTCTAATTCCATTTTCTTTTCTTCAAAATTTAGTTTTTTCTCCTGGAGACCTTAGTCAAAACCCTGCCCCCATATTATATCTAATTCACACCAAACCCTCCCAATGGGTTCTAGGATTTAATATTTACCTATAGGCCACATTTCAAAAAATATACATGTTGATAGAATAATTCAAGAGCTTCTCGCACCTGAAATTTAAACCTGGGCAGTTGAGATAGACTCTCATTGACAGGGATCCTTCATATGACACTAGAATTAGGGGTTTCTATTTTTACATATCCTCAAGTGAATGGTTTGTAAATTTCAAAGGCAAGCTTTTAAAGATAGTTAGACACTCTCCCCCCAATCGCACCACACTCTAATAAAAATTATAATTTTTCCCCAGAAATATGCACATAGACCCACATTTTTGGCTATATTTTTAGGGGACTCATAGAACCACTGAAGTTTCTGATCCCAGGTTAAGATCTCCTGCTTTCAAAGGGAAGCTCAGATAAAACAACTCCCATTCTTATGTCAACATCAAGCCAGAAAGTTAAAATTTTTAAAGTGAATGATCTGTAAATGAGAAGTTTATATGGAATGATGCTACAGAGTAGAGAGAAATGAGAATGATTCTACTGTCAGCTATCACAAGAGTTACATTGAGGACCTGGCATGTAGGTAAGAGTATTCATTCATTCACTCATTCATTCATTCCACAGATGCTTATTAGGAACCCATGCCCCAGACTTGGGCAATATACTGAAGATTAAAAGGTGAAGAAGACAGCCCCTTTCCTCCTCCACCTTTTTGCTCAGTCTTATTTGCCTCTCAGACGATTTTCAAAACAAGAAATTTGTCAAATTCAAGTCAAATAAAACAAAGGTAATCTTGAAGGTTAAACTTTTTTTTTCAAATATGGATAAAGTCATAGAAGAGTTCATCATTTCCCTTATCCCATTTCACCTAGCAAAGAGGCCATGAAGAGAGGTGAAAAAAATGACTGAGTTGGAACTGTGAAGTCAGAAGTAGGTATGGAAGTCAAAGAGGACAATAGTTTCTATAAGCTTTGATGTTTTGATGAGGCAGAAGCAATTGACCTAACTGATCACATCTATATATAGACCTCATTATGTTAGACGATTATATGGGGCAGCTTATTCTTCTTCAGTAACAGCAGCAACAACTGTTCTACAATTTATGGGACACTTACTGTATGGATGGCACTGCGCTAAGTAAGTGCTTTACATGAATCATCTAATTTATTGTCTACAACAACCCTGAGAAGTAGACATAAATTTTTTTAATTTTTCTGAATTTGCAGAAAAAGAAACTGGCTTAGAGAATTTAAATAGGTTTTCCAAGGTAGTCAAGATACAAGCATTCGAATAGAGACTCAAACCAAGATTAGTCTGACCCAAAGTCATTACTCTCGAGCACACCACTATGATATATTTCTACTCTAAGCAGATCCCAAAAGGAATACAAAACCAAACAGATAATTTTTTAAATTATGAACTGAGCATGGAGGAAGAAAGTCTAGATGTAATTAAAAGTTACCTATTCAGTATATGAATATGTGTGCACACACATACATGTGTGTAAGCAGGAAGGAGTGAGAGGAAAATAATGGTGATCTGAATGCTAATAGCACAAAAGCCATTACCACCCAGAAGTGAGTAGGGCCACAGAGATGAAGTGACAAAAGGAACACAGGGATGTTACATACACATACACATACACACACACACACAAACACAAACACGAGCATGCACATACACACTCCACCACTCACAAATTGTGCCAAATGATACCCTCTTCAAAAGATACACATTGTGGACATCTTAACATTCATGACAAGGGACTTTTAAGACTCTTCTGAAATATTCAGTTAACTGTATGAGTAAAGTCATTCCATTCATACTGTCAAACTATAGCAGAGATAACATGACTACATCTTAAAGACATCATTTCTAAGTGAAGATGTTCTCCAAGTGTCCTCTAGAAACACAAATACACACAATGACACATGCCAGTTTTGTTTTGCCATTGGGTAGAAGCCAATCCTTCCTATATATTCTTTAGAAAAATATCAGTAAATAATATTTAAGAACAGGTAACATTCTTTTGTTAAGAAATGATCCAGAAGCTTCAAGATGTTGGAAAGCAGTGTTCACAACTAGATTTGAGACAACAAAGGAAACATTTTGCTTAGAGAAACACACTGCTGTCTTGAAAAATGCTTATTCATAGTAGATTCTGATGTACCAAATAGAAGAGAAAATTACTGTAGGCATGTTTTGCCCTTCCACACTACAATTCCCATCTTTGGGCCCTTGGGAAAGGCTCAATACACTATTCCAAATTCATAAGATATTCCTTATTTCCATGGCCTAAAACTGAGGTCATAATTTACTGACTTTGTCTCTTAAGCCTTGCCTCCTTCTCAATACCACTGTGCATATCAAATTACTGTAGAAACTAAGGAACTACAGAGAAGTTGGGGGATATATTCATTTTAATGCCAGAGTTAAAATTAAGCTACTAATCCCTGGTAAATCCTCTGAGGAGTGATAATGGTAGTGAAATGATTTCTTAGGGAATTCCAAAAGAGCAAGTCACAAAAATTCTAATGGTAGTCTTACGTCCTCTCTGTGTAAACTGAGGCACCTCTTTCAAGTGTGGGGCCTCTCATTTGTCAGAAAATTGGCAAATGTTTCCAATCAAAGACCTGGGTTTTTTCTCTACATTTCCTAAAATAAAATACAATCGGTAACAATTAACATTCTTTGTCAATGTCTTTCTTCAATCCTAAGGGTAAACTTGTCAACTCCCCTAAGCACTGTTAAAGCCACGTGTACCAAGTTGTAAAGAAACTCTTTGTTTGAATGTAATAAGTGAGTTATCGCATGTTAAATAATGATCAAAATGCTTATTAAAGCCTACTTAAGGAGTAACAAGTCGTATCAATTGCATAGCTTTTAGCCCTCAGTAATTATGTCATTTGTAATCAATTGCCTTTTTCATTAGACATATTATTATATTCTGTAGTTGGTTTCTATTACATAATTGTTTATCCTCAATAAATATGTTTTAATAAGCAGTTGTATTTATAGTCCATGAAATAACAGTCTTAATTAATCCAAGTTGAATAATCATTTGGGAACTTAAATTCAAAGTCCTGCCAAACATTCTGTAAGCATGATTCATATCGAGCTGAATAACAAAAGGTGTGCTAAAAAGAACATATTACGGCAACTCCATTTCACAAGAAGATTGAGGAGTAGTTATTTTTCATTTTTAAATCATGACATTTCAGAGAAGAGAGGTACATTGCTTAAGACTTTGTAAGAACTTTCCTATTGGTTCCCTATGTGCTACTACTTATCAGGGATATATCACTAGAAGAACATTTTTGATTATTTTTGGTTTTTATACAACTGAACTAGACAAAGCTACTTTATTACAGTACAAAAAAGAGAATGGCTTTTACCACATGATAGTTTTGGACAGCATCATTTTAATAGAGTTAGAGGCAAAATATCAAATTTCATTTAACAGAGAAATGTTAACCAAAGGCAAAAGTACATGGTTCATTTCTTATTTCTCAAAACTGTTATACTGAATTATCTGACTGGCAAAACAGATTAATCAGAAAAGCAGTTGTTCTGGTAACTAGACTGACTTTTCCAAGACAATCCTAGGAAATTAAAAATTAATTAGAAAACAGTAAAATATATTTTTTAAAAAATAAAAGGAAGAAAGAACACAGTATCTAATTTTCATTTTTCATCAGGTAATAAAATCCGTCTTTTTTGTGGCACTCTGATTAAGTTCAGGACATTATGAAGTGAGGAATGTTCTAGAATTACTGAACATAAAAAAAAAAGAAAATCAGAGATATTCCTATAAGGAACATACTCCAAGTTCATTTGATACATATCATGCATACATTGACTTAAACCAAGTACATGCAATTGATGGCAAAATCGGCCTGTAGGCCTATGGAGGAATTTGAAAGAGTGGACCAAATGACCAAATAGCATAAGCTGACTAGAGAAAGGTTTTCCCAGGTGTACAAACATGCAAGGTCTTGGTGACACTAAGGTCTGGGCAGAGCCGAAGTGCCAGGACATTCCCTTCACCTCTTGGAAATTCATTTTTAATTGATGGCATCTCTGAAACCCCTTAGTGCATGTACAATTGCCTTTCAACACATAATTTTAAGATCTCTAGAACCATCAAATAATTTTCAGTGATTTTTGTGAGGTCATGTTAAGGTTAACATAGAAAGAGGACCACCCACATAGTCAAACTGGTATGTCTCTTTAACTTTCATTGTCAAACGGACAAAAGAACTGTTTTAATGAAGTGTTTTTTAGTTGTCTTTTGTTTCATATTTTACACAGGAAAAAGGGAAATGTTTCTTCAGTTCAGGGCATCTGAATCATATTTCCAAGGGGACAGGCATTTTCAGGACAATGAGTACTACATTATAAATAACTTTCAATAAATTAAACTGTAGTCTGGCTTTTTGTTTTTTTCCTTGGAAACATTTAGCCTTCAGAAGTCTTAATTGTTCTTCAAGATAAAATGACAGTTGCTTCTAAATTATATAAGGCAATTGGGCATATGTCAGTTATGAAGTAGTGATGAGATAATGTGGTACAACATACTTCAGCGAGAAACTCCATTGAACCAATGAATGTAAATGTATTCTAGCTTTCTGCCTTGTGTCAACTAATCCAACTTGCAAAACTGGACAAGCTCTCGATTAGCGACTTGAAGACCATAACAATCCTTGTTATAATCCAATCTCCCCACGAGTAGACTGAAGGAGACAAATGAGGCAGTTATTCTGATAATCAGAGGCCAGAAAATGAATTGGTACTGCAATTGTCTAGATATTTCACATAAGCATGTTTAGGTTCTGTATTCTTTAGCTAAGTGTTCCTTTTTCTATTTACTTTTCAGCACAGATATGACCAAGCATTCCACAAAAAAAAAAAAAAAAAAAAAAAAGCAAATTCAACAGTCTGTATTTTCATAGTTATACATAGTCAAATGAATGGAGTTAGATCACATTTATAAAGAACAAAACTCTGATTTGCCAACCTTTCTCAATTCTAAAGGAAAAGTGATTTTAAGAGCATTGCTCAAGGGTTGGTGACTTCCCTTATTCTGCCCAGAGGAAGATCATTTTCAAAAACAAAAAATGACAAAAAAGACCAATTAAGGTAGTAATTAAGACAGAATTAAATTGCTTATACTGAGATTTTAAGAATCGAAGGGAGAAATATGTTAGATGAGGGCCTTTCTATTACTCTTCAAATCCTCTCAAAACATACCATGTAAATTGAGGTCGACCTATAAAGTTAGGTGTGATTAGGAGACTCTAGAAGTAAGAGAACAGAAGAAAACACTGAACTTATTCTTTCCTTCTGCAACTACTTCTGTGTTGTTTTAGAATGTTTACAAGCAGTTTTTCCAACTCAGCTCTCATTTTTCTTCCATGCCTATAACTTGACCCAATCAGAGAAGAATCCTTTTTTATACTGAAATTGAAAATTGCTTTTATATATACGCAAAGCTGCTTTCTTAGAGGAACTGGAAGCATGAAGTAGCAGCATATAAAATCAAAGAAGTGAGGCGAATTTAGCTAACAGAGGGATATAGAAATAGAAGAAACATAGGAAAAGTTATCCTTTCGTGCATTTTATATAGGACTCCACTCCCTGTATCCTGTGTGAAAGCTACTCGTCAGCATTTCTGGCCTTTCTTACTGGGGTGATTGGAACAAAGAATCTTGCTTTATTTGTCTTCTTATCTCCAGCAGTACCTAAGTTCTAAGACTTCAAACTTAATAAATGTTTGATAAATGGACAGACAAAATAATAAAGAGAGTGACAAATAACATGAAAGAGGATGAAGACAGAGTTAGAATAGGAGCAAAAAGAATAAAAGTTCTCATTGTTCCCACCAAGAACAGGACTATATTCCCTGAAAACTAGAGCAAGTTTTCTTGCAACGGGACCATAATGCAGTTTCTACAGACAAAAGACCAACACTGCTTCCCTTGTGTTTCTTCTCTTACTTCCCTTCCCTTCTTTCCAAACTAGAGAAGTTTATAAAAGTATGTTACTGCACAGACCACTGGGCAAATAGCCAACTGTCCTCTGGGGAAAGCCAAACCTGATTCTCATTTTAAATGGATACTGATTTTATGGCCCTAGGTTACTGTAATCAGAGAATACATATTGAACTTGAACTCTCACAGACATGTTCAGAATTTTTACACTATAGAATGTGGATCTTTTCAACCTGCAATTTTCAAGTCCATATAAGTATGTGATTCCTATTGTCAAAGTATTAACATTACAGACATGTACCACAGGACCACCATCTGTCTGCTCTAATTTCCCATAGCTATATTATAATCGCTCCCTCCTCTGAATTCCAGTAGCATATAATCTACATTTTTTTTATACCTTGCCACTTTCTATTTGGTATTGTTGTTATTTAGGTGCATGTCAAGTCTTAACTAGAGCCAAGCTACCCAAGGGCAGTATCCTTCATAAATTCTTCATTATGCCTTGTTCCCTACTCCCTGCCATTAGAAGGCCCTCATAACTTTTTGTTTGTTTATATACAAATGAGAACATCTTTTCTTATTGTACTTCAGTTAAATTATTGGTCATAAGGGCCTCCGCAAATACTTTACATCCCAAGATGTTTAGATTAATAGTTACCTCTCCTTTGAGTGCTCATTTTATGCTCTGCAATATGCTATGCGCTTTATTTGCATTTTTTCGTTTTAATCCCCACTGGAACACTATCAGGTAATATTATACTCTTTATAATTGAGAAAGCTGAGTCTTAAAGAATGAAGTAATTTTCCCAAGTTCACCCTGCTAGAGAATTGGCAAAACTGGGTTTGAACGCAGGCCATCTGATTCCAAATCCACCCCCATAGCTGTTTAGAATCCAACCATCCTGGTCAACAGAGGAAGACCTTCCAAGTTCTTATTCTAAGAATCATTTCTTAGAAAGAACACAGGCACAGCTTCTACACACACTGGCCAGTTTCAATGGTCTGAAAAAGCAGGATACTTTCTCACAAGAAAAAACAAGTTTTAAAGCCTCTAAAAGCTCTTCCTCAACAGAAGTGCCACAGCATTAGAAGGGAGAATGACAGTAAGTCAGATTTAAACCCAGGATGACCTGGAAGCCCAGGTTGACTGCAGGCTCCGGTGATACCGAAAGCCTATTGTGCTGTAAATTTATCGTCTGGGAAGTTGAGTTTTTGTTTTTGAACAGGAAAAGGACTTCAAAGCTTCTGCTCCTACTGGAATAGATCTTTCATAACTCAATTTACTCCGATTAATTTTAAATGAGGTACAAACTTTCTTCTCGCAAGATTACTTTTCCATATTTCCTTATAAGTAACTTTTTAAAGAAAAAAAAATGCACTTAAATATTCAAGGCCTTGAGCTATTGTGTAAAGAGAATCCATGCTTAAGTGAGGTTAGTCTAGTTAGCTCATGGTTAACACTGAAACACAACAGGTATGAATTATTACCCAACCTTTCATGCTCTAACGTGTCTTCCTGCTTAATTGGAGCAATAAGTCCTAGGATTTGCTGGGGTTTTTTCCTGACTGACGTCACCCTCACTCTTGAATCAAGATACTTACACAGAAATCCTCAAAATAACAATGGAATATTCATTCATGTGCATCAGCTTATCCCCAGGTGCAGCTATGAAATTTGGAGCCCTGGGAATCTCCTTTGTCCTGAAAGTGCCCTGTGGGCTGTCATTACTTTCTTGTCCTTTATTCACTTTTGTGGGCTTTGGATGCATGAAATAACTGAGGTGCAGGGATGCTGGTGAAATTTTGAGAAATTTTGGATTTGTTTTGATTATGTGAGATGTGGTCTTTTTTGCTTTCTCTCTCTCTCCTCTCCCTTTGCTCTCATACCCAGAAAACATGTAGATCTTCCAGTCTTTGCAGTGTGAAAAACAGCTCTGTTTTAAAGTCTTTTTTTGGACCCAGACCAGAGTCCCAGAGTTAGCTGGTCAGTCAGACATGAGTGACAGGAGAACAAAGGAATAGAGGTCCAGCCTAGAGACAGCCCAAAGAACACCCCATTGGTGGTAGAATTCTGGGAAAGCACATGCACACTAGGCAAAGAGTTATACTGCAGCCAAGTGTCAATCAAAATGACCTTGCAAGCCAATCGCCTAGGAACACCTTTGTAACCACCCATCATGGCCCCAATATAATACAGGCCTTCCCACTTCTGTGGGGTTACAGCTCTCTATCTTTCCCTGTTGTAATCTGCTCCCCAAGGGGTGTGTAACCTCTTTTCCATGTGATAAGCCAGTTTAGACGTAACCTGTTTTCTACCTCAAAATGTGCCTTTAATAAATCTTACCTCTCATAATTGTCACTGATTGGAAATTCATTTCTTTAACAGCGATAAGAACCAAGACTTGCATGTAACTGGAACTCCCATCACCGTAACGGTAACACTAGGGGTTGCCTCTTTGGGCATTCGAAAAGTGAGAGGTTCTGTTTCCTGTTTAAGAACTTTTGGGCACTGGTGAGCACATAAGTAAGGATTTGGAGTTTAGGGTTCTTTGAGAGAATCTCTAAAAGAATATCACCTAGCCAGCACTACAGATTGCCTGGGTCTAAGACAAGGTCATCAGGAACTGAGTGAACGCCATCAAAGAAAAAATGATCTCATAATAAGTTAAATAGTATCATAATTTTTGAATGTTCACTACACACCGGTCACTGTTCCAGTTGTCGGCCTTTATTCCCTTATTTAATCCCAGGATAGCGCCTTGAAAGGAGGACTCGTTATTTCATTTTGCATATGGTGTAAGTAATCTGCCGAAGTCAGACAAGTAGGAAACGGTAGAGTTAGAGTTCAAAAACCAAAATTAAGTAGATGTTGTGTTAGGAGTACTATTATTAGTTTGATCCCTTTTACTCATTTTTAACCTGACTCATAGAGGAGGGAAATAGATGAAGTGTGACATGAAGATTTCTCAGTTACTTATTTCCCATTTTTCTTTCTTCCCTTTTTAAATTTAGAAACAGTCCCCTCTCTTCTCCTCTCGATGAGCTACAATGTCTGAAATAACTTTCACTGAAGTGATTTACATTTTGTTTTTCAGAAGACTAGGAATTGTCTGATAGCCAAGAAATAATAGGTTTTATGCTCCTAGGATCCCTCTTCATGAGGTGTAAAATAATAGTCAGACAATAGTAAATAGCTCTTTATAATATCGCTGTAAGATCAGAAGTGCTAAACAGTGCTGTGCTGTCCACCTGGCTGGGAAGGATGATACAAATTCAAGGGTTAGAAGGACACTTTTTGACAGGTTGATCGACTAGTCTCACTTTGGGGGAAAAAAAAAAAACAATTAGCAACTATGACTGTCCAAAGTCCACGTGCCCAGCATTTCAAAAGGCCAAAACTCAAAATGTCAGAATTTGGAGTAAGGAAAGATTTATTAAGTAAGGAAAGGTCTATTAATTGATATGCTGCCAACCAAGAAGTTGAGAGCCCTCTTCCAAAATCCATCTTAAGAAAGTACAGAGTTCAGGCTTCTTCTCTGTCAAGGGAAAGGAAAATGGGATGGGCTATTTTTGTAAAAACTCAAGCCCAAAGCAGAATTCCTCTAATGATTAGCATGTCTAATACAGGAGTTAACCATGGGAACAGCACAGACTTGAACAAGATGGAGTCAGAAAGACCTGAGCATTTCGCTGTTACACAAGTATTATTAGAACCCTAGTAAGTGCAAAGTACAATCCTAGGCATTAGGTTAAAAATAGGAAAAATAACGAGAAAGTAAAAAGGAAAGAAGGGAGAGTGGAAGGAAAGAAGGAATGGAAGAAGGAAAGAAAGGAGAAATGGGAGAATCATTCTTGCAGCATTCACAGGTATTTGGAATCACTTTCAGGTCATCTCTCTTTCCTTCACTGAAAAAAATTATAAAGAAATCTTTTATTATCTTTATATATTCTTTCGTGATATTATAAATTTTACATATTTCTTTGGTTATCAATGAAGATAGATAGAAAACAGAAAACAAGAGATACAGTTAGTCTTTCATCTTTAAAGATCACTGTAGGTTCTCTGACACCTTGTGTGTTAGCTAAACAACTCCAGGCCACTTTGAACATCCTGTATACTAAATTTTTATGAAGTCTTCCGATGTATTTTTTAATCATCTCCTTAACATATAATAATTCTTTCTTCCATGGGCATTGTCAGTATTCACTCAAATTATACCCCAGGGAATCTGACAAAGGAAAAGTAAATGACAAAATATGTCCTAATATAAGAAGAGAGGATACAATTTGAAATTCAACAATTATTTTGTGCTCTCTTGCCCCATGTCAAAAAAAAAAAAAAAGTCAATATTCTTCTATTTATGTTTATGTTTCTTTCACAGAAACCTTTTCTCTAAGGTTTAGTTTTAAGATACTATTTTTAATCTGTTGAAGGTAGTCTAAAAATGAGTTGATTGGGAGACCATCTAGTCTCACAAAACTTAGATTTTTATCAAGAAGGATCCACATTCCTGTTTGTTTAAGAAAGTCTTAGTTTATCTTGGTGGTCCTGACATAATTATTAATGCCACATTCTTTCGCTTCCTAATATGTATCCAATTTGGATAAGTTTCATGGTCACCTAGAACTTATATCTGAATGTACGTATACCAAAGAAACACATTTGATATTGCAATAGAAAATACAAATGCCTTAGACTCAGTACTTATTATGTGATCTTGCACAAGTTATTGACTCTCCGATCCTCAGTGTCTACGTTATAAACTAAGAATATATATATAAGTAGCCCCTCAAAGTGTACCTCTCTAAGCCTCAATGTCCATGATATAAACAGAGAAATATAAGTAGATCCATAAAGTGCTGTACAAAGATCTGAAAAGACAAGGCCTATGAAAATGCTTTATAGAATGTAAAGCTCTCATAGTCATTCGCATTATTTTTGCTCTAATTTAGCATTTCATAAATTATGTAGAAGAAATAAGAAAACTACAAAAACTACAGACCTGGGGAAATATGATTTCATAAGAATTGAATCTGTCTCCAAACTAGAACAAAAACAAAAACTTTTATGCTCAACTTCTAAGTCACCAATCTGACCACCCAGAGCCTAATGTGTGCATGCACACACACAAATTTGTTGAAAGTTGTATATGCTATATATTTTATATAATTTATCATATCTTTATTCCTAAAAGAGTGCTTTAGTTCCATCTTACAGATTAGGAAAATAAGGCTAAGTCAAGATACGATCTTTATCAAGAAGCAGAGTTGTATCTTGACTCCCTTCAAAATGTATATCTGGAGGAAGCCCATTTGTCTAAACCCTGTTTCTCTGATGTGGTAACATTTAATTTTCTGATTTCCCTTGTATTCAGAGGTTTAAATTACTGGTACATTAAATTAATCTGAAAGAATAAAGTGAAGGGGATACCATTACTACCTTCTAGGTATTTGCCCTAGGTCATATTTGGATAAAAGATTTAATCAGTAGTTTTGTTTAGGGTACTTTAAAGAAGGATATAATAGCATATTTATTTCTTCTGATCTGCCATAAAGATTTAAATGATATGGGATGTTTTTGCCATTGGCCCTAGGAGTTGATCCTACTAAAGCCAAAGAAATAAACCCATCTACTTAGGTTAACATTAAGAAACCTCCACATGTTTTGTTTCTTCTGTTCAAACAGGTTAGCAGATAGGTGACTTATCAGTTTTCTGAAAGCGTAGCTTCTTTATCACAATCCAACAGTGCAATCATTGTGATCCTGTTTTATCCAATTGCTGCTGCTAGGAACCTCTGAGCAATAAGTGAACCAAGACAAGAAGAGCATAGCTTGCTTTATTTTGGTCAGCGGGCCAAACTTAAGCCACTGTTAAACTTATTTTAAAAATAAAAGGCAAACAAACAAAACAAAGTGAAAGACCTGAAGATCATGAAAACAGTCTCCTTTCCAAGCTTTTAAAATTATTTATTTTGAACTATAAGTTTTCTTGTTATTTTATTTTGATTATGAATTCTTTCTACTCAAGAACAGAGTAGTAAATTTGGCTCCACTATCCCAGAAAGGAGCAGAATTTTTGGCACTGAATCATTATAACAACATAAGTTTCCAGTTCATGCCTACCCATTCTCTAGATTAGAGAGGCATTTATTTTTAAAGCAAATCTAGGTTCCTTATAATGAGAGATGGTAATACTCTGTGATAAAGAGTCAGTCTGGGGATTGACCCACTAAGCAAGTAGCTTACAGTGAGTAAACTGGCAACTTGGAAATATATGAGAAGCTTGTACTTTATACTTGGTGATTTTTCTATCATTGCTAAGTTGACAGGAATCAAAAAGTGGAAAAGATATGCAAATATAGGTTCTAGGGACTTAAGCCAGCAATGCTACTGGGAGTAAGCCTATACTCCCTTTGCTGCTTCACTCACTGTAGCCTTTCTACAAGTTTTGTGGATTTTACCTTAAAAGTGATATTTAAATTTATCTTAGTCATGTTCATTCCTCCTGGCACTCCTCATAGGCACTTAGAAATCACTGTCACAGCTTCCAGATGGTTTACAAAATATTAATTTCTCCAACCTCTGGTCCAATGGTTTTTAAACAATTTTTAGCTGTAGAAACCCTTTGTTAATGTCAAATTTGATGTGAAAGTTCAATATGCAAAACAAAAGAGGAAATGCTTTGTTTGAAGGAAGTTCTGGAGAACCTGAGTCAGAGACTAGTTTGAAAACCAAAGCTCTACTTCAATTCAATTCATGTCCTAACCTTAGAAGCAGAAAATACACATTCCTGGTCTACTTCCAATGAGTTTGTCTATTCTGTAGGGCTGGCAGTGAACTCAGGAACCTGAATTTTTAATAAGATGCATTTGGTTCCAAAGCCATATTTGAGAAACACTGCCAGTTCTACCTAATCTTTACATCTTAATTGTGTTACTTCTCTACTTAAGAGACCCACTGGCTTCTGAAATATTACCTAGCAGGTATATAAGGCTAGGCTCTTTAAAGTCTGACCTCCACCTACCTCTTCAACTTTTTCTCTGAGCATAACTCCACTAGCACAGATATATTAATCTTCCTTGAGTACAGCTTGCCCTTTTATACCTTGGTTCCTTTATACATTCACTTTTCACTATTTAGACATATTTCCTACCTGGGATATTCCTATAGTACCTTTAAAGCCCAGTGTAAATATTATCCTCTCTATAAACCCTTTTATGATCCCTCCACTTTCAGAGTCAATCGCTTCCTCTTCTAGGATGTTCAATTTGTGGTAGCCCTTATCACTTTGTATCAAAAAAAAAAATCTATTTATTTATAAGTTTATTTCCTCTGTAAGACTATGAGATCCTTGAAGCCAATAGAATCATCTTAATCCTCTGCATTTCCATGGCATAGCGAAACATTTCATACATGGTAGGCAATCAACAAATATTTGCCAAATCAAGTCTTCATTTGTGGCCCATGGTAAGATAACAGAAGACTAGACATGAGTTCAGAAGACTTGGGTTGCTTTGCTCTTCCACTATTTACTAGCCTTGTGAACACAATGACTTTACGCCAATAAATTTGATAATTTAGATAAAATAACAAGTGATTTTCTTGAAAATTACTACATTCCAAAACCAACAATGAAGAAATAGAAAAAATATGTATATAAAAATATGTTATATTTATCCATCTCTCCATGAATAGACATATCTAGTAAGGAAACTAAATTTGTAATATTTTTTAAAAACATTCCCACAAAGAAAATTCCAAGTTGAGATAATTTTGGCACTAAATTATATCAAAGATTTGAGGAAGAAATAAGACTAATCTTATACAAAACACTTTAGAAAATAGAATTTCGGGGAACACTTCCTAACTCATTTGATTACACCAATACCAAACCTAATGAAAACATTGTAAGACAAAACTAAAGACCAATGGGTTGGGATATACACAAAAATTCTTAAAATATTTGAATATCAAACCAAGCAATATATAAAAAGTATAACACATTATGTCCATGGTAGAGTTTGTCCTAGGAATACAAGATTATTTTACACTCAAAAAATTAATAAACTATATGACATTAACAGAAAAAAAAACTGATCACTCAATATATGTACAAAAAGCATCTGATGAAATTCAGCATCTATTCAACATTAAAAACTCTCAGGAAACTAGGAATAGAAAGACATTTTATCAGTCTGACAAATGGCATCAACAAAAACCTACAGCTAATATTACTAACATTGAGAAAACAGCAAAAATGTCTTCTTCAATTGCTTCTGTTCAAATTGTACTGATGGGGAAAGGAGAGCAATGGTAGGGCAAATAGATGAATGAAAATCTCCGGAGTGTTTATAAATACTAAAGCTGATGACAATTGCTGATGACAGTTAATTAGGCTATTTGCTCTTCTTGTATGTATGTATGAAATTTACCATAATTGAAAAAAAAAAGGAGGTATAGCTCTATAAAAGGACCAGTTTTCTCAGTTCTGTCTGCCACTCCATATTGCCTTCATTAAGGCTTGAGCTGGGTTTTGAACAGTGGAGAAAGCTATGAGTCAAAAAGGGAGGGCAGAAAAGGCTAGAAGCAGAATTGACATAAGAACAGATTTTCTATAAGGTAAAGGTGGATGCCTTTTAGGAGAGAATATGAGGTGTGGGGGAGAGGGGAAGATGCAAAGCATGTTTGGAAAAGTTGGGTTGAATTCAATCATTAAGAACCTTGAGAGCCAAACAAAGAACAATACAACTTCTTTTTCCTTATTCTCGGCTCCACCTTAATCCAACATTGAAGTATCTATTGAGAACCTTCAAAGGCCTAACGAATAATTTAGATCAAATGTAACAGCAAATATAATTAGAACAAAACAAACACATAAACCTCTCCTCAAAAAGACTTGTGTGGTAAAAACCAGATTACTATCTCATCTGTTACAAGTAATGTTTTACTTCGACAATATTTCAGTATAGCCAAACTTGGCCTTCCTTTGGAATTGACAATTTTTGTGACATGTGGAAGGTATAATAATGTTGAATCCTTACAGATACAGAATTTACTAGGGTTCTAGAGGAGAAAAAAGTTGTACACTGAGAAAAAGGAAGAAGTTTCAGACCAGACAGATTGGAAACCAAATTCCATGACTTTCTTGCCGTTAACTTAGACAATTATCTAACTTCTCCTCATGTGTAAATTAGAAATGATAATGACTCCCTCAAAGTTTGGTGTACTTAAATCAAGTAAAACAGTATATGGAAAGTTAACGTAGGGACTTACCACAGTGCCCAGTCCATAGAAATGTTTGCTTTCACTTTGACCCAGTGTTAATTATTCTGATCCGTTATCACATCTGAGAAGCTGCCTGCAACACAGCTGCCTCCCGTAGGAATAGTATGACAGCTTGATGGCAAAGCACCTCCTCTGACCCCTACATATTTTTCTTCTTTTAAAATGTCCCCACAGTGCTCATTAGTCCCTATAGCCAACTATGAAAACCAAATATATCTGCAGGCCAATGGAAAGTCTTCACCACTTCCAATATCCCACCCTAATAAAATGTTTGGCAATCAAAGACCATCTCAGTATCTCTTCTTTTTAGTCTATCAAATGTACTCTCCTTTCTAACAACTTTGTACACCTGCTAAAACAAAAGTGACCGAAGGTGAGTTCCCTTACACAAGTTTATGAATAAATAGCCTTTGATAATTTTGTCCCATAGTTTTGTCTTTGACAAGTTGTTTCCTCCTGGCACTGCAAATAGCTATCACATTGAACATAGTGTCATGAAATGAGCTCTCCAGCATATTATTTTTTCTATCTAAAGAGGTTCTGCAGTCAAACAAGTTTCTGAAGTTTATTGGACTACATTGTACTCACACCTTAAAGTATTACAGTGCTATTAGTATATTAAAAGCCTTCGGTGAAAATCTTTTTGTTTAAGCTGATATGTTCCAGTTTCTTCCACACCAGGGAATCCTTTCTTCTCTCCAACATCAAGCTATAGTAAGCTAATCATCAACTTCTTCATTCTGGGGTCACTGTCACATGACTTAGTAATGGACCCAGAGGCTACAAACTAGCTAGTTAGAATAACAGGGTTGCAAACAGAGGAGAAGTTAACAGAAAACAAGAAAAAAAAGGAAAAAGATGGAGTTAGACAGTAGAATAACACAAATATCTAGGGCATACGTAGGAAGAAATAATACTGGAAGAAATTGCATAAGGCTTTTCATTCAAAATCCTATTCAGTACAGGGATAGTACCTTGAAATCACTGAAATATCATATATTTTATTCCAGCAGAAGTTGAGCCCCCTCCCCTGATCTTTCTTTTGCACTAGTTTTTGGTTGTCCTTTAGGTGCATGTGTAGATAAATTTCAAATTAGGGCTTTAAAGTTTTCTGGCTTTGAAGAGCACTTAAGTTTACGAAAGAAATCAATTGATACAATGCAGTCAAACTAAATAGGTGATTTATTGACACTTTTTCAGAACTACTAGAGGTTATTTTTTGTGGCATGTATCCAAATGGAATAGCAATGAAATATTTATATAGGCTCCAATTTCTAGACTACTCCAATATTTGGCATGAAGCATTTTTTATGGCATATAACCTTTCACTCTAAATGAGTGTTTGGTCATTCTTTAAGGTGTAAGTTAATCAGTATCTGAATATTTAAGGAGTTATATTTGTACCAAGCAATGTGCTTGGCTGAAGGCAGCCTGACAATTACTTTGCATTGCTCTACCTTGGACCGATTTCGGAGGCCAGATAGCTGCTATGTGTGCAGGTAAGTATAAGTGAGAATTTTGCTAAGTTATAAGCTCTTTCCCAATAAAAATGTCTGTGTTACACCATTCAGGGCCACTGTGTTCCTCTGTATAAGTACTTTCCTGCACAGGAGTGCTATACTGGAGTGCAAAAGGTAGGTAAATCCAGATCACCTATTGCCAAGGCATTTGCCCATGAGGCTTCCTATGCCCAAATTCATCAATTTTTCCAAATTTGCACAAAGGTGCCATACAAACAAGTAGCAGCTCAGATTCCTCTCATTCGTTCATTCCTTTACTCACTCGCACTCGATATTTTCTAAGTACCCATTACGTATAAGAAACAGTTCTAGATACTGCAGAAGAAAAAAAAAAAAAAGATAAAACAATGTAGTCTAGGGAGATTAAGCAAGTACTCAAATATAAAGTAAAAAAGGGTAAAAGAAATATAATTGAATATTAGGAGTGGGCTCCAGACTCTGGATCCCACCTCTAAATTCCTCCTGGCAGTCCCCTTTATTTTTACTATTTCTTGATCTTTTTTCCTCTCCTGTCTTGTACATAATATATCTCTTCTCCTAACTTCGGTCATCATCCTCTCTTTTCTGTTTCTTAATTGTTGATATCAGGGATCGAAAGTCTGATCTCGACTTAGTTTTCGTCTTTCATTCTACCATATTTATAGCTACAACTTATTGATCATACTTTTTGTCCCACAAAAGAGTCTGTCTTGTGACCTAGACCAGTGGTCTGTAAACTTTTTCAGTAAATGGCCAGACAGTAAATATTTTAGTTTTTATGGGCCAGGCTCTGTTGCAACTATTTAACTTCATGGTTATAGTCAGAATCAGCCATAGACAACACAGAAACAAAAGAGCACAGCTGTGTTCCAATAAAACTTTATAGAAACTAAAGTTCAAATTTCATATAATTTTTAACACATTATGAAATATTATTCCTCTTTGGATTTTTTTTCAACCACTTAAAAATGTAAAAACCATTCTCAGCTCACTGGTCATTCTACTATAGGCAGCAGGCAGGCTGGATCTGGTCTACAGCCCACATTTTACTGACACCTAGCCTAGAGGAT
Organism: Rousettus aegyptiacus; assembly: GCF_014176215.1. Taxonomy (NCBI): domain Eukaryota; kingdom Metazoa; phylum Chordata; class Mammalia; order Chiroptera; family Pteropodidae; genus Rousettus; species Rousettus aegyptiacus. Next base: position 56,337,899 of record NW_023416306.1, read on the forward strand.
ATGTAAGTACAGAGTAGCCCTGAGCCATAGAGATGCAAGCAAGGGGGGTAGAGGAAGGTAAAAAGAGTGATAGAAATGTATTATATATGAGTCTGCTAGAAAATCAAAACTTATAACGCCCTTGCACAGGCCTTAGGGAATTTTTATGTACATAGAACTGGCATGATAGGATAGGCAAATTTCATGTCACCACTGGTAAGTTTTTCATAAATCAGTTTAAATTTATGTAGCAGAGATGCCGTTGTTAGACAAAAAGTATGATCAATAAGTTGTAGCTGTAAATATGATAGAATAGGAGGAAGGAAAAAGTAAGTTGAGACAAGGCCCTCGATCCCTTATATCAATAATTAAGAGACAGAAAAGAGAAGATAGTCAAAGAGAAGAGACTTGTATTATGTATAAGACACCAAAACTTTTCGTTTTCTTCATGGTAGAGCAAGTAGGATACATTTCCCAGCCACGCTTTCCTTTAGCCGTGGCCATGTAACTGGCTGTCACAATGGAATATGAGCCCAAGTGAGCAGAGTCACTTTTAAGAAGAGGGAAGTCCTTCTACCAGCTGAATGTTTGGAGACAGGGCCCCAGTAGGTAGTAGACACGCAAGTTTGAATAAGACTTGGTCCCTCAAGGACTGCATGCAGATGAGTGGCGCACTGCCCAGGAGAATCCATTACAAGAACAGGAAATATAATTTTGCATCTGAACAATTACATATATAAAGATAGTGTCTTTGTTGCAGCAGCCAATGCTACCCTAATTAATATAGCTGTCAAGTGTAGAATTATGTCTTATTAACCTCTGTGCTTCCAGCATCTGTCTCCACACTTGGTACATAATTACTGTTGATTAAATAACCGATAAACTAAAAGAAAGTATCGCTGCCATTTTGTATTTTCCCATCCTCTTCTGAGCTCATTTTAGCTTCTCTCCTAAATGGTATCATTTCCCTCATGATGCCATTTAGCTGCTCAAGTTTCTCTATTATACTAATCCCCTTAAATTTTACCTAATATTCTTGGAACAATACTTTCATTTCATTTTCTCAAAAATCTACACTTAGATGAAGAGGGCTATTAAACTAATTGATGATAAAGCATAAATGACTAAGATGGTTTATAATGTGGCCATTATTCACAGAAAAATATTTTTTTCATATTTTTTTAAAAATGTATACTTTGATATACAAAAAATCAGAACTTTTCACATATATGAAGGATTCCAAAAACTATATTTTGGTATATACAATATAGATGGCTACTTCCCACCTGAATTGACTGGATACAATCACAGAAAGATGAAGAGACCTATAATATACCTCAAGTATCCAAAGAACAAGAAAACTTAGTATTGGGTTTTCACTATCCTTAGGTCCTAGTGGTTCAGTGATTTCTATTTTAATCTTAACTCTCCATTCTTCATTTTCATAGACATGTGAAATTTTAGATTTTGAAACAACTTTGGATGTCATCATGTCTAACCCCTCACCTCTAAAGAAATACATATTACCATTATCAATAATATAATCCTTTACATAGTCAAAGAATTACATCCCCCAGTCTTCTCTTCACTAGACTACGTAGCCCCAATTCCTATAGGAATTTTTTTGCAAATATATTTTAATCCATTAATCTTTTTCATTTTTCCTCCAGTTGTTCACTCTTTCTCAGGTTACAAAGTTCAAAAAGGGACATGAGCTTCTAAATAAAGACATAACCAACAAAGCCAGCCAGTCAGGCCTATGTACAGACAGAGTTGAAAGCTGCCAGCTTGGTTTGATTTGAGATGCAGAAAAGTTCCTGGCTCTCCTCTTCTGCAGCCCCACTCACCCAGCCAAAAATACCTCCCCTATCTCGCCTGCCAAAGCAGATTTTTCCCATCACTGGAGGGCCTTTGGGAAAGGGGGCAGAGAAAAGGCAACTGATGTTTCTTAAGAAAATGTACTTGGCCCTATGCTAGATACATTATATACATTATTTCATTTAAATTTTTATAAGTATCTTAAGAAGATAATAGTAAATATAACATAAAGAGAGCAATAAGTATTCAGTAAAAGATAAGAACATAAGCTTTCCAGTCAGACAGACCCAATTTGAATTCCAGTTCTAACATTTACTGGCTGTCAGATCTTAGCTAATTTATTTATTCTTTCAAAGGCTGAGGCCTCACCTATACACTTTATTGGATCTGCAGAATAAAATGTCGTGATGAAAAAAATGATAGTCTATACACACAGCTCGGTTTCTACCTACTGCCACTTGGTATATCTGTGCCACTATTAATTATTATCCCCATTTACAGATGAGGAACTTGAGAGTTAGAGAAGTTAAATGATTTGTCTCAGGGCACAGAGCTAGAAAGTGGTAGAGACAGAATCTAAATGTAACTCTGCCTCCACAGCTTTTGTTCTTTCCACTAATATTTCTAAAAGACTTCTCGTATACTCATTTGAGTTGCCCAAGTACAGTACATAAGTTCTGCCATCATAATTTTAGACTATTCGACTTAGGGACAAAGTATGTAGCCTTGAAATGATGTCAGCAAGCAAAGTAAGCTTTCAGAGTTGGAGACAATGAGTCGGAAGACACAATTCTAAGAAAATGTGGCTCAAAAGGGAGGAGGGAGTGAAAGGGCCTTGAGAGAATGAGACTGTCCAGGGCCACTGGTTAGAGACACAGAGAATATATGAGAATTGAGCACCAAAGGCAGGACAGGGCAGTGTCGAAAGCTTCACCTGAGTTTTAACAGCTCTGATTAGAACTTGAGAGTTGGACAGCAGTTCACACTCTGACCTGAGCCTGCCTTTGTTTGATATTATCTCAATTTTTCTAATTGATACAGGAGAAAATTCTTAAAGTCAAGTAGTTTGTCAAAGAAAAAGACTAAGGGAAGCCCGAAGGTGAGCTTACTTTGTTCAGCTTTTTAGTTTTAGCAATCAAGCTGTTGTCCACACCTTGAATTGATATTCACTTTATGCCTTATGGTATAAACTCTAAATCCATTCAAAATATAGTATTGAAATTCTTAACTCCAGAGCTAGCCATGGAGTCAAGTCCTGGTTCCTTTACTTCTAGCTGTATGTTTCTGGGCAAGTTACTTCACCCTCTGTGCCCCAGTTTCCTTATCCATTAAATGGGGTTGATAAGAATACCTACACACTATATGCAGTTGAGCAATGGATTCAGTGAGTTGAAATGCATAAGCAGAGGATGCCTAACAGACTTTAATTGTTCTTATTCTCCCTATGCTAACAATCAGTCAACGAACTGAGACTGATGATGGTTCAATGGCTTGCCCAAGCTTTTTCCAGCTAGCAGTTAGAAGGATCAGAACTCAAAGAGAGAACTTATGACTCTAAGTCTAGTCATCTACCTTACCATGCTGCTTCTGTTACATGAGAAGATGTGATGACAAATCTCAGTAACCTGTCAAATGATGTTTCCCAAATACTCTTAAATTTACTTATTTTGCTATACAGTCAAGGCTGGGACTTAGGGACTTGTCTTCACCCAACAGTTGCATTCCACGCATGCCAGATGCTTGCATTAGTGACAAAAAATCAAAACATCAGCCTACCTGCTTGTAATACAGAAGACAACAGATGAAATAAATGGAGAGGGCAGATGTACTCAAACGTACTGGACAAATTATTTGTTGAACTACAACAGCTAACAGTGGTTACTCAAACTGAATTAATGAAGGCGTTGACATGATCTATTCTCATCCTCGTCACCACACAGGAACTGGAGTGGTAGATGGGCCCTGTCTAAAATAATAAATGATCGCCTCAGATGATTGATTTCAAGTTTTTGGTTGGGTCGTTATGTGGTCAAGGGAATGGCTATGCAAACAGAGAGGTGAATAAAATGAACTAGTCTAGTTCCACATAAAAATATTAGGTACTAACTTCTTTGTGAAAGAAGCTATCTTTGAAATTATGGGGCAATTTCTTTTGCTCCTTATTACAAAATTAACATTTGCTCTCAAAATGTGTGTGGGAGAGGAGGGGGGAAGGGGAGCGGGGAGAGAGAGACAGATCTGAGAGCTGTTGGCAGGACACAAATAAATAAGCATGCAAACATTTCTGGAGCTCACACTGGAGATACCTGGAAAAGATGCATGCTTGGAGAGGCCCCAATCATCTCAGAAGGACATGTAGTGCCAATGGTCATATTGAACTGTTCTGTGTGACATCTGGAGCACTACTCTGGACAGACTTGATCAGAGTTCAGGAAGTTTAACTTTACACACATGAAATTGTCATTTTCACAGATCAAAACTTGTTAAACACTGGCCATTTCATTTGATTTGATCATATATATTGCTAGGATAATTAGAGATGATTCTCAAAGTGAGATTAATCTCATTAAATAAAAAGCAAGATATCCAAAATAGCAAATAGCAAATGATAGGAATTAGGGAAAAAAAAAAAAAAACATGCTTCTGTTGCAGAGAAACATGGACCTATACATATAAGATCAAGACTAGCTACTGGAACCGTCCATGACAGCACTTTCACAAAAGGAATTGATAATTAGAGGATTCCCTTGTACCACAGAAAAATTCATACTCACTGTAATTTTGAATGCTCCTTAAACAACGAAATATCCTTTGTTTTCTCCCAAACCATCATTTTAGCCTGTGTACACTTTAAAATGTATGTCTTTTGAGGAGATATGGAGGATATGAGTAAAAGTGGCTCATTATGAATACATGATTCTGGATTCTCCCAAACATTCTAGGTTTCTAATTGCCAGTAGCAAGAAGAAATAAAGTCATGTGAGTCAAAGCATATTTCTACTTAAGAAAAATAAATGGGCAAATTTTTTCCCTCTTCATTTTTCTCTGGAACTTAAGTGTTCCTATGGAACCATACCATTCACTGTACCTCACTAACATCTATCAAGCACTGAACTTCATTAAAAAGGAAAAAGAGATGACCGGTAGGGCTGGAGGTGGGGGTAGAATTTTCTTAAGGAGTCTTCTTCACACAATGCGAAGATAAGCTCAAACTTGGTCATTCTCGTTACTCAGCAAAGTGAAATAAATACAGTCAAAATTCAGCCTCTTGGACATGGTTCCATAGTGTAGTGGTTAGCACACCTGCTTTACACACAGAAGGTCCTAGGTTCATGCCGCAGTGGAGCCACAGTCCATGGTCTACGGCCATGCCACCCTGAACAAGCCCAATCCTGTCTGATCTCAAAAACCAAACAGGGTCGGGCCTGGTTAGTACTTAAATAGGAGACTACCTAGGAAGACCAGGTGCTGTAGGCATAAATAATAGTAAATAAATAAATAAAATTCATCCTCTTAGTTGAAAAATCCAGCAAGATGGTTCTGCTTACATGTAGATGCCTTTATTTTTTAAAAGCCCCAGAGAAATTTGCCTCAGAAAAAGCTATTTTCCTTTGGTGCTCCTTTTCTCTGAAACATAAAAGGTTAACACTAATCTATGGGTCTGCATATTTACAGAAACTCAACCCATTTCCTAGAAGAACTGCAATAAGAAATTCTTTCTCAGTGCAAGCTTGTGCAAGCCAATGCCAGCCAGTGCAAAAGGAACAAGAATGCCAAGTACAGGGATAGTGACCACCCTACTGAGTTGGAAGCAAGAGAAATGAACATTTCCAGCTACCATAATGGTTTCTACAGTGATGGATCATCACCTTTGTGATCTTCTCAAACCCTGAAAATAAGGCTAACCAATTTGGGATTTGCCTAAGGGCCACAGACCCAGAACTCCAGCCAATGTCAACATAAGGCTGGTAACTGTGATGGCCACAGACATGAGCGGGAATAAGTACGTCCACTGTCTAACAAGTACCCGATACCACAGACCTAATGCCCAAACCCCCACATCTGTGTGGGCTTTAGCTGAGCTTTGAAATAAAGAATTTAAAAAATTATAAGTCCTCCTCAGACTGGAGGTTGCACAGGGCAGTTCCTAGGTGAACCTATGAGTTGAGAATACTCTTAAGCATTTTACAAAAATTTGTAAAATATGCTCCCATGACAACCCGTATACATCATTTTCTGGTACACTACATTGTATTTATACATGCTTATCTTTCCAATCTGTCAAAAGTATTCTTAGGAACAATATTTTTTAAATCCCTACATCACCATGTCTGCAAAAGAACCCGACACATGCTAGGAACCCAGTATATGTTTATGAATGGACAAATGAATATACAACTTTTTAGCAGTGCTGAAAAGATAACCTACCTTGACAGTAAATACTACACATTACTTTCCTTTTCCTTTAAGGATATGGAGAGCTCTGACCACAAATAAGAGACATGATATGTGTGTATTATATTCCAGCTGAAGATTCACATTTGGTACTAAGTATACTGACAATGAAGAAAAATGCAATATATATATATATATATATATATATATATTCCTTGCCAAGACACACTATCCATAAATAAAGAATATCACTCCATCTTGCTACAATAAACATTTCAGCTGTTCCTATGAGTGCTCCTGTAATGCTTCCCTACTTGAGGAAGAGTATAATAAATGATATGAGGTTGAAGAATGTCCTCAGAGGACCTAAAATAGCTCTTAGGAATATAAACTTCAACAGAGTGTTCAGGAGTTTTAGAAGAAACAGTAGATTCTCCCCTACTTTCCAAACAATTTGTTTTTTAGGGTCAATGATTTCTGACAATAGAGAACAATGATATGATAAGAGGAAACAAAAATGCAACAAAAATGCTACGGAATGCATAAGGAGCGCTATGGGTATGAGCCTAAAGAAAACTGTACAATAGGAAAAATGTATTGCTTTTGGTTAAGAGCAGGTAAAATAGGTTCATGGTAAGATACAAAACCAACATTAAAAACAAAGAATCCAGGAGAATGAATAAGCAGTTTGGAGATTCAGATTTTGCAGTTAAGAAAATTCAGGAATGCTAGCCAAGTACAGATAAGAGAGTGCCAAGGAAAAGTAATATCCAATGAAAGTAAAAATTAAAAATCTAGGTATTTGACTTTTACTTTGCCTCCCAATAGTGAACTTTTTGAAGAACTTTAAAAAGCGTATTGGAAGGAAATTATTCTTTATTTTCTTTATTATATTATTTTAGAAAGCTACAGTCACTGTCAGCAGTATTTGGAGGCATTAAAGAGGCCATAGTAGAAATGTTGAAAGAATGTTTGGCCAGTGAGTTTGGCTATGGATACAGAAAGAAAAATACTATTTTAACTCTAATGCTGAAGTATTTAGCAAATTATAATGATATCAACTGTGTATATGAGAAAGAATATGAACCAAATATGTTAAGTGATATGTTCATATTTCTATGCTTATTGACTCTTGCTGAGAATTTGGAGGTAAGGGGAAATATTGTAAGGATAATTCTGGATGGTTTTAATTTCTCCCTTAATATATAATAGAGTCAGTCAAATAGTTCATAGTTCCTACTTTTCCATGAATGTAATAATCTATTACATGAACTTGAATTAGTAGAGATTGATTCCTTTATTGTTCATATCAACAATGTTAACAAACATGTTTCAAGTGGTGGCCCTAAACTAAATACGAATTTCAACACAGATACACTAATGAAGCCTGACTATGTGAATTACACAAAATATAAATCTGAAACTTTAAGTTAAAAGTTGAATAAATTTTGGGGATCTAGCCTACGACATGGTGATTATAGTCGATAATAGTAAATTGTATACCTGAAATTTGCTGGGAGTAGATTGTAAGCTTTTATGTCACACACTCTAGAGAGGTAACTGTGTGAGGGCAATAGGTGTGTTAACTTGATTGAAGTAATCATTTTACAATTTGTGTATGTGTATATTTTATCTATATTTTATATTTGTGTATATTTTATCTATATAAAATCATCATATTGTACACTTTAAAAATCACATTGTTTAAATATATACAATTTTTATTTATCAATTATAACAATAAAACAGGAGAAAAAACAAAATATAAAACTGAAATATGCTTTTATATTAAAGAAATGAAGTTCACTCTCTGACTTATCAATAGTATCAACAAGAATAATCGGAAAAATAATCAGAGTTATTAAGTGTTTAAATTTTGGGAGAACTGAAAGAAGTATGCAACATGGCTATCAAAATAAATGGCACAATATGAAGGCAAATGAGTTTAGGCTCATTTCATCTGTATCCCTCTTTGTTGTTAGCAAAAATTATCTCCTGCTAGACTTCTTGGATTAGAGGTTGTAAAAGCTGATAAAAACAATAACACAGAAAGTAAAAATAGAGAAGTAGAATAATAATAAGAACGAACTAAGAAAACCCATGCAGAGAATATGATTTAGAAGGCTGATACTTTATGGATAGCAAAATGTTATCATTTTGACTATTTCTTTTATTATTTTTTTACATTATCTTTTATTAGAACATGCACAAGAATTTAAACTTATTTACTCATCCATTATTCTCATTAGAAAAAATATTTGTTGAATATTGTCATTCCTGTCTGGTAATTTAAAAACTTACATATAGTAACTACTGAGACTCACCTAAGTCTAAAATAAACAAACTAACAAAAACCAGTGGTCTCTGCCTTGAGGCAGTGTTCTTTATTAAGTGATTATATAAACTTCTTTGATTTATCTTTTTTATTGGTAGTATCAGGAAAATGCCCTGAACATCTTTTTATTTGCAATATTCTCCATCTAAGAACAAATCTAGATAGTATTTGAACTTAGCATTATTAGAGATATCAGGCATTCTTTCTGGGTTTTCATGGTTTCTTTTAGTATTGCTGAACAAAAACTGGTAATATCGATGTCATGAGGTGGCTGAATGTGAATGAAAAATTACTAGCTTTAATATAATCACTTTCAGACTTCCAAATGAAGCTGTCAATATTTTCAATAATGTATTTTGCTCTAATTTTAAATTTTTAGTTAGATGAGTACTTTTTTCTCCACTTACTCCAGCTATTGCTAATTCAGTGTAGTCATTGAATAGGGTACCATGCTTCCCCCAAATAAGTAAGAATTAAAGACACAATCCATAGGCAAAAAAAAAAAAAAAAAAAAATCTCATTATTGCTGGCTTGTTTAACCCTTGGAACTGATCACATTTAAAGCAGCAATTTACCTGATAACCTTCATCAACTTCATTACTCCAATCATTCATTCTAAAACTATTCTTATCTGCATATCATGGCAACTTTCTCAAAATCTTAGAAAAATATGTCCCTATGACCTAGCTTTTGTCTGTAGGTTGGCACCTACTCCAATTCCATGCAAAGAAAAGACCAGAGTCATCACTACATCTGTACTTAAAGTATACAGGAGAAAAGTTCCCAGGATACAGCTTCATCAGCATAACATCAGATATAGATTAACACTGATATAATTTTCAAGAAAATAACATTATTTTTGCATGTGTTGGTACTAGCTGTAGTTTTCTACTTTGACTTCTCCACTGATACCTTTAAAAGAGGGAGGACAAAAGTTTCCACTGAATTGTACATTTCAGGTGTCATGTATTGATATTATTAAGAAAAGGATAATTGATGTCAGAATTTTTAAGAAATCAATTTATATACTTTGACAGAAAAACAAATTACTGGACTTACTACATAGTCTTAAGTTTGAGCCCTTATCTGTAGACCCATTCTGGGTCTCAATTTCTACATTTTAAAATGAGTGGGTTTAACTAGGTATCTCTGAAATCCCATCTAAGTCCAACATCCCAAGATTGCTAAAGACTTCTGATGAGATGGAATGATTTTTTTAAGAAATTACTAATCATGAACCCCTCCCATGAGCCCCTAGTTTCTTATATACTTAATTCCCATCATTTGCTGAGAGATCAAAGAAACAGTGTTCATACAATAACTGATATTCCAAAATTTATTGATACCTAATTTTGAAAGGCATTGAGACATAATTCCCATTTAAAGACTTGAGTTGTAAAACAAACTATCTTATGGCCTTAATAGAGCTCCTTTATAAACTGTTTTCCCTCTCCCTGGGTGTGCACTATTGATGTAGTCTGCGATCTAGCTAACTAAGTGCATGGGCACATAGAAATAATAGTGGGCATGGATCGATTCTACTGTTTTCTTGAAATCTTGGATTTACCTTACTTTCCTATTTTTATAAATAATTTATCATTGCACTCTGTTGAAAACTAATTCATCAGTAGTAAGCATTCATTAAGATTTGTCTGAGGAGGTCAGGGAGCAGGGAGGAAAAGGAAGAAGAGGAGGAAAAAAGGAAGGGGAACAGAAGAAAGAACAATCACACATTTGTGCATTGCTGGTGAGAATGTAAAATGGCACAACCCTCATGGAAAATAGCATGGAAGTTCATCAAAAATTTAATTCATAGGATTACCAGATGATCCATCCATTTCATTTCTGGGTATATATGCAAAAGAATTGAAATTAAGGAATCAAACAGTCATTCATACACCAATGTTCATAGCATCATTATTCAAAATGGCCAAAAAAGTGGATGAACAAATAAATAGATAAACAAAATGAGGTATATCCATATAATATTATTCACACTTTTTTAAAACATGAAATTCTGGCACATGCTAAAATATGGATAAACCTTGAAGACATTATACTAAGTGAAATAAGCCACTCACAGGACAAATACAATATGATTACACTTACATGAGGCACCTAGAGTAATCAAGTTCACAGAGACAGAAAATAAAGTAGTGGTTTCCAAGGGCTGAGAGGAGGGAGTAATGGGAAGTTATTGTTTTAAGGTCCAAAGTTTAGTTTGAGACAATGAAAAAATTTGGGAAAGAATGGCGGTAATCGTTACACAATGTGAATATATTTAATACCACAGAACTGGTACACCTAAAAATGGTTAAAATGGTCAACCAAAAAATATATTCACAGCAGTATCAAAGTTTTCTTATGATTCATTTTTATTCCCCTCATCTGGGAAATGCACACTCTATTTCAATGTTACCCCATGCCAGGAATTGTCAGGAAATAAATGTGATGTTCCAAACAATTCCCCCATGGTTTTAAAAAGAGATGAAGGAAAAGAAACAGCTGGTTTAAAAGCAGTCATCGAATCCTCCACGTGAGTCCCACGAATGGACTCGGCACACACATTTAAATGAAATGAAAACAGGTACTAGAACCAAGCCAACTCTCCCAATAGAATGGGAATATTTATTTTTAAGGTTATTGCCAATTCCATATGAGCTTTTGGTTTCAAAATACTGTTAGATTCAAAAAGAAAGAGGACCTCAGACCTGGATTAGCAGTCAACAACAGAGTTGAATGACAATGAGATAACATAGAAACTGGAATTTGAAATTCTGCTACAAAATGGTCCTGGATCAAATTAATTATCCAGCTAAACCAAAAAGAAAAAAATTCTACCATGCTATTAAGAATAAAGGCAATGTGGAGATAAATTATCCAGATTGCTTTTCATATTGATTAAATTGCCTTATTGAGTATGAAACTCTGCTCATTTTGTTTACGGCCAAAGGCTAACAAAATCACAGGATGTCAGAAGAGAAGGGACGATATCATGTTACTCCATCACACCATTTTGGAGATAAGAGCTGACAGATTTTAAATGACTTGCTTAAAGATATAGAGCAGAGTCCAAATAGGACCCGTCTTTCAATCTCCTACCTAGTTCATTCCACATCACACATTTAAATAACTACACCAAAGATTAATATTGGGAAAATAAAAATCATGTTCAAATGCAAAAGAAGAAGATTGTGCTTCCTTTATTTAGTTATTTTGCTAATACATAATGCTAATACATTTAATGAAAAATAGTTCTAAAATGTAGTATTATGGCACACAGAAAAAAAATGATATAATGCTTGAGTGTTTATCTATAAATGATAGTCTCTGTACACAGACTTTTTGAGGATTCATTGTTTTTCAATGTTGATATTTTACACCCTTTGTTTAAAAGTCAATTGGAAAGGAAGACATAATGAAGTCTTTAATGTCTGGGATTTTGATTTTTGCATTTAGTAACATATTTATTGTGAATATACAATCGAATACAGAATCCTCTTTAAAATTTTTTCTTTAGAGCAGCCATGAATTAATAGACACCCATTTTTAACTCATTTTACTAAAGTTTTCCAATTTCCCTAAGGCATTTAAAGAGTCTATAGAAAGGGTAAGAGTGAGACTGTGTGTTACCTCGAAACTCTACACTATGTTTTTTAAATGTTTGATAATGCCTGTTACCATTATAAATTCTCTTGAAAATGAAAATAAGACTACCTAGAGAATAACTGGTTTACCTCAAACATTGTTTAAAAATATAATGCTCGAGCTGGCCAGAAAATATCAGAGAACAGAGCACTCTAGCTGGCTTACTCCCAAAATTACTGTGATATTCACATTGTCTGTGGATCCTCACTAGGTGGAGCACAGACATGGAATCTTTTACGATCAAATCTGAAAGGATCTTCAACATAGTGATCATCGCCCTTATTTTAAAAAAGAAATAACATTCGTAATTTCACAGCTAATCAGTAACAGCCCAAGGACTAAAATCTAGCCCTTTTGGCTCCCAAGACAGATTCAGTCGTTTCCCAAAACATCTCATTTTCTCATTAAAAAACAATTATAGATTAAAAAGTCTTACAAGGTGGGCAATATGTTTGCACTATAGGCAAATTCTTTTAAATACTAATTTCATAGAAAATCTGACAAGAATCAATTACAAAAAAATGTTTTTAGTAAAGTACATTTGATGTCATAGAAAAGGATAACAAAAAAAATTTTAATCTGATCGGTATAATCTGGCTTCATTTGTCACATTTAGATAAGTCTTGCACCTGACATAGAATAGCTGGATATTTAGAAAATGTGAATATTTAAATAAAATACCTCATAACCTTAAAATACCTGCTGTTTGCTAAAACTCAACAAGAACTAGCTTGAGTAGTTAAATTGGAATACATTAATTTCTGGCATTAAAGCTTTTTTCTCAGACTTTTCCATCTCTGTTCCTCTTTTTTGATTCTGTTCTTTAGTTTTTTTCTCCAGTGGCTCGAAGACTTTTCCTCTATCATACAACACTCTCCCTTTTTACCTCCTTTCCTTCCCATTCTACTGTTGCAAACAAGTCTACAAAGTATCCTTTAATCTTCCAAGAACCTTTCCAACAATGGAATTTTCCTCGTTTGTGGGGTGGCTGCCAAATCTTGCCACTACCAAATCTTGCATGCTGCGCATCCAGGTTCCTGCTGAACATCCCTGTTGTCCCCCCCCCATCCCCCTTCCCCCATGATTTCTTCCCTGGACACAAGCCACTGCTTCCCATGTAAATTGCCTTCAGCCAGGGCAAGCAACAACTGGACCAACGAACAAACCTAAACGTGTCTGTTTGTAGAGCTAAGACATCAGCCATGTCAGGAAATGTGGTGAGTCAGAAAATCCATCTATGTTATTGACTTCCAGTGGGTGGCTGAAAGGAATATTTTTGAGTGTTTAATAGGTACCAGCTACAGAGTTTTGACAACAACTCTGTAAATAGGTATTTTCAATATTTTACAGTTGTAGAAACTGGGGTTCAGAGGTCCTAGAGTATCTAATTTGGGCTAGTCTCTTTAAATGGAACTAGAACACCACTGACAATTATAAGACTTGCAGAGCATTTCAGTTAGGGGTAAAGTTCCCACTAGCAGCGTTAGTCAGAGCCACCTCCTGTCTGCTATCCATGAGAATGCCTTATTCCTCTTCCTCTCTTCTTTCCCGATTCTCTGATCCCCTTTTTGATTCATTTTTCCACTCAAGATATTCACCACAGGCTCCCTTGTCTGTTAAACTTTTCTGGTTAGACCATTGTAGACATTCTTCCATGGGAAACTGATACCATTATTCGCATCCCACCTTTCAAAGTTGTGTTAGCTAAGAAATCATGAAACTGGCCTACCTGTTAGCTAATACATGTCAAATTCCCTTGACTTTGTTTTCATGTTTACTTTAAACACATAAATCCCACTATCGACAAGATGTAACTCTTAAGATATCTCTTTAAAAACCACATGCAGGATCTTCAAAAATTATTTTATATACTTCTAAAATTTTAAATAACTTAGATTGTAGAAATAAAAATAAAAAGTAAATGGGATTTAAAGCAAACTCATTCCATTTGGTGACAATTCTTTTAGAAAAATTATGTATAAAACTCTATTTTTCCATTACTACATTTAAAAAAAAAAAAGAAAACTACCATAAATGTGTAGGTAAAGTGAAGAAGTCTGTATTCTGCATTACCAGATGACTTCGAACCTCCTTAAAAATCTGTGTTATTGACTTAAAGTTTTTTTTAAAGACTTTATGAAAACAAATATTAGAATGAGCAATAAAGACGTTCATATTTATCCACAACTCACACTGCTTTCAGTATAGACTAAACTGATGGCCCATCTTGCAGGTGTTTCAACATAGGCTTAGTGAAACGTGTTACTGTGGGTAAAGGAAATGGGTAGAGAATTTTATATTAATAAGCAAAACTTTCAACAGACTGATATAGTCACCTGGTGAGAGAGAAAGTGCAATAATTTCCAACTTATCATTAAAGACTCCCTGCAAACACAACCAGATATGAAGGTATATGCACAGTATTGACTCTAATCTTAAAAGCATAGCACGGAAGTATCAGGTTGAATCACATAAAACTGTCGTTTTAAATGTCTAAACTATCAAATACCACGCTTATATTTAAATATAAATAAATCAATAAATACATGAAAGAAAAGGAATAACCTCTTCCCCACAATACAATGCCATTCAATAAAAGGAATGCAAATGATAGGGTTAGAAAATCAATTGATAGGTGAAAGTTTGGCGAGGACCAAGATATTTATATAATCTTAAAGTATCTCGCCACAAATTCCTTATTAATTGTAAAGGGTAAAATGGTAACTTTAGAGTGGAGAAAGCAAATATCGCCTTTGCCCGTGACGGAAGCTAACATCACCAACTCTAGGACAAATTGACATAATCTGCCTACTGATAGGATGCACTGAGAAGGATAAATCATCACTTATTATATTTCTTATAAAAAGCATAACCTGAATCTAATCATAAGGAAATATCAGACACATCCAAATTGCTAATCATTCTACAAAACAACTAGCCTGAACTCTTAAAAAGTGACAAGGTTAAAAGAGACAAAGAAATGCTGAATAACCATTTGAATTTAGGTTACAGAGATATAAATACAGTATGACTCTGCGTTGGATTCCAGATCAGGAAAAAAATTGTTATAAAGGATATTATTGAGACAATTAACAACATATGAATTTGGACTGGGAGTTAAATAATAGCATTGTATCAATATTAAATTTTCTGATTTTATAATGGTACTGTGCTTATGTAAAAGAATGTCCTTGTTCCTAAAAAAATACAAACTATAGCATTTAGAGGTAAGAAAGCACAATGTCCCTAATTTACTCTTAATTCAAGAAATATATAAATTTATGTAAATATAGAGAGAAAGTGATAAAGTAAATGGGGCAGAATAGAAATAATTCATGATTATATGTCAAAATAAGTTATAAAGAAGTTTTTAAAAGTTTAGTTACACACAATCACATATAGCTCAATCCTCATGTACATGTTTATCAACATAATTAATTAGAAACCACAAGTTAGAAACTAGAAATAATGTATGAAAGCGATGCAATTAAAAGTATCAAGATCTCAGTATGTGAGCCTGGATAAAATTCAAATCAATATATGAGCATGCTGAATATATTGTCAATAGTTGACATTCTCACAGAAGATATTGCATTCTTGAAATCATATCCTTTCAATAGCTTTTTGGCCCAAGACACAACACAGGAAATTATCCGAGTCGGTCGAGTGGGACATCCTTGAATGAGCAGTCACATCATTACTGATATTGCATCTCACTTTTTACTTGAGTTCATGGCATGGAAAAGTAATTCATCTCCCTGAATGTTTCATAAGAAAAACAGAACTCTTCAAATTCTTTTTTAAGTAATCCTGGAGCAACAGTAAATTCTGTATCCAAAATTTGAAAGGAGCTTTTTACAACTTGAAATCCTACTGTTGAAGTGTACCCTGTGAATTATTTTCACATAACTAAGAGTAGAATAATGTCACCCTCCCCCCAAAAAAACAACTTGGGGCACAGTCCTACACTGTCAAGCAACATCAAATTATTCAATCAGCATTGTACCTATCGGTGTGGTCTTCCTCATAAACAGGATCCCCACTCGCTTCACCATATGGCAAAAAAAGACTCAGGATGGAGCCACTGCTTCATCATAAAATTGTTTCTGAAATAATAATTCATTCTGAAGATGGGTTTAATAATACACATATCCATGGGGGAAAAAAAAATAGGATTTTAATCTAACCATAGCAGTAATGCATTTTTTCCTATAAATTTCAAAAATTAAAAAGACAAAAATAAAAACACCCATAATCTAAGCCTGCAAAGATAATGTCATTGTTAAAATTTTGAAATGTTTCATACTAGCATAAATCTGTCCATCTCCCCAGCCATCTATTTTTATAAACAAAATAAGTGCATTGTATATACGGTTTCTATATTGTTGTTTTTCCAACTATAAGAATTTTATTATTTTATTGCATTATTTTTACATATTCTTGTCATGCCCACTCAACTGGAAAGTGCGACGTTATTTCCAAAACACAGAAAAACATCTGACCGATGGCGGAGATATTTTAAGGCTATTTCTCAAGTTTTGTTTACCTGTGGGCAAGTCCTAAATTGAACATCAGTGTTAAGACTACAAAGGAACCACATGACTTCCTCCTTCTTCCAGCAAGACCACACTGATTCCTACTGCTAGAGAACACACCGTAACTCTATCAGGACTCCCACTTTCTCTGCTTGGTCTCTCTTGGCTCATAATCTCAATTTTGTGATAAGACTTTCTACGATACATTTTTCTCTGTACCAAGCCCGCTGACCTGTATGAGCATTCCCTCTATCCATTAGCCCTTGCCACTAAACAAACTACCCACACCACAACTGGCTCCAGCCTTCTTTCCAACATCATCTCACACCTGTCTGTATCTCAAACACGTCACTTTGCTCTAGAGATTGTTGCTTGAACAACCAATTGCTCTCCCACCTTCACATCTTCAAGTCATTGCTGCCTCCCAGAATATCCTTTGTTTTTTTCTCTGTAAGTTGAAATTAGACAGATAGATCTTCATCACCTTCCCTCATCCTCCCAGTCGGAATTATTTTTCCTTCCTCTCCTCTCCTAAAACACATTGTTATAACTCAATTAATGCATTTTTTTCTTTCAAGCTATTGTTATGTGTTTTTGTTTTGTTTTTTAATATTTCATTCTTTAAAGAGAGAAACCTTCTTAAGGGTATAGCTAGATTTTAGTCTTTGCTATTTTTATGAAATTTTAAAATAGCATTCTGATCATATTAAAGTTTGTGTAATGAATGAACAGGTAAACTAAAACAGAAAAATATTAAAAGGCTTTGAGCTAAGTAAGTAATCAAAATATGGAAAATCTGGTTCACTATGGGCTAAGTTAATTATTCAGAATACCAAAAACGGCTGAGATATTTATGCAACTTTAGGTTTTAAAGGGAAGACAAGCCTCAGCATATATTAATTTTGTTCAAAATTACAACAATTTCCAGAAATAATATTGGCACAGGAGACATCAATCTTTTCAAACTTTTGTATTGGCTCCATCTACCATTTATATCCTTTACTCTCCAATGCCCCTATATAGGAATGGCTATAAAATATGCAAAATGAAAAACATGGAGTATATTTATTTAAAATTAAGAGCCTCAGGATAGTGATAGAAGAGCATTAAAACAAGCACAAGGCTCTTCTAAGCACAGGACCCCGTGCAAATACGTATGTTACATGTTCGCAAAGCCAGTGCTGTCTGTGTAAAATCTATAGTTTTTCATTCTTTCCATTGACTTAAAAACCAAAGATGCTCAAAGTGAATACTAATTTCCTAATAAACTCTCACAACAAATGGAACAGAAAGAAGAGCCAAGAATTTTAAAATTATTTTCAGACCTATTATCCAAGTTTCTTTCCTGTTCTGTGCACAGAATGCTCTGGATTATATTACTTTTTCAAGTCTACTTTCGAATTTTTTTTTCCAGGTCCCCAATCACGCAACAAAATGCTTGCAAACTTTTTCCAAAAGGAGAATGAGGGATGCTTTGTTACATTCCAGTCTCAGTTGATGAATGTTTGACTTATTTTGTTAGGGATCCTGTTCAACTAAGTTTTCACTGTATTTGAAAAAAGCCTGGGGCAGGGGCGGGGGAGGGGCGGAGGGGGGCTTGTTTCTCAGACTATCTCAGTCTCCAACACAAGAAATTCCCTTTTGCAAAATATTCAGATTCATTGAACGGACTCTGGCTTTATAAGGCTCATTATTTTAGAAAGCATTTCATCTCCAGCAACCTGAGCCTTTCAGTGGGGTAGGGATGAGGAGGAAAGTAGTAGGGAGGGAGGAAGAGGAAGACCAAGGCCAACAGGAGAGCCAGCCAGAGGTATGCTGGGTTATAATTAATGGCATGAGGTTACTACTTGCAGCTGACATCACTTACAGTAAAAGGTCAGTCTCCTGCTGCAGTTTGCATTTACTGATTTGGAAGGGAGTCTGCTGCAGTCTCCCTTTTCCCCACTCCCTCCAGTTGGCTGTCTAACTGATCCTTTGCATTCCATTCTTTATTCCAACAAAGATTCTTTTTCACCCTTTACACAAACACACACTCACTCCCACAGATGTATGTGGACTCAAAGACAGAGGATATTCCCAATGCCTATATAGCCAGGGGAACCATAGTTTTTAGATGCTTCTGCCATGTTCCCTTGTTCAGTGACATTTGGAAGGATGAAGGGGGCAAGCTAGAGAAAGCCTTACAGAACATTTGGACTGTCTAGCAAAGAGCAATTCCAGTGTCAAAATCATTTTATCTGAAGTATTCAGCCTTGAGGAATCTCTTCCTCAGGTGGAAATGGAAATAGGAAAATGAGGGTGGATGTAAGGTGAGGAAGCAGCCAGCTGGAAAAAATCCTGGGGTCCTATATGCTGTCAGGGCTGGTGCAGACATATCCTCTGCGGAGGAAGGTATTGCAGGAGAGTGGAGATTTCTCTCATCACAGTGAGCTTGCCTCACCAGGCTCCACTCCCATCTGAAACCAATGCAACGCTAGAAGAGGAACATGCTTGCAGATGTTAGTCCCCTAGGGACTCTTTTAGATGCCCTTTCACTGGAAGGTGTAGATACCTTTCTGATGTACTTCGTGCCCAGCCAACATCCTCCACTGGATGCCCTACCACCTACAGCTCTCCAGGACTCCCTCCTTATTCAAAGCTCCTCATCATCTCTCCCACTAGTTCCAAAATTTGATCACTCACGTACCATCCTTCGTGACTTTTTACGTTTCCAGTTAACACTGATGCCATCATTCCCTTAACATTTTTCTTTTACTGCCTCATTTTTTTAAAGTTAAATACATGCATTTTTAATGGAAACTTTTCATCACTACAAAATAGAAAACATATCACTGACAAACAACAGAAGAGAATACTTGAGGAAATAGTAGGCTAGAATAATAATAATTTTAAAAAAGCACTCATTCAGTGACCTCCCCAAACTCTCTTACTTAACATCTATGATACTGTACCCCTTTTGGGGAAGCACTATTCTTACCTGGGCCAGCTGGCTCATCTAATCCGTTTATCTGGAGTGAGGTATATCCACCAGTATGTCTTTACCTAGCATGCTTCCCTAATAACAGCTGCATATTCCAAGATACCTTTGTGGTCGATACAGAGAAAAAGTCAAAATTCGCAGAATTAAGCCATTTAGTTCCTGTGACTGGTAAGCTCCACCTCTCTTCTCCAAGCTGTACTCTTAAAGACCAAAGAATGACGGAAATAATTAATATATCTCAGATGCTGAGTGAGGCCAGTGGAAAATACATTTTGGATCTGACAAGTTTCTGCGAAATCTACTTATAAGTAAGGACCCTGGCTATGCAACCTGTCCATCAATATCGGCTTTTCATTTATTCCACAAACACCTAGAGTTCAAATGAGGACTCAGGCACAACACCTGAGATTTCAGTAGAAATTCAAAATGAGAACTCACGGCTTAGCAGAGGAAGAACTGGGCATAGGGATTCCCAAATCTCTTCAGTTTTGTCATTTCTGATGACCTTCGAAGATAGAAAACAACAAAAAAAGAAAGATCATTTCAAAGTTCAATTCACATGCAATCTTGAGATTTGAAATTCAAGTCTCCAGTGCAGTGCCCAGATTCCTGATACAATGGTAGTCAACACACTGATACCAAGAATAGTCTATCCCTGTTCTGAGCATCGGGGCCCTGTCAGGGGCAGGGGCATCTGCCTGATAGATTGCTCACGGTCAGGAAAGGTGGCTGCACACATGTATGGGATACACAAGGTGGCTCGTAAAACTTATGAGTCATGTTCTGTGCTGTGACCTGGGTGAAGGATGGTTCAGCTTCAGTGGAGGGATAATTAAAAACAATTAAGTGTTGCTGGAGAGATGGCAGAATTAGGCTCAGACTTCAGGGATATGCAAACCTGGTCCAGAAGAGGGTCAGAAACCTAAATACCACACCTTATTTACATAAGAAAAAAAAAAGATTATTGAGCCATGGGCAATCCTGCATATTAACTAGCTAGTACTACCACAAAGTCTCATCTAAGTGAGTCTGAAAACCACTGTCGCCCTACTACAGTTCCAAGGTGCTGGATGGCCTGCCTCTTGGAGGCACAGCCTGTGTTCCTTCACTGTATTCCCAGACAATTTCTAGGCAACAGAAAAGAGAGTAATTTGCACCTATTACTGCATTCCTTTCTCTGATTTTTTGGCCATCACCTTAAGAGGAGCACAAGGGAATAAAAATAAAGGGCGCAAAAAAAGTAGGCTGAAGGAGAATGAGCAGAGACAATATTTAAGGACAGACAGTTCTAGGTAGAAACACAAGAGGCACTAGATTCTAGAGTTAGGGTGGAACAGAGCCAGGAGAATCCTGCAAAGGCAAGGAGTGGGTGCTGCTTTAAAATGAGAGCTAAAATAAACAATACATTGCCTTGGTTTCTTAGGAAACTGGAAATAATAATACTCAGAAGGTGCCTGCAGGCACCTCGTAGGTGGTCAATAAAAGCATCTCTACAGTTATTTATAATTACCATTTTGTTACTCTTTCTATTGCAACCTACTTGATAAGTTTGAGTCCTCTTGTAACCAAAACCACAGTCCTTTTCTTCGGGGGCAGGAGTAATTATTATCACGTCATCCCCTTCAGAATGAGATAAAGAAAAGGAAGGCCTGAATTAAGATTAGATATGCACAAATCTTTGTAGAAAGCAAGAAAGTAGGGATTCTGGCTACCTGGGTTCTTCACTGCTTGCATCCCCGAAGGAAATCAAGAGCAAAGATTTTACACACATGGTGCTAGTTATTCTCCGTCAGCACCTGCTTAAGTTTAAGGAGTTTAAGGTGGGGGAGACCAGGGAGTTTGTATATCACAGCCGTCAGAATATATCTCATGTTGTATTCCTTCAGACTAAGGAAAGCAAAAGAATTCATGCAGCTCCACCCAAGATACCTCAAAGAACTTCAAAAGCTTTTTAAAACTGTCAACAGAGAATAGAACTTTTGTCTTATAAGCATAAATGAATTTCCTTCTGAAATAAAGAGGAGTAGTCTTACAAGGGGAAGGTATACACAATGTGAATTATATATGGATCTATGAGAGTACCAATAGGGTCATACATAAGGCAAAAGAAAGCCTATGAGAATAGATAGATGGGTCTGTGTCTATAGATTGAAGGAAACGTCTAGAGATAAAGTCACTTTTGAATTTCTCTTATCTTAAAGGGGGAAAAAAGGGAAAGCACAACACAATTCATCAATGACCAAGCTCTCCTAACTTTACCTAAATATTTCTCCAATTCATCCATTTCTATCTTTTGCTGTCAACATTCTACACAAAATTTCAATTAATTCTTTCATGTCTCACTACAAATGCTTCCTAACTGGTCTCTCAACATTCTTATTACACTTTTAACCCACTTTCCACATGCCTGTTGCAGTGATACATTAAAAATTAAAACCCAGTCATTTCACACCCTTGATTAAAACCCTTTTCAGACATTTCATGGTTCTTAGACTAAAGGCCAAAAGGCTTCACAAGACACCATGAGCCAGGTCCTGTCTACATCATCAGCTTCATCTCACCCCCTTTATCCTCACTCGCTGGGCTGGATCTGGATGCTGGAGCTACACAGGACCGCCCCACTTAACCAGGATCTCTATTTCCCTAATCCCCTCACCTACATTCACTTATGCAATGATGCCTTTTTGACCCTGGTCAGGTCCTCCAAAATGCACCTTGTACTTTGCTTTTCATAACATGTATCCCAATTTAAAGTAACTAATTATAAAATTAATTATTCAATGTCTATTTTCTCCTATGAAGTAAAAAAAAAAGCAATCTTAAAAGACTACATACTGTATGATTCCAATTATATGGCTTTCTGGAAAAAGTAAAACTATGGAGATAGTGGTTTCCGGGATCTGGGGGTAGAGAGAAGAATATACAGAGCATGTAGGATTTTTAGGACAAACTACTCTGCATGATACTATAATCGTGGATACATATCATTATACATTTGTCTAAACCTATAGAACACACAACACCAAGAGTGAACCACCATGTGAACAATGATGAGGATGTGTCAACGCAGGTTCATCAATTGTAACAAATGTGCCACTCTGGTGGGGGAAGTTAATCATGGGGGAGGCTATGCATGTGTGGGGACAGAGATTACATGTGATTTTTTTGTGAACTTAATTCTGCTGTGAACTTAAGACTGCACTAACAGATTTTACAAATAAATAAATTGAAAAATAAGGTTGCTTTGTCACGGGTAGAGGAATATGAAAGCTAGCATCTTACCTTTCCGGAAAGACCTCACCACCTAGCCGTCTTGGTACCGCTGGGTATCTTTTGAAAAATTCTTTCAAACTCACCGTGATTGTACATTGAAAAACACTGTAAAAACATACAGAATGAATGATTTGGATCTGTGTTACTAGCAGGTCACTTCAAGAGCAGGTTTCTAAAGGTTTTGCTTGGGGAGCCAGTGCATTCACTTTGGGGACTTAACAGTTAGAGAACTCCAGGCTTGAGAGGTCCCTCCCACTCCAAGATTCACATCTGCTACTTTAAAAGTCTGCAATATTGTTATTTTCTAACTTAACTATGGCTGGGAGTTTGAATACAGTGTCAAACATTTTGATATTTGTCCATCCTTTCATCTCCCAGGGTAAAGAGCTTGTTTTGTTAGGGAACGCTCATCTGCCAGAAGTCACTGGTCTGATAATTGTACTCCTATTGAGATCCTAGACCTGCCATTCTATTCCCCACTTTCAATTTCGGTGTGTGGTTTTTTTGTTGTTGTTGTTTTTTATGAGTTTTTTTTTTTTTTTTTTGGCAGGGGGGGAGACAATATTAACTTTTCACTTAACTGCTGGAAATCGCAAGGAGAAGACAACTGCAGCTTAAAGCAGTGAAACAAAGAAAAAGAGGAAAAACAATAAGGAAAAATCTCCATTGCTGAGGGTCGTTTTTTGTTTGTATTTTTGCTTTTTTTAAGGGAGAAAAAGATTTCGTATTTCATAACAGAGACCATTACAATGATGTAGTCCCAAACAATGAAAACCTTGTGTTTTATTAAAATGAAAAGGCTTGCTCAAGGCCTCCATTACTCATTTCCTGATAGCATGGCAAAACTTCAAGTTTGCAAAGACTCAAGTAGCTACAATCAAACTTTCCCTGGTAGCAGCTGATAACACAGCACTTTCCAGAAATCCATTTTGTAGACCGTGCAGCTCAGCTCTTTTTAGGTCTCTGAGAGGCTGAACTCTGCACAAAAGGGGTGGAACACAGAAAGCCTGGAGATACTTTGTGCCAGGAGAGTCTCTCCCCCTATTTCAGGGTGAGAACTGATGAGGGATTCAATAGATGGGTGAAGAAGTAACCATCATAACATGAAGGTCAATATTTCAGTACCTCCATCCTTCCACTCAAAAGAACTGGGACACAGCCACCCCCAAGCCATTCACCCTGTTCAACATCCCAGTCAACCAGAAGGCCGGCGTTCAGAGATACAGAGGAAGACGTCAGGTAGCAAACAGCAAACCTTATGCCAGTTCCTCATTTAAGCTGGAGAACAGGCACCTGGTCTTCATTAACATTGCTGCTGTAGTTAATGCGTTGCAGGTGTGAAAGTGTGTGGCTGAAATCTGACAAAACACCTGTCTTTTGTGGCACCATTAGATCTGCCTAGTGTGGGACACGACCCCCTCGGGTGTGCTTTCTCCTGCCTTGAAAGCCACAGTAAGCATTGTCCTGTAATTACAAAATCAGAGTCATCATTGCGGGAAGAATTCCTTAACAAATTATACCTAATTAGTCTGAAATTACCTTTAATTCATGGTGAAACCATAGGCTTAACTGTGTTCTATAACACCTTCCTTTTTATCTTTATGCAAATATGATTATACACTATCAAACTGGCACCACCAGGCATAAAAAACAGCTGCAGCTAGTTCTTTGGTTACTAAATGGGAACTGGACGGGTGCCATTGATTATGTTTTCTGGAATGCTGCATCAAAAAAATAATAATATCAGCCAGTTCCTTCCCTGCGAACTCCAGTTTTCTTCCCCACCCACAGGATCCTAATTGAAAGCTGTGAGATTGATCTCCCTTGCCCAACCCCCCACCCCCTCACCATATTGTCTGTGGACACATGTGTACATCTTGCTGCCGCCCAATCTTTTAGAATGCCATTAAGTGTCAAAACATGTCTTGTTTAATTTCTGATCACAGCATCATATCGTATGGCTTCCCATTCCCCTCTTAGATCTTTACATACCTTCTGATTCAATGTTCTTTAGTTTATGCGCTTTGACTTTGAATGTTACTTACACAGGAGACACTGATCTAAGACCTTTATATATATTCCCTCGTTTAATCCTGGCTACAAACCTAGGCACTAGGACTGCTAATATCATCTCCATTTTGCAGACGAAGAAAACAAAGCATAGAGAGGTTATGTATCTTGCGTGAGGTCAGACAGCCAGAAGAAACAGAGTTCTGATTCTCACCCAAGCCATCTGTCTCTAGTTTGCTCTTATTCACCATAATATGCATTCCCAATGATGCCCATGGTCTCTCCAGTTGATGCTAATCATTTTCACTTCTCAACCTACCACTTGTAGGAAATTTTTTCCAGTTGGCATGTAAAGGTATAAAGTATCACTCTCATCAAAGGAAGAAATTGCTAGCTCCTCACTTGGGTCCATATAATTTGTGTAGTGCTGTAATTATATTTCCTCCTCCAATCCCAATGAAAGCATTTTCAGAACCAAAGTCTGTTTCTATCAAATTCAAAACCAAACAATGCTGAGTGTTATCACTGGTGTACACATGTATGAATATGTATATATATACATATATGCACATATATAATATTTTAATTGAATCACACTTGGGTAACTTTCTAGTGTGACGAATTTTTTGAGATGCTTTTTCAAATTAAACTAGAGTTTAAGTCCTCAGAAAGCAATTAAAAATATAAAATACTTCTTTAGATTTTAAGATCTACACCTTCTTCCTCTACTCTCTGGATAAATTCCTTAGAAAGTCACCTTTGGCCTTGAAATAGTCATTCCCATCCTACAAACAATGACAGCCCATATTATTCCTGACTTCATCCCAAACCCAGGTTCTCTAAAGATTATGCACTTTAAAAAAGAAACCCAGACTAAATCTAGGTTATTTCCAACAAGCTTTGCTTTTGCAAGTAAAAAAAAAAGATTAATTTCTTGAACAATTTCAGGCATGGTATGCAAAGCCAAACACATATCAGGTGCAGACGTTGTACCAGGCACCTCTGTAGGAGGTCTTGACACTCCCCTGGAATGCGGTGGTGAACTGGTTAAAAAAATAATTACAACAGGACCAGCAATAAGGTTTTGGCTGAATACTACTTTTGTTCAGTATCAATCAATTAAAATAAAAGCATTTGCTTGATGGTTGTTCATAACAGATATCCAGCCCCATCTGTGGCTATTTTATTTATGGCACTGCTGTTCTCCGCCAACAAAACAAGTTGGCTAAAAATCAGATTTTAGAATCTTAATCAGAATCAAAACATTGTCTTCTCTTTTAACGCCTCCATTCAAGTTCATGTTACTGCCATGTCGAAAACGGAATCTGCTTTCTGGAGGCCGACTCTCACTCCTGCACCATGGTAATCTACACAGCCGGCCCACAGCTGCGGGATGAGCTGTATTTCTTTACAGTATTTTTATTAGGCTGATTCCCACAAGTTTAAGGACATTGTAATTGGAGACACTTCAGGGTCACATTAGAAGAGCCCAATAAAATAAGAGGAGGAAAATGAACTCTTCTAACCCCTTTCCATGAAGTTTAGAATTTTCAACTCATTTCAAAGCAGAGGATGTCCCTTTCCACATCTTTCAAGTTTTGTAAACATGCAAGTGCTACTGGCTTCCTTTTAATCAGTAAGGGCCACCAGCTTATGTTTATTATTCCTAATTATTAGACCCTCCACATGAGAACATTACTGCTGACAATTTATATTAGTAATGACTCAACCTGATTGGTCAGTGATGTAATCCCTTCCTTCTTTTTTCACACTCCTAATGTTTATGATCATCTATAACCGTCACACTTTGGTGTGCCATGTTTTTTCCCAAAATAATTTTCTGGGACACCGATTAACAAATTGGAATTACTATAACCATGGTTAGGTCTACTTGATGCTGAAACATCCGGTTGGAAATGGGAGAATTTGGGTCCAACATCGGGATGTTTGAGCTGCATGAGGCCAAACATCTGGATGTTCCCAAATATTTTTTTTCAAATATTTGGAAACATCACAGATTTCCATTCATGTAGACAAAACATCCAGATGATTAACTGAATGCTTCTCTTTTCATCGGAATATTTGGCCACTGAATTTTCTTTGAATCCTCTAGGGCAGCAATCCCCAACCTTTTTGGCACCAGGGATGGTGCTCCTATGAGAATCTAATGCTTGATGATCTGAGGTGGAGCTGAAGTAGTGTTCTAGCTCTGGGGAGCGGCTGCAAATACAGATGAAGCTTCACTCGCCCCCTCACCCTGCCACTCACCTCCTGCTGTGCAATCCAGTACCTAACAAGCTGTGGACTAGTACTGGCCCAGGGGTTGGGAAACCCTACTCTAGGTAAAAATACTCATCTAGCTATTATACACAGACATTACTGCACCAAAATAAAGAGGAAATACATCCTAGAGCTCTAAGGCAAATCTTTATAGTTTTTCAATAATTGTCAATAACTTTCCAATAATTTTACTACTCTGAAATACAAATTACCTACAGAAGGAAAAACTTTCATTGAAACAAAAAAACTTCACAGGGCAGCAACAGGGCAGCATATCCTAAAATCTAGGAAATAAAGTGTTCGTGTTGAATTTGAGAAGGAAATTTCTTTTCCAGTTTTCACACCTCTCAAAAGTTTTTCGTTTGTTTGTTTTTACCACTAAAAGTAATTTTTTAAGGTTCGTGTCTCTGTACTCCTTTCCCAGGATTGCTTGCTCTTTTTGCCTACCCTCCCTTCCCTTCACCCCTCAATTAATTGTCTTGCGTCTAGAGACTGACAAAGCTGGTCTAGAAGGTGAGTATATTAAAACATTCAATGCACTGATTAAATGATGTTAGCTCAAAATTGTAGCAATATGTAAACTAAAGAAAATGCAACATTTAAAAAAATAGCATCTACCCCAGAAATTGGTAGCCACGTTAGAATATGTGAGCTCTCCCTAAAATTGTATATAAACATTTACATAAATATGCATTTTATGGTGAAAAGGAAGAGTGTCTAGAGATTTCATCTCAAGGACTGTTTTTCAATGAGCACCTTCTTAATGGGCATATTTTAAATACTTTTTAAAATTATTTGTGAGTTGTGAGAATACATGCCACTTATTGTATGGAGTTGAATGTGATGAATTCCAGCAATATTTTATTCTCCCTGTTGGACTCAATTCAAAGATAACATGAAAATAATTCATAGATAGCAAAGACATTTTATATGTAGTCACCCACAGTATTTATTCCCTCTTAGCCATGGGTTGGCAGACTGCAAGAAACCGGTATCCACTCAAGCTTGTGAAGGACAGTTTAAGGAATCAGAGTAATCTCTTGGAAACAGATTGCAGGGAATATAACCAGGGCCAACAAGGGACCAGAACCAGGACCTGTAAAGTCCTGAGGCCTAAAGGGAGCAACTCTTTCCTGTTTCTCTGAGACCACATGGTCATTCATCTCTCTACCCTCTGTACTGTTCTTCAACTCATCTCATCTCTCTGTGCCTTGTTTTCCTCACAGATAAAATGGGAAGATCGATAGTATCTACCTTAAAGGTTTGATGTGCCTATGAATGAGTTCATTCATATAGGATACTTAAAAGGCCTATCACATAATGAGCATACGATAAATGGCATACGTCGTTGTTACTGATTATCTTTTTGCAAACCAACTCTCTTGCTTGCTCAGTGCAAATGAATTCTGAATAGCCACACTCAAATGAGAGCCCACAGCTCCCTAGGTTTGTCTGTTTGTATGATTCTTATCCTCACAGTTAAGTGACTGGTGATTCTGAATCCCAATCTGAGATCTTCAGGAGAGAGGACTTAATGAGCCCAGCTTGACATGTTGACAAGCCCTGGCCTTGTCAGCTCAGGGGTCCCACTCACTCATTCATGAACTGCCTGGGTAAACTCCTAGGGAAAGGAGAGTGGGCAGGGAGAAAATAGATGACATTCCTAAAACAGATATCAAAATTTTTACTTATTTCATCACATATCTTTGAAATCTAAAGTTAGAACATATAGCATACAAAAATTTTTCAATCTCTACTCTCTACTCAAAAAAAAATTGATTTGTAATATTATGGCATATACTTTATGCGTATTTTACACATATATTTACACTTCTTCAAATGTAAAATTATACCCTGCATTTTGTCTGCAGTCATCTTTTTTCCACTTAATATACTGTGCACTTTTTCCATGTTACTATTTCTCTACAATATTTTTTTAGGGCAGGATAGGATTTGATTAAATATAAAATA
Source organism: Rousettus aegyptiacus (assembly GCF_014176215.1). Taxonomy (NCBI): domain Eukaryota; kingdom Metazoa; phylum Chordata; class Mammalia; order Chiroptera; family Pteropodidae; genus Rousettus; species Rousettus aegyptiacus. Next base: position 56,367,123 of record NW_023416306.1, read on the forward strand.
TAAAACAATAGCCTTTTCTTAAACATTTAGATTATTTCAATTTTATCACTTGTAACCTATGCTCTAACATAGCTTCTTTTGCATAAATCATTATACATATCATTTTTCTTTATTTTTAATTAAATAAGAAATAAATGTAATCATGGTCATTTTATTTTCTGTTCTTAATTTAGTAGATTACCTAGGAGGTTGTCTATTTTAATTTTTCAAAATAATACCTCTTGGATTTATTTATCAATCTATCAATCATTTAGGCAGGCTTTAATGGGAGTCAAGTTGAGTGAGTTAAGGATACAAGTCAAGGACATATTAAGATTCAAGGATATAATAAGGATGTCTATTGAGTGCGTGTGTGTGTGTGTGTGTGTGTGTGTGTGTGTGTTTTAAACGAAACCAATGATGCGTTCTTCTGGCCACATCAAACTTTTGGGCACTGCAAACTGACTCTGCAAGAAGGAAACCTTTTAGCTATGTCGTCTACCCACTTATAGAGTGCAAAGTTCAGTATATGACTAATAACTCAATATTGTCAGTTATACCACCAGGACCTTTATTTATTTATTTTCCCTATTACATGCATCAGGTAGAGAGGTCTAATATTCTCACGACTATAGTATCTAACCATTTCTCTCTCTTTTTTTTTTTTTTTGGACATTTCCTGCATTATCTATTTCAATTATACTTTTAGAACTTATACATTCATTGCACATTGAAATTTTAAATACTTACATTGACTTTCTTTACCCTATTTATTATTACTCAACTTAAATTCTCCTCAGTCTTATACTAATATTGCTAACCATGTTTTGTGTCTGAACTTGTCTGAGATATTATTGCCCAAAGTTTTACTTTTTTACTTTATTGAGTAACTTAACACAGGAAAAATTATTATGCTGCTTTAATTCTCTCTGCCTTCTTTGTTCTTCTTCTGCTCAGGATTTAAACCATTTACACTAATCAGAACTGATCAGTTTTGCTAATAAAGAAAAATTTCCAAAAAGTTTAACAATTACTCTCACACAAATACAGAAATGAACACGTGTTAATGTTATTTAACTCATGAGGGAACCAGGCAGATGTCATAACCGGTTCTAAAGAGAATCTGAAGAACAGACACATTTATAGATCAGAAATATTGGCAAGAATGTGCAAATAAAGGCAAATTGTTGTTGTTGTTGTTGTTTTTTGAAGGGGACCAGGAAGACAGTTTGACCAGGTTAGGACAGAACTTCTGTGTTTATAGACAAGACTTAATTTGCATTGCTATCAGTCACCTACGACTTAAAGTTGTAAAATAAATAAAAGATAATGAGAGGCAAGAATTAAATATACTAGAAGTGTGTGCTATTAGGAAACAAGGAATAGTTTTCCAGTAATGCATATATTTCCCTACAGTTTTCTTCTGTCACTCTGATGTTTTCTGGTTTTTAATCCTTCCTTGGTTTTTTCTTTGTTTTCTATTTTATTCAAGTTATATTTCTCCCTCTCTCTCCTCTGGTTATTTATAAGAAATTAACCTCCCACTTGTTGTTATATTTTTCAGCTGTTTAATAATTTATTTTTCTCTAATTATTAACTTTAGATAGAAACAGATTTCTAAGATGAGAAAATGACGACTTTTATTTCTTCCTATCAATTTTTGTGTTATAGTCCAGGATTTGAGGTCTAGATTCTTGCTGTCAAATAATCACTCTTATTTTAAAATATATACATTTTTAGAATTAACATTTTAGTTTCCTTAATTTACCATAGTAATATTTATATTTTTATGATATTGGCTATCATCTTTTTATATTTCATTAGTTATTTATTCTTTACACTGTGTGTGTGTGTGTGTGTATTCATCTCTTAGTTGTTAGGAAGACTTTGTGTATGTTTTTAAAAGAAAGTATACATATAATTTATGCTTTGTGAGTCCTTACGTATCCAATCAGATTTTCTATACTTTCATATGTGAATAAAACATAGCTATAGTATAGAAATCTTCAGTTACAATCTTTTCTCCCTTTAAAACTCTCAGGAAAACATTTCCTAGTCCTCTAGTATTTCTTACTGCAAAGGAAAAATCTGATGCTAGATATTTTGAGTTGTTTTTTTTTTTCTTTTGTAGATGACCTGTCTTTCCTGCCTAGAAGCTGTCAGATTGGTTTTTTGTTTTTTTTTTTTCTCCTCCTGAAGTTGAAGACTTTTATCAGATACAACTATTTGTTGGGTTATTTTCACTAATATTTTCTAGTATTTGTTGAGCTTATTTAGTTTGTAATTCCAGAACTTTATTCACTAGCCCAGCCAAGTGTTACTTAATTTTTAAAAAATATTGCTTCCCTTCTATTTATTCTGACAGCCCTTTCAGTAACACTCACTCTCTATAAGAAAGATCTTAGTAATATATCCTCCAAATTACTTACCTCATTTCTGATTGTCCTTATTTCTTTGTCATTTACCTCTGCATTCTGGGAGATTTTTATCAAGCATATATTCTATACTTAATTTGATTTACTATAGTGCTATCTCTCTTATTGCATTTTTGAACTATTCTTAAATGTTTATTTTAAAATAGTTTTTTTTTTTTTTACAACTCATTTGGAACTTCTGCTTGCCTTTTAAACCAGTTCCAATTTCAAATCTGTTTATTGTATTATCACTTCATCTTACAAGTTTTATTTTATAGAATCTATGTTTTTTCCAATATTTGCAAGACCACTAAGTAGTTTATAAAATATATTTCTGTTTTCTTCAATAATTATTTTAAAATGTGATTTTCTGTATAAGTAGTATGATCCTAGTTGTCTCTGTGTGTGTGTGTGTGTGTGTGTGTGTGTGTTGTGTGTGTGTGTGTGTGTGTGAGAGAGAGAGAGAGAGAGAGGGAGAGAGAGAGAGAGAGAGAGAGAGAGAGAGACCTAAAACTGGAAAACAAGAATAAAATGAACCATTAAGATAATTTGTACTATTCAACTCTAGAAAATATCATAAGATAATTATTCCAGGTACTTCTAAAAACAGTATTGAAAGGAAAAGTTAAAAACAAGAGAAATGGTTGAAATCCTTTAGCAAGGATTTCTTCTGACATTGCATTTATTCAGCCAAGAACCTTTTCCTAACCTAGAGTACCCTCCCTAGGAAGATTATCTCCCTGGGGAAACAAAAACTGTGAAAATCCAGAGTCAGGGTCCTCAAACAGAGCTGAGAGTAAAGGTGAGATATCATTCTGAAAATGTGATTGGGGATCCAAACAAACAATACGTATTGAGCTATGAGACCTCCAGTGCTGAAGCAAGAGATGAGAGACTTTCTCCTTAAAAATGGCTCCCCCCAAAAGACCTTCAGATAATGACGCTCACAGGCCACCAGCTGACTGACTGGCCCCTGCATATACAAATTCCAATCTTCTTTTTAAATATGAACATAAGGTCAAAGTTCACCACACATTTGAGAAAAGGCTCTAACAGGAAAGACAAGCCAAAATAAATAAAATACACTTAGAGGAAACAAAGACAATGCAGTGAGCAAAAAAAAAAGTTTGAAAAATTAAAGAATAGTTGTATTAATAGTCTCAAAGTAATCAGAGAAGATTTTTCCAACATGAAATAATAACACACTGGCTTTTTTTAAAGGAATTCTCAGGGAACAATTAAATAAAAATGTTTTATAAAAGAAGAGATGATAACCAAGGAAATCTCCAGAAAGTGAAGCAAACAAGATGGAAAATCAGTAGAAAATAAATTAATAAAATCAGAGAAGGGAGTCCCAGAGTTCCAACATCAAAATAATAGGAATTCAAGGAGGAAAATTAAAAAATTATAAAGAACAAGAAATTATCAAAATAAATAAATAAATAAAATTTGCCATATCTAAAAAAAAGAAAGAAAAAATGGGTTTCTTGATTACAAAGTTCCAAGTGCCCAGCATAATAAACAGACCTACTACAAGGACTATCTGTGAAATTTTAAGATACTTAAGATAAAGAAAACGGCCTAAAGGTCCCAAAAGGGAAATAACAGGTCACTGCAAAAGGATGGAGAATGAGAATGGCATTTGACTTAGCAACATAGGAAGCTAAATGATAAGAAAGTGAGATCTTCCAAGTTCTGCTGGCAGTTATTTCCAAGTCTGCATCCTGTTTCCAGTCAAATTATATATTAAATGTCAAAGCAGAATAAGGATAGTTTTAAGTGGTCAAATTCTCAAAAAATGTTCCTCTAATACTCCTTTTTTTTTTTTTTTTTTTTTTTTTTTTGCAGGAAGCTGTTTGTGGATGGGCTCCATTAAAACAAAGGACTAAACCACAAAAGAGGAAAATATAGAAATCGGGAAACTGGAAGTTCCATACAGTTAAAGACTAGGGTAATATTGAAAATGGTAAAGGGGGATTCCAGGATGACAATTGTGTGGGAAGCCTAGATGGGGGCAGGAGCCTAGAGTGCCCAGAAGCTATAAGCCAAAATTGTTTAACTATAATAATGAATTTACTTCTAAACTTGGAGAATTTAGCAATAAACTACTTAAAGGTACATAGAGACCAAGCAAACAAGGAGAAAAAGGAAATTATTAACTCTGGCCAAAACAAAAAGTTGCTTAAGAAAGGAAATGATAAAAATGATACAAAGGAAATGGTACAAAAGTGGCTCAACTGTGGACATTTATATAATCATCATAATGTAAATACTAGTTCATAAAGTGTTGATATAATTTTAATGAGAGATGTGGGGGAAAAAATATTTCCTATAATAGGAAATATTATCTAAACTTAAAAAGTTTACAGCATAATCGTATTTGTTAAATTTGGGTGTAGCTACTAAGAGTCATAAATGATTTCCTCAGAGGAATGAGAACTGGTGTTGAGGAGAAGGAGACTTGCACTATAAGTCTTTCAGCTGACTTTTAAAACTGTTACAAAATATATTACTTTGATAAAAGTTTAAATTTATAATAAAGGAAAGCCAAAAGGAACACACTCAGAATATGTTCTTTCTTTAGATTATTTAACTATGTGCTCATTTCCTTATGATTAAGAATTATTTACAGGATCCTTTTTTTTTTTTCTAGTTTTTCATATTGAAATAGTAAAAAGCCTATTAAGGACTTACGGTATGCCCTTAGAAATATGGTGGGAGATTCTTCTTGGCTTGTGGTTAGAGGACACCTTTAAGACTCCCAGGTGATGGGCTTGAAGGACATAGGAGCAGAGATGAGGTTTGAAAATGCTTGGGGAGAAGGTGCAGGTGGGGGTAGGGTGTTTCAACACAGAGGATTTCTTCTCTATTCCTAATGAAACTGCTATTTTGAGGTTAGACCAGCTATGGGGCAGCTTTCTTCCAAGAGCAGGAATGATCCAGGAGCAGTTGTGGTGAAAGAGAGTTCCTTTGCCGTCTTTGTCAGCTATTAGCTTCCAGTGCCCTGAAGTTCACAGGCCTAGCCCACAGCTCTCACCACACCACAGAAGAAACATGTCCTCTAGGGAAGCTGCTCCTCTGTAATCATTGCCATTACAGGAGCCAGCATTTGATGTAACTTCCCACCTCCATGAATCTCCAGGTCACATTTCTCCATGCAGCTCCCTGCTGCATCAATTAAAGTCATTTCAACCTCAGGAAATGATTTTTCCAGAATCACTGCCACCAGTGCTTCTGGAGGCTTCTGCTCAGGTCATCCAACCACCTACAACTCTTACCTCAATTCTGCTGACAGTTGGTGGGAAGAGGGCCCCAAATGCTGCTTTCTCCATCATTCTTCACCCTTCCCAGTCTCTCCAAGTTCTAAAGTTGTGCATAAGGTCCAAGATTTCTTCGCCTTGTTTCTATCAAAGTCACAAAACTCCCTTGTAGATAGTATTCCAACACCGGGTAGGGAAGTAGTTCCTTTGCTTTGACCTCCACTAAATAGAATAGAAACTCTGGCTCTATTCCATGCTGTCAATGCTGAAGAACATTTCTTCATGAATTTTTAAATTTTCTAGATCTTTTCCACAGAGGGATTTCTAAATATTTGTCGGCAAAAAATCAGAAGATGCTTGGTGTCTATTAGAATTAGGTTCAGTTGCATGTTGCAGAAAATCCAAAACAAGATTACTTAAACAAGATAAAAATTTATTCTTCTTTCTCATGAAGAAATCAGAAGGTGGAAATCCCAAGCTGATATAGTGGCTCCTGTTTTCTCAATGCTTTTCCATCTGTAAAAAGTAGTGTTTGTACTCATAATCCAAAATGGCTGCCAGGATTCCACATATCAAATCTGTGTTCTAGGTCAGAGAATAGAGAAAGAAGCCAGTAACTTGCCATTCCCTTTAAATGACATTCTTTAGCACCCAATGCTGAGGACATCTTATTGGCCTGAGTTTAGCCATATGGCTTCCCTGGGCTACCAGGATAGCTGAGAACACAGGAGTCACCAAAATTCCTTAGAGATGAAATGAAAGATTTATAAACTCTAATTTATCAAGAGATAAGACCACAAAATAAAATCAGATAATATAAAGAAATGCAAAAAAGAGAATGGGTGGAAAACATGTTTCCACAGAAAACTAAGCTTCCAATTCCAGTGTCTTTTCTTTTGAACCTAAGTATACTCATGCCAGAACAAAACAGTAACCCCTAAATAAGTTAACATTTGAATAAGCAATCATAGTTTGCTCAATATGTATTTAAATTAGTATATTACATAATTTCTATCAAACTTCATTCTCAATGTTGGAACAACTTAATACCTCCCAGGCCTGAGTAAAAATCTTGGCACAGGTAGAAATCTAAAAGTTTAGTAAATTTATACTAAATGAACAGTTGACTAAATGGAAATCATATATATATATGATAAACAATAATTTATATATAAATATTATATGTATTTTTATATAATGTCTGTTGACATCATGACTTGAATCAAATAAATTGCCATGCACTAGCTATCAAGTGTTTATGAAGTTTCTATTGTACACAGGATATAGTGATGGATAGCAACAAAATATGAGAATAGAATGCATGGATCATGCTATCCTAGATTTTAAAACTGGGTTATCTGTAGAACTCTTTAAAAACCAATCTCATGAGGCAAATATTATTACCACTCTTATCTTCTACCACCAAATCTCTGAGATGAGTGCCAACAACCAGACATGAACCAATATATTACATAGTTCAGTGGAAATGGAGGAAGTACAAGAAATATAGTCTGTTTGCTAGGCATTGTTCATTTTTGACCAGCATCCATACATTCTGATAAAACTTTAATCTCATAGTATAAGCTAACTACAGTGACCTTTTAATACAGCACAGTCATAGTTACTTTTCTTAGTATGATGATGCTCATTCCACGTCACAAGACATTTACAATGGTTCCCAGTGAGAGCAAATGATAAAGTTTTACAACATAGGTTAAATTTCTCTCTGAGTAAAGTATTCTCCTTCCCTTGATGTATATACTTCTTTGCACTCTTGACATAGCATCTATTTCCTCACTGATCCTGACAACATCCCAGAGAGCTCAAGGCTTGAGTCTGAACACCATCGTTGAACAGCATCACCTCAGCTCTGAGACGAACCTCACAGATTCACAGTCTCTTTTCTGCCAATTTAAAGAGCTAGAGGACAAAGATAGGAACTGAAACATCAGAATAAGTGAGCCAGGGAGCCTGAGTCATCACCATTTTCACATGTGGCCAGAGTGAGCAACACCCTCATCTGGCCCATATGACAGCCTAAGTTCAACATATGGGTCAACCACACTCTAGAAATGGTTTCTGCCACTCCTTTGGCCTGATACTTTGATTGCATTGTGGTTGCTTTAAAAGCCCTAATGCAGAGCTCTGTGGATTCTTCTCTTTACTATGTGGTCTGAGCTGGGTAGAGGGGAGGAGACGCTGGAAAGAAAAATTGCCCAGTGCACCATGACAGCTGTATAATTAAGCAAGGCAGGCCAGCACTTACGGCATTTGTCATTCAGCAATTGTTCGCACTCCAGGTTCTATAGCCAGGTGCTATGAACAATGAGGTGAGGTTAATGTCTTCATGTGTCCTAACCCGGCGAACATTCAAGCTCAAATAGGCTTGGCAGAAACAGGAAGAAAAAAATTATTTAGGCTTTTATTTTCTTAGTGTTCACTGGTCTATAGGCTGTAAAAATTAAATGTGCTTTGTTAGGAACTTTTAAACATTACTAAAAAAAAACATATTCAACAAAAGGAGCACTCTAGGAGAGATTTGTGGATTTCTCTCCAAAATTTGAGGTTCGAGATGCATGACTCTAATTATAAAAAGTGGGATTTAATGCCAACTAATGGATGGTGGACTAGCGGAATGAAGTCTGTGCAAGAGCTCATAAAGCAATCTTGGTCTTTTCTGGCTTCCATTTATCCAGAAAAAAATGATAACCTTTCCTATTTTTAAAGAGATAAAATACCTAAAAACATCTGGCTATTTTGCTATTTGTTAAATATTATTTAAAATTTCTTTATCTTAAGCCAGTACTTATCTCCTCTTCTGGGTGTACACAAAGGTGAGAGAGAAAAACACTAAAGATTACCGTGGGGCTTCCATAAGCCTTGCCTCCACCTGGCCCCTCCCCCATGATTGTTCATGCTTCTGACAATGTACTATTTCCCCTTGAACCATGATCTCCTAGGACACTTGGTACACAAAGGAGAAGTTATTCCCTCAGTTTCTCAGAGTTCAAATTCAATCAATTCATATCTGCACCCCAATTCCTTTTGGCCCTAAACCATATTGTCTATTGGACTTGTTTTTAATTTGTTTTCTTTAACAATGATCCACCCTAATATGGCTTACTAGTAGGAATCAGGTTTTTTCCCCTCCCATTTTTGCCTTCTTTTACTATCAGGATCCCCCATTATGCATTCGTGCTCTAGACTTTACTGAATACCATGTAAGAATTCCATACTTTAATTATATTTGTAGCTAAATAATTATAATGTTATTTACAAAGCCTAAATACATTGTAATTATTTAGGCTTTTAATCTACAATTGACTTCTATTTTGAGAATCAATCCAGCCTACCCTCTTATCTAAAGAAGTTGTCTCTTCTTCACCCTAAGAGATAGGCTCACAGCAGCCTTTGTTTTTCCTATGGGACCCCAAACCCATCTCCCTTTCTTATCCCTCACCCCCCAAGGCTAATTGGCATCAGATCACAGGCTGACAATCAGATTCTTTCACCAGGGAATTTGGAAGGGAATTGAGGATGCTAGAAAATCTGAGATGGTATCTGGAACTGGTTTAAATGAACTTGGACTGTGGGGTAGCCATGTGCATAAAGCAGCACAAATCACCTGTCTATTGAGAGGAATGAGAAAGTGTGAATAGAGAATATGACACAAGAGGCATGTGGCCTTGGAGCAAAATAAGACCAGGGGACTAGGTCTTGACTGCATTCCAGTTCTCTGGGGGCCAACCACCCTTCTTACACCTATGTTCTGCGAGATTCTCATCTGATCTAATAATAACTTCTAAGGTTTCACTAATTTAACTTAAGTTAATTTGAGGGGGATAGTGTTGCTTTTTTTGACATGGAGGTGAGTTTTATTTTTTGAAAGTTTCCAAAGAGGAAATTTTATTTGTTTTGGAAATGCCCTGATGAACTGCTTGGATCAAAAGGTGAGATCCCAGGACATGGCAGGTGTAAAGACAACAAAGGAGAACACTTAACTGCACGAACAGGTTTTTTTTTTTTTCTTCTGAAAGAGAGGAGATAAAAAGAAGGAACAAGCAGAGGAAGAATAAAAACAGCTATTAAGATGGCTGAAGGCTGAAAGACTTCACAGAGCCCATTGAAAACTCCTTGCTGGTAGAACTGTTAAGGCCATTTTAAGTACAGTGATGTCTAATGTTCAATTTAAAATCCTTATCTATGACCATGCCACCTTGAACAAGCCCAGTTCCTTCTGATATCTGATCTCAGAAGCTAAGCAGGGTCAGACCTGGTTAGTACTTGGATGAGAGACCACCTAGGAAGACCAAGTACTGTAAGCATAAAATATAAAAAATTGCTGTAGGCATAAAAAATAAGAGATTATAAAATGACAGAGTCCTTACAATCTGTGAGGTCAACCAAGGATTGCCTTGCCTAAATATATATTAAAATAATAAAATAAAATAAAATTCTTTGTGGCCACAATGGCAAACACTCCTTTGTCTACATCTTACTCTCCTATCTTCTCCACCTATGTATCTTTTGTTTGCATGTGAATTTTTGTTAAAATTAAGCCATGGGCCAAGTTTCACATCTGTTTATTAAGATATAGCATTGAAATAACATATGAGGGAACAGGAGAACAGATATAGAGGTGGGTATGATTTTCTGGTCTAGCTATTCAGTTTCTACATAGTGTGAAATAAGGATTAAAGACCATCTTCTTAAAACACAAGAAACCGTAAATCCTATTTTTAACCTGGCACCTGCATTGCCTAAACAACTCCAAGAACCTTGCCTCAAGTATAGCCTCTCTTCTGCCTGTAAATTTATTTGGTTTGCAAACTTTTTATGCATGTCTAGATTTGATTCAAGTCCTTTTGGATATGCAAATCTATGTTGAATCTAAAAGCAATGCTCCAAACACATTACTTGAAAAGTTTTTGAAGACTTCAGGTGTAATTTAAGCAAGATGAAGACTGCATTTGAAACAAAATTACTCAATGACTCCATGAACTTGGAGCAAAGATATATGAGAATTGAGATTTCATTAAAAAAAAAAAAAGAATATTTTACTTTCCAAAAAGATTCACCCTAGCTTTCCTTTAAATAGCATACTCATCTAATGCCTTTAAAATATAATTTTGTTTTACAAAATTGATTTTCAAGTAACTTTTCAGGAATCCATCTATTGACTACAGAGAAGTAAATCTGTTATGTAAAGTACTTAAGTATGTTAAGGAATAATCCCAGCCCATTAGTTCTTAGCTTATATTGTGGGTATTTGTGTTTGTTTTATAGCTTTTTCCCCTCTTTGATTTACATTTACGAGACAGTCAAGGAGAGATGATGTGAGATGGTTTTTATTTTTATGAGCAAATGGAACCGCACCAACCACAAGTAGCAGAATACTGTCGTGACTGAATTATGTAAGTCTCCCCAGCGGAGTGAAAATTAAAAGAGAATTTTGTTTCTACCTTCACTTATTATGCTGAAGTCATGCCCTAAGGATGTCTACTGGACAGTTCAATTATATATACAAAGTTGTGGTTGCACCTACAGTTGCTCATGTTACCAACATGACTTGAAACCAATTTAAATACATTAAAATTCAGTTAAGCTTTAGAGAATACATTTGTGGTTATATGCTGGCAACCAATATGATCCTAATTAGTCATCCTAAAATAATGAAGAATGGCCTAAATCACCTCTTTCATGACTTCATGAGAATATATCATGAGAGTATTGAGCCGATATGTAGGTATGCTCACCTTTCTGAAAATAATGGTAGTGCTCAATGCTATGTCATATTTGCTTCCAGTTATCTAAAGCTCTGCATGAACATATTTAATTGAGTCACTAAATATAACCTCATCACTATTGCTATCCCATCTTGTCTACACACACACACACACACACACACACACACACACACACACACTCATACACCACCTCTATTTCTTATATACAAATTGGCAGCATATGAGCCAAACCCAGACCACAAACGAGCTTTGGATGATTTGTATGTTAGAAAGCTCATTGTTATAAAAGCCTGTGAAGTAACATTTGAAAACTAAGAGATTTCAAATAGTAATTTGCATTTCTAACTCCTCTTGAAAAAAAATCTGGCAACACTTGGCCGGAATTCTGCATGGCAGCAATCAGCTGGAGCTGAGATGCAAAGTCCCTGTGGTTGGGGTAGAAGTTCTGTTGGATTTGCTGTAGTCCCCACTGTACTCCATTATCTTTCACCCAGCCCATAACACACATTCAGGTTCCTAGCCTCAATTGAGAATGTGGGTTTGTAGCTGCTGTCCTCCAATGTTTCCCTTTCCTGTGCCTTCTGAAAGCACCTTTGCTTTTCACTTACTAAAAGCTAAGCTGCTTCAATCAGAGAACTTCAGGAAATGTGAGTCCCCATTTTCACTTTCTGTATTTATAGAAACCCAAAAAGGTATTCCTATATAGAAGCCTTAAAACACAGGTATGCAGCACTTTAACAACACAGATTCTAATCATAAACATATTTACGAATCTTTCTCATGCGATACAGGTCTTCATCTACCTAACTGGTTTTAATCCAATTGATTAAAAAGGTAACAAAATTGTTTAAAATAACTCTCTTTTGGGACATAACATATACCTTAGCATTTGGTTTGAAAAGCTTTGTCAATCTATAGCCATGCCACCCTGAACAAGCCTAATCCCATTTTACCTTGGAAGCTAAGCAGGGTTGGGCCTGGTTAGTACTTGGATGGGAGGCCACCTAGGAAGACCAGGTGCTGTAGGCCTAAAAAATAAAAGAAATAAGGGAGTGTAAGCTTACAAGGTCCTTGCAATCTGTGAGGTCAACCAAGGGTCGCCTTGCCTAAAAAAAAAAAAAAAAAAAAAAAGCTTTGTGTTTTTTTAAGTGTAACAAAAGGTTAAAAAGTTGATTTGAAATATGTAAAAGAAAGTCTGTATTAACAATGGTGCCGGTGATGTTGGAAAATGAAGGCTATTATTCTTAGGGAAAACTCAATGTAATCAAATGTTTGATACAGTCAGTTATGCTAAAGTGTTCTAACTATACACTTATAGCTACAAAACACCTTTTACCATCGATATTCCTGGACCAAATATGATAATATTAATAACTTTATTATTGTGCCTCTGAAATGTATAATCCCGAATCCTATCTTTTCCCATTTAAGTAATTGTTCTATAATATATGATTTCCAGAGACTTCTCCTATTGCTCCTTAGCAAGACATACTGTATTGGGAGATATGGTTTGCACCACGAAAATATTTTTACTCCAATTAAGGGTTGTAATATTTTATATTGAGATTTCTCTGATATATTCAAAGTATGCCTTATAGAGAACATTTTGTTTTTATAGAACTTTTCAGGTTCTTATGTACTTAGTAAAGAGCAACTAAATAACACAGTACTATCTGAAAGTTCCAAGTCCCCTGGACGCCACCTCCTTGGTTCTCATCAGACATATTATGGAATGTACCATCGATATCCTATTTCAAATAAGAGAAGTAAGATTCTAAGTCATTTGCTGTGTTCATAAGTCAAATTAATGAAAGAAACAGATTATCTGGATTGAAGACAAATATTTAGTTCTTCATCTTGATTACCTCCAGATCCATAACTCTTTTGAAACTATTTTAAAATCAATTTGTCTACATTGAAGGGCTGTTATGGAAAAAAAAAAATAGATTGATTGGGGGGAAAAAACATGGGCTTTGAAGACAAATTGGCTTGGAACAGAATCCCAGCTGTGTGAGTCTGATCTCTTTAAGTGTCAGTGTTCTCAGCTGTAAAATAGGTGTGATGATGCTTATTAATTTTGGCAAGATTTAAATAAGACCAAATGCTTGTTAAATTTCTCTGTTATAGCAGACTGACCTTATCCCTAAGTCAGTATTTAGAGTAGTTACCTACTACTCAGTAGTTACCCTAACTCGCTGATTCTCAAATTTGAGCATGCATCAGAATCACCTGGAGGGCTTGTTAAAATGCACATTACTAGGTCCCATCCCAAGAGTTTGATTCAGTGGCTGTGGAATGAGGCCTGAGAATTTGAATTTCTAATGAGTTCCTAGGTCATGCTAATGCATTCAAGGCACCCACTTTGAGAACTACCGCTTTAACACTATCTAAATTACCTAGTATGATGCCTGGTAAAGCAGATCATCAAAAAAGTCATCATTATTTCATTATTTACAGAAATCCTTTGGGCAGACACAAAATTACTTACAGGTCTTCAAAAGGAATTCTAATATAAGTAAGGGTAAAACAGTAATAACAGATATTATATTCAGTAAAACATAAATTTGGCAAAATAAGTTATTACTTGCCCAAAGCAATACAGTGACTTCACCATTGTTTTCTATTTCTGTTTCTATAGGTAATTTTGTGATTTCCCAATTCCGGCGATTCAATGGAACTCATAAAAGGTAGATCCATCTATTTTACTAAATATAGTCCCTTGATATAGATGATACTTGATTGCTTTTATATTATGTGAGTGCATGAATAACTCTGGCATTCAGAAATAATAATACTCTTCTTTCCTAGATCAAATCAGAAAGCTGTGTACATTAAAATGAGTTAAAAAGAAAGAAAACCTGCATGTCTAAAATTAAAGTATGACTAATGCATTGGGGAAATTGTTTAACAGTTCATCCTGGTAAAATTATTACTTCTGTAGCTATGCCAAGGTTAGTGTCAGGTTAGGTTATCTGAAATTCAAGTGCCAGATGTGTGTGTGCATGTGTGTGTGTGTGTGGACATGGGTGTGTATGTGTGTACATGAGCTCCCCTCTGGAGAGTTTTAGACACTTCCAGGCATGGCTTTACAGAAAGTTTTCCTTACAGAGACTTATGTTCAGTACTCTTTGGGTAATTTTTTTGTCTTCCTCATTCTTTCCCTATCTTCTCTTGACACTCTTTGTTGAGCTGACTACTGTTTTTTCTCCAACCCACTAGGTTTTCAATAAGTTTCCTGTCGTGCATTGGGATAGAGTGTTCATGGAAAATGGCTTTGCCTCGGTGATGTAAGCCAGCTCCCTCCCGCCTTTTTCTTTTTTTAAATAGACAAGTAACAAAGTACTTACATTGCAAGAATTTACTCCAGAAGACTTCAAACCATTGGCTGACCTTTTATAGTTTAATCTCAGCATTGATTTCATAACTGGTGCTCAAAACAGAAAAGGTGCACAGAGAGAGATGTGCTCTTGAAAAGACATTTAGAGCCTTTCATTTTAAGATTTCAAAAGCACTAACCAACATACTCAAATTCCCCTAAAATACATATGGGGAACTAGTAACTATGATCTAAAAAGGACTTTGAGGAATTAGAGCCAAGAATGGTTCAATAACTAGTTATGAAGGAAGGAAGATTAAAATAAAAAATTTCCCAGGAGCCTGTAATTTGGAAGAAAACCTTGAGAGCTCAACTAGTTCATTCTCCAGTCTCCAGATAGGACTCTCAATTTTGAAAAATACTATTTTGGCTCCTATGTCAAATTATCTGATTGGTGGTGCTTACGCAAAATGACAACAATCTTACCTAACACAGATGCACTATTTAAAGGGCTTTACAAGTACTAATTCATTAAAGCCTTATAACAAACTTGTGACTGAAGTACTATTATCATTCCTACCTTCCATTTGAGGAAGCCGGGGTTCAGAGGTTAATTAACTTGTCCAAGATCACATAGTATGTGAGTGGCAGAGCCGAGATTTAAACTGAAGATTGAGACACTTATAGTGGAAGTCTCCTGGGGCAGTGGGGAAATGATTCCCCAAATATTCCCCAAATTGCATCATTGGGAAAAAAATAAAATACATTTAAATAAGCCTAAATCCCTAGTCAGATCTCTTTTTACTTGATTGGTAATCAAATTTCTTTCTAGTCTCCAGGAGAGATTCCTGAGAAGCTATGACACAAACAAAGCCAACTACCTAGAATCAGCTATGTTTCTCCTAGATGACTAGTCAACCTTTTCACCTCATAATCCTAGGTCCTAAATTAAGGCAAGAACTAGAGACCACCATGTCTTCTGGCCACTGCCCTCGGATTCTTACTTCTGGGTCTTACAGCTCTGGTGGTCCAGGAGCACAGAGAGAAAGCCACAAAGAAGAAAAAACTATGAACTTTGTTCTTCCAACCAAAACACCTCCCTAGCTCCATTGTGTGATCTGAAAATTCAGTTTAGAACTTTTCAAATACCAGAAAATTTCTTCCTGAGTTTAGAATAATGAGGAAGGTGTTATGTCAGCAAAGAAAACTGGTACAGAGATTAATCATCATGTTCTCTGAGATCATTTGCATAACTCAGAGTATACAATGAGACCTACGGCTGAGTTCAGGTCCTGCCTTTGACATGTGAATCATTAAAGAAATCACTTGTATCCATTCCTTTATTCCACACATATTTATTGAGGGTCTAGGCCAGGCTGGGTGCTAAGATGGTTAAAATACAATACTCATCCTTGAGGAGTTCTGAGCTTAGACCTCTCTGTGCCTTGTTTTCTTCCAGTTGAAAATAATTACCCTCCCCCACACACACTTCTTCCTAAAGGTGTCACACAGATTTCTGAGATACGAAAAATGAGGGACAGTTTCTTCAAAGCCCCAATCCTTAGAAAAGCAAACTTTGCCGCCACAGTACACAACACCCGCTCCACAATGCTCCCTGCCAAGTAGCTGGCCAAGACACAGACTCAGCAGGAGCACTGGTGTCTCCAACTAATGGCCCACTATAATTCCTCTCTTCCCTGAACACTTTTAAACTTTTTTTCTGGAGTCAACCCAAGCTCGGCAGAATTTCCAGATCCGTGGAAGTGCAGCATGCAAGCAGCCCATTTCCTGACAATGCTGCAAAGCTTCAGGGAACACATTTTGTTATTTCCACGTTTATGAGTTGAGCCGAAGCCCTGAGCCCGACTCCTGACCAGGCAGCCCCCCACCTGGAAGCGCTGCAAGGCTGTGGGGAGAGGGGAGGGGAGAAACACTCTAATCAAAGGAAAGAGCATGCGCGGAAAAGTTAATAAAAATAAATGTTCCGATGGCTGCCTAGACAGAAACACTAGCATCCAAGGGGTCTTTAAAGGGGACTGAGGTGTGAAGATCATTTTCTGAGCCCTAGTCAAGGCTCTTCCCATGATAATGGTCTGGCATTAGTGCAAAGAAAGCAAAGTTTTGAGCAATGTGGCCAAACTAAACAGCACATTCTCTAAATTAACACTTTCTTTCTTAAAGCAACCTGAAAAATGAGGCAAAGAGACTATACAGTATTTTAACAATAATTAAACTGTTCAGCCCTTATATACGTGACATTGTGCTAGGCACTATGAACAGTTCGAAGATAAATATAACCAAGAAACAAATTATTTTTGAATGACACAAAGGTGTCAGATACTGTGTTAGCTATCAGAAATGCAAAGACAGATAAGACTTGGTTCCAGCTCTTGAAGGAGTTTTTAATCTAGTTTTAGAGAAATCATAGGAAAAAGAAAGCTGACCATGTTGACTGGTGGTATTTAAGAATAAGAAGTTTTTAGCTTTATTATCTTTTTTTCTATTTTCTTGAAAAACATCCTCAATTGGTTTAAGTAGTTTGTCAAGAATAGAATATGTCTTTTGTTGACAAGATAATTAAAAAAGAAGGAGCTTATTTCATGCCCAAACTGTAACTAAAATCTTTAAATAGAAGAAAACAAAATTTTTAAAGGTGAGTCAAAAATAAACTGGAAAAATACCAGTTTGTATTGATAGTCACTGTATGGCTGGTGCTATCAATATAGCTGATACTTTCATATGTTCCTGACAGTACAACTCCCCACGTTCCAGTTTCAAGGAATTATTATGGACCAGCCACTTCCCTAGAACTAACTGAGAGGAACCAGAGCAAAGCCAGACCTTGGACGACTCTCTCTCTCTTTCTTTCTAATATAGTCTCGATGAAAAGATGGAGGAATAAAAGGAGCTGGATTCTATGGGAGTACCACATGAGGAATACAGGTTAATTTCTCCTTTCTTCATTACAAAAGGGTCCTACAGTACTTCTTCCTAGTGGGAGAGGAATCTCTTGCAGGAAGCTATTATGCAGCTCATTGCTGGGGGCAACAGCTGGTATGGTGTGGAGGAGGGATTATCTGGAAACGGAGTTCTCAAGTCAGGAAAGCGTGGAGCAGGAAGCCTCTGCAGAGTCCTCTGAAGAGTCACATATGCAACCCACCAGAGAACAAACATTCAGATATCTGCAACATGGGGATACCATCAGTGGACGCCGTGATTAAACAACCCCGCCAAGGAGATGTCTGCCTCCTCATCCCACCTCCACACTCTGGCAATAAATGGGTAGGACAGAGAAGAGGAAGTATTATGGTGATCTTATAATTTGTTGTATAAGCCAGGACAAATTTGAGAATGAATGAAATTGCTATTAATAACTATACTAAGACAACAGGTACAAACCAAACTTTCCCTGAAAAACTGAGATGTATGATCCCCTTGAGGGTGAGGGCAGGTGCATCTACAGAGAAACTCTGGCCTCCTACCATCCTCGCTACAACTGCATCCACTTCGCTATAAATAGGCTTTATCTATCAAGGGGGAAGAGAAGAGAAAGAACTTCAAAGAAAGTTTGAGACTGAAGTTTAAAAGTAAACAGACTGAGCCTCAAGTATTAGAATGAGATTTCTCTAAGGAAAAAACGTGGCTGAAACTGATAGGACTTATCCAAGATAGAGTTAAGGGAGCTGCACCCATAGGGAAAGGAGATTTTCAACACAACACTATTGGAGAACTGGGGGAAAAAAATCACTTTCCGGTTTTCACCAAGAGATTGAGACTTTAGTAAATTTTGACACATAGCAAAACACACAAAAAAAGAACACTTATTGGCCTACTAGGCCAGCATATGGAGTCTAAAGAAATATAAAATACACTGATAAATATGAGGACACCATTTCATGAGAAATAAACAGCATTATTTTCTCAAAAATGAATGAGACATAAACGTGTAAAACACACAGAAAAAGTACACAAGCCAGTAAATAGGTTTAAAATCTGGCTTTCTCTGTTTCTCACTGGGGGATCTTGCATGAGAGCTTTAACCCCTCTGAGTTTCCATTTCAATGCCTGTAAAATGAGAAGCATATAGCCAACTCAGAGAGTTATAAAGTTATATAAAAGCATTTAGAAAGATGCTTGACAACAAGAGCTAGTTGTGTCGTGTTCAATAAAGGCCTGTTTTCAGCTTCATCTCTTCTACTTCCCTATTATAAAACCCCAGAGTTCTTTGGAGAATAAAACGATGTACTTAAAAGTACTTAGCATAGGACCTAGCACAATACATATTGGTTCCCTTCTACTGACTCAGGTTGCTGAGTTACTGTACAGTTTGACTTGTGCTCAAGCTCTGTACCATATCCATTCTATGTGTCCCTATATGGGCTAAGACATTTGAACCAAACTTGTGAATGTCTGTGTGGACTATGGGACAGAGAGAGGAGAAAGCTGCATGTTCTCAGAAATTATTCTTCAATGCTCACATCTGTTCCCTCAATCCAGAAAAGGAAACAGGCGAAAAGGATTTAGACTCAGGAATGGAAAGGACCAGCTCTTATGGGATTCATGGAATAGGAGATTAATACATGCTTTCTTCTTCTAACAAAATCCCAGGCACAGGCAAAACTGGTTCAAAATAGAATCAGTCTGAGCATATCAAGGGAAAATAAGGTTAAACAAACAAGCAAAGATACAACATTCAACCAGAGAACTAGATGGGGAAGAGATAAATCCACCTTCTTGGTACTGGAGTTGGGTGTGGATTGATGGATTAATGGTACAGAAAGGAGTCTGAACTCTCGTGTTCACCAGAGCATCCTTTGGACATTCCCCAGCAAAATATATTTGATACTGAGCAGTGGCCATTCATCTAGTTTTCCAATAACATGCATTGGGCAACTACTATGAGCCAGAAACTGTACCAGGTGTTTCACATACTTTGGCACATTTCAGTACATATATGGCTCTGTAAGGAGAGAAGAAATAAAATGGTTGGTTCTACCAAGGTAGGACTGAAAGAAGCAGCATGTCCTAAAAGAAAGACTAGTAACTAGTTATAACATTAAAAGGTGACAAAGCTTGGATTCATTAATAACCATCTTATGAGAAAAATGACACTGCCCAATTCACATGTTCATTCTTATTCTAAGGGTGTTGTGGGTACTACCTAGTTAAGGTTTAGTACTGTAATGAACATTTAATGACCCAAACTGAGCAATATCATTTGCCTCCACAGTATTTGTATATCAATGGTGGGAGTAGGGTAGAATCATAGGTCATTATAAGGTATACCTAGCCTTCAGTAATTCTCACTTAGAAGACGATGCCACCCCATTAGTAAGGTTGATAAAAGTGTGGGGATCTTTTTGTCAGCAAAAGTAAAACAGAATTACCTCTAGCAATTAGTAGGCCAGGGCTAATAAGGTTAAAAGTCATGTGATTCACAGATCTGTCCCAAAGAAGAGAGGGTCAAGAGAGAAGAACCACGCATTGCTTTAAAAACTGACAATACACCTCATGTTAGGAACTTTATATATGCTCTAATTTAATCTTTAATACAATCTATAAACTCTTCCACCAAATATATCAATAGATTCCCCACTGAAATATTTTTCTCAGTCTTAATCAGCATTCATCACCAGACTCTACAATAGATGAGGCATGTCTCTCAAATCGGTGCCCAAAGTTGACTGAGAAAGGATTTCACAGACCATTTAGATCATCTTTTTAAGAATTTAAGGGGAATCATCTACTCTCATCATTATTTCATAACACAAGAAATACTGAAACATCAAACAGGCAAGAAGAATATAATCTCAGAATGAAAGATGATCAATACTGAATACATTTAGCATGATGAAAAGCTCATTGGGTTATTTCAGTGTTTCTCACTCTAGCACAGAGCCCTGACAAACTCATCATGTCCATGTTTGATCTGGGGATCAGCAATTGGTAACCACTGACCTAAACATCTTGGGCAATTTGATCTTGGCAAGACTACTTCCTAAAGAACAGGGCAAAAAGTCAAAGACTACTTCCTGGTTCAGAACAGCAGAAAGGTCCCAAACCAGTGTCTCTGAGCAAAAGAGAGGGAGTTGATGGGAATGACAAAAGGCAAAAAGCAAGTAGCCATCTCTGGGGAAAATAAAAAGGGCATCTAAGGTTTCTTGGAGCTTCCCTCAGCTTTTTAATGAGATTATTGGAATCAGAAACCTATCCTCTGTAAAATTCTCACCTTAGCAGTACCATTGTCTTCTTTCTACCCTTTGTTAAAAGTTTAAAGGCTTTGTCTCGGAGTCAGTCTTCTGTAATATCTGTCAGTTTTTCTTCCTTTCATTCAGCCCCTTTGTTTCTCTCTCCTCCTCCTCCCCTGACATAATAGTAACATTTACTTAGCCATTTTGTAGTAGTCTTCTGGCTCACCAGTAGCTCCTTACAACTCACTCTGCAGTTTAGTAAAAACAGTCAAGGTGACCACAGTTGGAGTAGAAGATAACAGCAGAAGAATGGAAGGTTTGTGGTTTGGGGAGTAAGTAGGGAAAGCATGGTTTTGAATCCTAGCTATGAGTGCTTCTTGGTGGGCATTATTTAACCTCTGAGCCTCAGCTTCCCCATCTGCAAGAAGTGTTTAGCAATAACCAAATCACTGGGATGAAGAGAAAATAAAACTGTATATAGCTAGCATAAGTTGCGTTCAAGAAATGCTAGTTTCTTCTTTACCTTCCTTTTCCCATTCTTCTGGACTTTTCAGAAATGTTCTGCCATTTGCCTGTTTTGTAGGTCTTTCCTAGTCATTTAATTTATTCATATCCTGCCATTATATGTTCATTGTGACAGAAGATAGGCAGACCAGAGATTCAACCAAGACCACTCGTTTGCATAAATAATTTTCAAGCATAACTAACAACTCAAAGCCTGCTTCTTCTTGCCTTTCAGATATTCTCCCAGATGGAAAACCCTCAGCTTCATCTCAGCATCCTAAATAGCCAATTGGCAAGGGAGCATCCATCCAACTGGAAGCTGAATAGAAGAGGATTCAATATGATTTTATCTGGATTAATGTGATTTGGGTTTTTTGGAGGGAGGTGCTTTAGGGTTTTGGAGGATTTTGGATAAAAACTCATTTAAAACAAGTACCAATTAATTCAATGTAAGGGAACTAATTCTTTTCTTTCTGCCTATGTTTCTTTAAATGAAAAACAGTAGATCAATACACAGTTCTTATAGAGAGGCAGTAAATCCTGGGAATTAGCCAGTCTGTGTAATTTTAAATTCCAGCTCTGCCATTTACTATGTGACTGTGTAAATTATTCAATTTCTCTGTGCCTCAGTTTCCTCACCTGTAGCATACAATAATAGTATTTACCTATAGACTCACTGTGAGGAATAGAAAGTCAATACAAGTTAAGGGTTTAGGACATTGTCTGGTGCACAGTAGGTGCTAAGAGATTATCACTATTATTTAGCACTAGTTTTTCAATGAATAATTAATGAGTACCTACTAAGTGTTAGGCACAGCTCCAGTAATTATGAAATATTAAAAAATGGATTACCATCTCTTCTTTGCTTTCAAGGATCTTGTAATTGGGAAATAATGGAACTATTAAAGATTATTTATCACTTAAAGCATTCCCCACAGGCAAGTGGTATAATTATTATTATCATTATTTTGCACATGAATACTAGGAGGTTCAACATTAAATGTCTTGCTCAATGTCACTTAACTAAAGAGCTTCAAACCATCACAGTTTCCAGGATTTTGGACTCCAGAACCCCATGCTATCTCGCTTCCAGCACATCATGGCTCAGAAAATGTATTAGAGAATGTCTCGCTTTTCTTATTCTTTTTAAGAATTTCCTTTTGCCTAATATTTCAAGTGAATCATAGCAGTTATGCAGAGAGGATTATTTATTTCCAATTATGTGGGGCTCAGTAGCCCAAGGCATTCTTCTACTTCAAGAAGGAGAACCTGGAAACACAGACATTGCCTCATCTGGAACCACTGTCAGCCTTCCTTGCCCACACTGAGTCTGGAACTGCAATCAACTCTCTAAAAGAACATTAAAAGCTTTGGATCAATATTGAGATTGAAAAATTGAGGCTTTAAATGATTTCTATCTATGGGAACAAGTGTATTTATTGATGATGACAGAAGAAAACACTGCTGATAACAGAGTCGAAATTCATGCCCTGCTTTTTTTGGTTTCTCCAACATAGGCTTTTACCATTATAACCACCCCAGTGTCTAGCGCAGTGCTGGCACATAGTAAATGCTCATTAAAATGTTGTTGGCTAAATGAATGGCTGTATCCTATACAAACTGTTGAAAAAAATCCTTAAAAGTCTATTTTTGACACTTATTAAAATGAAAAACATGGTCAACATTTATGAATACTTTGTAGAATTACAATGGTTAATCCTAAACTTCTTTCCTTTCTTCTTTTAACTTTGAAGAGAGAAGAAGTATGGCACAACTGAAAAAGCACTGGACTAAGTGTTGGCAAGCCCGGGTTTCAATCCAAGCATATGACTGTTATTTTGTGACATGGAACACATTAAGACACCCCATCCAGATCTTGGTTTTTCTATTTTATCAAGTGCAAGAGCTGAATTAGGTTTGTTCAGCTTTCATAAGCCATTCAAATATAACTTTTATATTCGTATAACCTAAAAAATTAAGATAAAAAAAAATGTATGATGAAAGTGACAGTTAAGCAAACATTGTCCTGTGTATACCACTATGCCTTTACAGGCAACTTTCTTTCTAGAGCTTGTCCCACCCTACCTGAGGTCCTCAGCCATTAAAGCCTACCTTTGACAAAAGTTTTGGTTTTACATTAGTTATCAATTGCTACATTACAAATTACCCCGCAACTTAGAGGCTTAAAACAACAAACACTTAGAGTTTCACACTTTCTGTTGGTCAAGAATCTGGGCACAACTTAGCTAAGTGCCTCTGGCTTGGGGTCTCTCAAGAAGTTGTAATCATGCTGTTGGCTAGCGTTGCAGTCATGTCAGGCTCAACTGAGGCTGAAGAATCTGCTTCTAAGCTCACTCATTTGGCTGTTTCCAGGCCACAGTGTCTTGCTACATGGATCTCTCCATAAGCTGTGTGAGTGTCCTTATGACATGGCAGCTGGTGGTCTGAGAGGGAAGACTCAGAGACTCCCCAAGAGAGAAGCCATGGTCATTTGATAATTATTCTTGACAATGACATTCCATCACTTCTGTCTCATTCTGTGTGTTAGAATCAGGTCCACCTCACACTCAAAGAGAGGGGTTTACTCAAGAAAGGCAGGGACTCCTGGGGGCTGTCTTAGAGACAGCCTACCACAGCCAACATTTACTCCTAGTATGAACTTTAGATGTTAGTGTCGACCAAGGTGTCTTATTCTGTTTGGGCCACTGTACCAAAATACCACAGACTTGGAAGCTTATGAATAACAGAGATTTAGTTCTCACAGTTCTGGAGGCTGAAGTCCAAGATCAGGTGCCAGCATGGTTGAGCGAGGGCCTTTTTGAATTGCAGGCTTCTCACTGAATCCTCACATGACAGAAGTGCAGGGAGCTCTCCTTCAGGCTTCTTTTCTAAGGGCATTAATCTCATTCATTGGTCACCTCCCAAAAGGCTCCGCCTCCTAATTCCAACACATTGGACATTAGGATTTCAACCTGTGAATTTTAAGGGGATACAAACATTCAGACAATAGCATAGGGGGTATTCATTTTAACTGTGGGATAACAGTCTCTGTCTACTCTTTGAGGAATATCAAGCAAATTTGTTTCAGGGAAGAATTTAGGTGGTAAGATAGAGACCAAAGTGGGAATGAGGAGGGAAAGGATATGGCTTCCATTAAAAGTGAAACAATAGTCATAGTTATTGAATCCTGCCATATGCCAAGCAATATGGTAAGCACACAGCAGATAGGGTTATATAAAATTTGATCAACTTTCCCAAAGTACGACATATTTGCTTTTGGCTACCTCCTCCAAATCTCCATTGCCCCACAAGAGAATTGACTAAAAACTTTTCTCAACCTATTTGAACACCAGAGGCAGAATATTACAGTGAATGGAACACAGTACACTTGTACTTTCCCAGTCATAAGCGTGTCATTTAAACTTTCTAAATCTGTTTCCTCTTCTAAAAAAAATGATGTCTCACTCAACCTATCTATCATCACAGATATACGATAAAGAGTTGTTTCTGAGAACGGGCTTTAAAAATGAAAGCGCCATCCAAATAGAAGATATTCTGATTATGTGATTTTTCCTGGGCACAATAAGAAAAACAACATTTGACCTCTCCCACTCCTCCAAAGGATACATGCAAACTTCTATTAGTCTTTATAAATTTATAGAAAATATGTCATTATTACTGAAAAGTGTGAGCCTATCAACAATGCACCCTTAGCCAGGATTACTAATTGTGCTATGGTAACAAATAATCCCCAAATCTGTGTTGCTTGAAACCACAAAGCATTATTTGTCTCTCACTCTTTATGTCCATCTCAGACTGACTGATGCTCTGCTCTGTGTCATATCAGTTTGACAGGTCCTGGGCTAATGAAGCAGCCATTGGTCCATGCAGCAGGGAAGGGGAAGGACAAAAACTCACACACTGGCTCTTAAGAGTCCCCTCAGTGACACATAACATTGCATCTTTCACTTCACTGTCCAAGCTGAATCTTATAATGGCCAAGACTAATTTCAGAGGATGAAGAGTCAATCCTCAAATGTGCCCGGGAAGGGAGGAGCCCTGAAAGCATCAGGAGGCAGCACAGTCTTCCGCACTGCCTTCTGAGAAAATAGAGGGTTTGTATTCCAAGCTATGGGAGACAATTAACCTCTGACATGTCTAATATGTAAGCAAAATCCTTCTTATTTATGCATCGTTTAAGTTTTTTCCTGCAAAGTGAGTGATTACACCAAATTATGTTTTATTTTAAAAAACACAAGTTTTATTGGAAATCCCATTACCAACACTTCTTACAATGTGTCTCTAAGTCCTATTTTCACAGAAAGGAGTCTGAAATGGCGCTTTTTGTCCATGTGTGTATGTGTATGTGAGTGTGTTCTTGGGATGCTGGGAAATGAAAAGACATGATTGGCTTAAGGTCAAGTTTAGTCAATGCTTATAAATAATTTTTATTTGCAAGGTTAATAACTTAGCCCCTTCTAATTTAGTGGCACTGAAACTTGTTATAAACTTGTTAGTTCAGTTGTGTCTGTTTTAGATCGGCCTTCAAATCACAGGCTACTCGCACTGCCTCCCCAGGCTTTCTCGACCTTGGATCCCTACCACCATGCTAATCCAAATGAACACTGAAAGGAGCCTCCATTAGTTCTGGCTTCTAGTCTCATCTCTTCCATTAACTAACTGTATTGCTTTGGGAAAGTTGCTTTCTCTCTCCAGGACTTATCTCTAAAATGAGGGAGTTGGCTGGGAGAATTCCAGCTATAACTGCTTATGGTTCTAAGTCAGGCCGTGAAGCCACAGAGAGACACTATGTATGTTTCTTCCTCTTTCCTGAGTTTATCAGCAACTGGAGGAGATATCTCAGCAAATGCATGGCCTCCTAACATACAACAGAATGTCTTTGAAGATAACTTACATTTCAGCACCTCTCAATCTATTATTTCCTCAGATCCCTCCTTGTCAGCTCTGGGGTACAAAACCTCAGCAGTAAAATACAATTTACACGCACTGTACTTTTAATGCCTTGTTTCTTACTTAAAACAAACAGAGTATACACAAAGGTTGAAATTATTTCTCTGATTATACTAACTGCAATTTTATGAGGCTTTGTTGTGGTGCTTATGTTGCTGATTTAACCACCGGTTAAGAAAGTAACTGTTATGGCCTTGAATTGTTTATTCTTCTAAATTTTTTTACAGCCACATATGCAATAATTGATAGATTCAAAAGATTTTGGAAGAGAAGTCTTAAAAAATAAGTTCATATTCATTTATATGATTCTGTTGACATGAGGCCACTGAAGAAAAGATGTTAGTAGAAGAAAAGTGTTTCTTGGATGCCCAAATATAAACAGCTTCCTAACAAGTGGCTTCGAAGACAAGTTAATGTTTTGCTTGGAGATGTCATCAATACCCTGAAAATGGTTGATATCGGATTCAGAGTCTTTCCTGAATTTCTTGAACTCCAATGAGTAACTTGGAAAGTCTCAATATTTCAGAGTCATACACATTTCGATCAAACCCTAGTGACTGAGTAACCTTGAACAAGTTATATTAATTCTCTGAGCCTCAGTTTCTTCATCAACAAAATGAAAAGAATACCTATACAACAAATTATTGTGAATAGTAAAGAAATTAACATAAGTAAAGCTCAGTGTACAATGACTTCACATGACAGATGACCAACATCTTCATCCACACAAAACTATCGGGATGAGATTTTAATATGGGGTGAGGTTTGAAATGTTATACATGTCAACCCATTCCTAGCTCATATCAAAATATTAGGTCAGACACTTAGAGAGTGGGGATGGGGGTGGCGAGAATACTCTGATATAGGCAAATCTGTCTCATGAGTAAAGACAATCATGTATTTGGATTTTACCACAATTTAACTAGAGTGTTTCAAGCTTCCTAACAATCTCTGTGTTAGTAATATTTCTCCATGTTTTTCTTTATTCTCTGACTTTATTGGTTCCATAGCATCCACAGAGCCATCGTGTATAACTAAAGTGGAGAGGGGAAGGATATGAGGCATTCGTTATCTTATGTACCCTACCCTTAGCTTGGCCAGCATGAAAAATAATGCATACATAATTCATTTTATGTTTATAAACAACTTTAGCAATTTATTCTCCAGGATCAAACATTTCATCATCATTCAAATGATAACTCCAAGAAATCCCTCTGGTCACCTATTATATCTAAATTATCTTGTACTTATGGTGTTTTTAAACAGAAATCCTCAGAAGACACTAAACAAAGTAAAATTTCACCCTAACAAAGTTCTATCTATATTTCTACTTAGGACCTAAAAATTACTCTTCCTTAATCTCCATTGGTCAAGTTTATAATTCAATTTTATTTTAATTCCTTTTCTTCAGTTCTTTCCTTAAGTATCTTTATAACTCCCCCCACCCACCACCACCACCATTTTCTAAGAATAGGAACCATGTCTACTTTTCCTGAGTATTATATCTTTTTAAATTGGGGTTTTATTTCCAGGTTTCTCTTCATTTTTGTCCATTAAGATGTCTTACTTCAATGCAGTTATCCCTCTGGTTTGCTTTTTTTTTTCTCCTCTTGCCAAATTCACTTTGGTTTTCTCAGGCCTCAACCAAAAACCACAGAATCTTAGCGCTAGAAGAGCTCTCATGTGTTTTATAGGTTCTTTCTACCAACACCCTGAAAAATTACATAAACTGTGCTTTCTAGCTCTTGATATTTTTAGTATACACCAAATTTGACCCCTCTTCTTCCTGCAAAATAGAAAAAATAAAAGCAAAAACTACTTGCTTAAATATGAGCAGGTAATTTTGATTCTTTGAATTATTTTCTCATCCATGAAATGTGGGTGTTTTGGTTAATGAGCAGTATGGAGGGAAATTGGGAGGAATAAGACACATGGCAAATAAATTCCTTTGCAAGTTCAAAATCTATGGTTAATATATAATGTAATCATTTAACCTATCTAACAGGAATATGAGATATCTGACAGACTTTTTTCTTTTTGTCTAAGTGCCACCTTATAGCTGTGGGCTTGTGGTAATATGGTTGGTACAATTAGAAACCAAAATTAGGAACCAAGCAACCACAAAAGGAAGAGGCTCTGGAACAACTCTAAGCCCTTATCCAGAATGTGCAGCTAAGGACACTGCAAGAGCTCATGCTTTCCTGCACATATGGTCTCCAGTCTGCAACTCTCCAAACAGTGGGCAATCTCCACATACCTCACATGCATACCTGGAAACCTTCATGCTCATTTAACTGAGACTTTTCAACAAATCTCAGAGAAAAAGAAAACTAGATAACCAGTTACTTAACTAAGGTCCATAACTCAACTCATCTTAGGGTGTCATCAACAGTTCTGCTGCCACGATATGCCCTACGAGAAATACCCAAGTGTTTTTCATCAGAACCACTGCTACGAGCTTCTCTGACATTGAGCTATGGACTTTATTGTTATTTTAAAGAAAAATTATTGTTCGACACATGAATTTTAAAACATCTGTTTTCATTCTGAATTCCTTTTTTCCAAAGATATTTCATCAGTAAGAATTACCATTGCAGACCCAGGAATTTGAAAATATTCACAAGCTCATACACAAAAACCAAACAAGTTGTCAAAGTCATGGATTTGGGGATAAAGGAGAAG
This sequence comes from Rousettus aegyptiacus, assembly GCF_014176215.1. NCBI lineage: Eukaryota > Metazoa > Chordata > Mammalia > Chiroptera > Pteropodidae > Rousettus > Rousettus aegyptiacus. The sequence goes on from NW_023416306.1 coordinate 56,396,187, forward strand.
AGGTTGCAAACTAGTCACAGGTGACCTTACACAAAATATAAAAAGGACACATTGGATTTTTTCTCTCTTTCTATCTAATTGTATAGTGACATGAGGATAAATTCCAAGATTCACCACCAGTTTACAAGTATTTCATTATGACTCCTGGGTTGTCTGAGATATACATCATTATGTTCATCCCCCAGAGAGTGACAGTGAATTAGAGAAACACTTCAGAACCCTAGAGTGCAGAACTCTAGCCCGTTACCCACCAGCGGCACTCAGCTGGGTCAATAATGCTTGCTTTCTAAAAAAATACAGGAATGTGATATTACTCCTTTATTTAAAACAGTCTTTTGAGCTGGTTCGTTTATGTGAATTTCAAAGAAAAACATTGTATTGATGAATTATGTTATAATTAGTGAAATTTCAGGAAGGAAAACAATCAGTACTCATACTTACAGCCACATCACCTGAAATATAACCGTTAGTGTCTAATTTATCAACAATCTGCTAGAGGGATAATATTCTTCTTCTGTATTTTTAGGCAAGCAGTAAGAACACTTGAGCAGTTATTATGTGGCCAGAGATTGATTTATATTTTTATTATATTGCTTCTCACTGCAGTCAAAAAATCTTGAGCAAAATGGGGGAAAGGGTAATTGTAACAGTATAACCTCACTATAAAATATAGAATGCTTTATTTATACAGTTTCTCAATGTGAAGTTCTCTGTGATGTCTAAGATTGATACTGGACTTTCAAGTCAGCCTAAATCACAATTCTCACATAATTACAAAAGGTACATCCTGCGGATTTCAAACTACAAAATCATGGCATAGAACAGAGGGGATAAGATATCTAGGGGATGAAAGCATGTGAAATCATTGTTTTTTCATCATAGCTAATAAGCAAAATATACACCACCCTGATGCCCAGGGTTTCAACTCAAATACTGGTAACCTGTGGGTTTGAAGGATTCCACCAAAATTCAGCTTGGGCCTGATCATGTGTGTCTGATGATATGTTTTAGGCATAGAGCTCCATGGCCGAGGACAAGCTTAACACAAACTAGCCTATACTTTAGAAGGGCATGCCTGCCGGGTTCTTACTGTGCTTATACAAGTCAGGACCGAGTTGAGAGAGTGTCATTTGGTATCACGGTAAGGATAGGAGACAAAGGCTATTTTAAGAACAATATGGTTTTTGGTGATCTCTGTGAAGTTTATGAGTAGTCAGAGAAGAGAACATAAAACTCGCTCTACACATGTAATTAAAATACAGGGTAACTAAATTCATGTGTAAGTAATAGGAGAGCAGAGTGGAGCCAGGGGATCATAATAAGCATCCTGGTTGAAGTGAAAAGCAATTTGTGGTGGGGCTTTCAAATTCCTACTTTAGTGGATAGATTTGGAAAGCTCACGGTTAGTCTTCCTGGCTGGGTAGGTTTACTTTCAGAGCCCTTTCATTTAAAAAAAAAAAAAAAAAAAAAAAAATTCTCTAAAAATAGTAGTTGGGTTTGGTTTGGATTTTTTTCCTGCAAGAGAAATCACACAGTTTTATAAATGAATCACTGTTTCTTGGGAGCAAACAGCTAAGTTCAACAGTAATCAGCATTCCTCTCTTTCATCCATGGAGGGGTGGGGGGGCCGGGTTACTAGGCCTTAAACTCCACCATCTCCCACACTTCCACTGGGCCTATCAAATTCCAAAGCCTATTCTAAATGTGGATTTATGAAATGGAGACAATGGAATGGATGGGGAGGACTTTACAAAACAAAGCAGATGTTACCAACTATTCTGGAGTCTGCAATTCTGTGGGCTGAGCATCTGTATGATGGACTTTGTCCCAGGATAGCGCTGTGCCAGGAAACGCCCATCCCTCCTGTAGAGATGAGATGAGGTGGCTTCACCGTTAACCATGCAACATGTTCCTGCAAACTGGCATACCTCCCACATGAGCAAGACTTGGCACCACATAGAGGTGTTTGACTGTTATTTCTACTAACCTCTATAAAACAGACCCCCCAAAAGCCAAAGATCAAATTTATAAAGTAAGTAGCCATGAGGGAGATAATGAACAGATAAGAACAAAAGATGCTCTACATGGTTTTGTACTGTAAGTGATCTGTAAAAAGAAGACTCATGCAAAAACTCCTAGTCATGGACCATGTCCTCAAGAATCTCAGTACATATTTGGGGGGGAAACAAGCTCTCTTCTTTTTAAGTGAATTATTAGTTTAAAACCATAAACTATATTGAATTCTAGAACAATAGAGTAGAAGAGGCCTTAGTCCTCACTTTGACCAATTTCCCTTTTCCCCTCCTGGGAAAAAACATCCAATGATGTAGAGCAGACAACTTTCAAAACTGTAGACCCACCCTGTGTTCTGGAAGTACAGCATCATGGTTAAGAGAAGCACATGAGTTCTGGAGCAGACAGATCTCATGTCAGATCCCAGCTCTGTCATATTCTAGCTGTCACTTAACTTCTTAAAGTCTCTGTTTCTGTAGCTTTCAGGTCAGGATAATAAGATCGAAGTAAGCCAAGGCTGCTAAGCCATATATGTGGCTCCAGCCCCTGCAAAGGTGACATTAATAAGAAGAAACATGTTTTAATGGGGTGAAATAAGAAGATTCAGGGGTAAAAATGACTTTTAGTGGGTTAGCAAAAAAAAAGAAGAAGAAGAAGAAGAAAAGAAGAAGAAGAAGAAGAAGAAGAAGAGGAGGAGGAGGAGGATGAGGAGGAGGAGGAGGAGGAGGAGGATGAGTAGGAAGAGATAGAATAATACGATCCTCATTCAGACAGTCCTCCTGCCCTCCTCCTACGCAGCCTAAAGAAGAAGAAGAAGAAGAAGAAGAAGAAAACTTCAACTATTCTTGTGCTCAGTTTTCCTCAGAGCCCTGAGTTTTCAGAAGCTGGTCTTCCAAGACCACAGGTGCAAAGAGAAGCTAGAAGGATTGGATTCCAGGGCCACTGAGCCACACAGTTACTCCCTCCCTCATCCAGAACAGTTTTGCATCTTTCTTGTTTACATATTAGGCTTCTGAGTTACATCCCCTTGAAGAAGATATATAGATATCTTTCAACCACCACCCAAAATACTTGTGGAGAAAACAGCACAGAACTGAGTATAAAAGGCTGGGCAGCCTCAGGCAGGTTACTTACCATGTCTGCACCTCATTTCTAAAATGAGAGGTTTGGATCACCAAATCTTCAAGATTTTTTTTTTTTTTTTGGTGCTTTTTTGACAGCCTCACCTCTGTTCCCTAATGCCCAGGACCCCCTTCCCCCATAATGGAAACAAGCACTTTCCTTTCCCTTCCCAAAGGAGATGGATGAATTAGAAGTAGACACAAACCACCCTACCTCTTCCCTTATTGGAAGCTTCAGCTTCTCTCAGGACAACACGCCTCTCTGATCTTAGTGCCCTGAAACATCTTTCCCTGTCACTCACTCCTCCATGCCGGGCTGAAGTTTTTCCTGCCTACCTGTCTTTCCCCTGAGGGTTCTGAAGAAAGGGTAAGGAGGAAAATTCAAGATGAACTAGGTGATTCTCTCTCATCTTTCTAACTCACACTAGTCACTCAAATATTATCCTAGCAAGGAGAAAAAGAAGTGGGGTTTAGTCAGCACATGAGGCAGGTAAAATGGCTTTGAACAAACCTGAAGATGCTTGCCATAAATTGCCTGCTGCCCATGTTCGTTGAGCTCAGAGACTTGAATGATATTGTACACTTTATCTTTATAGCCTCTTTTATGCTAACAGGCCTAGGGGGAGCAGGAAAGGGCAATGTAGTCTGCTAAAAGCTATGCCATTTGATTGCTTCATAATTTCACCATTCATCTAATTTGGAGTACACATTCATGCAACAAACCTGTCTGTCACCCTTAACAAGCTCCTTGGTACAGACCGGAACAATCTCTCTTATTGTAAACAACCTTCTTCGGCAGGGAAAGAAAGCCCAGGACACACTTTTAACACTCACAGATGTAATTGCTTTGGACTTCCCCACCTGCGGTATTGGATTTCTCAATTCCCTGGATGCCTCATCAATGGATATCTTTTAAAACACTTTTTTCCCTATTTTTTCTTCCAAGCTACTTTACATACATTTTTTTAACACCTTCCATGTGCAAACCACCACACTAGAGAATGCAAGAGATCATATCCTGTAAGGTTTGGGCTTTGTTTCTTGGAAAACGGGCCTACTGGAGTAAAGAGAACACATACTTAGGAGTTAAGAAAAATATAGTTTTGACTTTGGTTCTTCCACTCAGTAGCTGTGTGACCTTGGCAAGTTAATCATCCTCTTCCATTTAAGTTTCCTCATTTTCTAAGTGAGGTCCATATATTATCTGATATAAATTGGTAGAAATCAAATAGAATAATATATGTGCATAGACATGATGAACTCCATATATAAAATGAATTAACTACATTTAAGTTTTCATCGATTCTCTGGTCACGCATTCCACCATTCTCCACTCCACTCCCCATCCCAGCCACTCTTTATAAACATACTAACACAGACATATCCCAAGGGAAAGAACAAATGAGAGTCAGAGCAAGAGAGAAGAGTTTACCGTAAAATAAATGTGGATTTCATTTCAATTCTTCAACTGCTTCCCTTTCCTGATTTGTATTATGTAATAGCTGACACAATTGAATTGAAGAAAAGATAAAGTGTAGATCATGCTGCATTTCCATCAATCTGCACATTTTCAAATGGCCATAAGAGTAGAAATGGTTCAAACTGAAGAAAATTCTCAAAAGAGATCTAGCAAGTCACTTGCAGGAAACTTCGGGGATGCCAAATCAAAGCCAACAATGAAAATTGTCTTAAAGTTGACAACCAGATTGATCAATTTGTTCATGGCTTTAACAACTTTCACTTTTTGTTTTGATGTCATAAAAAAATTAGTGCTAGATTGTAGATGCCATAGAGTCATGGACCATTTCTTAATTACAGCCATCAGAAGTGAGTAAACAAGGGAAGAGCCTCTTTCTTGAATGAATGACTGACAAAGTCGATGATAGATGACATGAAAAACATAGTAGGGCCCTGAATAGTTTCTTCATGAAAGTGTTCAATAGTGATGAAATGATGAGTAAAATTATGAAATATGAAGTGGATAAATTATTGAAGAAGGGAAGAGAATAACCAAAGAGTAGTTGAAAAAGCTTGATGTGTTCTGCATAGCTAAGACTGGAGCTAGGTATTTTAAGGAAGTTAAGAAGCTAATAGAGATAAAGATGTGTGTGTGTGTGTGTGTGTGTGTGTGTGTGTGTGTGTGTGTTTTGTTCTGCATTAGATCTACTGGTGACTACATTTACAGAATTACACATCTGTCATTCCTACCAAACCAAGAAGTCCTGGAGTGCAGAGATCTACTACAGAGTCCCATAGCCTAGAGCCAGGCCCAACCTACGGGAAGCATTTAATGATGATGATGATAACAGCAATAAGAAAAATAGCTATTGCAACTAAAAACATTTATTCAGCTCCTACTACATTCCAGACAAACTTCTATCAATTTTATGTAATACATATATAAAGTTCTATCAATTTTATGTAATATATATATATCATTTAATTCTTACAAGATCCCCAGCAGAGATGATATGTATTTTCCAAGATTTGGAGAATCTGGTTTAATATTTTTTTATTTCTTGATAATACTCAATTTCATGTCAGTCCACCTCTCCATTACCAAGGGCCATGTCTGTCTAATTTATATCACAGCTAGTCTCCTATGGGATAGAGAGAGGTCCGTGGCAGAAAGAAAACAACGCTGCCATAGAGGATTGAGAATTCCAACTTTTCTGTCCTGAAGGCTGTGAAGCCAAAATCTTAATGCAACGATATCCCTCCATAGAGTGACTGTGTGTAATTTTTATTTTTTCTTGTGGGCTTATTTATATATCCTAATAACAAACAATAAACATGCATTACTTTTTAAATATGTAAAGAAAAACACTGAGGAACCATTTTTTGAAGGAAGAAATATGCTACAGTACATGACATGAATCTGAATCAACAATAAGATATATGATGCCTGAACACATTACAATCAGTGTCACAAAGGACAGACGAGGGGTAATGTCATTACCAACACTGGCCAAGAGTTACTTGATCTTTCTGTCTAGTTTGTGGCCTGAATTCTCTCAGGCCTGAAAATGGTAATAAAAATGATTTTTAGAAAGAAAAACAGAACTTCTCTAGCAAGGTTAAGAAAGCTGGGATGAAGGAAAATAAGAGGGACAACTTATCATCTGAATTCATGTGTATGAAAATCGTCATAAAAATGACACTGACCAGCTGTTCACCATTCCCATTTAGCACAAAAAAAAGTCTCATATTTCACTGAGAATTTGGTGTTCAACAGCAAAACAACCTTCTTGAAGACACATGTAATAGACACTGAAAGTCCATAGTTCTATGTACCTGGAAATACTTAAAACTAATATAAACAGCCAATTCTTTGGAGGTCTGCATGTAACAGTTTTGCATGGAACCTGACAAGTTAGAATCTTTCAATTATATCCTCGTTCTGATTGACTTAATCTATCCTCCTTAGAGCTAGGATGGGAGATCTTCACGTAGTGCTTCATGTAGCAAAGTAGGATGAGACCTTCCTGTAGTGCCAAACGAGTTTCTTCCAATATATTTTAAAAGTTAATTCAATTGTAACCACATTACTATCTAGGCAACAGATAACCAAAATTTAGGCTCCTCCAAAATGTTCCCTCTGAAAGAAACTATAACAGCAACTACTTTAGAATAATATTGGACCTCTGCTCCTGTCTTTTCTTGTTGGACTGTATTTTAAAAATGGAATTATAATTGTACATGATAGAGTCATTCAACTGGAACCATCAAATTGATATTGCCAAAACCATGGTATTCTGGTTTCCTTTTGGGGAATAAATTAAAAGAACATTCATGTCCCTGCACAAATGAACCCAATAGATCTAGTTTCCTGTATTTCATATTTATTTAGTATTTATTAAATAAATGTTTATTAAATACATCATAATGGGTCAAATATTTGTGTTACTTTACATTGCTTAAAGAGCATCCCTATGTATCATCTTATAAGAGCCCTACAAAACATTGCTAAGCAGGCCCAGAATATTATCATTTTAACGATTCTGAAACTAAGGTATAGAAAAGTTATGTGATTTTCTTGTGCCTACTCAGCTCGTAAGCATTAAAGACAAAAACTGGAGTTACTTCACAATTCTATCCTACAGTCTTCATCTTTTAAATGTTTATAATGTAATTGATAACATACAGTTTTAAAAGGTAAAGATCGTTAATATAAAATAACTCCATATGACAATCAACAGTCATAGGAACCCATATAATCAAGTGGCTAAATAGTGGCATAAGTCACCAGCTATGCTAGAATTTAATTAGCTAAGAAATCAAGATAGCCAGAGGAGTCAAGACTCCTTGATATCCTAAAATATGGATAAAGTTTTATAGACTAAGAAGTGAAGGGAAAAAATCTATCAGGTAAAGAAAATTGCAGAACCACTGAGCAGGTACATCAGGTAGTGGGGTGGGGTTCAGAGGCCATGAAGAGTTAAGCAGGAGCTCAATTTTCACATCAATGGGATGTATAGTGAGATTTGGGAGAACTTGCTAGAATTAATATTGACTGGATGTCTTTGCTCTAGGTACTTTATCAGCCTAATATCACTTATTTCTCAAAATATCATAGATGTGCTTATTATCCCTATTTTCCAGATAGGGAAACTGAGATTTAAGCCATGTTAAGCAGTTTTTCTAAGATCACATGGCTACTATGGTAAATTGAGAGGGAAAAAAAAAAAGCCACAAATTCTACCTGTCCTGGAAAGAATTTCTCTTTTCCAGATGCTTTTACCTCTCCTTCCCAGAAGAAGTACAATCTATTTCTCCATCCTCTGAACCAGGAAGGAACTTCTGGCAGAAATATGGCAGAAATGATATAATAATATGACTCCCAAGGCTAAGTCCTAAGAGAACATGCAACTTTAGTTTTTGTCAACTGAAACTTTACCCTAAGACCACAAGATAAGGCAGCTAGCCTAGCCTCCTGGAGGATAAGAGGCTACACGGAGAAGAACTGAGGTACCACAGCCTATAGGCAGCATATACTGCCAGCTATGAACGAGAATGTCTGGGACTTTCCAGTTCAGACATCCTTCCAGCTAAATGCAGCTACATAAGTGAACCCACGTGAAACCAGCAGAAGAACCAACCAGCCCACACACGACCATGAGAAGAAATAATTCTTATTTTTTGTTTTGTCTTGTTTGCGGGGTGGTATTCTATGCCTAATTCTTTCTATCATACAATGCCACTTCCTGAAATTTTAGGCTAGTGACTTTATCCAACTCTTAATTGGGAAACATTTAAAGTTTTGAGCAATGGAGTGAAATGAAGAGAATATTCCTTAAAACAGTTAAGGTGGCATTCTAAACTTTTAGAAAAGAAACTAGAGGCACTTAGTAAGTGATTATAATAACCAAGCTCTATGTAATGACTATTATAAAGATAGTTCGAACTGAGAATGCTAACTGGCTACCTCAGTATCCATTTCCTCCTTTCTTAGTAATAGAAACCCCAAATTTTTCTAATCGTATGACCATCTGCAATAAAAGTTATCTTTCCAGACCTCCCTTGTAGGTAGTTATGGCCACAAGACTAAGTTACGGCCATTAAATTACACAGAACTGTTATATGGGAGCTTCTTTTGCCTCTCTTTTCCTTGTTCTTTCATACTCCTTCCAATCTGGAGCACAGATATACACAATCATACTCAGCCACCATCTTAGATCATAAGGACAAGGACTACACAGATACAGTAGAGCTGACAAAGGCCTGCATCCCCGATTATCCCACAGTGCCACCATACCAACTCTCTGCTTTTGCATTATTTTTATGTCAGAAAAAGTGAACCATTATCTAGTTAAGCTGCCATTATTTTAGAGCTTCATCATGTGCAAGACAGCTGCTTACTGATAAACTGGTATAGGGAAGATGCAGGAAAGGAAGCATCAGTAGACCGCCGTGTTCACCCAGAAAGAGGAGATGAATATGACATTCATAAGTGGAAGAAGTTTTGAGTGTGGGTGATCAAAAACATGATAGAACTTTTCCTCTCTTATCTATACAGTTCCCACTACACAACCAATACACCAGGTAGCTTTTAAGTCACAGGAATTTGTGCAGTCAGTTTTCTCATTCTGCAGTCTGAACCCCACAAGGACCAGGTCAGAATAGAAGCCCATTCCCAATTGCAGCAAGGTAGGAAAAAGTTCATAATATGTATGTGGTGGCCATTAAGAAGGGTTAGCCAATGTCAACATTTCGGTCCCTCTCTTACCTGAAACAGAGCTGCTCTTATCCCAGACAGAAACACTATAAATCTGTACTATTTAAAAAAAAAAAAAATGTCATTAGGGATAGTGTTTAAGGTGCCTGGGATACATCACTCAACAAGAGACAGAGATTCCTGTCTTCATGAAGCTTACATTCTGGCAGGTAGAAGCTAACAAAGAACTATTAACCTGATATGTAAAGCCAATGACATGGTACGTTAATGATGTATCCTTTGAAAAAGGGGGAGGAAAAGAGCAGGTAAGACAAGGAGTGGCCTCATCAAAGCTAGGATCCATTCAGTGAAAACCATACTTCTCTAGAGCGCCCATTAACTGGAACTTTCAGGGAAAGATCCACACATCCACATCCACAAAAGATGTGTATTTATTCTAGATTAATTTTCAAGAATAATAATAAGTGCATTCACTCTCTTTGGGTTAGTGAGATAGTCTTAGTGGTTGATCTATAAACATGGGTGAGACCCACATATCTCCAAGTATAGAAAAATAAAAAACCCAACAGAACTAACATTACCAAAGATACTGTTTAATAATTAAAATCACATAATAACTATAATCATTTTAATATAACTCATGTTTTTGAGCTCCTTATAATGTGGCACTGTGCTAACTACTTCACAGAAATGGTACTTGAGATAGAGGGACACCTATTGAAGCATATTTTTAAGAACAAAATCAGAAATGTGTTCCTAACAGTCACAAAAGTATGTGTGTGATTTCCCATGTATGTGTGTGTGTACTTGTGTGCCACCCCTGTAAATACAGAGTTATGCTACATGCCCTGGGCACCTAAAAAGTTTGGTAATATTTAGATGTTAGCTAGTTAAAATAGTATTAACCTAAGCCTTTTTGAATATGCTTTGGGGGTGGGGATTAGTTGTGGTATAAATTTATTGGCTGCGATTTAAATGAAAAGAATTACAAAGCACCATAATGTTCATTCTAATCAAGTGATGCTTCAAGATTGAATTTCAGACTGTAAATGTGGTACACACATTTGTCTCTGAATGGGACTTTGAGTCCCAGCTGTTGAAACATTTGTGGGAAGGTGAAAGTTTTGTGGACTAATAGATTCCTGTGGCAGGGAAAGCTTAATGCAGCAAAAGATGTTTTCACTGAAATGACACATCATCTCAGTCTTCATATATACACAGTCTTTCTGGGTACACTTAAACGAAACTTATTCTCCTCAGAAGGTTCTTTGACGGTGGAGAAGATATATCAGGGAAGAAAAAGCAGTTTCTCCTTCTGAAACACAGTGGTTAAATTAGAAAAAGCAGAATTTTGGACAGCTCTCAAAAATCCTAGTTGAGAGTACATCAAAAGATTTTTAGCAATTATTAAATTATCATGAAATATCATCTTTATTTGTGGCATTAGTAAACAAAAATAGACCGATAAGGCTGTTAATAAAGTACTTATTTCTTTAGAAGTCATGCTGGATTAATCTAACCCCAAATCTTTGTAGCATAAATCTAAAGCAATCCAAAATTGTAAGTAACTTGTCAAAAAGTCAAAGAATTAGTTGCTGTAGGATTAGAGTTTAAGTCCAGGATATCTGATTCCAAAATTAGTGTGTTGGACCAGCATCCTTACCAGCATATGCACACGTGCACGCGCGCGCGCACACACACACACACACACACAATACATATTCATACTTATTTACTTTATAGAGTTGATTAACAAAATTACCATTTTTTTCCTATAAACATTTAAGACTCCTACAGTTGATAATTTGTGGACCGTTGTTTCGACAGGCAGCCTCTGCTCCCTGTTCCTTTGATAACAGTACCCAGATTTTTCTCTGAGAAAAAACCTTCTCCCAAACGAACTTCAGGTTGACTTCTACTCCAGCTTTAAGAGCACAATAACTTCAGTCTTGTCCAGAGAACTGCCTTCTCCTGTCCACAGGATTGGTTCATGGTTGCACATGTGAACGAATCTAAGCCAGACCCAGGGAGACATTTTTCTGGGGCTACTAGGAGAAAGACAAGTTCTCTTTCTACCCAGACATGAAACTGAAAGGGACTAATGCAGTCATCATGCCAACATATGGAGTCTAAGAAAGAAGCCAGAATTAGAAAAAGCAGAGATGAATCAAAAATGGAAATGGATGAACTCCTGAGGACATTGGAGTTCCCCAATTCAGCCATGACCAATGCCAGCCCTACTCTTGTCCCACACTTTTCTATGAACTTAAAAAACATTTTTTTATGTAAGTCAATTTGGACTATGTTTTCTAAAAGTCCCAAGTGATACAGTTCTCCCTCTCACACAAGACAGGTTAGGAGAGGGGCAGTCCTGCCTAAATCAGCAGAGCAGGGCTCAGAATCATAACAGAGGCATAGAGCAGAACATGAAATTTCAGGGGCTGACAAGAAAGCTGTACTAAGTCATTCCTGAACCTCAGGCTCCCCACTGTATAATGAAATAAGGGCTCATTCCTCTCTCCGAGGTCTGCATCTTTAGTTCCTGGAGTCTCAGGAAACAGCAGGGAGCTCAAATGTCCTTACTGAGAAGATAAGGAGCAAAATCAAGGGGCAAAAGCTTTGTCTGGCTGCCCAGTACTTACTCACTTACTAACACACTCGCTCTCTCTCTCTCTCTCTCTCTCTCTCTCTCTCTCTCTCTCTCTCTCTCTCTCTCTCTCTCTTTCACACACACACACACACACACACACAAGCAACTTCCCATGATAAAAAAAAAACTTTCAGAGGAGACGCCACGCCTTTCCTGTTTCTCTCTTCTATCTCCAACTTGTACATAGAAAAATATCCCGGCATCATGATGGCTGTAACATAATCCAGGCTAAATGCGGAAATTGCAATGCCGAGGCTGAAATAGACACCACATCCTTAACTCGATCTCATTGAATCTCTTTAAAACAAAATAAGAAAGAGAAGGACAAAGACATATCATACTGAGAAGAATGGTCGCCTAAGTAAACCACCGAGTTTGGTTGGTCTGTCTTTTGTCAGTTTAGGCCCAGACTCTGCCGGCGCTGTCAATGCACTTTTGTTGGAAATTATCACTGTCTACATAAACAAGGCATATCTTTTCACAGCAGCAATCTCACACACACACATACACACACACATACACACACATACACACACACACACACACACACACACACACACACACACACACTAATGCTTCCTGGCTTTTCTATTGCTCTGTTCCAGACAGAAACTAAAAGATTTTGAGGACTTAAAGGGGAAATGCTGTTTCCTAAAATGAGAGAGCATTATCGTACTGCCTTTTCTCCTCCCTTTAGTGTCTGAGACTTCAAACAAAAACCGAGGTAAATAAAAGCCAAGAAGCCAAGGCAATGTCTTGCAAGGGTTAAAACCAGATCAAAATCAAATGGCACGCTTCACCATGTCTTCTGCATGACTGATACTGCAATCGATCTGCAGTGGTTCATTTTCTCTCTGGAATCTCTGCCTACTGAGAACAAACACAAACACATGTGGAACCAATAGGAAGCAGACTAAGGGCCTTAAGAGTCCTGCACCAACCTGTGTCAGAGAGCTCTCACTTAGCAGATGGGGCAATTAATAAAAGAGTCAAACGGTATGACTCTGTCAAGGTGCCTTTAAGTGCTAACAATCCTCTTTTGTCTTCCTACTGTAGAGTACAGATGGATTCCGATTCAGAATAAGAACTGTATTGTGCCACAGTTGACTCTTGTACAGTGCCCCAGTATTAACAGAGGGCCAGGTGTCCTACGTCTCCCAATTTAAAGACAAACATGATACTGGTTCTTTCCCCCAGTAGCATTTTAAGTGCTGATGTGACCACTAATCCAGGGGAAATACAACTTTATAAGTAACTCGGCCCTTCAAAAATATCTGAAAGAAAGGATTTGCCATCAAAGCATTGCCTGTTTATGCACACACCTTTCTGCCCACTGATTCTAATCACAAATATATAAGTCTTGCCCTTCAGCTGACAGCTAGGGTTTACTAAATGCACTTAAGACTGAACTTTTAGCAGGTGCTACTTTATTTTTTAAGATGTAGAAATTGAGGTGTCAGGGTCACGAGTGGTAGTAAGAGGTCATGCAATTCTTTTTGCAAATGTGAGTCTTGGTGTTCTGCTAGATTTCCAGCTTAGTTTGTTGTATTCTGCCACAGTTCTCACCCCTGCCCTCATCTCCTTAAGCCACTGCCATCGCAGACAGTAACCACTTTTCTTCCTCCATGAACCAAGTCCAAAATTTTGGAAATGTGTCTGTCACTCCTAGGGCAGCTGCGTGAAACTGAGAATGTGCTCTGCTTCCCAGGCTGAATGCCAACCCAGAACTATCTGGTTGGCTCCTAGTTTACATGTCAATCTCCCATAATTCTTTTCCCATGAGGAAAAGAGCGCTCTAGATGTTCCATTGTATACTTTTTATCTCTAGACCTTTGTGATGTATGTATGAGATAGACTCCAGGTGACCACTGTCTGTTCAGAAGCCTTCTCTTGGAATGTTCCCTTTGCTCATCAATCAGTAGAACTGGCATCTGGAATAGGCAGATAAAAATAAAACTCATCTCCTCAGACAGTCTATTAGAGATCACAGAATGCTCACTAGATTGTTGTTTGTCATTATTGCTGCTGCTGTGATGTTAGGGAGTGGGCTTCCCTGTGGACTGAAGGTCGAGCATTGATTCACTTTGCTAAAATTATAATCAAATATTTAATTAAATTCAATAAACATGTCTTGAGCTCCAATCCTGCCTGGTCCCAAACTTAAGTTTTAAGGTCAATTCAAACTGAAGTAAGTTTTTAGGCTGAAGGGGAACTTCTAGATTATTTTGCCAAATAACCTACTTCAGAAGTAAATGCCAGAGAGGCCAAGAAATTTGGGAAGTCATAAATCTGGAGACCAAGTCAGGATGAGGCCAAGCTCAGATCTCTTAACTAGACCCGAAGACTCTAGTGTTCTTTATTCCACATTACCCCATCTCCACCTCTTAACAGATGCCATTATACTTTTTGGTTTAATACCCTAAATCTCACCCTTAGACCCTGCCTCTGTGCTTATAGGAAATAAGGAGAAAACCGCTCTGTTCATCCTTCTTTCAAAATAGGTTAAGAACAACTCATCCACGGTTGTTCCGACAGAACCACATCTATTTTTCCCACAGGTAAGGAGAAGGTAAGGAAAAGAAACACCAACTATGATGAGACAAGAGATCACATCTGTTTATAAAAGATGCCATGACAAAACAGTATTTCCACATGAAGAGTAATATAGTATTTGGCTTAACTAACAATAAAATTCTCTCTTGCAAATTATTCACTATCCAATTGCTGCCCTAATCATTAGCTTTCCGCAATTTTCGGAAGAAACTTCTAACACCTTAGCTTAGCACTCTATCTATATATCTGAAAGAATTTCTGCTTCCCACCCTAGCCTCCTCATCTGTACTAGATGGCCTGTACACTAAAACCTGTCTTTCCTTCCTCTATAACAGAGTTCAGAATAGGCATATAACTTAAAAACTACATTTCCCAGCACCCTCAGTAGCTAGGCATGACACGTGATTAAGTCCTGATGTGAGCAAAAAAAAGTGTACCTTAACTTTAAATCAATATGCATGCTCTTTTCCCACTTCTCATGCCCTGCGGCATAGTGGGAAAACAGTTTCAACCAATCAAATGAGGCAACACTCAAGGAAGTAGTGAATCGATGAGATGGAAGGAACCTGGGTCCTTGAATAATCACATAAATCAGAGTTGCTTGACAGCCTAAACTATCCAGATTACTATATAAAAGAGAAATAATATTCTCTATTACTGAAGCCATTTTATGTTTAGATGTCTTTGACATAACAGCCTAGCCTTTACTCTAATACATACCCTTTTGTCATAGGTTGGGTTCCCTAGGAATCAAAATCTGAGACTCTTATATATGCATATAGGAGGTTTATTGAAAGGGGCTCCCAGTATTATGATGGACAAAGGCAGCAGGATTTGGCAAAGGAAGGATTTGAACCACACACAGTGGTGATAGAAGTCACAGGTTATTCTAGAGAAAGCTCTGAATCTGAAATACCCTTTCTCGTTGAGGCAAGTAGACACTTGTATACCACTTAATGACCAATTATTAAATGGAGGTTGCACGTGGAGAATAAAGAGGACTACGAGTAAGGGTACTATCTTTGGCCAAGGAAAATACCTAGCTAGGGTTTCAGTTGATTGCCTAGAGCTACCATATCCAGCAGCTGGGGATGCGTGCCTCAGCCCTGAAGGTGAACCTGAGTAATGCACTCACTTCAGTCTACCTCTGGCATCTTCCAGACCCACTTGCTTCATGTAATAAGCTCTTAGAACGGCAAATCCTGGATTCTGGTTGATCTCTTTCATTAGGGTAACTTAAAGAAGCGAACAAACTTCATCTCCAACCACTGCAGTTGGTCTCAATGTTGCAACTGATTCTCATCATGCCCTTCTTTATCATGTTTTCTAAATTCCCCTTATTCTCAGTTAAAAGCTCTATTAGTCTGGATAGCTCACATGGTAAGGAGACTCAGAACCTCATCCCCAAAAGGTCTGAGTCCCTGATTTCCAAGCTCTTCTGAGACTTTTGCTGCAGCACTTATCCCTTGGGCAAAGGAGTACCAAGAGATGCTCCGTGGATCACTTGAGTACAAAAGATACACTCCTCTGCACTCCTAACATTCCTAACCTCCACCTAATGATGACTCTGTTTTTTGCCTGTCACTTGGCATAAGGAGCCCTAGTGACTAGATGACAACTACAGCCTCAAGTTTAATGAGACTTTGCTGTGCACTTTATGGAAGTGTTCCCTCTTGAAAACCAAGAATTCTAAATACACAGATCTCAGGGCTGCACAGAGAAAAGGTATAAATTTCGCAAGTGAATCACTGAGGTGACAACCAGAGAATCCTAGCCACTTTTGCTTCCACTCACATGTATCCCTGGACTCATGTAAACAAAACATCTCATCATCATTGATGTGAGTGGATAATGTATCGTAGATGGTGCTTTATTCTTACTGGGTATCATCTCTAAAATAGTGCTTCATTTTCTCTAGGCCAAGCTGTATGTCTATCAGGTTGGCAGCTTCTGGGTGTGGTATTCCATAGACAGATCCCACCATATCACTTCCTTTGCTGAAAAGTGTCCTTTGGTCTGACGATGGGATTCTTTGCTGGTGCACCAAACACTATAATGATGACTAAGTCAAACTCACACCTGAATATGTGACATTTCTAGTCAAGATAAATGGTGTCCCTTCCAGAGTACTAAGGTTCCAATGTAATCAACCTGCCACCAATGTCAGCAAAGGATTGTCAGCAGCTTTGATCTGAACAATGTGTTACTGATATATTAGATATTAGACAGAAGTAGCTAGGTCAGCTTTGGTGAGTGGGAGTCCACAGTACTGAGATGATAAAGAGCCTCTTCTTTGTTTCTTCTCCATTCATGAATCCATTGTGTTAAAGTAAGAGCTCACTGATGTCAACTGGTAAAGCCTATTTAGTTCCTTATTGCTTCTTCCTTGGTGGCTGCTTTCTGGAGGCTTTAACATGTGATACAGGGAATCTACTCTTTGTACTCATTTCATAGGTCAATACAAGTCTCTCCGCCAGATCATTTTGTACCACCCTCACTAATATTTTTTGTTCCAAGCCCTTGATTGACCAACCAATCCATTCACTCAATCTGTGAGTATGTATATATTTATTGTCTTAGGCTACTTCTACTACCACATAAAATAGATGAGAAAGTAGACCATTAGACACTGAGTTCATTGGAAGGGGTTCTTCTCACTATGGCCCCAATAAGGTCCCCCTGAATGGGACTATAATGCAGCCACGGTTCATTTTTAATTTGCACTCACATTTTGAGCTGACCCATACATGAACCAAGATTAATCTTATCCTCTTTCAGCTTCTATTGGATACCTGGCATTTCTTTCCAGGCTCCAGATCCAAAATCTGTCTCAAAGTCTGGAGACGAGGCAAGAGAGTTTCCTGAGTTCAGCCTTCTTATCATCCATTCTTGATTTCTTTTGATGGTATACATTGAGCAAAGCTCCTGTTGGCCCTCCATCAATTTTACCCCTAGGGCCACTGTATTCTATCAACCATCTCTATAACCTTTCCACCAAACTGACACTCTAATCTTGCCACTCACTATAGAAATATTGTTACTTATTCAAGTGTCACCACCTGGCCTATATTACTTGGAAAACTATCATCCTTACTGCTCAGTAAATCCAGCTTTCTACTAGCATCCCCTACCATCAGCCGCCACTGAGTTTCTTAATGGTGCCTAAGCCTGTCTCATCAACATATTCCTTAAGTGAAAGCAAATGGGGTGTCCATCAGGCCTTTCTGATGAACATATTCAGCTGACAGCTCTTCCAACCTTAAATAGTACTTTCACTTGAGTATACTCACTTCTCTTGAGTATACTTCCTTTCTTATATCATTTGTGAGGGAACACCAGCTGTGACAGATGTAGTAAGCAAGATCGGACAGAAGAAAACATTAAACTCTGGTACAGCGGCAGCAAAGGCGTCAGAAGTTCATACTGGGAGCTTTTTAAATGGGATGTATATTCAGAATTGCCTACTTTCAAGTAAGGGGAACTGGCCTTTCCACCTGTGTCTTGGATGTATACTGTCCCAAAGGAAGGGGCATGAATTTGGACAAAGTAGCTCCCATTTGGTTGAAGATAATTCCCAGAAGGGGTTCAGCTAAGCTCTTATAGTAATTAACACTCCCAGGACCTGGGAGAATGTGTGTTTCAATCCAAAATTGGGGTCTGGGCTGTATCCCACAGCACCCACTACACCAATATTCAATATACTACACTCTAAGCTGGTCTTTAACATCATACCAAAATTATTCCCTCCTGGCTTTGCACATGTTGCCTTCCATATAGCTCTTCTCCAAATAGACAACTCAAACTTATTCTTCAAAATAGCTCAAATACCTTTTCTGCTGTGTTCCCTGACCTCCCTTTGTCCACTCTGCTTTAATGCCTCTCCTTTATCAATCCCACAGTAACTTATATTATGATTTTATCACATTATATTGGACTGATGATTTAAACCCACATTCAATAGAAAACTCCTTGAGGGAAGGGACAATGTCTTATTCTCTTGATATTGACATGTTGCCTAGCTTATAACAGGCACTCATCCAATGCAATTTATTAAAAGTGTGAGTAAATGAATGAGTTAATAACTAAATGAATGTTCACATACGCTCTCATCTTATTTCCAAAAAGAATGTGAGGCAGCCAAGTTCCAAAAAACCCAACATACTGCAGCTTATGGAATTGTAGCTCAAAATATGCAAAACCTGGCAGAAATGCATGTCTCACTCTATGGAATGGCACACTATTGGGGTATAAATATGAGTCTTGGAAAAACCCTCATTTCAATGCTACAGATGCCCAGATTGGTGACAGCAGGGTATCTTCTCACAAGGACAAGAGATCCCAGCCAATAGCACTTTCAAGAATGTGTAAGCAAAGAGTTAACAGTCTCACAGCTGCCTTTCATTGGAGGTGTTAATGAGGTGACAGGGGGAAAGATTTTAAAATAAAATTGCCTTCACTCATTCCAGTTAAATTCCAGTACAATGGGAAGACATGAACCTCTCTCCACTTATCCTCTCTCTCTACCCCCAATCTAATGAATTCTGACCTTAGCTCTGTGGTTGCATGCCTTAAAATGGTCCACTAAGAACTTGGAACTTCCCACTTGGTTTCCAAACCTCAGGGTGCCTGAGGGAAGTTACTGAAATTCAGTTACCAGAGATACTTGGGTTAGAAAAAATGATTCAAAAAATAACGTGTGGTGAGACAGAGCTGGGATGTCATCTGTGCGAGCAATCAGAAACACAGGCATAAAGTCATTTGAATGTACTTTCTAATTGTTTATTTAGAAATTGTCTGTTTCTGTGGCATAAATCAGAAGTAAAGGACAATATTTTACAGGGAAAGGATTCCTAAGAAACAGTCCTGACAGTCTTTGAGAAAGGTCTCAAACATGGCCAAAAGACCATATAGTCATTCTAGCCACAAGTTTTCAGCATCTCATAGCACCCCTATCCTAGAAAAGTTAGAGATAAAAGGATGATGAAGTAGCTGCATATTGATCTTGGCACCAATGATTTACATTTCTAAGGAAACTACTCCTTCAAGGAAGAGGTGGGTTAACAACACTATGAAACAGAGAGAGGTCAATCTACATCCGCTCTCATTTTATTTCCAAAAAGAATTTGAGGCAGCCAAATTCTGAAAAAGAGAATCTAGGGATTCAGAGAGACATGTATGAGTTGGGCAAGCAATTCGCCTTGCTGAGTCTCCAGATTCTCATCTATCAAGTAGGGCTAATGACCCTAATTCGGTGAATTACTGCAAGGCCTAAATGTGAAAAGATGTAGGAAATATTCACCACAAGGCATAAGAACATTGTCATTATTGTTATTAATAATAATATTATCAATGAGGTGTAACATTTGCCTAGAAATGCTCTATTCATGATATAATACATATGCCATTTGTGTATATAAAATATCTCAGTAGAAGAGGCTATATACTTGATTTTCTCAGGACTAGCTAAAAGCAAATATGAGAGAAAATCCTAGTTGTTCAACCAGGAGGCTTCACTCTGTTGAGAAATTACTTAATCTTTCTGCCTCAGTTTCTCTATCTATAAAATGGGGCTCATAAGATCTGCTTTATAAAATTTCTGTGATTTTTAAACAAGTAAGTAAATATAAAGCAACTAGTGCAGTCCCTGACTCATAGTCAAGACTTTTATTGTGACTATTCTTGGCTTTTTAAATCACTCTCTATCTTATTTCTCTTTATATCTGGGTGCTACTGAAGAAGTCTCTGTTTAGTAAAGGGAAAAAAAAACACTTCAGTCACTAATTATTTGTTCCAATGTCAAACAGCCATCAATATGACCTTACTTTCAAGCAAACAGATTCAGAATTCTTGACTAATGTCTATACCAGCTCCTCACTAACACACGATAGTTAAATTTTTCTCATGGTCATCAAAAATGTTGTAGAGATTAAAAACAGGCCAGGACAGCAGCTACGCAAATAACGTTTAAGCACACTTTTACAGTGAACCTAGATGCTGAGAGGAAAGGATAAGAGGCCTCTAGGCCAGCTGTTTACTTTTCCACTTACACAACGCAAACAGACTCAAAAAAAATCCAATAAAAGCCTAGACTAGCAAAGGACGAACATTATTTTTCTAAAGCATTGATAGACCAGAAAAAAAACTTTTGTCATATTTTAACTTAATATTAAAAGTAGAAGCAGCTCTGTACCTTCTGTTATTTTTTTCCTATAAACCTGCAACTGTTCTAAAAAATAAAGTCTTTTAAAAAATAGAAAAAGAAGAACTGAGTCTTTTAGGCATAATTCGCAAAAAAAAATATAAGTTCAAATTTGCCTTAAATATATTTTTTATTTTTGCACCAAGATGAAATAGTATGTAAATGCATTTTTATGATAAACAGTATCCTTGAAAATAGTAAGAACATTTGAAAAGAATTTGTATACCTAATATTTCACTTTGTCCTCGTAAAATCTTGTGAAACAGGCAAGTTGAGCTTCTTATTCCCCTATCTTAATACAACTGGGACTAAGAGAGATTAATAATAGACCAAGATAACAGCAAATTACAAGGAGATTCAAAATTTCTATCCAAATCTCCTTACTTCTTACTCTTGCATATCACTTGTATTTTAAAGAGAAGGACTATAATACAAGGAATTAGGTACAAACATGTTGGAAGGGCTGGAGAAGCAAAATAGGAGAGAAGTAGCACGAGTATAAAGTAATGAGTATTCTTGTGGTTAGAGTTATTGGAAGGAGAAGAATGAGACTGAAGGAGAGGACAAGATGTTCTTAGCGTCTGGTGGGACATCTTGGTGCCAAATCACCATCCAAATAAATGGTTTCTCAAGGAAACCAATACCAGCATCTTGTGACATTTAACCCGGCCTCTTTATTGATTTTTGTTTTAGAATAAAAATACAAAAAAAAAAAAATTAAACACAGTATCATAGCAACAAAGCATATACAAGATTTCAAGGCATTCCTAAGAAATGCAATCATCTGTGGCCTCCCGCCCCAGCCTGGCGCTGCAATTCCATTTGCTTCCCTGAGTGAGCTGTGGCAGGCCTACATTGGGAAGAAGAACTGGGTTTGACCAAAGCACTTTAAGAAAGTGGGGTCTCTGGATAGACTTTGTTTCAGGAGCATCTTGACTTAGGAGCGATGCAATGTTGGAGGCCTGAATGCTCTTATTGAACCATAAAATAGAAGTACATACCTTCATGGGTGTTAACTCAAGCACAATACTCAAGGGATTCCTGAAATATAAATTATATTTATATGTCAAATAACTTGGATTTGAACAATTATAATTAATATTTATTGAGCTTAACACTTGTCAAATACTTATTAAGTATTTTTATGTTTATGCAGACATCTCATTTAATCCTCACCAAAATGATATGTGGTACTGACTTTTAATATTCCTATTTTAAATATGGAGAAATTAAAGCTAAGAGGTTTAGTGCCTTACCCAAGGCCACACAACTAATGAATGAAGCTGTGGTATGAATCCAAGGTATTTAATTCTAGCAACGCACTCATAACCAGAGCTGTTTTCTTCCATGTTATTGGAAGGGTGACTTTTTTTTTCCATTTCCTGTTTTAAATCCCTCAGTCCTTCTGGGCATATGAAAGACTCGCTGTTGTTTGTCCAAGGAAAGTCATAAAAGATATAAGCCACGATTTGCTTCCTGATCATATTAAACTCATATGCATCCCGTCAATTATATAATTATAGTTTTTTACACCAAGCAGTGAGTCACCTTTTGTTTTTTTCTTATATACAGTGCATCATTTTTCCCCAAAACATGCATGGGTTATAGCTGGTGCAAGTGACTTGTATAATAGCTATCATTTTATATATTTTGTTTTGTTTTGTTGTTGGTTTTTATTTCTGGCTTTATTGTTGATTTCTGGTAGAAACCCAGTCCTATAGCATCATTATAAGGGAACTTAGAATACCATTTACAAATTCACCTGGTGTTAACTAAAGACTTTATAAAAAGACACTGATATAAAACTAGAAAAAGAATAAGATAGGCTATGAAGATGAAATTCCAGGGTTTGATTGATTTCAATCAGCTTCATGGATTTTTTTTTGTTTTGATGTTTTCATTTTTTGTTTTACTTTTTCCATGTATGTTTCTTTGTATGGTATATTTAAAAAGATAATCCATTTATTAACATTTTGCTATACAAAAGGATCCATAATTCCAACTCAAGGTCATTACAGTGGTAATTACTATTGTGCTCTGCCAATGAATTTGTTACTTAGAAATTCTTACACTCTCCAGTCATAGCTGATGGACATAAATTTGGAAAAATCCTATCAAGAAAGAAAAGAGAAATTTAGTAATGGGAACATGCCATCTTCCATTTGATAGAGGACATTTGCCAAAGCAAGATAAGTAAGCTAACCAGAATTTCAACACCTCCTAGGTGTTAGGAGTTTTCACCTTTATTACTAATGTGCAAGTCCTCCTCTTTCACCTCCTAAACTCTTGCCAGCGCTGAGACCTACGCAGCAGCAACTGGGAAGCTACTATGCTGCTCTCGAAAGATAATCACCATTTGCACAGTTAAGTGTTTGGCACAGCTGTGGATTCGGGAGCACTGAAGGGCTCTGAAAATGTAATATTTTAATCATTGCTTCTAAAAACATATGTTTAAATTGCATTTTCCAGCTAAGGAGTGGTCTCAGCTATCATCCATATCTCACTCACAAAGAAAACTTCTCAGGCCAACTTGGCAGCCTCAAGCAATTCGGTTGATCTGGAAATCTTTCAGCTCCCCAGTTAGCATTCTCCATGTCCAAATCCAGGTGCCAAAACTTTTACTAAGCGATAGAACTACTGCTTAACTGCCTCTCTCACCTGCTACTGTCACTGAGACATAACTACTACTATGTTTAGAGCTACTTCAGGAAAAGAATCGTCAAGCCATATGTTGCACAGTAACTGCTACATGTCCCTCAGCTTTTTCAGTTAGTGCAACTCCGCAATTTTTCACCCAGCAGCCACTCTGAGCCCATTAGGTGGATCAGTTAAACCAGAAATTTAGCTCAAGACTAACAGTACTTATGGTAACCATATACCTAGAGTGATCACACATTTGCATTGCCCGAGACAGTTCTTGTCTGTGCCAATTGTCAAAGCATAATTATCAGCTTCTGCCAATTTCTACGCACAAAACTGTACCGGTATGAATGCCTGTATGGCCACCCTGATTATACCTATAAAGGATCAAGGGACCAGGATGAACATATCTTAAGCCAAAACATCTGTACTAATAAGCTCCATAGCTCACCTCACCTTCTTCCTGGTAGTTGCCAGCAATTACAGTATTAAAACTTCAAACCATAACATGTTTTACCTCCAGTTTCTATCACAGAGTCTAACACAAAGGGTAGTAACATTATAATTTTGTGAGATGAATAATGTCAAATTAGAAGGCATATCAACTCATTCATACAATTCAAAATTATTGATTGTATCCCTACTGTTTGGAGGCACTATGCTGGGAACTGGGGGTGTACCACAAAGCAGGTAAATTACCACCCTCAAAGAGACTTCGGTGTCATAGGGAAAACTCATTTAAGATATAAATTTAGTAATATAAGTGGCATAACATCATGTACTGTAGGAGTGTAAAAAAGGGCCAACTAACCCAGCCTTGAGAAATGTGGGGATACTTCTTGGAAAATGTGGCATATAACTAAAGGAAAGGACATGAGATTGATGACGGTTCTTGTCGACATTTTATGCTCAAAGTCACATTAAGAGAACGGAAAGTCTCCAGTGTGACTATAATGAAGATGAAAGGATGAACAACAGGCTTGCAGTGAGGATGTAGAGAAGCACAGACAAGGTCACATATGTCATTAAGGACACTAGCCTTTATTCAGGGGCAATGTAGAATAGGAACCAAGCCTTACACAGAAAAGTGACTTGATCAGATTTGACATTAGAATGATCACTCTGGCTACAATATTATGATTATAAAAAATCACTAAGTATTTTTTATTCTTAGGTAGAGAAGGGAACATTGTGTTTTATTTGAATGTGTTGAGTCATCTATGGAGAACATTCTCCTTGATAAAGTCAACCATGACTCAATAGTGAGGCACTCTGGGTTCATTTTCTAGTCCCAGGGTTTAATTTGCTGGTATCTTTGGCCAAACCACCCTAGGCTTACTGGGACCTCAATTTCCTTGTCTATAAAGTATGTATTCACCTTTTACAGAGGCCTATCTGAGGAACTGCTATTGAAAAGCAGACAACTTAGGGGTAAAAAAGTTACCAAAATGCTTAATAAGTCCGAATAACAGCCAAGAAAGATAAAATGTGTGTGTCAAATGTTCAAGGGTGCCATGGAAGGGTTTCAACTTTAAGATTTAATGATCCGAAGGCTCATTGTTACTAGGGCTGTTTGCCTCGACTAAATTTGAGGCTTGGGTGGCAGTCCTGCTCCTCAATGAAGAGAAAACAATCTAAAACCATCTCTGCTCAAAGACATGGCTCTGAACCTAGACTTGGTCTCACTTTCATAAGAACCCTCTTTTGAATCTGCTGAGTGCAGCACACAACTTATAAAATCACATTCTGAAACTAATCTCTGGAAGAAAATAATGTGCTATTTAAATGATTAAAAAATAAAAGAATTGGATGTGAAAAGGTGAGAAAGATCACTAAATCTCTTTACTAACCTCTTCAGATACTGCAAAACACCAAACTCTAGATTTAAATAAAAGAGTTATTGATAATAATAACCTTCATTCATCAAGTACTGGTTATATGTAAATTGCTATTCTAAATATTTTGCAAACATTAGCTCATTTGTTCCAGAGAGTTATATTAATTCCTATATCTTATTTCTTAATACTTGAGTTCAGAGAAGTTAAATCTTGCCCATCTATAAAGTGACAGAGCTTGAATTACAACCCAGGTTGGTACAAACCTCTGTTTATTCTCATTGCTTCTGCACTGCTCCACTAAAAACTATTAAAAGGCCTATGGTACTGCCATCTTTTTGTTGGGGTCCAGTTTTCTCAACCCTAACCAACCCTGCTGCTCATATCATCACTGGCATATGAAGTTGCTGTTTCCAAAATGAGAGTCAGTCAAGATAGGAAGGTAATTTATTTTAGTGAATGTGTGTCAGTGGCACTATTTTTAAAAAGTACATCGTGACAACTTGCACATCACATAAAATCCTTTCATTTGGGTCGTGCCAATATGACCCTAAAAAAGAGTGAGTGATCTGTCCCTTTGTACGTGTTCCATCAAGAGCACCTGTCAGCAGTCAATGGTTAACAGCATATTAAACAATGTAAGAAAAATCTAGGTACTTTTCTGAGAAATAGATCCAACATGAGAGAAAAGAAATATTGAAATAAGCCCCTTTGGAGTATATATTGGTAAATCCTACAGTTTCTGCTTGTCATACCACAAACCAAAAGATTGATTGTGAGGGTTGTATCAAGTAGTACTTTTTACATCAACAGTATCCTGAGTTTTAAAACTGAGCTCCATGCAAGTTCTGCAATTATACTTCACAGATTCTGTAAAAATATGATTCAAATTTATTGAAAAATATATTTCTTAAGTTATTCTAAGACAACTTAAAAACAACATGCATGTTCAAATGCACACATTCACACATAAACACACACACAGACATGCTGAACTCCTTCTATATTCAGCTATCTAGTTAACATCAGTCTTAACTATGTTTGCAAAATCAAACTCCTAATCTTTTCTACCCTGCCCTCAAATTTGTTCCACCTACAGTCCTCCACAATTCAATAGGGGCAATCCATCCATCCAGTGGCATAGTGTATTTCCTGATTCTCCTCTTCCCTCACATCTCACATCCAAATCCCCAATAAAATGACCACTTCACATCACCTCTACTGCCTTCATCCTATATAAGTCATCAGCATCTCTCACTTGGAGTATTGTAATACCTTCCTAATTGGTCTTCTTTTGTCTCACTTTTCGATTACACTCTATTCTCACCTCAGCAGGCAATGATGCTTTTAAAACTAAGTCAGATTATGTCTCTCGGATTGTTTCTCTCAAAATCTTCCAAAAGTGTCTCATCTTATTTTGAGAAAAGCCAAAGCCCCTTCAAAGACCTACAAGAGCTCACCAACTTCCATCCTCTTTGCCTGGCTGAACTTACCTTCTATGCCTCTTGCCCTTTATCACTCCACTGCATCCACACAGGTCTCCTTACAACAATGTTGCTCAGACATTAAAGGCATGCTTGAGGTTTTCTCTGCTTGCTCTTCCCCAAAGATCAGGTGCTTCAGGTCTTTGCTCAGGGAAGCCTTCCCTAACCACACAATTAAAATTGCAGTCTCTCACTTCAATCCTAGAACTTTCTGTTGCCTGCATTATTTTTCTCCACAACACTTATCACTACCTGAAAGATGATATATTTAGAATATACCTATTTATTGACTGCCTCTTTAACTAGAATGTAAGTTTCATAAGACAGAGATGTAGAATTCTCTTATTCTACTGCTGCATTGCCCAGAATAGTATGTGACACATACAGGCATTCAATAAATATTCATGGAAAGTATAAAAGCAAGCAGGGTAAAGACATAGTACAACAGCAATGGGTATATGAGCACATAACTATTTCAATGGGGTGTCAGAAAGGATTCCTTGAAGAAGTAACCCTTGAACCTGAGTACTGAGTACAGGCCAGCTATGCAAATATCAGGCAACAAAATATTCCATGTGTGTAGAAATCATTAAAGATGAGTTTGACAAGTTCAAAGAACAAAAAGGAAGGACTAAACAGGTAGACCATGGTAAAAAAAAAAAAAAAAGTGGAGCATTCAGTTTTATGATGTATTATAGAATGACACACTTAAAACCTGTATAATTGTATTAACCAATGTCATTCCAAGAAATTAAATAAAATTGGATGCAACTATTTGACAGACCTGGAGTAGTTACTGTCTACTGGTAATGTTTGCACTATAAATGAAAGAAAAATGTGTCCTCACATTTTCTATCCGTTCAATTGTGGCAGCTAAGTTTGAATGGAGGAATACAGGAGAAAAACAGAGTAACAGAGATAAAAACATGAACAGAGAAAGTTTGCAACAGTGAAGACTCAATTTTACTGAAAAAGGTAGGAGAGGGTCTAAAATTTGAGTTTAAAAGCAATTAGAAAGTTCATGGAGGTTGACAGGAGCTATATCATGTAGGCTGTAAGGAAAAATTTGAAATTTACCCTTCTGGCAATGGTGAGGCTTTGGAGCATTTAAGCAGAGGAGTGATATGAATTGATTTAGATGTTTAAAGGATTGTTTTTACTCTCTGGATAATGGATATGGGAGCATAGTGAAATGTAGACTGGGAAGATGACTTAGAAGTTACCACAATCTAGGAGAGAAATGACGGTGGATTAGACTCTAAAAAGTACTGAGGGAGCAGTAGTGTTTGGACTCAAGGCATGTATTGGAGGTGGAACAACATTTATTCCAAGTATGCAAGGCTGGTTCAATGTTCAAAAATTAATAAATGTAATCCACCACATCAACAGGCTAAAGAAGAAAACCACATGATCATAATAATAGATGCAAAAGAATCACTTGACAAAATCCAACAACTATCTATGATGCAAAATTGTCAGTTAACTAGAAACAAAGAGAAACTTTCTGAACTTGATATAGAATATCCACCAAAAATCCTACAGTTGACATTATACTCAGTGGTGAGAAACTCAAAGCTTTCCCAGTAAGATCAGGAACAAGTGAAGGAAGGATGTTCTCTCTCACCATTGCTTTTCAACATTGTACTGGAAGTCCTAGGTAATGCAATAAAACAAGAAAATGTAATAAGTGATATATAGATTAGGAAGAAAAAATAAAACTGTCATTATTCACATATATCATGATCATCTTGCAGAAATTGTGAAAGAATCAATGAAATGATTTCTGGAACTAATAAGAAATTATAACAGGGTTATAGGATATGGGTAAAAAAGGTAGCTTCCCTATTTGCCAGTAATGAACAAATGGAATTTGAATTTAAAAACACAATATAATTTATATTAATACCCACTATATATATATACACACACACACTCACACACACACACACTTAGGTATAAATCTAACAAAATATGTATGATATCTATAGAAGAAAAACTACAAAACTCTGATCAGATCTCTGATCAGATCTCTGAACTAAATCAAAGAAGAAGTAAATACATAGAGAGATATTCCATGTTCATAGATAGGAAAACTCAATATTGTCAACATGTCAGCTCTTCCCAACTTAATCAATATATCCAATGCAATCTCAATCAAATTCCTAGCAAGCTTTTTTGTAGATATCTACAAAATTTCAAAGTTTATACAGAGAGGCAGAAGACCGAAAATAACCAACACAGAAGAATAGCTGGAGGACTGACATTACCAACCTTCAAGTTCTACTATAAAGCTACAGTAATCGACAGGGTGTAATGTTGATGAAAAAACGAATGAACCAATGAAACAGATTAGAGAGCCCAGAAATAGAACCCCATGAATATAGTCAAGTGATTTTGGATGAAGGAGCAAAGGCAATGCAATGGAGAAAAAAATAGTCTTTTCAACAAATGGTGCTGGAGCAACTAGATATCCACATGCAAAAAAATAAAAACAATCTAGACACAGACCTTATATGCTTCACAAAAATTAACTCAAAATGAATCAGTGACCTAAATGTAAAACACAAAACTCTAAAACTCCTAGAAGATAACTCAAAAGAAAATCTAAATGACTTTGGACTTGGCGATAACTTCAATTCATCTTTGACACAGTGAATTGATGAGATAGACTTCATTTAGAATTAAAAATCTCTGCTCTTGGAAAGACACTGTTAAATGAATAAGACAAACTACAGACTGGGGAAAAAAGTATTTACAAAAGACATATCTGATAAAAGACTATTATCCAAAACAAGAAGATTAAAAAATGGGCCAAAGACCTTAACAGATAACTCACCAAAGAAGATATACAAGTAGCAAATTTGCATTTGAAAAGATGCTCTACATCATAGTCATCAGGGAACTGCAAATTAAATCAATAATGATATATCACTATACATCTATTAACTGGCCAAAATCCAGAACATTAACAATACTAAAGGCTGGTGAGGGTGTGGAGGCACAGGAACTCATATTCATTGCTGGTGGAAATGCAAAATGGTACAGCCACCTTGGAAAACAGTTTGGCAGTTTCTTACAAACCTAAGCATGTTCTTACCAAACAATCTAGCAACTGTGCTTCTTGGTATTTTACCCAAAGGCATTGAAACAGGTCTACACAAAATCCTGCACACAAACACTTTATTTATAATTGGCAAAATTGAAAACAACTAAGCTGTCCCTTAGTGGGTGAGTGCATAACTGTGGAATATTATTCAGCACTAAAAAGAAATGATCTGCCAAGCTATGAAAAGACATGCAGGAACAACAAATGCATGTTACTAAGTAAAAGAAGCCAGTCTAAAAAGACCACATATTATATGATTCCAACTATATGATATTCAAGAGAAGGCAAAACTATGTAGACAATTAGAAGACCAGTGGTTGCCAGGGGTTA
Organism: Rousettus aegyptiacus; assembly: GCF_014176215.1. NCBI lineage: Eukaryota > Metazoa > Chordata > Mammalia > Chiroptera > Pteropodidae > Rousettus > Rousettus aegyptiacus. The sequence goes on from NW_023416306.1 coordinate 56,426,293, forward strand.
GTGAAGATGAAGAGATAAATAGGCAGAGTATAGAGGATTTTTAGGGCACTGAAACTACCCTGTATGTCTTTATAATGGTGGATACATGTCATCATAAATTTATCAAAACCTATAGAATGTACAACATTCTATGAACTTTAGTAGAAACTCAGGGCTCTGGTTGATAATGATGTATCAATGTAGGTTTGTCAATTATAAATGGACCACTCTGATGGGAGATATTGATAATGGGGAAGATAGGTATATGGGAAATTTTATCTTCTGCTCAATTTTGCTGTGAACCTAAAACTGTTCTAAAAATTTAAGTCTGTTTTTAAAAAATGAAGGACAGAGACAAAGTAAGGATGACACCTAGATATTTGGCCTGAGCAACTGGAAGCATGGTGGTGACAAATACTATGAGAGACAGATATCTGGGAGTAGGGCAGGAGTTACATTTTATAAATTACAGATTTTAACTCTTGAAGACCAAGAATACATCATAATTATATGATGCCAATTTACTTTTTCTTATCTAGACTTTGAAATAACATTTCTCCTTCTATCTTTGTGCATATACTTGAATTGCTCTAAATTCTTCTGCATATCTACTCATACAGATAAGTAAACTCTGCTAGAGATAAATACCCAAGATGTGCTCACATTAAGAAGGAAACCCAGACTAGGGAAAGAAGAGAAATGTCAGAGGAGAGGTTATGCGTTCAATGCTATAATCCCTGTACCAAACTCCAGACTACATCATGGAAGAGGAGATATATACAGAAGTCCCCAGATAGGTTTAAGGACCTGAAACACAGACACTTGCTGTCCCTTCCCTCAGTGGGACCAAAATTCATGAAGGGAGGGGACCAGGAAGGCAGGCTACAAATAATCTAGAAGGGCATTGGAATGCCCACCCACATTTATCATCATGCCAAAGTAGTTAGTTCAAAAAAATGTTTCCCATGTGCTGGAGAAGGACATAATGATGGAGAGAAGGGAGGGAGAGTTAGAGAGGTGAGAGAGAAGCTGAGCCTAGAGAAGCCTTGTAGACAGGACTACAAGTGGATGACCTGCATGAGTCAGCAACCACTGCCCAGATAAGAACACCCGTATCTAGGGATAATTGGTGTGAATGGCAGACTATCTCCCCACCCTGCCTAGGCACTATATATAAGCACCCAGGAAATACAGCACAGAGAAAAGACCTTGAATTACCTAAAATTTATATCATGCCTCCTGGAGCAATAGAAGGCTGGAAGTACCAAATAAGTCCAGTTATTGAAAAAGAAAGTTACGTTTTTTGCATGCCTAATTATGTGGAAAGCCTTCTACGTGCTGTGTATAAATGGTTTTAGTGTCTACTGAAAGACATGGTTGTGGTTCTCTGTTTTGACTGACAAGAAATGTGAGTAGTTCCTCTGCTCAGATTATTCATGATCAGCTTCAAAACAAAACCTTCCTACTGCTCTCCTTTTAGTCTTCTAGCTCAGTTTATTTAAAGCGTATCTTGAAAATTGCAAGGTAATTTTTTTAAAGTTATAATCTGCAACTTTTTAATACACTGCAAACAAAATAAAGTGTAGATAGAAGATGCTAAAGTGAGTATAAGCCTGCCATTGTAATCTAACTGCTGATTAATTTATGTTCATCCTAAGTTCATGTTTTTCATCAAATGACTTTTTAACAATTTGTATGCATTTAAACTTATAAAATACTTATTTTTAAAAGCGCTTTTAACATTTTTAGATTTTATAAATTGAAATTATTTGAAAATGACGTTTTAGAAACAGACTATTGCTGAAAATATTTGCAAGCTATTTCTATGGTAATAAAATTTTTCATTTTAAAAACAATATTTTGGAAATGTCTCTCATTATATAAACTGTCTATATATGTCATTATTTATACATACTAGCTTAATACTTCTAATACCTATTTTGTGTGTGTTTTTGTTAACAATATTTAATAAGAGATCTATCCTCCTAACACAATTTAAGTGTACAATACATTACTGTTGACTCTATGTACAATGTCACAGAGCAGATTTCTAGAGCTTATTTATCTTGCTTAACTGAAACTTTATGCCTGTCGACTAATAACTTCCCATTTCTCCCTCCCCCAAGCCCCAGTAACCACTATTTCAATCCTTGATTTCATGAATTTGACTACTTCAAGTAACTCATCTAAGTGGAACCATTCAGTGCTTGCTTTTCTCTGTCTGGCTTACTTCACTTAGTGTAACGTCCTCAAGGTCCATCCATGCTGTCTCATATTGAAAATGTTCCTTCTTTTTTAAGACTGAATAGTAGTCCATTGTATGTATATACCACATTTTCTTTATCCATTCATCTGTCTATATATATTTATATTGTTCTCACATCTTAGCTGTTTCGAATAGTGCTATAATAAACATAAGAGGGCTAATATCTCTTCAAGATCTTGATTCTAATTCTTTTTATAAATATCCAGAAGTAAGTTTGCTGGATCATATTATAGTTCTATTTTTAATTTTTTGAGAGACCTCCATAGTGAAAAATGATACATTGCTGCTCTGTGTAAGTACCAGTACTAAGAATCTACATTTATTATTCCTTTTAATCTTCCTCTTGACTCTTTGTGCCAGATCCTATTGTTACTTCCATTATAACATTTGAGAAAACTGAGACTTAAATAACTTGGCCTAAGTCACACAGGTAAAATTGATGGAGCTACTTGACTTCAAAGTCTGAACCCTTAACTACTACACAGTTTTTCAATGATCTCTCAAAATCTAATTCATGAGAAATAAATGAAAGTCAGTGAAAGAAGTCTAAACACCAATTTAAGAATATGAGACATGTGATCTTGAGTCACTTTAGAAAATACGGGACCTTTATCGATAGCATTTTAAGAATTAGTTCCTCCCCACCCCCGTCTCCTCGGCTGTAGTGATCTGACACAGATTGCTGTACAACAAAATCTTCTCACACTTGGCCATCAGCAGGATCTAAGTTTCTCATGGAATAACCAATAATGTAACCACCGAAGTGATGAAGAATTTTGAGATGCCAGAAATAAACTGAGAATTCCCCTTTACTACAGCACAGTTGGAGGAGAAAAACTAGTTATTACCAGAAATAGGCTAGCTCAAGAGAAACTGGTTGTGACTCACACATAACCTTCTGCATGTGGGACCATCCTCACAGTAGGGTGCACAGACCTGGGTGCACTGTATCCACAGCATCCATTCTAACAGTGTTTTCATCAGCATCTATACATCTCCAGATGTAACCAACAGGTCTCAACTTCTTTATGGCAAGGTACCTTGACAAATCCTGGCACACAGAAGCTGTGTGGCAAAAGAACAGATACCAGGTAATGCCATGTGCAGATAATGAACTTTGGATACAGATAATTTAGAGTAAGTTACTCTGAGTAGTTCTCTCTATCTATAAACTGCATGTAGCATTGCTTTTTACTGAGAATTACACGATATATGTAACTCTCTTGTTTTCCTCAAAACTAAATTTCTCTCTCCCAAACTTCAGACTTATATATCTATCCTCCTACTCAATAAACCACTCATATAGCTAATGGATATTTCAAATTCAATATGATTAAAAGTGAACTTTGAGTCTCCTCCAAAAATTGTGCTATATCTGTGAATTTCACAATATAGGTTGATGATAATTCATGCCAAAAATACTGGAATCATTCCTAACTCCACTTTTACTCTGACAGCCCTTGCCCCAACCCCTCAAGAAATCCTGTCAGCATTATTTGTAAATTATATCCAGAAGCTGACCACTTCTCACTCCCTCCACTACTATCTGAGCTGCCATCGTCCCTCTCCTGCGTTATTACCATAGCCTCCTAATAGGTTCCTCTAATTTCTACCTTTCCTAACTTCAGTCTGTTTTCAGCACAGCATTCAGAATCATAGTTTGGAAACACAGATCCGACCATATCCCTTCTTCGCTCAAAACCGTGCAATGCTTCCCTCATTTCACTCTCAATGAATGACCTATGAGGCTATATATAACCTGCATTGCCCTCCCCCTCCCCCTTACATCCTTCCAGCCATACTGGGAATTTTCAGCCACACTCCCACCCTAGGGCCTTGCTTCACCTACAGACTTTGCTTGGGAAGCTGTTCCCTAAATATCATGGCTAACTTCCTAACACCCTTAAGTCTTTGACCCAATATCACCTTCTCAGTAAGGCCCTCCCTGACCACTCTATCTAATCCACTAAACTTCTCAGCCCTCTGCATTCTTAATCTGCACTACATTGATCTACTTTTTGTTTTTTCTACATTTGCTACCTCTGAATTTATGTATTTATCTTTTCTTTTTTTTTAATTTTCTTATTCCCCTGCTAGAATGTAAGCTCCTAGAGATCAGAGTCTAGGTCTGCATTGTTCCTGATAAATCTCAAGCATGTATAATAGCACAAAGTAGGTATTCAATAAACATTAGCTGAGTAATTAAAACAATTTGATAATACAGTTTAACACAGTAAATATTACCTTCCTTCTCCATTCATTGTCTAATGAAGGTTGGGCCATTTGCCAAAAACAAAACAAAACAAAAAAAACAGTGAAGAATCCTTAAATCACTCTGAGTTGCCATAAGAGCAGGATCTAGAAGCCTCTTGATTCCTGAGCAAGCAAGACCTTGAGACAAATCAGATACCTTCACACTGTAGTAAAATAACAAAATGTCTGATAATGTGACAAGTGGTTGGGAAACATGAGCACTCTCATACCTAGCGAAATTGTAAATACATATGTACCCTTTGACCCATCAATTACATATCTAGAAAATTTTCCTACAGACATATTCACATAGGTCTTAAGAAGATTATTCTATCCAACAGTGTTTTAATAGCCAAAGATTGGAAACGACCTAAATATCCATTGGTAGGAGATTGGTTCGATAAGCTATAAGATACTGGTAATGGAATATTCTGCAGTCATGATGACAACAAAGCAGATTTATATCTACAGATATGAATTAATATCCTGGTGAAAAAATAAAGCACTATGCATTATAAACTACCATCTGTATATAAACGATACAAATGGAATGTCTCTGGAGAAATAAATAAAAATATGGGTAACAAATGTTATCTCAAGAGAGGAAAACTGGGCTCCAGGAAATGGTATTTGTAATAGAGACCTTTGCACTATGTACCCTCCTGCACTGTTTGAATCTTTTACCAAATGGAAATGCTACTTCTTTGAATTAATAACTTTGAAAATTCACATCTCCTATGAATACAAATTATTTTGAAGAGTCACTCATTTCTGGAAGGTTCTTAGGGTCAATATTTACTTTTTCAAATTTATCCTCTCTACTTCTATAAAACTAGTCCTGTTGTGGTTTATTTCTACTACCATGAATTACACGTTATTAGAATGGAAGTGATTTATTATTTTCACCTTCACTATTTTTAGTTTGCAAATGCGATCTTGACTCTGATGTTTCTGCTACTGATAATAACCTTGATTGGATCAGGAGCTGGTCTACAATACACTGGACAGGTCAAGAGACCCTCTGGGACAACAACACTCTATTTTTTCTAGTTACTCTTCCTAATCTTGTGGAGGAAAAAATGAAAAATCAAACCACAAGCATGTCAAGACAGAATGCTTCAGAAGCATGGAAATTACTTTGGGAGTTGAGATGTCATGGATTTTAATCTTTATTTCCAGGCCTCTGATGATCTCACCCAAAACTGTCCTGACCCCGCCTGGGCCTCTAGTTTCCTGTTTGCAAAGTAAAAATTTTACACCTCCTAAGCTCACACAAACACTGTAAGGTAATGAGCATAATTGCCAAATATGATACTACTATTTCTCAATCTCAACAACAAATGTGCCAAAACAGTAGCAGGAAACCACATGCCTTTGAAAACAAAGCTAAAAAAAAAAAAAAAAAAAAACTTAAAGGTCAAGAATTACAGCACCGACTCCCACTCACTTTAGTCTTTACTTTCTCAAAGGATGATGTCACTGAAAAACTGTGGATTTGGAATCTCACGAATCAAAGTGTAGACCTCTAAATGGAGAGGCCCTTTAAACCAGGGACTTAGTATCATTTTTGTTGTCTTCTCAGTGCTTCCAGCAGTACCTGAATTTAGCGTCCCTCAGAAATTCTCATCAGGCTACCTTACTCATGTGCATGGCTTTAATAACCACTGCTACATAGATTCTCATAATTATGTTTCTCTAAGCCAGACTTCTCATTTAAACTCCAGACATATGCATGCAAATTAGCATTTCATCTTAGATGTCTAGATGTCCGAAAGATATCTTAGAAGTCTATATCTTACAATACATCCAAATCCATTGTTACAAATGTCCACCTCAAACGTAATCATCATTCATAGTTCCTTTTACAAATGATGGCCCTATCATCCAGCGAACTTTGCAGGCAAAATTCCTAGAGTCATCTGTGTCATCTTCCTCTTCCTTGTCTGCGTATCCAATCCATCAACGAGTCCTTCCACTTGAACCACCTAAATAGTTTTCTAATCCATCCCCTTTTCTCCATCATGCTCCCACCACTATTCTTGCCCTAGGCTGACTATGCTGTCACTAGAGCTATTACAAGAGTCTCCTGCCTGGTTTGAAATCATCTACTCTTGTCTTTCTTTCTCCTGTCTGCTCTCCACATCACAAAGAGTGATCATGTCTTGCTCATGCCCAAGTCATGAATGGATTCAACTGTTTCTAGGATAAAGACAGAAACAGAGAGGCTTGGTATCTCTAGCTTTAAACCTCACACAAACAGACACACACACTCACACACACACACACACACACACACACACACACACACACACACACTTCAGCCACACTGAAATCTTCCAGTCTTTCTCCCTTGCCTTGCTCCTCTGTGCTACAAGGCCAATAGTCTGTTGATGGACATTTAGGTTGCTTCCAAATCTTGGCTATTGTAAATAGTGCTGCCATGAATATTGAAGTGCATAGATCTTTACAAATTATCATTTCTTTGGATAAATACCCAAAAGTGCAATTGCTGGGTCAAAAGGTATATTCATTTTTAATTTTTTGAGAAACCTCCAGACTGTTTCCCATAGTGTCTATACCAATTTGCAAACCCACCAACAATATATGAAGGTACCCTTTTCTTTGCATCCTCGCCAATACTTGTTATTTTTTTATTTATTGATAATAGCTACTCTGACAAGTGTGAGGTGATATCTCATTGTAGCTTTAATTTACATTTCTCTGATGATTAGCAACCTTGAGCATCTTTTCATATGTCTATTAATCATCTGTATTTCCTCTTTGGAGAAGTATCTATTCAGGTCTTCTGCCCATTTTTTAAATGGATTGTTGTTGAGTAGGTTGTGGTTGTTTTGCTTGTATTTTTTCACTCATCTAAGTATCTCTAAGACAGATCGGATGAAAATAAGAGCTTGGTAGATTTTTGATCATCACTGTGTCTCTACTGCTTGAGTCACAAAGATACTTGAGGAACATTTGTTTATGAGTGTTTCAATGAATACATTTTTATAGGAAAATTGATAACCAAGCATTTATACACACTTTGCATGATCCCTAGCAAACAGCTCAAAACTTTCAAGTGAAATGTATTCATCTATTAACTAGATATTAAAAATAACTGATTTACCTGGTTTGGAGAAAGACTGAATAAGTTTGTATCATAAAATGTTTAGCCCTGTGCCTGAAAAATATTCTTAGCAACAGATTTCAGTTCTCTCCTCCTTGATCTCTCATCTGGTAGATTAAGTAATAAAAAATTATCTCTTCAATAAATAAATAAGTGATTTATCAAAGACACAAGATCTGCTAAGATAATTTAGTGTTTCAAGTAGCTGGAGTGACAAAAAATATAAAAAACAAGATTCCCAAGCTTTTGTGGAGGTGACAAGGACTGAAAAATACAAAGTAGAAATATGAAATAATATGAGTTCCACAACAGTGAAATCAAACAAAATAAACTTTTTCACAAATCCATGGAGGATTAATTGCCAAATAAGCTAAAAGTACCGTGAGATCGGGGAAGAGAAAAATCATTCAAGTTGGAGGTGGTGGGACTCGGGCAGAGCCTTTTAGAATGGATAAAATAGTGCTGCGTAAAGAATTAAGTGAGTGGGGGGAGGGGGTTAGCTAGCTCTGGTTAGATGTAAGAACAAAGAGAAGATTATTCCAAAAACAATGAGGAGCCATATTGCCTGGGGCAGGGGAGTCAGAGTAAATAAGGCTAAGGGTAGTTAAGAACCAGGTATATGAAGTTTTGAATACCAAGGTATAAAATTTTGACTTTGAACAGTGTCTCTGGCACTCTATCCACTGAGCCTCTCCAAATCACAGGTTACTCGCAAGACCCACACAGAAAGAGAAGGGGCATGGGCCCCCCGATGGGATGTTCACATGAAGAACTACAGACCAGGAAACCTTTTGTGAATTACCTCTAAGTATTTTGATTCATGAGATGAGTCTGGGCAGCCTATTCCACCACCTTCACTAGCTCCCCCCGTCCCACCTCCGCATTTCCGCATGTTGCTCAGCAATCCTCGGAATACATGAAACAAGAGATAATTAGTCTTCCTGCAAAGTTAAGAAGAGAAGTTTAATATATATATATATATATATATATATATATATATATATATATATATATATATATATATAGTGTTATGTGTTCACAAGAGTAGACTTCTTCCTGTAGACATGGGGAATTTCCAAGTGAATGCAACCTGGAAAAAAAAACTATCAATTTCATCATCGGCCTTCAATGAGCTACTGTTTTACTGACTGAGCATATAATAATATGATCTGTGCACCTTTCTATGTTCAATCACTTGGCTTTTCTGAGATTCCACCACATGAGCAAAATCGAGCACAATCTCATAAGCCTGCCATCCCTCTTCTCCCTGGTGGGAGAAGAGTTCCCTTCACCCATTGCCTTTTGTGAACAACAGCAATAGCTCTTGCTATTGGCCTAGTGGCCACCTGACCACAGGAATCCTTTCAGATGGATCCAACTCCTTTACCTGAAAGTGCAGTTTAGACTGCCAACACCATCCACCACCTCCCTAGACTAGGTCAGGCCCACCTGAATTATGTTTACATAGCCCCCTAAACTTTTTTTTCATAGTGTTTATTAGAGTTCACAATTGTATATTTTATGCATTGTATTTGTAATGTTTATCTTCCATAGAAGCAGAAGTATTGGGTTCTGCTCACCACTGCATCCTCAGTATTGATCCCAGCACCAAACATATAAGTGATACTCAATAGATATTTATGGATGAATGGACGGATGGATGGACGGACAGACAGACGGAAGAAAGGTAAGAGGGACAGATTAGCCAGGAACTCCCTTTTCAACTGGCTCCTTTAATATCTCTCCCCACTCTTTCTTCTTAGAGTAATTCACAAAATCCTTTAAGGGCAACTACTGATTATAAATCCATCACTATTGGTAATTTTCAGAGATCGAGGGAGAGGCAGATCTTGAAAAGAGGATTAAAGCCTAATATACGCCTAAATGGGGCATCATCAAACTATTAAATGACAGGACTAAATTTTAATTTTAGTCCTATCAAAAGACTCGACTAAATTTTAAGGAGTGTGTGTGTGTGTGTATGTGTGTGCATGAGCTCACATATATGTGTTTCTCATGGATTAGTTAGAACAAGGACTATTCAATTTCAAAATAACCTAATAATAAAAATAGGATAATAAAAACAAATTGCTGTGAGACTAAGTAAGGTATTGGGAAGGTACTGGGTGAGTGAGGGAAGGTGTAATATGTGTGTGAGTCCTTTGAAGAAGCTGGCATTTAAACTGGACTTTGAAGAGTGAGCGGTGGACTGAGTGGAGAGAAGGAGAAGAAAATCATGTAGCAGAGGAAACAATACAGTAAGGCCCAGGGATATGGAAGGGCCTGATGAATGAGAAAATGGGGAAAGGTCTGGAAAGACTGGAAAGGAAAATATAAATTGGACATTGTCGGAGACTGAACCAGAGAGATAAATTCTCTTCTAAATATTCCCTATGGGGACTGAAATAAAGAATGAAGAGGGCAGGACCTGGATAAATTCAGGGAAGAAATGTGATAGAGGACAATGCACAGGTTTAAGGGTCTCAAACACAGAAGCTTAAATGTCTGTTTTTCTACTACCTAATGTTGCCACACTGAGTAACTTTATTTAATCTAAGCCTGCTTCATCATCTGAAAAAAAACAATATAATATCTGTCTCAAAAATCTGCAATAGGACCAAATGCAAACACATATGCAAAATCCAGCATATAGCTGGGCTTTGAAAAATGTTCATTTTCTTTTCCTTGTGACTTTCATGTCACTTCCTTTAACCATTTCTGATCTCTCCTCACACTACCTGACTCAAACCCAGTTCCCCCAAATGACGAGTGTTAGCTTTGGCTGGTCATAATTTCTTTGGATGGCTCCTTTTTTGCCTGATTTTTGCATGATGTCTGATTCAAGCCATCTTCCCAGATCTCTACATATCTGCATGTCCCTATCCCTCAGATAAAAGCATTATCAGAAGGCTTGGATGTTCTGTTAGTAATTGCCAAGTTCAGCACCTGCGTTCTTTTCCTTTTCACCTCCTGCCCAACCCATAGTCTCCCTAATTCTTACCTCAACTAACCATTCAAACTTCCACGTCAGTAGATGGAAAACAAGAAGGTGTGAGGCTCCCTGGGAGCCTGGCTATTGTTTGAGGGAACTGGAAGCCATGGTGCTCAGAGCTTCCACACTCCCTCCTCAACCCGCACCCTGCTTCCTGTCAATCATCCTGGAACACTGAGTGCTGGGCCAACAATTTTGTCCACAGGATGTTTGTTTGCAGGCACTGCCTTCCAAGTCTCAAAGCTCAAGACTTCCGCTGACAATCCAAACACCAAAATGAGAAAGGGGGGAAAACCCTTGGGCAGTTCTTTTAATACCTAATAAGGTCTATTTATATTCAAAAATAGCAACAGGTTATCTCAGCTTGCAGAAGCTGAAGAGGCTAGGAAGCCTGAACTTTAAAATCCTGAGCCTCTGGGAAGTTGAAGTACAGGTTTCCGAGAACGGACACCAAAAGCATGTCCTTACAGCACCTTTAGCATATTTCATGGTCAGCTTCCATAAATATCAACTCCTGTTTTTATGGGCACGCTGGACCACTCAGAGGGTAAATGCCTGGCTACTAAGCCACGAAGCAAAAATATATGTAAAACACATGTACATAGAAATTCAAGGTGATCAACCAAAGTTGTGGGATAAGTCCAACAACCTGAGGTCACTGGGTAAATTTCTGCAAACCTTTCAGAGTTTGTACATTCTAAGAAGTGTTTGAGACTCTAATGATTCTATATGAAACAATTATATTTGAAAAAATGACTTTAAAATACTATGATATGTGTGCTCAGGAAGCAGATAAGAGTTCTCCTGCATGTTATTAATATAAAGATCCCCCAATTGTCTTTCTGAGTCATTCAGTAGTTTACTTGAGAATCCTTGGCATGTTTATTCCTACAGTTTCTATATAATTACCAAACAGAAATTCTGAACCTCAGTGTATTTACCAAACTACCACTTAAAATCTTTGTATCACTTGGGAATTAACATCGTCTCTCTGAGGCTAGTTATTTTTGCCTATGAAAATGCATCATTATAAAACATTTATTAGATGGTAGTGAAGGTAAAATGAGATCAAGTGTGAAAGGTGCCTGGCATGTAATTGGTGCTCAATAAATTAGAAAATAGAAAAGTAGGAGGAATTTGAGAGGCAGTCCCAGGACTGGCTTTAAAATGGTTCCAACTGCCACTTTCACCATCTCAGGGAAGTATTAAGAAGGACCCAGCAGTAGTGCTGGTACATTAAAGAAAGTCACAGAGGACTTAGATTGGGACAGTTTTGAGATAAGACAGATTAAGATGATTCAAAAATGCATTATCTAAAGCATTCTAAGTTCAGGAATCATTTGTCAAATGGGTTATAAGTTCATGAGCAGAATCAAGAACAAAAAGCAATGTGTGCCAGTTGATCCCTGCAACATTAACGTGCACCTGCAGAGGAGTGTTACTAGAAAACAGGACTCACAGTCCCACAGAGGAGGAGTTTGCACTGGTCATACCTGGGGGAGGCCCCAAGTTATGATGACTTGGAAGGCTTAAGATACCCCATGTTTTGAAACCATTTGTTCAAGTTCTAGCCAGATTTCCATACAGTGCTCAGCTCAGCTGCTCCAACGGAGAGTTAATTCCCAGGTTATTACCAGGGAATACACACACACATACACACTTTTAGGAGTTTTAAAAAGAAATCTTTAAAAAATAGAATGGGAGTTTGTGGAAGGCTTACTAAACCAAGCCACTAAACATTCAGAATCAGTGGACTATATACAAAGAAAAATATATGTTGTTTTACTCATTAAAATAATGCTGATTACAATTAATTTTACCATTTTATATGTATTAAAATGGCAAATATTTTTAAAAACAGCATCAACCACCAGAGTACTGAAGAATATAAGGATGAGATTGAAACAAACTCAATACTGTATATTGTAAAAGTCTATACTTATATACAGTATAGACTTTCTAAACCAATATGAAAATATATAGCAAGATTATTAAAATAGGTTCTTGATTTTTGACATAGTATTGCCAGTTACAGGATATCTGTCCTAACCTAACAAAGGAAAGAGAAGTATGGCTGAAGCCTCATAGTCAGCGTTGCTTACCATATCATTATTTATAAGAACATTTCTATTAAAAATGGAAATACTGTAAATGTCCTATAATAAGGAAATAGTTAAGTATACTGTAATATTATCATATATTATAGAGCCATTAGAAATCATGTTTTCAAAGAACATTTAAAATGACGTCGAAAAATAATAATGATTTAAAGTAACCTGGGAAATCAAGTGGGTTATTGTACATTGTCTCAAACGCACCCTGTATTTTCCGAATTTTCTTCAGTGAGCATAGCTTTCTTTTATATTTAGACAACAAGCCATACACAGTAATACCAGCATAAAACCTAGACTATTAAAATGACCTATAGCAATATCATTAGCAACAGTATTTTTGAAAGCCAATTACACTTTCCTTTATAATTTACAATTAATTAGAACATCCAGTTAGAGGCCCAAAAGATTTTAATATGAAAAAAAAACTATTTCTTTTTGTTTGTTTGTTTAGGGTGAGGAGGAGGTCCCATGTTGCTTTATCTAAGCAAACTGTAGTGCCCTTAAAGCCATATGAGAGATATACTTCTTCATAGCTGCAAAGGAAACATTTGTAGAACAGAAAACCCCAAAAATTAGGATATATTCTTAGTCATAGTAGAATGGAAAGCACATGAAATATTTAAAACATGGAGTTGAGATTTCATTTTAAAATACTTTAATTGCCGGTACAGAGCCATTCGCTTTTATTTCAGAGCTTAGTAGATTAGCAACAATGGGCGGGAAAGCAGGGGAAGTTGGACAGGAGGGAAAGAATAGAGGGAAAAAAAGAACAACAGTCACTGGAAGTGAAAATAGTTCCTAACAAACAGCGAGAAGAAATTAAGTTTTGTTTTTGCATAATTGGGTTTTGTTTCTTACATAAGTTTTGGTGCTGTGATATGTGGCACGTTTTGTACTGTATGTTCTCTTGGAAAAGCCAAACAGAAACCAGTCATCATGGTTTCGGGAGAGCGAGGCCTCCCCTTTCTCATGTTTCAACGATGCAGTCTCCACTCGGGCTGGGGAGCATATCATATATCATAAATCACTCTCTGATAGATATTTGGCAGGCAGTCAGCACCCCAGGCTATGCAACAACGTACAGTATGGAAAAATTTTAAGGTGGAATCTTGATTTTGTAACTTAAAGACTTAATAGTACCTCAAAACATTTTACTACTTCCTGGTACACACACAAAAAGCCAAGAAAGCGGAATTCTCCATATGGTTTTCGGTTTTATAGGATATATACGCAATAAGCCATACAACTGTAAACCTGGAGGCATTCTCTTGCTGTTGTTAATTCAACTCCAGTGAAAATGAAAAAATAAAATTAGAGAGTTTGGTCCCTACCCAGCCCCTGAAAGAGTCAAATCACCAGGAACTTCCAGAATCTGCTTTTTAACTCTCCATCCCCCCACAGCTAACTATTCAACACCTTCTTAGAAACTGGGGGAGCAGCAGGACTAGGAGATTGGGGACAGATTTTATTGTAAGATAATAACATGCTGTCAGAGGGACTGTCAGGGATTTCAACAGGAAGGCTTATAAGTTGATGAGAGTCATAGAAACCGCAATAGAGTCTTTCTCCCGATTCCGGGCCCAAATCCGAGTTTTTGAGGGCCTCTGAGCATGCACTCCCACCTTCTCAAATGTTGCAAACCACTTCAAACTCACAAGTTCTTCTTCAGGAGCCTCTTTCAACAGATCAGGCATTTTTTGAAATTGCAGACTGCTTTTAACCCCTAAGTCACATCATCTCAGCAGACACTAGGGGCCCACTGAACATGGCAGCTCCCAACAAAGCCACCGCCACAAAGCCAGAAGAGCCTTTCTGTGCACGGAGGGGTTAACTCCACGGTACTGGGACGTGCCTGAATGTTCTCAGTGTTCTCAGGCTGAGTAATTCTTAGAAGGGCTAAATAGAAATGGGGATATGCAGACTGTGAGGAGTGGCATTGAGCTCTCTGTGAAAAACAATGCGTGGAAAAGCAAAAGAAAGAAACTGAATGAACCCTTTTCCAAGTTTAAAATAAATACTTCTTTTTTGTGTTGTTGTTGTTGTTGTTCACAAATTAGCCATAGTTGGGTCAGGCTAAATATAAAACTTTCAATGTAGTTTATCTAAACTTTTTCTGTCCAATCTCAATTTAAGGAAGAAAACTAAAATTTAGACAAAATGGTGGGGGGGGTGACGTTAAGAGGTTATAAATATATGTATGCCGATTCAGAAATAATTTACACGCTAAATGAATTCTACCATTTTCACCCCCCACCTTGTCACCAATCAATTCTTAAGATTCTATTACTTTCCATTAATGACTGGCTCAGACTTGGTACTGATGAATTCATAAGCTTACTACTTCCTTCACAGTCAATTGAGAACTCACCTGTAGTTGGCCATCAAGTTCAACACTTGACCTCCTAAACATTCTAGGAGAAACAAAGAAAAACTTTTTTCAGAAAGCTCTAGGGCATGATCTAGCTCAAGCCTGCCACAGCTTACAGTCCTTCAGTCATCTTGGCTTCTCCACCTCTTAATTCAGTGCTCTACAACCTGGCCTGAGAAGCTTTTAAAAATTCCAAAGCCCAGGCTACATCGAAGACCAATTACATCAGAGAGTTTCTGTGGGTGGAATGGAGGCATCAATAGGAATATTTTTTTAAGCTTCCCATGCAACTGCATGTGCAGACAAAGTAAAAACCACTGCTCTGACTGTCGTTTCTACGTCCAGTCTTTCTCTCCTCTAATCAGTGATTTCGCTGAAGTTGAGCAAGGTTTCTAAGTAACACATATGGCCATGTTTTTTCCCTGTTTAGTAGTCCTTAAGAGTTCCTTAATGCCTACGGGAAACTATCCAAATACCTTAGCATGACAATCAAGGCTAGCTGGCCTCCTTTCCCTCTCTAGTTACACTTCCTGCCAGTTCCTGCTGCCACACTCACCAATCCAGTCACACAGAACTACCCGAATCCCTGTGTGCACCATTCTCTCACACATCCTAGCCTTTTCCTTTGGGCTGGAAAATCTTCTTTCTCCCTGCCCAGGACCTTTTCAGATCCTTCTCATTTGATTTTATATTTAAGTCAGGTGTTTCTCTTTGGCAAGTCCTGTCTCCCAACAATCCCAGGTTGCTCTCTACCACTCGTAAGCCTCCCAAATCCTTGATTTATCTTGAGTACAGGTAGACAAGTTGCCCGTCATGAGTATTCTCTCCAAATCATTTGTTTTTTCTCCCACCAGATTGTGAACTGTTGGGAGCAAAGTAGATGCCTTGTCCACCATTGTGCCTTTGGTGCATTATTCGGCACCTGGCCCATGGTAGGAGGACAGAATGAACAAGGGCTAGTTGGTCCAAGCCAGCTCTACTCAAATAGCCTCACTGTCCAATTCACAGTTATACTATTCCTGGATAGTATAACAATACCCTAAATATTGAAATTGTTTTAATAAAATCCACCCTAGTTTTCCTATGGTACATACAAATGGTCAGCATTCTATAGCTCCAATAAATTGACACTGACAGGTAGCTATGAAAGGGCATCAGATTTGATGTCAGAAGTCAAAGGGTCTTGCAGGTTACATTTTCAGAAGAAAAAGATCTCTGCTGAATACATGTAGTCGAATAATGTTTCTGGTTTTCAAGACTTCTAACTAACCTATTTCACTGACACTCATTGAAAAAGATAGAAAATAACTAACAAGTCATAGTCTTCATTTGTGATAGCCTGGGGTTCAGCAAAGTTGATGTAAAGATAAATTAAATCCTATTATTAATTTTGAAAGTCCTGCTGGTCATAACCATACACTTCCTTCCCAAGGAGAAGGTGAGCGGTGGTTAGTTGAAAAAATGGAATTTCCCAAGGTAACTTACTGAAAGCACAAAGCTAAGCTGGTAGGAGACACCACTGCTCATCAGAAGAGAGAGAAAGGAAGAAAAGAAGAGAAAGAAGGAAAACAGTGAAAGGAAAATTAAGGGGGTAGAAATGAAAGAGGTTTTAAAGGTAAGATGTGGAGAAGACAGAAAAAAAAGAGGAAAGGAAACCAAAAAGTAAATAATCTCCCTCCTTTCCCTAGTGAGTATTTTATTCTCATTTTACAGATAAGAAAAATGCAACACAAAGCAGTTAACACGCTTCCACAAAGCTGTGTATCTACAAAGTAATAAAAAGAAAAAGAGGAAAGAACAAGGTGGAAATTCTGAAGAGTGAAAATGTGTAAGGATGAGGGTAAAAAGGGATGCATAAGAGAAGGGAAGTGAAAGAAAAGCAGGCAGAAAAGGCCAAGAATTTAATTTAAAAACATAGACTGTAGCACTGATGTTTCCCAGACATTTAGCATGAACCCCATGCTGTCCTGGGACCACACCAGTCTGGCCTTTCTCTGAATATATGGACCTTTCTTGGGCCAGAGCCCAGGAGCTCATCTGCCACCTGGACAGGTTGTATTCTTACTCTGTGGAATTTCAGAAACAGTTTCAGGGAACAAATTCTGTGTTCCTGGCTAACCCCTCAGTAGACCATGGAGAATGTGAAAAGGCAGAAGATACACAAGGCCAAAGAACCTGTACTTCTCTTGTGCCCTGGACCTCAACTTAGAGAAAGAATGGCCAGGCAATGTCTCGAGGCTCGTCTAACTGTGACAAGATGTCTTTGTAACCCCCATTTCCATACCCCAAGCACACACTGAGAAGTTAGTTCTCTAGAAATTGCAAACCAACTAAAATGTGCTTAGTCATCATTGTTGCTTTGGATTTTTTGATGTATGTTTGTCAATTCTGAATGCTAATGTTGAATTTGAGGAATACTATTTCTTCTCTTCTGTTCTGACATGTTGACATGCAAGGATCACAGCTTCAGAGAGAATCTGACCAGCTGGAGAAGAACAATAAATTCGAGCTGGAGGTGAGCAACCCACAAATTTCTCACATTCCTCTTTTCACTTATCAGCCATCATTTTTCAACAGATTCACATAATGTGCCAGCCTGAACCCACAGAGCTCCGAAACTACAGCTCTTTGCTATGGGAATGTTACTAAAACAACAAAAACAAGTTGTAACCAAGTACTGAGTTATATCAGGCATTGTGAGGCTACTAATAATATCTGCTCTAACACTAATAACAAATTTTATATAGCATTCAACATTTCACAGATGGCTTTTACATATGGTATTTAATTTCATTGTCATTAGCAACCCTAAGTGGTAGGTGGGACAAATATTTTTCACCGTGCCTAGATAAACAACCTGAGGTCCAGATAGGTTAGGATGTTTGTCCAAGTTCATATGATTATTAAGAGGAAAACATGAAAATGAAAATTCTATTCCTAAGTCTGGTGTTCTTTCCACTATATTACAGATTTTAGTGCATTTATCTCACTTTTGAGAAAAATGCTTCTCTATAATTCTTTATTTGTTTTTCAAATCACACTTGAACAGATAATTGGAAAACATCTTTGTTCAAGCTAAACATTGCCATTTTCTTCAGGCAGAATGGTCTGAAGACCAACATAAAAAGACAGAGATGTGGAGAAAAGACCCTAAGACATTTGCTTCCCAAGAGGGCTCAGCAGGGACTGTCCCCAGTTTCCAGGCAGAAAATTCAATCAAGGGCATCTAACCTGCAGGTCTTTCACTTTTATTTATTTATTTTTTTTTAAAAAAAAAAGGTATTTAAGTACATTTCCTGAGACATGGTTGTTATTGTCATGTAGGAAAAGTATTTCTAAACTTATTATGAGCTGACCCTGTCAGATAATCCTAAGGTTACTCCTTTCCAACCTTGGAAAGAAGTAAATAGTTCTTTTTCTTTCTTTCTTTCTTTTTTAACTGTTTTTCTTTTTATTTTCATCATTGATATTTGGTGACCACATGTGTTTGGCTTATTTTTTAAATTGGGTTTATAATTCTTGAAAAAGTATATCTCCCAGGAATGCATCAGCTGTTAAAACATGTAGTTTTTGTTCATGCACATTTTGTTCATGCATAACATATTTTAATCATTTCAGTTTAAGTCCTGTTTAAGAACAGCATTTCACTGTTATAAAAAAAAAAAAACTACCTGGGTTTCCTCCATAAAACTAGGATGGAGTAATTAGGCAAGGACCTGAAGTGTGCATGCCAATGAATTACGGTTAGTGTACAACTTCTTCCATACGCCACCATTTAGTGAATTCCTTCAGGACAAGGACAGTGCTTTATCCACTTCACGGAGGCAAAATGAAGCTAAACAATCTGAGTTCCAGCTTGACTCTGTCACTGGGTTTGAGCTCAGTTAAGTTGTAGAACTTCTTTGGAACACATTTTCCTCAGCTGGAACATCAATTTTGCCCAAGTAGTGTGAAGACTGAGTAAAATAATGAATATAATAATCTGGAACAGCTTCCAATCAAAATGGCAGAGTAGGTAAACACTGTGCATGCCTCCTCTCATGACAACATCAAAATCACAACTAAATTATAGAGCAATCAACTTGGAGAACAATCTGAAGACTAGGTTAACAGAAGGATATAACTAAAATTATAAAGAAAATGCCACATCGAAACTGGGAAAAGAGGTGGAGATGCAAAATTAGTGGTTGAGAATCAGGAGAAATATCTCAGCAGAAGTCCCCTCTGAGGAGCGAGGAGTCCCAGATCTATATGGGGCTCTTTAGCTCAGAGCACCAGTGCCAGGAAGAGGAGCCCTCACAACATCTAGCTGTGAAAATCAGCAGGGATTCCACCTGAATGGGTGAGACAGAGGGATGCTGGAAACCCAGGCAACCTCTCAAAAGTCCCACACATGAACTTACTCTCTCACAAGCACTCACCCTAAGCTCTGGCAAGGAAAAAGCAGCTCAAAAGGCACCATAGACATACAGGGAGAAACAGAGTTGCAATGGTTTCAGGGAGGGGGCTAGAGGGTCAGCCACCATTGTCCCTGTCTTGAGCCCTCCTTCCATCTAGCTGGCAGGCAGGCAGGCACCATCCGTCCTGTGTTGAGCTTGTTCCCACACAGCCAAATCTGATCCTGCATTGGCCTGGTGAACATCACTCCCCCCACCCTGGTGACATGTTGAGACCTTGCTTCACACAACTCACACACCACAGGAGGCTCTTTCAGTGGTGGGCTAAATAACATGCTACAAAACAATGAATGGGTTAACAATTAGATCAATGAAAAAAATCAAAAGATACCTTGAGACAAAAGAAAATAAAAACACAAATACTCAAAATCTCTGGGACACAGAGAAGCAGTTCTATGAGGGAAATTCATAGCAATACAGGTTTACCTTAAAAAAAAAAAGAAAAGAAAAGAAAAAAGAAAAATTTCAAATAAACTATCTAACCTTACAACTAAAAGAACTAGAGAAACAAGAGCAAAGTACCACATGAGGAGAAGGAAAGACATAATAAAGATGAGAGGGGAACTAAATGAAATAGAGTCTAAAACAACTATACGAAATATCAGTGAAACCAAGAGCTGGTTCTTTGAAAAGACAAAATGGATAACCTTTAACTTATCAAGAAAAAAAGGGAGTACCCAAATAAATAAAATCAGAAATGAAAGAGGATAGTTTACAACTACACCATAGAAATACAAAGAATTATAAGAAAATACTACAAACACTTATATGCCAACAAATTGGACAATCTGGAAGAAATGGTTAAGTTCCTAAAAACATACAATCTTCCAAGACTGAATCAAGAAGAAAAAGAAAATATGTACAAACTGATTACTAACAAAATTGAATCAGTAATAAAAAACTCCCAACAAAGTCCTGGAATAAATGGCTTCACAAGTGAATTGTACCAAACATTTAAAGAAGCATTAATGCTTATCCTTCTCAAATTAGTCCAAAAAATTCATGAGGGAAGATTTCCAAGCTCATTTTATGTGGCTAGCATTACCCTAATTCGAAACCCAGATAAAGACATTACAAAAAATGAAAATTATAGGCCAATATCCCTGATAAATATAGATACAAAAATTCTTGACAAAATATTAGCTAACTGAATTCAGCAATACATTAAAAAGACTATACATCACAATCAGATAGGATTTATTCCTGGGATACAAGTTTGGTTCAATATCTTCAAATTGATTAATGGGATACACCATTTAAACAAAATGGTTAAATATCATATGATTATATCAATACATGTACAAAAATAATTCAAAAAATCCAACAACCATTTATAATCAAAACTCTCAGCAAGGTGAAAACAGAGGGAACATCCCTCAACATACTAAAGGCCATATATGACGAACCCACAGCAAACATCATACTCAATGAGGAAAAGTTAAAAGTGTTTTCCTTAAGATCAGGAACAAGACAAGAATGTCCACTTTCATTACTTTTATTCAACATAGTATTGGAAGTCCTAGCCACAGCTATCAGACAAGAAAAAGATATAAAAGACATCCAGATTGGAAAGGAAGAAGTGAACCATCATTATTTGCAGGTGATATAATACTATATATGGAGAAAACCTTACAGATTTCATCAAAAAATATTAGAATTGATAAATAATTTCACTAAAGTAACAGGATACCAAATTAATATTCAGAAAACAGTTGCATTTTATATACCAATAACAAATATCAGAAAGAAAAATTAAGAAAATAATTCCATGTCCAACTGCATAAAAATAAATAAAATACCTAGTAATAAATTTAACCAAGATAGTAAAAGACCTATACTCAGAAAATTATGACATTGAAGAAAGAAATTTAAGAAGATATAAATAAATGGAAGCTTATACCATGCTCATGGATAGAAAGATTAACATTGTTAAAATGTACATACTATCCAAAGCTATGTATAGATTCAATAAAATCCCTATCAAAATATGAATGCATTTTCCATAGAACTAGAATCCAACAATTTACATGGACACAAAAGTCCCCGAAAGCCAGCAATCTTGAGAAAGAAGAACAAAATTGGAGGTATTGTGCTACCTAATATCAAACTATACTACAAGGCAATAGTAATCAAAACAGCATGGTACTGGCCTAAGGACAGACACATAGATCAATTAAAAAGCATAGAAAGCTCAGAGATAAACCCACACCTATTCAGTCAATTAATCTATGACAAACTGTCAAGAATATACAATGAGGTAAAGACAGTGTCTTTAATAAATGGTGCTGGGAAAACTGGACAGATTCATGCAAAAAAAGAAGCAACTAGACCACTCTCCTACACCATGTATAAGAATAAACTAAAACTGGATTCAGGACTTAAATATAAGATCTGAAACCATAAAAATCCTGGAAGAAAACATAGGCAGAAAACTCTTTGACACTGTTCCTAGTAATATTTTTTTCTATATGTGTCCTTAGACAAGGGAAACAAAAGAAAACATAAACAAATGAGACTATGTCAAACTAAAAAGTTTTTGCACAACAAAAGGAAACTATCAACAAAATGAAAAGATAACCCGCAAAATTAGAGAAGATATTCACCAATAATACATCTGATAAGTGGTTAATATCCAAAAATGTATGAAGACTTCATACAACTTAATGCTAAAAAAAAAAGTCCAATTAAAAAATGGGCAAAGGACCCGAATAAGCAGTTCTCCAAAGAGGACATACAGATGGCCAATAGACATATGAAATGCTGCTCAACATCACTAATCATCAGAGAAATGCAAACTAAAACCACAATGAAATATCATATCACACCTGTCAGAATGGCTATCATCAATATATCAACAAACAAGTGTTGACAAGGATGTGGAGAAAAAGGAACCCTTCTACACAGTTGGTGGAATTGCAAATTGGTGCAGTCACTAAGGAAAATAGTATGGACTACCTTATGATCTTGCAATTCCACTTCTTGGTATTTATCTGAAATAATCCAAAATTCTATTTCAAAAAGATATATGCACCCTTATGTTCACTGCAGTATTATTTACAATAGCCAAGATATGGAAGCAATCTAAATGTCCATTAATAGACAATTGGATAAAGTAGAGGTGGTACATATATACAATGAAATATTACTCAGCCATTAAAAAAAGAATGAAAGCTTAACTACTTGAGACAGTATGAGTGGACCTAGAGGGTATTACACTAAGTGAAATAAGTCAGAGAAAGATAAATACCATATGATTTCATATATATGTGGAACCCACCCCCCCCAAAAAAAAACAAAATAAACAAACAAAAAAACAGAAACAGACTCATTGATACAGAGAACAAACTGATTGCTGCCAGATGGAAGAGAGGTTGGAGGACTTGGATGAAAAAGTGAAAGAATTAAGAAGTACAAATTGGCAGTTACAAAATAGTCATAGGGAAGTAAAGTACAGCATAGGTAAATAGTCGACATTATTATAATAACTATGTATGGTGCCAGGTGGGTACTAGACTTATCAAAGATCACTTCATAAGTTATATAAATGTCTAACCACTATACTGTACACCTGAAACTAATATAATATTGAATGTCAACTGTAATTGAAAAATGTTAAAATTTAAAAAAACCTGGCACAGAGAAAGCACTCAATAAATATTAGCTCCCTGTCCCATTATTCATCTTAGTAACCCCACACTGTGAACACTCAATCATTTATTTGCCAATGCTCTGAGTATATCAAACTCCTGCTTTGAAAATTTTTATCTTTTAATTTATAAGGAAAAATGATTTTAAAAATAAGGCCAGAGGATACTAAATGCAATAATGAACTGTAGGATGAAGAATTGTGGGCAGGAAGCAGTATGGGGCACAACTTCAAGTTCAAAAGGTTCTAGATACAGGAAGTGGATTGTTACCATCTTGGGTAGGTTTTTGCTTTTGTTTTTGCTTTTGTTTTATGTCATAAAATGAAAGTATAAAGCATAAAGTAAATGACATCAAATGACCTTATGACTCACGGCTCTTCATACCTTGAAAGTATCTCCTTTCACACAGATCCATTATGTAATTAGCACCACATATTTAAGACAAAATGCTTCAAATTATTTTTTCCACAGCATGCGTAATGTTTGAAAAATTAGGAACAATGTAAACTTCCAATAACAAGAGTACGATGATAAAAATTGTAAGGACCCACACAATGAAACACTGTATGACCATTATGAGGCAGGCCTATATTTACTGACATGGAAAAATGTTCATAAGACTAAATGAAAAATTCAAGTTACAAATACAAACTCATACATATAAAATGAACACTTTTTTCCAATATATTTATTGGTAAATTTGCACAACATTTCTGGTAGATTACATGCAATGGATTTTTCTCTGGGTGGTAGATATAGGATGAATTAACTTCTTTTTTTTTCTTCATTGTTTTCTACTTTGTCAATTAATAGTTTCTTGGGTTATTAAAAAAAGAAGGAAAGAGGCACATAATTATTTTTAAGTAATTAAATATTTGTTTACATCTTCTCACTCTTGGTCACTGCTCTAAAATAAGGCCATCTAAATTGAATAATCTGAAGAAATCTATTTTAGTCAGTAGCATTTCATTCTGTCCCCTAAATATATATTTGAAACTTTATATTAGCTTTTATAAGGGGGAAAATAAATGGTGCCTCCCAAACATAAAATATATTCAAAATTTTGAGTTTTTAATTATAGTTTTTTTGCATTAACTCTGCTCTTTGTGACATAATTTATAGAGAACTGCTAAGATTTTATTGTACTATTTGCAGAGATACACTAGCTAGTGAAGTTATGAAACTACTAAACCTTAAGCATCATTTATACACAAAACATTAAAAAGTTCAAAACCATATAAATATGTTTAAATAGTAGCTACAAAATGTAATTATAATCCCTATAGAAACAAAAATCTATGTCTAAAATTAGAGTTATCCTATACAAATAGGTAAGGCCTATCTAACTAAAAAAAGATAATTTCTATATTGCATAAATGTTTCCAGAATATAGGAAAAAATGGAAGCTTCCCAGATCAATCAAAAAATCTAGCATCTTTATTTCTAAATGTTTAAGGATATTTATGAAAATGTAGTGAGAAAGACTTGGAAGGAAATACTCCAACTAGAGATTAACCTCATTTATGTATAGAAAGGAAAAAATTGTTAATAAAGTGTAAAAAATCTAAACCAGCATTGTATGAAGACAATTACAGTAGGTTTTTCTCAGAAATGCAAGGATAGTTCAACATCAGGAAATCTATTACTATAATTCCACAAAGTTGATAGATCAAAGTAAAAATTTTAAAATTACCTAAAAAGTAGATACAAATTATTTAATTTAGGAAGAAAGTATTTTTTCAAAACCTCAAGAAAAAAGATACATAAATAAAACTGCCTTATAATGCAAGATTACACAATTAGATCAATGAAATAGAGAGTTCTAGAGACAAACCAATATATCAATGGTTATTTAATATATACAATATTAATCCACAACAATGGAAAGAACTAAGTCGTTAAACAAAATCATGTTGAAATAATTTGCTATTTATGGGCCATGTATTATGGAGGGAAAATTAAGTTATACTCCTAATTCCTATGATGCCCAAAAATAAATTCTAGATGGCTTAAAAATAAAACCTTAACAAAACAATAAAAGTATTAAGAAAGCATATAGGAAAACGTTAACATTTTATAGAAATCATAAAGAACGAAAATAATAAAACATTAAAATTTTTATGATATTAATAAATTAAAATATGTGTACTTAGGTTACAAAAGTATTTGCAACATATATAAAAGACAAGGGTTAAAAATCCATAAAACATAAAAAGATGGTGCAAGTCAATAAGAGATAATTAAACCAATAGAAAATGGATGAATAATATGAACAGGTGATTCACAGAAGAAATACAAAGATAAAAACAAAGCACTTATAAAAATATGTTCCACTTTACCGTTAACCAATGAGTTACTTTTTCACTCATAAAATTAGCCAAAATTTAAATACTCATCATGTGCAGTGTTGATGAAGGTGGAGGGGAAAAGATATTTCATATTTTGTTGCTGGGAGCATAATTTAGAAAAAGTAAACTCTGCCTTTGGAATTTAATTAAGCAATACTTACCTAATTACATATAATAACTATTTAGTAGATCAATTGCATTCTTAGAAATCCTTACTATAAAAATATTCTCATGTATTACAGAACCCAAAACAACTATCAATTAGTTGAAGTATTTTTAATAACATTAATAGTATTCCTAACCTATGGAATAATATGCAACAATAAAAAAGAGTAAAGTAGGTTTTTATTTATTACTCTTTAATGATCTGCAAGACATGTTATTTTTTTTTAAGCAAGTTTGCAGACCACAAAGTATGATATAATTATTTGGGGAGGGTGGGGGGACTCCAAATATTTGTGTAAATACATGGAGAAAGATGAAGTGAGCTGTAATCCAAACTCTTTATACAAGAACAAGAAGTTGGAGATGGACAGGTGAAGAAAACTTCAGCCACCAGCTTGACCCTATCACATATTTCATTGGCAGAGTCAAGATATTAAAACACAGTAATTAATAAACAGAAATCATTACATTAGTCTTGTTTCTAGTTCCCTGTTATTTGCTCAAATCATATTTGTAAACTTTAAAGTTTACTTATAAAAGATTTCAATAATAACACTTCAGGTCTATAAAATGCTTTACAGTTCACAAAGTACTTTGTTGTTTATTATTGTCTTTGGTCATGAAAACTGAGCAAGTATTACTACTTCCATTTTCCTGGTAATGCAGCAGGATTAAAATGGATTATCTAAAATCACAGAGTTAGGGGAGTATTAAATCCTTGCTTCTTGATCCTGCTCCATTCCTATTATACAACACCAGCGTGAAGCTCATTGAGTGAAAATACTGTAGTTAACAGACTATTACATACTGTGAGTCAATCTTAGATGCAGCAGAAGGAATATAATTATTGAAGAGCACAAAGTCACCAATGAACAATTCTACATGTAACATTGTCCCAGAGCATGAGGCTAGCAATAGTGGGAACTTTATTTTTCCAGTGCCCAAAAATTTAAGTGCTTTGCCCAATATTACACAGCTCATTAAAAGCAGAGTCAGGTCTAGAACCTAAGCTCTTCTAAGTCTAATCATCTCTTCCCTCCACCAGTCTACTTTTGTCTTTCTATCACACTCCTGCCAGACGGTTCATCTTTATATTTGGTATCTGGGGCATTGCAGATAAAGAATATATAATCAGAGATTGATGATATATGAGGTCTCAGTTCCTGGCCCTTCTCAACAGCATTCAAACTTCATTTAAAATGTGAGAGATTATGATAAACTTTATCCCTATGGCATAGATATAGAGCCCATGATTAAAAGGAGCCTAGGACTGAAAAGGGCTAAGAGAAAACTGATTCCAGCAGATTTATATTTTAGATGAAGGAATGGAAGCCTAAGGAAGTAAAGTGCTTTTTTCCATGTTCATTCAGGAAGTGTCATACAGTTGCAAAATACTGTTCTCCTCCCATTTTCCCGTCCTGTCTCAGAGATTAGCAAATTTCACCAAGCATAGGAAATTGCAGAAAGAGCTAAGAGAGGAGAGGATGTTCTCCTGTAAACTAGGAAAAAAGGAAAATCTAAGTTTGAAAAACTGTGAAGAAAGGACTTAAAAGCAGAACTAATGAGATTAAATTGGTATTTTAAATCTAGTTTCACAACCTTTATTTCACCACTGAAGTTTAGTACATTTATTTAGAGTTTGAATCTGTTATCTAACTCATTTTCCTTTTTCTACTATTGTATACGTATTTTTTTTATTCCTTCTTGCCTTCTTTTGGATTAGTTTACTATTTTATGTCCCCCTTAATTAGCTTTTGGTTATATAATCTTTTACTCTTTTAGAAAGTGTGCCCTAGAATTATAAGAAAGTGTGCCCTAGATTTATAGGAATCTAGAGTAAATAAGTATTTGTACCCCATTTGAAACAATAGGTCTTTAAACACTTTAACTACAATTGCCCTTTTTATACCTTTTGGTTATTGTGTTTATGTATTTTCACTCTTCACATATTTTAAATTCCAAAGACATGTTAATATATTGATTAAGTTTATTCAACAATGTACCATTTCTATTTCCATTTTTCTTTATGAAAATCTCCCCCAAAACTCCTCTTCATATTTCTTCCTGTATAGGACTACTAGCAAGAGTTTCTGAAAGTTGTTGTTTATTAGTAAATTTATTTATTTTGCCTTCGCTGTTGAAATTAATTCTTGGTGGATATAGAATTCTAGGTAGAAATTTATTTTCTTCCAGTACTTTAAAAATTTATATTCCTTTGGCTTTCACCTTTTCTATTAAAATGTCAGACATGTTGTCATTGCTCATTTGCATATAATGTGTCTTTTTATCAGCTGCCTTTAAGATTTTTGTTTGTCTTTGGTTTTCATCAGTTTTACTACAATGTACCTAGATGGATTTTCCTTTACATTTATCCTGCTTGAGGTATGAAATACTTCTTGAATTTGGGTTTGATAACTTTCATCAATTTTCGAAAATTCTCAGATATTATCTCTTCAGATGTCATGTATGTCTTCATGCTTTTTTTTCTGTTAGTTGTTATTTTTTTCTCTTAATGCTTTAAGTCTGGATAGTTTTTAATAAAAAGCTGCTGTGGAATTCAAGAAGACCCATACCAAAACACATCATAATTAAAATGCCAAAGGTCAAAGACAAAGAGAGAATCTTAAAAGTGGCAAGAGAAAGGCAGCTAGTTACTTACAAAGGTACCCCCATAAGAATGTCTGCTGATTTTTCAGTGGAAACTTTGCAGGGCAGAAGAGACTGGCAAGAAATATTTAAAGTTATAAAAAACAATAATTATATCCATGAATATTCTACCCAGCAGGGCTTTCGATTAAAATGGAAAGTAAGAAAAAGAGACAGGAAAAGCTTAAGAAATTCATCACCAACAAGCCAGTATTACAAGAAATGTTAAAGGGACTTCTGTAAAAAGAGAAGGGGCAAAAAAGAAAGAAGAAAAAAATACAAATGATAAAATGGCAGTAACTATGTACATATCAGTAATCACTTGAAATATAAATGGACTAAATGCTCGAATCAAAAGGCATGGGGTAGCTGAATGAATAACAAAACAAAACCCATGCATATGCCATCTACAAGAGACCCACTTCAGATCAAATGACACTCACAGACTGAAAGTAAAGGGATAGAAAAAGATATTTTATGCAAATGTAAATGAAAATAAAATCCAGGGTAGCAATACTTATATAAGATAAAATAGACTTTTAAACAAAGGCTATAATAAGAGACAAAAAAGGAGCATTACATAATGATAAAGGGATCAATAAATTAAGAGAACACAACCCTAGTAAACATATATGCACCTAACATAGGAGCATCCACAGACATAAAGCAATAATTGACTGACATAAAAGGAGAAATAAACAGTAATATACTAATAGCAGGAGACTTTAGCACATTATTGACACTAATGGAAAGAATGGGCCTAACAAGAAAACAATGGACCTAAAAGACACACTAGACCACATGGATTTAATAGATATTTTCAGAGCATTTTACCCCAAAGCGGCAAAATATATATTCTTCTCAAGTGTGCATGGAACATTTTCCAGGATTGACCACATGTTAGGACACAAAACAAGTCTCAATAAATTTAAGCAGATGGAATTCATATCAATTGTCTTCCCCAATCACAACGGTATGAAATTAGAAATCAACTACAAGAAAAGAATTAGAAAATACACCAACAAATGGAGGCTTAATAACATGCTAATAAATGGGTTATCAATGATATCAAGGAAGACATCAAAAGATACCTAGAGACAAAAGAAAATGAAAACACAACAACTCAAAATCAATGGGACATAGCAAAAGCAGTCTTAAGAGGGAAATTCATAGCAATATAGGCCTAACTCAAGAAACAAGAAAAAGCTCAAATAAACAATCTAACCCTACGATAAAAAAAAAAAAAAAAAACTAGAAAAAGAACAGCAAACAAAGCCCAAAGTGAATAGAAGGAAGGAAGTAATAAAGATCAGAGCAGAAATAAATGAAATAGAGTCTAGAAAAACAATACAAAAGATTAATGAAACCAAGAGCTCTTTCTTTGAAAGAATAAACAAAATTGACAGACTCTCAGCCAGATTCATCAAGGTAAAAAGAAAGAGGACTCAAAAAAATAAATCAGAAATGAAAGAAGAAAAATAACTATGGCTACACAGAAATACAAAAGATCATAAGAAAATACTATGAGCAATTATATGCCAACAAATTGGACAATCTGGAAGAAATGGACGCATTCCTAGAAACATACTATCTCCCAAGACTGAGTCAAGAAGAAACAGAAAATCTGAACTGACCAATTAGGATCAATGAAATAGAATCAGTAAACAGAAACCTCCCAAGAAACAAAACTCCTGAAACAAATGGTTTCATAGTCAAATTTTACAAAAAATTCAAAGAAGAATTAACACCTATTCTTCTCAAACTATTACAAAAAATTCAAGAAGAGGGAAACCTTACTAACTTCTTTTATGAGGCCACCATTACCTTGATTCCAAAACCAGACAAAGGCAT
Source organism: Rousettus aegyptiacus (assembly GCF_014176215.1). Taxonomy (NCBI): domain Eukaryota; kingdom Metazoa; phylum Chordata; class Mammalia; order Chiroptera; family Pteropodidae; genus Rousettus; species Rousettus aegyptiacus. Next base: position 56,456,506 of record NW_023416306.1, read on the forward strand.
TACAATAGAAGAAAACTATAGGTTAATATGTCTTACGAACTCTCATGCAAAAATCTTCAACAAAATATTAGCAAACCAAATTCAGCAATACATTAAAATATCATACACCATGATCAAGTTAGATTTAATCCTGGGATGTAAGGTTGGTACAATATCCACAAATCAATTAATGTAATACACCACATTAACAAATCGAAAGATAAAAATTATATGATCATATCAACAGATGCAAAAAATAGTTTGACAAAATCCAGCATCCTTTTATGATAAAAACTCTCACCAAAGTGGAAATAGAGGGAACATACCTCAACATAATAAAGGCTATGTATGACAGACAGACAGCTAACATCATACTCAATGGGGAAAGTCTAAAAGCATTTTTCTTAAGATCAGGAAGACAAGGATGTCCACTTTCACCACTCCTCTTCAACATTGTATTGGAAGTCTTAGCCACAGAAATCAGACAAGAAAGAGAAATAAAAGATATCCGAATTGGAAAAGAAGGAGTAGAAATAATGAATTCAGTAAAGTAGTAGGTTACAAAGTAAATATTCAGAAGTCAGTGGCATTTTTATAGACCAATGATGAACTTTGGGATAGAAAAAAATAAGAAAACAATCCCTTTTACTATTGCATCAAACACTGTAAAATACCTGGGAATCAAATTAACAAGGAAGTAAAAAACGTGCTCTCAGAAAATTATGTCATTAAAAAAAAATTGAAGAAGATGCAAATAAATGGAAGTATATGCCGTGCTCATGAATAGGAAGAATCGACGTCATTAAAATGGCCATACTACCCAAAGAAATCTATAGATCCAATACAATCTCTATAAAAATACCAATGGCATTTTTCAGAAAGCTAGAATAAATAATCCTAAAATTTACATGGAACCTAAAATTTATATAAAATTGTAAAAGACCCTGAATAGCCATGGCAATCTTGAAAAAGAAGAACGAAGTTGGAGATATCACACTACTTGATGTCAAATTATACTTCAAGTCTACAGAAATCAAAAGAGCATGGTACTGACATAAAAACAGATACATTGATCAATGGAAGAGAATAGAGATCCCAGAAATAAATCCATGCTTATACACTCACTTAATATATGACAAAGGAGGCAAGAATATACAATGGACTAAAGACAGTCTGTTCAATAAATGGTGCTTGGAAAACTGGATGGGTACAAAAAAAAAAAAAAAGAAAGAATAGAAACTGGACTGCCTCTTACACTGTATATAAGAATAGACTCAAAATGAATTAAACACTTAAATATAAGACCCAAAACAATAAAACTTCTAGATATTGCTAACGGTAATTTCTTTTTGGATATATCTCCCAGGCAAGGGAAACAAAAGAAAAAATAAACAAATGGGACTACATCAAACTAAAAAGTTTTTGTACAGCAAAGGAAACCTTCAACAGAACAAAAAGACAACTGACTGTTTGGAAGAAGATATTCAGTAATGATACATCTGATAAGAGGTTAATATCCAAAATATAAAATGAACTCATACAATTCAGCCACACAAAAACAAATAATCCAATTAAAAAAAAGAGCAGAAGACCTGAACAGATACTTCTCCAAAGAGAAAATATAAATGTCTAATAGACACATGAAAAGATACTCAAGGTTACTAATTATCAGAGAAATGAAATGAGATATCACCTCATACATGTCAGAATGGCTATCATCAATAAATCAAAGAATGAGTGTTGGCAAGAATGTGGAGAAAAGGAACCTATCATACACTGTTAGTTGGATTGCAAACTGGTACAGCTGCTATGGAAAACAGTCTGGAAGTTTCTTGAAAAATTAATAACCTATATACCTTTTGACCTAGCAATTGCGTTTTTGGGTATTTATCCAAAGAAAACCAAAACAATAATTTGTAAAGATCTATGCACCCCAATATTCATGGCAGCACAATTTACAATAGCCAAGATATGGAAGCAACCTCAATGTCTATCAAAAGACAATAGGATAAAGAAATTATAAATATAATAGTTATATATACAATTCATATATACAATGAAATATTACTCGGCCATTAAAAAAGATGAAGTCCTACCATTTGCAATGACATGGATGGTCCTAGAGATTAATATACTGAGTGAAATAAGTCAGACAAAGACAAATACCATATGATTTCACTTATAAGTGGAATCTAAGGAACAAAAAGAACAAACTAACCAAAAACTGACTCACAAATATAGAGGACAATTTGGTAACAGAAGGGATGAGGAGTTGGGGGGGCTGGGAGAATGGGGTGAAGGGTTAAAGAAGTACAAATTAGTAGTTAATAGATGGTCATGGGGATGGGGAGCACAGCATAGGGAATGCAGTGGCATTAACATACTGGCTAGGTGGAAACCAGAAGAACAGGCAATTAAAGGGATCATTTTATAAACTATACAAATGTCTAATCAATGTACTGTGTACTTGAAACGAATTAAAAAATAAACATTTAAAAAATTAATAAATGTTGGGACCTAAATAAATAAAGAAAGAAAATTTAAAAAGCAGCTATATCCAATCTGCTGTTAAGTCAATCTCATGAGGTCTTTATTTCAGTACTGTATTTTTACTTCTATAACTTCTATTTCATTCTTTTTATAGAGTTTACTGTTGAAATTATCACATTATTATCTTTTAAAAAACATATTAATCATAGTTATTTTAATGTCTGATAACGTGAATATTTTGATCAACTGTGGGTATATTTTTATTGGCTGTTTTTACTCCTAGTTTCATTTGGCCCTGTTTTATGGCCTATTTTTTCATTTTTTGTTTGAATCTCATAAAAACTGTAGAGGGCCTGAATTTACCTTTAGCTTCTGTTGAGCAGGTAGAATAGAGTATAGCTCCTTTGTCTAATCAAATATGAATTAGACCATCAGGTGTCCCAGCTGAAAGCCTGGAATATTCACCAGTGACCTCTCTTCCTTGGCAGAACCTGAACTTGAAGTTTTAGCTCCATATCACCTTGAGACTTCTAAGAGTTCTCTTTGGTTCCTTGGCACTTCTATATTCTGAGAAGCTTGGCACCTCAATTCCTGGCTGTTTTCATAGCCAGGAATTTCATAGAATTTCAGTTTTTGTCTTCCAACCTCTGAAAGAGGACTGAAAGCTCTGATCGACATCTCTGACTCTTAACAGATGCTCTGTGTTGGCTTCTTTGCCTCTCAGCCCATGCCCTTTATAAATTAAGGGGGAAACGTCTAAAATACCAACCTTACCTCAATGTGTTTATCTTTTTTATGGGATTTTGGTCCCTCAAATCTTGGCTGCCTCAGTAATTCTTTGACACATTAAAACAGAATTTTAAAAAACTTGATATAGGTTCTCTAGTTGTTCTCACTCAAAAGTCTGATCTGCTATGAGATATTCAATTATTATTGGAAGCAAAACTCCTATATAATGTGAGAGGAATACCATACTACTTTTTGTGCAAGCCCTAAATACAAATTTGGTTAATTTTTTTAAATACATTTTCTGAAACTACACATATGAAACAATTACCTTGAACACACATACAAATAAGCCCAAGTATAACTGCTGAAATCGGAAAAAGGTCTGTGGATTATACCACTATTAGACACCTGGTTTGGACACTGTATTATAGTTATACAAAAAGTCACTTTATGGGAGGCAGAATGAAGTCTCAGTTACCCAAGTTACAAAGTTAGTAAAGTAGACAAGTTTAGTGTAGAATTCTTCACTGTTTTTTTTTCCTTTAATAACAAGAGTAATATTTTTTATTTTTAATAAAATCAGAGTATTGCAGAAATGAATAACATTAGAAATTAGACTCATTCAAGTACTATCACACAGAGGAAACCACTGTTACCGATACAATGCATCTTCGTCTGACTTCATATGAATAATTGTGATTTATTGTATAATTTTCAAGTAAAAGTTCCTAATTATTTTTTTGACTTTTTAATTTCTTTAGCTTCTTAAAATAGACTCAGGATTTATTTTAAATTTAGAATTCTCAGGACACGAAACTCTCTTTTACATATTTTCTTTTTAATATTATTTTAAATCTCCAAATACTCAAATCCTTTCTTATAAGTGAACTTTAATCGATTATTTACTAAGAGGGTTTTCAACTACATGTGCAGAGATTTAATGTTGTCACTTCTGTCTTTGTTTAACACAAATGTATATCAAGTTACACTTTATGTTTCTTGTTCTTGTATGTATTTACACCCACTCTTTTCTTGTGTCCATTATAAATATGCTAGACAGTCTATGGAAAATTCATATAAGAAGACTATGTCTCCCTGGACATTTCTTGGCAACTCCCAATAAATATCTAACTTATTTCAAATTTAAATTAAAAAACACATTTTCCAAAAACTCCTGAAAGAAACTTCATCGATGAGAAATGCCAGTTTTGATCAAAATGCATCCTCGTCACATTATAGAATAAACGTTTAAACAATCCACCTAGACGACATTCACTTTACAACATTTAAGGTATTCTTCATCTAGACTTAAGAAAGAAGCATTTTTCTTTGCCGTCTAAACACGTGAAATTATGCCAAGAGGGAAAATAGGCTATAGGCCCTTTGAAATATATTTTTAAGGAAAATAGACTGTGTGAAGTATACTGATTTTACAGATTGGTTATTTGCAAGCATGCCAATTCTACTGCAGTGATTTCCTTTAGCCCATTAGAGAAAAGTTATAGTATAATCTTCTGAATTTATGGTATCATCTGAGAAGGGATATTCTGTGACTATGAAAAGTTATAGTAGTTTGAGGCTAAAGGGAGTTGGGGCAAGTAGTATGATTATGCTTTCCTTCATGAATCAATTCCAGATGTTGCCATTAGATTCTTTGAGGGTAGAAAGGGAAAAAAATCAGTGCTAGAGAAACCAGAGAGATAATCTAACTGAATCTTCTCCTTTTACAGAGGGAGAAACTAAGGCTTAGGTAGTCTGCAAAAATCATACAGTCAGATAGGAAGAGATTTGGGTTTAGAACCCATGTCTGTTATCTAACTGAATAATATTCTAATTATTGATTCTCATAGACAAGAGTAATCAGCAAGTGCACAGAGAGCTTTGAGATAAATAGCTCTTTTTCTCCTTCCACTACTAGCACAGAATATTAATACTTATCTGTGACATTTCAAATCCTGTATTATATAAATGCCCAAATAACAGAAAATGATGAAATGAGAGTTTGGTAGATATGTTAGTGGATTAACTAGAAAAGACCTAGATCCTTTGATAAGAATACAACCAGAAATATACTGATTAGTTATACTGTAATTAATCTTCTTTTAAATGGAATAACCTCTAAAATTTGACTCTTAACTTTCTCTAATAGAAGAGTATCAAGTATGTCTAACATAAAGCTGCTACTCACATAAATTGTTCCAAAAACAAAACTGTCACTGATGTCACTGTATCATTCTTCACATATCAAATTAAATTATTTTGCCTCATTTTTTATTGAATACTATATCGTGATATATTGATTCAATTTTTGTTTAATTGTGGACATTGGTGATGGCTCTTCAATCTAACTCTTTTATGACAGCTGCTTTACAAACAGTCCTCCCTTCTTCTTCCCTTCCAAAGGGACTACGGACAACCAGAAGTCCTCAAACAGCTTGGAAGACACAATGTGCATTTCATGAAAACCAATGCTGGAGTTTTGCATTCTAGCAGAATAGACAAGTGAGAGGAGAAACATGAGGGTTGTGGAGGAGAAACATGAGGAGGCAAAATCTCTGTATAGAGGACTATAATTCTTTTCAATTGGGTTATAAATTGCCCACTAACTCTAACACAGAGATTCTAAAATGTAGATTATATCTAAAAATTTCTATTATCATCTCATTGCTTCATCTGAAGCAACTCATTAAAGATGAAAAGCAAATGTACAAAGAGCTTAATCTAAAGGAATATATTGCAGTTCTACTTTGCAACTCCATGCCTCAATTTCCTCATCTGTTAAATGGTGATAATAATAATCTATGTATTTTTAGTTTAGATTCAAAGCAATGCATGTAAAAGAACTGTTGAACAATAAGTGGACTGTTGTGGCTTTGTTACACTGTTGTTGTGTTGTTGTTAATAGCAGCCTCTCATCTCATAATCATAAACAAGCTATTTTAAAACTATGCTCCTTGTTAACATTTTCTTATTAACAATAATAGTTAGAGTCTTCATTTCTGAACATAGCATGGCAGAGAACAACAATAAGCATATAAAAATCTGCAATTCAGAATGCCCAAGAGAAACAGAATATCTGGATGTTAGGCTTTTAAAAAAGTGTAGGAGATTGACTGATAGTTCATAAATTAGCATTAATCTAAAATGATCCTATTAAATCCAAAAGAAACCAAACCTTTATAGCTCACATGAGATCGAGTATGAGAGACTTTGATAATAATAAATAAGTTAATACACATCTAGAGAATGTTAGAACTCTATCTACACAGAGAGTGCCATACTTATCAGCAAAGACAAAATCAATATTTAAAGCAAGATCTCTAAGAAGCAACTGCCTCTTTTGACCAAATGTCTTAATCTGCTCTAAATCCAGGTATCTAAAGTGAAAGCTAATACATATAGCTGAATGAATGCATTTGCTAGAGAGAACTCTTTCTCTCTCTCAGGTCAGAGAGAATCTTAGCTCACAGGTAAAATGGTCACAAAGTGCACAGTAGGCCTTATGAAATGGTTACCTATTGCATACCATCAAACTGATCTTTAAAATTTCAAAATGACATATGTATTAGCGAGAAATATGTCAGTAGACAATTTTAAGCACTGACCAAGGAAAGTTTTGCCTGATGAGTTTTTTTTTTTTTTTTCCTTCAGGACTTTCCCTGAAATAGGTGGCAAGGCCATTTGCCTTCTAAATAAGCTGGAAACTGTCCTTTCCTGAGTTTTTCTCCTGAGGCCTCAGGAGAAAAAGGGCTTAGGAAGCAGGTTCAAGTCTATGATCTTTCTGTGCTCTTGTGAATGAACAAAGGGCCAATAGATTCTTATCTGTTAGGAAGAAATGGTGATTGAAGGTGCCCAGTAGTCAACGGCCAGCTAGATCTCATTTCCATGTGTAGCCATGTTAGGACCTAGCAATGCCACTGTCATTTACTCCCCCTGCTCTTCCTGATAATCAAAGGAGCGTTTTATCCAAACTAAGTTAATAAGGACCCGAAGAGTATATAGTTTTAGGAAACTTGATATCAAGATCTTTAATCTATGAGAAAAAAGGAGGCACAGAGCCCCTTTGGGAAAAAAAAAGTCCTCTAGAGAGAGAGCTCACTGAGAAAGGATGTCTTTTTCCTTTATCTTTTCTTTTTCTTTTTTTTCTTTTTTCTTTTTTCTTTCTTTCTTTTTTTTTTTTTTTTTCATAGTACAGATTTACAGAAAGAGACAAAATCCAACTCTGGCAAATTAAATCAATCAGGAGTGCATGTATGTCTTACAGGACAGGCTAGCATATTTTGTGGAAAAGATTTTAGAAGAGAAAGTGGATCCAGCACATTTTTTAAAAAGAACATTGCCTTTACAGCCCAAATTATTTAAACTTCTCTAGCAATCTAAAGTATTTATCCAAGCATGTGTCCTTTCACACTATTTTGTTACCTCTAGGAAAAAACGCAATATTAACATTATTTTTGGAAAAGATATTAAGAGCTTTTAAGAGGTCTCACAGATGCTGGTGTGTTTTGCTGAATGATCTAAATGGAAAAGAATCAGCATCACAATTTATAAATTAAATTCTCTGTTTGTATCCTTTGACTAAACTAGATTTCACTACATATCACTTAAGGAACCGTAGAGAAAAGCAGCAGGCAAAACATAGTCGACCTTTCACTGAATCTTCTGCAACTATATGTTTGTCTGAGGCAGTTAACTAGTGTGAAGTGGAGTTGGATTAATCTCCAAACTATAACATCCCTCTCAGGTATAGGGCCCTGGAGTATTGTTTACTGTTCTCATACACTAGATAGTAGTTCTCAACAGGACAGGTATTAGACCATCTGTTAACATTACTCCAAATATACATAGTAAAATAAAAATTAAAGGAACTACAGATCATTAGATTACATACTTCTTCACCACAAAAGATATTACTTGCTAATATAGTCTTCTAAAATAAACAGAAGAGATAATTAAAACTAATAAGACATTGAGACCCTCTTTACAACTACATATTTCCATTTTAGATAATATCAATTGACTCTGCTTTGAAATCTGGAGTGATTTATATCATTTTATATTTCCCCTAAACTCCCAAATTTCCACTGCCCAACTTTCACTGCTTTTGTTCATTTTACTAGGTAAGTGTTTATAACTCCCATATTCTTTCTGCAATTGTTATTCTCTTGGTTGTCTCATCGTAGTTTCATATTTAAATGAATGGAGTGTTTATCACCTGTTTTTACCACAGATGGTATATTCCTAAATTCTTCTGTCTCATCTTTTTCAAAGTAATCTTACTATTAATTTTTTCAAGAAGGGCTTATGGGTGCCATGTCTCCTGCATTTGTTCATGTTTGAGAATATCTGGAGTAATCTTTACATCCGAAGAACAGCATCTTGCTTGATAAGATCATTTCTCTCTGAATTTGATAGGCATTTATTCATTGTTTTCATATTGATTGTTATACATAATAACAAATGTCCTTTGATGAACAGGATGCCCTTTCAAGGAAATTTTCTTTTATTACACTTATAAATACTTTTCCATTTCTATTTGCTGTGCTCTTAACTTTAGAAACAGAGATAGTCATTTTGTTGAAAAGTCTTAAATGTCTTCTATAACATTCATCTCTATTTTAATTGTTTTAATCTCTTTATCTTTTTTCTCTGAATTCCCTGAAAATGTCTCAAGGCTTCTCTACAAGTAGCCAATTTAATTTCTTGTTCAGATCCTTTTTAACAACATGAAGAAATTATTTGAACTTATGACTTCATAAAAGCAATAGAAAGGATTAATTGGTAAGAGCTAATGCCACCCAAAAGAAAGGACCATATCCTATCCAGTTAACTAAAAAATATATGAATGTCTCATTATATGAAGATAATTTATAGTGGAAAATTCTCTTAAAGTGAATACACTTAAAACAAGAACTTGACTTAAATTTAAATGAAGATAAATTTGTCTTATGTTTGGATTATAATCTGTTAATTCTTAAAGTAGAAAAGGGTCAAGTGTTGGAGTATAGGGGGATCTTTTTTTTGTTTTTGTTTTTGTTTTTGACAAAATCGTATGGTTGCTTGTTAAAGCATTCTTACTCTCACAGTTGAATGAAATGATCATAAGACCATTTCATTTGTAGAAAAATATTAAACAGCTTCATCAGTTTTTCCAAGGTCTTCTCTTAACCCTTTGATATGTAAGTCATCGTCTTCCAACATAATTTTTATATCACTCTCCATTTTGATTTTCTGTTCTTCAAATGTCAACTGATCTAGAGCTTCTTGATATTCAAATATTGTGTTTAGAGTGATTCTCCAATATCATTCTTATGAAATACCATACCACTTACAAAGCATTTTATTTGACCTCACGATCAATTTTTATCATATTTTGATTTTACTGCTAGATGCTGTAAGAGAATAACCAATCCACACATCACTGTGAAATATGCTGTTGTTAATGTTTGAATGAAGGCAAATGTTACACATGTTGAGTTTGTGACTATTTTTATTTTCCATTTCCCTATACAACTTATAATTCCAGGAACTAATTAATAGATTCACTTGTTGTTTAGACACTTGTTAAAGACAGTAAGGAAGACTTTATTCAAGAGGAACTATTGAGATGGGAGCTTGCAACAGGAGAGATTGAGTTTAACATACAACAATGGCAAGTGGAGATTTATGGCCGAGCGGTGGGATGGGTGTGGGGTTCAGTGAATGCAAAATTACCAAGAAGAAATATCTAGGCTAGAGGGATTCTTACAAGACCAACTCAGAATGATTCTTGCTGAAGGTAGACCAAGGAGATAATCAGATACCATGAGTGGAAGATTTTCACTAAACCAATTCAGCTGCATTCATGTCTGTGTCACTATCCCATAGGACTCATCCTTTCTTGAAATAAGGGCTATTGACCAGTTTCAGACTTCTCAGTCTCCCTAACTGAAACTACTGAGTCTTCCTCTATTTGCTAGTTTATAAATCCACACCATTCTGAATCCTCCAAGGGCATTTCCTGATCCATGGTAAAAGTGTCCTGTTGGCTCTCTCTGCAAAATATTCCTTTTCCCATGCTGCTGTGGAGCTTAGAGTTTTACAAACTTCTCTGAATTTAGGTGGGAAGGCTACCTTCAGGCTGATGGCCACCAGAAAGACAACCCCATTTCTCAGAATTCCTTTCTTGTGGTTGGCTATTGCCTGACTGACTCCCTCTATCGGAGATCCCCTGGAAACAAGGGAACCAACATTCTTCTTCTTACTGCCTTGCTAATGATCTCCTTTTTAACTTTTTCATGTCTATGTATGTGTGGTTTCCTCTGGGCCAATTGGATTAAAATCGAGAGAGCGTGAATCTAGCTTGTACTAAGTCTACTATCAGCAAAGGGAAGCGTAATAGCTCTTTTCTAGAGGACATCTTCATGCAGGAAAAAAAAAACATATATATATATGTGTATATATATATACACACACACACACACACACACACACACACACATACAGAGAGAGAGAGAGAGAGAGAGATAGAGAAAGATACCATGGCCAGGATGACATAGAATGAGTTGTTCTTGTTGGTGTATTATTACCATTTTTAAAACATATTCATTTACATTGTATGCAAAGTATAAGATCCCCAAAACACAACAGATGAAGTCTTTGTAGACATTTATACATGGATTCAAATTTGAGTTCCATTTCTCATTAGCTTTGTAAGTATTGCAACTTATTTTTTTGTGCCTCCATTACCACATCCTTAAATTGAAAGTACATTGCCTCCTTTATAAGACCTCCAGGAGGATAAGGGAATATATATATGTAAAGCACTTAGCCGGGACCTTGGAAATGAGTAGACACTTGATAATTAGTGACTATTCTAAAAAACAAACTTGTACATTACTAGGCAAAAAACATTTTCTATAAAGATAAAAGCCTTAAAATCATAACTAGAATTTTCATAATCCCAGTGCAAAATGTAGGCCCTGCTCCAAGTACAGTTGTTTTGAAGACAGGCTGGAAAACAGTTATTTAGTAACATCTCACCTACCTTCGACACAATCCAATGAGCTGGAGCAACAGTAGCTCCTTGAACCCTGGACCTCTTGGGGTTTCATGTTTCCCACCCAATGGACTCCCTCACTTAGGCCTATGGGCAAATACTTAAAAGAGATTAACATCTCACCTTAAGAGGCCTATGACAACCAGCTAACAAATAACCCAATGAATCTTCAATCAGCACCCAGCACCCCCTCCCACTCGACAAAAATTGAAAACAGAAAACAGAAAAAGGATTTTCCCCATAAGAATTCTTGTCTGATATACTACCTTGACCTGCACCTAACAGTTCAAATCAAGAAAATAAGAATCTTTTATGGTTACTGGGAAAATTCATAGTTTATCATATTTTGTCGGCTGGAGAGGAAGAAAAGACTTGGCCAGGTTCCTGGGGGAAAGATAGCCTGTCATATTTGTGGAGATTTATTTATGAAAAAGCACTCAGGATGATACTTTGTGCAACATGCTCCCCTCCTGCTCAGAGCACCATTAGTGCATGGCAAATAGGAGAGGCTTCCAAACTGTCCAGAACTAAAGGTAGAGAAGGGGACCAAAACAACAGGGAGGGGGACACTCTCAGCTGCCATCATTTAAACCTCTTGATTATTTAAACTTGTGCAGAATAATGATTGCATATTTGAAAGTAATACATCTGTTCCTTTCCCTCCCCACCCCCATGTGGTTTTCTAATCCCGAGGTAATTACGTTTTGACAAAAATTTATTGGGACATCTGTTTTTTCCCTTAGATCTGCAGGTCACTGTGCGACTCTAACAGCAGCCCAGCAGAGAGCTGCTCTGGAGAAACCGAGCACAATGGCTGACGAGATCCAGGGCATGCAGTAGGCAGGTTTCAGTTAGAGACAGAAAGGTCAGTCCTCTGGTGCCACCAGCCCACACCTTCTCGTGTGCCATCTTGCTTGGTGCTCTGCACAGATTCTGGCCTAGGAGGGTAAAGGGATCAACAATATGGCAGGGGAGGGAAAGGAGGAGGGCTGGCTGGTAACAGGCTGGCAGTATGCATCAAGATTCATGCATTTTCTAGGTTGGCATCCAATATAAAAGTAATTCATGGAGGGAAGAGGATAGGGATGCAATGCACAGGCCATATGTTTGGAACCCCTGCCCATAATGGCTGGCTGTGGTTACCAGCGTCTGGTGCCACCAACTAGATTAAATTATGGTACCCTACGGAGACACAGAAATCAGAAAGATTTCTGTAACTTCTAGCATTTGATAAAACATGAAATAACCTAGGAAATTTACCCACACATAAAACTTTTCTTAATTATTTTAAAAGCACACTTTACTTCAGTCTACTCTTTTTGGTGGATAAACCACTAAACTTGCTAACTTCTATTTTTTTTTTCACAAATCTCAGCTCCCACAGGAGAGGCCTATATCAGAATTCTATAAGGAATGACTTTTCTCCATAGTTTTCCACCTTTGAGCTCCCATAAGGAAATTTATTTTCCTGAGGTATCCAGCCCAGTATCTTGACCTATTGTTTAAAAAAGTGTCTCAGTGACTTGCCTCTGTGCTGAATGAAACTTTGGAACATTCTGAGAAGTTTCTAACATTAAAAACCTAATTAGAAACTTGAATAACTTAAGTTCCATTTCCCTTTCCTCTGGTTTATTGATTTAAAAAGAATTGTAACCAAGATATTTCACTGTCAAATAGACACCAAATAAAACAACTACTTTCTTTATCCCGAAGAATATCAAACTATCATTATAATGATTATATGTAAATATCAACTTCCGCAAACCAAATTAAGAAAATAAAATATTTCTAAGTATATTAGAGCATTTCTTCCATGAATGGTTAAATGGCATGCTATTTCCTAAATTTCTTTATGAAGTACTGAATAGGAACAAACTCCCAGTTTGCAGATGGAGGGACAAGGAATAAAAGTCATTTCAAAATTCTCCTGTACCAAGGTAGGCACAGAGCTACAAGCTCTGGACCTCAGTTCTAGGTTCCATTCTTTTGATTATCAAAGTATCTAAAGACAAATAATCACATAATAGATTCTGCAGAATAACAGGTAGCTGTGGGAAATAAATAAAAAGAAAGAGATTTTCTCTAGAGTAAGTTTGGAAATACTAAGTTAAAGGAGCTTAAATGGGCCTCTTTAAGTCTAGAAATCTTTAATTTTTTAAGTGAATTACAGAGCTCAAACAGAGTAAAAAACTATGGGGTGTATCTTTGTCGGCTTAGGCTGCTATAATAAAATACCATAATGGGTGGCTTAAATAACAGAAATTTTAAAAAAAAAAAATCTATCTATGGGAGGTAAACACAAAATGTAAATATATATATGCCTTACTGTTAAAATGTACAGGTGAAACTTATTGAATTTCATTAACCAATGTCACCATAAAAATAACCAAATAAACAAACAAACCAGAAATTTATTCGTCATGGTTCTGGAGGCTAGAAGTCTAAGATCGGGGTTCCAGCATGATCAGGTTCTGGTGAAGACTTTCTTCCCAGCTTGCAGACAGCCACCTTCTCTCTGTGTCCTCACCTGGAGGGGCGAGAGGGGCTCTGGTGTCTCCTCTTTTTCTAAGGGCACTAAACCCATCATAGGGGCTCCTCCATCCTCATGACCTCATCTGAACCTAATTACCTACCAAAGACACACCTCCAAATATTCCCAGGGGGTTAAAACTTCAACATGTGAATTTTGGAGAGACACAAATATTCATTCCACCAGAGTGCTACCCAAACTTTTTGACTGCATAACTATGAGGTTTAAGAAATGCTAACCTGGACTCTATTCAGGAATAAACTTTGATGCAATGTGAATATCCTAATTGTATCATGGCACAACACACACAGAAGGTACTCAATTATTTCTGGAATAAATTCTTTCACCCTTTTCACACTATCTATTTTGGTGCCCAAATATGGAAAATGAATTATGATGGCAGCACTAACCAAGGATGAAAAATTATAGAGGACAGGTGTGTATATGTGCGTGTGTGTGTCTGTGTGTGTATGTGTGCATATATCTGTGTGCATGTATCCGTGTGCATGTATCTGCTCATCTGTGTGTGTCTGTGTGTGAGTTGGGGTGGGAGTTAAGCTGAGGAAGGAGGCACCAATCCTCTCCGTTGCTCTTGTAATTAAGACCTCATTTGAACAAAAATTAAGACTTCAGAATTAAACTTCCTAAAAACAATTGTTCTACTCCTGTTTTATTTCACTGCCCAGCCTCACCTAATTTTATTCCCTTTTCTTCCTCATCTTAATTTTCTTGCTTATTTTTTATTATTTTCTTGTGATATTGTATTAGAATAGCATAGTTTATTCATAAATATAAACACAAAACCTATTTCATTGTAATTTTGTTTGTTGTTTGTTTGTTTTTTTCTTTTCTTCCCCTCCAAAGCAGAAAAATATGGTTCATTATACAGAAAAAGAAGAAACTTCCAGGAAAACAAATTTCACCTTCTTTGGTTTAGATCTTGTAGAAATATTTGGAGAGAGAATGGACTTGCACTATTCGTTTAAAAATACCAACCTTAATTAATGTCGGTTCCAGAACCCATGATATTTATCATGCTGTTTCTCCAGATACAATGTTTCTCCCTTCCAGCTTTTCTCATCAAAATCCTAGCCATTCTTTAAGAAACAACTCAGACACCTCTTCCACAGCCTTTCTCAGGTCCCCAGTAAGAACAAACCTCTCCCTGTTTAGTGCTCACACAGCCCTTTTGGCTACCTCACCATGCCTCAGTTTCATATTTCATAAAATGAGAATAATAGAACCACTGCTTCATGGTAAGTCTTTTACATCATAATCTCTCATGCTAAGATTTGGACTTCCCTGTTCCTCAAGACACAGAATGGTTACCAGGAATGTGGTGGGTGTGTAATAAATGACTTAAAACATAACCAGAGAACTACATGTGGCTAGAATAGACCTGCAGATGTAAATGGCAAGGAACACCCCTTCCCCTCATCTTGGAGGCAGTATGGAGATCCATAGAGTACTGGGCTAAAAAACTAGAAAAGTGTGGTTCGAGCCCTGCTTTACCCTCTAAGTAGCTGCTTGACAATAGGAAACTCACAGCACCTCTCTGGACCTCCATGGCCTCATCCTCAAGAAGAAGCAGTTGGGCTGGGTGATCTCCAAGCCCAGTTGGGCTCTGACACTACAGAACTCTTCAACGACCAAACACATAAATGTTTCCTCCCCAAAAAGCAGACGGTTCTGTCCCATCAGAAAACAGCCTGCAGTCTGGAGAGAATGCTTTGTGCACAGGTCCCACATTGACATTTAGGTAAATTACAGATGAAAATCTCTCATGCCCAGATGAAAATAATTTGGACCTTCCCAAGACTATTTTCCCGTCACCGACATATTTACAATCACTGTTTCAATTTTCCCCCCTTAGACGTCATGGGGGCATCTTTTAACAAATACAATATGCACCCAAACCCACCAGCCTGCTCGGAAGGGCTCAGATGCACTCATTAGAGACTGGGGGCTGTGTGCGCGTCTGAGCTCCCTCTGCACACAAAAGCGGCAGCTGGATGGACGGCCTGCCGAGGGGTGAGCAGAGGGCCCTCTGCCAAATGCTGTTCCTTTAATTCACCTAAACGCTGACCTTGAAAAATTGCCCTTTATGGGATGTGATGAGGTGTGAATTCAATCTCCATCCTCACTTGGGTCCTGTCATTTTCTGCACTGTGATTGCCAGTTGTGCCAGACAACATCAACTGGACCAGCAGAGGGGCGGTGAGATTGACAAGGTCCTCTGGGGAAGGCCGACATCAAAAGAACCTGCAAACTCATTTCAGTCATGGGCCTCTCTTGCCATTTTTTTTTTCTGGCTGCAATCATCAAACCAGCAAAGGTTGGTACTGGTTCAGTGACATCACCCGTGCAGCTTAAACTACACCCTCTTTGTTATGCAAAGGGGTGCTCACCTTAAATGAGGTTTGAGAAGATTCTCGATTCATTCTTTTTCCTTACTAAACTCTTGGGCTCCTGACCCAAACCAACTCACTGCAAACTTACTCTCAAAAGGGTGAGAGAAGGGAGCAGGCATTCTGTAATTTTTCTTGTGCTCAACGAATCAAATGCAGTTAATTTAACTTCATCAAATCACTGACAACAGGCGCTGATACAGAGGATGGAAAATATGCGAGGCCAGAGAACAACCCAAATCCTATAGTGTCTATCAGTATTAAAGCCAGATGTTCTAGTGGATATTCAAATTTGATAAAACCCACTAACAATAAAGGCTTCTCCCTGGGATCGGTGGGCCCCAGGGTCCATTCATCAGTATGTGGTTCATGGGGCTGGACACCAGTCCAACGGTAGCATTTAATGCAACACCAGGGCCTCTGTAAAGGCGAAACTCGTCCTCCTTTGTCTGTGGGCTTCTATAGGTTGTTATGGTTTGAACAGATCTGTTTACGCTACACTTGCTATGGCAACGTTTATCTGATATGGACAAAAGGCATTTTAATTCTTGAATTAATAACACTTGAGCCAAGCCTATGATTCAGCAAGAGGTATTCAAACAGTTTAAGTGAAGGCAATGTTTTCTCTGAGGCCAATTAATACAGCAACAAACCTTTGGCTGAAGTGATATGAATGTGCAGCAAGCAAGTTTTCCCCTGTTCTGTAAACCATCACGCTATCTCTGCAGAGAATAAATGGGAAGGTAGAAAGATAAATGCGCATCCTGTTGGCATGAACCTCAAATCAGAGTCTGCAGTTTTTAAGGAGGACCCGCAAAGGTGGCTTTTACTTAGTCTGACAACATGTGTAACCCCACTGTAAAGTGTGAGAGGGACCTGAACACAGAAGTCATGGTGAATTCACCTTCCAAGCTTCCTCTTTGCCCCCTTGACTACTGGAGGGTACCATTGTCCCAGTCCTCCTTCTACCTGCCCCTGAGCTTAGCCCCCACCCAGCCTGGCTCAAGTGACTCGATTTCATGGCAGATTTTTTCTGAGAAGCAGATGTAGCCCCAGGAGCTCAGGTAAATGGCTTTCCTTCCTTCCCTGCAGCTCCCAAACAGACGTTTCCTTTTCTTTCCTCCATTGAAAAATTGCCAGAACCACACTATACTGTACAGCTAACCCAAAAACAGGCAAGGGAGAATGATGTTAATTTAAACTTGTGCCTTATTAAGTAACAAAACCCAGAAATAATGTGATCAAAGCCAAAAGACACAAACTTCTGCCATCTTTCTTGAGATAAAAGGAGTAAAACACCCGTTAAATGAAGGAGCCTTGGACACTTAATAAAAATAGCTAATTAAGTGTTGGAGTAACTTAGCATTTTGCCTCATGAGCCCTGCAATACTCAAGACTAGCCTGTATCCTCTCCAATCTCACTCTTTCCTGCTGTGACTCTGGCCACCACATAATTCTTTTTTCATTCCCTTCATTACGTGCCAGGGACTGCTTTATGCACTGGGAGAATGGCGAGCAGTAGACCTGATCCTCACTCTCGAGTAACTTATACTAGTGGTAGTGGGGTTGGTGAGCAGGATAGGTCAAGCAGGTGTTAAGTGCTAAGATAAAAATAAGTCCTCATAAGAGGAATAAATTGGAGTGGGACAAGACAGGGGCTGCTTGCTGGCCATTCCTCTGAACATGAAATGCCCACGAGAATTTCTCCCTTGAAATGCACCCTTCTCTTGTTTGTGCTAAATCAGTCTATTTTTCATCTCAACACAAGTTTTTCTCTTTTCTTTTTGTACATTTAATCTACAACTATTTCTGGACACTTATTGCATGCCAAATATACAAATATGAAAAAGGCCCAGTGCCCACTCAACCAGAGCCCACCATTTGGTTAGGAAGGCAGACTTACACATCAATAACTCTTGACAGTTATAAAGCTGTGGTTCCCTCATCAGAGCAGCAAGTTTAAAATGCAGATGCATGGAATCCACCCCATATTAGCCAAATGAAAATCTCTAGACCACACAGGGTAACCTATCATCTGTATTTTATTCAACTGCCCTCCTCCCTCAGATTAATTTTAAAGCATAACAAAGATTGAGAGCTACTAATAGCAAGGAAAGAACATTGGGCTTAAGTAAGGGCATTAGTCACTAAAGCTCATTTGGGCAGGCCCAATGCCTTATTTGGTTGGAAATGCTGAGCTTGTCATACAATAGCTAGGCCCAATTATGACTCAATCCAGGGAAAGCAGTAATGACAGAAGATACAAGTTTAAATCCAGGACAAACTTGGTCTAGATTTCGGTACAAGGGAGAAAGTAATATCTCCTCTGATGAATGCTGTATGATTTAAATGAAATAGAATATGGAAGGGCAACTATCATTGTGCTTTGCAGCTGATAGATTCTCTGAAATGGTCAGTTCATTAGCCTCGGCTTCTTTCTGTAGAACTCCTTAACAAACACTGCAATGTGATTTGAATTCCACTACAACTGTCCAGCTTTTTCTCAATGAGCAGGGACATAGGTAAGAGAAAAGCATTTTTACTTCCAACACTAATGATTGGATGTGTTTTTTTTCTTTTTCTCTCTCTCATCTATTTATTTATTTGTTTGTTTGTTTGTTTATTATCTTTTGCCTCCAGCCATTTTAGTGAGAAAGAATGGATAAGACTTGTCACTAGAAGCTGACCATATACACATCGGTAGTCACGAAATCCTAGAAACATATGACTAAGTAAACTCTTTAAGGTCATCTGATCCAACCCTCCAGCCTTTTACATCAGAAACCTGGGGCCCAGAGCCAGTGGCAGACCAGTGGCAGAGCGGAGGCAAAAACCCAGTGAAAGGGTGATTTTCAAGTTTCTCTCTGGAGCTCTTGGTAGTGCATGCAAACGTCCCAGGAATCATGAAGGAGATAGAGAGTGAGCAAAAAAGGAGTCGAGGGATCCACTTCATCTAGAGGAAGTCTGCTTTTTATATTTTTGTACAGTTAAACAACATCCTCAGTATGATTTCATTTAAAGAAACAATTTTGTTATTAAAGATCATTGCAAAGCACTGTAGAATACCATGCTGCAGTTTTCATCACAGGTGGTATTATTTGTTTCCTTCCCACTACTTAATTTCTTGCAACCATTAACAGAAAACAATAAAATAATTTTCAATATTGTTCTTGGAGTCTAGTGTTTGCACAGTATATTCCCAT
The DNA here is from genome assembly GCF_014176215.1 of Rousettus aegyptiacus. Taxonomy (NCBI): domain Eukaryota; kingdom Metazoa; phylum Chordata; class Mammalia; order Chiroptera; family Pteropodidae; genus Rousettus; species Rousettus aegyptiacus. The sequence goes on from NW_023416306.1 coordinate 56,475,883, forward strand.
CCAAATGTCCTTCTTCCTCATAAGATTAAAAACACCATGAAACCTTCACTGGAAAACTACAAGACGACAAATGAATACAATGAGACACCATAGGTTTAGGATTACAACTGCTCAGGGGATACTAAAAACCCGAGAAAGGACAATACAATAGGTCCCCCCTTGCTTGCGATTTTACCCATGACCAACCACATTCAAAAATATTAAATAAAAAATTGCAGGAATAAACAATTCATAAGTTTAGATCATATCCCGTTCTGAGTAGCATAATGAAATTTCACCCAGTCCTGCTCCCTCCCACCTGGGTTGTAAATCATCCATTTGCCCAGGTATTCACTCTGTTAGACACACTTAGTAGCCATCTAGGTTATCAGAAAGGGAGAGGAAAGAAGGGAGAAGGGAGAGGGAGAGACATACCACATTCACATAACTTTTATTACAGTATATTGTTATAACAGCTCTATTTTATTATTAGTTATTATTAGTTACTATTGTTAATCTCTTGTTATGTCTAATTTATAAATTAAACTTTATCAAAGGTATGTCTATATAGGAAAAAACATTATATACAAGGTTTTGATACTATTGCGGTTTCAGGCATCCACTGTGGGGCCTTGGAACATATCCCTCATGGATAAGTGGGAACTACTGTGCTCGACTTCTCATACATATTGCTATAGATTAGGGTATGGTTAATTAGCTCTTCATTATTAGAAGTATTTTAAATCTTTTTACAATTAGAAGATTAACTTTTCTAGTTTCCCCTTATGACTTTTTAATCGAAGAATCAGTAAAAATTCTAACTAAGATTAAAGGTATATGTATCAGAGACTGCTACTTCCCTACCAGACATTCTCTTCCCATGACCAAACACCAATTTTATTAAAGGAGGAAATGGGCCCATTCCAATATATGTCCAACCTCCCTTGCAGCTAAGAAATATCATATGAAAGCATTACAATTGATAGGATGCGAATAGACATAACAGAGACTTTCAGAAAATACCTTAAAATAAGGCTTCACACAATTATTTTGCTCTCTATTGAACATAGACATGACGACTGGCTTTCCAGCATTTATCTTGAGAGCATGAGGATAAAAGTTACACCCAACAGATGGTACAGCACAAAGCTAGAAGGGCCCCAAGTTTTTGATGACATCAGGGAGCTGTCATACCATCCTGAGTGTCCATCTCCAAAAGTATTTTACCTGAGAGAAAAATAAAACCCTAATATCTTCCAGTCACTTCTGTTGTTTTGCTTTTCTATTTCTGTTAATAGCAAAAAAAAAAAAAAAAAAAAAAAAAAAAAAAAAATTCATAGTTTAGACAGTAGGCAAGCCAAAGTACTATAAAGAAAACTAAGCCTAATAGTACTTCCTATATAACAGGAAGCCATTGTCTGCCAGAAATCTGCCCAAGAAAGGTGAGATTTGTTCAGGTGAGATTTTCTGACTTTTTAATGTTTTCCAGACCTGAAAGTTTTAAAAAGTGTATATGAACACTAAAGTACATGGGCAGTTATCTAAAGAGAAACATTTTATATCTGCCCAGCTCTGCACAATGAACAGTGCTAGATATAAGATGTCGATGGTTCTATATTCCTGAGAATCAATTCAATAAAAGAAAGTTAAATTTCAAACCATTTTCAAGAGGAGCTTATTGTATATGAAAAGGCCATTTAGGGCACACCACTAACTTAGAGATCATTTTCAGACTTGCCATATGACGGTAACATTAAATGACATCCATTCCTACCACCTCCTTGCTGAGCCTTTGTATCAGCTCTCTTAGGCAATATAGACTAAGAAGCATAAAACCACTGGGTCTCCATTAGGGCTCCCCAAAGCCATGCGCAAGCATAGGAAGTGTGCGTTGAACACATTTGTGTATGTGTCAGGTATAGAAAACAGCAAACTTAAACAGAGCATGTCTTTTGAAGTCCTGAAGTTGACTAATGAGCTGGATGGGGAATGGCACTGAGAGTGCTTTCCTCTGGCTTGTGCGAGACAGAGGCAAGCAGCCAGGCACAGGAAATCCACCCAGCGAGGAACTGGGTGAAAAGGAGGAGATCAATTGGGATCTCAGAGGCAATCGAGCGGAACCATCCGCAGACACAGTGGTAAATTGGAGTGCCAAGAGTGTGCTATCAAATACTGGAAGCACTTCACCCCACAGACCCTCAACAGAGACCCCAAATAGGAACAATCCTGTCCTATGCCCTCCTTGCTAACAGCAACCAACAATGCTGATGGACACATGCAAGACTGTGATTTACCTAACAGCACTGATAATTTCCATAGGCAGACCACACTCTACACTGAGAAAATGAGATATAGATATGTAATGTATCCTATTAGTTAACCAAGGAAAGTGAGGCCTAAGGAGACTAGGTAAGTTGGCCAACATCATGTAGCTCATAAGTGACAGAGCCAATACTCAAATTCGAGGTTGTCTGCCTCCAAAACTCATATTCACGACTCCTTAAACAGAGTTCTCTGAGAGAAAGACTTTCCCAAAATGTGGCCAAATGGCCTTGCTGAAGAGTCATAATTAAAGCAAGAGTCCTGATGCTTTGATGAGAGGTTGGTTTTAACCTTATAAGCAAAGCTTAATTTCCTTGAGCTTATTGAAATACTGAAAATAGTATGTGGATTCCCCTATTTCCACCTTCATGACCCTACAAAGAATGTAAATATCCTAATTTGGCAAACGATGAGCCAGGAAAAATTCACAGGAGATGGGGGTGTGGTTGAGAAGAGTCACTATAACAGAACAGTCAAGCTTTGTTGGTACAGTGTGCCAACCCGTACTTTATTTTTCTAATTATGGCTTGATCTACTATTCAACACCTGTGCTTCCCCATTTCCCAAGGCATCGAGTCCAAATTTCAAACATAGCCAAAACTGCCCTAAGAAAATAATAAAACATCTTTATATACCTTGGTTAGAGTCTAAAATTATTTTCAGGCTATCTTCCCATCCACTGTCCCCACATACCTCACATATCAACTGAAGAAGCCACCAGACAACTCAGTAGTCCCAGAATACAAGGACATTGCCACATACATCTCTTTTTACCACCATCTAAAATGCCCTTCCTCTTTTCCCTGCATGGCAAAATATTACCTGTTCTTAAAGGCCCAGCTCAAATACCCCTTCCTTCCAGGAGCTTCCTTCGAATCAAAAACCTTTACTTCACCCCTTCATTGCCCAAGATGAATCGTCCCAAGAGAGTTTATTGCCCTCTGCATTTTATTTAGGTCTTTTTAACATTCTCCTGTCATTTTACTTATGTGTGTCTATGAGCCAAGTACTATAAGTTATTTATATTTGATTTTCTAGAATCTTGCAAGTGCCTGATACATAGTAGAAGACAAGCAAGACTGAATACCTGGATATATTGTTGTGAGGATTTCAACAGAAATCAAGTTAATAAAATCAGCTTCTAGCTTATGTGATTTGGATGTTTTCTTGGGTTTGTTAGACCCTTACAGAATAAAATATTTTGCAAAAGTCTAATGGAAGAGTTCTAGCATAAATCAAAAGGTAATTCTACATACTTAAAAAGAAAAACTTGCATTCACTTTCTTGTTCACTCTATTTCCACTAGTTTCCTCCAAATGTCTACACTTTCTGTGACATTCAGGGCCTCAGTAATGAGAAATCTTCATTAGCCACATTAGGCTTTTAAATGCTCACAAATCACTAATTCATTATGTCTAACACGGGACTGTTCCTGAGAAAGAATTCTGGGCAAGTTTTCATAATCCTTTCATAATCTAACATCTCTAATAACCAATATTTATTGAGCTCTTATGTTGTGTTGATGTTTTTCTAAGCACTTTCCATGTAGTAACTCACTTAAATGTCAAGGGGCCAAAGCATGGTCCAAGCCTGAAGGTATACACATGGGAAAGAAAAAGGAGTGAGAGTATACAAGGTAGACAATAATACATCCAAAAAATGTCAGCCCCCAAACCCTCAAATATTCACCTGTAATAGTAAGATTATCCAAGTCATTTACTTATTATGTTTATACTTATAAATATGTACTAAAATATTTATATATTATGTCGGAGATTTCCAGCCAAATAATCCAACTGCAGGGGGATGTGGAAAGAGAAATCAACAAACATGAGAAGTATCAAAAGTTAATACTGATTATAGTTGAGTGATGGTACATGTACCACTCTCTAATTCTGTATATATTTGAAAATTCCATTATAAAAAGTTCATTTAAATAAAAACCACATAAACCATAACAACAATGCAATTAATAATAACTCGAGCTGCCCTCTTTAAGGTTGGTGTCCTACCCTGAGAGTCTGTCTGCAGTATTCTTATAGTATTCTTCACAAGTGTTATTTTGTTTACTTGTTTTTAGTCCTACCAAGCTTTAAGCTTTGAAAGATTTACTATTGAATCCTAAGTACAGAGCCCAATGCCTGTGCAGAGTAGGAGCTAAATTAATATTTGTCAAAGAAGGAAGGAAGGAAAGAAGGGAGGGAGGAATGGGGGAAAGAGGGAGAAAGGGAGAAAAGAAAACCATGCCTGTAGCATCTGCATTATCTCTTTTAATTCCAACCACCCCATGAGAAAGTTACCATTACAAAAAATATATATATGCCTTGTTCTAGGTCATCAGCTGAGAAGTCACAAAGTCAGGGTTTTGAAATAATCTGGGTCCACTTGGCATGACTGCGAATGCAGGCATGTACTATACACAAGCTCCCCTGGCACACCTGGTTGGTGCAAAGACTATTTCTCCTCAATAAGGGTAAATATTAAATCACAACCCAACAAAATGTTAATGTGAAAGCTGGCCTAGAATATTAGAATAAGACCCATGTTAGTCTATCTATTATTGAGTTTATTATTTAATGAACTCACTTGGAAAATATATCTAATGGATGGCCCTCCCATCATGTCTAGCATGTCTGCAACATCTACCTGATGTTCAAACCAAATATTAAGTAAATCATTGCCCAATATATGTACTAAATTTACTTCATTCTGATGTGTTTTTGAAGCTATAGTACAAACGCTACGTGAAGTAACAAATACCAAAACAAAACTAAACAAAACAAACAAACAACAACAACAACAAAAACAGAGCAAAGCAGAATCCCTATGACCAGGATAGAGTTATAATAAACAGGGGTCATGCAGATCTCAATTTAAATGCTGCTTCTGCCTTTCTGTAACCATGACTCTTAGAAAAAGAAACTTAACTTCATTGACTCAGTTTCCTGAGCGGTGCCAGTACAAATAATGGCAGCTTAAACCCTTTATTCTAAAAGCTCTTAATTGCATCCAAATAGGAAATGAAGAAGTCACCCCGTCTCTATTTGCAGATGATATGATTCTCTATATAGAAAACCCTAAAGACTCCACAAGAACACTACTAGAAACAATAAGCAAATACAGTAAAGTCTCTGGATACAAAATCAATGTTCAAAAATCCATAACATTCCTATACTCTAATAATTAAGTGTCAGAAAAAGAAGTGGAAAACATAATTCCTTTTGCAATTGAACAAAAAGAATAAAATACCTAGGAATAAATCTAATGAAACATGTGAAGTACCTATATAATGAAAACTATAAAACTCTATTAAAAGAAATTGAAGAAGATACAAAGAAATGGAAAGATATTCTATGTTCTTGGATTGGAAGAATCAACATAGTTAAAATTACCATATTACCTAAAGCATTATACAGATTTAATGTAATCACCATGAAAATCTCATTGGCACTTTTTAAAGAAATAGAACAAAAAGTCATCAGATTTGTATGGAGGCACAAAAGTCCTCAAATTGCCAAAGCCATCCTGAGAAAAAAGAACGAGGCTGGCGGTATCACTCTGCCTGCCTTCAAATTATACTACAAAGTGACAGTTATCAAAACAGCATGGTATTAGCAGAAAAACAGACACATGGACCAGTGTAACAGAATCCAGAGTCCAGAAGTAAACCCATATTTATATGGGAAATAATTTTTGACAAAAAAGCCAAAACATACAGTGGAGAAAGGAAAGCCTCTTCAATAAATGGTGCTGGGAAAACTGGAAAGCCACCTGTAAAAGAATGAAACTAGATTGTTGTCTATCACCACACACCAAAATTAACTCAAAATAGATTAACGACTTGAATATAGGACCTGTTAAATGCATAGAAGAACATATAGGAACTAAACTCAAGGACCTTGGACTTAAAGAGGATTTTATAGATTTGACCTCAAAGCCAAGAGAAGTAAAGGCAAAAATAAATGAATGGGATGCATCAAATTAAAAAGCTTCTGCTCAGCAAAAGAAACTGTCAACAAAGTAAAGAGACAACCATCCAAATGAGAAAATATATTTGCAAGCAACGCCTCCGATAAGGGCCTAATATCCAAAATATACAAAGAACTCATACGACTCAATAACAACAACAACAAAAAACAAACAATCCAATCAAAAAATGGGCAGAGGACCTGAACAGATAGTAACAGGTGTGATACTATCTCACACCTGTTAGAATAGCTATAATCAACAGGACAAGTAACAACAAATGTTGAAGAAGATGTGGAGAAAATGGAACCCTCATATACTGCTGGTGGGGCTGAAAATTGGTATAGCCACTATGGAAAACAGTATGGAGGTTTCTCAAAAAACTAAGAATTGATCTACCATATGATCCAGCAATCCCTCTAATGGGTATTTACCCCAAAGACCTGAAAACCCATATCCAAAAAGATATTTTCACTCTGTTGTTCATAGCAGCATTATTCACAGTGGCCAGGACGTGGAAGCAACTGAATTGTCCCATGATAGATGATTAGCTAAAGAAGCTGTGGTACATATATAAAATGGACTGTTACTCAGCCATAAGAAGAGATGAAATACTGCCATTTGCGATAACATGGATGGACCGCGAAATAATCATGCTAAGCAAAATAAGCCAGACAGAAAAAGTTGAAAATCACATGATATCACTTATATGTGAGATATAAACCTAAAAGCAACAAACAAACAGGACAAACAGAGACTCATTGACATGGACTATAGACTAGTGGTTACCAGAGGATAAGGGGGAGGGAGAGGGGAGACGTAGTCGGGGTAAAGGGGGTCAAATATGTGGTGACAGAAAGAAATCTAACTATGGGAGATGAACACACAGTGTAAATATATATATGGCTTACTATTAAAGTGTACAGCCAAAACTTATTGGATTTCATTAACCAATGTTACCATAAAAATAATTAATTATAAATAAAAATAAAATAAAAGCTCCTTGTTGTAAAATCCTCATTGACATGCGAGATTCTTTTAGATGTGGATTGAATTTATTATCTTACCTTTTTCTGGCCTTGTCAGTTTCCATGTACAGTTGACCCTTGAACAACACGGGTTTGAACTCGCGGGTCTCTCTTACACACGGGTTTTTTTTTCCACTAAATGCAGTCGGCAGTTTGTATCCTTCAGTTTCGCATTCGCAGATTCAAGCAAATGCGGTTGGAAACAATATCTTCACATTCCTAAACACAGATTCCCAGCCACAGATTCTCAATGGTTGAATAACAGGTGCGAAGGACTGGCTGTAGTTATACACGGATTTTCCAGGCCTCTGTGGGAGTGAGCACCCCCACACCTGCACTGTTCAAAGGTCTACTTTGATTCAGCCAGGTGAAAGTCTTTGTTGTAACCAGAATCCAGCTACTCCTTTTTCAACATTCACCATTTTGATTTTCAGGTATTTGAACTAATTGGCCCAGAGATGCCCTTGTGTGCTGCTCATTCATTCCATCTTCCATCTACGAATGTCTCCTTGTAACTTCTAACCCTTAGTCCTAGTTGTGCTCATTGAACCTAACATAGGGAGCCATGTCACTCTTCCATGTGACAGAACTTCAATGTTTGACAGCAATGGGTGATCCAATCTTTCTTGATAATCTTTCCAGATAACATATCACAGTGTGTCATCAACCTCTGTGCCTACACTAAGTTTCATAGTAGCTCTTTAGACTAAAATATAGTTTTCTAAAACTTTCAGGATCACAGTTACATCTTTGCAATGAGAGTAGAAGCTTGGTCAATCATTGGTGTGCAGTCTTATTGTTACATGTGCACTGCATCTGCCTTTTCAGAAAAAGCAGCCTAGATGGGGGAGGCCTCATGGGAGACAAGGTGTCCATCATTATGTGTGATGCTTCCTGTTTGAGCTGACCAGTTGGTAGAAATGGAAGAATTACCCCAGAATGTTTCCTCAACTTATCCTGATATGTTTAATATCCCCTATATCACTCTCTGACTATTGCTCCAGAGAGGAACCAAAGTAATGATTCTTTCTTCTTCTTTTTTTTTTTTAAATGGAAGGCTAGAAATATATTGCTTGAGGAAGATGACCATACGAAATTAGACTATGCTTGTTAGAATAAGGAGTATATAAACTTTAAGGTAAATAGTTTTAAAGCATAACACAGATTTAAAAAACATGAATAATTATCCTTGAGCTTCCATGAGCATTTGGGATCCATCTGGGAAGAATGGTAAACAAAAACAGTTTTCCTTCACAGAGGATGTTCTCACGAACTCAGGCTGGGTCTCAAACACTTATCGCACAGTAGAGTCACCTGGGGAGATTTTAAAACTAGCAAGGCCTATGCCCCCATAAGATTCTAATGTGCAGCCAGGGCTGAGAATCACTGGCATAGAAAGAAACTGGTAGCCTGTAGAACCTGGGGATCATTAGGGACTTGAGAAGCCTCATAGATGGTCACCAGACTCAGCAGAGAGCAGCTAATTCTGCCCATTATCAAAGATGCTTGGTCCTCTTGTCTTCTCAGTTGAATGAACCATTTGTGGCCACAATTAAGTCAGTTGTCACTCGATATGGATTCCAAGCAGGGCAATATCATTTCCTCAGCTTGTTTCTCCCTCATCCTTCTTTGGTTTCCAGATTTCCTCAGAGGCAGCCATAGGACATAACAGTAATGGGGAGATAAAGGCAGCTGTGGTAATAATATTTCCCATTATCGTAGGCCTCCTAAACAATCATCCCTCTTCAAGGACTGGTCTTAGGTGTAGATAGAGCAGCCCTATGATAACAATCACACTGTTGATTTATGAAGTATTTGCACCAAGCTAGAAGCTTTACATATATCATTCTCCAAAAAGATATTATCTTCACTCTACAGATGGAGATATTGAAACTCAAAGTGATTAGGCAACTTGATCAACACACTCATGGCCAGGACCCAAATCTACGTGGCTCTGTAACCCATGTCTTTTTAGGCCGTACTACCGGTCTTTAAATCTTGCCTCCTAAAGAGTTTCTTTCCCCTGTCTTAAAATTAAATGAAGGCCAACACCTCTGAGAAAGTGGAAAGGATGAGGCAGAGGGAGTGATGATGTCAGTCATTCGTGATTCAGTGTGTGTGAAGAGTTTGCTAACTCCCCCGCACTGACTGTAACAAAGAAAGGAGGAAGGAATAGGAGCAAGGCAGAGGGAGGGATCAGCGGGGACACTTGTGAGAACCAGAAGCTGCATGGCGCCAACCACTAAGGAGGGAAGCGGAGCAAGGAGAGGAAAAGGGGTGTCCCAAGAGGTAGGGTAAGGCCAAGGTAAGTGAACATGTACAGACTTCACTTCGTTTTCTCCCCCATAGGACCGCTCCTTCATTTGCACCAGGCAAAACTCATTTAGCTCTTATCAGATTTAAGGAAATATGGAAAGACCAGTAAGTCACAGGCAGTGAACTGATTTCTGGCTTCACAGTATCAATGTCAGAAACCAGGTCAAGGTATTGGTGAGGAGTAGTGGGTGGGCAGGAGTGTGTTTTTGGCCCAAAGGTGTTATAAGTAAGGGGGGGAAAAACAATCTAATTTACTCTCTAATGACTTGGATTCCATTCTTTCTGACCTTAGCTAGAGAAAAAGCCTTTGTCCCAACAATGGGTAAGGCCGGCCCATATAGCTCAAGTTAAACATAAAAGTAAAAAGCCTAACTTTTGGTTTGAACATACAATGTTTGTTCCTGCGATCCAGCTAGGTCCTTCCCCATTCTGCTCTTCTCTTCTCCAAGCAAGGAGAGGCGAGTGCTTGTGCTGACGGAGGACCTCCTTGGAGACCAGATCTGCACATTGATTCTCAGGACCCTCCTTCAGCATAATCAAAAGTCAACTGCAGGAAGCCAGTGGTCAGACGGACTTTCCCACCATACCCAGTCAGCACAACATCAGGTCGGAAGGGTTCTCTGGAAGCCAATATAAACAGAGTCAGGCACATTTTCCCAAGGGATCTGACATCCGGATGGGTTTCTCAGCTTGGCTGCTGCCCACATGCCCATGCGTTGGTTTTCAAATCTTCCTGAAGATAATGACAAGCCTGTTCCTTTAGCAAGGCCCTAGAGTGAGAGTGATCTTGGAAATCAGGGAAGGGGATATGCCCCTCCTTGATATCCTCCTGTTCCCCACCTCTGTTGGGCAGCAAGAGGGAAATATAACAAATTGTGAAGTGAAATGATGTCTGAGGAAGGTGCATTGGAGGAATAAAGACTAGAATACGGTACTAATCAGATAGAAGTTGGAGATTTTTAAGAAACCAAAGTCTGCACTTTGAAATTCCATAGAACGAACTCTTAGGGGGAAGAATATAGCTTCAATCCCTAGGGCTGTCCATAAATTCAGCTACAGAAAGATGGAGATTAGCAAGATATCCAAAACTGATGGCAAGCGCTAGCAACCTTTCTGGTGCTTCTATTATGTATCAGGCAGGCACTGTGGGTCTTATTGTTCCCACCTTACAGATGAGGATGCAGAGGCCTCCATAGCTTTTGTAATTCACCCACAAAGTCCAGCTCTCTCTGCAGGGCATCTGTGTACCCTGTCCGGTTTATCTCTATTGCACCGGAGTTGCTCTTAGGTTCTAGTCAATGAGGACATGCTGAAAGGGCATTAGGTGCCTTGCCCTGTGCAAAGGAAGGAGAAAGCCTGTAGGAAAGAGTAAGCCAGTTTTGCTTCTTCTCGTGTCGTCAGGGCCAATCGTGGTGCTGGCACATGGCTGTTGCCAATAAAGTTTTTTGAGAAAATGAAAATGGTCATCTTAGCCCCAGCTTAAAGTTAAATTATCATCCACAACTTGGAAACCAAGAAGGCCCCTAAAAACTCATGTCTAAGAATCAAAAGTTTGTGCAGTGCCAGGTTATGTGAGATTAACTAATGTTTCACTAATGAATGGATGAATAAATGAATAATTTCTCTCTCAAAAGTGTTTCAAGGCAAGGCTGGGCTACATTCTTATGGCCCCTTCCTGCCAGATTTTCTGTATGTATTTTCATGCCTGTGAGCCTCTGCTTAGAAGTTTTTGGCTTAGAAAAATCAGGCCTGAAGACAAAGCTTAGCCATGTGAAATTAGGCACTTAGTAATTCCTCATTGAAAATCACAGTAATGATGTAAACAAACAAACAAAAAAACTCATATTTTACTCTTTTACCTATACTTCAGTAAACAAACAAAAAATTAAATAAACTCAAATAAGTTTCTGAGATTATTTTTCAGGAAAGAGTACTATAGATATATCTTCTTTAAAAATAAAGTGCATATAATTTTCTGCTTTCAAGACTTATGAGTTCTCTATTTGTGGAAGATACTAAAAATAGTTACATCTGCCATAATATCAGAGCCTTAGAACAGAAGTGTCTGTCCAAACTCACACATAGATCTTTCAAAATATTGCAGATAGTGGGCTCTCTATCATGGCCATGATTAATTTTGTCAGGAGGAGGAGGCCATTTTTGATCCTGAACCCCCACCTGGTTATGCCTCACTGTTGACTTCCTTACTTGCCCACGGCGATATGCGTTGGCTTTGGCATGTGCAGGACCAAGCACCACAATCAATGGAGTCCATTGTTTCACAGCCAGGCACCTGCAGGGCAGGCTCAAACAATGAGGCTATACCAAGAACCCCACCTTTCTCCTCAGGGCATCCACTGTGAAAGAAAACTTGTCGAGGCCTGGAAGCCCACTGGCATCATAATTAGACTGCTTGGCCAACAGTTAACCACCACCATCTCCAGGTGAATACGTGTAGCTCTTTCCAGATCTCAGGTACCTGCAGAGCCATGGGCCAAGGCAGCTTTAGCATCACATCTGTGCTCCCCTTGCCTCGGAATGAATGTTAGGTGTGAAGAATGAAGAGCACTGCAGGGTGCCTGCCCTGTGACTGCTGGGTGTTTTGGCTTTCACAAGGGCACAAGCGCCTTTAGGTCATCCTCAGATCTGTAAGATAATTACGGGTGGAATCTGATAACCTACCTGGACCAGGTCTTAGCCAGAGCCCCAAAACGCCGAATTCCACACCGCAGAAGGCCTTCTTCTTTGGAGGTGGTATTGGTGTGCTATTATGACAATAAATATAACTTAATTTTTAAATGTTTTACAACTTTTAATATCTCTTATCTGTTGGTCGATTTGACTTTAAAGACAACATAAAGGCAATGTCCATGGTTTTTGTAGTCAGGCATACCTGGGCTCCAATCTTGGGTCCACCACACCAAGGATGCACGAAAGTGGAGTAAATTGCTTAATCTCTGAATCTCTCTTTTTTCATCTGCAAAATGAGGATAATTATAGCCAAAATATTACTAAGAATTAAATAAGGTATGTAAAATTTTTAGTACAGGCTCGACCCACAGTAATAGATCCTTAATAAATGGCAGCTATTACCCTATTGTTTTAATATGAGCCCAACGGTAAATAAAAAATATGATGGTTGAATAATTAATCACATACTGAGTTTCAAATGTCTACCCTCATCAAAACTTAATGAGATTTATAATCTTGAAATTGAAATTGATGGCCAAACTTCTATTTCACATAAATCCTAGAAAACAGAGAAGATCACTGGTTATTTTAATCTCTAGTTCTAATTTGGGGTTAAGAAAATTCTAAAATCTTCAAGTTCTATGCTATTCGAAAAAAGATAACCATATGATTTCATTACACCAAATTTTAAGACATATGTTAAGAAATTTAGGCCTGCTAGTTAGATGCTATTTAAATCTTTCCTCACGATTTGAACAAATCACCTCATCTCTTTGTGCCTCAGTTTTCTCATTGGTTAAACAGGAATATTATTAGCACTTACCTTTCATGAGTTTTATAAGGATTAAGTAAGTTAAAGAAGTAAAATCCTTAGCCCAGGGCCTGACTCAGTAATCATTCAACAAATGTTTCCTATGTCCACTCTGTATTACTGCCGACAACACTGTTTCCTTCTTATTTGAAACCTTTCCTGCACTCTTTCATTCTCTATTACGTACTTTTGTCACTGCTATGGGAAAATCTTGATATCGGTGGCTCGGTGGTGATTTCTAACATGTGCTATTAATTTGATTTATTTCTCTATACAAACCTCCTTTAAACTGGATAGAGAATGTGCCCTGAGACTTCTCACCAGAGGGGCAGCCTGTGGGAACAGTGCTACAGAAACAGAAAACGAGGTTTCGGAAAGCAGTGAACCTGGAGCGACCCATGTGGATTTCATTAGCACCAGGCAACATACTCACAATTTAATAAGGACTCCCAGTGAGGACATAAGGTAGAGCAGAACCCAGTTTTGATTTCAGGCTACCCAGGCAAGAGGTCAATGAGAAAATTAATATGATCTCTACCAGGCCCAATGGGTTTCTGCTCTCATAGAGGCGAGATCATTCCAGTACTCTGAATTTTGTGGTACGCCTTTTACCCCAAGCTTAAAACAAATTTGAGTCTTTCCTGCTCAAGGAATTTACTTATATGCGAAGTTTTATAAGAACATAAAAGTTAAATGCAGTTACATGTTTAACCAACTAATCAAAAAATAAGGATAAAATCAGAACTTCTCTGAAAAACTGAAGATACATTTATGTTGTTTTTGTGAAAAACTCACAAATACACAGAAGTCAAGACGATTTAAGAATCTTTCATCTCTACTGTATTTCATTTACTCTAGTTAATTAATTAAAGATTAGCTAATGCTCTGTGACTATCGTGGAGCTAGAATTAAAAGGTAAAATTGATAGGTATATAATGAAATTTTTGTGGTCTTAATCCTTTTACAACTTGTGACACTTCCTTTTTTTCTATTTATCTATTTTTTCCTAATTTATTGATTCCTGCTTTTTCTAGGTTATGCCTCATACATTAAAACATGTGAGTTCATTAAAGGTGATTGCATTCTGGTTTGTGCAGAAACTTTCTTCCAAATGAAGGAAGCGAAGGAGATCATGACTTTTTCCTTTCCTCCTTTCTTCCCTGCCCTTGCTTTCCCTTCCCCTTCCCTTTCCCCTTCCCCTTCTCCTTTCCTTCCCTGCCTGTTAGCAATGAGATAAAGTAAAATTAATTATGCTTATTCTTTGACTTCTTAAGGTGTTTTTCTGAAAACTTCTCTTCAATAAAAAAATCAACAAATATGGGCAGGATATTTCTTAATCTATCTTCTTATTATTATCTAATCTGGACATTAATTTGGAACTGATAACTTTGCTAGATTATAAAACAACCCAGAAAGTTTTCACAAGAAAAAAGGTCATAGTTAAATTAATGAAAAAGTCAAAAGTATGTCCATGTAGTCCCACTTGCACTTTCTTAAAATTCCAGTTTACCTGTAGTTTTGTATGAAATATTAAATAGGAATCAACTCATTCTGGAACGCAAACATCAATTCTTATTCTTGATTTGCCCAGTCTTCTATTTAACAAATATGGCAGTTAAAAAATGGAGATATTTAAGTATTCTGGATAATTTGGTTTAGTGTTGCAAACACTAAGTTATTTACGTGTTCACGTGTTATCACAAATTAGACAAAGGACTACAGTATAAAAGGGTATTGGGCTAAAACTTTACTTAAAACTATTCTAATTTGGGTTTCTTATTACAGTGTTCCATCTTTGGCGCTCCTTTTATATGTTTCTCTGGATAGGTGTACAAAGCCTCTTTCTTTTGTACTAACAGAGAGAATTTTGATTCTAGACCAGTTTGTGAAAACATGAGAAAGAGTAATTGGGAGAAACATATGCGGTCAGTATCAAATAACTTTGCCTTAGCATTCTAAGTCTCTTTCTGAGAAGTCTCTTTTCCCTCTACAACTTGTGGGATGCTGGGCCACTGATAGAGGGTGGTGGGTATGGAGCCAATGCAACCCTAAGCCATAAGACAATGCAGATCTTATGCATTTTCCTCAATGGTCACAATAATGAGGGTGATGGAGGCAGTAGGGCAGGGGCCCCAACCAGGGGCCCCCAACCCCTGGGCCGCAGACCAGGTCTGTGACCTGTTAGGAAGCAGGCCGCACAGTAGGTGAGTGGCGGATGAATAAGCGAAGCTTCATCTGTATTTGCAGGTGGTCCCCAGCACTAGTGTCACCATCTCAGCTCCACCTCAGATCATCGAGCTTTAGATTCTCATAGGAGTACCGGTTCCTGGTGCCAAGAAGGATGGGGACCGGTGAGTAAGGGTATTTCTGTTAGACACAAACAGCCCCCAACTGTCGTCGTTTAATGTGAAGTCATCAGTTTCCACCCTCCCTACTTGTCAACTCTGCCTGCTTAACCCAGTTATGCTACCTGCTCCGTCTCCACCTGTATCCCTTGCGTTTTTGAACGCTGCAGTAAAAGATTACATACCACAAAGGCTTCGTCATATAATCTACCCACGGAGGAATTATCTGTCTTAAAAATATGAGTGGTAATAACTTCCTGGAAAAGGCAAGTTCCCTACCTCCACTCTGTCCTCAATCTGTCATTCAGGACCTAATGTGAATTACTTTGGTTACATCAAATCTAGCAGTCCAGACTACCCCAAAGCAGGGATTTGGTTGGCATGGAGGACAGAAGCATTTTGGGAGTAAGAAATAGTATGAGCATCATTGGAGGTGCCAACCCCGAACAGAAAGAGCAATTTTGGACAACCTAAGAATGGTATGGGAGCATTCAGGACCTGGTGACAGGGAATGAAGGGAGAAAGCCAAAGAGAGGATTCCATGAAAGAAAGTGGCCTGGAAAAAAAGAAATCTTTACTGCCTTTTTCGTGGGAGCAACTGGTATGTCCTACAAAGACTTTACGGGGCTCCTTTGTATAAAGTTTGGAAAGCTGCATATCTCAGGCTATCCATTCTCTCCAGTCCATTCCAGACTTCACATCCTTATCCAGTCCCTGCCTTAAGAGGAGAGAATGCAGTGCGTGAGAGGAGCGCAGATGGCAACTGTCAGCTTGTCGGGGGGACAAAAAGGTCAGACACTGCACTCTTGCTTTGGGCTTCTTCTTCCCTCAATGTCTTCAGTTCAGATCTCATAACTTTTCCTTAAGAAAATTTCTATTTCTTGAAAATTTGAGAGTCTCCTATAAAATAAAGCTATTTAGAGAATTAATATGCTTAAGTAATCAATGCTTTTCTTTTCTCACAAAGAAAGGAAAATATTGACATCACCAGAAGGAACTTCTAGAAGCTAAGATAAGATCATGTATCGG